>NC_137176.1:82037101-84967101 GCF_951804945.1 Podarcis cretensis
GTTTTCCTCTGTATTTCGTATTGATGAAAAATTTGTTGTGGCTCCGAGAAAAAAGTTTGAGAACCGCTGACTTAGGACCATCAGTTTCAGTGAGTTTGCACTGAGTAAATGCTAGTCGAAAGCAAGTCATATAAAACAATTTTGCACATGTATGTGAGTCAGCATGGTGCAGTGATCAGAGGTGTCGGAATATGCCTTGGGAAACCCTGGAAATAATACATTGAAAGAGCCACCCTGGTGTCAATAGGCAAGCCGTAAATAAATTGTGAGTGTTCACAATCAATAATCATTGCAATTCTCACAGCCTTACCACGCAGAGAAGCTATTACAGTCGTACCTCGGGTTACAGATGCTTCAGGTTGTGGTTTTTTTGGGGGGTTATGGACAGCTGAAACCCAGAAGTACTGGAACGGGTTACTTCCAAGTTTTGGCAGTCGCGCATGTGTAGAAGCACTAAATCGCACTTTGCGCATGTGCAGAAGCACTGGATCGCAACCCGCGCATGCGCATATGTGCCACTGAGGGTTGCAAACGTGCATCCTGCATGGATCACGTTCGCAACCCGAGCGTCCACTGTATATTTGTCAGCACCCTTATTATCTGTTTTTCATACGTGCAATCAGTGGGAGCAATCGAAACTGGTTCTGTAACTGTATGCATTTCTGCAGCTTTCCAAATATTAACCAGCCATTCTCTAATCACGGGCAAAGCCATCTTCAAGTATCTCAAGAGCTGGCACACGGAAGATGGATCCGGAGGATAGGACTTGAACCGAGTTACACAAAAGGAGATTCTGACTAAACATCAGCAAGAACTTTCTGGCAGTAAGAGCTGTTTGATAGTGGAACTGTCTCCCTCAGCAGGTTGCGGACTCTCCTTCCTTGGAGGTTTTTAAGCAGAGGTTGGATGGACATCTGGCATGGATGCTTTCGCTGAGATTCCTGCCTTGGACTAGATAAGTCTCAGTGTGATTGAGACAAGTTTTCCTTGGCCGCAAACTTGGACCGAGTATGAAGATTTCAGCCACTGAGAATGCACAATGCACAGTAAACTTGCAATCACTGTCTTTATTTAATGTGGATGGTCCATCTTTAGAATAATAGAGTTCTGGGGCACTCAGTCCCATTCAAACCCACCACCCCCACCACCAACCCACTCAGTGCAGGAGACCTACCACCCCAGCATTCCCAACAAATCACTGTCCAACTTCAGGAAGAAAACCTTTCAGCAGTCGGCTCTGAAGCTGAACTGTGCTCTTCCAGAAAGTGTCTTTTTAGGCTGCGTGAAACATCACCTAAAACATGGGAATTTATCAGGCAAGTAAACATCAGGAAAACAGAACGAAGTTCTGTCGGAATGCAGCCCCAAACCGGCACATGTTCGCCATCTAGTGTCATGAGCCAGTATTAGAAAAATGATAAACTGAATTGGACGTACAGTGGTACCTCGTGTTACATACGCTTCAGGTTGCATACGCTTCAGGTTACATACGCTTCAGGTTACAGACTCCGCTAACCCAGAAATAGTACCTCGGGTTAAGAACTTTGCTTGAGGATGAGAACAGAAATTGTCCAGCGGCGGCAGCAGGAGGCCCCATTAGCTAAAGTGGTGCTTCAGGTTAAGAACAGTTTCAGGTTAAGAACGGACCTCCAGAACAAATTAAGTACTTAACCCGAGGTACCACTGTATTCACCTATTGCTTGCTGTATATGACCCTAAATTCGGGAGCCAGAAATTCCTGCAGCATTGCAAAGGGTCGTAGGTGCTCATCTCTAAGACTGCGCCCTGCATTATTGATGCAGCACCCCTAAAATACCGACACACTCTCCGTAACACTCTTTGCATCTCCTCTTGTGCACCTGGGTCTCAGCTTGCATCTTGTTCCCACCATCTCCATCCCTGGCTCTTATTCCTCTTCCAAGGTCGTGTGAATTCTGCCCTAAGCAGTATAGAATTTAAAACCCAATAGGAGCTCAAAAATCCCTTTCAGCAAGCTGATCGCATCACAGGAAGGTGGAATTAGTCACGGAGAGGAGGAGCCTATAAAAGTTAGGGCTGGCTCCCAGCAGATTTGGCATTCCAGCCTCTTGCAAGTGCCCTCTGAAAGCCAAATGCCTGTAGATTTTTATTTTAAGAAATCTCCCAGGGAGGTGGAACCATGTGCCCCAGGAAGAATAAATGTTTGTTTCCATGCTATTGAAACCTGGCAAAGCTGGGGCTACAGAATGTGAGTGCAAAGGATAAATAAAAAACTGATGAAACATTTATTTATTTTGGGGGGAAACCCATCTACTAATTTTGTTGTGTCCATCGTGTCACCTACTCATTCAGTTAGTAACTACTTCTTATTGTTTCCCTTCGTTTTTAAATATCTATCAAGTCATTACATTTGCCACCTCCCCTTACCTCCAAGGAGCTCATGCATGTTCCTCTCCCTCCCAATTTTATCCTCAACACAACCCTGTGAGGAAGGCTAGCCCAAAAGACTGTGAACTGCCCAAGGTCACCCGAGTTTCACGGCAGTGCGGGGCATTCAAACCTAGATTTTCTTCGCATGAAGAAGGGCCTTGACCGAAAACAGGTTGGCATGGGAGCTGGTATGAAATACAGTGGTACCTCGGGTTACATACGCTTCAGGTTACAGACTCCGCTAACCCAGAAATAGTACCTCAGGTTAAGAACTTTGCTTCAGGATGAGAACAGAAATTGTGCTCCGGCGGCGCGGCAGCAGCGGGAGGCCCCATTAGTGGTGCTTCAGGTTAAGAACAGTTTCAGGTTAAGAACGGACCTCCGGAACAAATTAAGTACGTACCCAGGGGTACCACTGTATTTGCTCTCACAAGAGTGGTTTTGCAAGCAATTAACTCTTCCCAGGGGATTCTGTGTGTTGCAGCTCTGCGAGAGAAATAAGGGGTCTCCTACCAACTCTCAGCCATTTACCTTCCTGCTGGAGTGGTACCTATTTATCTACTTGCACTTTGACGTGCTTTCGAACTGCTAGGTTGGCAAGAGCAGGGACCGAGCAACGGGAGCTCACCCCGTCGCAGGGATTCAAACCGCCGACCTTCTGATCGGCAAGTCCTAGGCTCTGTGGTTTAACCCACAGCGCCACCTGCTCTGGTTCGCCAGAAGCAGCTTAGTCATGCTGGCCACATGACCCAGAAGCTGTACGCCTTGGCCAATAAAGCAAGATGAGCACCGCAACCCCAGAGTTGGCCACGACTGGACCTAATGGTCAGGGGTCCCTTTACCTTTACCAACTCTCGGCACCCTTTACAATGCTCCCTGGCATCATCCAGTCATCTTTGGGTCCCCACCCTGGATTTGTGTAGGGTTTACTCCTTAGCCTTTTCTCCTTCTGAAGATGTCCTACAAGGCATCGGAGGTTTAGAACCAGTTTTCTTTCTCCTAGATGGGCTACCTTTCCAGGTGGATGAGAATCAATACAGCAAGTGCAGAAACTGCCTTCTGGGTCGTTGGACCCACTGTTGGTCTCATCCGCTCAATTCCCCAGGGCCAGTCTGCATGCATAACTCACCCAGGTTTTGAGACCCCTTGGCGGCTACCCTTTACCTGGTTTAGCCGGCCAGTTGAAACCGTTACCCTGGGAAGCCATGATGGTTTAAAGTGGTGTAATGTTACCCAATGTTACTCAAGACAGTCCCGTGGACTGCAAGATGAGCAAACCTATCCATTCTTAAGGAAATCAGCCCTGAGTGCTCACTGGAAGGACAGATCCTGAAGCTGAGGCTCCAAGACTTTGGCCACCTCATGAGAAGAGAAGTCTTCCTGGAAAAGACCCTGATGTTGGGAAAGATGGAGGGCACAAGGAGAAGGGGACGACAGAGGACGAGATGGTTGGACAGTGTTATTGAAGCTACCAGCATGAGTTTGACCAAACTGCGGGAGGCAGTGGAAGACAGGAGTGCCTGGCGTGCTCTGGTCCATGGGGTCACGAAGAGTCGGACGTGACTAAACAACTAAACAACAATGTTACCCAAAATGTATAGTGTGTATGGATCCTTAAGTTTGATCCAACAGGGTTCATCTTGTGCTCAAATACTTTGCACAGTGATAACAGCCCTCACACCACCTGGAAGCCACCTTGGACGCCATATCTGTATAATCTACAGCGACTGACAGCAGCTCTCCAAGGTTTCAGGCAGCACAAATTCCCCGCCTTACCAGGAGGTGTCGGAGATTGAACCTGCAGCTTTCCACATGCACGGCTGATGCTCTACTGCCGAGCCACAGCCCTGCTTGTCAGCCCCGTTTCCTTCAGCCCAGGACTCTTCTGGGCTGAAGGAGATAACTCAGCCAAGTGGTTAATTCACAGAACAGGCACGCTGGGGAGGAAGGTGTGGCCCTAACAGGCATTTTGCGTAGGCATTTTCAGAGAAAGGAGTAAAGGGTCTTCTATCAGCATTGCTGGCTCGACACTGTGATAAGCAACCGTTTGCTCAGGAGAGAGAATATCCCAAAGAGAGGCCGGGAGTTTCTTCCAGTGCTTTGCAGGCAGTTTTGCTTGCAGTCCTGAACTGATAACTTCGACATGTGCAGCAATATGGAAGGTGGCCAGTTATCCCAAGTGCAAAGGATGACAAACCAGGTGGCAGTAGAAGGAGTCTTTGTGTGCCGAGCGGCAAATTAAAATCCAGACAAGCATACACAGGCCTTCTTGGAGGCTGAGCTCTCCAACATGCTATTATTTTCATGACGAACTCCTGTCATTGCCACAAGCCGGCCAAACGTGCCATCGGAACCAGACAAAAATATTTTTATTTACCCAGGCATTTTAATCTCTGCTCTTGGTGCTTTTATCTGCTGTGTTGTTATAGTTTAGTGTGTCAGGAAGCAATCCACCGAGATAAGCAGCTTAGGATGCAATGCATCTCAGGCCCACTCAGCAATTTCCTGGCTTGGCCAGCAGTCGGTCCCTAACCCCGATTCAGCCAAAGATACACCATACCTTGCCCTCCACAGCCCTCAGATATGGGTGCCCACCAGCGATCGATATTCAGGTGTTTACTGCCCCGGAATATGGCACATCCATGCAGCCGCCCGAAAGGTTGTCGCTAGAACCATCCTACAAAGCTGCAGTCAATGAGAAGCTGTCAATGGCTTAAGAGCCCTGCTCCCTCCAAAGACACGAGAACACACGAGACGCCGGGAGCAAGCAACCTTGACTCAGCAACAGCCCCGAATAAAAAATGGATGGCCCCTTCTGTCTTGCAAAGATTATTGCCTTTCAAAGAGCTGCATGACTATGGGGGAATTATCTTTGGCTGAAACAATGGGTCTGAAGGAAGACAATTCTTTGCATGGGGTAGTTTAACAGAGTTCAACTCCAGGGCAAGCCTACAAAGCACCAGTTACAAGAAGCCAGGCCCAGGATGGCTCCAGGAAGAAACACACCCTCTCATAACAGAGACTATCAGTTGCTGTACAAAGAGGGATGGTCCAACTATAGAGATGCAAACTTGCAAACCACTTAGGGCAGGGATGGAGAACCATGGGCTCCCTAGATGTTGCTGACGTCCACTGCCCATCACCCCCAGCCAGCATGACCAACAGTCAAGGATGATGGGAGCTGGAGTCCAATGGCATATGGGACCCACAGGCTCCCTATGATAGGCTGAACAGGGACATGGGTGGCGCTGTGGTCTAAACCAGGGGTCAGCAACCTAAGGCCCATGGGCCGGAAGCGGCCTGCGGTGGTCATTTGACCAGCCCACGAGCCACCCCCTGAACCAAGCTGCCAGCTCATGCGCTGCACTAAAACCAGTGCAACGCGGCGCAGGGACTCGCTTCCGCGGTGCCAAAAATCACAATCCAGCCCACGGAGGGATCTCCGTGGGACCGATCCGGCCCAGGCAATATAAACCTTGCTGACCCCTGGTCTAAACCACTGACCCTTTTAGGCTTGCCGATTGGAAGGTCGGCGGTTCAAATCCCCACGACGGAGTGAGCTCCCGTTGCTCTGTCCCAGCTCCTGCCAACCTAGCCGTTCAAATGTATGCCAGTGCAAGTAGATAAATAGGTACCACTGGGGCAGAAAGGTAAACAGTGTTTCCGTGCGCTCTGGCTTCCATCACGATGTCCTGTTGCACCAAAAGTGGTTTGGTCATGCTGGCAACATGACCTGGAAAGCTGTCTGTGGACAAACGCCAGCTCCCTTGGCCTGAAAGTGAGACGAGCGCCACAACCCTTTGACTTTGACTGGACTTAACTGTCCCAAGGGTCCTTCACCTTTTCCTTTTACCTTATAGTAGGCTGGCAAAGTTCTAGGAGACTAAGTTTAGGAAAGAAAATACCTTTTTAAGAGAGAGAGAAAAAAAGAGAGAAGGTGTTCAGATAGGAGTTTAGGAGCTGACCAGCTGAAGGATGGATTCCCCAACATACTAAAGCAACCTTTGCTAAGCACCTAAGGTATAAATGTTTGCAAACAGCTTTTCGAAGCTTTGCAATCAAGTGGATAGAAAATCTCATTGTCATATCAAGGATGAAAACCTCGAGGCAATTTATACAGTGAAATAAGCCCAGGCACAAAGGTTTATTAAAGGTGGTAATCATAGGATCATACGAGTTGGAAAGGACCCTGAGGATCATCCAGTCCAACCCCCTGAAATGCAGGAATATGCAGCTGTACCTTGCAGGGATCGAACCTGCAACCTTGGTGTTATCAGCACCACACTCTAACCATCCATAACTAAGTTCCATAGAAAGCAATTAGGAACGTCTAACATGCTGCTTTGGTTTCAAGGGGACTTTGTTATGACTAACTTTCTCTGGAACAGAGCAGCGCTTACCTGCTTACCTGGGAGTAAGTAGCACCCACTACATCAACACTTATTTCTGAGAAAACACGCAGAGGGCCCAGTTCCACGGGGGTTCATTTTTAAAGCTCAGGAACCTAGCAAAAAGCTACTGACCACAGGCTTCTCAACAACACTGGTAAAACAAATCACACTTAGAAAAATGAAAGCCGTTTTTTATTGTTGTCTCCACAGCCAATCATTTGACACGAACATGCATACGTAATCTGGCTACGCACACACCACTTTTCTTTTTAAACGTTAGTTATTAAACATACAACAGACATCCTTACAAAAATGAGTCAAAATGCAAACTTAACTTTTTAAAACAAACAGTTTTACTCATTTATTTTTTTTTCTTAAAAAAAACCTTTGTGTGTTGGGTACCATTTGTACAAACACAGTTAATTTAAACAAATCTGCTCTTAAGTTTCCTCATGGTTGCACATAAAAAAGCTGCAATACAAAATGAAGTCACTGAGAGTTTCTTTCTTTCTTTTTAAATAGCAGAAATAGGCAGTTTCGCCATGCACAAGAAGCAATATTAAATATTAGTTTTTCAAAAAAAGGAAAAAAAACCACGTTTAAAAATATTTAGTTCAAGTCACAGAACTTTCTCCAGTCCAGAGAAATCCAAAACGCAATGCAGAATTAGCTGCCACAGAATGGCCATTCTGAAAGGCAAAATATAAAATAAAATAAAAAATCACCTCCCAGGGTTGATAAAATTTTCGATGATTTTGGCACAGAAAAGAAGTTATCAGCTTACTCAAGAACAAGAACGTGATTTTTTTTTTAATGGAGAAGACAAGAAGAGGAGAAAAATCAAAAGCAAGACTGAACAAGATAGTAGTTGCAATCACTTAAAAAAAAGAAAAAAGATCTGTGCATCTCCGTCATTGCAGAATACTGTTTACAGCAGAGCATAATTTCCAGGTAACTGTTATTGCAACATAGATTTAATTTGCTTCGAGGTAGTCTCATCATTCAAATGTTTTGTTGTGTACCTAAAAAGGAAAAATAAAAGTGTGTAAAAACCATGCACTTATGTCTGCACTGCAAGGGGTTGGACTCTATGATTCTATGGCCTTGTACGTCTCTGACAGTCTGATCCTTAAAAAAGACTATTTTGGGAACAAAAGGGCATTCCTGGGGCAGTGCAGTGGAGGGAAGCTCTGGGCTGGGTGTTCCTGCTGAATCCCCATGTACGTAGGCATTTGAAAAATTCTAAAATGCTGTACCTGCATTCACACTGTATCAGTGGTCCCTATTTACCAGTGCTAACCACTGTTTTCCAAGAAAGAAGAGTTGGCACTTACAGTGATTCCATGTTCAAAAGCTAGATACCTGAGAGCATTTAGAAGGCCTTCTACACTGTTTGGAGGCTGGTCTTTGAGAACTTTGATGCATCCTTTCATCTGGAAATCAATACAAAAGGATTTGGGGAGAGAGGAAACACACGTTAATTCACAACAAACCGGCGTTGGATGTAACCATGACACAACCTGCAACTTCACTTTTCAGAAAGGATCCAGCCCCTCATGTCAATGCGATTAGCTCAATCAGTGGGACAGCAATGACTTTAAAAACAACAGCCCTCGAAGGAAGCCAAGGCAGCCATAGATACACCGCCCATGATTCATATAAATAGCATTTTCACACAAGTGCAGCCTAGCTGGCATAATATGGGAACTTGCACTGAATCATCCGCATCATTTTTATTGACATGCAGATGTGCTAAAAAATACATATTTTAAAAATGACTATCTTCTGTGTTTCCTTCTTGCCTCCACCCCACAGAGCTGGCCCACCACAAGGAAGCGTAATTCACTCAGCCCCAGAACTTACATCAATTTTTGACGTTTTAGCAAACGCGCCTACTGGATGCACGTGGTCATAGAGAATGATGACGCCCACCATCACCCTCAGACAGAATGATACCGTTTGCTCGTTGGTGAACCTGCTTCTGTATTCCCTGGGATTTTAACAAGACACGGCAGTAAACACTTGATTATCCAAAGCTGAATTCTAAATAATAATAATAATAATAATTTATTATTTATACCCCGCTCATCTGGCTGGGTTTGGGTTTCCCCAGCCACTCTGGGTGATTTCCAGCAAAACACTAAAATACAATAACCTATTAAACATTAAAAGCTTCCCTAAACAGGGCTGCCTTCAGATGTTTTCTAAAAGTTTGGTAGTTATTTTTCACTTTGACATCTGGTGGGAGTGCATTCCACAGGGCGGGTGCCACTACCAAGAAGGCCCTCTGCCTGGTTCCCTGTAGCTTTGCTTCTCGCAGCGAGGGAACCGCCAGAAGGCCCTTGGCACTGGACCTCAGTGTCCGTGCAGAACGATGGGGGTGGAGACGCTCCTTCAGGCATACTGGGCCGAGGCCGTTTAGGGCTTTAAAGGTCAGCAACAACACTTTGAATTGTGCTCAGAAACGTACTGGGAGCCAATGTAGGTTTTTCAGGACCTGTGTTATATGGTCTCGGCAGCCGCTCCCAGTCACCAGTCTAGCTGCCGCATTCTGGATTAGTTGTAGTTTCCGGGTCACCTTCAAAGGTAGCCCCATAGAGCGCATTGCAGTAGTCCAAACGAGAGCAAGTGTCTCAGCAGAATGCCATCCCCAAAAGTAACAGCCTTCTCAGGGTAAAGTTTCTTCCTTCCCAACTGCAAATCCTGAAGCCTGGTGCTGGGGTTTCGTTCCTACCTTTCCCTAACAGCGCAACACGCCTTGCTAAAACCACCCGCGATATCTGGCTGCACAATAACCGTTTGTGGCAGGTTAGGGTGATCAAGCACTGGGGGTCAACCCTGCAAAGTACGCTCCAGGTTCTTATATCTTCCTGATTTATGCATGAGATCAAACCATTTCCCAAAGCATACAGATGCCTTCCGATACACTCCGGTGTTGAAATATTAAAAAGAACTGTTCCCGCAAGAACTAGCAATCTGGCACATGTCCAGCTTAATCTGAAAAAGGCGCTACAAAACTGGAAGTGTCAAGACCTCTCAGAGAGAGCTCCCTATCTGTCATCTCCAAGGAGCACTATCAATAGCAGCCAATTCTGTGGAAGAAAGTAAAATGCACTTGGGAGACTGTTACGGAAGGAATCGCCTCTGCACAGCCCACCTTGTGGGTCACAGGCTCCTTCCCTGACCCTAACCGGACCATAACATCTGGGTAAGATGTGTTCAGTCAGGAAAATAGCATGGTCCAATTCAGGAAACCAGGCTTGGCCCCAACTCCTTGCTCTGTATAATGCACGGTCTTCAATGACCGAGGCTCTCCACCCCCTTCCCTCCTCTATCTGCCATATTACAAAAGTTTCTTACTAGTTCAATATGACTGCAGTCCTGCACTTGGGTACATACCAGAAAGGAACTACCAGGTTCTTATCTTATTTTTCCTTAATTCTAGGTTCTGGTTTTCCTCAAATTGTTTATACCTTCGGCAAATTAACTCTGAATTTGTGACTTACTATCTATGGCTTATCGTGATCAGAGTATGATTCCTTCTTAGCGTTTGAAACTTCTCAGTAAAAAACAAAGAGGCTTTGTTTAGGGAGATACCCACGTTTGTCAAATAAAGAAAATGGTGTTTTGATCAAAAGTTATGTCTGAAGTAGCCTCGATACTTACGGGGTTTCCAGCATAACTCGGCAAACGCTGGCCATGGTGCTTAAGCAGTCTGTGGTGTTCTCTATAGGCAAATTTTTGTTCTGTAATTGGCATAAGAAATACATAGTTACTGTAATGCAAGCAGCAACCCAATTTTTCCAAGTAGGACTGAGAATGTCTCCTGTTCAAACCCTGGAGAACCACTACCTACTGACATAGACCAGGGTTTCTCAAACAATTCCCATCATCCCTGGTCGTTGCTCCTGCTAGGTAGGGATGATGGGAGTTGTAGTCCAACAACAGCTGGGGACCCAAGCTTGAGAAACACTGATCATGTTGAGAGTAATATTCTTCCCCTTGGTGGAGAAGCTTCAGTGACAAGTTTTAGGAGCCAAGTGCAAAAGGCAGACAAGTTGTTGTGGAGTAGGGAGGGAGCAAACTTTAGCTGCGCATTACTGAGTTGCGCTGAGATGCTGCCCTCTATGACAAGTCACAAGATTTACTGAATTCCGAAACCTCTCTTCTATAACTAAGTCAATTCTACAGCCCTTAACACCTTCAAATCACACTGCTGACATGTGAAATTCAACATTAAGATGCACCCAAAAGTCTGTAACATGGAGTCTTGTCAGTAGCACAAGCCAGTTTTACGCAACACACTTGTGTTTTCCTAACAAGGAGGTCTATTCACGCACATACCTCTGAAACGAATTTTGTCGTGGCATCGCTTAAGGTTTTCAACATTGGCGTTGCTTCGGCATAAAATAAAGACATTCTGTTGGCCAATTCGTTATTTACTTCATTTTCTCCTTCTGCCTACCAAAGTATAAAATTTTAAAAATCACAATCTTCACTGGTTTTGAATAAACAGAGTAAGTGGTACAAGGGTCACAAAGAAATACCTTCTTCGCTTCTACAGAAGGGTACTTACTGGAACATTATTGATCCTCATACGACTCAAGGTTCTTCTGTAGTAGCTGAAGTCATTCTGAATTGCGGGATTCGTCATCTAGAAAGGTGGGGAGGGAGGATGTATTGGTGACAAGTGCGCATCATACCCTAATTCATTCTGAAGGGGCAAGGGATTTCAGTTCTGTGAAGACCTCAGAAATGAGGCCAGCGTCTTGAGGTCCTGCACCGAAGCGGTGGTCTAGGGCAGGATCCTAAATATTATTTTTGTCAAGGCGGAATCCTGCATAACTAGGCTATTAAATATCCAGAATACTATGGAAGACATAATGTGATTTCGTGTGTGTTGCCTAATACCGTAATATGGAATAGGTAGCAGCTGAATCGGGCAAGCATTAGTCGCTGCTGTTAGCAGAACAGATAGCTCTGCCTGGATGCTTATAGGTATGGCCGTACTGTCCCTGCATGGAGAACCTCCAGCATTTTGTGCCAGTATGAGGAATGGGTAATTGGACTAAGATGTTCCTCTGTTCTGGTCCAGCAGGGGTCTTCTTATGTCCTTAGTGATGTGACGAGCTTGAACAATCAGTAAGATCAGGGTTAACAGTCCTTGGCTGCCATCCAGGAGCAGAAATGGAAAGGGATTTCAATATTTGTTTACAGCAACATCGGATCAATGGACAAACAAGCACTGTGCAACGCTGTAACATGGATCACAGCTGCTTTGCGACCGTCCAGTTTGGACAAGTGCTATGCGGGGATAATTCTGGACTTACCTTCAGCTCATCAAAACGAAGTGTGAAATGAAGGATTTCCGCAAACTGTTTTGCAAGAGCCTGCTCTCGCTCCAGGTGCTGCGTGGGAGAATATGGAGTGCTTGTCAGGGCCCCAAGAAGACCTCGTAATGCAGCTTCTGCACGCAAGAACAAGGGGGACAGTTATGTAAAACAGTGTGAAAGTGTTGAATGTCCTGTCGTTCTGGATGATTACAAAAGCAGGCCACAATCGAGGTGTTATAAAATCCTAGGTGCCAGTGGACTACCCAAAAAAAAGGAGAGTCCTTCAACCTTCCTCAAAAGCAGTTTATATTGGTGCCAAGATACATTAGACTAGAAATTACAAACAACAAAAAACAAACCCACCAAATTAGCAGTAAATGTCAACATTTCGGTGTTGGTAGTAAATTAGCAATACGAGTCATTAGAAGTAATATCAACAAATTCTACCATGCTAAAATACTTAACACCGTGGGATCCTGGCCTTAATTACATGGTAGATCATACAATATTGTGGAGCAAATCAATCAATCAGTTACTACTGACACTTACCAAGTCTTTGAGAAAATTCATAGAATTTCTTTAGTTTGCCCACTAGAGGGACAACCGCACCCCATGCCTTCTCCTGGAGCCTCTCATCAGTGGGATGCTGTATTGCCTGGAACAATTAAACACGAGCAAGGATGTTTGCTTTATAATAATGTTTGCTTTACAGTATAGTTTTCTCTACATTTAAACCATATAAAAGCATGGGACAACCAAGCCATAAGACCACAAAACAGAGACATTGTTCTGTGCGACCATGCACATTCCCTAGAGGAGCTCAGAGAGAGAAAAAAAGCCTAGATGAAGCTCTCGCGGTACACAAGTCTCACTCTCATGTCAATAGCCTGCAGCGTGGAGAACGAGGATCACTTCATGGCAAAGGCAAGAGCGGGGGGAAGAAGGGAAATTGCACTGTTGATTATTGAGACTCGTACTATTGTCAGATCATTCTTCCACCAACTGGCAGCTGCTCCTCAAGGTCTCAGGGCAGAGGTCTCTCCCAGACATGGTGCCTGATATCCTTTTAACATGAGATGCCAAGGGCTGAATCTGGAGCCTTCTGTATGCAGTCATCATGTTCCACTGCTGAGCAATGGTTTAGCCCAAGCTACCTGCACGACTACATGTCATGCAACAATATCAGAAGAATGCCAGGCACTAACTGGGTGACGGATTCCCCCATCAACTAAATATTACAGGTGGTTAAAAGGTAGGGGAAATGAGATACCCTGAAATAGAATTGTGGCACCAAGGAAAGAAAATGTGGTTGTTGGTGCAACAAGTGAGAAACATTCACACTGCATGTTTGCAATATAAATCTGATTATCCGGAAAGGGTCCAAAATTACCTCTGTTTCAGGACTGCCGAGAGGGCAGTTAAAACAAGATAGCAAAAATTACTTGCACATAGAGCATGCTATTTGTAGTGCACAAACTGTTATTTAAAAGTTATAGAGACTCTGGCAGAAACTGAACCTTTAACTGATCTGTATTAAGGTCATATGGGACGGTGGCGCTGTGGGTTAAACACAGAGCCTAGGAATTGCTGATCAGAAGGTCGGCGGTTCGAATCCCCGCAACGGGGTGATCTCCCGTTGTTCGGTCACTGCTCCTACCAACCTAGCAGTTCGAAAGCACGTCAAAGTGCAAGTAGATAAATAGGTACCGCTCCGGCGGGAAGGTAAACGGTGTTTCCATGCACTGCTCTGGTTCGCCAGAAGCGGCTTAGTCATGCTGGCCACATGACTGTATGCCGGCTCCCTCGGCCAATAAAGCAAGATGAGTGCCACAACCCCAGAGTCGGTTATGACTGGACCTAATGGTCAGGGGTCCCTTTACCTTTATTAAGGTCATAATCACTAATGCAAAGTATGACATGTAGCATCACTAAATTGATTACAAAATACTCCATCCAATTATGCTTTTTACCTCTCGTATTTCATGACCGGCTCCTCTGTATGACTGCAAGTCTTCCAGGATTCCTTCTGCATCCTTTAACACTACATTTACCTGATTATAAATTTCTTTTTCTGATTCTGTAGGTTGAGCATCTAAACAACAGGACAGCATATTAAGTCATATTTGTAGTTACGCAATTTTCAAATATAAACATCTTGAATGTGCTTGAATATACTCCTGAAAATAGTGTTTAAATATATATACATGGTTTGGGTTTCTTTTTCCTATCAAAATATACTTGCAATCTGTGCACTATGTCTAAATGCAACTGGAATATCTAGAAGCCTTGTTTGTCAAAACAGCTTTGGTCAGTTCAGCCTTTCACAATCTAGATGGTAAAAGCCTTCTAGGTTAGAGAAACACATAGGTTAGGGCTGACATATCCAGGATTTGCACATCGAAAATAGAGTCCGGGAAGAATTTTCGAAAATTGGGGAAATGTCCAGGAAAACCCGGGTGTATGGCAACCCATGTCAGAAGTGTTGATTTCCTAAAACCTTTGTGTCCGGATTTTCAGTTTTTGAAATATGGCAACCCTAGCATAGGCTTACTAGCTTTGGGAAGAGGTGCAAATGAAGCAAGAGCTCACAGAATGTGGATAGTAATATCACAGCTGTGGGCAAGTGAGGAACCTCCTTATCAGCTGTATACTGATTTTGTGTGAAAACATGAGGCAGAGAATTAGTAAGCTGAGTAATCTTTTTTAATATACAAAATCAATAAATAGGCATCTACAATTTTAATCAACCTTGCCGTGCAACAAACAAGAAGGGAAGCGCCACAGATCAGAGCAAATGCTTTGCGCAAAAAGACCTGATGTTTAATCTCTGGCATCTTCCATTAAAAGGATCCCAGGCATCAGGTGATGGGAAAGACCCTTAGATGCTGGAGAGCAGCTGTCAGTTAGGGTACAGAATACTCAGCTAGATTGACCAAAGGCCCAGCTCAGCAGAAGGCGGGCTCATTTGCGCCTATGAAATAATACCAACAGGTATGTGGACTGTGTGGCATTTGTGTACAGGGCGTGAGCCCTGGGCACTGGGCTATTTATCATTGCTCCAGATAAAAAACAGAAGGTGCCTAGCTGGATAAAAGCCGCACACAGACCTTTGGTCAGATGTCATGAGTGGCATTTAGGAGTAGAATACAAAATCAGATACTAATACTGTTCAAATCCATGTTGGTACAGCATCTGTTCTATTAAAAATTCCTTGGGTGGTATTCAGCTAAGTTTTACAAGACCCTTGGGTTAAGCTAATTTTAATTTCAGTGAGTCTGCTCTTGAGTAAAATCTAGTTGAATACCAACTCTTATTTAAGATCTGGAATTCACATGCCATTCTAGAAAATTTCTCTATTTAACAGCAAAATTATACTTGCTACCGTAAGGGAGATGTTTTTGGTGGGAAAAGCTGTTGCTGTTATTGCATCCTTATAAAAAGGCCATTTCTTAGGGCATAGCCCTAACAAGATAGCTCATGCAATCATGAAATAAAATGCATATGAAATCAAATTAAGTTAGCTTCAGTAGATCTAGCTCAGAGTCCTGACTTAAGTCGGATACCATTTTAAAACAGTTCCATCATTGAATACATGTGGCATTAGGATACCTCCTTTAAAGAAAGGCAATTCTAAACAGATCTTAATGACCATTTAAAATAAGCAATGTTAAAGCTACATGCAACTGAGTGTGAGCTAGAAACTCACAGGCTGCAATCAAACATTTGTCGCTTCATTTAATTTCCATTGATATTCACAGGCCTTTTGTCTGAACACACGGACACTTCAAATGCCCCCTTATAAATGATCACAGTTTCCAATTTCATCTGAACTGGGAAGTAGCATCTGAACTGGGGGCAAGTCAGAGTCTTAAACAAAGTTTAAGCTGTGGTTTAAGACCTTGGCTTGTCCTGAAGCTGCTAGCCATAGTTTCCCCACTCAGATGAAAGGGGAAACTGTGGTTAATTATAGACTTTCTGGCTCCCCCAGGTGTGCCATGAAGGAGCTACATCTGAGACAAAAGGCTTGTGCATCCCTTGGCTTATTAAGATGAGATACGAACTTCTGAACTGGGTGTTAAGATGCAAAAGGCATAAGGCAACAGGCAGATTCTTTTATGACTTCATCAAAGGAGGCCCAGAAGCACAGCAGCATCTGATTTTCACAGCAGTAAATATAAATTGATATTAAACATTGTAAATTATAAAAACAACTACTTAGACCCCCTTCATTCACATGCTACCTCTGCAGTTGCTCCCAAACTTGATGCTGTGTTTACAAAGAGGCAGCAACATGCACACAAATAAAAGTACATGCAAAAGTGAGTCTAACTGGTAGACTCTCTTTGGACTACTTAGGGCACAAGATAAAAGATACATATTTTTTTAAATGTTCTCACTTTCAAAGTCAAGGAAAAAATTTGGTCCCTGCTCAAGGTCTGTGCACGTCAAAACTTTAAGAAGGTTCCCCATGCTAAGGTACCTGTTGAGACAACGAGAAAAGACAAAGAATATTTCTTTTAAAAAAGAATAGGAGATTAACAGGGGGGAAATGCATTAACTTTCCAGGTACTCCTGTATTTTAAGTTCCTGTATGATCCAAGCAATGGAGTATTGTTTCCAACTTCCCAACACATCCAACAGCTGAAAAGTGGGTTACCCAATAGCAGACAGAAGAACATCCATCAGAAAGCAAGAGAAAATCTCACACCATGAAGCTCCCCAATTGTACTCATAGAAGTCAGATGCCCATAATACACTGTTCATAAATTAGAATTTCAAAATATCCAATTCTGTATGGCTGTGTTTCGCAGGCACCCTCTTCTCACACTGTTTCACTTCAGAGTATCTATGGATGATAGCAAAGTTTGACAGCCTTTTCTAGTTCATTTTAATGGATTCAAAACTCCAAGTCTGAAATGGGAGTGAGGTACCTGCAGCCATTCAGACGTAGTTGGACTCTAGTCAGCCGACATGGCCAATTGTCAGTGATTGTGGGAGTTGAAGTTCAGAGACATCCAGAATCTGCAGGTTCCCCATTCCTAGTCTATAAGAACATTTCAGATACCCAGCAATACCTAAAAAGCATTTTCCGTTTCTCTTCTATAGTCCGCCTTCTCTTCTCTTGATATATGCAGCTACCTGTTCTACTTCCCTGGATCTCCCCCCTCCCAAAAAAAAAAAAAAAGTGTGCTAGGAAGGGAAAGGTGGGTCATGTCTATTGTTATTTGATTGTTTGCACTTTTATTATAGCCAATAAAATGTTTCTTGAGGCCGACAGTTGGTACTCCTAATGTAGCTGCAGAGGCAGAATGCAAACCAATGAACACAAAGTAACTGCCACACAGACATATGAACTCCGCAGCACAACAATACAGCAAGAGTAGAACTGCAAAAGTCCCAGTCATTCATGGCAGCACAAAACCCAGGCCTAGTTCTCACCGAGGGAGTAAAGGCATATCTAGATTGCACCTCTTCAGAATGCAAGGCAAGCTCCACGTGACCAAACTCTTCTTTTGATAAAGGATTCTTTCCATGTAGGAAATTAAACACTAGGGACAGGTAGGTAGCCGTGTTGGTCTGCCGTAGTCGAAACAAAAAATAAAAAAATTCCTTCCAGTAGCACCTTGGTCTCTAAGGTGCTACTGGAAGGATTTTTTTGTTGTTGTTGTTTAAACACTAGAGGTTTATTCATATTTCCTGAGACATATGGGATAAAACATAGTTTTCTGTTGTATCTAGTCTGCACACTTCGCTACAAAAATCGCTCTGCTTCAACCATGCAACGGTCGGCGGCCATTTTTGTGCAAGCATGTTATTACATTTTGAAAAGGGCTACAGGTCCATTAAGATGGATGGCACTGCAGAAATGCCTCGTTTTAGATCTAAGAATCTCAAGTGCTGACAGTTTAACAAGATGTCAAGTCTGTGCTCCAAGGTATCACGTTGAAAAGAAAGATATTCTTGGAAAGCCAGCAGAGTGTGGCTTGAACGGTGCATGAAATCGTCTGTTCAAAAAGCAATTACTGGTGTGTGTGAAGGATAAAGTACTTGGCCCTCAATAAAACTGGCAAGGCTGTAAGCTTGGATGTTTTTACAGCAGAAGTGTGTATTTCAGAAGGCCCTGCAATACAAAGACTGCCATACCATACCAAGATAGATTTATTCCCCAAATACATCACAGCATCACCAATTTTTTCCTTCCACCAATTCAACAGAGTCCACACGTGAATTGTCTGGGAGGGGAGAGGGGTTACTGGTTTGTTCTCTTCTTCATTTTGCTTTTAGGATGCATTTTGTGCTTTTATCCAGTATTTTTATGCTGTGAATTGTCCTGAGATCTTCAGATGAAGGGTGGCGTACAAATTTAATAAATAAAATAATCTGGCTATGACAATTTAATTCATTTTCGTATCCAGCTGTAAGAATTTCGCTTTCTAAGCCTGCTTCCCATGAGTTCCCCTTGGAAGCAAAATTAAAGTTCAGCTGATGTCTGTTAGATGCGATGCAGCCTACCTAAGAATACTGCTTTATTTGAAGTGGGGGAAGGGAAAGCAGGGAAGAGCCTCACTAACATAATATACCAGTCACTTCATCTCCTGCCAGCTAATGCTCTTGAATAACATCCAATGGGGTCAGCTTCCTTGCAGAATAAATTTCCAGATTTCGGGGAGGTGGGACAGGCATGGCGGGCTGCAAAAGCAGGAGAGGAAGGGGATGTGTTGTTGTGTCTGGTGGCTTCTTAAGAGTTTAAAAAGCTATTCAATGTACCTGTCATGTTTAATTTGAAAGACCAGCAATTCTTGCTATGTGACTTGAGATTCTATTTTATGATAGTTTCTGTCATTACTGCAGCTAGTACCACATACCGCCCCAGATGATGGTGTGCAATGGCAGTAACACTGTCTTGGTCGGCTCAGCCAGGAGAGCTAGTAGAAGGCAGCTTGGACTGCTCTGCTTATCAAGTCAATTTGTTCTGGCCATAAGACATACATACACACAAAGCAAGCAACCACGGGAACCAAACAGTGCACTGGTACAAATAATTGCAATGAACTGTATCATCATTTTTTGATGCCACTTGAGAAATCAATTAGAATGAGCAGAGACATCTTTTCATATCTCATCAAGTTGAACAGTCCTTTGCTGGTGTTCAGTAACAGAGGGGGGAAATATGTGAATGCCACATATTAAAGAATAGTTTCTAAGGATTGTAAATAATTCCTATTTGTAAAAAAATCAAAAAAGGCTTGCTTATTCTTCCCCCCACCCCTTAAGCTCAAAACACATGTATCTACTTAACTTTAATCCTTAGCTTTTGTCTATTTCTTTGGGCTCACTTTCAATATCTGATGCTATTCTATAGAGGAACTGCAGCCTGTTTAACGCCTGCAGCCGTTTGAAGCCACACCACTAGTCAGAGCAGATTATTACACCGAGGATCCCTTCCAGGGCCTAAAAATAATGCATCAAATTTAAATGCTTTTTGCCAGCTTTGGTTTCTAGGGGTTGTGTACTAAAGACTCTTGACTGCCCTTGCTTAGCGTCTCCTAATCCCTCCCAGTGGTTTCTATGGTATCAGCAAACAGCTCTCTCAGGCCCTGTGGAACCAGGTTGTGGGAATCACGGAGAAACGCTGCTTCCAACTTGACCTACTTTCGCAGAATAAGACATACGGGATGCCACATTTGATTACAATTACTCTGCCCATTACAGCCTTATGGGGTTGTCTGATGCAGAGTGCCATGTCAAATTCAGACAGGCGGAAAGCCCAGGCATATTTTCAAAACAACACTGGCACGCATGGCCTTCATTCTGAAAACATCCCAGGCACATTTCAGCTTGGGCTCCGTCGAGATAAAACGAAGGAGAATTACGGGATGTAATAGAAATTCCCAAGAACCAGAGATGACTCCCCTCAGGGGTAAGAGTAGGTTAATAACTATTTTGTTCCCAACTGGTGAACAAGACTCGCAGCTCAGTGAGTGGTAACCTCGCTCCCTCGTTTTCAATATTTATTGAGGAACAAGCAGAGATACAGAATTCCTCACCGCCAAGAACTGACGAGTTGTTGTTGTTGTTGTTTTGGGGGGGACGGGACTGTTGTGCTTTTTCGCTTGGAAAAAAAAAACAATGCAGAAGATCAAAGTCCATAAAAGAAGATCCCGATAAATCAGACCGGAAAAGATAGCATGATTTTAGAGCTAATTCTCTAACCACAGAAGGAGGCATGACTTCTATAATGTGCCTTTTTCTTATTAATTCTCAAAGGAGCAGAGTTTCAAGAGACGTAAGCTAAAGAGTGAAATCCAATGCTATGAAAGCAGATTTCCCCTTTCTCTCCTCCCACTGCAGCCCCCCGGTATTTGTCTGAGGGTACCCCAGCCTCCAGCGCAGAGTTTGAAGGGTCGTGGGGGTTGCAAGGCGGGGAGAGGGAGGTGAACTCCCACTGGGCCAGCAGATGTCTGTTTGGAGATAATCCTGTTAAAACTTGTACAGAATAAACTGGAATCACACAAATTCTCCCCTCCCTGCAAAAAAGCAACTAAAGCCCTGATCCAGTTCTCATCCTGAGAGAGTTATGGACCCAACCATTTGCACCTAACGCTGTGTTTTAATAAAAGTAGTTTGAGGTTGTTTGTTAAACTGATGTGCTTTGGTTGCAAGGAGCTTTTAAAGTTATTTTTAGTCATTTGTCATGTTTTTTATTGCCACTTGTATTAGCTGTTTTGAGTAATTTTTTTTTTTAAAGCGGCATAAAACTGTTCGGCCGTAGGTAACACACCACTATTGTGGTTTCCTCTTCCTTTCAGTCGGTAGAGAATGAGACTCTTAATCTCAGGGCTACAGGTTTGAGTACCAACAGAAAAAGATTTCTGCATTGCAGGGGGCTGGACTAGATGACCATTGTGCCCCTTCCAACTCTATAATTCTATGATATTACAATCTGTGAAAATGGAATAAGGCTCTGTTCTAACAATACACAAGCTCCACAGTTCTGTAGCTTTCAAGCTACACAGCTCTGTCAAGTTAGAATGGTGATATATAACTTCAAACATACGACAATTATCACTCAGTTTTTCCAGTTCTAAATAATTAACTGATTAGTATTTACTCCTACTGGAAACAACATGGCAGTGACTGCATGCAAACTTAAATTTGTGCAAACCTGCTTGACTTGCATAATGCATTCCTTAAAATGTTTTTAGCATATTTTTAGCACAAAATTCCAAGGTGCCGGCTGCATGACATTGAAATGTCCAGGAACATCAGACAAGCAAGTCAATCTAATACTGAAATAAAAAGGACTAATTGCTGGGCATCTAAGGAGAACAGGATTTGGTAACATCCTCTCTTAGCATGCCACAACTCTGAGCTGCAGGCTAAGAAGAGATTCTTAACACAAATAAGATTAGTCAGGTAAAATGGCCCTTAGCAACAGGCAACATCCTAAACTGAGCAGCCAACTGGTTCTCTTTATATATCCAAGCATGCTACTTATGAAAGCAATGCACAGAAAGCAGTCTTGCAAAGTGAGCTACTAGTGCTCTCCTTTTCCAGCAAGAGATCCGGATAAAAAAAAATCATTTGGAGAGGCTGAAGCTGAATCTAATAGCAAAGAGAATATAAAAACTCAACACACTAAAACATCATCTCCAGGCCAAACTGGATGTGATAGGGCAAGCCATGTGGATTTTCATACAATGCCTGCTCCACGCTTATACAAAAGGGGGAGGGTTTACTCTTTACACAAAATGGAGGGCACAAGGGAGGGAAGAGAAATAAACTTTTAAGTCATTTTTTGCCTCCTCAACTCAGTATTGGAAATGGGCTGGAGAAAATGAGCTTAAAAAGCAGCAGTGTGCAATAAGAGATAGCAATGGAGGTTTGTTCTCGCACCCAATGCTTCTTTTCAGATAAAGAAAGCAGATTGAAACACGCACAGAGAGACAATTAAAAAAAAAATTAAAATGGAGATGTTGTATGGCTGCCCTAGGCTCCTTCAGGAGGAAGAGCAAGATAAACACACATTAATAATAATAAGCAAATAGGGAAGATACATCACTATGGCCCTGTCACATCTGGTTTGCTCCTTACTGTGTGCATTATTTTATTATGCTGACTGGTAAGTACTGTAGTTGGATTAATGCCTGGAAATGTTAGGAATCAGGGGCCACAGTAGTCGGTGGTGACTAGGCTTTGGTTTTCTTTTTCACTACCGTGTCGTAAGTCAAATCCAAAGAATGCACCACAATTATTTTCTTTTAATGCCACCTTTCCTCCAAAGGTTCCCAAGTCTGCGCATATGGCTCTCCTCCTGTACATTCAAGTGCCTTCCATCAGCTTTGGGTGGTGGCCCAGCTATGCCCCTATCTGGACAGGGATAGCCTAACTACTGGTGCCCATGCTCTGGTAACCTCAAGGTTAGATTACTGCAATGCGTTATATACAGGGCTGCCTCTGAAGACGGTTCAGAAACTTCAGCCAGTGCAGAATTCAGCGGCCAGGTTGCTCACTGGAGCAAGATGGTTTAAGCATATTACACGGATCCTGCACTGGGCCCAATTCTGGGCCCAATTCAAAGTGCTGGTTTTGACCTATAATGCCTTAAACGGCTCAGGACCACCTCTCTCCTTACGAACCTTCCCAGACCCTGAGATCATTTTCTGAGGCCCTTCTTCATGTGCTTCCTCCTTGAGAGGTCTGGAGGGTGGCAAC
The DNA here is from genome assembly GCF_951804945.1 of Podarcis cretensis. Taxonomy (NCBI): domain Eukaryota; kingdom Metazoa; phylum Chordata; class Lepidosauria; order Squamata; family Lacertidae; genus Podarcis; species Podarcis cretensis. Next base: position 82,059,951 of record NC_137176.1, read on the forward strand.
TTGAGAAAGGGCCTTTTCTGCAGGGCTCCCCATCTGTGGCACCTTCATTATATACCTTTAGGCACCAGGCAAAAACATTCCTTTTTAACTAGGCCTTTGGCTGATTTGATTAACATCCTATGCCCTTTGAAAATGTGGGGTTTGGGGGGTATTGGGTGGTTGTTTTTATTTTGATTATATTTTTGTCGTTTAAACAGTGGAAAAGACTGGGCCATTATACAGAGATTTAGTGGTTCTTGATTGGTCGGTGATGTGGTAGTGTTATACTGTATTATTTATGCAAATTGTGAGGCTGAATTCGTATTTTCCATCATCTGTATACGGTGTTGGTTTTATAATGTGTGGTTTGCTATGCCTAATAAAGGATTGACTGAAAACAGTGGTACCTTGGGTTACAGACGCTTCAGGTTACAGACTCTGCTAACCCAGAAATAGCACCTTGGGTTAAGAACTTTGCTTCAGAATGAGAACAGAAATCTCACGGTGGCGGTACAGGAGGCCCCATTAGCTAAAGTGGTGTTTCAGGTTAAGAACAGACCTCCGGAACGAATTAAGTTCTTAACCCAAGGTACCACTGTATTTAGATTTTGTTCTGTGAACCGCCCTGAGATCTCCAGGTATAGGGGAGGATATAAATTAAATATATAATAATAGTAATAATAATCTTTACAGTCACCCTTTGAAATAGGTTCACCAGAGTTAGTTACTGTCACCTAATGAGCGTCATCACTGAGTGGAGACTTAAAATCGTGTCTCTCTGGCCCCAGTCAGATACTACAATCATTATGCCATGCTGGTTCTAGAATTGCATTGCTTTTCTCTCCTCATGCTACAAATTTTGGGTCACTTTAGTTAATAACATCCGATTCTAGTTTACTGCTGTTTTGCCTCTGCTAAACTAAGGAACATTTAACAGCTTGGATCTGGAGAAGTTTACTCAAGCCATAACATACAACTCGTATCAGCCACCATTCCACGAGAGCTCTTTGCGACAGTGAGGCCTCCTACAGGAGCCTTGCTGGGACTAACCCACTGTTTGCTTCCTCCCTTCCCAGAAGCTTCTCCGGCAATGGCCATCATGTAACAGCAGAAAAGACTGGACACCTGAAGAGAACCTGTTTTCTTTTCCCTTTCCTATTCATAGAGTTGAGTTTAGCAATCTCCATATACAGCATCATCTCCGGTTGCGAACGGGATCCGTTCTGGAGGTCCGGCCACATCCCGAGGAATTCACAACCGGAGGACCGCTTCTGCGCATGTGCGCATGGCGAAACCCGGAAAAATGCTTCCAGGTTTGCCGGGTTTGCATCTCGAAGTTTACTTATCCAGAGGAATACGTAAGCGGAGGTACGACTGTATCTATTAATGCATATTGATAAATGAGATCTTTTCATAGGATCATTTAGTTGGAAGGGGCCATGAGGATAATCTAATCCAACCCTCTGCTTTGGCAATGTAAAATCTTATACATACACTTTTATTCAGGAGACCGAGTAACAAGTCACCAGATTCTCTTTTCTAAAGTCAACATAACCAGTGATGAATAAGAAACAGATTTTAGGGGATACTGAAATTAATTTCTATACATGTACAAGACTGGAAAGAATGCAACTGCCGTAATTATACATTTATTGTGAGCATGAAAAAATATTTTATGAATTTTCTTCTGAGTCATGTTTGTCATTCCTACCCCATCATTCAGCATTCTCTTTTGTACTGCTGACATCTAGTGGTCGATTTTAAGTATGCCAGCTCATGTTGCCCAAAGTAATACATACCGGTAATTTAGGAGGCCAGAGCTGCAAATAGAATAATACTTCCTAATGGTTCTCTCTGAAAAGCTGTCAAAAGTGAATGCATTTTCGAAACTCTACTCTTCACAGTGAGGAGAAATTGATATCAACATGTTGTGCAATATTTATAATAATGAAAGCAGCTGGGGGCAGGGAACTAAAGGCAAAACTGAAGCACTGAAAAAGACTTGTGGGCATACGGATGGATCTAAGCCACAGCTTTCCAAATTGTGTATTGCAACATGTCAGTGTGTCGGTTGCAGTGTGTAGGTGTGTCACAAGAACACTCCCTGTACTCCTTCTGGGGCTGGAAAGGGGTTAGTTTAACCTCCGGTTTGCAAGTACGTAAAACTGAATTACTCTGTCACAAAATGATGCATGTCTAAAATGTGTGTCACCAACATGAAAAGTTTGGAAAGCTCTGATCTAAGCTGTATTTAAATAGATACTAAATATTACTATACTCCTAACCCATTTTTCTTGAGTCTCCCCAGGGTCTCCAATCCAGGTAACTCATTACACCCCACAGTTGCTTATCTTCAGCAATAACTGCAGCATCGGGACATTTATTGGACCCAGTATTTAGACTGCTTGTCTTATCAAGTAGGTGACTGATGAACAGAATAATCCTATACACAACTACTCAAGCGTAAGGCCTATTACATTGGGGTGGTCACTTGTGTTACTCAAAAGCACGTTACAGAAAAAGAAAAAAAGGACATGAAATAAATGAGAGAGCATTTTCTTATTTAGTATTCTTGTCTAGTATCTCAGGAGAAAAAAAAAACTTTCTTTCACCAGGGACATCCTATAAAGTTCTCTCATACTAGTTTATGGCTACTACCAAAAACAAGACTGTTTCTTAGGTGATAAACTTCATTAGAAAACTATAACATAAAGTGGACACTTACACACACAGATGACTGCAGCTCATGTGAAACTCATATCAGTATTTAGGAAGACAATATTTTTGTGCAGACCAAATATTTGTGTGCCCTTTAAGATACCTTCAAAGCACTAAAACATGAACACCTGTGCTCTTGAAAACTCCTGAAAAGGAGTTTCTGTCCAAAGGATTTCTAATGTACGTTAGCATTATGCATAGAAGTGTCTTGTGAACAACATACACAGTGATTTAGTTCCCTTAGGCCAGTCTTGGAACCTGGGGGCCTCCATGTTTTGGACGACAACTGCCCCCAGCCCCCAGTTAGCACGGTTGGTCAACGGTCACAGATGTTGTAGCCCAACAACATTCAAAGGGCACCCTGATGGAGAAGGCTGCCTTAGCCAAAACCTGGGTGCGATCCACACACACACACACACACACACACACACACAGAGAGAGAGAGAGAATATGAAACTCTTACCTATAGCCAGTGCTTCTCTATTTTTGTTCCCAATCTAAAAACATAAAAGAAGAACATGTGAAACCATCTCCACTAAAATTTCGCATAACAGTTCATGTATTTTCTCTCTCAACTTGCGGGGAGGGGGGGGGATATAGACCCATGCAAGCACCTCTAAAGAAAAAGGGAGAAGATTTGAAGAAACAGCACAGAGCTGAAGAGCACTCCTCCAGCATCACCCTCCAGAAATAACCGTCCAAGCAGGACTGGAAGCACCACAAAGTAGTGACACCCACCCCTAACTTCAACAGCCACTCCAGAAGGATACCATGGTCAATGGTATCAAAAGCCACTGAGAGGTTGAAGAGGCACTACTACTACAATATTGAATTGTGCATTAAAGATCCTTAAGAGCTCTTAAAGAAAGCAAGTACAGTGGTGCCTCGGGTTAAGAACTTAATTCATTCTGGAGGTCCGTTCTTAACCTGAAACTGTTCTTAACCTGAGGTACCACTTTAGCTAATGGGGCCTCCCGCTGCTGCTGTGCTGCCGCCACGCGATTTCTGTTCTCATCCTGAAGCAAAGTTCTTAACCCAAGGTACTATTTGCGGGTTAGTGGAGTCTGTAACCTGAAGTGCCTGTAACCTGAGGTACCACTGTAGTGCATTTAAGCCCCTGCTTAAATACCAGCCTATTTTCATTAGTATCCACATCTCTGTATTTAAAAAAATTAAGGGGAAAAAATAGTTTGAAAGTATCACTATAACCTGTTCCTAATAAAACATTTCCCAGTGACTAAATGCTCCCGAGTAAAGAGCAGAGAACAACCTTAATGCCCCTGAACACTTTCTGACACACCAAATAAGCATAAGAAATGTGGGGCCTGGTAGCCAAATTCAGACCCTAGAGGATCAATGTCCCAGGTCCCAAGGAGGTGAGGGCTTTGTGCATATGAAGTGCTTGATCGCACAGAAACAACCTATAGGCAATGGGCTCATTGACCCGGTCCCTTCCAAAATGAACTGCAACAGAGGCTCTAACGGAGTTCTCTCCTTATTATGCACTTCAGCTGCTCGCTCCTGGGTAGAATCCAAAACACATATGCAACAAGTGGGAGCAGCTGCAATGCATATGGCAAGAATTCTGCTAACGCCACAGTTGCTATTCAGATAGCGGTGTGTGTGTGTGTGTGTGTGTGTGTGTGTGTGTGAGAGAGAGAGAGAGAGAGAGAGAGAGAGAGAGAGAGAGAGAGTGTTAGTTAACAGGAGCCGCCTAACAGCACCTTGTGTGAGTCAACAGGCGGAGCCAATGTTACCAAACCTTCAAGTCCTCTCAATTGGAATCAGAGGCCCTATTACAAGTAATTTGTTGACTAAGGGAACTGACATATCTGATGCTTCATCTTAGCTTGTGGGGTTTTAACATAAAAATCAGTATTACATGGTAACAAGTAACTGAACATACAAGGGGGGAAAGGACAACCTAACAGTTCACCACTGTTCAGTGATGTGGGCCCAATCAGAAACCCATCATTAAGTCAGAAAAGCACCAACCAATTTGGACATGTCAACTGTAAAACTTGAGAGTAAAAAAATCAACCTCCCAAATCACCAGGAAATATGTTTTGGAAATTGTAACATTTGGAGGAATGAGTGTGCCCATTCTTCATCACACTTGACAAGGTAAAAGGTAAAGGTACCCCTGCCCGTACGGGCCAGTCTTGACAGACTCTGGGGTTGTGCGCCCATCTCACTTAAGAGGCCAGGGGCCAGCGCTGTCCGGAGACACTTCCGGGTCACGTGGCCAGCGTGACATCGCTGCTCTGGCGAGCCAGAGCCGCACACGGAAACGCCGTTTACCTTCCCGCTGGTAAGCGGTCCCTATTTATCTACTTGCACCTGGAGGTGCTTTCGAACTGCTAGGTTGGCAGGCGCTGGGACCGAGCAGCGGGAGCGCACCCCGCCGCAGGGATTCGAACCGCCGACCTTTTGATCGGCAAGTCCTAGGCGCTGAGGCTTTAACCCACAGCGCCACCTGCGTCCCACACTTGACAAACAGGTCTACAAAAATTCCTAGCCCATAAGAATATGCATGAGTCTGCATGCCCAAACAAACCTATGTTGGTAATCTGTGGCATTACCGATAGCCTGAAAGAAAAAAGAAAGTGTATTCTTCCATTTTTTCAAGAGCTTTCTTGCTCGGCTGCTCAAAGGTAATCTTAACTTGCCACAGGCAACCAGGCAGTTTGGCTATTTTACAAAATGGTTTTTGGGCTGTTTCACATGTTTCCAGAGGGTGGTCTGAAAGCTCACCAGTAGGTAATCTATTTCACAGAAACCAGTTTGTCATTATATCCGATCAGAGCAAACTATGGTTTCTATCTGCTGTCAAAACAGGATTGCTAAATTAATAGTCCATCCTCTCACCAAGGAACCCTGGAAATAAAGTGTTGTATCCAACATTAGTCATTCCGCTAGCACAATACTTCTATTCATGCTACAGAACATCCCCCTTCTCTCCTTCAACATATCCTAAAAATCTAGTCTTAAGAACCCCCTGGAGCAGATTTTGGGGGCATGCAGGGAGACAAGAGGAAAGTCCTCTTGCATGTGCAGAAGTCTACACATACAGCTTCTGATACAACTCTAAAAATATGTGGAAGGCAGAATCTACATTGTCACCAACCTAAATTTCCCAGAATTCTTTGTAAGAATCCCTGCTTCTTAAATTGGCATGAAGGCAGATATACCTTTAAATTCTAGACATAAGATATATCATGCTTTTTTCCCTTTTAGGAAACAGTAATCCAGCCCCCACATAGAAGGAATGGTTGCAAGTAAGGTAGCAAGCTTATGTGTAGCTTTGAACCGTAAAAATCAAAGTCTCTCACAAAGAGTGGGAGAAAGATATTTATAGGCAAGAACATCTAACAAACGCTTACCAGGTGACAATATTGTCTTGAAACTTTTGTAGACTCTCACTCCTTAAAAGGCAGGCGTAGCAGCTTATCTGTGAAACCTGAAAAGATGAAAGAATAGAACATATGAAAAACTAGACAACCCATTCTAAGGCATACTGGTATTTGTCTCTCAGAGAAGTAAGTATAACCAATTCCAGGTGACTAAATCTAATAAAATACTGAAATATATGAGTGACATAAGGCATTGTCAGCCCCCTTGCACAACAGATTTCCCCTTCCCCAAATCTGTTTTGCAGTGTTAGGGAACCCTCCACAGCAGATGGGGGCACAGGGGGATTAAGAGAAGTCTTAATGTGATGTTGGATATCCCAAATTTAAATAGATACACAAACACAGAGTATAATTCCCACAACCAGTGGGGATTAAACACACCATGTGCTGAAGTGTCTTTTAGTTTATCTGTTTTATGAGCAGGAAAAAATGAGTAATTAAAATATGTAGCTCTACTGTACCCATTATAGGCCCATCCGTATCAGATCACAGTTTCTCTACTCTGGTTTTTTAAAAAGTAAGGCCAGGGAGTTCCTTAACATATTATAAAAAGCATGGCCATCAGTTTATTTATTCAAAAAACAGTGTGCAAATGAGAGAGAAAAGGGCACAAAACATCAAAAGGTAACAGAATAACAGGAGAAATTAACCACCGACTATTTGATTCATGAGGCCAGCCCACTTGTCCCAAGATTACTTAACATGCTTACAACACAAGGATGGCCAAACAGTACATATACATGAGCCAGACATGACCTAGAAAAGCATTTAATTCAGCCTCTGGAGGCTGAGCAAATCTGGAGTTGTAGTTAGTCTGAATATAGTTTAATTTGTCTGGGACAAGAGGTGGTCCCAAGCTGTAAGATATAAAAGATTAAATTGTGGACACTCCTCTTTGAATTTTGTAAGCAGTGACCAAGCACCCATACACCATCCTTTGCAGTTCCTACAAGAAGATGGCACCAATCTTATAAGAAAGGCTGGAAGTCAGATTTCTATGTTAGTCTCTTGCAGCAAAGCAACAAAGGGTGATAACCAACTAAGTCACAGAGTAGGGCCATTCATTTCAATGGATCAAGTCAATTGATTCCAATAGGTCTTACATACTCCCAGTATGACTAACACTGTATACCAGTATATACACTGTATATCAGTAAAGAGTCTTGGGGCACCTTAAAAGGTATAGTCCACAAAAGCTTCTGCCATAATCAATAAATTTTTATGCTACTTTAGTAATGCTTGGCTTGAAAGAAACAAACAGGTACCAGTCAAACCAAAATCAACACAGGTAGAAGTACATTGCCATGAGTAGCAGCCCTGTAATTCCATCAGCCAGTTTTTAACAGAGATTTCTGGGGTTACCCCAAGGGGAAACAGCAAGTACATCAACTGGAACTTAATCACCCTTTTCACCAACTGAACTAAAGTTTGAACCCGTCTGCTAAAGATTCAGCAGCAGACTTTTGATAACAGCTGCCTCTGGTCAGAGGTGGGTCTGAACTCTGCAGTTTCTAGGATAAACTTCCTAGCCCCAACTCAATCCTATACTGAAATTCAACAACCAAAGTCCCCACTCCCCATCACCACCATTGGAAACTCCATTTCCATAGGGTTGTTTTTTTTAAAAAAATCAAGTATCCCAAGAACAATAAAGCCAACTAAAACAGTATCTGCAGTATGTTAAAATAGTCATAAAGCAAATTCTAGATCATAAGCAGTTCAGAAAAAGTCTTCATCATTTATTGCCCAAAGGCCTCCCTGTGCAAATGGGTCTTGTTTAGCTGCCGAAAAGGCCATGACTGGGGTACAAAACCACACCACTTGAAGTTATTCTGCAGTCCCAGAGTCACAATCAAGAAATCCCTGTTCCTCATTAAAGATGAATAATGCAAAATAAAGGGGTAGAGGGACATCAGAGCCTTCATACAGACATTCAAACTAGCACTACTTTGAATGTCTGAAACGAAGAAGGAAGTGAACTGTATTTCCCCCCCTCTACCCACTATCCCAGGAAACCACAGAATAACTGCTTAGTGACTCCATCAAGCGTGTTGACATTTCAGATCTGACGTCTACTGACATTCTGTTCTCCTGCATGAAGAGCTTTGTATAAACTGACAATTCGCATTGTCTTGCACCGAGGGAACATGATCCTTCTAGAGAAGTATATCACGTTACCAATTTTCTATATTTATTTGTCTGTAATCACTCTGGAAACACTTGAAAAGCAGATTTCCTTTAGAGGCATGGGCACTGGGCACAACAGATGCCAAGGCCCTTCCCATCCCAAATCATTATGTCTTGAACGAAAGGAGGAGGAGGTTGGTCTGTCCCAGTACATTATTATTCTTATTAATTAAATTTCTATACAGCCATTCAGCTGAGGTTATCACAGGGCAGTGTACAATATGAAAACACAAAAATGCATAATATAGTAATAAATAACAACAACCCCCCCACACACACACCATTTAAAAGACCATCAATTTGTTTTAATTAGCTAAAGGCCTGAGAGAAGGGGAATCTTTTTGCCTGGCACCCAAAGATATGTAACAAAAGTACCAGGCTAGCCTTCCTGGGGAGAGCATTCCACAAATATAGAACCACCACAGTAGGGTGGGCGATGTCTGGTTTTCAGCATGGAGATATATCACCAGGTAAATATTGTGATACACCAATATATCACAATGTATGGAATGAGGATGGAACTATGTAGAGGAGAATGGGACAATGTCCTGGCAACTGCTACTACTTAGGCAACTAAAAATGACAAAGTTTTAATTATCTTTAACATATTGCTACAACTGTTATTTTAATGTACAGATAATTTTTAAATTAGCACATTTTCTCTAAATTTAAAAGCTGTAGATATCAAAGGTAAGGTGAGAGAATGTTTTCTAAAAAATTAATTACATTACTAAACAAGAAAAAAGCCAATTCTGTGTCACACTTTTAGATATTCAAATACAGTGGTGCCCCGCAAGACGAATGCCTCGCAAGACGAAAAACTCGCTAGACGAAAGAGCTTTCCGTTTTCGAGTTGCTTCGCAAGACGAATTTCCCTATGGGCTTGCTTCGCAAGACAAAAACGTCTAGCAAGTTTGTTTCCTTTTTCTTAAAACCGTTAATACTCAGGGTGCATTGCTTGAAGAGGTGCAGTTGCGACTTGACTTCGAGGAGCAACTCATAGCACGCGGTTTGGTAGCCTTTTTTCAGGTTTTTGAGGACTTTGCTGATTTTTGAAGCTTTTCCAAAACTTCTTTTGCATCCATTTGGTAAGTTAAACTTTTAAAACTTTTTGGGGGGTTTTTGGATTTTGGGTTGGGGTGTTTAGAATTCAAGGACTTGGTGTTGGGGGGGGGTTGCAAGAATCTGGGAGCTTGTGGGGTTTTTTTTTTAATTTTTCTGATTTTCTGTGAACATTGGGCCATGTTGTTTTTTTAAAAAAAAAATCAGAGTTTGAATTTCTGTGTGGTGGGTGGCTGGGGGAACAGTTGAGGAGGGGTTTGCAAGAATCTGGGAGCTTGTGGGGGTTTTTTCTGCATTTTTCTGATTTTCTGTGACCATTGGGCCATGCTGTTTTTTTTAAAAAAAAATTCTGAGTTTGAATTTCTGTGTGGTGGGTGGGTGGGTGGGGGAACAGTTGGGGAGGGGTTTGCAACAGTTGGGGAGGGGTTTGCAATTTCTGTGTGGTTGGTGGGTGGGTGGCTGGGGGAACAGTTGAGGTTTTTGAAGACTTTGGTGATTTCTGAAGCTTTTCCAAAACTTCTTTTGCAGCCATTCGAGGTTTTTGAAGACTTCGGTGATTTTTGAAGCTTTTCCAAAACTTCTTTTGCATCCATTTGGTAAGTTAAACTTTTAAAACTTTTTTGGGGGATTTTGGATTTTGGGTTGGGGTTGGTTGGGGCTTGGTTCTGGGTTTGAACTTCTGTGTGGTGGGTGGCTGGATGCTTTTGAATTTTTTGGAAGTGAAGCACTGATTTATTTATTTTTGTGTGAGAGAGTTTACGAAGGTAGGAGCTGTGCTGCCATGGGAGTGTACTTTATGTTCCAGATGCCAAACATAATCTGCTCAGCGTTGGACAGCTGAATGAGCGGAACATTGACGTTTCCTTTAAGAACAAAAGGTGCATCATCACAAAGAAAAATGATTATGTATTGTATGCTGAATATGTTGATCGTTTATATGTTTTGTATTATGATGATGTTGTGCAGGATGACACTTGTTACATTGCAGGTTCTAACAAAAGTTTGCATGCAGAATGTATTCATGATTTTCATCGAAAATTTGGTCATTTGGGTTTTGAGGCAGTATCTAAAATGCCTGCCTTGGTTGAAGGTATGACTATTAAACCCTGCAGGTACCACATGAAATGCAAGGCATGCGCAGCAAACAAGGTGAAAATGGCTGCAAAAGGTAAGGTGTCTAGTAGGCAAGCTACAGAACCATACCAAATTGTTCATGCTGATTTGGTTGGACCACTAGCGCCCTCTTTGGGTGGAAATAGGTACTTCATGGTTCTCATTGATGCATTTTCCAGGTATATTTATGTGCACAATCTCAAGCAGAAATCAGAGGCTTTTCCTAGGTTCAAGGAATTCTGTGCTTGGTTGGAAAATGTGCATGGTAAGAAGGTAAAAATTCTTTTCACAGATCGCGGGGGAGAATTCACTTCTCAGTAGTTTGAAACTTTTCTGACTGAGAAAGGAATTCAACACGATTTGTCTAGTCCTCGCTCGCCATGGCAGAATGGGCTTGCGGAACGGGCAAATCAGACGTTGCTTCAAGGGTTAAAAACCTTGCTGCATGATGCCAATCTTCCAGAGAGTTATTGGGCCGAAGCTCTCTCATGTTTCACTTACAGTTATAATCGCAGGTTATCTTCAGCGATTGGTTGTACCCCCTATGAGAAGATGTTTGGAAAAAAGCCATACATCAAACACATGAGAATTTTTGGTTCTGACATGTGGGTTCACTCACCACAAAACTCCAAGTTAGAGAAGCGTGGTTTGCATGGTATCTTTCTAGGTTATGAGAAAGGTTCTTACAGAATAAGGAGGAACCATTGTTCACAATAGGTCGCTTTTCTCCTAAGAAGGAAGAGAGTGTTGAAGACCTAAGGCTAATTCGCAGGTCACAAAGAGCAACAAAAGGCAGACCTCCAAAGAGATTTGCTGATGAGTTTGCTAAGATAGCAATAACAGCTGTTAAAAGCTCCAAGAAGGTATTTGAACCTTCAAATTTCCAAGAAATCCAGGATTTGGATTCAAAGGAAGCTGAGCCATGGTTAAATGCCATGAAGGCTGAGCTTGATTCCTTGGAAAGGAACAAAACATGGGAACTTGTTCCAGTAGTTCCAGGAATGAAACTGCTAGGAAACAAATGGCAAGATAGTCAGACACAAAGCCAGATTGGTAGCCAGAGGTTTTGCACAGGTACCAGGTGAAGACTATCACGAGACCTACTCACCCACAGTGAGGTATGAGAGCATTAGGCTTATGCTCAAGCTAGCTGCAGAGGAGAATCTACACATTAGTCACCATGATGTGAATACAGCTTTTCTGTACGGATCTCTAAATGAATCACTTTATATGCTTCCACCTGATGGCGTACAGGTAAAACAGGGATTTGTTTGTGCTCTGAAAAAGTCCCTTTATGGTCTCAAACAAAGTGCACGGTGTTGGCACACAAAACTCACTGAGGTATTGTTTTCTCTAGGTTTTAAGCAAGGGAAAGCTGATCCATGTGTATTTGTCAAAGAGGAGGGGCAAAAGAAACTGTATTGTTTGTTTTATGTTGATGATCTCTTATTCTTTTGGGATGATGTCACAATGTACAATAACGCCCTATCTCAACTGAAAGAGCACTTTGACATGAAAGATCTTGGTGAGGTAAACAACTACCTATCTCTGGAAATAGAGAGAGATCAAGATGGTAACATTCTAGTACACCAGTCACGGAAAATTGCTGATGTGTTAAACAAACTAAACCTGATGGATGCTAACCCTGTAGACACACCGATGACAACAGGTTATCAGGTAGATGACACTGAAGAAGCATTTTCTGACACTACACTGTACAGAAGTGTGCTAGGCAAGCTAAACTTCATTGCCAGATGTTCAAGACCAGACATTGCTATTAGCTGTAATTTGCTAAGCAGACAAGTCAACAATCCTACTGTTAAGGATTGGAAAGCTCTGAAACGCATAGCGCGGTATTTGAAAGGCACTATGCATTACAGACTGAGATTTAACAATCAGAAGTCTGGTGGTCTTGAGATATTTGCAGATGCAAGTTTTGGAAGTGACACAACAGACAGGAAAAGCACGTCTGGAGTTTGCTATATGTACAATCAGGGTCTATTTGATTGGTCATGCAAGAAGCAAACAACAGTTAGCTTAAGTACTTGTGAAGCTGAACTGAATGCACTGTCTTATTCACTTAAGGATTGTGAATGGTTGTTACAATTGTGCAAAGACATGAAAATTCCTGTCAAATGTCCAATCCAGGTTTACCAGGACAACAAAGCATGTTTGGCTTTGCTGAATTCTGAAGGTTGTAAGCAAAGCACGAAGCACTTGCAATTGAAGTTGCAACATGCTAGGGAACGTATTCAGAAGGGACTCGTAACGGTGTCCTATATGCCAGGTAATGAAATTCCTGCTGATGTATTGTCCAAGATTGTATCAAGGGATCAACACTGTACCTATGTGCAGAAGTTGGGTTTGTACTGATATTGTACGAACACGCTGCCCAGTGATGTTCACAGAAAGGGGGAGGATGTTGGTTTCTGCTCTCTTCACTGTGCAGCGAAAGGCTTGTCACAAGACAATGTTTACATTCCACAGAGTTACTGTTGGAGTTTTCTCACGGGAAAGGGAGGCTGGATGTGACGTACACTGGTTTCCTGTTTTTCACTGTTCTCACACAGTGTGATTCTCTCTGTGCTTCAGAGGAGAGAGGATGCATTTCTGCTCCGGCAGAGGCAAAAATGTTTTTCTGTAATCTACCAGCTTTGAAATGTAAATAAAGCAATATAGAGTATGAGCACGTATTCCTCATCATTCTGCTGTGCACTTGGACACTGCTACAAATTAACATGGAGAGGCTGCCAGTTCTGATGTTCCTGCGGCTGAAGACTTTGCAGCAGAGTTCCTGGAGGTTGTGAAGACGGAGGGCTACGTTCCACAGCAGGTCTTCAACTGCGACGAGACCGGGCTGTTTTGGAAGAGGATGCCCAAAAGGACTTTCATCACACAGGAGGAGGCCAAGTTGCCTGGCCACAAGCCCATGAAGGACCGTCTGACCCTGCTCTTCTGTGCCAACGCAAGCGGCGACCTGAAGATCAAGCCCCTGCTGGTGTACCACTCGGAGAACCCACGGGCCTTCAAGAGACACAAGGTCGACAAGGAGCAGCTGAGTGTCATGTGGCGATCCAACAGTAAGGCTTGGGTCACACGTGTGCTGTTTGTGGACTCGGTCAATCTTGCTTTTGGCCCTGCTGTCAAACAGTACCTGCTGGACAACGACCTGCCGCTGAAGGCTTTGCTTCTGATGGACAATGCTCCTGCTCATCCTAAAGGCCTTGAGGTGGACTTGTTGGAGGAGTTCAGCTTCATCAACATCATGTTCCTGCCGCCTAACACCACGCCACTGCTCCAGCCGATGGATCAGCAGGTCATCGCCAATTTCAAAAAACTCTACACCAAGGAGCTTTTCAGGCGATGCTTCGAGGTGACTGATTGCACCACCATCACCCTGCGGGAATTCTGTAAGGACCACTTCGACATCGTCACCTGCTTGAAAATGATCACCACGGCCTGGAATGGGCTCAGCCAGAGAAATTTGAATTGTGCTTGGTGCAGCCTGTGGCCGGACTGTGTGGCACCAAGTGACTCTGATGCACCAGAGTCAACAGTGGTGCAGGACGTTGTTGCCTTGGGGAGGACCATGGGCCTGGAGGTCACAGAGGAGGACGTCTGCGAGCTGGTGGAGGAGCACGACCACGAGCTGACCACCCAGGAGCTGGTCGAACTGCAGGCAGAGGTTGCACAGGAGTGGGCCTCGCTGGAAGAGGAGGAAGCAACTGAGGAACGGCTGTCCTCCAAAGAACTGAGGGACATGGATGTGCAGGCTTTTGCACAGCGGCACCACCCTGACAAGCACGTGGCACATGACCTTGCGAACACTTTTGATACGACGGTCATGTCGCCTTTCAGGGAGGTGCTGAAAAGGCGGATGAAGCAACAGACCATGGACAGGTTCATCAGCAAGAAGCAAAGAGTGGAAGAGGAACCTTCTTCGAGTGGTCCCCCAGAGTCTTAGAAAATGTACTGTACACTTTGTTGATTTTTAAATGTTTTTCTGTCATGTTTAGAAACTTAATTTATTGTTCCTTCAATTTTTGAAATGCTCTTTACAGTATGTGTGACTTTAAAGAGCAGTTAATAAACTCTTTTTGTACCAAATTTGGCTTTGTTTGGACTTTTTTTGACCATAGGAACGCATTAATTGATTTTCAATGCATTCCTATGGGATTTCATGCTTCGCAAGATGAAAAATTCGCTAGACGAAAAAACTCGCGGAACGAATTAATTTCGTCTTGCGAGGCACCACTGTATAATTCACTATCGGGTCTTAGTTGACTACATGTATACATCCCACACCACCAGTTCTTTTGACTGATTGTCAATTTTCTATACCAGGCCAAACTACAAAGAATGGATAAAAATTTACAGAACAAAAAATTTTTAAGACAATTTTTTAAAAATGCCAGAAAAAATTGCATTTCAGCATTCTCTAGCAACAGAAACACCTTTTGCTTTTGAAGAACATTGTCAGCCATGCTGAAAACACTTTCACATGGCACACTTGTTCCTGGGATAGCTAAAAACCTCTTTGCAAGCGCCTTCAACATTGGAAAGGATGCCTCTTGTGCCTTTTACCACATCAGAGGGAATTCATCAAAATTCACTCTTCGCATAGCCATATAGTCTTGAAGCTCTCCTCTTGCTTTCAGTACAGACAATGGTGCTAATCCATCACCTGCCGGGCCCTCTTCTTCCTCTAAATCTTTTTTTTTTTTTTTTGCCAACCCTTTTACTTTTAATGGAGTTGGCCGGGTATTTGGCTCTGTAGAAACAGCACACAGACACAGACACAAACACAGAGAAGGAGAGAAACGAGAAGGGAGACATAAAAATGAGGGAGACACAGACACACACACACACAGAGAGAGAGAGAGGAGAAGGGAGGAAAGAATCAACTGTATAACCTTATGGATTTAGATTATTATGAAAAGAGAAGAAGATAGTAAAGTGAAGGAGTTAATTTTATTAGAAAGAAGATATTGGAGAACTGTTACAAGGTGATTCAATGAAACTCAGGGAGGATTCGAGGAAGTCAGTTAACAATGAAAATTAAAGGGGGTCTTAGAAGTAATATGTGTTTATATTTTTGTTTCTTTTTTTAGTATTGTAATGTCTTTTTCTTTGTGTGTTTTATATGTTATATCTGTTATGAATGTGGAAAATCAATAAAAAAAATTGAAGAAAAAAAAGAAAGGAGAAGGGAGGAAAGAGGTTTAAACAACAGGGCAAGGTTGTTTTTTTAAAACAACAGGGCAGCAACATGGGGATTTTGGTAGGCAAGGTGGAAAGGGCTTTCTGGTCTTGAGGGGGCTCCGGTGGGATTTGGGTCTCAGGAGGAGCTGGGGTATCAGGAGGCACCCATGGGAGGGCCCTGCCAGAAGAGAGCCCAAAGAGAACAGAAGGGGGAGAGGTGCTCCCAGCAAGAAATTCAGACTAGCATCTCTCTCTGCCACCAACCAGCCTGGTGCCTGCATTTAAAACAAGGAGCTTGTGGGTGTCTATATTACTTAGGAAAGTTCCCAGATAGGTTGCTTTCTTCAGCATCTGCTCTTGTGGTTCACTGACCCCTGCAAGAGGCAGGGGAGAGCTGAGAGGCGGCAGGAATTGTGAGAGAAGCAGTGACCGGCTTCACGGTTTTCCCCACATCGTGATTTTTAACATAGTGCGCGTGCACACTGTGATTCACAATACATCATATTGATACACCACCCAGCCCTACACTGCAGAAAAGGCCCGTTCTCGTGTTGTCACCCTCTGGACCTCTCATGA
Source organism: Podarcis cretensis (assembly GCF_951804945.1). Taxonomy (NCBI): domain Eukaryota; kingdom Metazoa; phylum Chordata; class Lepidosauria; order Squamata; family Lacertidae; genus Podarcis; species Podarcis cretensis. Next base: position 82,076,201 of record NC_137176.1, read on the forward strand.
AAGGGGCGCATGAAGAAGGGCCTCAGATGATGATCGCAGGGTCAGTTCATATGGGGAGTTGCGGTCCTTGAGATCTTAGTTTCATGCCTTAGCTTCAAAACATTACAACACTGCCTGGGCAATGGCTATTTCCCAGCAGGCTCCTCCCACAACACATTACTAACATCATGATGTGCTATGTAGATGGCTGCAAAAATAGGAAGGAAAAAAACCCCTCACATTAATCAGTTTTCTCATCAAACTTGAAATAAATGTGTGGCAGTTTCAAAGATGGCTTGGTGCAACATCCGCTTTCTGAAAGTTGATTTTGTTGCCAGGCGTCTGGAAACTCCATACAAGATGGAATGTCCTAGGATAGCACTGCACATGTATGTTAGCAATGAATGTATTTTAAATCAAAGAACCATCAACACCACAAAAACTCACTGGCTCACAAATCATTTTTCTTTAGCACCCCATTACGGAGACGAGATTTTTCCCTAACTAGTAAATTCGCCTAACTGCTTTGCAGATCAGCAAAATGGTCTATAGTCACACTTGATGTCATTCTATGACTGAAGTTAAGCAAGATTGGTCTTGTACATTACCTGGATGGAAAACTAACCAGGAACCATATGTTGACAACTCTTGAGTTCCTTGGAAGAAGATTGATGCAAATGAGCAGGAGCCCACAAATATTGACTGACCTCTGTTGTCAATCATTATTTGTAACTGGTCACAAGTCTGCCCCCTTCCAAATTCTCCAGCACACATAAAGGACTTGGGGGAGGGGAGAGGTCAGTTTTCCATTCTGCACACACTCTAATAATGCCTTCAAAGAGTTGAGCACAAGAGCTCAATTAATTCACACCAAATTTTGAAGGCAATTAGAATCAGAGACAGAGTGTGTGTGTGAGTGTGTGTGTGTATTGCTGTCATAAAAACCCCCAGAAAAGTTTGGATGCCAAATGAAAAGGGGACACACACACAAACACCCAGACGCCACTCCATCACAAGAACACAAGAGAAGATCTGCTGGATTAGGCCAAAGGCCCATCTAGTTCAGAATCCTGTTTTCACAGTGGCCAATGTGATGCCTATGGGAAGCCCCAAGGCAGGATCTAAATGCAACAGTGTTCTCCCCTCTTGCGATTCCCAGCAGCTGGTATTCAAAACTTTTATTCCTCTTTGTACGCATGAGATCACAAAGGGTGAGGTGTCACTCTTCCACTTAGTACAAAATAGAAGACTGCTCCCGTAGAATTGTGCCTGACAAATTAGGCATGGGGAGGCATCTTGTCATAATGGAATCAAGTCGATGGTTGCCAGAAGAAGTTAATGATCATCAACAGCAGCCACATTTGCAGAAATCCATACTACTGCAAGAAATAACTCACTTTCAGAAGGACACAAAGATAAAACTTTTTTTTGTACACAGATGAGTACTTTAAAGGAACCTAAAAAAATTAGAGGAAGTAGCAAGGAAATTAAATGAAACCACTGCAGTGGATTATGTGCAAGACTTGCTGTATTGCTTAACTGCAAACCAGTTCAATTGCTCTTTGGCACACCTGCAAAATGTAAGAGCTCTTTCCTATAGTCTGAATACTGAGTCAGCATCACAACTTTATAGGAGCACTAAAAATGCTTTCCAAGTAGAATTTGGTCTTGGACAACTCAAGCAAGAAATATCAAGATAGGAAAATGAGAGGCCTCTCAATCAAAGTAAACCCTGTCGTATTTAGAAAACCACAGATGCTGCCCTGGGAAAGTTGATGTGTTAAGACCCGCAGCTTCGTGCATGATCAACTACAGAAGAAAAGAATCACACAAGGAAATGGTATGGGCACTTTGCTTGCACAACCCTTATTTTCCACCTCACATTCATTTATCTTTCAATTTTCAAAGTTAAAATATACTAGCCATCACAAACAAAAATATACATTTTACATAATAATATTTGAGTCCCCCTGACTGGCTGACCCATAGAGGTATCAAAATTGTTAGGACACCCTTCATAAGGGAGGAAAAAACAGAGATTTGTAGTACGTGTAATCCAAGACATCCCGTTTCCTAAAAATGAAATATGTTTTCTTCCAGCAAACTGCTGCCTGCCCTATAATAGCTACCAACTCTTCTCAAAGAGCAAGCCTGGCCACACATGCGGTGGAATGCAAGGGTGTGGAGTTTTCCCTTTATACAGCCATCGATGAGAGATGGAAATTTTGGAGGCAGGCAGGAAGAATACACAGAGTAAATGCTGCCTTATATTCTGCAACCACATTCCTGAATGCCACTGAAAATACTCTACCTCCTCCCTAGCGTGTTCCAATTTTAGACTAACACTCTCACTGAAGGTGCATCCCACGTCCTGTAAGCTTTGTTTGATCGGGTTTCAATTTTGCTGTGAAGTAACAATGGCGTACTAAGATTCCTTTCCCACTTTTGAATATAACAGTCAATATTTCAACAATTCTATATTTCTACCAATTAATAGCACATTGATAAAAAGTAATGGGAACCCACTTTATATTTTTATTGCCACTGACTGGTTATGCCTGAAACTACAAACCCCTGGTACTTGTCACCCAGTGTGTCTGGCATGCAGTTTTCTCCAAATCCAGGCTCATGGTTTATTATCACCAAACCTTGGTAATTGCTTGTGGTTTGCTTGCAGATTCTTGGTTTGGATGACATGACAAGCCACACAAACCAGATGCTGGCAAATCCTAGGTTAAGACAAGGAAACAGATAGCCCAACAAAATATGACAAGCTTCAACAGCCAATATATTCCATGTCAGGCCTGGAAGACAAGGTTTGGTGCACCTAATGAGACAGCCCCATATCTCAGAACAGCAATATTTAAATTTCCATGCATGCATTCATATGTGCACAAAAATCTCTGCGATTTCCTCTTCCGACTAGAATGCCTTGTGCTGCATCAAATGCCCTTCTGGCAGGTCTCTAACTTTGAGAAGCTGGTTTTTGAGAGACACAAAGGCTGTGGTAGGAAGTGGCACAGTGTGCAGCTATTTGGATCCCAGATGGCTTCATGTGTTTGGTTTAAGCTACCTACTATTGATGGACAGCAGGCAACAGACTTATTCCTCTTACTAAACTATTGCTTTGTAGCTTTGCTTCCAGGGGCCATCGCTAGGTAAAAAGCCAGCTATGGAGAAAGGCAAGCAATAGTCTGCGGTGCACTCAGGAAAATAATAACAGCAATGAGATGAAATCACAGTATGAAAAATAATAATATAATCCCTCATGATACTGGACTAATAATGATCACAGGACAGGCCCTCGTGATTTCATTCTATCCAAGACCCACAAGAGAATATCATAAATATGGTGAGCAATGGAAAATTATATAGAAATACCAGTATGAATCACAAACTGAGGTGGATCTTTAAATGTTAAGAACACACTATCCTTTCTTTCTCTCATGCACATACATTGTCTCCAGTCAACTGTGAAAAGCTAAGCGTAGCAAAACCATGCTGTTCTACGTAGTAGAAAACTAGTCGGCACGGAAAAAGATACTACCCTTCAGCGTCAGCATATCCCAGCATTTTTAAGAGTGCACTCACCATACATACAGTCTCACAGTTCATTAAACAACAGCAACTGCAGCTTGCACTTTGTTTGACCGCATCTCTGGACAATAGGTTCTTTGGTCACAAGTCCACATGCTTAGGAACCAAAACATGCAAACAATACAAAACAAAGGACTCAAAGAGCAACGAAAAGTGAAGCCCAAGGCTAATTTGCTTAGGCTTACAGGTAAGCATTAGCATTCCAAAAGTCCCCATTTCATTTATATATTGAAAGGCATTTATAGACAACTTAATATTTTTAAAAATCTCTAAGCAGCATATAATATGAAAAAGCAATCAGTATCATTAAAACAAATAGAAACCTAAAACCAGCAGCACAGTAATATAAAAGGGTGGGAAAGCATATAAAAGCAAATAAACAACCCAATCACGAGGGTCAAGGGACAGCCTGAGGAAAAAGACACATCTTTACAATATATCTATACAATGACTCTTGGGGTCCCTTCCAATTCTAAGATTCTATGATCCAAAGCGTTTGATGGTTGCCGCTTCATGTAAATTTTGAGACGAAAGCACACATGCGCACGTTTCTAAATTTCATGTTGCACAGAGGATTAAAAGTAGGATGCTACAAATAGTAACGGATCAAGCACAAAGAGGAAATAAAACTCCGCTTAACTAGTTTGCAACCGCTACAATGTACAAATCAAGATTCCAAGATCTCCCAAGCTCTGCCTCGTGTGTTGTATTGAGGCTAACCTTTCTAGAATAAGAACACCCTGAAAGTGTGATGTCTTATCAGTTACAAGCTAGGCCAATCACACAACTGAAAGAAGCAAGAGCAGCTCGTAAGGTATTTTCAATACGGCTTGCAGGGCTGGGAAAGGTTACCTACCGCTGCACTAAACAACCATCTTGAACACTGCTGGCAAGTGAAAGATTTTGGTCCTGTAATCAACAAGCTATGTTCAGAAGCAACTGCACACCGCAATAGGCTTGTCACAAGTTCTGCCTGCATTCAGTTAATGTTTCCTTCCTTCTACTGGGTTGAGTCACATCCTCCAGTTTGTTTCCCTTTTTTAAAAGAAACTAGGCTATGTTAAGAGGCAAGGGCTGCAATTCTGCATACATTTATATGGGAGATGGCCGCTTCTTCGCTGCTTCATGTATGTTACCACAACCATCACTGCACTATTCGAAAAGACAAGACTCGTATTATTATCATCCCTGTAATAGAGAAATCTTGATTTCATGACAGAAATTTGAACTGCACCTTCCGGCGCACAGCTCATGCTCTTTATCAGTGTCCCACAACGGCTTTCCAGACTGCCGCTAACTATTGTTGCCCCAGGCGTGCTAAAACAAACTCCCAGGAGAGAAAAAGCCCATTCCTGATTCAGTGGGTTTAACTAAATGTTTCCCTGACCACTGGCCATGCTTTCTGGGACTGAGGAGAGTTGCAGTCCAAAACATCAGAAGGGCACCAGGTTGGGAAAGGCTGGCATAGGAGAACATGACTAAAAGCTTACAGTGGAGGATAAAGTTTCTACACATGTCCCAAAAGATCCACCAAACAAACATTGGAGCCTTCTGTAATGTCTTCCTGCATTCCTAAAAAGTGGGGTGGGGAGACAGTAGCAGCTACAATTTTAACTTAAATTGCCACACAGCATTAGAGAACACAGAAGCAACACAAATGATCATTTTAAAGGACTTTGCAACATTATTTTTTTAGCCAAACTGGTTTCTTATTAGTGTGCTTTGTATGAGGAAGTGAGAACTGTGTGCTCATTTCTTCAAACAAATCCTATTTTTAAGGGCTATACTCAGACACTCTTCTATGAAGTGCTATATTAAATGTTCCATTTTTAGAAAAGTATAATTGGGAAGCAAACTGGCATTCTGATCATATTCATCTTTGTACTTCCTATTAAAGAAAGAACGGGGGAATTTTGTTCATACAAGAATTTGAATAGTAAGCAAGCTCAGTCGTCATTGAACTGGGTAGGGAGCTGGAAGGTACTCAAGTCTGCCAAGCCCTATCCTAGAGGGGGGAGGCCGGAAGAAGATGTGGGCCTGGGGAGGATTACAGGTGTACTGGAAACCCAGCCAAAATGCCATCCATCCTTGGGGTTCAAATGGTTAAATTTGAAAGGGGATAGGAGAGGTCACTTCCATTCAGCTTCAAAGCAAAGGCCACCCCAAAGAGGCACCCCTCCCACAAGGATGCTCTTGGGAGCACCATGCTCTTCCATTTCTCTCTGTATCACTAGAAAAGACCAAAGGCTGCTCACAAAATTCATTCATTCAGTTTGCCCCTTCACCTGCTCCTCCCCCTTTCCTGGTTCTTGGCACACTGCTTACAATTCTGACCCCAATAATGGGAACGCAATTTGCTTCGCCTGCCAAACTCTTTGTACAAATACTCAGCTTTCTCAAACAATGGTGAAAAAAATTCCTAAGTAGTCGCTGAATCCACAATCCATAGACAGTGCCGTGTATACTCTTCACTTCAAAATAACGCTGATGATAAAGATTTGCTCCAAAAAACACCCTGAATACTGCACCTTGTACAAATTATGTACCTTCAGAAACTGTGCATAATTTCTCATTTTGCACACATTATTCTGCTGTTGTTAGTTATGGGAGAGAGAGACAAAGAACTATGCAGGGCATAAAAGCCCCATTCCAGACCACTGCGAATCAAGCTAGTTCCCTGGTTTGTAAGATTTTGATAGGCATTGCCTACAAATTTTTAAGCATATCTTTTGCAGTCCAAATGGGCAGACACATGGTTTTTAGTGGGGGCTATCTGTGAACTGAATACTGCACATATTTCTATTTTGTGCTTTTTCAGTGCTCCCACAGAATAACAGTTCAGAACAGAGATACACATGCATGCCTGTGCACAGTCCAATCCCAGATGAAAGGCGATGACAGCTTGCAATTTAGCAAGGCGGCTGAAGGAAAGGCATTCTGTATCTGCTTTCTGGGAAGGCTGGGCCAAGAAGTAACAGCATATAAACTACTTGGGTCAGAATTACGAACCCACCTTCCGCCATGCTGAAAGAAATGCAACTCCAACTGTGAATTTAATGAAACCGCATAGATTTAGTATAGAATTCATGATGAATGACTGCACATCCTTCCATAGTAGATATTCCTTTGATGTGAAAATGAAACTGGCCTTAGCGATTCAGCCTCTACTATTCATGGAAGCTCCTTGAATTGGATGAAGACAATGCATTAACAAACAGAAAGAAAAAAGCGAGATACTCTGGATGCAGTTGACAGGATGGAGAGTCCCATCTATGTCACTCATGCTTGTAAGAGATTCCCCATCCACCTCAATGGAGCGTCCATTCCAAAGAAGCATTCCTCTGTATATGTGAACTGCTTCCTGTGTATCTCAAGAAGTGTGCATGCACACGAAAGCTCATACCAATAACAAACTTAGTTGGTCTCTAAGGTGCTACTGGAAGGATTTTTTTTTATTTTGCTTCCTTCCAACAAAGGAAATAGGGGCAGCCAGGTGGAGATTCATTAGGCATTGTTAAGCGTCCATTCTGGCTTCCAAGAAAAAGAACAAGAATGAAATGTAGTGACCTGGAACTCTTATCCCTCCCAGAGTCCACTGGCCTGTTGAAATACCTGTTTAAGAAACCATCTCTTAGTTTTGGAATTCCCAAACTCACCTGCCATTTCCCTTCTACTCCCTTTCTTTCCATGTCTTAAGACTGTAACTGTCCAAATGTTATATGCAGCACATTGCTACTCCAAGCATACTATAGAAGCCCTACAGAAATACTAACTAACAGAGATTCATTTATTTTTCTTTTCAAGACCTGGCATGAGAATCACTGTCAGGTGGGGCTGCGGCTAACATAAAGGACGGTAAGCCCCACAGCCCCTTTCAGAAGTCTACTGTTTCTACAGAATTCAAAGGGAAATAAATTTGCTTAAGCGTGACAGGCTTCTCTTTTACTCTTAATGCCATCTACACCCACCTTGTGCCCAGTGTGCTGTTTTAACATGCACATTTTAATCCCCCTCTCAAACAAGTTATACTACCTTTCCTTGCATTGTAGTTAAAAAAAAAAAACCCCAAGAGAATTCACCCAAAGTATCAAAGAAGTGGAAGTTGCACAGAACCCTCACCAAGAATCTAAGCACAACACTTTAAAATAATGGCACCTGAGGAACTACTCAACTTCTACAGATTCCCAGTCCACATGAGGCTGTCCATTAACAAGAAGAAGAGGGTCTTCTTCACAGAAGCAGTTTTGGAATCCACAACCAAAAGATGTGGCAGCCATCACCAGCAGACATGGGTTTGAAAATCGGTATTTCCAGTGAAGGGTAGGCTTATTAGCCATGGCAGCTAAATCGAACTTACATGTTCAGAGCGTTGGATGCTGGTGGCAAACAAAACATTATCACTGTGCTGCTTGTGAGCTCCCAGATCTGGCCACTGCTGGAAAAAGAATGCTGGTATTGATGGACTTTGGTTCAATTCAGCAAGGCCATTTAAAGTACCATCAATACCTTCTGCAATTTGGAAAAAAGAAGCATTTTCTCCAATTCCCTTGGTGAATCCATTGCATGTAACTTTATTTCTGACCACACTACGCTGAGCTCTCTAAAAGGAAGCACACAGTTTACATAGGTTCTAATGCAGACTCCCACCCAGGCAACTTCAAAGGCCAGAACTACCTTGATTCATCACTTAGATTTCTACCCTCTTCTGGGCCAGTTATCTAATAATTTGATTTCAGAACTGATGTTGAGCTTTACTAACTTCCTGGTGTCAAAAGTCAGCCCTCATAGCTAGGTAGATATCAGCCTAACAATTTTGCAGACGCATCGAAAGCTTGTTTATGGCATTTTAAATGTTAGCTATACCAAACAACCAAGTTGCCAAGCTTGTTCTCTCTTTGCACTGTATGATAATCACTATCAATTTTAATCCATTCAATTACATTTGTTAAATGAGAACAAATAATCCTGCTTTCTGACTCTTGATCAAAAATTGAAATATGTCAAAATTCACTGTGTTCCCTTGCAATTTACTGTATAAATGGAATCTTTTATAAATACAACTCTTGCTCATTGGAAATACTCCTATATTTAGGATGCTCGCCCTGCTAATCACATCCACAAGGCCATGCTGCACAAATTTAGCCTTAATGCTGGTTTCCAACCACCAATTGCCTACACCTGCTGAAAACCTACAGCAGGGAGGGCAAATCTTTCAGAACGAAGTCCCTGCTGTTACTTCAGTGTGCCTTCCAACACAGCATGGCTATGAAGTTATAAAATCTGCCTGGAATAGTTGTGGGAGGGAAACCTTTGCCAAAGAGCGTGGGAGTCTTGCCAGCATTTGCTGTAGAGTTTAAACTTCAATTTTAAGAGGGGGAAATAATACTGTACACCACCAGTAGCTTTCAAATGATTTAATAAAAGGATATTTACATAACAAGAGTAACTTCACTCTGATCTAGGAGGTCCCTACATACGGAAGATCCCACAAAAGCAGTAGCATCTCTGGAACTTAATCCAAGCACTGATAGGCTGCTGACAGAAAGAGAAAAAGGACAAAGGAAGCCGCTTTAGATCAGGTTGTATCATTGGTCCATCTAGCTTAGTAATGTCTATATTGGCTGTGTTCATTAAGTTATGGTTTGTTTTTAACCATGGTTTCTTCAACAAACCATAAGTCAGTTCACAGACAAGCAAACAAACTGGGGCTTCACACTGTAGTTTGTTGGCAAAAAGCAAACCACGGGTAGTGTGCAGGCTTGGGTTCATAGATTCAAATAAATCATAGTTAGACTAAACAAAGCAAGAGTTAGTATTAGTATTATACTGACTGGCAATATCTCTCCAGGGTTTCAGGTTGGCATCTTTCCCAGTCTTGCCTGGATATGCCAGGGACTGGACCTTGGAATAAAGAAGGGTTGTCGTTTAGCTTGGATGACATTTTTTTTAAAGCATCAGACAAACTCATGGACAAATTACTAATTATTTGCCATGATAGATATATGAAGCTTCCATATACTTGGGCAGTATTCTGCTGAATACCAGGTAGTAGGGAACAGACAATAGGGGAAAGCTCCCTCTACTTTATGTTCTGCTTCTGAGCTCTCAGAAGTTTCTGATTGGCCCTGACTAGATTAGGTATGACCAAGCAAAGCAATCTACAAATTCCTAAATTACGGTACTTGTTCTCCAGAAATTCCATAAGTACACTGAACCAGGTTTCCGGACCAGGCTCATGATGATGGTGATACATCTCATGTACTGAAGGTTGTTTCGCCACCCCCCAATAAATCATTGGACTCACTTGATGAACACAACCAAGTGAGATGGATGCAGGTAGAACCAAGGAAAGTAGCATTGCTTTTGCCAGAATTTTACTAGCATTTTTAATATTAAAAATCAAGAGGGCAGTGGTTTGTTTGAAAGACTCAGTGCCGTTTTAAAGAACGAGACAAAGCATACTAAACTTTGCCTCTGGGTGACTCCAGCTGGCTGCAAGATGCAGCTGACAAGGCATGGTCTCTGCTGCAACAGCAGTTTGGTAGCCAACCTTTTTACTGTAACTGTTATCCACATTAAAAGAGAGAGAAAGAGAGAGATACAGAGAAATATGAAGGGTTTGTTGCCTTCTAGCTCACAGTAGCTTTCCATGAGACTGAAATCCACCCTTTCTTTAAAATTATCTGTTCTTGCTAGCAGCAAGCAAACTGCTCTTCTCAAACAGAAGCAACACGCTGAGCATGTCCTCACTCAGCACACTAAGGTGCCCTTATGTCTGACCTGAATGATGAACTGCTATGCCATAACCAGCTCAGCACTGAGGCTTCAGACTAAAGCTCACAGACATTAACAACAGGACTGGAAAATTCCAATTCCTAGGCATCAGAATAAAAGTGCATAGTCACCTGTTACCCACGACTTTTGTAGCTACGATTTGTATAGTACTTTAGAAAGTACGACATGTTTCCTGCACATAACAACTTTAGTAACCCTTAGAAACCCACTCCAACCCTTAAGCTGGGTGAGCATTATTATCCCAAACTGTTGCCTGGGAGCAGAAGGATGATTGTCTAAGGCAACCTAATCCATCCCATGAAACTCACCAGATTTGTATCTGCAACTTTCTACCTCAGTTTTCTGGCCACGTTACCCATTGCCAGAGCAACTGAAGTTCAATTTACAACCTAGGTTTTTTGTTGTTTTATTAGGCTAGGCAGTGGTGTCCAAACTTTTTTCAAAGAGGGCCAGATTTGATGAAGTGGAGGGCCGTGAGGGCTGACCAAAGGGCCAGCCAAAGTTGTTGCCTTTTTTTAAGGATTGAAGTTGTTGAGCTTTTTTTTATGATTTTACCCCAAAGTTGTTGAGCTTATTTTAGGATTGAAGTGCTTGAGCTTCTTTTAGGGTTGAAACTGTTTTTTTAGGATTGAAGTTGTCGAGGGTTTTTTGGGATTTTACCCCAGGAAATAAACTGCCACAGGGGCCGGATTAAACCGACCAGCCGGCCGGATTAGGCCCCCAAAACAGACTTGGGACATGCCTGGGCTAGGGAGTCAAATTAAGTGTTCATGGCCAAGCCAAGCAGCCATCAGAAACTGATTCAGAGAACACTGCAATGTACTAGGCTTGTTTATGTTTAAATATGAGCCACTCCGTGTTCAAATATTTCAACACTAACCATGTTGACGAAGCACAGACATGCAATGCAGGTAGGTTGTTTCAGATGGCTGGCACTCTGGAAATGATAGTAACCAGGCTGGGATGAGGAGCTGTGGTGCAGCTTCTGCCACATACCACATACACAAGGAGAACAAAAGGGAAGTTGGACTGTGCTTTCACAGTGCAGGCCACAGCATATTTAAACAGACTTTGACTACAAGAGAACATCCTGTGGTATTTCAGGGTTGATAAGGAGAAATAAAATCTTCTGGGCTCATTTTATAATTGCTGGAAATGTTTTGATCCCATGGGGCCAATTTTACACGCCTAAGGTGGAAGAGCCTTTGTTGAAGTAAGTTCTTTAAATGTTTGGAAGGCTATTTATAAAATGGCATGAGTAAAGACTGTTGTTACATCATGAAGTTATTCCATTCAGCTGCTAGAAGAACATAATTAATGAAGAAAAAAAAAGGAACTTTACCAAAAGTCCACTTGTTGTAAAAAAAAAAAAAGAAAAGGAAAAAGGAAGAAAAAGGATATTAGAAATCATCAAAACAACTAGAATGGATACAAAAATGCAATGTTCCCATACTAGTGAAAATGATCACCTTAATTTACACTTGAGGACAACTTGACAAACAGTGACAATGCATCTGATTTAAAGGGGCTTGAGCCCAAAAAACTTTTTATTACAAGAGATTTCCAAATCTTTAAGGCACCACAAGACTCTGATGTTTCTGATAGTAATCACTATCTAAAGATTTCTGCCTTAAGGAAATGAAAATTCTGGAGACTGCTTAGTCATTCATTTTTGGCTTCATAAGCATCACACTATGCAAAAATAAAAATCTGTTAAGATGTAAACGTAAACGTAACTTGTCCATGCTACTTTATATAAAAGGTAAAGGTAAAGGACCCCTGGATGGTTAAGTCCAGTCAAAGGTAACTATGGGGTGTGGCACTCATCTCGCTCTTCAGGCCAAGGGAGCCAGAGTTTGTCCCCAGACAGCTTTCCAAGTCATGCGGCCAGCATGACTAAACTGATTCTGGAGCAACTAGACACTGTGATGAGTGCCAGAGTGCACGGAAACACCATTTACCTTCCCGCTGCAGCAGTACCTATTTATCTACTCATGCTGGTATGCTTTCGAAACTGCTAGGCTGGCAGGAGCTGGGACAAAGAAATGGGAGCTCACCCCGTACCGCAGATTCAAACTGCCAACCTTCTGATCTGCAAACCCAAGAGGCTCAGTGGTTTAGACCACAGTACCACCCACAGCCCTGCTGCTTTAAATGCAGAAAGGGTGTGTGTGAAATCTAGAAAAACAGACAGGCACAAGCATGATGGTATCAGCAACTTTTTTTTAAAAAAAAAGACAGAAGTACATTACATCAGGAGATGACTGAGCAGGGGGCGAGGGAGGAAATCAGAAACTTTCTGCTGATATCCTGAAGTGTGTTTGTGAGGAGCAAGTGTTTCCTCATTTGTGAAGTGGGACACCAGTGGGACGCTAATATGTTTTATCGCTGTAACCGGCGCATGCAAGGGAGGCAGAACTGTGACTTAAATGAAGGAAGTAAAAGTAATTTCACTTTCAAATCCCCTTTGTGCAGCCAGTAAAACCAAAATAAGTGAACGCCAATAATGTTATGTGGATATGTTTTCACTGTTGACAGTGGTAATTATTCAGGACTGGTCTATCCACACAGGAGAATCAGATTAATAAAATCCCTTAATCATCAATGGGTTTTGCCTTTAATTTATTGTGGATTCTGAATAACCCGCTGTTTATCTAAGAGATTACAATTTGGAGACTGACGGGGTTTTGCTGCAAGATAACCGCATGGCCCTACAAACCAAATCATCAACAACTCAAATCAGGGCAGTTAATAAATGAAAGTTCAAGATGGACATCTGTCCTGAAGCTTATCATGTTTACATTGGGAATATGTCTCACTTGTTTTGGTAGATCTCACTTCCAAATACTTGGGCTACAGAAGGGCCATGGAGCTATGCAAGAGACAACCGAATTGTTTCTTCTGGAAGCAGCAAGAACATGTCTAAGCAAAAAGCTTTATTGCACATAAAAGCAACCCAGTCAGATGGGCAGGGTACCAATAAATTATTATTATTATTACTACTACTACTACTACTACACAGGGCAAGTTACATTTCTAGCAAATCATGTCAGTAGGGTACACAATCTTCATTGGGCTGTCACTTGTGACTGGGAATTTGGACTACTTACTAGACAGAAGAATCCGAACACCTAGCATGCACACTGACAGGTATGGTCACTTGGAGATTTTTTTTCTCCAGCTGCCATTATGTCTTTTTTATATATAATTTACTTATTTGATATTACAAATTAAAATTTACATTCATAACCAGAAATAAAGAGAAATACACAAAGATTCCCCCGAATCTTTGGACTTCCCTCCACGGGTTCCGTTACTAACACCTTTCCTCTGCATATTTTAAGTCACACCATTTTTTTTAAATACTCCACTATATCCATCATTCTTGTTACTTTACAAGTGTTTCTAAAATCCTGCCAAAGGGTTCAACTGCTCACAGTGGTCTCCTAGATAAACTATAAATTTCCCTCATTCTTTATTGAAATTTTGGTCCTCCCAGTTTCTGATTTTCCCAGTCATTTTCGCCATCTCTGCACAGTCCATCAGTTTGGTCTGCCATTCTTCTCTGGTAGGGACTTTGTCTTCCTTCCATCTCTGGGCTAAGAGATGTAGGAGATTCTTACATGCCATAGATAACCAGGTGAATTTACATTTACAGAATAGGTAAAATTATACTCAGCTGGTGCAATCAGCTCCTTTTACTCTCTGCAGGCATAGACAACACAGTGCTGTAACACTGACAAAAATTTTCAAAGACCCTGATGCAGAATTTTAAGCAGCTTGCAGCAGAAATAGCATACTGTGCTTGAGGAATTAAGTTAACTAACACTTCAAGCTAAGGAGAGCAGTTCCTGAGCAGCAGTGGAGTCAGGTTCCTTTGCATCTTTAATGGAGTATGCAATTACATGCCATCTTGTCTTGCAATAGAGCTAAACTGCTGAGAACATCCATACATTTTTAGGGCTGAACAGATCATCCACATCCCCCGTGGAATTTGCAAGCAGTATCCATTTAAAGACCGAGAGCTACTGCAAAAAAGCTCCTGGAGACTGAATTGGCCTTAAGTGCGAGGTATAAAAGCCATATGAATTACCTCCAATATGGCTGTGGTCTCCTGAGCAGCAAGCAACATAAATATGTGATAAAATAAAATGAACAGCTTACTCAAGTTCTGCTGCTTACTAGTTATCATCATTTACATTTTCACCGTCCCTCTTACATTCTTCACAATTTTTGCTTCTCCCTAATCATATCCCCATTTCAGCAACGGAAGAGAAATGAGGGCAAAATTGAATTATTTGCTGGCAAATCAATTCTGAGTTAATGATTCAGCAGGGATCTGTTCCCAGGTCTCACAGGTAGAAGCCCAATGTTGAAAAAACAAAGTGTCCAGAAGATAAAAATATATAATAATGTACTAACATTTTAATGTGGCATTCATTATGATGAAGCGTAGGGGGATTGATTAGCTGTGGTTGGGTGGTCAGAGGGGCTTCTGGGTTGCTACTGGATCAGCTGCTGTGATCCTGCTTAGGTGCTCAGATAATAAAGCTTAATAACATAGGCAGTCAGGACACAACAAAGACAGACTAAGCCTAGGAAAGGAAAAGGCAGGAGTTAGAAAAATGTAGGCTATGGAGGTTCCTAGGAAAGGTTGTTGGAACAAGGGAATGGTCCAAACCAATACAAAGAGGACAAGACGAAAGGGAGGGTGGGACAGTCAGAGAGGGGAACAGCAAGGCACCAGGAGTTTGCACATAGAAATAAAATATTAAAGCCAGGTTTTTAGAAACCCTCTATTAAATGTCTTTGAACAGAAGTGAACAACTTTGAACAGAAGTGGACACTTCATGACGCTAACACAACTTTGTGAAGCGAAGCTGAGTTTTCACCGGAAAACACAGCAACTTAACATATCAATGTAAGCTGAAAGAACTGCAGAAGAGTTCATTTTAACTAATCATGGGTCCCTCTTTTAATACCCATGCTAGTTCTTCATTGGTCTTCTCGTAAAACTTCAAACCCCTAGATCTCCAAATCTTCACCTCTGCCTAATTCACTTTCTCCACCTTGCCAACCAATTAGCCCCCATACTGTGTCCTATCCTCTCACACCTGCCTTTGTGGTATGTTCTCCTCCTGCATCTGGCAACACACTGGCTTCTCTACCTTCAAATAACTATTCTTACTATGTCTGCAAAGTCTCCCTCCTACCAGTTCACCACCCCTTGCCTCACTTTATCCTCTCCTGCTCTCTGGACAAAGATCAGATACAGACCACAAAATTAACAGCTACCTCTGGTACACATCAAAAAGCAATAGGTGAACTAAATACTTTCCCCAAAGTACCATGGACTGTCTGATCAGGTGGTCTGCAGAGCTGCTGCACTAGTCAGGACATAGGAAAACCACTCCTAGGAAGGCTTACTATTACAAAGTTGTGTTTTTGTGCTAAGAGCAACTTTTTAATAGTCTCTGTATGCCACCTATTCACAACTCCTAAGAAAATTAAAAATTGGCAAGAAAGAATACACCACAATTAAAACCAATCAGATAATATGTTGAAACCATATGCAGGGTTTTGCAATTGAAGAAGGCCCTCTGCCCAGGTCTCAACAGCTTCATGAAGTTAAGAAGAAGGAATCAGGTTTGAAAAGAGCCATTTGTCTGACTGCCTGTGCTGAATAAACATTACCTTTGTATATCAGAATGGATATTGGGGGTGGGGGATTCTACTTCTTTCAGGCCATCTATTTTGACACTTGGAACCCACCCTTCCTTGCAAAGCTTGGACTCCTAGCAGTCTTAAAATGATGAAAGTTAATCTGCCATGGGACTAAGATATGGGAAACCCTTTCAAGGGCAGGAGGCTGAGTTGCATGACTTTCAGATCATCTCTGTCCTGTGGCTCCACGTATCTTATTAGCTTCTTTCAAAACAGTACAGAAGTAATGAATTCGTATTAGCTCTTCACTGTTGGCAAAAGGAAATCTGGACTTTTCTGTTATCAAGACAGTTAACCATATATTTATTATTTTTTGTGAAATATTTCTTCAGAGTGGCCACAAGAGGTTGAACGTATTAAGAGCAAAAAGTAATTAGAAAACTGAAGTAGTTCATATGGGAAGAAAGCAATGCATTCGCTCAATTCTGTTGGTGGGAAGTAGGCACCAAAAGAAGAGAATGAATTCAGAAGCCACAGGTAGGAAACACAGAATCCTAAGTAGATGGGAAAGAGTTAAGTTTCAATAAAGGCCTCTCTAGACAAAACAACAGAAAAGCTTAACAAAGATAACAAGCAAACCCAGAAAGCATTACAGAAGTCTAGATGTACCGTGACAACTTGAATTTCTATTTTAAAGGCATCATTTAAAATGGTAATACAGTACAAAGTTAGATGCTTGTACTACATGGGGGATACTAACATGAGTTTGACCAAACTGTGGGAGACAGTGGAAGACAGGAGTGCCTGGTGTGCTCTGGTCCATGGGGTCACAGAGACTTGGACACGACTAAACAACTAAGCAACAACTACATGGGGGGATCAATATTACTGGCATTCAATTTTTAGATATTTCTATGTGCTCAAGCTGTGCACCCAGGTTTTTCTGAGCTCTCTTTACAATATAATTAGTGCATTACTTTTATTATACAGGTAGTGCCTATGTAAGAGCATAGGAATATCCTTTCTGGATCAGACAAGCAGTCTACCAAGTCTACCACTCTCAATAATACTAGCCAGCTGCCTCTCCCAAGGATGTGGAAAGAGCCGCTCCCTGTTTGCACTCATCCTCTGACAGAATTATACAACCCCTAATAGCTGCTGGTAAAGCTATCTAATCTTCTTCTTTAATAGCCTTCTAAGCTAGTAGTCATAAAATCATGTGGCAATTAATAGAGGGCACAAGGTGAGGCATTTCAGAGTCCTAGATTCTTAACAACACTGAACAGCCAGCTGCTGGCATTAAACTGGGGTTAAAGTACTGGGGTGAAGACAGATGTATTGGGACCATTGATTTCTAACAACACATTCCAGTATGCAAAATGCTTTATCATTTCTGGCTGATTTATCTTCATGACAGGTGTGGCAGGGTACAAGCAGGAGAGGGGTTGAAAGTCAGATCCACCTACAGTTATCAGAGGAAGGGAAGGGAATCAAATGAAATACAGACAGGCCACACAACTACAAGAGACAGGGAAAGAAGGAGAAACAACTTGAATTTTGGGAGGGGAAAGTACATACTGTCACCTTAATCTATGCAAAGGAGTGTGTGGGGTTGAAGAGGGAGATAAGAAATTGTTTTGCATTGGAAAATAGGGAGAATGCAGAGGGCAAATGGGATCAGATCTACCTGGAGGGAGGGAGCAGGCAGTCAAAGCATGTCTACTTTAAAGTAGTCTCCAATTTATTCAATGGGACTTGTTTGCTAGTAAACTGATAAGGGGTTACATCCTAATAGTAACAGGAGGAGAGGAGGAGAAATGATATGGAGGAGGAAGTGTATAGGGACCTTAGGAAAATGAGAGGGGGGGTCTATGCAGTTATCCTATATAGATAATATAAGAAGACTAGGAGGAAGGGTTCTGTCCAAAGTTAGGGAATGGGCAGGCTGTTATTATCATTACATTATTATTATTATTATTATTATAGATTTGTATACTGCCCAATACCTGCAGGTCTCAGGGCGGTTCACAGGTGGAAATCATGATACAGTGGTGCCCCGCAAGACGAACGCCTCGGAAGACGAAAAACTCGCTAGACGAAGGAGTTTTTCGTTTTCTTAGCCGCTTCGCAAGACGCATCTCCCTATGAGCTTGCTTCGCAAAACGAAGCTTGCCCCGCAAGCTCCGGGGATAGCGGGGAAGCGCAGCGCGTCTTCCCCGCTGTCCCCGGACCTCTTTTGAAGCAAGGGGCGGCGGGGAGAAGATCGCTTCTTCCTGTTGCCAGCCCCGCAATCTCCGGGGATCTTCTCCCCGTTGCTGCCCCTTGCTTCAAAAGAGGGGACAGAGGCGAAGGCGCGCCTTCCCCTCTGTCCCCTCTTTTGAAGCAAGGGGCGGAGGGGAGAAGATCGCTTCTCCCCGTTGCCGCCCCTTGGTTCAAAAGGGGTCCAGGGAGAGAGGGGAAGGCGCGCGCCTTCCCCTCTGTCCCCGGACGGTCTCCATAGGAACGCATTGATTGATTTTCAATGCATTCCTATGGGAAACCGTGCTTTGCAAGACGAAAAACTCGCAAGAAGAAAAAACTTGCGGAACGAATTAATTTCGTCTTGCGAGGCACCACTGTATAGAAACACTAAATACATAATCAAAACAACCCAATAACACCCCCCAAAAAACAACAACCCGCATTTTAAAAGAGCATTGGATGTCACATTCCGGTTATGCACTTGCCTCCTTTATCTTTCAGATCCTCTGACACAAACCCAGGTAACCATCATTTTAAAAAAGCCATCGGGGGTAGAAGGCTGGGCTTCCAAGACTCTCTTTCTTCTGCAGAGGTTCTACTAACTTATTCCAGTATCCTCCATTAGAAGGGAAACCTATGAACAAGTACGCTTGAGAAATGCCCCCCGCCCGCCAAGGGATGTAGTAACGCAGAAAGCGCGTAGGAGAAAATCAGGGATTGGAAGGGGGGGGGGGAGGAAAAGGAAGAGGAGCGGAGCCACGAGGCGGAGAAAAAAAAAATCCGAAACAGACCCACGTGGAAAGCGAGAGGGCGGGAGAGGGGCGAGGAGGCGGTTTCCATGGAGACAGAGGAAGAGGCGCGCGATCGGCGCAGGGAGGGAAGGTGGGCGGGGCCAGCCCATGTGCCGAGGGGGCGGGACGCAGCGTTCCCTGAGAAGCGAGCCAATCAGGAGCGAGCGCAGCTCACACACTGAGGGGGGTGGCGGTTGGTTGCGCGCGCGGCGGGGGGGCGGGGGGCGGTTGTGAGGGAAGGGTTCCCCCCCCTTCCTCCCCACGGTTAACGGATAATACTCACCGCGCTGCCCCCCTCCCCCGAAGCTGAGGGGAGGGACCGAAATGGGGCGGCGGCGGTAGCAGCAGCGCCCGCAGGGACCAGGCTGAGGAGGCGGCTGAGGAGACGACAACCGCCGCCGGGCGTGCGTCACGCGCGTGCGCGCGGCCCCCCCCCCGCCCACTCCGCGCAGTGACCCGGATGTACCGGGCTAGGCAGGGCGGGCTCGCTGTGGAGGCGGCGGCAGCAACGGGTCGCCGCCGGCGGCCGACGCTACTGCGCATGCTCGCTCGGCGCGGCAACCTAAAACATAAAAAAGAAACGCGCCCGCAGGTGATCTTTATGTTTCTCGGCTCGGGCGGGCGGGATTAGTCCCTCTAACCCGTTTTCTCTTAAAAGCGGTTAAATCTCGGGATGATTTCGGGAGGGAATCGCCTGGGGCTTTCCACACACACCCTCCAACACCTGATTGAAACGGAGAGGATTTGAACGATATGGTTAAAATTAATAATATTTCGTATTTATTTATGCACTGCCTAAAGAACAGCTAAAAGATTTTTTTCCCCAAAAAAAATATCATTTTAAAAAATCCATTGAAACATTAATAGAATTAAAATTGCGCGTGTGGGTAAATCTTTGTAACTATATCTTGCATTTATAGCTTGAATTTTCCCTCTTTCCAAACGGTTTGGAGAGCACACACGTGTGTTCCTGTGCCTGTGCAGAGAGCACATGGCAAAAGCTGGCGCAGTCTCCTGGGTTGCCAGCATCTTCCAGCCAGGAGCCTCATTCATGGCATGTTCCAAGGAGAAGTGCTACCGATGATTGGTTTGGTTTTGGAAAAGGAGGTAACGTCGGAAAAACAAAACAAAAAAACTTCACTCTCTGAGGATATTGACATGCCAGGCAAACTTCCCCAGCTAGACCCCTCACCTGCTTCTTCTGGGCAGCTTGAAGATGCATTGCGCCTTTTGCCACCTGAAGCCACAAGACTAACCCCAACAAGTAATAATAATAATTTATTATTTATATCCCGTCCATCTGGCTGAGTTTCCCCCAGCCACTCTGGGCGGCTTCCAACAAAATATTAAAATACAGCAATGCATCAAACTTAAAAAGCTTCCCTAAACAGGGCTGCCTTCAGATGTCTTCTAAAAGTCTGGTAGTAGTTGTTCTCTTTGACATCTGGTGGGAGGGCGTTCCACAGGGCGGGTGCCACTACCGAGAAGGCCCTCTGCCTGGTTCCCTGTAACTTGGCTTCTCGCAGCAAGGGAAGATATACTGGAGATGCTCTTTCAGGTATACTGGACCGAGGCCGTTTAGGCCTTTAAAGGTCAACACCAACTTTGAATTGTGCTCAGAAACGTACTGGGAGCCAGTGTAGGTCTTTCAAGGGGCTAGTCCTCACTGAGGAGGTGAACTGGGGCTAAGGGCTGGATGCTTTGGAGTGGTAGAATCCCCAAACATAGAAGACGGGCGGGGGAGAGAGAGAGATAGGCGAAAGCTACATCCCTTCCCACAGGCTTGCCCAGTTGGCAAAACTTTAAACAGACTTCTCTCCCAAACAGCTTTTCATTTAATCAAATGGCACCAGGGCTCTATTCCACACATCTGCATGTTTGGTACAGTATTAAGCAGCCTCTGGTTTTAGCCCAAGGATAGGGTGGCCCTCTGGATGTTATTGGACTCCCATCATCCCTGACCATCGGCCATGCTGGTTAGTGGGTCACGAGTTTCCCCTTCTGCTATAAAAGCGCCACATGAGAGGGTGTCTCTGAATAAGTGACAGTACTTACTTGGCTGCCTCGTCTATGAATTATCTCCATCCGTTGTGCCACACTGATTTGCCGCTGTTGTTATTATGTCTCGTGATTTTATTGTGGCTTTATTTGTATTTTGATACTTCGCCCCCACCCTCAGACCTTTTGGTGAATAATAAATCTCAAGAATACATAATAAATCAGGGCATCATTGGCTGATTTAGGATTGCCACATCCCTGCTGTTTCTTTGACAGGTGAGCTTGGCGGAAAATCAAACAGGTGATGTCTTCAACGCCAGGCTGAGCATTGCTTCACCTGTTTAATTTCCACCTACCCTGCTACTGATAACGGCACAGGAACTCTGGCATGGAGGAGTCAAACTGTGGCAACCCTCCGCTGGCATCTCAAGCATCTCCTGCAGTTGTTGTTGTTGTTGTTTAGTCATGTCCGACTCTTCATGACTCCATGGACCCGAGCACGCCAGGCCCTCCTGTCTTCCACTGCCTCCCGCAGTTTGGTCAAACTCATGCTGGTAGCTTTGAGAACACTGTCCAACCATCTCGTCCTCTGTCGTCCCCTTCTCCTTGTGCCCTCAATCTTTCCCAACATCAGGGTCTTTTCCAGGGAGTCTTTTCTTCTCATGAGGTGGCCAAAGTATTGGAGCCTCAGCTTCACGATCTGTCCTTCCAGTGAGCACTCAGGGCTGATTTCCTTCCAAATGGATAGGTTTGATCTTCTTGCAGTCCATGGGACTCTCAAGAGTCTCCTCCAGCACCATAATTCAAAAGCATCAATTCTTCGTCGATCAGCCTTCTTTATGCTCCAGCTCTCACTTCCATACATCACTACTGGGAAAACCATAGCTTTAACTATACGGACCTTTGTTGGCAAGGTGATGTCTCTGCTTTTTAAGATGCTTTCTAGGTTTGTATCTCCTGCAGTTAATAACTTGCAAATCCCAAATGGCTGGTGCAATATCGCACCAGTGGCCGGCGATAATAGTTTCACTGACCCAGCAACCTCATTATCTTCAGACGGGGAGATTTCTCTGGGTGCAGCACCAAGAAAGCTTGTAGTTCTACAATTTTCAATCAGAAAGATGCCCCCGGCTCAAACTGCATATTTGATATTTCCGATCTGATTTCACCAACGGTACTTGGAAACGGGGTCAGAGAGAGAGAAGGCCCAGGCACCAATTGCAATGCATCACTGTAACCCACCCTCCAACTGAAAAGCAGTTAAAAGGCACAGGCAGGGGCCTTGTGACCCTCCAAATGTTAGATGCCAATTCCCATCAGGCCCAATCACCATGTCAAACGACCAGGCATGATGAGAACTGTAGTCCAATAATATCTGGAGGGCCATAGGCTTCATACCACTGGCTTAAGGAACAGCAACCAGGAGCACCGCAAAAATAAACACAGCATAAGGAGATATTATGTGTGAGTATATGGGAGGCTGATCCATATTTTCTACAGAGCTGCCGGAACCACGTAACACTGGTCCTGAGAGATCTGAATTGGCTCCCAGTATGTTTCCGAGCACAATTCAAAGTGTTGGTGCTGACCTTTAAAGCCCTAAACGGCCTCGATCCTTTATACCTGAAGGAGCGTTTCCACCCCCATTGCCCAGCCCGGACACTGAGGTCCAGTGCCGAGGGCCTTCTGGCGGTTCCCTCATTGTGAGAAGTGAGGTTCTAGGGAACCAGACAGAGGGCCTTCTCAGTAGTGGCGCCCGCCCTGTGGAACACCCTCCCTTCAGATGTGAAGGAAATAAGCAGCTATCCTATCTTTAAAAGACATCTGAAGGCAGCCCTGTTTAGGGAAGTTTTTAATATTTAATGCTGTATTGTTTTTAACACTCGATTGGGAGCCGCCCAGAGTGGCTGGGGAGACTCAGCCAGATGGGCGGGGTATAAATAATAAATTATTATTATTATTATTATTATTATTATTATTATTACTACAGAGCAACTGCAAATCTGGCGTATTGTTGTGCCTGGACAGTGGTTAATGGGGACGCTCTCATTGTCCCCAATGCATAAGTAAAAGGGAACAGAGGAAACTTGTTGGTTGTTATGAACATTACTGGCTGTTATAAAAGGGGAGAGAGAGAGAGAGAGGGAAATTGAGCTTTATGACTGCAAGAACAAGTGAGGAAACGCAACCTGTTCTAGAAAGAAAGGAAGGAAACCTACTATGCAGAAGCAGCTGACAGGCTCAGCATTATTTCGTTTCATTTTATACCTCCAAGGTTTGATTAGTCAGTCTCTTTGATCTCTGTAAGATCGCTCTTGTCTCCAACATATATGGCATTAGGAAAGTAGTCCCACTGGGGCTTGGGCTGCCTTCTAGAGCTTTTCTGCACTTAATGAGAGAACTGGTGCAGCAGAGATGCTAACTGCAGGGGCATGGAATCCCTCTCCACACCCGTTCAAATTTCACCCCAGCCATGAACTTGCAAGATGCCCTCAAGGCTAAGCCTTGATCTCCTCATCCCTTACTCTCCATGTTCAGCCAGTTTGCAGAAGCTACAACTAGGTCACAATGATGAAACCCACCCAACGGCGTCCGGAAACGAGACTGTGCAGCTTACCAGCGACATGGCACAATCCGAGGAGCTGAGCTTGACATTTCTAAACCAGGTGTGGGTGGCCTGTGGCCCTCCAGGTGTCACTGGACTCCAACTCTCATCAGCCTCCGCCCCGGTCAGCATGCCCAATGGTCTGGGACGACGAGAGTTGTAGTTTATATCTCAAAAGTGGGCAACCAAAACTATCAAGGCTGGATCAAGTCCCTTAAAAGGACAGTTTGGGTGACTTTCTTGTTTGTTGGGTTTGTCTTTTAAAAAATGGTGAGATGGACATTTTTCTGTCTCGGATAATAGTACAACCCGAGGTTATCCAATGAAGAAGAATACAGTGCTATCTCTGGATGCGAACAGGATCCGTTCTGCAGCCCCGTTCACATCCTGAAGCGAATGCAACCCGTGTCTGCGCAGGTCGTCGCTTCTGTGCATGTGTGTGATGTCATTTTGAGCATCTGCGCATGCGCGAGCGGCGAAACCTGGAAGTAATGCGCTCCGTTACTTCCACGGAGCGCAACCCGGAAATATTCATCCCGAAGCATATTTAACCCGAGGTATGACTGTAGTATAAGGACATGGGTGGCGCTGTGGGTTAAACCACAGAACCTAGGACTTGCTGATCAGAAGGTCGGCGGTTCGAATCCCCGCGGCGGGGTGATCTCCCGTTGCTCGGTCCCAGCTACTGCCCACCTAGCAGTTTGAAAGCACGTCCAAGTGCAAGTAGATAAATAGGTACCGCTCCAGCAGGAAGGTGAACAGCGTTTCCGTGTGCTGCTCTGGTTCGCCTGAAGGGGCTTAGTTATGCTGGCTCCCTCGGCCTGCGAAGCGAGATGATCGCTGCAACCCCAGAGTCGGTCATGACTGGACCTAATGGTCAGGGGTCCCTTTACCTTTTGTGACTGTAGTAGGAGATTCAAGCCAGAGAAAAGGAAGCACTTCCAAATAAATCTATGGAATTTAATCCCACAAGATGAGGCAGCGCCACCTTGGACGGCTTTAAAAGAGGACTGGGCAGAATCAGGGAGGACCAGGCTATGAATGGCTACGAAACCCGATGGATATGTTCCAATTTTGCTACCAGTTGTTGGCATCCATCTGTCTCGAGAGACAATGGAGTGTGCCTCCTGGGGTGAAGTCAGCAAGCCTCTGGGGCACAAGCCTGGGCAGTGTGCCTGAAGGTCCTGGGCCGCCCAGATGGCAAGACCCCCTCTCGGCCTCGCCGATGTGGTCCAAAGGAAAGCAGGGCAAGATGTTTGACACCAGCTTGGCTGCAGGCGTTGCAGGAAGGAGGCGTACAAGGCACCACCCAACCGTCTCCACTCCAAATTTGTGTAGAGTTAGCCTTTTCTTCTCCCACAAGGCAGTTTGCTTCTGGAAACCACAGGAGGAAAGAGTTACCATATTTTTTGCTCTATAAGACTCACTTTTTTCCCTCCTAAAAAGTAAGGGGAAATGTGTGTGCGTCTTATGGAGCGAATGCTCGCTGCGCAGCTATCCCAGGAGCCAGAACAGCAAGAGGGATTGCTGCTTTCACTGCACAGCGATCCCTCTTGCTGTTCTGGCTTCTGAGATACAGAATATTTTTTTTCTTGTTTTCCTCCTCCCAAAACTAGGTGCGTCTGGTGCGTCCTATAGAGTGAAAAATACGGTACATTGAAGGGCCCTTTGGAGTAAATCTGACTTCAGCACTGGACCCCTTTGCTGTTCTCAGTTCTTTGGCACCGCAGTTATCAAGAAAAACCCGAGAGATACCCAGCTAGATGTGAGCTCATTTTGACCTTGGGCAGAGTTGTTTTGTCTGCACTACTACTTTCCTGTCGCCGTTTCCTCCTCCTTCGGTGTAAGCTGTGCTTCGGGGAAGGGTTGCAAGCTCAGCAGCAGAGCACATGTGTTGCATGCCAAAGGAAAGGTCCCTAGTTCCATCCCTGGCATCTCTTGGCACCCTTGCCCAAAACCCCGGAGAGTCACTACCGGTCTGTGTGGACATTACTAGGCTCCATGGGCTCATAGAGGCACAGGTTGCAGCCACAGCAAAGGGGGCATTTTTCCATCTCCGCCGTATTAAGCAGTTATAGAATCATAGAATCATAGAGTTGGAAGAGACCACAAGGGCCATCGAGTCCAACCCCCTGCCAAGCAGGAAACACCATCAGAGCACTCCCGACATATGGTTGTCAAGCCTCTGCTTAAAGACCTCCAAAGAAGGAGACTCCACCACACTCCTTGGCAGCAAATTCCACTGTCGAACAGCTCTTACTGTCAGGAAGTTCTTCCTAATGTTTAGGTGGAATCTTCTTTCTTGTAGTTTGGAACCATTGCTCCGTGTCCGCTTCTCTGGAGCAGCAGAAAACAACCTTTCTCCCTCCTCTATGTGACATCCTTTTATATATTTGAATATGGCTATCATATCACCCCTTAACCTCCTCTTCTCCAGGCTAAACATGCCCAGCTCCCTTAGCCGTTCCTCATAAGACATCGTTTCCAGGCCTTTGACCATTTTGGTTGCCCTCCTCTGGACACGTTGGTGCCTTACCTTTCTCGCCCTGATCTGGCCACAGTGATCCATACGACAGTCACCTCCAGGCTTGATTATTGTAACTCGCTCTACGCAGGGCTGCCCTTGAAGCTGACCCAGAAACTCCAGCGGGTGCAGAATGCTGTGGCGAGGCTCCTTACAGGCTCCTTGCCGTGGGATCACATTCATCCAGTGCTTTACCAACTGCACTGGCTCCTGGTGGAGTACAGGGTCAGGTTCAAGGTGCTGGTTTTGACCTTTAAAGCCCTATGCGGCCTAGGACCCACGTACCTACGGGACCGCCTCTCCTGGTATGCCCCACGGAGGACCTTAAGGTCCACAAATGACAAAATTTTGGAGGTCCCAAGTTGCAAGGTGGTTAGATTGGTCTCAACTAGGGCCATGGCCTTTTCAGTACTGGCCCCGACTTGGTGGAACGCTCTGTCACAAGAGACTAGGGCCCTGCAGGACTTGATATCTTTCCACAGGGCCTGCAAGACAGAGCTGTTCCACCTGGCCTTTGGTTTGGACTCAGTCTGACCTTTATGTTTCCCTCCCCTTATGGTTTTGATCTATGGGCTACTTTTAAAATGAGGCTGTATTTTAAATTGTGGTTGTTGTTTTTCCCCTATTATGTTTTTACTGTAATTTTACTAGTGATAGTCACCCTGAGCCTGGCTCTGGCCAGAGAGGGCAGGGTATAAATTATTATTATTATTATTATTATTATTATTATTATTAAAGACCTGACTCCGCAGGCGACAGCTTCCTGTGCATTCAGGAAAAAGGGGTCTTCTCTGTAAATAACGGCAGGCAAAAGGTTTGAAGGAAAAAGCAAGTTTGTAGAATTAATCACACAGGTGCCCCATCCCTCCTTCACGAAGCCCCTCCATCAACAACCCTGTGAGGAAGGATAAGCCTGGACACTCAGTGAAATTCACGGCTCAGCAGCGTTTAATTCGAACGCAGCTCCCAGCTGTACTACATTACAAAGCATAATCCTTGCCATGGCAATATCATTTATTTTATTTGCAGGCCTTTTGCCCAGATAAGGCAACATTACCTTAGTAAATATATGAGTGGCTTCGCAGCACAATCCTTCAAGACTAGGCTGGGGGAATGTGTCACCCGCAGGGTCTCGCCATCCAGACTGTGACCTCCCCTCTTCACCTCCCACACGAAGCAATTGGGGTTTTATTTTCGCTTTCCCTGCCCCCCAGTGGCTTCTGCTTCTGCCAATGTTAATGTATTGCTGCCATTTAGATGCTCTGGGCTTTCATCTCTGCATGAATTCATCTCTTTTAGCTTCACTTGGCTCAAGAGCAACATGCTGATCTATTGCCTTGCTGGCAAGCAAAATGGATTGCCATCTCCAATTGACTGGAGGAGCCCTGAATACTTCCAGGGCACCCAATGCCTGACAGGTTCAGACCTTAAAAGAATGGCAGGTCTACCAAAAGCCCAAGCCTGGTACAATCTGCAGCCCACAGGTTCCTGCCCTTTACTCCTACCCAGAGAAGCAACGCTAATGCAAATGGCTGTATTCCTTTTTAAGAAAATAGCAGCAGTGGCACACACACTGCAAATCCAGATAAGAAGCTCTACGTAGGAGGGTAGGCTTTCACCCAGACTGGTGACTGGGAGCGGCCGCCGAGACCATATAACACTGGTCTTGAAAGACCTACACTGGCTCCCAGTACGTTTCCGAGCACAATTCAAAGTGTTGGTGCTGACCTCTAAAGCCCTAAACGGCCTCGGTCCAGTATACCTGAAGGAGCGTCTCCACCCCATCATTCTACCCGGACACTGAGGTCCGGCGCCAAAGGCCTTCTGGCGGTTCCCTCATTGCGAGAAGCCAAGTTACAGGGAACCAGGCAGGGAACCAGGCAGAGGGCCTTCATTAAGCTCGGCTTAATGAAGCAGTTCCCCAAGGCTCTGGACAAGGATGGTGACTGCTTCACTTACTTGTGCCAGGCTTTTCCAGGATTGACCATGGAGAAGTTGAAAGCTGGCATCTTTGACGGTCCTCAGATCCGTCAGCTCATCAGAGATCCAGAGTTCAGAAACTCAATGAACGAAGTGGAACTGGAAGCGTGGAAGGCATTTCTTCTGGTAGTGAAGAACTTTCTTGGCAACAATAAGGCCAGAAACTACGCAGAACTTGTCAACAACATGCTGACTGCTTTCAGAAACCTGGGCTGCAACATGAGCGTCAAGATGCACTACCTATTTTCACATATGGACCGGTTTCCTGAGAAACTGGGTTCAATGAGTGTCGAGCAGGGGGAGAGATTCCATCAGGACATGAAAGAGATGGAGACCAGGTATCAGGGTTGCTGGGATGCAGTCATGATGGCTGACTACTGTTGGACTCTGAAGAGAGACCTCCCTGCCTCTGAGCATTCCAGGAGTTCCAAGAAACGGAAGTTCAAGCCCTGAAGTTTGAAAAATGGTGAAGCAACATGCAATTTACATGTACTTACCTTTATCAATGCCCACCATTCAGTTTACAGTAAACCTGACCTGATGGAGAGAAACGGATGCCATTTCCTGATTCAGCAGTGCAAAAATACCCTAAATCAGTTGTAGAAATCTAGACAACATTCAAAAAGTAAAAAATTGTTGCCCACTGTTATTATTGTTACTTCAGATGTGCCAGACAGTGGTGAAGCTTCATGCTCCGGCAATGGGGGGGGGGAGCGTGGAGAGCAGGCAGGGGCAGGACTAGCATGCGTCCTGGGGGCAGGGCGCCCAGCCCAGGTGGGGGGCCAGCTGCATTGGCACCCTGCCAGGATTGCGCTCCCCCACTCCTCTTCCTCTGCCAGTGCTGCCAGAGTCTTGATCTAGGTGGCCCCCCTCCTGCAGCTATTTGCATGGGGTGGGTAAATGCAAGGCAAATAGCAGCAGCTGCTGCTGCTATATTTACTTGGTTTACATTCGTGCAAGTACCTAACTGCATGAACATTGCACCTGTTGCGTCAGAAACTCAGAACTTGGGCTCGCCTGTTCCCCAATGGCTCCTGCTCCTTTAGCACAGGGGTTGCCAACACCCGCTATCCGCAGGCATCAGCGCAGCTTCCATTGCCTCCTAGGCAGTGTTTGAAATTAGCCAGGCGCATTTTGCACCTGCCTATGGACCACTTGCAGGGACGCGGGTGGCACTGTGGGTTAAACCACAGAGCCTAGGGCTTGCCAGTCAGAAGGTCGGCGGTTCAAAACCCCGTGACGGGGTGAGCTCCCATTGCTTGGTCCCAGCTCTTGCCAACCTAGCAGTTCGAAAGCACATCAAAGTGCAAGTAGATAATTAGGTTCCGCTCCGGCGGGAAGGTAAACGTTTCCATGCGCTGCTCTGGTTCGCCATGCTTGCCACATGACCTGGAAGCTGTACGCCGGCTCCCTCGGCCAGTAAAGCGAGATGAGCACCGCAATCCCAGAGTCGGCCATGACTGGACCTAATGGTCAGGGGTCCCTTTACCCTTACCCTATGGGCATCTTGAAACCAGGTGAAGATGCCATGATGGAGCCTGACATGGGCACCATGTGGAGGTGCATACTTG
This sequence comes from Podarcis cretensis, assembly GCF_951804945.1. Lineage (NCBI taxonomy): Eukaryota > Metazoa > Chordata > Lepidosauria > Squamata > Lacertidae > Podarcis > Podarcis cretensis. The sequence continues at coordinate 82,105,946 of NC_137176.1, forward strand.
GGGATCCTTGGATCTGGAATCTTTCCACACACTTATGCCCCCTGTGGAATTCTATCCATTCTACTTCATTCGCACAATCAGAATGAATTTCAGGAACCAAAATGCTTTTTCTGAGCAGCCTGAGCATGAGTGGTGAACGACGTTAAAGTTAATTGTTGTCACTTATATTCACTTTCCCCACCCGGCTGCCTTGCTCACCGTTGTGAAAAATATTCTTACGTTATGAATGGTCAGAATGAGTCAATATATATGTGTCCCTAGACTTTTCTCCTTTAAATTCTCAAAGCTCTTAACCTAGCTCACTTGGCCGTGAAACTCACCGGCTGACCTTACAGTCCAGTGTTAGAAACTCAGATATATACCGTAATATAATCCAAATTGATTTTCTCTGGAGTCAAAGATATGACTGGGACAAACCTTGTTATGCTGAGTTCGTATTTTGCACAGTTTGTATACGGTGTCTGTTTGATAATGTGTGGTTTGCTATGCCTAATAAAGGATCTTGATTGATATAATCGCCAAATGGCACTTTATACCTAGTTTATTGTCGCCACAATGGAATGCCTAGGTGCCATTTTTTCCTCACTGAAGCTTGCTGCTGTTGTCATTATTATTAATTTCATTTCTGTGCCGATTTATATTTTAAAGAACAACCCTCAAAGCTGTTGGCAACACATTAAAACATCAGATAAAAGCATCCAGAATAAAACAAATTCAAGCTTCAAGGAAAATATTGCAGATCCTTCTCTAAGGGACATTTTGCTTTCCCCAGTTGTCAGTCTGGCATCCAGAGATCTCATGTAGCCTTTATTATTATTATTATTATCATCATCATCATCATCTATACCCCACCCATCTGGCTGGGTTTCCCCAGCCACTCTAGGCAGCTCCCAACAGAATAAGAAAAACACAATAAAACATCAAACATTTAAAACTTCCCTAGACATGCCTCCAGGTGTCTTCTAAAAGTCAGATAGTTGTTTATTTCCTTGACATCTGATGGACCTGCGCCAGTTGCAAAATATGCCTGGCACGTGGGTAATTTTTAACACTGCCCTACACCACAGTGCTGTTGTAAGGAGAAAGTGGAAAGCCCCGAGAGGAAGGAATAATTGATGTCCAAACTGTCAATATTCCACTTCTGGTTTTATGGCACAACCGTCAGAAAACTACACCCAAGAGAAGGGAAATGAAGCTGAATTCTTGCTATGTAACATACCACACCACAAAGGGAACTTATTGCAATGGTGTTGACCACCTTGAAAATGGTTGGTGCAAAACCCATGAGAGGGTTCTCAAGAGTTTCAGTCTGATGGGGAGACTATATTGATGCAGCAACATGGGAACCTAAAGACAGGTTACCAAAAAGGGCGAGCGTCAAAGTTGTGGAAGATGAATACCTGGGGATCCTTAGATCTTTACTGTTTTCACACATGGTTCCCAGATTGCGATTTGCCGCTTCTGCGTGTGAAATCATTCTGAGCGTCTGCGCAAGCGGCGAAACCGAGAAGTAACCTGTTCCGTTACTTCCGGGTGGCTGCGGAGCGCAACCTGAAAACGCTCAACCTGAAGTGACTTTAACCTGAGGTATGACTGTATTCCAGTTGTGGCGATTGCAACGCAGGTTGTATTGCAGGGGGTTAGACTAGATGACCCTTGGGTCCCTTCCAACTCTAGGATTCCATGAGGGTTAGGGTGTTCCTTTGGCAATTAGCTTATATATCTGAGTTTCTAACCCTGCTCTAAAGCCCAAGTCCATGTCCACTTGCAGGCCAGCCTGACCCATGTTTAACAGAGAACCAAGGCTGTTGGATCTCGGCAACAGATGTAGGAATCTGGAAATGCAAACAGGGAAGACTGGAAAGTCTTGGGGCCCAGCATCTGCTGTGACATAAGGCAATAATCTGCTTTTGTCCAAATGAAATCTAACCAGCTCAACCTACGATAAGTAGCCTAGCATGTGGTGGATGCTAACACATGGATAATTACCAGAAACACATTAAAAAGAGAGAGGGGGATCAGTGTTTGGGCTGCAACCCTACAGCCACTGTGAAACAATTCCACACAGCTTAACGAAGTTTAGTAGCTGATATAACCTGGGGTGTTGTGTATCATGAATAGTGTAGCACATAACTAGCTATTATAGAAGATCCGGCAGATTTAGATTAAAATCCCCAGGGCAGCCACATAATTATTTTCGGGCTTCCACCTATAAAAAGAGGAACAACTGTTAGCTAGCACTCCTGGTTTCTATGGGGCTTTTAAATTTGAAAAGCACTTTCTAAAGTTTGCATAAAAACCCAACATTGCAAGACTAGGATTTCCCCTCACTTCCTGAAGTTTCCCAAATCTGCTCAGGAGTGGAGGCATGCAAGGGGATGGGAAAAGGGGAAAGTCCTGTTGTGCAAATGGATGGACACATTTGGATGTCTCCCCCCCCCCCCACGTTATTTGATGTTCCCTTCAAACTGGACCACACTGTTATTCTCATATCACACTGGACGTGAAGGGAGGATGAGGCTATAAACTGTCACATCAAAATTAAAATGCAGCACAGATCTCAGTTCATCCCATTAGGCTCATCCTGCTTCAACTCAGACCCAAAGCCTCATCTCACCCCGGGAAATCTAACTCTTCATTTGGCCCTATTAACTATCAACGAAAAGGCAAAAGTGGTTGCCTGAAAATTTCATCCACTTCTGCAAAGAAATGAGAAAAGTTTCCCAGTAGTGATGTATGGAAGTGAGAGCTGGACCATAAAGAAGGCTGATTGCTGAAGAATTGATGCTTTTGAATTATGGTGCTGGAGGAGATTCAAGAGTCCCATGGACTGCAAGAAGATCAAACCTATCCATTCTTAAGGAAATCAGCCCTGAGTGCTCACTGAAAGGACAGATCCTGAAGCTGAGGCTCCAATACTTTGGGCACCTCATGAGAAGAGAAGACTCCCTGGAAAAGACCCTGATGTTGGGAAAGATGGAGGGCACAAAGAGAAGGGGACGACAGAGGACGAGATGGTTGGACAGTGTTCACGAAGCTAGCAGCATGAGTTTGACCAAACTGCGGGAGGCAGTGGAAGACAGGAGTGCCTGGCGTGCTCTGGTCCATGTGGTCACAAAGAGTCAGACACGACTAAACAACTAAACAACAACAAGGAAGAAGCAGCAGCAAGTTTTACAGGCACCAAGCACAGAAGCCCCTGAACCTACTTGTCTGACATTTGGCAGGCTTCCCAGAAGGGGTGGCTAATTTCACCCCATTTTTGCCCATTTCTGACAACCGGGGGTGGGATCCCCAATGCTAAAGAAGCCTCAGTTTTTCCAAGAGTTAGGCATCAGATCCCAGCTGAAGTGGGTCACACCCAAAGTGTTTCAAGGCAACGCAGTTCACTTTCCATGGTTCCAAATCAAGATCTCAACCAGATCTCCTTTCCAGTGCCCATCCCAAGGCTCCATCACTTCCCTGAGTCATCCTGGAGCCATGCTACTGTGGGCACATTCTGTACTGTAATAGTTTTCTGCAGTCTGAATCATATTTATTTAGGGGGATGGGTGGTGGCTGGCCCGTTCTGTCTCCGCCAGTGGTTTAACTCCCATGTGCTCAGCCCTTCTTAGTCCTGAATGCATCTGCTAGGTTTCGGGCATGTTTGTATTCTAAATCAGAACTCAAGTTAGATGCCATTCCCAGTGGATCTCACAACAGCTTTCAGGTTCTGTCTGCCTTGAAACATGGAAACGCCGATTTGCTTTCCCAGTTGTTGTTTTCCAGTGACACCCATCATGTCTTTACGGCAGGAAGGAAGTGCAAAGGGCCTGTGGAATTTCTGGCCAAGGCTGTTCAACTATTGCAAACATGTGAGCCTCATAAACACAAAAGCATCCATGACTGATGGCCATCCAACGTCTGCTTAAAAACCTCCAGGGAAGGAGAGCACCACCTCTCGTGGGAGTCTTGCGATTCATTTGCCAGTATACTTCTCTATTTAAAAAGGTAAAGGGACCCCTGACCATTAAGTCCAGTCGTGGCCGACTCTGGGGTTGTGGCGCTCATCTCGCTTTATTGGCCGTACAGTTTCCAAGTCATGTGGCCAGCATGACTAAGCCACTTCTGGTGAACCAGAGCTGTGCACGGAAACGCCATTTACCTTCCCACTGGAGCGGTACCTATTTATCTACTTGCACTTTGACATGCTTTTGAACTGCTAGGTTGGCAGGAGCTGGGACCGAGCAACGGGAGCTCACCCCGTCGCGGGGATTCAAACTGCCGACCTTCTGATTGGCAAGCCCTAGGCTCAGTGGTTTAGACCAAGTTTCTAGTAAATAATTTTGCAGTTGTTATCATACAGCCTATTACGTTTACATGTTTTTTCAAGTTAGAGAACAAGGCATCCCTCCGCAAAGCAAGTGACGGAAGAGATTCACATCCACCGAGATGCCTTGTAGACTTTTCTTGAAGCTACTTGAAGCTCCTCTTTCCAGTCCTCCCCCTCCCAGCTGGGAATCCTCACCAGTTTCCCAAGACTGATCAACCAAGGCCGTATAAATCAGGAGGGGGCATCTATCAAACTTCCAACACCCTTTCCCTTTATTCCCATTACCCTACCCTCCCTGTCTCCTATGAATGCAAAACGGGCCCAAGCTTCTGTTCTTAACGGCCCGCAATCTCATGCACACTTTGCATGGCATAGGGGACAAAGCTGCAATAAAAATAGGGGTGGCTTCTAGGATCCGGCTGTGGGGCTGCAGCTCCACATAGGACATAACCCTAACAAAAACAGTGTGATTCAAAAGCATTTGTGATGGTTCCTTTCCTCCTTTAGACACACACACATTGAAAGCCCTACAGCATCCAGTACAGTGGTACCTTGGTTCTCAAACTTAATCCGTTCCGGAAGTCTGTTCCAAAACCAAAGCGTTCCAAAACCAAGGCGCGCTTTCCCACAGAAAGTAATGCAAAACAGATTAATCCGTTCCAGACTTTTAAAAACAGCCACTAAAATGGCCATTTAACATGAATTTTACTAACTAACGAGACCACTGATACATATAATGAAAGCAATATGTACTGTACTGTAAAATAAATAAGAGTATTGTAGATGATAAAAATTGAAATTACTTTTTTTTCCTTATTTGCACTGATGATAGTTATTGTTTGGATGGGAGGCCTCTAATCCATTTCCACAGTCACACAATCAATCAATCAGTAGCTGAACTGGGTTCCACACAGTCACAAAAACGAACCAAAAAACCCTCAAAAGCAAAAATGCAAAATAAATAGCAAAAACAAAAGCTGCAAACTTAATCCGTTCTGGAAGTCCGTTTGACTTCCGAAATGTTCAATAACCAAAGCGCAGCTTCCGATTGGTGCAGGCGCCCCGGAAACAATAGCCGACAACCGCAGTGGGTGTTCTGCTTCCAAAAAACATTTGGAAACCAGAACACTTACTTCCGGGTCTTCGGTGTTTGAGAACCAAGGTGTTTGAGTACCAAGGCGTTTGAGAACCAAGGTACCACTGTACACATAAACTGCTTTGTGCTTTGGAAAGTTGTTTGTTCCCTGTACATAAGAACAGCACTTAAGAGATTGTTAGCGTGAAATCGAGGAGCAGGTCTCTGTCTCTTTTTGGGTACCATTTTCCAAGCTCCCAACAGTTTTCACGGCTGATTTCAAAAGCGCTCTGAACTTTTGGCTCCTTGGGAGTTCCTGAGCAATGCCAGCTACTAGGAGAGCATGAGATTCTTAGTCTCGGGACGTGAGTTCGAGCCCCGTGTTGGGCAAAAGATTCCTTGCAGGGGGTTGGACTTGATGATCCTCGTGGTCCCTTCGAACTCTGCAATTCAAAAATTGTAGGGATAACTGTGGGGTCTAAAGTCTCATTAAAAGAATTGATCTAATCTTTGTATGGCGCTTTCCCGACAGAAATGAGCTCCACACTGATCAGCTGACTGTACAGTGGTACCTTGGTTCTCAAACTTAATCCGTTCTGGAAGTCTGTTCCAAAACCAAAGCGTTTCCCATAGAAAGTAATGCAAAATGGATTTGTCTGTCCCAGACTTTTAAAAACAACCCCTAAAACAGCAATCTAACAGGAATTTTACAATCTAACGAGGCCACTGATCCATAAAACGAAAGCAATAATCAATGCACTGTACTATAAAATAAATAAGACAGTAATGTAGATGCTTTTGAGAACCAAGGTATAACAACAAAGCCATTCGCATTTAGGAACTCAAACATTTCCATTAATGTAATCAAGCCATAATGCCAAATATTTAAATGAGCAGTTAGTGCAGTTCAATACAAACTCATAATAATTCAAATAAATTATTTCCCTTTTCCATTATTATTATTATTATTATTATTATTGGCATCTGCCCATCTGACTGGGTTGCTCTAGCCGCTCTGGGCCGTTTCCAGAATATACAAAAACAGAATTAAACATGAAAAATTTCCCTACACTGTACAGAGCTGCCTTCAGATGTCTTCTAAAATCAAGATCCCATGGTGAATGCACTGAATAATTTACTTATTTGTTGCATTTATATACTCTCTTTATCTTTGAAGGAGCTTAAGGTGCCATACACAGTTCTCCTCTCCAATTCCATCCTCACAACAAACTTGTGAGGTAGGTTTGACAGAGAGATGGTGAGTCGCCCAAGGCCACCCAGCGAGCTTTGGGGCTGAGTGGGGATTCGAACCCTGCTCTCCTGGGCCCTAGCCCAACGCTCTAACCAATGCACCACAAAGGGACGAAAAGAGCAGCTGTAGTTACATCCTCCTACAAATCTGGGACAGTTCACATCTTCTGAGCCACATTTGAAACTGGCCTAAGGGGGTTATCTTATACAGAGTCAGATCACTAGGTTCATGTACCCCAGTATTGCCTACACAGGCTGGCAGTGGCTCTCCAGAGTTTCCCTTCTGGAGATACCTTGGATTGAACCCTGGTCCTTCTGCATGCAGTGCAGGTGCCTTGCCATTTAGCTATCGTCCCCCTACAATACTGAGCAGGCCCTTGATCCATCCAGCTCAATATTGCCTACACGGGTCGGCAGCAGCTCTCCGGAGTTTCAGATAGGAGCCTCATCTGGAGATGCCTTGGATTGAACCCTGGTCCTTCTGCATGCAGTGCAGGTGCCCTGCCATTTAGCTATCGTCCCCCTACAAGACTGTGCAGGCCATTGATCCATCCAGCTCAATAATGCCTACACGGGTTGGCAGCAGCTCTCCGGAGTTTCAGATAGGAGCCTCACCTGGAGATGCCAAGGACTGTACCTAGGGGCCTTCTAGCAGCCAAGCAGATGCTCCAACACGGAGCTCAACTTCCCTCTCCCCGCCTCCACCAGAACCAAAAGAGGAAGAAGAAGAAGAAAAAACAGCCATAATATTTTGCTCTTCCTCTATTCTGTTGCCTGCTAGGGGGTGATCAAGAAAAGGCTACCCATGCAAACCGATCGAATTCTGCACCCTGCAAGGCAAGGAAGGATGCAACCCGAACCCCACTTACCTGGGAGTAAGCCCCACTGGAGTCAACAGGGCTTACTTCCGAGTAGATCTACGCTGTCAGGAGTTGCACCCCACGGTGTCAGAGTCCCCCCATTGAGCCGCACCGCGGAGGATCGGGTCGCACGTACGCAAGGAGCGAGGCTGCAACCCTGCGCTCGCTTCCCTAGCAATATAAATGCATCCTCCCGGAGTCACCAGGCAGAGGATCGGGCCGCACAAAAGCATGCATGCAGTTTCCACCCCCTACACACACACACACACCGCCAAGGATCGAGGCCACAACCCCACGCAGGCTCCCCCGGGAGTAAAGAGCACCCGCTGAGCGACACTCCCTGACGAGGAATCCGCACGCGGAGGATCGGGCCCCGACGACCGCACATCAGCGTGGGGATCGGGGCCTGAGAAAGGCCTTGTCATAGGAGGGGAGGGAAGCTGCGTTGCTTTGTCACCCCCCCCCCATTCATTGGGGAAAGGTGGCTCCCCCATTCCCCATTTTGCATCCCCCTTATAAATGAGGCAGCCTGGAAACCGCAACGCTCCGCTGCTCCCCACCCGATCCCTCGATCCCTTCCCCACAGTGATGCTCGACCGCGTTCACTTTGCGCTGAAACCGGTTTGAATGACTTCAAAGACGGAGAGAGGGGCGAGGAAGCGAAGGGAAGGCGCGACCCGGTGTTGCAAATCAATGCCACGCAATGCAATGCCAAAGAAATGATAATGCGAAAAGAATAATATGAAGAACCAGGTCACACTCACCGTTTCCGCCGAGGGAGCAGGGTGGGTGCCAAGCGATCCGCCGAATTGCAACGGGTGGCGGCCAGGAGAAGGAACCAGATTTCTGCAGCCTCTTTTGCAAAAAGGCAACGGAGCTTCCGGGTTGGTCAGTCTCAACGTCACTGCTACAGGTTTGCAAGGAAGAGGAGGCGGCGAGCTGCGTGCGGGAGACAAAAAAGATAGCTATAAAAGGAAGGGACCCGTCAGGGGAGAGGAGGAGGAGGAGGAGGAGGAGGGAGCCCTGTTTACCTCCGAGATGCTCGATCCGTGCCCCGATCCCGAAAGCATCTACCTGGGAGTAAAGGTTGTTTTTGGACACACGGCCGGCAGAACGCGAGCAAAGCTTTTCCTAGCTTTGTGCCACGCGTTTGGAAAAGGAGGGAGGATCTGCGTAAAGACAGCCCTGCAGGATCAAGCCAGGGGCATCTCGTACTTCACAAGGGCCATCCAGATACCTGTGGGAAACCTTCGAGCAGGATTCGACCACAAGAGCCCTCCTCGCCCCCCCCACCCCCCCCCGTTTCCAGGAGCTGGTTTTCAGAAGCCAACAACTGTGAAGGCAAAACATCATGGCTAGTAGTCGCCATTGACAGCCCCTCATACCCTCCGAGCATCCCCGATTTCCCAGGGAAAGTCCCGGGATTACAGAAGCCATCCCGGTTTCTGATTTGACCCCCCGAGATGTCTCTGTTTTCCAGTTTCCTCCCCTCCACTTCTCGGAGAACAATTAAAAGTCTCTCTGTGTGTGTTTGTGTGTTTATACTGATAATAAAATACCTGCACCAAATGAAGGAAGGGGGCGTATGAAGCCCTTTCTATAATTTTGAAGAATAAAGGTCAAAAATCCTGTTTAAATTCTTTAAATACTTCAGCAGCCAGCCATTTGTTAGGAGTGTTTATTCCTTTATTGTAAATGGAGCTTACAGCTGTACAGTGGTACCTCTGGTTACATACCGTACTTAATTCGTTCCAGAGGTCTGTTCTTAACCTGAAACTGTTCTTAACCTGAAGCGCCACTTTAGCTAACTGCCGCTGCGCGATTTCTGTTCTCATCCTGAAGCAAAGTTCTTAACCCAAGGTACTATTTCTGTGTTAGCGGAGTCTGTAACCTGAAGCGTATGTAACCCAAGGTACCACTGTAATTTTATTTTGTTCCATTTTCCTGTGGAAGGTGCAGGATCCCTTTCCTTGCACATTTTTTCTTTGCAACAACCCTGTGAGGTAGGTTCTGTGGAAAGGTTGCAATTGGCTCAAAGTGACTGACATATATGGTATTTGACATATATGTGTGCAGCGAGACCAAACGCAGGAGCAGCTTCCTGTTGTAGAAGAGAACGTCCCTATTTTCATCTGAGAAATGTTGGGTATGGGTATGAGCCCTCTCCTCCATGAGTTCGTCCCATCCTCTTTTAAAGTCACCCAGGTTGGTGGCTCTCACTGCCTCCTGCAGAAGTGAGTTCCATAGTTGTAACTATGTACTGCGGTGAGGATGCGGGTGGCGCTGTGGGTAAAACCTCAGCGCCTAGGGCTTGCCGATCACATGGTCGGCGGTTCGAATCCCCGCGGTGGGGTGAGCTCCCGTCTTTCGGTCCCAGCTTCTGCCCACCTAGCAGTTCGAAAGCACCCTTAAGTGCAAGTAGATAAATAGGTACCACTCCAGCGGGAAGGTAAACGGCGTTTCCGTGTGCTGCGCTGGTGCTGGCTCGCCAGAGCAGCTTCGTCACGCTGGCCACGTGACCCGGAAGTGTCTCCGGATAGCGCTGGCCCCCGGCCTCTTAAGTGAGATGGGCGCACAACCCTAGAATCGGACACGACTGGCCCGTACAGGCAGGGGTACCTTTACCTTTACCTTTTACTGTGGTGAGGAAGTACTTTTGCCTTTCCGGAACCTTCCAATATTTTCCGCTTCCTTGGATGTCCACGAGTTCTAGTGTTAGGAGGAGGGAGAAAAACTTGCGACATTTGCCGGGTGTCTATAGACACCTATGCTTTGAACCTTTCTGGAGGAAAAGCACCTAGAGGCCCCCATGAGATTTGATATCTAAGCTATGGGATTCCTTTCCACCAAAGCAGAGTAGTAGAGATGCCACCTGTCTGATATGTAACAGGAGGGAGTATCAAAGGGCGAGTGGTGTCACACCGAGGTCCATAGCTATGGGCAGGGCTGGATTTAGGTTTGATGAGGCCCTAAGCTACTGAAGGTAATGGGGCCCTTTATATGTCCAGCTGTCCTTTGTCAACAACAAATTGTCACTGTTTTTTGTGTTGAATATATGCTATATGGTAATTTTTAGACCTAATGGGTATCTAAAGCCATTTGCACATACAGAATGTAGACACCCTATATATAGAAATGAGCAAACCAGTGATATTTTAGGGAACAGGCTAGCAGGTGGGGCCCATTACTTACATCCTAGGAGCCTATACAACACAAAATACTGTTGCTGTATGTAGGTTTTATTTTATTTGTTTTTTATCTTATATTTTGGAAATGTACATCATTTTTTTCCCTTTAATTTTTTATGGGGCCCCCAAGAGAGTAGGGCCCTGAGCTATAACTTATTTAGCTTATACGTAAATCTGGCACTGGCTATGGGCCAGGATCTTGCTGCCTTGAAGATGAGAAGGATAGAGTTGCCCTTTCCTACAGCTTAGGATGCCTTTCGCAGCTGTCAGCAGGTTGAAAGACAGCAGGTGAGGCTTTTTCTTATCATCATCATCCCCCCCCCCCACCAGGCCAATACAAGCTTAACCAATTTCTACTTGAGATGGAGCAGTTAAAGGCTGAGTAGCTCTGATGAAGTCAAGGTTTTCCAAGCTTGGGTTTCCAGCAGTTTTTTGGACTACAATTCCCATCATCCTTCTAGCTAGGGGTGATGGGAGTTGTAGTCCAAAAGGATCTGGAAACCCAAGTTTGGGGAACCCTAGATTGAGTGAACACACACACAGAGAAGATGTAAAACCTCTAGGAAGTCGCAGCACTGACTTGTTTTCCATCTGACAGGGTGTAGTGAGGAAGCAGAGCTGAGAAACGGCACTTCCTTTGAAAGGGTTGCTTGCCATTGAGAGTCACGTAAGATGGAAGCGCAATGATGTCAAGGGTTGTGGCTAACTTGCAAAAGCTGCAGCTGAATCTTACTTCACAACTGGTGGCTAGAGAGCTTCCTCGGCTGTGAATAGGCTTAATGGGTTTAAGACCCCACTGGGCTCCTTTGAGAGGGGAGGGAGGGATATAAATTGAGCAACTAGATAAGGCAGGACGTATTAGGAGGTGTCTAGGTGAGACAGCCTAGTGGGCCCAGGTGCGCAGCCTGGTAGTCATCTTGGACTCCATGGAGGTGCAGGTTAATTCTGTGTCCCGGGCGGCTGTCTACCAGTTCCACCTGGTACGCAGGCTAAGACCCTACCTGCCTGCAGACTGTCTTGCCAGAGTGGTGCATGCTCTAGTTATCTCCCACTTGGACTACTGCAATGCGCTCTACGTGGAGCTACCTTTGAAGGTGACCCGGAAACTGCAATTAATCCAGAATGTGGCAGCTAGACTGGTGACTGGGAGTGGCCGCCAAGACCACATAACACCGGTCCTGAGAGATCTGCATTGGCTCTCAGTATGTTTCCGACAGTTCAAAGTGTTGGTGCTGACCTCTAAAGCCCTAAATGGCCTCAGTCCTGTATACCTGAAGGAGCGTTTCCACCCCCATCGTTCATCCCGGACACTGAGGTCCAGTGCCGAGGGCCTTTTGGTGGTTCCCTTGTTGCGAGAAGCCAAGTTACAGGGAACCAGGCCGAGGGCCTTCTTGGTAGTGGCACCCACCCTGTGGAATGCCCTCCTTTCAGATGTGAAGGAAATAAGCAGCTATCTTATCTTTAAAAGACATCTGAAGGCAGCCCTGTTTAGGAAAGTTTAAAATATTTAATGCTGTATTGTTTTTAACACTTGATTGGGAGCCGCCCAGAGTGGCTGGGGAGGCTCAGCCAGATGGGCGGGGTATAAATAATAAATTATTATTATTATGTCTCCTCCTCAAGGAAGCAAGACAGCAAAGGATCTCCTTAGCCTGTGTGTGTTACCAACTTGTAACTTTAACTCTTCTGTTGGAACATACTTCATTATTGCTGCCCAAGGTTGGTGGGTACACAATCTTTTTTAGAAGGAGAAAGGCAGGGAGCAAGATTTTATTAAGATGACTGGTTCTTAATGCAGGATTGGCTATCCTGCGGTCTTTCAGATGTTGCTGGACTAGACCTCCTCCATTGGCCATGACAGCTGGGTCTGATGGACATTGGAAGCCCAAAAAGATAAGGGAGGCCACACCCACCTTTGTGTCCTTGAAACTTGCTGGTACATCATAGTAGGTCTGTACCCAATTCTAAAGAAGGGATTTCTTTGTGTTGGTCAACAAGGCAGACTTTCCTTACTGTCAAATGCAGTAGGTCATACATGCAGGACGCCCACATCTTTCTGAGCAAGATCCTGGCTGCAACATGGCAGCAGTTGCATGGTGTAACAGAGCCAATGGATAGACCAGGAAGAGAGCTTCATCTTGACAAGGTTGTAGGCTAGAGAACCTGAGTGAGGCAGGAGAGAAGCAGAGCAGGGACCCTAAAGGTTTGAGATCCAAGACGTATGAGATCCAGAAGTGGTGGCGGGTTGCGCATGCGTACAAATCCAACTCAGTGTAGAATTGCACAGTCAAGGAGCTGTAAGTGTGCAAACCATAGGAGCAGTTAAAAATGGCTTTGTGTGTTTACAAGCTCTTGGCACATGGAGAGCAGTCATCACAGAGATTCCTGTCTATTCTGCAACCCGGTGGTTTTAGTGAAAATGCTATGGTTTCCCTGGCTTTACTGAAAATCTAGCCCATGAGGACACAAGGCAGTGAACAAATAGTGCAAACTAAAAACCAGAGTCCTGTAAAACTTTTCTTTGAAAAATTGCAATCTGTGTAACAAAGCACTTAATATCTGCTATTTTTGTCGCCTGAATCTAAGAATTCGGTGCAATGCCTGCTCCTTTGGTTCTCTGACATCACTGAGGTTGAATGAGGTTGAATGGTACTCAAGAGAAAGTATATAGGATGCCTTTCTTTTGCTTAAAACATCAGCAAACACATTATTTTACATGAAATTGCAATTCTGCAAGGTTAATAGCTGTAGGTTTCCTAAGAAAATGTCTGGGATGATTTCCAGGCCAAATGTAGGATGCAGCAAATGAACAAATAAACAAAACCCTTAGCCCATGAAAATAAGCAGATGCAAATATGCACCTGAAAAGTAGGCAATGTTTATCCTGTCATCACTGCTTTAAGCTGCTCACTTTAAAAGACACTTCCAAGGATGCGTCCTGAAGTAGCAACCATGCTTGGTATAAAAGGTACCAGAAATCCAGACATTTGGTGTACGCCTAGCCAAGAAACTGGGACACGGGTGGCGCTGTGGGTTAAACCACAGAGCCTAGGACTTGCCGATCAGAAGGTCGGCGGTTCGAATCCCTGCGACGGGGTGAGCTCCCATTGTTCGGTCCCTGCTCCAGCCAACCTAGCAGTTCGAAAGCACATCAAAGTGCAAGTAGATGAATAGGTACCGCTCCGGTGGGAAGGTAAACGGCATTTTCGTGTGCTGCTCTGGTTTGCCAGAAGCGGCTTAGTCATGCTAGCCACATGACCCGGAAGCTGTCTGCGGACAAACGCCGGCTCCCTCGGCCTATAGAGCGAGATGATCGCTGCAACCCCCGAGTCGGTCATGACTGGACCTAATGGTCAGGGGTCCCTTTACCTTTACCTAGCCAAGAAACTAATGGGGCGAGGTTACCATCTATTCTTTAAATGTAATAAGGGAACCTGAGTAGGATTAGATAATTGAGGGGCAGGCCCGATATGCCAGAGCTATAGCATGTTCACAGGCGAGCTGCTTCTGTACAGGACCCCTACCCTCCCATGGAAAATGAATGGATTAGTGAATGAGTGTGTGTAAATACATGGGGGAACTCATGTGTGTCCCTCCCCACATTTTGCTTTAGTCCTGCCCATTATCATTGGGATGTGGCTCCCTACGACTTCCTGAAGGGACTCTGTGGCCCTTGAGCCTCTCCCACCAAAGCAGCCTACCTCTGTTTAAGAGTTGGCCAGCTTGTACAATAAAGGCAATATGCACACAAATCTGGCAGCTGCGTAACCTTAAAGCGTAACAGCTGCAGTTGCACAGAAATATTTTAAAAATGAGGGTTAAACAGAGTGGAAATAAAAGGAGTAATGAAGGTGACTACAGATCTATCCACCCCCAATTCTCTACCTGATGGCATGTGCACACAAGGTGGAAAAGTTAAAGGTGCTACTGAAAAGCAAGGCTTTTTGTACTAGCAACAAAGTCTTAGCATTTAACACTTGGGAGCTGCGTATTAGGACCAGAAGAGAGACTGTTTAGTATAAACTACCTGCAAACAATGTAGTAAGAGACCAAAAGAGAAGAATTGCAGTGCATCCAGATCCCACCCCCCGAAAAAATCTGTGCGCAAATCCGTATGAACACCAGAATAAATGTATATGTTTATCTGGTGCGCTTATCTCTTTACTGAACAGAAACTGAACATGAGCATCAGAAAAAACACATGCTCTATAATTGTATGTGAATGAGATCTACTTTTTCCTCCTATAGCAGACTCCAGTTGATAAAAGGACATTCAGATGCCTGGGATCAACTGAATACATTTATTTCAAAGCAATTTTAAATATTAAAAAAGTAGAAATTAACACATACAGTACTCAAACTGTCACATTAAACACGTGAGGAGACAAGTGTACTGATGTATTATGATTGTAACATTCAAATGAGACTTCAGTTTCCAACTAGTGGCTCTAACCAGATCTGCTTTCTATACATGTTGATGCACTATGTCATAAAAAAATAAATAGCAATTGCTGTTCAACAGTAAAATAACACACCATTCGCAGAACATACTTCCCTCTCCCCAGGGGGAAAAGAAACCCAAAACAAACAAGACTTCCCAAATATGTCATGTACAAAATTGCAGATAGTGGCTCTGAGTTTAAATACAATATTGTACTTAAAACTCAACCTATATATCATACATGGTATTTTAATTCTCCTATGGACTCTCAAATCACCCAGAATAGTCAACTCTTGTTCCTGATGGAACTCATTTTATTTTTTAAAAAATTCATTATTATACTACTTCAAAAAAGCATACAAAATAATAGACATTTTGACTCTACATCATTTTACACATCTGGATCTCCTTTATATGGGTTGCGCTTTCTCTCTCTCTCTCTCTCTCTCTCTCTCTCTCTCTACCAGTGGATTTCGAGATCATTTTAAAATATACTTGACAAAAAAGGTAGATCAGTTTTGTTCTTTAATGCATCTGAAGCACACTGCATTGATGAGCAATATGGAATGCAAAGTCATTTTTTTGTTCTGGCTTTCATATAAACAGCATGAGTCTGAGAAAACACTGAAATCGGTAACACTGCAGAGTCGATGCCAGTAGGCTCAGTCACTCACTTGAAAGCTTATATCTTTTTTAACAGAATGTGTCATGACACAGATGAAGCAATAGTTTAAAAACCACTTTCCAATAATAGCTGATAAATATTTTGCTCTTCTTCATGCAAGATTTCTTAAGTTGATTATGTTCTGTATGTTAACCATTTAAATAAAAATAAATATTCACTGACTACAGGTTTGTAAAACATCAAAAGCAAAAGCCTCGGAGTGATTAATGTGAACTTGTGCTTTTCGTGAAATGGAAACCTTTTGACAGGGAGTCACGAGAATCTGCTGTGAAGGAAAAGGAAATTTGGGCTGTTGCAAAAGCAGTTGTTTAAAGCCGGGGTGGCTAACTAGTGGCTTCGCAGATTCGTCTATCTCCAGCTCGAATTGGCTCCAGCCAGCATAGCCAGTGATCAGGGATGACTGTAGCCTAGCAACATCGGGGCAGACACAGGTTAGCCAGCCCTGCTTTAAGCCAGGCGAACCCCGGAAACCACATGGAGCCACACTGTAAAACCTTCCGCGAATCATAAGCAAAACGAGAACATTCTGCTTTGCATATTATAACAAAGATCAACAAATAAATAAATGAAACACCGTATCTGAAATGAGCATATATCCTTAATACATTGATCAGAATAAAGAATGTGTTTTAGATGCAAGTGATGGAGGGTGGAAACTCCAAAGCCATCTCAGATCAAAACATACCCTTCCTAAGTTCAGCTCAGTGGTTTCAGGATTGTTGGCAGATTCTGAAAGTTCAACCTCGAGCCATAATTAGGATTCCACAAAAGCAAATTTAATTCCAGATGTTACAGTCTGGCGTCATTATTTAACAGGTGATAATTTGCATGAAAGGTCATCTTTCACTCGTTTTGATGGCAGGGTTTTGTTTTTTAATTATCATTTCTCCAGGCGACAGAACTAAGAGAGCATTATGACTTAATAGCTCCAGTAGGTCGAAGGCTCAAATCCCCCAACAGCAAATGTGTCTTCTAAATGAGCCAATTAGTTAGCACACACTAGTGCTCAAGTAAACTCATCTTTCAAGTCTGTGTGGCAACCAGATTGTAACAGGAGTGCACTGCGTGAAAACCTGAAAAAGCTGACAGACACTTGTAACCTTTCTGCATAAACAGAGGTTGTAGGGAGTGGTATATGCTAATAAGCAGGTGGGAATGGGCTGCTTTTCTTTTAAGACCCTGGTGCCGTGAAAGGAAACCTCCAGCCAAAAGTCCCGTAAGTGTTCCTTCATTAGACAATTTTAACTGAAGACTTTCAGATGGTGTTAGGTGAGGTAAATATCAGAGGGAGAAACACCAACGACATAATACAAACATGAAATGCCTGTTCACACAAACACACCACAAAAGACTACTGGTTAATCTGTAGCATCAGTGAATATTTCTTTTGTTTGATGTGTACATTGAACACTTTCTTTGACAATACCAAGGAAGTAGATTTTGCAAGCTGTAAAGTGTGTACATTGGTAGCTGTAAACAGGGCTGTAAATGAGCCAAAGCAGTTCATTTCGAAAACTGAATCTAACTCTCTGCTAGTTATCTATTTTAGGAATACTGATTTATTAGAGATGGTAATTTCTGTAGATAAACAGGACCGGATGAGACCAACCACATTTAGGGAGCTGGTAGTTCATACACACAGACAAAGAGATGTAAGTGCTTTGATGCCAAGGATGGCTTGAGCAAACCCAATAAGGCATGCCA
Organism: Podarcis cretensis; assembly: GCF_951804945.1. Taxonomy (NCBI): domain Eukaryota; kingdom Metazoa; phylum Chordata; class Lepidosauria; order Squamata; family Lacertidae; genus Podarcis; species Podarcis cretensis. The sequence goes on from NC_137176.1 coordinate 82,123,462, forward strand.
GGTCCCAAGGCTACCGTAATACTGGCAAAGGCAGAGTAACACCGTTATGTACAATACAAGTATAAGTCACCTCGCTGGGTGAGCCGTAAATGAGTTCTTGTTCTGTAACAGCAGTTATATATACATATATATCCACAGTTGTGCACAGAATTACAGGGAGGGAGCAGCTGTTTGCTTCGTGCTAAAAGCCCGTCTTGCAGGAAGGATGTGCAATGCTCAAGTTTCCGATTCGACTCAGTCTGACAAAATATGGACGAAGGATACTGGGAAGACCCCTTTTCTCTCTGGCTTGCCTTCAATGTGGCCAATCTGCAGAGAAGAAGAAACAATGTTGGCTCAGAAGGCATCGGCCCCCCCGCCCCCAAACCTCCGCATTTGCTATCCCACATGGAGCAATAATGTGTATTATGTGCTTGATTGTCGGTAGTTTTATGCTTCGATATCCTCACTCTGAACTTGGCCACTTTTATATGGAAGCAAGTCTAATTAATAGATACCTGAAACCTGGGAAACACCAAATATTTCAGCCATGATCCTTATGTGGGTAACAGTTATGTGGTTACATGGTGTGTGTTGTTTTTTTTGGGGGGGGGGTCCTCCCTCACTTCCCTGGAAAAGACCCTGATGTTGGGAAAGATTGAGGGCACAAGGAGAAGGGGACGACAGAGGACGAGATGGTTGGACAGTATTCTCGAAGCTACCAGCATGAGTTTGACCAAACTGTGGGAGGCAGTGGAAGACAGGAGTGCCTGGCGTGCTCTGGTCCATGGGGTCACAAAGAGTCGGACGCGACTAAACAACAACCTCCCTCACTAAAGGTTTTTGAGCAAGGCTTTACAGCCATATGCTGAGTTTCAAAACCCAGTTTGCCAAGCAGACTTGCCACGCTAGGAATGCACAGCCAAAAGACCAGTGGGTGATGAAATTGGTTGTTGTTTTTTTAGTTTGGCCTAAATGTGCAGGTCTGCAGGCACACAGCGAGCTCCTAGCTGTTAAGATAGGGATAGGGTTAATATCTTTTTTCTGTGCAAGGCCTCTCTTGTTCTTGCAGTCATCAACCGCTGCTCTGCTGCAAAGTTCTGCTGCAATGAGACGGGGGTAGCCAACCTAGTGCCCTCCAGATGTTGTTTAACCACAACTTCCATTATCCATGGCCACTGGTCACTCTGCTGGGGATTGATGGGAGCTGCAGTCCAACAACATCAAGATGGCACCATGTTGGCTACTTCCGTGCTAGTAGGATAACTATGCAGCTGCTCTGCTGCAAGGAATCTTGTACCTGAGTCTAACCCACTTTCTGACTTATGCAGCTTGTGTAGGAGCAGGTCACTTGGGTTCAGTCCATTCCCCACTTAAATCTGTGGCAAAATGTGGACTCTTCTTTAATGGAACTGCACTCGATACTTTAATTACAGAAAAAGACTAGCAGTTATAGGCAAGGTTTAAAATGAATGCAATTAGTAACACAATGCATGCTAAAACTATATTGCTGCGCCATTTAAAGAAGCGTTAGGCAATGCCTGAGTTGTGTGGTGGAAGATTAATTTAATTTAATGTTAGAAACAGTATGATCTTGGGTGTTATTTTGCTTTCCACAGACCTGTAACCACTTAATAAAACTGGATTTGGTTTTTCAAAGCAGGAAGGTACATACCCACCACTCCTGGTCCTCTTCACCCGTCACAATGATAACTTCTCCTTCAACAAATGTAAGCTCATCATCATTATCTGCCTGGCAATCATAGATTGTCTTCACTCGCCTAACTTTGTTCTTTCCCTAAAACGTAAATCACATTATAGCTAAAAGGCAGGAAAATACCTACTACAGAACAAAATTTTAACATAACAGCAAAAACACTGAATGCTACAATATGTTTAAACATTTCAAATACTTTAAACCAACAGAGGCCTAAAGCCCTCAAAAATTGTCATGTATGTGTTGGGTAATTTAACGTTTTCAATTAAAAAAAAAAAATCTAACACACTGGATTTTGAAAGCTACCCACAGAAACAAAGGTCCGGATGTACAGTGAATTACAGAAAAAGATGCAGGTGTACCCAGCAAAGCTGCAGCAGGGAATACACCATTTGTCTTGGAGGCATTAGGTGAATGCATTTTTATTTCCCCAGGTGTTTCTGAAGGGATGGAGAACTTGTGACCCTCCAGGTGTTGCTGGACTCAAACTCCAGTCAGCCTCAGCCAGCACAGTCAGTGATCAGGGACGATGGAAGGTGTGCTCCAGCAACATCCATGGGATGCACAATCCATACATATGTGATTGGGTTATTTTTTGTTACATTTTTTTTGTACAGTGAACGCTCGGGTTGCAAACGTGATCCATGCGGGAAGCACGTTCGCAACCCGCAGCGCCGTGCCTGTGCACGCGCGGGTCGTGATTCGGTGCTTCTGCACATGCGACAAAACCTGGAAGTAACAAATTCCGGTAGTTCCAGGTTCGGCATGGTGTACAACCCAAAATCGCGCAATCCGAAGTGTCTGTAACCCGAGGTATGACTGTATTTTATACCCTACTCTTCACCTGAAAAGGCTCCCAGAACAGCTTACGTAAGAACAAAGGAGGCAGCCCCTGCCACCAGGCTTACGTTCTAAAAGACAGAAAACAAATGGAAGAGAGGATCTGGTGCAAAAATACGCCATGCCACTTGGATCCCAGCCAACAGTATTTATTCCTAAAGTCCCATTCCTGACATGTGCAGCTCACCAAGATGTGCAGATACATTACCCTTGCAGTTATCAGAGCAAGAGGATAGAGAGTCTATAATAAATATCAACTAAAACCTTTATGGCCATTATCCAGAGAACCTATTAAGAGATTTAGGACCAATTTCTTATTTTCTGGCTGAGTAGCTCACTATCATAATGTTGTGGCAGCAAAGAGAGGGCTGAAGAGGTTGGCCAACCCAGTTGCATATATAGATTTTATTTACACTGAAATTTCTATCCCACTTTCCCCTTCAACTTATCTGCTCACGAATCATGAATGATTTTGGGAAAAACAAAAGGAACAACCCTCACTCACAATAGCCCAACCATTAAAACAACTCCTGCCAAATCCAATGATAACCGCTTTTCTGCACAACAGAAAATCCACTTGCACAATGGAACTGGGGGATTCTTTTCTCTGCCCTCCAGCCTCCTACACACCCTACACAATCTGCTCCGTATATGGGCACGAGAGGAAGAAGAAGCCCTATTGCAGAAACAGACACCTGATTGTGCTTATTGGATCTCACCCTAAATAAAAACTAACACATCTCAAGACACGCAAAAAAATAACCCCAGAAAGCCAGAACATAGTAAGGGCAACAAAATCTATCTAGCAGCATTATACATTCCTAGATAGAAGGGAACATTTTTCAATGCTTTGCCACTGGCAGTTATATAAAGACAATTTACCAGGCAACCTTGGCACTTGTGAGTTTGCCTTTGTGAAAGTGGCTCAATTGAAATATTAGTCCATGTTCTTCTAGACAGGCAGCTCCCCGTTTCTACGGGGGTTGCATTTCTGCTCAAAGCACGCATTGGTGGAGCATGCAAAAAGCTGCCCCGCCCCCACTCCTCCCTCTTCTGGCTCCAAAAGGAGCCGCGCAGTGGCGGTTGCGCATCAACTGGACGCACCAAAAATGGTAACTGCCTGCGCTGCATTTTTATAGGGATAAAGGAGCCAGGTTTATCTCCCAGTACTTTCTTTACACTTTGGAAACTTAGATGAAATTTATTTTTCAATTTTCACAGTCCTCCAACCTGTCTGCCTGGCTACTAATCCAGAATGCGGCAGCTAGACCGGTGACTGGGAGTGGCCGCCGAGACCACATAACACTTGAAAGACTTACATTGGCTCCCAGTACGTTTCCGAGCATAATTCAAAGCATTGGTGCTGACCTTTAAAGCCCTAAATGGCCTCAGCCCAGTATACCTGAAGGAGCGCCTCCACCCCCATCGTTCTGCCCGGACACTGAGGTCCAGTGCTGAGGGCCTTCTCGTGGTTCCCTCACTGTGAGAAGTGAAGCTACAGGGAACCAGGCAGAGGGCTATCCAATGTCAAGGAGATAAACAACTATCTGACTTTTAGAAGACATCTGAAGGCTCAAGTTTTTAATGCTTGATGTTTTAATGTATTTTTAATCTTTTGTTGGAAGCCGCTGGGAAACCTAGCCAGATGGGCGGGGTAGTAGTAGTAGTAGTAGTAATAATAATAATAATAATGGGACTCTCCAGCTTTACTTACCCCCTTCCTGACTGTTTTGTCAGGCTGGTACATCTCCCTGCACTCTGATTTTAAGATGGGGGATATAGAGGGGTGTGTGAGTATGTGTAGAAATCAACCTACTGTACAAGGGTCAATTTTACATTCAATGCTCCATCTGGCCCCGTCCATGCTGCTATGTATTCCCCAGAAGGTTGCATATAAGGACTGCAGCCTTCAAACTGAAAAAGATACCCCTCCCCTAGGCTAGATAACTGTTAACCTCCAATGGTGCCTTCCAATACTCTCCAAGTATCTGTGACTGGGTGGTAGTTATTGTAAACCTCAAGGTCAAGTAAGGGACACACTTATCATCCCTTTAAGGGCAGTAAGCACCACTTGCTTGCTCTGCGACGCACTGATCACAGACTGGACCACGCTCAGTTAATTCCCCTTGGCTAGCTTGAAGCAGCCTTGATGGGATAAAGAGCGCATGGTTAAATTACTGCAAGCACCTTGTCCACATAATCAGGCTGATTCCACAAAACAGGATTTGATGGGGCACCGGACACTTCATTTGCACATGTCCCAAAAATGGCATTCAAATAATCATGAGAAGAGAGCAATTTTTTGTTCTCAAATTGCCTGTGTTAGTCATACTTTATCAGCTAGGCTATTTTGAAATACATGATTGTGACTGTGCAGCAAGTGATTAAAGTCAGCCAAGAAGCAACAGAAAGGTATTGGCATGGGGGCGCAAAATGCACCAGGAAAGCTGTTTTCTTCAAGCAGCTTCGCTGTGTACCTCAAATTCCCCTGGTGTTATTTTCTGCACAGAACTCTGCACACCCCAAAGCAGGGTTGGCAGAATCAACAAACCCTCGCTGCCTTAATAGAGAACAGACCACCTATCTACTCACCACGTTAATTTTTCTAGGAAGTGGCACTGGGGTCTCTGGCAGTGCATGGGTTACATCATTGGAGTCTTCAGATGCTTGCTTTTGGACGGTCTCTTTTGATTGTACCTTTGGAGAAAGATCCACAGTATGAGACTTTTGATTTGCCTCCGAGGGCTGAGGCTTCGGTGACATTTCTCCAACAGGAGTTTTCGCCAAAGCATCTCCTAGCTGAGGCTTGGGAGGAAGGTCCTTCATTTGCGGCTTTGGAGGCAAGTCTGAGAGCTGTGGTTTTGGTGGCAGATCTCCTAACTGGGGCTTGGGGGGTAATTCTCCTGGCTTGGGGGGCAAATCTCCAATCTGAGGTTTCTGGGGTAGTTCCATGGGTTGAGGCTTTGGGGGCAAATCTCCAGGTTGTGGTTTCTGTGGCAGATCAATACAAAGTGAAATGGACTTCTGAAAGGTTTCCGATTGTTGACTGGGCTTGTCTATTGAAGGAAGGTGAATCGTCTCTATTTTTCTTAGTGCCACTGAAACAGAAAGGAAACACAGTGAAATAAATTTCAGAATGGGTTGCTATTTCTCCATTTGCAACAGATAAAAGTTCCACACACTCTGGTGTACAAGGTCCTATACTTTTATACGCAACCACTGTGCTCAACAGGGGAAAGCTTCCTGAGGATAACATCTGATTGTGTTCTGCTCAATATAGGAATTTTAGCACTAACCCTTTGGAAATGCCTCACTCTACTTATCAGACAGGCACAATCTCTATTGCCTTTCTGGCACCTATTGAAGACCTTCCTTTTTCAACCAGCCTCTTGAGTGGATATATTGATCCCAGCCTGCCTTCAAACTGTTTTCACATATGAAATAGTTTCCATTTGCATATATGCATTTATTTTTCATTATCTTTGTTGTTGTTATTACCATGAAATTGCTTTGAGACATTTTGTGGGGATTCATAAGGGGAATTAAATAAATAAAACAGAGATATGTGGAAGTGTGCACTTGGCCCTGATCCTGAAATGCCCCATCCCTGTTATAGTCTAAGAGACATTTGTAAAATGGAGTATTGCAGCAGCTATATTCTTAGTTCTTGCCACTCCTTCAAACCTACAAAGCATGCCAGGATTAGGCAGGTTTCTTATACTGAAACTTTATATTGTTCAAACAATTCTTCCTACAATATTACTACAAACATGCTGTGGGTAAGGCAAGAGAGGAAGAGACCGACCTGGGGAAAATCTATTCTTGAGATTTCAGAGACCCCCGTCAGTCAACAGTAGACCAGAACAGTAGTGGTTCAATGATCTGATTTAGTGTAACATAGCTCTGTATGGATTCATGCTCAGAGATACACTTACCTTTTTGAGGTAGTTTTGGAAGAACTCTTGGACCCAGTGCAGTCTTAGCAGTCCCAGTGCTGATGAACAAACACATAATGGTTTACATCTCTATAATGAAATACCCAAATGCCTCCTTTTTAGAGTACCAGGCATTAACATTAGCAGCACAAACACTTTCCATAGAACAGACTCAAAACCTCACAGGGGTGTTGACTGTGGGCTTCCTTTACTCAAATATAACAATGTTTGTATATAAGAATTCTATTATTCTAAGCTTGTTTTTGAAATAGGATATTGACCTGTTCAGATAGGACACCACTGGAACAGAAATCAGAAGTCAAAACAAAACTGAAAAAGAATCATGAACTGGGGCAGGGGAGAGGTTGGACTTTGAATTCTGAATTATTTCAGCACTGGATGATCAACTCAAGGAAATTATTAAAAACTACAGTGGTACCTCGGGTTACAGACGCTTCAGGTTACAGACTCCGCTAACCCAGAAACAGTACCTCGGGTTAAGAGCTTTGCTTCAGGAATCGTGCTCTGGCGGTGCGGTGGCAGCAGGAGGCCCCATTAGCTAAAGAGGTGCTTCAGGTTAAGAACAGTTTCAGGTTAAGTATGGACCTCCGGAACGAATTAAGTACTTAACCCGAGGTACCACTGTAAGTATATATGGCACATTATGATCTCTTGTACCTGACATGTTTGAAGATTTGCACTGATTGCCACATTTCCAGGGCTTATTTCCTACTAAATGCGACATTTGAAATTTGCTCCAACGGTTTTGAAACAGTGCTAGTTTAAGCACATGAAAGCACTGCATTGCCTTTTTCTGGAGTGGAGAGGAGACGTCTGCATAGCCTATTTCCTCAAAGCTAGTGCTGCAATAGCTTTTAAAAAAAGATTTTTTAAAAACGAAAACCTCCAAGTTCACTGGTGCTTTAGACTTTTATATCATGGGTCATGAAAGCCGTGTGAACATGTGACAGAAGAGGCTTTTCGTGGTGTCAACAGGATCTTTCTGAAATCAGGCCTGAAAGAAGCCTCCTTCTATTGACAGCTTTTCTAGCTCTGTTAACATCTCTCTTTTTTTTCGCTAGAACTGCATTGCACGTGGTACTTGTCTGAAGAAAACATGATACTGGCTTTTACATTACAATCCCTGACAGTACACCTAGCAAAAGCCATTAAAAAGAAAAGAGAAGGTGAAATGTAAACAAGTTGAGTTCAACTATAAATATGTTTTTGTTTTAAGGAACAATTTTCTACTGACTCACAAAAATCAATTATCTGCATTAATATCATTGTTTGGCCTCAGTGAACAAACAAAAAATATAAAAAATCTTACCCTGATTGTTGAGACATCCCCTCAAACTTGTTTGCAGTCTTTGTGGCTGGAGGACCCAAATCATTACCTATGGATTAAAACATTAAGTTTTTTGATTTTAAATTGGATGAAGTAACAGATATCATAAATAATGTAAAGACTTTTCAAGTAGAAGCTATAGGATCTCACTGCTACTTTTTTATGCATGGTGATTTAAGGCCAGAAAAGGCATTTATAATCTAGAATATGGCTTCCTATGCAATGTTAATTTTAAGCAATTTAAGTCCGTCTGCTAGTAAGGGAAAGTATTTAAAAGAATTATACTATAATAGCATGTTTGTACAGGAAGTGTGTTATACACCGTCTGTTTGCATGTTATGCATGTGTTTGTGGCCAAGGTGCTATGAAAGAAGTTAGGCAAGAGTAAAAACTTTGTGATCTGAGGCATTTTCTCTTTTGAAAAATTGTTAACACTTCAGTCCATATGTAGAACTTCCTATTTCTGTAATATATTAAAAAAAAAACACCTCACCCAACTGTTTATACCAAAATGTGCTAAGAAGCTGAAGGTAGCACTCTAATTTACTATTGTAGGGCACTAGCTATATTGCTGAGGTTTCACATTCTGATACTAAAAACACACCCTGTTTCTACGAGAACTTTTAATTTTATCACCTTCTTTCACCACAAACTGGGAATTAATTTCTCCCAGAGAGGTTGAATTTGTTGATAACAATTAATCTAGTGATGCGAATGAAGAAATGCAAATAACCTTTCTGAAAATGTGTGCAATTCAGCCCTAAGAACCCAAGTGAAGAATTTAATATGTTTAAGGCCCTATTCACACAAATGGCAATCGCTTAGAATGGAGGCACAGAGCTTGTGTGTGAACTGGTCCTCAGAGAGTTAAATTGAGAGTAACCACATTCTAGGCAAAGAAAAGGGCTGGTATGATGGGTGAATGAGTTGCCGCCTGAATTGTGCCTCATTCTAGATGCCCTCTTGCCTCAGGCAGCCCAAGGAAAGAACTCTTCTTTGAGCCAACTGTCTTCCCAGCTGAGAAATCAAAACCTTTGATTTCTCAAAAAACAGCAAGCAAAGGTTGGATGGGGCAGCCAAAATGTGATTTAGCATGTGGTTTGCTTCACAGTGAGGAGGAGCAGAAGACAACAGACCACCTTTAGTGGCCACCCAAGCACGGAGAAAAGCCAAAAGTTCTGGAAATCTGGAGATTCAAGAGGAAGGTACGAGCCTCTCTGTGCCCCATGGAGAGAATAAGGGTATGTTGCAAATAGTGGGGCAAGGCCCCCACTTAGAAGTAACTGTTGTTCCTTTGTCCCCACCCATCCCCTCCAGTTTAAGAAGCCTTATTTTGATTATCCTGTTCTTGTCTACCCTCTAAAGGACACTACTGGGAGTGCAGTCAACTCCAAGGCTTTTTATAGCTAGAAAGATTCTTATTGTTCTAGATCAGGCATAGGCAAACTCAGTCCTCCAGATGTTTTTGGCCTACAACTCCCATGATCCCAGTGGTCAGGGATGATGGGAATTGTAGTCCCAAAACAACTGGAGGGCCGAGTTTGCCTATGCCTGTTCTAGATCAAGGAGGTCTAACTTTTCATACCAAGTGGGCCTACAAGTGTACTTCGACACGGAACCTGTGGACCGCACACTGCCTTGTCGCCGGGTTGGGTTGGGGGCAGGTAGGCCAAGATAAGCAAGGCACAAGGCTTGGAGAAGGAGGTGTGAGGTTCTGGCAGGTCCTGGAGTCCTCCTACATCCCTTCCACAACTGGGAAAGCACTAGCTAGGCTTTGGAAAGGAGGCAAGAGGAATATAGGACCCTGTCAGAGCCCTCGCACTTCCTTCTCAAAGCCCAGCAACTCACTTACTCGGCTCATCTGTTGCCGAGTTATGTGCTGCCCAGTTATTTCCCAACAATTATAGTTCTGTTATAGTTTAATCAACAGTTGCCATCTCTGTTTTATTTAGAAATGCCAGAGAATGTTATAGACTGTTGCAACAACAACAACAACAAAACCACTTAAACGAAATCAGGATGTTTTTCTTCCACAATACATTTGTTAGTATTTAAGGTGTCACAGGAATCTTTGTTGTCTCAGTCTGGAGGTGACACAAGCCAGAGATGCAAGCCAAAGATTTATAGTTACAAGCAGCACATGGATGCAAACACATAAATAAATTTAGTGAATAAAGGGCAGTTAACTAAGCATAGGCCTTCCCTTTGTCATGCAACAGCTAATTAACTTTTCAACACAAAAAACAAGTGCACAATCCACTATTGGCTATGCCAGCAAAAAGGGAGCCCCAAAGAATAATGCATTTGTTGTTAGCTCTGCCACAGTCCTTGTTTGTATGTAACACTAAGCCAAACTGTGGTTTAGAGTGAACAAGCATGTGGACTCCTAGAGAGGGGATCATAGCTGCCTTGCTCCTCACCAGTTGTTCCGCTACTGTGCTGAACTGAAGGATCATCTGGGCTCATGGTTTAGCTTTCTCCAGACAAACCATTGCACTAAGCTTGTTACAGCTTATAATTTGTCTGAGGAAAAGCACTGTATGGCCACCTTTACAAAATGCTATTTTGTATGGCCAGAAACATTTCCCCCTATTCCTGAATTTCACTTGTTTACATGGACGTGACAGGGCCTGATGAATTTTTCAAATTCCAAAAATCAGGGGAGCTAAAAAGATTAAATTAATGTAGTTTAGTTTTGCTTGGTAAGTCAATTGAGTGTAAAATTGCATAGAAAAACCTCCTCACTGAAGAAATTCGCAAAAATAAAGTTTCACTTCCTAAAATGACAAGTCACTGTGACTTGTAACAACCCTGTAACAATGCTCACCCACTTACAGTTGAAGGGAATTTTGATCTATAAACTGACACACGTATTTCCCGCTTATTCAACTGTTCTTGGATTGTGTTTTTTTTTTGGGGGGGGGGGACATAAACCAAGTCTCAAAGAAAACCGTACAAATCTCATACTTTATTCCTAAAGGCTGAGTACAAATCAAATTGTAGACTTTTTCAGGTTAAAGCTTTTTGCCATTGCAGTCAAAATCCATCATCATATTTGAAAATATAGGTCAAGTAATTCCTTAGAACACGTTCAGAACTAAAGTCGAGGGCTTTGAAAATACACTTGTCAGGCAAACCTGATGTATACAAATGTCACACAAGACCAGTTTGTGCATCATGGTAAACCATAGTTAATGGTTTGCCAGGAAAATGAAACCACTCTTGCTTCGCTCTTTCCTTGACATAGCATTACACCACAACCATAACTGGCAAGCTAAAATGTAGCATTGGCTTCACTCTATAGTTTATCTGGTGCAAAATAAAGCACAATGCCAAGTTAGAGATTGTGGTTTGTTGGCCCCACTAGGGGAGGAGTAAAGCATGAGCCATCTGTATGCTCACAATAAGCCACTGACTGTGGCTTACTATGATATGCAAACAAAGCCAGTGGCAAAGTAATTTAGGCTGCAATCCTATACACACTTACTTGGGAGCAAGCACTCAATGGGACTTACTTTTGAGTAGACATGTACAGGACTGCGTGATAGTAAAGGAGAATCTTAGAAAAACCTGAAATTTACTTTGCCAGACACAGAAAAAAATTCTGCTTTAATTATTGCACTTTAGCAGTGTAAAGTACTGACTATGGAGGCTAGAATGTTTTCAGCAGAGTACAAGGCAACATGGTAGCCTAGGGACAGCAGCAGCTTTAAAATCTTACGAAGGGTGTGCTTTTGTAGTTTCAAGCAAACACCTTAAGCTCTGCATAAACTGGTTTGATTTCCCTCTTTCTGCCCCAGAGGACCTTCCTATCAATCTAAACAGAACTGTGCTAACAAATATTGGAAATAATTAGCTGCCCTATTATGAATGTTCCATCAGCGGATGCCAGATGGAATTAATTATCTTCCCTCTATGCCCCCTACATGCAATTCATGGTTGGTTGGTTGGTTGGTGTCTCCTGATCCACAATGGCAATTCTGTAGGGGCACCGGGGGGGGGGGGAGATAAGCCCCATTGAGCTACGGAGACTTGTTGAGTGGGTTCCCAATAGCACAACAGTTTAGCTGAACCCAGCTCAACATGTTTGGTAACTGTGTTAGCTACTTCTGCACATTGTCACCAACAGAATTAAACAAGGTAGCTAAGGGGACGCGGGTGGCACTGTGGGTTAAAGCACAGAGCCTAGGACTTGCCGATTGGAAGGTCGGTGGTTTGAATCCCCACAACGAGGTGAGCTCCCGTTGCTCGGTCCCAGCTCCTGCCAACCTAGCAGTTTGAAAGCACGTCAAAGTGCAAGTAGATAAATAGGTACCACTCTGGCAGGAAGGTAAACGGCGTTTCCATGCACTGCTCTGGTTCACCAGAAGCGGCTTAGTCATGCTGGCCACATGACCCAGAAGCTGTATGCCGGCTCCCTCGGCCAATAAAGCGAGATGAGCGCCGCAACCCCAGAGTCGGCCACGACTGGACCTAATGGTCAGGGGTCCCTTTACCTTTTTAAGGTAGCTATGAGCCTTCAGAATGACACAGGAAAAGTCACAGAAAGCTTATCAGCTGGAGAGATTCATTTATAATTAGCAGCGACTGGTTTGATTCATACCTCACACTCAGCCATGGTTTTGCACTAACCCTGTAACAACCAATTTTGCCGGCCAATTGTAAATTATGTTTTCCCCCCCAATTCCAACATTCCGCTGAATCTTGGATAGCCTTCCTGAACCAAGGTTCAGTGTGATGTCTGAACTGTGCCAATGTGAGCATCTCCCGAGTGTTGTCTTAAGTGTTTTAAAACTCACCCCAAGGAATTTGGCTCTTATTCTGGGGTCCATGAGGTAGTGGGCTTGGTGGGTCAGAGAGGGTTCTTTTGTGTCCAGGGGGTGGGGGAGGGGGCCTCTTCTTAGACAGAGTGGAGCTGCCACTAGTGGTTTGAGTGCTTAAAGGAAGGGTTGAAGGAGGGCCTGGCGGACCTGTAAAATCAAACAAACAGCCATTTACCAACACACAGAAGGGTTAGCACTAGAACAGCGCAAAAGGAACTACCAAAACAAAACAAAACAAAACAGCACCAGACCACATTAAAACAAAGGACTGAAAAGCAACAATAAGCAATTCCAAACTTTAACAACACTCTTATTACACTCTAAGCCTTTCTGGCTATGTAGGTATTTTGACTGGAAAGGTACACGTACACGTACACGTACACGTACACACACACACACACACACACACACACTTGGCGTATCAGAGAGAAGGCACCCTAAAGGAATTTCAGTTTAATATTTAGTCACAGCAGACAATGCTTACTTAATTATTATCTATTTTAAAATAAATCTATTATTATCTATTTTAAATTATTATCTATAATAATAAGGAAGATAAGGAGGAAAAGAACAGATGTGGATTGGAAGTTACTTTCTGCTAAAGCATGCACCACTGAAAGCAGATACAGTAAGCCAACAACCTAGGCAAGGGGTACATTCCAGGGATTGAGCCTAAAGCCAAAATTGTGTATAGTTAATACTCACTAGGTTCAATGGCGGGTGGGCTTGCCAAAGTAATTTTATTCATTTTTTAAAATTAATTTTATATATTGCCCTTCATCCGAGGATCTGAGGGCAGTTTACAAGATAAAAATACAGTATAAAAGAACAAAATAAATAGTTAAAACTGAACAGAACAATAGGTCCCCACCCAATACACTTAAAAGGTCGTAGAATATTAATAAGCCAAAGGCCTGGTTGAAGAGGAACTCAGCCTACTTTATGCCCCTTTTAATCTTTTTTTATTTCTTTTGCCATGCATGTAAAGCTGAATGCACACAAGTTAAATGTGCGTAAGTTGCAGGCTTGCTGTACTGTCTTCGGTGGCTTTCTGTACAGCAGATCCTACCATTGCTAATGCATTGTGTGTTTAGGCATTCATACATAAAAGAGATCATGGTTCAAACTTGCGTATCTAAATTACAATAATTTTGCTTCCATCTATTTTAACATTAAACCTTAAAAGCATGTTAAACATAAGTTTTATTGGGTGTCCTATATAGACACCATAACAAATAAATAAGAAACATAGCTAAAAGACTAATTTGGTGGTAATACGGATAATAGCAAATGTACTAGATTGTTTTATAGATTACAATAACACTGTGAAGTGCTTAACATTACATAAATGCAATTTGTCATTAAAATGTTAAAAAGAGAGAGAATCTACTGCCTCGTTATGCTGTCATATAAGATCAATGCCATATAAGAAATGAAGTGGATTTTATGCTCTAATGACAGATTAGCAGTAAAAGATGCTGAAATTCTGAGATACAAAAATCGCCTTGGTTAATTAAAAATTCTCATTGGTAAATGTGGAATAAAGTGAAATAGCAGTATACATACTATTATTACTACTACAAAGCATACCTTTGAAAACAAAGTAGATGATACAAATAAGTGCACTGAATCTTAGAAGAAATTAGAAGATGGCTTTTATTAAAAATACACCATGTTTTAGCTTGTTTTGAATCAAAACAAACAAGATGCAGACACTTGACTATGTAACAACACAGTGGAACCTCAGTTTTTGAGCGTCTCGGAAGCTGAATGGTTTGGAACCAGAATGCCAAAAACCTGGAAGTAATTGCTTCTGTTTTCAAATGCGCCTTGGAAGTTGAACGGCTTCTGCTGTGTGTTTTTTCATTTTTTTTAGTGGATTTTGCTGACTGCCCATTGATCCTCGATTTTCAAATATTTCGGAAGTTGAACGGTCTTCCGGAACTGATTACGTTCGAAAACCGAGGTTCCACTGCATTGTGACATCCTGCATAAGGTCAGGGATTATCATTGCAAGGGTATATTATGTTAGTCATTGTTCTGATTCTGTATTGCTTATATTATTGTTTATCTCATTATCTACCTTGCAATCTACCTGAATAAAGAGTGAAAATGGGAAAATATTCATTTTAAAAGTTGCACCACCTCAGAAAGAATGGAGAAATCTATCATAACAGTCTAAGGGTCTATCATTATCCAGAGAAAACAGGTGCAAGTACAGTTAGACAAACCTAATATTTATCGTAAACACAAGCTGCTCCTTAAGTTGCACTGCAAACTAAACAGCTGCATACACATTTAGGAGGCAAGTGCACGCCATGGGTACCACAGCAGATTCAAATTTCAATTAGGGAACACTGAAGTCAAATTTAGCTTGAATAAATAGCGCAACACACAAAACAGCATAGAATCCAATGTCTACACAAGTAGAGGTGGATGAAGATTACAACAATAATTCATATAAACCTTCTTACATGCCTAATAATACTTCTGTGCAAAATGACTCTGGATGAAGCCCAACAGAGATTAATGGGGCTCCCTTCAAGCTAACTGTGTATAGGATTGCAGCTTTAGTCAAACCATGCCAATTGGTTTGGTGCCATAGCTCCAAAGATGTTTGACAACTTAAAGCAGCAAAGCATCTGCTTTGGTAGATACAGGCTCCAGTGGGTGATATTTCTCCAGACTCAAGAAAATAGCTAGCGAAGAAACTCTTTGCTATGCAAAAATGTGCTCCGAATCAGTCATGTGGCTGATCCCAGCCAACTGAGGGTTATGTAGTAGAAAGAATGATGTCTCAATACTACATAGCCAAGGAGATTTGAATATCCACAGATGTCATTGGAGGCAATCCTGAAATAGGTTAAATCCTGCATACCCCACCCCCTTCAAAGCACTGAAAAATCACCAGAATGTAGCGACAGAGCACCATGGGCAAGGAAAGCTTTAATTTAGCTAAAGCCATTTGCAAAAAGCCACCTTCTCCCTTTCAGTTCAGTCCTAGTTTTGTTCTAACTTTCTGGAGAACCGCTTGGTTACCTGCTCATCATTGCTCTACTAGAAATAGAATATTTTACTTGATTGTTTCCACCATGGTCTGGATTAGGTGGGGTGATCTGATGGAGAGTCTGATGTACTTATCTCGTCAAGACTTAGTCAATTTAGCATTAGAACTGTGAGCAGAATGAGCATTAACCAAACCTTACCCAAGCAACTGTTTCTTAAAAGTTAAGCAAGCACCTGAGTACTGTTGAATACTTGGTGCTTTAACAAAAGAGGTTTCTAATAGCCTTCAAACTATTATTGTCCATTTATGAAAGAAAATTATAAACCTTCCATTTGAGCACTGAAAACATTTCAAAAAAGGAAAATCCCAGTTAACCACAAAAGTTTTACAAGAAGTGTTTGGTATTTAATAACATACCTTTACCAGCATTTCTAGGAGGGAGTGGAGGGGCATCTATTCCTGTCGGAGAAGTTGCGGAGTCTATGCTTGCGGAGACAAAAATCTGATTGGGGAAGGCTCCATAGGAGAGTCGCTGTTTGTCCCTTGGCGTGCTAAGACCAGGAAGAGCCATTTTGTCTTGGGGAGAAGTACTGGAGGAGTGACAAAAGCTCTGGGGTCTTGGGGAACGCTCCTTCTTTATCGGACTAGGCTGTGGGAAAATTTAATAGACTCATTATAATTGTGCACCATCCAGGTGTTTGTTTTTTTAAAGGGTAATGCTGATGAAAGAGAAAGAACTATTACACAAACATATCTGTGCGTCTCAGACTTTGCAATCCCTCTGACCAGTAGGCAGCACTATACAATTTGGCTTCAGTTGACTCTTACCTAGCAGACAACCCAAAATCAATCTCCAGCTTCACTAATATACGGACTGCCATGTTTCTCTTTACTTCGGGCTTTCTGTCTAACCAGGAAACTGTCTTTCGCTTAAGGCCTGAGACAGATGTGGGTAACAGTAGGCCTTTATGTTTTCAAAAATGGTGATCTGTTCAAAAAGAAAAAAGAAGAAAGGGGGATCTGCCACTGCTTCTTTATCCCAGAATATTAGGTGTAACCTGATACCTTCGGCACCTAGCAGAGATTAATTCAATCAGTTCCCAATCTCAGTTAGGTGACTAAATGCAGACCTCATGGTCACAACATTCAGCCTTATTTTGTACTTTTTATACTTCTGGGTATCCCCTCACTCATCTTCCCACCTCCTGCTTTTTTAAATATCCAACCTGACGAAGAATTATGGAGTGCCAGAAAGCCTGCTCATTATTTTATGTAATTTTGGTTGGTCCCTAATGTGAATTTTGGGGTTTTTCATAAGGACCAATATGGTTCCCTCTTTGTTTGTCTGTTTTAGAAATATATGAATACAGCAGTACCTCGGGTTACAAACACCTCGGGTTACAGACTCCGCTAACCCGGAAGTAGTACCTTGGGTTAAGAATTTTACCTCAGAATGAGAACAGAAATCACGTACCAGTGGCAGCGGTAGGCCCCATTAGCTAAAGTGGTACCTCAGGTTAAAAACGGTTTCAGGTTAAGAACGGACCTCCGGAACGAATTAAGTTTGTAACCAGAGGTACCACTGTACTGTTAACATACATGCAAAAAGTTGCCAAGAAAGAAATTGAAAAAGGTTCATGCAACCCAACGATATACAGTGGCACCTCGGGTTAAGTACTTAATTTGTTCCGGAGGTCCGTTCTTAAGCTGAAACTGTTCTTAACCTGAAGACCACTTTAGCTAATGGGGCCTCCTGCTGCTGTCGCGCCGCCGGAGCACAATTTCTGTTCTCAACCTGAAGCAAAGTTTTTAACCCGAGGTACTATTTCTGGATTAGCGGAGTCTGTAACCTGAAGCGTATGTAACCTGAAGCGTATGCAACCCGAGGTACCACGGTATAAATCGATCTCCTGTGTACTTAAGAATGTCAGTGTTAAATGTACACACACAACTTTGCAGTATACTTTCCATGTGAGCAAACCTGCTCCCAAAAGCAGAAAAGAAATTCTCTAAAACCGCTTGGCGAAACAAGTTGTAGCATAATGTTCAAACTTGGAACTATAGCTCTGTTTATTAACTATGCAGTTCTGTTTGTTTGTACATAGCTTTGCAACATATATAATGGAGCGTGAACTTTTTTTAAAAGACGAGAAAGAGCTTTTGGTGGAGGAATTTGTCGGAGAAGCAGCTAATGAGATATAGTGCTTAACGTCCATAGGAAAATGTGTATTCTGAACCCTATGGGGGAGATGCTGTTTCTACTCCAAATTGTGTACCACTACTACAGGTTTCAAATTGTAGGTTTAGATCCTTATGAGGAGAGGGAGCAATTGGAAGGAGAAAATATACAAGGAGGGTTAAGCACTCCCCTCCCACTTCTCTGCTCTGAGGGTTGGATCCAAAGTTTGTTCATTCCATTATTTCAAAAAAGAAATAAAAGGGGGAAAGTGTACAGCAGGATTCTATTATGTATGTCTGCACATTGTGTAGCTTGCTTCTAAGTCCCAGTAACTTGTCGACAGTTTTAGTTAAATAGTTATTCTGTATTTGAGAACAAATTTTATATGATTCGTTGAATGCTAGGTAAATGTTTTAGTCTCTTCCAGTCCTTAGATCTCTGATATCTTCAATATGTCTATAGACCTCTCAAGTGCTTGAGAATTTCCCCATTTTGTGCTAGTCATTTGTTCTATGTTTTATGATTTTGTGATGGCTTAATGATTTTATTGTATGCTGTCTTGATATTTTTCTTAAGCAGATGGTGGTATATAAATGTTCATATAAATGATTTAAACAGCCACACAGAGTGGCTGGGAAAACCCAGTCAGATGGGCGGGGTATAAATTTATTATTATTATTATTATTATTATTATTATTATTATTATTATGGTTCGCTTGTAGGTCTGAAACCTTCCATGGCCCACTAATTAAAAGCTTCTTTATGGCCAAACTAGCACCTGATGTTGTGTGACGTCAGGCTGTTCAACTTAGAACCTGCAGCTTGCAAAGGAAGACTCAGGAGCAGAGGAGCAGCCTTAGAATGTACTCTCAATTCTTCCTTGACAATATGATGTCATGCAATGGAAGAGGTGAGCATAGTTTGGGTCACACCATGCTGTAGGTCAAATAGAGAAGCCTGGCAGGCTGGAGGTTCCCCACCACTGATTTACAAATTACTGAAAATATCTATTTGTGAGATTAAGATCAGTTACTAATCCATAGACTACATAACATTGGTTTAATGCAATTATAGCTACTCTTTTCTAACGTGTTGATCGTTCTCCACAGCTCCTGGATAAGCTTAGCATTCCTTCAGCAACGTTTTTGGACTCAAACTCTAAACTTCCTCCTTCTGCACTCCTCCATGCAGCACGAACCATCTATTCCCAGACAAGCACATTAAGACTCTCACACAATTGCCTACGTGCAGTCTACTTATATATGTAAAGAACAATTGATTAGAACAGTGATTCAATATTAATGAAAGTAGAAGAGGAACAAGTAGAACTCCTCTTAAAAACAATATACGGAGAGAAATTATTAGATCAAAGCAACAGCTCTTACTGAGCTTCAGACTTCAGAGACCAGGGAGGAATGATGGGTGCACTAAGAGTGCAGTCACCCCCAAAATTCAATGTATAATAATTTGATCCAAGACTATTCTTTACCTTGTCATCCAAGTCATCATCGCTTTCATCCATTTCTTCCTGCCGAAGATTCCACTCATACTCTACGTGTACATGTGGATTTAGCTTTCCTGCTTTGGCCTGAGAAAGCTGAAAAGACATGCATTTTGGAAATGTTAATATTACCTCTTTAAATAAAAACTAATTGTGTCCTTTCCAGGGGCAATTTTACCATGGCTTGACTTATACAAGCTCTACACTATCAACAGCAAGCAGAAAACCCTAAATTCTTGTTTTCAGAGTCTGCTTTAAAAAATAAAAGACCCAGAACCCTGTGATTTGGACTAGGCCTACAGGCTTGGTTCCAGAATCACCCTTCTGTGAGTGGAGTTGGTCTGGGAGGCCAGCAGAGGCTGCCACTCACAAAAGGGAGACAAGGAGGTAACTTTTGCCCTATTTCCTCCCATGCTGTGCAGAGCATTCTCCAACTCACTGTAGCAGATGGGGCGTGCAGCGGAGGAACTGGTGAAAACCACCCTGGTCTCCCATGAGCAGAACTTCACTAATAGGATCTATGGAACCATTCTACTGAATGATTAGAGGAATTCAGACCCTTTCCCCTCTCACTTCCATTTGTGTAAGATAGCATCCCCCCCTGCCCCTTACCAAGTCTTCACACTGGGTAGATTTCAATCTCTTTGCTGTGTCCAGAGCAGTCTCTCCAGTTTGGTTTACTAGAAAATGGAAATATGATATTAAATAGTCGAACAGTGCTGCAAAAAATATAATAAAATCCAGGACTCTATATTTAAAAAATAGAATATGAAAACCAAGCTATTTATATGCACAAGAAGAATGATCTTGGAGAACAGCAGAACCCACTGAACAATGGGAACAATTCAAGCTTACAAAATTACGACAGTTCAGAACTAAGGAATTCAGTTTTAGCTAGAATGTTGTACAGAATGAAAGGGGATTTATTGCTTTTCTTCTGCAAGCAATGTTGATGTGCAGTGGTTAGCAGCTGAGAGCTAGGTACTAGAAGCAAAAGAATGATATGGGAAGCCTGGAGTGCTCTATGCTTGCTGGATCCTGGAAGTGCTCTTTATTTTGGGAGTAATACAATGACACCCCAACTATTACTTCTCAATTGTAAAGCTGTATAGTTATGAATCTTCAGAGAGTCCAAAGGCTCAGAAGGAACATTTTAAAAAATGGAAGTTGACCTTGTAAATGTTACTCTGAATTTTCACTATCTGGGAAAGCAGGAGCAAAGCAGTATCTCATTTTAACAAGTTAACATCAAAGGCAATATAACTGAGTCAAATGATCAAAGGTGCATTTGAAATATGAGAAAAATGCAAATCAGGAACCACCAAGAGATTTGCACCAAGGGCTTTTTTTTTATTACTTGAGGAAGATTTTTAATTACTTCAAGTCTGTGTCTAAGTTAAACAATTTCCTTCTTGGTCAGCTACACTTTTTCTTGGGTAATGAACTCTTCACATCCCTGTTTAAAGATTTTATCCTTAAAACCATTCTGTATGGAATATTGAAAATATTCTGAAGTTACAGATTTGCTCACCTATATCTATAGTTGGCTTCCCCTTCAAAAGCAATTTCAAACATTCAGGCTTATTATATATACTGCAGTAGTGCAGAACCGTATTCCCCAATGCCGTCTGTTTATCCAGGTTTCCACTAAAAAGCAAAGGGAAAAAAACAACATTAGTACTTTATAACAAATAATTCATATTGTGTTTGTTGTGTGCTTGCATGCAAGTGCACACACATGAATGTATATTTTTCTATATTGACAAAAGCATTTAACAAGGGGGGGGGGGATAGTGATAGATTTTCAGACCCTTTCAGTACTTGGAGTACCCTTTGGGGGTACTCAAAGATACTCCAATATTGAAGTACTTCAATAATAGAAGCCGTCCTGTTCCCCCATCTCATCTGTAATATATCTCTAGCATACAAGCTTTCTATAATGTGAAATACTATGATAAGCAATCTTTTTGCCCCCACAGCCTGCCCCAAATTTGACAGACTTGGGTGTATTGGTATTCCCCTCCACAAATACAAAAAATACGTGTGGCAGTTGCTAGAAAAAGGTTAAGCTAAACCTTGTGGTAGCAAGATAAACAGTCAAGGTTGCTCATACAATGGTACCTTGGTTGTCGAACTTAATCTGTTCCAAGAGTCCGTTCGACTCCCGGAACCATTCGAAAAACAAGTCGCAGCTCCCGATTGGCTGCAGGAGCTTCCTGCACCCAATCAGAAGCCACGTCAGCTGCTTTGGAAATTTGGCTTCCAAATAAGGTTTGAAAACCTGAACACTTACTTCCGGGTTTTCGGTGTTCGGGAGCCAAAACGTACACGTACCAAGACATACAAGAACCAAGGTATGACTGTATTCAGAAATTGTTACAAGAGCAGAAAGGTGGAGAGAGCCCAAAACAGAGAGAGAGAGGTGGTGACAAGTGCATGTGGCAGAATGTGTGATGCATGATGGAGCAAAAGAAAATAAATTCCAACTTTACATTGATACATTCTGAGCTGGTGGTGAACAGTTCGTTTTGGAGCTGTGCTAGATAGCTCCATTAAAATATCGAATAGGGGGTCAAATTTAAAATACTGGCAACATTCATTTCATTCTCCCTCTCCCTCTCCCTCACACACAAGCCCAACAAAAAACCACAAATGCATGGAGTGCGACTGCAGCACAAATAAAGTGGGGTGGCCCGGTCCTTTCCATGCTATTTTCCCACCAGAACCCTCCAAAATGCTGGCATTTCTGTTGATTGAAAATAGCTTCGGGGGGCAGCTTGGGGTGTTTTATGGCAGGGAAACAATGTTGGGAAGATGGGCCCCTGTATGGCTGCTTTTTGGAAAAAGAAGAAAAAGCAAGTTGCCCGTTTTAAGCGTAGTTAACCCTTGGTTTGATAGCTGCACAATTTTCTTAACTGGAGTATTGGATTTTCAAAGTCGGGTGGAAATTGATGTTTATGTTTGCAGCTAAGAGGCAAGTAGGTGGCCTTTACCAGTTTTGTACCAGGAAGTCAACCAGGTGGAGTGAGGTCTGGTCAGCAGTCCGGACTGCTAAATGAAGGGCTGTTTCACCCGGCTCCTAAGGATAGGGAAAAAAATGGTTGCAGGATTAAAGATTCTCAGGTTCATTCCAACTGGGTAAAAATGTTATGACACAAATTATTTCTCCCAGCCAGAACACATTAAAGCCATTTGCAGAATTACTACATCAAAAGTGGGGTAGATACAACAAGCTACTAATCTTATGTGTGCACAAGAATTTGTTAAAATTTAATGTAAATTTTCTTCTGGACAAAATAATACACAGTATAACAGAAACATGTGCCAAGGTGAGTTGCATAGCTGATCCTTATCAGCTATTGTTCTGCTGCATGTGATCTATTTACAGTGGTAAAGGTAAAGGTACCCCTGCCCGTACGGGCCAGTCATGTCCGACTCTAGGGTTGTGCGCCCATCTCACTTAAGAGGCCGGGGGCCAGCGCTGTCCGGAGACACTTCTGGGTCACGTGGCCAGCGTGACGAAGCTGCTCTGGCAAGCCAGCACCAGCGCAGCACATGGAAACGCCGTTTACCTTCCCGCTAGAAAGCGGTACCTATTTATCTACTTGCACTTAGGAGTGCTTTCAAACTGCTAGGTGGGCAGGAGCTGGGACCGAAAGACGAGAGCTCACCCCGCCGCGGGGATTTGAACCGCCGACCATGCGATTGGCAAGTCCTAGGCACTGAGGTTTTACCCACAGCGCCACCCGCGTCCCTAATCATTTACAGTGGTACCTTGGTTTATAACTGTAATCCGTTCTGAAGGTCCGTTTGTAAACCAAAACAGGTTGTAACCCAAGGTGCGCTTTCGCCAATGGGGCTTCCAAAATAAATTTGTTCGTAATCCCCCCAAAAATGGGTTGTGATCCAAAAAAAGGTTGCAAACCAGGACACGCACTTCCGGGTTTGACGTGTTTGTAATCCAAAATGCATGCAAACAAAGACGTATGCAAACCAAGGTACCACTGTATAGTGTTGTGTGTTGTTATAATGCTCATACCTTTCGTATTTCGACCTGTATCTTACCTGTCCAGTCTCTAGCAGTGGCTCCATTAGTTCGACCCCTTCTGCATAGACTTGGAGTAGTGCAAGTAAATCCCTGGATTTAACAGCCTCAAGTAGTTTATTCAGTTTAGCTGCTGCAGATGCACAAGTCTTTCTGGAGAACTTATGATCCACATACTTAGCAGTAATAAATTCTTTACGTGCAGTCCTGAAAACGGGGAAAATATTACTAGAAGTCCCATAGGAATTAGCAGAATGCTTTAAAAAACAACAACAATGAAATTTAATTTTGTATTTAAGGCTACAAATTCAATTCAAAGCATTTAAAAGGGTATTCCTTATCTGAACAATTTAACAGTAACTTGTTCACCTATTATTCTCTAAAGAGAGTATAGTTTGCTCGATGCTTTTACAAAAAAGCCCTCTAAATCAAAAATTGCCCCCCGCACCAAATCCTATGTATTATAAATGTCCAATTCCAGTTCGGTCTAACCCTAACCAAAACATATTAACTAAAAGTATTTTTTGTGTAAGCAGGCTATGTGTTAAAATTCTGAGATAACTAGCTTATATTTTTAAAGCGCATTTTCAAACCCTCAAAACTATGAAGAACATCTTAAGACGATTGCATGGAGTGTCCTAGGCAACATTTCCTAAATTGAGCCAATGAGGCAAATGTGACTGGTCCACAGGCACTCCTAAATCCATGTAACATTCCTCTTTCAAGATCAGATTATAGCAGGTAAGCATATGTAATTGTCCAAACGCCAAACAGAAAGTGATAGTTTGAAACTGCAGGAGGGGATCAGCAAAAAGATGAAAGAAGGAAGTAATACTAAAGAATGAAAGAGAGCATGGAATCATTAGAGGGCAGAAGAGGATCAGAATTGGTTAAGTCAGTGACTGGAGAATAGGAGGTAGCCACACAATGGTACTCTTTTTTTTATTAAAGAAAAATCCAATTAGATGGGCCTGAAGTGGTGCTGTAGGCAGAAATGCAGCTCTGGAAGTAAACAAAAAGTGACGTAATTCGCTGCATTTTGTCATCATAAGACATCATTCAGAAAATGTGTATTGTTAGATTTTTACCAGCAGGCTAATAAAAATGTCAGCTGTAAATCTTGCATGAAAGTTTGAGCTTTTCTTTTCATTTCTTTTCACTAATCACTCAAAATAATCAAATAACAACAAGACAACAAGCAACAATTTCCCCCCAGAACCACTGGTTTGAGAACATGAACAAAACTTTAGAAATTCACTGCAATTTGTTGAAAAAAAGGCATTAAACTATGAAGAGATGGAACTAGATTGGGCATCGGGAAACTCAGCCCTCCTTTGCCTGAAGTAGATGCACTAAAGGGCAATAAAAGCATTAGCTTAAAGCATCTAAGAGCAAATTCAGCCATTTGCTTGCAAATTTACAATGTCTCAATGGGTAGCAAAAAAGGTCTGTCAGCCATGTGAAAACTGCACCTCTATTAGCAAACT
The DNA here is from genome assembly GCF_951804945.1 of Podarcis cretensis. Lineage (NCBI taxonomy): Eukaryota > Metazoa > Chordata > Lepidosauria > Squamata > Lacertidae > Podarcis > Podarcis cretensis. Next base: position 82,148,323 of record NC_137176.1, read on the forward strand.
CAGAATCAAAAAAAGTCTTTTATTTTCAGTGTGCATGGAGAAATGGGACAATTTTTTATTGTGGGAAAAGAAATCTCTGCCCTAGCTCTGAACTTTCTTTTTTGTTCACTATAATTATTGTGGTCCAAGCAAGGCCAGGTACAAGAGGCAATCCACAGGTTTCCCCCATCAATTATTTCACATTACCACTGGTATTTTTCTTTCATGTTACCATTGGTATTTATTACAAGACTTAATCCTGTCTTTCCAAATTAAAAATGCCTTATGCAAGTATGAACACCAAACACATGCTGCTTCTGTGTATTATGTTTTATTATTATTATTAAAGTAAGCAACATGAATATCAGCTGGGGGGGGGGAGTCAATTTTGTGAAAAACGCCATCTGAAAAGTTGCTCAACATTTGCTGCTTCTTAAGAAAATTAATGTATTGGCTTTGCTTTATCAGAGTCTCTCTAGGTCCATGAAACAAGACGTATATTAATTTTGTCCGCATGCAATACTTTCCCCCATGACTTACATATCACTTGATGGAGTAGGTTTTGGAGAAGGACTTGGTAAATTCCCCTCCATAATTTCATTAAAACTATTGTTTCCAATGTTCTTGGCCAGCTGTGGAAGATACAGAACAAGAGTATTCATCTAAAGACTTTTAATGTGTAGTATTAGAAGTATACTGTGTTTTCAAAGACACAGCCAGATAACCCCTCCCCGCAGAACAGCATAGGCCTTCTGAGAAAACTTCCCCTTAGAAATGGCAGTCTGCCATTACCATTTTGCACTCAAGCAAATACAGTGGACGCTCGGGTTGCGAATGTGATCCGTGCAGGGGGCACGTTAGCAACCCGCGCTCCACGCACGTCGCGATTTAGCACTTCTGTGCATGTGCTGAAACCTGGAAGTAACCCGTTCCGGTAATTCCGGGTTCGGCGCAGTGTGCAACCCGAAGCGCCTGTAACCCAAGGTATGACTGTAGTACAAAAATCAAGATACCCACCAGAACTGAGCACCCTGAAAGAAAAATAACATAGTAGTACTATCAGGGATATAGGAAGCTGCCTTGCAGTGGGAGAACAGAGAAGCAGAGCTCACTTCATTAGCTCTGCTGTGTCAGGCCAGCTCCATCAGGCTTCTGCTCCTAAAACTGGTTCACCTGGGAGCAGCCATTCTATCAAACTCCCACAGTAGGAGAGATAGAAAGCAGGGCTCATTTAGTCAGCTTTGCTGGAGAGCCCAGCTCCATCAGGCACCTCCTGCCCCTGAACTGTGCTAGCTGGTCATTACAGGAACTGTTTAGACATTGGTGCTGGAGTTTTGATTTCCCTCTTCCCTCCCTGTCCTTTTCACTGGATGCCAGAAGCATGAGTTTAACTCAGGGGTAGCATCTGATTTAAGATTTATTTATTTATTGAAAATAGAAATGTTGTATGACACTGGTATTTTGTGATCTTTCGCAGCTTATAAATATTACTAATATTAAAAAACCCCAATCATTTGCCTGATCTTTATAGGGACTGATCTGTCTGGAACCGGAATTTGCTATGTAAAAATCAGAGGGCTGAAGCATGCAGAAGTATGGCTAATCGCATAATGGAGATACCTGGGAGAATGAAGGATCTACCATGGGGTATGAGAGATGTTATTTCAGGGCATAGATAAGGGAAAAATTCTGAGGTTCTCAAGAAAGCTCACTTATGCCACTCAGGCAAAAGTAACAAAGAAACTGAGGAGAGTGCCTCGGATCTCTCCCTGAGCTATCAGAGACAAGGGAGTAAGTTCCCTGCGCAAGGTGATGAAGGGCTGTGGATCTAGATATTTCTCAATGCTGTTCTGAGCAGGCACAGATCTCTTGCGTGTGACAGAATAAGAGATTCTGCCTGGAGAGTAGTTGTGAAATACATCCATGCAAACAAGTCTATATGAATAGAATAGTCAAAGACATATCCAAAGTTCCCTTCCCTCCCTGTCCTTTTCCCCTTATATGTCATGTTATTTTAGGCCAGGCATAGGCAAACCCGGACCTCCAGATGCTTTGGGACTACAATTCCCATCATCCCTGACGACTGGTCCTGTTAGTGAGGTATCATGGGAGTTGTAGTCCCAAAACATCTGGAGGGCCTATGCCTGTTTTAAGCTGTAAAACTGTAGGTGGGAACTGTCTTGACCGTCTGGGAGCCTTTTTGGCTGAAAAGTGGGGAGGCAAAACATGAACGCTGCCATTTCCACATCTTTGTAACATTATGCTTAGCAGTAACTGCCCAGATATATTAATTCTAAGCCTGGTGAATTTTATGTTGCTTACCAAGAGTTCAGATGTTCCTAATTTGTCTAGCTCTATAGATTGGATTCGAGAAATATGAACACCCATTTCTCTATGTATTCCGGAGCACTCTATACAGGTTAAAATACCCAGGTTCGTTGAAAGCCACGTTGGATCTGGGGGAAAAAAACAGAGGGAAAAAACAAACAGCATTTTAAAAAGTATTTTTCTTCTTATAAGAGCAGGACAGCTATTGATATTTTATACATTTGTTAAACTTTGAATCTGTGTGACGAATAAATCCCTAGAAATAAAACATTTGGGCAGACAGTTTCCACATTAGGAAAAATATATTTAATGCACTTAAAAAATACCTGGCGATCCACAATCACAGCAGACATCATTTCCAGGAAATCTCTGTATATCATCAATAATGGCTTTTGTAAGATCCTCTAAACTATTTTCCCCTGCACTTTGTTCTCCACGGAATGCCATATTTAAAGCTTCTTCTTTGCTGTTGGTCAATACTGATATCCATCTAAATTTAAAATACAAAGAGGTTGTTTTTAAAAGTCTTTTCTCAATGTAAAAACCTATAAAAGACATCTGTCTGAAGGCAGGAAAGAGCAGAAAGGTTATAGCACATGCTAATGGTAAACAGTAATCTGAATAGTAGAAAAAGACAACATAATAAATGGAACAGGTTAGAAATAAAACATGTAGGAAAAGCAGTAGAAAATGTGGGGAATGTATATTAGTAAGGACTAAATAAAATGTCTGACAACATTGTGCAGCAGAGTATTAACCACTAAAGTACTGCAGTTATGCAATATGTTAAAAACTCAGATCTTCCGGTTGCTAAGCATATGGTGTGTCAGGAGACGCAGTCTTGAAGTAGCAGGAATGCTTGTAACTAAGATTTTATGATGCAAATAACAGTCGTTGGGAATAAACCAGTTCATTAACTTGTTAAGGTTAAAGAGATAGCTAACTTTAATGTTAACTAAACTGTGCCAGCTCTGAGGCTGGTGCAGCAGGGAAGCCCAGATCAGGCCCATGTTATTGGCAGAAGGGCTGGCTCAGGATCCAGTAGATCCTTTGCCAACCCATGCCCCTTTTGGGGGGTTCTTCTGGCTATCACCAGAAGCTTTTGGTGTGCTAAGGTGTGCTAAGGTGCCCCATCAAGCACAGTGGATCAGGGTTTGGATTGCATGGTAAGTAACCATACTTAATGGTGTTATATTTTAATTACTATGAATAAATATATTTACTTATATAGGTGGGATCTGCTAGTTTAATAGAAAAGTACATTTGCCAGAGGCATCTGGGCTTGGGCCAGGCTAGGACAAGAGACTGCCAGAAAGAACTGTTGAAATGGAAAAGAATAGGAAACTAATGTTCTGGGATACATGAAAAGGAGTACTAAACAAAAGTGTACAAAATTCAAAACATACTCAAGAAGAGCGAGCAAGAATATGTGGACACCAACCTTAGCAAAGTCTGCTAAAACAGACTTGCCACATTTCTCCAACTGAGTAACCCATGGGTAGGCAAACTAAGGCCTGGGGGCCGGATCTGGCCCAATCGCCTTCTAAATCCAGCCTGGGAATCAGTGTGTTTTTAAATGAGTATAATGTGTCCTTTTATTTAAAATGCATCTCTGTGTTATTTGCGGGGCATAGGAATCTGTTATTTTTTTCTCCTCCAAAATATAGTCCAGTCCCCCACAAGGTCTGAGGAACAGTGGACCGGCCCCCTGCTGAAAAAGTTTGCTGACCCCTGGTCAGTAACCAGTCCACCCCCAAATTAAATATCTAACCTCATTTTAATAGGCACATTTTAGCTGCCATGTTACTTTATGAGGTATATCATGAAATGTTTAAAAAACTGAACTCATTTCCAAATAATAATCGAGCATATTGCAAACCAGGTAAACAAAATCTCACAAAAGGTACATGATGCCATTTTGTTTCATTTATAAGTAATTGTCTCGAACAAAATAGAGCTGAACAAACAGCATTGCAATTCTCTGTAATGTGTTAAATTTCTGAGACAGAAAAGTGCTATTAGTTTTGATTCATTTATTGCTGTTAAATTCACCACGCACCTTAATTTTATTTGGCAAGTCTAAAACGGCCAATGTAGCATCGAAAGTGTTAAACATTGTTCTGAGCAGCAAACACCCACAGCAGATACAGTGGAATGGCCATTACTTTGTTCTGTTGGATTGTGTTATAGCTAATGTGAAATTACACTAGCTTGAGTTTTCATGGCGAGCTGAACAATCTTTTTCTGCTTCTTCCTTGATGGAAATTCTAACTAGCAGGTTATTTCCCCTACCTCCTCCCTGTAGCGTCCTCCCCCTCCCTTGCACATTAATCTAGAAGTATGGAAAGAGGAAGTGTAGCCCGAGCTTCCTGTTTCAGAGGGACCACAGAACACAAAAAGCTGTTTGCATGCAAAACTATATATGGACAAAGGGTAGGTGGGCTCAGGCAAGCACAAGCTATGGCATTTTCTTTCTGTATGACTGGAAGAAAGCTGTTTCAGGCCCAGGCTGTCTGTTGCAGCAACCCAAAATGACAGATGGCAGAGAATAGGAACCACATGGTGGATTTACATCTTATGAAGTCCCATTTACTAGTCCTAGCCTCGGGAAAAAAGTGGTAACAGTAAAGGCAAAGCGTTAACTCAAAACTGCTCCTGTAAGTACCTGCTACAGAAGGGTCTACTGCCCATGATACAAGGAAGGTAAAAAGTAAAGGGATCCCTAACCATTAGGTCCAGTGTGGCCGACTCCGGGGTTGCGACAGTCATCTTGCTTTATTTGCTGAGGGAGCCGGCGTACAGTTTCCGGGTCATGTGGCCAGCATGACTAAGCTGCTTCTGGCGAACCAGAGCAGTGCACGGAAACACCGTTTACCTTCCCGCCGGAGCGGTACCTATTTATCTACTTGTACTTTGAAGTGCTTTCGAACTGCTAGGTTGGCAGGAGCAGGGACCCAGTAACGGGAGCTCACCCTGTTGCGGGGATTCAAACCACTGACGTTCTGATCGGCAAGCCCTAGGCTCTGTGGTTTAACCCACAGCGCCACCCGCGTCCCTCACAAGGAAGGAAAGCAGGCATAAAAATGGACAGATGAATGCCAATGAATCAAATCATGTCTGCAGGCCACAGGAGGGGCATGACTAATTTGACATTGGGCTGGGGAAGAATATGATTTCCTACCCCCACCCTTATGAACTATACAAAAAATCGATCTACTGAAAGTATTTTTAAATTATATGATTCATCCTTTATAGAGTATATATCACTGCAGAGTAACAGGAGAATAAATGTGTGTGCTTCAGTAATGAAATTCAGGTTATTGCCAACATAGTAGGCTATTAAGAATGAGAGAACTTCCCTTTGACAGTACGAATACCAAGTGCTAAACTCTGAAGGGCAACAATGTGAGCCAGTTTATAGCAGTCTATAGCCCACGCACACACTGGCTGCAAATCAGCATCCTAAAAACCGGCTTCTGCAAGCACTGGTGCCAGATCAAGGGGATGAGATAAACAACAATCTGAAAAACTAGAACAAAGACTAGGGGCTCAGCTATACAGCTGCAAATAAAATATTTTAAGTGTGTTTTAAGTAATATACAATGTGACGCTAGATGGCAATGGAGCCTTATGGAAAATTCAACGCATTTTTAAAAACTTTTTTTTTTTTTTTAAAAAAAGCATTTTCAAAACTTTTTTTATATGTGTATAGATTCCATTCAAGAGAAAAGCTCAGAAAGGGAGGGAACGGGACTTAGACAAAGCTTTCCACCAACGATTTCATCTCTGGAACTATTGGTAGAGAAACGGAATGGTATGTTCTACAACTGCATTTATTTTTATTTATTTATTTAATTTATATAAATAACTGAACTGGTCATGAAGGGCTTGGTAGAAGCACGAGGCAATGAATGGAGAGCCTTGAACATCATTTTCTTTATTAAAAAAATCATTAAAATGATGCACAAGCAATAATACGATTTCATACAATCGGGCTATGCAGGAAAGCATCGGTACAATCACCTGAGGGGAAAGGGTTATCAAATTCATTACAATATATTCTTAAAGGGATTGGCAGGTGTCAGTGGCAACTCTCCCCTGGAAACCAGTTCTGGCAGAACTGGAAATGGAGTGTGATGCCATGGGCTGGGTTCTTAGCTTCCTTTGATACAAGGCGTAAAAGGAAAATGGCAAATGTGGTTGACAAGCAGTTCCCATTGGTTTTCTGCTGGGAGAGGTGCACGTAGTAAGCAATTGCCTCCAGTTTAAAACCAGTTTTGCAAGCAAACATTTTGCACTGAGTCAAGGAACAAAAATATTCTTACGCAACATAGTCTTGCTCGTCCTCTGCCTGAAAATGGTATGTTCTGTTATCTGGAAAACAAACAAGAAAATTAATGAACATATGAAATGAATTTTACATTGGGCTTTACATTAGATTCTTGAAGCTTTCATGCCTTATGTTAGCCAAGCCAATTTGGCAACCAAGAAAATACGCTGAATTATCAACCCTTAAAAATATCCACTTCAGAAGACAGCGTTTTGATCACATTAAGAAATATACAAGTTACCTCACTTATAAGAAGTATCTGGAGGGGCTGATTTCGAAGCAAATATGCAACTTAGAATAACTATGCATGAGAACACAATTCATATAAATCTACAATGCATAGGCTAATTAACTTTACAGATAACATACGTGATATCAGGTCAAATGATTTCTTGTCCTCTGCATTTGGTTTCACCTGGCAGGTTAGCAAATTCAATTTAGCAGGTTGCCTGTTTGACTGAAAAAGAAAAGTTATTTATAGCATTCTTGATTCAGAGATAATATACAGATGTTCTATTTTCTTCCATGCATTTTTATGTTCCTTGTGTGCAGCAACTCATCTACATGATGAAATATAAGCATATTAAGGAACTGAAGAACTGCATATTTACCATCTCATTCAAACTTCTTTGAAATATAATTTATCAGAAGAAAACCTATTTTGATTCAAAACTCTGAGTAATCAATTTGTTATGACTTTCTGGCTATGTTATCCCTTATGAATGCTTTAGTTTTCAGTCTCATTCAGCTTCTACCTAACTATAATGTGACATGCAAATAAGTGTAATCAAGTGCTGATAGCCTCCCCCAACCCTAAAAAACACCTGCCTCCAGACAGGTTGTTTGGAGTGCAAAAGAGATTAACAGGGAAAGAGAGGAGCCCCTTTTCTCCAAACTGCTGCCTCCCTGGGGATGAAAAGGGAGCCCTAGAAATTCTGCAAAACACATTTGCATGTAGTATACAAAGTAGTGCATATGACGTATTTTGTTAAAGACTGTATAAGAGAAACATCTACCATATACTATATCAAGCATCAATGCATTGATCATAATGCTAATGTCAAACAATTCTTCAATATTGTTTTTAGTACCAAATTCAGAAGCTACGGTATACGCATCTACTGGTTTGGCAAGCAAGTTTGAACACAAGGGGGCAATGTCTAGTAAAGATTTGTAAATCAGAAGGAATCCAACTACTGCAATCTCATCTCACGTGCCCAGCAAATGTTTCCCTGGAGCAATTTATATGCCTTCTTTTCACTCCTTCTCAACTTTCCCAAACTTGATCAAAAATATTATAATCTCTATCTCGAATTCATGCAGTTTTAGGGTGTGTGTTTTTTTTTTAAAAAAAATCCACAATGACATGAGCAGCAGCTGGTGTTCCCAAATACAGACTTGTGTGACTGTGCAGATTCTAGACCCTCTGAATATAAAGTTTCTATTACATAATGCAACACTGATCAACACAAAAATAACCTTTTAAAAATGCTTTTGACTGGAAGCATTTCACGGGCTAGGTCAAAGTCTTTGGGTGGTGCCTAAATATTTGGGGATTAACAGGATACTTATTTTCCCTCTTCTGTCCTAATGTAAGAATACCAGCTCCAGCCTTTCCTGGACAGAAATATTAATAGCTGCAGTGGTCCACACATTGGCAATCTCACAATTAGGATTACTGGAATGTGTGCTACATGGAGCTGTAATGTTTGGTCCAGAAGCTGCAGTTACTGCAAAGCGTTATCCGACTTGTGGCTAAGGCTTCCTTCCTTCAACATGTTATCACCAGCGCTGAGGGAACCACACTCACTGCCAATATGCCATGGGCCAAATTTATGGTTTTATCGTTAGTGCACAAAGCCCTATACAATTTGGGACTAAGATATCGGAGGGGTCCTCTCTCTGTATCTGCCCGTTCGCTATACAGGCAACTCCCCATTTATGCGGGGGTTATGTTCTGAGCCACCGCGAGCGTCAGTGAAACTGTGTATGTTTGAAAAACCACTGGAAAAGTCTGCAAACAGTACAATTGCCCCCTGCAAACCTCATTGCTCAAACTCTCCGTAGGTCACAAAGCCTAGTGCAATGGTTCCTGCAAAAGCACTTGCAAAGGTTTGCGGGACTGTTAGGTGCAGTTTGAGTGCCTCCCCCCCTTTCTGGGCTTTTCTAGGGCCATTTATCCATTTTAAAAGGAACTTCCGGGTCTGGTGCGATGCATAGAGTCACATGTCAGTTGGTCATTGCCTGTAATCTTCTGCAAAAGCCCTCTATATTGTGCCACGTTTGACGGAGGTTCATTCCATGCTAGCTTAGACTGGGTCCTTCAGAACAGTACCACCTATCCTGCTGATTACACGCCCACTGAAGTTAAGGCTGGCTCCAACGATGTAACCAATTTCACTGGATGCCAGAAGGATGAGTTTAACTCATGGGTAGCATCTGATTTAAGATTTATTTATTTATTTATTGAAAATAGAAATGTTGTATGACACTGGTATTTTGTGATCTTTCGCGGCTTATAAATATTACTAATATAAAAAAAACCAACCCCAATAATTTGCCTGATCTTTATAGGGACTGATCTGTCTGGAACCGGAATTTGCTAGTGTAAAATCAGAGGGCTGAAGCATGCAGAAGTATGGCTAATCACATAATGGAGATGCTTGAGAGAAAGGAGGATCTACCATGGGATATGAGAGATATTATTTCAGGGCATAAAGGTAAAGGGTAAAGGGACCCCTGACCATTAGGTCCAGTCGCGGATGACTCTGGGGTTGCGGCGCTCATCTTGCTTTATTGGCTGAGGGAGCCAGCGTACAGCTTCCGGGTCATGTGGCCAGCATGACTAAGCCGCTTCTGGCGAACCAGAGCAGTGCATGGAAACGCCGTTTACCTTCCCGCCGGAGTGGTACCTATTTATCTACTTGGATTCGAACTGCCGACCTTCTGTTCGGCAAGTCCTAGGCTCTGTGGTTTAACCCACAGCGCCACTTGCGTCCCATTTCAGGGCATAGATAAGGAAAAAATTCTGAGGTTCTCAGAGACAAGGGAGTAAGTTCCCTGCACAAGGTGATGAAGGGCTGTGGATCTAGATATTTCTCAATGCTGTTCTGAGCAGGCACAGATCTCTTGCGTGTGACAGAATAAGAGATTCTGCCTGGAGAGTAGTTGTGAAATACATCCATGCAGTCTGTATGAATAAAATAGTCAAAGACATATCCAAAGTCCCCTTCTTCTTAACGTAGATGTACAAAACCTTGCACGTGCCAATGTCCACCCTCACTAGCTGTGTGTGTAGGTTTATCTCAGGACTCAGGTATCTGCACGCAGAACTGCATGGACGTTATTTCTTCTTCGGTCCTCTGGCTCTTGAACAATGTATGTTCAAATGCTTTCTTGTCAAGTCTGCAGAGGTTATTTTCCACAGATGTTTCAATGAATTACTGCCAGCAGACAAGTCCAAAGAAAATGGAAATAATGGATATACGCAGCTGGGGAGAAAGGACACTGCTGTTTCAAAGCAAAAAATGTTACATATAAACACGGTCGGAAAGATTTGTACAAATAGCATTTTTTCTTTATGGTATTGCTCTGGGCTTTTAAAAGAAAATATCACGTTGGACCAGCTTGTAGCAAAATCTTATACACGGCAGCGCAGAAGTTCATGCCGTTTTCAGTGGGGCTTATTCCCAAGGTGAGTGTAGGATTGTAGCCTCAGTGATGTCAACTGATATAAGACCTTGTCAACGAAGAAAATTAGGGTGGTATAGTACAGTCAAGTTCCTAACAAAGCCTATGCTGGCTTCTATTTTACCCCTCCTATATGAATATAAAATTTACAACAGCCTCAATTTACAAAAATAAAAAACGAATTGCTGAAGAAAACCAACAAAAGCAAACAATAAAATAAATTATGCTTTAACCAGACAGGCTTAAAAATCATGACACTTAATTCAGCCTTTCAAGGAGAATATCTCCCTGGGTGCTTTACACATATTATTTTGTGGAAATCCGTATCACAGCACTATATTATTATCATCCATTATCTATTGTTTTTAATGTTATTTTTGTTTTATAAGGAATTTTTATCTTCTGTTTGTAAGCTGCTTCGGATACTTTTGGAGTAAAGTCTGGCGGGATTAACTTGTTAAACTGGACGTGTCGAGGACTCGGATTGGATGGTGGTAAATTCACTGAAGACCAGATGGTTTGAAAGTAGGCTCTACCTGTATATAGCAGGGGTGGCCAACTCCCAAGAGACTGCAATCTACTCACAGAGTTATAAACTGGCAGTGATCTACCCCCTTTTTTGGGGTTCAGGTCAAAGTTGTTGAGCTGTTTTTAGGGGAGCCAAAGTTGCTGAGCTTCTTTGGGGGGAGCCGGTGATCTACCACAGGCGCCCAGTGATCTACCGGTAGATCACAATCTACCTGTTGGACATGCCTGGTATATAGGGATTAAACCCCCTTAACTTCCTTGAATTTGTTGACTGCACTTGACATAGCCCCAGGCTATGTGTACTTGCTTTTGGCTTTCCACTCAAGATGCCATCTTCTCAGAAAAAGGAGACACACTGCATGGAGAAGAACATCAAGAAGTGTCATACAAACATCACACTTACAGAGCTGGGTCGGTCTGTAAGTTGGCAGGTTAAACCTTTTCCCTACAAGGTACTATTTTTTTATCTTTTTAGCAAACTTTTAACCCTGCTTCATTAATTGACATCCCCAAACCTTGAGTAGTTTTTGAGGAGAAACAAAGGAGATTTTAGCCTGGCTGGTAATAGCGGGGCAGTCCAATACACAGTCCGCATGTAGCCCTCAAGGTCTTTTTGGGTGGCCCTCAACAACATTTGACACTCCCCAGCCCTCATGCCGCCTTCCCAAACTGGGTAAGTGAGCCAATGGGCTTTGGGAAGGAGGCGGGAGGGCTCTGACAGGGTCCTGGAGGCATGAGAGGGTGTCAAATGTTGACCTTGCCCACTTGGTATGAAAAGTTGGGAGCAGTGGGTGAGCCTTGGCTAGGAACTCCCTCGCTTGCACCACAGCACAGGGCTCCGAGAAGCTGGGGTTGTGTGACACGCATGATCAGAAGAAAATGAAAAATTCTAATACCTCCGATCTGTAAAAACACCAAAATACACTGGGTGGTAGTCAACTAAGTTTTGTTCAGAGCAGACCCACTGAAATTAATGACCATTAATAAGCCTGGTCCATTTATTTCAATGGGTCTATGTTAAGTAAAACTTTACTGATTACCACCCACTGCTCATATTTGAACAGCTGTAAGCTATTTCTATGTTGAAAATTGTGAAAGGTTATACTATGTGAAAAACAGGTTAAAGCGTTTTCTTTCTCTTGCCATCAGGAGGTCCTGGTGCCATAAACTGTTCACAGAGGAGATCTAAATAGAAGAATCACTTCCTCTACTTCTAGGAATACGACAAGGCAAAGGGTGAGTGAGTTAAGCAGTCAATAGTGCTGAAGCAGCTCTCCATAGGTAGCTTCAGAAGCTATCCAAACCAACAACAGCTATAGTCACTGGATGTAAGCCAGGGCATAGTTTAAAACTGAGTTAAATATATTGTCTTGGGTGGTTCAAGCTACTTACAATGTTAGGTTTTCTTAAGCAGGTCTACACCTAGCATCCAGCTCTGTATCTAACAATGACAAAGTAAACCCATGATACCTTAAACTACCAACAAATGTATGGCAGCATAAGCTTTCTCTATCAGAGCACACTTCACCATCCAATGGATATGTATGTGTGTGTGTGTGTGTGTGTGTGTGTACACACACACACACACGCACACGCACACGCACACACACCCTACAGGTACTGAGATACTAACCATCACTTTCAGTCATGAAAAGTCACTGTTTGGTCACTTGCTCCGGAAAAGACTAACTACCAAAAAGTTATTTCAATGCTTAGCTGTGCTAGAAAACAGCAAAACAGACGTATGTCACTTCAATTTCATCTCCTGGCAAGTATGAAACAAAAATTTAAATAGCTGGCAACTATGAATATTGTGCTTTATTGTTTGGTTTTAAAATCTTAAAAGCAATATCATCAGTGAGTTTAAATGGCAAAGAAAACAATTATTGCTATGGGAAAAGAATGGAATGTTTATCTTTGGTATTTAAACGACCACTTGCTATTTCTATATTTGCTAGAAAAATCTGCCCACTACAATTTTATCTCCCTTTTCATGGCCTCTAATCTGTTAGGCTTTATAATATTTAACATCTTTCCCCCTTACCCTTTGAATTCAAATCATGAAAGTCAAGTTACGTAAGACTAGAGGGATGAGATATTGGCATTCATCTCATAAGCACAGAGAAAAAGATAGGATAAAGTAGTCATCTAAGTGATATTTAAAGGCAGCAGGAGGGGAAGAGAAACAAGGAATGTGTGTACTATTTATTGGAAAATTATCAGAAAACCTTTCCACTTCAGGCTACCAATAACCCTATTTTCAAGAATTTTAAAATAAATATGGCACTGTCCAAAATTTCATTTACAGCTGTCTACACCAAAACATCCAGTCCTGCACTGGGCAAATACCTGAGAAGCCTGTTTCATAAATGACCACTTTAAAAAAGAGTTTTTATTACAACAGTTCTAACAATGTCAAGACTACATTAACAAAGATCTTCATCTACATCATGAATGCCTCTCTGCTGTATTAATAACAACCAGGTGTAAAGTAAGGTAAAAGATGTCTCATGTATGAAAATACTGTAAAGCTGGAATAAGCATTATTAAAGTAATAATAATAATAATAATAATAATTTATAATTTTACCTCGCCCATCTGGCTGGGTCTCCCCAGCCACTCTGGGCGGCTTCCATAAAAACCAGAAATACACTAAAATATCACAGATTAAAAACTTCCCTGAACAGGGCTGCCTTAAGATGTCTTCTGAATGTCAGGTAGTTATTTATTGCTTTGACATATGCTGGAAGGACATTCCACAGGGCGGGCGCCACTACCGAGAAGGCCCTCTGCCTGGTTCCCTGTAGCTTTGCTTCTCGCAATGAAGGAACCGCCAGAAGGCCCTCGGCGCTGGACCTCAGCGTCCGGGCAGAACGATGGGGGTGGAGACGCTCCTTCAGGTATACTGGGCCGAGGCCATTTAGGGCTTTAAAGGTCAACACCAGCACTTTGAATTGTGCTCGGAAACATACTGGGAGCCAATGTAGGTCTTTCAAGACCGGTGTTATGTGGTCTCGGCGGCCGCCCCCAGTCACCAGTCTAGCTGCCGCATTCTGGATTAGTTGTAGTTTCCGAGTCACCTTCAAAGGTAGCCCCACGTAGAGCGCATTGCAGTAGTCCAAGCGGGAGATAACCAGAGCATGCACCACTCTGGCGAGACAGTCCGCAGGCAGGCAGGGTCTCAGCCTGCGTACCAGGTGGAGTTGGTAGACAGCTGCCCTGGATACAGAATTGACCTGCGCCTCCATGGACAGCTTTGAGTCCAAAATGACTCCCAGGCTGCGCACCTGGTCCTTCAGGGGCACAGTTACCCTATTCAGGACCAGGGAATACTCCACAGTATCCAAACTTCTACTCATGCATAGCAACCTGAGATACAGAGGTGTGTCAGGGCCTGACGTAGAGCATGGGGAATCATAAAGTAGACCAAATAAGAGTGTGCCTTGTATTATTTAATTAGGAAGAGACAGGCATTTACATGTTCTGGACATCTTACACCCCTATGCATAGCCAGCAAGAGTCCATCACTGATCAATCAACCAACCAATCAATCAAAATCCAAACCTTTGCCTTGATATACCACTGACTGATATACCACTTAGAGGCAATATAGAAATTTATTGAGTCATGCTGCTGGGGGCACGTTTAAATGACAGTAAGGCTGAGCTCAATAATATTTCTACGGCCATCTCAGCAGCTTTCCTGAGGGCACCAGGGGCTTCAAGAGAAAAGAGGAATTGGGAAATGTTGCCATGTCTTCCTCCAGGAAGAGTGGAATTCTTCTGAGTGTGTCTGGATCCAACCCTTTAGGTCTAACTCCAAGATGGTAAACGCCACATCTTAAAGCTGATTCTGGAAGAAGGGCCAATACCTGAGAAATGACTACAGATGACTACGGCTGGGAATAGATGCAATTTCCCCATCTCTCTTAAAAAACATCTATAACTTTTACCTCCTCCACTCACAAATGTACCGTATTTTTTGCTCTATAAGACTCACTTTTTCCCTCCTAAAAAGTAAGGGGAAATGTGTGTGCGTCTTATGGAGCGAATGCAGGCTGCACAGCTATCCCAGAAGCCAGAACAGCAAGAGGGATTGCTGCTTTCACTGTGCAGCGATCCCTCTTGCTGTTCTGGCTTCTAAGATTCAGAATCCCCCCCCCCCCTTGTTTTCCTCCTCCAAAAACTAGGTGCGTCTTGTGGTCTGATGCATCTTATAGAGCGAAAAATATTGATCCTTCCATCTCCTGCTCATGTTTCCCACTTTCCTTTTTCAGTGCTAATTATGACAAGTGTTAGTTATGCGTCAAGTTTAACTAACTTGAATTTTATGTTTAAAAGCCGCTTTCACGTGTTGTTTCAGAACTACAAACTCTGGTTGAAAATTAACTCTGCTTGGCATCCAGGAATGCAGACACAACCATAGTTAGCACTGAAAAAGGGAGGGGAATTTGAGTGAGCAGAAGAACAGAATGTGTGCCTGAGGGGGTGCACTTGATCTCTCATCCATGGCTATATTATACAGCCTTTAAGTTTATAAAATATTAATTTCCATGATCATGAAACATGACTACTCAAGGAATATAAAAATGAACAAAAAAAACTTACTTCTGAATATCTTTTCTAATTCCAAAGGCCACTTAGATTTCTCTATTCAAAAGAAAAAAATGGGGGAGGCAAAGGATGATTCAACCAAAAATCATCTGCCAGTTATCTTGCTAACAAATGTAAAACATGATCTCACGAGATTTAAAAAGACCTAGGGCTTGTTCAGAAGCAATGACAAACCAAAACTTTCTAGCATAAAATGCACCTGCTAGGTTAGGTAAAGGTAAAGGGACCCCTGACCATTAGGTCCAGTCGTGCCCGAATCTGGGGTTGCGGCGCTCTTCTCGCTTTATTGGCCGAGGGAGCCGGCATACAGCTTCCGGGTCATGTGGCCAGCATGACCAAGCAGCTTCTGGCGAACCAGAGCAGCGCACGGAAATGCCGTTTACCTTCCCGCCGGAGCGGTACCTATTTATCTACTTGCACTTTGACGTGCTTTCGAACTGCTAGGTTGGTAGGAGCAGGGACCGAGCAACGGGAGCTCACTCTGTTGCGGGGATTCGAACCGCCAACCTTCTGATCAGCAAGTCCTAGGCTCTGTGGTTTAACCCACAGCACCACCTGGTCCTTAACCTGCTAGGTTACTAACTTTATTATTAACTTACTAGTATCCAACTAACCTTTGAACTAGGGAACTACAATTTGGTTTTCCAACTTGGTTCACAGAACTCGCACAAACAATTGGATGCAATGACAAACTATGGTTTCTCCAAGGGGTTGCTGAAAAGTGAAGTGTGTGAAGTGAGGGGCAACGTAAGTGGATAAGGCTCATTCTTGTAATAACAAGTCATGGTTTGGCATTAAACCTGAATCAAGCCACAATCTAACTCTGGTGAAAGTAAAAATCACTTTGGAGCAAAGCAAAATTTTAAATTAATTATATATTTTATATTTTCCTATCAGTTTGAAAGTTCTGCAAATTTGTCATGTAATCCCATCAGCAAAATAAAATAATGTTAAATCGAATGTACATGCAGATCCCGCTTTACAAGCACCATGTGTTCCCTGGAAATCATTCAATGGGTGAGCATTCACATTATGATTTCCATTAATTCCTATGGGAAAAGTTCTAACGTGTTTCTGACCATGGAACATTGACCCCGAAACACACCAAAAACCCAGAAACCCCCAGAAAAAAATGCTGTTCGATTCCTCCCCCTTCCTTCCCCGGATAACAGCAAAAGGCAAACAAGGAAGTAGAAAAATGTTTTCTATTTGGATATCTGAATATGCATAGCATATAGTGAGGTTTGGGTACCAATTCCTTGTGTTCTGATAAGTGAATTTCTGCATAGTGAGCGTTCATAAAGCGGGACCTGCATGCACAAATTCTACATACTTGATTTGTAGACTTTAAAAAATCTGCTATTGTATGAACGTGTTGTGAAAACAACCACATTTGACATTTGGTACAATGACTAGAATCCACTTTAGGCATATAAAGAAATCACTTTTATTATTAAACACTGTACCATAAAGGAAAAGACTCCTTGAAGAAAAGCTGGCTTTATTTATTATGGATAAAGATGAGTAACAAACCTGTGATGGGAATTTAAAAAAAATCCATGGGATGTCTTCTGTCACATAATGAGCTGTTCATTATCATCTGCCAGAACGAGCTGTTCATGTCATCTGCTATCGCGAAAGCACTGCCTCAGCACATTTAAGGTGGGTGATCAGTGATGTGGTCACACTAGACTTTACTATGTTGCAAATTCCACCAGACTAACAGCTCACCCTGTGAAGTCAGCATTTCCAATTAAGCAGCCATCATGAGACACTTGCTCATCTGTAGCCACCTGTGTCTGATTACAGCTAATTAAAAGGCCACAGTGTTTAACCCGATATGGTACCATCAGTAATGGACACAGGCGTACATTCAGATGGAGATTCACATTTGCTATTAACGCACAAAGCTATACCAAAACTAAAGATGCAGAATGAAATAGTAGTATGAGTGGTGGAGGGTAACCACTAATTAAATGGCAAGAGGTACGGACGACTGTTTAAAAAGTTCCTATTTGTCAGCGAAAAGCAGCATGAAGAAGAAAATCCACCACCGTTAAGATCCAAACTATTTGAGTAAGGGAGAAGCTTCACTCCAAACCTTTAATTACTTAGATTGGAGGACAGGATTTGGGTAGTATAAAACCCTCTTTAACTTGAGAAAAGTGACATAAAAGAAGCAGCTGTTTCAAGAGTTTTACCAAAACTAGAGAGGAAACTTACCAACAGTACATAATTTCAAGGTGTACTCAATGAGAGGCAAGCTACCAGCTCATAGAAGGCTGGGAAACTTAAAAACACCATCCTTAACGTAAAAAGTACAACAAAATAAAAATGTCTCATTACTTTGTGTGTTTTTAGCGGTTTTGAGAGAGACCCAACAGAGTTGAATATTAAATTTAAAATTTGTGTAAATTTCAATGTAATGCTAATTATATTTTAGGGACCAAACTATATAAGACCATAGTTTACATCTATGTGCAAGCCTTTTTATGCGCGTTTAATACAAACACACACACACACACACACACACACACACACACACACAAATGATCTGTAACTATATCAAAGTTACATTAACTGGAGCAAAATGCAGTTGGGGTATAACTGAATATAAAAGGTACAGTAGAAAAGACTACTTACGGTTGCATGTGATATGGTCAGAATACCATTTTTGACAGTGCATTTTCTTCTTTGCCAAACTTTCCGTAGGCTAAATATGGAAGGAATGTGACATAGGGGGGAAAAAAGGCTTTGAGAATATTATTGCAACTACTGGTTGTAATTAAAGCTTGATCCTTTAATTTTCCTAGTACATTAAGACAAAAACAACATCAATAATTTTCACACGATAGTAGCAGCAAGGATATGGCATGCAAAATATTATGAAGATCACTTAGTTCCGTTCATTTCTGAATGGTAAATGAATTAATAGGTCATTCCCTGGACAATTACAAGACTTCTGGGCACTTCGGAAGATTTCGGCTTAAGCCAGTTTTCAAGTACAGTCATACCTTGCTTTGCGGCCGGGATCCGTTCTGGAGCCCCGGAACGGACGCAGGGCAAAGCGCCGGTTTGCGCACGCGTGAAGCACAATTTAGTGCTTCTGCGCATGTGGCAAACCCGGAAGTAACCTGTTCCGGTACTTCCGGGTTTGCTGCGGACATTCGCCGGAATGGATGTAATGTAATGTTTCACAATAAAAGGTAAAGGGACCCCTGACCGTTAGGTCCAGTCGTGACCGACTCTGGGGTTTCGGCGCTCATCTTGCTTTATTGGCCGAGGGAGCCGACGTACAGCTTCCGGGTCATGTGGCCAGCATGACTAAGCCGCTTCTGGCGAACCAGAGCAGCGCACGGAAACACCGTTTACCTTCCTGTCAGAGCAGTACCTATTTATCTACTTGCACTTTGACGTGCTTTCGAACTGCTAGGTTGGCAGGAGCTGGGACTGAGCAACGGGAGCTCACCCCATCGCGGGGATTCGAACCGCCGACCTTCTGATCAGCAAGTCCTAGGCTCTGTGGTTTAACCCACAGAGCCACCAGCATCCCTATGTTTCACAATATCATAAGCTAAAATAGAAGACTTATGCCAGTACAGCAGCGGCCCTCACCATGCATTTTACAGCACTGGCTGATTCTGCTTATCAAATACTGTGCTCTTAAGTACTTACCCATCACTCTTCTTTAAAAGATAACCCTTCTTCTCACTGCCATATTCCTTATTTCCCTGAAGCTGGTGCATACTATATCCTCCTTGCCTGCTCTGTGAATCCTAGAGAGAACATAAAGGAACAAATAATACTTCTCCTTTTCTTTATTAGTTTTCAAGCCCTCTTTTCTTAATACCATTTCGATCCCTCCATTTATAGAACCACTATACAAAAACGCAGTTAACTTGCTTTCAACAACAGTCCCAACTTTTTACATGGACAGTTTCTTTAGCATGTAAAGGATAATGGTATGTTTTCACAAGTTGATGAAGGTGTTACTTAAAAAAATAAATCCAGAATGTTTTTGCGGAAAAATAAAAATGTTTGGCAAAACATTGCACATAGAAGAATCAAGTAAGCTATATACCCAAAGTGTATTTGCAATACAGATATTTTCATTATTTAACTAGCTTTACCAAATTATATTAACTGGTTTAGCTGATGGTTTAGAAGGGGTGGAATGAAATTCAATGTATACAAGTGTGTGCATGCCTGTATGCATATATAGATATACATATATCACTGATGAATGAATGCAGCTACTAAATGCTGTACAAATTCACTACAATAAGCAATGATTCATTAAAGCGTTGACTTACTCTCCTAGACTTCGATCAGGAAAGGCAAAGGCAACATAGGAAGAAAAAAGTAGAATATTTTAAGACAGCATTTGTTAAAAGGAGTATATTCATGTGCATTTTGCAGTCTCTTTATTCCAACATTTCAGTCTGTAGAAAAGGCACAGATAGGCATCTGTAAGAAATAGCTGTGTTTAGATGTTTCATAGCTAATGCTTGCTGGGTAATGGACAAATGTTCCACAGCTCCTCACAAAAAAGGGAAAAAGAAGGTCTACCTTGGTAAGCAAAAAAGGATAACCATTCCACAGCTAAAGCATTTTCATAAAGCTGCTGGTGAATTTGAAACAAATATTATTTCTACTAATATTCAGCCTATGTTTTACCACCTCTCTTCCTCAAGTTTTAATACCTGCAATTCCATTAGCAGAGCAAGGCTCAAAGCTGAAGAGGTTCCACATCTTCAAGTTTTGATTGATATTAATATGCCATGCTCTTCCTGGGTTAAGTTCCTTAATATCAAGTGGAAAGTAGCATCTGAATTAATTTACAAATTCTTACTTTTGGTGAACGACTAGGTTCTAAAATATAGCTTGCAAGTGAGCTACCAGTAGTAGTAGTAGTAGTAGTAGTAGTAGTAGTAGTAGTAATAATAATAATAATAATAATAATAATTTAATAATAGTAATTTATTATTTATACCCCGCACATCTGGCTGAGTCTCCCCAGCCACTCTGGTTGGCTCCCAACTGAGTGTTAAAAACAATACAGCATTAAATATTAAAAACTTCCCTAAACAGGGCTGCCTTCAGATGTCTTTTAAAAAGAAGATAGCTGCTTAATTCCTTCACATCTGAAGGGAGGGCGTTCCACAGGGCAGGCACCACTACTGAGAAGGCCCTCTGTCTGGTTCCCTGTAACCTCACTTCTCGCAATGAGGGAACCACCAGAAGGCCTCGGTGCTGGATCTCAGTGTCCGGGCTGAACGATGGGGGTGGAGACGCTCCTTCAGGTACACAGGACCGAGGCCGCTAAGGGCTTTAAAGGTCAGCACAAACACTTCGAATTGTGCTCAGAAAAGTACTGGGAGCCAATGCAAATCTCTCAGGACTGGTGTTATGTGGTCCTGGCGGCAACTCCCAGTCACCAGTCTAGCTGCCGCATTCTGGATTAATTGCAGTTTCCGGGTCACCTTCAAAGGTAGCCCCACATAGAGCGCATTGCAGTAGTTGCAATGTTCAGTTGATGTTCTCCTTATAGGCAGTTATGGCCTTCTATAAAAACTGAGCAATACTGGGTTGAGGTGGTCTCAGAAGGCAACATGCCCATACAATCAGAAGTTTGTTTTTTTTTAAAAAAAAAAAAAAAAAAAAAACACCAAACAGACCTAAAAATGGATCTGAATGGATGTTGCTGAATTCTAACTCCCATCAGCCCCATCCAGCATGGTCAATGATCAGGGATGATGGAAGTTCAGTCCCAGGGGGCCACATGTTTGAGAAACAGTATGGGGTAATAGTGATTATAGAGACTAGGACCTGGGAGATTTTCAAATCCCTACTCGGCCACGGAGTTCACTGGGTGACCTTGTGCCAATCATATAACCAGAATTCCATGGTGCAGTTGAGATGTGTCTGTGCGTGCATGTGAGGATGTGGGGTGGCCACACCCACTGCTGGCATGCAGCCTCCAAAGGCCAATATAACGTATATAGCAGCTTTGTCCTTATGGTGGAAAAGAATAGCTTTATGGGATAGAATGAAAGAGTTTTTACAAAAGGGTCATGAACAACGCTGGCAAAGCAGCAAGGGAAGATCCACTAGAAATCTAGGATTAAAGCTTTGGGGGTTTCTTTTTCTTTTTAAAAAAGACCATACCTAATCCAAATTTATTCTTTACAAATTGACAGGACAATGTCCATTATTCTGATTACTGTATAAATGCCATAATTTCAAAGCCATAATGGAACACTGTCTATAAAAACAAAATATTCATTTTAAGGGAAAAACACCAAACAAGGTCTTTCCTTAAAAATGCACACCTTTAATCACTTAAAAAAAAAAAAAAAAAAAAAAAAAAGAATACTAGCTAAATGATAAAAAAATGTTTCTTTAAAATTGATCACTGCCTCTCCAAGTTTCCGCAAAATCTGGCCTCAGTATTACTGGGTATTTTTTACAAATATCTCACGAGTAAAGTCATTTGTTGACTACCTTAAAGAATAATTAAGGGGCAAAATACACACAAATGTTTGTTATGAAGCCCTCACCTTTTTTAAAAACAACAAATAAATGAAAAGCAGCAGAATACTACTGTGAGAGAAAGAGACACCCAGGTTGAGGAACAGATGCTTAACCTTTTTCATGTGAGCCATTTTAAACTCAGAATTTTCTTGCTCACTAAAAGGCTTTCTATTTTGAAACACATAAATTAGGAATCACACACATCAGTGTACTGTGAAGTGTCCCTAAGGTTACACCAAGTCTTTCTTCTACAGTTTTCCTACTTCCTTTAACATGGCCCTTGCTGTTTGTGTTTCTATAGAAGGCCCAACTCCTCTGCCCCAAAGCAGTTTGTTTCCTTATATTAAATTTTCTCCCTGGGCTCCAAATGTACTTGAATGTGATTACAAGGTTCCAACTAAGCCATTGTTTTATAGTTTTTAATGCCAAATTTTATTATGAAATTAGAGAGAATTATACGTGTTGAAAACATACTTCCAAGCAATGTTTTGTATATTTCACCAGCTTGGTATTTTGCTCTTTTGTTTGCAGAAAGCACATAGAATTAAATGTAGAATGATGCTAATAATTTAGAAGCACAATCAATAATGCTGTCACTGAACAAAATATCACAAGATTGGGTTTTTTTTATTTTATAGCTGCATTCTAATGATATACTTTTGTAAACAAATATATCTTACTGTGATTTGTTCTCATGAAAGTTGCAACCACTGCTGAAAATCTAAATAGATTTTAATTACACACACAAAACAGAGCAAAATCTTGAGGTCACCCCTCCTATTCATCCTACTAAGAAACTCGGAATACAGATGTGAATGTATCCATTATATTCATTTATAATTCTTTTTAATTATTCATTTAACTGCTCTTTTATGAAGAAATAAGCCATTTTAAGTACCGGTATACTTTAAGAATCTGCCTGACATACAGATGCCAATCAATTATTACAGGTCACTTGTAACACTACTCTAGTATCTGGTGTATAATCTTAGCAACAAACAGGTTCACAACCTCACCCTTATGTTGCTAATTTTAATTAGCTATGAACTAAATAAATTTAGTGTTCTTTAAATTTAGTGTTCTTTAAAGTGTGTATACATGTTACTAGGATTTGTAATAAGGCTGCCAATGCTATAGAACATGCCTAGGGGAAGGATAGGGACCTGTGACCCTCCAGATATTGTTGGACTGCCTCCCATCGTAATATTTAACTTTTAATCATTCTGTTGGAAGGTCTTTCTGTATTTTAGGGGTTCTTTCCACTCAAATGTATGGAATCAAATATCCGTGAAGGTTTCGTTTTGCCATTTAAAGGTCTGTGGACTATTAATCAACTTAAATTAACCCAGTTATTTACTTAGTTCAGTCTGTGTTGAGGTGGGGAAACTATTTAGTTCTATGGGCCAGATCCTCATCAGGCTCAGCCTCACGGGCCAAATTTGAAGATAACCAGGACCACTCAGTTGTCAAAATCCCATATGCGGGGTTTCAATGCACCCAAAGAGCCAGCTGGAAGCACCAATCGTAGGGTTGGCAAAGCGCCTTTTTCTCCCATCCTCCTGAAGAATTTAACAGAATTTAACCCCTGCTTGGCAGCTGTCAAGAGGAAGGTTAAATATTTGTTTGGGCTGCACATTCCTGTTCCCAAGAGAGCCATTTGACAGCCCTTCATTTTAAGCAAGATTCCAATGGAAATACCCTCCTGAATAAGAAAGGGGTTTGCATTGCAACCCCCTGCTTAAAAAAAAAGGAATAAACCTTCCTTTTAGCAGGGGTTTCCATGTAAACCCTTTCCTGAATCTGCAAAATGTTTGCATAAAATCCTGGAAACTGAACAAGATTTAATCCTTGATCATCAGTTTATGAGCGGGGTTAAATCTTGATACCTTAGGTAAAGGTAAAGGTACCCCTGACAGTTAGGTCCAGACATGGATGACTCTGGGGTTGCGTGCTCATCTCGCTCTATAGGCCGAGGGAGCTGGTGTTTGTCCACAGACAGCTTCCGGGTCATGTGGCCAGCATGACTAAGTCGCTTCTGGTGAACCAGAGCAGCACACGGAAACGCCGTTTACCTTCCCGCCGGAGCGGTACCTATTTATCTACTTGCACTTTGGCAGGCTTTTGAACTGCTAGGTTGGCAGGAGCAGGGACCAAGCAACGGGAGCTCACCCCATTGCGGGGATTCGAACCGCTGACCTTCTGATTGGCAAGCCCTAGGCTCAGTGATTTAAACCCGCGCACCTTAGATGCATGCATGTGATCCCAGTTCAGCCACTGCAGAATTTTAACTAGATCCTTATGCCCACCAACTGATGTCATGACTGATGTCAGCTGAAGGGCAGGTGGGTGTGGTTTGGCAAATACAACCTTGTGGGTCAAATTGGACCCCCTGACATCAGCCTGTGGGACAGAGGTTCCTTTACATGGTAAGAATAAGAGAAAATGAAATTACAATGTCAAGTATACAAATTTAAGTTTTCTCAACATGAGAGGTGGACATTTGTTAACTTCTCACAAAGATGTAATCTTTATGGTTAATTAAACAGACCATCTGCTTCAAGAATAATTAGTATACTTTTTTGTTCATAGAACCCAAAATACATTTTGGCTGCCTTTAAAATGTGCGGTTAAAAACGGCATTTGTGTAGGATGATTTTCTGGATAACAAAGCTGGTGGTACACTTCTGAACATCATGGTCATATGGCCTAGTATAGGAGTTCCCAAACTGGAGTCTATGGTTCACCACTGGTCTGCAAGCTTCATCATGTAGTTTGCAGTGTATCTGGGGATTTATAGTTGAAGATGAAAGACAGCACAACTACATTCATACCTTGGTTCTCAAATGCCTCGTGACTCAAACATTTTGGCTCCCGAAAGCTGCAAACCCAGAATTGAGTGTTCTGGTTTGCGAACTTTTTTGGGAAGCTGAACATCTGACGCTGCTTCTGCGGCTTCCACTTGAGTGCAGGAAGCTCCTGCAGCCAATCAGAAGTTGCGCCTCGGTTTTCGAACGTTTTCAGAAGTCGAAAGGACTTCCAGAATGGATTCAGTTCGAGAACCAAGGTACCACTGTATTGTATTAAATTTTGCTGGCTTTTTAAATTTCTTACATTGTAATACAAGAAAATACAATATATAAGAAGTAAAAGAAGCAACAAATTACAATTTAAAAAGGTATACAGCATCCAGGATAGTGCACTACAACAGACAAAAAATCATTGAGTGGTCTACCAAGACCCTCAGCTATTTTCAAGTGGTCCGAGGGGGCGGGTGAAAGTTGGGGAACTACTGGCCTCATGTATGAAACAGCCTTTCTAAAGTTCCTGGACTAGTTAATATGTGTGATTTCATGAATGGGCATTTCTGGCTTCTGAGTATTGAGTATGTGTTCTGAATATTAAGTATCTGAAATAGTGCCACTACTGAAAAGTCAATCTCCACCGAATTGAACATTAATTTTGAGCAGTACTTAATAAGCAAAGCAAGCACCAGACACAGAAAAAGATCCACTGGGTAACAGACATGGCAGATCCTTATCATAAATCCACATCATACCAACTGTGAACTACATGCACTTATTGAGAAAGAACATTAGCTGCATTCAGTGCTGTGTAATTTAGTGCTATGTGAATGAGTCTAATCCTCTTTTTGGGCCCCACACATTCCTCCCTCTCCTCCTCTGCAGCCAAGAAGGACTACTTTGGAAGCTTTCACTTTGGCTAACTCAGCTTGAATTTCATCCAAACCAGGGATTAAGTTTTTAACATGAAGCATAGTTAGCCAGCATCATAAAACGTGGGTTGAAATGGGCTTGCTTTGAAACCACCACAAAACTGAGACAGCACAATCGATCAGGCAATAAAAATGTTGTGAGGGGAGGGAATGAGCACTCCAGGTACTAGAAATGTACTGTATTGTAGGCCCAACATGTTTTTTAAAAAAAGTCTTCAAGGGCACATTTTATAAACAATTATCACCAGTTTTGCTTGGATGTGAGAACTGCTTATAAAAAAGCATGCCCCTGAAACTATAATTTTCTGAAAGCTTTTGGGCCTACAATAATTTTTCTGAAAGGCATGGGACCTACTGTAAGTAAGATTTTCCTTCCCCTTCTGTTCTAAAAAAAGCCATAGCAATAGACCATTTCCCCTTATGTAAATGAAACAAACAGGGCTTAATAAAAAGCAAAAGCTTTTGAACACCTTTGCTTGCATGACTGGGAGGAGAAAAGGAGGGAAGGCACATGAGCCCAGGAGGAAGCTAAGCTCATTCATGTATTACTTGGCTAAACCAAGAGTGAGTGTTAGTTATGTCCAAACACTGGCATTATGTAGTTTAACGTACATGTAACTGTGCACTTTTAATAAACTCAGATAAGTTCAGCCCATAACTAATAGTTTGCTTAAGATCCTTACCTCCTTCTGGTCGAGCTGTAATGAAGATTTTATCAAGTCTCTGAGTGCAGTGAGCTGTTTCTTCTCCTCATCTTGTGTCTGCTTTATCTAGAGTAAAATGACCAAACACTGCTTCAGTTTTTAAATAGAACTGTAGAGTTGGAAGGTACCTTAAGAGCCATCTAGTCCAACCCCTGCAATGCAGGAATCTTAGCTAAAGCATCCATGACAGATGGCCATCCAACCTCTGCTTATAAACCTCCAAGGAAGGAGAGTCCACCATCTCTCGTGGGAGTCTGTTCCACTGCCAAACAGCCCTTGATGTTTAGTCGGAATCTCCTTTCTTGCAACCTGAAGCCATTGGTTAGAGTCCTACCCTCCAGAGAAGGAGAAAACAAGCTTGCTCCCTCCTTCATGTGACAGCCCTTAATATATCTGAAGATGGCTATCTCCTCTCAGTCTCTTCTTTTCCAGGTTAAACATACCAAACTCCTTCATGCACTCCTCATAAGGCTTAGTTTTCATACCTATGATCATCTTGGTTGCCCTCTTCTGCACATGTTCCAGCTTGTCAACATCCTTCTTAAACTGTGGTGCCCAGAATTGGACACAGTATTCCAAGTGTGGTCTGACTAAGGCAGAATACAGTGGGGCTATTACTTCCCTTGATCTGGACACTATACTAGAATAGCATATATAATGTGCCTATTATACATATTAATATATCTTAGTCCAGCTTTTCTTGAAAAGGTCCAAGACACTCCATTTTAAATTCCAAATAAAAGTGTGTGTTTGCATTGCTCTTGCCTATATGCGTGTGTTAAGATTTATTCATTTCTATACTATATTGAAACTTACTGAGCCAAGCTACTAGAAGATGGTGCTTTTTCAAACCGTTAGTCATAATATTCTTTTTCAAATGTTGTGAGAAGTGGCTCATAATGGTACAAAGGGGAAATTATTTTACTGGACTTCATACTGAAATCATTAACCAATTTATTACATAGTTTTTATTAGGAAAAAATATAGATTGCTTAATCACAAAACTCTAATTAGGGTACATAATAACCAGTCTAATTTAAATGTTTGAAAGGTTTGAAAGGTTGCTGCCTCAAACTAGATTTGTAAAAAACTATTCTGTATATTAAGATGCCTAAAACTGAAATGCTTTTCCATTTCTTTCGCAAATATATTCAAAAAACAGTAATCCAAACAGGCAATATTCCTATCTTATGAATGACTTACATTATATAAATCAGCAGCCAGTTTTTCAATATATTGTTTTAGTTTATCAGCCGTCTTCAAGCCATCTTGGAAGAAACTACAATAGAAAATGCTTGTGATTTATCAGCAAATCAGTACTTTTCCCACTGCCCTTCTGACGTCTATTGACCATTTCTCCCCATCTGCATATCACTTAGCTGTAATAATGAATTCCTTCAGAACTTGACATTTACAGTCTTCTCACAGATATAAGCAGACACTTTATTCAGGGATGCACTGATTTTGGTCATCAAGAAGCCTAACAGATGTGTGAGCCCACTGGACTGTACTCAACACTGCTGTTCCACTCATGTAGACTTCTGCTTGCACAATGAAACTTCCTCCTCTCCTCTGCAGCTCCCCCCTAGCCCCACCCCCCAAATGTGTTCTGGGGTTGGAAGAACCTCTGAAACAGATTTTGAGGCAGGTATTCTAGAGGAAAGGGGCAGTCCCATTGCACAAGCAGAACATATGCAGCATTTGATACAACCTACTGTAAATATGTTCACGCAGGAATACAACAAAGATTGAATCTTGCTGAATAGTTTCACCTACTGGTCAATTTTCAGCCCTTTAAAAAACAGCAATCAACTGATGAACTTGAAGGCTTCTGCATTCATGCAAAGCTCTGATGTTTCCATCACCACATGGCAGTAAATACATGTCAAAGGATGGGAATCTTGAGGCAAAACATCCACTGAAAAGACCTCAGACAGTTCTACGCATCAGCTCACAACCTTCTGAAAGTCAGGTTGCAAGGAATATTGGTTTCTAAATGCCAAAAGAGCTAAAACACACACACACCCTATTACAAAGCCATAATTTTTCCTAAACTGCCCTTTCCCTCTTTCTGAAAAAATTCCATGCACAGAGCTGCCAAATGTTCTGCTGACAGGCCAAATTTTAAAACTAATTTATATGCCAGTTGAAAGGGTAATAAAATTTGGACTTCTACGTGGTAATAGTAAGAACTGAGTAATAGTAAGAACTGAGCACACTTATTACAAAGGGTGGTTTGAAATGCAGTAGAAATAATTTTATTTAATTTATTAAGGAGAAAAATTATAAAATCTTGCAAATCTACTATAAAACAGCAACAGAAAACACCAAAGCAAAAGTAAGATCAGTTTTAGCTAAATAATTATACTTACTTGCACTGTGCGTGATAATACTTAATAAGATTCTGTAGAAGGTCCACACCTTTTTTTGTCTTGATTTCATTAACCTTAATGAGATACTGTATAAAGAAAAACCAAAGCTCAGTAGATAATTATATATCGGGGCTTCAGCTGTGCTCAAATACAAGAGCTATTTCAGATCTGTTTAACAAATTCAGCAATTATCTTGGAGGTTGCCTTGCAGTTGACATCTGAAACCACTCCACCAATACAGTGATTAAGATTTTAGTGTATACAAAGTAGATCAGTATGGCATACGAAAATTTATTTAGAAGTAATTAAAAACAAACACCATGATAAAAGATGGTCCCCACCCCCACATTGTTTGAAGCTGTTTGTTCCCTCTTCCTCCCCACAATTTCTAACCCATTCTTAAAACTGAATAGTGCCTTAAGTGTGAATTAGCCCTGAAAGTCAACATGGAATTGGCTAGATGAAGCTTTATGTGACATTCAGATTAATAGGAAAAGAAAATTTGCTATGTCACTGAGTTGTCCAATGTACTATTTCTTACAAAGCAACATTTTGTAACAGGACTTTTAGAATATTTCAGTAGAAATTTGGATAAAAACATTTCAAACCATTTGTTACTTACTTCACACATCTGGAGCTGAAATAGCCTTCTTTCTTTCTCCATTTCTTCTGCTATCTCAGCTCCAGTTATCTCAGTTCGTATCATCCCATGCTGTTTTGCATGTTCTCTTTTTTCCTTTTCGATTTTTGTGCTGAAATTTCAAAAGCATACATTCAATAAACATTGCCACTTCTTACTTTTCCTGCACAGTCTTTCAATTTTTAAATACTCTTTTCTTTTTTCAAAAAGTGAGAGGCAGGAATTAACACTCAAAACGGATGAAGTACATGCTGCACTTTAAAAAACAAAAATAAATCAGACAGCTGTCTGAAGCATGTAGAAAGGAAATTCAACCAGTGTTCAATTCACTTAGCACAACTGTCACTAATATTATAGAGGTGATCTTGAATGGCTGCAAATCCTATTTTCCTATACCTCTGTATATGACTCCACCTTTCAAAAGTGTTAATAAACACATCTTTTTCATTTTCTTTTTGCTTCATTATTATTTCTGTTATATGAGTCATGGGATGGGAGCCAAAGTTAACAAGAAGCATACAGAATGAACCAGAAAGTGAAAAACAGAAACCAAACTTTGCCATAACAACATCCTTCAACTACTACCGCTATTCTTTGTAGTTTATTTCTATCCACATTCCACCTTTATACGTTTAGCACTCAGTTTCAAACATAGCATTTTGTTCAACATATTGATCCATTTCTCCAGTTTTACAGCAATACTGCATGGATGCAGCCAGCAACTCACCAAAGTCTATCAAAGACCTACAAGTCTCCTCATTGCTGAATTCCTTCAAGTGTAAGTTGTTAAATCAGCTGCTACTTTTGCAAATTTAGGAATTGTTCCTCAGAACTAGAGATTGCTGCTGTATCATTTATTTTCCAAGTATTACAAATACACAAAGCAAATGCACAAAACATATATTGGAGTCCAACTGAAACCCACCAAAACCAAATAAAACTGGGTTATACGAAGTTCCTGACCATAATCTTCCATCGTAATCTTTTCAGGCAGTAGTGTTGGGCATGAAATATCAAATCTGTTAACAATTATGCTAATTACAAATAAAATTATATATCTATTGTTGGAAACAGTAGATTTTTTAAAAAGAAAATAATTATTTGATTACATATTTATTTTCCCATAAAGAGTTGACACCATATGTAATTCCCCCCTCCAAAGAAAATCACAAATCAACACAATAATCCTGTGAAATATGATGGCTTGAGTGTGTGTGACTGGCCTAGCATCATCTAAGCAATATTGTAACTGAACAAGAATTTTGAGTTTGGGTCTCCCTGGTCTTAATTCCCCCTTCATGGATCACTGCCTTGCCGTGGCGAAGGGGCTTGAATAACTCAGAGAAGCTATGAGCTATGCCGTGCAGGGCCACCCAAGATGGACAGGTCATAGTGGAGAGTTTTGACCAAACGTGATCCACCTGGAGCAGGAACCGCCAAGCCACTCCAGTATCCCTGCCAAGAAAACTCCATGGACAAAGGCAACAAAGCTACAAACATGAGTCTGACCAAACTGCGGGAGGCAGTGGAAGACAGGAGTGCCTGGCATGCTCTGGTCCATGGGTCACGAAGAGTTGGACACGACTAAACGACTAAACAACAACAACAAAAGTCTTAATTCAACATTCAATGAATGTGACAATGGTATTTCCCACCAAGGATCGCTTGAAGTTCTGTTTGGAGAGGACTGCATTTATACCAAATTGCCAGTGGGTGATTTGCTTGCCCTATTCCTACTGGGATAGGGGGTAAGGTATCACTCCTGTCCATGCTAACAAATGGGCCCCATAAAAAAAGCACTTTCATCTACAAGTGCCTGAATTCTGACATAATGCTATCTGAATGAATCTCTTGCTTAGGCAATTCCCCACTCTACTCCAGTGCAGCAAAATAAATGAAAAAGGAAGGAAGGAAGAACATCCTTCCTTTTTCAACTAACTGCAGTTTGTCTTTATGTATGAACCAAAGCTTTAACTAAGGTTTGCCTGAATAAGCCAGCTTCAAACGATAGTTTACAAACCTTGCTGATATGGACAAGCCATAGCTTAAAGTGCAGTTTTCCTGATTCAGGCATTAACAAATCATTGTAAGCTAAAAGCAGAAGCAAATTCATCCCATTTCCTTATGCTTACACTACAAGAAGAAGAGAGGTGTGGCACACACATAATGCTAAGCCATAGTGTGAATGAGGCCAGTGGCATCTTGTAATATTTGTTAACGCATGCATATTCACTAAATGAGGAATAAACTATACTAAACCAGGTTTGTCAATCCACAAGAACATATTCCCGAGTATCACTGAAATGCGTAAGTTTACTATGTGCCCATTAAATAATTCCATATCATTCATTGACACTGAAGAAAGTGACAGACATCCCCAGAAAAGCTCAAGGCTTGAAAGAAATGATTAGGTCACACACTTAAAGCTGCTCAAACGTTTACCCAGAGTGAACAATACTTACAATTTGGTCTCATAATCCTTCCAGGCTTTGTCAAAAGGCTTTTTAAGATCCTTAGGAAAGAGAAAATGCACTTAAAATAAGTTTATGACACTGCTATGTTAAAATGTATATACTTAAGATATTCTTTCAAGATTATAATTTACTTTTTTAAAAAGAAAGAAAGAAGGCTTCTCTTTTTATAACTTTAAGAATTTCTTTCCCATGGATCTTAAGGCACATATATCTCAAGCTTCGAAGAAGGAGCATGAAATGTAAAGCATGCAATTACAGCTGATTCTACAGAATTTTATGCAGATATGATGTCACCACAAGAACACTGATGGGAAAGCAGCAAAAGCCCATGCAACAAAGTCAGCAATACTATTATAGTTCTCAAGCAAAAAACTTACCCCTTTGACACCTTTCAAATCTCCTTTTAAGAGGGAATCCAATGTGAAGATGACATTGTGACTCAAGCCTTGAAGCTAAGAAGAAAAAGCAGTGTTATTCAATTTTTTTTTTAATTCTTTTTATTAATTTTCACATTAGATCACCAAAAAGAAAAACAAATCAACGGTTACAACAGTTGTAAAAATTCAATTTTTTAAAGTATGAGCTTAACGTGAGCTACAAATATCCATTAATGTCTTGTTTCTACTAATGTGACATTTACACCTATCACAAAAATTTAGATTATTGTTTGAAATAAGCCCTTTATCAAGCTTCGTATCATGAGGGTCCTCAAAGGGAACTATACCAATTCATGAAACCAGGAAAAAATTCCAACAGCTTTGTAAAAAGTTATTTTGTTCTTGAAAATGGCTCAAAGCGTTTTGAGCTTTACAGCTCTCTCTCTCTTTTTTAGAACAAGAAAGTTTTCCTTTTTATAGGAAGAATAGGTTATCTTTTTACACTGGGGGTTGGAAGGAATGTCAGGTACCATCCAAATATATCTATTTAAAGGTTATTCTTGAAGAAGAGTCATAAAGCACATAAACCTGAGGCTTGGCTAATGATGAAGCATAAACCATATTGTTCTCTCATTAGGAGAGTAAAGTGTAAACAGATCTAAGCTTTGCAAAGACAAAAAAAGGGAAACAAAACACAAGACACCTTTCAGCTCTCTATTCTGCAATACACTCCAAAAAAATAGCATACTGAGGTGTCCATTAAAAATCATATACAATGGGCTTTACCCTCGGTGTCTTTTTGGCTCCTTCTTTCCTTCCCGGGAGTAATGCCCATCCTACCCATGGGAAAGGCCTGAAAGGCTACACTAGAACCATAGGCATGTCCATGATTTCTGTCAACTCTACACTCTAGCCACAGCTTCTATTCAATAGCCCATGCGATTCTCAAACATTTATCCAACAAACAGGAACAGCTTTTTTGGGGGTGGAGAGGAGGCAGCCGAGCTCTGTTCTATGAGCAATCATCACAATCCACTCAAATATTGTAAATAATTCCCTGTTAAATGTGTTTTTAAAAAGCACTAAAAAATGAAGACCTTTTAAGGTTTCTGACCATTTCTTTAGTGTCACAAAGCAGTTTGAATAAATCAGAAACATACAATGATCATAATTGTATTGGTCTATGAGCTCTTAATGGTTTAATTAAGTAGCTCCTTTACTGTTCCATTCAAGCACAGACTGCACTGAATGCCACTCCTGCAGCACACGTTTAAAACATTCCTTGTCATTTGCAGAGCTAGGAAAATCTCACGCCTAAAAATATGGTGTGTTGCTGTTGTTTAGTCATTTAGTCATGTCCGACTCTTCATGACCCCATGGACCAGAGCATGCCAGGCACTCCTGTCTTCCACTGCCTCCCGCAGTTTGGTCAAACTCATGCTTGTAGCTTCGAGAACACTGTCCAGCCATCTCGTCCTCTGTCGTCCCCTTCTCCTTGTGTCCTCCATCTTTCCCAATATCAGGGTCTTTTCCAAGGAGTCTTTTCTTCTCATGAGGTGGACAAAGTATTGGAGCCTCAGCTTCAGGCTCTGTCC
Organism: Podarcis cretensis; assembly: GCF_951804945.1. Taxonomy (NCBI): domain Eukaryota; kingdom Metazoa; phylum Chordata; class Lepidosauria; order Squamata; family Lacertidae; genus Podarcis; species Podarcis cretensis. The sequence goes on from NC_137176.1 coordinate 82,182,220, forward strand.
TTCCAGTGAACACTCAGGGCTGATTTCCTTAAGAATGGATAGGTTTGATCTTCTTGCAGTCCATGGGACTCTCAAGAGTCTCCTCCAGCACCATAATTCACCATAATTAAAAAATATGGTGCAGTATCAATTAAATGAGATATTCTCCTTGTCTTTATCTGCAGCTAGAACCAAACACATGCTGCTGCCTACAGAATATTTGAAAAGTTTTTCTAGAGCGGACAATTTGTTACATAAATGAAAGCAAAGCAAATACTTGTTTAAAATCTAAATATTATGAAGAAACAAAACATCAGAAACTCCTTACCAGATTTTTCAGGAGTGTTGATAATTCCTTAGTCAATGTAGAAAACTTTACAAAAGCAGTGCCCAGATCTGGATTATCTCTACTTAAGAAATTACTCCCAAATTTATCTAGTACTTGTGCATAGTTCTCTTCATTTTGGACATGTTCTGAGAGGGAAAAATATAGAAATGGTTTTTTTCCTACGAATAAGAAACAATATTAATACTAACAATAGCATTAAGAAGAAGAACTTTAAATTGGCCTCTTGCTTGTAGCATTATTAAAGTTTTGATAGCAAGATTACCACTCTGAATAATATTTCAGTGAGAGAGATGCTTATTTTCCTGTTAGTCAGTCCTTTGGTCCTTAAACAAGTGCTGGAGTTCATCTAGCTAATTTCAGAACAAGAATTTGAAAAATGGCTAAGAAGTAAGAATTTCATGTAAAAGCCACACCACCGCTGCAACCACCACAGGAATTGCTTGTCATAATGGCTTTAATGTGACTGGACTAAGCATCACAGTGTATTTACATAGTCAGGTCATCTAACGATGTCTGCAACTACTGTGTTTTGATACCACAATAAAAATGTGAGCATCCCCCTGTGGCTAAATGGCTTTACAGAATGTGGTGGAAGTTTGGTATTTGTGGCCAGTGACTGATGGTTAACAGGAAGAGTGGTGAGCTTCTTGGCTATGCCTGGAACAATTGACAGCATGACTTTAAGATACAAAACATTATCAAAAAAAACACCAATCAAATCCGCCTTTGTACTGTCGTAAGTGGCAATTAAACTGTATCACAGAGTGATGGGCAGGCACTTCTTTAAGCTCTTAACATACTGATAATGACACAAGTGCGTCATAGTGGCAGCACCATTACTTATCAGAGAAAAAAGGGTGGGCTTGGTGGGATGTACACATATTGCCCCACTCTTGTAGTTCTTATAGTATTTAATTTTTAATTTTAATTTCTGGTGTTCCAAATACACACGCTCAATTTGCTCATTAAAATTCTAAGCCATGAGGAAAAGGAACAGCAACTGAGACACATCAGAATGTTGTGAACTTCCTTCCTTTCTTTCTTTTTTAAGGTGACTTTTTTAAGATGACTGCACACTTCCGGGTTGGAGGAGCACCGGAAATAGCTTGTGCGCATGCGCAAACATTATTTCCGGTGCACATCTGGGTCAGAGGAGGCCCGTGCACATGCACACAAGCTATTTCCGGTGCTTCTCCAATCTGGAAGTGCACCGGAAATAGCATGTGCGCACCTGTATGGACACGCACTCCCCCGCCGGATACTGGCCTGAGGCGCGGTAAGTTTACTGACCCCTGCTATAGACCAAAATATGTGAAGATGGAATAGGCACACATTACGTTTAAAAGAGACCACTTGATTTAAACACTTCATTTAGCAGTTATTTTCTTTGCAGGTCATACTTTTATTAAATATATTCTAGGAAAGTCATCTATTTCCCGTTCACTTTGCACTGACAAGGACCTAGTCAAAATAAATAACGCTTAACTGATTAATGGAATCGTGAATCACACTCGCCTCATTCACAGGCATTTTTTAGGACAGGAAAAAGTACGGGGGTGGGGGTGGGGGAGACAGACAGGAACTGACGGAAGTCTAAAATCATGAGTACAGAAAGTAAAAGTACTCTCACAAAACTCAACAGTCCGCCAATGAACTAAGAAATATCAACACAACCAAGAGGAAACACTTCTTTTTGAACAGAATAATCTTTATGACATTGTGTTTGTTTTGACAGCCAAATATTGTTCTGAGCAACAGATTATGCTTTTTTTTGGGGGGGGGGGGTTGAAATCTCACAAAAAATTATATATACCAATGTGCATATACCAATATACCTGCAAAACAATTAAAACTGTGATAAATGGAACTGGTAAACTCTAGTTCAGAAAATATATATAAAGCTCCTTTAAATTGCTAGTGCCTTTCAACTGGATTTTATCCATAGGTATTTGACAGCCATTTCTTGAATCTTAAAAAGAGTAAAATGGCAAGAAATATTAACACTACTGAGTAACTCTTTATTATGATTAAGAAAAATGAAGCTTACCTTGCCCAGAATTATATATAGATTTTACAGATTTTTTAACTTTTTGTAGTGCAGTTCGGTCCTGATCTAATGCCTAGGGACAGAAAAAGAAAGACCGTGTCAAAGGCAAGCTACTTCTATTTTGAATTGTACATCTGAAAACCTGAACATGAGGCTCTTGTAAGCAAATACCGAATAATGTCAGGAGCTGCCAGCACTGTACAGTAGAGGCATTGTTATTACCCTCTAGGGAGGTCTTCAGTCACTCAGTCACTTCAAGTCAATTAAAGAACTCTGAACTAAAGTGCTCCTGAGGCAAAAAGCATCTTGAAAATAGTTTGGCAGACCTAGGGGGTAGTGCTATATGGTCTGCTTGAAATCAAACAAATATACTGAAGTTTATAGTAGTTTCACTATTATCTCAATTGAAATTCCACAGATTTAAGTGTCATATTTTAAGTGTCATGCATTTCTTGGACTTCCCCTACTAATAGGTAGCTTTACAAAAGCAGAGTAACAAGCAAAACAAACGTAAGGGTCAGGTCATACATAAATATTTTTCTTCTTGATTTCATCCCACAGAATACTAGGCATGTCTACCTGGAAGTAAACACCACTGTGTTCAGTGGGATTTACACCATAGTAAATGTGCTTGGGAGAAATGTGCAGCTTTAGCATAGGATAAACAAATATAAAACACTAAATTCCAAAACGTACTAGAAAAAATGTACATACAATAAGTTTAAAAATATTAAGTGGCAAATAAATCATGGCATCTATTTTGTAAAGCCCTATGAATGATAAAAAAAATCTGTTTTTAAAATCACAATTTAGCAGCATGCAAGACAGAAAGAAGAATTATCATTAATAATAATAATAATAATAAATTTTATTTATATCCCGCCCTCCCCAGCCGAAGCCGGGCTCAGGGCGGCTAACAACATTAAAACAGTGTGACATTATAAAACATTATAAAAATGAATTAAAATCAAAATTGATGGCAACCATAAACTAAAGCTTTGTAAAGATTGCCAAAGGAGGGGGTCAGGCTGCGCCCTGACCAAATGCCAGGTGGAACAGCTCTGTCTTGCAGGCCCTGCGGAAAGATGTCAAGTCCTGCAGGGCCCTTGTCTCTTGTGACAGAGCGTTCCACCAGGTTGGAGCCGCAGCCGAAAAAGCCCTGGCTCTAGTTGAGGCCAGCCTAACCTCTCTGAGGCCTGGGACCCTCAAGGTGTTTTTATTTGAAGATCGTAAGTTCCTCTGTGGGGCATACCAGGAGAGGCGGTCCCGTAGGTACGAGGGCCCTAGGCCGTATAGGGCTTTGAAGGTTAAAACCAGCACCTTAAACCTGATCCTGTACTCCACCGGGAGCCAGTGCAGCTGGTATAGCACCGGATGAATGTGATCTCTAAGCGAGGACCCCGTAAGGAGTCTCGCTGCGGCATTCTGCACCCGCTGGAGTTTCTGGGTCAGTCTCAAGGGCAGCCCCACGTAGAGCGAGTTACAATAATCCAGTCTGGAGGTGACCGTCGCGTGGATCACAGTGGCTAGGTCAGGGCGAGAGAGGTAAGGAGCCAACTGCTTAGCTTGGCGGAGATGAAAAAATGCCGCCTTTGTTGTAGCTGCAATCTGCGCCTCCATGGAGAGGGAGGTGTCGAAGATTACACCCAAACTCTTAACGGACGGTGCTGGCACTAATTGCACCCCCGCAAGAGATGGGAGTTGCCCCCTCAGTCCCATGTCGTCCCGTCCCAGCCAGAGGACCTCTGTCTTCGAAGGATTTAACTTCAGCCGGCTCCCACGTAACCATCCAGCCACAGCCTCCAAGCATCTGATCAGTGTGTCTGGGGCCGAGTCCGGGTGGCCGTCCATCAACAAATAGAGTTGAGTGTCATCAGCATACTGATGGCAGCCCAGCCCAAAACTCCGGACAAGCTGGGCGAGGGGGCGCATAAAGATGTTAAAAAGCATCGGGGAGAGTATTGCACCCTGAGGCACACCACACACCAAGGAGTGGCGGGATGACAATTCCCCCCCAAGCGCCACCCTCTGTCCCCGACCAGAGAGAAACGAGCGCAGCCATTGAAGGACTGTGCCCTGGATCCCCACGTCGGCAAGGCGGTGGTCCAGGAGTTCGTGATCGACCATGTCGAAGGCTGCTGACAGGTCTAGAAGAATCAGCAGCCCCGACCCGCCTCGATCCAGCTGCCTGCGGAGATCATCTGTTAGGGCGACCAGAGCCGTCTCGGTCCCATGACCAGCGCGGAAGCCGGACTGGAATGGATCCAGAGCTGATGTTTCATCCAGAAACCTACCAAGCTGTTCAGCAACCGCTCTCTCAATCACCTTACCCAGGAATGGAAGATTCGAAACCGGGCGGTAATTGGATAGATCTAAGGGATCTAATGATGTTTTCTTTAAGAGCGGGCGCACCACTGCCTCCTTCAGTTCCCCTGGGAATGTCCCGGTGCCAAGGGACAGATTGATGATATCCCCCAGGGGGGCCCGCACCTCTTCTGGACACGCTCTAATCAGCCAGGACGGGCACGGGTCGAGAGGACAGGTGGTGGGCTTTCCAGCTCGGAGGAATCTGTCTACATCAGCTGGGGATATCCAGTCAAAGTGGTCCAATACTGAACCCGAGGACAGTCGAGGGGCCTCCAGTTCCTTTATTGTATCCAAATTGGCAGGGAGGTCATGGCGGAGCAACAAGACCTTCTCCGCAAAAAAGCTCGCAAATGCCTCACAGCTGTGTGTCAAATTGTTATTTAAATTTGGCTGTCCTTCGAGGGACGTTAAAGACCGAATTATACTAAATAATTGTGCCGGGCGAGAGCTAGCGGATGCAATGGAGGCCGAGAAGTAGGACTTTTTAGCGGCCTTCACTGCCATCTCATAGGTTTTCATAAAAACCCTATAAGATGTTCTTGAGGCTCCGTCACGGGCACCCCGCCATACTCGCTCTAGCCGTCTGAGGTCCCGCTTCATTTTCCGGAGCTCCTCGGTAAACCAGGGAGCCCGGTTTCTGCGGGGTCGCAGAGGGCGCTTAGGTGCGATCTCATTGATGGCTGCCAGGAGCTGGGTATTCCAGGCCTCAACACACTCAGTCAATGAGTCGCCAGGGGGAGAAAGGTCCCGCAAGGCTTGACGGAATCTATCAGGGTCCATCAGCCTCTGCGGGCGAGCCCAAATTGGCTCGCCACCCAAGCAGGGTGGGGGTGGAACGTCAATCCTGGCTTTCAGAGCATAGTGATCAGACCATGGCACCTTCATCGAAGGAAACATGATCACATCTATACCGACGCCAAAGATCAAATCCAGCGTGTGGCCTGCTTGATGTGTGGGGCCCGAAACAAACTGGGAGAGCCCTAGTGTCGCCATGGAAGACACCAGGTCCAGAGCCTGTGAGGAGGGAGTGGCATCAGCATGGATGTTGAAGTCCCCCAATACCAATAGGTTAGGGAACTCCAAGGCCCAGCCGGCCACCGCCTCCAGCAGGCCTGACAGGGTGGCTGCTGGTGCGCTAGGTGGCCGGTACACCAGCCAGACAGCCAAGCTCACCTCGGAGCCCCACACTAGGCCAACACATTCAATGCCGGGGATCGATGGCGATGGTAGAGCCCTTTATTTATTTATGGAAGAATATCAATGCATACAAAATAATATAGAACAGGTATTTATCAAAATAGCTTTGGTTTCTCTCTATGATTCTTCCATTTTTGCTGGTTCTTGAAACAAAATAGGGTATCTGATGTCTTAGGATATAGTAATGGGATAGACAGCCTTTCACCCCTAGGTCACCAAACTAATCCTGCTCAGATCAACAACAATTCACAAATGTTACCATCTGCTGGGTGTCTGGTGTCTGAGGTGAAGTGACTTAACACTTTCAGTTCATTTCTACCAGTGGTAAAAGTAACCAAGAATGAAAAAGGCATCTTAATTAATGGTGGCTGAATGTTACTGACCATAGATATGGATTATGATTGTGCACTTAATACTTATAGAATGGAAATTAAATGAGGTTTGCCAACTTGTTTGTTTGTTTGCTGAAAGATCCGAGGGCACTGTAAAAACACACACACTGCTAAAATTATATATTAAAAATACAAAACAATTACAATCAGAATTAACCATATCAGTAATTAGATTTAGAAAAGGTGCCTGAAATTATCCGACTGCCCTCCCTCAGGAAGAAAAACTAAAATATACTAATGAAAATTGCCAACATTTGTTTTCCTTCCTTCTTTCACATATTTCTTTATTGAGTTTAAGTCTGAAATACCGACAACAGAGAGAGAGGGAGACAGACAGAGGAGAGAGATTGCTTGTCATTACCACCTGCAAGGGGTCCTTTGGTCTGAAAAAGGTCAACACTCGATCTTGGGCAATCCCTATTCTGGTGGCCATGTAATTCTTGGGTTGGTATGGAGGGGAAAGAGAAACATGTAGGGATTTTCTGGAGGCTCAGATGAGAGCTGTGAGTTCATGTAACCATTTTGCTTTGCTCTCACCATGCACCCCAAAATGTGGTTTTCAATATGCAAACTGCTGTGCAGTGAAATGTACAGTGGAACCTTGGTTTTCAACCGTTTTGGATTACAACCACATCAAACCCGGAAGTTTGTGTCCCTTTTTTGGATTACAACCAATTTTGGGGGGGAGGCCCTATTGGCGGAAGCTTGACTTGGGTTACAACCTGTTTTGGTTTACAACCAGACCTCCGGAACGGATTTTGGTTGTAAACCAAGGTACCACTGTACTGCATTTTAAATTAAACTTCCAGGAGATTTTTGAGGCCCACCTGAGAAAGAGAGAGGTGCACTACATCATTTGCATACATCTAAATTAAGATCTTTCTGTTCCTAATTACTACGGAGGGGGAGTTTGCATTGGCACCAAATCATCAATATAAAAGTTAAAAGGAGTGGGAGCCAGAATGCAACTCGGTTTCACTCCTTAAAACATTTTAAAAGCATCAGTCATACCACCATTTAAACCAACTCTGACTCTCATTTCTGTGTTATTTTATTGATATTATTGCTACAAGATTGTCATGGCCTTTGGCTAGAACAATAAACCTGTGAACTGGCGGAAAAATAAACTAAACTAAAAAAAAAAAGCCTGAATACATCATTTCCACAAGAAAAACTGAAAACTTTCCTTGTTAGTGATTTTTATTTTTTAAAAAAATAATAATGTAAAAACCAGTTGTCTAAAAGTACATAAAAAACAGGCATTCAAACAAATAAAAACAGAGCCTGACTTTATGGGTCAGGGAGAGCCTGGGTAAAAGAAAGATGGCTCTACAAGATGCCTGAAACAACTGATTTAGCAATGAGGTTTGTTAAACTGACAACATAGGGGACTTTCCAGGACCCAGAAGGAAGCTTTGATTTCTTTTTGAAGCACATTTTCCTTTTTATAGAGAGTTGTGTCTCAGCTGGTATACAGCAAATAATTTTTTTCCTGTTCACCACATGAGGAGATACCATTCCTGTGGAAGATAATCCTATTATACATCGTTGTAAGGGTTAGCACAGATTGTACTGTGTACTAAAGTAGGCTAGGGATGTTTGAGGAATTTGATATTTGTGAATTCTGATACAAAGCTGACCTGATCTGCCCCTTCTAACCAATGTATGTATCCATCCACCAGCGCTTACACTTCTCAAATGTTCTGACAGTTCTTAGCTCAAGAACTGTATAAATACTTTTTCAATGCTTATTTTGAGTGGAAATGCATTATAAAACAAATATTAATGTATATAAATACAAATATTCTTTCCTTCTTTTTTTAATCCACATGAAAAATACAGAACTGTGATGGAAGAGGATTACGGATGAAAAATGCAGAAGAGGCATAGAGATTGCGCTGTATCCACCTATATTTTACTCAGAGTAGACAAATTAAATCAAATGGACCAAAGTTGGTCATGTCCATTAATATGTATGGAATTATTCCGAGAATGACTAACACTGAATACAAGCCAATATATGTGTGTCAAATGACATCAGGCTCTCAGGTGACAATCTCTACATCTCAAACTCACAAGTACCTCAGCAAAATATGAAACAGAAATGAGTGATATACTCTCTCCTGTCTATCAGTACATATACATATATATGCAGCAAAGACAGAAAGAGAACAAACTATAATCTATTTCTAAAAGTACTTACTAGCAGCTGGCAAAGTAGCTATAGCAAGAGTACTATTGATATTTAAGTCCAAGTCCTAGTAATTTCTGAAGCAGACCCCGAAAACACAATGGCAGGAAGATTCTGGCTATATTCAATCCCCTTAAGATAGATATCTTGTCTTGTTGCAGTTATCTTTACACAAGGCCCAACATTGATGCCAAAGTCCAGCATCGCCTGAGCTCTGCAAGTGCTGCTTTCTCCCAACTGAAGCGCAGAGTGTTTGAGGAATGGGGCATTCGCAGGGAAACCAAAATGCTTGTTTACAAAGCTATTGTACTACCAACCTTACTATATGCTTGTGAAACATGGAGCACTTATAAACGCCATCTCTAACTCCTCGAAATATTCCATCAACAGTGTCTCCCAAAAATTTTGCACATCACTTGGGAAGACAGGCGAACTAATATCAGTGTACTGGAAGAAGCAAAGATCACCAGCGTTGAAGCAATGATTCTTCAACATCAACTCTGTTGGACTGGTCATGTTGTGCAGATGCCTGATGATCGTCTTCCAAAGCAACTACTCTATTCCCAACTTAAAAATGGAAAGTGTAATGCTGGTGGTCAACAAAAGAGGTTTAAAGACTCTCTCAAGGCAAATCTAAAAAAAATGTAGTATAAACACTGACAACTGGGAAACACTGGCCTGCGAGTGTTCCAGTTGGAGAACAGCCTTTACCAAAGGTGTCATGGGCTTTGAAGACACTTGAACTCAGGACGCAAGGGAGAAACGTGCTAAGAGGAAGGCACGCTTGGCAAATCCACACCATGATCAACTACCACCCTTCCACTGTGGAAGAATGTTTGGATCCAGAATTAGCCTCCACAATCACTTACGGACTCATTGTTAAAACCGTGTTTATGGAAGACAATCTTACTTGGCTGCAAGTGATCGCCAAAGAAGATATTGCAAGGCTGGAATGACAAACATTCACCATCTAGTACCCAGCGGTCTGAAGTTCTCACTGCCCTTTCTACATTTGTACACATGACTTATAAACAGCAATCTTGTTTAGATACCTATTTGGACATATGGACTGCTTATCTTATTACTGAAATAACATTTTTATTGTTAATGTCAGCTGGGGATGTGGGTTACCCCCCACTTTCTGTGTTATATTTGCAAATAAAAATCCTATGCAAACATTTGATGGATTAGTCTCCCTTTAACTTGCATCAATCACATTTTCTGTAATACCAGAGTACTCAGTAATTAAAAGTTTTATTTTCCCCAAACCACTGATTTTAAATACATGATTACCGCTGTCTCTGCAAGAACAGCTGATTTCCTTCGCTCTAGAACAAAGCATCACTTTTCTTAGTTACAACCTTATCTAGCAAACTGAACACAGAATAGAGCCACGGAGAATAAGAAGATTGAGTTAATGGCCAGATAGAAGAAGCAAGTGGAATTAATCCTCCCCTTTTATCTCAGGGCTAAGGTTTTGCACTGCTCACATAGAAATTACTAAACCCTGGTTTAATACGTATTTCTAAACATCAGCTACCTAGCACAGAGCAGCTAAAGTTTGTTCTCTGCTTACCTCTCACAGTGTGGTTGGTGGGGGGGGGGAGCACAAGCAGTGGTTCACATGCAACACTTAGCCAGCCACTTCACGGCTTGCTTCCCTACTCTAGCAGAGGAGAAATGAAACAGGAACGACATGAGCTGCATACACCAGCTCACAGTCCATTCACAGGCTGATTTCCCTAACTATGGCTATGGTCAACATGACGTTAGTACATGGCCACTGCAGCAGGCTTCAAATTCAACATGATATGGAATATCCAGAATTTGAAGTATAAAACTTTTAGCCAAAAAGCAAAGAAGTGTGTCTGCAGCTAAGGAATAGTACCTAACAGTTTAAGAAAGCACGTAACAGTACACCAAAAGTAGTAGATTACTCCCAGACTCCCACCCCCAAACACGTGAAAATGCTTTCAGCTGTATTTTGCCTATGGATTTTCGATAATCACAGAACTAAATGAATCATTTTCTTTGCAATTGTGAAGAAAAAGAAGGAAAACTTATTGCTACCTGTTACAAAAGGAATTATCAAGTTTTAAAGGGCAACTGAGTGCTTCTCTTAATTCTCTTTAAATGCCTATTTGAAAATCTAAAATCAGGTTATTCTCTATTAACTCATGCTGACATTAGCATATATTAATCTTGACAATTCAAATATACAGCATCACATTTCTTTAAAACGTCAATGCAATTCAAAAATTAAGAATAATATACCAGTTATAGGTCCACTTATTTTTTTTAATGCAATTATTCTTATTGCACACTGGTACAGGTACAGCAGCTATTGTTTCATGTGCATAGCACCACAACAGACCACAGGCATATTAATTCTGGACTTTCTGCTACTCCCCTAGGGCAGTGACTCACGATCTGCTTATGCATCTGCTTATACTAGCCATTCATGCCAAGTATAAGCTCCGTGCATGGTGGGGCTCAAGCCACTTGCTGCTTCATTAGAGAGAAGCAGGAACTTAGAGATGTGAGGGTGTATGTGGAAATATTGTGGGCTGCCCAAGTCTTCCCTGCTCTTCTCTCTTCACTCATTAACCTTGTTTGTGTGGGCCACAGTTACTGTGAAGTTACTACCATTAAGTTGAAATAACAGGGGAAAAGGGGAAATAAACTGTCCATACTTGCTACTTTGGAATCATATGGCAGCGACAGTCCTTATGAATAAGGCTATCAATGAATACCAACCACAATAGCTATGTTCCTAGAATCATACAGTTGGAATAGACTACAAGGATCATTTAGTCCAACTCCCTGCAATGTAGCACCCCCACAGCCAGCTGCCTATACCAAAACAAGCTTCTCAATTTATTTATGAGTTAGTTTATTTCTTCATTGTACACTTATATTGTTAAAACATTCATCAGTTTATTTCACTCAATATTGGATTGGAAGATTCTGAGCCAAGCAAAATGCATAGGAACAATCTGCTCAGCAAACTCACAGACTGCACTCCTGGGTCCAGTAGTAGTAATTTCAAGTAATTTCAAATGTTGAAAAATTCACAACTTTTCCAATATGAGGTAAGAGTATTGCTTATTTAGCAACCTAGTAAATGCATTAGCACTGCTATTATGATTAACACACTTATCTTTGCTTGACAAACTTTGCATATGAACTTTATAACAAAATCTTAGATATTTGTGTTAAAACAAAATATTTTAGCATCAACATTTATGAGGAGCCTTCTCTCCTCCTCCTCCAGTGTGCTTGCAAGGAGAATGGAAGCATTTGCTTTCGTTTTCAAATGAAGTTTGTCCCACTTTGGATGAAATTGCAAACTCTGATTAGTTTGCACTTGCCCAAACAAGCCAGAATGTTGTTTTTTACTTGGACAAACCATAACGTAAACCAACCACCATTAGTTCTTGTTTAAACAAAACTAGCTGTTAGTTGAAAATATTAATAGATGCTTCGTTGCAGGTAGAAAAAGAAGACCAATTTCCTTCTTTTCTCCTTGCAGAAAGAAAAAGAAGGCCCAATTTCCTTCCTGTGGTCACACTGATGAAGGGAAGGGAGGAGCATGCTTGTATACAAAGCACAAAACATTCAAAACATGGCAGAGACTAATAAACAAAATAAAGCTATGAAGTCTTCACCCACTAGCTGTAACTATTTAAAACTCCTGAAGACAGCACCCCAGTTTCAAATGCTGGTTAAGATAAACATTGGTTAGTGCTGGTTGTGTAACAGCTGTAGAGTCTGGTAGTAGTAGGAGTCCATGCTTAACAGAGAAGCAATTGGTAAATGTGCACATGATTCCATAACCCCTTAACCATTTTTAAAAGATATACCACATTAAGTCTGCATCAGCCTAAAAAGGCAGGCAACATGGAGAAAAATTAGTCTTTCCCCTCAGAACCGCAACTGTTGTGTAGTATGACAAAAGCATAATTCCTCTTGAAATGAAATGAATTAAAAATCAATTTATTTTTCTCTCCAATTAACAGGTTTTAACAATATTTGTTTGACCGGAAGTAACACCAGGACCAAAATAAATAAATAATTATGATCCATTCGTGACATCACCTTCAATGTTCTTAAAAGAACTATACAGCCTGATCTTAAGTAAATTTACTCAATACAGTCCCAGGTAAGTGTGTGTAAGATTGCAAGTTTAGCGTGGGAAAGCTTACTAAAGCAGTTTGGGTGGAACCCAGACTCAAAAGGACAGTAAAATTCCAGATGTGGGTGGTGTGGGTGAAAACAGGAGGAGTTCTCAAAAAGGTCATCTGGGGTTTGTAATTTAGTGAAACGGATTACTTGGCATGTGGCAATGTATTCAGCTTGAAAATGGAAGTTCAAGCATCCTCTGGGATTTATTTTTAATTTTAACATGACTTAGCATTTCCCCCTTCTATCTATTTGTTGCCCTTATGAATCACTTTCCTTTAAAAGTGCAGTTAAACTTCAACTTCATTTTCCAACAGTAGCTGACTGTTCAGCTCATACTTGACCACAAGCGGTGGAATAATGAAAGGCTGCTACTGGGAGAGTACAGTAGTAGAAGATGCAAACTCTAGCTGAGTTTCATGCAATTCATACACTACTCTGTTTCTTTATGTTCCTGTTACCTCAAATCACTGGCTCAACCAGATGGAAACATTAGAGGTTTGGGCTGGAGAGCGATATTGAAAGAGACATATTCAGGTGTTGCTTACGTTCTCTTCTACATCTACAGATATATATATATATATATATAAAAAAAAAAAAACCTCACATCAAACTGATTCCCAAAATACAATTTTCTGGATATTGGTTTTTAAAACCAGAAGTTATAATCAGAAAAATAAATAACTGAACGTAATAAGTTGTATTTAAGGCTCAGTGATTCTTCAGTATAAAAATAGCCATTTCTACTATGGGTCTGCTATAAAGCAAGCTCTATCTACAGGAATAGCACTATAGTCACTGAATAATCACGAATGCTATTATTCTTGAGTAAGATCAATGTGGAGTTTCCATCTGTGAAATAATGCAACATGCACTGTGCTACATAACCATCATGGAATTACTATGAGGAGTCAAACATAAACTAGATTATTGTAAGAAGCAAAAATCAAAGAGAATCTTAATCCAGAATGATCCTCAAAATCAATGTACAGCAGCAGTGCTGGAAATCCATCCTTGCTGGATTCTCTATCTTGTTTCCAAGACCATAGCATAATTAATCAGCAGAGTGGCAGTTGGAACATCTGAGGACCTGGGACAGGCTTCTAATACCTTTATTCTGCCAGCATCTCTTACAAATGACACCAGAAGACTGTCCACTTTCACAACACAGATTACAGATTCAAATGGAAAAGGAATTCATTTAGCCTGCTTTTTTTCAGAAGACTGACCCAATCTAATGCTGCTGAACTTGCCTGCAGACTAGAACACCACTCCCAATCGGATTACATGCTTATCTAGATTCTGTGATACATTCTCACAGTGCGGAAAAATGTACATTAAAAAAAAAAGGGTTATGTAAACATTCACAAATTTTTTGTTTGTTTGTATTTTACATACAAAATGGGCACAATTTAAATGCAGGTTTGGAGAGGGAGCGTTCTTTCAAAACAGTCTACACAATATGTGATGGGCCTATGACTGAGCACTACCAAATTTAAACAGGGATAAATTTGGCTGCTCAGTCCTTCTCTAATTACAGGCAGGCTTTTGTTTTACTGCTTTATCCCAGTCAAATTGTGTCAGTTTTTCTATTCACTCAGATTCACTAACAATGGAAGCTTGCTGATTAGAAGGTCAGCAGTTCGAATCCGCACGATGGGGTGAGCTCCCATTACTCTGTCGCAGCTTCTGCCAACATAGCAGTTTGAAAGTATACCAGTACAAGTAGATAAATAGGTACTGCTGCGGCAGGAAGGTAAACGGCATTTCTGTGCACTCTGGTTTCTGTCACAGTGTTCCGTTGCGCCAGAAGCGGTTTAGTCATGCTGGACACATGACTCAGAAAGCGGTCTGTGGACAAACACTGGCTCCCTTGGCCTGAAGCAAGATGAGTACTGCACCCCATAGTTGCCTTTGACTGGACTTAATCATCCAGGGGTCCTTTACCTTTACTTTACTGCACAATAGGTCTCCAACATTAACACATCCATTAGCAGGGTGGAAGCCGCCTGGAAAAAAATCACTAAACTTATGAAGTATTGATGTTCATATTCTTATTCTGCATTTAGTTTCAATGCGTACAACATAATGACACTTACTACTGATATTTATTCAAAAGCATTAATTACACCTAAGAGTAACTTGTGCTGAAGCACTCCTGTGGTATTGCATTAATCTTACTGCACACGTTCTAGTACATAGAGAATGCATTACTTTTAAATCTAACAACCTTGTTCATCGCCATAAAAATATTCATTCAACTCACTACCGAGTGTTTATTTTATTGCTATGATTGCAGAAGATGTCACTTTTTAGAATGGGGTGGGTTACACGTTGCCCTCGGCTTAATGTTTTGCAGGTGTAGGGGCAGGAGGGGCAGCCAACATAGATGGATCAATGGAGGGAGCAGCAATCTCCAATGAGAAACGCCTTCTGCCACCAATCAGTTTAAGTATCTGGTGAGAGTAATCTCCTTTCCTGACAGCCCACTGAGCAAGGAAGGAGTGGGGGGGGTGTCCCAATTTTGACTCCACAGCTTGCATGCAGTCCAACAAAGAAAAATGCTTCCCTATATTAGAATATGGAATGCAGAGATTGTTGTATCATAAATACAAAGTAAGTTTGGGGAGGCATTATACGGACACTGAATTCTCAAGCATGCATAAGCAGTTTAACTCTTCCCCTTTCTTTCACTTTTCAGTTGGCACTAGGTAATCCACAGAAGCAAAATGAAAAACTTTAAATTGAATACCATGAAATGAATGCTGTCAAATGCTCAATAAACGATTTTGAAAATATTTTTATCCCTATAAGCATTTTCTTCTTAACTGTAGCCCTCAATATATTTACTAATCAAGGGCTCAGTTCTAAAATATACTTGAGTTAATAACCCCACTTTTCTTTTGTAGGAAACAAAAGGCAACTAATCATATAACTGAAACATTCCAAAAAAATCCAAACATAAGAGCAATAAACCATGTCCAGAGCAGATGAAAGACAAAACAAGAAACCAGCAAAAATCTGAATCAACACTTATCCACCACCAAAAGCCTTCTGAAATTTCCACATTTTCTTAGGCCCCTATGGGAAGACTAAAACAACTCCATCTCTTGCTGCCAGCAGCTGAGCTCCAGCAAGCAAGGGAACATGGAGCAGGGCCGCAGATACTGAACAATGCCTACAGGAGAGAACACAGAGGAGAATGCGATTTTCAAGCCCCCAAGGCCTCAGGCCATTTGAAGCTTAAAAGTTAAGAACACACACTTCATTAAACTGGGCCCAGAAAGACAACCAAAGGAGATAGTGCAAAACTGGAGTTTTGCCAGCACCTGTCAAACATGACAATGACATTTTGGGCCAGTAAGAGTTTCCAGACTCTTTTCAAAGGCAACCCCACACATACTGCGTCACAACAGTTTTTGTTCTAAGTTCACTGTATTTTAATGAACTCCAATGGACTGCAAGTTAATATACATTCAAATGTACTTTAAATTGTGGTATAAGGTTTGGTAAACCATGTTTTGTTATAAACTTATTACATTTATATCTCACCTATCTTTTCACAAGCTCAAGATGGTAGACATAGTTCTCCTTCTCCCCTACTTATCCTCACAACCACCCTGTACCATAGGTTAGGGTTAGGCTAACAGACAGTGACCAGCCCAAGGTGAGTTTCATGGCTGTGTGGAGATTGAACCCCAACCTCCCAGGCCTTAGCCCAATGCTCTAACCACTACATTATATTAGCTTAACACTGTTGTTCCAAAAGTTGATCTTCCTCTTAACATAACTATTTTTTAAATACATCCAGCAACAGCTCTGTCAAGAAGCCAAGCACCTCCATTCATCAACCTGGCAACAGCTGCTCTATCCAGCTGAATCAAAGAAAAGAGACACAGGACACTCCATTAACACAGCATATCCCCACAACTTTTGGCACCTTTTTTTACTCATGCCATTAGATGAAATTGTAACTAAGAGCTTGCATGTGTGTATCCTACTCCCTCAGCACTCCACACTGCATACTGTATTAAGTTCATGCCAGCAGAACATGGTGAATATTTAAACCTATGTTTCTGGCCTTAACTCTAGTGTGATGAAAATCTTTTAAGGAAAGCCACCCTGAGCTCTCTCTACTGAACAGAAGGACTGACCTACCTGCACGGTGTTATAGAGAAAGGTAATATATATAATTCTACACATATACTTTATACCTGTGCCCAACAGGACATATTGAAGAACAAATTCTGAACAACTGAGACAAATTGTGGTGACAGAGATTGGAAATTCCAGGACCTATCAACAAAATGACAGTTAACAAGTCACTAGAGCCAGATGGTATTCACCCAAGAGTTTAAAGAACTGAAATATGAAATTACTGATCTTCTAACATCAGTCTCCAAGGAACTGGAAAGCAGCCAATTTAACAAGGGATCCAGAGAAATGCAAGCCAGTTAGCTTAATGTCACTTCCTGGCTAATTGGTGGAAAGTGTTATTAAATACAATGTTATGATACATATGGATGAACAAGCCTAGCTGAAGATGACCCAACACAGCTTCTACAAAGGTAAGAATGCAGCAGAACTCCCAATTCAGCTGAAAGTTCTGTGGCTCAGCCAATGTTAAGTTCCCAACCTTGGCTCAGCCAAAGATACACCAGCATACAGTATCTTGCTTATCCTGGCTGAACAGAGGCTGGTGTATGCTCCCTTAAAGGGGTGGCAGCGGCAGCAGGTGCGTGATCAGAGAGGGGGGCTTGGCTAGATCCCAAGTCCATTCAGCTTGGTCGTGTGACCTGGCAACCCGGCATAGAATACTATTTTACAGGCTTGTTTTCCTTCTGTTAGGATTCAGCAGAGCAGTAGCCTTGCTGCAGACCAGAGTTTGCATCTGGTGTAACTTTACACCAGGTTGCTTTATAGCAGCTTCACATGCATAGGATTGCTCCCTATATCAGTTTCTAAAAGTCAGCTGTTGTGTAGGAAATGTCCCCTTTGCATTCTTTTGTCCCACCTTGCTGCTTAAAGGACATGCAGAAATTCAGAGATAGGATTTCCTTTACCAAAACTCTTAAATGTTATGTCCTCAGCTATTATAGAAGACACAAATAAGCAATATTCCTGCCTTTGTGCTTTAAAACATGCTGAAGATCTTACACATATAAACTATATATTATCCTTTGGATGTTGTGCTGACGGAACAACACTTGGCACAGATAGGATCAGTGGAGCCTACCAATTAGTTGTACTGGGACAAGTGCTGTTTAGTTTGTTCTTAATTAATGTACAGTTAGGCATAAAAAGTGAGGTGCTCAACCTTGATGATAACATCCAAATATTTAAGGTGGTTAATAGGGATTGTGAATAGCTCCATAAATATATATCTCAGCTGGGAGAACAGGCAACAAAACGGTTTAGCAAAATGTTTTTCTCCCTCTATTAGAACCCTGCATTTCTCCCTGTATTGGAACCCACAGCCATTCGATGAAGCAGACTGGCAGAAGAACAGAGTGGCTATGGAACAATAGCAGAAGAGGGCTATAGCCCTTAGACCTATAAGCAGACTTTCCAGAGGCACCTGGCTGGCCACTGTGTGAAATAATGGACTAACTAGGTTTTGGTGTGCTCTAGAAGCAATGGCCAGAATATTTTATAACTGTCAAATTAAATAATCTGATAATAGATTGCTAGGAAGAACAATATTGCTCAGAGTTGTTTTAACTAGAACTCTCTTATTCTATTTCACTGACTGCAGTAATGGGGCCTCCTGCTGCCGCCGGAGCACAATTTCTGTTCTCATCCTGAAGCAAAGTTCTTAACCTGAAGCACTATTTCTGGGTTAGCGGAGTCTGTAACCTGAAGCGTATGTAACCTGAAGCGTATATAACCCAAGGTACCACTGTATCTAGTGGTAAGTGAAAAATAAAGGGGCCATTACATTTTATGTTTTGAGTGGTATAGGCTTGTAGCAAAATAATTAAACTAGATGAATGAACAGAAGAGAACTAATGTGTAGAGTGTGGCTGTGTGCCTCTATCAAATTCCAAAATATATTTTAAGCAAGAAAAAAAAATGCAATACAAGAAGATCAATAAAACCTTTGTTGAATATTACTGAAACAAATCAGCAAGGACATAAAATACAGAAATAATCCTATTATTTTAGCTTTAGTACAAGATTATCATGTAACCTTCCTTTATTGGTAAAAATAATACACTTTAGAACCCAGGTAGATTAATACTGCCTGCAGCTTGCCTTAGACATTTGCAAATTTAGTAAGATTCTACAGGTTGTTGTTTTTTTAAAGTATTTCTGCACCTATTAAAGAAGCTTATATAAGTTAGAAAATGCAACAGAAAATGCACTCAGTGAAAAGTGTTAACTTTATAGACAAGGATCAAGCCGGATTTCTACCTAATAGGAAACTAAAGGATAACATAAGACACGTAATAAACATTATCGAATACTTGGAGTGTAAAAATGAAATTCCTGCAGTATTAATGTTTATTGATGCCAAAAATGCGTTCGATAATGTATCTTGGCAATTCTTAATAAAATGTATGGAAACTGCAGGGATAGAGGGCACATTCCTGGAAGGAATAAAAGCAATATATTCGAACCAAAGAGCTAAATTAATCATTAATAATAATTTGAAGGATTCTTTTGAAATTTCAAAGGGTACAAGACAGGGGTGCCCTCTATCACCTCTCTTGTTTATCATGGTATTGGAAATTATTGCAAATAAGATAAGGAAAATTTCAGAGATACGTGGAATAAAAATTGGTGTAAAAGAATATAAATTGAAAGCATACGCTGATGATTTGATGTTGTCATTAGAGGACCCACAAAAAAGTGTTAGTAAAGTGTTAGATTTGCTTGAGGAATTTGGAAAGTTATCAGGCTTTAAATTAAACAGAACAAAAACTAAAATGATGACCAAAAATATGAAAGAAGAGTTAAAAAGCCACTTTGAATTACAGACTGGTATTAAAGTAATTAAAAAAGTAAAATACCTGGGAATTTGGCTAACCATGAAGAATATAAATCTAATGGAAGACAACTACACAAACACCTGGAAAGAAATAAAGAAGGACCTGGATACTTGGAACAGAATAAAACTCTCTCGGTCGGGAAGGATGGCAGCAATTAAGATGAGTCTATTGCCGAAATTGCTGTTCTTATTTCAAAATATACCGATAATTAGGGGAACCTCAGTATTCAAAGATTGGCAGAAAGTACTCTCTAAATTCATTTGGCAAGGAAAAAGGCCAAGAATTAGATTCAAATTATTAACGGATCAAAGAGATAGGGAAGGATTTGCGGTTCCAAATTTGAAGCTATATTATGAAGCCTCGTGCCTTTGCTGGGTTAAAGAGTGGATTATTATAAAAAACACAGACCTGTTGGATTTAGAAGGTTTCAACATAAGGTTCGGTTGGCACGCATATTTGTGGCGTAATAAAGAAAAGGTCCACAAAGGCTTTCCTAACCATATTATTAGAGGGCCACTGTTGGAAGTATGGGAGAGAAACAAAAAATTACTGGAAAGAAAGACCCCTTGGTGGTTATCACCAATCGACATCTTAACAGTAAAAAAAATAAATACTGAAGGAGAAAGATGGACATATGAAGATCTGTTAGTAAAAACAGAAAATGGATGTAAGATTAGGTCATATGAAGAGATAAAGAATAAACTAACAGGCTGGATCCAATTTCATCAAATCAACGCTTTGTGGACCGAAGACAAAAAGGTTGGGATGAACGGAAAAAAATCTAGATTCCAGGTAGAAATATTGGAAAGCAAATCAAAACTCCTATCAAAAATGTACAGCCAGTTGCTAGAATGGGACACCAAAGATGAAGAAATAAAGGAGGTAATGGTGAAATGGGCGATGGACTTTGGATACAACATAGTTTGAGAAGTGGAAGAAACTTTGGAATAAAGGCATGAAATTCTTGGCTTGTAGAGAGAACATGGAAAAAATGATGTACAGGTGGTACATCATGCCTGTAAAATTAGAAAAAATGTACAAAACCGGAGACAAATCATGCTGGAAATGTAAGATTAAGGAAGGCAATTTTTATCACATGTGGTGGTCCTGTGAGGTAATTAAAAAATTTTGGGAAAGTATTTACAATGAACTAAAAAAAATTTAAATATACCTTCACAAAAAAACCCGAGGCCTTCCTTTTGGGGATAATTGGAGAAGAAATTAAAAAGGAAGATCAAACACTTTTCCAATATGCAACCGTGGCTGCTAGAACATTAATAGCACAAAACTGGAAGACATCAAAAATCCCAACCATAAATGATTGGCAATCTAAATTATTTGAATATATAGAATTGGCAAAAATGACACAGAAAATAAGAAACCAAAAAGGCACAAAGTTTAACAATGAATGGAATAAATTTATGGCATATATTGAAACAGATGTAAAAAATTTAAAAATCACAGTAGGCTCGATATAACGCCTGCGACATAAAGAGACTTAAGAAAACGAAACTGCAGATAGAAAACCTTTTGTAACATATTCCGAAACCGAGTTGAAGGGAAGTCAATTATTGTTGTGTTATTTAGTTATTTAGGTATTATATGTTTAATTTGTTGGTGTTTTATGTTATGTAATGTTTTTCTTTTACTTTTCGTTTTTCTTTTTTTGTTTGTCTTTTTTGTTGTTTTAATGTTTGGTGTTGTATAATGAATTGAAATTAATAAAAAGATTTTTTTAAAAAAAGATAAATTGTCTACTGCATCTACAGCCAGTGTGGTGTAGTGGTTAAGAGTGATAGACTCCTAATCTGGGGAACCGGGTTCGCGTCTCTGCTCCTCCACATGCAGCTGCTGGGTGACCTTGGGCCAGTCACACTTCTCTGAAGTCTCTCAGCCCCACTCACCTCACAGAGTGTTTGTTGTGGGGGAGGAAGGGAAAGGAGAATGTTAGCCGCTTTGAGACTCCTTAAAGGGAGTGAAAGGCGGGATATCAAATCCAAACTCCTCTTCTTCTTCTTCTTCTTCTTCTTCTTCTTCTTCTTCTCAACTATCAGGATCAGTCCACCACCATTCATACATGGGACACACCTTGGAATGGATTATTTTCCTAAACTCTACATGAGGCTGCCCCTGGAGGAGCTTCAGCTGGTACAAAATGCAGATGCTTGTCAAGCACTACTGACTAACTACAGGAAGCAAATTTCAGTGATCCCAGCTCAACTGTAGTGTCTGCCTTGGCTCCCAGGCTGAATTCAAGGTTCCAATTATACTCTTTAAAGTATTAAATGGCTTGGACTCATTTCTCAAAGAATGCCTTCTCCTGTATGAACTTCCCTATGTGTTGAAAGTGCACTTAGAATAAATACAGGTTTCATAGAGGCTTTCACAGAATCTTAGAGTTGGAAGGGACCCAAGGGGCATCTAGTTCAACCCGCTGCAATGCAGGAATCACAGCTAAAGCATCCATGACACAAAGGCATCCAACCACTGCTTAAAAACCTCCAAGGAAAGAGTCCATCACTTATTGTGGGAGTATGTTCCACTGCCAAACAGCTGTGATTAGATATTGCGTGGAGTAGGCTTTTATTTTATCCAAGCTAATAGTACGCAGTTACCTTCCCAAAGTCAACTTAAATTACAATTCCTGTTATCCTTTCTAAATGAACTCCTGATGGATCTGCCCTACCCCACATCTAAGTTCAGTCAGGTGATTTTCCCTTCACACACACAAAAAGTTCCCCCAAATAGTCTATCCTCTATTAGTGGTCTTATGTGCAATATATTCTGGTTAGTAAGGAGCAGTCCTTGGACGTCTGTTTTAGCAGCAGATGTGCACACAGAAAGACAACCCCCAGGCTTGAGCATCAAGGGAAAATAGACTATAAAACCACTTTGCTGGAAATCAGTTTATAACTTTAACAATCCTTGCACAGTTAACTGCATATCCATAGTAGCAGAGGAGTCCTTCGACCAGCCAGTACTGCCACAGTAATTCAAGGAAGAACCTGGAGAAACGGCATACAGATTCTCATTTGAGAAGTGTCTATGCTGACATTCATCCCAGAACTACACTGTCATGCCAATAGAACTGCCATTTGTTCAAACATTATACTCTATTAACTATTTAAGATGATGGGATCAAATCTTGAAGGCAAAACGTCCACGTAATAAAACATTTCCCTGCCATCCAGACTTAAAATTACTTCTGTTCAAAAACTGCAGCACAGAGGTAGGGAATCTTTTTCAGCCCAACGGCCACACTTCCTTCCTCGGATCGCATGACAGAGGTAATAAATAAGCAGAGCAATAAATAGGAATTTTACCTTTGGTACAGTAAAAAAAGTTGTTCACACTCACATTTCCCTCTCTACCCTCCTTCCAGGCAAGCATGAAACATTATCACAGTTCAGGGACATATTCCAGAGGGTGCAAGCAGGGCCAGTGAGAGGTATGGCTCAGAGAGAGTTCCAAGGGGTAGACAGAGATGCTCCGAGGGCTCATTGGTCCCCAAGGTTCTCCATTCCTTCTGGAGCAGGTATTTGATACTCCAACAGTGCAAAAGAATACCAGTTAATGGCTGTTCCTCTTTGATAAGCAGAAGGTAGACACGTTTGCAAAATTACCTCCCTTTACTATTTTCTACTGTATTTACTTTATGCTACACCCATGAGCATTCACAGCTTCATCAGCATTCCATAAAATAAAAAGTTGATGATATGAGCAATGACAAAAAAATACCTCTGATTATTCTACAAATCGACCTTTTCCTGACCCAATTGTGTGTTACTTTCTTTCCGCTTTATAGAAAGACTGAACACTGGATTCAGGCTTTTTCAAGTATGCTTCCAGTTGGCTATACAAGAGCTCTTCAGGAACTCGATCTCTGATGTTTCTTTTCTGAAAAATGCTAGTACTTTATTAACAGGCTCTCTTCTAAAAACCTGCCAGGGGGGATTTTGACTGCTGCAGCCATTTGACAGAAATATATTGTCCAGCCTTTTCACTGAATACAGTCTTTAAAAGACCATTCCAAGGATTGCTTCCTCCAGCAAGGCAAGATGCATTATACTTAGCATTATATAAAGTCATAAGGAAGTGAGCATAAAGCCTGAATAATCAGCAATCTGGCTTGTTACTTGGAAAAAGAGGAGGAAACTATAATCAATAAAGCCAATGAATTCCATCACTTCCTTTCCCCCTCATGAATTTGTTCCATTTGTTATGACATGAAAATGAGGAATTCATCTCTGTGATGTCTTGTTGGCTAGAATAAAGGAATGTGGAAACAAAATAAAAATGATATTTTGTCACATTCTCACTGATTCAATGACTTACTAAAGAAAGGAAAGGGATTAAATTACTTTTGGAAGGGTACCGAACAAAAACAGGCTGATCCCTAGTCCTCCTACTGTGGATTAACAGCCTTTTTGAACATTCTCACTTGCAGCAGTTTCCCCACTAAAAACACTTCCCTGGATTCATTGTTTGAAAATTCTCCAACATCTGAATACATGCTGGGCATAGTGGACCCAACTTGTTCCTCACTAAGTGTGTTAAGGACTGCAGCACTGAAAAAAATACATATTTTTGAACCACATTCTGACACAAGTTAGTAGCCTGCTTCCTCCACTCAGCATAATGGCCTAGGAAAAACTTAAACTGAACACAAGTTTTCAACGGATTACCAGTTTATGCAGCCAGACTACATATAACACAGAGAGACTGTATTGCCAGTTTTCTTTTACCAACATGTTGTTTTAGAAGCTCCAGTACTAGTATTTCAAAGTTATATGTCTGTTCAAAATGAACGCCAGAGTGAAATTCGTGACTGCTCAGCAGAGCACTCAGTTGTCAAGATCCCTCCCATCTCTTCACCTGGACCCTGAAAATATATTTTTTGTGCTTATTTGTGTGTTGTACATACCACATTTCCCTGTCCCTTTCTTGGATCTGAAAGCCAGAGGGAGATACCAGGAGTGATTGTCAGGCTGCAAGCAAAACTCTGACTTCCTTTTGTCTATATGTTTATCAACTCTTCAAAGAACAAGAAAGCCTGAAGTATAGGCACACAGTCTGATATGAAAGCAGACAGTCCTAAACTGCCTAGCACTAGGCACTGCCATATGAGCTTATAGATAGCTTTCTGACTTCCTCCAAGGGCCAGCAACACTTTAGACAGAAGAGGTCACCATTGTTTCCACAACCAGATGCAGTAGCATCCCATCTCAGTGCTTTCTGGAGTCACATGAACAGCTGACAGCAATGTTTGACTAACTACATACAGCACTGGGAGAAATTTTACTTGAGAGTACTCTTGCAGGGGCAACTACAAACCAACAGTGTGGCAAATCTGCAAGCTTGAATCAATGTCACTTCAAAAACAAGATATTCACAAACAACTGGTCTTATCCTCCAATTCTATTATCCAATTACTTAGTAGCACTCAGGCTGTTAATATACAAGATTACTTTCAACAAGGAAGTAATTATAACTACCGTATTTTTCGCTCTATAACACGCACCCGACCATAACACGCACGTAGTTTTTAGAGGAGGAAAATCCGTAGGCATGCCACCCGTAGGCATTCCCTCCATAACACGCACAGACATTTCACCTTACTTTCTAGGAGGAAAAAAGTGAGTGTTATGGTGCAAAAAATACGGTAATCTTTTGGAATGGCATTTTGGGTCCCCCAGATCACAAACTTGATCAGTACAATTTTATTGTGCATGTGTGAAAGAAAGCTCTTCTGCAATTTCAATAAAGCTAGTTTATCTTGCCTGTTACAATATGCACAAAACCATTATAATATGAACAACACCTTTTGAAAAATAAAGTAACTGGAAACTCAAGACTTCGTTTAAGAAGCCATGTGGACCATGATAGGAAAATCAAATTTTAACCTTGCTGTGATCTCCACAAGCTTTTTAATCACCACGCGAACAAAATTCAATGTCAGATTTTTAAATAACAATGCATCCCACATCAAGTACAATATTCAAAAATATTAGGAACTGTATAGGTATGTTGCCTGATTTAGACTGAAAATGACATGCAACTGCTAATATTGAGATGGGTGACATGAATCAGGCTGTGCAGAGCTGCTCTACCATCCAAGAGACGGCATCACTGCATCATTTTGCATTGCATTCCTCCTCTTTCAACATCACAGCCCAAAATATTTGTCAACAATCTCCCATTTCAAAGAGATCTCCTCTACAGCTTGTCCTTGCCACCAATTATCCATTGCTTCATCTGTGCCAAAGACACATCAAGCTTCATTCATTCTGTCTAACCGTTTGCTCTGCATAAATCATGTCATCAAACAATCCTGCTGCAGTCAACACTACTGACATCAGGAAAGCAACACAGGATAACAAGACACAGAAGAGACAATATTCAACCTCATTTAACACCGAAACCCTTGGAATTCATAGACATGAGCACTGTCTGCAATCATCACCGAAGGGCATCCACGCTATAGTCGTGAAGAAAGCAGGGCGGTATGTATGTTAACTGGCTTCCCCATGCAACCATACACAGAAAGCAAAGGTGACAAGTGTTTATTTACCTCTTCCAGCAGCGTGACAGTATTCCTGCAGTTCTGTAGCCGGGTAGTAAAGCTGGATGTGGTTGGGGAATTGTAATCCTCTGTGGTCTCAGCAATAAACTCCGACACAGTGATCTGGTCCGGCATGATCCTGCCCAGCAGAAAAAGATGAACACAGACAAGGAGAGACTGAGCATTAAACACAAGAAAGGGCAAAGAAGCTTTAGCTGAGGGAGGCGTGTAAGTAATCCGCACCCCCCCCTTTCTGCACCTAGTTTCTCTTCTGACTGCACGGCACCCTTTTGGGAATAGAGTTCACAGCCTGCTTCTGTAGAGGGGGGTGGGTGGGATGACAGGAGATGCCTGTCTCTGCCCCCATCATCACTAGGCTCACTTCTTTCAAAGACATCTTATTTTGAAGGAAGAAAGGATGGGTGTCCCTCCACCTCAGTTCCTTACAGAGTATTTCCATGGGGAACCCTGCCTCATAGATCCCATCTCCTTGGAGCCTCTTCTTTTCCTCCACAGTTCGAGAGTTCCTTCGATTCTCCCACTTAAGAAAACAGGGTATCCAGTTGACTCATTCTCAAGATTATCCTAAAGGCTACGTTAGTGCCCGCTTGGGGATGAGGGAGGAGAGGGGTGCAGACTGGCGATCCCAAGGTTAAGACCACCAACCATCTCCACACCAGATCCCAAAAGAGTGGGCTTCCAAGCTGCAAACACCGGCGTACTCTTGTTACACTTCATAAGGGATCT
The DNA here is from genome assembly GCF_951804945.1 of Podarcis cretensis. Classification (NCBI taxonomy): domain Eukaryota; kingdom Metazoa; phylum Chordata; class Lepidosauria; order Squamata; family Lacertidae; genus Podarcis; species Podarcis cretensis. The sequence goes on from NC_137176.1 coordinate 82,209,225, forward strand.
TCTTCAACTGTTTTGCCCATTCCTTTTTAAAAAAATAAATAAGAGGGTGCATCTTCTGGAACCTCAGAGAGCCTTTTGAACCACAGCAACGGATCCTTCTCTGTTGTAACACCCTCTCTTCTTCTTATTGCCTTTCAGAAAGTGAAATTCCTGACCAGATCTTTCTTTTTCCTAGCAGGAAAGTGAATGGAGGAGGGGAGAGGGAAACCACAGTCCCCCCCCCATTAAAAAAAGCAACCACCACCCACCCCAGGAAAGCTTAACTCCCCAAGTCCGTATTCATATCATCTTCTCCCTTTTTTTTTTGGTGCAGGGGGTGGGGTGGGATAGAGAAATCCTCTTGATATCTCCCTCAGGAAAAAAAAAGGGGGCTGTTCCCTCATCCCAGGTCTTATTTCCCTCCCCCCCCAAAAAAAAAAACACAACCACACACACACACACCCTAAAATAGATGGAAAGTGGGCAGAAAAGCGCCTTCAATGAACCTAAGGCACAAACACAAAAACCCACAACCACAAGTGGTGGTGGGGGGGGGGTGTTTGAGGCGTGAGTTGGGGGGGGGGAGGTCATTCCCCGCCAAAAAAATATACTAATGATAAAAAGAGAAGAGGAAAACCCCTTCCTCCTCCTCCTCCTCCTCCCTCAGCGCCCCCCCCACACATTTCTCCTCAGAGGGCTACTAACTTGCGCAGGCGGCCCCCCTCCCTTCTCGGCGGAGAGCCCCCCCTCCCCAAGCCGGAGTTGGGGGGCGGGAGGAGCAGGGAAGGGTCGGCGCGGCGAGGAAGAAGGCGGAGGGCAGCGGCGGCGGCGGCGGCGGCGGCGGCTGAGGGGGTCCAGGTCCAAGTCCCCGGGAAGACGAGACGAGAGGAGGGAGCCGAGCCGCTCTCCGCCCGCCAGCCTCGACTGCCTGCCTGCCTGCCTGCCTGCTGGACGCGCGTCCTCCTCCTCCTCCTCCTCCTCCTCCCTCCGCGCCGCTCGCTCTCGCGCAGGCTCCTGCAGCCGCCGCCTCCTCCTCCCTCCTCCTCCTCTTCCCGGGGCGGGAGCGCGCGCGATAGAGGGAGTGAAGGAAGGACGGAGGAGGAGAGAGAGTGCGCGCGCACACACACGCCCTCGCGCCTGACGGTTGTGGGTGTGTGTGTGTGTGTGAGAGAGAGGGAGGGAGGGGGGAAAGAGGCACGCGCCGCTCGCCCGACCGGTCCGACTCACCGCTTTTCAATCACCCGTCGAACGGACCAATCGCCCTTTACGCTGCTTTCCCCCCCCCCCCTTCTCCCGCGCTTGCTCCGCCTACCACCAACCACCCGCCTCTCTCTCTCTCTCTCTCTCTCTCTCTCTCAGGAGGAGGCTTGTCACGTGAGGAAAACAAGGAAGTAGCCCTGCGCACGCAATGGCTCTTTTCTCTCTCTCTCTCTCTCTCTTTCGCGCGCGTGCATGCGCCTTTCCGTGGGGTGAGCGCGCGCAGCTGAGGCAGCTTGCGGCGGAGGCTAATGTTCCATGCAGAGACACGCAGGCAGCCTCTAATATTATAATAATAATAATAATAATAATAATAATAATAATAGTTGTGTATTTATTTAGCCCGACTTTCCACCCTGACAGGGGATCAAGGCGGCTTACGGATAAAAATGAGAATTGCTAAAAACATAGGGAAAAAGCAGTTAAACTTTGATGTAGTCAAAACTCTCTTTCTCTATATTTTATCAAATATATACACTGCCTGGTTGGTGTGTTGTTGTTTTTTTAAAAAAAAAAGATTAAAAAATCGCCTCCAAGCCATTTGCAAATGGATAAGGCAGTGACATTGAGAAAAATTGACAACTGTACTTTAAAAACACACTTAAAAAACAACAACCATTAAAAAAGATTAAAGTTGACCCCAGCTTTCTAAGCGCCTGGGTAGGCTTGCCTAAGAACAGGGATGTTTTTCGCAGGTGCCGTAAACAGTGAAGCGAAGGAGCCCGATTGACCTCAACAGGCAGGGAGTTCCAAAGTGTAGCTGCTTCCACGCTAAATGGTTGAGTCCTTACGAATGTGCGGCACCTGCGGGAGTCCCAGTTCCACCCATGGGAGCGGTTGAGTGGGCACATGTTTAAAATCTATTGCTATATAAATCTATTAAACAGATAAACTGTTAAAACCGTACATATAATAATCGAAAACAGCATGGCACCTTTCATTTAAAAGCACCCAGTTCCCCCAAAGCCTTGTTGGGACAAGAAGGTATTCACCTGCCAATGGAGGGACAACAAGGAGGGAGCCAGTTTGAAATCTCCATGGAGGGAATTCCAGTGTCGTCTGGGAGCAGACAACTTTAAAATACTACGTGCACCTGTCCACACGTTAGGTGCATGCTTAAATGCATATGCTTTAAATATGCAGGAACTTAAATGGGAGAGGAGGAAGAGGCCTGGAATCCCCTTTTTCCCCCATGGGTAAGGGTCAGAAGTTAGAACAAGGAGGTAAGAACTTGCTGTTGCTGTTTGAAGTATCTCCTTGTGACTTGTTTTGTGGGCCACAAAACCTGCTGCTACCATAGAAGGTAGCCTTCAACTGTGAACGTGCTGATTCCTTGCCTTAATCTTGATTGAATATTTTTTTAAGAGAAAGCAGGAAAGAAACACCAGCACTCACAGTGTTTGTGTACACACTTTTCGTGTGTGGAACAGCCATATCGGTCCAATGTCAAAGCAACCACTGGCATATCATGAAATGCCAAGAGATTCCCTTTTCCTTTGTCACACCAGACTTTTTTTTTAAGCAGGTTGACCCACATTTGCTTTGCAGATTTGTTCCAATCCCTTATTGTTGGGGGGGGCGGGGTCTGAAGGCACCCAGCCTCGCTAAGCCGAACAACAAGGATTTAAAGGATCTGGGTAAAAAGAAAATCAAGCCAAGATAAGCCTCGACTGCAGTAGCTCTTTGCTGTGGGGAAGTGCTGACTGGGAAGCTTTTTACGGTGCCCCCAAGCCTGTGCAATGCAACCTGAGAAAATCTGAGGATGTCATTAGGTGCAATGTTGCTGTTGCACCAGTTTGAAAAGAAGGAAGTGTCCACCGGATGCCCGATGAGGTGCCAAGATGTACATTTATGGCTCCAGCATCACAGCCTTGCATTCCCTCCAGATGTTCCTGCACAACAGCAGGACCACGCTGGCCGGGATTGATGGGAGCAAGAGTCTAACAACACCAGGCAGCCCACAGGTTCCCCATACTGGATCCAGGCTGATTAACAGGCAGTAGGCAGAAAGGGGGGACGTGGGTGGCGCCTAGGACTTGCCGATCAAAAGGTCAGCGGTTCGAATCCCCGCGACGGGGTGAGCTCCCATTGCTCAGTCCCTGCTCCTGCCAACCTAGCAGTTTGAAAGCACGTCCAAGTGCAAGTAGATAAATACTACTCTGGCGGGTAGGTAAACGGTGTTTCCGTGCGCTGCTCTGGTTCGCCAGAAGCGGCTTAGTCATGCTGGCCATATGACCTGGAAGCTGTACACCGGCTCCCTCAGCCAATAAAGCGAGATGAACACCGCAACCCCAGAGTCGGTCACGACTGGACCTAATGGTCAGGGGTCCCTTTACCTTTACCTTTAGGCGGAAAGGGAAGGTGAAAAAACGCAAGTCAGTTTACATTTAATGGTTCCCCACTACCTAATTTGCCCTTTCGGAACAATATGCAAACTGAAACCTTCAAAATTCGGAGTTCTCCAAATTTTGCAATGTGTGCAGAAAGCATATCCTAAAGTGTGCAGAACAATGCACATATTAAGGGATGCAACATTTTGTGTTGGGGAACTCTGATCTACAAAATTGTGTCGATGAGGCAAAATTGCATTCAAACTTGTGTATTCAGAGAAAGTCACACTAAAATACAGTGGACACTCGGGTTGCGAACGTGATCCATGTGGGATGCATGTTCGCAACCCGCAGTGCCCGCAACCTGCAGCGGCACAATTCGGCGCTTCTGCGCATGTGCAAAGCATGATTTAGCACTTCTGCACATGTGCAACTGCCGAAACCTGGAAGTAACCCGTTCTGGTTCTTCTGGGTTTTGGCGGTCAATAACCCAAAAAAAACAACCTGAAGCATCTGTAACCCGAGGTATGACTGTACTAGTGTATTTGTGTGATGGCCTCTTTTCGTTCTTTTAAAGCAGACAGATGTGAAAACATGGGTAACTGAGAATTTCAGATTGGGAAAATGAGAAACTAAAATCGACAGAGTCACCCATCCCTAGCAGGAGAGATGCAGGTGTTGCAGCAGACACGTGGCTGCCGCAGAAACCACAATCTCTCCTCGCTATTCCATTTCGCTGATCCCACATAGCATCTAGTGTAAGTCACCTTCTGAAATGACATCACTGCACTGCGAGTTTCTCTGGACTCTAGTCCGTGTCACTGGCTGCTGCTAGTAAGGCGAGGTGATGATATCACATCACCTGGCCAGTTTCATGGTATGTTGCAAGTTTCATTATACGTTGCATAGAGGAGAGCAGGGGAAACTAGACACTGCAGTTTTCAGCAGCAAATGCTGTATTAGAAGGAAGGAAGGAAGCTGCATGAGGAAGAGAACTCCACTGCAAATAGAGCTGCCCAGTTCTCCAGCCCTGGATGTTGTCAACAGCTGTGCTCCTGGATCTGATCTCGGGGATGGGAGAGTATTTCAGGGGAGAGACTGCTCTTCTGGAGGGCAGGATATCGAAAACCACCACCAACATTGGTTGTACAGTGGTACCTCGGGTTAAGAACTTAATTCGTTCTGGAAGTCTGTTCTTAACCTGAAACTGTTCTTAACCTGAGGTACCACTTTAGCTAATGGGGCCTCCCCCTGCTGCCGCACCACCACCACACGATTTCTGTTCTCATCCTGAAGCAAAGTTCTTAACCCGAGGTACTATTTCTGGGTTAGCGGAGTCTGTAACCTGAAGCGTCTGTAACCCAAGATACCACTGTAACTTTAAGGACTTGTGACTGAGCTTGCTCTTCTTTCCTCCCACCCTTTCTGGGTCCCCCCCCCCCGTGTCATGCCTTTTCCAGATTGTGAGTCCTAAGGCCTGCCTTGCATCTGATCTCTGTAAGCTGCTCTGAGAGCCTTTTGGGGGTGTGTGTGAAAGGGTGGGGTGCAAATGCCGCAAGCAAATAACACGAGGAGGAAATAATTAATAAATCTGCAACACCCAGTTTTACCTTTTGTTCCCTATTCACGGTACGTTAGGGTCAGAGCACATCATATATGCAAGCACGTGCAACAGTTGCCTCATGACCCTTTTAAACAGGAAAAACAGCACCAGGAGGAGGCAACTAGAAGCGGCAGTGGAGGGGAAGGGTATTTAACCCTTTGCCTGCCTGCCATTTTACAGCATTATAAATTGCCCCTGCTAAAGTGGCTTTCTCCTTTTCCCCATTCCCTTCTTCACAGTCAATTCACAGATTTACCTTAGGAGATAACGCAGCGGCAGAATGGAAATGGGATAGGGGTGCCTTTATCCTTCAGTCCTTCCACTCACAGTACATCCTTAAAAGGCCTCAGCTTTTTTCTTCTTCTTTGATGGGCCAGTTAAATATTGCCTTTTGTTATGTGCAAATTGTGTATGCCTCACCTGTTCCAGACTGAATAAACCAAGGAGGGAGGAAACCCCAGGACATTTCTGCTCCGTAATTTGATTGGCAGCATTGAGCAGAGGCAGATTAAGGGCAGTGCAACCGATTCTGCCGCACTGGGTGCTGAGCCAGTTTTTGGTCTCATGCAGGGCACGGTTGAAACTTGAAAGCCCAAAGTCCACTCCTGCATTAAGGACCCAATCCAGAGAACAGTATGCATCCCCCCCACTGGAACTCATGAGACTATGACTTAAACATGAAGTTCCATGAATTTTAATAGAACGTAGGCTCACCAGCATGGAAGTGAGAGCTGGACCATAAAGAATGCTGATCGCCAAAGAATAGATGCTTTTGAATTATGGTGCTGGAGGAGACTCTTGAGAGTCCCATAGACTGCAAGAAGATCAAACCTATCCATTCTGAAGAAAATCAGCCCTGAGTGCTCACTGGAAGGACAGATCCTGAAGCTGAGGCTCCAATACTTTGGCCACCTCATGAGAAGAGAAGACTCCCTGGAAAAGACCCTGATGCTGGGAAAGATGGAGGACACAGGGAGAAGGGGACAACAGAGGGCGAGATGGTTGGACAGTGTTCTCAAAGCTACCAGCATGAGTTTGACCAAAATGTGGGAGGCAGTGGAAGACAGGAGTGCCTGGCGTGCTCTGGTCCATGGAGTCATGAAGAGTCGGACACGACTAAACAACAACAACAAGGCTCACCAGCTATCCTTATTTGCCTTTTTCAGTGGCAGAGAACCTGCGTTTCATGCAGAAGGTCCCTTGCATATCCTTGTAGGCATGGAGAAGAAGATTGCTGTCTGAAACCCTGGAGACAGAACTGGCCCAATACTTTTTGACACCTGAAGCAAACCACACAATGGCTCCTCCCACCGATCAGGCAAGAAGGGGTGAGTGAAGATCAGGAGCAAGGGAAGATAAAGAGCTACATCAGGAACAAGAGTGAAAGGAGACCATCAGCACTTCCTATTCACTAAGAGGCCGCATGGAAGAGGGCTGCCAAGGAAGAAGCAGACCTGGCTGCAGCTGTTGCTGCCACCACAGCAGTAGCTGCAACGTGCAATGTCTTCCTCGGAGGCCGGATCTGATGTCCCCAAGGCATGGAGACCCATGGCCACTTTGTGTAGATAGTGCTACACAAATGTTTAGGATTGGACCAGGAAAGAGGTTGGAAAACACTTCTTAGAGTGCAAAAGGCGCTGCCTTGTACTGAGTTCAGCACTGTCTACACAAAGTGGCCAAGGGTCTCCAGGTAGGGCCGGCCCACCCATAAGACAATGTTGGGCAACAGCCTTGGGGACCTCAGACCCATGGCCACTTTGTGCTGAACTCAGTACAGGGCAGCTCCCTTTGCACCCTAAGAAATGCTTCCCAACCTCTTTCCTGGTCCAATCCTAAACATTTCCATTTCAGCAAGTAAATATTTAGGGATGGATCATAGTCATCGTTTTGCCAGCACAGTGTCACGGAGTATGACGTTCACGTTGCAAGCAGCACAGATGTTTAGCAGATGTCAAAGCACAAGTCATGACGCGAGAGCACATAGCAGCAGTATTTGGTGGGCTGGGCCCATAGGTTTACTAAAAAAAAAACCCCAGCTACATTTGGAATTCCTTAAATATTGAGAGTTTCACGTTCACACCATACATTTAAAGCCAATTTAGAGTACGTGACTTCCCCCAAAGTATCATGGGAAGTGTAGTTTAACCTAAAATTCTCATTGCCCTACCCAACTCAGGATTCTGGCTGTATATATATCATGTGCTGAATGCACATGGTTTTCCCCAATGTACTTTTAATGCACAGTGTGGTTGTGAACAGGCTTCTTTCTCTTCTGTTCTTTCTGTTTCAACCTGCTCCTGTCCTTTGCCTTTGGGAACACACAGCATATATCCTGCAATACATTTACTCGTTTGTACCTTTACTTTCTCACATAAAACCAAGGCAGCATCAAACACCCCCCCCAATACAGGGATGGCAAAATTGCGGCCCTCCAAATGCAGTTGGAGTCCAGCTGCCATCATCCATGACCACACTGGCTCTGCAGGATCTGGCTGATGGGAGTTGGAGTCCAGCAACATCGGGAGGGCCACAGGTAGAGATGGGAGGAATAGGATGCAGTTCGCAACAATACGAGAACCAAAACACAATTATCCTTCAAAACCCACACTTTTTTTTTTTGCAGTGCAGCTCTCCAACCAAACAACATTTACAAATATGCATATAGTATAGGAAAGTGATTGCAAAATGAATATATGCGTGAAAATAACCTACATGATCACTGCAGATGGTGACAGCAGTCACAAAATTAAAAGACGCCTGCTTCTTGGGAGAAAAGTGATGACAAACCTAGACAGCATCTTAAAAAGCAGAGACATCACCTTCCTCTGGCCCCCCTCCGATCCGGAAGACATCCATGACTTGATCGTTAAACTCAAAACAGGGAAAGCGCCTGGGCCAGACCTGATCCCGGCAGAAGCTATAAAATACCATGCGGACTGGTGGGCCAAAGTCCTGGCGACCATCTTCGATGCCGTTAACAACTCTGGAATGATCCCGGAAGTATGGAAGGACGCTGTTATCGTTCCAATCCACAAAAAGGGTTCACCAGATGACCCGGGGAATTACAGAAACATCAGTCTGCTCTCAATAGTGGGGAAACTATATGCCCGCTCCCTGTTGAGCAGACTTATCCAATGGGCCGAAGAGAAAAAATTAATTGGGCCCGAACAAGCTGGATTCCGCCCAAAACAGTCAACAATTAATCATATTCTAATTTTACAGCATCTTGCCTGGAAATATTCCACCCCAAAGGGTGGCCAACTATGTGTGGCATTCATTGACCTAAAGGCAGCATTCGACAGTATCCCCAGGAGCATCCTCTGGGAAAAACTCACCCGCTGGGGCATCGACAGAAGGCTTCTCTGGCTAATAATCAAACTCCATGAGAACTCAGCGGCTAGAGTGAGACTCACCCCGGAGGGTGATCTCACCAATTCAATTCCCATTAACAGAGGTGTCCGACAGGGTTGTATATTGGCTCCACTCCTGTTCAATTTGTTCATAAGCGACATGAGGACTCCCCTAATAGAGGCCCAAGAAAGGATTCATGCACCCCGCCTAGCACTTTATCACTGCCCTTTGTTACTATATGCGGACAACGCAGTCATTCTTTCTTTTTCTAGAGTAGGTCTCAGGAGGGCCTTAAAATTTTTTGGATCATATTGTAACGCAAATTCCCTTACAATTAATTATGGAAAATCTAAGATCCTGATTTTCTCAAAGAGCCGGAAACTCCATAATTGGAGAATTGATGGGAGAGTCATCGAACAAGTCTATAGATTCCAATATTTGGGAGTTTGGTTACAACATAACCTTAGATGGAAGGCCCATGTAGCCTATGTTACAAATAGAGCCAAAGCTATCTCCTTGGCGATCTTGCGATTCTTCTTCACCGATGGGGCCCTTCATATCCCATCGGCGTTGAAAGTCTTCAAGGCCAAGGTGATCCCAACAATTGCTTATGCCATCTCAATTTGGGGGACTTTTATCAACCTATCTCACCTGGAGGTTATTCAAAATCAGTTTTTAAGAGGGATATTGAAACTGCCCAACTGTGTAAGTAATACAGCGTTACGCATGGAACTTAATATTGTATCCCTGGAAAATGCTCTGTGGAAGCACATACTTTGTCACTGGTTATCTCTATGGCACAATCTCCCAAACTTGTACTTGATACAATGTATGTGGAGCGATGATTTCCAGAGCCCACGGGTAAAAAATTTACAGCTGAAAATTACGGCAATGGGAATCTCCCCATCCAAATTGCTAGAGCAGGACATAGTCCCAGCTAAAAGAACAGTAACCTGTAAACTAGAGGAGATGGACTTGCAGCAGAAAATGGTCTTGGGCAATGGTACCTGCTCACCTCTAAATCTTGGTTTATTACCCCTCTTAAGGCTCCCAAACTATTTGAATTCCTTAACTTCTTCAGCTCATAGATATGCCTTTGTAAAGGCAAGACTTAACACCTTCCCATCGAACGTGCTAAGAAATAGATTCTCCAATGGACAGATATTGCTCTTATGTGATTGTAATTGTGGGGCACCGGAATCGTTGCATCACATAATTCTTGACTGTGTTTTCCACTTACTGGCCAAGAGCAAGTTTCTTGCTCAATATGTAAAGGGAATTGCCGATGATACGATTGAAGCCAAACTGAGATATCTACTAATTGATGATGACCCCCTAAGATCACTCATGGTTGCCAGATTCTTGATCAGCGTCCTATCCCTAAAGAAGAGAAACGAACTCCTGTGTGGCTCGGATAATCCCTTTAAACCATGATCTATGTTTTAGGATGTAATTAGGTGATATCACCATTGATATCCTTGATTAATTTATGAGCAGAGGGCGATGTTTAGGTTACAAATTTATTGTAATGTATGATGGTGGTCTTTGTTTTTGGTTTGCTTTGGTTCCTGTTTGTCTTTTGTAAGTTTTGGCGGTTTTAAATTTGGAGGTTTAAGTATATTATGTTGGTATGGGAAACTGTCGTGTGACGGGCCAATGGCCGTAATAAAGATCAATCCAATCCAATCAGAGACATCACCTTGCCAACAAAGGTCCGTATAGTTAAAGCTATGGTTTTCCCAGTAGTGATGTACAGAAGTGAGAGCTGGACTATCAAGAAGGCTGATCGCCGAAGAATTGATGCTTTTGAATTATGGTGCTGGAGGAGACTCTTGAGAGTCCCATGGACTGCAAGAAGATCAAACCTATCCATTCTGAAGGAAATCCGCCCTGAGTGCTCACTGGAAGGACAGATCGTGAAGCTGAGGCTCCAGTACTTTGGCCACCTCATGAGAAGAGAAGACTCCCTGGAGAAGACCCTGATGCTGGGAAAGATGGAGGGCACAAGGAGAAGGGGACGACAGAGGACGAGATGGTTGGACAGTGTTTTCGAAACTACCAACATGAGTTTGACCAAACTGCGGGAGGCAGTGGAAGACAGGAGGGCCTGGCGTGTTCGGGTCCATGGAGTCACGAAGAGTCGGACACGACTAAACAAAAACAAAACCTACAAAAATGCATTCTAGTAGGGGACATTGCTTGCAAAAAGATGCATATATTTGTCAAGACTACGTACAAAAAATGGGTTTACTAGAAGAATTTCATTTACTAGAAGAAGGTTGTTCAAATCCTCACTCAGCCCAACCTACATCATAAGGTTGTTGTGTGCATAAAATGAGAAGAAGTATGTATGTCACCTTCAGCTCCTCGGAGGCAAAGGTGGGTTATAAATGTAATAAATAAGTTCCCATCATCCCATCATAAGCCGTTCTATCTCAGGTTGCATCCACATCATAAGGTTAAGGCACTCTTATTCCACTTTAACAACCATGGAGTCTCCTGGGTCTGTGAGGTCATCATGCTTAACAAACTACAGTTCCCAGGATTCTCTGGGGGAAGCCATGACTGTTAAAGTGGTATCAGAGTACTTAAGAGGGTTGATCAGGAGTGTCCTGAGCCATTTTGCTGCTTGAGGCAAAGGACAAGATGGTGCACCCTCTGTTTTCTGCACAAAATGTGCCTAGACTGGTAGTTCAATCATGCTTCCATGCTTGTGGTGGAACAGAGTTCTCCATTGCACCCTGGTGCAGCAAGCTAGCTTAGGGGCTGCAGGGCAGAGCGCATAGCACACATTTCTAGCCACTGCCTGCCCCTCACAATGTGCTGCCTGAGGCAGCTGCCTTACTCTGCCTTATGGAAGGGCCAACTCTGATGAAGATGTGGCCAGAATCCTACCCTATCTTCCCCCAGTCTTCAATCCAGTGGTGATAATACTGCCCTACCTTGCTGGGTTATGCGGGTGGCGCTGTGGGTTAAACCACAGAGCCTAGGACTTGCCGATCAGAAGGTTAGCTGTTCGAATCCCTGTGACGGGGTGAGCTCCCATTGTTCGGTCCCTGCTCCTGCCAACCTAGCAGTTTAAAAGCATGTCAAAGTGCAAGTAGATAAATAGGTACTGCTCCAGGGGGAAGGTAAACGGTGTTTCCGTGCGCTGCTCTGGTTCACCAGAAGCGGCTTAATCATGCTGGCCACATGACTGTACGCCGGCTCCCTTGGCCAATAAAGCGAGATGAGCACCGCAACCTCAGAGTCAGCCATGACTGGACCTAATGGTCAGGGGTCCCTTTACCTTTACCTTGCTGGGTTATATCATAAGGACTGAAAGAGAGCTATTGAAATAAATGCACGCCAAGTCCTTTGAACTTTTAAAATGCAAAATGCGAAACAGTCACGAGGACAAACTCTGAAACCTGCTGTGGGGTAGAGCTGACATCATTTATTAACTTTCCATCAAAAAACAGAAAGTGACACATTTATTTTTGAACCAGTTAGATGCTACAGAAATCACTACTGCCCTCTCACCACAGCTTCCTCCGAGATGCAAGAACTCAGTGCAACAAAGCCTGCTAAATACGATGCAGGCTAAGCCTTTGTCAGCATTCTGTATTTCAGATGCAAGCTTCAGATATGCCTGATAGGTCTCACACACGTGAATGCAAATATATATCATTGTTTCTTGGCCTCCCTGTGCAGAGCAGTAAAGATTTTGATCTCATTTCATTTCCCCCATTGGTTTAAATGGACCTAAACATAGGGTGGGAATCAAGTGTGATAACTGAAGAGAGGTTTTCCACGCATTGTAAGTGCCAGCAGCAGCCGCCAGAAACACACGGCTGTAAAAGGAGCTCAATAAATAGTCAACACACAAAGGACTGGGGCTTTGCATTCTGTCCATGGTATTTTTGCAACTTAAAGAAAATAGAGAGGGGTGTGGAAGCTTCCATTTCAGTTATCCACATTAAGTACTTCCGCAAGGCATTGCTTCTTCTAGCGACTAGTTCAGAAGAACCCATGTGGCATATTGGGGAGAGAGCTAGGCTAGGACCTGGGAGACCAGGGTTCAGATCCCTGCATAGCCATGAAGCCTGGTGGGTGACCTTGAGCCGGTGATAGCCTCTCAGCCTAACCTACTTCACAGGGTTGTCGTCGTGCGGATAAAATGGAGAGGAAGAGAACCATGTTTGGTACCTTGAGCTCCTTGGAAGAAATGTGGGATATAAAGCTGGTGGACAGAAAGATAGAGAGAGAGACAGCAAGAAGAATCCACCTCGTGGAAGTTAGAAAATAGGGAGGAAGCTAGGACCCAAGAGCACCTGCATTTCCTCCCTGACTTCTGGAAGGGTGGGATTCTGACACTGGACATAAAAGTCAGCTGCGGGAGGTGGGAGAGCAGAGTTTCAGCTAAAGCTCTGTGGGTGGTGCTAAGTGCACAGGATGAAGCCGCAGGAGGAAGACTGTGCATGCAACACACTTGACGTTCATGCCAATCTTTGGTTCCCATATACCTGAAAGGGCATGTGAGACTTACAATACACAGAGTCATAGAACTGAGAAGTTGCAAGGGACCACAAGAGTCTAGCCCTCTGAAATGCAGCTAGTCCAGCCCTCTGAAATGCAGGAATCTTTTTTGCCCACCATGGGACTAGAACCCACAATTCTGAGATTAAGAGTTTCATGCAGTTGCAAGTCCCGCAGGCTCTTTTATGCTGTTGGGGACCAGTAAGGCAAGAAGCTTAAAATCCTCTCACCTAGATTCCACTTAAATCTTCTGGAAAAATTATCCTGATGCTCTGACTTACAATACTAGCCCAACCTAAGTAAAGCTAAAAGGTAAAGGACCCCGGAAGGTTCAGTCCAGTCAAAGGCGACTATGGGGTTGCAGCGCTCATCTCGCTTTCAGGGAGCCGGGGTTTTTCCACAGACAGCTTTCCGGGTTATGTGGCCAGCATGACTAAACCACTTCTGGCTCAACAGAACACTGTGACAGAAACCAGAGTGCATGGAAACACCATTTACCTTCCCGCCACAGTGGTACCTATTTGTCTACTTGCACTGGCGTGCTTTCGAACTGCTAGGTTGGCAGGAGCTGGGACAGAGCTCACCCTGTCGCAGGGATTCGAACAGCCAATCTTCCGATCGGCAAGCCCAAGAGGCTCAGTGGTTTAGACTACAGCGCCACCCGCGTCCCTTCACTAGCTCAACCTGCAGAGTTGTCCGCTACTATATTTCCCCAACAACCACATCACACACAGGCTGTGTGCACATTTCCAACTTAAACACAGCTAGGGTGTTCTTTTCCTCATTTTGGATTGAAGCTGGTTTGGGGGAAACCCAGTCTTTCACAAGAAATGACTGGATAGACATGGCTTGTTGCTCACCACTGGTTGCAGAATATATGGGAGTACACACACAGCCATAGAGTGTTTTCATACGGGACACTAAATACCTTATGCTGGGGAACAACAGTATAAGAGAGCTTTGAGACATCCCATAGACATCTGGCCAGCTGGTGTAAAAACCAGGATTCTAGACTAGACAGGCATTTGGTCAAATCTAGCAACGGTCTTCAGAAGTTCTTAGGAAATAACATAGTTCCTAATTATTTTTCTAAGTAACTCTGGAGTGTACTTTGGCAATTTAGGGACGCCAAAGGCTCTCATTAATGTTTTCTAGGAAACAAGAAAAAGCGTCGACCAATGGAAAAGACTTTAGGAGGTTCGACTATTTCAGTTGTGCAATACTGCAGATAAGTCATGGGTGGCCACGTTCAAAATATTTCAGAGATTAGTCACTCAAACCATGTGTTCTTAGTGTCTGTGAAATCTCTCTAGTTATGCACACCCACCCACTGACTTTTGAACAGTTAGAAGTCCTGAATATCAGCTTATCACTTGCTTAGCTCTCCGTGTGGCATATTGCAAGCCCTAACAATCAGCTGATGGTCGCAGTGTATACAGGACGGGTCAGCAGGTCAGTGATGCCTGCAAAAACCACTTCATTCTGGTGACATCTTTACCTGTCTTACACCTGACTTCATACAGGACATCAGGTGTATGGCAGGTAGCCAAATGCAGGGCCTGCAGGGGGGAACAAATCAATTTCCTTTACCGTTCTCCTCTAACCCCTTAGCATTTTACCAACCAAATTCTCAACTTATGATGCTGCATGTGACCTGAGGATCTCTCCTTATCTGTGCTGCTTCTCAATATACAGCTGTTGATTCCGCAGGTTACTGGTACTTTGTTACTGTCGCTGATTTTAGCCCAGATGTGGGGAATCTACTGCCCTCCAGATGTTGTTGGACTACAACTCCCATCATTCCTAAGCATTGGCCATGCTGGCCGGAGCTGATGGGAGTTGGAGTCCACAGATTCTCCCTCTATCATCTGTGCAAAAAAACATAGTTCTCAGGAACTTTCATGGTAGTAGCTTCCACTGAAATGAGCACAGCTAATTTCAGAGTAACTAAAATTAGGACAGGGAGTGATTTCATTGCACATTTTATTTCTGTGTTGTAACTTGCCCTTAGAGTGAGGTGGGCTAGAAATGATTCACTGCGCACCTAATGTATTTGACTGCATGCATGCATTTGCATATAAATTTTGTGTTGAGTGGTAACAAAAGATACTTTGATGCTTGCTTTTCCAACCTCTATTTGCCTTCTCACTTGAGGCTTCAGGTAGTAACTCTCAAAGCACTTTGTCTGGGGCAGAGTTTTGAAGCAAAGCTGCTGTGTTCAGTTATAGAAACACATTTTGCAAGCGTTTGCATCCACTAACAGGGTTTCTTGTGTGTGAGAGAGAGGACGTATTAAATTCTATGCCCAGGCTACCTGAAGGACTGTATTTTCTCATATGAACCTGCCTGGGATCTGAGATCTTAAAGGGAGGCTCTTCTCTCAGTTCCAACACCCTTATAGGTACTCTTGGTAGGGACACAGGAGAGGGCCTTCTTGGTGGCTGCCCCAGAATTTAGAACTCCCTCTCTAAAGAAGCTAGACTGTCTCCCTCCTTGCTGTCCTTCCACTGGTGGGTGAAGACTATTTTATTCCAACAGGACTTTGGGAGCTTTTTGTTTGTTTTTAAGGAAAGAGCTTTAATAGTGATCTGCTGTTTTTATTCTACATATTTTAATAGATTTGTTTTTGTTGTTTTACTTATTTTAATTACTTTTTTTGCCATCCCTCCCTCCTTGGGCCAAAATAGACCTTGGCTTCAATGTGCACCTTCACTAAAAGCTAGCGCACATGCGTACATCTGTTATTCAGCCAAGGTTATCATCCAGAAAGTGTTGGGGAACCTGTGTTCATTCACATGTTGCTGGACTACAGCTCCCCACCATTCTTGTCCATTGGCTATGCTGGCTGATGGGACACTCAGTGGCATAGCGTGGGTTGCTAGCACCTGGGGCCGGGGCGGAAAGTACGCATCTGCATTCAACTCCCTCACGGGGTCCATGTTACCCAGGAGATTGCAGCCCCCATGCTATGACACTGATGGGAGTTGTAGTCCAACAACATCCAGAGTTCCTGTTCCTGATGTACTCAGAAAATGAGTGCTTATCAGACTCCTAGAGGGCTCTTGGTTGGTCATATGCAATGGAAATAAAAAAGGCAAGCAGCTTGTGGGAGATATTGAGATATATTTGGGGGACATTTCTTCTTGAAATGTCCTTTTGACCCTATTGCACATCTCCACTCTGAGAGTAGAAGACAGAAGAAATTAGCACTAGGTGGTCATATTCATTAATGTCAATCTTAGGCTGATGAGAAGGGACTGTAATTCACTTGCTCATTTGGACCCAGCTGGGACCATCCATTTCATTTCATGCAGGTCAAGCAATCAATAGCCCAGCAGGACGTTCCCCTGTTGCCATGACGAGATGAAACCTGTTTTGGGTAATTGCACTTTTCTTCCATCTAGAGATGGATGAATCTGTCCGGTTCAATTTCTCTCCGTTTCTCATTTTTACGAGCCTTAAATTTAGTTCGCCATGTTTCTGCATCAGTTTGTGATTTATTTATTTTAATAAACATTAGGAAGAACTTCCTGACAGTAAGAGCTGTTTGACAGTGGAATTTGCTGCCAAGGAGTGTGGTGGAGTCTCCTTCTTTGGAGGTCTTTAAGCAGAGGCTTGACAACCATATGTCAGGAGTGCTTGGCAGGGGGTTGGACTCGATGGCCCTTGTGGTCTCTTCCAACTCTATGATTCTATGATTCTAAGTTGCCTTGAAAATCCATCAGCATTTAAATGCTATACAGTGGTACCTCTGGTTAAGAACTTAATTCGTTCCGGAGGTCCGTTCTTAACCTGAAACTGTTCTTAACCTGAGGTACTACTTTAGCTAATGGGGCCTCCCACTGCCACCACGCCGCCACCGCACAATTTCTGTTCTCATCCTGAAGCAAAGTTCTTAACCCGAGGTACTATTTCTGGGTTAGTGGAGTCTGTAACCTGAAGTGTCTGTAACCTGAGGTACCACTGTGTGTGTGTGTGTGTGTGTGTGTGTGTATCCCAATAAACACAATTTACAAGCAATTTCCCTTAATATAATGCGTTTTTGGATGTTATTTCCACCAATATATGCATTTTTGTACATATTATTATGGTTGGTGAACTGCATTGTGAAATTCAGAGAAGTGTGAATTTGCAAAAAACAAAATACCCCTGTGTTCCACCTATGGTTTGAGAAAATGTGAATTACATAGGTTCAGATTAATAGGCAAAGTGAACGAAATTTGTCTCCCATCCCGTTTCTCATGCATAGGCTTTAATTCTGCTTGAAAATCTAGCGAATCTTGAACATCAGCTACAAGAAGAACTGCAGCTCTGTGGGAGAATGCAGGCGGCTTCCGATTCAAACCCTGGCATCTCCAGGTCCGGCTGCAAACGTCCTCTCTCTGCCTGAAACCCTGGAGAGCATCTGCCACTCAAGTGTTCACAATGTAAAACTAGATGGAGTAATGGTCTAATTCAGTGCGATGAAGTTTCCTGTGTTTAATTGATTAATCAATTAATCAGCTATACACTGGAGACCTCATTGCTTTGCTCTCCATATTCCTCTCCCAGGGAAACAAAGGAGTCTGCCTTATACCAAGCCATTCGTTTTTTTTAAACCCAGTGTTGTCAACTCTGATTGAGGGACATTCTCAGGCAGAGGTCTCTCTGACTACCTGCTGCCCAGTCCCCTTTAACTGCAGATCAAAGAATAATTGTAGAGTTGGAAGCAACCCCTAGGGTCATCTTGAAAGACCTACATTGGCTCCCAGTACGTTTCCGAGCACAATTCAAAGTGATGGTGCTGACCTTTAAAGCCCTAAACAGCCTCAGCCCAGTATACCTGAAGGAGCGTCTCCACCCTCATCGTTCTGCCTGGACACTGAAGTCCAGCGCCGAGGACCTTCTGGCAGTTCCCTCATTGCGAGAAGCAAAGCCCTGTGGAACACCCTCCCACCAGATGTCAAAGAGAACAACAACTACCAGACTTTTAGACGACATCTGAAAGCAGCCCTCTTTAGGGAAGTTTTTAATGTTTGATGTTTTCTCGTGTTTTTAATATTCTGTTGGGAGCTGTCCAGATGGGTGGGGTATAAATAAATAAATAAATAAATAAATAAATAAATAAATAATATTGTCATCTGGTCCAAGCCCTTGCAATGCAGGAATCTTATGCCCAATGTGAGGCTTGAACCCACAACCCTGAGATTCAGGGAATTTCTGCATGAAACGATATCAAGTCCTGCTGTGGCTTCCTCCCATAGATAGCCCCTCTAATCCCTGAAAATATTATTTTATTTTATTTTTGCAAATGAAGTAGAAAAAGCGGTTGATTTTTTAAATCTGACATGGCTAAATTCTTGACATGCGAATGTGCTGTGCCCCAACCCTTTGCTACGTTTGCCCTGTTGAAGAATTGGGCATAGATCTGTCTTGGAAAACGGGGTGCTTCATGTTTGGGATCACACAAGATGAACTGCAGTATACCTCTTCATCTTTGTCTTCTTCCTCCTCCAGTCACCTGAGCTGTGCAACAAGCCCCCTCTCCTTCCCACATTTGCAAGACTAATAGGTTTCTAGCAAAGATTTAAAAAATCCAGCCCCAGGGAACTGCAGTTCTTCAGCCCACATAATCATGCAAATTTGGATGGCTTGGTTGATTTTGCCTTTGTGAGTTGTGGTGTCCATGCCCCACCCATTCAGGAAAACCGGAGATAGGGTTGTTGCTTCAGTAACGAAGCATCTCAGACTTGGAGCGTCTATAAAAGTTGGAGGTTCCCCTCGTTTCCGGAGCTCAGCCAGGCTCTGATCCAGAGAGGTGCTTCCATGCTCTCCCCCTTCTCTGGAGTAGTTTCATGTGTGGTATGTAATCCATTGGTATAGTCAAATGCAACATTCCTTGTTTTCCTAGAGTGGGCACAGGCAGGGGGGACATCCAGTCAGTGTAATTTCCTTTTCCACTGGTCTGCAGCATCCTGCCCCTCCATGTGACCTGGGAGATGGGCATGGCTCTGGCTGTCTCCACAAAAGAGCCAAGTCATGCAGCCATTTTCTCAGTCACGTATCCTGTTTAGTTTTGTCTTTCTATTGTTGCTGCTCTCTTGCTGCCACGCTGGTCTTCTGAAGCCATTTTGTTATCTGATGTAATTTTGCTGTCTGCGGGCTCTCAGCCAGCAGCACACGAGTTCAGTCTCCATATGAGATTATCTCACACTCTGTTTATTATGTTTACTATGGGGTGCGGGTGGCGCTGTGGGCTAAACCACAGAGACTAGGGCTTGCCGATCAGAAGGTCGTGGTTCAAATCCCCGCGACGGGGTGAGCTCCCGTTGCTCAGTCCCTGCTCCTTCCAACCTAGCAGTTCGAAAGCACGTCAAAGTGCCAGTAAATAAATAGGTACCGCTCCGGTGGGAAGGTAAACGGCGTTTCCATGCGCTACTCTGGTTCTCCAGAAGCGGCTTAGTCATGCTGGTCACATGACCCGGAAGCTGTACGCCAGCTCCCTCGGCCAATAAAGCGAGATGAGCACCGCAACCCCAGAGTCGTCTACGACTGGACCTAATGGTCAGGGGTCCCTTTATCTTTACTGTTTATTATGTAACTGCTAAGAAAAGCCTGCCTTTCAGGGATCTTACCGTGAACTGAAATGTGAGTAAACTTTTTGTTACTTTACTCAGAAAGCTTCTCATGTCTTTATTCTTTTAAGAGGAATCAAAGGGGCCACCAGGAAATAATCTTAAATAAGAGATTCAAAAGAATCTGCATACTAGTTTCCAGCTATCTTGAGGGGAATTTGCTCTGCTGCATCACTCACTAGCGTGAGTGAAGAAAGGGTAATATTTATTTAGTATATCCTTTCCTACAATCCTTAACATTCCTACATCATGGATACTTCAGTGGCAGCCCTGAAACTCCTGCCTGGCTGGCCACCCTTTGCTCCTGTGGTCCAGAGGGAGATGAGGTAGGTCTGAAAGCTGAGCAGGGAGCTGGTATGGGGATCTCAGTCCGGACTGCATCAGCAACAGTCAGATCCAACTGCTCTTTGGGGTCTCTGGCAATTTGGAGATCGGTGGAGCTTGTGTGTTTCTTCAGTCCCCCCTTTAAGGAGGCATCAGGTTCCACGTCTTGGCAGGGCTGAACCCTGACACGAGAGGAGAGGCACACTGTCTCTGAGTTACTAAAGACTAAAGACTTCTTTGCCAGTTCCGTTCAGTGTGGAAGACAATTCTTAAACAATACGACATTCACTTTCTGTGTGCCAGCCTGTCCAATGAGCTGAGCCTTGTGCAATGACCAAAATAAAATTTAAAAAATGGTAAATTAATACAGCATGTTGGCTTTTTTCAAACCCGCAACTTGCTGAGCAGAAGCCAACCCAATGCTAACTATTAAAGCCAAAACCAAATATTGACATCGGTGCTCATTTACTTCGAAGAAATACGTTGCGAAATGACTTCTTGCACAGACTTTTGACATTTGGGTATTCTAGGGATATCTTTGCAAGCGTTTCCTTTGGAGCATAAAATGTAGGAGGCTTTTGACAAGTCAAGGGCTCCTTTCCCTTCACCTCATATGAGTCTTCTTTGCCTTCTAAATAATGCCCATAATAATGCCCATTATTTTGACAAGCAGCCGGCGTGCAGGGAAGTCCCATTTATTTCTTTGTTTATGGAACGTTAAAAAATGCAGCTCTTGAAATAGCTGCTCTCAAGGCAGCGTACACACAGAGCATCGACAGCTGCTTGAAATTCAGATTCCAGCAACATAATTTTCCAGCTGATAGAGCCAGGGCCAGCCCAATACATTTTGCTGCCTGAGGCAAAGGGCAAGATGGCTCCTCCCCATTCCGTGCTCAGAAGCCAAATGGAGTGGCAGCTGAATCCTACGTTGCCACGGGCAATGGAATACCTTCCTCCATTGCACCTGAGGTCAGCAGGTAGCCTAGTTTAGGGGGTATATGACAGGCTATATGCCACACACTGCGCTAATCTCTAGCAGCAGGGAATGGTCAGGGGCTCAGGAGGAAATGGGTGGGGATGCTGGCCTCTGGTAGCTGTTGCCTGAGGCAATTTCCTCACTCTGTCTAATGAGAGGGCCGGTTCTGGATAGAGCAGCCAATCCTATTGAGGCCCTAGTATTTTGGAAAGGCGAGATGCAGTGAGCTAGCAACACAATTTCTCCTGAATGCAATTGGGTCCCTGCTATCCTAGAGTAGGGTTGCCATATTCCCAAAAATTGTTGAGCTTTTTTTTTGGGGGGGTGGCTCAAAGTTGTAGAGCTTTACAGTGGAACCTCGTGTTATGTACCGTCCCCCTTACGAATGCTTCGGGTTACAAACGGACCTCCAGAACGAATTAAGTTCGTAACTTAATTTTTCCTGCCACCCTGTTCTTTCAGCCAGCCTCTTCTCTCTTCCCCCTCCTCTTCTTTTCTACCCTGTGGGATGCCGGGGTAAAGGACAGATTATTCTTGCCCAGAGCTGTGAGCTGGTCCCTTTCAGAGTGCTTTCCTCCATGCATCTTTCCACCCTTCCATCTGTTTTGGCTTCTTCTCCCCAAAAACATTTCCACCCTCCTCCCTTCCTTCTCTCCCCCCTGTCCCCCCCACCTGCTTGAAATTAACCCATGCACAGCCCTCGGGCAGCACGCGACCCACCCCTGCACTAACGCATGACACCCCCACTGTGATGCAACCCCTGAGGTTGGCTGAGCACTCTCTGCGCCTGCCATGTATTCATAAGAAATAGTCTCCAGCCGTGCTTCAGCATGAGCCACAGAAACAACACCCCCAACTTTCTTTTTCTCGGCGTGTGCCTATTTTAGATACACCCACCAGCTGATTTGATATTTAAAGCACTGATCTGCAGGGGACGGGGAAGTGGTGGTGGTGGGGTGAGCCGAGGTGGTGGAACAGGGAGTGGAGGCGGTTTGGGACTTAACAATCAGATGCAGGGAAACGGGCATGCTATTTTGGAAACTGCCAAGTGCCAAATTGGGAGCGTTCGAGTCGTAAAGCGGGACCGTGAATGAAAGGCCCATTTAACGTGAACGCAAAGGAGGAGGTCTGCAGAAGGAGGCCATTGTTTTCCCCATGATACATGACATTTCACTAATGCTAACTCTTTGAAATGCCAGTTTGAGGGTGGGGACGGAGACTCCTTGCTAAACAGCTGCTGTGGGTGATGAGAGGCTAGAAGTCTCTGAGTCAGAGGGCTGAGGAAGGGCAGAGAATGCAAGGAGCATAGGTGCAAGAAGGAAGGAAGGCAGAATGAACCATCATTAGATATCTAACAGATTGAGGTTGAATCCTGACAAGACAGAAGTACTGTTTTGGGGGGACAGGGGGCGGGCAGGTGTGGGGGACTCCCTGGTCCTGAATGGGGAAACTGTGCACCTGAAGCACCAGATGTGCAGCCTGGGAGTCATTTTGGACTCACAGCTGTCCATGGTGGTGCAGGTTAATTCTGTGTCCAGGGCAGCTGCCTACCAGCTCCATCTGGTACCCAGACTGAGACCCTACCTGCCCGCGGACTGTCTCACCAGAGTGGTGCATGCTCTGGTTATCTCCCGCTTGGACTACTGCAATGCGCTCTATGTGGGGCTACCTTTGAAGGTGACCCAGAAACTACAACTAATACAGAATACGGCAGCTAGACTGGTGACTGGGAGCGGCCACTGAGACCATATAACACCAGTCCTGAAAGATCTACATTGGCTTCCAGTATGTTTCTGGGCACAATTCAAAGTGTTGGTGCTGACCTTTAAAGCCCTAAACAGCTTCGGCCCAGTATACCTGAAGGAGCATCTCCACCCCCATCATCCAGCCCAGACACTGAGGTCCAGCTCCAAGGGCCTTCTGGCAGTTCCCTCACTGCGAGAAGTGAGGTTACAGGGAACCAGGCAGAGGGCCTTCTTGGTATTGGCGCCCGCCCTGTGGAACGCCCTCTCATCAGATGTCAAGGAAATAAACAACTATCTGACTTTTAGAAGACACCTGAAGGCAGCCCTATTTAGGGAAGCTTTTAATGTTTTGTGGTGTTTTTAATATTCTGTTGGGAACTGCCCAGAGTGGCTGGGGTATAAATAATAATAAATTAATATTATTATAGTGGTACCTCAGGTTACATACGCTTCAGGTTACAGACTCCGCTAACCCAGAAATAGTACCTCGGGTTAAGAACTTTGCTTCAGGATGAGAACAGAAATCGTGCTCTAGCGGGAGCAGGAGCCCCATTAGCTAAAGTGGTGCTTGAGGTTAAGAACAGTTTCAGGTTAAGAACGGACCTCCGGAACGAATTAAGTTCTTAACCTGAGATACCACTGTAATGTAAATATAGAAATAGACCGCATTTATATATGCTTGTAAATGTAGTGTGTGTATATACATATGTTTGTGTGTGTGTTTATGTGTGTATTAGGAAGAAATTTCTGACCGTAAGTGTTGTTCCATGGACTGCTCTCCACCGATGACAAAAAACAACAACAAGAAACCCAACAACAACAAGCAATCCAGGAAAGGAAGCCAAGCTCCTAGCTGCATGTGATAGAGCTGACTGATCTGCTGATTCAGTTTTGCCTTTGTGTTTTGATGTTGTCATGCGAGAGCAAGCCCCGCTGACAAACGCATTGTGGCATGCCAGCCTCGCAGGGA
Organism: Podarcis cretensis; assembly: GCF_951804945.1. Taxonomy (NCBI): domain Eukaryota; kingdom Metazoa; phylum Chordata; class Lepidosauria; order Squamata; family Lacertidae; genus Podarcis; species Podarcis cretensis. The sequence goes on from NC_137176.1 coordinate 82,232,892, forward strand.
GAACAATCAGCAGTAAGGCTGGTGCTTTGGAACCTCGGTATCCGGAAAGGAAACCGAGAGCACAGCAAATCGGAAACAAATGCCGGAACATCGGGGGAGAGGGAATGTGCTTGGGGAAGTAAAAGATGGAACGGTGTAGGGCGAGTTTTCAGCCATTGATCACGGCTCCTTGTCTCCAAGGGCCTTGGGCAGTGGAATGGGAATAATAATAATAATAATAATAATAATAATAATAAGCAGTAAAAGAGGGAGCAACAATAATAGCAACTTTCATGATGCATGGTGAGAAAATAACAATTGTTGATAAGAGGAAAGGCGGGGAGTACGAGCAGGCAGTGTTGCCAGATTATGGGTTGTATCGAGTGCTGCTATTCCGCTGATGCAAGAAAACACACACACACGAAGCAACTATATACAACATGGTTGAGATAACTCAGTTAGTTAGAATGTGGGGCTGATAACGCCAAGGTTGCAGGTTCAATCCCCGTTCGAGACAGTTCCATATTCCTGGATTAGATGAAATTTGGGTTCCCTTCCAGCTCTATGATTCTATGGATTCCTTGCTTCTACCAGGTATGGGGAGCCTTTGGCCCTGCAGGGGTTTGCTGAACTACAACTCCCATCAGCCCTAGCAAGTATGGCCAATGGCCAGGAATGACGGGAGCCGTAGTTCAGACAAAAGGCTCCCACACCTGCTTCTATGAATATCCGAACCAATGTTTTTGGAGGAACTATCAAGAGTACCTATGTTAACACAGGAGATTAGTTAATGAATATCTTAAGTAACATTCTCCGGAGCTTGGGCAGCTCACTCATTTTAATTAAAAAGAGAGAGAGAGAGAGAGAGCTAGTAATGTATTACTGTTCCACACACAAAGCCACGAAGGATATTGCAATAATTGGCAAGCTGAAAAGCAGCTGGTATATGAGGATTGTGCAGGAAAAACAACCAAGACAGCTCATCAAGCCATATTGCAAATATTTCAATATTTTCAGTCTCATTTATCGCCCATCTGTAACTGGGAAAGTATCCAGATCATACACCCCAAGCAATGAAACACCAATTAATGGCCTTGTTTGTTTGCTTTGATATAAAAGATTGCTGCTTCAGGACCTCAATGCGAGTAGAATCACTTCTTGAGGACCAGATGCGATGGCTTAGCTCAGACATCTCATCCAAGCGAGGTTAAGGGATACTTTTGGAGTGGTGTCTGCACTGATAGACAATAATTTGGACTGGTCATGTTGTGCAGGTGCCTGATGATCGTCTTCCAAAGCAACTACTCTATTCCGAACTTAAAAATGGAAACCGTAATGCTGGTGGTCAACAAAAGAGGTTTAAAGACGTTCCAACTGTGGAAGGACGTTTGGATCCAGAATTGGCCTCCACAGCCACTTACGGACTCATTGTTAAAACCATGTTTATGGAGGACAATCTTACTCGGCTACGAGTGATTGCCAAAGAAGAGAATTTGCATCAGCTGGCGGACCAGAATAAAACTCATAGCTTGAACTGGGTTTGCAAATTGTGGTTTGGGCTAGCTATGCCAGGCCACACCTTCCATCAGCAGAGTGAGCTGGTTCAAAATCCAGACCCACCAGGTGTCCCTATTTTCCAGTCCCATATTTACAGAAGCCATCCCAGTTTCTGATTTGATCCCAGAATGTCCTTAGGACATCCCTATTTTCACTGGAGAATGTGTGTGTGTGGGGGTATGGAGTTATGTAACCCCTGAGGCAAGGAGATAAGTAATTACACAACCTTTAGAAGACACCTGAAGTTCTTTAAACATAGAATCATAAAACCATAGACTTGGAAGGGACCCAGTGGTCATCTAGTCCAACTCCCTGCGACGCAGGAATCTCAGATAAAGCATCCATGACAGACGGCCATCCTACCTCCAATGTTTAATGTTTTATTGTGTTTTATATATACATATGTTGGAAGCCACCTAGAGTGGCTGGGGCAACCCAGTCAGATGGGCTGTGTATAATCATAACCATAATGGAATGGTTTTCCCAGTAGTGATGTATGGAAGGGAGAGCTGGACCATAAAGAAGGCTGATCGCTGAAGAATGGATGCTTTTGAATTATGGTGCTGGAGGAGACTCTTGAGAGTCCCATAGACTGCAAGAAGATCAAACCTCTCCATTCGGAAGGAAATCAGCCCTGAGTGCTCACTGGAAGGACAGATCCTGAAGCTGAGTCCGTAAGTGCCTGTGGAGGCCAATACTTTGGCCACCTCATGAGAACAGAAAACTCCCTGGAAAAGACCCTGATGTTGGGAAAGATGGAGGGCACAAGGAGAAGGGGACGACAGAGGATGAGATGGCTGGATAGTGTTTTTGAAGCTACCAGCATGAGTTTGACCAAACTGCAGGAGGCAGTGGAAGACAGGAGAGCCTGGCGTGCTGTGGTCCATGGGGTCACGAAGAGTCGGGCACAACTAAACGACTAAACAACAACAACAAAATTTTCATTGGAGAAATGTTGGAGGGTATGTACATCAACCTACATGACTCTCCCTAATCCTCCATCCTGACAAGCAAGGGGAATTTCCAGCCAGGCCAAAACACTCCAGGAGTGTGTAAAGCAGTACTAGCGAGGGGTGTGTCCTTAGGAGATCCCTGAAAATCTGACCCAGAGGCCTAGCGGAGGGCTGCATTCAACCCGAGGACGCTCAACCTTGGCTAGAGATACATTTTTCTCTGGCTGCCCAGCCCAGAGGAGAGCTAAACCCATACCTTCCCTGGATGAAAATTGGGACGCAAGAGTGCAGCACCGAAAAAGTGTGTCTTTTAGTGCCACGCTCTCACCCAAGTCTGCTGGCTCACATGAGAGTGCGACACCATTACAAGCTCCAGGGTCATCTACAAGTGCCGATTCATCCTGGAGCATTTGGGGATCAAATCAGAAACCAGGACAACAACAACAACTTATTATTTGTACCCTGCCCATCTGGCTGGGTTTCCCCAGCCACTCTGGGCAGCTCCCAACAGAATATTAGAAAGACGATAAAAGATCAAATATTAAAAACTTCCCTAAACAGGGCTGCCTTCAGATGTCTTCTAAAAGTCAGGTAGTTGTTTATTTCCTTGACATCTGATGGGAGGGAGTTCCACAGGACGAGCGCCACTACTGAGAAGGCCCTCTGCCTGGTTCCCTGTAACCTCAATTCTCGCAGGGAGGGAACTGCCAGAAGGCCCTCGGCACTGGACCTCAGTGTCCAGGCAGAATGATGGAGGTGGAGACGCTCCTTCAGGTATACTGGGCTGAGGCTGTTTAGGGCTTTAAAGGTCAGCACCAACACTTTGAATTGTGCTCGGAAACGTACTTGGATGGCTTCTGTAATTCCAGGAACCTCCCATCAAAACAGTGAGTTGGAGGGTATGCTAACTCTGTGGTAAGGTAAAGGGACCCCTGACCATTAGGTCCAGTCGTGGCCGACTCTGGGGTTGTGGCGCTCATCTCTCTTTATTGGCCGAGGGAGCTGGCGTACAGCTTCCGGGTCATGTGGCCAGCATGACTAAGCCGCTTCTGGCAAACCAGAGCAGTGCACAGAAATGCCGTTTACCTTCCCACCGGAGCGGTACCTATTTATCTACTTGCACTTGACGTGCTTTCGAACTGCTAGGTTGGCAGGAGCAGGGACTGAGCAATGGGAGCTCACCCCGTCGTGGGGCTTCAAACTGCCGAACTTCTGATCAACAAGTCCTAGACTCTGTGGTTTAACTCACAGCACCACCCGCATCCCTTTTAACTCTTTGGTACATTGTTTCATTTTACCATTCCATATGACAACAGGTTAAAGGTTTGTGGGTTTGATGCTAGGGGCAGAAGGTGCTGATTTTACATTTTGGCAGTGGTTTTGGCTTTTAAAGGTCCCCTAACCTCAAACATCCTAACTTCACACTTGAATCCAGAGGAAGTCCCATCGCAACCTTACAGTTCTTTTTTGTTTGTTTTTAGGGGGTGTCAGTTTGCGACGCCCACGTTAAGCGGGTTGTCGCTCAAGGGACTTTCACAAAGTGCACAACAGACTCTAAATTAGGACTCGGGGTGGGCACACGCCATTCAGAGAACGAACACAAAAGCTTATTAAGGCTATGGTGGGCCGTTCTGCATTCTCCAAGGTTGGAAGGGGAGGAGAGAACAGGCTTGACAAACCTCCGTCTTGTGACATTCTTAAGAATGTTTCACATTGACTGTGTTCTGATAAGGAATGTGTACAATTTGCAAAGATTTAATGAATGGGGCATTCTTACACCAGCGAATTAAACTCGTGCCCTCCAACATTTATCCGATGAAAATAGGGATGTCTTATTCAATTATGATGGTGATTATGATGATGGTAATGATTTGAATGTTTATACCTCACTCATCTGACTGTGTTCCCCCAGCCACTCTAGGTGGTTTCCAACATATATAAAAACACAATAAGACATTAAACATTAAAAAAACATACTCCCCTGTACAGGGCTGTTTTCAGATGTCTTCTAAAGGTTGTATAGTTATTTATCTCCTTGGCTCATTCATACTGGACTGCAAAACACATCATAGGGGGGTGGGGTTGTGATTGCAAGCCAGTCATTATGCCTCAGCTTGCTGTCTGTAAAATGGGCGCGGTAATTAACAAATTTGCAGGGATTTAGGGAGACTTGTTAGGACTGCAAAGCACTTTTGCAAGTCTATCGGGATATTAAAAAAAGGAAGAGAAAGGAATCAGCTTGGCTTTTCCTGTCCCCTTGTTTTCTTACCGGTTCCATAATGAATCCCTAGAGGAAAAGCTGGAAAGCCGGGAGGCTGAAGATCTCATGTCTCATCTGTCACCACAAGAACGTTACCTACACAAATAAGGGGGGGGGGGAATAAAATAAGAGGGGCAAAGTAATTAAAAGGAAACAGAGGATATAAAGAAGAACAAACAAACAAGCACACATACAACATACCCTTGTCAAATCTCCCCTTTTATAAATGAACAAGCAGGAACAGGACCGAAAGCGTCAGGAATGCAACTGCAACAGAAATCGCTGCCAAGCAGTTTGACATAAAAGTTACTCTGAAGCAAACAATTAGACTTGTTCTATTGTAGTTGACACAGCAATTTTCTTCTCAACATGGTAGCAATCGCTTAAATTATGACCGCTTCACACTTAAGAATGTATGAAGAGAAATGATGCCCAGATGCGAGCGGGTTGGGGAATTACTACAGACTGAAGCTGCGTACACACTCCCGTTTAGTCTGCATCCCGTGTGCTCCCATCACTGATTTGGTAAACAGGGTACCCAGGACATTGGCCACAATCCATATCTATCCTCTTTCTACCTTGGTGCTTATGATGAAATGCTGTGTTTCGATGCTTCCACTGTCAAAGCACCTTCGACCCCTGAGGGATAGCTTGGTTGATAGTGCGTGCGCCTTTCAATCTCAAAGTCATGGGTTCGAGCCCCACGTAATAATAATAATAATAATTTATTTTTTATACCCATCTGGCTGGGTTTCCACTCTGGGCGGCTTCCAACAAAGTATTAAAATACAGTAGTCTGTTAAACATTAAAAGCTTCCCTAAAGAGGGCTGCCTTCAGATGTCTTCTAAAAGTCTGGTAGTTGTTCTTCTCTTTGACATCTGGTGGGAGGGAGTTCCACAGTGCGGATGCCACTACCGAGAAGGCCCTCTGCCTGCTTCCCTGTAACTTGGCTTCTCGCAGTGAGGGAACCGCCAGAAGGCCCTCGGAACTCGACCTCAGCATCCAGGCAAAACAATGGGGGTGGAGACGCTCCTTCAGGTATACTGGACCGAGGCCGTTTAGGACTTTAAAGGTCAGCACCAACACTTTGAATTGTGCTCGGAAATGTTGGGCAAAAGATTCTTGCATTGCAGGGAGTTGGACCAGATGATCCTTGGGGTCTCTTCCAACTCTACGATTCTATGACTCTCACAGAGAGAAAGAACAACCTGGCTCAGTTTTATGCTGGTAAATGTGTACACTCAGCTTTTAGCTCCTAGAGACTGCCCAGTTGGACAATCATTCTGACTCCCTGGGAACTGTAATTCTGTAAAGGAAGCTCAGGATTTCTAAAAGAAGCCATGATGTTGCAGAGCAGCGGTGGGTAATCTTTGTGGGCTTCCAGATGTTTGTTGAACTACAACTCTCATCAGCCAAAGCTGACATGGCCAGTGTCAGGGATGATGGGAGTTGGAGTCCAACAAATATCTGGAGGGCCTCAGATTCTCCATTCTTGTTTTAAAGACTCAGCAGGACCACATGGAAGGTTTTCTTATTCCTCTTTCCCTCTGTCCCCTCTCAAGTGTGTCATTTCCCTTTTTCCCTTTGTTTTTTTCTAATCACATTTATGTACAGCAGGCATGGCCAAACTTGGCCCTCCAGCTGTTTTGGGACTACAATTCTCATCATCCCTGACCACAGGTCCTATTAGCTAGGGATGATGGGAGTTGTAGTCCCAAAACAGCTGCAGGGCCAAGTTTGCCATCCCTGATGTATAGTGTAATCCTTTGTGTGCCTTACTGAGTTCAATGAAGACTTAGTCCTAATGAGTCCAATGGTTCCTATTGAGTGACCTTACTGCCAGGTAAGCAGATATGATTGCAGCAGTATTTACTGCCTCTGTCTGACAAATTTATACTCCACCTTTCTTTAAAGTGCTTTAAAATGAAAAAACAAGTCAATGCAGAATACTAAAAATCAGAAACCCATAAAACCAATCACAAATCTAAAAGTGTCGCGTGTATGTTTACTCAAAAGTAAGTCCCATTGTGTTCAATGGAGATTAGCCCCAGGAAAAGGTGTGCAGGACTGGTGCCTTGGAAGCAATGAAAGTAGCCTTAAAAATGCAACAGTCTTTGCAGCCTGTCCAAAATGAGCAGTGAGCAGGAGGCTTCCTTTGGCAGACTATTACACAGCATGGGTGCCATGACAAAAAAGGCCCCGAGGACACACCATACATATTTCTGAAAGTTGAAGGGACCTGATGCAGGACCTCAAATGATAAACAAATCTGCCAGAGAAAGCTGCTTTGAAGGAAGACAATTCTTGAGATATTCTTGTTTATGGATTTAGAGGCTAAAACTAATACCTTGAACAAAGCCCAGAAACAATTTAGTGGTCGGCAAAGTGGAAACAAAATCACTGTAATGTTATCTGATCGTCTTGCTCCGGTCAAAAGTCTAGCAGCTGCATTGTGCCACCAATTAAAGCTTTCAGATGGTCTTCAAGATCAGTTGAGTACATTGCAGTAGTCTAACCTGAAAGTTACTGAAACATAGATGACTGAGGCCCAGCAAACCACAGTTTGCCAGTTTTGGCGTCAGTGTTTTGTTTCGTAATCCTGAAACTGGAATTATGGTTTGAAGTGGGTTTACAGATGATAGATTGGAAGCAGTGGTAGCCACAGAGTTGATAATGTGAGACCATCATTTGGCACAACGAGAACGAGCCCTGTTTTCATGTTATCCCTATGCTCAATAAGTTCTACTTTCTCCTGGCATGATTTGATGAATTCGCTACTTCTGGGTTTGATGGTACATCTGCACTGGAAACTATGGTTTGCTCTAGTCTTCCAAACTATATTTGTGGCTGGCTTTCAATCAAGCCCAGCAGTATTCTGGTTCAGTTGTAACGACAAACTTCTGGCTTGCAGCACACCAGGAACCAATGAATTAACTGGAGCATGTGAGAACACTGAGACCCTCAACCTCCCAATCTTTGCTTTGCAGGGTTGTTGTACTGATAAAAAGGGGTAAGTCAAGTTCTTCCATGCTGAGTTCTTGGCAGAAAGGTTACAGTGCTAATAGGATACTTGAACATATTTCTGCATCTTCGTTGATTATCATAATTGTATGTTTCAAGGGAAAGGGTGGAGACTTTCACTTTAATTCAGCACTAAAAGCATTAGTTGGTTAAATCTATTCATCATAGATTGTAAAATGTGGATTTTAAAACACAGTTTTAATGAAATCCCCGGGGAAAGGGTGTTCGGTGCTAAAGGAATTATTACTGTTATTAAAAGCAATCCACTGACATCTCTTTGTTCAGGCAATGGATCTCAGGTGTTCCTCCGAACAGATGCCTTCTCTGCATTCTGCCGATAAAGGAGAAAACCATTATCTTCATCCGCTAATCTCTAGACATCCTCTGCATCGATGCCGTTCTTATAATTATTTTAATTGGATGAGTAAGCAATTAATTGGCTGTCAGGCAAGGCGTTCCGTCAGTTCAGAAGCTTTTAATTGGCTTGCAGCTTTATTCTCAAAATATAGGGCGCATGATTTAAGTGCTCAGTTACGCAATCAAAACTCGGAGGCTGTTATCCTGGAGCTCTTCTAGATGAATCACCCATTTGTAGCAGGGCTGGGGAAATGTGAGGCCCTCCAGATGTTGTTGGACTACAGAACCCATCAGCCCCGGCTGCTGCTTATGCTGGCCAACAGATTGCTCTGATAGTATGATAGTAGAAGCAATATAGCAGCTATTGGTAGCCTTGCCCGTCATGTTCCAGTCTTGTCCTTGGATGTTCTATATATATCATTTTTATTAAATTTTCTGAAATATACTCGGAGTCAAGTGTGGCTTTCATGCTCTTTATTCAGCTCATAGTAGTGAGGAGGAATGGAAGTTCCCCCGAAATGTCTGCTTTATATACATTATTTACACAATGGGCCCCACGTGATTGGCTAATTCTGGGATTCTCCTGTAGGCCAATCAGGTTGCGGATTCACTTCCACCAGGAGCTGGATTGGGTGGCTCCTGTGGACCAATCAGACTGCTGCATTCTGGGTCCTATTGTTCTAGGACCAATCAGACTGCTGTGTTTTCCTCCAAACCAACCTCAATCTGAATTGAGGAGGGTGCAAACAATCTAGCTGCCTTTCGAACCATTATAAACAGCCCCACTCCTCGTTCAGCTGTTGTTGGGGGTCTTCTGCTCTCAGTTTTTCCTTCCTTCAGAAAGGGAAATCCTCACCGGAAGGAATCTGTGTGATGCCGAAGGGATTTTTTGTGAAGATTTCTGCACACCATCCCTCAAACCTCAGACAGGCAAATTCTTTCTTCCCCTTACAGTAGGACTGTCAAGTTGCCGACTCTTTTTTTGATTACCTTGTCCTCTGATTCACCCCTGGAGCATGTGAGCAAACCAGAGGTTACCATGAGTTCAGAGACTGCTATCTTAGTAGAACTGGTTGCATCAATCGCCTATTCTTTGACATCTTCATAATCTGTAACTGCCTAGACATCTGGTCCAAGGCCTTATTCGAGTGTTTTATTCCTCTTCATTTAGCTGCAATGACCAAACGTCTGTGTCTAATATTCAGGGACCCCTTTGTCGTGCAACGTGTTGTATTAGTGTGTTTGGTAGATTTATACTGGATTGTCCAAACATCATTCTGCCTTATTAGTTCTTCTGCGATGCTTTTCTGGTGCTGCTGCATTAGGGAGCCAGTGTGGTGTAGTGGTTAAGAGCGGTGGACTCGTAATCTGGTGAACCGGGTTCGTGTCTCCGCTCCTCCACATGCAGCTGCTGGGTGACCTTGGGCTAGTCACACTTCTTTGAAGTCTCTCAGCCTCACTCACCTCACAGAGTGTTTGTTGTGGGCGTGGAAGGGAAAGGAGATTTTGGGCCGCTTTGAGACTCCTTAAGGAGAGTGAAAGTCGGGATATCAAGTCCAAACTCTTCTTCTTCTTCAGGGATCAGCAATCTCTTGCCTTCCAGGTGTTATTGGAGAAGAAACTTAGTAACCTTGGGGCATCCTTGCACTGTAGCATGGGAGCAAGATACACGCATACACACTAGAACATCTGAACAACTTGCAACCTTGGCATTATCAGCACCATGCTCTAACCAACTGAGGTAACTTGTGAGTAGTAGTAGTAGTAGTAGTAGTAATAATAATAATAATAATTTTATTATTTGTACCCCACACATCTGGCTGGGTTTCAGCACCCATATGCCTTACAGCACTTATAAAAGCAGAGTAAAACGTCAAACATTTCAAATCACGAATAAACAATAAAAAGGGTGTCTAGAGGGGGCCAGGTGTGTTATTAACTGTTGGGTTCATTTGCAGAGATTGTATGAACTTTCTCAGATGCAGTGGTACCTCGGGTTAAGAACTTAATTCGTTATGGAGGTCCGTTCTTAACCTGAAGCTGTTCTTAACCTGAAACACCACTTTAGCTAATGGGGCCTCCCGCTGCCGCCGCCACGTGATTTCTGTTCTCATCCTGAAGCAAAGTTCTCAACCCGAGGTACTATTTCTGGGTTAGCGGAGTCTGTAACCTGAAGCGTCTGTTACCTGAAGTGTCTGTAACCTGAGGTACCACAGTATGGGGTAAGGAGTCTATGCCCAATCCTGATGTTGTTAAGACTCCAAATCCCATCAGCCCCAGCCATCATGGCCAAATGCTGAAAATGATGGGAATTGTAGTCTATCAGCATTTGGAGGGCCACAAATTGCCAGTCCCTGTTTAGATGTTGCTCATTACTGTTTCATTGAATCTGTGCTTTACCGTTTTTTCTTTTTAAAATTCCAGCCCCTTTGAAAGGAAAGGTGGCCTGTATTCATCCTATTGTTCCTTATGAAATCTTGTCTTTGGATGCGTTTTCCTCCAAACCAACCTCAGTCTGAACTGAGGAGGGTACAAACAATCTAGCTGCCTTTCAAACCATTATAAACAGCCTCACTCCTCATTCAGCTGTTGTTTGGGGTCCTCTGCTCTCAGTTTCCCCTTCCTTTAAAACAGTTGTACTTCTGCAAATCCCAGGGTCCCCCCAAACTTGCTCTTGTGTGCAGAAAGTGGGCTTTTGGCCGCGTAAGCATCGGCCCTCGGAGCCTGAGCATCAGTGATAGAGGAAATGCTTTCGTTACTATCCTCTCTAATACTGAGCAGCCTGCTTTCTTGGCAACACTGAACTGGAGTTAGCCAAGACAGAAAAAACGGTATCGGGTCCATGTTAACTTGGTTGCTACAGTACTGTCTGCCGCTGTGCCAGAAAAACAACTCCCTTTTGTCCCTAAACAATGGCTTGAATCACAGAGTTTTGACCTTGATATATAATGCAAGCCCCGAGTAATTACAGTACTGCTTTCTATGTAAGCAAACAATTCCGTCTGTAGAGGTTGGAGTGTGGCTGGTTTGCACACTGCCGTTTTCAACAAATGTCGGGAGTGTGTGTGTGTGTGTGGAAACATCATTTTATACTCTGAAGATGTTGGAGCATAGGAGTGGGGAATTTTCAGAGATGAAAAGAAAATATCAATTATGGAGATGCAATTTGCGGCTAGCATCTGGTGCTCTGAGTGGTGGGGCAAGTGGTAAAAAAATGTAAGATGGTCCCCAGGGATGAGAGGGGGAAGGGGAGGTGCGACTTAGAGGAAGAGCACATGGTTTGCAAACAGAATGTGTAGTGTTAGGAATGGGAGAACTTCTCCCATTTTTCCATCCTTAAATTTAAAGCCCTAAACGGCCTCGGTCCTGTACACCCAAAGAAGCGTCTCCACCCCCATCATCCAGCCCAGACACTGAGGTCCAGCGCCGAGGGCCTTCTGGCGGTTCCTTCCCTGCGAGAAGTGAGGTTATAGGGAACCAGGCAGAGGGCCTTCTCGGTGGTGGCGCCTGCCGTGTGGAACGCCCCCCCACCAGATGTCAAGGCAATAAACAACTATTTGACTTTTAAAAGACATCTGAAAGCAGCCCTGTTTAGGGAAGTTTTTAATGTTTGATCTTTTATCGTCTTTCTAATATTCTGTTGGGAGCCGCCCAGAGTGGCTGGGGAAACCCAGCCAGATGGGTGGGGTATAAATACACCATCATCATCATCATCATCATCATCATCATTAATTCAGTTTCCCACGTTTCCAAATCAGTTTAGGACTTTGTTTGTGTCAAGTTTATCCTCAGGCTTGTGTGCATTTTGTCAGATATACACATTTTTTTGCAAAGCGATTTTCACTTGCGCATGCATTTTAATGCACAAATCTATGCGTCTTCGTACACGTTACGGAGAACCACATTGCAAAATTGGGGGAAATGCAGACTTTGAAGGATGTGGTGGAGTTTCAATTCTCATATTGTTCTGGAAAGGGTGAATTTGGTAAATCTGCGCTTAAATGTGAACGGAATCAAATTTCTTCCCTATCCCTGCCTCCACCTATAATGGTCAAATAACAGGAAATGGGTCAAACCTCTCCTTGAGACCTTGGAGAGCACTACCAGTCAAAATAGGCAATATAGGCTATGGGCCCCTTCAGGTTAGTTCCCACCCCTCCAGGTATATTTTGTGACATGTGATTGGCACAATAATAGTGACATTCAGTGGCGGGTTTTTCCTTGAGAGTCCACATATAATCCCAATTCATTAATTTATGTATTGTGGCACAATAGGTCAGTGTGTCTGGAACACATACCAGCTGGAAATGGACCAACATGTCTACCCTGAAACTTTTACAGCTGCAAACAGTACGGATTGTGTATGCACAAGGAAAAGTACCGTATTTACTCGAATATAACACTCACCCTTTTTCGCCAAATTACATAGTGGAAATTAAGGCGCGCATTAGGTTCGATAGCACATTTACATTAGCCAGCAAATGCTTTTATTCTTATCATTTCAAGGTTCTGAAAATTGAGGTGCTCATTAGATTCGATGGCACGTTAGACTCGAGTAAATACAGCACATCTGGAAGGGGGGTAAATCGCAGGAAGGAATATTCCTGCAGCCCCAAGAGCCTGCCAATTCCTTCAGCGCAGTCTTCCAAGTCTTGAGACAGAGAGAGCATGAATGGAAGGGAATGAATTCATTTCATAATCTTCTGTACCCTTGCTCTATAAGTTGTGCTCCTCCTCTAGTACCCAAATTAAACAATTTGGATGATGCCAGTGTCGTTCAGCCCAGACACTGAGGTCCAGCACCGAGGGCCTTCTGGCGATTCCCTCCTTGCGAGGAGTGAGGTTGCAGGGAACCAGGCAGAGGGCCTTCTCAGTGGTGGCGCCTGCCGTGTGGAACACACCCCCCCCATCAAATGTCAAGGAAATAAACAACTATCTGACTTTTAGAAGACATCTGAAGGCAGCCCTGTTTAGGGAAGTTTTTAATGCTTGATGTTTTATTGTGTTTTTAATATTCTGTTGGGAGCTGCCCAGAGTGGCTGGGGTATAAATAATAAAATTATATCATCATCATCATCATCATTGACTTTCTGATGTGCGCTACTGAGACAGGGATGATCAGGCTGTACAAATCCCCAGGAAATGACACTAATGGGCACTGCCTTGGAGTATGTACAACAGTTTTGGACCCCGCAATGCAGATTAAAATGATGATCACATTTCCTGAGTCAAAGCAGTATATGAAGTTCTCCGGCGTCACATCTATTCCCCCCTCATTATGTTATCTCCTCTTTTGGCAATAATTACTTGACACTTCTGCTTCTGCTTCTGCTTCTGCTTCATTGACTATGCAAAAGCCTTTGACTGTGTCGACCATGGCAAACTATGGCAAGTTCTTAAAGAAATGGGAGTGCCTGATCACCTCATCTGTCTCCTGAGAAATCTCTATGTGGGACAAGAAGCTACAGTTAGAACTGGATATGGAACAACTGACTGGTTCAAAATTGGGAAAGGAGTACGACAAGGCTGCATTTTGTCTCCCTGCTTATTTAACTTATATGCAGAATTCATCATGCGAAAGGCTGGGCTGGATGAATCCCTAGCCGGAATTAAGATTGCCGGAAGAAATATCAACAACCTCAGATATGCAGATGACACAACCTTGATGGCAGAAAGTGAGGAGGAATTAAAGAACCTTTTATTGAGGGTGAAAGAGGAGAGTGCAAAATATGGTCTGAAGCTCAACATCAAAAAAACGAAGATCATGGCTACTGGTCCCATCACCTCCTGGCAAATAGAAGGGGAAGAAATGGAGGCAGTGAGAGATTTTACTTTCTTGGGCTCCATGATCACTGCAGATGGTGACAGCAGCCACGAAATTAAAAGACGCCTGCTTCTTGGGAGAAGGGCAATGACAGGCCTAGACAGCATCTTGAGAAGTAGAGACATCACCTTGCCAACAAAGGTCCGTATAGTTAAAGCTATGGTTTTCCCAGTAGTGATGTATGGAAGTGAGAGCTGGACCATAAAGAAGGCTGATCGCCGAAGAATTGATGCTTTTGAATTATGGTGCTGGAGGAGACTCTTGAGAGTCCCATGGACTGCAAGAAGATCAAACCTCTCCATTCTGAAGGAAATCAGCCCTGAGTGCTCACTGGAAGGACAGATTGTGAAGCTGAGGCTCCAGTACTTTGGCCACCTCATGAGAAGAGAAGACTCCCTGGAAAAGACCCTGATGTTGGGAAAGATGGAGGGCACAAGGAGAAGGGGGCGACAGAGGACGAGATGGTTGGATAGTGTTTTCGAGGTTACCAGCATGAGTCTGACCAAGCTGCGGGGGGCAGTGGAGGACAGGAGTGCCTGGCGTTCTCTGGTCCATGGGGTCACGAAGAGTCGGACACGACTAAACGACTAAACAACAACAACAACAACTTGACACAAGCATAACAGAGAGAAAGAGGACATGTGTCTCATGCAATTTGGGAAAGGAACTTTGACCCCCTTGCTGTTCGCTCATCTTGACAGGTCCTCCTGGATGCAAAGAAAGAAACATACAATCATCCCTGGCTGTAAGTCCCAAATTTGCTATATTTTAGGGTCATGCCTTGCAGAGAAATTGAATCAGAAATTTTATGTCTGGGCAATATAAAAATATTTACAATCCCATAATTATTGGCCACGGTTCACATCCATCCTAGATTACTGCAATTTGCATTGCCTGTGGGTTCACCACTGGAAAACTGTCAGAAGTGTTAGCTGCTGCAGAATATGGCAGCCAGTTTGTTAACTGGCTATCTTTACTGAGAACATTTCGGTTGGCTAAACAAGCAGAGACATCACCTTGCCAACAAAGGTCCATATAGTTAAAGCTATGGTTTTCCCAGTTGTGATGTATGGAAGTGAGAGCTGGACCATCAAGAAGGCTGATCACCAAAGAATTGATGCTTTTGAATTATGGTACTGGAGGAGACTCTTGAGAGTCCCATGGACTGCAAGAAGATCAAACCTCTCCATTCTGAAGGAAATCAGCCCTGAGTGCTCACTGGAAGGACAGATCGTGAAGCTGAGGCTCCAATACTTTGGCCACCTCATGAGAAGACAAGACTCCCTGGAAAAGACCCTGATGTTGGGAAGGATGGAGGGCACAAGGAGAAGGGGACGACAGAGGACGAGATGGTGGGACAGTGTTCTTGAAGCTAATAAAATGAGTTTGACCAAACTGCGGGAGGCAGTGGAAGACAGGAGTGCCTGGCGTGCTCTGGTCCATGGGGTCACAGTTATGTACTGAAGTTCTCTCCCTGGGCCAGCAGGGGGATACTGTAGATAGTTATGCAAATGAAGGATTGAAAGTGACGTTCAGTGATTGGATAGTTAGTATGCAAATGAAGGATCGAAAGTGACGTTCAGTGATTAGATATTTTTAGAAATTTGTTACAGTAACAAGGTACTGGAGCTCTATATAAGCAGGCTGACTGAGGCCTTCAGTTCAGTTCTGTTCCAGCTTACAAATAAAGAGCTGCTTTGGAGAAATCGCTGTGTCGTCTGATATGTTCACCCACAACTTAACAGTTACGAAGAGTCGGACACGACTAAACAACTAAACAACAACAACAACCATTTTATTAGGGCAGAAAAGCAGAACATTGCCTCCCCTAATGTCATTGGACACTAGCTTCCATTACATGGAAACCTGGGAAGCTGCCTTAGAATCATAGAATTGTAGAGTTAGAAGGTGCGCTGAGGGTCATCTAGTCCAACCCCCTTCAATGCAGGAATCTCAGCTAAAGCACCCATGGCAGATTCAACCTCTGCTTAAAAACCTCCAGGGAAGGAGAGTCCACAACCTCCCGAGAGAGTCCGTTCCACTGTTGAACAACTCTTACTGTCAGAAAGTTCTTCCTGATGTTTAGTCAAAATCTCCTTTCTTGCAACTTGAAGTCATGGGTTCGAGTCCTACCCTCCAGAGCAGGAGAAAACAAGCTTGCTTCATCTTCCATGCAACAGCCCTTGAGATATTTGAAGATGGCTATCATATCTCCTCTCAGTCTTCTCTTTTCCAGGCCAAACATACCCAGCTCCTTCAACCATTCCTCATCAGGTTTGGCTTCCCGACCCTTGATCATCATGGTTGCCCTCCTCTGCACATGTTCCAGCTTGTCAAAATAAATTGTGGCAAAATAATAAATATAGAAATAATAATAATAATAATAATATTCTGTTGCATTTGGAATTGTGACTGTCTATTTTCAATTAGGGGCTGGAAACATTTCAACTGGCCTCTGTAGCTGCACACCATGGCTTGATCTGCAACAGTTATTAGCAGGAAACGATAGTCCCACATGCTCATTCCTGCATCTCAAATGCACGGCTAAAGAGGCTGATGGAAAAGTTGGCAACCCTGTTCTCAGCTGATCTACATTAACTGCCATATTAATATATGATGTGTTTATATTAACTTGTCAAGGTATCCGATACTTGTAATAAAATACGTTTTATTATATACAACATGCATTATATATAATGCATTCTCTCATGCTTCCCAGTTTCTCTGAGCAGTAGGAAGTTCCAAGGGCTGCTGGTTTGGGCTGTGTTTCTTTGTCAGGTGAAGGTGGTGGAGACTTGCAGGAGTTTTTGTAATATGGCACTGTGGGTTAAACCACAGAACCTAGGGCTTGCAGATCAGAAGGTCGGCGGTTCGAATCCCTGTGACGGGGTGAGCTCCCATTGCTCAGTCCCTGCTCCTGCCAGCCTAGCAGTTAGAAAGCATGAAGTGCAAGTAGATAAATAGGTACCACTCCGGCGGGAAGGTAAACCGCGTTTCCGTGCACTGCTCTGATTCGCCAGAAGCAACTTAGTCATGCTAGCCACATGACCCAGAAGCTGTACGTCGGCTCCCTTGGCCAATAAAGCGAGATGAGCGCCGCAAGCCCAGAGTCGGCCACGACTGAACCTAATGGTCAGGGGTCCCTTTGCCTTTATAGTACCTCGGGTTAAGAACTTAATTCGTTCTGGAGGTCCATTCTTAACCTGAAACTGTTCTTAACCCGAGGTATCACTTTAGCTAATGGGGCCTCCTGCTGCCGCTGCGCCGCTGCTGCACGATTTCTGTTCTCATCCTGAAGCAAAATTCTTAACCCGAGGTACTATTTCTGGGTTAGCGGAGTCTGTAATCTGAAGCGTATGTAACCCGAGGTACCACTGTATCTGCTTAATATATTGTTATAAGTTTGTGGGTGCCAGACCTTTTAACACAGCTAGTGTTAAAAAAAAAGCCGTGTTAAAATATAAGCCAGGCAAGTTTCCATATAGTGTCTGTGTGTGTGTGTGTAATTTTTCATTTTCCCAGTTTACAAATATTTTTAGAAAGAAAAGGTTTGCACAGTCAATATAAAGTGCCCAGTCTTCAAGTTGGCCCCCTCTCCCCTTTCTGCGGTTACTTATCTTTTACCACTGCATTTCCCCTGTTTACTAAATTCCCTTTTGTATTCCCTTAATTTATTCTTACTACACGTTTTCATGTCAATCCTGCTAATGATTTAAGTCATTCACAATAATTCTTCCAAGTAGTCCACAAATTCTTCAAGTGGTCCACAAATTCTCCCCATTCTGTATTTAAAAAGTCTCTCTTCTTGGTTTCTTATTTGCCATTTCTGCGTACTCCATCAATTTTAGTTGCCAGTTCCTCCTTGGTTGGAGCTGCAGGGAAGTTTCTTGAGAAGTATTGGCCTGGTGTCATGAGCCATTAAGAAAAAAAAGGAGAGGTGGCTCTGTGCCAGATGGCAAAGTGGTGAGGGTGCTGTGTGTCATTTCCATAAGGAAACACGAATCCCAGGTGAGCCCCTGGAATCTTGCACCGCTCAGTATTGTATTTTTTGTTGTTGTTGCTTGGATTTATTTATATTGCAACCCGATATGTGAGCGTAACCCTGAAAACTTCTGCTATAGGTCAGGATATAAATACAGTGGTACCTCGGGTTACATACGCTTCAGGTTACAGACTCCGCTAACCCAGAAATAGTACCTCGGGTTAAGAACTTTGCTTTAGGATGAGAACAGAAATCGCATGGCAGCGGCACATCAGCAGTGGGAGGCCCCATTAGCTAAAGTGGTACCTCAGCTTAAGAACAGTTTCAGGTTAAGAACAGACCTCCAGAACGAATTAAGTACTTAACTCGAGGTACCACTGTAATGTAAATATAGAAATAGACCACATTTATATATGCTTGTAAATGTAGTGTGCATATGTATACATGTGTGTGTGTGTTTATGTGTGTACACAAACACACATACAGACCTATAATGACTGAGTAAACACTATATATTTAAAGCACATCTCTCCAAAGAAGTCTGGTAACTGTAATTGGTTTGGGTTGCTGGGAATCATAGCTTTGTGAAGGGAAAACTACAGTTTCCAGGTTTCTTTTGGCTGGGAGTGATGTGCTTTAAATATATGCCATGTACGCAGCACTATCCTTGCACAGGACACTTTAAAATGTTCAGCGCACTACATTCACATTCACTGTCTTCATGTTATCCCTATGACAACACAATTTAATTATCCCCATACTACAGATGGGGAAACGGAGGCTGTGAGAGAACCTCTTGCTGAGTAAGCTCATGGTGGAGGCAAAGATTATGGCTGAAGCCCTCCTGATTCATAGCTATATTGCTCAGCCACCGTGCCGGATGTTTAGCTCTTTTGATTACTCTGCCGTTAAGTGCAGGTATTCAAATAAATAACTTCCAGATAACTTGGCCTGGGGCAGGATTAATCATCACCTCCGTATGTCATGATAAATCACTTGGTTGGCTGATGGTTGTAGATCCCTTTGCTATTCGTCGCCACTGCCCTGTCCGAGTTATGTGTTTACTATGCTCCGCTGCAGATTGGGTTACCGTCTTTTGGCAGAGATAAGCAGAGCACCTGCTGACCCATTCAATTATTGAGAGGAAACGTAACAGAGATATGCATCTCATAAACTGTGCAGCCAGGCATGCTTCCCTGGAGTTCCTCAGATGGCAATTCCCTCTCTCATTTGGGCTGGTGTTGTTATGTAAGCAGGAAAGTTGTGTAGTGAATAATCAGGCTGGACTAAAATATTTGGGGTGGTGTTTTTTTTTTGCTGAGGCACTGGTTTTCTACATGCAAGGAGTTCAAAAACCAAATCAAAATGTGGCTGTGATACCTCTGCCTAGGTCCCCTGAACAGTCTGCCTGTGTTTTGACTGCCTGAACCTCCTATGTACAGTGGTAACTCGGAAGTCAAAGGGAATCTGTTCTGGAAGGCAGTTCGACTTCCAAAACGTTCGAAAACCAAGGTGCAGCTTCTGATTGGCTGAGTTGAATAGGATCCAAAATGCAGCAGTCTGATTGGTCCTAGAACAATAGGTTTCAGAATGCAGCAGCCTGATTGGTCCTAGAACAATAGGATTCAGAATGCAGCAGTCTGATTGGTCCACAGGAACCACCCAATCCAGCTCCAGGTAGAAGTGAATCCGCAACCTGATTGGCCTACAGGAGAATCCCGGAATTAGCCAATCACGTGGTGCCCATTGTATAAATAATGTATATAAAGCAGACATTCTGGGGGAACTTTCATTCCTCCTCACCACTATGAACTGAATAAAGAGCATGAAATCCACTCTCGACTCTGAGTATATTTCAGGTTCCAAAGAATGTTTGCAAACTGGAACACTCACTTCCGGGTTTGCGGCATTCGGGAGCCAAAACGTTCGACTCACAAGGCCTTTGGGACCCAAGGTGCAACTGTACTTAAAACGGAAGGATGTCTACGGTGTCATTCATTCATTTATTTTTCAGGCTCATTTTGTCGATCTCAAACGTTTTCGTAGGGACCGCTCTGAAGTGCCTTTCCAAATGTTATATCTTAACAAATTGTAAAGAAGTCAAGAAACAGGAGAACGGAGAATTTTCTTCACGGGGCGGATGCGTGTTGCTGGATTGGCAGAAGGGCTGGAATGCTATGACATCTGCCCCAAGGGAGTTTCTGCATCAAATAAGTTAGTCCAGAGTAACTGAGGGAGAAAACAAAAGCTAGCCACATCCATACAGGCAATGCATACACACAAAAATGTGACCGTGTTTAAATAACAGATCTCGGAGGCCTCCGTTCAGAAGTTCAATCCCTGGCATCTCCAGTTAGAAGTACTAGGGTGGGATGGAGTGTAAGGATGCCTCACTCTCTCAGTCTCTGTTTCTGCCTGAGACCATGGAGAGCAGCTGCTGGTCAGAGGAGACAATGTTGGCCTAGATGGACACAGAGCCTGTTGTGATATAAGGAGCTTCCTATGTTTATCAGCTCCACCTGGTACGCAGGCTGAGACCCTACCTGCCCGCAGACTGTCTTGCCAGAGTGGTGCATGC
The DNA here is from genome assembly GCF_951804945.1 of Podarcis cretensis. NCBI lineage: Eukaryota > Metazoa > Chordata > Lepidosauria > Squamata > Lacertidae > Podarcis > Podarcis cretensis. The sequence goes on from NC_137176.1 coordinate 82,253,404, forward strand.
TCTAGTTATCTCCCGCTTGGACTACTGCAATGCGCTCTACGTGGGACTACCTTTGAAGGTGACCCAGAAACTACAACTAATTCAGAATGTGGCAGCTAGACTGGTGACTGGGAGTGGCCACCGAGACCACATAACACCGGTCTTGAAAGACCTACACTGGCTCCCAGTATGTTTCTGAGCACAATTCAAAGTGTTGGTGCTGACCTTTAATGCCCTAAACGGCCTCGGTCCAATATAACTGAAGGAGCGTCTCCACCCCCATCGTTCTACCCGGACACAGGTCCAGCGCCGAGGGCCTTCTGGCAGTTCCCTCATTGTGAGAAGCCAAGTTACAGGGAACCAGGCAGAGGGCCTTCTCGGTAGTGGCACCTGCCCTGTGGAACGCCCTCCCACCAGATGTCAAAGAGAAAAACAACTACCAGACTTTTAGAAGGCATCTGAAGGCAGCACTGTTTAGGGAAGCTTTTAATGTTTAATAGGTTATTGTATTTTGATATTCTGTTGGAAGCCACCCAGAGTGGCTGGGGAAACCCAGCCGGATGGGCGGGGTATAAATAACAAATTATTATTATTATTATTATTATTATTATTATTATTATTATTAGTATTATGTTCGTAACTCCAGGGAACTTTTCTTGCATGTGAAGACAGGCTCTGGTAGATTGAACAGACAAGACCAACAGTGTTTCCAATGGTCAAGAGGCAGTTTCTCTACGTACCGTGAGGGGCAGATGTGGCTTGTCAACCAGGGAAGGGAGTCCATTCTAGGAGAAGGAAAACTCTGACCCTAAACCTCCACTGCCTTGTGGGATATCACTGGGAGAAGAAAAGGCTAAGGAGGAAACGCTTCACAAATCCAAAGCGAAGTCCCTCAGACAGTTGGACAGTGCCTTGTGTGCCCCCTTCTGGCAACTCCTGCTGCCAAGCTGGTGCCAAACATTTTGCTCTGCTTTCCTTTGGACCACACCATTAAGGCCAAGAGTCTTGTCGTCTGGGTAGCTCAGGACTTCCATGCACACTGCCCAGGTGTGCTGGGCCCGGGGGTAACCCATGAAATGCAGTCCAGGACCGGACCAGAATCCAGAGGTTCCACTAGGAGTCAGTCTGACAGGGCCAAGGCAGGACACGAGGCAGGAAACCTAGCAAGGACAGGTGCAGGATCTAGCATACAGCAATGTTGCTCCCGCAACCTGGGGCGGGGTCCGACAGCCTTTTATCTTTGTCGGGGTAGCGGCCGGTCCTGATCCCCTGGCGACTCATCACCCTGTTTCGCCCAAAGGCGAGCACTCCTCCTGCGAGTACTCAGGTCTCTTCTTCTCTCAGATCTTAGTCTTTGCAACTCAGGAGACATCAGTGGGTTACTAGACCCAGGGGCCATCTCAGCCTCCCCTGACACAACCGGTACTGGAGCAGCTGTAAGTGATGGCCCAGCTGAAGGCAACGAGGTAATCCCCGCATCTGGAGCCAGGACAGGCTCAAGCCTCTGACTCGGCCCAGCTGGTGTTTGTTGCAGGGGAACCTGAGCAGACTGGGAGTCTTCAGGATCAGGCCCCAGGCTTGGTTCAAATGGTGTCTGAGGCAAGGGATCCGGTGCAGACTTAGACTCCTCTGGTTGCGAGTCTGAGCCCGAGTCCCAGGCCATCACACCAAGCTTGTGCCCTGGAGAGGTCACTTCAGTGCTGCTAATGCAGCAGTTTTGACTTCACCCCTGGAGGCGCACTCCATTGTTTCTTGAGACAGGCAGGTGACAACAACAGCAGCTTCCTTGACTTTTCAAGCCCTCCGTTCCTGTTTGTTTATTCACCCTGTCCCTCGACCAGCCTCTTTTTGTTGTTGTCGTTTAGTCGTTTAGTCGTGTCCGACTCTTTGTGACCCCATGGACCAGAGCACGCCAGGCACTCCTGTCTTCCACTACCTCCCGCAGTTTGGTCAGACTCATGCTGGTAGCTTCGAGAACACTGTCCAATCATCTCATCCTCTGTCGTCCCCTTCTCCTTGTGCCCTCCATCTTTCCCAACATCAGGGTCTTTTCCAGGGAGTCTTCTCATGAGGTGGCCAAAGTATTGGAGCCTCAGCTTCACGATCTGTCCTTCCAGTGAGCACTCAGGGCTGATTTCCTTCAGAATGGAGAGGTATGATCTTCTTGCAGTCCATGGGACTCTCCTCCAGCACCATAATTCAAAAGCATCAATTCTTCGGCGATCAGCCTTCTTTATGGTCCAGCTCTCACTTCCATACATCACTGCTGGGAAAACCATAGCTTTAACTATACGGACCTTTGTTGGCAAGGTGATGTCTCTGCTTTTTAAGATGTTGTCTTGGTTTGTCATTGCCTCTTTAGCATTCCTCAATGCACTCTTCAAACCAAGGACCGAATGAAGATTTCACAGCAATCGAGAACAACAGCCAAGCTCTTTTCGGGTGTGCAGACTGCAGATTTGGTCCAAATGATAAAAGAGGAACATCTTTTTGCCAGGAGGTTGCTGTGGAATGCGCTTGGTTTCCTGCATCTGCGTTTTGCCAACACAAAGAAAAGCTTTTCCTGTCCAGGGAGTTGCTCAGTCTGCAAACACTTAAAAGTCAACTTCTTGGGAGTGACTTTCCCACATCTTGGAAAAGACTGGCGGTTAGCTCCCAATTCAATTCCTACTGGTGGTATGCGCATGTGTCGCAGTTACCATAAATCTCCTTTAGCAAAGAGCAAGAGAAATCTGTTTTCCCCCTCTTCCAGTTGCCAGTGGTAGCACTCCAAGAATATGGTGGAGTCAGCTTGTGTTGCATCCTGTTCCTAGAAAAACAAGGGCATTCCTTTACAGCAGACTTGTAAATAGTCACTTACATAAGAGGAGCTCTGCTGGAGGCCACAGTGCCTTATAAGAAATCTACAGCGGTCAGGACAAATGCCACTGAGGCCAGAGACATAAGTAGATGGAACCACAGATATCTGTCTGACCTTTTACAGTAGACAACAGAAAAGCCAGAGATTTCTACACACCCCTCTCTAGATCCAGGTAAGAGCCACGGATCATAGAATCATAGAGTTCTGGAGATGGAAGGGACCCCAAGAGTCCAACTCTCTGCAGTGCAGGAATCTCAGCTAAAGCATCCCTGAAAGATGGTCATTCAACCTCTGTTTAAAAACCTGGAAACCTGGGAAGCTGCCTTAGAATCATAGAATCGTAAACAGGCTGTTCTCTACTGAAAGAGAACTACATGAAAATGATGTATAGATGGTATATAACTCCAGTACAGATAGAAAGAATGTACAAAACAGGTTCAAACATATGTTGGAAATGTAAGGAAAAAGAAGGGACCTTTTATCAGATGTGGTGGGATTGTAGAGAAATTAAAAAAATTTGGGAAATGATATATAATGAGTTGAAGAAAATGTTTAGATTAACATTTGTAAAAAAAAAAAAGCCTGAAGCATTTCTGTTAGGGATTGTAGGGAAAGACCTGCCAAGGAAAATGAAGAACATATTTATGTACGCGACAACGGCATCAAGGGTCTTAATAGCACAAAGATGGAAGAAAGAAGAAACCCCGACAAAAGAACAGTGGCAAGCGAAATTGATGGACTATGCGGAATTGGCCAAACTGATGCACAAACTACGTGATAAGGACAACTGTGACTTTAAAGAGGAATGGGAACCTTTTACAAAGCATTTTTAAAAACAACAAAATGAGTTGGACTCCTTGGCAGGTTTTGAATAAACATGCACTATTTGCTAGAGATTTTTACACTTTTGTAACATGCAGAGAACAATATATGCAAATAAATCAGAAAGAGGAACTGAGGGAAGTCGTGGGGGGAGGGGGTATGTGGGGGGGAATGGGAAAAAATACAATTGTTGAAATAATTTGTTATGTGAAAATAACCAATAAAAAACTTTTTAAAAAAAGAATCATAGAACCGTAGAATTGGAAGGGGCGCTGAGGGTCATCTAGTCCAACCCCCTTCAGTGAAGAAGAAGAAGAGTTTGGATTTGATATCCCGCCTTTCACTCCCTTTAAGGAGTCTCAAAGCGGCTAACATTCTCCTTTCCCTTCCTCCCTCACAACAAACACTCTGTGAGGTGAGTGGGGCTGAGAGACTTCAAAGAAGTGTGACTGGCCCAAGGTCACCCAGCAGCTGCATGTGGAGGAGCGGAGACGCAAACCCGGTTCCCCAGATTACGAGACTACCACTCAGGAATCTCAGCTAAAGCACCCATGACAGATTCAACCTCTGCTTAAAAACCTCCAGGGAAGGAAAGTCCACAACCTCCCAAGGGAGTCCATTCCACTGTTGAACAGCTCTTACTGTCAGAAAGTTCTTCCTGATGTTTAGTCGGAATCTCCTTTCTTGCAACTTGAAGCCATGGGTTCGAGTCCTACCCTCCAGAGCAGGAGAAAACAAGCTTGCTCCATCCTCCATGTGGCAGCCCTTGAGATATTTGGAGATGGCTATCATATCTCCTCTCAGTCTCCTCTTTTCCAGTCTAAACATACTCATCTCCTTCAACCATTCCGCATAAGGCTTGGCTTCTAGACCGTTGATCATCTTGGTTGCCCTCCTCAGCATGGGCTTTCACGTCGTACTCTGCTTAGAGGTTTAAAAAATATCAAGTGCTTTCAAAATGTTTTAAACAAACTAGCTGTCAAATGAAAGGTGGGGTGCGGAAAATAAAAAAAACTGATTTTTTTGGGAGGAGGACTCTGCTTAGCTTTGAATGTTACCACTCCAGTTGACACTGGGTTGCTCCCTAGAAGATTTTCTGCAGTGCTCCCGCAATGCTGGCACATCATTGCTGTCTAAAGCAGCTATAGAGTGACAACAGCAGGACAAAAACCAAAACAACCCCCTGAACATTTATGGTATGAGAAGTGAGCAGATTTTATCAGGAAGTTACAGGATATGCATCAATGGAAAACGAAGAAGTATGGTATCCTCAAAACCTTTGCAGGTACAAATAGTGTTGAAAGTGAGTTTAGCTATGATTGCTCTGGTGGCATCAAGAACACAAATGATAATGAATATGGGGGGGGGGGTCTTCTCTGGTGGCCTCGCCATAGGGAAACTATTCATGGCTACACACCAGCACTGCATTTTCCTATGTGTGGCGAGTCATGCATGCTTCCTGTCTCTTGTTTCTGGAATTAATGCCGGAAAAGAGAGAAGGAAGGCCTTGACAATCTCCAAAACTAGGCATTAGATCTCCAGAGCTGAGCAAAATCAAGAGAAACAGCAGCGGGGACGGGGACGATGAAGAGGGAAAGCGATCCCCTGAAATGTTGTTTGTTAGTCCAGATTTGGTGTTTGCTTTTTAAACTTTGGAGTTTTCATTTTGAGTTCATATGAGAGAGACAGAGTGACTTGTCAAAGGCATGCATGTTCCCATGGCCCTAAAATTTGATGCGGGAGACTAATGATTTTCTCCCCACCCACATCCACATTCCTTTGCAAGATGGCTGTCTGAAAAATTTGAAGCAGGCCTCTCAAGAAGAGATTCCACAAGCTTGAAATCTGAAATATCTGCCCAGCCCTGACTTAATCTTACCTCCACCGCTGAATTACCTGCAAGGATTCATTGCACTCATACAGTAAAGAACACAAATGTGACAAGGGGAGAGAAAAAGAGCAAACTCTGTTCTGCCACATTTCCTCTCGTACGGTGTGACTTGGAGAGGAAATACCAAAATACCACCAGAAAGCTTATTCCCACAGTGCATTCAGCCTAATCGAAACCAGAAGCACTCGGCGTTGTCCCTGTACAAAGGCTACCCTTTGCCAGACTTCCAGATCAAAGAGACTCTGAAGAACCCCAGATATTCAGCATCCCTCCAGAATGACCCTCTGATCCCTCGAGAAGGCCATCTTTTGCTAGCAAATAATGGTTGTCCAAGGAATATTACGGGGATGCGGGTGGCACTGTGGGTTAAACCACAGAGCCTAGGACTTCCTTATGTAGGATGTCCTTATTTTTATCGGAGAAACGTTGCAGGGTATGGAGTTATGCAACCCGCGAGCCAAGGAGATAAGAAAACTATACAACCTTTAGAAGGTATCTGAAGGCAAGCCTGTATAGGGAAGGTTTTTTTTAGTTTAATGTTTTATTATGTTTTTATACGTGTATGTTGGAAGCTGCTCAGAGTGGCTGGGGAACCCAGTCCGATGAGTGGGCTACAAATAATAAAGTTGCTATTATTCAGTGTGTGTTTTTCTAGAAAAAATGGAGTTGTTACATTAAGTGCCACACTTTTTAACAGCAACAAAAGAGAGGTGTCAGCATTGCGTATCCTTGAGTACCCGCAGAATAAAACACTGCTATTATTATTATTATTATTAGGGACGCGGGTGGTGCTGTGGGTTAAACCACAGAGCCTAGGACTTGCCAATCAAAAGGTCAGCGGTTTGAATCCCCGTGACAGGGTGAGCTCCCGTTGCTCGGTCCCTGCTCCTGCCAACCTAGCTGTTTGAAAGCACGTCAAAGTGCAAGTAGATAAATAGGTACTGCTCCGGCGGGAAGGTAAATGGCGTTTCTGTGCGCTGCTCTGGTTCGCCAGAAGCGGCTTAGTCATGCTGGCCACATGACCCAGAAGCTGTACGCCGATTCCCTCGGTCAATAAAGCGAGATGAGCGCCGCAACCCCATAGTTGGCCATGACTGGACCTAATGGTCAGGGCTCCCTTTTCCTTTACCTATTATTATTATTAATAATAATAATTAAATAGGACATTCCTATTTTCACCGGAGAAATGTTGGAAGCTATGGAGCATAATGTGTAAATTGGCTCTTGCTGAGGCACAAGGAATGGACATTCTGCAGAGTTTTACCAGGGCTGAACACAGAAACAAATTTCAATGTGTGAGCTTACGCTCCAGTAGCCCCATTTCAAAAACGAGCCTCCGTTTTCCATATCTACAGCGCTTGCTGCTCTCTCTCCTCCCTTCCTGCTATAAAAATGGCACAGTCACAAGTTTCGGGGAAAGGAAAACAGCTTATACTGCAAGCCACGCTCTTTTTTTTTTCCTTTCCCATTTGTGCTGCCCCCAAACACCATATGCCAAACCCACAGCAAGCAACCACATTCAGATGACCTGCTTTGTTAAAGCTATTTTTTGAGGACACTGGAGAATCACCCACTTGTCCCTCCTGAAAAATTAGTGTGGGCGACACGGGATCAGGGCTAACACATGGAGAGGGGAGCACTTAGTAAACTCCCTCCCAGGGGAAAACGCACACACCCTAGAAACCTTCTGCCAGGGAACAGGCTGGTTCAATCAAATATATGGCATGCAGCATCCATTGCTTGCTTAGACCTGCCAGGTTACACTGCTGCACTAAGCCAAGTTGGCCATGTGCCCCCCCCTTTTATGCTTTATTTGTCATAATTGCATCCATACATCCAAGACAAATCATTACAGTCATACCTCGGGTTACAGCCGCTTCAGGTTGTGGGTTGTTTTGGGTTACACACCCACCGAAACCTGGAAGTACTGGAATGGGTTACTTCCGGGTTTCGGCGGTCGCGCATGCGCAGAAGCACTAAAGCGTACTTTGTAGACGCGCCGCTGCGGGTTGCGAATGTACATCCTGCACGGATCACGTTCGCAACCCGAGAATCCACTGTAGCTATATATCAAAATCATGAAGATAAAATTCAAAGAAATGTAAATCTTCAAATCATAAGTTTGTTACATAGTTTGACTTCCCGTCCTTTTCAACATCCTTTAACTCCAATAAACCTATTGCCTTGAATTATCAATGTACAGTATTAATAATAAACTAATAATGTACATCTTGTCTATTCTTACCCTTATATCTTTTACAGAGCTTGCTCAAATGCTGCGACTTAATTCAAATTGCAACACTTATTTTTGAAATATCTCTTTAGAGGTTCCCAATTATCAATGAACTTTTGGTTTGGCATATCTTTGATCTTTTCTGAGGGACTATCTAATTCTGCATAGGCCACGTGCCCTTTCTATGCCATACTTAAAGGTACAGAAGCCACGCCAGGATCTATAGTGGCAGTGGCAAACCCAGTGCTGGATTTATGTATAAGCTAAATTTATGTATAAGCTCCTCTGCTTCCCTTTCCAAATCTGATCCTGGCTCATCTAAAAATGCATTTCTGTCTTTGACAGAAGCCTGCCAACAAACAGTGGGGGCGAGACCCCAGAAGCTCATTATGACTGCAGTAATCCCCATGAACTTCATTGGACCTTCTGCTTCTGAGCAGAAAATGCATATGGTTACTCTATAAGCGACACGTGTGAAATCTGCCCTCTTAAGGCTGCCTAGGATCGTGGCCTTAATTTGGAGAGCATTACTTGGTAGTCAGTGGAAGAGAGTTATCTCTATACCAAATGCACATTCTTGGCACTACATGCGCTGCATCTATTTATTTGTGAAATTTATAACCCACCCTTTACCAGATGGCCCCTTTTGATCCACAGACAATGGAAATTCCATAAAAATAGAAATTTAAAAAAGGATTTTTCGCAGGATTACTGTTGAAAATATTTTTAAAATAACTCTATGGTGTGAAATATTGCATAATTAGGGTCTGATCTTGTTGCATGTAACAATAGATGATATATGCACAGGATTGGACCTAAGAACCCCCTTTCAGCACAGAGGAAGACCATCCAATCCTTTTCATAATGATCCTATTAAAACACATACACACTACATGCAAAGAGCACTCCCACCCGAACATTCAGATACAATTTTGAGCCGTTAGCCAAATAACTAATTTTTATATTCACACTTTTATTACTGCCTAATTTTTCAGCAGGGATGTCTGTGGCTAACCCTGGCCCCTTCACGGCCTCTTCTTGCATTTGATCCAAGTCTCCCCTTTTAGGGCTGAAATATTTGAAAAGACAACAGAAATAAATGGGGCATGCACATTACGGAGAAATTTTAAAACTGAACTGGAGTTGATTTGCAACAGGCCTGTGAGGAATGCAAATCACATTCATCCATAATGATATAGTTATTTGAAGAAGGTTGTGTGTGTTTTTGTTTTAGGGTTTTTTTTGGGTTTTTTTGCTGGTGGGTAAGACTCAATGCGAAAACTTAACTTTCTGCCAGTATCAAGACAATGGGTTTGAGCATGTGGCTTCTTTGCAAGCCCAGCTCTGTAAAAAAATTGCTCACAAGAGCAGTTCTTAAAAGTTAATGCGAGTAAGGATTTCTGGGCCGAGCGTACAAGTTTGTAGAGTGATCCTTCCTGACGTTGCAGAAGTTAATTGCTTAGCACCATTTATTTTGCGCAAGGAAAAGCAAGCATTTGCAGACAATTAAAACATGAGACAATCAACATAGCAAAACCAAGCACTTTCTCTGTGATTTGAAATTTAAGACAACCATACATAAGGAGCAGAGACACAAGTTGGACTCCCGTCTCTCGACTAAGCATCCCTAAAGATGGTGTTGATAACTCACCAAGACTTGTCCACAGTGATCTCCCATTCCAGAAGTGCCCACCAAAATGTAGGCCATCATTCCATATTAAAGGTTAAAAATTATTTTCCCACGGGCAGCTGAACAGGGAAAAAATGGTCCACACTGCTCCAGTGATAACTCCCAGGAATTGGGGGTTACTATTTGATTTCTTGGTTCAAACTGAAAGAAAATCCAAAGTCCAGGGATCCACAGATGTTTTCTGGGAGCCTAAAAGTTTTTGACTTGCATCCATAAAAGTCCTGGCCGGTAAGGAGACACAAATACAATTGGTAAGGCAGCAGGAAGGAAAGTCTACCAAAAGGGGCTGGGGGGTGGGGGTGGCGAAGCCACTCACTGGACACCCTTTGGGCTGATAGAAGAGATTTCAGGAAATCCAAACACTTAAACAGGAAATCTGAATGCTGGATAAACATTCCATAATCTCCACTGCTAAGTGAACATGCAACCTCTCCTGTTAACCCTTCCCTGCTCTGGGCGGAATGCAAAACTCAATTGGACATACTTTGTTGTAACCGGATCTCTCTTAACGTTCCACCATGTGCTTGCGTGTGTCTCTGAGGTATGACATTACTCCAGAATGGTGGTTAGGTTTTTCCCCCTCCCCTTTCTTCGTTTCTTTCAGAATTTACTAGCATCTGGCGGGGTTAGAAAGCCTCCTTCCTCCCCATTGTTCCGTAATCTGTGCCTGGCAACATTTTAGTTAAAAGCGTGGCGATTTTCTGCCGGTTAATATTTTCCACCAGCCAAGCAGTCCTGCAGTGCAGCTTTGATTTGTAGCAGGAAAGGAATGCTAGGATACTTATTAGCTAAGTGTGTCCACCCCCCCCCCATGGCTCCTTTTTGCTTTGTTTCCATTGCACAGAGTAGCTCCCCTCCACGAGCATTCCTCCTCTTCTTCACATGCTCCTACATGTCATTTTCTCAAAGGTTAATTTCTGTGTGTCACCTGTTGATTTATTTTATTATCCTCCTGGCCCTCTGTGTTTGGTCAGGGAGTTCCGGTTGCAATAATTCCATAAAGAAACCAGAAAGATCACTTAAAAGAAGATCTTGGGTTGTGGCCAATGTTAGTTCTACTCAGAGTCCAACCCACAGAAATTAATGGACATGACTAACTTGGGTCCATGCATTTCAATGGGTCTTCTCTCTCTGTACAGTGGAACCTTGGTTCCCGAACGGCTTAGTTGTCGGACAAATTGGCTCCCGAACACTGCAAACCTGGAAGTAAGTGTGGCAGTTTGCAAACGTTTTTTGGAAAACGAATGTCTGATGCGGCTTCCGATTGAGTGCAGGCAGCTCCTGCAGCCAATCGGAAGCCGTGCCTTGATTTTCTAACAGACTCCCAGAATGGATTAAGTTCGAGAACCAAGGTACCACTGTATAGAACTTATCTGGGTGCAACTCACGGGGTGGTAGTTAGAGTAGACCCCTTGAAGTTGACATATTTGACTAACTGTTCCCTACTAAGGCCATAAAGGTAAAGGTAAAGGTACCCCTGCCCGTACGGGCCAGTCTTGACAGACTCTGGGGTTGTGCGCCCATCTCACTTAAGAGGCCAGGGGCCAGCGCTGTCCGGAGACACTTCCGGGTCACGTGGCCAGCGTGACAAAGCTGCATCTGGCGAGCCAGAGCCGCACACGGAAACGCCGTTTACCTTCCCGCTGGTAAGCGGTCCCTATTTATCTACTTGCACCCGGAGGTGCTTTCGAACTGCTAGGTTGGCAGGCGCTGGGACCGAGCAGCAGGAGCGCACCCCGCCGCAGGGATTCGAACCGCCGACCTTTCGATCGGCAAGCCCTAGGCGCTGAGGCTTTAACCCACAGCGCCACCTGCGTCCCTACTAAGGCCATATCCTGAACCAAAAAACAGGCATAAAGGTAAAGGTAAAGGTACCCCTGACCGTTAGGTCCAGTCGCGGATGACTCTGGGGTTGCGTCGCTCATCTCGCTTTACTGGCTGAGGAAGCCGGCGTACAGCTTCCGGGTCATGTGGCCAGCATGACTAAGCAACTTCTGGCGAACCAGAGCAGTGCACGGAAACGTCGTTTATCTTCCCGCCGGAGTGGTACCTATTTATCTGCTTGTACTGCTGTGCTTTCGAACTGCTAGGTGGACAGGAGCTGGGACCGAGCAACAGGAACTCACTCCGTCGCAGGGATTCGAACCGCTCACCTTCCGATCAGCAAGCCCTGGGCTCTGTGGTTTAGACCACAGTGCCAACTGCATTTTGTTGGGTGCTGAGCGTTGTTAGGAGACCCCATTCCCTTACTACAATTTCCAAAACAGTTTAATAAAGGAGATTCTGACTCAACATCAGGAAGAACTTTCTCGGCAGTAAGATCTGTTCGACAGTGGAACTGTCAAAGCTTGGGACATTGTGGTCTCTCCTTCCTTGGAGTTTTTAAAGCCGAGGTTGGGTGGCCATCTGTCCTGGATGCCTTAGCCGAGATTTCTGCATTGCAGCGGGTTGGACTAGATGACCCTCGGGGTCCCTTCCAACTCTGCAATTCTGTGATTCTACAAAATGCACGAAGGACAGGACTATTGATGACTATTAGCCGTGATGGCTCTGCTCTGCTGCCACAGCTGGAGACAGCAATGGTTCTGAATACCAGCTGTTGGAAACCTCAGGAGGGGAGAGGGGTGTTGTGTTCGAATCCCGCTTGAGGGTTTACCACAGGCTGGCCACTGTGAGAACAGGATGCTGGACTCAGATGGGCCATTGGCTCCCCTTATAGTTTATTGCACTACTAAAATCCAGAACACTAAGACCCGGTGTGAGGGTAGTGGGAAGGTGCCGTTATATTTTGGGTATTTTGTCTCAAGCTTTAAAAAAAATAGCTCTGCGTGCCATTTGGAAGGGAGGACAAACTGGCCGTTTGTTCTGTGGCTCGTACAGGACATGCTCCGAGGCTCCCCTGCTTTGCAAAGGCGCACATGCCCTCACCAATGTCACCAGACTGTAGCAGCTGTCCAACTGTGCAGAACAGCGCCGCATAACAGTTCGGGAACAGAAGTGGAAAAGGCGAGAGCCAAAGGAAACAGCAGGAATTTCGACATAGTTGCTCGGGATGAAATGTATCTAATCCTCAAGCATTTAGATGCCTGCTTTATTCATGTGCGGTGTGTGTGTGTGTGTGTGTGCGCGCGCGCAAAAAGTTTAGCAGCCACAAATACACAAGGATTTCACTCACAATTTTGTTTTGCTTTCAGCACAGGAGAATCTTGAGATTAAGAATCTTAATGGTTTTTAAATTGGCCTGATGTGTACATTCTTTCTTCTTATCCCGTGCCAACAAGTTAATGAGACATACTGATATTTATTTAATGTTCGTGTTTCAGACTTTTTTTTTTTAACCGCCCACTAGCATAGGTTACTTGAAATGTGGAATGGATAGGTCTATTATAGGAACATAAATTTTGAAAGTATTTCAGGGTCATCTAGCCCAACCCCTCACCGATGCAGAAAATTGGTGGTAGGGTTTTAAACAGGGCTCTGCTTAAAAACTTCAAATGAATGAGTTTCCAAGGTGGTTTTTCCCATAGCCAGATGTTTCATACTGTGGCGATCACACAGGGTCCCTGGACATTTAACGGTCTATTGATCCCTGTGCCACCACTGTGCTCGCTTCCCCATTGCCACCAACCCGTTACTCTCTGGTAAAACACTGAGTCCAGACAGTTGTTAAAAGTGAACAAAAAAAACCCACAACAAGTTTATTTTACAAACATTAACAAGTTTATGGTTTCTCATAATATTCCTGACAGTATCTTAACTTTAGTTTCTTTACCGGCCTATACCTTCCTAATACCTTCTGACTGATTATCTCAACTGTTTGGCTGACTCCTCTTAACAAATTCTCTCACTCTCTCACACCAGCCTAGTCCAACCCACAGACTTATCCTCTCTGTCTCTTCTAACTCCAGACTGTCTTCTCAACCACCCTAACTCTAGGTAAAGGTAAAGGGATCCCTGACCATTAGGTCCAGCCGTGGCCGACTCTGGGGTTGCGGCTCTCATCTCGCTTTATTGGCTGAGGGAGCCGGTGTACAGCTTCTGGGTCATGTGGCCAGCATGACTAAGGCGCTTCTGGCGAACCAGAACAGCGCATGGAAACAACGTTTACCTTCCCACCGGAGCAGTACCTATTTATCTACTTGCACTTTGATGTGCTTTCGAACTGCTAGGTTGGCAGGAGCAGGGACCGAGCAACGGGAGCTCACCCCGTCCTGGGGATTCGAACTGCCAAACTTCTGATCGGCAAGTCCTAGGCTCTGTGGTTTAACCCACAGCGCCACCCGCGTCCCACCCTAACTCTAACTCCCCCCAAACTCCTCTGTGCTTAAACCTTATACAGTCATACCTTGAGTTGAATGTGCTTCAGGTTGAGCGCCTTCAGGTTGCGCTCCGTGGCAACCCGGAAGTAACGGAGCGCGTTACTTCCAGGTTTCGCCACTTGCGCATGCACACATGCTCAAAATGACGTCACGTGCATGCGCAGAAGCGGCAAAACGCGACCTGCGCACGTGCAGATGCGCCATCGCGTCTTGCGTTCCATTCAGGATGCGAACGGGGCTCCGGAACGGATCCCATTCACATCCCGAGGTACCACTGTACACAGTTAACTCCGCCCCTTGGGTTTCCATTGGTTAGTCCTTTTACAATTAGTTAACCCTTTCCTTATGAACCCAGTATGATGTCACACACCTAGGAGGGCAAGCGCCACACATACCATCTTGTCTTCTGCTGTTTATGTATGAACATGCTTATGAGCTGATGGAAAATCAAGCTTCGTTCCCGATTGTAGAACTGTAGAGTTCAAGAGGGACCATGAGGGTCATCTAGTCCAACCCCCTGCAATGCTGGAATCTTTATGTCCAATGTGGGTTTCGAACCCGTGACCCTGAGATTGAGAGTTTCCTGCTTGGAGCCTGTGTACAGTAGAAACCAAACTCCTCCAGCCAGGCCACACCTCTGAGCTAGCTCTACAGGAGCTGCTTGCCCTGGCCATAGCTGGTTCTCTGAAAAGGCCCTTATTTAAATAATTGTGCATACATTACAGATATTGTCAGGAAGTTCTCCCTCATGCTCATTCAAAACTCCCTTTCTTGTAATTTAAACCTGTTTTTTCAGGTCCTCCCCTCTGAAGCAACACAGCACGAATCTACTTCATCATTTTCCAGGAACATTGGTTGCTGTTTTATATTGAGTCAGACAATTGGTCAATCAAGTTCAGCATGGCCTACATTGCTGGAAGAAGCTCTCCAGAATCTCAAGCTGAGTTTTCTCCCATCTTTACCCAGAGTTGCCAGGGATTGATGTGATTTAATGGATTACAGTACGCTTTCCTTTCACATGAATTGCAAAGCATCTTCTAAACAATCAACAGCAAGAACAGGGCATCACAGATGCAATAAATGGTACAGAACATTAACAGATCACCATTAAAATAATGGCACTCCATAAAACACTATTAACAAAATGACTAGGAAAGTAAGCAAAACAGCACAATCGTGTTGTGGGATTCACAAAGCACAACAGCATTAACATTCTGTAAAACAATATTAGCTTTGTTAACAAAATAGCAACCAGAAAATAAATGAAGCACTGTTGAGTTCATGCAAACACTCTCCCCAACCCCATGACTCATAACCTCCCACTTGATTCAATTCATTAAAATACACATAATGCAAGAACTCCTTTCTGAAGATTTCTAGTACTGGAGCAGTGGTGTAGCATGGGGGGGGCACAAGGGAAGTTGCCCCGGGCACAAAATTGTTAGGGGCACAAAATTTCAACACCTGATGCTGCCCTATTACTGCTGCACACTTCCATTGTTGGTCTCCATTGAAAATGGCTTCTCCATGTGAACCAGGAAGTGATAATAATAATAATAATAATAATAATAATAATAATAATAATATAATAATTTATTATTTATATCCCGCCCATTTGGCTGGGTTTCCCCAGCCACTCTGGGCGGCTTCCAACAAAACACTAAAATACAATAACCTATTAAACATTAAAAGCTTCCCTAAACAGGGCTGCCTTCAGATGTCTTCTAAAAGTCTGGTAGTTGTTTTTCTCTTTGACATCTGGTGGGAGGGTGTTCCACAGGGAGGGCGCCACTACTGAGAAGGCCCTCGGCCTGGTTCCCTGTAACTTGGCTTCTCGCAGTGAGGGAACCGCCAGAAGGCCCTCGGCGCAGAACGATGGAAGTGGAGACACTCCTTCAGGTTTACTGGACCGAGGCTGTTTGTCTCCAGACAATGGAATGACTCTTCTTTTCTTATCTCTGTGGCTCCAATTTCCTGGGTCACACAGATGCTGTTAGGCTTGTTTAACTCCCTCCCTCTCACCCACCCCATCCCTCCACACAGCCCTGGGTACTTGCAACCCATGCTATGCCACTGTGTTGGGGGGGGTGGCAAGGCAAATGGAACAAGCCATTGCCTGATAGCCAGTACAAAGCCTTTCTGCCATCACCAGGATCGAAGCTGGGCCTTCTGCATGCAGGGCAGGTGTTAAGCCACTGAACTATGACCCCATCTGTGTGACAGTCCTTTAAACATTTGAAGATGCTTCTCATCTCACCTCTTTATTTCCTTTTCCCTGAGGCTACAAATGCCCTCAAACTTTCCTCATAAGTTGTTGTGTGGGGTTTTTTTATTTTTGGAATTTTTTATTTATGATTTTCAGGTTTATACATTTCACTAATTTTACAATCTTTTTAACATTTCAAAACTCAACTTCCTTCCCCCTCTTTCTGCGGTTCCTTAAATGTATTTTTAATATCTTCTGCATATCCAAATTAACTTAATTTGTTAATTTATTTGTCTACTTGAAATATACACTCTTACGAAACTGCAGGTTATTGCAATAATCCTGCCAATGTTCTTATCTGTTTACAATTTATCTGTAAATATTCAACAAACCATTTCCATGCTTTTATAAAAGGTTTGTTATCTTGATTTCTTATTCTTCCAGGACTTTTTGCCATTTCTGCATAATCTGTGAGTTTTTATATCCATTTTCCTTTTCTGGGACTTCTACTTCTTTCAATTTTGGGGCGAGTAACATTCTTGCCACTGTGTTGGCATACATGAATAAGTTTCTGTACAGGTTTGGTAGTTCTGTCCCTATAATTCCCAAAAGATAAACTTCTGGCTTTTTAAAAGAAACGTTATTTTAAACATCCTTTCAAATCGTTATATATCATTTCCCAGTAAGCTTTAACCTTACTACAAGACCACCAAATATGACAAAAAGAACCTTCTTTCTCTTTACACTCTTATTTGATTTAGATTTATACAGTTTTGCCAATTTACTTGATGTTGTCATTGTTGTTGTTGTTTAGTCAGTTTAGCATCCCAGCTAGCTTGTAGGGGCCACTGTCAAGGGATTTTCCCCAATGCAAAAAGTTCACGGCTTTATGTTGTTGTTTAGTCATTTAGTTTTGTCCGACTCTTCATGACCCCCTGGACCAGAGCACGCCAGGCACTCCTGTCTTCCACTGCCTCCCGCAGTTTGGTCAAACTCATGCTGGTAGCTTCGAGAACACTATCCAACCATCTCGTCCTCTGTCATCCCCTTCTCCTTGTGCCCTCCATCTTTCCCAGCATCAGGGTCTTTTCCAGGAAGTCTTCTCTTCTCACGAGGTGGCAAAAGTATTGGAGCCTCAGCTTCAGGATCTGTCCTTCCAGTGAGCACTCAGGGCTGATTTCCTTCAGAATGGATAGGTTTGATCTTCTTGCAGTCCATGGGACTCTCAAGAGTCTCCTCCAGCACCATAATTCAAAAGCATCAATTCTTAGATACCATCAATATATCATTTTCATATCATTTTCTCTTAGACCATAACGTGCTGTAAATTTTATATCCATATTCCACAATTGTTCCCATGTGCTTTCCTCATAAGTTTTAGCCTCCAGACTCCTCTCTGTCTTTATCCTCCTCCTCTGGACGCAGTTAAATCAAAAAAAGGAGAACCTCCATGCTTAGGGGCACTATATCTCTGAGGCTGTCGGGGGCTGGTCTGGATTGGAAGATTGGGAAATGCAATCGCAGGGAAATCAGCTCCTAACAGAAGAGGAGGGGGAGTATTTCCCCCCATTTCCAGCGTTTCCAGAATCAGAGATAAGCAGACACAGAAGCTGCTCAGTTGAGAGAGGAGCTAGACAGCTATGAGATAGTAGCTAAGCAACCAGAAGGGAGGGAACAGCTGGGTGATACATCAGTTGAGAGTGGGGGGGAACTCCTTCCCTCTCCCCGAACTCGGAGGTCCAAGTGTTTCAGAGAAAAAAGGGGGGCACTTTTGCTGAGGAAGTCAGGGTGAGGAGTCAGAGTAGGCAACTGATATCCTTGCGGAGGTGTGCCTGTTTGTGCTTGCAACATAATGCTGTAATAAAAGGACTATAGGTATACCAAATGCTCGTTAGTTCTTATCGGTGAGAAGGGAGAGGGGAACTCCCCGTCCTTGACAGCGGCCCATGCATGCTGGGGACTGCTATCTCCATCCTTCCTGTCACTTATGCTATTTCTGGGAACATCTGGTCAGTTACTGGGAAGCAGAGATGCTGGGCCGTATTTCTGGATGCTGAATTTGGCACCCAATTGTGCGCTTTCTTTGCTTCTGCATGAAGATGCACAGCCAGACCAAGGTCGCCTTTACATTGCAAAATCTGGAGACAGCATGACCTAGTTGTTTACTGCATGTTAGGGCTGAACTTTCTATGAGGATGTTGTTGTTCTGGCAATTTCAGCCTGCTCTTTCTCTTTCTCCTTTTCCCTCTCAATCCTTAACACACACACTTACTTAAATCCCATGTAGAAGGAAAATTGCTATGCACTGCAATAAGATAGCATGCATAATCTTCCCTTGGAGCACAGAGACTAAGCAGAGGAGAGACGGACGCCCTCGCTTGACAGATGTTCCCACCAGCTTCTCGATTTCTGCACACTCTTCTCCCCACTCTAACCTACACAGCGATGAAAAGCCAAATTCCAAATGTGCCGTGTGACTCTAGATGCTGGGCTTCACAACAATGCGCTAGGGTGGTTGGCAAACTCTCACAGAATCGACTAAAAACGCATAGGGAGAGGCAGCGTAAACACTGACAACCCTGTTATTGCATAAACAGAGTTTTCAGTCGCAATATTCGGCACTTAAGTGGCTTAAGGGCTCCTCGCTGGGTTTCGAACAATGTCTCTCTGCAGCCTGGCTTTCAGCTCCGAACCCCTTCTTGCTACTTTCTTCCAAATGAGCAATCAAGGAGGTTTCCTGGGGGCCTCATTCCTGCTGGTTCTCCTTTTTCCAGAACGAAAGCAAAGGGTGCTGGTGGGGGTCCCTTATACACACCAAACTCTGTTGGAGTTCCGGTATCAGGGCAATGAATGTGCCAGTGGTTTTGTCCCCCCCCCTTGCCCAGAGCTCATTCAGAAAAGCACAACAGAAATGGCATTTAACAAGGGTGCCTTTAAAGGCAGCGCTGTGCATTTGTTAACCCGATTAGCAGTCTGGTCCTGTGCAACGTTTCACAGTAAAAACAAAACAAAACACAGAGGCAGGCTTCTGTGTGCTCGCTGCTAAATCCTCCCCTCCTGCTGCATAAATTCTGCACCAAGGCAAGCCATGTTTTCAGGCAAGGAAAAGATGAATCCTACATCCTTTGCAAATGATGCAAACGTACGAGTCCTCCCAGCTGATAAGATCTCGGAATGATTTGGATTTCATGGAGGTTACCTCCCCCACTGTTGTCTTTGTCCACGGATGTCTCATATACCCCAGGTAGTGTGGTTGCTGACCTTGAGCCAGACATCCTGGAGAGTGAAGTCAAATGGGCCTTAGAAAGCACTGCAAATAACAAGGCCAGTGGAAGTGATGGTATTCCAGCTGAACTATTTAAAATTTTAAAAGATGATGCTGTTAAGGTGCTACACTCAATATGCCAGCAAGTTTGGAAAACTCAGCAGTGGCCAGAAGATTGGAGAAGATCAGTCTACATCCCAATCCCAAAGAAGGGCAGTGCCAAAGAATGCTCCAACTATCGCACAATTGCACTAATTTCTCACGCTAGCAAGGTTATGCTTAAAATTCTACAAGGAAGGCTCAAGCAGTATGTGGACCGAGAACTCCCAGAAGTGCAAGCTGGATTTAGAAGAGGCAGAGGAACCAGAGACCAAATTGCAAATATGCGCTGGATTATGGAGAAAGCTAGAGAGTTCCAGAAAGACATTTACTTCTGCTTCATTGACTATGCAAAAGCCTTTGACTGTGTCGACCATGGCAAACTATGGCAAGTTCTTAAAGAAATGGGAGTGCCTGATCACCTCATCTGTCTCCTGAGAAATCTCTATGTGGGACAAGAAGCTACAGTTAGAACTGGATATGGAACAACTGACTGGTTCAAAATTGGGAAAGGAGTACGACAAGGCTGTATATTGTCTCCCTGCTTATTTAACTTATATGCAGAATTCATCATGCGAAAGGCTGGGCTGGATGAATCCCTAGCCGGAATTAAGATTGCCGGAAGAAATATCAACAACCTCAGATATGCAGATGACACAACCTTGATGGCAGAAAGTGAGGAGGAATTAAAGAACCTTTTATTGAGGGTGAAAGAGGAGAGTGCAAAATATGGTCTGAAGCTCAACATCAAAAAAACGAAGATCATGGCTACTGGTCCCATCACCTCCTGGCAAATAGAAGGGGAAGAAATGGAGGCAGTGAGAGATTTTACTTTCTTGGGCTCCATGATCACTGCAGATGGTGACAGCAGCCACGAAATTAAAAGACGCCTGCTTCTTGGGAGAAGGGCAATGACAGGCCTAGACAGCATCTTGAGAAGTAGAGACATCACCTTGCCAACAAAGGTCTGTATAGTTAAAGCTATGGTTTTCCCAGTAGTGATGTATGGAAGTGAGAGCTGGACCATAAAGAAGGCTGATCGCCGAAGAATTGATGCTTTTGAATTATGGTGCTGGAGGAGACTCTTGAGAGTCCCATGGACTGCAAGAAGATCAAACCTCTCCATTCTGAAGGAATTCAGCCCTGAGTGCTCACTGGAAGGACAGATCGTGAAGCTGAGGCTCCAATACTTTGGCCACCTCATGAGAAGAGAAGACTCCCTGGAGAAGACCCTGATGTTGGGAAAGATGGAGGGCACAAGGAGAAGGGGGCGACAGAGGACGAGATGGTTGGATAGTGTTTTCGAGGTTACCAGCATGAGTCTGACCAAGCTGCGGGGGGCAGTGGAGGACAGGAGTGCCTGGCGTTCTCTGGTCCATGGGGTCACGAAGAGTCGGACACGACTAAACGACTAAACAACAACAACCTCCCCCACTCATGCATGGCGGCCCAAATTTATTTATTTATTTACTTATTGAATTTTTGTCCTGCCCTTCCTTCGCAAGGAGCCCCAGGCTGCAAACAGATGTACTGTTTAGGAACAGAAACAAAGTAAAAGGACATCCCTTGAAAATTCATCTTTTCCTAGCAGCCTTTGAGCGGGTTGATTTAATTCTGCTCCTGTTGCATTCTTAATTGATGCATTAACAAACAAACAAACAAACAAACAAACAAACAAACAAACAAACAAACTTGGCTTTATGTACTCAACACTTTGCATTTGTTTGCAGCGTTCTGGATTCCCTCACCTAAAACAATGAAAAGTGGCCCATAATATTTTTTTTTTGAAGAAGAAACCTTTCTACAGTGGTACCTTGGGTTACAGACACTTCAGGTTACAGACTCCTCTAACTCAGAAATAGTACCTCGGGTTAAGAACTTTGCTTCAGGATGAGAACAGAAATCGCGTGGTGGCGGTGCGGCGGCAGCGGGAGGCCCCATTAGCTAAAGTGGTGCTTCAGGTTAAGAACAGTTTCAGGTTAAGAACGGACCTCCGGAACGAATTAAGTACTTAACCCGAGGTACCACTGTACTTAGCTTAGCCCAAGGTGCCACCGTATTATGAATTTCCCTCCTGCTTCTTGCAGTACTGGAAGGAATGCACACCCAAGACATGCATTCTGCACCACTAAATATTACCTGGGGGGCTGTTGTTATCAGCAGGAGACACCTGGCTGCTCTAATGCCCAGTTCTGGACTCAGCGCCTTCATGTGCTCCATAGGCTCTCTGCTCCTGCACATGGAAACATCCTTCCTGTTTGTTCCCACACGGCAAACCTGCCTCTCTCTCCAGAACGGGGAGCAGCTGCAGCCATTGCTGGCAAGATACACAACGGCCATTCATGGAGGAGCCCGGAAACATGAGACAGACTTTTAACATTTTTTTTGTAATAGGTAAATTTGCAATGTGCAAGGACTGTTGATTTGCAAACGATTTCGCAGCTTTCTTGGGCACTTCTGTGCAGCCCTAGAATGGAATAAGACGGACAAATCTACCAGTTTTAGTTTTTCCATTTCTCACTTTTCCTGTATCAATTAAAAAGGAAAAACAACAACTACGTGGGAATTCGTGGGCATTTTCATGCGAATTTCTCCTAATATACGCATTTTTCTATGCAGTTTTGTCATACACATTTTTGCAAGCATCCCCCCACCAATATAACGCATTGTTGTTGTGTTATCATCACCCAAAGGGTGCTGGGAAACTAAAGGAGGCGAGAGGGATCTTGTGTTCGAGTCCTGCTTGCTGGTTGGCCACTGTGAGAACAGGATGTTGGACTAGATGGGACACTGACCTGATCCTGCAAACTCTTTTTATGCACACTTCCCCCCCCCCAACACATGCATTTTTTTGAACACATGCATCTTGAAATTTGTATAAGTGCAATTTTTCTAAGCATAATCCTGTTTCAGTTTCCATATTGGTTCAAAGGGGACAAACTTTGAATAATTGTGGTTACACTTCTTTAAGGGAAGTTTTTAATGTCTGATTTTTGTTTTGTTTTTAATATTCTGTTGGCAGCCCCCCAGAGTAGCTGGGGAAACCCAGTCAGATAGGCAGGGTATGATAATAAAATTATTATTATTATTATTATTATTATTATTATTATTATTATTATTATTATTATTATTACTACTACTACTACTACTACTACTACAGATAATTGTCAGATAGGGAGGCAGGAGATCTATTTTTTCCCTAGTTATTTTTCCTTTGTTCTTCTTTCTCTTTTTAACGTTTTCTTTCTCTTTCATTAGTTTTCTTTTTTATATACTGATTTTTATTATCTTTTTATTAATGTGTTTGGATTTTAGTGCTCAGTAGGTTTAAAAACCTTCAATAAAATTGGTAAAGGGGGGGGGGAATTGGTAGTTTCTCGTTAAAATGCATCAGCCCTGATTATCCCTTCCTTTAAAACCCACCCCATATTGAACACCGGAAAGCTATTTTATCCTGCCTGGAGAGAAACCAGGGGAAGCAAGAGGGCAGAGAAAACAACCAATCAACCAACAGATTACTTATTCTAGCTCTGAATTTCTGCCCCTGCTTTATCAGCTAATTGCTTCCTACTGTGGGTCCATCTGCCCTGGCTTCTTGGGACTAAACTCCTATAGATGACAAGGCATGAAATATTTCTGTTTGTGCCAAGAAAAATCAGAATGCCTTTTAGCACCCTGTTGGCACCTGCAAGCTCACTGGACCGGAGAGCATTTTTTAGTTTAGAAGCTAGACTTTGGTGGAAAGAGATTCCTTAAAGGAAAGCTAGGTCCAGTCAAATTATAATTACAAATCACGCTTTGTGCATGTGCAGAAGCGCCAAATCGCAACCTGGGTGTGCGCAAATGCGCAGACGCGGGTTCCAAACACTGAGGGTTGTGAACGTGCATCCCGCACAGTTCATGTTCGCAATCTGAGCATCCACTGTACTAACCAATGAGATAATGAATTGAGCCAAAATGCAAACAAGCTAAGGAGAGAAAAGATTGTTTCCAGTTCGGGTGGGCAGCGGAAGAGTTATTATAGACTTCTGAATACGTCAGGAAAGTATCTCTAAAAACAAACAAACTGTAATGAATCACAACAGAAAGAACCGGAGGAGCTGCCTCCAGAGGTTGCTGCAGATGACGTTTTACGTCTCCTTTTGCACATGCAGCGCTCTGCTTCGCCGAGAGGTTTCTGCTCGTCTCTGCCTCCCCCCCGAAATGAGTGTGGGGGCTGGCATGTGGCCCCTGTCTCTGCGCTGCATCTTGCACAGATGCTTCTGCTCAGCAGCTGGTGCCACGGTCGTGCTGAGCGCCATGGCCCATGCCAGCAGCTGGTGCCCCTTGAAAGTTGCAAACACTGCTGGGTGTTATGCTGAGGATGACATAACTCTGTCGGTGACAGGGCACATGCCTGGAGCAAGGAGGAAGGAGAGGAACATAATTTCTAATTAGCATTGACACTGGAGCAGAAGACTCAGCCAGGAGGAGCACTGGCACAGACAGATGTGGAAAGCCAGAGCGTGAGGTCATCCGAGGCATTTTGACCCAGGTAGCCGTGAACTACATAGCTACAGCTATGCTTTTCCCAGTAGTGATGTATGGAAGTGAGAGCTGGACCATAAAGAAGGCTGATCGCCGAAGAATTGATGCTTTTGAATTATGGTGCTGGAGGAGACTCTTGAGAGTCCCATGGACTGCAAGAAGATCAAACCTCTCCATTCTGAAGGAAATCAGCCCTTAGTGCTCACTGGAAGAACAGATCCTGAAGCTGAGACTCCAATACTTTGGCCACCTCATGAGAAGAGAAGACTCCCTGGAAAAGACCCTGATGCTGGGAAAGATTGAGGGCACAAGGAGAAGGGGATGACAGAGGACGAGATGGTTTGACCAAACTGCGGGAGGCAGTGGAAGACAGGAGTGCCTGGCATGCTCTGGTCCATGGAGTCACGAAGAGTCGGACATGACTAAATGACTAAACAGCAACAACAAGCCGTGAACTTTTTGCATTGGGGGAAAGCAAGCACTTTGCAAACCGAGATCTAGGGCATCAGGAGGGAAATATCTGTAGCCCGGCCCTTTGCCTTCCGCATTGGTCCTCTCTTTTGTAGGATGATGATAATACAGTGGTACCTCTGGTTGGGAATGGGATCCATTCCGGAGGCCCGTTCACAATACGAAAAGCCTGCAACCTGAAGCGTCGTATCTGTGCAGGTGCGCAGCATGGTTTGGCACTTGTGTGCATGTGTGAAGCATGATTTGGTGCTACTGTGCATGCGCGAGTGACGAAACCCGGAAGTAACTCTTTCTGGTACTTCCAGGTCACCGCAGGATGCAACCTGAAAAAACGTAACATGTAGCAAATGTAACATGAGGTATGACTGTAATTAGATTTGTTCCCCACCCTATGGAGATCAGGGACCATGCAAAAATGTCTTCAGCTCGTGTTGGTTTTCACAGAATTGTTATAAGAATTTAAGGTCTCAAATATCTAAATTTAAGGGACGTGGGTGGCGCTGTGGGTTAAACCACAGAGCCTTGGACTTGCCTATCAGAAGGTCGGGGGTTCGAATCCCCGCAACGGGGTGAGCTCCCGTTGCTCGGTCCCTGCTCCTGCCAACCTAGCAGTTCGAAAGCACGTCAAAGCGAAAGTAGATAAATAGGTACCCCTCTGGTGGGAAGGTAAATGGCGTTTCCGTGCGCTGGTCTGGTTCGCTAGAAGCGGCTTAGTCATGCTGGCCACATGACCCAGAAGCTGTACGCTGGCTCCCTTGGCCAATAAAGCGAGATGAGCGCCGCAACCCCAGAGTCGGCCACGACTGGATCTAATGGTCAGAGGTCCCTTTAAAAGGTAAAGGTACTCCTGCCCATACGGGCCAGTCTTGACAGACTCTGGGGTTGTGCGCCCATCTCACTTAAGAGGCCAGGGGCCAGCGCTGTCCGGAGACACTTCCGGGTCACGTGGCCAGCGTGACATCGCTGCTCTGGCCAGAGCCAGAGCCGCACATGGAAACGCCGTTTACCTTCCCGCTGGTAAGCGGTCCCTATTTATCTACTTGCACCCGGAGGTGCTTTCGAACTGCTAGGTTGGCAGGCGCTGGGACCGAGCAGCGGGAGCGCACCCCGCCGCAGGGATTCTAACCGCCGACCTTTCGATCGGCAAGCCCTAGGCGCTGAGGCTTTAACCCACAGTGCCACCTGCGTCCCAGAGGTCCCTTTACCTTTATATAAATTAAATGTTCATAAATTTACAAGGCAAATGCATACAGAAGTACATGTAAACCTCATGTCTGAAATGGTACAGGAGAACAATCATAAAACCATTTTGACTGTCCCAAATTGACTTCAAATGTTTCTCTACAAGGAGGAAGGAAATGGGTAAGTCTTTCCATCGTCTTTTGCTTACCTGTCTTTAGGGCATCTCTGTGTATGAAAGGGGTGAGCCTGTGACCTGGATTCAGGAATTAAAGTAATTACCATCACAAAAGAATGGCCGGGCTGCCCAAGTAACCAATCACTGGCCATTGTCAGGTATCCTGGCAGACAGGATTATTGTTGTAGACCGCCTCCTTCTGTGATGTAGGTATGATGTTTCTGGGGGTGGACTTGAGCTACAGGGCTGACAATTTCAAAAGTCTATATAAGCGCTTGGACACCATGGTTCTGGGTTCCTCCTCCCTCCTGCATGTGGTGAGTGAGGACCCTGTTGCAACAGTTTAATAAAGATCAGGCTTACTAGCTGCTTTGCTTCTCAGTATTCTCTAGTTGGCCTCTGTTATTTTCTCCTACCGATAGGGGACCCACTTAAGGACTCTATAGGAGTCCTACACCACACTCCAAGGAGTGTGGTGGAGTCTCCTTCTTTGGAGGTCTTTAAGCAGAGGCTTGACAACCATATGTCAGGAGTGCTCTGATGGTGTTTCCTGCTTGGCAGGGGGTTGGACTCGATGGCCCTTGTGGTCTCTTCCAACTCTATGATTCTATGATTCTATACAGGCTCTTGGATACCCCATAAGGGAAAAGGAGCAAGTTTTGTTTAATAAATAAATAAATAAATAAAATATTTTATTTATACCCCGCCCTTCCTGGTTCAGAAAACTGGGCTCAGGGCAGCTGACAACAAATTTAAAACACTTAATTGATGCAACAAAAAACAGCATAAAATGCAGTATAAAACATGAATAACAATAAATTCAGAATTTAAAAATCAATTTAGGGGGGAAATCCATCCAATAAACATTAGATGATCACCAGGGCTAACTGGCTAAATTAGTCCTATTTGGGCCAGCGAGGAGTCCAGGGGAGAATTAGCTGTGGGATCCCAGAGTGGGTAATCGTCATAAAAAGGGGGAGGGGGAGGGAAGGAAGGGGAATAAAAGATCAGGCTAAGTTCAAATTGAAAGCCAGGCGGAATAGCTCTGTCTTACAAGCCCTGCGGAAGGAAGTTAAATCCTGCAGGACCCTGGTCTCATGGGACAGAGCATTCCGCCAGGTTGGAGCAATCACTGAGAAGGCCCTGGCGGAGGATAATCTGACTTCCTTAGGGCCCGGGACTTCTAAACTATGATTATTCATGGACCTACATCAGAATCATAGAATTGCACAGTTGTAAGGGACCACGAGGATCATCTCATCCAACTCCCTGCAGTGCAGGAATATTTCGTTCAACATGGGGTTCAAACCCACGACCTGGAGATCAAGACTCTGATGCATTTTACCACCTTGTTTTGTGTTATGTAGTGAAGTTCTCAGCCTGGGCCAGCAAGGGGATACTGTAGATAGTTTTCACTCAGGTCCCCATATGCAAATAAGGAATTGAAAGCGACGTTCAGTGATTGGCTAGTTACAGAAGGTTGTTACTGTTGCGTTGTAGTGGAGCTCTATATAAGCAGGCTGGCTGAACCCTTCAGTTCAGTTCTCTTCTGGCCTGTGAATAAACAAGAGCTGTTTGAAGAATCGCTGTGTTGTCTGATATGTTCACCCACAACTTAACATTTTGCTGTATTTGTAGATCAGACCTCAGCCTGTGCAATAAAACACTTCCTGGTTGTAGGTCAGTTCCCCTTTCTTATCCTTGCAGGTTCTTCTTTGATTTCCTTCTGTGGGCAAGGCAGTCCCGTTGCCTCTTTCTCTCCTGCTATGCCTTTGACTGCCTGTCTCAAATTGGCCTCTTTAGAATTGGCCCCCTTTAGCAAGACTGCCTTGCTGGAAAAGACCCAGTGCTGTAAAAAATGCCAGCTACTTTCCTCCCCCTGAGATGTCCCGAGCCTGCAGGGAAGAAAGGGCTTGAAAAACAAAAGTATCAAGAGAGAACAAGGAGCCAAGGGGAGGCAGGATTGATGCCAGAATCCTGGCCTTCATTTGTTCACTGACATTCCTTCACATGAGCTGGGCTTGGAGCAGAAGAGAAACAAATGGAAAATTGTATGCGGGAGTCTTGGAGATGCTTCCATTTTTTTTTAACGCAGATCATCTGTTTACATTTATCTGGAAAAAAAGACACATCTGTATTGCAAAGGCTGATGTGACACTCCAGTTTTGGGGACGGTGACCCAATTTTCTCATTTGAACTGTAATCCATGAGAAATGTCAGAATCGGTAGCTAGCAACATCTGCAGAGCAAAGGTGTGCTGTTGCCATTTTTAAAAACTGCAGTGTTCTTTAAAAGGTTGGTATTGAAGACAAATCTGTCGAGATGAGCAGAAATAATGGAAAACATGTGTTTCTGGCACGGTTACATAAACATACAGTATACGCAGAGTAAGAGGGGACTTTTTCCTCCAAAAAGAAGAAACGTCAGCAAATTTCAAATACTTCCGAGTCCCAAAATGTTGTGTTTAATGGAATGTAAAAAGCCAACGGTGTCTAGAGATCTACTGATAATAAAAAGGGACTTGTCAGGATTATTAGATAAGGAGATGGATTTAGGAGGACTCATAACAACACCAATAGGTGACTCCTTGCAGAATCGCAGTCTTAATCCAAAAAAAATGCTACACCATGGGTAGGCAAATTAAGGCCCGGCGGACGGATCCAGCCCAATCACCTCCTAAATCTGGCCCACGGATGGTCCAGGAATCAGCGTGTTTTTACATTAGTAGAATGTGTCCTTTTATTTAAAATGCATTTCTGGGTTATTTGTGGGGTATAGGAATTCATTCATTTTATCCCCCCCCCCAAAAAAAATATAGTCCAGCCCTCCACATGGTCTGAGGGACAGTGGACTGGCCCCCTGCTGAAAAAGTTTGCTGACCCTGTTCTAGAACTGCATAGGAATTTGTTCATTGCCCCCCCCAAATATAGTCCGCACCCCCCCAAGGTCTGAGGGACAGTGGACCGGCCCCCTGCTGAAAAAGGTTGCTGACCCCTGTGCTACACCTTTCCAGTTAGGGAGCAGGACCTCAATAGCAGAGTTCATGGTTTGGGTGCAGAAGGTTCACAGTTCAGACTGCACCATCTCCAGTTAAAAATATCTCAAGCAGCCTGACTGGCGCAGATTTCTGCCAGAGGTCTTAGAGAGCTGCAGGCAGTCAGAATTCATACTATTGAGAGTCAGTGTGGTGTAGTGGTTAAGAGCGGCAGACTCGTAATCTGGTGAACCGGGTTTGCGTCTCCGCTCCTCCACACGCAGCTGCTGGGTGACCTTGGGCTAGTCACACTTCTCTGAAGTCTCTCAGCCCCACTCACCTCACAGAGTGTTTGTTGTGGGGGAGGAAGGGAAAGGAGAATGTTAGCCACTTTGAGACTCCTAAGGGTAGTGATAAAGCGGGATACAGTGGTACCTCGGGTTAAGAGCTTAATTCGTTCTGGAGGTCTGTTCTTAACCTGAAACTGTTCTTAACCTGAAGCACCACTTTAGCTAATGGGGCCTTCTGCTGTTGCCGTGCCGCTGCTGCACGATTTCTGTTCTCATCCTGAAGCAAAGTTCTTAACCCGAGGTACTATTTCTGGGTTAGCGAAGTCTGTAACCTGAAGCGTCTGTAACCCGAAGCGTCTGTAACCCGAGGTACAACTGTGTCAAATCCAAACTACTACTACTACTACTACTACTCTTCTTCTTCTTCTTCTTCTTCTTCTTCTTCTTCTTCTTCTTCTTCTTCTTCAGGGATTGGCAATCTCTTGCCTTCTAGGTGTTATTGGAGTCCTCTCATCATCACCCATACCCTCCAACATTTCTCCGATGAAAGTGGGGACATCCTATTTAATAATAATAATAATAATAATAATAATAATAATAATAATAATAATAATGTTATTTATACCCTGACCATCTGACTGGGTTGCCCCAGCCACTCCGGGAGGCTTCCAACATACAAAAAACCCCAAAATAATACATTTATTACATTTATTGAAGTTGTGCATTCCCTGTAAGAATAAAATTCTTTTTTTCTTTTCTTTTTTTTAAGAAAAAGGCTTCAGTGTTCTGTAGGGTGCTCTTTCTTTCAGTTGCATATTTATTTGCAAGACATGGTTATAATCTCTGGTTGTAGCCAAAGTGATGCCCTCTGGCTGTAATTGAACTACAATTCCCATCACCCCCAGCCAGGATGGCTAATGGCCAAGGAGGATGGGAATTGTTAGATGTTGGTGCCCTCAGGTCTAGGTGGTTTTTCATGTGCTCAATGAGGGGGAATGTTTGGACCTCGTGAATTGATTTTAAGAGGAGATTATGTTAATGCCTCATGTTACACAGGGACGGAGACACTTCACTGCTGAAGCCACGGGCAGAATATTACACTTGACTCGGATCCGGTTGACAAAGTCATCTTTGCAGCGATGACTAATCCCCATGGAATATTGCAACATGGAGGCGTCCTCCTGATTGCGTTAAGAAATCCATCCACGAAGCCCGAACATTGCGTTGGAAGAGGCTCACTTCTTTCTCCATCTGTTATTGCCAGCCTCTCGGCGTGCCTTTCTGCCATTTCTTCAAGGATGATTGCTCTTTTTCTAAAATTAAATTTGTCCAAGATAGATTAAAAAAATATTTAAAATCCCCCCTCCTCCTCCTTCTATTCTTTCTCGTTTCTCCTCATTTGCCTGGTGTCTGTTTACTGGCTTCTAGTGCTCTGCGTTCGAGCACGATTTTTCATTTCTTCTCGTTTTCTTTACGTATTCAGAGCAGAAGTAAATTTGATCAAAAACGCAAGGCTGAAAAAGAGCAGCCTTGTCTCCATTTACCTCCACGACGTGTAACGCAATCTAGGGCTCCTCCTCTTGACCTACTTATTGAGCATCCATCCTGATTTGCTTGCACAAAGCTGCTGCGGAAGTTAGATTAGGACTGACTCTGCTCAGCATTTGTTCTGATTTGTTTGCAGGGAGCCTATTATAATATAATAATAATACTTTATTATTTGTACCCCGCCCATCTGGCTGGGTCTCCCCAGCCACTCTGGGCGGCTTCCAACAAAGATTAAAAATACATTAAAATGTCGCACATTAAAACTTCCCTGAACAGGGCTGCCTTCAGATGTCTTCTAAATGTCAGGTAGTTGTTTATCTCTTTGACATCTGATGGGAGGGCATTCCACAGCGCCACTACCGAGAAGGCCCTCTGCCTGGTTCCCTGTAGCTTTGCTGCTCGCAGTGAGGGAACCGCCAGAAGGCCCTTGGTACTGGACCTCAGCTATTAAGCCATGAACATTCATCCTACATTCATCCTGATTTAATTGATAAAAGCTTGGGTGTAAAGGTAAAGGGACCCCTGACCATTAGGTCCTGTCATGACCAACTCTGAGGTTGCAGTGCTCATCTCGCTTTATTGGCTGAGGGAGCCGGCGTACAGCTTCTGGGTCATGTGGCCAGCATGACTAAGCTGCTTCTGGTGAACCAGAGCAGCACACGGAAATGCCGTTTACCTTCCCGCTGGAGTGGTACCTATTTATCTATTTGCACTTTGACGTGCTTTCAAACTGCTAGGTTGACAGGAGCAGGGACCAAGCAACGTGAGCTCACCCCGTCGTGGGGATTCGAACTGCTGACCTTCTGATTGGCAAGCCCTAGGCTCTGTGGTTTAACCCACAGCGCCACCCACGTCCCTTTCTCCAAACTAAAACATCCCAAATGCTGCACATACAGCCATATCCACCTGCTTAGTCATTTTGCTCGCCCTTTTGCTTTTCTAATTCTACAATATCCTTTTTGAGGTAAGGTGAGCAGAACAGTACACAATATTCCCATCGCAGCTGCAGCTCAGATTTGCATTGATTAAAGATGCGTTTTTAAATTATTATTTGCATCCTGTCCTTTCTCCCAAAGGAGTTCTGGGCAGCCGAACATCAAGCAAAAGAACAACAAAACTTTTTTAAAAGCAATTATTATTAAGTCAAATGTAAGTACTGAAATATACTCGGAGTTGAGTGTGGATTTCATGCTCTTTATTCAGCTCATAGTAGTGAGGAATGCCCCCGAAATGTCTGCTTTATATACATTATTTACACAATGCGCCCCACGTGATTGGCTAATTCCAGGATTCTCTTGTAGGCCAATCAGGTTGTGGATTCACTTCTACCTGGAGTTGGATTGGGTGGCTGCTGTGGACCAATCAGGCTGCTGCATTCTGGATCCTATTGTTCTGGGACCAATCAGACTGCTGCATTCTGAATCCTATTGTTCTAGGACCAATCAGACTGCTGCATTCTGAATCCTATTGTTCTAGGACCAATCAGACTGCTGAGTTTTGGATCCTATTCAACTCAGTACATAACAAGTACTTTCAAAGGCCGCATAGATTAGTTGATAGCAAATGGTCTAGAAAATGGTTTAGCAGAG
This sequence comes from Podarcis cretensis, assembly GCF_951804945.1. Lineage (NCBI taxonomy): Eukaryota > Metazoa > Chordata > Lepidosauria > Squamata > Lacertidae > Podarcis > Podarcis cretensis. The sequence continues at coordinate 82,285,524 of NC_137176.1, forward strand.
AGGGCCTACCAGTGGTGTTTGCTGAGTTTTGATACTACTGATGGAATGGAAGGAATAAATGGATTTCCTACAAACACTCCTAAGGTTCTTCATGCGAGACAAGTGATCCCGACTGAGCCCATGCTGACTGGTGCATTAGAGGTTACTGCCCACGCATTTCTGCTGCGCTTTTCTGCTTGTGTGGTGGCACCTAGTTAAACCTTACTGTTTGAAGTAGTTTTCCCTGGAGGCTGAGGACAAGAACAGGAGTCATACTCAAATTCACAGTCAAGAGCTTCTTTATTGCCTGACTGGTTGCACAAGCACTTCTGTTACTATTGTATACAAGCTATTTACATTCCTTCTCTATCTCTCCAGCACGGTATAATCTCAGTCCAGTCATTAACAACCCTGACACAGCAAAACTCACAGTAGCAGCAGCAGCACACATTGTCTTACTTCCAACCTTGTTGTCAGTGTGTGTGCTGACTGTGTGTGTGTGTTTGTGTGTGTGTGTGTGTGCTTTCCTTGTGCGGAAATTGCAGCCTTCAACTTCCTCCCTTTTATTTGCACCTCTACCTGACACCAATCAATCCTAGAGTGCCACTTCTATACACTAAAGAAAATTCTGGAACCCTCTTTAAATAAATAAATAAATAAATAAATAAATAAATAAATAATACCCCACCCATCTGGCTGAGTCTCCCCAGCCACTCTGGTTGGCTCCCAACTGAGTGTTAAAAACAATACAGCATTAAATATTAAAAACTTCCCTAAACAGGGCTGCCTTCAGATGTCTTTTAAAGATAAGATAGCTGCTTATTTCCTTGACATCTGATGGGAAGGTGTTCCACAGGGCGGGCGCCACTACTGAGAAGGCCCTCTGTCTGGTTCCCTGTAACCTCACTTCTTGCAATGAGGGAACCGCCAGAAGGCCCTCGGAGCTGGACCTCAGTGTCCGGGCTGAACGATGGGGGTGGAGATGCTCCTTCAGGTATAATGGACCGAGGCCATTTAGGGCTTTAAAGGTCAGCACCAACACTTTGAATTGTGCTCGGAAATGTACTAGGAGCAAATGCAGATCTCTCAGGACCGGGGTTATGTGGTCCCAGCGGCCAGTCCCAGTCACTAGTCTAGCTGCCGCATTCTGGATTAATTACAGTTTCTGGGTCACCTTCAAAGGTAGCCCCATGTAAAGCACATTGCAGTAGTTCAAGCGGGAGATAACTAGAGCATGCACCACTCTGGCAAGACAGTCCGTGGGCAGGTAAGTGTTGGTTTTGCAAGCCCCCTCCATAGAGGCTGGCCCCTCTCACTGTCCTCGGAGCTTGCTTACCGGTAACCTCCTCTGGCTGATATCCAGACAGACCAGGGAGATTTTGATAGGCGACATTTTCCCAAGCGTGGGTAAAATGCACAGCCCCCTCCTCCTGCTTCCGCAGGGGAAAGAAAACAAGTCAGAAATCTATTTACATGATGTTTATTTCTGACATTACAGCACTAGAGAAAAACACGTCCTTTCAGTTCAGTTCTTCCAGCAGGTCTGACAAACTTCCTGAACATGCGCACACAGAAGGTTTCAAGTTACACTCTTCACAAAGACTTACCCAGCCTGTGAATGTCCTGGGAAATTCTTCTTTCCGACAGATAGGCGCATCATGTGATGTCAACAAACTGGCTGTCTGCAGCGGTGGTGTTTCCATATACTGACAGTAAGATCTCAGCCTGCGTACCAGGTGGAGCTGGTAAACAGCCGCCCTGGACACAGAATTAGCCTGCACCTCATGGACAGCTGTTAGTCCAAAATGACTCCCAGGCTGTGCACCTGGTCCTTCAGGGGCACAGATACCCCATTCAGGACCAGGGAGTCCCCCACACCAGCCCGCCCCCTGTCCCCCCAAAACAGTACTTCTGTCTTGTCAGGATGCAACCTCAATCTGTTAGCCACCATCCATCCTCCAACCGCCTCCAGGCACTCACACAGGACCTTCACCACCTTCACTGGTTCTGATTTGATAGAGAGGTAGAGCTTCCAGGAACGTTTATCTGTTTCTTAAAGAATGCTTTCCTAACATGGTGCACCAAAATATTCTTAGTTTTGACGGAATCCTGCCATCATAGATGGTGCTTAGCATAGCATAGAAAGAAGATACAATGAGGCAGAGAGTATTCTCATAATGGCCGGGCAGCTCCGTCCAACCTCTCTCCTCCGGCAAACTTTTATTTATTATCCTTTGTCCTCCCAGCCGCATGGCCATTTTCCAAAGTCTCCTGTTACCTCATCCGGTCAAGGCTTTTATTGCATCCGTCACCATATAAGGTAATCATTGCCCAGAGGAATGTCAGGGGGCACCCTGCAGTATTTACAAGCCTCTGCCTTGGCTTTATGACTCCCACATGCCCTCTTTCTTTATTTTATTAATCAGAATCATATATGTCAGTACCAATACGGTTATAACGAGCGCGATAAGCGACTCTTGTAAGGGCGGGAGCAGGCTGCTGACCAGAGAACCATGCAGTACATATAGAGATTAAAGAAGGAATACATTGAATACAGCAACACAAAATAACACAAATAACTACTATAATGATCACTAAAATTAATAAATGTCGAAGCCAACTTCCATCCGGAAGCCAAGAATATAGCCATGCCCATGGATCAATGGAAGGAGGGGGGGGGCAAACGGATTGTGGGCTACCATGGTTTCCATATGATCAATCGTCGCAGATATGCTGACGTTATTATCAGGAATAAACATACAACAATGAGAATGAACAAGTGCACAAACCCCTCCTTTTGAGGCTAAAATGACATCCAAAGCATAATGATTTTGTAAGACCACCTCTCTCATTGCAGATACCTCCTGGTTGAGATTCTTCAAAGCTTTTATGGTATCATTGAATAATCCTTCAGTCCAATTTGCTAGCCGATGGAGATCCCTATAGTTCATTGCTGCGCCCACTGAGGGCAGCAAGGCCCGAGAAATCTGGGTACTGATATATTGATTTATGGGTGAATTAACCTCCCGACGATTTCGTAGTCTAAGAGAAGATGGTAACTTATCAATCTTATACAACAACGGAACCACAATACCCAAGGTACATGTGCCTGTGAGGTTTCAAGGAATGGCTTTGTATGCTTTTTCGCCACAAAGCAACCATAACTCTCTTTGGAGTAAATAGCTACTATTACTACTCTGTTGGGACCAAGTAAAGGCTGCAGTAAATAAGGAACTGATATGAAATTGCTCATCAGCAGCATTTGCTAAGCCAGGGATAGAAGAATTCAGACTCCAATTTGCATGGTAGGTTTCTTTTCTAATTTTTAGCCATGCACTGGTGTCACTTCTATAGCACTGAGATTGGTCACTGTATGTTCCTGTAAGAGAACAAGAGCTATTAAAAGTGAAATTCAATGTATATTGACAGTCTGGATATATGCCCCATGATTCTTTCCCCTCTTTAATTTGGAAACAAGTGGAGGCAGGCTCATGGAGGGTCAATAGTACTGGAGGCCAAAAAGTTTGGTTAGGTGATACAACATTTGTAAATTGAAAAGATCCATTGACAGGCACACCATGAAGCATTAAGCCTGAATGACGGGCAAAAGGGGGAATGTGCATGCACAGCCAGCATCTAGCAGCATGCAATAAACTGGTAAACATAATCATATCTTGTACAAAAATATTATCCCTCCATATCTTATAATAATTTTCTCCCCTAAAAGTCTTATTCAACAACACAGTTCTTCTAGTTCAAGAGTGGCTGAGCCATGGATGCTGCCAGCCAGAGTAGGATTCTGATGACTGTGGCTTGCCAGCTGATAAGGTGAAATATGGTGGTTTCAACTGGACTGGGTCGTCTGCTTCTCTTCCTTGTATAACGGTGCAACAAAGGATGGCGAGGCAGATGGTGGGGAAGGCACTTCCACAATTGAAGGGATTCGCCATGGCTGCACACATCGAGCTGGAACCCACAAAGGCTTGTCCTTTAGGTGGCGCATGCGGAAAGGTTTCAATGCTTCACCCACAAAATGTTGACAAAGTGTACGGGAGTTCCACATGCCCTGAGGCAGGACAACCCACTGATATCGCTGAGTGGGCTGCCGATTGTTATATACTGGCAATGTAAAAGCAAACCGTTCCCTGTCTGCTGGGGCCAGTGGGATAGAGAAGAAACAGTCCTTTAAATCAATCACTGCCAACTGATATTCTCGTGGGAGCATATTTGGATTTGGCATGCCAGGTTGTAAAGTTCCCATTGGCTGTATTTGTTCCTTGACTTTTACTGACTGCTGCAGCTCTTTCAAGATTTTAAAATCAAAAGGTTGGTGCTGGGCTTGAGTTCCTGCTGGGGCACCAGCAGGTGGCACTATAACGGGAAATGCCACAGTATCCTGATTTAAGGAACAGGCAAAGACTGCATGTTGAAAAGGAGTGGCTGGTTCTCTTGGTGAGAGAGTAGGATCATTGCCAGCCAGACCACAGTATTTTTGCAGGATTGGATCCTCTGGTGAGGAACTATAGTCCGGAGGCTTGGGGTCTGGTTTTGTGGGCAAGGCAAGTGCCGGAACAGGTGGCATCACAGCAGGCTGGACTAAAGAAGCCGGAGGTGATGTTGGCAACGCTGCCTAGAGATATTTTTTGGTGATAAAGAGCCCATGGCATAACGAACCTTGCACCATGCATTTAGAATCCGAACACCGAAGCTGGGGTGTCCGTGAAAATGTGCTCCAATCTTATCCCATTGTTTTAATTCCCAAGTCCCATCTGCAGGAAACCAGGGGCAATGCTCATCGATGACTTGAATAAGCTGTATCAAACCACCCTCAGGAACTTCCAATTTGTTGGAGGAGAGGAGAAATTTTAAGTCCTTTAAAAATTTCTGTTGGGGAGATGACAGGGAGCTGCCCATATTTCTAAAATCAATATAAAAGGGATTGACTCACCGGGATCCGTAGATGAAATCAGCGCTGTGCAACCCTAGCCGGATGTAGTGAGTCGATGATCAAAAAGCCTTTCATGGTTTCCTTTGAAGTCAGTCTCACACTGCTTCCTTTAGCCTTTGAAGTCTCACACTGCTTCCTTTAGTCAGCCTCTTTTTCTTTTAAAGTTTTCCTCTTCTTTTAATCGAGCCTCAGAGAGGGCACCATTTGACGGAATCCTGCCGTCATAGATGGTGCTTAGCATAGCATAGAAAGAAGACACAATGAGGCAGAGAGTATTCTCATAATGGCCGGGCAGCTCCGTCCAACCTCTCTCCTCCGGCAAACTTTTATTTATTATCCTTTGTCCTCCCAGCCGCATGGCCGTTTTCCAAAGTCTCCTGTTACCTCATCCGGTCAAGGCTTTTATTGCATCCGTCACCATATAAGGTAATCATTGCCCAGAGGAATGTCAGGGGGCACCCTGCAGTATTTACAAGCCTCTGCCTTGGCTTTATGACTCCCACATAGTTTCACAAAGTTTCACTTAACTCTTCTTAATGCTTTCTTCCTAAAAAGCTCATTGTCTATTTCCTGCCATTAACCATTCATTCATTCCTCACATTTGCAATGCATTTTCTTGTCGCTCTACTAACTGCACAAAGTAAGGTTCTCTTTCAAAGTGGATTTGTTCTGCTTAGGTGGACAAAGCAATTTAATTCACTTTTGTGGCATGAAACCTAATATTTCCTGCTATGCACTTGAATCCCTCCTGCAAAACACTGACACAGCCTGGAAGGGGCCCCTTGATCTGCTTCTCTTCACCATCGAAACCTGCTTGATCTCCTCTGCTTCTTGCTCTCAGACAGAAAGCCATGAGATAGTAGACAGAAGGAACACACATAGCTCCCACAGCCTGCTTGCTGATTGGCTCTCTCTGCCTGGCAAGCAAGCCAATAGCAGCAAGGAGGAGGAGAAAGAGCAACTTCCTGGAGTCATGGCAGGGAGGAGCAGGAAGCACAAGGTTCACCGGGTTTTGCTCTGCCTCTTCTCCTTGCCTGTCCATCATTTATTACAAGCTCTGCCTATCGGTACCCGTTGAATGCAAGCTGCCTTCAGTTTATTCCATTTCATGGTGTTTCATGACATTATATTCGAGTTTCTGCACCATGTTACAACCACTTCTGGAACTATAGTAGAATACCATGGAACTCCAGTGGAATATAGCGCAATTTCCACATTATTTGAAACATTCCCCCCCCCCCGAAGCCAATACCATGGAAACGAGTGCTAAACTTGCATTCTTCGTCAGACGAAGGACCCATCCTTCACCCTAAGGACCCAGGGTGTGTGTGTGTGTGTGTTACAACATTAAAACACAAGATTAAAACCAATTTGAAATGCAACATTAAAAACAATTTAAAGCAACTATATAGCTTTAGAAATGGCTTTTACCTGCTGTGAAAGCTCAAATGTAATGCAGACCATAACAGGGAAAATGGAATAAACTGTGCTGTGAATGTAGCCAGTCTCTATTTTGTTTTGAGACAAGATTCCCTTGTTTTCAGGTGCTTTGCAGAACTAAGCTCCATCTTGGAGCTGCGTGTATTTTTAGACTGTATACCTGCAGGCAGAATTGGCTGATTTTAATTTTGCTTTGTGCCTCACCTAGGTTCTTAGGCCCTTAAGAAACTGCTGTGAACCCAGAGCTAGGACTCAACTTCCCAGACGATTGCATCAGCTGATCCTTCTTAATGTGTAGCTTGGCACCGTGGTCTTCCAAGGAGTTGGAACCTCAAATGTTTCAGTCCCACCTCCCGGCTAATTGCAATGGCCGCAATCCAAGGCAGAGTTAAGCACGCATAAGCCCGTCGATTTCAATGGGCTTAAGCGTGCTCAAGTCTGCCTTGGATCGTGGCCAACGTCTGCTTCTGCCATCAAGCTATTTTCTCCTCCCGCCCATCTGCTGTTTCCGTCTTCAGGCCAAGCCAGGAAGAGAGCCAACATCATTAGCTACTCCTTTGCAGATCAGCGGGGAAGCAATCCCAGGAACACAGCGGTAGAGATTTTGTGCCACAAAGAATTGGCATTCGGCTAAACTGATCTAAGGCGCAGGGCTGCGAACACATCGATACATTTATATTTTAAAAGCCATTAGGAAGATATGCAAGGAGGAAGTCCAGGAAAGGCGCATCTAGGGAAGTTTGGTTGATACAAAGCATCTCTCGGGTGTTTCCAGAGGGCTTGAAAACATTTTTCAAAGAATCAGAATCCCTTGCTGTACAGAGCAAACAACAGGATGGTCCTGGGAACTGAACTTTGACCCAACAGTCTGCTGTTACAGCTACTTTGGATGCTGATGTTGCCATTCCTTTCTTTTTGCCTCCAGCTGGGTTAGATCCCAGTTGAAAATGTGAGTTATCTCCACACTGGAAAAGGAATGGGGGAGAAATATGCTTGTAATATGTAACTCCCTCTAATAGAAAACTCAAGTGCTGAGTGCCAATGGCTATGTAACTAAAACAGGGCTACTGAGAAATACAGTGGCACCTCAGGTTACAGACGCTTCAGGTTACAGATGCTTCAGGTTACAGACACCGCTAACCCAGAAATAGTACCTCGGGTTAAGAACTTTGCTTCAGGATCAGAACAGAAATTGCATGGCGGTGGCGCGGCAGTAGTGGGAGAACCCATTAGCTATTATAATAATAATAATAATAATAATAATAATAATAATAATAATAATAATTTATTTATACCCTGCCCATCTGGCTGAGTTTCCCTAGCCACTCTGGGCGGCTCCCAGTCAAGTGTTAAAAACAGTACAGCATTAAATATTAAAACTTCCCTGAACAGGTCTGACTTCAGATGTCTTTTAAAGATGGGATAGCTGCTTATTTCCTTCACATCTGAAGGGAGGGTGTTCCACAGGGTGGGCACCACTACCGAGAAGGCCCTCTGTCTGGTTCCCTGTAACCTCACTTCTCGCAATGAGGGAACTGCCAGAAGGCCCTCGGTGCTGGACCTCAGTGTCTGGGCTGAACAATGGGGGTGGAGATGCTCCTTCAGGTATACAGGACCGAGGCCGAGGCTAAAGTGGTACTTCAGGTTAAGAACAGTTTCAGGTTAAGAACAGACCTCTAAAACAAATTAAGTTCTTAACCCCACTGTATGGGGAAGCCATTGATATGCTTGGGGGGACCCTAAGCTTTGCAGAAGTATAGTGGCTTGTGGGGGAAATGAACTAAAACCAAACCCTAAACAGCACTATCTTATTATCAGTGGACATAGGAAGCTTAGGGTCTTTTGGGGAGGGGGGTGGAGCAGAAATCCTGATGGTGCGATGGAACACCCTGGAACAGGGCATGACTGGTTTGCTCCCCGTAACATTTTGTTGAAGTTCCCATTTGTCTAGACCTATACTGCATTGAAGGGACGCAGGTGGCGCTGTGGGTTAAAGCCTCAGCGCCTAGGACTTGCCGATCGAAAGGTCGGCGGTTCGAATCCCTGCGGCGGGGTGCGCTCCCGCTGCTCGGTCCCAGCGCCTGCCAACCTAGCAGTTCGAAAGCACCTCCGGGTGCAAGTAGATAAATAGGGACCGCTTACCAGCGGGAAGGTAAACGGTGTTTCTGTGTGCGGCTCTGGCTCGCCAGAGCAGCAATGTCACGCTGGCCACGTGACCCAGAAGTGTCTCAGGACAGCGCTGGCCCCTGGCCTCTTAAGTGAGATGGGCGCACAACCCCAGAGTCTGTCAAGACTGGCCCGTACGGGCAGGGGTACCTTTACCTTTTATACTGCATTGATACGGAGACTCTTTTCTTCAGCGCCAGTGCAATATAGACAGGCTGCATCTTTCTTGGCAGCTTTCAGAGGCAAGTGGGAAGGTATCAATGAATCCTGTCATTCTGTAGCAAGTTGCATCTGATATGTGGGAAAGGAGGAGGAGGAGAAAGAAGCTGCGCGTTTGCCAATGTCTTGAGGTTATGTGCTGCAGAGGAAGGCTCTTGGAGGTAACTGTTCTTCGTGGGAGCGCTACCATCATCTGCAAGTACAGCTGCCTCTTGGAAGCTGTTAGAATTCCTGCTCCACGATTGCAGTCATGGGATTGTTGTCTATCACATGATGGTGTATGTTTTGACTCCACAGAGTTGGAAGTGATGGAGACAGGATGTTTATGTTACGGTGTTCCGTGAAGTGGGACTATTGTCCTTTGTTCTTTTTCTCTTTGCTGTCTGATGCTAGAGAGAGAGGGAGCCATGTTGCAGTGCTCCGTGTGTGTTCATATGTAAATAAAGTAGATTAGCCAAAATGCTGAGTTGCTGAGGTCTATCACGCAAGCTGCGAAGACTCTGCGGATCCCTAAGTGTGCCGATGTCTGTTGGCATCGGTTGCTGTGATGTTCGGGCAGAAGAAAGCTTTTGAAGCTTCTGAACGATCTACCAAGAGGGAGGAAACATGCCAGTTGGGCATGTGTCTCTGCCAGGGTCCTACATGAGTGAAGGACAAGCTCCTGACAGAAGCTACCAATAGACAAGCAACCTTCTACCCTTTCTGGGATGCAAGCTAGGCAGTGTATATGGAGGCCCTGGGCTGCCCAACTGACAAGTCCCCCTCCCAGCCTTGCTAATGTGGTCCAAAGGAAAGCAGAGCAAGACGTTTGGCACTAGCTTGGCTGTAGGAGTTGCCTGAAGGGGGCATACAATATGCCACCCAACCATCTTAGGGAATCCACTCCAGATTTGTGTCGGGCTTACTCCTTAGTCTTTTCTGCTCCTGAAGACGTCGCACAAGGCAGTAGGTACTGATTGTTTCTCAGGGTTTAATCCTGAAGTCTTTTTCATAGATGAGTACAGCCACAAGGCAGTGGAGACTTAGGATCAGAGTTTTCCTTCTCCTAGATGGACTCCCTTCCAAACTTAGAAAACAAACTTGAAAGCCTGATTAACTTCACCTACACTTAGGGTTGCCATATACCCCAAAGTGAAAACCCAGACAAAAAAATTACATTTCCGAACACTTTTTTTTTGCATTTTTAAATTTTTTAAAAAACCATACCCCCCTTGCCATACATCTGGGTTTTCCCAGACATTTTGCTGATTCCGCGGAAATCCATGCGGACACCAAAATGCTGCCTGATTCCCGGATACGTCTGGGAAAATCCAGATGTATGGCAGCCCTACCTACACAAGACTGTGTTCTTGGTGCAGTTGCTCAAGGGTTGGAGATTCTTTGGCAGCTTCTGAGAAATTCCTAAGCATCATCCTGAGTCGCAGCATCATATAGATCTTTTTATTATTATTTGATGCTTATATTTTAGTGTCTGTATTTCTGGCACCTACGAGGGGAATTCTAATTATTTAGACTTACCCAACATCAACCTACAAAGTCATTTTCCTTCCAGCTAATCATCTCATCCGTCCCTCGTAAACAGACATAAATTTAGACAAGACTTCAACTAACCTCATCTGTTCCTAAAGTACTTGATTCTATGCCCCTTTTTCATTCATTTTTTAAAAAATGGCTATTAACTGGAACATTGGCAGCAATCCATTCTCCCCAATGACATCATTGGATGAGATCATCTCTCACTTGCTAGTTACAGTTCATCAGACTCATTGAAAAATAGGATCAGACTCTAAATGGGAAGAAAGACAACAAAAGATAAAGTAGTGGATAGAATATTAGATTTGAATCCAGGATTAAGGCCCTTATGGGTTTGTTTCCATCATCCGGTTATCCAAGGTATATTTCCCCTTAATATGGAGTATCAATTGACAGATATGGTGGATAATAGTCATTAATAGACCAATCTTTTATGTTGGGTGTAGGGAAACAGGAGCTCTCTTGATCGATGTTGCCAAAACCGTTTTGGTTGTTGTGGATCAGTTGGATGCAGAGGAATGAAGTGAGGAACCAGCTGGGGAACCCCCAAGGCAAGAAGGCTCAGAGCCAGGGAAGTGGTGGTGAGACAACCGTGAGTGGAGGATGAGAAGACTGGGAAGAGGAGGTGTTGGAAGATGAAGAGGTAACACAGATTAGTGAGCTGGTCTCCCAGTCTGTGGCAGAGAAAAGTCCAGAATCAGAGGCAGAAGCTGACACAGGAGAGAAGGGAGGCCAAGAGGCAGAGATGATTCAGGCTGGTGAAAAATCACAGGCATCTCTCCCTCCTTCTGCATCAGGTTCCCCTCCCTGCTAGTCTCGCAGAAGCAGAAGAGGCATGAAAAGGGCAGAGAAGATGTTGGCTGCATGCAGGTCCAGTCTCTGATTGCTTGGGAAAACCCAAGCAATGCCTGACACACCGCCAAGTCTGTACAGATGATGTTTTTGCTAATTAAGAGTTGACTCCAATTTACATGGTGTGATTTACTGCTGGCTCACTCCTGACATCGGGCTACCACCCCCTTGGTTCCAAAAAACTCATCCCAGTGCCCCCCTACCCTATAAAAAGCATTATTCAAAACAGTGGTTTGCACAGCCCACTAAGGAAGATTGCACAGCAAAATTCAGAACAGTAGCAATTAATTGCACATTTAAACTATTTAGTTAAATTAATTCAACAAAGTTGATCAACTTGATTCGGTGGTACCAGCTTTTCAGAGCACAATAACCTATTGAGCAAGAGTCTTAGATAACAAAATTAGTTAATGGGTACACAAAATTCTTAATGCAATGAATAGGCTGGATGAAGTGATTCCAGCGTCCTGGTTTCTGGGTTTGAAGTCATTTAGCAGGAGTTTTAAATTGTCATCTCCACTGCTCCCTTAAGGAAACCCACCATCCCACCCACTTTGGAAACCACTGCCTTAGGCCTTGTTGGACGATCGCTCTCATCAGCCCCAGCCAGCACAGCCAACGATCAGATATGATGGGAGTTGTGGCGAAGCAACATCTGGAGAGCCAAAGGTTTCCCATCCCTGTTTTATGTAATCATTTTTGTTAAGCCAACTAATAAACTCCATAAGGTCCAAAGCAGGAAAGCAAATTAAAAAAAATCCAGAAGTGAGCAAGACAAAATTGGCAGCTGGGATTAAGAAGACAAAAGCCTCTGCCAAAGAAGCAAGCAAGTCGCAATGCCAGCCTATGTGTGTTTTCCGAGAAGCAAATGCCATTGCGTTCAACTAGGCTCACTCCCAGATAAGTGCATGTTAGGACTGCAGCTGCTGTAGCCCAAATGTGCAGAGGCCTGCTGAGAGTAAGCCCCATTATTTCTGGCTGAACATGCCTAGGACAGTGCTATTGAGCCAGGAACAAAGCACCAGCCAGATAATGAAGGTCAGAGCAGGATACTCTCAGGAAGCAGAAGAGAAAGATTAGAGGACTTGTAAAAGGGTAAAAGGGACGCGGGTGGCGCTGTGGGTTAAACCACAGAGCCCAGGACTTGCAGATCAGAAGGTTGGTGGTTCGAATCCCCGCGAAGGGGTGAGCTCCCATTGCTCGGTCCCTACACCTGCCAACCTAGCAGTTCGAAAACACGTCAAAGTGCAAGTAGATAAATAGGTACCGCTCCAGCAGGAAGGTAAACGGCGTTTCTGTGCGCTGCTCTGGTTCGCCAGAAGCGGCTTAGTCATGCTGGCCACATGACCCGGAAGCTGTACGCCGGTTCCCTCGGCCAATAAAGCGAGATGAGCGCCACAACTCCAGAGTTGGCCACGATTGGACCTAATGGTCAGGGTTCCCTTTACCCTTTACCTAAAAGGGTAAAAGAGTATTGGGAAATGATCCATAATGAATTGAATTTTTTTTTTAAAAAAAAAGTACTCCCCCCCCCAACCAGAGTCCATCCGGGGTGGTGGTATCATCAACATCAGCTGAAAGTTCACCCCCCTCTGTTCCTTCCTGCTCCCCCTCCATCATCCTGACATTCGCCACAAGTGCAGCAAAATTGCTATAATGCAAGAACTCAGTGGGCTTGGAAGGAAGCCTTTGGCCACAAACCACAGCCACTGCTGAAAAATGCTGGAGGACAATGCAAACGACTCTGGTGTTTTACTTGGGGCAGGGATGAGAAAATGGCAAACCTCCCCGCTGAAGCATCTGTATCTGGCTGCGTGCAGAAAACTTGATTACACAAGCCCTCCGCTGATTAGACTGCAATTGCAAACACATTTACTTGGAAGGAAGCCTTATTGAAATCCAAAGTTTTCTCCACCACCCTTTCCCCCAAATCACAGTACTGAGAATCTGGCTATATTTCTAATTACCTTGCCATCTCCTTTTTCTACACTGCAGGGCCTCTCCAGTTCTATATCGAGGAAGGTATCTTCAAGAGTCTGAAGAGGCTAAAAGGCAACGCCAGAATGTAAATGTACAAATGTTTGCATTATTTACAAATGCAGAGTGTTTCTGATGAGCTTCGGAGTGGCACAGTTTGCAGAATGTGGCACCACTTTAAGATTCCATCTTTCAGGCTATGGAAGTATGCTCCTGGCAAGCAGTTTGAGACACTGTAGAGACTGCAGAATTGTTGGAGCACTATATATTCAAGAACTGCAGGAGCCAGCCAATGTATCCAGCATTATCACCTGTGGGTAGAGGATCCCACAACAGAAATGGGGGAAATAATTCAGTAAACCCTACACAAATCCAGAATGGAGTCCTTAAGATGGTTGGATGGTGCCTTGTACACCTCCTTCTGGCAACTTCTGCAGCCAGGCTGGTGCCAAACGTATTGCTCATCTTTGGAGCACATCAGCAAGGCTGAGGGGGGGGGGCTCTTGTTGTCTGGACGACTCAGGATCTCCATGCACACTGCCCAGGCTTGTGCCTTGGGGAGGTCACTTTGGTGCTGTTGATGCAATGGTTTGACTTGGCCCCCAAAGGTGGTGAAGATGGATGCCAGCAACAAACAGTATGATGATATCTCTTCTGGCCAGGGGAAGGCAAAGTTCCAAGACCAGAAGCCAATCCATGCAAGCCAAGTCCAAAGATTAGGAAACGCAGTCCTAGGGCCAGTCCAAGTAAGCCAAGATAGGAGTTCAGCAGTCAGGATACAGTCCAGAGCAGGCTTCCTCAACCTCGGCCGTCCAGATGTTTTTGACCTACAACTCCCATGATCCCTAGCTAGCAGGACCAGTGGTCAGGGATGATGGGAATTGTAGTCTTAAACATCTGGAGGGCTGAGGTTGAGGAAGCCTGGTCCAGAGTCAAAGTAGAAACCCATGAAGGTACAAAGAGAATCCCAGGCAAGGTCCCTCAACATGGGCAGTTGAGCAGACACAGCACCTCAGCTCTGCTTTCTTCCTATACTATGCCTGCTGATTGCAGCATCTGGACTTGATGAGGCAAGTGACCCTCACCTGCTCTCAGCTTGCCCCAGCTGAGTAATCGCATGCCTCCTTCCCCACCTGGCCACCTAGTGAACGAGGCTGCAGGCCCTGGTCTGCCTCTGCTTCTTGGAGTGCCCCACTCACTGTTCCCTATATCTTAGGACCTGCTGTGTTCGTGGGGGTGAGGGCCACTCTGGCGAGGGATCCTGTTGCTCGGCTTCCTGCGCATTAGCCCCTGCCTCCTCCTCATCCTTGAGTATTGTCTACAACAACCTCTCCTTCCCCAGCATGCTCCCTTGTGACCCACTCCCAGCTCCACCACTCGTCAGGATCCTTTTCCTTCTCCCAGAAATCCTGCCAGTTCATGACGGGGGAAGGAAAGAAAGGCACATGCCCTTCCTGAAGGATCTCCATCTATTTACTTTCTTTGGCAACATATCACCTGTACTTGGCCATTTATAATATGTGTGGGAATGTTACGGAGTGTAGGAAAGGATATATTGAATAAATATTATTCTTCCTTCACTCACACTAGTGAGTGATGTAGCAGACCAATTTCCCCTCAATATAGCAGGAAGCTAGTTTGCAGATAGTTAAGGTCCGTATAGTTAAAGCTATGGTTTCCCCAGTAGTGATGTATGGATGTGAGAGCTGGACCATAAAGAAGGCTGATCGTGGAAGAATTGATGCTTTTGAATTATGGTGCTGGAGGAGACTCTTGAGAGTCCCATGGACTGCAAGAACATCAAACCTCTCCATTCTGAAGGAAATCAGCCCTGAGTGCTCACTGGAAGGACAGATCCTGAAGCTGAGACTCCAATACTTTGGCCACGTCATGAGAAGAGAAGACTCCCTGGAAAAGATGTTGGGAAAGATGGAGGGCACAAGGAGAAGGGGACGGCAGAGGATGAAATGGTTGGACAGTGTTGTTGAAGCTACCAGCATGAGTTTGACTAAACTGCAGGAGGCAGTGGAAGACAGAAGTGCCTGGCATGCTCTGGTCCATGGGGTCACGAAGAGTCAGACACGACTAAACAACTAAACAACAAAAGTTTGCAGATTCATTTTGAATCTCTTATTAAGTTTATTCCTGGTGTCCCCTTTAATCTCTCTTAAAAGAATAAAGAGTCTGAGTAAAATAACAAAAAGTTTACTTGCATTTCAGTTCACGATATGATCCCTGAAAGGCAGGCTTTTCTTGGTAGTTACATAATAAACAGAGCGTGAGTTCATCTCATATGGAGACTGAACTCATGTGCTGCTGGCTGAGAGCCAGCAGACAGCAAAATTGCATTAGATAACAAAATGGCTACAAAGGAGCAGCGTGGCAGCAAGACAGCAGCAAGCAATAGATGATAGGAAGAGAGAGATCAAGAGAGAGGAGAATGGCTGTGTGTCTTGGCTCTTTTATGGAGTCAGCCCATGTCCCAGGTCACATGCAGGGGGAGGATGCTCCAGACCACTGGAAAAGGAAGTTACACTGACTGGATGTCCCCCCTGCCTGTGCCCACTCTAGGGAAATCAGGAATGCTGCATTTGACTGTACTAACGGATTACATCCCACAATATGACTGCCTGTTCTATCAACAGAAGGGGTTCCTCAGGGATAAATTGACCATCCAAACCAACCTCTAAGTAAAGGGACCCCTGACCATTAGGTCCATTCGTGGCCGACTCTGGGGTTGTGACACTCATCTCGCTTTACTGGCTGAAGGAGCCAGCGTACAGCTTCCGGGTCATGTGGCCAGCATGGCTAAGCCACTTCTGGTGAACCAGAGCAGCACATGGAAACGCCGTTTACCTTCCCGCTGGAGCGGCACCTATTTATCTACTTGCACTTTGACGTGTTTTCAAACTGCTAGGTTGGCAGGAGCAGGGACCGAGCAACGGGAGCTCACCCCGTCACGGGGATTCAAACCACCGACCTTCTGATCAGCAAGTCCTAGGCTCTGTGGTTTAACACACAGCGCCACCCACGTCCCTTACCTCTTTAGTAGCCTCTTTTTTTACAACCAAAGGTACAGCGTTGGAAGAGTACCCCCCAAACTCATTTAGTCCAACCCGAGTGTTATGGCCATGGATTTCCTGAATTGGTGGGGCTGAGGTTCATGAGAGCTGCAGTCCATCTGGAGGGCACCAGGTTGGGAAAGGCTGATCTAGCTGAATCCCAGGCTTTTCCAGCTCTGTAGGAACATAGGAAATTACCTTACATGGAGTCAGTCCATTGGTGCATCAAGTTCTGCTTTCCCTGCATTTACTGACAGAGGTTCTCGGGGTGAAAACCTAGAGAAGGACCTTCTCCAGGAAGGCACCAGAAAATGCCAGGAATGGAATCTGGGACCACCTGCATGCAGTGCAGCTGCTCTGCCACTGAGCATCAGCTCTCGGCCAGCTGCAGTTCTTCCTTCTCCCTATAACAAATCTCTCTTTCTCTCTCTCCCTTGAAGGAAGCTCAATGTTTTAAAAATAAAAACGCAGCTTGGTAAGCAGCCAGCGACAAACGTTTGTGCAGGTATCAATCTTCCTCACCCTGCCCGTTTTCACAGCGTAGGTGATCTGAGCCAACAAACGTTAATCAAGCTAAGTGCTCCGTCTCCATCATCATTCTTTGCCTTTTTCACCCTTTCTCTCTCTCAACCCATTTAGCCAGAACAAAGGTGAAAAGTTAAAATAGCAGAGTTATGTTGCAGCCGCCCTGAGCAATGCGTCTGGCAGGGGTTGATAGATGGGATATGGCTTTTTTTATTGTTGTTGCCCCGGTTACATCATTCCGCTTTTAACATGAAGCAACTCAGCTTCACCATCTACCATTGATCTCAAGAGTCAATCACACCTCTTAAAGGTCAGCCTACTCTGAAATTGGTGGTGGACAAAAATGTCAGTTCAGTTCTTTAAGTTTACAAATTTTCCAGTGTTAAACCCACTATTAACTCCACATTTCCGCTGCAATCTGCAAAACATAATAATTTTCTTTTGTGAAACTTTGACACCACGTTAGAGTGAATTTCTCCTAATTAGAAATATTTTTATTCATTCTTTTATGCCTGAGGCATTTACCTCACTCTGTCTAATGCTAGGGCTGGCCCTGGCAATGAACAGGACTCACAGTGTCAACCAGCCCAGACCCTGCAAACATCATCTGAGGTCCTTCTTCATCTGCCTCCACCATGAGAGGTCCAGAGGGTGCAACACAAGAACAGGCCTTTGCTGTGGTGGCTCCCCATTTGTGGAATGCTCTCCCCAGGGAGGCTCACCTCGCACCTTCATTATACATCTTTAGATGCCTGGCAAAAACGTTCCTCTTCAGCCAGGCCATGGGCTGATTAACATTCTATGTCCTTTTAAATATATGTGAGTTTTATGGGAGGGATTGTTATGGTTTTGTTTTTGTTTTTATTATGCATTCTGTGTTTCTATTTCATATTTTTATGCTGTGAACCATCCTGAGATCTTCAGTACAGTGGTACCTCGCGATCCACCGCTTCTGTGCATGCGCACGACGTCATTTTGAGTGTCTGCGCATGCGCAAGTGGCGAAACCTGGAAGTAACCCTTTCCGGTACTTCTGGGTCACCACAGGACGCAGCCTGAAAAGAGGTAACCTGAAACAAACGTAACAAGAGGTATGACTGTATATGAATTTGATAAAGGAAAGGAAAAGTCATTTTTTGTTATTGTTGTTCCTAAAGCTCTCTCAACATCAAAAAAATGAAGATCATGGCCACTGGTCCCATCACCTCCTGGCAAATAGAAGGGGAAGAAATGGAGGCAGTGAGAGATTTTACTTTCTTGGGCTCCATGGTCACTGCAGATGGTGACAGCAGCCGCAAAATTAAAAGACGCCTGCTTCTTGGGAGAAAAAGCAATAAGAAACTTAGACAGCATCTTAAAAAGCAGAGACATCAACTTGCCAACAAAGGTCCGTATAGTGAAAGCCATGGTTTTCCCAGTAGTGATGTATGGAAGTGAAAGCTGGACCATAAAGAAGGCTGATCGCCGAAGAATTGATGCTTTTGAATTCTGGTGCTGGAGGAGACTCTTGAGAGTCCCATGGACTGCAAGAAGATCAAACCTCTCCATTCTGAAGGAAATCAGCCCTGAGTGCTCACTGGAAGGACAGTTTCTGAAGCTGAGACTCCAATACTTTGGCCACCTCATGAGAAGAGAAGACTCCCTGGAAAAGACCCTGGTGTTGGGAAAGGTGGAGGGCACAAGGAGAAGGGGACAACAGAGGACAAGATGGTTGGACAGTGTTTTCGAAGCTACAAACATGAGTCTGACCAAACTGCGGGAGGCAGTGGAAGACAGGAGTGCCTGGCGTGCTCTGGTCCATGGGGTCACGAAGAGTCGGACATAACTAAACGACTAAACAACAACAAAAGCTCTCTCTTCTGCTCCTGTTCAAAAGCTCCACATCTCCCAGTGAGTGAGCAAGAAAAGGTGCAAAACAAGGAAAGGTGTGTGCAGATTGAACTTGCGTGCCCTTTGGAGCCCGAAGAAAAGTTGCTGAAGCTTGTTCTTCTTTTCCTTCCCACTCCAAATTTTCAACAAAAATCTGGGAACAAGCTGCCTGCCAAAAGAACAGCTTGCATTGATTCACTGATCTGCACCTGGGAAAGATGCCCAACTAGAAGCCTGCGATGGAATTTATAAGAGGGAGAAGGCAGGAGGAGATCTAGAAGGTTTTGGGAGCAAACACTGGTTCAACAGTGCAAGGGAGCTATCCAGTCTGAGTTAAGATGGTGTAAAGTTACAACAGATCCAAACACCCTTCAGCAGTGGGGCTATAGCTGTTACTCTTCCTTGCCTGGCAGAGGGAAAACAAGCCTTTGAAACCAAGCAAATTACACCAATGCACCTCTGGCAGAGTTCGGCCTTGGCTCTGTATACCTGAAGGAGTGTCTCCACCCCCATCATTCAGCCCAGACACTGAGGTCCAGCTCCAAGGGCCTTATGGTGGTTCCCTTACTGCAAGAAGTGAGGTTACAGGGAACCAGGTAGAGGGCCTTCTTGGTAGTGGCGCCCACCCTGTGGAATGCCCTCCCATCAGATGTCAAGGAAATAAACAACTACCTGACTTTTAGAAGACATCTGAAGGCAGCCCTGTTTAGGGAAGTTTTTAATGTTTGATGTTTTATCGTGTTTTTAATATTCTGTTGGGAGCTGCCCAGAGTGGCTGGGGAAACCCAGCCAGATGGGCAGGGTACAAATAAGAAATTTATTATTCTTATGTTGGTGACTTAACCCAAGTTGTCCTGGCTTATCTGGGCACAACGGAAAAGGTGAACTGAAGCCATTTGAAATGGTAGGATGAGCAGAAAGAAAGAAAAGGTTTAAGGATCAAGTCTCCTCTTGACCAGTGCAGCAGACCCATTGATGGGGGGCACTTGATCTGCGTATGATGAAAAGAGATTGGGAGAAGGTTGTAGAGGATCTTCCTTAGAAGTGGAAGACTCTCGGTTCAGTCCCCGGATTCTCCAGCTAGGGCTAGAACAGGGGTAAGCAACCTTTTTCATCAGGGGGCCAGTGCACCATCCCTCAGACCATGTAGCGGGGCAGACTATATTTTGGGGAAAAAAGGAACAAATTCCTATGCTCCACAAATAACCCAGAGATGCATTTTAAATAAAAGGACACATTCTACTCATGTAAAAACACGCTGATTCCTGGACTGTCTATGGACCGGATTTAGAAGGCGATTGGGTCACATCCGGCCCACAGGCCTTAGGTTGCCAATGGTCAGATTCAGTATAAGGCAGCTTCCTATGATGCTATTGTGGGATATTTTGCAGTCAAACCTAATAATGCATGCCTTTGCTAGTTAGTAAATGAAGGGGTTAAGGACCACAGAGTTGTAAATTTCTAGAGAAGACTCAGGTAGGTCACTGTATTCTAATGTTTTGTTGGAAGCCGCCCAGAGTGGCTGAGGAAACCCAGCCAGATGGGCGGGTATAAATAATAATAAATAATAATTAAATAATAATAAATAATATTAATAATGCCTCCTCATCTATGAGAGGGAGGAAGTAAGGTTTTTTCTTGTTCCTTTCTCTCTCTCCCCCGCATCTCATCTTTGAACCATATAACTGACTGGACACATGAAGCTGTTGCTCCATGCCCAGAACCCATGTTTGCAGATACTTTTTGCATTTTCTGTCAAGTTTTTACTTGTGTTGCCTTTGCTGTAGCAATGATTGATGAATGAAGCATGTAAGTAAAGCATTTAAACTTACTTAAGTTTGTGGCCAATTCACTGTGAGAGGCGTAGAGGCGGGGGAGCACAATGTGAGCGCTGGAACATTTAAAGGTCTAACAATTTATATTTCCTATGTTTTGCAAACACTACATGTATTTCAGTTTGAAATACTGGGGGCTCCTTTCGCTAGAGAGTGAGTCAAGCCCTGTGCCTTTTCAGTCAGTCAGTCAGTCAGTCAGTCAGTCAGTCAATCAATCAATCAGTCAGTCAGTCAGTCAGTCATCTTTTCTTGTCGTTTCCCACACACATGGGACTCAGGACTAATTGGCATTCCCCAGTTATTCCCCAACAGCTACGAGGTGAGTTCCATCCCTTTTTCACCTACAGCATCTGGTAGCAGATGACAAACCTAGGCAGCATCTTAAAAAGCAGAGACATCTGGAGACAGGGTAAAATTGCAGAGTTTTGAAAAATTAAAAAACAAAGTGCGAGATTGGCTTCATTATTACCAAATAATGGAGGCATATAATTTGGATAAAAAAGTTGGCTTCCAGGTGGAAAAATCAAAATTGGAAACAGAATTGTTAGATCCCAAAACTAAGAATTTGTCAAGAATGTATAATTTGCTGTTGAAATGGAACACTCAGGATGAAACGGTGAAATCTGCTATGATTAAATGGGCACAAGATGCTGGATATAACATTATGATGGCTGACTGGGAACAGTTATGGACCACAGATATGAAATTTACGGCATTCCCTAAGAGAGAATTTAATGAAAATGATTTACAGGTGGCACATGACACCAGTCAAGCTTGCAAAAATTTATCATTTGCCCGAAAATAAATGTTGGAAATGTAATGAGACTGAAGGTACATTCTTTCACCTTTGGTGGATATACCCAAGGATTAAGACATTCTGGGAGATGATTTACAATGAAATGAAAAAGGTATTTAAATATACCTTTCCGAATAAACCAGAGGCCTTTCTCCTGGGCATGGTCGGCCAATTGGTGCCAAAGAAGGACAGAACTTTCTTTATGTATGCAACAACAGCAGCAAGAATACTCATCGCGAAGTATTGGAAGACACAAGATTTACCCACCCGGGAAGAATGGCAGACGAAGTTGATGGACTATATGGAATTGGCGGAAATGACTGGCAGAATCCGAGACCAGGGAGAAGAGTTGATGGAAGAAGATTGGAAAAAATTTAAAGATTATTTACAGAAATATTGTAAAATTAATGAGCTATAGAAAAATGGTGGAATGAAGTTATATGGCTTTGGCAGAAATGTTATAAGGAACTAGGTACAGATAGATTGTTAATGTATTAAAGGGAAAAAACAAGGTTAGAATATGTTAAGATTAATTATAGGACAGAAAATAGATGAAGATGGAAAGGAATTGCTGAAACAATTAATTGAAGTGGAATACAAAAAGGGAGGCGTGAGGAAGTCAATGAAACAAGTGAATGAAAGTTAAGATTGAAAATATTGGAAGTGTTTTTAATTGTTTTTGTTTTGTTTTGTTAATTCAATGTTTTATGTAGTGTTTTTGTTTCTGTTTTTGTATTTTATTATGTTGATTTGTTTAATTCTTTTTCTTTTTTTGTAATCTTTAAACTCTTAATAAATATTATTTTTTTATTAAAAAAAGCAGAGACATCACCTTGACAACAAAGGTTCATATAGTTAAAGCTATGGTTTTCCCAGTAGTGATGTATGGAAGTGAGAGCTGGACCATAAAGAAGGCTGATCGCCAAAGAATTGATGCTTTTGAATTATGGTGCTGGAGGAGACTCTTGAGAGTCCCATGGACTGCAAGAAGATCAAACCTATCCACTCTTAAGGAAATCAGCCCTGGGGGCTCACTGGAAGGACAGATCCTGAAGCTGAGACTCCAAGACTTTGGCCACCTTATGAGAAGAGAAGACTCCCTGGAAAAGACCCTGATGTTGGGAAAGATTGAGGGCACAAGGAGAAGGGGACGACAGAGGATGAGATGGTTGGACAATGTTCTCGAAGCTACCAGCATGAGTTTGACTGAACTGCGGGAGACAGTGGAAGATAGGAGTGCCTGGCGTGCTCTGGTCCATGGGGTCACGAAGAGTCGGACTCGACTAAACGACTAAACAAGAAGAAGAAGAAGAAGAAGAAGAAGACGACGACATTGGCATTGACCATGGGACTGCTCACATAGGTGAACATCATCAATGCAAAAGGGAAAATTGCCACGGTTATGTCTGATTTGGAGGATTCTGAAGCCCTGCTGCTGAACCCCAGACCATGTTGGGCTGTATGGATTCTAAGCATATTACTTGCTGTGAAGCCCAATGGGATCAATTGGCTACTTCACATTAAGCAAGGCTACAGATCAAGCTGACAAGTTGGTTTCTCTTAAGTGTTCATTATTTGCCTAGATGATACCCCTTTGTAACTGATGTGTCATTAGAGAAATGTTCCTTGCTCACCCACCACCACCCCTTGAGATGCTCATTGTAGATAGATGCTGAGGCTGGCTCATTTAAATTTTAATTTCCTGCGAGTCGCTGATCTCAGCAAGGCAATCCTTGAAGCTGGAACAATTTGCATCTTCTTCTCCCGTCTCTGGGTAAGATGAAGCTACAGCAAGGGAGGCGCCGGGAATAAAAAATAGCGAATTGATCCAATATTCATGCAGGCACGCCCCCTTTTCTGCTGAGATGCTGGCTCTCTCCAGCAGAGTAACCTCAGCAGGTTCTGCAGAATCAATCTGCTTGTGCAGCAAGGAGCCCCAAAGCTTCTCCTTACGCCCAGAGATGTTAAGTTGCATCAGGAGCACAAACTGGAGCAGACTCAGGCTGCATACAGATAGGCTTTAATTCTGCTTCACTAGCAAACGCCCCCCTGTACGCTTGCAGTTGGGTGCTTCCGAATGTTCTGAAGAGCTTCCTTTGAATGGGCCCAGTTGGAGAGGTTTGAATTTAAATGAAGTGCAGTCAGTGCAGCAGAAGCCTTTTAGAGCCAGAGCTGAAACTCAAAGATGCATGAAGGAATGGTACCTGCTGTTCAGAAGGCAATACCTGTGAGCTCTTGGTTCATTTATCGGCAGGAAGAGGATGTACTTCTAATTTTCCCCCTGCTGGGTGTTTAACAAATGCTTCCCCTCCGGGTTGCACCTTCATTACAAGGGGCCTAGATCTCAGTTTGCTGTTCTAATGGGATTAAGGTGTGGGCATAGAACATACATTATAGACTCAGCTGGGCCCTCTAAGTAACTGCGTGTTCCTAAGTCATAAACCAGGGGTCAGCAAATTTTTCCAGCAGGGGGCTGGTCCACTGTCCCTCAGGCCTTGTGGGGGGGGCACTATATTTTGAAAAAGAAAAAAAAATGAACGAATTCCTATGCCCCACAAATAACCCAGAGATGCATTTTAAATAAAAGCACACATTCTACTCATGTAAAAACACGCTGATTCCTGGACCGTCCAAGGGCCGGTTTAAGAAGGTGATTGCGTCAGATCCAGCCCCCGGGCCTTAGTTTGCCTATCCATGTCTTAAACCCTCTTTTCCCATGAACTGGGGATCTCCGCCCCCACCGCCACACTCCTGCTATTCCCAAAGTCAAGGGCAGTTGAGACACCTGACCAAAAGAATTGCTCTTACTGCTAATATTTACAATAATTACAGCAGAAATATGATATGCATGGTTTTCCTCTTCCCTCATCATCCATTTATCCTTTTGTGTGGTGCCTTTTAGATTGGTATGGGGAACCCATTCTTTCCTTGGCCCACATGCTGATGGTGGGTGAGCCCAGAGGCAAAAGTGAGCAGAGTAGTAAATACAAGTCTTTACCTTTGAACCATAGGCTAGTTCCAACTCATTCACACACACCCTCCCTATTCTCCATTCGGACAAGTTAGAAGCATTATCAGGGGTCCAAGACACAATCTACTCAGGCAAAAACACTCAAGGAGGATGTAAGGCATTGTTAGGGAGGGGCGTGGCTTGGGGAAAGAGGGTGTGGCCTGGAAAAGTGGGTGTGGCTTGGGGGTCAGAGAGAGAGAGATGCCTGGAGCGCTGTGTTTGGCCCCCGTGTCTGAGGTTCCCCCACACCTCTTTTAGGTACAGTGGTACCTCGCAAGACGAATGCCTCGAAAGACGAAAAACTCGCAAAACGAAAGAGTTTTTTGTTTTTTGAGTTGCTTCGCAAGACGGATTTCCCTATGGGCTTGCTTCGCAAGACGAAAACGTCTTGCAAGTTTGTTTCCTTTTTCTTAAAACCGTGCATTCACTTCGAGGAGCAACTCATAGCACGCGGTGTGGTAGCCTTTTTTGAGGTTTTTGAAGACTTTGGTGATTTTTGAAGCTTTTCCAAAGTCCGTGCTTCGCAAGACGAAAAAATCGCAAGACGAAAAAACTCGCGGAACAAATTAATTTTGTCTTGCGAGGCACCACTGTAGTTCTTTCCCTATTATATGGCTCATTATTGACCTTATGGGAGCCTTTCTTGGCAGGAGAGTACAGTAAAAATGTTTAAATAAAATGTCAAGAGGATCAAAATAGGGGAAAGGGCCAGCATGAACTTGCCCTTATATATTATTTCCAATTTTTCCATTTTACAACATTCAACAATAAATATAATTCTACACAAATCAAATAATGTTTTCTGAGACTTGCCCTTCCTTGGCAGTAGAGATCATTTTCCAAATTGGCTGCTCAAGTAATGAAGTGGATTCTGATCAACTCAGTTAAATTACCTCCAGGACCTGCTCTCAATTCTTAAATTCATCCACTACTGAGCCAGCCTTCTCTGGGTGGTTTTGGACTACAACTCCCATCATATTGACTAGGGTTGGTGGGAATTACAACACAACATATCAGGAATCAGACCAGCAAGTCTCACTAGCCCAGTGGGACTTTCCCTCTCACTCCTGGCCCCATGAACCCTGCAAATGGGCTCTGAGGATGGGTCAGGAGATCCCCCAAAATAGCAAAGGGGAGGAGTGGTTCCGCCTGGAAAGCTGAAATAATAGAACAATAGCAAGAGCCCAGTGTTGGATTTCTCCCCTGGAGGGACCAGTTTGACAAAGGTTATACTAAACCCTCTTCTAACTGTGTTAGACGATATCTCGATATGCAGTTGCCAGCAGCTCAGCACATCGAAAGAAACACTGTCCAAGAACAAACTGAAAAAGACTTCTCATTGTTGGTCCACTATCTGAACTCAGGTCTCCTAACGTTACAAGGCAGTCCAGGACAACCTCCATACAACTGGGATTCATGGAATGGAATATCCTCCAAAACAAAATCATTCTACACAGACATCTAAGATATCAGACGATTGGGCTAGAACTCATCACCCGACATAAATCCCTAGCACATCAAGTTTGGTGTTTCATGAAACCAATCCTGTTCAGCTTCAGAGAGAATTACAGTGGTACCTCTGGTTACGTACTTAATTCGTTCTGGAGGTCCGTTCTTAAGCTGAAACTGTTCTTAACCTGAAGCACCACTTTAGCTAATGGGGCCTCCCACTGTCGCCGCACAATTTCTGTTCTCATCCTGAAGCAAAGTTCTTAACCCGAGGTACTATTTCCGGGTTAGCGGAGTCTGTAACCTGAAGTGTATGTAACCTGAAGCGTATGTAACCAGAGGTACCACTGTATATTGGTTCTCTTTTGGATACAATCTCAATAAAACCTTCCTGAGTAATACACACGAATCTGTCTAATCCCCTTTTATAGCCATCCACGCTGGTGTCACATGGTGCCATAAACGTGGCACTTTGCAGCATAAGCACGAATGAGATTCCAAAACTGTGAACTCCCACAGGAAGGGGAGAAACAGAGAGGGGGGAGTAGAAAGGCAACAAGAACAGGAGACAGGTTATAGGTTTAAATTGTAAACAAACGCAGCGCCAAAACCTTTGCATTTTGACTGCCCTCTAAGAAGCGTCTGTTTCAGGCACGACTTTGGATTGCTATTAGTTTCCCCCCTTCTTTTTAAAAAAGAGCTCCTTGACTGAACCGCCATTTCTTCCTGGCGGTGGCAGGAGTGGATTAGGAGTGAGTCACCGGAGGAATTGGAAGCCAGGCAGTGCTCAAAAATGCACCAACAAAACATCAACGTTTCCCTTCCCACTTCTAATAAAACCATTTCCCAGCTAGAGACTTACTTTACACAGGTGCCAGGATCCAGCATCCCCTTGGCGCGGGGCCTGTAGCTTGATGCGATGCAACTCGCTCTCCTCACATCCAGGGTACCAGAAACCAGCAGCCTTTGTCTCAGGACCAACACACTCACTTGCAGGATGTGTGTTTTAGAGTGGGGGGGGGATACCACCCACCCACCCACTGCATCATGGCTTGGTTTCAAGTTCTCTCTGGTTCAGATCCCGTGTTCTACAGGCTCCTAGAAGCATCTGTAGCAGCCTTCCCAGACATGCTCCCTCCAGATGTTTTGACTGTGCTGTCTGCAGCGGCGTAGCGTGGGTTGTCAGCACCCGGGGCAAGTAATTTGCGCCCCTAACCCCTAACCTGCCGCCGCTGCCAGCTTCTTCTTGCTGCTGCCTGGGCTGGGGTATTTACGGTAAGGTAGCCACAGCGGCGGCGGCAGGTCCGTGTCAGGTGATCTGAGGCGAGTTGCCACTGGCGCTGCCGCCCAAACGATGCCGCTTGCTTGGAGGAGGAGGAGGGCAGAGAGGCGAGGAAAATGCAACATGGCCCAGCAGTTGCAGCAGCAGCGGCGGCGGCGAGGCTGTGAGGAGGGGCTGCCTGGCACGCCCTCCGCGGCCCTGACGCGCGGGGACCGCGACGAGCGCTAAGAGCCGCTGCCTGCCGGACGCCTTCAGCCCGGACGCATGCACAGCTCATCGGTTCTGCGAGACATGGGGCTCTGCTACAGCCTGCGCCCGAGGCTCTTCGGCGACTCTGGAGGCGGCGAGCGCGCCCCCCCAGATGTTGCGCCCGGTGCGGCCGGCCCCCCCTGCACCCCCACGCTATGCCACTGGCTGTCTGTGGCTGACGAGAGCTGTCGTTCAAAATATGTGGAGGGCACCAGGTTGGGGAAAGCTGCTCAAAGCAAGGGTATGGGTGCTTTTCTAGGACTGAGGGATACATTCCCTTCTGAGCAACCCTCTAGGGATGGCCTGTCTCATTTTGCCACCTGAGGTGAACCTGTGCATTCAAGTATCTCCTCACATGCCATAGTCCTAACAAAAATTGACGCCATGAAGCTGCTATTTGCACAGAGGACAGCTTCCATTGGCACCAACAAGAGATTTCCTCCTAGTGTAAATAGCATCTTTAAAGCCCTATAGGGCCTAGGACCCTCGTACCTACAGGACCACCTCTCCTGGTATGTCCCACGGAGGACCTTACAGTCTTCAAACAAAAACATCTTGGAGGTCCCGGGCCACAGGGAGGTTAGGCTGGCCTCAACCAGAGCCAGGGCTTTCTCGGCTGTGGCCCCGATCTGGTGGTACACTCTGTCACAAGAGACTAGGGCCTTGCGGGACTTGACATCTTTCCGCAGGGCCTGCAAGACGGAGCTGTTCCACCAGGCCTTTGGCCAGGGCACAGCCTGACCCCCTCCTTTGGCAAGCCTCACAGAACTCTAGCCCAATGGTTGCCATCAATTTGAGTTGAATTAATTTTATAATGAAATGATTTTAGGATGTTGTGTTATTTTACTGTTGTTAGCCGCTCTGAGCCCGGCTTCGGCTGGGGAGGGCGGGATATAAATAAATTATTATTATTATTATTATCTTTAAATAAGTGACTTTCACTAGGACTGGATAGCTCAATCAGAAGAGCATGAGACTTTTCTGATATTCCAGAGTTGTGGGTTTGAACCCCATGTTGGGTGAAAGATTCCTACATTGCGGGGGGTTGGACTAGATTACTCTCATAATCCCTTCCAACTTTACAATTCTATGATTCTATGCCTATAAAGGAAGAGGTGATGAAAGGGTTAAATCTCTCCTCTCCCCCCCCCCCCCCCGGTTGTAACCTGGCAGCTGCTCTTTGCATTTTGTCTTTGTGTTATATGGAATTTAACTTCAAATTTAGCTAGGACATAAATTACTACAGTGACATGCAGTTGCATTTGAAAAATTATCAAAAGAAGGGTGGAAACAGATGAAATTCTTACGAGAGGGGTGCAGGGATTTTGTTGCACTTAGCGAATATTCGGGGTGGTTGGGCATGTTGATTTTTTCATTCTACTATCCCATTTCTTTGGTAGTCTGCACTCTGCAGCCTTCCTGGGTGCCTTGGCTTCCTGGGAAACCTAGGCCATCCTGGACTGGGCTGTCCCATAAAGGGAGAATGCTGCATATCATGGAGCAAGTCCTGGCAGCTGGGGAGGCTGCAGATAGTTGGAGAAACGTTTAATTGGAGTGGGGTGGAGCCCCACAATAACCACAGGCATTAATCGGTGATAAATTAAGGTGCGCCCGCTAGAAAGCATAAATAAACTCCTCGAGAAAGAGGCAGAAAAATGCAAGTGTCTTTTGCAGGTGGACAAGGCCATCTTACCCACAGGCGCTAGGGGTGCGGGGCACCTGGATGCCGGGTTCTCAGGGGCACCAGGCTAAGAGTCCGGGACCTTGTGAGATTTTGACCAGCTTCGGCCCATTTGAAGCTGAAGCTGATACAGGCTCGTCATATCTTGAGCCCAAGCAGAGCATCGTCACACAGCAGAAGGATAAGCAGTATGTGCCACATTCTCAACTTTATTTACACTTCTAACCCAACCCACAGACTTATCCTCTCTGTCTCTTCTAACTCCAGTCTGTCTTCTCAACTACCCTAACTCTAACTCCTCCCCTTGGGTTTCCATTGGTTAGTCATTTTACAATTAGTTAACCCTTTCCTTATGAACCCAGTATGATGTCATACACCTAGGAGGGCAAACGCCACAGAATGATACAACACCTAGCATACATTAACATTGTTATAACAGGCAGGAAAATGGCGGTCCCTTGGCAATCGTTGATTGGTCTGCAAACCTGTGACATGGCCTTCTTGGTGGTGATTCCCATTTGTGTAACGCCCTCCCAGGTGAGGTGCGTCTGTCTCATTATTGACTTTCAGGAGAAATTTAAAAACATTCCTTTTTAGCCAGACATTTGACAGCTGATACATACTGGCCACGGCAACCTTAAAGTTACTAACTACGAGAGAATTTGTTTGCTTTTAAATGTTTTTAGACATTCCGAGTGCCTTAAAATATTTTTTGAGTGTTTTAAAATGGTTTTAAAATAAGTTTTGTTTTATTTTAAATTGTGGGTAAATTGTGGCGTTTTAATATATGGATGTTTGTCACCCTTTGGGAGGAAGGGCGGAAAATAATTTTTTTTTTAAAAAAAATACATTTTAAAATTACTGGTTTCTACGCAGAACATTTCTCCATTCCTCGTCAAAATTTGCCAGCACGTTTCCTCTAACATATGCACATTTTAATAGCAATTCCCCATATATTATGCATTTTTATTTTTTTAAAAAAACTAATATATGCATTGTTGTACATGCTTCCCTTATATGCACAGTGCACACTTGGTTGAAGAACTGCACTGCAAAATCTGGAGAAGTTCAAATTTCAAAGGCTTGCTGCATTTCGGTTTGCTTATGAAACTTCAAATCTGGGAGTTTCACATTAAAAGGCGAACCAGAACAAATTCTGCCCCTATGCCCAGCTGGTTGGCATTCTTTGTTAAAAAGCAGTAACAGTTAGCTATTGAGGCTTTTCATTTCCGGTGCCCTGTTTGCAGGAAAGGGTCTATGTTCTGTCATCATTTTTCCTTGCATAGTGGCACTGGGCTCTTTTACTAATGAGGACGAGGTCAAAGAGGCCTTCGTCCTTGCAGGGGAGATGGATTCTGAGCAAGCTCTTTGTGGCTGTTCGAAAGAGCTCTGCGGCCGAGTCCTGAATTTTAAGTGTTGAAAGTTGAAACTTGCCATACAAACGCACACAAAACACACACTCAGATGCACTGCCAGCCTCTTCATTTATACAGCAAGCTCTTGTTAGGAGACACAGCGAAGGAACAGCAACAAATGCTCTTAAAGTCCCCTGCCATGCATTAAAATGCTTTAATTCTCACCACATTCAAGAGCAGGCCTTTTGTGTTCAAAATATTCCCCTCCCAGCACTCCCCTCTGCCCAAATTTGAAATGCTTTCCTCTGTAATAAACAAAAATCTGCCCTTATTCTCTTATGGGGAACACAAGAGCCCTTATAGAGTCCTTTGTAGGTTCTCCATCGGTCAGAGAAAATAACAGAGGCCAACTAGAGAATATTGAGAAGCAAAGCAGCTCGTAAGCCTGATCTTTATTGAAACTGTTGCAACAGGATGCTCCCCTCAAACGCAGGAAAGGAGGAGGACCCAGAACAAAGGTGTGCCCACCTTTATATAGACATTTTAAATTGCCCGCCCTGCAGTCCAAGACCACCCCCAGAAACATCTTACATACATCACAAAAGGGGTGTAGCTCAAGACCACCACCCCAGATACATCATACCTACATCACAGAAAGGGCGGTCTACAGCAGAAATCTGAGTGCTTTCTTTACCTCCTGGCTGCCAGGTTACCTGTTTAATGGTCGCTTGATTGGATACCCTGGGGAGCCTGGCCAGTCTTTTGTAATGACCAATACCAATACTTCAGTGTATCTGAAGAAGTGTGCATGCACACGAAAGCTCATACCTAGAACTAACTTAGTTGGTCTTTAAGGTGCTACTGGAAGGAATTTTTTTCTTTTATTTTGTTTTGGCTCACCCTATTCATACACAGACATACCCTTAAGACAGGATTTGTGAATGAAAAGACAATGGGGAGGCCTTTCCATTTTCCTTGGACCTTGCAGAGAAATATTTGAGGTCAATTTGGGAGGGACAAAATGGTTTCAGGACTTTTTCTGTGGGGTTTCAGACATGTGGTTTATATATGCAGTTATGAACATTTAATATATACAGTGGTACCTCTAGATACGAATCGGATCTGTTCCGGAGCCCCGTTCACCTCTAGAAGCAAACGTAACTAGCAATGGCGCATCTGCACACGTGCGCGTCGCTTTTCACTGCTTCTGCACATGAGCATGACATCATTTTGAGCATGCGCAAGCGGCGAAACCCAGAAGTAACGCGCTCCGTTACGTCCGGGTTGCTGCGGAGCGCAACTCGAACGTGCTCAACCAGAAACGCATTCAACCCGAGGTATGACTGTGTGTGTGTGTGTGTGTGTGTGTGTGTGTATTAGAGACATCACCTTGCCAACAAAGGTCCGTATAGTAAAAGCTATGGTTTTCCCAGTAGTGATGTATGGAAGTGAGAGCTGGACCATAAAGAAGGCTGATCGCCGAAGAATTGATACTTTTGAATTAAGGCGCTGGAGGAGACTCTTGAGAGTCCCATGGACTGCAAGAAGATCAAACCTCTCCATCCTTAAGGAAATCAGCCCTAAGTGCTCACTGGAAGGACAGATCGTGAAGCTGAGGCTCCAAGACTTTGGCCACCTCATGAGAAGAGAAGACTCCCTGGAAAAGACCCTGATGTTGGGAAAGATGGAGGGCACAAGGAGAAGGGGATGACAGAGGACAAGATGGTTGGATAGTGTTCTCGAAGCTACCAGCATGAGTTTGACCAAACTGCGGGAGGCAGTGGAGGACAGGAGTGCCTGGTCCATGGGGTCACGAAGAGTCAGACACAACTAAACGACTAAACAACAACAACAGACAGGGGTTACACTAGTTCAACCTTGGAAAACACGTCCAGACAAGTCCTTGGTACAAGATTAGCATAAGCAGACATGGCAGGGCAAGACTCAGGTATAAGATTAGCATAGACAAATATGTCTTAAGTATCCACCACCCAAAAGTACAATAGAAGTTCCTTTGCATGTCTGGAGCCTGAGGCGAGTCAGGTGATGAGATTTGGCTTCCTTTGGCTAACAATGAGCCCAGCAATTGTCACCTATGAGAACTTCCTGGAGTCCTTTTGCAAGGGGAAAATAGCTTTGGAATGGGGGGAACTGGGAAAGGAGATGATTCTATATTATTTTTAAAGCTAGGTGACTTCCCTGAGCTGTCAAGTTGAAAGGATATATTCAGGCATAATATTTGTAATATTTAACTTTAAAGATGTGCCCCCCCTAATTTCCGTAACACTGAGGTACCACTGTATAAGATAAAAAACAAATAAAACCTACATATAGCAACAGTGTTTTGTGTTGTGTAGGCTCCTTTGATGTATTACGTTATTTGCAAATGGCTTTAGATACCTATTAGGTCCATAAATCACCATATAGCATATATTCACCAAAAAAACCAGCGGCAATTTGTTGTTGACAAAGGACAGCTAGACATATAAAGGGCCTCATTACCTTCAGTAGCTTAGGGCCTCATTAAACCTAAATCCTGTCACAGCTAAAACTTGGCCACTGTTTCTTTAATGCTAAAAGAATTAAGTCAGTATGAGTCAGTGGCCTACAATGACTCATGCAACATTTAACCAAATTGTACCTGTATATATAGAGTGGTCAATGTTGGTGTTGGGTGTGGGTTGGTTGGGTGGTAGAAAGCTGGTTGCGTTTGGTGTGTGTAAAAGCTGTTGGTCGTGGTTGGAGAAGAAGACTTTTTAAGATAAAAGCAGCAATACTCTGCAAGAATACTCTTTCTCAAAGACTCTTTTGTGCCAACTAAGGTCTGAGAACTACTAAGACGCTTGAGAGTCCCATGGACTGCAAGAAGATCAAACCTATCCATTCTGAAGGAAATCAGCCCTGAGTGCTCACTGGAAGGACAGATCCTGAAGCTGAGGCTCCAATACTTTGGCCACCTCATGAGAAGAGAAGACTCCCTGGAAAAGACCCTGATGTTGGGAAAGATGGAGGGCACAAGGAGAAGGGGACGACAGAGGATGAGATGGTTGGACAGTGTTCTCAAAGCTACCAGCATGAGTTTGACCAAACTGCGGGAGGCAGTGGAAGACAGGAGTGCCTGGCGTGCTGTGGTCCATGGGGTCACGAAGAGTCAGACACGACTAAATGACTAAACAACAACTACAAAGGTCTGAGGACTAGGCAAAGGAGTAAAAAGGAGGCCAGAACCCTTTTCCTTTTCAAACACTGACAAATCCGGCCCTGGATGCAGAGGAGGGCAACCAAGGTGATTGAGGGTATGGAATGGTTGAGGAAATTGGGTGAAGTCAACCAGCGATGGCTGCTGTGACCAGGAGGCGGGAGGAGAGGGACATTACCCAGAGCTTTGCTGCTTACTTTCTTTTCTGCCATCCCTTCTCCCTCCCCCCCACCCGGCCTCCCATATCACCATCCTTGACTTGGCACAGCCCAATATTTTCCTTAAGCTGGCGCCACCAACTTCAAGCACCTCTTGTGAAATTGGACCAGTGCTTGGACTGGGCATGAGAGCATCAAAGTGAAAAGCAAGATTGCTGAGCAGGCCACCTTTCTTCCATTCATCCACAAAATGGGAGCAGCTCGCAAGGGGGCCGCTGGCATTTCTTATCACCAAACCAATGGGCACCCTGGTGATTTATCAGCCTGTGAACACCTAGCCCTTAATTTCACGTAAGTGAGGCTGGTTAATTGAAAAGCATTTCTCTCCCCGTGCAAAACCCAATGAATTACAGCTAATGGGGCACTGTGGAGCATTTGTTTCAAATAATATATGTTTATCTTCCTCTGTTGTTCTAAGCGCTTTAGAAAGGAAATTGCTTTTTGTTGTTGTTGGGAATTATTTTCCAATTAGCCAGTCCTGATTCTTAATCTCTGTGTGATTCCACTGGAACTACTGTGAATCTCTCCCCCCCCACTTAAAAAAAGGAGAAAGTTTCAGGGCTGATCCATCAATCGCTCCAGACACACACAGCTTCTGTTCCTCTCCCAGGGGAAGGCGGTGTAAAGATAACCATCACAGCTTTCGCCAGGACATACCAGATCCCGCAATAACACAAGCATTGCTATCGGGTTCGGCATGCTGTCCTAAATTGAATTTTAATGGCAGCAGATTTGTGGTTTTAATGGCACAGCATCTCTCCCCTGGCTGGAAGGAAAACAATCTTTCTGTTGTATTCAGGCACAGTGAATTAACTGTGTGCTGCGTGCTTCAGACTCCATCCTTTCTGCCTGCCCTTGGCCTGGGGAGAAACTGATGCAGGCCTGCATCAAGATCCCTGCCAGGGATTTGCACAGAACACCGTTAATAATAGAGTCAAGTTAACCAACATGTGCAGCCTATGAATTCAGTTGTTAAGGCTCAACACACCACACCGTCTTGCGCCTGTAAACAGAGAATCTGCATTGGAGTTGGATCTGGAATGAAGATGACATACCCTCCAACATTCTGAAACAAAAGCCAGGAAGCCATTTTCTTGGACGCCATTTTTCCTTTTTTTTTTTTATTGCAGTCATTTTCGTTGCCATGATTTCAGACCCTCCAAGTGCCCCTGTTTTCCAGGGACAGTCCTGGATTTACAGAAGCCATCCCAGTTTCTGATTTGATCAAGGGATGTTCTGCTTTTCCATAGGACGTCCCCATTTCCCTCAGATAAATGTTGGAGGGTAAAGGTAAAAAAAGGTGAAGGACTCTGGACCGATAAGTCCAGTCAAAGGCGACTATGGGGTTGCAGCGCTCATCTCGCTTTCAGGCCGAGGGAGCCAGCATTTGTCCACAGACATCTTTTTGGGTCAAGTGGCCAGCAGGACTAAACCGCTTCTGGTACAACGGGGCACCGTGATGGAAGCCAGAGCTCACGGAAACGCCGTTTACGTTCCTGCCACAGCAGTATCTATTTATCTATTTGCACTGGTGTGCTTTCGAACTGCTAGGTTGGCAAAAGCTGGGACAGAGCAACAGGAGCTCACTCCGTCATGGGGATTCGAACTGCTGACCTTCTGATCAGAAAGCCCAAGAGGCTCAGTGGTTTAGAGCACTGCACCACCCTTGTCCCATCTTGGAGAGTATGGAGTTATCTAACCCCCAAGAGAAAGAGATAAGTAACTATACAACCTTTAAGGTAAAGGTAAAGGTAAAGGGACCCCTGACTATTAGGTCCAGTCGTGACCGACTCTGGGGTTGTGGCGCTCATCTTGCTTTGTTGGCCGAGGGAGCAGGCGTACAGCTTCCGGGTCATGTGGCCAGCACGACTAAGCCCCTTCTGGCAAACCAGAGCAGCGCATGGAAACACTGTTTACCTTCCCGCTGGAGCAGTACCTATTTATCTACTTGCACTGGCGTGCTTTCAAACTGCTAGGTTGGCAGGAGCTGGGACCAAGCAATGGGAGCTCACCCCGGCACGGGGATTCGAACCGCCAACCTTCTGATCAGCAAGTCCTAGGCTCTGTGGTTTAATCCACAGCGCCACCCGCGTCCCATACAACCTGTAGAAGGCATCTAAAAGGCAGCCCTTTGCGGAGAAGTTTTTTTTTTTAAAAAATGTTTAATGCTTAATCTCAGATGGGCAGGGTATAAATAGGAAATAATACCAATACTAATAATGATAATAATTGAATAGGACATCCCTATGTTCATCGGAGAAATATTGGAGGGTATGTGATCTCACACAATTTCACACTTTGATTCCCTCTTCCCAAAAAGTGGCACAGTGCCCCAAAGCGTGCTACGAAGGGGAGGAATTCACACTGTGGAATCGTGTAAGATCACAGCACTGCAGTTGTTCCCTTGCAATAAAAAATGGGATGTCCCAGTTTTTCCAGGACACTTACGGGGTATAAAGTGACTTGGGGGAGTTTGGGTTCTGGGTTTTAGGTGCTGTATGACCAACATGAATTCTCAAGGTTTGCTTGGCTCCCTCTAGGTGAGTGGTAAAGGGCATGAATCTCCAGGTGGGTAAGAGTGCCTTTCATAAGACAAAATGATAAAGAAGACTTTGCATGCAGCTTACAGGCTGGCTGCACATGATAACACAGGTGAGCTAGGGAATACGTCCTCCTCCCTTCCCCATCTCAACCAACTTCCATCTCCAGGGGACCTGCCCCTCGGTCTCAGGTTTGGGCCCTGAAAACCTACTTGTAGGACTCATTAGTTGAATCCTGCTCCAGATTTTGCAAATAACAAATGTAATAAATACCCCCCAACAGTGGTGTATGAAGGGAGGGGGCTGTGCTGGGCCCGGGGGTAAACCTGAGCAACGCGGTCCAGTTCTGGTCCGGTCCCGAATCCAGGGATTCCACAAGGAGTCAGTCCGACAAGGTCAAGGCAGGAAACCAGGCTAGGTCAGGCACAGTATCTCAGGCAGGTTCTAGCATACAGCAATGTAACTCCCGCAACCTGGGGCAGGGTCTGACAGCCTTTTGTCTCTGTTGGGGTAACGGCCGGTCCTGATCCCCTGGTGACTCACCTCCCTGTCTTGCCCAAAGGCGATCACTTCTCCTGCGAGGACTCAGGTCTCTCCTTCTCTCAGACCTTAGTCTCTGCAGCTCGGGAGACGTCGGTGGGTTACTAGACCCAGGGGCCGCCTCAGCCTCCCCTGACCCAATCGGTAGTGGAGCAGCTGTAAGTGATGGCCCAGCTGAAGGCAACTAGGAAATCCCTGCACCTGGAGCCAGGGCAGGCTCAGACCCCTGACTTGGCCCAGCTGGTGCTTGTTGCAGGGGAACCTGTGTAGACTGGGGCTCTTCAGGATCAGGCCCCAGACTTGGTCCAGATGCCGCCTGAGGCAAAGGATCTGGTGCGGACTGAGACTCCTCTGGTTCCGAGTCTGAGCCTGAGTCCCAGGCCATCACTGGGGCAGAGGGGGTGGTATGCCCCGGGTGCCACCCCGGGGTGTGTGTTTGACAAGATGGGCTGCTGCCTTCCCCCAGCTGTGGAGCAGTGAAGGGCGTGCGTGCAGTCACTTCGGGCGCCGCTCACACGACGTCCATATGGGCTGTCGCGCATGCGCAGTCCGATTGGGCTACTGGGCGGTTTGCCCCACCCCTTGGCATACCGCCCTGGGTGATGGAGAAGGTTCCTCCACCACTGCCCCCCAAAAACCATACACCCCCAAACAAAACCCACAACACAAAGAACAGCTTAAGCCTTTCCCATCAAATCAGGCCTCACCGTTTTGTTGATTGCAAGTCAAAACTCCAGACTTTTTTTTTTTTCTTTTTTTTAAAAAAAACTTTATTCCACTGCTATTACTTTGCAAAAGTTCTAGCGGCGGTTCCTATAGAAAGCCCTGCATTTCCCCTGAGGCTGAATCACAGAATGGAAACTTATAGGAGCCGTGGGGTATTTGGGAATGTGCTTCCAAACGACAGCTATCGAGTCATTGGAAGCCGTTTCCGGTGCAGGAACCGCAGCTGGGGAATGAGGACTCTTTTCCACACAGGAATAATGTGGGCAAAAAAAGAAAAGGAAAAGGAAAAAGGAAGAGGATGACTCAGCACTTGGAACTCCTCCCTGCTCAGGATATCAAAGTCAAGGGAAAACTGAACTGGAGGGAGTCGGAACAGCTCTGTGGCATTTTGCTGCTTATGCAGATGGCAGAACGCAGGGAGGGACAAGGGACTTAGCTAAGGAACGGAAAAAGTCTTGGCTCGAGGCAACGGCTAAACCGAAATTACTGGGTTTTCTCTTTTCCTGAAAAAAGAAAGAAAGAAGGTACCAGTTTCTTCTCATGTTTTAAAATGCATCATGGTGCCTCTCATCACACACCCATTTCTCCAGTCCTCCCAGCCAAAGGGTGGATCTAAATTGTGCCACGCAATCGTGTTAATATGGATTTCAAGGCCACATGCAGGCCACATTCACACTTTGCATTTAAAGCAGGAGCACGCCACTTTAAACAGTCATGGCTTCACAGAATCACAAAGCTGGAAGGGACCCCAAGCCCAATCCAGTCCAATAATATTATTATATTATTATATTATTCATACCCCGCCCATCTGGCTGGGTTTCCCTAGCCACTCTGTGTGGCTTCCAAATAAAGATTAAAAATACATTAAAACATCAGTCATTAAAAACTTCCCTAAACAGGGCTACCTTCAGATGTCTTCTAAATGTTAAATAGTTGTTTATTTCCTTGACATCTGATGGGAGGGTATTCTACAGGGTAGGTATCACCACTGAGAAGGCCCTCTGCCTGATTCCCTGTAACCTCACTTCTTGCAGTGAGGGAACCACCAGAAGGCCCTCGGAGCTGAACCTCAGTGTCCGGGTTGGACGATGGGGGTGGAGATGCTCCTTTAGGTATACTGGACTGAGGCTGTTTAGGGCTTTA
The DNA here is from genome assembly GCF_951804945.1 of Podarcis cretensis. Classification (NCBI taxonomy): domain Eukaryota; kingdom Metazoa; phylum Chordata; class Lepidosauria; order Squamata; family Lacertidae; genus Podarcis; species Podarcis cretensis. The sequence continues at coordinate 82,324,116 of NC_137176.1, forward strand.
AAGGTCAGCACCAACACTTTGAATTTTGCTCGGAAACGTAGTGGGAGCCAATGTGGTCTTGTCGGCTGCTCCCAGTTGTCAGTCTAGCTGCCACATTCTGGTCCAACCCACTGCAATGCAGGAATCTTTTGCCCAATGCAGAGATTGAACCCATGGCCCTGAGATTAAGAGTCCTATGCTCCACCAACTGATCTATCCAGCAATGGGAGATGTAGTCTGTTCAAGGTTCTGAGAGTTGTTGTTGTTTAGTTGTTTAGTCGTGTTTGACTCTTCGTGACCCCATGGACCAGAGCACGCCAGGCACTCCTGTCTTCCACTGCCTCCTGCAGTTTGGTCAAACTCATGCTGGTAGCTTCGAGAACATTGTCCACCCATCTTGTCCTCTGTCGTCCCCTTCTCCTTGTGCCCTCCATCTTTCCCAACATCAGGGTCTTTTCCAGGGAGTCTTCTCTTCTCATGAGGTAGCCAAAGTATTGGAGCCTCACCTTTAGGATCTGTCCTTCCAGTGAGCACTCAGGGCTGATTTCCTTAAGAATGGATGGGTTTGATCTTCTTGCAGTCCATGGGACTCTCAAGAGTCTCCTCCAGCACCATAATTCAAAAGCATCAATTCTTTGGCGATCAGCCTTCTTTATGGTCCAGCTCTCACTTCCATACATCACCACTGGGAAAACCATAGCTTTTACTATATGGACCTTTGTTGGCAAGGTGATGTCTCTGCTTTTTAAGATGCTGTCTAGGTTTGTCATTGCTTTTCTCCCAAGAAGCAGGCGTCTTTCAATTTCGTCACTGCTGTCACCATCTGCAGTGATCATGGAGCCCAGGAAAGCAAAATCTCTCACTGCCTCCATTTCTTCCCCTTCTATCTGCCAGGAGGTGATGGGCCCAGTGGCCATGATCTTCATTTTTTTGATGTTGAGCTTCAGACCATATTTACTGGAGTGGCTTGCCGGTTCCTGCTCCAGGTGGATCACGTTTAGTCAAAACTCTCCCCTATGACCTGTCCATCTTGGGTGGCCCTGCGCAGCATAGCTCATAGCTTCTCTGAGTTATCCAAGCCCCTTCGCCACGACAAGGCAGTGATCCATGAAGGAGCTGAGAGTTGTTAAGAGGTCCCTATTCCTTTCCTAGAACTGCAGTTCCCACTGTGGTTTAACATACAACATCTCTTCCCAGGGAACTCTGGAATTGTTGCTCTGTGAGGGGAACAGCAGCCTTGACAAACCACAACTCCCAGGATTCTTTGGGAAGAAGCCATTGCAGTTTCAAGTGCTATCAGCTGGGATTTCCTTAAAAAAAAAAAAAAGAATGACGAGAAAGAGAGAGTAAAATATTGCCTCTAATTTGCTTAAGAACAGTTGGCATATTAAATCACAACGTTTTGCCTTTTCTCTCCTCCTGCTCGGTTGTGCTTGGTCTCGTTCCAAGCCGGCTTCCTCTTTCTCCCTGCGTGGGCTGCTTGCTCCATTTACTCCCTGGCTGTCCTTGTCCTTCGGCTGCTTCCTCGTCGCATAATAACAGCTTATGGGGATCTATCATAAAGCAAATTACCGGCTGCGGGGTACAGTTGTTCAGCTGCGAAAGGACGGAAACTTCCTCACTGCTCTCGTTACCTGCAAGCGTTTAAAAATCTGAAGGAACCAAAACCACCAGCAGCAAACTGACCACACAGGGTGGGTGCAGCCCCACAAGTGTCCCTGTTTTCCAAGGACAGTCCCGAATTTACAGAAGCCATCCCGGTTTCGATCCCAGAAGGTCCTGCTTTCCTTAGGACAGCCCTATTTTCATCAAAGAAATATTGGAGAGCATGATAGGGCACCCATTTTCATTGGAATAATGTTAGAGGGTAGGGAGTTAAGTGATCCCAGAGCCAAGGAGAATTTTGCACTGCGAAATTCAGAGAAGGGTAAGTTTTGAAGAATGGTGTCATCTTGGTTCATATACTGTTCTGGAAAGCATGAGTCTTCAATGGAAACTGAACCTATGTAGGAGAAGGGACGTGGTGGTGCTGTGGTATAAACCACAGAGCCTAGGGTTTGCCGATCGGAAGGTCGGTGGTTCGAATCCCCGCAATGGGGTGAGCTCCCGTTGCTTGGTCCCTGCTCCTGCCCACCTAGCAGTTTGAAAGCATGTCAAAGTGCAAGTAGGTAAATAGGTACCACTCTGGCGGGAAGGTAAACAGTGTTTCCACACACTGGTTCAGAAACCAAAGCTTGGCTTCTGATTGGCTGCAGGAAGCTCCTGCAGCCAATTGGAAGCCATGAAAGCCCCACTGGACATTCAGCTTCAAAAAATAGTTCACAAACTGGAACAGTCACTTCCAGGTTTGTGGTGTTCAGGAACCAAAACATTCTAGAACTAATCTGTTCGAAAACCAAGGTACGACTGTACTGCAAATTCAGACCAGTTATATACTCATAGCTCAGTGGTAGAGCATCTCCCTAGCATGCAGAAGGTCCCATGTTTAATCCTCGGCATTTCCAGGCAGGGTAATCCTGATATTTGGATTTTGAATTGTGATTTGTTGTATGTTTAGATGTTTTAAAATCAAATAAATAAATTATGCAAAAAAATAAATAAAAACCTTTCAGCACCCTTAAACTACAACTCCAAGAACTCTTGGGGGGAAGCCATGACTGCTTAAATGCATTTTAAATGTACTTATAATGTGAATGTGGCTTCAATCTACTTTTCTACTTGCCCCCCTCTTCTGAGATCTACAAAGGCAAAACTGAGGCTCAGAAGGAGGAAGCTGACAGGCAGGACCACCTCCAGGGCTGGTTGAAGGTGGCAGGCAGGCAGGCAGGTGAGGGGTGGCTGAGGGCAGACTGAGGTTGGCAGGGATGTGCCCCTCTCAACCCAACAGACCCACCTCCCCTGCTTTTGGAGAAGCGTCATTGGTTCATTGGAAGTAATGGGCACATGCTTCCATCACTGTCCCACTGAAATGAAGCAGACTTCAGCAAAAGGAGGTTGGCTGATGTATAACTTCCTTATTCATGGTGGCGAAATATCTTGGAAGCGAGTGAGACTTTTGCAAGAAAAAGAAGAAAAGAACCTTGAACTCCAGCCTTGGATTTGGACATGTGGAGAATGAGGAGAGGAATAATGGGGATGGAGGAAGGGGAGAGATCCTGCTATTTAAGGTATTCAGCAGCTGGTAAGTGTGCCTGTGTGAGCATTTGCTGGTTAATCCTTCAAAGATAGAAGTTAGGACAGGCTTTTTTTTGTAAGCACTCATCTGCCTGGCATCTTCGGACACTTAATCCATAAATTACAATCGCATGCTTGTAGCCAAATTGCATCCTTTAAAGTGTCTCCTCCTGCAAGGCACAAGAGCACAGCTTCGCTTATCTTCCGGGTCATCTGCGTTTTGCTAATTTTATCCTTTGAAAGGAGAGATGGACCTGGAAGGGGGTGCTTCAAAGGAAGGAATCTAGTTAGACTCGATTCTGCATTCTAATCACCCCGTTTCCAGCTCACAGAACAAGCCTCTGTGTTTTGCCCTTGGAAATTCTTGCTGTGCTGTTTGCAAAATGCAGTGTGTGTGTATCTTGAGAAAATTGCAGGCTGTGGACAAATGCTCTAGGGCCTTGTCGAGGCTGAAGGCTAGCCAAAAATAAATAAATAGCTGCTTCCTAGCAAGACCTTTTCAGATAGTGGCATTTTGCGGCTTCCCACTTCCATGGGCAGTAGGAGCTCAGAAGTTCCAGGGGCCGTCTTCAACACAGTCATTTCCTTGTGATGAGAGAGCACTGGAGCCTTTTGGTGCTGCTGTAACATCTGCTTGTTTACAAATGTGCAAACCGAGCAGGAGCTAAGCTGGAAGGTCCATATACCTGCATGTGTTTTGTGATTTAGCAGTATATAAATAAGGGACGCGGGTGGCACTGTGGGTTAAACCACAGAGCCTAGGACTTGCCGATCAGAAGGTCGGCGGTTCGAATCCAGCCCACCTAGCAGTTCTAAAGCACGTCAAAGTGCAAGTAGATAAATAGGTACCGCTCCGGCGGGAAAGTAAACAGTGCTGCTCTGGTTCGTCAGAAGTGGCTTAGTCATGCTGGCCACATGACCCGGAAGCTGTATGCCAGCTCCCTCGGCCAGTAAAGCGAGATGAGCGCCACAACCCCAGAGTCAGCCATGACTGAACCTAATGGCCAGGGGTCCCTTTACCTTTAGTATATAAATACTTTTATAAATAAATAAGCAAAGCACCTTCCAGCATCCCCAGCTACAGAGGGTTTGTGTGTGTGTGGATCCAGAACATATTTAGGGTGTGCAGGAGGAGATGGTCCCATTGCACAAGGAGAAATCATAGAATTGTAGAGTTAGAAAGGACGCCTCTAATCCAACTCCCTGCAGTGCAGGAATCTCAACGAAACCATCCCTGACAGATGGCCATCCGACCTATGCATAAAAACCTTCAATGAAAGAGAATCTGCCACTTACCTAAGGGAGTTTATTTATTTCAAATCAGTTCTTTATTTCAAATATTTCCAAGTCACCTCTCCATCACAAGGTTGCCCAAGCTGGCTAATAACAATGATGATGATGATGATGATAATAAATAATAAATTTTATTTATACCCCACCCTCCCCAGCCAAGGCTGGGCTCAGGGCAGCTAACAACCAATAATAAAAACAAGTTGAATGAATACAACTTAAAAAACAAGATTAAAATACAGCATTAAAACATTAAAATGCAGCCTCATCACAGGAGGAGAAAGGAAAAAAGAAAGAGGGTGAGGGAATCAAACTGACTCCAACCCAAAGGCCAGGCGGAACAACTCTGTCTTACAGGCCCTGCAGAAAGCAATCAGATCCTGCAGGGCTCTGATCTCATGAGACAGAGTGTTCCACCAGGCCGGAGCCAGTGTTGAAAAGGCCCTGGCTCCGGTTGAGGCTAATCTGACTTCCATAGGGCCCGGGACCTCTAGGGTGTTGCTATTTATGGACCATAAGGTCCTCTGTGGGGCATACCAGGAGAGGTGGTCCCATAGCTACGAGGGTCCTATAATAGTCTCATTTTGCCAAAGCTCTAGCTTTTCAGTTTTCGGCAGGTATTGCTCCCATGCTCTCAAACGCAGAGTCACAACCATATTGTCTGGAAACCTGAAAGGAATATGAGATTCTAAAAATAAAAATGGGGAGTTCTGGATACAGAGCCATGTCCTACGCTGTTTCTTTGCTGCAATGGAATCATAGCATAGAGACACACCCTAGCCCATGGCCCAGGAAGGAGAAAGTGAGGTGGGGGGGGGCACGAGGCGCTATGCGCTACCTTCCCAGCTATTAAACATGAAAGCAAGAAGTCTCTGTTTCGTTTGGCAGCAGTGACCAGAACAGCTAGTAACTCATTGACTGGCAGGCTTAACTGGGTTGGCAGTCCGACTGCTCAGATTCTACACACGAGCAGCAAATAAATCCTAGGGCCAAGTCTGGCATGCTCTCTAAACTCAGGGGGTGGTGGTAAATTCTTGAGCAAGTCATTTTCTCCCAGAGTATCCTTTCAGCAGTTGGATGGGGGATCTAAGTGGCTTGGGAGGCTATTCTGAGCTTGACAGGCACCCAGAGCAAAAGGCTGCAGCACACCAGAGGGGTTTGCAAAGCCCGGGTTTATTATCTCCTTTCCTTTTCCTGCTTCCAGAGCCCGGTCATATGCACAGAAATGAACGTGCCATAAGGCAAAATTTAGCTTCCCTTTCCAAGGGTGCTTCCAGACTATTTTGTGGATGGGATTTGATTGCATGCCAGCAAGTTTGACTTGCAAAATTCAAGTTGCATTTGGCAACTGTGTACAACAAACCTTCTCCCCCCCACTGCAATAATAATAATAATAATAATAATAATAATAATAATAATAATAATCAGAATTTTTGCTGTAAAAAAATGATGGGGACATGCTCTGGAAAAGGTGCAATAGCAATTGCTTGATTATTATAACCTATTTTATTATTTGTTTGCTTGTTTATGATTATTATTTATTAAATTTGATGTGACATTACATGACCTCCCCATAAACAAATCAGAATGAATGCACAATAAGTAGTTGACATCATCTAATTTCCCCCAAAACTAGCAGATCAGGAAGACTCCTCAACCAGGTCATCTGGAAATGAGCTAAGCCTGATATTGCACAATTCATTTCGTCCCACCAACTCTGCTACAAAGATGTCAGCAGTCATGAGATTAAGGCTGGCAACATCAACTCTGCTGTGTGGGAATCCTTCACAAATGACTGCAGTGCCTGGTCGTGCATCCATTGCAGTGACCAGAAGAGGGTGTTCCACAGGGTGGGCGCCACTACCGAGAAGGCCCTGTTCCCTGTAACCTCACTTCTTGCAGTGAGGGAGCCACCAAAAGGCCCTCAGAGCTGGACCTCAGTGTCCGGGCTGAACGATGGGGTTGGAGACGTTCCTCCAGGTATACAGGAGGACCGAGGCCGTTTAGGGCTTTAAAGATCAGCACCAACACTTTGAATTGTTCTCAGATACGTACTGGGAGCCAGTGAAGATCCTTTAGGACCAGTGTTTTATAGTCCCAGCAGCCGCTCCCACTCACCAGTCTGGAATCTGCATTCTGGATTAGTTGTAGTTTCTGAGTCACCTTCAAAGGTAGCCCTACGTAGAGAGTGTGGACCTGACATCCCTTTCAAGTAGAAAAGGATATTTTACTGCTTCTTCCAGTCAAAACTCACACCAACCAGCCCCACAAGGAGAAATCCCTTATCTGAAAATAACCACCTGCCTCTGACTACGGCTAATTTTTGAATGGCAAAGCAGAGCGATAAATCCCAAAGAAGGGCATGCATGCATGATGGGAGACTTCCAGCCTCTTGAATAATGAGCAGATTATTTAGGATAGATGCATCTCAATAATAGATGTGTCTAATACAGCCTAAAGGACAGAACGGGCATTCGGGCAATATTCTATCCTGCCTGAATTTAAAGCACCACTTAGAGCCATCAGGGGGTTAGAACCATAGAGAGCCCATTACAAGTCTTTCTCTGGCTTCCAGCCAATGCCTTTCCTCTGCTGCTGTTCTTGATGTAGTTACCTCTAAGCGTACGCAAGGGAGAACGAAAATGGGATGAGCGCTAAGGGCAGGGGGAACCCCCTACAGAAATAATGTGATTTCATGGTTCACGCAAAGGGGACTTCTATATACTCCAAACATCCGAGCACGGATATTATGCTATAACTGAATTAACTTCAGTTAATTCCATTGAATGCAGGTTGTACATTGACAATCAAGGTATTATTATTATTAACTGAAACACAAACTGCACTCATTGACATCTGTGTTTGCTGCAAGATGCTTTAGCATTTATGCGCACACATTTACCAGCCAAATGCACCCACTCATCTACTCAAAGGTTTACTTCATCCCCTCCGACATTTCTCTGATGAAAATAGGGACCACCCTCTTCTACGTTGGGGAAGCTTCTCCTGCATTCGATCTCAGCGCACACATAAACGTCACATATGCATTGACATCGGTCACCTAGTGACCTCTCCTCCAAACCTACCTCACAGGGTCATTGTAAAGAAAACATGTTTGAGGGAAGGGATCATGCGCAACACCTTCCACAGATAAATGGAATGAAGTAAATGTTTAGCAGGAAGCTTCCTTGAGTCCCTGTCAGGGAAAAAGGAGAGACACAACAGCAACAACAATGGAAACTATGAGAATGACCAGGAATACACCAGAGACTGAGAGTAAATCCTATTGAACTCAGTGGGACATAGTTCTGAGTAAAGATACTTAGGATCACAGTGTAAGTTGATCCAGTTACCTGGGTCACAGTGTAAGTTGATCCAGTTGATCCAGTTACCTGGGAGCAAGCTCCATTGAATACCGTGGAACTTACTTAAGAGTATACAGTGTAACTGGAAGGACAGGTCGTGAAGCTGAGGCTCCAATACTTTGGCCACCTCATAAGAAGAGAAGACTCCCTGGAAAAGACCCTGATGGTGGGAAAGATGGAGGGCACAAGGAGAAGGGGACGGCAGAGGACGAGATGGTGGGACAGTGTTCTCGAAGCTACCAGCATGAGTCTGACCAAACTGCGGGAGGCAGTGGAAGACAGGAGTGCCTGGCGTGCTCTGGTCCTTGGGGTCACGAAGAGTCGGACACGACTAAACGACTAAGCAACAACAACAGACAGTGTAAGGCTCCATTTGCAATAAAGGAATAAACACTCCATACACTTCCTAAGAAATGGCCGGCTGCGGAAGCATAGCAGCAAAAGAATTTAAAGTGGACTGGTGACCTTTCCCTACAAAATTATAGAAAGGGCTTTGTATGTGAGCTTTACCATTTCCTACATTTGGCTCAGGTGTTTTATTTTCAGGATAAACAGGACTCTGTTTTTGCACCCACACAAACCATTATTAATCGCTATCTAAGACATGGAGGAAAAAGGAAAAGTGGGGCATTCCAGGGTCAAGTCAGAACCAGGACAGCTTCTGTAAGTCCATGTCAGGGAACTGCCATCGGAGCCAGAGGCAGAGGCAAGGCTCCAAAGCGATGCAGGAAAAGGGCCCAGCAGGGAGAGGGGCAGCTCATCGGTGGGGGAAGGAAATCAGCGTAACACCAGGGATAAAGGGGGGCGGATGGGGAAGGTGGTGAGCGGGCTCCAGGACTCATCGCCGGAGACTAGCGGGGAGAGCACAGGTCCTCTGCTGCCCACACCCACCCTGCGCAGAAGACTCCCGCGCAGGGAGAGTAGGAGGAGACTTGGTGTCAAAGAGCTTCTGTGCTGGAAGAGGTTCAAAAAACGCCCACTGATGGATTCTGCTAGTGACTGAACAGCCACAAAGTGAAGGGCTGTCCAGCCAGACAGGTTTAACCAGGTTACCTAGCCAGGACTGGCAGCAACTTACGCACGAGCAACCCCTTATAACCATTACAGTCCAGGACTGTCCCTGGAAAATCGGGACACTTGGAGGGTATGTTATTTGTCTCAGAGGGAGCTACCAAGTGCAGTTTGATGCATCTGAATTGGCCAGGCTTGATATTCTCTTCTGAATGTTTTTCTCACTGATATGAAAGCATTGATGCCACCAGGACTGGAGTTTTGGGCAGAAGTCGAGGGCCCCACTCAGTAGAATGAACAGGAAGGTCCCCTGAGCGCAGCTGGGCTGTGGAAGGGCTGAAATAAGTGAATAAGCCTGTTACCATTAAATGCCAAAGTTCAAATATCCATGGAATATCTGCACAGCTAGAACATATTTGGACAATATTCACTATTTATGTTTGTATGCACTGAGACCCCCCTCAGTTGGCTTGACAGACGATCAGGGATTAAACATGAGTCATTATGCCTGATAGCATAATGGGTCATGAAAACAAGATGTTTTCATGCATGGGGCTTAAATCATTTTCCGCGTTTCCTGTTTTGGCAACGTGGACGAGATGTGCTGCTTGCTTCCTGCCAGCTCGGTGGAGTTCGCTGGTGCTCCCTAGTGGCTTGGCAATGGGAAATGCGCAAGAGGTCTTCCAGCATCTAACCTTCTTTGACCGACATGAAAAAGTTAAGCTGGCATCTCCCACCCATTTGTCTATGCTGCTTTGAGATGCGTTGCCAAACCACTTGCTCTGGGGTGGGACTGCCTTGGCAAATACAGGACACAAATCCATCGTTCACGGTCCAGCCAGCCTTGCCTGGAAGGTCATAAGAAGAGTTGGGACTGAGTTTAGAAGTTTATTCTCAAGCAAAACATCTCAGGAATTTTGTGGGAAGCCAAAAGAGTTTTGATAAGGTTTGCAAAATTCCTAAGGACTGGGCTGGAAGGCTTTGCAACAGCCTTAAATTGCGCCAGATTCTGCCCAAAGCAAAATTGGAGGTTCCCGCTTGAGCTAAACATCTGTGGAATTTTGAGGGAAATGTAAAGTCTCTTGATAAGGCCACCATAGTAAGTTAAAGGCTAAAGGTAAAGGACCCCTGGATGGTTAATCCAGACAAAGGTGACTATGGGGTTGCGGCACTCATCTCACTTTCAGGCTGAGGGAGTGGGCGTTTATCCACAGACAGCTTTCCGGGTCATGTGGCCAGCATGACTAAACTGATTCTGGTGCAACGAGACACTGTGACGGAAGCCAGAGAGCACAGAAATGCCATTTACCTTCCCTCTGCAGTGGTACCTATTTATCTACTTACACTGGCGTGCTTTCGAACTGCTAGGTTGGCAGGAGCTGGGACAGAGCAACAGGAGCTCACTCCGTCGTGGGGATTCGAACCACCAACCTTCTGATCGGCAAACCCAAGAGGCTCGGTGGTTTAGACCACAGCGCCACCCGCCACTGTAGTGCAGGGGTTGCGCTCATAGTTACAGAACAGAAAGTTGGGCACTTGAAAGCTGGCGTTCCCCTCCTGACAACCATGTGAAATAATCTATCCGGAATGGTTTCCTTTGCCCAGCCATGGACATCTGGCTCTCCTGAGTTGTTCCAAATATACCCGCTGAGCCGCATCAGGAACTGAAGGCATTGTCCTTGTGTAGAATCATTCTTTGTCAGCTGTCAGAGGCAGGAAAATCAACGTGATAGATACATCCTCTGGCTCAGCTGAAAACTGTGAGTCACTTTAGTAATCCAGCTTAAAGTGATGGACGTCTTTCCAGTTATGCCGTAAGGCAGAGTTGGCTGACGCAGATACTTCCTTCTCGGAGAGCAGAGAAAGAGGCAGGGCTGGAATCTGCTACCATATGTGATGCCCAATGACCCTATCCTGATAAAAACCGCTTGGACTCTGACATTAATGGAGTGATGGGCTATACCACTAGGGCAGGGTTTCCCAAACTTGGGTCTCCATCTGTTTTTGGACTACAATCCCCATCATCCCTGACCATCAGGAATGATGGGAGTTGTAGTCCCAAAAAAAAGACCCAAATTTAGCAGACCCTGCTCTAAGGGAACCAAACAGAAGCCCATAGCAGATGCAAAGCAAGGAGAAGACTGCTGAATTAGGCCAATACACCACATACTCCCAATGGCTTCAAATTACAAGGAAGGAGATTCCGGCTGAAGATCAGGAAGAACTTTCTGACAAAAAGAGCTGTTCAGCAGTGGAATGGACTCCCTGTGGAGCTTGTGAGCTCTCTTTCCTTGGAGGTTTATAAGCAGTGGTTGGATGGCCACCTGTCATGGATGCTTCAGTTGAGAATCCTGCATTACAGGGGGCAGGATTAGGCCCTTAGGATCCCTTCCAACCCGACAATTCTATGATTATGATTTGTTCATATCTCACATGGGTTCCATCATGGTGTCATGGAACCCTCCAGTCAGAAAGCTGGACAAGAACTTTATTGCTTTTCCTCAAGAAGAGCAACAGGAAACTTTGTAGTGCCACCTAGTGTGCAAAAATATAATGACACTACCTGCCTAGAGTTAGCCGGTGCCTTGCCATCCAGACCTGAACCTCTTTATGTGCCCCCATTCTCCCCAAGCCTTGAGGCTATATCATATGTCCTGAGGCATGTTTTATAAAACTGAAAAGCCCTCAAAGCTGTAACTTTTCCTTATGGTGAGGCTGCTCTTTAATAAATGGAAATGACACCCTCTCGATGTATATGACTCTGCTTTTTAAATATGGTATATAAGGAGAAAGGAAGGAAAGAATCCTATTTATTGTTAGGGAATGGGTAGAGGATTCAACGTTCAGGAGGCTAGGAAATAATTTTCTTTTCTTTCTCCTGCAAGAACAGGGCCCTCTTGACTCCACCCAGATAAAATTAAGTCCAGTGCCACCTAGTGTCTAACTACAGAATGACACCACCTACATGTTTATTTATTTAATAATTATTTTTTACGGCGACCTTTCAGTTCACAAAATGAGCTCATGGCTATCATATGGTGACTTGCAAGCAACCACCCACTTCTCATAGATAAATACTGTAAAAATGTTTCCTGTTCCAACTTTCGTTAGAACTGACTGGTGTGCTGGTTGGCTATTCCCCTCCCCCACCTTTTTAAACCTGTTATGTGGTTTCTATCTTTAATTTATCTTTCTTTTGATATATCTGAACACTATAGGACAAAAAAAATCCTCCTCTTTGAGCTTGGTGGCAGCAGCACCGGCAGAAGAAACTGGGACATTCCTGGATCAAATCAGAAGCCGGGATGGCTTTTGTGATTTTGGGACTGTCCCTGGAAAATAGGGGCACTGAAGGATACAATAGGTGCCGAGACAACTGGTATTTGCTTGACAACTCCCTGATCCTTTAATGTGTGTGTGTGTGTGTGTGTGTACACTGTTGTGCCAAGTTATCCTAACTCAAGGTTTGACTTAGCATATCATCTGACCCTATTGAGAGTGTATTGACTTATGGTCTCTGTGTGTGGTTTGGGAGCTGCACGGTCAGGGGAAAAACAATGCTGTCCAGGGTTATAAAGACGGCAGAGAGAATAATTGGGTGCACTCTTCCCATCTTGGATCAAATCTATGCTTCCAGGTGCCATAAGAAAGCTGCAGAGATAGCGCAGGATAGTGCACACCCTAGAAATGACCTCTTTCAGCTTCTGCCTTCTGGAAGAAGGTACAGTGGTGCCTCGCAAGACGAAATTAATTCGTTCTGCGAGTTTTTTCATCTTGCGGTTTTTTTCGTCTTGCGAAGCACGGATTTTGGAAAAGCTTCAAAAATCACCTAAGTCTTCAAAAACCTCAAAAAAGGCTACCACACCACGTGCTATGAGTTGCTCCTCGAAGTCAAGTCGCAACTGCACCCCCTGAATGCACGGTTTCAAGAAAAAGGAAACAAACTTGCAAGACAAAGGAAACAAACTTGCAAGACGTTTCCGTCTTGCGAAGCAAGCCCATAGGGAAATCCGTCTTGCGAAGCAACTCAGAAAACGAAAAACTCTTTCGTCTTGCGAGTTTTTCGTCTTACGAGGCATTTGTCTTGCGAGGTACCACTGTACTGGGTTATAAAGACGAGCACTAGCCACCTGAGAAACAGTTTCTATCCAAATGCGATTTTGGTTTTAAACACAGTGTAAGGTAGTCTCTGGAAGGGATGCGGGTGGCGCTGTGGGTTAAACCACAGAGCCTAGGACTTGCCTATCAGAAGGTTGGTGGTTCGAATCCCCACAATGGGGTGGGCTCCCGTTGCTCGGTCCCTGCTCCTGCCAACCTAGCAGTTCGAAAGCACGCCATTGCAAGTAGATAAATAGGTACTGCTCCAGCAGGAAGGTAAACGGCGTTTCCGTGTGCTGCTCTGGTTTGCCAGAAGCGGCTTATTCATGTTGGCCACATGAGCTGTACGCCGGCTCCCTTGGCCAATAAACGAGATGAGCGCCGCAACCCCAGAGTCTGTCACGACTGGACCTAATGGTCAGGGGTCCCTTTACCTTTTTAGGTAGTCTCTATGGGAGCATATTGTATTTAATTATGGGGTATCAGAGTTTTTAGGGGGTGAACCAGGCTGGGATAGCAGGGATAGCAGGCTTGTTGGTTTTTGAATGTCTGATGTAGATGTTTTCAATTTCGTTGTTCTGTATGGGACAATGACAATAAAGATTACCGTATTGTATCGAATCGTATTGACTTGCGGCAAAGCTGTTTCTGGCGAACCCTCGCACCAGACCCTACCTGGGATCTGCCTTTTGCATCTTGCTTTGCCCGCATCTCGTGACTGCCCCTGCTCTTGTGCCTTGGCTCTCCACAATTATTCAGGTGGTGCTTCCCCCTTCGTGGCTGATCTCCGCGCCAAAGGAAAGCCGAATTGTTGCACTTGAGGCTGTTGTTTCAAAGGCTGGAGCAGAGCCAGATAAGGGAAAGAAATTGGCAGCCTTTCCCCCCATCGTAGCACATGATGGGGCTTTCGAACTGGTCATTACCACCCAGAGAGATGGAGCTGGCTGGTTGGTACCACAGCACGCAGGCTGAATTACAGAACCAGGGCGAACAGAACTAGCGTGGAAAGTGACGGCGCGCAGACCACCTACATGCTTGCTGGACTGGAGAATGTTATGCTTCAGGCGCTCTGAAAGCTGCCTGGTTGCCATATGTCGGCTGAGTATTCCCTTCCACAGAACGGCCTAGGTAATCCAGCAGCCTGGGCCCAGCTCATATTTCATCTTGGGCTGCTGCTGTGTTTATAAGAAACAGAACTAAAGCAACGACTTGATGTCGGAGGATGATAGATAGCTTTTTTTGCTGAAGGAGCACGGAGGAAAATACAGCTTCCTGGCAGGTAACTGCATCCTTTTGGCGATTTCTACGCTGGTAGTGAACCGAGAGAGCAGCCCTGTCTGAGTTTTCCATTTAGGAAAGGGGTTGGGCGCACGCCAGCTCTTTCAAAACGCCTGCCCTCTGCGTAAAGAGCCCACAGCGCAAGGAAAGCATTTCCTAAAGCCCTTTAAAATGGAATATTGCTTGCAAGTACACGCCGTTCTCTGCAGCGAGCTTGTCTTTCAGAAGGGCATTCCTGGATATCCACCAGGAGAGAGACAAAGCAAAATCTTTAGTTCGGGGGAAAGCAACAACAAACCTCAACTTTAAAAAAGGAGAAGGGGCAAGTTCCGAACTGTCTGTGAGGGCAGCTGGCTAAATTATCTGATTTACAAATGCAAAAACAAACAAACCCCTCTAGCATTACAAGTTCCTTAAGGCACATATTCGGAGGCAGCTAAGTCCTAACAGCCAGAAGCAGGGATTTTAATTAACTCAGGGCCAAGCCACATGGTTTGGAGAATCAAATGGTGCAGCTCAGGAACAGGGGTCAGCAAACTTTTTCAGCAGGGGGCTGGTCCACTGTCCCTCAGACCATGTGGGGGGCCGGACTGTATTTTGGAGAAAAAAATAAAATGAACGAATTCCTATGCCCCACAAATAACCCAGAGATGCATTTTAAATAAAAGGACACATTCTACTCATGTAAAAACACACAGATTCCCGGTGTTATGTACTGAGGTTCTCACCCTGGGCCAGCAGGAGGATACTGTAGATAGTTTTCACCCAGGTCCACATATGCAAATAAGGGGTTGAAAGTGACGTTCAGTGATTGGATAGTTACAGAAAGTGGTTACAGTTGCATTGTACTGGAGCTCTATATAAGCAGGCTGGCTGAACCCTTCAGTTCAGTTCTGTTCTGGCCTGTGAATAAACAAGAGCTGTTTGAAGAATCGCTGTGTCGTCTGATATGTTCATCCACAACTTAACACCCAGACCACCGCGGGCCAGATTTAGAAGGCGATTGGGCCGGATCTGGCCCCTGGGCCTTAGTTTGCCTACCCATGCTCTAGAAGTACATTACTTCAGACTACAGGTGTGGGTGCTGCATTTTATAAACACCTATCCATTGTTATCATTTTTTAAAGCAAACTCTAGCACACGGGTCTTCAACTGGTGATTCACTCAGGACCCACAATCACGTCATGGCCTGATCTAAGGTGGGTCGCAGTACTGGGGTTTCAACTTCTTCGTATGCAATTTTGGTGTGAAAGTGGTTCACACGTCAGAAACGGATGGAAACTTCTGCTCCAGCACATTAGAAAGTCAGTATGCCAGGGGGAAACCTCTTTCCTGAGCGTGATAGTTTTCCATGTGTGTAAACTTTTACAGTCGTGCCTTGGTTGTCGAATGCCTTGGTACTCATCCATTTTGGCTCCCAAACGCCACAAACCCGGAAGTGAGTGTTCCGGTTTGTGAACATTTTCTGGAAGCCGGATATCCGACATGGCTTCCGCGGCTTTCTCGAAGCTACCAGCATGAGTTTGACCAAACTGCGGGAGGCAGTGGAAGACAGGAGTGCCTGGCATGCTCTGGTCCATGGGGTCATGAAGAGTCGGACACGACTAAACGACTAAACGACTAAACAACTAAACAACAACAACTATGACTTCCACCTTGCTCCATAGTGCCAACACTGGCTGGCAGCAGCCTTCCAGGGTTTCAGGGAGCTATTCCCCAGCCCTACCTAGAAATGCCAGGGGTTGAACCCGAGACCTTCTGCATGCAAAGCAGATGCTCTACCTAATCATAAGTTCTGTTTTCCACATTTCCACATCAGTTTGCAATTTTTTTAAAAAATGCTTCTCATGAAACTTCATCAGCATTTAATTGCCCATTTTTCCTAATTTGCACACATGTCTATGAAATCTTGCCTAATGTGCACATTATGGTTCTTCGCTGGCTGGATTTAGATTGCTGGGTACAGGCAGGGATGTTTGAATGTTGCCCAAGGAATACATCAATAGAGTCGTGCCTTGGTTGTCGAACGGAATCCATTCCGGAAGTCCGTTCGACTTCCAAAAATGTTCGACAACCAAGGCGCAGCTTCCGATTGGCTGCAGGAGCTTCTCCCAAGAAGCAGACGTCTTAATTTTGTGATTGCTGTCACCATCTGCAGTGATCATGGATCCCAGGAAAGTTAAATCTCTCGCTGCCTCCCTGTGATGGGAGTAAATAGCCTCCCTACCCCCCCAGGATTGTGGTGGGGGACTGCCCTTGCCTGCTGTGCCCTATACCACCCCCGAATTTGTGGGGATGGGGGCTGTCAGGAAACTGCCATCGGAGCCTAGGGTGGTGGCAAGGCTCCCAGACGCTGGAGAGGGAACCAGCAGGGAGAGAGGGAGAGCTTCCACTGAGGAAGGAGAGGAGGAGGGGGCGTCGGAGGGAAGGCTCAGGGACGCTTCCAGCAAGACCAGTGGAGAGAGCTCAGGACCTCCCCTTGGGACGCCCACTCTGCACAGAAAGCTTTCGCGCAGGGAATCTAGGCGGAGACTCACTGTCAAGGAGCTTTTATGTTGGAAGAAATTCAGGAAACGCCCACTGATGGATTCTGCCAGTGATTAAGACAGCCACGAAGTAAGGGCTGTCCGGTTAGGGAAAGTTTTTAGCCAACTGCTCAGCTTGGAGCGGTTCTGCGCTTACGCACAAGCAACCCCTTATCCCATTACAGCAATCCGTCAGTCCTCAACGTTGTTTGTGCGGAGGGGGCATCATGAGCAAGACCGAAGGAGCAGGCGCCGGAGAGGGAGCCAGGGGAGGACCAACTCTGGAGGAGAGAAACAGAGATTTGGAACAACAGCTGGTTCTACTAGCGGCACGGCTCGATGAAAGGCGGACTCAGGATGCACAGGGGAAGCCCACCCCCATTGCAAGGAAGGTACCGGGACTGGTGCATAAATTCGGGGGCGATCCGAGGGACTACCAGGCATTTAAGACAGAGGTGCAGTATGCACTGGACCTGCAGTATGATGACTTTGTGGACGATGGGGCGAGAGTTGCCTTTGTGATCGGGCATCTTGAGGGCGGCGCCAGGGATTGGGTTAGACCACTGATGGCATCTGAGAATGCTGCCTTAAAGGACTTGAGGAAGTTTTTTACAGCCATGGATTTGATGTTTTCCAGCCAAATTGAGCAGAGCGTTGTGCGCAGGCAGTTATTGGCGTGCAAACAAGGGAACCAATCAGTCAGAGAGTACTGGTCGCAGTTTGCTATGCTCATACATCAACTTGGGTGGGAACTGGCTTCGGAACCGATTCAGATGTTATTTGAGGAAGGCCTAGCCCCCGTGGTGAAGGACGAACTTTCCCGCGCACCCCGCCCGCAGTCGATGGATCAGCTGACCAAAGCTGCGCTTGCGATTGGAGCGCGACAGGAAGCACGGGCTCTAGAGAAGCGGGAAGGCAGAGGAGAGCGTTGGAATGACATCCGCATTCCTGAAATACCAGAGCAACCTTCCCCGCCAGTGGAGCCAATGGAGATCGGAGGCGCGCGCGCGCGTGGGGTTTCAAACTCTGGCGAAGTTCGGAAGAAGGAGGGGAAAACAGCCAAGAAGTGTTTCCTCTGCCAACAGCCAGGGCATTTTGCCAGGGTCTGCCCTCAACGAAAGGCATGGCAAGGAATGGTGGGGGTGGCTGGGAGTGAGGAGGAGGGGCTTAAGGAGCAGGGAAAAGCCAACGCTTGGCTGCCGACAACAGGGCACAGCAGCCAGGCAAACAACCTGTAAATGTGCCCAAGCCAGAGCCCCCCCCGAGCAGCCATCACCATAGAAGTGGTGCTAGAGCTCCCCAACGGCCACCCAATCAAGGTAAAGGCTCTGTTGGACTCAGGCAGTTCTTGCAATTTTTTAAGCAAGGAATTTGCGTTAGAGCACCAGCTGCAGACCCTGCCTCTAGGCTGTCCCTTGCAAGTCACGACCATTGATGGGAAGGTACTCCTGGGAGGAGAAGTGACACACCAGACGCCTCCCATGAGAATGAGGATTGCCAGGCACACTGAAACCATTGCCTTTCACGTAGCCACCCTGGCGGGACCGCCAATCATACTGGGAATGAGCTGGCTGGCGCTACATGATCCGTTAGTGGGATGACACCAGCGGACGGTCTCATTCGGGTCAGCTCACTGCTTGGAACACTGCCACGGGGGGAAACCCCGAGGATGGCAATAGCCAGAGTGGCAGGGATGGCAGTGGGTGAGAAGGGGCAGGTACCACCGCAGTACGCTGACCTGCAAGATGTCTTCAGTGAGAAGGAAGCGGATAGACTGCCCCCCCATAGGCCCCTTGACTGTCAAATCAACCTACTCCCAGGAGCTCAGCTGCCAGTGGGTAAACTGTACGCCATGTCGGACAGGGAGATGCAGGAGTTGAGGGAATTTATAGACAAGAACCTAAAAAGAGGTTTCATAAGGGAATCAAGGGCGGTGGGAGGCAGTCCAGTGTTCTTTGTGGACAAGAAGGACACTAATAAGCCCAGACTTGTAGTGGACCTTCGGGCCGTCAATTCAGTGTCGGAACCAGTGACCTTCCCCATGCCCAGGATTGACGACATTTTGACCAGGGTGAGGAAGGGAAAGATTTTCACCAAGCTGGACCTAAGGGGAGCATACAATCTGATCAGGATGAGGGAGGGAGATGAATGGAAAACCATGTTCACCCCTCTGGGGGCCTTCGAGTATCTCGTTATGCCCTTTGGATTACAAGCGGGCTCGGCATGTTTTCAATCTTTCATGCATCACGTTTTGGGGCCCCTGCTGTACAAGAATTGCGTAGCCTTTTTAGATGACGTGTTAATTTATTCAGAGGATGAGGAGCAACACGTCAGAGATGTCCGGGAAGTGCTAAAGAGGTTACAGACGCACCAGCTGTAATTCAAACTGGAGAAGTGCCAATTCCACACCCAAGAGGTCGAGTACCTGGGGTACCGGTTGTCAGACAAGGGCCTAGCTATGGATCCGGGCAAGGTACAAGCGGTACTGGAATGGAAGATCCCCAAGACCCGGAAGGACGTGCAGAGGTTCCTGGGGTTTGGAAACTTCTATCGGAAGTTCATCAAAAACTTCGCCCACTTAACTGCACCCATCACAGATTGCCTCAGTAGCAAGAAGAAGTTCGTCTGGACGGAAGAGGCGCAGCAATCTTTTGAAAGGCTAAAGAAGGCGTTCGCTTCGGAAGAGCAGCTCTTGCACGTGGATCTGCAGAAGCCGATGAGGCTGGAGACCGATGCGTCGGACAGAGCGGTGGGGGCCGTACTGCTTCAGCCGGGGGGGAACCAGTCCGACTGGAGACCGTGTGCCTTTTTCTCTAGGAAGTTGAGCAAGTCAGAGCAGAACTACACGGTGTATGACCGGGAGCTGCTGGCCATTTATGAAGTGTTTTGATGCTGGAGACATTTGCTAATAGGGGCGCAGCACAAGATCCAGGTGTGCACGGACCATAAGAACCTGGAATACTGGAGGACAGCACGGGTACTCAACCAGAGACAGGTGCGGTGGGCTCAGGAGTTTTCCAAGTTCCTTTCTGAGATTCGGTACGTACCGGTGGGGGGGGGAACGTCAGAGCAGACGCCCTCTCCCGGAAGCCAGAGTACCTAGAAGGAGAGGGAGCACCGGAAGAGCAACATGTGATACCCGAGGACCGATGGGTGTGGGGGGGAGTGCTGGTAGGGTGACAAGAGCTTGCAGAGGGAACGGCAGACGACGAGTACGCCCAAAACAAGATCAGGGAGCTCAGGGGAGCAGGAGGAAACCCGGGGGGTTTTGAGGAAAAGGATGGGGCACTGTATTACAGGGGAGCATTGTATATACCAGAGGGGAACTTGAGGAGTAGAGTACTCAAACAATTACACGACAGCCCCATGGCAGGACATTTTGGTCAACACAAAACCATGTTGCTAGTCACCAGGCAGTTCTGGTGGCCAAAGGTGAGGGAAGATGTACGAGAATATATAAGGGGGTGTGACCGCTGCCAGCGGGCCAAAGGGGAGAGGGCGGCACCCGCGGGGTTACTGGAACCATTACCCACACCAGAAAGGCCATGGGAGGCAGTGTCCATAGATTTTATGACCGATTTGCCCAAGTCAAGGGGCAAAACGGCCGTCATGGTAGTAGTCGACTTGTTAACTAAGATGTGCCATTTCATCGCTTGCTCGCTTGCGGTGACGGCGGAGGAAACCGCCAAGCTGTTTGTGGAACACATTTTCAGGCTGCATGGCGCCCCCTTGAGGGTTTTATCAGACAGAGGAAAACAATTCACTTCCAGGTTCTGGAGGAAGCTCATGAGCTTACTACACATCGAGGTGAATTTCTCGACGGCCAGGCACCCGGAGACCAACGGGCAGGTGGAAAGAGCGAACAGTATACTCCAACAATACTTACGGTGCTACGTCAGCGAGAGGGAGAATGACTGGGTAGAGAAATTAGCTCTGGCCGAATTTGCCTACAATAACGGGGAGCATGTGTCCATGGGAATGAGTCCGTTCATGGCCAATTATGGGTGTCTTCCCAGGGGGAGGGGAGGAGAGATGGAGTGTACCAGCGGCAGAACAGTTTGTGGAAGAAATGGAAGCCCTGCACCAACAGCTTAAGATGAACTTGGAGAGGGCCAAGGAAGTGTACAAAAGGCAGGCAGATAGGAGCAGGAGGGAAGGAGAGACCATAAGGGTTGGGGACCGGGTGTGGTTGTCAACCCAAGGGTTACCGTTCAAGTGAGGTTGCAAGAAATTAAGGCCAAAGCGACTGGGATCCTTCGAGGTAACACAGCAGGTGAATCCGGTGGCCTTTAGGCTCAAATTGCCTGACAAAAACACCCGGTATTCCATAGGTCATTACTCTCACCATACAGGGAAGGGTGGGAATTTCAGGGGCGAGAGGGAGAGGTTCCCGCACACCCACAGGTGGAAGAGAGGGAGCGCAGCAGTCACGCAGCGGAGATACTAGATTCAAGGTGGAAGGGAAGACAGGTGGAGTATCTGGTGGCTTGGGAGGGGGAGCCTGAGTCGGAAAATGCATGGGTGCCAGCGGAAACCATCAAGGATGAGTTTCTCCTGGAAGAGTTTCACCGCAGGTTCCCAAGGAAGCCCAGACCACTAGCGAGGTTCTGGGAGGAGCAATTTGGCACCACAGATGACGAAGAGGATTTTGCGGGGTTTCCGGCCTCCGAGGGGGAGGGAGGAGAAGTTTCTGAGGGAATGGAATTGGATTGGGAAGATTCTCCAGTGGGAAGAGATAGTAGTTGGTGGAGAGCAGTGTTCGAGTCATCAGAAGATGGGGAAGGTTCCTTCCAGGGGTTCCCAGCATCACCGGCCAAGGAAAGGGGACGGACCGGGGGTGAGGGGGGTCCTGGAGGGGAGGTGGATGTCAGGGAACTGCCATCGGAGCCTAGGGTGGTGGCAAGGCTCCCAGACGCTGGAGAGGGAACCAGCAGGGAGAGAGGGAGAGCTTCCGCTGAGGAAGGAGAGGAGGCGGGGGCGTCGGAGGGAAGGCTCAGGGACGCTTCCAGCGAGACCAGTGGAGAGAGCTCAGGACCTCCCCTTGGGACGCCCACTCTGCGCAGAAAGCTTTCGCGCAGGGAATCTAGGCGGAGACTCACTGTCAAGGAGCTTTTATGTTGGAAGAAATTCAGGAAATGCCCACTGATGGATTCTGCCAGTGATTAAGACAGCCACGAAGTAAGGGCTGTCCGGTTAGGGAAAGTTTTTAGCCAACCGCTCAGCTTGGAGCGGTTCTGCACTTACGCACAAGCAACCCCTTATCCCATTACAGGGGCACTAGGCACAATGCCCTCCTGTAGGATTTCGGCGCTCCTGGATGCCGTCTCTGATCCGTGCCACTTGCTGCAAGAACTTCAAAAAAACAATTTGGATGAAGCGAATGCACATGTTTCAAGGAAGAAGGGGGAGTAAAGACTGCTAACAGAAGAGATCTCTGATAAAACAAGACGAGTTGGAGGAACAAGTATAAATCAAGAGAAGATACACCAAGACTCGGTATGGCAAAGGGACTGATGGGGGAGGGGAAAAAACTTTTCTTTCTTTCCCTTATGTGATTAAACAAGAATCCCCCCCCTCACAAGTCAGAAATGTCGTTTTAAGGACTTAAGCTGTGGATTTAAGGCTGTGTGGAGATAAACTTTCGAACCGAAGCATGTTTTAAGAAGAGCGTGGAATGTGTAAGGCCTTTGGAATGACGCAGTTAAAAATTCCGTCGCCATATTGGGAATTTCTGTCGGAGGACTTAAGTCTGAGAGGAGAAATAGAGAAATAGAGCTGTTTTTATATTGTGGGTGAAACTCCTCAGTGGGACTTAAGAACGACAGTTCTGTAATTAATGATGGAAAGAGCGCTGTTATCTATGAAGGCGATGATATATGGAAACCACCCCGATTTGAGGATTGGAAGAACGGAAAAATTCACACAGGATTATTATTGGTGTTTATCGGCTTAAGGAGACTATCAGAAGAGATCATAAAGAAAAAAGAGAAAATATATGAACAAGATGTGATGTGGAAACAGCAAGATAAGACTGGATAGAATTATGAACTTTGTTTGGACTGATTTGGACATTAACGCAGTGGCAAGAAGATGATCAGAATCCCCCTTCGGATCTTGAAATTTGGGTTCCCTCAACAAAATTTAAAATTCGGCTTTGTAATTCGGAATTTATGTGATGTGATTTAATTTGATTTGATTGGCCGGTTAATAAAAATTATTTTTTTAAAGAAATCTCTCGCTGCCTCCATTTCTTCCCCTTCTATTTGCCAGGAGGTGATGGGACCAGTGGCCATGATCTTGGTTTTTTTGATATTGAGCTTTAGACCATATTTTGCGCTCTCCTCTTTCACCCTCATTAAAAGGTTCTTTAATTCCTCCTCACTTTCTGCCATCAAGGTTGTGTCATCTGCATATCTGAGGTTGTTGATATTTCTTCCGGCAATCTTAATTCCGGCTTGGGATTCATCCAGCCCAGCCTTTCGCATGATGAATTCTGCATATAAGTTAAATAAAGCAGGGAGACAATATACAGCCTTGCCGTACTCCTTTCCCAATTTTGAACCAGTCAGTTGTTCCATATCCAGTTCTAACTGTAGCTTCTTGTCCCACATAATAATAATAATAATAATAATAATAATAATAATAAAACCAGCACCTTAAACCTGATCCTATACTCCACCGGGAGCCAGTGCAGCTGGTATAGCACCGGATGAATGTGATCTCGCAGCGAAGACCCCGTAAGGAGTCTCGTTGCGGCATTCTGCACCCGCTGGAGTTTTTGGGTCAGTCTCAAGGGCAGCCCCACATAGAGCGAGTTACAATAATCCAGTCTGGAGGTGACCGTCGCATGGATCACAGTGGCTAGGTCAGGGTGAGAGAGGTAAGGAGCCAACTGCTTAGCTTGGCGGAGATGAAAAAATGCCGCCTTTGTAACAGCTGCAATCTGCGCCTCCATGGAGAGGGAGGTATCGAAGATTATACCCAAACTCTTAACGGATGGTGCTGGCACTAATTGCACCCCCGCAAGAGATGGGAGTTGCCCCCTCAATCCCATATCATCCCGTCCCAGCCAGAGGACCTCTGTCTTCGAAGGATTTAACTTCAACCAGCTCCCACGTAACCATCCAGCCACAGCTTCCAAGCATCTGATCAGTGTGTCTGGGGCCGAGTCAGGATGGCCATCCATCAACAGATAGAGTTGGGTGTCATCAGCATACTGATGGCAGCCCAGCCCAAAACTCTGGACAAGCTGGGCGAGGGGGCGCATAAAGATGTTAAAAAGCATCGGGGTGAGTATCGCACCCTGAGGCACTCCACACACCAAGGAGTGACGCGATGAGAATTCCCCCCCAAGCGCCACCCTCTGTCCCCGACCAGAGAGAAACGAGCGCAGCCATTGAAGTCAGAGTACTGTTACACAAATTAATGCAGCAGATCCTAGTGCTACTTTATGCAAGATTCGCCCCAAATGATTTCCTTCCCTCCACCACCCACTGTATTTAAGACTTTGCTTTCTTCTGAGCCCATTTCTCTTTTTTCCCTTCCAAAGTTTATATATATATATTTATTTAAAAAATGCTTCTGGCTGACATGAAAAAAGATAAAACTGTAAACTGTAAGCTGTTCTTCCCTTCCTGCTAGATATTTCTAGATCTCCAGAAATACTTTTCTGAGGTTCAGACTTCAGCCACAGAGCTGGCCGCAGCACACCAGGGGTTTGGAATGCACAAGCTGAAACAGCTCTTTAATTTTCAAAACAGAAATGTAGGCAATCGTTACATAAAGCAGCCTAGATTACCCCCCCCCTTCCTCCCCTTCAGGAGATTTGTCTTTCAGTGGAAAAAGGCTGAGTCATTTTTGCCTGAAAAATCACTTTGCTGGGTGAGATTATTCCTTTGCTGTTGCTGGCTTTGCTTATTTATTTTTAGTGCTAACGCTTGTTTAATTTATTTTTTAAAAAAGAGAAGAAAAAACCGTGCATGCCACCAACTGAGGAAATGCAATTTTTCTTCAGAGGGTTGTGAGTTGCTCTGATGATTTTAGCAAGCAGCTGGAATGGTGACAACAGAAAGTCAGAATTCACAAAAGAAACCATTCATTGTTGTGGAGGAGAAAGGCTAGGCATCAGTTTGTGGCCCACGAGCCCTCTCTGTCTGGCCCCCAGAACCCTTCACAGTCAAACCCCTTCTCCCCTGACAGCACACCTTGCTCTGTGTCTGAGATGGTCCATTAGCCTAATCCAGAAGACTAATGTTCTTATAACTCCCAAGGGAAACTTTTACAGCAGCATCTATGGTGGCATCAGTTTTGCAGTTCCAGTTACAATTCCCACCATTTCCAGATAGAGAAGGGGGAGTTAAAACAGAAGGTGCCAAAATCTTCCACAAGACTGGACCGGTTACACCAGAGGCTCAGTTTCTTGCTGCTATCAAATGAACCTCACCAACTTGGGGAGCAGATCCTGGAGGAGAAGAAGAAGAAGAGTTTGGATTTGATATCCCACTTTATCACTACCTGAAGGAGTCTCAAAGTGGCTAACATTCTCCTTTCCCTTCCTCCTCAACAACAAACGTTCTGTGAGGTGAGTGAGGCTGAGAGACTTCAGAGAAGTGTGACTGGCCCAAGGTCACCCAGCAGCTGCATGTGGAGGAGCGGAGACGCGAACCCGGTTCCCCAGATTACGAGTCTACTGCTCTTAACCACTACACCACACTGGCCACTGCCACTACTGAGTGGCAGCTTTCCCCAACCTTGCGCCCTCCAGATGTTCTGAGCTACATCTCCCATCACCCCAGACAGAATGCCCAGTGGCCAGGGATTTGGGAAATTTAGTCTAACAGAATCTGGAGGGCACTACGTTGGGTGAGATGGATAAAGTGAGCTAGATGGATTGGTTAAGTACAGCAGGGGAGCGGAATAAAAATCTGTTTTCTTTTTACTGCCAGCAAAAAAACAAAACAATGGCTTTTGTTTAATATTTAAGATGAAACACAGTCTTATTGTTTCTGTTTGCTGCTTAATATTTTATGGCTAACTTTGGGGTGTGTGTGGAAAAGGGGAGGAATATTTAACTGTTCGGGCTGTTACCTTGGGTCCCGTTATGCATTTTGAGATGGCTCTGATACACACACATTCAATAGGCATTCTTGGGCCTTCAGCTTTCTATGGGGAAGCAGCTACAGAAATGATGATGATGATGAAGTTATTTATTCCCCACCCATCTGGCTGGGTTTCCCCAGCTACTCTGGGCAGCTCCCAACAGAATATTAAAAACACAATAAAACTCCAAACATTAAAAACTTCCCTAAACAGGGCTGCCTTCAGATGTCTTCTAAAAGTCAGGTAGCTGTTTATTTCCTTGACATCTGACGTGAGGGTGTTCCATAGGGCAGGTGCCACTACCGAGAAGGCCCTCTGTCTGGTTCCCTGTAACCTCACTTCTCGCAGGGAGGGAAGTGCCAGAAGGCCCTCGGAGCTGGATCTCAGTGTCCAGGCTGAACGACAGGGGTGGAGACACTCCTTCAGGCCTGCAGGGGTGGCAAAAAAACTGAAGAAGAAACTGCCATAATCCTTTGGAGGTGCTCACTGGAAGCAGCGGTGGAGCTAGCCGCTCAGGCACCCGGAGCGTGATCTGCCTGCGGGGCGATAGGCGCGGCGGTGATCCGCCCAGGGGGATTTTGTCTCCACCCTCTTGGATGACACCTGGGGCAGACCACCCCCTGCCCCACCTTCCTACGCCCCTGATTGGAAGCTGTCAGAAGCTGCTTTCTGAAGGGCTGGAAGTCAGTCAGAACAAATGATAACAGCAATAGTGCAAGCAAGGCCATCAGCACCTTTAGGCAGAGTGTGCTGGTCCTGGGGGCTAACCGAGAGGCGAGGTCCAAGGTCCGAGTCCAGTCCAAGGTCAATGGTGCGGTATGGAGGCTGCCCATCAAAGCTGTGGCTGGGTCCAAGGCAGGGAGTCGGGTGGGGTCAGGAACTCTGGCAGAAGAGCAGACAGGGTGCAGGCAGGAACAGGCTACCAACAACATTGCTCCCGCAACCTGGGACTGGGGCTGACTGGCTTTTATCTGACCCGAGGCATAGGGCGGCTCGCCTCTCCTGACTTGGAGGCGAGCACTCCTCCTGCGGGAACTTAGTTCCCTCCACCTCTCTGCCCTGAGCCTCTGCAGCTCAGGAGAGGCTGGAGGGTCACCAGACCCAGAGGCAACCTCAGCTTCCTCTGTCGGGGCTGAGAGTGGAGCACCTGCAGGCAATGGGTCCTCCATCACCTCAGGAGCCAGAGCAGACTCAGCTGGTGCCTGCACCTGAGGATCCAGCACAGGTGAGGACCCTTCAGGCTCAAGCCCCAGCCCCACCTCAGCTGGTTCTGGAGGCGGGGACTCCTGTGCAGGCTGGGATTCCTCAGGTTCAGCCTCCGAGTCCGAGTCCCAGGCCATCACACTGTTTATGCAAGAGGACTTCCCTCCTAGGGCTGCTATTTTTCTAGAAAAAGAGGTGCCGGAACTCACCACAAATGAGGCCCACCTGAGAGGTGCCAGAACTGAGTTCTGGCAAGTTCTGGCTGGGAAAAAAGCCTTGTTTCCTTTTGCAACCCACACCCTCCCTAAAACTGCTCCGGAGAGCTGGAGGCACTGATGGACG
This sequence comes from Podarcis cretensis, assembly GCF_951804945.1. Classification (NCBI taxonomy): domain Eukaryota; kingdom Metazoa; phylum Chordata; class Lepidosauria; order Squamata; family Lacertidae; genus Podarcis; species Podarcis cretensis. The sequence goes on from NC_137176.1 coordinate 82,351,480, forward strand.
AAGATGGGGGGGCAGAAGTGGTCTGTCCTGGATGCCATGGGGGGGGGTTGCCATCATGGCCGCCCCAGGGACGCACGCTGCTTGCTGTGCACCCCCGTGATGCTCGCCGGGCATTGTGCCACACATTGCGCACCACTTTCGATGCATGCCATGCCTCCCGTGATGCGCGCCATGCACCCTGCACCCTGCGGCGTGCGCCAGCCACACCCCTGCCTGTTTGCCGCCGTGGGTGCCGGAGCCTGACGCTCCGCCACTGGCACGGGAAACCCCTAGAACACATTTAAGGTTCAACTGCTACTCCAGTCTGTTTCTGTTTTAGAATGTATTTCAATTAATTGGCTGTGATTTTATGTAAACGGTGCTATTTTTACTGTTGTTAGCTGCTCTGAGCCCGGCTTTGGCTGGGGAGGGCGGGATATAAATAAAATTATTATTTATTTATTTATTTATTTATTTATTGTTGTTGTTGTTGTTGTTATTATTATTTTATTATTTGCTTGGAATTAAGTGGGGGGGGCATCATCTTGTCCTTGAGTTGAAGCAGCAAAGTGCCCTGCCTAAGAAAGCTGTGTTCTGGAAAGCAAAGCATTTCTCAAAGCATTTTCATCTCTCTTAAAAAAACCCTGATGGTTTGTTTCCAGCTTGGGTTAATCTATGCCTCAGGTTTTATTATACTGGCCTCGTTTCCTCCTTCATTAACTCCCCTCCCCGCCAGTCCTCTAGGTGTGCATATTCTGGCACTGAAGTGAGACTGAAAATAATCAGAATTTTTGCTGACTCGTTCATTTGAGTAGGTGCATGATGTGATTTTGCACATCCGACGCTTTTATTCCGGCAGGTGTGCTTGGCTGCTGGATGACTGCTCTCCTCCTTGAACACGGTGATGGGGTCTTAGATCTCTCTGGCTTCAATATCAGTCACTACCGCAAAACCCCCACCACCAACGCTAACTGCAAGATTAGCAATTGCAGGAATTGCTCAACATTACATTATGGGCACGTGACATCATTATCCCGTTGGCTGCCAGCCATTCCCTCCTTGTGGAGCAATGCAGAGTTCTTACTTCTTTGTTCGTATTGGCTGGCAAGGTCAGGAAAATCAATGGGAAAATATGCGACTTTCAGAGACAGCCGAACCTGAAAGCTATCTTCAGGTGCGCTTGCTATCGATGAGCTAATGTAACTTTGAGAGGCAGCCCCTTCATCATTTTCACATCGCAGCTAATATTGGTTGATATGCAGGCAACGGAGCCTTGAATCTACCCTTTCCCCAGGTCTGCATTTAGCAATGTTTGAAAAAAATAAGAATCAGTTTATGCTATTTATGTTGGAGAGGGAAACTACGTTCAAAGCTGTAAGCAACTACAAAGCAGGAAGGAACAGGAGGAAGAGGAAATCATGAGTTACAGATGATACACAGTCGACATAAGAACTTACAAAGAGCATTGCTGGATCAGACCAATGGTTCATCTTGCCAAATCCTGACACACGCATAGTGAGGCCGTGAAGCCTACAATTTCACCTCCTCCAAAGGGCAGAAGTGGCTTTATCTTTTTTTTTTTTTTAAATAATATTTATTAAAGATTTTCAAATATAACAAAAAAAGAAAAACATCCAAATTTAAAACCTTATTTTCATTGGCTTCTTTCCAGGACTTCCCCTCCCCTCCCCCTCTTGTATTCCAGTTCTTTCAAATAGATTCAACAAATTCTTACCCCAAATTTTAAAATTATCATTGGCCCAATTTAAAAAATATTTTCCCATCCCCTAAAATCGACCTGTTCCCTTCCGCGAGTTCCCCTCTTTAATATGCAATACAGATTAAGATAAACAGAAAAATAGAAAAAAGAATAAAATGTAATTTAACACCCTTTGGATTCCAAATTTCCCTCCCCCCCTTCCCGGTTGCGTTCCCAATGTCCGTCACTGTCTACTGTCATCCTGGAGCTCCCACATCTAAACCACAGTCCTTCACCAATCCGCTTTGCCGTCTTTTTATTAGTCTTTGCCGTCTTTTGCTCATCTTTGATTTCACATGTCCGATCTTGGAAGGAGTCTATCTTCCAACTTTATCCAGTTCTTGTTATTCTTGTTGTTCTTATTGTTCTCTCTCCTCCTCTTTTTTTTTTCCCCTGCTCTCCTGCAGAAATGTTCTAATTCCAAAAAATTTCTAATTCCTCTGCAGAGGCTTTGTTATTCAGGAACAAAACATTACATCAAGTCCCTTCCATTCTTCAATAGATAAATCTATTGTCTCCTTTAGTGTGTAGACCTCTGTAGACAAAATAGTGTTCCATTTCTGCAGTTTCCCAGGCGATAAAAAGTCCTATTCAAATTCAATGCCAACAATACTTGTAGTGTCCCACAGCTCCTCTAGAGGGATTATAATAACTCAGTTTCCTTCCCGATCAGACCCAACAGTCAAACTAACTTATTATTCCTTGTTTTAAACAATTTATATCCAATTTGTAACAAATGTAACCAGCAAAGTCCTCGTAACAAAGTTCTCTTTTTGTTCTTCCGCTTTGACAGCTCCTTTGACAGCTGTCAAAACCTCTATTTCTCCTCTCCCGGCGCTCTTACGGATCGCTCCCGGGGTTTCCGGGGGGGGGGGGTTGCATTTTAGTTCACATTCCACTTTTCTCCTCCAGCCCAGTCTTATAATTTTCCATCGCGAAGTTAATAACTTTATCAAAAAAAAAGGTTGCGCTCGATCTTAGTTGTCAAATCCTTTGTTTTAGCTCCTCTACAACAGGGGGGAGGCTGACTTCCTTTTTGCACCTCCCCCGCTCGCTCCGAATTTAAATTTTTCCCCCTTTTTTAATCCAAGTTCCAAATACTCATGGGTTATTCTTTTAAAGTCCAAATTTTCAATGGAAGAAGTCAGCGCTCTCTGTCGAATGGCATGCGGCTTCGCTCGGCAGGGGAAGCGGAGGACTCACAGCACCACCCCCCCTGTCACCCGCTCCGCAGCCTTTAAAAAGGCTCCTTCGCGGGTCGGGGGGGCGCAAACGGTGCCCGCCGAGTCACCATGCCCATGGGTTTCAGCGCCCATGGTTTTTAAGGGTCCCCGCGTCGCCGGCGCGGTAGAACCTAGCCCCTGCCGAGCAGGCTCCCTCCGGAGCTCGGAGGGAGTCCGCCATTCGGCGATGGCACCAACCCGGAAGTGCAGAAGTGGCTTTATCGCAGCTTAAAGCCTCCAGAGTTCACAGGCTAGCAGCAGCGTCATAATACAGAAAATGGCCACGGTGGGTTAAAGCTGAAGGTCACCTTTTACATCATTATAAGGTTCAGAGCCACAGTTTTCACGGTAACTCTTCTTCTGAAAAAAGAAAAGAACTGGGGTTAAGGTTTCTGTCGTTATCACAGAACACATCCAGATCCATTGTAGCAGTGAATGTAATCAATAGAGATGAGAGATGAATTAATAAATCAGCTGGTGTCCTCCATACTTAAAGGAGTATTTTTAAAAAACAAACAAACCCTCCACAGTATAAAGTATTCATTTGATCTGGATCCAACACAGAATATGTTATTATGGGCACTGTTGAAATGCTTGCAGGAAACTCTCTAGCTCTTAATGTCTGGAGTAGCTGAGTCTTGATTTTATATTGCCTTTATGGCAATGTTTGGCAGGCCTTCGATGTCTTAATTAGCTCCATTGTATACAGCATTCTTCCTCTGTGCTGTCATTCTCATGACAGATAAATGGGGATCTGCTTAGAGAAACTCCCACAGTGGGACCAGGGATGTACAGAGGAATTAATCCCAGTCCGTCCCATTTCCATGTGCATTCTTTAAAGAAGAAATCTTCGAAAATCTGTAGGGAAATAGGAATCCAGATGAAAACCAGCGTTTCGAAAAGCAAAAAACAACCAAGAACAACAATGTGCAAAGCAGTCTGTGCTCCAAGAGGTTTGCAAAATGGCTCCTTTCCATTCTCAGAAGTGGCTGAGAAGCTGTTTTGCCTTCTTCCACACCCCTGGCATCTCCAAGCAGGGCTGGGAATGTCTCCAGCCTGAATCTCTGGTCCATCGGTGTGGGCATTTATGAGCTAGATGAAGCTTCCCTGCCATCTAAGGTGTCTAGCATGGAGAGTCCTCTCCTCCCCCCGGTAACTTCACAGACCAGAATTAATGAGCAGTTTACATTTTATTGTCCTTTTTATTCAGTCATCTGGTTGCAAGCAAAAATCCACATCTCTCCACAAGGAGAGCAGTTGGCTACTCTAAATCTTCTGTCTTCCGCCCCCCGCAACATCCTGGGCACCAATGAGAATTTCTTCCTCCTCTCTGCATTCTTTGTTCTCTAATATTGATGGACCTCCTAGTTTGTGGGGAGGGAGGGAGGGTCCCCCACATTCTCTAATGAAATCTCTGCTATCTGTTCCCTCCCTTCTGTTTCTCTTGCCATTATCTCACAGCTAGGTAACTCCTGTCTAAGCTGCTGGAAGTTGAGCAGTTGAGGGAGTGGTGTGTTGAATGGTTTCTTTAAATGTAAAGGTTCATCATTGTTCCACCTAATGTGTATGTCTTTAAGGGGCCAGAGCAAGGGCCAGAGCAAGATAACGAGACCCAGCTTTACAGCTGTGAAACATAGCAGGTGCTGCCGAGTTGCATTGATTAAGGTGTGTCAGCATTTGCATGTAGTATATAAGGAGCAGCACCTAGCTCTCCCATTACCCTGGGGGTTGGGTTGGTGGTTGGGTCTGGTTTGTTGATGTATTTAGTGTAAATGGAGTTTTTGTTTTTTTGTAATTAAAACCTTGCTTAAGTTATTTTGAGTCCCTTTCTTTTTAATGCATGGTCTCCCCAGCAAGCTCTCTGCAGCGCTACCATACTGCAAATACCCAACATCTTTGGTTATGGGCCCAGCTGCTGAGTGGATGACTGCATATTTTTGGACTCTGAGAAAGGTTTGAAAACTCCTTCTCCTGTTAGTTTAGTTTTTGTGGGTCTGGAAGATTTCCAGAATGGTTGACCGGGTTCCTGAAGCTGAGAAGGCTCTGGTCTTCCCACAGCTAACAGATGAGAACTATAGTTTATGGTCTTTTCGGGTGGAGGCGCTTTTGACCTCTAGGGAAGTATGGACCTATGTGACTGATGACCCTCCTGACCCTGTAACTAATGCTTGGTCGAAAGGAGATGCAAAAGCCAGGGCGATAATTAATTTGGCAGTTAGCGACCAGCAAGTAGTCTATATAAGGAATAAGAAAACTGCCAAAGAAATGTGGGACAGTCTTGCAGCAGTGCATGTTAGAAAGGAGTCAGCGTCTGCATTGACGTTTTTCAAGCAGCTGTACCAGACGAAGTTGCAGCCTGGTGGTGATTTGGCAGCACACTTGAGACGTCTGGAGGCAATACGTGGCGAATTAATTCGAAGGGACATGGACATACCTGATATTCAGTATGTTTTTATCATTCTTTGTTCCCTTAATGAGGACTTTGATGGTATAGCTAGCCAGATATCTGCCGTCCCACCAGCACAATTAACTGTGGAAGGGGTGACGGCAAGATTAATGGGCGAGTTGGATAGAAGGGAGGCTTGTGCCATAAGCACTCCTATTTCCAGAAGTAATGAGGAACGCCATATGCAACCTTTTGGTGATGCGACTGCATTTAAAGCTGCAAAGCGTTGTTGGTTCTGCAATAAGCAAGGACATTTTGCAAAGGACTGCAGATCCAAAAGAAAGCAAAGTACTCCTAAGCCTGTTTCTGCTTGTCAGTCACGGTTGTCATCTCAGCAGCCAACATCGCACCGTAAAGACAGAAATGAGCCACGAGCTTTTCATGCTCGGACTGCAGATCATAAAAGAATTAAAGGTGCCAAGTGGAATTCTTTTATTGTGGACTCAGGAGCTTCTCACCACGTTTGCAACAATCGAAGCTTGTTTATTTCTTTCGAAGAGGAAATTGGTAATGTACATTTAGCCAATTCACAAGTCTTGCAGTCACTTGGCAGAGGTACTGTTAAACTTGACTCTTTAAATATTACAATAGCGAACTGCATTTACTGCCCATCAGTGGACAATTTATTATCAGTAAGGTGTTTTGCTCGTCAAGGCATAAGTGTGCGTTTCTTAAATTCAATGTGTGAGTTTTTTGAGGAGAACAAATGTCTATTGTATGCCCGGGACTCTGATGGTTTATATAGACTGTATTTTCACACCTACTCCCAATCGCCTATAAATTGCAGAGCAGCACAGTCAAGCCAGGGGTTGAGGAATGTAAGGCCACATTCTGGGTGTGTCCATGAGGCGCACAGAATTCTGGGACACTTGAATTTTGCTGATGTAATTAAGACAAAGAATATTGTTAATGGCCTCAACTTAAAACCATGTAAATTCTTTATGCAATGTCTATCTTGTTGCAAGAATAAGATTAAGGTTGCACGCAAGGGTAGGTACTCAGATAGGAAAGTAACTGAGCCATTTGAGCGTATACATTGTGACTTAGTTGGGCCACTCCCACCATCATTAGGAGGTTCAAAGTACTGGCTCACCCTCATAGACCAGTATAGTAGATATTGTTGGACTTATGCAATAGCTGAGAAGTCCCAAGCATTTGAGAAGTATAAAGTTTTTTGCAACTGGGTAAAAACACACTTTAACAAACCTATTAAGAACCTGTTTTCTGACCGGGGCAGAGAATTTGTTTCTGAGGATTTTGAGAAATTCCTGGAAGCGCAGGGGACTACTCATGAGTTATCTTGCCCCCGAAGTTCCTGGCAAAATGGGCTTGTTGAAGTTGTGCAGCGTGACTTACAGGCAGGGGTTAAAACGTATCTGCACGATGCTAATCTGCCCAAAGACTTTTGGGCTGAAGCGCTTAATGCTTTTTGTTATGTTAGAAATCTCAGTTATCATTCTGGTTTAGATGTCACCCCCTATGAGAAGCTGTTTAAAAAACGCCCTAATCTGAAATACCTACGCATTTGGGGTTCAGATGTAATTATGCATTATCCCGCTAAGCAAAAATTGGGTGAGCGTAGTGTTCAGGGAAAATTAATGGGCTACCAGCAGGGGGCGTACAGAATTTACATACCAGCAACTGGCAAATTTCATATTACCAGAAGCATGATACAAACTGTAAATTGGAATGGAGTTGCTGTTTTCCAAGATACTGATGGTATAGATAATACTGAGGAAGAAGAGGAAGAAGCAGCAGCAGCAGGAAATGGTCTTCTGAATTAATGGAAAAAGACAAAAAGCCTGTTGAATCTGATAATTTGTTTGATGATTTAAAGTCACAGGAACCCGAGGGGAGGTTAGATTCTCTTGATTTTTCTGACCGTGAGCTTAGCCTACAGGCACCTCTTCAGTCTGACAATGATGATTTACAACCTGAAACTAGTAGTTCACTTAGTCCCATTAAGTCTGAGGAGTCTGACTCTCCTTCTGGACTGAGACGTTCAGATAGAAAGAGGCAGAAGCCACAACGTTTTGCAAATGAACATTTTAATACTGTGTATGCCAATAAGGCGGTTTTTGAGCCAAAAAGCTACAATGATGTTCAGAATTTACCTAAGCACCAAGCTGTAAATTGGTATAAAGCTATGAACTCCGAGATAGCTTCTTTAAAAGAGCATAACACTTGGTCTCTTGTACCACAAACCCCAGATATGAGACTTATTGATTCAAAATGGGTTTATAGAATTAAAATGAATGACAAAAATGAAGTTGTAAGGTACAAAGCAAGATTAGTTGCTAGGGGTTTTCAACAAATTTCAGGCGAAGATTATGATTTGTGTTATTCACCCAGTGTAAAATATGAAACAGTTAAGCTTTTGTTAAAAGATGCATCACAACGTGGACATTCTGTTTATCACCTAGATATAAAAACTGCATATTTGTTTGCAGATTTAAAAGAACAAATTTTTATGCGTGTCCCTGAAGGCATAGATGCTGCTGAAGGTTTGGTATGCAAATTAAATAAATCCCTTTATGGTCTGCACCAAAGTGGAAGGAATTGGCACCAAACTTTAGCAAAAGAATTGCTGGATATTGGTTTTTCACAAGGAAAGGCAGACAATTGTGTGTTTATAAAGGAAAGGGCAAACTCTGTAACAAAAATATGTGTGTATGTAGATGACGTGTTAATTTCTACAAAAACTAAACAGGAATATGAAGAGGTAGTTTCACAGTTACAGAAGAAATTTGATGTGGTGGAATTAGGCATAGCTAAAAATTACTTATCCATGCAAATTGAGAAAGGCAAAAATGGATCTTTTCTGGTTCATCAAACTGCAAAAATTGACGATCTTGTTGAAATGCTACGATTAGAAAATGCAAATAGGAAGGAAACGCCTATGGTGTGTGGTTTCACCTTTACAGGTGAAGATAAGCCATTCTCTAATAAAACTCTGTATCGTTCTGCCATAGGCAAGCTAAATTTCATTCAAAGAATCTCAAGACCAGATATAACTTATGCTTTTCACTTTCTGGCAAAATTTGTGGAAAAGCCTACTACACAATGTTTCTCTGCTCTTAAGAGAGTGGTAATGTACCTTAAACATACCAAACATTATAGGTTGCAGTTTACGTCAAGTATTGACAAAGGTTTTGAAATTTTCTGCGATGTATCTCATGCAGTGGAACAAAATAATTGCAGGGGTGTGTCTGGTATGGTGTTTTGTTATAACGGTTGTCCATTTGAATGGAAGTCCCAGACACAAACCATTATTTGTCTCTCCACAACAGAGAGTGAATTATGTGCATGCGTTCAGGCCACTCGTGATGTAGAATGGTATCTGCAAGTATTTGCAGACCTACAAATGCAAGTAACACTACCAGTAAAAGTTTACCTTGATTCCCAGAGTGGACTTGCTATCCTATGTTCAGAAACCAATACACAGCGCACCAGAGTCTTAAGATTACGTTTGCAGTTTGTAAAGAAACTAATTGCTGATGAAATGATTGTATTTGAATATGTCCCAGGTGATAATCAAATTGCGGACATTTTTACAAAAGCACTTCCAAAGGTTACACATGAAAAACATGTACAAAGTATGCTTTATGTTTTTGTTCCACAATGATGAACCGCAGGGGAAATGTTGAATGGTTTCTTTAAATGTAAAGGTTCATCATTGTTCCACCTAATGTGTATGTCTTTAAGGGGCCAGAGCAAGGGCCAGAGCAAGATAACAAGACCCAGCTTTACAGCTGTGAAACATAGCAGGTGCTGCCGAGTTGCATTGATTAAGGTGTGTCAGCATTTGCATGTAGTATATAAGGAGCAGCACCTAGCTCTCCCATTACCCTGGGGGTTGGGTTGGTGGTTGGGTCTGGTTTGTTGATGTATTTAGTGTAAATGGAGTTTTTGTTTTTTTTGTAATTAAAACCTTGCTTAAGTTATTTTGAGTCCCTTTCTTTTTAATGCATGGTCTCCCCAGCAAGCTCTCTGCAGCGCTACCATACTGCAAATACCCAACATGGTGCAGGAAAAACAACTTACTCCTTAACTTAAAGAAAACAAAAGAGATTATTGTGGACTTTAGGAAATGTAAATTGAATAGTCAGCCACTCATTATTGAGGGGAAGTGTATGGAACAGGTCTCGGTGTTCCGATTTATGGGAATGGAGTTGAGAGATGACCTAACCTGGGGAGAAAACAGTAAAAACCTGATGAAGAGAGCACAGCAGAGGTTATATTTTCTGTGAATCCTCTGTGTGTGTGATTTGGGAGCTGCACAGTTAGGGAAAAAACAATGCTGTCCAAGGTTGTAAAGACTGTGGAGAGAATAATTGGGTGCACTCTTCCCACCTTGGATCAAATCTGGTGTTATGTACTGAGTTGAATAGGATCCAAATTTCAGCAGTCTGATTGGTCCTAGAACAATAGGATCCAGAATGCAGCAGTCTGATTGGTTCGCAGGAGCCACCCAATCCAACTCCAGGTGGAAGTGAATCCGTATCCTGATTGGCCTACAGGAGAATCCCGGAATTAGCCAATCACGTGGGGCCCATTGTGTAAATAATGTATATAAAGCAGACATTTCAGGGGAACTTCCATTCCTCCTCACTACTATGAGCCGAATAAAGAGCAAGAAATCCACACCTGACTCCGAGTATATTTCATCTATGCTTCCACGTGCCATAAGAAAACTGCAGGATAGTGCACACCCTGGAAATGATCTCTTTCAGTTTTGGAAGCCATGTCCAGCCGAATTCATCTCCATCGATAACTAAAATAGGAGAGGATATTGTCCTTGTGATGTAGGACAAGTCAAGGCCATTGAACATGTCTTCCTCTATGCAGCAACCCATGACAAATGTTTAAGCCCCATGCTGAAGGAGAGGTTAAATTGTTCTGACTCCTACAGGGTTTCCTTTTTATTGAATAGCTGTAGGCATGACAGAATGGAGAAAGTAGCAGAATACCTGAGGAACACCATGAAACTGTTGAAGATTACTGCTCCGTGATTGCAGTCATGGGATTGTTGTTTATCACATGACGGTGTATGTTTCGACTCCACAGAGTGGGAAGTGACAGAGACAGGATGTTTGTGTTACTGTGTTCTGTGAAGTGGGACTATTGTCCTTTCTTCTTTGTCTCTTTGCTGTCTGATGCTAGAGAGAGAGGGAGCCATGTTGCAGGGCTCCATGTGTGTTTATAAGTAAATAAAGTAGATTAGCCAAAATGCTGAGTTGCTGAGGTCCGTCACGCAAGCTGCGAAGACTCTGCGTATCCCTAAGTGTGCCGATGTCTGTTGGCATTGGTCATTGTGATGTTCGGGCAGAAGAAAGCTTTTGAAGCTCCCAAACAATCGACCAGGAGGGAGGGAACATGCCAGTCGGGCACGTGTCTCTGCCAGGTTCCTAATCGAGTGTAGGACGAGCTCCTGACAGAAACTACATTGTCATAAGACTCGAGTACTACCTTTTAACCTTATTAGGTCTGTATAGTTTTATCTCAAAACATCTCCTCCTGTGAACAGATGCCAATTCTATGCTTAGATTCATCTATTCCTGCCTTCTCTGTATGCCAGTAAAGGTTGATTGATTGATTGATTGATTGAACTGAAAAGTGCTTAAAAAGGGAATGGATATTTCAATTGAGGAAAACACACTTTGTGCCAAAAAATTTCTCATGCGGTAGGTCGTTCTGTGGGTAGCCCTAATCAGCCCTAATCTGTGGCCAAGCACAAGTTCTAAAAGTGACAGCGGGAGGCTGTTCTTGCTGTCTTGCCCTTGATAAAGAGAACTCCCTCCTCGAAGCATCCTCACCCCCAAATCAGACCAGGAGCCAAGCATGCGACAACGTCCAGGCCAGGTGTTCTGATTTTTCAAGATGTAGCCTGGATGCTGCTGAAGAGCAAAGGCAATGAATTATCATTCTAAGGCTAAGGTGCACACAAATTTAAATACCCAAACTTATTCCCCCCCCCCCACATCTGAAATAACACCTTCTATTTTTAATTCGGTATGAACTGCCCAGATACTGCTGACATGTCTGGGTGAGATATTCATCTTCCTTCCCGGAGCTTGCCTCGAGACAAATTCCCCTGCGATGAGCAAACGTGACATAAATCTTCTTTATATCCAGTTTTGTGGGCACTCTTTGCCGCTTTACAGCTTTGCAGCTTGGGCAGTCCGCCCTTCAGTCATTTTACCTGCAAGAGGTGTGTGTGTGTGTGTGTGTGTGTGTGTGTGTGTGTGTGTGTGTGAATGGATACATTATACCCCATGCATAGGTCTGGCAGAACACAGGCAGTTGCCCTAGACTGAATCAGACCGTTGGTCCACCAAGCTCAATATCATTTGGTTTGCTGTAGCTCACAGGGGCTTCAGACAGAGATTTCTCCCAGCTGGAGATACCAGGAATTTAACCTGGAACCTTCTGTGTGCAATGTAGATGATGTACCACTGAGTTATGGGTCTTCCCCATGGTGTAAGGAAAGAAGAGAAGAGTTTGGATTTGATATCCCACTTTATCACTACCCGAAGGAGTCTCAAAGCGGCTAACATTCTCCTTTCCCTTCCTCCCCCACAACAAACACTCTGTGAGGTGAGTGGGGCTGAGAGACTTTAGAGAAGCGTGACTGGCCCAAGGTCACCCAGCAGCTGCATGTGGAGGAGCGGGGAAGCGAACCCGGTTCACCAGATTACGAGTCTACCGCTCTTAACTACTGCACCACACTGTATTTGAGGTTTTATGGGGGTCCCGGGCTCATGGCACTACTGTTCAGCATCATTTGCTGAACAGCATTCAGTTGACCTTTGCTTGTCTGAACAGGCACCTGCAAATGTATTTATTCAAAGAGGTGATTAACAGCTAGCTGAGCCGCCGTGTTTTTAGCTGTTTCTGCTGTTAATGACTGCTTTCGTCCGTGGTTTCATATTGTTTCTTCTTGTTTCCATGCACTGTTGTTTCCTTTTTCTCCCAGCCTTTGTAAGCATCTCTGCGGGGCCAGTGAGCAGAAGAGCTTGGCAAATATTAACAACAACCGCAGCATCAAACAATAGAGGCTGAGATGACCATTGTGTGCAGCTCTCCCTGTCTGCTCATCACATCAATAACCCTACTTTTTATGTTGGTTTCCTGGATAACTTATGTGACAAAGAAAAAGGAAAAAAGGGTGACGGAGAATAATAGACTTTGTAGAGCTGGAAGGGACCACGGGGGCCATCTAGTCCAACCCCTTGCAATGCAGTAATATTTTGTCCAAAGTGGTGTTTGAACCCATGACCTTAAAATTAAGAGTCTCATGCTTTTCCTACTGAGCTATCCCAGCTGTCAAAAGATAATAATAATAATAATAATAATAATAATAATAATAATAATAATAATTATACTGCCCTATACCTGGGGGTCTCAGGGTGGTTCACAGAATAAAATCAAGATATAAAACCATAAAATACCTAATAAAAATAAAAAACAACTACCCAATAGCCCCCCCCCCAAAAAAAAAACATTTTAAAAGGGCATAGGATGTAAATCAGATCAACCAAAGGCCTGGTTAAAAAGGAATGTTTTTGCTTGGTGACTAAAGGTGTATAAGGAAGGCGCCAGGCGAACTTCCCTGGGGAGAGCATGCCACAGATGGGGAGCCACTACAGAGAAGGCCCCGTTCTCATCTTGCCACTCTCTGGACTTCCCGAGGAGGAGGCACACAAAGGAGGGCCTCAGAAGATGATCTCGGGATCCGGGAAGGTTCATATGGAAAGAGGCGGTCCTTGAGGTATTGCGGTCCTGAGATGTTTAAGGCTTAATAGGTCAAAATCAGCACAAAACCAGAGGAGGGCAACACCTGAGAGACTTCAGTCTTGTGTTTTTCCCCTCCCACCCCTTAGGTATTTAGCTGGGAGCTAAAGAGCTTTTGACCATCAGACGAGTCAGAAGAACATAAGACAAAGTCTGCTGGATCATTCCAAAGACCAGCATTGAGTCCAGCACCTTGTTCTCACAGATGCCTGTGGGAAACATGCAAAGAGGTCCCAAGCACAATATCCTGTTCAAGTTAGCGTCTACGATTACCACACATCCCTTGCTCAAAACATGGGAATGTTTTTCGTGCTGTTATTAATGGAAGTCCCTGATGCTGGTATTGTCTATTTAACCGAGCCTTACGACCTTCAACCAGTGATGGTAATGATTGCTTATTGCGCGACGGAGGCTCCTCCATTCATAACCACAGACCTTCAGCAACAAAGAAATAGCCATTTCTCTGTGCTTATGTTGCATTCTGCAGTTTATCTCATAAGCATGACAGGTGCTTTGCAATAAAACTCAGCTACATACAGAATTGTCACCATATATGGGACGCAGGTGGCGCTGTGGGTTAAAGCCTCAGCGCCTAGGACTTGCCGATCGAAAGGTCAGCAGTTCGAATCCCTGCGGCGGGGTGCGCTCCCGCTGCTCGGTCCCAGCGCCTGCCAACCTAGCAGTTCGAAAGCACCTCCGGGTGCAAGTAGATAAATAGGGACCGCTTACCAGCGGGAAGGTAAATGGCGTTTCCGTGTGCGGCTCTGGCTCTGGCTCTGGCTCTGGCCAGAGCAGCGATGTCACGCTGGCCACGTGACCCGGAAGTGTCTCCGGACAGCGCTGGCCCCTGGCCTCTTAAGTGAGATGGGCGCACAACCCCAGAGTCTGTCAAGACTGGCCCGTACGGGCAGGGGTACCTTTACCTTTACCTTTATGGGACAATATCTCGGAAAACATGTGCGAGGACTTTCCGCCTCGGGTTGACGTGCGCAAGGTAGGAAGAAGATGTATGTCTGGAAGCCAACAAAAAAGAAAGCTGATGCAGTCGACATAAATTCTGGGGTTCTGGTTGCCTCAGCTCAAAAATGATATTGTAGAGTAGGAAAAGGTTCAGAAAAGGGGCAACTTCCCTATGAAGAATGCTTACCACATTTCAAAGCCTCAACGGTACTTATGTATGTGACCACTTTGGCAAGAATTCTCTATGCACAGAAATGGAAGGAAAACACCTTCAAAGGAAGATGGTTGATGAAAACCTTGGAATACAGTGGTACCTCTGGTTACGTACTTAATTCATTCCGGAGGTCCGTTCTTAACCTGAAACTGTTCTTAACCTGAAGCACCACTTTAGCTAATGGGGCTTCCCGCTGCTGCTGCGCCGCCGGAGCACAATTTCTGTTCACATCCTGAGGTAAAGTTCTTAACACAAGGTACTATTTCTGGGTTAGCGGAGTCTGTAACCTGAAGCATCTGTAACCTGAAGCATCTGTAACCTGAAGCGTCTGTAACCTGAGGTACCACTGTATGCAGAAATGTTGACATTGGCAGCAGTGATAAGAGACACAAATTTAGAATCTTTTAAAGAAGACTGGAAACCCTTTTTCATTCCTGAAATGCTCTCAGCCTGGAGGGTAGGACTTGAAACCTCCAAGTTACAAGAAAGGCAATTCCAGCTAAGCAGACAGTAAGAGAAGTTCGACAGTGGAACAGACTCCGTCGGGAGGTGGTGGGTTCTCCTTCCTTGGAGGTTTTTAAGCAGAGGATGGAATGGCCATCTTATCAGGGATGCTTTAGTTGAGATTCCAGCATTGCAGGGGCTTGGACTAGATCAGGGGTTGGCAACTTGCGACCCATGGGCCGGATGTGGCCCACGAAGACCGTTTTACCGGCCCACAAGCCACCCCCAAACCGAGCAGCCCGCTCAGCAAATCCCTCCTCGTACTGCGCTAAACCGGCGCAGTGCGGCACGGGGTCTCACTGAGCAGCTCCCGAAATTGCGTCTGCGCACGTGCAGATACCAAAAATCGCACCTGCTCAGGCGCGATTTCCGGCGTCTGGGCATGTGCAGAAGTGATTTTCGGCACCGCAGATATGCACAGACGCAATTTCCGGCGTGGCCCACGGATGATCTCCATGGGAGTGGTCCGGCCCATGGCTGGTAAGCCTTGCTGACCCCTGGACTAGATGACCCTTGGGTCCCTTCCAAGATTTTATGATTCTATGAACCACCTTGGATAGACATGAATACTTTTTAAATTCTGCATCTCATATTTACCAATCCTTTCCCCCCAGTGAGTTCCGCTCACTTTTCTGCCTAGACAAAGGAAGTTCCTCCACTGCATTTAATATTTCATTTCGTGTATGCATCGGAGCCCTTCTCTGACTGATGGCTTTAATATTCATCGTTCTCGCCTTTGCATATCTTTTGTCTTAGCTGGTTCACGTGGGACTTGTGTGGCAGCAATTTCTCTCTTTGATACAGCTGTTGTTAAGTGACAGGACTTAATAAGATTTGATGAGTGGGTTTCATTTGTTTCAAAGAGCAACGGCGTGGTGATCGACTGCGCTCCCATTTCAACACCTCTGTTGGGTGGAGTGCATGTAAGATCTAATATTTAGGCTACTGGCATGATGGAGGGCTCCGTCCCTCAGAAGGTATGAATTACTCCTTCTTCTCTTCTTAAAGCATTCTCCTTTTCATCCTATCCAAATACGACTGATTTCTAAGAGATTAATCACTGGTTTTATTTGTACTTAATGGGAAGCAGAGTGAACGGCTATAGCAGGCTGTCAGGATCAAGTATCTCAGATGCCTTCTAGGGTCTCTGATGAAACATGGCCAGCTCCATGGGGACATTGGTTTCCAGGTGGGAGTTGATCACGGTGTGGATTTGCCAAGCGTGCCTTCCTCTTAGCACGTTTCTCCCTTGCGTCCTGAGTTCAAGTGTCTTCAAAGCCCATGACACCTTTGGTAAAGGCTGTTCTCCAACTGGAACACTCGCAGGCCAGTGTTTCCCAGTTGTCAGTGTTTATACTACATTTTTTTAAAGATTTGCCTTGAGACCTCTTTTGGATGTTGAGCGATAGGCCAAGGTTTTCGTAAGCTTCTGCAAAGATATTTAGGATGGTTTGGAGGTCATCCTCTGAGCGTGCACACACTACGTTGTCATCAGCATACTGAAACTCTATGACGGAAGTTACAGTAACCTTACTCTTTGCTTTCAGCCTGCTCAGTCTCCTTCATTATACCTTTCCCAGCTCTTCAAGGTCCTTTTTTGAGATCTTAGGCAGGCAGGGTCTCACAGGAAGTAATGTAAGAAGAGAAGAAGAAGAGTTTGGATTTGATATCCCGCTTTATCACTACCCTAAGGAGTCTCAAAGCGGCTAACATTCTCCTTTCCCTTCCTCCCCCACAACAAACACTCTGTGAGGTGAGTGGGGCTAAGAGACTTCAGAGAAGTATGACTGGCCCAAGGTCACCCAGCAGCTGCATGTGGAGGAGCGGAGACGCGAACCTGGTTCCCCAGATTACGAATCTACCACTCTTAACCACTGCACCACACTGGCTCTCGGTGTGGCCATGCAGAATGAAGGTCCCATATTCAATCCAGGTAAGGCTGACAGAGTCTCCTGCCCAAAATCCTGGAGAGCTGTTGCCAGCCAGTGTAGACAATAATGAGCTAGATGAACCAATGGTCTGATTTAGTATAAGGCAGCTTCCTATGTTGTTCAGTGTTCCAGGCAGTCCTCTCCTGATCCCTCTAACCCAGCACCTTCTGCATGCTACCTGGGATAGCTCAGCTGGTACAGCATGAGGCTGTTAATCTTAGGGTTGTGGGTTCGAGTCCCACATTGGGTGAAAGATTCCTGCCTTGCAGGGGGTTGGACTAGATGATCCTCATGGTCCCTTCCAGATCTACAATTCTATGATTCTGTGTGATGAGCCTCCCCTAGATCTTTCCACAACATCTATCTAGTTGGGGGGGTCTAGACTTGAAACAAAGAAATATAACTTGCAGCGAAGTTTACGGTAGAACCTCTTGCCACCATCCATTGTGGGCATCTTGGCAGCTCCACAGAACATGGAATTCTTTGCCCCATACAGAATTTCACACCAACAAAGAACCGTGAGATGAACCTTCCCCCTCTTGAAGCTTCGGAGGTTTGTTTTAGATGTGAGACAAACACATAAACGGAAATACAATGGAATTGGCTTTGGTCCGGCCAATAAAAGGATGTCCGTGGCCTAAAAATTGCACACCGACTGCTTTTGGCTGGTCTCCCAGGACTGCTCTTCACAGCACACCCACAGCATTAGCGATTCCTGTAGAGACTCCATTTTTATTTCCTTGCACATAATTGCATAGACTTCAACTCCACAAGCTCTGCCAGGGCACCTTCTGTATCCACAAGGGTGACCCACTCCTGTTCTGCACTCAGGTTCCATGAGGCATCTGCCTCGGGCAGCTGAAACTAAGTGTCCTGGAGCAGCAACAAATTGTCATGTAAATTATTATTGCTGCGTATTTCCCTGCCTCCTGCCTACAAGACACGATGCTGAGACGAAGGAGGACAAAGTGGACAGCCAGGGCCACACCTTGCACTGATGTCAGGTGTGTGACAGGTGTTCATGTCTACTAATGAAAACACTTAGTGTGCTCCTGATTGTGCATTGGCAAAGGAAAGCAAGCTTTGGCTCTCCTGCCCATCAGCTGATGCCCAGTCACTCCAAAGTCTCAGGTGTTTTAAAGTACCACACAGCACAATTTGCAAACTGTGTGCTGCTTTGACATCCCAACCTCAGGACGTCAAAGCATCGAATCACCTGGCATCGTTGAGATGGGTGGGTGGCAAATGATGGGCAGAGCTAACTAATTTCAGTGTTGTTACCATCCTCCTCTCTGCTGAGTCCTCCAAGGAGAAGAGCCAAGGAGGAGGAAGCTGGCAAGCAGGACCCCTCTCTTGTGTGGTTGTGTAAGCAAGATGGCAGACAAGTGGGGGCTGACTGACAGCAGACATGGGTTGGTGGGGCAGTACCCCATTTTCACCAATGGGCCAGCTTCCACTGAAGGCAACCTTGCTCAAATCATGGACCGCTTATAAACGCCATCTCCAACTCCTCGAAAGATTCCATCAGCGGTGTCTCCGAAAAATTTTACACATCACTTGGGAAGACGGGCGAACTAATATCAGTGTACTGGAAGAAGCAAAGATCACCAGTGTCAAAGCATTGATTCTTCAACATCAACTTCGTTGGACTGGTCATGTTGTGCGGATGCCTGATGATCGTCTTCCAAAGCAACTACTCTACTCCAAACTTAAAAACGGAAAGCGTAATGCTGGTGGTCAACAAAAGAGGTTTAAAGACTGGCTCAAGGCAAATCTTTAAACATGTAGTATATACACTGACAACTGGGAAACACTGGCCTGCGTGCGCTCCAGTTGGAGAACAGCCTTTACCAAAGGTGACATGGGCTTTGAAGACATTCAAACTCAGGATGCAAGGGAGAAACATGCTAGGAGGAAGGCATGCTTGGCAAATCCACACCATGTTCAACTCCCGTCCAGAAACCAATGTCCCCACTGTGGAAGGACGTGTGGATCCAGAATTGGCCTCCACAATCACTTACGGACTCATTGTTAAAACCGTGTTTATGGAAGACAATCTTACTCGACTACGAGTGATCGCCAAAGAAGAAGAATGAAGGAGAACCAAAATGTTTGGGGAGTTGGGGTGGAGCAACTACAAGGAAAGGGTAGGACATTTGGGGCTTTTTAGTTTAGATGAAAGGTGAGTGGGGAGGGGACATAGCAGAGGTGTATAAAATATGCATGGTGTAGAAAAAAATGGGTCTCCCTCTCCCATAATATTAGAACCTGGAGTCACCTAATGAAGGCAAATGCCCCCACACCTGGCTTGTGGCCTTCACAGAGGCATCTGGTGGGCCACTGTGAGAATGCTAGACGTATTAATATTGCACAGCATGAAGCAATTGGATGCTTAAAGTTGCCTCCTTTTGGAATAAAAATTGCCCAGACTTGTAAGTATTCTTCAAAGCTTTACTAACCAAACCTTATTCAAAACAGGTACAAAAGGATCCATGATACTTCTGAAGGTTTTATAAATCCTATGCCTATTCAAACATAAATGGGACGCAGGTGGCGCTGTGGGTTAAAGCCTCAGCGCCTAGGACTTGCCGATCGAAAGGTCGGCGGTTCGAATCCCTGCGGCGGGGTGTGCTCCCGCTGCTCGGTCCCAGCGCCTGCCAACCTAGCAGTTCGAAAGCACCTCCGGGTGCAAGTAGATAAATAGGGACCGCTTACCAGCGGGAAGGTAAACGGCGTTTCCGTGTGCGGCTCTGGCTCGCCAGAGCAGCGATGTCATGCTGGCCACGAGACCAGTGTCTCCGGACAGCGCTGGCCCCTGGCCTCTTAAGTGAGATGGGCGCACAACCCCAGAGTCTGTCAAGACTGGCCCGTACGGGCAGGGGTACCTTTACCTTTACCTTTTACTATTCAAACATAGGTTCTTCTTCTTACATTATGATTAGAGCAAAAATCCAAACTCCATGTCTCCCATAGCCTGCATTAGCTTGCATCTAGCCTAAGAGCTGTGCAGCTCTTGTAGAGGCATCTTATTATATCCCTTTCTCACTGTGGTTGGGAACAAAAGACAAAGGCAATGGCAAATTTGCAATTTAATACCTTACTTGCATGATCTAAGGTTAAACACTCATGCGAGAGCTAGCAAAGAATCATAACAGTCAACTCAGCTAAATGCTCAGAGAGCTTCTTTCTAGCTTAGTATACTCCAATGGAGTTTTCCGATGTTAAATCCTTAGCAACATATATACAGGCATTCTCCATTTCAGTGTGCAATTAAACAATTATACTTGACAAAATGGGCTATTAGTCTGATCCAGCAGAACTCTCCTCATGGAGTGATTTATTTATTTGTTGCATTTATATCGCACCTTCTCCAAGGAGCTTAATGCGGCTTACATGGTTCTCTCCCATCTCTCTGAATCTCCACAACAACCCTGTGAGGTCGATTAGACTGAAATGCAGTGACTGGCTCAGGGTCACCCAGTGAGCTTCATGGTCCAGTGGGGATTTGAACCCTGGTCCCCCAGGTCCAGGTCCGACACTCTAACCACTACACCACACTGGTTCTCTTCTTTTTGCTGTTGTTGTTTAGTCGTGTCCGACTCTTCGTGGCCCCATGGACCAGAGCACGCCAGGCACTCCTGTCTTCCACGGACTCCTGCAGTTTGGTCAGACTCATGCAACCCTTTTTACCAATTAAATTTAAGCTTATTATCTTTCTCAATTTCACCTTAAATCATCAAACAATTTCAGCTGTAATTCTGCCTCTTCCCTCCCCTTGACATTTTAGCACTCCTCAATTTTATAACAGTTCTTAAGATATAATTTAAACTTCTTCCAATCTTCCTCCACCGTCTCTTTCTCTTGGTCACGGATTCTGCCAGTCATTTCTGCCAATCCCATAAAGTCAATCACTTTCGTCTGCCATTCTTCCAGTGTGGGTAGTTCTTGTGTCTTCCAATACTTTGCTAGAAGAATTCTTGCTGCTGTAGTGGCGTACATAAAAAAAGTCTTGTCCCTCCTTGACACCAGTTGGCCGACCATGCCCAAGAGAAATGCCTCTGGTTTCTTGTGAAAAGTACATTTAAGTACCTTCTTAATTTCATTATAGATCATGTCCCAGAAGACCTTAATCTTTGGGCAGGTCCACCAAAGGTGAAAGAAGGTCCCTTCAGTCTCCTTACATTTCCAACATTTGTTATTGGGCAAATGATAAATCTTCGCAAGCTTGGCTGGGGTCATGTACCACCTGTAAATCATTTTCATAACATTTTCTCTTAAGGCATTGCATGCCGTAAATTTAATACCGGTGGTCCATAACTGTTCCCAGTCAGCAAACATAATATTTTGACCTATGTTCTGTGCCCATTTAATCATAGCTGATTTGACAGTCTCATCTATTGTATTCCACTTCAGCAACAAATTGTACATTCTTGATAAATTCTTAGTATTGGGTTCTAACAATTCTGTTTCTAATTTCGATTTCTCCACCTGAAAGCCAATTTTCCTGTCTTGTTTGAATGTCTCCATTATTTGATAATAATGGAGCCAATCTCGTACCTTGGACTTTATTTTCTCAAAACTCTGTAATTTAAATTTGCCATTTTCTTGCTCTAAAATTCCAAAATATTTTGGCCATTTAGATTCCATATTAAGCTTCTTCACCTCCTTAGCCTCCATTGGTGATAACCACCTAGGGGTTTTATTTTCCAACAAATCCTTATATCGGATCCAAACATTGTATAATGCTTTCCTAACAATATGGTTTTTAAAGCCTTTATGAACTTTAACCTTGTCATACCATATATACGCATGCCACCCAAATCTATTGTCAAATCCTTCCAGATCCAAAATATCTGTATTCTCAAGAAGTAGCCAATCTTTCAACCAGCAGAAAGCTGCCGATTCATAGTACAGTCTTAAGTCCGGCAGGGCAAACCCCCCTCTTTCTTTCGCATCAGTTAATATCTTAAATTTTATTCTGGGCTTTTTGCCCTGCCAGACAAATTTAGATATATCTTTCTGCCACTTCTTGAAACAGTCTAGTTTATCCACAATCTGTAATGTCTGAAACAAAAATAACATTCTTGGCAATACATTCATTTTGATTACTGCAATTCGGCCTAACAAGGAAAGCTTCAAGTTCGACCATATTTCTAAGTCTTTCTTTACCTCTGTCCAACATTTGTCATAAAAGGTAAAGGTAAAGGTACCCCTGCCCGTACGGGCCAGTCTTGACAGACTCTGGGGTTGTGCGCCCATCTCACTTAAGAGGCCAGGGGCCAGCGCTGTCCGGAGACACTTCCGGGTCACGTGGCCAGCGTGACATCGCTGCTCTGGCGAGCCAGAGCCGCAC
Organism: Podarcis cretensis; assembly: GCF_951804945.1. Lineage (NCBI taxonomy): Eukaryota > Metazoa > Chordata > Lepidosauria > Squamata > Lacertidae > Podarcis > Podarcis cretensis. The sequence goes on from NC_137176.1 coordinate 82,373,643, forward strand.
ACGGAAACGCTGTTTACCTTCCCGCTGGTAAGCGGTCCCTATTTATCTACTTGCACCCGGAGGTGCTTTCGAACTGCTAGGTTGGCAGGCGCTGGGACCGAGCAGTGGGAGCGCACCCCGCCGCAGGGATTCGAACCGCCGACCTTTCGATCGGCAAGCCCTAGGCGCTGAGGCTTTAACCCACAAGGTTAAAGGCTTTAACATTTGTCATAATTGTCTTTAAATAAATTCACATTTTTAGATGTCATATTAATCCCCAAATATTTTACTTTCTTTGCCACCATTAACCCAGTTTCACTTTGAAACCTCTCTCTTTCAACATTTGTTAAGTTTTTTTCCAAAACTTTGGTTTTTTGTTTATTCAACTTAAATCCTGCCACCTGACCGAAAACTTGAATTAATTCTAAGACTCTTTTTGTACTAGTGTCTGGCTCTTGTAAAGTCAATACTAAGTCATCTGCAAATGCCTTCAATTTATATTGTTTGGCTCCGACCTGAACTCCTTTCACCAGCTGGTCCCCCCTGATCATATTCAACAAAACCTCCAGGACTGATATAAAGAGTGATGGGGATATTGGGCACCCCTGCCGTGTCCCTTTTTCTATAGAAAGTTCATCAGTAACCACATTATTTACAATTAGCTTCGCCTTTTGTTCAGAGTATATTGCACCTATACCATTTTCAAACCTTTGACCTACCCCCATCCCATAGAGATTCTTCTTCATGAAGTTCCAAGAAATATTATCAAAGGCTTTCTCCGCGTCCACAAAAATTAAAACTGCCTTTGTATTGATATTTACTGTCAACAGTTCCATAATATCAATTATATTCCTTACATTATCTGATAAATGTCTTCCTGGAAGAAAGCCCGCCTGGTCTTTATGAATCTCCTCCATCAACACCCTCTTTAGTCTTTTTGCTAAAATGTCAGCAAATATTTTGTAATCCACGTTAAGTAATGATATAGGGCGGTAGTTCTTGATCTGATTTTTTTCAGTTTCAGTCTTTGGTATAAGTGTGATGAAAGCTTCTTTCCACGATTCAGGTGCCTTTTCCCCCTCTAATATTTCATTGCAAACCTCCTTAAATGGCTGTATTAACCATTCCTTCAATGCTTTATAGTATCTGGAGGTTAGTCCATCTGGTCCTGGAGATTTCCCTAGTTGCATGTTTTGAATGGCACCCTCTATTTCTTGATCTGTTATTTTCTCATTTAAAACCAACATACTTTGTTGCGAAATTTTTTGTAATCCATATTTCTTAAGAAAATCTTCTATATCTCCTTCGTTTTCTGGCCCTTGTGCATATAATCTTCTGAAATAGCTCTGAAAGCAATTACTGATCTCATTTGGTTTAACAATATTCTTTCCATCCACCTCCAAACTTGTGACTGTGTTCAATTTTTGTCTCTTCTTCAATTGCCATGCTAGAAGTTTCCTGCATTTGTCTGCTGATTCAAATGTCCTCTGTCTCATTTGGTTGATTTTCCATTCTATCTCCTGATTCATCAATTCCATATACTGCATCTGATAAAACTTAATTTCTCTCAAAATCTCATGAGACTTTGGTTTAGACCTCAATTTCTTTTCTCCTTTTATTTTCCCCAGAATCTTATCTTTCTTCTCATTTTGTTTCTTCCTCTTTAAAGAATTCTGTTGTATTAGGAAACCTTGCATCAAGGCCTTGCTTGCGTCCCAAATCACTCTTTTCTCTACTTCTGTCCTCAGATTTATCTCAAAATAGTCCTTGAAAGTTTTTTGGGCCTTTTTGTAGATCTCAACATCTCTGAATAGGGTGTCATTCATTCTCCATCTGAAGGAACCAGCTGTTGTTAATTTCATTTCCATCTTTACTGCGTTATGGTCGGAGCATGTCTTTGGGCAGATTTCCACTTTTTTTATCTTTGGAGCCATTCCACTAGTAGTCCATATTTGATCTATTCTTGTCCATGTCATCTGTGCCTCTGAGAAAAATGTTCCCTCTCTCTCAAGAGGGTTTCTTGTTCTCCAAATATCAATCAAGTCCATATTTTCAGTCATTTCAAAGAAAGTCTTAGGTAGTCTCCCATCCTTAGAAACCACCTGTCTTTGTGCCTTGTCCATATTAGTAGAAACTACGCCATTCATATCTCCTAGCAAAATACCTTATAATCCAGGTAGTCCATTAATGTCTCATGCAATTTCTTATAAAATTCTGCCTTCCCTTCATTTGGTGCATAAATGCCAACTGTCAAAAATTTTTCTCCTTGGACTTGTATCTCAATTGCCAAAATTCTTCCATGTTCATCTTTAAAAATCAATTTTGGGGCCAATTTCTCCTTCGCATAGATCACCACTCCTCTTCTGATGAAGAGGAGTGTCTGATGAAATAAATTCCTGTCCTAATCTTTTATTTATAAGCAGTCTTCTATGTGCCCTTGTCACATGGGTTTCTTGTAAACAAATCAAATCCAATTGTTCTCTTTTCAAAATGTGAAAAACCTCACGCCTTTTCCTGGGAAGGTTCAGTCCATTGCAGTTCCAGGTTAAAAATCGCAGAGACATTGTTAATTAGTTACCTCCAACTGCTCCCTGCAGCTGTTCTTCTTCCGTTGGTGATTTAAGTCCAAATGTCAGATTTCCAAGATCTGTTTCAGAGGTTGATTCTAGCACTCCTTTCAGAAGGTCCTCCTCGTTTCTGTCCAGGAATTGTTCTTTATCTTGCACCGTTCTTATTTTAACTTTCTTTCCTTTGAAGTTAAAAGACAAACCTTGTGGAAATTCCCACCTAAAAGGTATATTGTTCTTCTTCAGCAGGTCAACCAGATTCTTGTAGTAGGTTCTTACCTCCAGAATGTATTTTGGGATGTCCTTGTAAATTTGCACAAAGGCATTTCCAATCTGAAGAGTTCTCTGGTAATGCAAGTATAGTATTTTATCTCTTTCCTCTTTAGATCTCAAAGTTATCAGACAGTCCCTTGGAATCTTCCTGCCTTGCCTTCTGCCCAATCTGAAGGCAGTTGTTATCTTAAATTCTTCTTCCTCTGAGTTTACCTGCCAAAATTCTGAGAGTTCTTTTGTGAGAAAGTCCACTAGGTTGTCCCCCTCACTTTCAGGGACAAGTCTTAATCTTAAGTTCTTCTCCTTCCTCTGCATCTCCCACAAAGACAAGGCCGCCTCATGTTGGTCAAGCTTCTTGCAAACTGGAATTAAATTCTCCTGTGTGGTTTCTGCAGTAAGTTTGGCTTCTTCCACAATTTTTCGGATTGCAGCGTTTTCTTGAACCAATTTATTTATAGTCTCTGTATTAGATGTAATGCTTTTGGTATTTAAATCTAATTTTGTTGTAAGTTCTGTCAGTTGTTTGGTATTTTCCGTACTCTGCTTTGTCAAATTTTCTAAGGATTCATTTATTTTAAGTAGTGCTTGTGTCACTGAATCCATGAATATGCCTATTCCTTTTTCCTGTCCAGCTGTGCCTGTTGGCAATAAGCCTGATATTGAGCCCCTTTTCTTTTGTGCAGCCTTAGCTTTAGATCTTGTTGCTATCTCTTCTGCAGAGCCGCTCATGTCCCAAGGTCGTTCCCACAGGAACAGCTCTTAAATGGAAAAATCCAATGACTTGGGTTTTTTTTGACAGTCTATGTTACAACTGTTACCTTTCAACCCTCTAGAGGGAGCAATTCAGTATATCCAATGAGCAGAAGAAACAAAGAAACCAAAAGCCCTCAGAGGGAGAAAGTTTTTAACAACGATCTTTCAGTCTTCTAATTGCAACAATGTTGTTTCTGTAAAGTCCCAAAAAATGTATCCAATAAAGTCTCCGCTTTGCAGCAGGTCTTATCTGACAGTCCCCTGTCAAAGTGCTTCACCCAGGCAGTCTGTTCCCAGAGTTAGAGACAGCAGAAATTTTCCCCTTATATTTTCTCTCATGCAGGTTAAGCCAAATTCCCTTTTCTTCCCCCCCTGCTCCTGCTTGCTGGGGGGGGGAGGAGTTGAAATTAAATGTCAAGGTTTAACAGTTCAAAAAGTTCAAAGTTACTTTTCCTTCAATTGCAGCTTTCTAGTTCCGTTGCTTTAAGAATCATGCAGTCCAGGGGAGGCAGACTTCCTTTATTTACTGTCCCCGATTTCGGCCAAATTTCAAATACTTTTTTAATAATCCCAGTAGATTTTCCAATCCTACTTACGGGTATTCAATTTCAGTCCAAATTTCAGGAAGGAATCGACACTCTCCGCCTATGGCGACGCGGCTTCACTCCACGGGCTGGGTAACGACTCTCAGCACCGCACGCACCCCGATGCCACTCCGGAGCCTTTAAAAAGGCTCATTCACAGTAAGGGGGGCGCAAATGGTGCCCACCGAGTCTCCTTGTTCACAGGCTTCCGCGCCTGTGATTTTAGGGGTCCCCGCTTCGCCGTAGCGGTCAGACCCGAACTCGTGAAGCAGTCCTCCTCCGGAGATCGAAGGGAGGACCGCCATTAAGCGCTGGCGCCGACCGGAAGTAAATCAGGGTCTTTTCCAAGGATTCTTCTCTTCTCATGAGGTGGCCAAAGTATTGGAGCCTCAGCTTCACGATCTGACCTTCCAGTGAGCACTCAGGGCTGATTTCCTTAAGAATGGATAGGTTTGATCTTCTTGCAGTCCATGGGACTTTAGTACCACCTAAATCAGTCCATAGTTTCTACTGTGTTCGTCAAATGGAGAAATTTAAAAATATTGCTTAGCAAAAACAAAACTCATTCAGCCTGACTTTTGAGATTCCTCTTGCCAGCATTGTCAAGCAGCAATTGTCACAATGCATTGGGTTATTTTGGAGTGGTTGGGTTAAATTTTCAAGCCACAGCAGAGAAAGACATTTTCTTTGCAGCACAAAGAGTGAGCCTGGATTTGCATGTGTTTTTCGTGGCAAGTACACTAAATCCACCAAGCTACTTTTGGAAATGTTTTCTGTTGTTCTTGGGGAAGAAAAGAGGAGGAAAAGTCTGGCTTTTCTATCAAAGTTGGAGAATAATGGAGCTAATCAGTACAGGGAGCCAATTTTGAATTTGGTGTTACGTTCTTGCATCAGGGGGAAGGTGTTGAAAGATACACCGGAAAGTGGTCTTGTCTCTGAAGCAGAACCAATGCATTAGCAATTTTCCACTGTTCTGTTATTTTATTTCTGGAACTAGTTGTGCATGGGTCCATTGATACAACACAGCAGGAAAACAGGAACATGATATGTTCATACCCATGATTATATCAATAACAATAACAATAACAATAATAATAATAATAATTTGACATTATTAGTTAGAACTCAAAGCAACTTAGAAAAAAATAGCACATGCATGAAAACTAACTTAAAACTGAAACAGAGTGAAAGATGAAAACACGTCCGTATTCATAAATATGTCAGGACTAAGACATCCCACCCATTGGAGCAAGTAATTAAAGGCTAAATGCCTGGCAGAAAAGATACATAGTACTTAAATATAATGATGACGCCAGGTTTGCCTCTCTCTGTGTGGGGCCACCACTGAGAAGGCTTTTTTCTTATGTTTCTTATGTTGACACCACCTGCGCATCCCTCAGATGTTGAATGCAGGTTCCGGTTTGGTTTATCTAAGATATTATGAATGCGTACATTCAAAGGTGCAACTTCATAGAAGCAGCACAATGCCTCCTACTCTCATGTTTGTAAGGGCAGTGAGCAAAATCACTAAATAACAATGAGCAAACCCTACTTGTCCCACAGGGAGGCAACCCCAAGACCCAATCCCCTCCCAAACACACACACACACACAGTGGTACCTTGGGTTACATACGCTTCAGGTTACATACGCTTCAGGTTACAGACTCCGCTAAGCCAGAAATAGTACCTCGAGTTAAGAACTTTGCTTCAGGATGAGAACAGAAATTGTGCTCCAGCGGCGTACGGCAGCAGCAGGAGGCCCCATTAGCTAAAGTGGTGCTTCAGGTTAAGAACAGTTTCAGGTTAAGAATGGACCTCTGGAACAAATTAAGTACTTAACCCCAGGTACCACTGTACACACACACACACACACACACACACACACACACAGAATGGGATGTACTACGACCTTCTACCCTTCACAACCTCCAAACAGATTTTTATCCAGGTAGCTTGAGAGATAAACTTGATCAATCTGTATAGAGTTCATCTATAGTAGGGGTCAGCAAACTTTTTCAGCAGGGGGCTGGTCCACTGTCCCTTAGACATTGCGGGGACCGGACTATATTTTGAAAAGGAAGAAAGAATTCCTATGCCCCCAAAATAACCCAGAGATGCATTAAGGACACATTCTACTCATGTAAAAACACGCTGATTCCTGGACCGTCTGTGGGCCGGATTTAGAAGGCGACTGGGCCAGATCTGGGCCCTGGGCCTTAGTTTGCCTGCCCATGATCTAGAGCAGTGTTTCCCAACCTTGGGCCTCCAGCTGTTTTTGAACTACAATTCCCATCATCCCTGACCACTGCTTGCTAGCTAGGGATGATGGGAGTTGTAGGCCAAAAACATCTGGAGGCCCAAGGTTGGGAAACACTGATCTAGAGCTTCTCCATCCATACTAGACAGTGGATACACCTTTAAGCTTATCTTTGAATGAACTCTGAGCAAAAGGTTTGTTCTCTTGGCTCTGTTTGACAGTCAGATTTGGAACAGGCTTGGTGTAGTGCAGCTAGGTTCTAAATTCTGTGATCTTCCCAAATTCACTTCCCAACACAGGGAGTGCTACAGGAGGGGCGACCACAGTCTATCTTTCCCCAACCTAATATGGTAGGAACACTTGAAGAGGACTCATGACAAGCTTGGTGATGGAGAGGATGAGCTGGCAATCTGTTGACTGAGGAGTCCTTTGCGAGGTACAAATGGACCTGATAGGTATTCTAGGGGCCGAGATACAAGCATAGTACATAATGGCACAACTTGCTTTGGAACCAGAGTGTTGCCTGCAAACCAGAAAAAGTCCTTTCAGATAATTAGTTTCTGGAGATGTTGTCACTGATGCAGACAAGCACGGTTTCTCCTTTGCAATGTAATTGAAGTTGAAAAGGTGGCAGCCTGGAGCTTACCTTTTTCCTTACCTTCATTAGTCGTAGAGAATTAACTGCTCAAACAGCACCAGTCATATGTTTATGGAGAATTCGGCAGCGGATCTTTGCAAAATACCCAAAGCCACTGCAGCAATGGTGAGCTCATTCCAAACCACCCTGTGGAACCTGGCTCTGGCTGTAATTAATTGGATCTTTGCCATCAGCTCTCATAGCAGCAAACCTGACGGCTGATTTTTCCCTTGACTCTGAGATGCACGAGACCTCAGAAAATTCATGCTGAGGGAATGAAGAGAAAATCCTGCTCTCCTGGATATGGTAACTGCCTGTTAACATAATGTAACTACCAAACTTTTAGAAGACACCTGAAGGCAGCCCTGCTTAGGGAAGCTTCTAATGTGTAATAGGTTATTGTATTTTGGTATTCTGTTGGAAGCCACCCAGAGTGGCTGGGGAAACCCAGCCAGATGGGTGGGGTATAAATAATAAATTATTATTATTATTATTATTATTATTATTATTATTATTAGTTTCTTAGGGAAGGTATATTTAAATACCTTTTTCAGTTCATTATATATCATCTCCCAGAAAGCCTTAATCTTTGGGCACGTCCACCAAAGATGAAAAAATGTACCCTCAGTTTCTTTACATTTCCAACACTTGTTATCGGGCAGGTGATAGATTTTAGCAAGCTTGACTGGGGTCATGTACCACCTATAAATCATTTTCATAATATTTTCTCTTAAGGCATTACATGCCATAAACCTCATACCGATGGTCCACAACTTTTCCCAGTCAGCAAACAGAATGTTATGACCAATATCTATACGTCTGGAATTTCCTGGACACAGATGGGATTAGGTAGTCAGAAACTGTGTCTGGGCAGAAATCACAGAAACGTCTGGGAAAATCCAGACATACGGCAAAATAATAATAATAATAATAATAATAATAATAATAATAATTATTCCCCACCTCCCAGTTTTGGCAGGTGCCCAATTTTCACTGAAGCACCCCCCTAAAAATGCTCCCTTTTCAGTGGTTAAAATGGCAGCGCCCACTGGTGGCTGCCTTAAAAAACAAATCCCGTCTATATGGCAAGTTTAAAGAAATAAAGCATTTAAAGAGGAACGCCCCACCCCCATAAAGACACATTATAATAGGCGGAGAAAGAGGTGGTAGCCATTTCTACCCCACCAGAGTGCATTGCATTGAAGCATCCTGGGAGAAAAGGATGTCAGCTACGAGCCAAGCAGAATTGTGGGGGAGCCCTGGGATATCTCCCCCCCCCCCAAATTTAAGACCTTTTACCAGTGAAAGCTGCCAAAATCTCTCTGTCTCTCTCCCCCCCCCCCACAATTTCATGGGTTTTAGCCGAACCGGAAGGGTCCTTCCCAGTCACAGACTCTCAGCTTCCAGCCAGGTCACCTGCTTGCACATGCTTTTGTTTTTTTTATAAGATATTTATTAAAGTTTTCAAAAATAATACACTGTAAAACAAAAAGAAAGAAAAAACAAAAATACAAAAGTACAAAAATGCAAAAATAAAAGTAATTTAAAAACACATAGAGTTTCCATTTATTTTCTTTTAACTTATTTTCCAGACCTCCTCCTACCTCCCTTTCTTATATTCCAATTCAAATTGTTTGTTCAGCAAATCCTCACCACTAATTCTTTTAATTATTTCAAAACCTTATTTTCCCTATCTCTTAAACATTACAGCTGAAAACCACTTAATTTCTATCCAACATCATTCTAACATTCCTTAATTTTACAATATTTCTGCAAATAGTCTTTAAACTTGCACTTGTTATACAAGAGGAGTTGACGGCTATTTCTGCTGGCTGCTTTTCAGCTTTCTGGAACAGAGAATGAAATTCTGCCACTCAGTAGTACCGGCAAGAGAGATTCATGTGTGTAAGCAAGCCCTCCATCATGCCTGGATTCCGATTTACAAAGCACATCGCATCACAATGCTTGTAGGAGCCGTAAAGAATTGGGCGGATGCTTTTGAGGTGTATGTGTTTTGCCAGTGACGAAGCATCATCATTCCGAGGACTTCCACTCATCGCTGGCGATGTTGCCAAAATTGAGAGCGCAAAATTAATAACTTGGCTGAATGATCACCAGGGAGGTTGCAGTAGAGTATTTCCTGCATCAGCAGTTAGGTGTGTTAGAAAAGTCCCTTCCAAGCCTTTGATTCTTTCAAAACTGAATCCGTTACAGATGTGGGTCATGGAGACCTCGCCCATGCTCACTACTAGGGTACCAACTCTCAGGAAATGATTATTCTGGGGACAAACTCCAAGTGAGGTCTATGCCATGGGATCACATTCATCCAGTGCTTTACCAACTGCACTGGCTCCCAGTGGAGTACAGGGTCAGGTTTAAGGTGCTGGTTTTGACCTTTAAAGCCCTATGTGGTCTAGGACTCACGTATCTACGGGACCGTCTCTCCTGGTATGCCCCACGGAGGACATTGAGGTCCACAAATGACAACACTTTGGAGGTCCCGAGCCTCAAGGAGGTTAGATTGGTTTCAACTAGGGCCAGGGCCTTTTCAGCACTGACCCCGACTTGGTGGAACACTCTGTCACAAAAGACTAGGGCCCTGTGGGACTTGACATCTTTCCACAGGGCCCGCAAGACAGAGCTGTTCCATCTGGCCTTTGGTTTGGACTCGGTCTGACCCTTATGTTTCCCTCCCCTTATGGTTTTGATTTATCAGCTACTTTAAAATGAGGCTGCATTTTAAATTGAATTTTAACCTGTATTTTAAATGGTTTTTTCCCTCTTTTCCTCCCCCCCCTTTCCCCCTATTCTGTTTTTACTGTGATTTTATTGGTGTTAGCTGCCTTGAGCCTGGCTCTGGCCAGGGAGGGTGGGGTATAAATAAAAAATATTATTATTATTATTATTATTTGGGGGGGTGGGCTTCTGGGCAAAGAGTATCTAGGTGGACCAAGGTGCGAAGCAACACACACTTTGCTTTTCTGTCAAATGCCCCAGAGATGGTCCACTACCCTTTCAAGGATTTTGTGCAAAGATCTGCCCTGACAATAGCAGCTTTGCTTCATGCTGGTTAAAATTGTGCAGCGTTTTAGATGATTCTGCTGCAATGAAATCCAGAACGAGTGACCTCTTGTGGCACAATGCACACATAGCAGGTGAGCCCAAAGTTCATCCAGAATTTGAGCATTCATCCCAGAAGTTTGGAAGCTGCTCTGCAGCACCATTGGGGAAATAAAAACCTTTACTGATTTATTTAGGCTGAGGGCTCCTCCAGACATCCTTTTAAAATTTTGCATTCATGACTATTTGTGCTCACAATGGTATTGGGGTGGTTATACGATTGCACATTCAATACTTGCGCCTGCAAAGGTTTTGAGCTGAACCTACTGCTTCGCTCCTGATCGGTGCATGTCTCATAAAGGTAAAGGGACTCCTGACCATTAGGTCCAGTCACGGATGACTCTGGGGTTGCGGCACTCATCTTGCTTTATTGGCCGAGGGAGCCAGCATACAGCTTCCAGGTCATGTGGCCAGCATGACTAAGCTGCTTCTGGCGAACCAGAGCAGTGTACGGAAATGCCGTTTACCTTCCTGCTGGAGTGGTACCTATTTATCTACTTGCACTTTGACGTGCTTTCGAGCTGCTAGGTGGGCAGGAGCAGGGACCGAGCAATGGGAGATCAACCCATCGCGGGGATTCGAACTGCCGACCTTCTGATCAGCAAGCCCTAGGCTCAGCATACCATGAATGTTCCCGGTGTGTGTGTGTGTGTGTGTGTGTGTGTGTGTGCGGCCCCACTTCTGTTGCTGTAGTGCAAAGAGTTCCCTTCTGAACAGCGGTGATGGAATAAGAATGGGGAAGCATCTCAGAGAAACTGCTAAAAAGGAATTATATGTGGATAGTTCAGCATAAACTGATGTGCTATTTTGTTGCAGCAATGGTATGCTGCAGAAGGCCCAAGTCTGGAGGGACCCTAGCAGTGCTCTCCCTTCTTAAGGTTCTTCATCTTTAAATTGGACCTGGATCAGACATACCTTCAAATAGAGGACCGCTCACTGTAAAGGAGGCCACAAGGCCACTCTCTTTGTTCTTCCACCTTCCCTGCCTATTTGCCCATCCAGCTCAGGGCATCTCCCCTGCTGGGCAGCAGTTCTCTAGTACCTTGGTCAGTAGGCCCTTCTCACCAGCTGCTCCCTGAACTTCTCAGGTGGAGACATTAGGAATAATAATAATAATAATAATAATAATAATAATAATAATAATTTATTTGTACCTCGCCCATCTGGCTGGGCTTCCCCAGCCACTCTGGGCGACTTCCACATAAACCAAAAATACACTAAAATGTCACACATTAAAAACTTCCTGTCTTCTGAGTGTCAGGTAGTTGTTTATTGCTTTGACATCTGATGGGAGGGCGTTCCACAGGGCGGGCGCCACTACCGAGAAGGCCCTCTGCCTGGTTCCCTGTAGCTTTGCTTCTTGCCATGAGGGAACCGCTAGAAGGCCCTCGGTGCTGGACCTCAGCATCTGGGCAGAACAATGGGGGTGGAGATGCTCCTTCAGGTATACAGGGCTGAGGCCATTTAGGGCTTTAAAGGTCAACACCAACACTTTGAATTGTGCTCGGAAACGTACTGGGAGCCAATGTAGGTCTTTCAAGACCGGTGTTATGTGGTCTCGGCGGCCGCCCCTAGTCACCAGTCTAGCTTTCGCATTTTGGATTAGTTGTAGTTTCCGGGTCACCTTCAAAGGTAGCCCCATGTAGAGCGCATTGCAGTAGTCCAAGCAGGAGATAACTAGAGCATGCACCACTCTGGCGAGACAGTCCGCAGGCTGAACCTGGGACCGTCTGCCTGCAAAACAGAGACGGAGCTCTGCCACTGAGCCATGCGGTCCATTTCCCATTAAATGTGTGATGCTGAGCTACCTAGACGCAACCAAGCAAAGGGTGTGATATCATTGAGATGAGTTGTTTTCCTTCTGTCAGATGATGTGCTTGGATGGGACGCAGTTCTAATTTCGGCTGCAGGCGATTAGTCTGGACTGTCTGCATTAAGGGAGCCTAGTTAAGGGATCCTTATATAACCTTAGCAGCTTTGATGTGGCTATGGTTTATTTATATCAGCTTGCTCTTTGTGAATAATAATTGCTGCTCCAGAGAGCATTTTGCAGCTTGCGGAACTTTCTCTTTCCTGTTCTTGTTTGCCCTTCGGAAACCGAGACAGTGGGGCAGTGGAGAGATGTACTGTTTGCTTGAGCTAGGCTTTGTTAAAAGGTTCCGGGAACAACTTCAGAGTGACAACAGCAGGTATCTCCCTCATAGCTTGCTGGCTCGCTGTCCATTGGCCAAGGCTCTGAACAATACAGCCAATCACCGGAGAAGCTCACAGCAGGCTGTTCCCTTCTGAGGATGTGCCAGTGATGTCCAGAATGACCTTTTCTGTTCTCTTCTGTATATTTTTAGTGGCTCTTCCCGACGGCGCTTGGGATGCGTTTATAGATGAATTTCATAGAATTGTAGAACCGTCAAGTTGGAAACATCATCTGCAACTCAGGAATCTCAGCCCTGACAGACAGCCACCCAACGTCTGCTGAAAAGCCTCCAATCTGATGACTCCCTGCTAGGTAAAATGATTGAAGGGGGAAGCAAGACCCAAGTTAGTTTTACCAAAAAAGGTGTAAGGGGCACAACGTTTCTGAATGCCATAGGGAGAGTAGCCCTGAGAATGTCAGTGCAGGCATCAGATGCTGAGGGTCTTGGTGGTCTTCCCATCTTGGTTGGAGGGACTTTGCGGGTGGAAACTTTATACATGTTACTCTGCTCTTTAAGCTCACATCTGTTCACCCAAATGCATGCCCAGGAACTGGAGAATGTGAGTGTTCAGGGTAGATCAGAGGCACAACCCAGCAAACACAATACCATAGTCACAACCTCATTCCCTCCAACATTTCTCTGATGAAAATAGGGACGTCCTATTCCATAACAACAACAACAACAACAACAACAACAACAATAATAATATCCCACCCATCTGAATGGGTTGCCCCAGCCACTCTGGGCAGCTTCCAACATATATAAAAACACAATAAAACATTAAATGTTTTTTTTAAAAACTTCCCCACACAGGGCTGCCTTCAGATGAATTCTAAAGGTTGTATAGTTACTTATCTCCTTGGTTCAGAGGTTGCTTAACTCCATACCCTCCAACATGCGTCCAGTGAAAATAGGGACGTCCTAAGGAAAAATGGGACATTCCGGGATCAAATCAGAAACTATGACAGTTTCTGTAAATCTGGGACTGTCCTTGGAGGGTCTGCAACCTTTGACTTAGCTCTGTGGTTGCATTCCACTATCAAAAGTATTCACCGTACTATCCCTTCTTCAGTTTTTCTACAATACATTTTAAAAGAGAGGTCAGAATCTGATGTTATTGTCTTTGCTATAGTCATGGGTAGGCAAACTAAGGCCCGGGGGCCAGATCCAGTCCGATCCCCTTCTAAATCCAGCCCGTGGACGGTCTGGGAATCAGTGTGTTTTTACACGAGTATGTTGTGCCCTTTTATTTAAAATGCATCTCTGGGTTAATTGTGGGGCCTGCCTGGTGTTTTTATATGAGTAGAATGTGTGCTTTTATTTAAAATGCATCTCTGGGTTATTTGTGGGGCATAGGAATTTGTTCATCCCCCCTCCAATATAGTCTCCCCCCCCAAGGTCTGAGGGACAGTGGACTGGCTCCCTGCTGAAAAAGTTTGCTGACCCCTGCAGTATAGGTCTTGCTATCTCCTACATAGGCAGGTAGAAATTTGATTCAGTTTCCATTGAAAGGTGAGCTCACACTTTGCAGACCAATATATGAACAAAGATGCCGCCATTCTTCGAAATTCACCCTTCTCTGAATTTTGCAGTGCATCTCCCTGGGAAAGTAATTTGTACGGAAATGCATATACTTCAGCAAAGCGTACATGCAAATCCATGCATTGTTGAAGAGGAGATTTAGCCTTGATGACAGGTAAACACGAAGGAACTTATCCAGGTCTGGTTGGCCTTGCTAAGTCACATCATGCACGGAAATGACATGTCCCTAAGGGCAGAGATTGGCTTGGGAGCCTTGCTGGCGATGCTTTTATTAGAACACCCAGAGTTACATAAACGTATGCTTGCAGTTCATTGTGTTTGGTGTTAGGTAATGTATAAGAATAGTGACAAAGGGACCTCACAGGACCAAGGTCTCTGCGTGAAATGCTATGAATTACCTGCACACTGAATCAGCACTTGCGTAACTCCACAAGAACACTTCCCTTGCCCTCTAATCCAACAGAGCCCAAGGTTCTGTTATGAAACATGGTGAAGCAATGAACAAATCCATGGAAAAAATCCCAGTGGATTGCAGTATCTGCTGTGGCACAAAGAGACCTAGTGGCCATTCTTAGAGGACTCCCTTATAAGTCCAGGCTGATAATGATATTGTTAGACCCTTGGGACAGTGGACAACTTGTTGCTTTAGGATATGCCATGGCTGGGCTTTTACCGTAGGAGGGTTCTGTTCCCTCACTTTTATGTGGAATTTGCATGTTGTCATAACCATTGCCTCTGCCAATTAGTTTCTAGGTCCTGTTCAAAGTGCTGGTGCTGACCTATAAAGCCTTACACGGCTCAGGACCTCCATACCTTAAGTACCCCCTCTCCCCCTACGAACCGACCTGGACTCTGCGCTTGTCATCCGAGGTCCTTCTCCATGCCCTCCCCCTACTCAAGAGGTTTGGAGGGTGGCAGAACAGAATGGGCCTTTTCTGTGGTGGCTCCCCATCTGTGGAATGCTCTCCCCAGAGAAACGTGCATGGTGCTATCATTACAGGTCTTTAAGTGCCAGGAAAAAACAACAACATTCCTCTTTATCCAGGCCTTTGGCCATTAAATACAGTGGTACCTCGGGTTACAGATGCTTCAGGTTACAGACTCTGCTAACCCAGAAATAGTACCTCGGGTTAAGAACTTTGCTTCAGGATGAGAACAGAAATTGTGTGGTGGCGGCGGGAGGCCCCATTAGCTAAAGTGGTGTCTCAGGTTAAGAACAGTTTCAGGTTAAGAACGGACCTCCGGAACAAATTAAGTCCTTAACCCGAGGTACCACTGTAATATGTGGCTTGTTAAAGGTCTATGTATGGGGGGTGTTATTATGATTATTTTTCGTATTATGCTGTTTATTACTTTGCTTTGTTTTATGTTTTCATTGTGATGCTCTGTAAAATATGTTTTTTAATGTTGTATACTGACCTGAGAGCTTTTGATTATACTGACCTGAGAGCTTTTGATAAAGGGTGGTATATAAATTGAAATCTTCATCAGCATCAAATAATATACTCCCCATGCCTCGTTTAGCTTCTGTCCCCCACCATCCTTGAGCTAGGAAAATCCAACTCTTTATTTATATATATAAAAACCATAACGAAACAACTGAGTTTATTCATTCATTTTTTACATTTATATTCCGCCCTTCTTCATAAGACCTGAGAGTGGTTCACAGAATAAAATACAGGATAAAAACAAGTAATAATTAAAATGAAACAGCAACCGCTTCTCACATTTAAAAGGCTGTAGAGTATTAGTGAGCCAAAGGCCTGGTTGAAGAGGAATGCTTTTGCCTGGTGCCTAAAGATATATAATGAAGGCACCAGGCAAGCCTCCTTGAGGAAAGAATTCGGGAAATGGGGAGTCACTGAGGAAAGGGCCTCAGAGGTGTGGGATGTGATACATAAGAAGCAGTCAAGTACAACATTCTTTGTTTTCCTAGAGTGGACATGCCAGGGAATGTTTGGTCCAGCCGGTCGAAAACTTCCTGTTTCCTCCTGGCTGGAGCATCCTTCCTTTGTATGTGACTGAATGTGGCCGTGACCTTACCGGTCCAGGTAGCAAGAGGACAAGACACACAGCACATTCCAGGCCAGATGGGGCCAGATGGGGTAGCTGGAAGGGTACTGAGAGACTGTGCAGATCAACTAGCAGGAGTTTTCACTGGGATTTTAAATCGATCCCTAGCCCAGGCTATTGTTCCATCCTGCCTAAAGTCCTCTACTATCGTTCCAATAGCAAAAAAATCTAACCCGGAAGATCTGAATGACTTTCGTCCAGTAGCACTCACACCTATAATCATGAAGTGCTTTGAAAAGCTGGTATGAAATTATGTCATTGCCTGCCTACCAGAGGGACTGGACACATTCCAATTTGCTTATAAAATGAAAAGATCGACAGAGGACGCTGTAGCGATTGCCCTCCATGCCGTTCTTGCACATTTGGAGCAGCGGGGGGGTTATGCCAGACTGCTTTTTTTAGATTTCAGCTCGGCATTTAATACCATTCTGCCACAACGTCTGATGTCTAAACTGGAAGATCTGGGGCTTCCGTTATCACTTTGTGGGTGGATATTGGACTTTCTGTCAGACCGCCCCCAGAGGGTTCGGTTGGGCCCTTATACCTCTAATACGCTTAAGACTAACACAGGAACACCACAGGGATGCGTACTTAGTCCGCTCCTTTATATTCTCTACACATACGATTGTGTCGCTGCTCACCCTAGTAATAGGGTTGTCAAATTTGCAGATGACACAACCGTGACTGGGCTCATCTCTGAAAGGGAGGGTGAAACGGACTATAGAGATGAGGTGGAGCGGCTGACAGAGTGGTGCAGAGATAACAACTTGCTCATAAATACAAGGAAGACAAAGGAGCTTGTGGTGGACTTCAGGAGGCAGAAGAGCAATGTCCAGCCACTTTTGATTGACGGGGTCTGTGTGGAGAGGGTAACAACGTTCAGATTTTTGGGTATTGAATTACAAGAGGATCTGTCCTGGAGTGCCAACACAAGGGGGCTTGTGAAGAAGGCGCAGCAGAGACTGTACTTTTTGAGAATCCTAAGGAAAAACCGTCTTCTGCAGAAACTGCTGCTTGCCTTCTATCACTGTGCCATTGAGAGCGTGCTCACTTATGGTTTATGTGTGTGGCATGGAAGCTGTACTACCCAGGACAGGATGGGGTTGTGCAGAGTTGTTAAGGCAGCAGAGAGCATTGTTGGCTGCCCACTCTCCACCTTAGAGCAGATCTATGCCACAAGGTGCCATAGGAAGGCACTGGACATAGTAAAAGATCCATCGCATCCTGGTCACTGTCTCTTCGAGCTCCTGCCATCGGGACGGAGATACAGGACGATGAAGACAAGAACAAGCCGTTTCAAGAACAGTTTCTTCTCCAGAGCGATCTCGGCCCTGAATGGGAAACCTGGACTTTGAAAGTCATCTAATCTTCCTTGCTGTATTATACTGTATTGTTTTAATTAGTGTTTTTATAGTTGTTCTGATTTTGAGTGGAGTGCCCTACCTGGGTGGATGGAGCAGCCAAGTAATTTCGGGGCAATGACAATAAAGATATTATTATTATTATTATTATTATTATTATTATTATTATTATTCATTTACTTTTTGACTTCCTCCGTCGCTGGAGCAGCTTTTTAGCTAGAAATGCCCTGTTGCCTTCTAGCCAACAGAGGACACTGGGATTATCCCCATATGGGATAGATCCACATGTATATATCTGTAACTAAGTCTGCCTTCAGGGATCCCACTGTGAACTGATGTGAATAAACTTTTATATACTTTAAACAAGATTGTGGCGTGTTTATTCTTTTAAGAGGGATATAAGGGAACTTACCAGGAACCTAGTAGTGAGAGGCTTACACAAGCCTGCAACTAGCTACCCGAAAGGGGAATGTAAAACTCTGCTAAGTAAAAGAACTTGCTAGCGCAAGTTAGGAAGGATTTTAATAAACAATATATCCTCTCCTGCCTCCCTGAACATTCCCACAAGAGGATGAACACAGAGCCTGGGATGGTTTATATGGGGAGAGACAGTCCTTGAGTTATTGAAGGATTTGCCCAGATGTAGATTACAGGTTGGGTGGTGTTGTTCAGTAGTTTTCTTGGCCAGGTATGGTGTGCTTGGTTGCTCTGGTCATTTCTGTGAGGTCACTGGAAGAGCCTTCAGGTGAAAGGCCTCTCTAATCCAGCACTCTGCTTTCATAGTGGCCCACTAGATACCTATGGGACACCCACAAGCAACTCCCGAGTGCAACTGCACATCTCCCCCTTGTGATTCCCTGTCAGTGGAACGTTTAGATTGGTTAGGAACTGGGGATCGTTTGGCGCCAACAGAAACGGGCTTCACCTGAAGGAATAAGATCGCGCTGGCTTTTAACACAGAAAAAGGTTGTCAAGTGGCTTTGAAGATGGGTTCTGAGGAAAGCCTTACAGGGGAGCAGCTAGTTCAGGATGACTGATCCCTTAGAGATGCCGGAATAAATGCTTCAGCTAGGGTAGAACTTGAGGATGAGCAGGTAGAAACAAACGGTAGCAGATAAAGGAAGGAAATCACACAGAGGGAAGACATGAGGAGAGGGATGAAAGGGATGCGGCCTGCAGTTTATCCACCACCGAGCTACAATTCCCAGCACCCTTAACAAACTGCAGTTCCCAAGATTCTTTTGGGGGAAGTCACAGTGCTTTAGATGTGCACACAGCCCAGACATGGATCAAACAGTCCTTCAAACAGAGGATACCATCCAAAAGAAGACTGTGTTCTGATAGCCCTTCAAACAGAGGATTGTTCTCTGTAAAGTAGGATTCACGGCCACCCTGTAGTTTGGGATGAGGGGCACTGGAGTCCAACACATCTGGAAAGCCACAGGTTTCTCATTCCTTGTTCCCATCCTTCCATGATTTGGACACACACACTCACACACACACACACACAATGTCATGAGGGCAGTCAAAATCCAAGGTGCCTTTTGTCTGTAGAGAAAACAAAACAAGAACCCCCTATGTCCTATTTGGAGAGAGAATGAAGGTAGGGTCTTAGGGAAATGCCTGAGCTTTTTGGGTGCATTCGCTGCTGCGATACTTTCCCGAATTTGGAATTGCAAGCAAATGATGTGTCTTTGAAAGCCCGTGGGGAGGGGGAAATAGGCCAGGATGTAAGAAGACATCTCCTTGGCTCCAAAGGGTGGTGAGTGAGAGTCTTCCGAAGCAGTGATTCAGGTGGCCTTAACCAACCAAGGCTCTGCTAAACGATGACATAACAGTGGCATGTTCATCTCTCCTGCAGTCCTCAGGATAATGGCCAGGACTGTCACAACGCATGTTCTAAAAATACTGGATCTGATCTCCCAGCTCCTTTGAGGAGACAGAAAAATTCCACCGCGGGAAGCAAGAGAAGAGAGTTGGATATCATCAAAAGAGGTTGGCTGAACGTTGCCCGTGTACTCTGGCTCCCCACGTCGCTGGCAGATCATTTGCTGATTTTCGACGTGGATGCAAATCAAAAGGCAGGACGAACTAATTTGTCCTTCCTGAAGGTGGGCGTAGATGAAAGAAACAAAACAAAACAAAAGGCTCCCAGATTCTGCTGCCTCCTCATTTATGCAAACTTTGATCTCCTATCTGCCTTCTGATGCCCAGAGGCACAATCTACCAAGTGCTATTCCTGTACCGCTTAACTTCCATTTGAATTCTGCAGCCTGAAATTTGCATCCAAGAGTTTCCTTCCCTGGTTGGAACACCTACATTTACACCTACACACACACACACACACACACACACACACACACACAAAGACACAAACACACACTTACTTGTGTGCTTTTATAATCATCACCTGCTTTTCCTCCACAGAGCTCAGGGTGACATAATAATAATAATAATAATAATAATAATAATAATTTATTATCCTTCAATAAAGGTCCATAAATAGCAACACCCTAGAGGTCCCAGGTCCTAAGGAAGTCAGATTAGCCTCAACCAGAGCCAGGGCCTTTTCAACTCTGGCTCCGTCCTGGTGGAACACTCTGTCTCATGAGACCAGGGCCCTGCAGGATCTGATTTCTTTCTGCAGGGCCTGTAAGACAGAGTTGTTCTGCCTGGCCTTTGTCTTGGAATCAATTTGATTCCCTCCCCCTCTTTCTTTTTTCCTTTCTCCTCCTGTGAGGAGGCTGCATTTTAGTGTTTTAATATTGTATTTTAAATTTGTTTTTTAAGTTGTATTTTAATCAACTTGTTTTTATTATTGATTGTTAGCCGCCGTGAGCCCGGTCTTGGCTGGGGAGAGCAGGGTATAATAATAATAATAATAATAATTATTATTATTATTATTATTATTATTATTATTATTATCATTATTATCTACAGAAGCTTTTAATGTTTAACAGACTACTGTATTTTAATGCTTTGTTGGAAGCCGCCCAGAGTGGCTGGGGAAACCCAGCCAGATGGGCGGGGTATAAATAATAAATTCTATTCTATTCTATTCTCCCCCCCCTGAACCATGGTCATAGAATAATAGAATTGTAGAGTTGGAAGGAATCTCAAGGGTCATCTAGTCCAACCCCCTGCAATAGTCCTGATACGATTTGCCACTGAAGGGACAGGATACCCAAATCCTGTCTGAAATCACCCCAGGCTTCAATAATCACCCCAGGCCTCAAAACTGTCCAAAATTCCTTTTGTCTTCTAAAAATCCAAAACAGCTTTTCTCTGCTTGTCTCTGCTTATTCTCACAAGATGCTGTGCATAGGCAAAATGTTACTTTTAAAGGCTAATGAATAGGCTCTGTCATTGCCAAGAATACTCAGGCCTTAGAAACGAATCTTATCTCATTCGGTTGCAACATCTTGGACATGCTGAACCACCAGGGCTCCTCAACCCACCCCCTCGGCTTCTCACCCCCCTTTCCTGGGAAGAGTCCAATAGTCCCAAGACAGCTTTCTGTTCATGCTCAGAGGAACTCATGGGCAGGACTCCTGAGGGAGGAGAAAGGGGGAGGGAACTGGAAAGGGGTATATATGCTTGTGCACAGGACTGTGAACTTCGTGCATGCTTTTGTGAACTATCACACTTGCTCCTTCTACCAGTTCATGGATGGTAGAAATAAAAGCCTTTTCTCCGAAACTATTCCTTGAGTGTCTGTTGACTCCCACTTCCCTTTCCCGGGCGCAATACTTTTCCCACCCGAGGGCATAGCCTCATAAGGCTACATTTCTTGGTGCGTTTGGCCGGGAAAAACAACATTCCCTGGGGATAAGGGATGTGGGTTCAAGGCGTCCCTGCGGTGAACAGCTCGGTTCGTGTCAGCAGTTCCAGTGCACATCCTGCCAAGTTCGTGGGAGGAATTGCCACCCGTTCCTGAGTGGACACACTGCAAGGACCGGAGAAAAAGCAACGGCCGAAAGAAGGTACCTCGAGGAACAAGGTAGGCTCCACAGGGTATAGGTGGGAGCAAGCTCCACAGGGTATAGGTGGGAGCAAACAAACAGGGCCTGATCAGCCCGACCAGTAGGGCAGAAAAAGTGCCACTGGTTTTGGTGTCGCCCAGAAAAAGCAGTAAAGGGTGCTGCTGGGCCCCGGTCGAAGTCTAAGCGCTGCCGGTTAGTTGTTGGTTTTGTTCCCAGAAGAAGCAGGAAAAAAAGGTGCTCTTGGGCCCCGGCCGAAGTCGTGAAACACTGCCGGTTGTGGTTTTGGTTTTGGTAAAAATGGGATTAGGGGAGGTGCATGGGTTTTTCTGAATGTGCGTGGGGGGACACTCCAGTGAATGTTTTGAGTGCATGAGACGTTGAAAGCAACGTGTGGTCTGTGACTGACTGAGAGAAATGACGTTAGGAGGAGGGAGTGTCCCAGTGTCCCGGTATCCCAGTGTCCAAAAGATGCCACGAAGGGGAGAAGATTGGGGATTTTAAAACCCTGAAGAAAAAATAGACTCCAACAC
The DNA here is from genome assembly GCF_951804945.1 of Podarcis cretensis. Taxonomy (NCBI): domain Eukaryota; kingdom Metazoa; phylum Chordata; class Lepidosauria; order Squamata; family Lacertidae; genus Podarcis; species Podarcis cretensis. Next base: position 82,395,497 of record NC_137176.1, read on the forward strand.
TTATGTGAAGTTCCTGACTGTCCCCCATGGCTTAGGAAAAATAGAACTGTGATTAGCCCAAGCCAAAACTGTGCCCAGTATGGCAGCAAGTACAAGTTAAACAACAACAACAACCCAGCAGTCTTGCCAGACCCAGAAGAGGAAGGAGGAATAATTAGCCCCCCTCCACCCTATGCAGCAACTGCACCAGGGCTAAATGAGGTTCCCCCTACCCAACCCCCAAGCAAAGAAAATGAGGAAGAAAGAGAAGGAGGAAAGTTGAGGATGGTGAATTCAGAAGGAACTGAGAAAATGGACAAGCAGACAGTCCAAAAGAGTATTTCAGTATGTGAATTGGCAGAAAGAAAAGAGCAGAAGATTTTAAAGAGCCGCGTGAGATAGAGCCAGTAAGCAATCCAAAAGAGTGAGCTGGATGTGACCAGAGAAGCGGACACGGAGCAATGGTTCCAAACTACAAGAAAGAAGATTCCACCTAAACATTAGGAAGAACTTCCTGACAGTAAGAGCTGTTTGACAGTGGAATTTGCTGCCAAGGAGTGTGGTGGAGTCTCCTTCTTTGGAGGTCTTTAAGCAGAGGCTTGACAACCATATGTCAGGAGTGCTTGGCAGGGGGTTGGACTCGATGGCCCTTGTGGTCTCTTCCAACTCTATGATTCTATGACTTCTTGGTTCTAGAAGCAGCACAATGCAAGGATGTGAACTGGCAGACAGAAAGAAACAGAGCAGAAGGCTTTGAGAGCCGCATGGGACAGAACTGTTAAAAAAGAGACAATTAAACCCAAGGGATTAAAAACCCTAGGATTACAATACTGACCATTGAGGAAATCCACAAGATAAATGCCCTCAGGGCAGCGGACAATACTGATGTTGCAATTGAGGCAGCTAAAACTCCACTTTGATGGCCCCACCCCACCGAGTGTACGACCCCCTGGAGTCATCCGACACCCAGGACCACAGACCTCCAAGCACCTTAATCAGAATCCTTCTTTCGAAGAGGACCCGGCCAAAATTAGGGGTTTGTGTCCAAAGAGCCGGCCAGCAGTCAGCAGCCAAAAATGCAATCCCGGAAGGTGTCCACGGGAGGGGCAGGATGCCTAGGGAAGACGCCAGTGCACCATCTGCAGGCAAGAGGGTCACTGGGAAAATGGAATGCCCACAGGCCCCACGCCCGACACACCCCACCCCCACGGGCTGGGAACAGTAACCATGGTTCCAATGCCACGTACCCAGCCATGAGCCTCAGTGTTACAGCCACAAGCCCAGCCCTGAACTCCAAAAAAATCAAGGCAGAGGGCAAGAAGAGGGATACCCCATGGCTTGGACCCCACCTCACCAGCCGGGAGCATAGGCAATGGCCCTGAGAGGCGACGAAGAAACTTACTAGGGTAAACCAGGCCCAACAAACGCAGGTTCCCAGAAGCTGCCTGGCCCTGATCCAACAGCACACAGACTAAGATTTCTCAAAAATGATTTCTTCTCATCTCTGTTCTTGCTCAAAGACTGTTGCAGAAAGCATGTGAACAGACTGTTTTTTTTTTTTATCATGCAAGTAACAGGACACCAGCCTTCCCCCCCCCCCCCCCCCTTGTGCCAGGCGCTTGGAGATAGCTTCAGAGCGTTATCTCTTGGCTGCTATCCCAAGAGGAAAATGCTGCCTTCTTCGCCAACCAGCTACCCTGAACCTCACACTTTCTGGATTTACAGTCAAGCGACAAAAAACCCAGAAGGCCAAGGGTTACCCACCCCCTGCCCAAGCACGAACCTGAAGAGTGACTTTCTTAAAAAGCAAGTGAATGTTTTCTGTGAACTTTGTCAAGTTTTTCTTTTTAAGGTGCAATTTTACTCTGAAAAAGGAGCCGCTGCTGCAACATAGGAACTGATACTTTGAGGAATTTGATACTTTGCCAGAAGCAAGGGAACACATTGGACACTAGCAAACTTGGCAGATGAAAACTGAAATTTGCAACATGGCTTACAGGCCACGAGAGCTCTGCAAATTAGTGCTTTAAAAAAAATCTCAGCTGGCAAACTTAACCCATGAAACAGGATTAAACTGGGTTGCCATGCTATCCCCTTTGAGTTACTATGCCTTGTGTGTGAATGTTATCTATCAATGCACAATCGCTGCCGTGTCTGTTTTTCTCTTCTCTTGACAGGTAAACCGGCCAGAGACTGTCCTGTTATCTACAGCTGTTAAAGACACCGGCATCTGTGACACCTGATCTACACCTGATCTACACCGGCCCAGATGCTCCATCCTTGTTGGAAGAGACCCAAGACGTCCACCACCCTGCTATGCAAGACTACAGCCCTGCTCATGTCACTCCTGGACGCTGGCGCTTTGCACGGCTCAAGAATCCAGCATGGATTGAAGGAGGACATTTTCTCATTTTCTTTTCTTTCCCTTTGCATATACAGTTTTTATAGAAGGTTGCAGGGCCCCTGGATAGCCTTATAACACCCCTGCAGAGGAGGGTATTTGTGTGGGATGTTAAATCAGGGAAATTGCACCCCACTTACACCCCAGCCTGCTTCCACCTGGTAGAGCTCCAACCAGAGCCTCCAGAACTTAACTGAAGCCCCCCTTGAACCACAGCACCAACTTGGTAATAACCCTGTGCACGAATGGCACAGATAAGGCTAGGTTCACCGTATTACTGGCTGGCTTTGTGTCAATGAGTCAAAGAGCGCCAGTGACAATCTGACATGTACATTCCCAGCCCAAACCGTTACACCTGAGTCCACGCCAGGAACTCTTTCTGGCTTAGTATGGCCTTCAGAAGGGGAAGGTAGTGTCTCTGCTCACAGACGTGTGTCAGGCAAGCTTATGGAAGGCAAGCTTCTCATATCCACCCACAAAGATGGTATGCAGTGTGCTTCCCAGCCTACCTAAATCCTACCATGTGGATTCCTGAGCAGGTAGCTACTGCACCCCGTCAAAGGAGACGTTCAGCTGACCTAGCAACAATTGCAGGAAGCAGCTCCCAGCTCCCAAACATGGGGCAAGCATCAGTGGCCTCAAGAAAGGATAGTGGTCCATTTGGGACAGGCCTGGTGGCTGTCCAAAAACAAACAAACACTTCCCTTTCCCGGGCGCAATATTTTTCCCACCGGAGGGCAAAGCCTCATAAGGCTACACCACCCATGGCAGCTATTTATTTATTTATTTACTTTTAACAGTGAGAGAACAGATTGCAATTCCAGTTTTGCCCTGTGTGCAGCTTTCCCTTGGATTGAGATGCAGTAGTAAGGAAAGGAAAGATTTACCTGACCAACGTCTGCCTGTCAGATAGTCAGCAATAGCACAGGAGTCCGTCCATGGAAGAAGAAGAAGAAAAAAGGAGATGTCAACCCTAATCTGAAAGGGGAGGGGAAACGGAATGGAAAGTTCCACAACAGAACTGGTTTGCCATCTCTGAAAAATCACAGCAGCATTTAACTTTCTGCAGCGACGGCAGATGTCAAGGTATTCTCTGAGAACAGGCGTGCTTTTGAAACATGCTTTTGAAAGCAGACTTTTGCGTTGGAACAATTTCTCCGCGTCCTCTAAACCCTGCGGAAACCATCGCAGACAGAAATAGCTGCAGATGTGCTTTTGCAAATGGCATCTGGCTGCCTCTCCCCCCCCAACCCTCTCTCACTGTCCTAGGTACAATATCAATTATTGTCATTGTTGATATTTTATTGGAAGGATTTCATTTATATATTTAAAAAAAGAATGATAAAAAGGTGGGGAACTGTGAATTAAAAGAAAAACACTCAGTTACATTTCCATACATCTATACAAATGTTACAAATAAATACCTTTATCAATAACCTAATATATTCTCTTTAAAGTCATCCGAAATATAATTGTACTTATCCAAAGAACGGCATCTTTGGAAACTGCATCTATAAGCAGTCCGTTCATATGTTGCTAATATTATCATGTTGCCAAGCCATGGATTAAGGGAAATCATATCTATGTTCTTCCAATTCATCAGTTTCAGCTTCTTAGCCACCATTAGGGCACGTAGAATCTATTTTTGCTGTCCCATTAAATTAGATCTGCCAACGCACAGCTAAAAAAACGTGTTGACACTTCTTTCAGGGGTGCCAACACCTTCAGTAGCTAAGGGTGGATAAGAGGCTCGTCTTCAGAATACATTCCCCCATATTTTTTCTAAAAATTCCCAGGCAGCTAAACTGCCTAGCAATCTTAAGTCTCTTATTACAAACAAATGAAGCTCTTGGAGGAGACTTTTGCCTTTCAGTTTAAGAGGCACAACAGGTTTTCAGCATTCAACTTTTCCCCCTGGGCAGGTAAGTGTAAATCTGCAATAAAATGCAAGGGGCGGGGGAAATAACCCTCCTCTTCCTAATTCCAGAGAAGATCTTAATCTGTCCCATATGAAGCAGAGGCGATGTAACTGAAGGCCCCCCCCCATTTTTTTTAATTGCTTTTCCAAAATTTTAAAACAAACAGACAAACATACATCTTAATTATACTTAATCCAATCTTAGTAACATTGTTACGTGACTTCCTCAAATCCCCCTAGCTGAATTTCAATGTATATCATTGTAACAGTTTTCCAAAACTAATTTTCTCATAAAATTAACTTAATCACTTAACATCTTTCTTTCTTTTCATTTCAAATTTAAACATGTTATTCTCAAACATTGCATATTCAAATCCTATGCCTATCTGGCATTTGGAAGTTTTTCCAATTAAGTTATCTTAACATATTTAACTAAATAGTCTTTGAATTTCATCCATTCCTCCTGGTACTCCTCCTCCTTCTGGTCGCAGACTCTTCCAGTCAGGTCAGCTAGCTCCGAAAAGTCCATCATCTTCATCTGCCATTTCTCCACTGTTGGGACTTCTTGCATTTTCCAGTTCTTAGCTAACAAAATTCTAGCTGCAGTTGTGGCATACAAAAACAGTCTAACATCTTTCTTGGGCAATTCCAAACCTGTTATTGTAACTGAAGTTTTCTTGATTGGATAGGAAGGAGGCTGGAGTGAGTGCCCTAACAATACTGTGGTACCTTGGTTCTCAAACTTAATCTGTTCCGGAAGTCTGTTCCAAAACCAAAGCGTTCCAAAACCAAGGCATGCCTTCCCACAGAAAGTAATGTAAAATGGATAAATCCATTCCAGACTTTTAAAAACAACAACAACAAAAATAATTTATTATTTATACCCTGCCCATCTGGCTGGGTTTCCCCAGCCACTCTGGGCAGCTTCCAACAGAATATTAAAATAGAACAGTCTATTAAACATTAAAAGCTTCCCTAAACAGGGCTGCCTTCAGATGTCTTCTAAAAGTCTGCTAGTTGTTTTTCTCTTTGACATCTGGTGGGAGGGTGTTCCACAGGGCGGGCACCACTACCAAAAAGGCCCTCTGCCTGGTTCCCTGTAACTTGGCTTCTCGCAGGGAGGGAACCACCAGAAGGCCCTCATTGTCTGGGCAGAATGATGGGGGTGGAGACGCTCCTTCAGGTATACTGGACCGAGGCCATTTAGGGCTTTAAAGGTCAACACCAACACTTTGAATTGTGCTTGGAAACGTACTGGGAGCCAATGTAGGTCTTTCAAGACCGGTGTTATGTGGTCTTGGCGGCTGCTCCCAGTCACCAGTCTAGCTGCCGCTTTCTGGATTAGTTGTAGTTTCCGGGTCACCTTCAAACCCCCAAAACAGCAATTTAACAGGAATTTTACTACCTAACAAGACCATTGATCCATAAAATGAAATCAATAATCACTGTACTGAACTATAAAATAAAGAAGACAGTACTGTAGATGATGAAAATTAAAATTATTATTATTTTCTTACAAGCACTGATGATAGTCCTTGTTTGGATGGGTTTTTTTTTATCCATTTCTGCAGTCACATAATCAATCAATCAATCCGTAGCTGAACTGGGTTCCACACAGTCACACAAAACAAGTCACAAAAACAAATTCACAAGCCACAGTCACAAGTCAGTCCCATAAAATGAAGAACAAGTCACAGTCAAAGACAAAAAAGCCACACAAACAAAAACACAATTTTTTTCAACAAAAACGAAAGCTCCAAATATCACCTCTGTGTTGTGTGGGTGCTCGGGACTCAACAGCCGACAGACTCAACAGGAAGCCTTTGATTAGCAGCAGGGGACTCAATTTACAAACGGAACACACTCAACAGAGAGCCAGTGTGGTGTAGTGGTTAAGAGCAGTAGTCTCGTAATCTGGGGAACTGGGTTTGCTTCCCTGCTCCTCCACATACAGCTGCTGGGTGACCTTGGGCCAGTCACACTTCTCTGAAGTCTCTCAGTCCCACTCACCTCACAGAGTGTTTGTTGTGGGGGAGGAAGGGAAAGGAGAATGTTAGCCGCTTTGAGACTCCTTAAAGGGAGTGAAAGGTAAAAGGTAAAGGTAAAGGTACCCCCTGCCCGTACGGGCCAGTCTTGACAGACTCTGGGGTTGTGCGCCCATCTCACTGAGGTACCACTGCACTTGTGCAGCTGAAAAGGAATAAACATGGAATGTATAAGAACAGGCTGAGGATTGCAAGGGTCAGGGAGAGAAGGTGGAGTGGTTGATGTACAGGAAGATCCATAAGGAATGGTCATAGGCCAGTGAAAGAGCAGCTGTCTTGCATACAGAAGGTCCAGGTTCAACCCCCCCATCTCCAAGTAGGACTGGGAATGCCCCCTGCCTGAAATCCTGGAAGCTGCTGCCAGCCAGTGCAGTCAATACAGGGTTAAATGGACCAATGGTTTGAGTTGTTATAAGGTAGAGATGGACGAATCTGCCAGTTTCTGTTCTCTGATTTTCTTATTTTCAAATCTTAAATCCTGCAGCAATTTGGGATTTATTTATTATTAAATCATCAGCGTTTTAAAAAGGTAAAGGTACCCCTGCCCATACGGGCCAGTCTTGACAGACTCTGGGGTTGTGCGCCCATCTCACTTAAGAGGCCAGGGGCCAGCGCTGTCCGGAGACACTTCCGGGTCACGTGGCCAGCGTGACATCGCTGCTCTGGCCAGAGCCAGAGCCAGAGCCAGAGCCAGAGCCGCACATGGAAACGCCATTTACCTTCCCGCTGGTAAGCGGTCTCTATTTATCTACTTGCACCCGAGGGTGCTTTCGAACTGCTAGGTTGGCAGGCGCTGGGACCGAGCAGCGGGAGCGCACCCCGCCGCAGGGATTCGAACCGCCGACCTTTCGATCGGCAAGCCCTAGGCGCTGAGGCTTTAACCCACAGCGCCACCTGCGTCCCCTAAAGGGAGTGAAAGGCGGGGTATATCAAATCCAAACTCTTCTTCTTCTTCATCAGGAAGCAGAACATGTTCAGCTTCCAAGACAAAGTTCACAAACCAGAAGACCTACTTCCAGGTTTGTGGCATTCTGTTTCCAAGTTGTTCATAAACTAAGCTGCTCTAAAACCAGGGTACCACTGTACTCTCTAGACAACTTACCTTTTTTGCAGCTTTCGAACCTTTGGAGAAGGAGAGATGACTTTGTATCTTCTTAATTTTTGTAATGTAGTATGTTGAGGAGCGCCAGCCCAGTGTCTGCAGGTGTTGGGTGTGCTCCCCAGTTCCTCCTGTGGTGCCCATGAACAGCCTCAGAAAACATGCTCTCGGGCATACTGCCTGCACTTCATTTTCTCCTGAGGCTCTGGGGCAATGAGGGATATTCAGCAAATAGTGGGAGACTTGTGATGGGGCCATTAGGGGGCCCAGACAAGGCATCTCTGAGATGGGCCTCAATAGTCTGCCTTTGGGCTGGTGCAGGTTTCTCCATGGTTTCTCCAGTGGGACCAGGGTGCTACAAGGGGGCCAAAGACTCTCCTTTGAAGATCTCCTCAGGGTCTGGGTTTGACTGGGTCCTAGCTGAAGTTCTTGGAATACAACCGGTGTCAACAATGCCTGCCTACTGTGATTCATGTACAGTGGTACCTAATAATAATAATAATAATAATAATAATAATAATAATAATAATTTAAGTTACAGATAGGTAGCCGTGTTGGTCTGCCATAGTCAAAACAAAAAAATTCCTTCCAGTAGCACCTTAAAGACCAACTAAGTCAGTTCTTGGTGTGATACCTGCATGCACACGAAAGCTCATACCAAGAACTGACTTAGTTGGTCTTTAAGGTGCTACTGGAAGGAATTTTTTTGTTTTAATAATAATTTATTATTTATACCCCGCCCATCTGGCTGAGTTTCCTCAGCCACTCTGGGCGGCTCCCAATCAAATGTTAAAAACAGTACAGCATTAAATATTAAAAACTTCCCTGAACAGGGCTGCCTTCAGATGTCTTTTAAAGATAGGATGGCTGCTTATTTCCTTCACATCTGAAGGGAGGGTGTTCCACAGGGTGGGTGCCACTACTGAGAAGGCCCTCTGCCTGGTTCCCTGTAACCTCACTTCTCGCAATGAGGAAACTGCCAAATGGCCCTCCGTGCTGGATCTCAGTGTCCGGGCTGAACGATGGGGGTGGAGACGCTCCTTCAGGTATACAGGACCGAGGCCGTTTAGGGCTTTAAAGGTCAGCACCAACACTTTGAATTGTGCTCGGAAACGTACTGGGAGCCAATGCAGATCTCTCAGGACCGGTGTTATGTGGTCCCGGTGGGTTACATACATTTCAGGTTACACACTCTGCTAACCCAGAAATAGTACCTCGGGTTAAGAACTTTGCTACAGGATGAGAACAGAAATCATGCTCCGGCGGCGCGGCAGCAGCGGGAGGCCCCATTAGCTAAAGTGGTGCTTCAGGTTAAGAACAGTTTCAGGTTAAGAATGGACCTCCGGAACGAATTAAGTACTTAACCTGAGGTACCACTGTATCTGATTTAGAGTTCGTACTATAGGCATTTTGTCGGGGAGGCCACAAGATGGCAGTCAAGGAAAACCTAAAGCGCACACAAATAGGGCATTCGAGGATATAGAGCTTCCCAGCTGTGATTAAGAAGCTGAAAATAGTGATGTGTGAGAATCTGGCATACTTCTAAAAAGCCACCTGGCGAGAAAGGAATCCATATATATATATATAAAAGGGCATTCTCAAGCTGTCATGAGTTTATGGGCAGCTTAATATACGGTAATTGAACGCATGATGTTGCTTCATCCAGAAATGGTCCTTGGCTCTGGATTAGCTCTGCAAGGTATCAGGCAGAGACCTTCAAAATGAAGATGCTGGATCATAGAACTGTAGAGTTGGAAGAGACCCTGAGGGTCATCTAGTCCAACCCCACACAATGCAGGAATCTCAGCTAAAGCACCCATGAAAAGATGGCCATCCAACCTCTGCTGAAAAACCTCCAAGGAAGGAGAGACCACAACAGTGGCATGTGGTCCATGGACTAGTGGGACTAGCCTAGTCCCCCTAATGTTCCCAGCAGGAATTTTCTGTGTACCTGCTTAGTCAGTGTCTCCAGGCTCCTTGTATGTGTGTGCATGTCTGTCTGTCTGTCTGTCTGTCTCTGTCTGTCTGTCTGTCTGTCTGTCTGTCTCTGTCTGATTACCTCCATAAAGGCTGCAAAACTGAGTAGAAAGCAGCTGCTTGAGGCACAACTGTAGTCCCTTCTCCATTTTTATTTTTAAGGAAGAGCTGTCAGAAAGCCTGAAGAGCCTATGGGGTGGGGGACAAGATCTCTGCAACCTTAATATCCTCCCTCCCTCCTCTCCTTCAGCCACTCTGTGTGTGTGTGTGTTTTGAAAGTGTTACGGAAATTACGGGGGGGGGGGGGACATCTTTAAAGTTGTGAAATGTTACAAATATTATGCATAAATGTATCCTTTTGACTAGCAGCACAGGAAAGTTACCTAGCTTTAAAAATCATATAAAATCAACTCCTTTGCCAGTTTCCTTCATTCCACTGCCAATTTGCTTCATTGGCCAAGGACTTGGAAACCAGTTGGTCCCCGCCATAATCTCTCAAGCAGGGGGTCATGTATTCACAGGAAGGTACTCATAGGTGTCAATCGCTGGGCAAAGGCACTCCTCCGGACTTTCCCAGGTGGCAGACTATGCAAACCAAAGTTCTATTGTCCTCTTGTACTAGGTGCTTAGAATGTACAGTGGTGCCTCGCAAGACGAAAAGAATCTGTTCCGCGATTCTCTTCGTCTAGCGGTTTTTCCGTCTTGCGAAGCAAGCCCATTGACGGCTTAGCGGCTTAGCGCTATTAGCAGTTTAGCAGCTTTTAGCAGCTTTTAGCGGCTTAGCGGATAAGCGGATAAGCGGCTTAGCGGCTTAGAAAATGGGGGGAAAAGGGGGGGGGGAACCCGCAGGAACTCGCAAGACATTTTCGTCTTGCAAAGCAAGCCCATAGGAAATTCGTTTTGCAATGCACCTCCAAAACGGAAAACTCTTTCGTCTAGCGAGTTTCCCGTCTTGCGAGGCATTCGTCTTGCGGGGCACCACTGTACTTCCCAATACATATCTTGTATCCGCCCGTTGCCCCAACACATTGCTCCTATGTTAATCATGTGTAACCCTCCCCTTTTCTGATGTAGCAATGATGTAGTGATGATGCTTAATGAACTGTATGCTGGGATAAGATAGAAACTTTTAAAAGTCCTTGTCACCCCATCCTTGGGGTTCAAAATTCCTCTTTGACCTGTTGCACAGTAACTTTGGTCTACAGAGGAGGGAGAAAGGTTGTTTTCTGCTGCTCCAGAGAAGCGGACACGGAGCAATGGATCCAAACTACAAGAAAGAAGATTCCACCTAAACATTAGGAAGAACTTCCTGACAGTAAGAGCTGTTTGACAGTGGAATTTGCTGCCAAGGAGTGTGGTGGAGTCTCCTTCTTTGGAGGTCTTTAAGCAGAGGCTTGACAACCATATGTCAGGAGTGCTCTGATGGTGTTTCCTGCTTGGCAGGGGGTTGGACTCGATGGCCCTTGTGGTCTCTTCCAACTCTATCATTCTATGATTCTATGATTCTATTTGCTCCGGTTGGTGGCTGGACTCCTTCCTTTATTACGCAGGGACCCACGGGCTCTGCCCAATGAGCTGGGTGAATGAGCACCTAGATTTTTCCATTAAAAAAGCATGGTGCTTTAATAAGCTAAACCCCCAGCCAGAACCTGAAGGATCAGCAGCAACATGCAACAGCCCACAACAACAGGTATCTATTTAGGTATCTAAAACCTAAATAGCTGCACACCAAAGTGGGGAAGAACCCCACACAATTTAAGTGTTCCTTGAGAAAGTCAAGTAGGCAGAAAAGGGAAAAGAAGGAAACAAATGCATAAACTGTTGCAACACACTTATAGTGAAGTGTTGCTGCAGCTCTTCTTTCTACAAAGGCTTTGACAAGTAGGCCTTTAATGGTGAAGTGGGAGTTCTGTTGTCTAGGCAAACAGGCACTAAGTGCCACTCTCAGTTATTCAAGGCTTGTGATATAATGAAGGAATCAATCAGATCTATATAAGGGTGACACAACATAGATAAATAGCCTTGAAACTGTGGGGGCTCTTTTTCATCTTCTGGGAATCTGGGAGGAAAATAGACTGTTGAAGACAGGAAACTCTCTTTACAAAGACTTACCACACAACTGACAGGTGGAAATAATTAAGTGCATTTTACCCAAACAAAGCAGCATGCATGCATGAAAATAGATAAACCCAGTGCTCCCCCCCTGAAAAAAAATGTTTAGGGGTACTCTCCATACCTGTCAACTTTCAGATTTGAAAATAAGGGATCAGCAGCCTCGAAAATAAGGGATCAGCAGCCTCACCTGTCCCGGGAACATATCTAACAATCCGGGATAGCAGCGGGAAACAATGGAAAATGGCGCTGGAATAAGGGAATTTCCCACAAAAAAAGGAATGGCTGACAGCTATGGTACTCTCATTTTCCTACTCATATTGAAATACTTCTGCTCAATGAGGCCAAACTTAGATTCACAAAATGTTTAGGGGAATGCTTACTCTTGTGCCCCCCCCCCGAAAAAAGCACTGGGTAAGCCTGCAGCCTGAAAGAGTCCATGTCCAGCAGTATACTATCATGTTGTTGTTTAGTCGTGCCCGACTCTTCGTGACCCCATGGACCAGAGCACGCCAGGCACTCCTGTCTTCCACTGCCTCCCGCAGTTTGGTCAAACTATCATACCCTCCAACATTTCTTCGATCAAAATAGGGATGTCCCATTCCATAATGATAATTTTACTATTTATGCCCCACACAACTTATTGTGTTGCCTCAGCCACTCTGGGCAGCTTCCAATGTATATAAAAACAATGAAACATTAAACAAACCTCCCTATACAAGATTACCTTCAGACGGCTTGCGGGTCGGATAACTCCATACCCTCCAACATTTCTCCATACAGGGGATATGTACTGGAGATACAAAAGAAGAACAAACAAACTGTTTTGCATTCTAAAAATACATGGTCTTCAGGGGGACAGGTGATGTCAAAGGATTCGGGGGATGTGAAGTCCCCTCTCTCCTAAATGCAACCTGTCAGCTGACAGTGAAGGTGAGAGAAGGGGGAGAGAGATGCGTTAGTTTGGCCGCAGGAAAAGAGGAGCCTACATTTTCACTGTTTGATGGTGAAAGATGAGAGGCCAGAAGCAGCCTCTGGGGCTCACTTGTTGATGCAAAAGTTATTATGGCTGTCACTCTTAAGCTCTGGCTTCCGAATGTGAAAAGTGTTTGGTGTTTGAATTTCTGGTTCCCTGTGCAAACATTTCACAGCTCTGTTGCTAAGGGGGAAAGTTAACTTTCGGGAACTTGAAATTACTGAATTTGGTGAGAGCTGTGCTCTGAATGTTTTTTGGAAGCCCTGTCTTGTAGAGTCAGCAATGCTGACGATAAATATTATATGGTTATGTCATTATGTATTTTTCTATTTTACTTTTCTAGTAAATCTCTTAGGAGTGAGGTTTTGGTTCTGCAAAGCAATAAACACTTCTCATTTGAGAGGAGACTGAGAGGAGATATGATAGCCACCTTTAAAGATCTCAGTGGCTGCCACATGGAAGATGGAGCAAGCTTGTTTTCTCCTGCTCTGGAAAGGAGGACTTAAACCAAATTATAAGAAACGAGATTCCGGCTAAACACCAGGAAAAACTTTCTGACAGTAAGAGCTGCTAGACAGTCAAACACTCTCCTTCCTTGGAGGTTTTTAAGCAAAGGTTGGATAGTCATCTGTCATGGATGTTTTAGCTGAGAGTCCTGAAATGCAGAGGGTTGGAATAGATGACCCTTTGGGATCTATGATGTTGGGAAACTGTGTACGTGCAGCTACTCACACAGAGTCAATTAAGGTTTGGCAGTTGGTGCCAAAGAAGGATAGAACTTTCTTTATGTACGCTACAGCAGCAGCAAGAATACTCATTGCAAAGCATTGGAAGACTCAAGATCTACCCACCTTGGAAGAATGGCAGATGCAAGTAATGGACTACATGGAATTGGTGGAAATGACTGGCAGAATCCGAGACCAGGGAGAAGAGTTGGTGGAAGAAGATTGGAGGAAATTTAAAATCTATTTACAGAAACATTGTAAACTTTTTGAATGTTGATGACATTGAAATGAAATGAAGGGGTTCTAGTATTAAGGTAAAAATGGTTTGATATTAGATGAAAGTTTGAAGCTAAAATATGTGAGGAAGAATAATATGAATTTGCTGAACTAATCTCTAAGTGGAATACAAAAAAGGGAGGCGTGAGGAAGTCAGGAAAATAAGTTAACTAAAGAGGAGAAACAATTAAGGTTTGGCAGACAACCAGAAGGCAATCTGAAGGAGTAAGTCTGCCTGGTGATAACAGAGACATGGAGACCACTCCCTGATTGGTCAAGCTCTCTCAAAGGAGTGATAATTGGCCTACTAACTGTTAGTTCAGAAGTTCGTGAGTTCAGAGTTCAGTCTGTCGGTTTAAGAGTTGTGAGAGAGAGAGCTAGCAAAAGATCTGTGTTCTATTCCTGTAAATAGTCCACTGTATATAATAAACACCTAACTACAAGTTCCTGGTTCCTGCTTCGTCTATCCTGTCTGCAGCCAAGTTGCCAATTGATTCCGTGGATTCTGCGTGTACTCTGCTAGGTCTGGCTAAGGTCCTGCAACTAGTTGGAAAGTTGCGAAACAACAATAGGTTTTGCCAATAGTAAGAGCTGCTAGACAGTCAAACACTCTCCTTCCTTGGAGGTTTTTAAGCAAAGGTTGGATAGTCATCTGTCATGGATGCTTTAGCTGAGAGTCCTGCAATGCAGAGGGTTGGAATAGATGACCCTTTGGGATCTATGATTCTATTATTCTAATTTACCTGCTTAATAATAATAGTGTTACAAGCCACCCCAATTTTTGCCGTGTGATAGCAAGATCCTAGGGATCTTGGCCCTTGACCAGGGTTTGTGCTCCTTTGAAGTGAGGCACTGTGGAGACTGCAGTGTCTTTAATAAATATGGTTTATTCACACATATTTACACTGTGGTTTTATGGAGTCAGAGTTCACAGCATTTACATCTGAAGAGGGGTTCTTCCTTCCCAGCAGCACAGTATTGAATTCAGAGGCATCCTAAGTGCCATCCCTGTGTTTCTCTGTAACAGCATGCTTCTGCCAGCCAGCATTGCAGCTGCCCATCAAATCCTGCATGAAGTTCTGCCCCCTTCCTCCTCCTCCTTCCCAGCAGCCTTTGCAGAAAACAACTTTTCCCCTTCTGCTTGCAGCCTCCCCCCCCCACCAGTCACCCTGGTAACCTCTGTTTCTCAAACCCATTGCAAAATCATCTCCCCCCTGCTGCCCTGTTGCATACATCAGGCCAACGGTAGTCCTATCCCAAAAGCTACAGGGCAGAGGGTCTTATACTTGGCCAAAGTATCAAACAACCAGGTCATTGTCAGCGAGCCTTTGCCAGACTGGCCTCAAGAGGAAGCTAGCTGGTCTCCAGTTTCCAACCCTCACTAAATCCACGAGTTTATGTCTTTGCTCAAATTCTATCCCTTTTCTGAATGTAGAGATTATTGTGGGGGTCTGCACCCCACCAATCTCATAACATCATCAATAATAAATTGCAATTATATAGTGCATTTTAAGCATTCAGAACACCTCACCTGCGTACCTAAATCAGCTCTGTCAGACAGTCCTGCGTTATTCTTACCAGAGACTGTGATTGCCTAGTCAACGGGGAAGAGAGTCAATTGAAATTTGGACTAGGGAACTCTTTCTTTAAGATTCATACACTGATTGCTGGTTTGCACATGCACTTATATATAATTTGGTTTCATGGTTGCTCATGTAATGACTGGCATTCGGATGAACGGCACTGAAAACCCCCTGCCTCAGGGGTTAGATGTTCCACCTGCGGTGTGTTATCTAGGACAGGGCCATCTTAAGCATATCCGCCCCCCATTTCCCAGAGTTTTTTTAGGGAGGACGGCACTGCCGGCGGGGTGGAGGAGGCGGGCTGTGGCTGGAGGGCGGCTCCTCTGGTGGGGAAGAGGCGGAGGCTGGATGCAGGGCCTCCCAGCTCAGCTGGATGCTTTGTGCCACACCGGGTGTGGCACTGCTTCGGCGTGGCATGGCTGAGGCAGGCGAGGGTGGTGAGCTGATGCCGGGAGGCACTGCTTCCAGCCCCCACCTCTTCCCTGGCACCCTCTAGAACTTGGCACCCTGGCTCCCTGTTTCACTAGCCTCTATGGGTAAGACGCCACTGATCTAGGATGGACAATTCAAACACCCATGAACCCCCACTTGATATTGACTACCTTCCTTTATTTACCACATCCCACTTTTCCTCCAAGGAGCTCCAGGTGGCACCAGTGGGGCCAACTCCCTGGGGCCCTGGGTGCCCTAGCACCCACAAAATTCCCCATGAAGGGGCCAGGCACCCAAAAATATCAGTGCCAGAGTACACTGCATGGCACCCATGACCCTGGGGACTCATGGTTGTGGGGCCAAGATGGCACTCCTGCCAGGTGGCACACATAGTTCTCCCCCTCGCCATTTTATCACCACAACATGGTACTCTGTCAGGAGCTCAGCCTACACTCGAGTAGGACCCAGGCAGAGACACATGCCCGACTGGCATGTTCTCTCCCTCCTGGTAGATCGTTCAGGAGCTTCAAAAGCTTTCTTCAGCCCGAACATCACAGCGACTGATGTCAACAGACATCAGCACACTTAGGGATCTGCAGAGTCTGTGCAGTTCGCATGACAGGCCTCAGCAACTCAGCATTTTGGCTAATCTACTTTATTTACATGTAAACACACATGGAGCACTGCAACATGGCTCCCTCTTTCTCTAGCATCAGACAGTAAAGAGAAAAAGAACAAAGGACAAAAATCCCACTTCACGGAACACAGTAACACAAACATCCTGTTTCCGTCACTTCTCACTTTGTGGAGACGAAACATACACCGTCATGTGATAGACAACAATCCCATGACTGCAATCATGGAGCAGGAATTCTAACATACTCATGGTAACCCAGTGTGATTGAGCACTGGTCTCCCACATGCTAGCCTGATATTGGTCTGTCTTCCGGGCTTGAAGGCATCTCCAGAAACTCCAAATGTCCCTATTTTCCAGGGACAGTCCAGGATTTACAGAATCCATCTCGGTTTCTGATTTGATCCTGGGATGTCCCACTTTTCCTCAGGACATCCTGATTTTCATTGGAGAAATGTTGAAAGGTATGGAGTTATGTGACCCCGCCCCCCAAGCCAAGGAGATAAGTAAGTACAGTACACAACCTTTAGAAGGCATATGAAGGCAGCCTTGTATAGGGAAGTGTTTTTTTAAAAAACATTCAATGTTTTATTAGGTTTTTGTACATGTTGGAAGCCACCCAGAGTGGCTGGGGCAACCCAGTCAGATGGGCGGGGTATGACTAATAAAATGCTGCTGCTGGAATAGGACATCCCTATTTTCTGTTCTTCTTCTTGTTGTTGCTGCTGCTGTTTTACAAATTTATTTATCTGGTTTTTCAAATTACAGATTTAACAGAGATATATCAAACATAAATAATAAAAACAAGATTCCAAGGAATCTCCTGGACTTCCATCCTCCTGTATGTGGGTCCTATTATTAATCATTTCCTCCTGCATCTTTTATGATACTCCATATCCTTTACCTCTTCCATTATGTCCAGGATTCAACCTTAAACTACAAGTGATATTCCAGTCCTACTAATGATTTAACTGTTTACAATGGTCTTAAGATAAGTTATAAATTTCCCCCATTCCTTATTAAAATTTTGGTCTTCTTGATTTTTTTTACTCTTCTGGCCATTTTAGCCATTTCAGCATAGTCCATTAACTTCATCTGCCATTCTTCTCTGGTAGGAACGTCATCTTCTTTCCATCTCTGGGCCAGTAACATCCATGCAGCTGTGGTCACATACATCAATAGTCTTTTCTGCTCCTTTGGGATTTCAGCACCTAGAATTCCTAAAAGGAAGGCTTCAGGCTTTTTAACAAAGGTTGTTTCAAACATTTTTTTCAACTCATCATATATCATTTCCCAAAATCCCTTTACTACCTTACAATTCCACCACATATGATAATAGGTGCCTTCTTTTCCCTTACATTTCCA
The DNA here is from genome assembly GCF_951804945.1 of Podarcis cretensis. Lineage (NCBI taxonomy): Eukaryota > Metazoa > Chordata > Lepidosauria > Squamata > Lacertidae > Podarcis > Podarcis cretensis. Next base: position 82,413,019 of record NC_137176.1, read on the forward strand.
GCATTCATTAAAGCATGTTTTATACATTTTTGCTAATTTACTAGGAGTAAATAACTAGGATTCCCTATTTTCACTGGAGAAGTGTTGGAGGGTATGCATCTCTGGACCCAGCAAATGCATCCTTATGTTCTGAGCGCATCTTAGGTTTAGCTGTTACAGGATTACTGTAATTAAGGCAATTAAGTGGCCATGGAGACTGACAGCATCACCTCCACTGGAATTTCACTTCCTTCCTTCCTTCTTGAAGAAGGCAAGGCAAAACAAATGTGATTTATGTTGTGTGTTGAGATGATAACCTATTAATAATTCAAAGTAGTAGAGGCTTTTCGGCTGCTTCGCCCTGTTTCATCCATCAATAAAATATCCCACCTCCATTGTTTGGCGGTTGCTGCTAAGCCAAGGGAAATATTAGGAGTTAGAAAAGGCGCATCTGTCTTGAGACGGAAGCAGGCAGCCAATGCGGATCAGAAATTTGGAGGGGGAGATGAGGCCCCGAAGGGAAATAAATTCCCTTTTCCTCCTAATTAGTCTTCATCTAAAGCACAGGAAAGGCATTTTGACTTCTGTGCTGCTGTTGCATGATGCAGTTATTTCAGAACAGCCCGCCTGACATCTAAAAATAAATCTCTCTCAAATTCCAGAGTGTGGCTCTCAATTTGCGTCAAACCAAAAGCACTGGAACTATGTGCATGTGTGTAAAGGTTAAGGGACCCCTGACCATTAGGTCCAGTCGTGGACGACTCTGGGGTTGTGGTACTTACCTTGCTCTATAGGCCGAGGGAGCCGGCGTTTGTCTGCAGACAGCTTCTGGGTCATGTGGCCAGCATGACTAAGCTGCTTATGGTGAACCAGAGCAGCACACAGAAACGCCGTTTACCTTCCCGCCGGTGAGGTACCTATTTATCTACTTGCACTTGATGTGCTTTCAAACTGCTAGGTGGGCAGGAGCTGGGACTGAGCAATGGGAGCTTACCCCATCGTGGGGATTCAAACCACCGATCTTCTGATTGGCAAGCCCTAGGCTCTGTGGTTTAGACAACAGCACACCCGTGTCCCCTGTGTGTGTGTGTGTGTGTGTGTGTGTGTAGCCCTGTGCAAACTTCCATTCTATGTAGAACTGAATATGCATATATTGTACAGTGGTACCTCGGGTTAAGTACTTAATTCGTTCTGGAGGTCCGTTCTTAACCTGAAACTGTTCTTAACCTGAAGCACCACTTTAGCTAATGGGGCCTCCTGCTGCCGCCACGCTTCCGGAGCACGATTTCTGTTCTCATCCTGAAGCAAAGTTATTAACCCGAGGTACTATTTCTGGGTTAGCGGAGTCTGTAACCTGAAGCATCTGTAACCCGAGGTACCACTGCACTACCAACATTATTGTATGCTAGTGAAACGTGGACCGCTTATAAACACCATCTCCAACTCCACAAAAAAGGCTTACTTAGCATCCTCATTTTGCATCCTTAGGCACCAGGCAAAAACCAGACCTTTGGTCTTTTCAATGCGTTTGTGGGAGAGGGGTTATTGCTTTGTTTCCGTTTCATTGTGTACCATATTTTTCGCCCTATAGGGCGTGCCGGCCCATAGGGCGCACCTAGTTTTTTTTTTGGGGGGGGGGAATAAAGGGAAAAAATTATTTCACCCCCAGGCGTGGGACTGGGGCAGGGGAAGCCCGAGCTTCCCCCGACCCCAGCCCCCAGAACAGGCTGCTATCCGCAAGCCTTGGGAGCCCAGCAAGAACTCCTGCGGGCTCCCCAGGCTTGCAGATATCTGCCCGAAGCCCATGGCGCACTGCTCAGCGTGCCCCGGGCTTTGGGTACAGGCTGCTATCCGCAAGCCTAGGGAGCCCTGCAGGAACTCCAGCGGGCTCCCAAGGCTTGCAGATAGCTTCCTGAAGCCTGGAGAGTGAGAGAGGTCAGTGCGCACCAACCCCTCTCGCTCTCCAGGCTTCAGCGAAAGCCTGCATTCGCCCCATAGGGCACACACACATTTCCCCTTCATTTTTGGAGGGGAAAAAGTGCGTCCTATAGGGTGAAAAATACAGTATTTTGTGTTCTCATTTTTTGTTGCTATGTTGTGAACCACCCTGCGATCTTCTGATGAAGGATGGTATACAATTTTAATAAATAAGAATAAGAATAAATGACCTGAGACTCAACCAGATCTGAGCTAGCTAGCTGGACCGATTTAAGACAGTTCTGTATAATCACGAAGAAATTTTCTCCCCGTGAAATCATCCCATGAAACAATTTTCACTTGCCTCTCTCCTTTCCCCAAGGAGAACGTCTCCTTTTTAAAAAAAGATTTCAGCAATATTCCCCCTCCAGCGCTTTCTCTCTCAAGGTGAAGTGGGGCTGAATCTCCTCTCCTTTAAGCTGAAGGCAGATCTGCTTAGAAGTTCTTCAAAGGCGCGATACGCTGTAAATCGGCAAGCCTGAGAACCCTTCAACATTAGCATATTTATTAGGCAGCCCCGGCTACCTCCAGCAGGATGAGAGCTGCTAGGTGAGGAGGAGCAAGCGTGAGGAGCATTCTCAAGGCAAGCTCCCGCCGTGTGGATTCAGAGTGGGCTGTTCCACACCATGGATTTGGATAAATGTAAGGTAAGAAATAGGGACGCAGGTGGCGCTGTGGGTAAAACCTCAGTGCCTAGGGCTTGCCGATCGCATGGTTGGCGGTTCGAATCCCCACGGCGGAGTGAGCTCCCGTCTTTCGGTCCCAGCTCCTGCCCACCTAGCAGTTCGAAAGCACTCTTGAGTGCAAGTAGATAAATAGGCACCGCTTTATAGCGGGAAGGTAAACGGTGTTTCCGTGTGCTGCGCTGGTGCTGGCTCACCAGAGCAGCTTCGTCACGCTGGCCACGTGACCCGGAAGTGTCTCCGGACAGCGCTGGCCCCCGGCCTCTTAAGTGAGATGGGCGCACAACCCTAGAGTCGGACACGACTGGCCCATACGGGCAGGGGTACCTTTACCTTTACCTTTTAAGGTAAGAAATAGGGACGTAGGTGGCGCTCTGGTGTAAACCACTGAGCCTTGGGCTTGCCGATCAGAAGGTCGGTGGTTTGAATCCCCACGATGGTGTGAGCTCCCGTTGCTCCGTCCCTGCTCCTGCCAACCTAGCAGTTCGAAAGCATGTCAAAGTGCAAGTAGATAAATAGGTACCGCTCCGACGGGAGGGTAAATGGTGTTTCCGTGCGCTGCTCTGGTTTTGCCTAAGTGGCTTAGTCATGCTGGCCACATGACCCGGAAAAACTGTCTGCAGACAAACGCCGGCTTCCTTGGCTAGTAAAGCAAGATGAGTGCTGCAACCCCAGAGTGGTTTGTGACTGGACTTAACTGTTAGGGGTCCTTTACCTTTTTTAAAAAAAGGTAAAAAATGGGTAAAGGACCCCTGGATGGTTAAGTCCAGTCAAAGGTGACTCTGGGGTTCTGGTGCTCATCTTGCTTTCAGGCCGAGGGAGCCGGCGTTTGTTCGTAGACAGCTTTCTGGGTCATGTGGCCAGCATGACTAAACTGCTTCTGGTGCAACCAGACACCATGACGGAAACCAGAGCGCACGGAAACATGGTTTACCTTCCCGCCACAGGCTACTGCCCAGCAAGAACTGGAGTATTTGGGGGGAAGTTTTGTTGGGAGTTTTTGCTGTTGTTACTGATATTAACTGGTACTACTGATAGTAACTTTTTGTATCTTTATTTTTATGCGGAAATTGTTTCATTTGGTTATGTAGTTTTTAATGTGTTTTATTTATTTTTGGCTACTTTGCTATGTATGTAATCATGTAAATCTTTTCATATTGTAAGCCGCCTTGAGCATTGCTTTAAGTGTGGAAAGGTGGCATACAAATAAAAAATGATGGTGATGATGGTACCTATTTATCTACTTGCACTGGTGTGCTTTTGAACTGCTAGGTTGGCAGGAGCTGGGACAAAGCAATGGGAGCTTACCCTGTTGCTGGGATTGAAACGCTGACCTTCTGATCAGCAAGCCCAAGAGGCTCAGTGGTTTAGACCAGTGTTTCCCAACCTTGTGCCTCCAGCTGTTTTTGGACTACAATTCCCATCATCCCTTGCCACTGGTCTTGCTAGTCAGGGATGATGGGAGTTGTAGTTCAAAAACAGCTGGAGGCACAAGGTTGGGAAACACTCGTTTAGACCATAGTGCCACCTGCATCCCTAAACCCCACTTAGGAGCGGTGGAATATAAGAAGCTGCAGTAGTGGCTGGCAGGGCAGGCTGACAGCACTTCCTTGACCTCCTTGCAGTGGAGTCACAGATGCTTAGGTGGAGAATTAAGGACAAAGTGGTGGGGAGGTCAGCACAGGGCAAAGGAACTCTGCTGGTGCACTCGCATGGTGCTGATGCCATGGACTGGCTGGATGCAGAAGAACGGTGGGAGGTACCAGCTGGGGAGTCCCCAAGGGAAGAAGGCTCAGAGCCCAGGGATTGGTGGTGGGATGATGATGAGTGGTCAGAGGGAGAAAGAAGCCTGGGAGGAAGCTGAAGCAGTGACAGGGTTTAGTGAACAGGGAGAATCTGTGGCAGAGAGAAGTTCAGAAGCAGAAGCAGGAGAGAAGGGAGGCCAAGAGGTGGAGATGAGTCAAGCTCAATCCAAGGTGTCTTCTCCTTCTGACGTGACAAGCTCTCCTCTCTGGTCTCCCAGAACCAAGAGAGGCATGAAGAAGGAAGAGCAAAGGCTGGTGTAGTCTCAGATTGCTTGGAAAGGACCTGGGGGAGAAGGAGATTTAGGCAGTTGTGAGAAGGTGGGGACCTTCAGTCTCCACCACATAGGGGCAAGGCCTACCGAGGAAGAGTTGCTGTGCTCATTAGGCCTGGCATTCCTGAGCTGACTATGTTTCTCTCTCTCTCTTTTTTTTAAAAAAATATTTATTAAGAGTTTAAAGATTACAAAAAGAAAAAAAAAAGAATTAAACAAATCAATATAATAAAATACAAAAACAGAAACAAAAACACTACATAAAACATTGAATTAACAAAACAAAACAAAAACAATTAAAAACACTTCCAATATTTTCAATCTTAACTTTCATTCACTTGTTTCATTGACTTCCTCACGCCTTCCTTTTTGTATTCCACTTCAATTAACTGTTTCAGCAATTCCTTTCCATCTTCCTCTGTTTTCTGTCCTGTAATTAATCTTAACATATTCTAACCTTGTTTTTCCCCTTTAATACATTAACAATCTATCTGTACCTAGTTCCTTATAACATTTCTGCCAAAGCCATATAACTTCATTCCACCATTTTTCTATAGCTCATTAATTTTACAATATTTCTGTAAATATATGTTTCTCTAATAAAGAGCTAACTTCCCTCAGTGTGATTTATTTCTGACCTGTTCCTGTTGCTTACCTCCTACCAACTCGTCTTTCTTGGTAAGCAGCCCAAGAACATAAAAAGAGTCCCACTGGATCAGACCAGTCACTTATCTAGTTCAGCATCCTGTTCTCACAGCGGCCGACCAGATGTCTATGGGGAAACCTCAGAGAAGGACTTGACCACAAGAGCGCTCTCCTCACCTGTGTTTCCCGGCGACTGGCCTTCAGAGGCACCCTGCCTCCAACAGTGCAAGGTAGAACATTGCCACCTTGTAGCCGGTTTCACCTGCCTCATCTTTGCACGTGAACAACATGCAGAAGGAGAGTGGAAGTGTTATGTACTGAGTTGAATAGGATCCAAAATGCAGCAGTCTGATTGGTCCTAGAACAATAGGATCCAGAATGCAGCAGCCTGATTGGTCCACAGGAGCCACCCAATCCAGCTCCAGGTGGAAGTGAATCCACGACCTGATTGGTCTACAGGAGAATTCTAGAATTAGCCAATCACGTGGGGCCCATTGTGTAAATAATGTATATAAAGCAGACATTCTGGGGGAACTTCCATTCCTCCTTAACACTATGAGCTGAATAAAGAGCATGAAATCCACTCTCGACTCTGAGTATATTTCAGGAAGGTTTGAGTGCGTCTCTGTGCATGCCTGTGTCTAAAAATAAGCAAACAAAGCAGCCCCGATCTTAAAAAAAATTAAACCATATTTTTATTTATATATTTATTTTTTTTCATATAGAAAAAGAAATTAAAAAATGAAGAGGACGACGAAGAAAAAATGCAGGCTTATGGCAGTTCAGTCTTGTCGGCTCCCTCCGCTTGGGCCACGGATTCCGATGCTCCGGAAGTGAGCAAAGTCCTCCGGTTGTAGTGTCCTTTGATGATCCCGGAATTGTTGTTCTCGTTCAAGATCTGCTTCTGCTTCTGCCTGTTGAGGGACTGCACCAGCCCCAACACAACAGCCGCCAAGGAATACTGCCCCGTCAGTTTTCTCGGTTGCAAGATCAAAGGGTTTGGCTGTACTCTTCCCAGAAGAAAATAGGTCTTGATCTTCCCTTCTTGTTCGCTGATGCCCTTGACGTAGATCTCCCCCCGGTAGTCGAAGGCAAACCCCCGGTCTTTGAGGATGAGATACGTTTCCTCGGGCACCTGCATTCGGCCGCTAATGCCGGTGCTGTCCATTCGGCTTGCTAAGTTGACTGTTTTGCCCCAGATATCGTACTGGGGTTTCTTAGCACCAATGACGCCCGCGACGACAGAGCCATGGCTGATCCCTAGGAAGGGGAAAAGAGAAAAGATCAGGCTAGAAGAATAGTCATGTTAGTCTGCTGCAGCACAAACAAAAAAGAAGGACTGTTTTTGGGTCTAACATGGCTGGGGTACCAGATATACTGGGGTCAGTATATCAGAAGGAGCGTCTCGACCCCCATCGTTCTGCCCAGACACTGAGGTCCAGCTCCGAGGGCCTTCTGGTGGTTCCCTCACTCTGAGAAGCCAAGTTACAGGGAACCAGGCAGAGGGCCTTCTTGGTAGTGGCGCCCGCCCTGTGGAATGCCCTCCCATCAGATGTCAAAGAGAACAACTACTACCAGACTTTTAGAAGACATCTGAAAGCAGCCTTGTTTAGGGAAGCTTTTAATGTTTGATGCATTACTGTATTTTAATATTTTGTTGGAAGTCGCCCAGAGTGGCTGGGGAAGCCCAGCCAAATGGGCGCGGAATGAATGAATGAATGAATGAATGAATAAATTTTTCACCCCAGTGATCACATTCCCCTTCAAAGGTCAGCCTTGCTTACTTGCTTACTTAACCCATCTATGCCTGCTCAACTACTTCTGTCTGCAGAACTGCCTCATAATACAGTCATATCTTGGATCCCAAACACCTTACGAGTCAGAAGTTTTGGCTCCCGAACGCCACAAAGTGACTGTTCCAATTTGCAAACATTCTTTGGAACCCGAACATCTGACGGGGCTTCTGCGGCTTCCGATTGGCTGCAGAAGCTTCCTGCAGCCAATCAGAAGCCGTGCTTTGATTTCCAAACCATGCACTCTGGCACTCGTCTGGTTGCGGCAGTAGCGATTTAGCCATGCTGGCCACACAATCTAGAAAGCTTAAGAAGCTTAATTCATTCTGGAGGTCCGTTGTTAACCTGAAACTGTTCTTAACCTGCTAATCATGCCGCCGCTTGATTTCTGTTCTCATCCCGAGGTAAAGTTCTTAACCTCAGGTACTATTTCTGGGTTAGTGGAGTCTGTAACCTGAAGCATCTGTAACCCGAGGTAGCACTGTATATGGACAAATGGCATCTCCCTTGGCCTGAAAATCAAGATGAGCACCACACCCCATAGTCGCCCTTGACTGGAGTCCAGGGGTCATTTACCTTTACCTCTACCTGGCTTTAGTCACTAGGCCCGTTGACAGACTAACTCTGTGCTACAGAGACGTCAGCAAACATGACATGGCAACATCAACACACTATGTGGGAATCCCTTGCAGATGACCACACTGTCTAGAAACAGACAAGTTGTGCATCCACAGCCATGACCAGAGGAGGAATGACTACTGGGAGGGATGCAGAGCGAAGTAATGCCATAGTGCATTTACACCAGCAGAACCAGATGCCTTCGTCTGTCCCCAGGTGCTGCAGCCTTCCAACAGTTTGACTTCACACCCAAAGGTGCACTCCTGCAATGTACCTGAGACAAATGGATGGCAGCTCCCAGCTCCCAGGATTATATTGCACATGGCTTCAGTGTAGAGATGCTTGCAAAGGCTTTCTCATTTCCTCCAGGGAAGAATCAGCCTCAAGCCTTCAAAGAGAAGCCTGTGCAGTGGTACCCTTTCTACTGATGTGAAGCCTACTCACCTGAGAGCTTTAAATGCATCTGAAACTCTACATTCGGGTGACTAATGTTAAAGGGCTCAACCCATACGTACCAATGCGGAGTTCAAAGTTGTTGAACGAATGCTTGTTGATCTCTTGGATGCTTTCGTTCAGGGCTATGGAGAAATCCGCTAGCGCACATAAGTGCCCCCATTTATCTTCGCATTGCTGGGGAGGGAATGAAAAGCAGAAAATCCATTGCACAAGTCAGGCATATAACACCGGTCCTGAAATGACCTGCATTGGCTCCCAGTATATTTCCAAGCACAATTTAAAGTGTTGGTGCTGAGCTTTAAAGCCCTAAACGGCCTCAGTCCAGTATACCTGAAGGAGCGTCTCCACCCCCATCGTTCAGCCTGGACACTGAGGTCCAGCTCTGAGGGCCTTCTGGAGGTTCCCTCCCTGTAAGAAGTGAGGTTACAGGGAACCAGGCAGAGGGCCTTCTCAGTAGTGGCACCTGCCCTGTAGACCGTCCTCCCATCAGATGTCAAGGAGATAAACAACTATCTGACTTTCAGAAGACATCTGAAGGCAGCCCTGTTTAGGGAAGTTTTAAATGTTTGAAGTTTTATCATGTTTTTAATATTCTGTTGGGAGCTTCCCAGAGCGGTTGGGAGGCCTGGCCAGATGGGCGGGGTATACATAATAAATTATTATTATTATTATTATTATTATTATTATTATTAGGCATAGGTCACCTGCCCTCCACTCACATTTCATACAATCAGGATCTTGCTCCCTGTCCCACTAGAGATTAATTTTATTTTTTATTTGTTTTATTTAACAGAATTTGTTTGCCACTTAATTGCAAATAAACACCCAGACAAAAGGTTTCTATATCACCAGGCCTCTGGCTGATTAACATTCTAAAGCCTTTTACATGTAATTTGTGGGAGGGGTTTTTAAAATTTATTTTTAATGCAGGGTGTGTGTGTGTGTGTGTGTGTGTGTGTATATATATATTTGTACACATACACACACCAATATTGTTCAACCAGCATGTAGGCCATGACAGGTGAGAACAAATGTCTGTTTTGTTCCAGGAAATGCCAAACTGCATATATTTAAAAGCGACTCCAATGTCCTGTACTTTAGACTATGACAAGTGCATTAGAAAATACAAGCTCTCTTTGTTAGGCAACAGAAAACTCCTTACCTGTTTTTCAGGTGATAACCCGGACACAGCCATGTAGGTGCTGCCAATGGTTTTGATTTTTTCAATATCTTGAAACCTTTCTTCACCTAGCAACTAACAAAGAAGAGAGTTCATTGAATCACGTTTTATTGGATGCACAGCTCCCAAACGGTTTTTTATTTTTATTTTTCATCACTTGCGATTTGGAAGGTGTCAGTTCAGTGGCACTTTGCAGAAGGGCTAATGACCTGTGGTTTGTTTTTTTAAAAAAAAGCATAACTGATAGGAAACATTTAAGAATGTTTCAATCCATGGATGGAATAATATGCTGCAACTCACCAGGTTTGCACCAGTATGTGATTATCTGAATATGCATTTATGCAGTTGCGGATGGGACAGAATGAAGATGTTGGCATTTTGTGTTAATATTTGTGCATTTCCACACACCTGCACTACCGGAGAAGCTGAAGTGGCCTTCCTTCCCTGGCAGACTGAGGAGGTTGCAGCGCTCTGCCATTTACACAGAACATTCGTATCCTGACCCCATAACCAGAGTTCTCTGGGCACCGAGCCATGAAATTGGCAGCATGCAACCCAAGCATAATAACACAAATACAGCATAAAACAAAATGACCCAAAAAACCCTGTTTAGGCCATAACATCACGCTGGAAGATTGGGAAAGGTTATGGAAAATTGATTTAAAATTCACAGATTGTTCTTTGTTGAAAGAAAACTATATGAAAATGATGTATAGATGGTATATGACACCAGTGCAGTTAGGAAGAACGTATAAAACAGGTTCAAATCTGTGTTGGAAATGTAAGGAAAAAGAAGGGACTTTTTATCATACGTGGTGGGATTGTAGTAAAATTAAAAAAAATTGGGAAATGATATATCATGAGTTGAAGGAAATGTTCCAATGCTTTCTTGTTAGGGATTGTAGGAAAAGACCTGCCAAGGAAATTAAAAAACATTTTCATGTACGCGACAACGGCGGCAAGAGTTTTAATAGTACAAGGATGGAAGAATGAGGAAATCCTGACTAAAGAACTGTGGCAAGAGAAACTGATGGATTACACAGAATTGGCAAAACTGACGCATAAACTGCGACTTTAAAGAAGAATGGGAACATTTTACGAAGTAATTAAAGAAACAACTAAATTTCCACGGAGCAAATTCCTCCCGATCGGAGGAACTCCGCCATTGCCTGGAGGCGCCAACCCAGAAGTCCTCATTACTTAAAGAAACAACTAAATGAACTGGACTCCTTGGCAGGTATTGAATAAACATTCACAAACTCTTTATTGGTAATATACCGATCAACAAATTGAGGATCTTTACAACTTTATAACATGCAGAGAATAATATGTGCTGAGAAACCAGACAGAGGAGCTGGGGGAAGTCTGGGGTGGAAGGGGGGGTTCTTCTTTTTAGGGGAGGGGGAGGGGGAAATGGGGGGGGGATGAGGATGATGTATTTTTGATGAATTGTTATGTCAAAATTCCTAATAAAAAATACTTATAAAAAACCCCTGTTTTTGCACAAACCAGCTTACCCTAGCGACTGTTTCCTGACATGAGCCACACCAGGTTGCAGTCACTGCCCCTGCCAGCCCCCAAATATTCCTTTCCCCACTGTAATGGAAAACCTCTCCCAGCGATCAGTTGTGCTAGCAGAAGGGTTTCTATACATTTTATTGGGTTTTTTTGACATACAATTTCCAACAGTTATATAACATAACTTTTCATCTTATACAATGTTTTAGACTTCCATCAACGCCTCTGATGATTTTTGTTCTTTATCACTTATTCAGCATTTCTTAATTTCACCATTACTCTTAATTGCCATTACCGGTGACTAATAATTCTCCTCATAGTCTTCCCTGCAATATTTCAAATAATCCTCCTTACAAAACTTCTTGCAGTCCTACTAGCGTAATCTGTTCAGTACAATTACTTTCCAAATAGTTCGTATATTTACTCAATCTTCTAAGAATCTCTCATCCTGCAGGTTTTGAATCCTTCCAGTTAATTTATCAAGTTCTGCATAGTCCATCAATTTCATCCTCCATTCTTCTTGCTTCCATTTTTGTGCCAATAATATTCTTGCTGCTGTCATTGCATATAAAAACAACTTACAATCCTGTCTATTAATCCCATCACCTACACTGCCAAGTAAAAATGCTTCTGGTTTCTTAACAAATGTATATTTCAACATCTTTTTCATCTCATTATATATCATTTCCCAAGTCCTGTTTCATATTTTTAACTATCATTTTAGTTTTCTTTTTGTTCAATTTAAAACCTGCTACATGTCCGAATTGTTCTATCTCTTCTAATACTTCCTTGGCACTAATTAATGGTTCTTCTATTGTTAATACCAAGTCATCAGCAAAGGCTTTGACTTTATGTTCCTATGATAGCAGAGGGGTTTCTGGCTTGAGTTCGGTAGGGATTCAAGCTTCTCAGATGCCACCTCCCATGTTTGGGAAAAACGCATCGCAACACTCTGATTTCACATGAAGTGAAAGATTGCATTTTTATGACCGTCTCGATCACTTCGTCATCTCTGCACCCAACAGCAACTGATGACTAGAGGGCACACTGTTTGCCACACACTCTGTAAATCCAAACTGTGCTTTGAAATCTTCTGTTGGCATGAGACTGCAGTCCTGTCTACGCTCAAGGTCACTGCAGCCGTGCCCAGAATGCAGGACCTGGGCTTCTTAAAGCGTGCTTTGCAGAACGGCACAAATCTACAGACTGCTTGGAAACTTGACATGCCCTGCAAATGAGGCTTAATGCCCCCCCAAAGTCTTTAATAATAATAATAATAATAATAAATGTTGCAATGACCGTAATCTGCATTTTGCACCAGGATAATAGATGCCGTGTAAAGCAGTTTGATTTCACACTCCCTGCACACAAATCTTTGCAGGATCGAAAGGAGTGAGAAATGATCCCTGTAATGAGGGGAAAACTTAAAGCATTTCATGACAATATCAATATTGGTATTACCTGCACTGCGGGAGAGAGGAGGAAATGGAGCAATTAAGATTAGATGGGATACGCTCAACAGATAAATGAGAGCAAAACTGTGACTGTGTGCGAGTTTGAGAGAGAGGGTGCGAAGAATGGGAGGGAGAGGAATCACACTGTTTGATTCTTAAGAAAGCCACTTCTGCCCTAAGGAGGAGGTGGGGTTGTGGGCTTCATGGCCCCTCCACGCACATGGTGGGTGGAGGCCAGCCCCCATGCGATTGGGGAGATTCCCGGCCGTGTCACCCCTGGCCAGCCAATCGGCTGGCTCAGGGGCATGGCCTGCCCTATAAAGGCAGGATGCGGCCGGGGAACTCCCTCTTTGCCGCCGACCAGCTGTTCCTGCTTTTCCCACCCTACCGCCCTATAAGGTTTTTCGTTCCTTGACCTTGCTATGGACCTTAGTTGGTTGCTGTTGAGGCGCCTGGTAGGAATTTTTCCACTTGGTAAATTGGCACCAGCCACCTGGTTTTCGCCTACCTCATAGCAAATCGTCACAACTTGCTGGGTATTGGCGGTTAGGCATTGGTATTGTTCTGTAGATGGAAGAGGGGTGGTAGCGCCATCACCTGCCCCACATATTGAAGGCTAGTCTGGTAAAGGATTCTTGGGGGCGTCGCCCTGTCTGTAGCCTAAGGAGGTGAGGGCCTAAGGCACGCCCCCTAACGGTGACCCCGGGGGAGTTCCTAGTTGATGTGCATCAGCAGGACTCCCCCTATTGGTGGTTAACCCTTCCCAGACTTCAAGCGGATGGGCTGAAGTTGGATATACAGTGGTACCTCGGGTTAAGAACTTAATTCGTTCTGGAGGTCTGTTCTTAACCTGAAACTGTTCTTAACCTGAAGCACCACTTTAGCTAATGGGGCCTCCCGCTGCCACCGTGCCGCCGGAGCATGATTTCTGTTCTTTGTTTCTGTCCTGAAGCAAAGTTCTTAACCCAAGGTACTATTTCTGGGTTAGCGGAGTCTATAACCTGAAGCGTATGTAACCCGAGGTACCACTGTAGTCGGTTAGGACCGGTGCCTAAGCCAATACCGCTCATCACCTGTAACCAATGAAATTGTGGCCTTTTTAACCCCATTAACCTTAATAATTGTTTCTTGTGTCATTATTTTCACCGGGGGGGGGGGGGGGGACTGGCCACGCAAACATAAGCCCAGCTGGATCAGGCCAAACTCCCATTTAGTTGAGCATCCTTATCTCACAGTGGCCAGCTAGATATCTATGGGAAGTTCACAAGCAGGACCTGGGTGCAACAACCATCTACCATTTTTTTTGGAAGCAGCAAATGGTTCTGGATATATTGTTGTTTTGTTGTTTAGTCGTGTCCGACTCTTCATGACCCCATGGAACAGAGCACGCCAGGCACTCCTTTCTTCCACTGCCTCCCGCAGTTTGGTCAAACTCATGCTGGTAGCTTCGAGAACAATGTCCAACCATCTCGTCCTCTGTCGTCCCCTTCTCCTTGTGCCCTCCATCTTTCCCAACACCAGGGTCTTTTCCAGGGAGTCTTCTCTTCTCATGAGGTGGCCAAAGCATTGGAGCCTCAGCTTCACAATCTTTCCTTCCAGTGAGCACTCAGGGCTGATTTCCATAAGAATGGATAGGTTTGATCTTCTTGCAGTCCATGGGACTCTCAAGAGTCTCCTCCAGCACCATAATTCAAAAGCATCAATTCTTCGGCGATCAGCCTTCTTTATGGTCCAGCTCTCACTTCCGTACATCACTACTGGGAAAACCATAGCTTTAACTATATGGACCTTTGTTGGCAAGGTGATGTCTCTGCTTTTTAAGATGCTTTTTAAGGTTCTGTATATAAGTTGCTGTAAACCGCAGGAGGGGAGGACGGGCTTGTGCTTGGGTCCTATTTGCTGGTTCCCTGTAGGCATACTGTCGTAATGTCCTTATTGGCTCATAAGGCCAGACACTTCATTGGCTGTGCGAGGTCACAGCTGCGGCACTTAATTGAACTGTCTCAGCTCCTTTCCTTCATTTAAGTCTGCTGAAAGAGGCTTCTGGTGGAAGTCAATCAACTGTGTCTCCAAATCAAAAACAGATTAACAACTGGCAAAGGACTGCATCACCTCCTCTTGCTTCCCAAACTGATCGTTATATATACCTAACGATGTCAGGAGTTGCCCCTAATTGGATCCTTTATAAATTAAGCGGTCAGTGCAAGAATAGAAGGTTAAGTTTCTCAATGAGGCTGATGCTTTCTGACTTTCTCGGCACTATGGGAAAATCCTAGCCAGTGTTGCGCTTCTTATGTGCTGTTGCAGGAATTTATGTATAGGTTGGGGGGGTGGGGGGTTGCCCCTCCAGCAGATATCATGCACATGCAGCCCACTACCAAAACCAGCACAATCGCTTTTGTGATTTGTCCCCACGAAACACTTCATCACAGTTTCTTCCTATCTATTCAAAGGGCCTTTGCTGCACGATACCAAATGTAACAATTCACCTGATCAATGCATCTATGTACTGGCTCACTGGGAAAACTTCAGAAATTCATAGACATGTGAGCTCAGCTACTCAGCAGCCCCTTTGCCTGAGTGATAATCCCTGGCATCCTGATACCTGAGTGCCAGACAGGTAGCCATTCCAGAAATAACAAACCCAGATGAAGACAAAAGGGTATGATTAACTTGGATGGGAAACAGGGAAATGTAAATATCTTTTTTTTTACACTTGATGGGTGTTTGGTGGAGGACAAGGAGAACCATGGGGCAGGGTCCAGGATGCTCAGATTACTGCCACTAGACCTCCCCATTCATGATGTAATCATGATGTGTTAGTGATGTAGTTTGGGGGGGGGGTGTAACATGGGGATTCACAGCTAATAAAAGTTTGGGGGCTCTTTTGTTCGGGGCTTCCATCTTGTTCCACCTTGTGGCAGGTGGGAGTTCTGTCGCGACAGTCTTCAATAAAGACTAAGCCTACTGGCTGCTGTTTTGCTCTGGTATTCCTGGCTGGTGTCCTTGTTATTTTGTCCAAGGGAGCCCTCAGATTTCTCCGTTAAGAGTGCTCAAATGGAATAAGGGCCAGATCAGGACCAGGTAACTTGAGAAGTCACCCTACCCCTTAAATATCCAGTAGGCAGCTGCATTCTGCAAGAGATTTTCTCCTTGAAGTCCCCCCCCCCCCAAATATCACAGTAACTCAGAGTAGGTCCTTCAATGTGACTGACCCTGTTCTGTGGAACAGCCTCTCCATTGAGAAATGAGGGGAGGCCATCGCCTGTACCCCCTCTTGAAACAATTGAAGTGGTTTTTGCCTTAGGTTTAAAAACAATGCAAAATGAACGAAATCTCCAGTTGTTTTTTGCACTGTTTTTTAAAAAAAACATTTTAGCTGTTATTGTTATATGTTTGCATTTCACCTTAAAGCACATGTAAAAGGCATTTCATGATTATTTAATATAATTACTAATATTGTTGGATATGTTTCATTTCTAAAGCATGCTGTTTTGTTCCAGCTGCAGCGCGAAAAACAAAGCCATTAATAAATACACCGATAGCTGGGTAAAAACTTGGGCATAAAATTGAGTTTTTATATCGATAGACACAGTGGGAGAGGATTGCCGGCAGTGTTTGAAAAGCTGAACACCTCTTTGAAATGTCTCTGAGGTGCATTACAACACAAGCTATTGAACGTTCCCGTCTTAAAGGCTACCTCTGCCATGCCCTCGGCTTGTCGAGCTATACAGATTTGTACAATTGCTCAAAATGTCACCTTGAAGTGAGGGGGAGAGAGAGTCAGAGTTTCAGGGAACATTATTTCCTTCAGCTTGAAATGGCAAGCTGGCAAGCATGGCCAGGTAGAGGCTCCAGAGTGTGAAGAGCCAAGCTGGAACAACCATCCCATCTCTACTGTCTGAAATGGCTTGCTGGCTTTCCCGAGGAATTGCACTTTCAAGTAGCTGGCGTGCTTGTCTCTTGATACATCCTTTG
The DNA here is from genome assembly GCF_951804945.1 of Podarcis cretensis. Lineage (NCBI taxonomy): Eukaryota > Metazoa > Chordata > Lepidosauria > Squamata > Lacertidae > Podarcis > Podarcis cretensis. Next base: position 82,429,377 of record NC_137176.1, read on the forward strand.
ATCTGCATTTCCTGATGTTTGTGCACATGTAACCAAGACACAGACAGCATCTTAAAAAGCAGAGACATCACCTTGCCAACAAAGGTCCGTATAGTTAAAGCTATGGTTTCCCCAGTAGTGATGTATGGAAGTGAGAGCTGGACCATAAAGAAGGCTGATCGCCGAAGAATTGATGCTTTTGAATTATGGTGCTGGAGGAGACTCTTGAGAGTCCCATGGACTGCAAGAAGATCAAACCTCTCCATTCTGAAGGAAATCAGCCCTGAGTGCTCACTGGAAGGACAGATCCTGAAGCTGAGGCTCCAATACTTTGGCCACCTCATGAGAAGAGAAGACTCCCTGGAAAAAACCCAGATGTTGGGAAAGATGGAGGGCACAAGGAGAAGGGAACAACAGAGGACGAGGTGGTTGGACAGTGTTCTCGAAGCTACCAGCATGAGTTTGACCAAACTGCGGGAGGCAGTGGAAGAAAGGAGTGCCTGGCGTGCTCTGGTCCATGGGGTCAGGAAGAGTTGGACACGACTAAACGACTAAACAACAACAACAACCAAGGCACACAGCAGCTCAGAATCCATGAGGGGGAGCCCAATGAGAGAGAAACTCAAAGAATGCAACAAAAGTCGGTGAAATGCAACAGTGGAGACCTAGCAGAGGTGTTATCTCAGGACTCCGAGGCACAAACTGTATTTTGAGAAGCACTGCCATATGCCAGCGCTGGACACCTGTGTCATTTCAAGCACAGGGAAGACGTATTGCAGAAATGAGGAGCCTGGGGCCTGGGAAGCAAATGTGGCCCCTTAGCTCTCTCTATCTGGCCCCTGGGAGGGCCCCAGGCCACATAACCTCTCCCTGGGCCACATTGCTCCCTGCCCTGCTTCTGCCCTGGCTAGAATTCACCCTTCAGCTCTTCTGATGCTCAGAGCTGTCTTTCCCATATGGCTTAGTGGTTCGTTGCGCCAGGGCGCCGGCCTCTCAGGGGCGCCCCAGTGAGTGGGGGAGCTGCGCTTCTTTGCTGGCGGCCTCCCCTTTCCCTGCACACCTGCCAGCTGCTCCCCGTCAAACATATGGCTGGCGGGCATGCAGCTTCCCTCCCAAGCCTTTCCCGCAGCAGCATGGGGGAGAGTTGCGTACCCCTCCCATGGCTGGCAGTGTGCAGCTTTGCCCCCCCCCCATTATCCATGGTAATTTGGGGGTGCAGAGTGGATATTTGCACCCTGGCGCTGCATCTGCTAAAGATGGCCCTGTTGATGCTTCTTACTAGCCTGGATGGAGGGCAGAGAGGGGCATGTATGGAAACTAGCCAATTGCACAAGGTGAAATTTACATTTGTTGCTCTGCCCACTTCTATCCCTGTCCACTACTGATCCGTGGCCCCTGCAGAGTTGCCGGGAAGGGAATGCGGCCCTTGGTTTGACAAAGAGTCATTTCCCTTGCCTCATTGTTACCAGAATAAGCAGTTGTGTTTGGTGCTATATACGGGGGGGGGGGGGGAGTATTTGATCCCCTGCTAAATTTGCCCGTTTGCCCTCTGACGAAGAAATGACCAGTATATAATTTTCATGGTAGGTTTATTGTAGCTGTGAGAGACAGAATAACAACAGGAAAAACCCCAGAATCCCAGAAGACAAAAGTCAGGGTTTTCCTGTTGTTATTCTGTCTCTCACAGCTACAATAAACCTACCATTAAAATTATGGACTGGTCATTTCTTCATCAGAGGGCAAACTTAGCAGGGGACCAAATACTCCCCCCCCCGACTATATATATATATATATATACAGTAGCACCTCGGCTTACGTTGCCCTTGGGTAACATAAACTTCAGGTTGCGAAAGTGGCAAACCCGGAAGAGTTTTGGCGAGCGCGCATGCACAGAAGTGCTCTACCGCACCACGCGCATGCGCAGAAGTGGTCCCCCTGGTTGCGGAAACCTCGGGATTTGACTGGAGCTCTGGAATGGATTCTGTCCGCAACTGGAGGTACCACTGTATATATTTGCATCACTGGAGTCTGGCAGCCAAAGGTTAGGCTATGTGTCAGGGATTCTTTAGTTGTGATTTCTGCACTGCAGGGGGTTGGTCTAGAGGACCTTTGGGGATCCCATCTCTACAATTTGATTTCAAATTAATATACAGACTTCCTCCACTTTGGGTCTCCTGCTTGCATATTTTTTCTTCCGGCTCTCCCTCTCACATATCCTTCTCTTACGGCTTCTTTTCCAACCTTCGCTTCCCAAATATCCCAGCTTCCCCTGCTGTTCTGCTTTCTTGGGCTGCTGCCTTCTTCCCAAAGCCCTCGACTTTTTCTTTCCTCTGCCCTTCTGTCTGTTCCATGGGACGCACGCGACTGAGCCAATGGGAACGAGAGTCCTTTCGGGGGAGAGCAGCTGAGCCAATCGGAGTGCGGAAATCTTTCACCTGCCTTCTGTGCCACCAGGGCAGCTCGGCCAATCATTGCCCAAGAACTCATTATCAACCCCCGCCTCCCAAAACCCCCTCAGCACATTACCATATAGATTGAAATAAAAGCAGCAGAAATCACTGCATGGAGGTTAAACTAATGTAATGACTGAGCTGGTGCAAATGCCAGGCCTCCCGACCCTGACCGCCTGTTTTCTTAAATTTCATTCCACTGCACACACACACACACACACACACACACGCACACGCCCAAAAACGCCACCAAGGGCTGCAAAATTACCTCATCGAAGTCTGCAATGATTTCGTTCAGCAGACGCAGACATTCCACTCCCTGGTTGTTCATTTCAGTCTGGGAATAGAAGTCGGCAAAGCCCGGGATGGAAGCAAACATGACGCCAACAGCGTCGTAGGACTGGGAATACAGTTCCTAGGGATAGCCGAAGAGCAAAAGGACAGAGAGAAGAAAAATGCAGCAAAGTGAGATATTGTAGGTAGCAGACTGAAGGGGGCGGGCAGCGAGTTTCATTGCCCGCAGTTAACACGCCATAGAGTTTTGCGCATCTTGTGAGCAAGAGGAAGGACAGGTGTTTGGTACTTGCTCATCAATTAACCGTAGAGGTATATCAATAATAATAATAATAATAATAATAATAATAATTTATATCCCGCCCATCTGGCTGGGTTTCCCCAGCCACTCTGAGTTGCTCCCAGCAGAATATTAAAAACACAGTAAACTTCCCTAAATAGGGAAAAAACTTCCCTAAATAGGGCTGCCTTCAGATGTCTTCTAAAAGTCAGATAGTTGTTTATTTCCTTGACATCTGGATGCTGTTTAGTTGGAATTCCTGCAGTGCAGGGGGTTGGGCTCAATATCCCTTAGAGTCCCTTCCAACTCTACGGTTTTATGATTCTATGATATACAACGGTAGATGAAGGACTCAGCCACATTAGTCAAAATACAGCGTTATAAATGCATCGTAACACTGTGATACCAGATGGCGCTGAAATCACAACTCAACGATATTTTCAATTGCGAGCTTTACAACTTTTTTTTTTTTTTGCAGAACGTATTCAGAACGTTTCTTATAGCTGTTTAGATCTAGCCCTAGGATGCAGGGCTGGCCTCTGGCAACTGGCTTTGGCTGCCATGAAAGGGCTGCAAGGTTTAATGTATGTAAAAGGTAAAGGGACCCCTGACCATTAGGTCCAGTCGTGACCGACTCTGGGGTTGCGGCGCTCATCTCACTTTATTGGCCGAGGGAGCCGGCATACAGCTTCTGGGTCGTGTGGCCAGCATGACTAAGCCACTTCTGGTGAACCACAGCAGCGCACGGAAACGCCGTTTACCTTCCTGCCGGAGTGGTACCTATTTATCTACTTGCACTTTGACATGCTTTTGAACTGCTAGGTTGGCATGAGCAGGGACCGAGCAACGGGAGCTCACCCTGTTGCGGGGATTCGAACCGCTGACCTTCTGATCGGCAAGTCCTAGGCTCTGTGGTTTAACCCACAGTGCCACCTGTGTCCCGTAATGTATGTAAGATGTGCTTAATTTATTTAGAAGTCACAAATACAGCAAGGCCACTTGATACAAGCAAGAGCCTGCATGTGTGAGCCACGTGCCTCGCAGTGGCAGCGAAGCTATTTGATGTGCAAAATTCTTTGTGCCCATCACCTCCTTACGTGGCTGCAGGGGTCTCAACCATGCCGTCAGCACAGCGATGCTTATGGAACAATTCATACTACGGCCACAGATGGGCGGGGTATAAATATAATTATTATTATTATTACTATTATTATTATTATTATTATTATTATTATTATTATTGGATTATGCATGAAAAAATATTCACTCTTCCATTCCCCTTTCCTGCAGAGCAGTGAAGCTCACATTTTAGGTAGATGAGCATTTTCTGCATTAAAGCACCAACAAGCCAGTGAGCTGATTCACAAATCTTCAGCAGGCATGATAATGAAAGAGGCTGAGAGAGAGGGGAAATGGATTATTATCCTGAGAGATCAGAGTCTGAAAATAACAGGCATAAATGGCAAACTATGCAGAGAGTGCTCTCTGCACAGCAAGAACAGATGTAGCTTAGCATAACAATGGCCTAGTTCCCAAGTTGAGAGCAGTACACCTGGCTTGAGAGCAGTACATGTGAAAAGGATCTAGGAGTCTTGGTTGACCACAAACTTGACATGAGCCAACAGTGTGATGCGGCAGCTAAAAAAGCCAATGCAATTCTGGGCTGCATCAATAGGAGTATAGCATCTAGATCAAGGGAAGTAATAGTGCCACTGTATTCTGCTCTGGTCAGACCTCACCTGGAGTACTGTGTCCAGTTCTGGGCACCACAGTTCAAGAAGGACACTGACAAACTGGAAAGTGTCCAGAGGAGGGCAACCAAAATGGTCAAAGGCCTGGAAACGATGCCTTATGAGGAACGGCTAAGGGAGCTGGGCATGTTTAGCCTGGAGAAGAGGAGGTTAAGGGGTGATATGATAGCCATGTTCAAATATATAAAAGGATGTCACATAGAGGAGGGAGAAAGGTTGTTTTCTGCTGCTCCAGAGAAGCGGACACGGAGCAATGGTTCCAAACTACAAGAAAAAAGATTCCACCTAAACATTAGGAAGAACTTCCTGACAGTAAGAGCTGTTCGACAGTGGAATTTGCTGCCAAGGAGTGTGGTGGAGTCTCCTTCTTTGGAGGTCTTTAAGCAGAGGCTTGACAACCATATGTCAGGAGTGCTCTGATGGTGTTTCCTGCTTGGCAGGGGGTTGGACTCGATGGCCCTTGTGGTCTCTTCCAACTCTATGATTCTATGATTCTAAGTCGCCTTAAACCATAGTTCAAAACAAACTTAGTTCAATGTTCATAGTTCATAGTTCATAGTCATGTGGCTAACATTTTTGCCCTGCGCATTCCCCTCTATTTATAGGCGATGAAAATAAGGCAGGGGGCATCTTGTTTTATTCCTTATTTAATATTCCATTGATACCCCATGTTTCCTCAAGGAAACGATGGCTGTCCATCTCACCAGATGGTCCTCACAGCACCTTGTGAGGTAGGCTGAGATACAGTGACTGGACCAAATTATCTTCATGGCTGAGTGAGGATTTGAACCCCAGTCTCCCAGGTCATGGTCCGATACCCTAACCCAGGGGTAGCCAACCTAAGGCCCATGGGCCGGATGTGACCCAATCGCCTTCTCAATCCGGCCCATGGACAGTCCAGGAATCAGCGTGGTTTTACATGAGTAGAATGTGTCCTTTTATTTAAAATGCATCTCTGGGTTATTTGTGGGGCCTAGGAATTCGTTCATTTCCCCCCCTTAAAAATATAGTCCGGCCCACCACATGATCTGAGGGACGGTGGACCGGACCACGGCTGAAAAAGGTTGCTGACCCCTGCCCTAACCACTATACCACCCTGGTTCATTTCACTTATTTTAAGGGGAGAATCTTCCAAAATTCCTGCATTTGGGACCTCCTTTCATCTTGGTGTCAGGAGCAATCAATGGCTGTTATTACAATAAAAATAAAAATAGTAATACTGCACCCCCCCAATCCATTGTTTGCAGTGGAGGTGTTTATTATGGTAGTTTTTAATAAGGTCTAACAATTTAAAAAAATGTATGGGAGGCAATCCAGAGGGCAACAAAATATCACCTCAAGGACCACCTCTTCCCATATGAACTGACCCAGACCCTGAGATCATCTTCTGAGGCCCTCCTTCGTGTGCCTCCTCCTTGAGAAGTCCAGAGAGTGGCAACACGAAAACAGGGCCTTCTCTGCAGTGGCTCCCCGTCTATGGAACGCTCTCCCCAGGGAAGTTCACCTGGCGCCTTCATTATACACCTTTAGGTGCCAGGCAGAAACGTTCTTTTTTAACCAGGCCTTTGGTTGATCTTAATGACACCCAACACCCTTTTAGAATGTGGCTTTGGGGTGGGGGGTGTTACTGGGTTATTGCTTTTGGTTTGATTTTATATGTTGTGGTCTTGTTGTGAACCGCCCTGAGACCTCCGGGTATAGGGCGGTGTATAAGTTGAATAAAATCATCATCATCATCATCATCATCATCATCATCATCATCATCATCTTCAAAACTAAATCTTGACACTAGGAAAACACCCACCATCATGGTCAAAACTGAATGTTCCTTTGAAAGAACTGTAAGTGGGATAGCTCAGCTGGTAAAGCATAAGATTCTTAATTTCAGGGTCACGGGTTTGAGTCCCACTTTGGGTGAAAGATTTCTGCATTGCAGGGGGTTGGACTAGATGATCCTCGTGGTCCCTTCCAACTCTACAAATCTGTGATTCTGTATGCACAGTGTCAGCAGAATTGTTTGCTGCAATACTCAGGGAGAGCATTCCACAGATGGGGAGCCACTGCAGAAAAGGCCTTTTCTCACGTTGCCACCCTCTGGACCTCTCAAGGAGAAGATACATGAAGGAGGGCCTCAGAAGATGATCTCAGGGTCCGGGTAGGTGCATATGGGAAGAGGCAGCCCTTGAGGAAATATTTTGTTGCCCTCTGGATTGCCTCCCATACATTTTTTAAAATTGTTAGACCTTATTATAAACTCCTTAGTGGTGTTTCATCGCAGCAGGAGGCAGACCAGCAGCTCCCTGTTCAGGTGAGTGGCAGAGTGTAAGGGAATGGCGACAAATTGTGCCTTACCTCTAACACAGTTCATTTCAGACTTGGAATTTGGGTTTTCTTGCTCCATGGTTGAAATATACTTGGAGTGGAGATTGGATTTCATGCTCTTTATTCAGCTCATAGTGGTGAGGAGGAATAAAAGTTCCCCCAAAGTATCTGCTTTATATACATTAGTTACACAATGGGCTGCACGTGATTGCCTAATTCTGGGATTCTCCTGTAGGCCAATCAGGTTGTGGATTCACTTCCATCTGGAACTGGATTGGGTGGCTCCTGCAGACCAATCATACTGCTGCATTGTTCTAGGACCAATCAGACTGCTGCATTCTGAATCCTATTGTTCTAGGACCAATCAGACTGCTGCATTTTGGATCCTATTGTTCTAGGACCAATCAGACTGCTGCATTTTGGATCCTATTCAACTCGGTACATAACAATGGTTATTATAAATAAGGTTTTAGAACTCTTGGCTGGGACCCAGACATGCATCCATGCACTGAAGTGTTAAGCCAGAGCTTTGCTTGCTGTTTTCTTTCCACTGCTTCCCCATTTTGCTGAAGAGGCAAGCCTTTTCAGCAGCTTGTCTCTTCAGCAGCAGGAATTTCACCAGCTGTGAAGACCCAACTGTACAAGATTTTTAAATGCTGCTCATTCTTAGGTGATAAATATATCCGAGCCAAAATATTACATACTTCATTATCTCGGTCCTTTTCCAAGAAGTGACGGGCAACGTGGCTCGGAAGGATATTACGCAGCATGTTTTCGTTGTGCTCTCTTAACTCCTTCATCTCGTTGATTTCTTCTTTGGCTTGGCCACGCCACAGGAAGTCCAACCTGGCTGTGTATTCAAGCTGTAGAGGTGAGGAGAGGAAGGGGAAACGAATTAAATGTTAAGTCGCTTAGGGTTTTAATTACGTGAGCAAGTCAGGCACTGTGAGTTAGACGCCAGTCTCACTTGGAGATGGGCCTTCCCTTCCCCATTTCATCCTCACAACAGACCTGTGAGGTAGGTTAGGTAGTGTCAGGGAACTGCCATTGGAGCCAGAGGAGGAGGGAAGGCTCCAAAGGGATGCCGGAGAGGGTCCCAGTAGGGAGAGAGGCAGCCCATCCGCTGGGGAAGGAAATCAGCGTAACACCAGTGGAGGAGGGGGGCAGATGGGGGAATCGGAGAGAAGGCTCCAGAACTCCTCGCAGGAGACCAGCGGGGAGAGTAAGGGTCCTCCGCTGCCCACACCCTCCCTGCACAGAAGACTTCCGCGCAGGGAGAGTAGGAGGAGACTGGGCGTCAAAGAACTTCTTTGCTGGAAGAAGTTCAAGAAACGCCCACTGACGGATTCTGCCAGCGATTGAGGCAGCCACGGATGGGTGGCTGTCCGGACAGAAAGGGTTCACCCAGGTAACCCAGCCAGGTGTGGCGCCAATTTATGCACGAGCAACCCCCTAGAACCATTACAGGTAGGGTTGCCATATTTTGAAGAGCAAAAAAGAGGACACATTTGCCAACTTCTGCTTTTAACTACAGATCCCTGACGACTCTCATTTCAATACCCCTACTATACGTAGGCTATAGAAGTTGGGATATATTGCTGGTAGCAATGTTCTTAACTTTCAACAAAATAATAATAATAATAATAATAATACATATTTCTCACTCACTTGCCACATGAAAGTATTTGGGCCCATGTTCCCATCTTTGTGAACACAAGTGTGCACAGAACAATTGATTAAACTGTTTAACATGTACACTGGACACTCAGGTTGCGAACATGATCTGTGTGGGAGGCACTGCTGCCACCCACAGCGCTGCGTCTGTGCATGTGTGGGTTGCGATTTGGTGCTTCTGCGCATGCGTGACCGCCAAAACCTAGAAGTAACCCGTTCCGGTACTTCCGGGTTTCGGCAGGTCCATAACCTGAAAACATGCAACCTGAACCATCTGTAACGCGAGGTATGACTGTACATTCCATTCATTAAAATCAGTGAGGAGTGGGAGTGCGATGCATGGGGCTTTAAAAATTGTTTTTATTAAATATACAGTGGTACCTTGGCTTACGAACTTAATCCGTTCCGGAAGTCCATTCTTAAACGAAAGCGTTTTTAAACCAAGAATGAGAGGCACAAATACAAGATGGGTGACACCTGGCTTGAGAGCAGTACATGTGAAAAGGATCTAGGAGTCTTGGTTGACCACAAACTTGACATGAGCCAACAGTGTGACGCGGCAGCTAAAAAAGCCAATGCAATTCTGGGCTGCATCAATAGGAGTATTGCATCTAGATCAAGGGAAGTAATAGTGCCACTGTATTCTGCTCTGGTCAGACCTCACCTGGAGTACTGTGTCCAGTTCTGGGCACCACAGTTCAAGAAGGACACTGACAAACTGGAACGTGTCCAGAGGAGGGCAACCAAAATGGTCAAAGGCCTGGAAACGATGCCTTATGAGGAACGGCTAAGGGAGCTGGGCATGTTTAGCCTGGAGAAGAGGAGGTTAAGGGGTGATATGATAGCCATGTTCAAATATATAAAAGGATGTCACATAGAGGAGGGAGAAAGGTTGCTTTCTGCTGCTCCAGAGAAGCGGACACGGAGCAATGGTTCCCAACTACAAGAAAGAAGATTCCACCTAAACATTAGGAAGAACTTCCTGACAGTAAAAGCTGTTTGACAGTGGAATTTGCTGCCAAGGAGTGTGGTGGAGTCTCCTTCTTTGGAGGTCTTTAAGCAGAGGCTTGACAACCATATGTCAGGAATGCTCTGATGGTGTTTCCTGCTTGGCAGGGGGTTGGACTCGATGGCCCTTGTGGTCTCTTCCAACTATGATTCTATGATTCTATAAGGCATGCTTTCCCATAGCAGTGGGGGACTCAATTTACAAATGGAACACACCCAACAGGAAGTGAAACATGTTCTTATTCCAAGGCAACGTTCACAAACCAAAACATCTACTTTTGCAGCGTTCTTAATCCAAGTTGTTCATGAAGTAAGCTGTTCTTAAACCAAGGTACCACTGTGTGTGTGTGTGTGGACAAACTATCAATGGCTCCAAGCCATGATGGCTCTGTTCTGCCTCCACAGTCTGAATACCAGTTCCTGGAAACTACAGGAGAGTAGAGTGCTTTTATGCTCGAGTCCTGGCTATGGGTGTCCTACAAGCATTTGGTTGGCCAATGTGAGAACAGGATGCTGAAGTAGATGGGCCATTGACCTGATCCAGCGGATCCTCCTCTTAGGTGATATACCAAGAAAAAAAGCACACCAAGAACTCCGGCCAATGTACTCGCAAATCAATAGTCAATAGTAACAAAAACTAATCCATTCAAAAGTATATATTCTTTTTTTTTTTTTTTATTAATTTTTTAGAAAAATTTTCTTTTACAGATTTAAATAACACATTCACATCAACCATAATGCCAAATTCTTTTGGACTTCCCCCCGCTTCCTCCACAATCCTCATAATTTTATATTTATTTCACATTTCCTTTATAATTGTATTGCCAGTTAATTAATCTTTACAACTCTTATCCCTCCCACAATACCCTTTCTCATCACAAAGCCTCTTTAAATCCAACTAGCGTTGTCTGTTCATCACAAATATTTTCCAGATAAATCGTAAACTTTCTCCAGTCCTGTGTGAACTTGTGATCTTTTTGGTATCTAATTTTTCCTGTCAGTTTGTCTAGTTCAGCAAAGTCCATCAATTTCCGTCTCCATTCTTCCAATGTTGGTAATTCTTCTTGTTTCCATTTTTGAGCCATTAAAATTCTTGCCGCAGTCACTGCATATTGAAAAAGTTTATAATCACTTCTATTAATTTCTCTTCCTGTAATTCCTAACAAGAAAGCTTCTGGTTTCTTCACAAACGTGTATTTAAACATCCTTTTCAACTCATTATATATCATTTCCCAGAAGCCTTTTACTTTCTTACACTCCCACCACATATGGTAAAATGTCCCTTCCCTCTCTTTACACTTCCAACATTTGTTACATGTCTTATACATTTTTGCTAATTTTACGGGAGTGATATACCATCTATATACCATTTTCATAATATTTTCCTTTATCGTCATGCATGCAGTGAATTTCATATTTTCCTTCCACACCTTCTCCCAGTCTGCTAACTGTATATTATAACCAAAATCCCTGGCCCAGTGTATCATAACTGACTTAACTTCTTCGTCCTTTGTTTGCCATTCCAGTAACATTTTGTACATTTTTGACAATACCTTATAGTCATTATTAATTATTTCCTTCTGAAATCTAGACTCTCCTTCAATATATTTCCTCTCTTTACAATCCTTCTTAAACATATCATTTGTTTGGAAGTAGTGCAACCAATCATATACATATTTTTTAACTTGCTCATATGGCTTCAGTTTCCATTTCCCCCCTTCTTTAATTACAATATCTCCATAAGTCATCCAATCCTCTCTCATGTTTATCTTTTTAACACTCATGACCTCTAGTGGGGATAACCAATGTGGTACATTTGGTTCCAAAATATTTTGGTACCTGTCCCATATTTCTATAAGGGCACCTCTGAAAATGTGGTTGGCAAAACTTTTATGAGCTTTCTTCTTTCCTGCCCATAAATAGGCATGCCAGCCAAACCTATTATCAAACCCTTCCAAGTCCAGTAGCTTATTGTCTTTTAGTGTTATCCAATCCTTTATCCACCAGAGACAAGATGCTTCATAATAAAGTTTCAGGTCCGGCAGGGCGAAGCCACCTCTTTCTTTCGCATCAGTTAGTAGTTTAAATTGTATTCGTGGCTTTTTGCCCTGCCAGATATATTTTGAGATCATTCTTTGCCAATCTCTGAAGATCTTTGTCCCCTTGATTATTGGGATCATTTGAAATAGAAACAACATCCTTGGAAGCACACTCATCTTAATTGAAGAAATTCTGCCCCAAAAGGATAACTTCATCCTACTCCACACTTCGAGGTCTCTCTTAATATTGTTCCAAATTGTCACGTAATTGTTTTGGAATAAGTCAATATTTTTTTGGGTTAACCATATTCCTAAATATTTTACCTTCTTCGCCACTTCCATCTCTGTTTCTCTTTGCACTTCTTCAATCGCGCTTTGATCCAGATTCTTCACCATAAGTTTAGTTTTCCTTTTATTTAATACAAATCCGGCCACTCTTCCAAATTGATCAATTTCTTTTATGACTTCTTTTAAACTATTTGTCGGATCTTCCATCGTAATTACCAGATCATCGGCAAAGGCTTTAACTTTATATTGGTTTTGACCTACTGTTACCCCCTTTATTAATTCATTTTGTCTGATAGAACTCAGTAGGACCTCCAGAACCATGATGAATAACAGTGGTGAGAGAGGGCATCCCTGTCTTGTACCCTTCTTTATTTTCACTTCCTCTGTAATTACATTATTTACTATCAATTTAGCTCTTTGTTCTGTATATATCGCCTTTATACCATTATAAAAATCTTCTCCCACTTCCATCATTTCCAAATTTTTCAGCATAAATTCCCATGAAACATTATCAAACGCTTTCTCTGCATCCACAAACATTAAAACAGCTTGTCTCTCATTGCTGGCAGTCAAATATTCCAAAATGTTTATTATATTTCTTACATTATCCTTCATATGTCTGCCAGGTAAGAAACCTGCTTGATCTTTATGGATATGCTGTTGCAATATCTTCTTAAATCTTGATGCTAAAATACCCGAAAAAATCTTATAATCTGTGTTTAGCAGAGATATCGGTCTATAATTCTTCACTTGTGTGAGATCAGAGTCTTGTTTAGGTATGAGTGTTATGAAGGCTTCTTTCCATGTTCCTGGTATGTCCTGTTGTTTCAAGATGTTGTTCATAACTTCTTTAAGTGGTACCGTCAAGGAGTCCCTCATTTCTTTATAGTACGTTGCTGTAAATCCATCTGGTCCTGGTGCCTTTCCTTTTTTCATCTGTTTTATAATTTCTACTATCTCCTCATTCTCTATTGGAGCATTCAGTCTGTCTTTCATTTCTGTCGGGATCTTTTGCACCTTTTTTCCTTTCAAAAAGTTCTCTATCTTCTTTATATTGTTTTTCTCTCGCTTTGCATATAGATGTTTGTAGAAATCCAAAAATCCTTTTCTGATACCTTTTGGGTTCTCTATTTCCTCGCCATCCACAATAATTCTGTTAATTGTACCTTGCTCTTTCCTTTTTTTTATTTGCCATGCCAGCCATTTTCCAGGTTTATTTGCGAATTCAAAGTTCCTTTGTCTCAGCCTTTTAATGTTCCATTCAACTTCTTTGTTTATAATCATGGCGAATTGTGTCTGCAGAATTTTAATATTTTGTTTTATATATTCTGACAAGCATTACAAACTCAAATAGAGATTACAAACACTAACAGAGATTACAAACTCAAACTCATAAAAATATGTATGACACAATAATTCATTACAGAATTAGAGATAAGAGTTTATGAGTAGAGATAAGTTCATGTTAGTCCAGATTCGTCATAGAGGTCTTAGTTTCAATCACTGAGCAGAAGTCAGAAGTCAGTTATGGATTAGAAACCAGGACAGGGCCCTGTTTCAATGTATTCACCTTCATCAGCTAATTTTTAAAGGGTTGTGTAAGTTTGAAGACTTTTGGATAAATAGATCCTGTTATTTTCTACGTTTCTCAAGGATAACAACTACGTGTGGGTAGGTCAATGTGTATCTTGAGCTTTTCTGTGCATTTTCAATTTGGAAGTGAGCCTGTCACTGATACTTTTGAATGGATTAGTTTTTGCTACTATTGACTATTGATTTGCGAGTAGGGACCACTCCCACTATTGAAGTTTACATTGGCCTGAGTTCTTGGTGTGTGTTTTTCTTGGTATATTTAATAACAAGAACTTCTTCTTAGGTGATGCCTTACTTATGCAGAGGGGCCTTGTTTATGTGGGTACCTGCCATGGCAGGATTGGGGGTCCTGTACAACATGCATGTATAATAACCAGTGTTATATCTGAACATTCCTTTTTTAAAAAAATAATAATATTTATTCCAGTTTTAAAAGTTACAAAAACCCCCACTAAATTAAGCAAGAAAAAACAAAGCAATACATCACAATAGAAACAAACAGACAAAAAAAGAAAAAAAAATCACAGAAAAATACGAACAAAAAACAAATCAAACCTTCCCATAACTTATTTTTCATCTGCTTGTTTCCTTGACCTCCTCATACCTCCCTTTTTTGTATTCTAGTTCAATTAGATATTTCAGCAAATCCTTTCCATCTTTGTTTTTATCCTAATAATTTATCTTACCATACTGTAATTTTACATTCTCTTCTTTCACCAATTAACAATCCATTATTACTTAATCCTTTATAACATTTCTGCTAAAGCCACTATATCTGAACATTCCATACCAGCATTGAAAATACACGTGCTCGGACCACTCAGGGGATAAGGTAAAAAAAAGGAATGGGATTGCTTTAAAAACTGCCTGACAAAATATGGTTTCAAAACCAATACTTGGTTGTGCTTAGATTAATCTCACAGATATAATGGGGAAAAAACCTGATGTTAATAAAGGAATACAGAATATTTGTCACTTAAGTACTGAAGCCGCAAACAGATAGAGGGAAGTCAACTAATGCAGCAGGGATTCAAACTAGTTTTCCAGGACAGAAAGAAAGTGAATGTAAAGAAAGAAAGGAAAGAAGGATCACAAATGTATTTCTTTCTGAGAACCTGGCTTATAGAATATTCAAACTATTGTTTGTACCCTTTGAACAATTTTGTGTACTGGACTAATCCTTTTTCGGGTTTTTTAAATTTATTTATCACCCCCCCCCTTTTTCTTTTTTATAATTTTACTTTTTCTGTAATTTTTATTTTTATTTTTGGATACTTGGATGTAATGTTAAATTCATGCTTCCTATGTAAGTTTTAAAAAACGCAACAAAGATAACTTAAAAAAAGAAAAAAGAAAATACACCTGCTCTGCCCTTGTTTAAACTGAAGTTTACTTGCTTTCCTTTTTTCTTTCTTTTTTTTTTTGCACGGAACAAATACTGCTATCAGATTGATGGGCTGCCTTTTCTTTTAATGCTGTTTTAACGTAACTCTGAAAGCCAGAGCGCAATGAAATTATTGTAAGGGCATATTGTATTCAGCTCCAGAAATCGTTGCTTTTATGTTGCGTCAAGTCTCTGCTCCAAAAGCATCTGATTTATTCTAATGCCAAGGACGGCTAATGGAACTCTTTTTTTATTATTGTTATTTCAAATTTGGGGCTTAGCAGAACTCATCCTCCAGACATATTGACTATGTGAGATATATATCTAGGAGAAACCTTATTAGGAGCAAACAGTCTTGGTCATTTCAGGTTTTCCCAAGACAAATTAAGTTAAAGGCATGCCTGCTTAGCGTTCGGATTGGGCCTTGAACAAAAAGAAACAGACTCTTCATAAAGAATTGCTGGTGGACTGTAGCTCAAGAATGGGACGTATTTGATGCTTGTTTGCTCTTAATCCCCATTGGTGCAGGGTTTGCTAGAACTTTATTTTAGCAAAATACAGGACAGGGTGGGTTGGCTGGGAGACATTCCCCCCCCCCCCCAAATCTGGTGCTGAAGTGACTTCAATGCAATCCATTACAATCTACTGCAGCCTAACTGAATGGTCCTTCTGGAATTTGTCATGCACACACATACGCATGAGTTTGTAAATCTCTGTGCTTGGCTACCCAGAGCTTAAATATATGACCTTTCACACACCTTTCAAAGACATGCATTTGGAGAGGACCCCTAACTTGGCACAGAGAGCGAGATGAAATACAGTGGTACCTTGGATTATGAACTTAACTCGTTCTGGAGGCCTATTCTTAACCTGAAAGTATTCTTAACCTGAGGTACCACTTTAGCTAATGGGGCCTCCCGCTGCCACCGCGCCGACAGATCACGATTTCTGTTCTCATCCTGAAGCAAAGTTCTTAACCCGAGGTACTATTTCTGGGTTAGCAGAGTCTGTAACCTGAAGCGTCTGTAACCTGAAGCATCTGTAACCTGAGGTACCACTGTACAGGACAAAACTGTATCAATACAGGACATAGCATTTTACATTGAAATACAGGACAATCCTGTTATACAGGACAGGTGGAAACCCTATGGTACTGTGGATTACTGTCCCAAGCATTTGCTAACCTTCACTTTCCCAGAGAACACTTTCTGGATCACAGCATGGTTTGCAGGCACATGGCATAGCTCAGCATCTGGAGCTCAGAGCAGTCTGGAGACTGAAAAATGCCTGGATGGGTGATTGTGTAGCACAGTCCTCTTCAACTTGATGCCTTCCAGATGTTGTTGGACTACAACTCTCATCATCCTTGATCATGGCTGGGGCTGATGGGTCTTGCAGCCCAACAATATCTGGACTTGGCGTGATGATCTAGGAGACCCCGCCCCCCAGCTGCTTTACATAGGGCTGCCATACGTCAGCTCAACAACAACAACAACATGCGTGTGATTTAGAACAGAAAAAAACAGCCAGAGGGGAAAGTATCAAGAAGACTATCTTCTTAATTGTCCTTAAGCATAGTGCTTCATCCTTTCCCACAAGAGGTCACCACCCATTAGAGCAGGGGCTGCTAATTCTTTTAGCTCCTGGGCACATTTTGATTTTTGACATCTGGATGCCACTCTCTCTGGTCACTTCTCTCCTCTCTCTCCAAGATCAGCCCTTCCAAGAGAAAAGAGGGAGAGAGAAAGCGTGCGCACGCACACAAACATTTCCAAGGGATCTGGAAAGATGCTAGATTTAAGTAGAATTCATCTGAGTCTTGGCAAGCACATAGATCTGAAACAGGAAGTGGGAAAGAGTGTCAGTCTTCTAACTTCCTCCTTCACCTCTACGCACTTTTCAAGGGAGAGGAGTTTGGATTTGATACAGTGGTGCCCCGCAAGATGAACACCTCGCAAGACAGAAAACCCGCTAGACGAAAGGGTTTTCCGTTTTGGAGGCGCTTCGCTAAACGAATTTCTCTATGGGGTTGCTTCGCAAGACGAAAAAAACTTTCGAGTTCCCGTGGGTTTTTTCCGCTCCCCCCCCTTTCCTAAGCCACTAAGCCGCTTATCAGCTGTTCCGCTGATAAGCCGCTTAACAGCTGATCGCTAAAAGCCGCTAGACCGCTAATAGCGCTAATCCGCTAAGCTGTCAATGGGCTTGCTTTGCAAGACGAAAAAACCGCTAGACGAAGAGAATCGCGGAACGGATTCTTTTCGTCTTGCGAGGCACCACTGTATCCCACTTTATCACTACCTTAGGGAGTCTCAAAGCGGCTAACATTCTCCTTTCCCTTCCTCCCCCACAACAAACACTCTGTGAGGTGAGTGGGGCCGAGAGACTTCAAAGAAGTATGACTAGCCCAAGGTCACCCAGCAGCTGCATGTGGAGGAGCGCAGACGCAAACCCGGTTCCCCAGATTACGGATTTACCACTCTTAACCACTACACCACACTGGCTCTCCAAAGGAAAGCAACCGGCATCACAACTTCATGACCAAGGAGGCAGGGTGTGTGGGTTGTGGGCACCACACCCCTGCCTTAACAAAGTGATGCAATCACAGACACCATTGGGATAAATTACCCTGTCTCTGCTGAACTCAACATCTGGGGCACAGATAACCTCCCAAATTGTCTCACAATACAGACCGTTTGCATCCACCTTTGCTTGGGGATTTGATTAATTTGGAATGTGTTGTAATGCTGGGAAAGACAGTTGGAGAACTGAGAACCTAGATCAGGACTCGTTTATCCGGCCCACGGAGACCCCTGCTGCCTCCCGCTCTTACCGGCGCTGCACTGCACGGCTGCCCACTTCCGGGTCGGAGCAGCACCGGAAATAGCTTCTGTGCACGTGCAAGCATTATTTGCACACGCGCAAGTGTTATTTCCTGTGCACATCCGGGTCGGAGGAGGCCCGGGCACATGTGCTCAAGCTATTTCCAGTGCTCCTCTGACCTGGAAGTGCGCCAGAAATAGTGTGTGCACACTCGTATGGGCACGCGCTCTCCTGCCCTCCAGCCTGCCGTGCGATCGGCACTGGAGACACTGGCCCGAGACGCAGTGTTTGCTGACCCCTGACCTAGATTATATATATATATATAGAGAGAGAGAGAGAGAGAGAACAAAACTGCATAGAGAAGGATACTTTTTCTCCCTAATCAGTCTTTCTTTAAGGTTAATTAGACATCCAATTATTGAAGGTCATAAAATTCTCCTGGTTGATATTTCATTATTCGCTCCAAATGGCAGCCATTAGTCGGAAGGTAATTGCTAAGGAGCCACTGTGGCTATTTTCCACTTTTGGGGAGAATGTGAAATAAAGAATAACCCTTTGCCTTACCTGTTGGCCGTGGTAAAATACAGCAAGCAGAAACATGGCCATGAGGAGCAAGGAGGCTTCCTTTGTCCCCAAAAAGTCTGTGCTAGAAAAAAGGTGGGGGAAAAAAGAAAGAGTAGGAATCGCAAAGGTTCAAATACAAAGAAATAAAATAAAAGACCCACTGTGTAGGGTCCAAGCGCAGGAAAAAGGTTAACCTTTATCACAGTGGAAGCATCTATCTTGAACTAAGGCTGCCTGGGCCAAACCCACTGTCCAGATTAACTGCATAGTGTGAAGCTACATATCTTGCATTATTGCTATTCTTAGTTATTAAATTCGTATCCCACCCTCATCTGAAGATCACAGGCCAGCCGGCAATATAAAAATACAAAATGAGAACACAAAATGCATAATAAAACAAAACAACAACACCAAACGCAGGGGAGCCCAATTCTTACTGGGAAGGCAGCGTGCAAAGCTGATCTCTTCATTCCTCCACTGTGGCTAGAACAGAGATTCCTGCACAGTGCTTGATTTACGGTACATATAAGCTCAACAAGCTATAGCTTAGGGCCCCATTCTCTTGGGGGGTCCCCCAAAAAATTAAAGGAAAAAACCTGGATGTACATTTCCAAAATATAAGATAAAAAACTAATAAAACAAAACCTACATACAGCAACAGTGTTTTGTGTCGTGGAGGCTCCTGTGATATAAGTCATGGGCCCCGCCTGCTCGCCTGCTCCCTAAAATATCACTGGCTTGCTCATTTCTATATATAGGGTGCCTACATTCTGCATGGACTGGTTGCATGGCAACATGGGCAAATGGCTTGAGATACCTATGAGGTCCATAAATGACCATATAGCATATATTCAACACAAAAGCAGCAACAATTTGTTGTTGATAAAGGACAGCCAGACATATAAAGCATCCCATTGCCATCAGTAGCTTAGGGCCTCATCAAACCTATATCCGGCCATGTTCCTGCACTAGGTATGCATTGGAGCTTTAGGGGAGTAACCCCCACTGGTGCCATTATGTCATTTAATCCTCAAAACCTCTAAGTGGTTTTCATCAAATGTCCTATCAATATCAAAGTAGGGTTACCAGATATTATGTACTGAAGTTCTCATACTGGGCCAGCAGGGGGATACTGTAGATAGTTTTCACTTAGGTCCACATATGCAAATAAGGGATTGAAAGTGACGTTCAGTGATTGGATAGTTACAGAAAATTGTTACAGTTGCATGGTAGTGAAGCTCTATATAAGCAGGTTGGCTGAACCCTTCAGTTCTGTTCTGACCCGTGAATAAACAAGAGCTGTTTGAAGAATTGCTGTGTCGTCTGATATGTTCACCCACTATTTAACACCAGACGTCCCCGTTTCCCGGGGACAGTCCCCAGATTTGTGAATAAGTCCCCAGACAAATTCCATCCCTGGAATGTCCCCGGATTTCATGTAATGTCCCCGGGAAACGCAGCAGCGGCAGACTCAGCAGCCCGGAGCAGTTGGCTCTGGCTGGCTTCAGGAGCTGCTCGGAAGTCCCCATATGATGGTGGGGCAGGGGGTCTAAGATGCAGCTTCCGGGCTGCCTCTACCTTTCCTCTGAAAGGCAGTGTAAAGGCTCGATTCCCAGCTGACGGATCCCTGCCCCCTCCTGCTTGCACACAAGTAGGAATGGGATTGGGGCTTGTTATGTACTGAGTTGAATAGGATCCAAAATGCAGCAGTCTGGTCCTAGAACAATAGGATTCAGAATGCAGCAGTCGGATGGTCCACTGGAGCCACCCAATCCAACTCCAGGTGGAAGTGAATCCACAATCTGATTGGCTTACAGGAGAATCCCAGAACTAGCCAATCATGTGGGGCCCATTGTGTAAATAATGTATATAAAGCAGACATTTCGGGGGAACTTCCATTCCTCACTACTATGAGCTAAATAAAGAGCATGAAAACCGCACTCGACTCTGAGTATATTTCAGGGCTGCTCCGATGGAGAGGGAGGCATCGCGCTGCCCAAGCCTCATCACTGCCGCTGGTCTCAGCCGTCCTTCTCCACCTTCCCCATGCCTGACCCTGGAGTGCTGTGTCCAGTTCTGGGCACCACAGTTCAAGAAGGACACTGACAAACTGGAACGTGTCCAGAGGAGGGCAACCAAAATGGTCAAAGGCCTGGAAACGATGCCTTATGAGGAACGGCTGAGGGAGCTGGGCATGTTTAGCCTGGAGAAGAGGAGGTTAAGGGGTGATATGATAGCCATGTTCAAATATATAAAAGGATGTCACATAGAGGAGGGAGAAAGGTTGTTTTCTGCTGCTCCAGAGAAGCGGACACGGAGCAATGGATCCAAACTACAAGAAAGAAGATTCCACCTAAACATTAGGAAGAACTTCCTGACAGTAAGAGCTGTTCGGCAGTGGAATTTGCTGCCAAGGAGTGTGGTGGAGTCTCCTTCTTTGGAGGTCTTTAAGCAGAGGCTTGACAACCATATGTCAGGAGTGCTCTGATGGTGTTTCCTGCTTGGCAGGGGGTTGGACTCGATGGCCCTTGTGGTCTCTTCCAACTCTATGATTCTATGATTCTATGACCCACTGTGCACTGCTTCCCCACCACCACCACCGAAGAACTCAGGGGCTGCCCAGGCTCATGGAGAAAGGCGATAGAAGCCTTGGAGGGAGGGGAAATGTGGTGGTTGAGGTCAAGGCGACGGTGGCCCCTCTGCCACCGCCATCGCTGCAGCATCAACATCCCGAATGTGGAGTGATTAATTAATTAATTAACTAAAGTGGATTCATTGAAAAAAAATCTGGTAAAGGTAAAGGGACCCATGACCATTAGGTCCAGTCGTGACCGACTCTGGGGTTGCGGCGCTCATCTTGCTTTATTGGCCAAGGAAGCCGGCATACAGCTTCCGGGTCATCTGGCCAGCATGACTAAGCCGCTTCTGGTGAACCAGAGCAGCGCACGGAAACGCCGTTTACCTTCCCGTTGGAGCGGTACCTATTTATCTACTTGCACTTTGACATGCTTTTGAACTGCTAGGTGGGCAGGAACAAGGACTGAGCAACGGGAGCTCACCCCGTCGCGGGGATTTGATCCGCCGACCTTCTGATCGGCAAGTCCTAGGCTCTGTGGTTTAACGCAGTGTTTCCCAACCTTGTGCCTCCAGCTGTTTTTGGACTACAATTCCCATCATCCCTTGCCACTGGTCTTGCTAGTCAGGTTGGGAAACACTGGTTTAACCCACAGCGCCACCCGCGTCCCACGTATTCACTGAAAAAAAATCTGGTAACCTTATATTAAAGGCCCCAGGTAGTTCCATGCAGGACTCTACAATTCTTGTGCATGAGTGTTTCATTGACAGTCACACTCCAACATGGGTTTTGTAGTCTTCAGTTCCTCGGGAGGCTGTGTTTGTGAGGCTCCTACCTGTGAGAGGGGTAGGGGAGTAAGGATTGCAGGGGGATGTGAACAGATAAGATGTCCCCTTCCTACACATTGCCTTCCCAATAAGAATTGGGTTCCCTTCTGCTTGTGATTATTTCAGGAAAAGCAAGGCCTGATGCTGCCTGCTACATAATTAAGGCAATTTCTCGTTCTGCCCTCACTTTTCTGCGTTCAGAAAAGTGAGAGAGGGAGGAAAATACAGCTTTAGCTTCTCTCAGACATTCACACCTGATGCCTGTACCCCACCCTCATTTCCATGCGACAGCCTAGCCGGCAATTGACAAGAGAGCTGCATTTTTTGACAGTAATAGGAGTAAAAGATTGACACCTCAAACCATCCGTGGTATTGCTTTCCTATTTGTGGATCCATAATAAGGACACCCTTTTTCATTTCTGATGAATCCGTTTTCCAGCTGATGAGATATTCCCAGCACCACTAAGGAATTATCTTGCCTAGATATGAGATGACTTGGTTAAGGCTCTCTATTTCTCAAGGCTATTTTTACTTTCGTTATTTGAAGAAATGAAAGGATGTTGTGTAAGGATCTGTTTATATACCCAGCAGAAATGGCAAATCTCTCTCCCCCCCCCTTCCCCTGAACTGCAGCACTTCAGTCAGCACAATATGTTCACGAGTGCTGGAGAGGGTCAGGGGGGGAAGAAAAGGGTATTCCAGACTTGAAAAGGCCCTAGTAGAGAAAATCCCTGAGTGTAGAAAGCTAGCTTACCAAGGATAAACCCAAGTTGAGCCCTTCTCCCTGACATGCTAGATTTCCAATAGCAGGAAGTTTGGGGCAAGGGAAGCAGTCAAAGCAAGGACTTCCCACCTTGATAGTCTGCAGTAGTTTCCTCAAGAAAAGCTGAATGTAGAAACTAGTGCTAAGTCATGACAATGGGAAAAGTAAAAAAAAACCTAAGGAATGTATAGTCATGGACCAAAAAATAAATGAATCATGCAACATGAAAAAGAGACATCTCAGAGAAAAGAAAATTGCCTTTCCCTCCTAAGGCCCCAAAATACTATTTATTTTATTTTATTTTGGAGGTGGGGAGCAAATCTAGTCCAACATACTTACAAGATTCATAGAATCATAGAATAGAATCATAGAATCATAGAGTTGGAAGAGACCACAAGGGCCATCGAGTCCAACCCCCTGCCAAGCAGGAAACACCATCAGAGCACTCCTGACATATGGTTGTCAAGCCTCTGCTTAAAGACCTCCAAAGAAGGAGACTCCACCACACTCCTTGGCAGCAAATTCCACTGTCAAACAGCTCTTACTGTCAGGAAGTTCTTCCTAATGTTTAGGTGGAATCTTTTTTCTTGTAGTTTGGAACCATTGCTCCGTGTCCGCTTCTCTGGAGCAGC
Source organism: Podarcis cretensis (assembly GCF_951804945.1). Classification (NCBI taxonomy): domain Eukaryota; kingdom Metazoa; phylum Chordata; class Lepidosauria; order Squamata; family Lacertidae; genus Podarcis; species Podarcis cretensis. The sequence continues at coordinate 82,452,620 of NC_137176.1, forward strand.
AGAAAACAACCTTTCTCCCTCCTCTATGTGACATCCTTTTATATATTTGAACATGGCTATCATATCACCCCTTAACCTCCTCTTCTCCAGGCTAAACATGCCCAGCTCCCTTAGCTGTTCTTCATAAGGCATCGTTTCCAGGTCTTTGACCATTTTGGTTGCCCTCCTCTGGACACTTTCCAGTTTGTCAGTGTCCTTCTTGAACTGTGGTGCCCAGAACTGGACACAGTACTCCAGATGAGGTCTGACCAGAGCAGAATACAGTGGCACTATTACTTCCCTTGATCTAGATGCAATACTCCTACTGATGCAGCCCAGAATTGCATTGGCTTTTTTAGCTGCCGTGTCACACTGTTGGCTCATGTCAAGTTTGTGGTCAACCAAGACTCCTAGATCCTTTTCACATGTACTGCTCTCAAGCCAGGTGTCACCCATCTTGTATTTGTGCCTCTCATTTTTTTTGCCCAAGTGCAATACTTTACATTTCTCCCTGTTAAAATTCATCTTGTTAGTTTTGGCCCAGTTCTCTAATCTGTCAAGGTCGTTTTGACAGATTGTTACTGTCTTGATGAATACTTTATGTAATTAGTAACAAATTTGGCAGGTTTGCTCCTAACGCCATCCATTTACATGGAGCTTTGATCTGACACAGCAAAACAAATTTTAAGTTTCTTAAGCCAGGAGGCTCAACTCCTGATTGAAATCCACTGCAAAGTGTAAATATTCCCAAGCACGACTTGCATGTTGTTCCCCAAAGTTGCAGATCCCCCAATTCCGCTTTCAGTAGTTGGGAGACAAACTCACGCCAAGGTACAAAGGCCTGTTCTTGGATCTGTTGCAAAGTACACTGCCCAAACTGTACCGTATACTGAAACACAGGAAACTACCTTAAACCAAGTCATCCCGCTGGTCTATCTAGCTCAGTACTGTCTACACGGACAGGCAGCAGCTATGAAGCTTTTCCAGCCCTAACTGGACATGCCAGGGACTGAACCCAGGACATTCTGCATTCAAAACCTGTGCTCCAGTGTGTTATGGAGGTGAAATAAAAAAATTAAGGTCTTATATATATAATAAATGTTCATAAATGTACCAAGCAAACACGTACATAAATATATAAACCACATGTCTGAAGCAGCACAGGAAAACAGCCCTGAAACCATTTTGACTCCCAAACTGACCAAATGATTTCTCTGCAAGGTTAAGGGAAATGGAAAAGCCTCCCCATTGCCTTTTCATTCACAAATCCTGTCTTAAGGGTATGTCTGTGTATGAACGGGGTGAGCCTGTGACCTGGCTCAGGAACGAAGTATTTATCATGACAAAAGACTGGCCAGGCTCCCCAGGGTATCCAACCAAGTAAGCATTAACAGGTAACCTGCCAGACAGGAGGTAAACAATGCACTCAGATTTCTGTTGTAGACCGCCCTTTCTGTGATGCAGGTATGATGTTTCTGGGGGTGGTCTTGGACTCCAGGGCTGGCAATTTAAAATGTCTATATAAAGGCGGGCACACCTTGGTTTGGGGTCCTCCTTCTGCGTGTGAAGGGGCACCCTGTTGCAACAGTTCAATAAAGATCAGGCTTACTAGCTGCTTTGCTTCTCAATATTCTCTGGTTGGCCTCTGTTATTTTCTCTGACCGATGGAGAACCTACAAAGGACTCTATAAGGGCTCTTGTGTCCCCCATAAGGGAATAAGGGCAGATTTTTGTTTATTATAGAGGGAAGAGGGGTAATTTAATGTCATCAAAGATCCCGGGCTGCAGGCATTTAAAGCTGCGTTAAACACTTACTCTCCATTGTGATTGATGTCGTCGTATCGCAGGAACAGCGAAGCGTAAATGGTCTCCGTCAGGAAGCAGTAAATGGCAATCATAATGAGCAGCACTGCGAGCTTGAGGACGGAATTGAGGCGGAGGAACACGGCACAGGTCACCATTGCCAGGATGCCGGTGAAGACGAAATACTTTGGAAAGGAGATTGGGATAGGAATTCGTTTCAGCTTCCAGCGCTCATGAATCTGCATTTCGTTCCCCCCAACTCTGGCTGTCTATTTCCAGGCTGCTACTGTTGGCCATACTTGCAGCCCGGGTTGGAAAGCCCTCTGGGAAGGATTCTTCATTAAATTATCTTTCCATTGATATATAATTTTATGGTATTACTCTGAAAAAAACCTGGTGTTATGAGCCATCAAACCTCAGAAATACACTTTTCCCAAAAAGTTTCCACTGGTGTAGAATTGCAGCCTCTGATCATTATCACATGTCTGCATATCACCTGTCTGCTCCACTTTGGACTCTGTGAGGCAGGTTATGCTGGGCTACCCAGTGAGCTTGACGGCTGATATTTCCCTACTCAAAGGCCAACACTCTATTAAACCACACTGGTTTCAACCAGTAAGGAGGCAGTCCTATGGCAAGATATGCAGTTTGGACATGGCAGAACTTCGGTTGAGCTTGAGCTTGAGGCCAGTGTATGTCCCCCCAAAGTGGTGTTCTGACACTTAAGCTGGATCCTAACTCTGTTCAGCTCAGCCACGTGATCTGGGGAGAAAAGGTGGTACGAGCCAACCTCTATTTTAAAGGCCTGCTTTGTGTCTGACAGGTTTGGAGCTCCTGAACAGGGTTTGGATCTAGTGTATAGTGGTACCTCTAGTTAAGAACTTAATTCCAGGTGGAAGTGAATCTGCAACCTGATTGGCTTACAGGAGAATCCCAGAATTAGCCAATCACATGGGGACCATTGTGTAAATAATGTACAGTGGTACCTTGGGTTAAGTACTTAATTTGTTCCGGAGGTCCATTCTTAACCTGAAACTGTTCTTAACCTGAGGTACCACTTTAGCTAATGGGGCCTCCTGCTGCTGCTGCGCCGCTGCTGCACGATTTCTGTTCTCATCCTGAAGCAAAGTTCTTAACCCGAGGTACTATTTCTGGGTTAGCAGAGTCTGTAACCTGAAGCGTCTGTAACCCGAGGTACCACTGTAGCTTTATGCTGGCTTGATTTACTCCAGCTTTCTCCCTGAATTGTTTGTATTTGTAACAAGAACAACCAATGTGATCAAGTTAGATGTAGCTCAATGACGAGCAATAGCTCTCCAGGATTTCAGCCAGGGGGTGCATTTCCCAGTCCTATCTGAGATATTCTACATGCAAAGTGGTCGCTGACTTCAGTGACGGGGGGTGGGGTGGGGAGGCCTCGGCAGTGACAGTCTCTACTGCAGTCTCTACTACTCTCTTGTGGAGCCTTGGAATGGGAAGGTTAGTTGTGAATCAATGCTCTGCCTTTCTAAAACAGTCCGCTCAGAATTACCTCTGGGTAGGAGCAAAGGTCCGTCAAATACACAGAAGAGTTGAAAGTCTGGTTCTTAAAGGGCATCGGTATGTCAAAATCACACCATAGCTGCGGACACAGAAGGAGAAGAATTTTTATTGCAAAAAAATCAAGTCATTTATGCGTCAACCATATGAGAGTGATTAAATACTGGCTTTGGGCAACATCTGATGTTAGAGTAAAAGGCAAAGGTAAAGGTACCCCTGCCCGTATGGGCCAGTCTTGACAGACTCTGGGGTTGTACGCCCATCTCACTTAAGAGGCCAGGGGCCAGCGCTGTCCGGAGACACTTCCGGGTCACGTGGCCAGCGTGACATCGCTGCATCTGGCGAGCCAGAGCCGCACACGGAAACGCCGTTTACCTTCCCACTGGTAAGCGGTCCCTATTTATCTACTTGCACCCGGAGGTGCTTTCGAACTGCTAGGTTGGCAGGCGCTGGGACCGAGCAGCGGGAGCGCACCCCGCCGCAGGGATTCGAACCGCCGACCTTTCGATCGGCAAGCCCTAGGCGCTGAGGCTTTAACCCACAGCGCCACCTGCGTCCCCTGATGTTAGAGTAGACTCACTCAAATCAATGGTTCAACATTGACAAGGGATATTACCTTGTGTGTGTATGTGTATTTCAGTCGATAGGTCCCTTTTTTGCCTATCAAAAATCCCTCAAAGTAGCTTAAACGGTAAAGATAAAGGGACCCCTGACCATTAGGTCCAGTCGTGGCCGACTCTGGGGTTGCGGCGCTCATCTCGCTTTATTGGCCGAGGGAGCCGGCGTACAGCTTCCGGGTCATGTGGCCAGCATGACTAAGCTGCTTCTGGTGAACCAGAGCAGTGCACGGAAATGCCATTTACGTTCCCGCCAGAGTGGTACCTATTTATCTACTTGCACTTTGACATGCTTTCGAACTGCTAGGTGGGCAGGAGCAGGGACTGAGCAACGGGAGCTCACCCCGTCACGGGGATTCGAAGCGCTGACCTTCTGATCGGCAAGTCCTAGGCTCTGTGGTTTAACTCACAGCGCCACCTGCGTCCCCAACAAAATAGCTTACAACAGAATAATAACAAATTAAGAAAATAATGAAGCATCACTAGCAAATCTCACTGACAAGATTAAAAATATTAAAATGGCAGGTAAAATAAAAAATTCTCATAAGGTTTTGGGCAGAAGGAAGGTGCAGCATAGGCCAAGAACAATGGGCGAGTGTCGCCAGCCTCCCTGCTTGGCAGAGCAATGAATCAGAATTGGCGTGGAAAGAGAATTAAAGGATTATTATAATATTACTATTACAATCACTTTATTAATTGCCTCCTACACCAACATTTCAAGGTGATTACCATGAGTGTTCATTTGTTAGGGTTTCAGTTTTGTCTTAACTGTAACTGCTGGTTTTGTTGTCTTCAACTGTTTTTAATTATTTTATGTGTAATAAACCCTTTTATCCAGGCAGACCCTGTTTGGGTTGGTGGAGCTAAGCCTATACAGTGGTACCTTGGTTTACAACTATAATCCCTTCCAGAGGTCCGGCTGTAAACCAAAACAGGTTGTAACCCAAGGCGTGCTTTTGCCAATGGGGCCTCCCCCCCAAAAAAAAAAATTGGTTGTAATAATAAAAAAGGGACATGCACTTCCAGGTTTGACGTGGTTGTAATCCAAAACTGTTGTAATCCAAAGCAGTTGCAAACCAAGGTACCACTGTATGGTGTACCTAAAAGTTGGAGAACCTCCAGAACCAAACAGTGAGAACCAATTTCCTGGTCATGAACAGTTTAGATGTATGAGAAACAGGAACGTGTCAATGAATTAAAGCTCTTTGCTAATTCAGTCAAATCTGATTTGGGTTATATTTATATCTCTTAGTCTATGAAAAACTGAATTATCACAGCTGACTATATGTAGTCGGAAGATAGATTGATAGATCAAAACTTTATTTGCATTAGCCACTAGACATAGCAATAAGATAAAATATACCAGGGATAGAGCTGAGCAGTTTGCTGTACAAAATACATTTTTTTTATTATACTGTAAAAAAAGGTAAAGACCCCCGGATGGTTCAGTCCAGTCAAAGGCGACTATGGCATGAAGTGCTCATCTCGCTTTCAGGCCGAGGGAGCTGGCGTTTGTCCACAGACAGCTTTCTGGGTCATGTGGTCAGCATGACTAAACTGCTTCGGGCGCACTGGGACAGAATGACAGAAACCAGAGTGCATGGAAACACTGTTTACCCTCCTGCCACAGCAATACCTATTTATCTACTTGCACTGGCGTGCTTTCAAACTGCTAAGTTGGCAGGAACTGGGACAGATCAACGGGAGCTCACCCTCTTGCGGGGATTCGAACTGCCGACCTTCTGATCAGCAAGCCCAAGAGGCTCAGTGGTTTAGACCACCCGCTTCCCTACAAAATACTTTTATATCACTACAAATGACAGAATTCATACACGTTCCTTCAGCTGCAGATCAAACATGAGAGCCAATAGGTTTTCTTTTGATTTCTTTTCTTAAAAAGAAAATGTTAGAAAGTTAATCAAATAATAGATCTTATTCTAACTGCCCCTGCTAAAAAAATTGCAGTTACCTGATATGAATAGTAGAAGAGAGGTAAGTAATAACCTCACTCCTCAATTTTTTATAAAGAGTACAGTCTAGCAGTACACGAGCTACTGATTTGATACTGCCATCTCCACACGGACATGAACTGTTTTCAGTGGATTTTTTTTTTTTTCAATTCAGCCCTCCAGTATGAGTCTATATGTAGCCGGAAATAGCAACATATACTGAGCAGAATAAAGCAGGAGGATTTTCTTTTTCTTTTAAAAAAGATTATCTTCGCAAGGGACAAATCAGGCTCCACGTAATCCCGCACTACAGCAGACTGATTTCCCCTGATGTTCGACAGCTCTGACTTGTCTGTGTGACAACATTAAAATCCTCTCTTGTACACATGCATTAGAAGCTCCTGCGGCTGAAAAAAACAAAACAAAAAGCTATCCGTTGAAATAATTCATAAATCTTCTTCCTCTCCCCAAGGCCTGCCCTGCCCTCTGCCCATCATCAGACCCTTCCCGACCCCCTTGGGGGCTTACGATGTTGATGATGGCTCCCAGGAAATTAATCATAATCGAGGCAAAGATGATGACATTCCGGGCCAAGTAAGTCTCGTTGATCCAGCAGCACGTTTTCCGGAGCACGAGGGGCAAGCATTTATAATCCTCCGCGGTTGTGATTAAGACGAGAGCCGAGTGCAGCATAATCAGGATGGAAAACTGGACGATCATGGGTACCATCCTGAGGAAGGGGAGGTAAAAGAGGGCATTGTGAGAATCCATGCGGAGGTGTCTTGAAAGAGGAAGGAGAAGAAGAGTGCTTGGAGGACACCATTTTGGGATATGTGGGAGCAGGGAGTTCAAGGGAACACGGGAGGCAAAAGCTGGAAGAGGGATAGGGAAGAGGGTGGAGGGCAGGGGAAAATAGCTGGGCGGGAATAAGAATTTAAGGAGAGTTTGCTGGATCAGGCCAATGACCCATCTGGTCCAGCATCCTGGGGGAATGACTGGGGGAAACCTGGAAGCTGGACATGAGCACAACAGTACTCTGGCCACTTCTGATTCCCAGCAACTGGTATTTCGAGGAACGGGTTTAGGACAAGTGGTTCTCAATTGGTGCGGGACTTGACATCTTTCTGCAGGGCCTGCAAGACAGCTGTTCCGCCTGGCCTTTGGTTTGGACTTCATCTGACCCTTATGTTTCCCTCCCCTTATGGTTTTGATTTATGGGCTACTATTAAAATGAGGCTGCATTTTAAATTGTATTTTAACCCGTATTTTAATAAACTGGTTTTGTTTGTTTGTCCCTCCCATTATGTTTTATTGTAATTTTAAAATACAGTAATACATCCAACATTAAAAGCTTCCCTAAACAGGGCTGCCTTCAGATGTCTTCTGAAAGTCTAGTAGTTGTTTTCTTTGACATCTGGTGGGAGGACATTCCACAGGGTGGGTGCCACTACCGAGAAGGCCCTCTGCCTGGTTCCCTGTAACTTGGCTTCTCGCAGCGAGGGAACTGCCAGAAGGCCCTTGGAGCTGGACCTCAGTGTCCGGGCAGAACGATGGGGGTGGAGACGCTCCTTCAGGTATATTGGGCTGAGGCTGTTTGGGGCCTTAAAGGTCTGTACCAACACTTTGATGATGATGATGATGATGATGATGATTCTGCAGACCCCAGGGGGTCCGCTAAACCCATCCAGGAGGTCTGTGGCACAGATTTGTCAAATGCCTGGGGCATCTCATTTTGCGGGCCTGTTGCTCTTGGATGAGAGCACAGTGCCCCAAAACACGTGAGATAGTGGCCAGGCACATACCTTGCGTGAGACCGTGGTTCTAAAAAACATGTGGTTTGGGGCGCTGTGTTCTTTTGCGGGTCACGTGACTTGCACAAGAGGATGGCCTGGTTTTGTGCTGGGATGTGCTGGAAGGCATGGTGGCACTATTCACACGGCAAAAACTACCACAGAAAGCAGGAGTCCATTGCTAGGCTTTTGAGAAAGGGGTCTTTGGTACTTAGCTAATTGGGGACCACTGGTTTAGTAGATTGCTAGTTCTAATTGTATTCAGTTTACTGTGAATTTGTTTGATTTTTCCTCAAATAAAAACACTGTTTTTAGCCCTGTTCAGGGAAGCTTTTAATATTTGATGTTGTATTGTGTTTTAATTTGTTGGAAGCCGCCCAGAGTGGCCGGAGCAACCTGGTCAGATAAATAATAAATGTTTCTTATTATAAACCCTAGGTAATTGCCAGTGAGATTCACATGTTCCCTGCAGAGAGGGATAGATTTCTGAACAGCTCTGAGAGTTGAGTGGCAAGACCTTCAAAACGATCCCCCATTAGAATAAAGAAATTCACACAGACATTGATATTTATTTAAGGTTTTTTGGCAAAATTTTGGCCACAACTTTATTGACTACAGGAATGAGAGCGGTATTGGCTTAGGCATTGGCAAGACTATATCTGACTCCTGTCTGCTTTGCAGGAAGTTTGTAAGGGTAAACCACCCAAGGGGAAACTGCTTCGGGGGAACCTACCTGCATCTCCCTTGGCATGGCCCTAGCCCCTCAAGTGGACTTTGGACTGGATCCAGACCCCGGACTCCTTTAACGGAATACCCTTGAAATGGAGGGGCAGGCAATGGTTGACCTCCGTTCCCCCATTCTCCATAAGCCAATGCCTAACCGCCAAACCTTACAAAGTTGTGACGATTGCTAAGAGGTAGGCAAAAACCAAGTGGCCTGTGCCAATTTGCCAAATGGAAAAAATTCCTACCCGGTCCCCAACTCAAGACAGGCAACCAACCAAAGTCCAAAGCAAGGCCAAAGGACACTTAAATTAAAGGGAGGGTTGGCGGGTGTTCGGCAGCGCAAAGCAGGTGATTGGCACACGTCGCGCTGCCGCTTTTATACTTTCCCCCACAATCACCCTTCAAAATGATTGGGCAATAGCCCTGGGTGATTGTGGTGCCACCGTGGCGTAAGTGTGATAGCTCTACCCACACCAGGGTGGGGAGGGGAACCAGGTTAGGGGCCTGCCCGCAACCAGGACCATCTATTAAGATGATCCCATTTGTAGCTCTGTGAATGGAAGGATGGGAATCTCCTAACAACTCCCAGCACCCTTAACAAATTACATTTCCCTGGATGCTTAGGGGAAGCCATGACTGTTTAAAATGGAATGATGCTCCTTCAAATGTACTGTGCGTATGAAGCCTGAAACTATTCAGACAGCTGCCTGCAATACCGTTCAAGAGAAGTCTCTGCCTTTACCTCGAAGAAGGAAGCAAGCTTTGGATCGCCGTGATAAAGACGAGGACCATGAACGCACACACCAAGTTCGACTTGAACACTTCGTCCCTCATTTGGGAATACTGAAATAGAAAAGGGAACACAGAGGGGAAAGAAATAACTTTAGTCTGCTTTGACAGCTCTGCGAAGAGAGCAAGACAGCTTTGCAAGGCTTCTGGGAAATTAGCAAGGCGATCCGGTAAATTAATTAGCTTCCTAGGGTGAGATTTTTTAAAAAATAGGAGTTATATATATAGAAAAATCCCCTCAGAAGAAATATGCAATGGAGGAGACTGTAAATCACCCTCACCAGGGAAGCAAAAGCCGACCGCTCCATCTTGCAACGAACTTTTCCTCGCCTGCTTTTTTCTTTTCATATAATGAGTCACATTAAAGATGTTTTTTGAAAAGGCAACTTCTGCCACTTAAGCCAGAGGAAGATGCTGCGGCCAAAAGGCCGGGGTTGATGGATTGAACGCAAAATGAGCAGCAAGGAAGGAATCCATTTGGTGAGATATCTAGAGAGCAGAGGGGTGTATGTGTTTGAGCTTACATGATGCAGCCACCACTCACTGGAATCCAGGGAGCTCAGGATTGAACCTTCTGCATGTAAAGCATGTGTTTGACCAGTTCTTTCAGAAGATAGGTAGTGCTGGAGCGCTAGAGGTGATTCACTCCAACAGGTAAAGGGTGCTTATCAGGTCTGGAATTAGGTTTCATGAGGCCCTAAGCTACCGAAGGTAATGGGGCCCTTTATATGTCCAGCTGTCCTTTGTCAACAACAAATCGTCGCTGTTTTTTGTGTGTTGAATATATACCATATGGTAATTTATGGACTTAATAGATATCTAAAGCCATTTGCACATGCAGAATGTAGGCACCCTACATATAAAAATGAGCAAACCAGTGATATTTTAGGGAGCAGGCTAGCAGGTGTGGCCCATTACTTACATCATAGGAGCCTACACAACACAAAACACTGTTGCTGTATGTACAACACAAAACACTGTTGCTGTATGTAGGTTTTATTTTATTTGCTTTTTATCTTATATTTTGGAAATGTACATCCAGGTTTTTTCCTTTAAATTTTGTGGGGGCCCCCAGGAGAGCGGGGACCTAAGATATAGCTTGTTTAGCTTATACATAAATCCAGTACTGGTACTCTTTTCTATGATCGAGCTGCCTGACTTGAACACTAGGCAAGCTCACGACCTGACGGCAGCTGCGACTGATCTGGAAGTCCTCTGCTCTGGACTTCTATAACTTACATTTCATGTTGGGTCACACTATCCCAGCTGGACCCAGTCTTGGAAAAATAGTTTTTTAACTATTCAGCCGTGAGCTGAATTAGGCCTGCCAGGCATCCTACCAGGCTGTTTTGGTTGAGCGAGACCCACCTGCCCCACACCTGAGGCCAAAGGGGGTTGACAAACAGCTGATAGCTGTGACAAAGTGCCACAGGTGGAACTATGCAAGCCCTGACCACCTTGGGAGGTTGTGGACTCTCCTTCCTTCGAGGTTTTGAAGCAGAGGTTGGATGGCCATCTGTCATGGTTGGCTTAGCTGAGATTCCTGCACTGCAGGGAGTCAAACGAGATGACTCTCGTGGTCCCTTCCAACTCGACCATTCTATGATCAGTTGATTGCCGGGGCTTGCATCTTCGACACTTTGCGAGCCCCAAAGATCAACTGATCATTTGCACGGACGAAAGTGGGTCACTTGATGTCACTGTGATATCCAGCGACTGACAGGTGGACAGCTCCACCCATCTCTCAAACGTGGGCCATGGGGGAGGTAAGGATGTAGAACTCTAAGGCCTTTTCAGAAAGATGGCCCAGGCCTTGAAGCAGAAACAGCTGCATTGGTGTTGTGTACTAGGTGTGTCATTTGCTCCTCAATCACAAGGGCTGAGGCTTGGACAGGTTCTGGTCCTACTAAATTAGACCAGAGTCCACCTATGTCAAAATTTCTGTTTCCAACATTGATTTGGATCCAAACTTGGATCCTCTTCAGATGCTCATTTGTGCAAATTAAATCAATGTACTTGAGCATGGTATCTCCACCCCTCATCCCTGCCACCTTCTCTGTGTTCATCAGGGATGGTCTACAGAGGTTCCAAAACATCTAGGAGCCTCCACAAGTGAAGAATCTTACCCTGCAGTACTTTTGAGTATACGGAGGGTGTGAGGATGAGGGGTCAGCATGTGCACATTCATGTACACTCTACCTTCCTTGCACCCCAGTATAATCCCTCTAAATGATTGTGTTTATAGGGCTATAGGTACAAACAATGCATGACTTGAGACCAGCTTCTTACATTGATTTCTAGGGGACCTAGATTACTCTGGATTCAACTCACTGTTGAATTATTTACTTATCAAAACTATCTAGGTGATATACAATATCTAGAAAACACAGAAAACATGGATCCATATCAGAAACACCCTTCAAAACCGGAACAGAACTGTCATTAAATTTCAAGTCAGGGCATGAATAGAAGAAGGACTGTTAGCTCAGTGGTAAAACATTGGCTCTGCATGCAGAAGCTCTGCAGGTTCAATTCCTGGCATATCCAGGTTGGGCTAGGAATATCTGCAGTCTAAAACCCTGGAGAGCCACTGCTAGACAGTATGGTAGGCAATACTAAGCTACATGGACCAGTGGTTTGGCTCCCAGTAAGGAACCTTTCTATGCTTCTAAGACTCTCTTGTGCTTCTCAACTGGCTTTCAGCATGATGCCACTTCAGAGTGTGAAGCTTTTGTCTAACTACCAAACCATCATGAACCTGTCCAAAGGTCCTCCTCCTGCCCAAGGCATCTCAGCTACTAGTAATTTCCATACCTTGTGGCAATGAATTCAATACATTAACCGTGTGTTATGTGCAATGCTTCTTTTCACCTGTCCTAAACCCTGGCAATAAGTTGCACCAGATGACTCTACATTTGTGACACGCCACTTTCATCAACATCAAAAAAGGGGACAAAGGAGGAGGCAGATTTGCATAACATTTTGAAATAATTAGCATAAGTTATATAGAAGTACAATGAGTGGTATCCAACTCAGACGCCCCATCAGTGCAATGGGACTTCCCTTCCTCTTCTGCACTCTGTTCCTTCCCCCAATCTGCTCTGAAGGGCTGGGGGAACCCCCAGAACAGATTTAGGGGTGGGGTGAGGAGAGGGTGAGAATTCTGTTGGGCAAGCAGAAATCCTTGCTAGCAATGGATACAACCCATTCACCAAGTGGGGAAGGCTACAACCAAATGACGAGTGTCTCTATTCACTCCATCTTCCACATGCTATTGATGGGCAACTCTCCTGCTTTGTATTCTTTATCTTTAAAATAGTTATGGACCTTCAAATAGAGGATGCTTTCGAGAAACAACTGTTCCCAGTAGGATATATGGGTACCCGACGCAACACTCTAAATGTTCTGAGAGATGGATGGGTGATACCTGCACCTACTTTCTGTACACAATTCATAATTCTACAATAAAATCTCTGGCACATCATAATCCGACGCAGTGTTTAAATTGCAAACTGCCTTGGGTACCTTCACAGGAAGGTAGTACATAAAGACAATAAATATAGAATCTATAAATATTCAGATGGCTGTTCATGAATGATTATTAGGAAAACAACAAAACAACAACAAAAACCCATCGCTGTTGGGAAATTAATCGTGTTGTTGTTGTTTAGTCGTTTAGTCGTGTCCGACTCTTCGTGACCCCATGGACCAGAGAATGCCAGGCACTCCTGTCCTCCACTGCCCCCCGCAGCTTGGTCAGACTCATGCTGGTAACCTCGAAAACACTATCCAACCATCTCGTCCTCTGTCGCCCCCTTCTCCTTGTGCCCTCCATCTTTCCCAACATCAGCGTCTTCTCCAGGGAGTCTTCTCTTCTCATGAGGTGGCCAAAGTACTGGAGCCTCAGCTTCACAATCTGTCCTTCCAGTGAGCACTCAGGGCTGATTTCCTTCAGAATGGAGAGGTTTGATCTTCTTGCAGTCCATGGGACTCTCAAGAGTCTCCTCCAGCACCATAATTCAAAAGCATCAATTCTTCGGCGATCAGCCTTCTTTATGGTCCAGCTCTCACTTCCATACATCACTACTGGGAAAACCATAGCTTTAACTATACGGACCTTTGTTGGCAAGGTGATGTCTCTACTTCTCAAGATGCTGTCTAGGCCTGTCATTGCCCTTCTCCCAAGAAGCAGGCGTCTTTTAATTTCGTGGCTGCTGTCACCATCTGCAGTGATCATGGAGCCCAAGAAAGTAAAATCTCTCACTGCCTCCATTTCTTCCCCTTCTATTTGCCAGGAGGTGATGGGACCAGTAGCCATGATCTTCATTTTTTTGATGTTGAGCTTCAGACCATATTTTGCACTCTCCTCTTTCACCCTCAATAAAAGGTTCTTTAATTCCTCCTCACTTTCTGCCATCAAGGTTGTGTCATCTGCATATCTGAGGTTGTTGATATTTCTTCCGGCAATCTTAATTCCGGCTAGGGATTCATCCAGCCCAGCCTTTCGCATGATGAATTCTGCATATAAGTTAAATAAGCAGGGAGACAAAATGCAGCCTTGTCGTACTCCTTTCCCAATTTTGAACCAGTCAGTTGTTCCATATCCAGTTCTAACTGTAGCTTCTTGTCCCACATAGAAATTTCTCAGGAGACAGATGAGGTGATCAGGCACTCCCATTTCTTTAAGAACTTGCCATAGTTTGCCATGGTCGACACAGTCAAAGGCTTTTGCATAGTCAATGAAGCAGAAGTAAATGTCTTTCTGGAACTCTCTAGCTTTCTCCATAATCCAGCGCATGTTTGCAATTTGGTCTCTGGTTCCTCTGCCTCTTCTAAATCCAGCTTGCACTTCTGGGAGTTCTCGGTCCACATACTGCTTGAGCCTTCCTTGTAGAATTTTAAGCATAACCTTGCTAGCGTGAGAAATGAGTGCAATTGTGCGATAGTTGGAGCATTCTTTGGCACTGCCCTTCTTTGGGATTGGGATGTAGACTGATCTTCTCCAATCTTCTGGCCACTGCTGAGTTTTCCAAACTTGCTGGCATATTGAGTGTAGCACCTTAACAGCATCATCTTTTAAAATTTTAAATAGTTCAGCTGGAATACCATCACTTCCACTGGCCTTGTTATTTGCAGTGCTTTCTAAGGCCCATTTGACTACACTCTCCAGGATGTCTGGCTCAAGGTCAGCAACCACACTACCTGGGGTATATGAGACATCCATTTCTTTCTGGTATAATTCCTCTGTGTATTCTTGCCACCTCTTCTTGATGTCTTCTGCTTCTGTTAGGTCCTTTCCACTTTTGTCCTTTATTATGGAAATCTTTGTACAAAATGTTCCTTTCATATCTCCAATTTTCTTGAACAGATCTCTGGTTCTTCCCATTCTATTGCTTTCCTCTATTTCTTTGCATTGCTTGTTTAAGAAGGTCTTCTTGTCTCTCCTTGCTATTCTTTGGAAATCTGCATTCAATTTCCTGTATGTTTCATGATCTCCCTTGCATTTTTCTTGCCTTCTCTCCCCCGCTATTTGTAAGGCCTCATTGGACAGCCACTTTGCTTTCTTGCATTTCCTTTTCATTGGGATGGTTTTCGTTGCTGCCTCCTGTATAATGTTACGAGCCTCCATCCATAGTTCTTCAGGCACTCTGTCCACCAAATCTAAATCCTTAAACCTGTTCCTCACTTCCACTGTGTATTCATAAGGGATTTGACTTAGATTGTATCTTACCGGCCCAGTGGTTTTCCCTACTTTGTTCAGTTTAAGCTTGAATTTTGCTATAAGAAGCTGATGATCTGAGCCACAGTCAGCTCCAGGTCTTGTTTTTGCTGACTGTATAGAGCTTCTCCATCTTTGGCTGCAGAGAATATAATCAATCTGATTTCGATGCTGCCCATCTGGTGATGTCCATGTGTAGAGTCGTCTCTTGTGTTGTTGGAAAAGCGTGTTTGTGATGACCAGCTTGTTCTCTTGACAGAACTCTATTAGCCTTTGCCCTGCTTCATTTTGATCTCCAAGGCCAAACTTGCCAGTTGTTCCTTTTATCTCTTGACTCCCTACTTTAGCATTCCAATCCCCTATAATGAGAAGAACATCCTTCTTTGGTGTCACTTCTATAAGGTGTTGTAAGTCTTCATAGAATTGGTCAATTTCAGTTTCTTCAGCACCAGTAGTTGGTGCATAAACTTGGATTACTGTGATGTTAAAAGGTCTGCCTTGGATTCGTATCGAGATCATTCTATCATTTTTGAGATTGCATCCCAGTACAGCTTTTGCCACTCTTTTGTTGACTATGAGGGCCACTCCATTTCTTTTATGGGTTTCTTGCCCACAGTAGTAGATATGATGGTCATCCGAACTGAATTCACCCATTCCCGTCCATTTTAGTTTACTGATGCCCAGGATGTCAATATTTATTCTTGCCATCTCATTTTTGACCACCTCCAACTTACCCATGTTCATGGTTCTTACATTCCAGGTTCCTATGCAATATTTTTCTTTACAGCATTGGACTTTCCTTTCGCTTCCAGGCATATCCGCAACTGAGCGTCCTTTCGGCTTTGGCCCAGCCGCTTCATCAGCTCTGGATCTACTTGTACTTGCCTTCCGCTCTTCCCCAGTAGCATGTTGGACGCCTTCTGACCTGAGGGGCTCATCTTCCAGCGTCATAACTTTTATATGCCTGTTGTCTTTGTCCATGGAGTTCTCTTGGCAGGGATACTGGAGTGGCTTGCCGGTTCCTCCTCCAGGTGGATCACGTTTGGTCAAAACTCTCCACTATGACCTGTTCATCTTGGGTGCCCTGCTCGGCATAGTTCATAGCTTCTCTGAGTTCTTCAAGCCCCTTCGCCACGGCAAGGCAGTGATCCATGAAGGGGTTAATCGTGTTAACATACCCCAAACACACTGAATGATGACCTCTGTTTTATTGGCAGCTGCTATGCTGGAACGGGAAAAATCTCTAGGATCCCAAGGTGTAAGGAAACAAAAAGTCTGTCAAATAGTAAAGTTCAGCCAACTAACTAGAGCCAGTGCATGAAGGGACAGCCAAAAGATTAGACAGAAATCTAATCTTATGGCTGAGTGGCAACCTTATGTCAACCTTTGGAGGGCCAGACATAATTTTAATAGCAATTGTTTTGCTGCATTGTAATACACTGCACTATAATGCACTGTAATACACTGGGATGTGGGTGGCACTGTGGGTTAAACTGCATAGCCTAGGGCTAGCCAATCAGAAGGTCGGCAGTTCGAATCCCTGCGACGGGGTGAGCTCCCATTGCTCGGCCCCTGCTCCTGCGAAAATAGCAGTTCGAAAGCACATCAAAGTGCAATTGGATAAATAGGTACCGATCTGGCGGGAAGGTAAACGGCATTTCCGTGTGCTGCTCTGGTTTGCCAGAAGCCGCTTAATTATGCTGGCCACATGACCCGAAAGCTGTCTACAGACAAACACCGGCTCCCTTGGCCTATAAAGCAAGATGAGCGCCGCAACCCCAGAGTCATCCACGACTGGACCTAATGGTCAGGGGCAGTGGCGTAGCGTGGGGGGTGCAGGGGGGCCCGGCTGCACCGGGCGCAACATCTGGGGGTTAGGGTTAGGGATAGGGTTAGGGGGCACAAATCCAGGGTTAGGGGGCGCAAATTACTTGCCTTGCCCCGGGTGCTGACAACCCACGCTACGCCACTGGTCAGGGGTACCTTTACCTTTACCTAGTCTGAGAGTGAAGGGAGAGCCAGCAGGCTCCTGTTTAGATACAGAAGCTAGAGGGGGGAAGCTGGTGACCTTAGGACAGGCACTCCCCACCCCCAGGAAAAAATAGCATTGTCAGGCAATGAAAGCTTAATGCAGCCAGTTTACAACGTGGTTCAGCATTAAGTGGTTTGAAGCCTTGTCTTTTCTGATGGGCAAGTACTGGACTGATGCCAAAATAACTTGGCTCCCAAGAAAGATCTTCTATTATAGACATTTAACCCAGCTAAGCTTTCAATTGCTATTTACGGTTTGTCCTTCTTCTTAAAAAAGAAAAGAAAAAAGTATCATCATTATGATCTGGCCACTGCAAATTGAATTGCAGTCATACAAGGAAGCGGAGAAATTAGATGAGCTGACATGTTTGCAGCTCTGCGGTTATTATCCATTTCCCAAAAAGAAGAAGAAAAGAAAGCGCCATTATTTGATTTTCTTCAAGGTTGCTTTCCCTATTCAGCTTGTTTCCAGTATTTCGGAAAATAATGGGATTAAGTGGGCAGGGGGCACTTCTAACCGTGGAGAGTGAGAAGCCTTCCGACAAGGAACGCGTCTTGGAAACCCCCACCAAAACCAATGGGAGCTGTGTTCAGCTGGAAGATGCTTGGACAAGCGATGGGGGAGATGCAACTCTATGAGTCTGCCTACATCAGCCTCACAAGCCCTAAATTAAAGGTGTGTTGCTTCTCATGCTAGGAGGCATTCATGTTTGGAGCAAGGCCTGGAGAAAGATGCTCTGGTGTGAAAGGATTGTGAGCTTCACCCAGTTCCGCTACTAAAAAGCAAACTCCTAGGCTCAGCATACAGTCACGGAAGCACCACATTCAAACTAAGCCCTACCCACTGAAATAAACAGGCCTGAGTCCACGTATGGCCATTGTTGGATATCACCCTATTCCCATTGCTCCTAGCTAATAATCTGCCAGCAAAATAGACCCAACATCATACACAAGGGCACCGTTCTATATACCAATCATGGGAAGGAGTGATGGGAGGCAGAGGACTGTAACAACAATTCATTAATGAGAAGAAGTTTACAATAAAATAGAGAAATATATATATATATCATAATCCTGTTTCAAATATATTTCTCAAGTCTAGCCTGCCTGTAATTTTGGACTCCTTATTAAGCTCTTGGAATTGAGTCACTTCCTTGGATAAAATCAATTTCCCCTCATTCTCCTGACCTCGATGACATAGTTCCTCCTATTCCTAGAGCTAGGGTTTTGACCCATCCAGACTGGCCTGTCATTTCAATCTCAAACTTTTATTGGCATATAGACAAAATTCTGAAAGGTGCAGTGCAAAAACAACCACTCCACAAAATCTTCATCTAACAATTAAAATTCTGTAATTTGTGTCATAGGCTGTCACACTCAATCTGCATTGCCCTTTTATTATTATCACCATTACAGTTGATTTATTCATCACCTTCTAAACCACCGCCTCAAGGAGATTTGCACATACAAGTACAGTGGTACCTCGGTTTACGAACTTAATCCATTCCGGAAGTTCGTTCTTAAACTGAAACCGTTCTGAAATCGAGGTGTGCTTTCCCTAATGAGGCCTCCCGCCGCCGGTGCCCTTCCACTGTTTGGCTTCCGTTCTTAGACCGAGGTAAAGTTTGCAAACCGGGACACTACTTCTGGTTTTGCGGAGTTCGTAAACCGAATAGTTCATAAACAGGGCTGTTCTTAAACCGAGGTACCGCTGTATTACAAATTGTTAAAAATACAAACCCAACAGATACATTTAAAACAACATTAAAACCCTACCCAAAACCCTAATAAATGGACATGTGGTAAAGACTCATTTACTCAGCTGGGAACACCCACTTGGGGGAAAAATGTATTTAACAGACTGTAGTGATTTACTCAGCACTTAGGACCCTAACATAAAGACTTTGGGCTAATGGCTCAGAGGGGGCATTAAGAACATAGAGAACTGCCTTATACCCAGTCATACTATTGGTCCATCTAGTTCTGTCTTGCCCACACTGACTGGACATGGTTCTCCATGGATTCAGGCCTTATCTAGAGAAGCCAGAGATCTTTTTTGCATGTAAAGCATGTGCTCTAACCACTGAATCACAGCCCTTTCCCAAATCATCAGGGCACTTCCCCAAATCAGGAGCTGATTATCACCAAGTAAGGAGGGCCTGTCATTTCCCAGCTTTAAATCATATACTTGTTGAGTATAATTGATTAATTGATGCTGAAATGGGGAATGCCTAAATGTGAATTACTGAATGTTTAACATGGGAAAACTCCACTGGATTATAATAAGTGGTCTCTGAACTCCTTGATGGGTTGATAATTAACTGTTGTTGTTTTCTACTAGCTAACATGTGAGTGTTTAACCTCAGATCATATGGGAGGCTATTGAATTGCAAATTTGCGACCTTGGAAGGGTGGTGGTTGAATCTTTGTTCCTTGGGTCTGTGGAAGTCAGGATGTGTAAATGACCATCCCCAGTGAGTGAATACAACTCCAGTCAAAATGGAAGCAGTAGGGAGAGACAGACCTCTGATTTTACATCTGCCGGGAGTATTTCATATTTTATAAGAAGCTGAGCCTGTGCTGGACTTGTACATGATCTTATGCATATTTTGCATGTACCATTTACTTCGTCCTGTTTTGAAGAAAGCTCTGCAAGTAAAGCTTTAATCAAAATTATGGGCCTTGACAATGTTTTATTCCCAAAAGGAGTCTGTTTCTATGCATCCTGTTGCTTTAAGCTGCACAATATTAATATCTGAAATAATTCTCAAGTGGTTTATTTGCAATGGCTCTTTGCTTTTATGCTCCTGCTCTCTCCACCCTTTAAAAATGGCCACCAGACTACAGTTTCATACATTTGTGGTAAATATATGGTTATGGCCCATTGACTGTTGGTGAACATTCCTAGGCAGCCAGCTGTCACAAAACCCCTTAGCACATTGTTACAATAAAAGTGTCTCCCGACTTCAGAGCAGAAAAGCAGAGATTTGTTTGTTGGTTGGTTTGATTAAGCCAATCTTTGTCCCTCCTGCCCCCTTTTTTATATCACAGTGCTTTGGTTGTCTTGCAAAGCTTAGTCACTTCTTCCAGAAGGGGTTTCCTGGCTCTTAAACTGAGTCATCACACTTATGCAACTACAGCAACTGCAGTGCTTTTGAATTGCTCTCAGATCAGTCTGGGGGAGAGGGCAGGGAGAGAGAAAAATCAGAAAAGAAAACCCAAAGCAATGTCATCTTATTCACTAATTCCAAGACAGTTTTGAGTTGGCAAAAAACAAAAAGAAAAAAAGCATCTATCAAGACCCAGCTACCTTATGCTCCAGGCTAGAGTCTTTAAACATCAGGGAGAAAGGCTTGATATGCTCTCTTCGCAATTTATCGCCACTCCGCAAGTCGATGGTGTGCTCTATTCGCTTGTTAATTTCCTCGGGCCCAGACTGGACATGCAAAGCTTGTGCAAGATGGTTTGGAAGCAGATTTATTGAATTTCTTGTTAGGGCAGCCAGAGTCTAGGGGAAAGCACATGCAAAAAGAATAAACTTGCTAGTCCCCTCTGGATTAAAAATGCAATCTTTATTTTATTTTTTATTTTTTGCTGCTTCTCTTTTTTTAATGACAGCATCCCATGCAATTCATTCACCCCGCAAAGTTTTAAATGTAAAGGTCCGAACCACAAAAATCCACACAAGTAAAATAGGCAGAACTGCTTTGATGGCATGTTTTCAATGGGTTTTGAAGCTGGCAATTCCATTTGTCCATCCGTCATCTGTCCATTTATTATTATTATTATTATTATTATTATTATTATTATTATGAATTGCTGTTAATAATTTTTGAAGGAATACAACTGCACATCATCCAATAACAAGTTAAACCCATCAAAACAATTTCCAAAGCAGAGGAGTGGGGAAAGATCATGTGCTGCATGGAATATATGGTCTGACCCGGTATAAGGAAGCTACCTATGTTCTTATTCCTTTTGGAATAAGACAACATCTAGCTTGGTGTTGTCTGCACTAACAGCAGCTCTCCAGCATTTCAGAAAGCAGTCTTTTCCCAGCCTTACCTGAATATGCTGGGGATTGAACCTGGATCAAGGGAGAACAAGGTAAGGTGACAACCCTCAGACCATCTCATGATCATGGAGGATGTGGGAAAGGGCTCAGGTGCTTCATGGGCAACAATGGAGAACCTCATGGGCACCACTGCACCCAGGTGCACCAGGTTGGTGACCCTTGTGCTGAAGTCTCCCCATGGATTGCTATTGTGGCTACAGCCATATGGAATGGGAAATGTATAAAACAGCAAGATTGCATGGCTGCCCAGCGGGGATTTGCTTGTACACAGGGACCTGAGTTTCTCCTCCCCCATGTACAATAATATTTTCTGGGGAGCTGTGTGGTCCCAGCCACTCAAACATTACTTCCTCCACAGGGCTGCGTTCACAGTAAGGCACTCTGGTTTGGGGATTTGACCTTGCATGATGAACCAGGTCTACAGAATTCATGTATACTCATCAATTTCATACTTATCAGCACAGCCATATCTATCTCTACTGCTCAGATGTAAGTCTAGCACTGAGGACCTACTCCTAAATAAGTGTGTGTAGGGTTTCAGCGTATGAATGCCGCTATTACAGAACACACACACACACACACCATACATTGAAAAATTAATAGTAGCATTAAAAAGATAAATTGCTACAATATATGTGTTTGAAGCTGAATCTCAGACATGAGAGTTTGGATTTGGATTTGATATCCCGCTTTATCACCACCCAAAGGAGTCTCAAAGCGGCTAACATTCTCCTTTCCCTTCCTCCCCCACAACAAACACTCTGTGAGGTGAGTGGGGCTGAGAGAAGTATGACTAGCCCAAGGTCACCCAGCAGCTGCATGTGGAGGAGCGGAGGCGCGAACCCGGTTCACCAGATTACAAGTCTACCACTCTTAACCACTACACCACACTGGCTCTATTTAACTATATAAACACATAGTGTCCTGCTGGTTCAAAAAATGATGCCATCGAGTTCAGCATCCTGTACCAGGTGGTCACTTTACAGAGAGCTTTCCAGTGCATGTCTTGTTTAAAGAGATACAGAATTCTATGAAAGGGTATCAACAGGGTCCTCAAAGTCATCCAGGTGCCCACCTGCTCACCAGGATAGAAGGCTGAGCAGGCAGAAAGGCCACCTGGTCACCATCTTCCCACCACAGTGAGATGCATCATATTTCTATTTAAATAATAGCCATTGTTTCTAAATCTGCATCTCTGTGTATAAAATTAGCACGTGCCAATTTCATGCAAACCAACATCTTCTCTGAAGAGCGCATTGCCGTGAGTAAGGAGCTACCCTAATTCTGTTCTCAGAGGCAGTCTCTGGTGGAAGACCGAGAAGCGGTCTATGGAACATTTCCTCCAGTCTTTGTCCCTTCCTCCCAGCCATTGATATTTGAAGCTACACTCCCTCTGAACACAGAGACTTATTTTGGTTATCATGGCCAAAGCCGCTCATAGACCCAACTCCCCAGTCTATCAGTCGCCACGCATTAAATGGTAGTGAATTGCATTACTTAGTGTACGATAGGAAAGCATCTGACAATTTTTTTTTTCATGGTTTCTGCTCTCATCGAGGGTCTGCCCTCTACGTACCATTGTATGTGTACCATTGTATGTGCTGCATCTTCACCTTTGAGCAAATTCTTGTGTGGGTTTGTGGGTGGGGGGAATATACGGAATTGTAGTTCCCATCATACACATTGGCAGAACATCTGAAAAAGGTGCAGCTTGAATCTTTTCAAGGGCTGTAGATCAGCAGCAGAGCATCTGCTTTGCATGCAGAAGGGCTCAGGTTCAGTCTCCGGCATCTCCAGGTAAGTTTGGGAAAGATGCTTGCCTGTAATCCTGGGGAGCTGCTTTCAGTGCAGACAGTATACTGCGCTAGATGGATGAATGGTCAGTATAAGGCAGCATTATTATTTTTTGTTCCTATGAACCCACGTCACAGGGCTGTTGTGAGGACAAATGGGGGGGAGTCCATATTTTTCACCCTTGGACAACAGGGGGGGAATACAAATGTAATAAGTAAATAAGGAAGGCTGTAGCTGGGTTGTCACACAATGGGAAGAATAGCAGCTGTGTGTTACTTTTCCATGTGATTTATCGCAACTGGGAAGCACGTGGAGCCAAAGAGCACAGCTGTTAACAGGTATGTTGTCTACTACAGCTACTATCATGACACTGGCATGGAGCATGCTAAAATGGAGGGAGAGTACAAAAAATTATTTAAAAATAACTGCATATGCTCAGAATGAACACACACACAAACTGTAAAACTGTAAGACAGAAGTTTTGAACAAAGAGAACCCTGGTGTCATGCTCAAGAGGCCTGAGGTATTTCCCTCCAAAAGCAGACATCACCTTGCCAACAAAGGTCCATATAGTTAAAGCTATGGTTTTCCCAGTAGTGATGTATCGAAGTGAGAACTGGACCCTAAAGAAGGCTGATCGCCAAAGAATGGATGCTTTTGAATTATGGTGTTGGAGGAGACTCTTGAGAGTCCCATGGACTGCAAGAAGATCAAACCTATCCACTCTTAAGGAAATCAGCCCTGAGTGCTCACTGGAAGGACAGATCGTGAAGCTGAGGCTCCAAGACTTTGGCCACCTCATGAGAAGAGAAGACTCCCTGGAAAAGACCCTGATGTTGGGAAAGATTGAGGGGACAAGGCGAAGGGGACGACAGAGGACGAGATGGTTGGACAGTGTTCTCGAAGCTACCAGCATGAGTTTGACCAAACTGCGGGAGGCTGTGGAAGACAGGAGTGCCTGGTGTGCTCTGGTCCATTGGGTCACGAAGAGTCGGACACGACTAAACGACTAAACAACAACAACATTTCCCTCCATCAATGACTCGTGGGGTTTTCTTATTCCCAGTCATAAGCCTGAGATGCAAGGGGCACAGATGGCAAAGCAACATCTCTAGGTAACAAAGCAATTGTGTTAGACATGTGGACGTTTGGGACGAGGAGGACTAAGCATGAGCAGAAACAGGAATGAGGTATAGTGTCATTACGGATCTACCCAGCAAAGAGGGAAAGACGACTCAAGCTGACCTTCTTCTGCAGTGACTCATCAATCTTTTAAATGTGGTAGAAAGACTGGTATCTTAAGGCACTTTAACCTTTTCCTCTTTAATTTCTTTAAGCAGACAGCCTTCACAAGGGATCTTTTGACAGCTAAAAATTCAGATCCTACAAGCCTTGAGGCAATGGTTGTTGAAGAAGGAATGGAGGCAGTGGTCCAACAAAGTCCTTTCTTTCTGGCTGTCAGAAATCAGTGTTTTCCAGGGTTCGGCAATCTGTGTATACAAGTGAGACCTGCAACAGCTGTGGGTTAAACCACAGAGCCTAGGACTTGCCGATCAGAAGGTCAGCAGTTCGAATCCCCGCAACGGGATGTGCTCCCATTGCTCGGTCCCTGCTCCTGCCAACCTAGCAGTTCAAAAGCACGTCAAAGTGCAAGTAGATAAATAGGTACCACTCCAGCAGGAAGGTAAATGGTGTTTCCGTGCACTGCTCTGGTTCGCCAGAAGTGGCTTAGTCATGCTGGCCACATGACCCAGAAGCTGTACGCCGGCTCTCTTGGCCAATAAAGCAAGATGAGTGCCGCAACCCCAGAGTCGGCCATGACTGGACCTAATGGTCGGGGTCCCTTTACCTTTACCTTTAGACTGATCCTATTCAGGGTTCCAGTCACCCACCCATGCCGTCTTCCAAAACATTCCATCCATTCTTCTCCCTGACCCTGTTTTCCATTTCCCTCAGCTCCCAAAAGGTAGACTATAAGAACCGCCTGTAGCATCAGGCCAGTGGCCCTTCTAGCCCAGCATCCTGTTCTCACAGAGGCCAACAAGATGACTACTCCTACTGGAAGCATTCTCCTCACCTCTGGATTCCACCAATTCAGAAACATGCTGCCCGCAACAGTGGAGGCAAAGCATAGCCAATCAGGGTTAATAGCCCCTGATATAGACTTACGCTCCATGAATTTGTCCAATCCCTTTTTTAAAGCTATCCAAGCTGGTGGCCATCACTGCCTCCTTGGGGAGCAAGTTCCATAGTTTGACAAGGTGTTGCAAGAAGAAGTGTGCCCTCTTTTGTCTGCCCTGAGTCTTCCAACATTCAGCTTCATTGGAGGGAGGTCCCTGGGTTCTAACACTAAGGGAGAGGGAGTAGAACCGTTCTCTGTCTCCTTCCATAGCATGCATTTTGGAAACCCTTCTGTTACATAGTCCAAAGGATGGGGAAATTCTATTCAGCTCAAGGTCAGATTCCCTTCTGGGCAACTTTAAGGGCCCAATGTGTCATTGGTGGCAGGACCATAGGCAAAAGCAGGAAGAGCAACAAACACGAATTATACTTTTGCACAATAGGCCAGCTTCCACACACACTCCCAAATCTCTCTTGTCCACCATGCAGGCAAGGAAACGGCACTTTCATAGTGCAATGACTCATTCCAGCCATGCAAAGATACTCAATGGCAGTGCAAAGCAGGGCAGGCAAGGGGTGTGGCCTAACATGAGGGGCATGGCTGGGGAGGGGGGTTGCTAGATGTAGTATTTGGCCCTAAGCCTGAAGTTTTCCCTGCCCAGCCCTAATGAGACCAAGACACAGAAGCCAGGATGCGACATATGCAGATACAAGCAGCCTCGATTTACAATGTCCAAGGAAGCTGTTGGTCAACCGGGAGAAGAAGCACATTTAGCCTAAACTCAATGGGTACCACCATATTTCAAGCCTTATGAGGAGCGGTTGAAGGAGCTGGGTATGTTTAGCCTGGAAAAGAGGAGGCTGAGAGGAGATATGATAGCCATCTTCAAATATCTCAAGGACTGTCACATGGAAGAGGGAACAAAATTGTTTTCTCCCGCTCCGGTAGGTAGGGCTCAAACCAAGGCTTGAGGTTGCAAGTAGATTCCAACTAAACATACAGAAAAAAACTTTCTGACAGTAAGAGTTGTTTGACAGTGGAACAGCCTCCCTTAGGAGGTTGTGGGCTGTCCTTCACTGGAGGTGTTTAAGCAGAGACTGGATGGCCATCTGTCATGGATACTTTAGCTGAGATTCCTGCATTGCAGAGGGTTGGAATACAGCAGGCATGGCCAAACCTGGCCCTCCAGCTGTTATGGGACTACAACTCCCATCATCCCTAGCTAACAGGACCAGTGGTCAGGGATGATGGGAATTGTAGTCCCAAAACAGCTGGAGGGCCACGTTTGGCCATGCCTGGACTAGAGGATCCTTGGGATTCCCTTCCAACTCTAGGATTCTCTGAGTCCAGCTATATAGTTCCCCCGAAGCAATTCTAAGGAATGCTTACAATGTACACAAAGCCCCTATAAAAACACCCCACCTGTTATCATGACAGCCATTTGGTAGTTAATCTGGGTTCCATCTAAGCTTCTTTCTTTGGCCAGGTGGGGGGACCCTGTGAACAAGGGCAAAGTCTCCCGCTTATTGTACTGCTTGCTCTGATTGCCTTCAACTAATAATTGCAATAATCATCATGATGTTGCTTTCATCACAAAAGGGACCCGAAGCACCTTACAAAAGCAATACAAGCACTAAAACCAATTATAACAAACAAACCAATAACCACCCCCAAAACATCTGTACAGGCCTTGCAGATCCCACCCCACTAAAAGGTGCCACAAGACCTCAAACCCCTTCCAATCAAGTGCCAAAAGCCCCAGGAAAAAGGAAAGTTTTTGCCTGGAGCCTAAACATAGATTAAGATGTGTCCTTGAGGAGAGCATTTCACAAGCAAGGAGCCATCAGAACATTCTGCTCACTCTGACTTGGCTTCATGACAACGCACAGCCAATGAGATTTGGCCACACGTTGTGGATGAAGCCAATTCAAAGAGAGGGCCAACAGCAAGGGGGAGTGCCACAGCCATCACCATTAAGACCACAAATGGTGGGCAAAAGGTGGTGAGTCGCAATGTGGGAGAGCCTTGACCCTACTTGAGACAGCACATTCCAGCCCATGTGTATCAGGTGTGTTTATTCCACACACTCAATGAGATGTGCATTAGAGATAGGAACTGCAGTTGCCTTATGCTGTGCCAGGCTATTTCACACACAGCCACGCTGCTTACTCTGAGTAACAGCAGCTCCCCAAAGTCTCCCACCATCTGCTATCTCAGAACCTTTCACAAGAGACATCAAAGATTTGAACCTGGGATCTTTTGCATGTGAACTGGTACTCCACTATTGATCTATGACTTCTCCTTAAATGTTGTCTACATTATCACTCCATGAGAAGAGCTCTGCTGGATCAGACTAATAGCCCATCTTGTTAAGTATAATTGTTCAACTGCACACTGAAATGGAGAATAATATAATCTATTATTTATACCCCACCCATCTGGCTGGGTTTCCCCAGCTACTCTACCTGTATGTATGTTTTTAGGGATTTAGCATTGGAAAATTGCATTGGAGTATACTAAGCTAGAAAGGGCTTTCTAAGCCTCTAGCTGAGCTGATAATTAACTATTGTTCTCTGCTGGCCCTCACACTGAGTGTTTAACTTTAGATCATGTGATTAAGGCATTCAATTGCAAATTTGCCATTTTGAGTGGTGCCTTTGCCTTTTGTACCCCAGCACAGTCAGAGAAGAATGTGATAATGATGCCTCTTCAGGAGCTGCAAAACCTTAGTCTGGATGCAGGCTAATGTAGGCAATAGGAGAGTCAGAGCTTGGATTTCAGCTCTGGTTATAATTGAGTAATATATTTAAGAAGAAGAACCTGTGCATATGCTTTATACACCTTTCTGGATGCATCATTGATTACTTTGTACCTGTTTTGAAGAAGTTCTGGTTAGTAAAGCTTTGAAGAATACTTACAAGTCTGGGCAATTTTTATTCCAAAAGGAGTAAACTTTTATGCATCCAATTGCTTCATGCTGCCCAATACTAATATGTGCAATATTTTAAAGTTACCCTGTGGTTTGTAGCAAGTTTTGCATCCTTTATTTGCAATACTCAGCCACCAACACAGCATGTTCCATCTCACATATTGGAGACTAAGTGGCAAACCTGTCTCCTGACTGCACAACTTCAGAATAGGGGGCTACATTGCTGAGTTCTCTTGCATACAAAATAAAATAAAATACATCCTTGCACATAGCAAATCAGAAGTCCAGAAATCAAGACCCCAACCTATCATGTTGTTTTCTATGTGTAGATGGGTTTTTTAAAAATAAAATAAAATAAAAACATTTTACAGAGGATGATTCTCCTCCCACAACACCTGCAACAAGAAGTGGTGCATTCCAGACACAACCCTGCCGTGTCGCCTGCTATTTGTGAGAATTAAGTCCTGGGCCGAACACACTGCGCTGATAACTAGCAAAATGTTAGCTGCCTGATGGTTGCTTGCAGCAGTTTAAGCAGCTTTCAGGTCTTCTTCTCATACCCATAATGAACTTGTCTGAGGCTCTGATTCAATTAACACTCAGCTGTGTGCAACATTTAATTTTGGCAGGGAGATGGGAGGGGAGACCTTAGCACTTCCCGAGATTCTGATGCATAGGTTAATTCTGACCTGTGGGGGTTTGTTTAATCATCTGCGGTTCATGTTAGAGGGAAAAGGTTAGAGAGAAATTTGTTTTCCTCCAAGGCTTTTGTTATGGAGATGCATTAAAGGAGCATGAGCGCAAAGAGCAGGACAGGAAGGAAGTAAGGAAGGAAGCTGGGACTTACATGCTGCTTCCCCACAATGTTATCAAAAGGAAGCTCCGGGCTCCATGATCCTTCGGTGAGCATCACCCCGCTGTTCCTCCTGTCCGCAGCCGCCACCGACTCCTTGACAATGTCCTCGGGCAGAGTCAACAGGCTCTCCTCGGGCTGCTTGATCAAGTACGTCTCAATGTTGTGCTTCCTCAAGAATTCGTTGCGTTCCTTGCCGTGCCCTTCTTCCACTTTGTAATCCCCGTTGAGGCAATCGAGCGTAGCTTTGGATATGTGGATTCTCCTGCGGAAGTATAAAGCAGTGGAAAGAATCAACACACATGGTGCCTGGGTAAAACCAACAAACCAAACAAGAAAAAAACACACCCAAAAGATGCAAGGGGGAAACCCTCAACAAAACGCTGCAGTATAGGAGTGCTTCAGTTCAGAGTCCCAGTAAAAGGTAAAGGGACCCCTGACCATTAGGTCCAGTCGTGGCCGACTCTGGGGTTGCGGCACTCATCTCGCTTTATTGGCCAAGGGAGCTGGCGTACAGCTTCCGGGTCATGTGGCCAGCATGACTAAGCCACTTCTGGCAAACCAGAGCAGCGCACGGAAACGACGTTTACCTTCCCGCCAGAGCGGTACCTATTTATCTACTTGCACTTTGATGTGCTTTCGAACTGCTAGGTTGGCAGGAGCAGGGACCGAGCAATGGGAGCTCACCCCGTCGCGGGGATTCGAAGCACTGACCTTCTGATCAGCAAGTCCTAGGCTCTGTGGTTTAACCCACAGCGCCACCCGCATCCCAGTAGGCTGGCCATAATACCCTGCCCCAGGTTACTCCATTCCATCCCTGCTGTTCTTTTTCACCACAGGTTATACTCAGCAGTCTGTGGCTAGCAGGGGGGCCAACTTGAATTAAATATTGGAGAGGGGGGCCAGGTAAGCCCCGCCCAACATAGCTGATCACAAGACACAGCACACACAGACCCATTTGAATGGCAATGTTTATCTCAAATATTTTATTGGGGAGCCCGAAGGGACCTTGGCCCCTAGGAGTTGGCTCCTATGGTGGCTAAGGAGCATGCTCAGTCCTCATTGGCTATTTTTTTTGGGGGGGGGGTCTTCAGTCTCTTTAGTCTTTATAAATAGCTTTTTTTGTATTTTACTTATTTGACCACCTTTAGTTACATCTATAGCAATCAATAGCAATCTAAGATTATCTGTAACATCCACAGTATAAGATTACAGTATCTGTAACATTCACAGCCCAGTAAAATTACAACCGAAATCCTCAGGCTTACCCTGAACATCCCAGTATCTCCCTTTAATTTCTCAGTGGCTACATAACTGTTGGCCCTCACCATGTGAGTTCGCTTCTAGAGACATTCCCCCAAGAGAGATGATAAAACTTAATTCTCAGCCCTGTTATATTTCAGCCCAGTAACTTAACTCCTGTGAAGAGAAACCAGCTTTTGCACTGATAGTTAACCCTCATGGAATGGTTCACAAGGACATGGGGGCTAACATTAACTCAGGGCCTTTGAGGGAAGGGGTTAAGATTTTCAGAGGCACACCTAAAGCTACCATGCTTGACTGAGCAAACCTGTGTCTGAAAATGCATGCGTCGGGCCACTGAGAGCCCCGTTTAGCTGCAGATCTGTCAAGCATATAATTGCCGCTGTCATGCAATGTCTGGAATAGCTTTTATTGTCTGGTCTGGAGACACTTGCTTTGCTTAGGGTTTCTGTTTGCTTAAACCATAGGGACAATTTATCTTCTGTGTTTTCCAACCCGTATCTGTAATGATTAAACGTTAATGCTAAACGTCTTAAACGAATGCCTACAAAAGGAATCCACAATGGAGGATCATCTTGTTGATAAAACATGCCATCTGCCTACATGCTAATCACTTTTGAGTGCAGCAGCTGCAGTTGTGGCTTCCTTTGCCAGATTCACTGAACAACTCATGACGTTGTTGATGAAGAAGAAGATTTGTAAGATTCTTTGACCTGACCTTCACCATGAGTTCCCAGGACCTCATGCAATTTTGAAATACAGTATTAAAATCCCTTTAAAACACATCACAGTCCAAAGAATGGTGTGGGACCCCCAAAATATATATCCCAGGTGTCAAAAGCCAAGGTCAAGAAGCTCATCTTTAGACAAAGATACATCATGAAGTTAGCAGAACACACCTCTGTGAGGAAGTGTGGTCTAGATACTTCTGCTGAAGAGTTAATGAAAGAAACAAAAGGAGACCAGTCATCATACTCTTCAATGTTGTGCTAGCTGGTCTACAAGAGAAACCTTGCAAACCGCAAAACACCAGTTTTGTGGAGGTTGCATTCTGAGTTATTGTATACTTGTGTGAAATTGTGTGCAATTGAAACACCCCATTCTGCCGCTGCTCTGCCCCATTCCACCCCCCATCCTGCACTGCCCTCTTAGTGACATTTCCAGGTTTGGCGCTGCACGTGTGTCTGCAATTGTGCACCCATTTAGGCATGCCTAAAGTGAGGGTTGCCTGTAGTACATTCACTTCTCCATAATAACACAATCTCCATCTGGGCTTCTAAGATACAGTGGATTATTAATGGCTTAAAATATAATCATTTGCTCCTCAAAATAACGAGAGCAAGACAAAGCCTGGGTCTTCAACCAATGTAATATTGCCCCATTATGAGCAGACAATGTGTGAAATCCTTTATTTACTTGTGCCATTAATTTGTGTTCATCCTTCACAATTTGCAGTGACTGGTTTTCAGCCTTGTAGGCCTACTATATAGTGGGGCATTTGAAGCAATGAAGAACAGGTGGGTTTCAAATGGGTAATTCAAAGCAGAATATTGCATGAGATTCTGTGATGCAACAGATGACATGTGTGACAAAATGAGATGGGAACTTGGAGCACACAAACAGCAGCCAGATGTCAGAAACCTTCTTTCCTTCTGCCTGCCTCTATTTAATGATGGTGTTGAAACTTGTAATTAGTTGGTATGTACTATGAGTCTAGCTTGTTAATAATTCCTGTAGGTATAACGAATCCTGACTCCGATGCCCCAGAATGTTAATATTTTTGTAACTAGAACATAGATTAATCACAGACACCCTTGTTATTACTGCTTCTGTGGCTTGTTCTCTCACAGTCACTATATCTCCATCTTTCAACTCCTCCATTTGTAATCAAAGTATACGTGACGCTGACCAATGACAGATCGACAACCCAAGAGGTCATTGTGCCACCTAGAGTCACAAAAGGACCACTGCACTAAACAACCCACAAACCCAAGAGACATTGCAGTGGTGTGCATGTGCTCAAATTTGGCCATTCTTCAAGAGCTTGGGATATGGAAGACCAAATTTTCAGTCAGATGCTCCATAGCCACATGCTCTTTTCCAAATCAGAATGGAAGAAGAAGAAGAGTTTGGATTTGATATCCTGCTTTATCACTACCCGAAGGAGTCTCAAAGCGGCTAACATTCTCCTTTCCCTTCCTCCCCCACAACAAACACTCTGTGAGGTGAGTGGGGCTGAGAGACTTCAGAGAAGTGTGACTAGCCCAAGGTCACCCAGCAGCTGCATGTGGAGGAGCGGAGACGCGAACCCAGTTCACCAGATTACGAGACTACCGCTCTTAACCACTACACCACACTGGCTCTCAATGGAGTCACTTTGTCCCTTACTGGCCCTATTTACTCCCACAGGAACAAGAGGTAACTGATCTTCCATTTTCTGGGGACCCAGCAGAAGCCAGAGATGAACTCTGATCCTTCTGGAAATCTGACAAGGTAAGAGTCTACCTTCCAGGATACAGAAGTGAGAATGAGGCAGCTGTATTCGGTATGCCTCTGAATACCAGTTGCTGGAAATAAGGAAGTAGAGAGAGTTCTGTTGCACTCAAATCCTGTTTGAAGGTTTCCCATAGGCATTCCAATTGGCCATTGTGAAAACAGGATTTCAGGTTAGATGGGCCTTTGGCCTGATCCAGCAGAACTCAATTTAACTTCTTATAATGATCCTTCTTACCACATCTGATTTTCAGTGATGGAGGAGAAAGGCCCAGGGAGTTGCTGAGATGTTTGTCTTTTGCTTTCACCCAGAATCTTTTACACCTACTTTAATTTTCTAGAGGGATTCAAATGAAGTTGAAACCAGAGTCCATTTCAATAAAATCAAAGTTTTGTTTTAACTCTGTAGACCTCACTTAGGATTGCATGTTAATGAAAAAAAATCAAACAGCAACGTTAATTGGTTCCATCCATTTGATTAGATAGAGGCAGTGAAAGAGAGACATTGACTTCCATTAAAATGCAAATGTACAGTCAATCCATGACCCAGTTGAGCTGCTGTGTTTCGATATACCTAAGTTTCAGCGGGGAATGGCAGGGGAGGAAACAATCTGCTGAAACCTATGTATGCTGCCTTTGCTGGCTTGCAGATGGACTATATGGGCCAAACTACATCTGATATAGAAGTCCCGTGATCAGATCTCCAGACCTTGTTTCTGTTTGCTTTAAAGATGGGTATGTGTGTGCTCTCAGCATCTTAAAAAGCAGAGACATCAACTTGCCAACAAAGGTCCGTATAGTTAAAGCTATGGTTTTCCCAGTAGTGATGTATGGAAGTGAGAGCTGGACCATAAAGAAGGTTGATCACCAAAGAATTGATGCTTTTAAATTATGGTGCTGGAGGAGACTCTTGAGAGTCCCATGGACTGCAAGAAGATCAAACCTATCCAGTCTGAAGGAAATCAGCCCTGAGTGCTCACTGGAAGGACAGATCCTGAAGCTGAGTCTCCAAGACTTTGGCCACCTCATGAGAAGAGAAGACTCCCTGGAAAAGACACTGTTGCTGGGAAAGATGGAGGGCACAAGGAGAAGGGGACGACAGAGGACGAGATGGTTGGACAGTGTTCTCTAAGCTACCAGCATGAGTTTGACCAAACTGCGGGAGGCAGTGGAAGACAGGAGTGCCTGTCGTGCTCTGGTCCATGGGGTCACGAAGAGTTGGACATGACTAAATGACTAAACAACAACAACAACATGTGTATGCTCTGGATTTGATCAGAGTAATCACAGGTTGGAAAGGGTAAGGCAGTGACCTTGTTCCCACCATGGAGAGGAGATGTTGGAAGCTTCTCCTTGGAAGGAAAACAATACTGAAGAGATGAAGAGCATCCCTCTCTTTCTGAGGAGGTGAAGCTTGGTTTTGGAGTCCTAGCAACTCCTCCCAGCGGAGGGAAAGTGGTGGGTGTTGAGACACAGCAGCTGCCGCCTCTGCATAGGCCTTGACAGTGGTGCCCATTTGAACAGGTAGGGACCCCAAAGGTAGGCAGAACCGGAGCCAATCACAGGCAGAGTCAACTAATGTCTCCATCCTCTTGCCAGGAGTTCAGCCTACACTCAAGTAGGACCCTGGCAGAGACGCATGCCCGACTGGCATGTTCCCTCCCTCCTGGTCGATCGTTCAGGAGCTTCATAAGCTTTCTTCAGCCCGAACATCACAGCGACTGATGCCAACTGACACCGGCATACTTAGGGATCCACAGAGTTTGCGCAGCTTGCGTGACAGACCTCAGCAACTTAGCATTTTGGCTAATCTACTTTATTTACATATAAACACACACAGAGCACTGCAACATGGCTCCCTCTCTCTCTAGCATCAGACAGCAAAGAGAAAAAGAACAAAGGACAATAGTCCCACTTCATGGAACACAGTAACACAAACATCCTGTCTCTGTCACTTCTCACTTTGTGGAGTCAAAACATATACCGTCATGTGATATACAAAAATCCCATGACTGTAATCATGGAGCAGGAATTCTAACATGCCAACTTCAGCAATAATGAGATTATGGAGAAGGAAGCTGATAGTCATAGCCGCCTCCTGGACTGATGGTATGTCAGAAGATAGGCAAGTCAGGGTCACTGAGTGCAGATGAGGTTTGTAGAGAAGTGCCCCATTTGCCTTAGGGCACCAACCTTCACTAGTCTTTTGTGTGAGTGTGGGGAACAGGAGAAAGGGAGGGCAATAATGGTTGTGGGCAACCGATGTGCAGGTTGAGTGGGCTCTGCTTCTGATTTTGTTCCTCAATACAGGTGGGACCAGAAGCCATGACTTTCCAGGAGCAAAGAATGTGCTCCCCGTGTTCCTAGAGCATCTCTGTTTCATGCAAGTAGAGGAAACATACCAGTCAAAATTGGCCGATAAGTAGCTGATATATGGGCTTGGAGGATGAGGACTTGACTGGTAGGTTTCCCTCCCTCTTGCAAGCTGTCAACGTCACCGTTGAGAAACGGCAATTGCCTTACCCTGTCAAAGGAACAAGCTGTGCTTCTTGGAATGTGTTGAAAAATAGGCCATGTCAGGTAGAAACAACATTTGTACCCAGCAGTTAGTGCAGCCACTTTGGATGAAGAAACAACTGGGCAGATGGGTGGAAAGAAACTGTGCACATCTCACCTTAGATGCAGCGATGCAAAGGTTATCAGAAATACATGTTAGCAACCCACAACCTCGTATTAGTGTGAAGATCGCCTGCAGGGCATGTTTTGCAAAGCGCCATGTCATTATGTTGGCAGATGATAAAAGAAGCAAGCATACATTTGAAATATACATTTTAAAAAAACCCAGAAGCATTTTTACTTGGTATTATAGGTCACGACATTAATAGGCAAGATGTTAAATTGTTTTTATATGCAACAACTGCGGCAAGAGTGTTGTTAGCCCAGAAATGGAAACAAGAAATTCCGATGAAAGAAGAATGGCAGACGAAATTTATGGACTATGCAGAATTGGACAAAATGACAGGAAGGATTTGAAACCTGCGGGACCAGAGATTTACAGAAGATTGGAAGAAGTATATGAATTATTTGAAGAGCAACTGTAATCAACAAATTACGCTAGTAGGACTACAAGAAGTTTTGTAAGGAGAAATATACGAAGTGTTACAAAGTAGAAAAAGATAGAGATATTGGTTATGAGTTTGAAATGTAATAGGGAAGATAAGAAAAGCATACTGAGAGATTAGATTGGTAAATTTTCAGACAGGATTGATGGAAGTCAAAAATTTGAATAAGATGTAAAAGTATGTTTAATTACTGTTGAAAATGATATGTTAAAAAAACTAGTAAAAATATATATACAAAAAAACAAAAACAAAAGAAGCAAGCAAGTTTATCTAAGGAAATATAGCAGGTGGAGCCAGTGTGGAGCCCTCCAAAAGTTGTTGGGCTCCATTCAGTCCCAGCCGGCATGGCAAATGGTCAGGGACAAAGTTAAACTATGGAACATGCTCCCATGGTAGGCAGTGATGGCCAACAACTTGGATGGCTTTAAAAGAGGGTGTGATGGCCTGGGAATCTGATTCAGAGGCTGAACCGGAGGAATCCCAGCCTGTACAGGAGTCCCCGCCTCCAGGGCCGGCTGAGCCAGGGCAGGGCCTTGAATCTGAAGCGCCTGCACCTGTGCCGGATCCTCAGGAGCAGGAACCAAGTGATTCCACTCTGGCTCCGGAGGTGATTGAGGACCCATTGCCTGCAGGTGTGCCTCTCCCAGCCCTGTCAGGGGAAGGTGAGTCTCCCCCTGGGTCCAGTAACCCTCCAGCCTCTCCTGAGCTGCAGAGGCTCAGGGCAGAGAGGCGAAGGGAACTGGTTTCTCCCAGGAGGAGTGCTCGCCTTAAGGCCAGGAGCGGCGGGTCACATGTGGGCCGGGACCACCCCTGGCCTCAGAGGAGATTAAGGCCAGTCAGCCCAGGCCCAGGTTGCGGGAGTAACGTTGTTGGAAACCTTTTTCTGCCAGCACCCAGACCTGTTCTTCCAGAGTTCCTGACCTTGTCCGGCTCCTCGCTTTGGACCCTGCTTTGCCCTTGGTGGACAGACCCTCCAGACCCTCGACCCAGGACCGGACTCTGACCACGCCTCACGGTAACCTCCCCCCGGGACCAGCACAGAGGGTTAGATAAATTCTACGTGGACAAGGCTTTTAATGGCTACTAACAACCATGACTGTGTTCTATGTCCTTTCCACTTTTAAAGCTATACATGTTGGGCTGTCAGGCTATCTTAGGCACTGCCTTTGAAGACATCAGCCTGCCCACATTGCTGGCCCTCAGTGACAGTGGTGGCATAAAGCACCGGTTCAGGCAGTAAGCAGACAAACAAGCCCAATACCATTTTGTTTCTCTCCAATGGATATAACAGAGGCAGCCATCTTGATTCCACGTGGATATGACTGAGCAGAATTCAAAATGGCGGCATTTATGCCATGATGCTTTAAGGATACATGACTCAAAACAAATTGCTCCAGCCCTAGATTGTAGACTAATGCAAGCAGACACTTACCCAGGGATTCCACCTGACTCAAGTTTGTTTGCAATATCAACATCCCAGGACCAGACATCAAACTGCCACTTTCGTAGACCCAACACACCACACAGCACGGATCCAGAGTGTATTCCAATCCGCATGTCGACATCGTGCTTCGTTCTTGACCTAACATACCTGAAAAAGAAAGTTAACTTAAAATTTATCTGAAAGATCGAAGAGGCATTTTCCATCATGACATGGGATGCTCTCTGAAGGCCATTTATGTGCTAAGCCAGGATTCCAAGGGTGATGATTGCTCCTCAGTCCTGGAATTAATTCCCTTGAGGAATTACCAAGCGTGGTATGGGTGACTTCAACTGCCCTTGCACCTGTGTTTCAGTCATAACAATGAGGAAAAGAATCCTTGATACCCTAAATGACTGTGCCTGTGCTGGTCATGGAACTAACTGCAGTGTGTGTGTGTGTGTGTGTGTTGTAGTATGGGGCAGAATTAAAACTGAAGTGTATATCTGATGGCAGTAAAGGGGACTTTAAATTACACACCTTTTTTTGCTAGGTTCATACAATTTACACCTTACACTATTAGCGG
The DNA here is from genome assembly GCF_951804945.1 of Podarcis cretensis. Classification (NCBI taxonomy): domain Eukaryota; kingdom Metazoa; phylum Chordata; class Lepidosauria; order Squamata; family Lacertidae; genus Podarcis; species Podarcis cretensis. Next base: position 82,490,219 of record NC_137176.1, read on the forward strand.
AAAATATAAGCAGCAGTAAAATAATTCTGCAACGTGGATTATCACAGGAACACTTAATTGCATTGCACGGTCTGGTGGTACACACATTACTGCTATTAAACAGGAGCATAAAAGAAAAGAAAAAAGACTGATGGAGGATATTTGGATGGAAGAAGCTACAAGCTCCATTAAGCTTGCTGAACTTTTCCCCATAGAAACCAGTTTAATTAATTAATTAATTGGTTTAATTAAGAAGTTCCCCAACTTACCTCCTGTTTCAAGCAATTAATAGCTTTGTACAAAAGTTTCTACTTTTTTTAAAAAAAAAACATTTTCATAATGTTACTTGCTGGAATTATTATTTTTTTTGCAAACTTCTAATCATAAATAATAGAGGCAGGAAGATAAAAATGTGGTTGTGAGAATATGAGGTGAGCTCCAGAAAGCTGTTTTGTAGATCAAGGCCTAGCCCTGAAACATGTCAAGTAGCAATGAAGAAGAGCATGTGGAAAGAGCCTTTCTCCAGCTATGAAGTTGTGGCAACCAGTCTCAAAGCATCCTCCATCTTTCTGTTATTTGGGTACCGTATTTTTCGCCGTATAGGACACACTTTTTCCCCTCCAAAAATAAAGGGGAAATCTGGGTGCGTCCTATGGGGCGAATGCAGCCTTTCGCTGAAGCTTGGAGAGCGAGAGGGGTCAGTGCGCTCCGACCCCTCTTGCTCTCCAGGCTTCAGGAAGACATCCGCAGCCTAGGCAGCCCTGCGGGAGTTCCCGCAGGGCTGTCTAGGCTGCGGATAGCAGCCTGATTCCTGGAGCGCCGGGCGTGCTGAAGCAGAGCGCCCCTCGCGCCGGGCAGACACCTGCAGCGTGGGGAGCCCTGCAGGAGTTCCCCACAGGGCTCCCCACACTGCGGATAGCAGCCTGCCGCCCGGCGGGCCGGACGCACTTAAGCAGAGCGCCCCACGCGCCGGGCAGGCATCGGCCAGCCCCACAAGCTCGGGGTACAGCAGGGAGGCGCAGCGCCGCCATCCTGCTGTTCCCCGACCTGGTTCGGTTTCCCCGACCTGGTTTTGAGAGGGAAATAAAGGATTTTTTTCCCCTTTATTTCCCCCCAAAAAAACTAGGTGCGTCCTATGGGACGGAGCGTACTGTGGGACAAAAAATACGGTAAGTTCATCAAGTGTCTCCAATACTTTGGCCACCTCATGAGAAGAGAAGACTCCCTGGAAAAGACCCCGAAGTTGGGAAAGATGGAGGGCACAAGGAGAAGGGGACGACAGAGGACGAGATGGTTGGACAGTGTTCTCGAAGCTACCAGCATGAGTCTGACCAAACTGCGGAAGGCAGAGGAAGACAGGAGTGCCTGGCGTGCTCTGATCCATGGGGTCATGAAGAGTCAGACACGACTAAATGACTAAACAACAACATCAAGTGTCAAAGCAAGGCCTTGTTAGCGTTGAACCACAGCTATGGAAATCACATTGCTTTCCATGGGGGAAATCCCTGCTTACCAGGGAGAAGAGCAGACATAGAATAAACAGCTCCACTTGTCTCCCGTGACCCTACTAATGAGTCTCAAATTTCTTAGGGTACAAATACCTGGAGGATCAACTCTTTGCATCTGAACCTGCCATGCTTAAGTGATACCTGCTGAGTCCCTCACCTATAACCTCCAACATTTCTCCAATGAAAACAGGGACGTCCCATTCCCTAATGATGATTTTACTATTGATACCCCACCCATCTTACTAGGTTGCCCCAGCCACTCTGGGCAGCTTCCAACATACAGAAAAAACATAATAAAACATGGAGCATTTTTTTAAAACTTCTCTATACAGGACTTCCTTCAGAAGGCTCTGGGGTCGGATAACTCCATAAGGCAAATGTAAAGGGACCCCTGACCATTAGGTCCAGTCGTGACCGACTCTGGGGTTGCGGCGCTCATCTCACTTTATTGGCCGAGGGAGCTTCCGGGTCATGTGGCCAGCATGACTAAGCCGCTTCTGGCGAACGAGAGCAGCGCATGGAAACGGCGTTTACCTTCCCGCCGGAGCGGTATCTATTTATCTACTTGCACTTTGACGTGCTTTCAAACTGCTAGGTTGGCAGGAGCAGGGACCGAGCAACATTTCTCTGATGGAAATAGGGACAGCGTGGGTGGCGCTGTGGTATAAACAACAGAGCCTAGGGCTTGCCAATCAGAAGGTCGGTGGTTCAAATCCCTGCGACGGGGTGAGCTCCCATTGCTCGGTCCCAGCTCCTGCCAACCTAGCAGTTTGAAAGCGCATCAAAGTGCAAGTAGATAATGTTGGGATTTTGCCTACGTGCTATCTGATGCAGCTTGCCACAGAAGCAATTAAGGAGTTGGCCGAAGAGATATTCTGCCTAGAGATATGGAACCTTCAATATAACTCTGCTATTGGTTGAGGTCTCCACATAGGCATGATGGCTCATGACCTTCCTGCTTGGTTGGTTAGTTGGTTGGTCAGTGTGTGGTTTGAGAGGTCACTGGAGTTTGTTCTGTGAGAGAGTTAAGATCCGTGTCTGTATCCTGTATATAGTAACTTGTGATTCTGCTGTAAATAATAAACCTATAAGTAACCAAGTTACTTGTAGCAGTGTTTTGTTCCTGCATCATCCTGCCTGCAACTGATTGATTCTGGACAGTCTGCATATGCTCTGCTATATTCAACAGGTTCTGGCTAAGATGCCTCAACAGATAAACAGGTACCGCTCTGGCAGGAAGGTAAATGGCGTTTCCGTGTGCTGCTCTGGTTTGCCAGAAGTGGCTTAGTCATGCTGGCCACATGACCCAGAAGCTGTATGTCGGCTCCCTTGGCCAGTAAAGCGAGATGAGTGCCGCAACCCCAGAGTCGTCAGCGACTGGACCTAACAGTCAGGGGGTCCCTTTACCGTTAAGGAAAAGTGGGACATTCTGGGATTAAATCAGAAACTGGGACAGCTTCTCCAAATCAGGGACATCCCTGGAAAATAGTGTCACTTGGAGGGTTTGCCTCATCTAGGAAACATCACTGGTATGGTCCACACTTCAAAGTGAATGACCCATGTCTTGATGCACACTGTTGATATCATGGGTGCCTTGCTTCTCTCTCATACCAGGAGGAAACAAACCAGAGACTGCCTTCTGCATGTTGTTTGCTTGGAGAAAAACAAACCACGAGCGCTGCACTGTTTCTTCCCTGGTGCAGCAGGAGCATGAATGGGGAAGAAGCAATTTCAGGAACTTCTGCCCCCCCCCCCATCAAGCCAAATTTGTCCTCTGGTGTGTGTGTGTGTGTGTGTGTGTGTGTGTGTGATGAATAGTCCATTGAAAATGGGGAGGGAATCTCAGCTCACTGGTACCCAAAATAAAACAACAAAGCAGCATGAGAGACTTTGAGGCTATTCTGCTGTCTTGCAACAAGGAGACAGCACATGACAGACTGAAGCACAGTGTGATGGCGGCAGAAGAAATGAGAGAAGGAGGAAAACAAATTACCTGATTGTTTTGATCATGCTGAGTCCCATTTCAACGCAACAATGAGCATGGTCTTGGCGAGGTTCCGGGAGCCCGGATACGCAGTAGTAGCAGTCCCCTAGGATCTTAATTCTAAGGCAGTGATGTTCCTGTAACCAAAAGGAGAATGATTAGAAGCAATGAGATTGGGTGTGATGGAGCAGGATGGTTATAAAAAATGAGCAGGGTGGAAAATATGGAAAGCAAAATCTGAAAGCTCTTTGGGAAAGAGATGTTTGTGTGTGTAAAGGACAAGCAATATCTTGATTTTGTTCTGATCTGTGACAAACATTCATTTTATATATATATTGCATCCTGAAAGGGTCAATGATTTCCTGGAAAGAAAGAAAAAGCATCAAAGAAATACTACAAAGATCTGAGCACTGCAGGCAACCTTGGCTGTGCTTGCCAAATTACCTAAACCAGAAGACAAGGCAATTTACTGGAGACTACAGTCAGAGGGACACGGGTGGCGCTGTGGGTTAAACCACAGAGCCTAGGGCTTGCTGAACAGAAGGTCGGCTGTTCGAATCCCCACGACGGGGTGAGCTCCCATTCCTCGGTCCCTGCTGCTGCCCACCTAGCAGTTCAAAAGCATGTCAAAGTGCAAGGAGATAAATAGGTACCGCTCCGGCGGGAAGGTAAATGGCATTTTCGTGCGCTGCTCTGGTTCGCCAGAAGTGGCTTAGTCATGCTGACCACATGACCTGGAAGGTGTACGTTGGCTCCCTTGGCCAATAAAGTGAGATGAGCGCCGCAACCCCAGAATCGTCCACAACTGGACCTAATGGTCAGGGGTCCCTTTACCTTTTTAGAGTCAGAGGAGGGATATATGTTAATGGGGTCATGCCTTGGCATTCAGGACGAATGCTGGAACTTCATTCAGAGAGATATTGGAAGCCTGAGCAGTGGGTAGCAGCTATGGTGATATCACTCTCCTCTGGTGCCCTCTGGCGGGTCTGCCCCCTAGATGTTGTGACTTAAAATCCCCAACATCTCTGAGCATTGGCCATGCCAGATGGGGCTGACTTGCATCAGAGGCCAAAAACACCTGGAGCACCACATGCCAGTTATTCCTTCTCTATATATTCAGAGGTAGACCACATCCCCTAGATCGGGGGGAGAGGGTGCAGAAATACCTCCATATGTTATTGGACCAACATGGCCAGTGATCATGGAGGAGTTGAAACACAACATCTGGAAGGACACAGGCTCTGCATCTCTGCCCTATATGCTCATGTCCTAAGATTTGGGAAAACAGGAGGACGGCTGAGATAGCTTCCCTTTCCTCTCTCCTGCATCATGCATTGGCTGTTGAGGTAGCACAAACCAGGAACTTGAACTTGTCTTTGCTTATTTCGTCCTCCCTCCCAAACCTAGCCTTTTTGTTAATCTGCAGCCCCAACTTCTGACTTGCTATCTGTTGCTGCTAGAGACTTGTTCTTTGGTCCTGAACTGAATTCTGGCTCCCAGTTCCCTGTTCACCTAGGCCTCATCTGTGCTCTATATACATTTAAAGCACTATTTATCAGCCTTGATGGCGCAGTTGGCTAGAGCATGGTGCTGATAATGCCAAGGTTGCAGGTTTGATCCCCGTATGGGACAGCTGCATATTCCTGCACTGCAGGAGGTAATAATAATAATAATAATAATAATAATAATAATAATAATTTATTATTTATACCCGCCCATCTGGCTGAGTTTCCCCAGCCACTCTGGGTGACTCCCAGTCGAGTGTTAAAAACAATACAGCATTAAATATGAAAAACTTCCCTAAACAGGACTGCCTTCAGATGTCTTTTAAAGATAAGATAGCTGCTTATTTCCTTCACATCTGAAAGGAGGGCGTTCCACAGGGTGGGCGCCACTACCGAGAAGGCCCTCTGTCTGGTTCCCTAGAATCTCACTTCTCACAATGAGGGAACTGCCAGAAGGCCCTCGGCACTGGACCTCAGTGTCCGGGCTGAATGATGGGGGTGGAGATGCTCCTTCGGGTATACAGGACCGAGGCTGTTTAGGGCTTTAAAAGTCACCACCACCACTTTGAATTGTGCTCGGAAACATTGGACTACAAGACCCCCAGGGTCCCTTCCAACTCTACAGTTCTATGATTCTATACTGCTTTAAACAGTCATGGCTTCGCCCAAAGAATCCTGGGTGCAATGCCAGAAGGGAACTGCAGTACTGTGAGTTGTTAGGAGAACACAATTCCCCTCATAGAGCTGCAATTCCCAGAGTGGTTTAACAGTCAATCCCTATTCCCATGGAACTCTGGGAATTGCAGTTTTGTGAGGGGAATATGGGACTTTAAACAACTCTCAAGCGTGCTGAGGGTTGTTAGGAGTCCTCTATTCTCCTCACAGAATGACAATTCCCATAGTTCATACTGTGTTCCTAGGACTTCAAAGCACCCTGCACCTGACATCATTGTGACGTCAAGTGATTGACAGGTGTATAACCCAGCCCACCTGCCATATTTGGCATGCTGATCCTCATAGGTATTTGGCCGGTGGAGCTAAAAAGATTCTCTACCTTTGTGGCAGACAGAACCATCGGGGTGGATTTCAGCCTTTTTCTCTGGATGGGTGCTTTAAATGGGGCAGGGAGATGAGGAAGATGCACTGGATTTAAAAAAGAAAGAGAGAGAGAGAGAGAGAGAGAGAGAGAGAGAGAGAGAGAGAGAGAGGCAGGCCTTTCATTTTCAGGTCTTGGTTCCACAATGAGCTCTTGGGAATATTCTGAAAAACTAGAGGAAGCCACAACGGCTTGGATCTTGATGCCTCATTAAATGCTGCATGCCAAACCATCTGCTTAAGAAAATTGCCAGAAAGAATAAGAGCAATGCAGAAGGTTGCCAGGAGATAAACATTTCTAACTAGGACATCACAAAAAAAAAGTACTGCAAGCAAAGGATTGGTTGTATGCAACTGTTGAGATATTTTTGCCAGGATGAACATTCCAAAGAAATACCTATCCTTCGATATAGCCTTGCTCTGCAGTGAAAAGCTCAAAGTAGCCAGATTGCCTAAGAGCTTTGAGAGCCTGGTATTCTCATAACACCGCAAGCTCTACGCCAGGGGTCAGCAACCTAAGGCCCATGGGCCGGAAGCAGCCCACGGAGGTCGTTTGACCAGCCCCCAAACCAAGTTGCCCGCTCACGCGCTACGCTAAACCAGTGCAGTGCGGTGCAGGGACTCTCTTCCGTGGCACCAGAAATCGTGTATGAACCAGCCCACGGAGGGATCTCCACAGAACCGATCCGGCCCAGACAAAATAAACCTTGCTGACCCCTGCTCTATGCTGCCAGCTTTCCCATGTATCAGGAGAGCTTGTATTAAGATTCACCTGACTTTCCAAAGAACATTTCTGCAATGGGTGTGATTGCAGCCAACACATTAGAGGGAGAGGGAGCCACTGTCATGGAGTATCAGGGCTCTGATAAGTGTGTGGAAGGGGGGTTGGAGATGGGGGACAGCTATTTATGGGGTTGTGTGCTGCCCACGAGGCAGGAACCTGGGCTGGTGGAAGAGGAAGAGTCTGAGCAGTCAGAGGCAGGGAAAGGGGTACAGGACGTGTTGGAAGTGGAGGAAGAAGCTGCTCAGGTGACAAGAGAGAGCCAGCAATAAATCACATGATTCAAGGTGGAATAAACTCTTTATTAGCAAGAACATGATGTGCACAGACTTGGCAGAGTGTTAGGCCTAATGAGTGCAGTGGCTCAGACTTGGTAGGTCTTGCCCCATGGATTGGTTACCGAGACTGAAAGTCCTTGACTCCCCACAGCCTTCTAAGTTCCCCCCTCTCCAGGGCTTTCCCGAAAGAATCGGAGACTGCACCTCCATGAAGCCAACCTCTCCTCTGTCCTTTTCACGCCTCTTCTGGTTCTGGGAGACAAGCAGGGAGGAGAGCTTTAGAGCACAATGATCAGATGAGACTCCCCATAGTATGTGTGGTATGAAATCCTTTAGTTTGTCTGGCCAAGCTTAGAGAGGCTTCTTGGCTCAACTCAGCTAAAGGTTAGGCAGAATTTCTTGATATATCCTCTGGATATATCTCCATTCCCCACTCAGCAGCTGTTTGGTTAAAAGACATCATAGTATTGTATGGATTTGCTTTACACTGCCGGTCCTTAAGCAGCCCTCTCAGGCAGACGGTAGTACCAGCCTTGCCTGAAGTTTTTTAAACTGGAGAACCTGAAAATTAAAGATTTAGATGCCATAACTCTGTCCTTTGCTTGCAGAAAAATCTTAGGTTCCATCCCTGGCATCTCCAACTGAAGGAGAGGGCATTGACTTCCACCTGAGGTACTGGAGAACTACTCTTAGAGTAGACCAGTCTTCCCCAAACCAGGGGACCCCCGATGATGTTGGGCTACAAATCCCACCATCCAAAGCCATCCATAGCCAAGGCTGATGGGAGTTGTAGTCCAATCATATCTGGGGACCAATGGCTGGGGGAATAATAATAATAATAATAATAATAATAATAATAATAATAATAATAAATAATTTATTTGTACCCCGCCCATCTGGCTGGGTTTCCCCAGCCACTCTGGGCAGCTTCCACAGAGACCAAAAATACACTAAAATGTCACACATTAAAAACTTCCCTGAACAGGGCTGCCTTAAGATGTCTTCTGAATGTCAGGTAGTTGTTCATCGCTTTGACATCTGATGGGAGGGCATTCCACAGGGCGGGTGCCACTACTGAGAAGACCCTCTGCCTGGTTCCTTGTAACTTGGCTTCTCACAGCAAGGGAACCGCCAGAAGGCCCTCAGCATTGGACCTCAGTGTCTGGGCAGAATGATGGGGGAGGAGACGCTCCTTCAGATATACTGGGCCGAGGCCGTTTAGGGCTTTAAAGGTCAACACCAACACTTTGAATTGTGCTCGGAAACGTACTGGGAGCCAATGTAGGTCTTTCAAGACCGGTGTTATGTGGTCTTGGCGGCTGCCCCCAGTCACTAGTCTAGCTGCTGCATTCTGGATTAGTTGTAGTTTCCGGGTCACCTTCAAAGGTAGCCCCACATAGAGCGCATTGCAGTAGTCCAAGCGGGAAAGCTAGGGCAGACATAGGTAGGGTAGATGGTCTGAAGCAGATTCATATACACTCAAGGCCTTCTGAGTGCAAAGCAGAATTCTGTCACTGAGCTATGACTACTCTGCACAGAACAACATTTGTCTGAAGCTTCTGAGAAAGATGTATGCATAAGTTACTTTACAAAAAACAACACACCATGGTGACTCAAAGCACGAAAAAATTGGCACGAGAAAGAGCTAAAGAAATGAGCTGCTCAAATATCCATCCACCAAAAGGCACCAAACAGAAACTTCATTAAGGTTTCTCCCCACCCCCACTTCCCAGGGCAGGGAAATGATGGATTGTGTTTTCTAAGACCCATGCTGTGCTATCAATTCCACCCACTCTTCAAATAAGACTGATATGCTGTGTGCCTAGCAGAAGTTTGGAGCTCACTATTCATCTCAGTTTGGAAAACAGGTTTTGGAAACAGATGGAGAATGCAAAATCCCAGCAGGAACTAGGGAGAGGGACCTTAGCTTATGCTCTTCTCGAGACTGCTAAGACCCGAGCTGGTGATGGTATATTCCACGTTTCTGTGCAACCAAGACACACAAGCATAAGTGGACAGTAACGTGAGACTCCAGCATTTCTAGAATCTCAGTTTTACTACCCATTTCTATTTCTATTTCATTTTAATTAATGGTCCTGAAGCAATAAGCTTGAACATGCGTGGGCAATGCCTGCTGATATCTCCTAAGCCCAGGACAGAACTTGGGAGGCTGAATAAGATTCCCAGTGGGCAGGAATCGGGGCTAGAGCACCTGTCAGTGGTGAGATGGATGGAGACAACCTTACAGGTACTTCATGGATCCCAATTCTCCCTACAGAGAAGGAACTTATAACAGTAAGCAGCGATGTTCCCTTCTCTCCCTCACCTCCCCAGATTTATGATCAGGCAGAACAAAAAACATTAGCAAAGCTTCTGACATTTGAGGAGCTCCCTCCTTTGGCTCCGCATCCTACCAATTTGTTTTCCTCCCTCTCCAGCCATGCCTGTTGCTAAGGACCACGGAAGTATATCAGGCATGAGTGGTTGGGGGAGGAGAGTTTCGCAATCACACATTACAGATAGATATACATCTGAATACAGATGGCACCCAAGGGAGAAGTTGAAGGTGTGTGTGTGTGTGTGTTTCCTGTGCATATCCATGCTTTCCCACTTCCACAGTAAAGAGCGTGTTTTAGCAAATGCAGATAACTGCCCTGAACGGTCGTGTGTGTGTGTGTGTATGTGTGTCTGAATGTTATCGCTAGATCTATGCCAGGGCCGGATTTAGGTTTGATGAGGCCCTAAGCTACTGAAGGTAATGGGGCCCTTTATATGTCCAGCTGTCCTTTGTCAACAACAAATTGTCACTGTTTTTTGTGTTGAATATATGTTATATGGTAATTTATGGACCTAATAGGTATCTAAAGCTGTTTGCACATAACAAAATATGTATTTTATCAAAGTACATCCAGTTTTTTCCCCTTTAATTTTTTTGGGGGCCCCCAAGAGAGTGGGGCCCTAAGCTATAGCTTGTTTAGTTTATATGTAAACCCCACACTGATCTATGCAGGAAGAAAGAGACAGAATTAACTGTGCTAGTCGTGGGAACAATCCCATGCTCTAGCAACACTAATAACATACATTTAAAGTGCAGCTGTTTCACTTTGACAATCACAGCTTCTGCCAAAGAATCCTGGGAACCTTATTTTGTTAAGGGCTCTGGTATTGTGGCTCTGAACAATGGGAGTGGAGACACTCCTTCAGGTATACTGGGCCAAGGCTGTTTTAGGCTTTAAAGTTTAGCACCAACACTTTTAATTGTGCTCAGAAATGTACTGGGAGCCAATGTAGGTTTTTCAGGACCAGTGTTATACGGTCTTGGCGGCCACTCCCAGTCACCAGTCTAGCTGCCACATTCTGGATTAGCTGCAGTTTCCGGGTCATCTTCAAAGGTAGCCCCACATAAAGTGCATTGCAGTAGTCCAAGCGGGAGATAGCTAGAGCATCCACCACCCTGGCGAGACAGTTTTCAGACAGGTAGGGTCTCAGCCTGCATACCAGGTGGAGCTGGTAGACATCTGAACACAAAATTGACCTGCACCACCATGGACAGCTGTGAGTCCAAAATGACCTCCAGGCTGTGCACCTGGTCTTTCAGGGGCACAGTTACCTCATTCAGGACCAAGGAGTCCCTCACGCCTGCCCACCCCCTGTCCCCCCAAAACAGTACTTCTGTCTTGTCAGGATTCAACCTCAATCTGTTAGCAGCCATCCATCTGTCTGTGAAATGGTAGGGGAACCGAACACCTGCCTTTGTAAGAAAATGTTGCCATGTCAAGAACAACAGGACAAGTATAAGTAAGGTTAAGTTATGTAGAATCTCTTATAGACTTGAAAAACTGGTGAACTACCAAACCCAACACAATCTACCAGCCATAGCCCTCCAGGGACATCATAAGTTTTGCTTACCTGGGACTACAATGACAGGGATGTTGTGAAGCTCCTACCAAGCCACAATTCAGGGCGGGTAGACTGCATACAGCATGGTGGGTCACAAATCCGATCTAACACAACAAATTTCCACCCCTCACAGCACCACACAGGGTTTTTGAAGCGCCAAAAATGAACAGGCAGCTTGACTCTTGCATGCTAAATGAAACAAATAAGCCTCTTGACTCACATGTGCTAGGCGATCAAATCTGGCAAAGAGTTCATTCAGCATTCGGACTAGTTCCTGGGCTGATAGTGTTGTGGAGAGGTTGGTGAACCCTTTCACATCTGCAAAAAGAATGCTGGACACCAAATGGAGAGAAGAAAGAAAATCAGGACTCCTGACTTATAGGTAACTACAGTGACAGTAATACTTTGCAGAAAAAACATGCCACAGTCCACCTTCCATTTTAGGTGGAACCTCCATTAGATAAATAGAAATTCAACAATGTCTTCAAAACCATCAGAAGTGTCCATGACAAGGTTGGGGAACCAATGGCTCTCCAGATGTTGTTGTGCTTTTATTCTCATAAGTGTTTCTCCTTCAAAGTATATTCCAATGAAGCTGAAGGTCTGGCTCACACCTGTATATTCATCACTCCATTTGCTGGAAGTGCAAGCTGTGATTTTAGTGTGTGAATGACCCAACAGAGATTATGAATTGATGTCAGTGCATCAACGCCAGTGGAGGCATTTCATACTTTGAGTTGAAGGTCATTCTACTGAACGTATGTATGATCCAGCCCATACGCTTTTAATGAATGAAAACAAGAAGATGCTGTGCTATAATGGACAATGTATCTATATCGATATTGATATCAGCAGTTGAGACAAGGCAAGCTCTAGTTGAAAGACATCACCCAGAACACTTGGACCATTGTTGGGTTTTCAGTACCTTGGTAATGGTGATCCCTGACTCTTGCATTTTGATTTGCATATTGTTTTGGGAAATGCAAATTAAGTCGTTTGCCTTTAAATGCAAACTGGATCATATTTATCCCCCATCTTTCAAGGTACACAACACCCTGCTGCTTCTTCCTGGCCACCTTCCTCTGCTGCTGGACTCAGGTGGCTCCCTCTGCCTAATGATATTTTTGGGTCCTCATTCAAGAAGATTGTTCTTTTCCCTTTGGATGTTGGCTGCTTTTCTTACATGGACACTGGCCAGGAAGGAATAGATTGGTTTCCCCCCCACGTCATGAATAATGCTACCCTAGGTGGTTGTTTGAACTGCCTGTGCAGCACGACAGATGCTGCCTGTATCAGAAAGATTACACTCTAATCCTAATCATGTTTACATGGAAGAAAATCCCATTAATTCCAATGGGATGTACTTCAAAAGTCAGTACGCTTGAGATGGTGGTCTCGGTGGATTGTGGTGAGAAGCTGGAGCATTGTGTGTGTGTGTGTGTGTGTGTGTGTGTTGGAGGGAAACTCCTACCGCATGTTTGCATGCACTCGAGCAAGCCGACTCAGAAATACTGTGGTGAAAGAGCAGTCACCAAGGAGCTTTGATGAATTAAGGGAGAAAAAATGCTACTGTGAAATGTTTGTCTGCTAAAAGGGCGTGGGGAGAGAACAGCAACATCTCCCAACATTTCAAACCCGTGATGAATGAAGTGATCAAAAGACTCCACGCAAAAGCCCCCAGCTGACATTCAGCAGAGGAACAGATCGTTAAGAGAAAGAGAGAAAATTTGAATGCATGCTCTCACCTGACATTTTCATAGCGGTGAATATAGATCTTGTGGAACTGGTGTTGAAGATGCTCGTCTTCTACGTTGGTCATGTCATTAATCATTTCTAGGACTACAAATCGAGGTAACACAGACAGAACCAGACGTTCCTGAAACAACAACAACAACAGGAGATTGGAGAGGCAGGCACAGAAGAAGAAGAGTTTGGATTCGATATCCCGCTTTATAGAAGGAGTCTCAAAGTGGCGAACAGTCTCCTTTCCCTTCCTCCCCCACAACAAACACTCTGTGAGGTGAGTAGGGCTGAGAGACTTCAGAGAAGTGTGACTAGCTCAAGGTCACCCAGCAGCTGCATGTGGAGGAGCGGAGACACGAACCTGGTTCCCCAGATTACGAGTCTACCGCTCTTAACCACTACACCACACTGGCTCTCAAGAGGTCCTTGGCATGCTTCCTTCATGGTGAAACAATGACAGCAAACCACAACAGCTAACCCTCTTGGTGCCACCTCCAAAACACTCAGTCTTAGGTCCTTAAACACTAATGTGAACACTTTAAATTGGGCCTGGAGGTGTAATAGCAGTTCCAAGTGGAACTCCAGCCAACAATGGCGACCACCTGAGAGGTGGCCAAACCCTCCAGAGAAGTGATGGAACTGAGTTCCGGCTGGAAAAAGAAAGCTCCGATTATAATGTATCATATATGATTTCATGTTCAATAATTACCGTATCCATTACATATCTGTACAGTGGTACCTCGGGTTACAGACGCTTCAGGTTACAGACGCTTCAGGTTACAGACTCCGCTAACCCAGAAATAGTACCTCGGGTTAAGAACTTTCCTTCAGGATGAGAACAGAAATTGCACAGTGGCGGCACAGCGGCAGTGGGAGGCCCCATTAGTGAAAGTGGTGCTTCAGGTTAAGAACAGTTTCAGGTTAAGAACGGACCTCCAGAATGAATTAAGTTCTTAACCCAAAGTACCACTGTACAGTCATACCTTGGAAGTCAAGTGGAATCCATTCCGGAAGTCCATTCTACTTCCAAAACATTTGGAAACCAGGGTGTGGCTTTCGATTGGTTGCAGGAAGCTCCTGCAGCCAATCAGAACCTGCAGAAGACCCATCGGACGTTCGGCTTCCAAAGAACGTTCGCAAACTGGAACACTCATTTCCGGGTTTGCGGCATTTGGGAGCCAAAATGTTTGAGGCGCAAGGCATTAGACTTCCAAGGTATGACTGTATATACCTGTGTATTATCATATCTTATAATTACATCATATTCAATTGTTATATGTTAATTTGGGTTTCATTTCATTTTATTTTTCTCTCTGACAAAATACTTCATGTTTTATTCTTTTTCTTTTTCTCAGAACAGTACTTCATCTCCAGTCAGGAGGTTGGAGATACAAGTGTATAATCAAACCAAACCAATCAGAAGGTTGGGGATACAAGTGTATAATCAAACCAAATTAGTCCACAAACACACATACACAAAGCACAAAGTATATAATAAAGTATCACCAAAGTATGAACTTCCTCTGAAGTTGAGCTCCTTAAGGAAAGATCATAATAAGTAAATACGTGTGACCAGTCCTTTTTACCAGCTTTCTTCTGTTACACCTCCGAAGTTCAAAATCCATTTCGTACCCTCTGCTATAGGCACTTGCCTTCTGGTTTATGAACCCATGCACACATCACTTTTGACTCCAGAGAGAAACCACTTCACACATGAAGGACTTTATCTGTCAAGATCCATTTTGTTCATCTCAGCAAACTTTGCCTAGAAAAGTATAGACTCAATTATCTGTGAGGAGAGGGTGAAGTGAAAACTTCCTGCTCTGTGCCTGACTGGCAGAATATAAATAGCTTTATATGGCCCTGCATTTTAGCTCCAAGTGACATGTCTCATATTCCAGCACCTAGAAGTCTTCAGTTCAATGACTAGTTGTGGCAGCTGTCAAGCATATAAAAGAATGCTCAGAAGAGATTACCTATCTCCTCAAGAATCCATTTTCCTTCAGGATTCTTCATTAAAAGAATAGAATAATCAACTCAGGAGGTATCAAACTCCTACATTAATTACAAAGGATTCTGGAGAAAACAACAGCAGCAAAAACGATATCACTTCTTACTTAATTTAGTGCAGCCAACTCTTATTTTCCCCATTTTGAGACCATTTCACCTAGAGCAGTGGCTGTAGGAGATCATCTCAGATCCCTCCACAGATTAGGGTCTTTTGGGCAAGGGGGTGGTTATCTATGTATGTATGGATCTGTCTATTTTGCCTGTGGCATCGTAAGTTCATTTCATCCTGTTTAAAGTATCAACCTGTGATTCCCCCCCCCCCCACATGCACGAAAATACAAATTATTTTCACTGTTTCTTCACAAAATATTCATTGTTACACATTAAAAATGTGCTTTTTTTTGTATGCGCTTTCTCACAAAATGCACGTTCCTACTGAGTTTGAATGGATTGGAAAGATCTGGCCCATTATGACCATGATCAAACGAACCTACTATAAGAGAACACATGTAAATCAACCCAAAAGTTTTATGGAGAGATTGGAGTTTTTTTTGTGATCTGGAATAATAGCTTCAGCGACAATGTACAACCATGTGCTGTCTTTAATTTATTGCAATGTTATTAGTTTATTGCAATTAGTTTGTGTTTTTGTTGTTGATGTACTTAAAAAAAACTGTATGTATTTTAACAAAAATATGTGTTTTTAAATAATAATAATAATAATAATAATAATAATAATAATAATAATAATAATTTATTATTTCTACCCCACCCATCTGGCTGAGTTTCCCCAGCCACTCTGGGCGGCTCCCAATTGAGTGTTAAAAACAATACAGCATTAAAATATTTTAAAATTCCCTAAACAGGACTGCCTTCAGATGTAATAATCTGCTCCATTCTGCTTCACTTCTTGAGCTAAGAACTGTATCACAAAATCTGGAAAAGTGTAGAAATGTAAGGGTACCTGTTATGTACTGAAGTTCTCACCCTGGACCAGCAGGGGGATACTGTAGATAGTTATGCAAATACAGTGGTACCTCGCAAGACGAAATTAATTCATTCTGCGAGTTTTTTCGTCTTGCGGTTTTTTTCGTCTTGCGAAGCACGGATTTTGGAAAAAGCTTCAAAAATCACCAAAGTCTTCAAAAACCTCAAAAAAGGCTACCACACCGCGTGCTATGAGTTGCTCCTCGAAGTCAAGTCACAACTGCACCCCCTGAATGCACGGTTTCAAGAAAAAGGAAACAAGCTTGCAGGACAAAGGAAACAAACTTGCAAGACGTTTTCATCTTGCGAAGCAAGCCCATAGGGAAATCCGTCTTGCAAAGCAACTCAAAAAACGAAAAACTCTTTCGTCTTGCGAGTTTTTCGTCTTACGAGGCATTCGTCTTGCGAGGTACCACTGTAAGGGATCAAAAGTGACGTTCAGTGATTGGATAGTTACAGAAAGTGGTTACAGTTGCATTGTAGTGGAGCTCTATATAAGCAGGCTAGCTGAACCATAGAATTATAGAATCATAGAATCATAGAGTTGGAAGAGACCACAAGGGCCATCGAGTCCAACCCCCTCCCAAGCAGAAACACCATCAGAGCACTCCTGACATATGGTTCAGTTCAGTTCTGTCCTGGCCTGTGAATAAACAAGAGCTGTTTGAAGAATCGCTGTGCCATCTGATATGTTCACCCACAACTCAATAGTACCTATGCTCAGATCTAGGGTATTAGTCTAAGGAATGCAAATCAGGTTGACACACTTTAAAATGTGGACTAAGTCAAATCCTTGAGCGCCCCATGCAAAATAACACTTTGGCAAACATGTGGGCTATAAACCCTGTTAGGATCTGTAGCTTGCAAATTGTTGAGCGTTTTGCCCCTGATAAGCTTCTTATCCTCCCACATCGGCAACATACTTTTCATATTCTTGGCGACTTTGTTTAGATGAGTTGAAACAAACTTTTGATTTAAAGCTTGCTCCCATTGCTGGCTCCTGATTAAAAAGGAGAGATGTGAGGTCTTGATAAATATGGATAAGCAATTTTTTATTTGCCTGCGCTTCCAATCTTTTCCACTTAGGGGCGGCTTGATTATACAGCCTACAGAAAATGTGAGATTGCTGGAGAGGGAATGAGAACATTCCTGAGAAATCAGGAGTGATAGGCTAGACCTGGAAATCATCTAAAGGAGAAGAGGGAGTGACTGATTCTGAGAACTGTAACTCTGTGAGATGAATGGTTGGGATCGTCTCTGAACAACTCTCAGCATCCTTAACAAACTACAGTCTCCGGGATTCTTTCCAGAGTGGTGCATGCTCTAGTTATCTCCCGCTTGGACTACTGCAACATGCTCTACGTAGGGCTACCTTTGAAGGTGACCCGGAAACTGCAATTAATCCAGAATGCGGCAGCTAGACTGGTGACTGGGAGTGGCTGCTGAGACCACATAACACCGGTTCTGAGAGATCTGCATTGGCTCCCAGTATGTTTCCAAGCAGAATTCAAAGTGTTGGTGCTGACTTTTAAAGCCCTAATTGGCCTCAGTCCTGTATACATGAAGGAGCGTCTCCACCCCCATCGTTCTGCCCGGACACTGAGATCCAGCGCTGAGGGCCTTCTGGCGGTTCCCTCATTGCGAGACGTGAGGTTACAGGGAACCAGGCAGAGGGCCTTCTCAGTAGTGGCACCCCCCCTGTGGAACACCCTCCCTTCAGATGTGAAGGAAATAAGCAGCTATCCTATCTTTAAAAGACATCTGAAGGCAGCACTGTTCAGGGAAGTTTTTAATATTTAATGCTGTACTATTTTTAACACTTGATTGGGAGCCACCCAGAGTGGCTGGGGAAACTTAGCCAGATGGGCGGGGTATAAATAATAATAATAACAACTATTATTATTATTATTATTATTATTATTATTATTACCGTTTAAAGTGGAATAAGACCATTTTCAATTTGTAGTGCAGATGGGGCTTCAGCTGGATATTGACCTCATTCTTTAATGTACAATTCATGTGTTTGGTTTTGTTGCAACAGATTGACACGGCTGCAATTCGCAACTTCATTTCCTCCATTACCCTACCTGCCTCTGGTTTTCGGTTTCCAGCCTCAACCGAGCTTCTACACATCTCCGGGTCTCTAAGAAGGCTTGGCGCTGAGCACGGTCTGATAAGTAGCTAATGAAGATCCCAGCGGTATTCATGCACATAAATAAAACCGCCTGAGCTGCTGTCTGAAAGAAAGAAGAAGAAGGAACATTAACGGCACGGCTGTATCGTAGAAATAGAGGCATGCACATACCGATAGAAAACAGAGCTGTGAAGTGATAAAAATACTGATATACACTGCAGTCCCCAATGTATTAAATGGAACTTATTTCCAGGAAAGTGCAACCTCAGCTGATGAATTATCTTCCCACTAACCAATCCATTTAAATAAATCTACGCAACCAAAAATGTACTACATGGAACGTACTGAGATGCTGAAGAAACTGCATTATAATAGCTTAATAAACAATACCTAGCAATCTTTTTTTTTTTTCACAGTTACCATTTAATAACACCCTCGTTCAGTACCATACCAGAAACGCAACAACAAAGAAAGCCAAAATAAAGTCTGTTTTTAAATGATAGTTGCACTGCTTAAAGCTGACATTCTGTTGATAAAAACTGAATTTTTAGTTGATTAATCTACCCAATGGAGAAGGATAGAATTCTAAATATAAAGGCGAACTGCTTCTTGAATTCAAATATATAAGTATAAATATAGCATAAATATGGACAATAGTTTTTTCTATGTAGTAAAATATTGTGTATAGTATAATTATAATGATTTTTTTAACATGCATTTTGCTGTGTGTGTGTAAAAAGTAAGGGGATTTAATCAAGGTTGTTTTGAACTTTTAAAACAAAGAAAGAAATATGACGATCAGGATCTCAAAGGCATTGAAACATACAATACTTTCTGTGCCAGGAGGAAGAAATAGACAGTGTTTGGGGGCATTAAACTCTCAATGAACCACAGATGATGCTTGCTAGAGCTGAGTCACAGCAGTGGAGTCAGGAATGATTACAAACATAATTAGCCATTTTTTATTTTTACTTTTTGGGGGCAGAATGTCTTCTGAAGCAAATTATGTTGTTGTGACTCACTGAACAGTCTAGTGTGTAAGGAGAAGATCTGGGGAAAGTATGGATCGCAATCGGCATTTGTCATTATTATTGTTGTTGTTTGTCACCATCGGATTGTTTTGGGTGATAATGAACGTCTTGAACGAAATCACAGAGCAAGTTTACATGGATTTATTCCTTCTTAAAGTGCTTATGTCTCACTCTGTTTCTTTACTCAGTGATTCTCCTTCCTTCTAATGCTGAAGCTATCAGGGCTGTGTGTCCTGTATTTACACAAGTAGGGCAGAAAAGTCAAAGCAACTGGTATCACCCTTAATATCATGAGTATTTTTGCTCTCTATATTTAAAGCCCATAAAGAAGGCTGATCGCCAAAGAATGGATGCTTTTGAATTATGGTGCTGGAGGAGACTCTGGAGAGTCCCATGGACTGCAAGAAGATCAAACGTATCCATTCTTAAGGAAGTCAGCCCTGAGTGCTCACTGGAAGGACAGATCCTGAAGCTCAGGCTCCAATACTTTGGCCACCTCATGAGAAGAGAAGACTCCCTGGAAAAGACCCTGATGTTGGGAAAGATTGAGGGCACAAGAAGAAGGGGACGACAGAGGACGAGATGGTTGGACAGTGTTCTCGAAGCTACGAACATGAGTCTGACCAAACTGCGGGAGGCAGTGGAAGACAGGAGTGCCTGGCGTGCTCTGGTCCATGGGGTCATGAAGAGTTGGACACGACTAAACGACGAAACAACAACAACATTTAAAGCAATTTTTAGACCCTCCTGCAAAGGTTGATTTACACTGTGAAATATCCAAAGCTGGAGGATTTCCGGTGCTCAGGGATTTCATACACTCAATCTGTCTTCATTTCCTAATATTCTAAATTTCCATTACATATCCCTGGTAAATCGCTCTCACTTTGCTGTCCGCTTTTGCCTTGGAGTGGAGGAGTGCGCCCTGCTAAAATGCAGATAAGTGTGATTCCTACCGTTGTAATCCTTACTTATTTTAATTCCATTTCTGAATCGCTTCCCATAAAATATCTCTGTGCGATTTCACAGTCAAAAGCCCAACTAATAAAACCAATCCCATATGCCAAAAAACCCAGCAACAATTAAAACCAATTTCATATGTAAACACCGTTACAAATCCAACGGAGATATAGGATGGGAGAAAGTATTTCACTTAAGTAGCTTGGTGGGGAAAGAAAGGTCAACAGGTGACAAAAATACTGTATAGACAGTGCCTGGTTGATACACAACAAAAGAGAGTTTCAAAGAGTTGGTGACTCCACACTAAAGGCCGGATTCCATATTGTATGGAAGGGATCATTTGATGACCATAGTAATGAATAGGGGGCTATTGCACAACCCTTCACTGCCCTGGTCTCTAGAAGTTTTTTACTGACAACTCAGACCCATTGGTTGATCTAGCCTGCTTCCTAGGTGCAGTCCTGTCTGTTAAAAAGGAATGGGCCAGATCACATATGGTTGGCTGCCAATACTATCTAGAGCAAAGAAAGTGGGGAGCTGGTTGCCAATTCTGGCTGGAAAGTACTGGGACAAATTACAAATATATGTAGAAAGGTACTTTCTTTTTGTAATGCACTGTTTTCTGTGAGGGGTGTTAGGGGAGCAGTTGGAGGATGGATGGCAGTTAACAGACTGAGGTTGAATCCTGACAAGACAAATGTACTGTTTTGGGGGGACAGGAGGCGGGCAGGTGTGGAGGACTCCCTGGTTCTGAATAGGGTAACTGTGTCCCTGAAGGACCGGGTGCACAGCCTGGGAGTCATTTTGGACTCACAGTTGTACATGAAGGCGAAGGTTAATTCTGTGCCCAGGGCAGCTGCCTACCAGTTCCATCTGGTACACAGGCTGAGACCCTACCTGCCTGCAAACTGTCTCGCCAGAGTGGTGCATGCTCTGGTTATCTCCCTCTTGGACTACTGCAATGTGCTCTATGTGCCTTTGAAGGTGACCCGGAAACTACAACTAATCCAAAATGTGGCAGCTAGACTGGTGACTGGGAGTGGCTGCTGAGACCATATAGCACCGGTCCTGAAAGACCTACATTGGCTCCCAGTATGTTTCTGAGCACAATTCAAAGTGTTGGTGCTGACCTTTAAAGCCCTAAATGACCTCTGCCCAGTATACCTGAAGGAACATCTCCATCCCCATCATTCAGCTCCAAGGGCCTTCTGGTTGTTCCCTCACTGCGAGAAGTGAGGTTACTGGGAACCAGGCAGAGGTCCTTCTCGGTAGTGGCGCCCGCCCTGTGGAATGCTCTCCCATCTGATGTCAAGGAAACATGATGTTTAGAAAACATCTGAAGGCAGCACTGTTTAGGGAGGTTTTAAATGTTTGATGTTTTATTGTGTTTGTATTTTTTTATTGAGAGCTGCCCAGAGTGGCTGGGGAGGCCCGGCCAGATGGGTGGGGTATAAGTAATAAATTATTATTATTATTATTATTATTATTATTATTATTATTAGCCCATCTAGGAGAAGGAAAGCTCTGATCCTAAACTCCCGCTGCCTTTCCAGACACCTTTGGGAGAAGAAAAGGCTAAGGAGTAAACTGAACACAAATCCAGAGGGGAGTCCCTAAAACAGTTGGGTGGCACTCTGCCCGCCTACCCCAGCCCCATCTCTACATCTCACAGGAACTTTTCTACTGCCTCTTTTCTCCCAGATTCCAATAATGCTGAAGCTCAGAAGCCTGCAACACTTTCCTTGCGAGGCTTACCCTGCTCCCCTGAATGCAAGCTATTAGAACATAAAGAAATATTGCACAATGAGATCATTATATAATTGGGTGGACCACTTTAGGGACCCTAGGGAGGCTACAGAAAATTAAATACAGTTGTCTGGGTGGTGTCAGTGGCTTCCAGCTGGTTGCCCAAGAAGGTATAAAGACAAGGAAAAGTTTCTTACAATCCTTTTTTTATTTCAGACTTTACAGAGAGAGGCTATAGAACCCAGCCTCTTGGATAATGGCTTTGTCCCGAGTGAATCTCCACCCCCCGTCTCTCTCACTTCATCATCCATCATCATCATCATCATCATCATCATCATCATCATCATCTCCTCTATGGGTGCTGCTAACCTGTCTTTGAGCTCTTTGCTCTCCTACTTTTAAGGCTTGCCAGGTTCTGGGAGATGCTTTCTGGTCTGGAATGCTTTCTAGTGACAACGTGTCAGCCAGCTGCTGCTCTGGCTCTGCCTGCTTCTCTCCCGTTATTTCCCAACTTTCCCCTCCATCTGCCTCTGAGCTGAGACATTCCTCAAACCCCTGTTGTAAATCTATACTGTCTTCCTCTTCCTCCTCCCTGGAACGGTCAGAATGTGGCGGCACTCTCCACCACTCCTCCCCCTCTGCCCAGTCCCTGACAACAGTATTAAATTTTTAAATAAATTGGGCAGAACACAGAGGAACTGCGGCATCAGCCGTTCCGCTGCTGAGGGTTATTCTGTTTTATCATGTTCCAGGTTTATGCTCTCCTCATTAAATCTAAAATTGGTTCATCACCCCCTCTCTCAAGCATCTTTGCTGTACGCCTCCTTCGCCTCTCCCACCTCCAAACTGGTAAAATAAATATTAACTTGTTCCTTTCCCGCTAATTTAGTGCTCTGACACATACATGGAGATGCATATCATATAAATAGCTCTTTATTACGGCATGTCTGAGATTTTGCTTTCTGCTTGTGACTGGAACATTTGCTGTGCATTCATCAGGCCAGGAGGAAGACAATGAACGGAATATTGGATTTTACTCAGGACAGAAGAGCCTGCACAACTAACTGGTGACCCACTAGCGAAGGGGTCATAGCTCGGTGGTAGAACATCTGTTTCGCATGCTGAAGGTCCCAGGTTCAATATTTGGCACCTCCAGGTAGGGATAAAAGAGGCTCTTGTCTGAAACTTGATTCAGTATAAGGCAGTTAGCACATTTGGAAGCTAAGCAGGGGCTACTATGGTTTCAAAGTGGATGGGAGACCGCATGTTGAGATTCCTGCATTGCAGGGAGTTGGACTAGATGACTCTTGAGGTTCATTCCAAATCTATGATTCTATTTCCCAAGACTATTATAATTTAGATCCCCAGTGTTTCTGGGGCTCCTCAACCACCAAAGAAGCTCACAAATGTTGAGGAAAGAGCATGGAGGCCACACGCTGTACTTTTACAGTCTTCTATTTGGTAGGTAAAAGGGACGCGGGTGGCGCTGTGGGTTAAACCACAGAGCCTAGGGCTTGCCAATCAGAAGGTCGGCGGTTCGAATCCCCGCAACGGGGTGAGCTCCTGTTGCTCTGTCCCAGCTCCTGCCAACCTAGCAGTTCGAAAGCATGTCAAAGTGCAAGTAGATAAATAGGTACCACTCCAGCGGGAAGGTAAACGGTGTTTCCGTGTGCTGATCTGGTTTCGCCAGAAGCGGCTTAGTCCTTATGGCCACATGCCCCGGAAGCTGTACGCCGGCTCCCTTGGCCAATAAAGCAAGATGAGCGCCGCATCCCCAGAGTCATCCACGACTGGACCTAACGGTCAGGGGTCCCTTTACCTTTACCTTTATTTGATAGGTTGTTCTCTGTTTGAAGGACTAAGGTTACTATAAGACTTCAGATTAGGAGCTCAAAGGGCAAACACTTCCTGTTCAAAAAGCCAGATCCTGTTTTCAAGGTGGCTCAGGCAGGGGCAGAGGAAAGGGGGTGTGGTGGGTGCGTCTGCCCCGGGTGTCACCAATGAGGGGGGTGACAAAATGCCGGGCAGCACTCACTGCAGGGCCTGCAGCTCACCTGAGCCACGCATCTCTCCTGGGAGAGCCGCGGTGGCTTGGGCGCACTCAGGCCCGGCACTGGCCAAACAGTCTGCCCGCTGCCTCTACCCCAGCTGTAGGACGACTGAGTGGGAGAAGGCAGGCAGACTCCAGAGGCCCTGCCCCTATGGGCGGCTCGCCCCGCCCCTGGGCACGCCGCCCCAGGTGCCCAAGTGGCTTCCTCTGCTACTGGGCTCACATTGTTTTGAGCTGGTCTGGACACCCTTTCTCAGCCTTCTACTTCCTCAGGTAAGAACACAAGAACTTAAGAAGAGCTCTGCTGGAGCATATCAGCGACTCATCTAGACCAAAATCTGATACTCACAGTGGCCAATCAGTTGCCCAAGGCAAGCTCACCCGCAGGACCTGGGTATAGCAACCCTTAATCTGGGTACCAGCTTATTTTTGAGAACGGCTGCAGCATAGCTGTACTTTACAGAGGACAGTCCTCTATTTGAAAGCATCTGGGCTGTTCAGCTTAAAAACAAAGAAGCGTCGGAACGAAGAGCAGGGATGTTGAAGGTGCCCATCAACAGTTGGTGGAAGACCAACCTAGATGGAAGACTACGAGGCACACAGGTCCGCTGCTGACAGTCCTCACCACTTGGGTGAGATGTCCTGTTTTTGATTTAAATTATAGTATTTATTTCCAAATTTGAATGTATACATGTGAATTAGCATATGTAATTTCAATGCAAACCTGAACCCTCTTTTGTCCTCTTTTTGGGTGATGTGTAAGCAGACACTAATACTTAGCAAAATTAGTTTGCATGAGCCAAGAGGTAGAATATTCTGCCTCCTCTTCAAAGTTACCTCCGGCTATATATCTTCTGTATCCTGATACAGACAAACTGAAATAATTATTTGCAAATTATTTTGCTTACCAAAA
The DNA here is from genome assembly GCF_951804945.1 of Podarcis cretensis. NCBI lineage: Eukaryota > Metazoa > Chordata > Lepidosauria > Squamata > Lacertidae > Podarcis > Podarcis cretensis. The sequence continues at coordinate 82,514,820 of NC_137176.1, forward strand.
AAAGCCTTCAAGTTCTTTTAGGGCTGGTGTGTAGTGCAGTGGACAGTGTCAAATTATGAAGTCCCCCCCCCCCCATTCAAAAGTTGTCTCTGCAGCCTAAACTCACTACATGCTGCACCAGTAATGCAGGCTGGCCACCCTTAGATCTTTAGCCCCCATTAAAAATAAATAAAATAAATTTATACAAGCCTGAAAAATGAATTTTAAAATCAGAACTCAAAATTTGATATCCAAAATTTGATATTAAAATACTTTTAAAAATCCCAAACTTTTAAAGTATGATTTTCTTGTTGCAATTAGGCATGGGGGGATTCAATTCAATTTAATGAAAAATGCCTAATTTGCAGTTCTCAAACAAATATGCAGAGTGAAGCACAAATATCTTTCAAAATTCACACGCCTCTGAATTGTGCAACGCTGTTCTTGAACCACATAAGGATAACAAAAATGCAGATATTAGGGAAAGTGTGATTAAAAATACAGATATCAGGGGAAAGAACACACACAAATTATTCAAGCAAATTGCTTGCAAAATGTGTATATGAAGAGAAAATCACATTAAAATGCTGATAGGTATTTTCAAGATTTTTTATGCAATTGCAAACTTCTAAAAGGTGGAAAACTGAATTTAAGATTGGAAATTGTGAGAAACTGAAATTGACAGATTTGTCCAAACCTAGCTGTAATTTCCTATTATGAAAACTATTCCCTCCCCAATCATCATCATCATCATCATCATCATTATGCATAAATCTTGGACTGCCTTTTCAAAGACCATAGAATGCAAGAGAGCCATCTTCTTGCCAGGCTCATTTGACCTTCATGCGTCTATTTCAGACAAAATCAGACACTTTCGAGACTTTTCATTCTTTTGCCATATACTTGGGGAGGCATTAACTATTTGAGAAACACTTGCCCTCTCTAGAGGATTAATGGAAACTAACCAGATCGATCGTATCAAGTCCTGTTATCAATTTCCTGGAAGCTAAGAGCTCTTATCTCCTTTGAATCCACATAGAAACCAAATGTCAGATCAAATCAAATTTACATTTACAAGATATCCTACACGCTGGGACCTTGAGGCACTTACCAGAGTCAATATTAAAAACAAAGCACAATAAAATAAAATAAAAATCCACACCGAAGTCAATGAAGCATGGGTGAACCACAGTCAAGCAGGTAAGATAATTTCATATTTGAAAATGGACCTTAATGCAATGCAATTCATTTTTATCAGCCTCCTGTCATGCAGCATAAATAGTAAGAGGTATTGCTAGCTGAGATCACAGGAAGAAAAAGATGGAGGTGGTGGCAGGGCTTTGGATAGATCAAAAAGCAGCAACTCTCTGGCATTATGTGAGCTCACACAAGCATTCGTCTGGCTTGGTTCAAACTGAGACATTAGCTCCAGATTCAGAAACTAGTTTTCCTCCTCCTCTTCCATCACCACCACACGAAAGTTGAGTTCAAAAAACAGAGAAGATCTGCTGTGCTCCTGATGGCATCTTCACAAGAAAAATGGAACCTGAATGTGTTTTCCACCTCTAGAATCCACCTACTCAGGATGGAGGAGATATCTGTTTCAGACAGATTTCTACATGGGTTTTGGTGGTTCCAACCCAATCCCGTCAAATCAACTCTTGCACTGAGCAACTTCTTATTATCTCTGATCTGCTGGTACATTCTTGGGTTTTCTTTTATAGACTTCTCCTCACACTCAGTCATCATATTTAGGTAGCTCCATCCATCTCCATCATCATCATCATCATCATCATAGAAATCTCTTTATGGAAGGAGTCTATATGTTTTAGATGCTCCTAGAAAAGAAACCGGTCCAATATATAACTGTACATTTCTTCCTGATGGGTGTCTGTCTTAGTCTCTTGAAGCAAAACAACAACAACAGAGTCTTTCTTCATCATCATCATCATCATCATCACATATTTCTATTATTATTATTATTATTATTATTATTATCAAAGCTTTTGCATATACAGTGGTACCTCGGGTTACAAACACTTCAGGTTACAAACACTTCAGGTTACAGACTCTGCTAACCCGGAAGTAGTACCTCGGGTCAAGAACTTTACCTCAGGATGAGAGCAGAAATAGCAGAAGGCCACATTAGTTAAAGTGATACTTCAGGTTAAGAATGGTTTCAGGTTAAGAACGGACCTCCAGAATGAATTCAGTATGAAACCAGAGGTACCACTGTAGAGCTCTGTTCCACTTTGTTGGAAGCATCACACCTGGAATCATCTCACCTGGCAGAGACCTAGAGATAAATCTTAGAGAGATGGTGTAGGGGTTTGGACCAGGGCAGGTACGAATTCCAGTCAGCTCACTGGGTGGTCTTGAGCCAGTTACCTAGCCTACTTCACAGTGTGGTTGAGCAGGAGCAGGGACATAGCCTTAGGGAAGCTGGGGGGCCATAACTCTGGGCACACAATTTTTGAGAGGGTGCAGACCAGGCGCCACAGTGCTCCTCTCCACCAACTGGCTGGGCTCTCTCCTGTGTGGGCAGGCAGGCGGCACAGTGGAGCCCCACAGTGCTCGGGGTGTGTGTGTGATATCACTCCAGTGGCATTGGTGGCAAGGGCACATGCCCCCATGCCAACCCCACACGCTGGCAACTGATGCTACGCCGCTTACACTTCCTGGAGGAAATGCAATTTTATTTCTGAATCCAGTTGGCAGAAGCTTATACCCCGAGAAATCACTTCGTCTTTAAGGTACTCCTTGCTGTGAAAAAGATCTGTGACAAGCCTTGGCCACTGGGCATTCAGCCCATTGTTCCCTGGCAATACTGTGAAATTTACATCACCACCAGCCAGGTTGCTTCGATGCAATTTTGTCCGTCTGATAAGGAAATGCCTCTTGTATTTCATAATCAAATAATGTGATTAGGCACCTGTGATTACACAGTGGTTGCAACAAGGCTCCTTCTCTCCTGCTTGATTGCCCCCATGGACCTTAGCCCTCTTCAGAAATGATACCCAAGTGTTCAATCAGAACATGAGCACATCTGGGCTGGTTAGCTCCACTCTGTGGCATCGGCTGCAAGCATCTATGGAAAGGAAGCCTTCTTGTGCAGCTCTGTTATACAAAGCCTTCCCTGCTCAGGCCACCTGCATTGTATGTGTGGATGCCAGAGGTGGGGCTAGCTATTAAAGCTGATCCACCTCTACCCCCTGCTCAGGTGACAATTGGATGCCTAGGCATCATTTCTAAAGTGAGCTCTTGCTGAATCCCCTTTAATTTACCACAGTGAGGTGAGATCCTTATTTATACCCCACCCACCTGGCTGGGTTTCCCCAGCCACTCTGGCAGGCTTACGGCATATATAAAACATAGTGGAAAATCAAGCATTAAAAACTTTCTGATACAGGGCTGCAGATGTCTTCTAAAAGTTATGTAGTTCTTTATCTCCTTGACATCTGAAGGGTGGGCATTCCACAGGGCAGGCGCCACTACTGAGAAGGCCCTCTGCCTGGTTCCCTGTAACCTCACTTCTCACAGTGAGGGAACTGCCAGAAGGCCCTTGGAGCTGGATCTCAGTGTCCGGGCAGAACGATGGAGGTGGAGACACTCCATCAAGTATACTGGGCTGAGGCCATTTAGGGCTTTAAAGGTCAGCACCAACACTTTGAATTGTGCTCAGAAACATACATGGGGGTGGTGATGCTCCTTCAGGTACAGTGGTACCTCAGGTTACAGATGCTTCAGGTTACACACACTTCAGGTTACAGACTCTGCTAACCCAGAAATAGCACCTCAGGTTAAGAACTTTGCTTCAGGATGAGAACAGAAATCGCCCGGCAGCGGTGTGGCGGTAGCAGAAGGCCCCATTAGCTAAAGTAGTACCTCAGGTTAAGAACACTTTCAGGTTAAGAACGGACCTCCAGAATGAATTAAGTTCTTAACCCAAGGTACCACTGTATACTAGGCCACGGCTGTTTAGGGCTTTAAAGATCAGCACCAACACTTTGAACTGTGCTTGGAAACATACTGTTAAACCATGCCTGAGATTGCAAATACGAGGGATTGACTCAGAAACACAGAAGGGAGAAATTTCAAAATGCTATGTTGTTGTTGTTGTTGTTGTTGTTATTGTTAACCTGCCCTTCACCCTAAAGTCCCTGGGCAGATAACAACAATGAACACAAAATATTTTAAAAAGTTGACTGAAACTTAAAACCACTAAAATAAGGTGAGCCCTAAAAATGCACATCTCAAGTGTCAAAAGCTACAGCGAAGAGGTACGATGTCAGCATTTGCCAAAAGCTACATAAGGAAGGTGCTTGTTGTACCTCTTTGTAAGGAGAGTTCCACAACTTAGGGGCTGCCACAGAAAATGCCCTCTCCCAGGCCACCACCCTGAGCTTCTGAGGCAGTGAAACAACAAGCAGGGCTGATCTTAAGACGCAAGAGTTCTTTTGCTGTTTCTGTTTAAAGGTAGGTCCAGTCATGGCCGACTCTGGGGTTGCGGCGCTCATCTCGCTTTATTGGCCAAGGGAGCCGGTGTACGGCTTCCGGGTCATGTGGCCAGCATGACTAAGCCACTTCTGGTGAACCAGAGCAGCACATGGAAATGCCGTTTACCTTTCCGCTGGAGCAGTACCTATTTATCTACTTGCACTTGATGTGCTTTCGAACTGCTAGGTTGGCAGGAGCAGGGACCGAGCAACGGGAGCTCACCCCGTCATGGGGATTCGAACCGCTGACCTTCTGATTGGCAAGTCCTAGGCTCTATGGTTTAACCCACAGAGCTTTTATGTCATGTTTTTATCTTGTGAACTACTGCAAGACTGGAGAGTGAACGTCTCAAATTTGGCCACCAGTGGTATACATGGTAGTCCCATTGCATTTAACAAATCTGTTTCTCTTTCTTGATGAGAGTTGCTTTAGGTGACAATGAGTGTCGGAAAAGCAGGATAAAGTATGTTTTTGATGTGTTTTTCTTTTGATTTTGTTTATCATGTGTGTTTTTTCTTCGTTTTATTGGTGTTTGATATTGTAAACTAATAATAATAAAAAAGGAAAAGCAGGATAAAGAATACAACAGGTAAATAAGTCCCAAGCCCCATGGATTTCAATGTGTCTGCTGTAAGTCTGGATCCAACAAAATATATTGAAATATATGCCACCAGTTTCAATGTGCATTAATGAAATTTGCTGAAGGCTGTAATATTAAAATTGGCATGCGAATGAGAAATATATCTGCCATACACAATTCAAATCAAAATATGCAATTACTTGGATCAGACACAACAGGAGAGGGGGAAATGTAAGGTGATATACCTGTCCTTGGGGAGCTAAATGAAGCAGCTCCATTAAAGAGAAGAAAAGAACAAGGAGCTGTTTACATTCGGTAACAATCTGCAGATTTATTTTACGGTACATAGGGTTGACATATTTAAAAAGTGAAAATCCGGACACAGAGGTTGTTGAGCTTTCTTTGCAAAATCTAAAAAGAGAGAGAAGTTTTGGAGCTATTTTTAATGAAATTTTCCAAAACCAGCACTTCCGACTTGGGTGATATACATCCGGATATTCCTGGACATTTCAGCGATTTTCACCCAGACACTGTTTCTGACAGCCTAATCCTGGCTGGATATGGGTTGGAAAAAACTAACTCTAATCACTTGTACTGATCCTCTTTGGCCAATGACAATGCAGCATTTTTTTAGCAGCAGGATTTAGTCCAAACCATAGAGAATATGAAGTTGTGATATTCCTCCATACAGCATATACAATATGTGTTGCCCGAAGCATTGGTTGCCATGGAAATTATTAGTTAATTAGGCCTGAATAACAATTTTGAATCATCATTAGCTATTAAGCTAAAAATATCAGCTTGTTTTCTTTAATAAGTTGAACATGCACATTTTCTTTTGCGCAGATTTGCAGGGAGCGGGGAGAGCAAAAATAATTCATTTGTGCTAATTCTTTAACAGCTCAGATAATGGCTAGTTCATTATTCTTCTAAGTTGGAGATGGAGTTGTTAGATACTGAAGGTAAAAACTTATCTAAAATCTACAAGCTTTTGCTGGACTGGCATACGAAAGATGAACAAGTTAAATAGGTGATGATAGACTGGGCAAGAGATTTAGGACATAACATAATGTTTGAGGACTGGGAAAGATTGTGGAAGAAAGGGGTGAAGTTCACCTCATGTACTTTGTTAAAGGAAAATATTATGAAAATGATGTATAGATGGTATTTGACACCTGTAAAATTAGCAAAGATGTATCATAATTGTGATAATACATGTTGGAAATGTAAAGAAAAGGAAGGAACATTCTTTCATATGTGGTGGACCTGCTCCAAGGTGAAAGACTTCTGGGAAAAGATTTATAATGAATTGAAAAAAATGTTGAAATATACATTTATAAAGAAACCAGAGGCCTTTCTTCTTGGAATAACAGGTTCGGAATTGCCCAAGAAAGATGTTAATTTATTTTTGTATGCCACAACTGCGGCTCATATTTTGTTAGCTAAAAAGTGGAAAACTCAAGAATTACCAACAGTAGAAGAATGGCAGATGAAGATGATGGATTGTATGGAGCTAGCCGATCTAACCGGAAGAGTCCGCGACCAGAATGGAAGAAATTTAATGATTATTTAGTTAAATTTGTTAAGTTAAAATAACTGGAAATAGCGTCCAGATACTTAAAGGGCTTAGGATTGTATCTATGTTAACTGATAAAATAATATGTTTAATACAAGAAGGAGAAGATTTAAAGATGTTAATGTTTAATTTAAAGGGTATTAAAATTGGGATTTGGAAAACCGTTATAAGGATATGCAATGAAATTCAACTAAGGGGAAATGAGGAAGTCGTTTTACAAAGTAAATAACTGTTATTTTCAATAAGGTTATGATTTATGTCTGTTATGTTTTGTTTGTTTTATGTTTTTGTTTGTCATTGATACTGTAAAAACTAATAAAATTTTTGCAAAAGAAAAAGAAAAAAGATAATGGCTAGTTCATTATTCACTCACTAGCAAATTGATTCCATAGGGCTGTGATGGAAACATGCCTGCTTAGTCGTAGAACCTGAAAGTCCCCATTTGTAGGAAATAAGAACTTTTTGAAATACTCAAAGAGAAAGGAGTCCAAGATGGATGGGAGTTTCTTAAAGGTGAAATGTCGAAGGTACAAAATGCAGACAATTCCAGCAAGAAAGAAAAGTGGAAAGCATCTAAAGAATTGATGCAATAAGGCAGGCACGTCCAAATCCCAAGAGACTGCGACTTACTCCCAGTATATGGCATCGTCATTGAGGAGTTGGTCTACAAGCTAACAAGCGCACAAGACAACTAACGCTGCTGTCAGAGCTGCCCAAGGTCCCAGCTCACAGAGGACCAACGCCAGGTCGTGGTTATATACAAAAGTCTTTATTGAAGTTCAGTTTCCATTCCAAAACCGTAGCGCGCAGCTCTACGTCTTAAACCCTAGACCGCCGAAGTTCCATCTGAATCTCCTCCCCCTAGACACCAATTTAAGACTCTAGCCTTACTCCACCTCTTCCGTTGTTCTTTCCTCCTCTGGGTCCGTCTGCCCGCCGGGGTGTTGCCCTTTCTGGACTCTTCTGACGCTGAAGAGTCCCCGGATTCTTCCCCCTGCCTCCGGCGTGCTTTAGGACCTGGCTCCCAATCCGAGCTCCCTGCTGTCCCGCGCGCCTGTACATTTGAACTTGGCGCGCGCGCCCACCCGGCCACCTTCCTCCTGACCATTACACTGCTCCTGTCACTCCTTCCCCCTTCGGGGGGGGCTAGCTGGATCTGACTTCCCCTCCGTTCCCTCACTCAGCGATAGGGGCGTGGTCAGCCCTGACTCATGGGACTCTTCCCCCCCGCTACGCTCTGGTGGGGAAACTGGTCCCGATCTCCAGCTGCTGCTTTGGGAGTCGCTGCTGGCCCCTAGCTTCTGGTGCGTCCCTCCCGGGACCCCCTTTGCCCTGGCCATCGGAGCCCCCTTCTGTGAATCTTCCGATTCGCTGGAGAGGCTCATGGAATCTCTCGGGCCACTGTCATCTTCCCCTACGCTGCCCTCAGATTCTTCCCCTTCGCTCTCCATCTCCCCTCTTCCCGGTGCTTCTGCTCCTGAGCCCCTGACAGCTGCGTTGGGACAGTGCGAGGGGGGTGGGGGAAAAAGGAAACATTCGTTTTACATTACATTACATTAATCCCACGATTGATAAGGGTCCCGCGATCGACAGAAATCATCCAGGGATCTACATGTCGATCATGGTCAACTGGTTGGACATCACTGCAATAAAGGAATGGCAGCCCAAGATAGAAAAATAGGTGGCAAGGGAACACCAGGCTACTTTAAATGAATTCAAATCCCCATGCCCTGATGAGCTGCACCCAAGGGTACTACAGTGGTACCTCGGGTTAAGAACTCAATTCGTTCTGGAGGTCCATTCTTAACCTGAAACTGTTCTTAACCTGAGGTACCACTTTAGCTAATCAGGCCTCTTACTGCTGCCACACAATTTCTGTTCTCATCCTGAAGCAAAGTTCTTAACCCGAGGTACTATTTCTGGTTTAGTGGAGTCTGTAACCTGAAGCGTCTGTAACCTGAAGCGTCTGTAACCTGAGGTACCACTGTATAGGAGACTCCAGATGTAATCTCAGAGCTGCTGTCTATAATCTTTGAGAATTCTTGGGGAACACATGAGGTCCCTGCAGACCGGATGCAGGAAAATGTTCTTCCCACCTCAAGGTGATTCGCCTATAAAATAATTAAAAGCAGTTGAACTCACAAAGGCACTTAAAATAAGACTGAAACCCGAACAAGTGGACACTCATGATAAAGGCTCTGTTTCGCCAGCTGGGAAATAAAAAGTAATTAATCAGTTAACCAATTAACACCTTTTATATTTGGGGGGATCTAGTGAGTGGTCCTAGATCCTTCAGTGAGCTTCATAGTTGAGTGGAGGTTTGAACTTAGGTCTCCCCAGTGCAAGTCCAGCATGTCAATCACTCCTTCATACTGGTCCATATGACATTCAAGGATAAAAGCCTGACCTTGGCTCGAAACAACGGATGTAATTTTCAGCAGAGATGATGCTCATCAAAGAAGAGGCATTATCAGGCAATTACAATAGAACAAAGCCAAACTTTGACATCCCTTTCCCTCCGAAATAGCCTTTATGCTATTTCTGGAAACATAAAAAGCAGCTTAAAGGGTGTGATGTTTCATTGAGAGCATAGAAAAACAAAATCACTCCCTCCCCCCTTCACCAGAATAATGTCATCTGCATATATATATATATATATATAAGTGTCTCATCTCAACGCAGAAATGTGTTAGGCTGTTTATTTTTCACAATCACACGGGGGGAGGAGAATCCATATTGCATTAAGAAGACGACAGCTATTCCCCTCCCCTCCCCACACAATTAAATGTCAGAACAAAAATGTTCATAGGTGATTGCAAACATATAATTTAGCACACCAGCCCTCCATTTTGGCCTGGGTATCTGTGACTCACTGCGGCACACCAGAACTTCCAGCAAATTATGGTACATCAGAGACAAAGTGACAACCAAAAAAGGCCATTGAGAAATGCAAGCAAGCAAGCTGAAAATGTTACCTATTAGTGCCACTGGTCAACTCTCAAAGTGCCAATGCCCCTTCCAATCTTCAGGAGGAGGGGGGGTTGTGGGATCACGACCCTGCCCACACTCACTCTCGCGAGGCTGGCGTCAGCCTCGCGGGAGACAGGGATTCACCCAATTAGCATACCCTGTGGGGCCAGCCAATTGGCTGGCGGCAGGGGCAGGCCTTCGTAGGGCCACTTAAGGTCAGGGCAGCCCCTGGCTCGCCCCCTTTCTTCCCTGGAGACGACGCAGTTTCCCACCCACCCGCCCTTTAGGTTTTGCCACTGACCTTGCTATGGGCTTCGGCTGGTCGCCGCAAGGGGCCTGGTAGGAGTTTTTCCATTTGGCTAATTGGCTGGTTTTGTGAGCCACTTGGTTTTTTCGCCTACCTCGTAGCAAATCGTCACAACTCCCTCGGTTTGGCGGTAGGCATTGGCCGGGGTATTATCATGCAGATGAGGTTGGGGGGGAGGAACGCCATCACCTCCCCCAATGCTTGAAGGGTAGTTCGTTAAAGGACTCCGAGGGGCGACGCCTCGTCCGAAACCTATGGAGGCTAGGGCCTAAAGCGCACCCCCGAGCGGTAACCCCTCGGGGAGCGCCTAGGGATATGCATCTCGGGTGGCTCCCCCTGTTGGTGTTTAACCCTTCCCGGTCAGACCGAATAGTCGGTTAGGGCCAATGCCTAAAGCCAATACCCTTCTTTCCTGTAATCAATAAAGTTGTGGCCATTTTCGCCCATTAACCTAAAACTCTGTGTCCGTTGTCTTCATTTATTCCACCTGTGGGGGGGAGGGAATAGCCACACAAGCAGTTTCCCCCAAATCACCACTTACATGTCTTGAGCAAGTCTGATGCTTGCAATGTATGATCGCTGAAACACAAAATGCAAAATCAGGATGGGGAGAAATTTGATTTCGTTTGCATCAAAGGGCAAATCTACTTAATTCACATATTCCAAAACTATATAAGAACTGAAACACAGCTATCCTTCAAAATTCCCACTTATCCAAATTCTGCAATGCAGTTTTCCAACTGAACAAGATTTACAAAAATGCCTAGGGGAATTGTGCATAAAAATGATTATGTTAGTGAGAATAACATACAGAAATGCATTATGAAGGGGGAAATTGCTGTCAAAAACATGTGCCTTAGTCAAAGGTGCATGCAAAAATGTGTTTATTTGGAAAGTCACACTAAAGTGCTAACACATTTTCATAAGGAATTTTTTTTTTTTTAAATGCAAATTGCTGCACAAATGTGGGGAGCTGAATTTAAAGGAGATACTCAGAGAAATCAGCATTGACAAATCATTTGATCCCTATATTTAAATTCAGGACTCAGCAACATTTCACTGTGGATCAGAGTAAATGAATACAACATACATTATAACATGCCCTCCAATATTTCTCCGATGAAAATAGGGACGTCCCATTACATAATGATAATTTTACTATTTCTACCCCACCTATGTGACTGAGTTGCCCCAGTTACTCTAGGTGGCTTCCAACACATATAAAAACACAATAAAACACTAAACATTAAAAAAAAACCTTCCATATACAGGGATGCCTTCTGATGACTCAGAGGTCAAATGACTCCATACCCTCCAACATTTCTCCAATATTTTCTTAACAAACTAGATTGAATTGGGGGATGGTCTGTGCCTACAGATCTGTGCACATAATCCGATGACAATCTGGGCCATCTTGTGGTCTTTGCCTAACTGGAGAAGATCGAATTTTTGCTTTACCGGGAGGTCAGTAAGCCTCACCAGCAGGGGGTCAATGGTTTCTCTACGTGCCTCATTGTACAAGGGACATCTAAAAAATATGTGTTCAGGGCTTCCTATATCCCCCAATGGACAGGCGCAAATTCTCTGGTCATATGGGACTTTTTTTAAAGGATCCTTCCAAGACTGGCAAGGGCAGAGCCGAGCTTCTGGCAAGTGTAAAAGCCCTTCTTGCATTTTTGGATACAAGATATATATATATATTGATTTCTACAATTTTGTAGTCGGGGCACCTTAAGCAGTCCTGTTGTCTCTTGGTGTCTATAATTCTTTGCCTAACCATAGCTTTTGCTTGGCCCAAAATCCAGGATCAAATCAGAAACCAGGACAGCTTCTCTAAATCAGGGATGTCCCTGGAAAACAGGGAACACTTGGAGGGTCTAGTATAGCATAGTATAGTATAAAATATGAGCTTAAGAGACCCTACTTGTAAAATTGATTTGATTAGCAGGTACGAGAGACAGGGTCTTCTCTGTGGTAGCATCATAGTTCTTCCAATTCTGCAACCTAACCTCATCATCATTTCTAGACGCAGAGGGCAATCTTAGAGCAATCTCTTCTGGGATGAGCAGTTTAGGATTCAGCAACTCTCTTGCTCAGCCAGCTGGTTCCTGGTTCAGCTGGAATTAAGTGCCCAACCCCAACCCAGCCAAAGATATGGCCACAAAACATGTTCAACTCAGCTCCGCTGGAGCTCAGACATGCTGGCTGAGTCATGCCCAGTGTAAGTCACCCCAAAGGAGAGTGGTGGAGCAGGACCACGCTGGGGTGACTTGAGAAGGATCTGAACTCTGTTCAGCTTGGTCACGTGACTTGGCAAAAAAAGACAGTGTTAAAAGATAAAGGGACCCCTGACCAGTAGGTGCAGTCGTGGCCGACTCTGGGGTTGCAGCGCTCATCTCGCTTTATTGGCCGAGGGAGCCGGCGTACAGCTTCCGGGTCATGTGGCCAGCATGACTAAGCTGCTTCTGGAGAACCAGAGTAGCGCATGGAAACGCCGTTTACCTTCCCGCTGGAGCGGTACCTATTTATCTACTTGCACTTTGAAGTGCTTTCGAACTGCTAGGTTGGCAGGAGCAGGGACCGAGCAATGGGAGCTCACTCTGTTGCGGGGATTTGCACCGCCGACCTTCTGATCAGCAAATCCTAGGCTCTGTGGTTTAACCCACAGCACCACCCGCGTCCCTTAAAAGGTAATGTTAGTCACACCTTATTTTAATGGCTTCTTTTGCTTCTGACGGGCTTGTTCAGCCAGCATTAGCCTTGCTCCTCAACAGGGTTTGGATGTGGAGTAACCTTCTGCCATCTTAATGCCAGCTGGCTTTACATCTGTTTCTTGTGTATAGGATTCCTCCCACTAGCAGTTAAGGCTCCTGATTGAAAACTCGTTGTCCACTATCTACAACATTCTGGAGCCAAGCCTAGGTAACGGAACTTTTTCTTTCACAATCTAAGAACCTCATCTCCAAGTTTTAGAGTTTGCAAGGACAAGCTTGACCTCTAGGGAGTTTATTCCATTTACCTTTGTTTGGGAGGTAACCTCATTTGGAAACTGTTTAGTATTCCAGGCAAATAGAAGTGTAATTACATGAAGCAGAAGGCACCTGCCATTGAAAGCCACAGGGGAAAAAAGGAAAACATTGCTTATAATAGAGGTGATCTTCTGAAAATAAGGACATGTATGACAAGTGTGTCCAGACTTTGAGATCGGGAGGCAGAGCAGAAAGTGATTGTCAAAAGGACATTTGAAAAAAATAAGGTCCTTGATCATTTGTTGAAGATTTAGGGGCATGGATTTCAGGGAGGTACATTCAAATCCTTTCTCAACTATGAAGCTCACTAGATGATTTTGGCCAAACCACAATATCTCCATCCAACCTACTCCATTGGGCAGTTGTGAGGATAAAACAGGATCATCTCAACGGACCTTCCCTCAGATCCTTGGAAACAGTGCTGGATTTTGGGTGGTGTGGGTGGTTCCCCTCCACCCGGACATTGAGCCAAGGGGGCACAAAATTGAGAGGATCCATAATTAAGAAGATCCACTTGGGGGCACCAAATTTTGGCCTCACACAGGGCACCATATTTTGAAAGATTACCTAAGTCTGCCTCTGCTTGGAAGAACTAATGCCACCAGTAGTGATTATGAGTCCAACTGAGACAATCGAATGGCCATTGATTCTTTAGAGTGGATCCAGATTTTGATCAATTTATCCTGGCAAGAGGACGTGGTCACAGCCATCTTGAAAAAGGCAGAGATCTGACCACTCCTGAAAAAGCCCACTCTGGACCCATTGCTTTGGGACAACTAGCACCCTGTCTCAAGCAGGGAAGATCACCAGTAGGGTCCTGCTCTAACAATTTCAAGTTTTCTTCATCAGATTATCTTGATCCATTTCAATCTGGGTTCAGGCCTGGTTATGAGGCTGAATTGGCCTTGGTTGCTCTGGTGGATGACCAGGGCAGGTTTCAACAATTTTAAAATACAATTTTAAAATAAGTTAAAATATGACCGTGAAGAGAATATATACCATAGGCCTGCCCTATGTCCAGAATTTCCCAGATGTAGATGGGATTCGACCATCGGAAATAGTGTCCGAACAGAAATCACTGAAATGTCTGGCTCAACAACCTTGGGTAAAGCTTTGAAAAAGCTCAACAAATACTTTGTGTCCAGATTTTCTCATTTTGAAATATAGCAACCCTACCATAAGGTGTCAAAGGCCAGGGTAATAGGTCTTCAGCATATGACGAAAGCTATATCATGAAGGTGCCATAACTACTCTGTGGGGAGGGAATTCTGCAGCTTAGTGGCTGCCACCATTCAAATTTGTCATGGTGTTAGAACTACCAAGATGCTCCTCTCTGCCAGTCTGAATGCCCAAGAGGATCTATTGGGAAGGAGGTGGTCTTTCAGATATTTTGGATCAGAATTTGTTTATCCATGACCTGGACTACCGCTATGCTTCGTGGCTGCACACCACAGGCTCTCCAAAACCATTTTGACTTAGAAACCATAAATAAATGGCTACCCTTTGTGCCATTAGGAACTATTCATGTCCATTAGAAGCCATTTATAAGTTTGAAAACATTAGCATGCTGTAAGCCAACAATTTCCAGGAACGCATCATCTTCCCATCTGGGCCCTGGGCCAAGAAAAAACAGACCATGTCCTGCCAACGTAATATGTGGCCATTTTCAATCTCATTTTGGGTCTTGCTTTCAACCATGAAAATGGGATTTCCAGTAAAAAATAATTGCCACAGCAGGTCTGCCAATTGCACGCAGTCTGTCTTATAGTGCATATTTCCAAGGGGTATTTGTTGTTTTCTGACACCTCTGTCCGGTCAATCCAGGACTTGCTCCAGCTATAAATGGCCCCTTGGCATCTATGGTGGTAATAGCAGCAGCAATGTATCCAACGTAGTGGTTTATTCTAGGGCAGGGGCATTCGCCCAACATTTCTCAGGTGTAAATAGGGACATCCTATTGTATCCCCTCCAACGTTTCTCTGATGAAAAGAGGGACATCCTTCAAAAAGGACAAGTCTGGGATCAAATCATAAACTGGGAGGGCTTCTGTAGTGCGAGAAGCCAGGTTACAGGGAATCAGGCAGAGGGCCTTCTCAGTAGTGGCACCCGCCCTGTGGAACGCCCTCCCACCAGATGTCAAAGAGAAAAACAACTACCAAACTTTTAGAAGACCTCTGAAGGCAGCCCTCTTTAGGGAAGCTTTTAATGTTTAACAGACTACTGTATTTTAATACTTTGTTGGAAGCTGCCCAGAGTGGCTGGGGAAACCCAGCCAGATGGGTGGGGTATAAATAATAAATTACCATCATCATCATCATCATCATCATCATCATCATTATTATTATTATTATTTCCAGAGCAGTCCCTGGAAATCAGGACACTTGGAGGGCCTGCAGGAGTTCCCAAACTTTTTTCAGACCAACACCCCTTTGGTTCTATAAAGTCATCTGTAGTGCCTCCTCCCCTATAAAAAAACATTATTCAGAATAGCAGTTTGCATGGCCCACTTTGGAAGATAACCACACAATAAAAGTCAAAACAGTAAGAATTATTTGCACATTTATTCAAAATCCAATTAAAATTATTTAGTTTATTTCAACAAAATGGGTGAACTTGATCTAGTGATGCCAGCTTTTCAAAGTCTGATAGTCATTTGCCATGTCACCCCCATGCCTCTTAGCAACACCCTCCCAGGTAATCCAGCCACCCCCGGGTTGTAGTTCCACCCCCTTTTGGAACCACTGTTCTAGGGCTTTATAAGAAATTAAAATGATGGCTTTTAGGTACCACCAAAAGTGGGACAAGAGAGCCATGTATTCCACTATGAGCTCTTTTGGGGAAGGGTGCCACAAACATGCATTTTTTTAATATATAAAAAAGACTGTTCTCAAAACAATAGCAGACAGTAAGAGCACAGCAAAAATGTCAACACGTCCAGCAGCCAAAATATAGCTATGTCAGCCTTATGCACCCTGTAAGTGGGTCCTAGGGGTGGAGCTAGTCCTCACCTTCATAGAAAGGCCATCCCAGAGCTCAGTTTCAATAAAGGCCCTGCTCCTACATCATACCCTCCAACATTTCTCCGATGAAAACAGGGAGAATAACAACAACAATAATTTCATTATTTATACCCCGCCCCATCTGACTGGGTTTCCCCAGCTGCTCTGGGCAGCTTCCCACATATATAAAAGCAGAATAAAGCATCAAACATTTTAAAACTTCCCTATGCAGGGCTGTCTTCAGATTTCTTCTAAAGGTTGCATAACGACATATTCCACCCAGTAGGAAGATCTGTAGTCCAGACTTCTGTAGCATGAACATCTTCCAGGATATTGGCAAATCATGGGCTAGAAAGTTTTGGGTGGATTGCTGGCTTCTACCAAATTAAAGCCATGGTTTTCCCAGTAGTGATGTATGGAAGTGAGAGCTGGACCATAAAAGAAGGCTAATCGCTGAAGAATTGATGCTTTTGAATTATGGTGCTGGAGGAGACTCTTGAGAGTCCCATGGACTGCAAGAAGATCAAACCTCTCCATTCTGAAGGAAATCAACCCTGAGTGCTCACTGGAAGGACAGATCCTGAAGCTGAGGCTCCAGTACTTTGGCCACCTCCTGAGAAGAGAAGACCCCCTGGAAAAGACCCTGATGTTGGGAAAGATGGAGGGCACAAGGAGAAGGGGAGGACAGAGGACGAGATGGCTGGACAGTATTCTCAAAGCTACCAGCATGAGTTTGACCAAACTGCGGGAGGCAGTGGAAGACAGGAGTACCTGGCGTGCTCTGGTCCATGGAGTCACGAAGAGTCGGACACGACTAAACGACGAAACAACAACAACAACAACCAATAAGCATCATTGAATGGGGGTGTCACAAATGAGTGGAAAATGCACTAGGACTGGTGCCCCAACCTTATGCATTGCAGGAGATTGTACTATATAACCCTCAAGGTCACTTCCATCTCTACAGTTTATGTTTCTATGATGCTATACATTTTTGGCTCAACCCTTCAAGCCAGCAGCCTGCACACATTTCAGTGTCTGACATCTTTAAAAAAGTGTGTGTGTGTGTGTGTATTCCTGTACACACTCCCCAGTGCTGTATAAAAGCAAATGCACGCACAGCAAACAGTTATATTTTCCTCATTGCCTCAGCAATTAACTGCATCAGTTGAATTACACCAGCAATTAATTTGTCTCTTACATCTATTAGCTGAAAGCAGTTCTGTTGCAAAACAAGAGGTTTGGCATATCACAACATATCTTGGCATTAAAAAAACAAAACAAAAAACCCACACGTTTCAGCCAACACAGAAAGGATCTAAAGAAGTCAAGCTGTAATAAGAAACGAAAGAATCGGTTCAATAAGTTGTCAGCTCTGAATAGATGGTCATCCTGGCAAGGTTCTGCAATTGAATGCACACATTCGTTTTCAGCTGCAACAGAAAACCTCAATATTTTATGGACTATATAATCATCCAAGTTGGCCAGTAAGAAATAAATCTTAACCAGGATCTGTAAAGTCTGCAGAAGCAGGAATATTTGTGGTAATGGTGTTCACCGCCTTCCACCACTGTTTGGGGGGAAAGGAGGATGCAAAATTAAGGGTGGGGGAAAATCAAAATCAAATGCAAGCACCTCTCTCTGATTGCTGTATGTAAAAGACAATATAGAATGCAATGCCTTGCATCTTTAGTTATAGCAACAGAAGTATATTGTCCAGATCAAGGGAAGTAATAGTATTACTCTATTCTGCCTTGGTCAGGCCATACCTAGAATCATAGAATCATAGAGTTGGAAGAGACCACAAGGGCCATCGAGTCCAACCCCCTGCCAAGCAGGAAACACCATCAGAGCACTCCTGACATATGGTTGTCAAGCCTCTGCTTAAAGACCTCCAAAGAAGGAGACTCCACCACACTCCTTGGCAGCAAATTCCACTGTCAAACAGCTCTTACTGTCAGGAAGTTCTTCCTAATGTTTAGGTGGAATCTTCTTTCTTGTAGTTTGGAACCATTGCTCCGTGTCCGCTTGGAATTGGAAGACTGTGTCCAATTCTTGGCACCACAATTTAGTAAGGATATTGACAACTGGAAGGTGTGCAGAGGAAGGCAACAAAGATGATCAAGGGCCTGGAAATCAAGCCTTATGAGGAACAGTTGAAGGAACTGGGTATGTTTAGCCTGGAATGACCACCCAGAACTGCTCTTTCATGTGCATGTGATTTTATATTATTTTGCTTTGCCTTGAGCTTTGAAATTTATAGGACGGTATATAAATTCAATAAATAATAATAATTGGTGTTTTTTATTTTGATACTGGTCATTGACTGTAAAGAAAAAGAACTTGACATGACTTGTTGCATTGTAGCTCCACTCATCTCTGACCATTGACCATGTTGGCTGGGACTGATGAGAGTTGGAGTCCGACAACATCTAGAAGACCACAGTTTCAGCACCCCTGGTGCAGAGACAGTGTTGAGTTAGATTGACCAAGAGGCCGTCTCTGCATCAACATTGGTTTATCCAGCAGTCAGTTGCTTAATGCAGCAATTAAATTATCAGCATCAATTATTCCGCTCTTGGCTGAACTGGACTTTGAACCCAAATGTTTTCTCGGCACTGGAATCAATTTTCACTTTGACACTTTGACACTTCTTACGGAAGCCTCCTCCTTCTCAGCCAACTTAAATAGCATTTTCTACAAGAGGGGAAATTGCCTTCAGATCTCGAGTGATATTAATGGAGGTGAAGGATGGCTGGCATTCTAGAGAAATGCCAAGCCCCTTCCATGATGACAGCGAAGGAAAGTCTTCTGAGTCATAGCCGTGCCCAATGTATTTATATGCTACATTTTCCACAGATCCCTTGGACCTCAAAGAGGGTCACAGGAAACCAACAGTCTACATACAAAAATCACGTTAAATAATAATAATGAAATTACTGCAGCGTAACACGAACATTTCAGCAATTATCAGTTCATTTAAAATACATAAAACATTGGAGTATAAAACTTACTTATAGATCAGTTAGCGATATCCACACTCCAAAGCATAGGTGCCAACTTTATAGGACTGAGGTGTCTTCAGCCTCCCCTAAGTCTGTTGGGATGGGGCTGAGTCCTATTTCCCCCCCCCCCATCTTGAGGAGCCAGGCCTCATGGCAGTGATCTCCTCCTGCCATTGGCCTCCTCCCAATGCACGTCAAGTGATGCGTGTCACATTGTGCATGTGTGATGGGCCCCATCAATGTTGGTTGCAAACTCAATGCCTCTTGTGATAGCCTGGGATTCGGACTAGGATGCTGAATCTGAGGGATCCCAGCCTGCACAGGATTCCCTACCTCCAGGACCAGCTGAGCCGGGGCTGGGGCATGAGCCTGAAGGGTCCTCACCTGGGCTGGATCCCCAGGTACAGGCACCAGCTGAGTCTGCTCTGGCTCCTGAGGTGATGAAGGACCCATTGCCTGCAGGTGCTCCACTCTCAGCCCCATCAGGAGGAGCTGAGGTTGCCTCTGGGTCCGGTAACCCTCCAGCCTCTCTTGAGCTGCAGAGGCTCAGGGCAGAGAGGCAGAGGGAACTAAGTTCCCGCAGGAGGAGTGTTCGCCTCCAGGCCAGGAGAGGCGAGTCACCAGAGGATCGGGGCCGCCCTATGCCTCGGGGCAGATAAAAGCCGGCCAGCCCCAGTCCCAAGTTGTGGGAGCAACATTGTTGATTGTTAGTTCCTGCCTGAGTTCCTGACCCGCCCTGGCTCCCTGCTTGCAAGCCTGTTCCTGACTTCACCCGACTCCCTGCCCTGCACCCAGTTTCAGCTACTACGGACTGTCTCCACTTTGCACCTTTGACCACTGACCGGACCTGGACCTCACCTCTTGGGTAACCCATGGGACCAGCACACCTCTGCTCCAAAGTAGCTCCGAAAACAGCAGATCTCTCTCTCTGCCTCTAACTTCTTCCTAATTCAGAGGTAGGAGACGCCAGGCAGTTGTAATCAAGTATACAATCTGTTCCCACATATCATTTCCCTGGTGATCCATGGGAACTAATGGCAGGCCAGTGTCAGGTAGCAGAGGAACCACCTCCACGGCAGGTTGCCAGGAACAGATAAGACAAGGAAAAGTTCTTACCATCTGTTTTTTTATTCAATATTCACAGAGAGAGGCTTGGGAATGCAGCCTCTTGGAATAATGGTGTTGCTCCCAGTGATTCTCCAACCCCCTTTCTCCCACTTCCTTCTCCCCTATGGGTGGCGCTGAAGGCCCTTTGCTTCTGAGCCCTTTGCTCTCCTACTTTCAAGGCTTGCCGGGTTCTGGGAGAGGAGGGTGGGTCTGGAATGCTTTCTAAAGACACTGTGTTTGGTAGCTGTTGCCCCTGCAGTGCTTCCTCTTCCTCCTCCTCCTCTCCCATTATTTCTCAACTTTCCCCCTCATCTGCCTTGGAGCTGTGATCTCCCTCAACCCCCTGTTGTAATTCTGAACTGTCTTCCTCTTCTCTGGAAGGGTCAGGCTGGGGAGGTGGTCTCCACCATTCCTCCTCCCTGACAGCCAGACTAGATGTGCATCCAACCTATCTTCTCTCTCTGCAGCTTTCCAAGATCTTAAGCAAAGGCTCTTTTGCATCACTGGCTACCTGGTTCTTGAGCTGGCAGTGCCAGAGTCTGAACCCAGGATCTTCTGCATTCAAAGCATGTTTACTACTACTACTACTACAGTTATTGTTTCTTTTTTCACAGACTAACCCCAAAAAACATCAAAAACAATGAAGAACAACCAAAAAACCCAAAAGCTCAGCTATACAAAGCTTGGGTAAAGAGAAAGGTTGTTGTCTGGTGCCTAAAGATGGATGAAGATGGGTTCAAATTGCCACCCAGCCATGAAACTCACATGGGGTGAGAATCTTGGGCCAGTCACTGTCTCTTAGCCCAAACTACCTCACAGGGCTGTTGCTAGGGTGAAATATAGACATAGGAGAACCACGTATGCCGCCATGAGCTCCTTGGAGGAACAGTGGAATACAACTGTGATAAAAATAGTAATACTAGATTCTGTAGACTTCACACAACCTAGCAAAACCAACTGTCATAGGCAAGGAGCACTGAGCTCTGCCCCTTCCCCACCGCAGGAAGAAAACGTTCAGTTAAAGCTGAGACACACTGAATGCTCAAAATTTTCAGTTAATCATGATGTGGACAGACAGCTCCTAGTAATGAACACTGCTCTCCAAGAAAGGAGGTCTTATTCATCACATTTGCTGAATAGGGAGAGGCACCCGTGATGCTAAACTCTTCTTTCTGACAAAGAGACAAGTACCTCCAAATTGAATAGATGTAAAATCCTGTCTGAGTAATGAACTTCTCCCAAAATATAAACACATTTCGTTTGGAGCCCCTTTTTTGCATTTCTCAATCTCTCCACTGAACATGTCGCTTTAACACCTAATGCTTCTGAAGCAGCTGTTTATTTTACATCCATGTATTTTTGCTTCCAAAAAGCTTGATCCTTGACAGGCTTGACTCAGCTGCCTCTATACCAGGGGTTCCCAAATGTGGGTCTCCAGCTGTTTTTGGACTACAAGTCCCATCATCCCTAGCTAGCAGGATTGGTGGATGATGGGAATTGTAGTCCGGAAACAGCTGGAGACCCAAGTTTGGGAAATCTTGCCCTAAACAGACTATACCAGGGACAAAGAGTTCCATGCTGTGCTTTGAAGTCCTGTCCAACAGCTGATAATTGGTGTGTCAGAAGCCTAGCAATTGGCTGGTCTTTGTGTTTCAAATGCTTGCAGAAGCAGA
Source organism: Podarcis cretensis (assembly GCF_951804945.1). Taxonomy (NCBI): domain Eukaryota; kingdom Metazoa; phylum Chordata; class Lepidosauria; order Squamata; family Lacertidae; genus Podarcis; species Podarcis cretensis. The sequence continues at coordinate 82,536,542 of NC_137176.1, forward strand.
GCACATGAGCCTTACAAAGTGCTGATGATCAGCTGATTGACAGCAGTTCAGAAGCTCCTTTTGGCTCAGCTCGGCTGCCTTTTTACCTGTCCATACCTGGTGTAATATATGACATCAGGTGATTGGTGGGGGGGGGTAGGTATGGCTTGGGCAAAATGGCTTGGCAAATCCAATTCAGCCCATGGGCCAGAGGTTGTATTTCACATTATATTTATCACATGTGAAGAAGCAAATACAGTGGTACCTCGGGTTAAGTACTTAATTTGTTCCGGAGGTCTGTTCTTAACCTGAAGCACCACTTTAGCTAATGGGGCCTTGCACTGCCACCGTGCCGCTGGAGCCCGATTTCTGTTCTCATCCTGAAGCAAAGTTCTTAACCTGAAGCACTATTTCTGGGTTAGCGGAGTCTGTAACCTGAAGCGTATGTAACCTGAAGTGTATGTAACCTGAGGTACCACTGTATATATGGAGAGAAGCGTGGCTGTTCTTTCCTACGGCAAACTTCACCTTTAAGCCAAAGTCTTCAGTGGGTAGAATTTGACATTTTCAATTAGTTCTGTCCAAGCAGAACCCCAAATATGGCACAATTTGCAGTTTTCTGTGGGATTTTACAGCATTTGTCTTCAGGGCCATGCTACCATTGTCTTAAATAGGGAAACTGCATATTAAAATGTCACACACACACACAAATGGAAGGGCATGCCATTTATGTAAACAATCTCATGAATGCATGCAAACAAATGGATAGCATATTATGGTCACTATGGGAGTGGCAGTAACAGAAGCCAAGAATTGCATGGCCCAGCCACTTTCCCATTGCTAGGACTTTGTAACACATGCAATAAATACACACAGAGGGATTCCTGATTCATTGCAAGCCAGAATTCAATACAGCATACTGGTTGGGAAATGTGATCTGAAATATGAGCCATTATTTCTTTACAATGTCCTTCATTGCAAACAACGGGAAGGAACAGAAAACTAGTCTTTGTAAACATCTGTCAAGTTAGACCACACTGAGCTTGGTTTCCTAGGAGCTGCTGCTATGGATAAAATCTACTAGGAACCCTGAGGTTTGATGCTCAAACTCAGTGTGGTCAGCTGCTTGGGACTGTGCATGCTCCGGTGGCATTTTTCATTTTGGGGGCAAGACAGCCCCCGTATTTTTCAAATGATGGACTGACTGTAATTGACCTTTCCTGTTCAGGCTGCACAGAAAAAGTATTTTGGTTCCTGAAATTCATTTTGATTGTGCAGATAAAATATAAGTGATAGAATTCCATTGGATGGGGGTATAAGTGTGTGAAAACGGTCTAGATGCAAGGATCCCCAGACATGCACTTCCAGATGGTGGAGGTGTCAGGCAGGCACTATCCTGGTGCCAAGGCATCCTCACTTGGTCGCAAGTGGCCAAAAGCCAGATGCAAAATGCGCCTAGCGCCTGGCTAATTTCTAACACTGCCGCCTACGCTCCACCTTGCAATTACACTATTTTCAGGGCCCCTGCACTGGAGGGGATGTGTTCCCAGTGTAGATTTGGATACTGGTGCCCATGACCTCAACCTTGCTTTGAGAAAGTGGAGAGTTGCTGCTCTTTAGACTTTCTATGTAGCAAAATATTTCAGGTAAGGACAACATTTTTACTAGTTCAGACCAATTGTCCATATAGATCAATTCCAACCCTCCTACCCAAGATGCTCTTGACTGGACAGAACAGGTACTGATCTCCCACCCCCCCTCTTTTGCCTGCAAACCCCTTCAGAAACTTTGCTTCTTCTCAATTTTCCTTGATGCAGAAACATTGAGTACAAATAATGTGGTCTAGAACCAAGAAATGAAACTTTCAGTCCCCAGGTCCCAATATCTATACACCTTTAAGTAATGCTCTAAATACCTATTTCTGAATGAAGGAAACACTCAGACATTTCACACACTGGTTCCCTCAAAACAAACAAACAAACGAAAAAGATTCCATGAAGAGCTTCCTTTTGCTTCAAATAGAACAGACCCTATCTAATATTTCCCTTCTGTGAGACATCTGCTCTTCAGATTAATTGAAAAAAAGATCTAGAATCAAAGCTAAACAGAGAATTCAAAGACTGTGCTTGTGAGAAGTGTAGAGGTTTCCACTAGAGGGAGCCAAATGAAAATGCTGCAAGTCTAACAACTTGCACATTAACTTTGGAATAGAAAACATTTCAGAACCATGACATGTGGACAGCTCCCCGAGTATTTACAGGTTATAGCTTGCTTTTCCACCTCCCTTTCATTTCTCTAAGTGTATATAGTTTTGATTTTTCTACTCTTTAGTAAAGACCGGCTTCCTCGGCCTGGAAAGTAAGATGAGCGCCACAACCCCATAGTTGCCTTTGATTGGACTTAACCGTCCAGGGGTCCTTTACCTTTACCTGACTCTAGCAGTAAAGGTAAAGATAAAGAGACCCATGACCATTAGGTCCAGTCATGGCCGACTTTGGGGTTGCAGTGCTCATCTTGCTTTATTGGCCGAGGGAGCCGGTGTACAGCTTCTGGGTCATGTGGCCAGCATGACCAAGCCACTTCTGGCAAACCAGAGCAGCGCACGGAAATGCCGTTTACCTTCCCACCGGAGCAGTACCTATTTATCTACTTGCACTTTGAAGTGCTTTCGAACTGCTAGGTTGGCAGGAGCAGGGACCGGGCAATGGGAGCTCACCACGTCATGGGGATTCGACCCGCCAACCTTCTGATCAGCAAGTCCTAGGCTTTGTGGTTTAACCCACAGCGTCACCCGCGTCCCGACTCTAGCAGTACCTTTCCCAATTTGCAGTATGCATCCTAGCTTACATATTGCACCATGTTCTGGACACAGTTTATGATTAAGCTCAGTGTTGCCTCCCCTCTGGTTAGATTGATAAGAAACTGTTGTAGAACGCAATCATTCAGGGCATCTAGAAACTTTTTGTTGTGACCAGAACTTGCACTTACCCATTTTATGGGTAACTAAAATCACCCATTACTCCAACATTTCCTCCTGTGGATGCCTCTGTGATTTCATTCTCTTTCTCAAGATCATCCTGGACATTTTGGTCAGGTGGCCAAAAAATAGCATGTTGCCAATGCTAAAATTACTCTGCGGTATTTCCACCCACAGTCATTCTGTGGAGGATCATGTCCCTTTCTAGCTCGTTGGTCTCTATGTCCTCTTTGATGCCTTTGAGATGATCCTCATTCTGCATCTGTATTGCAACTGTTTTTATATCTTTCTGTCATTGATGTGATTGCTAAATAAATAAATAGATAGATAAATAAACAAACATACATTTTCCTGTTCTTCCTGTACAGTTTGTATCCAGAAATAATAATAATAATGAGTTTAGATTTGATATCCCGCTTTATCACTACCCGAAGGAGCCTCAAAGCGGCTAACATTCTCCTTTCCCTTCCTCCCCCACAACAAACACTCTGCGAGGTGATTGGGGCTGAGAGACTTCAGAGAAGTGTGACTGGCCCAAGGTCACCCAGCAGCTGCATGTGGAGGAGTGGAGACCCGAACCCGGTTCACCAGATTACGAGTCTACTGCTCTTAACCACTACACCACACTGGCTCTCTATAACCTGTTTCTCTATTCCACCAGGTTTCCACCGTCTAGGATCTAATTCAGTGCTGTTTTTAAACTTTAAGGTCCTAAATCAAGGGCAGCCATGCAGAACCCTCCCTAGGTTACATCTGGTTGGCCTCTGTGAGAACACAATGCTGGACTAGATGGGCCATTACCCTGAACCAGCTGGCTCCTCTTACAATCTTATCTTCTTACCCCTAAATGACCTGGGAACCAGAATGTCTCAAGGACAGCTTTCTTCCAGTCAAGTCAACTAAAATGTTTAGACAATTTCCAGCAGCCCTCCCTGCATGGATCTGAAGTGGGTAGCGGGTAGCAATGCAGAACAGGGCTTTTCCACATAGGTACTAACTTTATGGAATATTCTCCTCCAGTGGTCTTCAACTTTGGCTCCCCAAATGTTGTTGGACTACAACTCCCATCATCCTTGAGCTAAACTGGCTGAGGATGATAAGATTTGTAGTCCAGCAACACCTGGGAGCCCCAAGCTGAAGAACACTGCTCTTTTCTAAGCTTACCTTGCTAGCTTCCCAGTATAAAATTAAGATGGTACTTTTCTGGAGGGCTGTGAAATACTGGTGCTGCTTATCTTTCTGCATTGTCTGGTGGGAACACGTTCCTTTTATCTGCCAGCAGTACTTTCATGTCTTGGTTTTTATATGGCTTTATTATGTCTGGTATTTTTAACTTTGTTGTAAGCTATCCTGTAGGTCCATGTTGAATGGAAGGACAGGATGAGAACATTTTAAATAACAAATTAACCAATCAATCACAATTGTAGAGGGATTAGAGCTGGCCGTGGCTGAGAAATATTCTCTGTACATTCTTACAGACACTCCTTTCATCAATTTACCCGCAGACCAGGGATGGGGAACACAAAACACATTTCTTATGCATTTTGTACTAGTTTTGTGGATGACATTTTACTGTTGATTTTATGGCATTCATAGCCAAAATAATTAGTTTTCTTAAGGCTGGCAATATAGACATTTTTGCAAATAAAAAAAATAAACCTGCCCTCCACCCAGTTGTTGCTGGATTCCCAACTCCCATTAGTCCCAGCCAACATGATCAATGGTCAAAAGTGATGGGAATTGTAGTGGAACAGCACCTGGTTCTTCCTCAAGGTGCCTTGTACCATTCACAGTTTTTATAAGTTCCTGTACAGTGGTACCTCTGGTTATGAACTTAATTCATTCTGGAGGTCCGTTCTTAACCTGAAACTGTTCTTAACCTGAAGCACCACTTTAGCTAATGGGGCCTCCCGCTGCCACCACTGCACAATTTCTGTTCTCATCCTGAAGCAAAGTTCTTAACCCGAGGTACTATTTCTGGGTTAGCGGAGTCTGTAACCTGAAGCGTCTGTAACCTGAAGAGTCTGTAACCCAAGGTACCACTGTATTAAAGTAATTGTATGTATCTATTTATTTAAAAATCAGCTGCTTGTTTAAATGGGGACCCCTGTCTAGTTAATCAAAGTTTAATTTATTAAATCAGCCCACTGAATGACTAAGCCAGGGATGGGGATTCTGTCGCCCTCCAGACGTTGTTGGATTCCAACTTCCATAATCCCCAGCCAGCATGGCCAATGGTCAGGGGTGATCAGGAGCTGAAGTTTAGCAACATCTGGAGGGTCAAGACTTTACCATCCATTCTGTAGTCCAACAAGACCTGGAGGGGTGCAGGATCCCCATCCCTGGTCTAACCGTTGCAGACACACATCTCCTTTAGCATGAACCCCCAGTGTTGCACTGCAATTATGCTATTTGTTCAGAATTGCAGGTGAGGGGAATGCTGGGACATTCATGTCCAGTTTACCGACTTCCCATCTGGTCAGTCCCTGTGAGAGGAGGAGGATGGTCTCAGTGCGCCATGGACCTGATCCATCAGGCTTGTCTTGTGTTCTTATTTTAGGCATGTCTGTCCCACTCAGTTCACTGGGCTTTACTCACAGGTAATGACGCAGGTGGCGCTGTGGGTTAAAGCCTCAGCGCCTAGGACTTGCCGATCGAAAGGCGGGGTGTGCTCCCGCTGCGGCGGGGTGTGCTCCCGCTGCTCGGTCCCAGCGCCTGCCAACCTAGCAGTTCGAAAGCACCTCCGGGTGCAAGTAGATAAATAGGGACCGCTTACCAGCGGGAAGGTAAACGGCGTTTCCATGTGCGGCTCTGGCTCGCCAGAGCAGCGATGTCACGCTGGCCACGTGACCCGGAAGTGTCTCCGGACAGCGCTGGCCCCTGGCCTCTTAAGTGAGATGGGCGCACAACCCCAGAGTCTGTCAAGACTGGCCCGTACGGGCAGGGGTACCTTTACCCTTTACCTTTAATTGTGCACAAGATTAAAAATTACGGTAATTCCACACCATGCCTGCCTGCTTGCCTGCCTTCTTCCCTTCTATGTGTTTATTTTCATCTTATTTATCTCTCTTCCATTTTGTCCCATTTCTCTTTTTACCTTCTCTTAAACAAACAAGCAAGGGACAGGGATGGCGGCCATGCCAAAGGCAAGGCTCACCTGATGTGGTTGTTGAAAAAAGCATTTCTTTTCTTTTTATTAATGATCTGCAGGTTTATTTGCATCAAATAAGATGCAAGCACTTTGACAAATATACAGAAAAAAGGTAGGATCAACACAGAACAGAAATCTAGCTTAAATGGAGGGAAAGCTTAAGACAACATACTCCCAAGAGGAACTTTGTTCTGCAGTTAAGTTACTTATGTCAACAAAATAGAGAGCAATACGTGTAAGAAGGAACTCAGTTTGTGCATTTTTCTTAAACTTCAAAATGTTAATATATGCCAGTTAAACACTACAACTAAAATTTACAAGTAAGCATGACGGGGAGTTGAGTTTGTTAGTTACCTTTCCTCTTTGAATAATCCAAAATAAAACAATTACTATAGTTAGAACTGGCTGTTGGACTGGTTGATAAAGGATTGAGTAGTGTGTTGAAAAAGGGATGCAGGTGGCGCTGTGGTCTAAACCACTGAGCCTAGGGCTTGCTGATCAGAAGGTTGGCGGTTCAAATCCCTGCAACGGGGTGAGCTCCCGTTGCTTGGTCCCAGCTCCTGCCAACCTAGCAGTTCGAAAGCATGTCAAAGTGCAAGTAGATAAATACCGTATTTTTCGCTGTATAAGATGCACCAGACCAGAAGACGCACCTGGTTTTTGGAGGAGGAAAACAAGAAAAATTATTCTGAATCTCAGAAGCCAGAACAGCAAGAGGGATGGCTGCACAGTGAAAGCAGCAATTCCTCTTGCTGTTCTGGCTTCTGGCTTAGCCGCATAGCCTGCATTCGCTCCATAAGATGCACACACATTTCCCCTTACTTTTTAGGAGGGAAAAAAATGAGTCTTATAGAGCAAAAAATATGGTAGGTACCGCTCAGGTGGGAAGGTAAACAGCATTTCCGTGTGCTACTCTGGTTTTGCCAGAAGTGGCTTAGTCATGCTGGCCACATGACCCGGAGAACTGGTTGCGGACAAACGTCGGCTCCCTCGGCCTGTAAAGCAAGATGAGCGCCACAACCCCAGGATCATTTGCAAATGGACTTAACTGTCAGGGGTCCTTTACCTTTACCTTTAGTGTGTTGAAGTCCATCTGAAGTTGTGACCACTGGCATTTAGAGTGCTGCCAGCTTTCAAGAAGCAATGGTCATACACGAAACTGGAGTGTCAAAGCCATTCTAAGTGTCAAACCTAATATGCAACACAACCCCCTTTAAGACTGTTCATTTCAGATATTTCCGAAGTGCCTTTCCAGACTACAGCCCACCCAAGGTGGCTCACATGAATAGCAAATACGCAATTTCATTAAGAAGAGAAGCATCGAAACATGCAGCTCAAACCGCTACAAAAACATCGCACTGCAATACAAGTCAGTAAATGCTAACAACCCATCAGCAGTAGCAGCCCATGCAAAAAAACACCCCTCTAAATTAAAAGGCAAGGAAAAAGATGAGTTTGTAAAGCAGGCTTCCTCAACCTCAGCCCTCCAGATGTTTTGGGACTACAACTCCCACGATCCCTAACTAGCAGGACCAGTGGTCAGGGATGATGGGAATTGTAGTTTTAAAACATCTGGAGGGCCGAGGTTGAGGAAGCCTGTTGTAAAGCTTTCATAAATACTTGAAGAAGACTGAGGAACCCTAACAGAAATCTTGCCAAGGAATGTACCAGTGTCACAAACTGTTTTGTCCAGTGGGGGCAGGTGGGAGGAGGGACCATGCTCTAAAATTAGGAGTCTGTGACCCCAAATACAAGGATGGATGGGCACTAAAGCTCAGCAGCTTATTGAAAAGGTACAGGAATATAAGAACTTCCATGCAGGGTGAGATCGACCATGTGGTGAGTTGTTTTGTTTCCATCCACTGCCAACCAAATGCCTTTAAAGCATCACCTTGGACTTTCCCTGTTGTTTCTTCCCAGCAGCTAATATCCAGAGGCATACCACCTCTGTACATCTTGGTGTGGGTGGACAACCTAAGCTACTGACCGCCTCTGCATCTTAGGAACATTAGAAGAGTCCTTCTGGATCTGAACAAGGGTCTGTCTAGTCCAGCCTCCCATTTCCAACAGTGGCCAAGAAGATGCCTGTGGGAAGGCTACGAGTCTGACTTGTGTGCAAAAGCAATCACAATCCCCAGCACCTTGCAATTCAGATGCGTGTGGCCTCTGACACCAGAGGTATAACCCTCCCATCTCTGCTGATAGCCATTAACCGCCATGAATTTAAAGCCATCCAAGTTGGTGGTCATTCCTATGTCATGTGGTATTGCATTCACTATGTGAAGAAGAACTTCCTATTGTCTCTCCTGAACCTTCATTTTCACTGGGTGACCCTGGGTTTCTAGTATTACAAGAGAGGGATATAAAATTTTTTGGAGGGGAAACCCTATGAGCGTAAATTCCGTAAGTTACTTACATAGTCTGTGTGCAGGAATGCACACCCACCAGATCTACTGCCTGGAGAAGATGGGTTGAAATCTAGAAGCTAAGAGTTATCAGGAAACCTATATGTACAAATTACTCTGGGACTGAATCATCACTTACTTTTCCTTGGGAAATGTCTGAGCTGTGGGTGTGGGAAGACATTGAATTCAGACACACCGAGACAGCTATCTACACCAGTCTAGTCATAATAAGATAATCCTATTAAGGTTTATGGGAGTCACAACAGCTGCAGGGTGGAGCAGAGGCTCCCAGTGCCGCCTCCTGAAATCAGATCTAGCCTGATCAAATCTGCTGAGTGGTCTGGGAAAATAAGCTGGGATGAAACACAGCATGCATCCACCTTGCTTGTGCAGTTCCTGGTGCAAGCAACTACGAGGATAGCCCAAGCTGTATTGCTATGAAAACCAGGTTTGGTATCAGGTGGATAAGAAACCAGTTGTAGCAAATTGGCCAGAAGATACTAAAATTTGTGGCACGGTGCAGGTGTTTCCTAAGAAATGGTCTTGCCCTATCAAGGACATGGGGGCCTCCACCCTCTGCATGACTTAACCCTAGATGACTTCGGCCCCAGATACCTGAGAGACCTCATCCTACCCTACAGATCCTCCTGGGTTTTAAATCAGCAGACAGCAGACTTGGTTCAGGTGGTGGCAGCCCAGGAGAGGACATTTGCTCTGGCAGCCCCTTAGTTGTGGAATTCCCTCCCAGCATAGGTGCATCTGGCATCTTCATTATACAGAACTTCTTTACCAGGGCCTTTGGCATGAATACTAATAACATCTCACATCACCTTGGCTACCCATGTTTTGTTATCTTCATCACCCAGCAGCCAATCCCACTCTGGCAACTGCCAGCAGCCAGAAAGGGCAATGTTTGCGCCTGCAAATCCTCTCCAAAGAGCCTGTCCACATCCTGCACAACCCTAAAGCATTTAACAGAACAAGAAAGACTAGGCAATTCCAGTAAAGGTAAAGGTAAAGGTAAAGGGACCCCTGACCATTAGGTCCAGTCATGGCCGACTCTGGGGTTGCGGCGCTCATCTTGCTTTATTGGTCAAGGGAGCCGGTGTACAGCATCCAAGTCATGTGGCCAGCATGACTAAGCCGCTTCTGGTGAGCCAGAGCAGTGCACTGAAAGGCTGTTTACCTTCCTGCCGGAGTGGTACCTATTTATCTACTTTCACTTTGACATGCTTTCGAATTGCTAGGTTGGCAGGAGCAGGGACCGAGCAACGAGAGCTCAGCCCGCCACGAGGATTTGAACTGCCGGCCTTCTGATCGGCAAGTCCCAGGCTCTGTGGTTTAACCCATAGCGCCACCTGTGTCCCACACTTCCAGTACTTCACAACGTATCATCCAAGCTCGATTGGAGCTATGTGCTTTCACTCGTGCATTCCAGAGTTACAGCAGGTGAGGGACACGAGGTGTTGAAATCCCCCAGAATAACCAGGATATATTCAAGACCACATTTGATACCACCTCTGCCAGCTCAAAGGGTGGAAGGTACACTATAAGAACTTAAGCAGAGCCTGCTGGATCAGGCCAACGGCCCATCAAGGCTGAGGTCCTGAACTCACAGTAGCCACCCAGATACCCATGGGAAGCCTGAACACAACAGCACTCTCTGCTTTTGTGCTTCTCAGCAACTGGGATCCAGAGGTGTACTGCCTGCAACAGAAGAGGAAGGTCGTCTGTTCAGGATTCCACCAGCCATTCCTTCCAGTGGGGTTTTTCTGATCGCCCATTATTATTATTATTATTATTATTATTATTATTATTAATAATTTTTAATATTCCGCCCTCCCCAGCCAAAGCTGGGCTCAGAGCTGCTAACAACAATAAAAGTAACACAGCATTCTAAAATCAATTCATTTTAAAATAAATTCAAAATCAAATTAATGGCAACCATTGGGCTAGAGTTCTGTGAGGATTGCCAAAGGAGGGGGTCAGACTGTGCCCTGGCCAAAGGCCTGGTGGAAGAGCACTGTCCTGCAGGCCCTGTGGAAAGATGTCAAGTCCCTCAGGGCCCTCGTCTCTTGTGACAGAGCATTCCACCAGATTGGAGCCACAGCCGAAAAAGCCCTGGCTCTGGTTGAGGCCAGCCTAACCTCCCTGTGGCCCGGGACCTCCAAGATGTTTTTGTTTGAAGACCGTAAGGTCCTCCATGGGACATACCAGGAGATGCGGTCCCGTAGGTACGAGGGTCCTAGACCGTATAGGGCTTTAAAGGTTAAAACCAGCACCTTAAACCTGATCCTGTACTCCACCAGGAGCCAGTGCAGCTGGTATAGCACCAGCTGAATGTGATCCCGCAGCGAGGGCACCGTAGGGAGTCTCGCCACGGCATTCTGCACCCACTGGAGTTTCTGGGTCTGTCTCAAGGGCAGCCACAAACAAAATCAAAACGAATGCCCTTTTAGACACACAAGAAGAGCATGCTGTTCTCAACATAGCCAACCGTATTCCTGTAAGAGGGAACCAAATGCAACAGGACTTTCCCACTTGTGATCCGAGCAACTGATATGGAGAAGTATAATTCCTCTGACAGCGGAGATACTGTAAGCACTCACTTCTCTCTTGCTGGACAGAGAGATGTTCCAATCGTCCATGCCGCACCACCCAAAAAGAGAGGGTGAGCAAGCAACGGTTTCTGTGCTGGGGGGGGGGACTGGTCAAGCAGCAGCCTCCACTGCTTCTCTGAGCCCCATCACTGCATCCCAGCAGTGGCAGGGTATCTGCCTTACAATTTAGAAGGTCCCTGGTTCATTCCCCAGCCTGTCCTCTGCTAGCTAGCTAGAGCAGGAGTCAGGTGAGATGTATGGCAGATCCCTACATCCCTGTGCTTGGCCCTCTCTCTGTGCAGCAAGCAGAAGCCTAGGATCATAAGAAGAGCCTGCTGCTTCAGGCCAAAGGCATATCTAATCCAGAACTCTATTCTTGCAGTGGCCAATCTGGTGTCTGTGGAAAACCTGCATGCAGGACGTGTGTGCATCAGTACTCTCCTCCCTTTTAAGGTCACCCATGTTGGTGTTCATCACTGCCTCCGGTGGGGGTGAGTTCCATATTTTATACATGCACTGCAAAAGCAAGAAGTGCTTCCTTTTGTATTTCAGAGTCATTGGATGTTTGTGAGTTCCTGTCTTCAGATGCCAGGTAAAAAGGTAAAGGGACGCCTGACCATTAGGTCCAGTCATGGCCAACTCTTTATTGGCCGAGGGAGCTGGCGTACAACTTCCGGGTCATGTAGCCAGCATGACTAAGCCACTTCTGGCGAACCAGAGCAGCGCACGGAAACGGCGTTTACCTTCCCGCCAGAGTGGTACCTATTTATCTACTTGCACTTTGATGTGCTTTTGAACTGCTAGGTTGGCAGGAGCTGGGACCAAGCAACGGGAGCTCATCCTTTTGTGGAGATTCGAACCACCGACCTTCTGATTGGCAAGTCCTAGGCTTTGTGGTTTAACCCACAGTGCCACCTGCATCCCCAGACGCCAGGTACAGACACTCAAAATTTGTACTGCTAAAACGAGGTTATCGGACCACAACAAAAATGGGCAAGGCCTTCCCCGACCCATCAGTCAAGTCTGGACTATTGTGGACTGAAAGACCAGGTGGTCAGTCTAATGCCATCCAGCTCACCCGCTTTGCATCCTGCCTTTGACATTTTCCTGACCTGGGCAGCTTCTGCTGCCAGCCCTGGCTATAACCATCACAGAGTGCACAAACGCTGTGGAAAAACGACTGTGAAGGAGTAGAACCAAGGAAACTAGAAATGAGAATAGGGGAGTAAAGTCTCAAAATGATATTCTTATTCTTCTGTTCTAAAGAAGGGGATATACCAAACTGATTCCTAAAAGGCTGCCGAGTTATTGCAAGCTGCTGTGTTCGGTGGAAATGAGAGTTTAAAAAGACATAGGAGAGATGGATCTGCAGGTACCAGCTTTGATTTGAGAGGTTGCTAGAGCATAAGAAAGTTAGTCCTATTTCTGATCCAGTTTGTAAAAATGGCAGAAATGGGATCACAATCCGAATGAAAATGCCTTTTCCTTCTGAGCTGTACTGGACTCGGTTCTCTCATATGTTTGTAGGCTTCCAGGACTCAGTGGTAAAATACACTCTGAACTTGCTTCAAAACAGCTGCCAACACATTTCCCATTGCTGAGCCCTTGGCACTGAAAACAGGATCTAAGATCAGAGCTCTAGCAATCTTAGGTGTCAATAAACTATTAGTCCATAAATCATTTCTGTCTCCCCCTCCTCCAATGCTTCCTAAACCAAATGATCTGTTCTGGGTTCTCTCTTCTGACTAAAAGGCATGTGTCATAAGGGCTGCCAACTATGTCTTACAACAGGTGATGAGGTTTTCTCATGATTGTAAAAAACAACAACACCACCTTTGTTTGTCAATTCCTGCTACAGGTCAAGCTGCTACTAGAGTCTTTTGAAAAAATGGGGACTGTGAACCTAAAATAATCTGAAATTGTGTATTAAAAGGCAATTGCTAAGTATTTAAGGGCTCGCCCCACCCGCAAAGTGTTAAGTGCACAAAACATTTCTCTTGGATTTTTAATAAATAAATAAATAAATAAATAAAGTCAATTCCTATCCGCAAGACTATTTCTAAAGCAGATGAGAGTTTCCACTTTTTAGATCTCATGTCCCTGTAAAATGTTGGGTTGCATTGTGTCACACAGCAAAATAATCCTTAGCCCTGCAAGCTTTCCAGTTTGTTTATTTTATAAATACAGCTGGCATTATTTATTTACTTGAGGGAAGATGCTTTTTTTTAAAAAAAGTACTACGTATATCTTGAAACTTGTAATAAAAGAAAATGGATTTTTGTTTCAATTTTTAATATATTTCTGCCTTCAGAAAACAAATTTAGGAATAGGTAAAACTGATTCATTTATGTATTATATTGTTGCATTAATATCCCACCTTTTTCCCCAAGTAGCTCAAGATGGTGAATGTGGCTCTTCTCTCTAATTTTTTACTCACAACAACCCTGTGAGGTAGGTTAGTCAGAGAGGCTGTGACCATCCCTAAATCAGTCAGTAACTTTCATGGCTGAGTGGGGATTTGAGAGTCCAGCACTGTGACCAAGCTGACTTTCTCGTGCATGCCAAATAAATGACAAAAGTGACTGATCTCTCCCTGTTCACCATCATTAATCCCTGATAAATTAGAAACTGGTAGGAGCCAAGACCGACATAACAATTACTTCTTTCGAGACCTCATCACTCAAAACCTTTGCGCAGGTGGCAGAAACAGAGAACTGGACCCCCAGCAAAAGCCATTTGGCATGATCTGCATTTTTATTTTTTTGAGACTGAATACTGTTTTGCAGTGGGTTGGGGTAACAAAACACCTCAGCGACAGTAGCCCACGAACTAAGAAACCAGCACTACTCAGTGAACACTGTCATTTAATGGAGAGATGATCTGATTTACTTCTCAGAAACTAAGGTTCGATGCTAATTTGACCACAGACCCATCAGGAGGCTCCAAGCATATATTGCTACATTCCCTGCTTCATCCATCATGGTATGCAATCAGGACAGATTTGAAGGTGTCAAATGCAGATTGTCAAGCCCACTGAAAAGTGTGATATGCACAAGTGCTAGAGATTTGCGAACTGACACCTCACCCACTGCAAGGTGAGGTGGTATTCCAATATGCTCCATATTAGCACGATACAGACAGAAACCAAGAATCCAAAAATAAGAAAAGGTACAGTATATCCAACTGAAACTGTTCTCCTTCTTGATTAACCTTGTCCACTGAATGGTTGCCACAATAGCTCCAGGGATTGAAAGCAGCATTTTAGGGTTGCAATGAGCTTGTGTGTGTGTTTTGCAAAACATTCAGGTGCATCAATATATCTACCGCCTTCTAAATTCTGGTTCCAGGTAGATTCTTTTAACTCCAAATCCACTCCAGATCACCACTTGGTGCAAGTATCAAGTGAAGGAGAATATGGAGGACCCACTAGGGAATGTTGCAGTGGACACAGCAGGAGTGCAGTGGTGGACTTGGGACAGGAGACCTGCATTCAGACTCCTCAGACCTGGATAATTTTGGACCAGCTGCTGCCTCTCTGCCTAACCTACTACACAGAGATGTGGTGAGGATGACATGAGACAAGCTCATGAGCAATGAACGTCCTGAGGTCCTTGGGAAGAGTGAGATACATATGTGAGAGGTCGGGATGCAGATGGGAGTTGCAATCCAACATCTGGGTGCCAGATGTTGCATTGCAGATGAACATAAAGATTAAGGATGGGTGCTCTTCAATATAGCCTTCCATTTGCATCTCCACCTAAGTGACTAAAATATGGATACGAGGAGGACATTAGATTTCCATGACACGGGTTGTTTGATCATGACAAAAACCCAACTTTTATGTGTCGTTCCTCATAAGGTCTCACTGCCTCCTCCCTCTTCCCCACCCTAAACAGAGCTAGATGTCTGAACCTGTAATTCCTCTTGCATTAATCAGGATTATAAATGTACCAGCACATCCTTGCTAGGATATAATCAACCCATTATGAGAAAGGATAGCTTTACTCAATGATGATGTCTAGCTGTCTTAGTAACCCAGCTCATGGAGGAGATGAACATGTATCCTTACAAATTGCCCCACTAAAGGTGACTTCAGAGAGAAAGAAGGATGAACCCACAGGAAATACCTGGTTGATGGAGGTCATGGTTTGCCTCGGGATCACCATCTGCATGACGAGCTGCAGAATGGAGGTGACTAAGCCAGCCAGGATAGCCCAGGTGAGGGGCAGAGGCAGCATGCTGTAGGTGGCGAAGAGCGTGAAGAGCACATAGCCAATTCCATCTCCAAGAAGACCACAGCCAAGGCCAGCAGCCAAGATCTGTGTGGCCATGGCCACCCAAGTGACCACCCCACTGTACTGCAGGTAGGTGTAGGAGGTCGTATCCTTCCTGACCACCACTAAGGCACAGATGACCACCTCGATGCCCGTGAAGAAGCCCAGCAGGATGCCCTTGATGGGGTCCATAGGGGCTGAGGCCAAGGTGAGGTGGAGCAGCAGGAGGGTCAGCTTGGTGAGCACATCCAGGATGTTCACCACCACCTCGGATTTGCGCCTCTGGCCTAGGAAGTAGCGTTGGTAGAGGCGCTCCAAGTCCCGGGACTTGAAGGAATTGCGCAAGGTAGGGAAGATCACGCCGCGGTATGTGTAGCCCCAGTTGAGGAAGAAGTCCGAGTTGCTGGGAGCGCAGTCGAGGGGCAGGAAGCCAAGGTCCCCACTGCTGCTCGTGCGCTCCGGGAAGACTTTGGTTCCCCCATTGTTGTGGCCGCCAAGGCTCTTGCCTGCCGACCGCGGATGGTGGGAATGGTTGGAGCAGAAGGACTCCTCCGAGCCCAGCACTTTCCCTCCGCTGTGCTCCTGAATGAAGCGCTGCTCAGTGATG
The DNA here is from genome assembly GCF_951804945.1 of Podarcis cretensis. Lineage (NCBI taxonomy): Eukaryota > Metazoa > Chordata > Lepidosauria > Squamata > Lacertidae > Podarcis > Podarcis cretensis. The sequence continues at coordinate 82,552,535 of NC_137176.1, forward strand.
TGGCGGACCGCCGTCTGCCACAGCAGGCGCTGGGAGCGAGCGCCGCTGCTAGGGGGCGTCTGGTTGATGGTGTACAACTCGTCGCTGTCGCTCAGGCAGCGCACCTCGGATAGCTCCATCGTGTGGCTCGGGGTGGTGGCGGCAGGAGCGGCAGGAGAGGGAGGGTGTATCACATTGAAAGGCAGTGGCTGCCCCCTACCCCCTTGGCCAGCGGGGTGGGGGGGATCAAGGGTCAGTCAATTATTGCAGAAGAAAGGGGACTCCCCATGCCTTTTTGGCACCGGATAGACCTTTGCATGGGGGGGTTGGCTTTTTAAAGTGCATCTGACCTTGCCCCCCAGGTTATTATTACAGCTGGCGGTGGGGGGGGGGAGAGCAGATTGAGAAACAGAAGGCCCTTCTTGCTAACAGCGTGGTCAAAAGTCCAGTCCAGTGCAATCAAAGCCACATCCTTGTGGGCCCCTGTTTGGCGCTGCAGAATCCAAAGGCAAAGAGGGGAAAGATACCCACAGAGAGCCAAAAAGTGCCCTTCAAACTGAGCCAAGGAAAGGAGGGCAGGTTGGTGGCTCCCATCCTACATTCAGAAAACATGGCGTACTGCTGGATATTGGAAGTTGCCTTAGGACGAGCCAGACCATTGGTCCATAAAGCTGAGGACTCCCTCCTCTGATTGGCTCTCTGAGGTTCCAGGTTCAAACCCTTCCCAGTCCTGCTGCGGAGATCCTTGCAACTGGAAATGGCAGGGACTGAATCCAGAGCATGTGGTCTATCAATTGGATATGACTTCTTGCAGAAGAAAAATGAGAGCCCTGTGCAATAGTGATATAGGTGGGTGGTTGTTTTCCTTAAATATACATATATTTGTATATATTGTAGAATATTAAAGGTGCATTAATAACAGCAACAACAACATCATGCAACTTCTTAGGAGAGGGAGAGGGAAGTGACCATCTGGAGGGTTCTAGGAGTTTGATGGAAGAGCTGTTCCTTTCACACGGGTACTTATATTTATATATATATCTGTACAGCTGCAGCTGAGAGGGCGAGAGAGAGGTGATCGCTGGTTTGCTATAATCCGCGGCGCAGTCGCCTATCAGGATCAGCCATCCGTGCCACAAAGAGGAAGAACCGAGAGGATTGAAACGGGAAGGAGGTTAGAAACCGAAAGGGAGAGAAATGCCCAAGGAGACCCCAACCGGGGCGCTGGTCTCACTCCTGAAATTGACAAGGCTGCCGGTGGTCCAAGCGGGAGGCGAGGTGCGAAGCTGACAAGGTCAAGGGAGCTGGAGCTGGCGGCTGGCCCGGAGTCGCCTCTTCCCAAGCGCGCGCCGAGAGCGATCCAGGGAAACTCCAGCCGCGCAGGAAGACGCAAAGAGTTTTCCTTTTCTTTCGGGAGATGGGAGACTTGCAGCAGCGAGACATGGCCGGCTTGGCGATGGGAAGGGAAGCAGTCGGGGTGGGGGATGCAGTGGCTGGCGGCTCACGGCTCGGCGACTTCAAGTTTCCCCGCAGGAGGAGAGAGGAGCCGTCGGCGGGATGCTTGGCTGGACATCTCTTTGGCGCGCGGCGCGTAATGGTTAGGCGACGGTCCTCATTGCGCTTCCCACGCCGCTTTAAACCGATCTCCCTCCCTCTCCAGCCTTCCTCCTTCTCCCTCTTCCCCTTCCCCAAAGCCTAACCGGAGCCTTCAGTCTAACATGCCGCTTCCTCGAGGGGAGGGGATGCTTTATGAGATCCAAGGAGCGCCCCCCCCCAAAAAAAAAGAAAGAAAGAAAGAAAGAGAGGCGAAGGGGCTGCCCTTCAGAGCAGCTGCCCCGGGATGGCAGGAGTTTGGGGCACCCGGAAAGTCAGAGCGCTCCTCCTACCCCACCCGAGGGGGCTGTTTACTCCTTGCTGCTCCGCGCGCCCCCCATCCGTCCATCCGCCCCTTTGGCAGCTGCTGGGCTAACAGCAGCTCCGCCGATTGGGCATTTCCGGCGCCCTCGGGTCCTGCTCTGGCCCACCGCAGCCGCGATTTCCTGTTAGCCCTCCGAGAGTGGAATCAGAGCAAGCGAGCGAGGGAAAAGATAATCCGGAGCGCAGGAGAGCTGGTGCCGCGGCGGGCGCTCCTCTTGCCGCTGCCGCCGCCGCCTCTACTGGGAAAGGCAGAGCCCGGCTCGGTCAGCTGATGGCCCAGTGACGTCAGGCTCTGCTGCTCCCGCTCCCCTGTGCGCCCACTTAAAGAAGTACCATATCCCCCCCTCCCCAACAACAGCAGCCCCAAGACACGCACATTGTCCCCAAAGGGATGGATCCGAATGAGCCAGGAGCCAGAGGGTTCCTGTTGGATTCTACTCACCCTGCTTATGACCACCTTCACAGGCAACCAGTGCGAGCTCCCTTGGAAGCAAAGTCCGCTTTCCATTAGCTAAAGTGGTGCTTCAGGTTAAGAACAGTTTCAGGTTAAGAACGGACCTCCAGAACGAATTAAGTACTTAACCCGAGGTACCACTGTATCAATATTAGTACTACAAACATCAGCACACCTGGCTTATAGCTTGCAGAAAACAAAAGAAGTCTTCTTTGTTTTTGGATTCCATTTGTTCTCCCTGCCCCCAGACTTCAGGGTGAGTTATAGGGCCTCATCCTGTCCACCATGCCACACATACAGAGGAGGTCAGCTGTTCACTCTTTCTAGCTAGGTAGCTAGAAAGAACTTACGACGAACCAAGTAGATCAGGCAATGGCCCACCTAGTCCAGCAGCCTGTTCTTACAGTGACCAACCCCTGGGAAACCTACAAGCCAGACCTGAGCCCAGGTCCCCTCCTGTGGTTTCTAGCAACTGGTATTTGGAAAGACTACTGCCTCCTATTGCCTCCATTGTTGGAAATAATATGTATTAAGTTCAAAGGGGGAAAATATGCTCAGGTTTTGGGGTCACTGCTGCTGTGCAAGACATCTCACAGTCATTCCTCTTGGAACTTAGAAAAAGGCAAGCATCCATGGGGGGAGGGAAACATTTCCTAGGCTAACAGCATCTGTGGAATTGACTTCTTCTGACTTTGAATGGTCACTCATGATCTACTAATATGGGGATCAGTAAACACAGAACTGTGCTTTAAAAAAGGACAGAATGTGCTTGGGTACAAAGAGTAATAGAGCTACAGCCTGTGATGACAGAGATCACATTATAAGGTACATAGTCTCCACGCTTTATGAGATACATGGTTTTTATTCATGTATACAAGGAACATGGGGAGGGACTAGAGAGCAATGGTACGGCATGTGCTTTTCATGCAGAAAGTCCGAGGTTCAGTACTCGGCCATTCAACTGGAACAGGGATGTGGGAACCTGTGGAACTTCATAAATTGTTGGACTCTAACTTCCACCAGCCTCAGTCAACATGGACAGTGGTCAGGGATAGTGGGAGCTGTGGTCCAACAGCATCCTGAAGGCCACAGATTCCCTGTCCTTGAACTAAAGGAACTCCAGATGCAGGAGACGTCTCCAGCCTTTGATCTTGGGGAACAACCACAACACCACCACAAATACCTCCTTTTCAAACAAGTTGCTAGGGAGAATACAGTCATACCTCAGGTTACAGATGCTTCAGGTTGCGTTTTTTCGGGTTACAGACCCGCGAAACCCGGAAGTACCAGAACGGGTTACTTCTGGGTATCAGTGGTTGCGCATGCGCAGAAGCATTGAATCGCAACCTGCTCGTGTGCAGATGCAGCGCTGCGGGTTGCGAACACTGTGGGTTGCGAATGTGCCTCCCGCACAGATCACGTTCACAACCTGAGCATCCACTGTACAGTAATTGGTGATGAGCTGCAAGCATTTCTGGAGGAAACTGAGGATCTAGATCCATTCCAACGTGAGTTAAGGACTGAATCTTCCTTGGTCTCCTTCTCTCAGGAGAGGAAATTGTGACCCTTTTGCTTTTACTAGACCTGTTATCTATCCTCCGAGACAGTTTATGAAAGATGTGTACTGAGGACACAGTTCCCTTTGGGAACATGGCACAGCAGAGACTGTGGTGTCTTTATGATATAAGGTTTCATTTACACATACTGTATATAGAACTTGCAGGTAAATCACAGAGCTTTCACATCCTATTAGGGTCTGGCTTCCCCCACAAGGACGGCATTGGACAGGCAGATTTCATCCCTTGTGTGCCCCCTTCGTTGGACAATATCTTACATGTTTTTGTGTGGGACTCAAAGGTCAGATAAGCAGCCCAAGATAGGAAAATAAGTAGTAAGGGAACACCTAGCTACTTTAAATGAATTCAAATCTCCAGGGCCTGATGAGCTGCATCCAAGGGTACTAAAGGAGCTTGTGAATGTAATTTCAGAGCCTTTGCCTATTATCTTTGAGAATTCTTGAGAAATAGGTGAGGTTCCTACAGACTGGAGGTGGGCAAATGTTGGCCCCATATTCAAAAAGGTGAAGAAGGAAGACGCAGGTAACTACCGACCAGTGAGCTTGACATTGATACCAGGGAAGGTCCTAGAACAGCTAAATCAACCGTCGGTCTGTGAGCATTTAGAAAAGGATATTGCTATTACTAAGACCCAGCATGGATCATAAGTCATGCCAGACCAATCTGATTTCCTTTTTTGATGGAATTACAAATTTGGTGGATCAGGGGAATGGTGTGGACATAGTGTATCTTGATTTCAGTAAGGCTTTTGACAAACTCCCCCAGCGAGGAAGCTGGCAATATGCGGGTTGAATGAAGTAACTGTAGCTGATTGACTGACCGAACCCAAAGAATGTTCATTAATGGTTCCTCGTCATCCTGGAAATAAGTGACAAGTGGGGTGCCACAGGGTTCTGTCCTGGGCCCATTGTTGTTCAACATCTTTATAAAAGACCTGGATGAAAGAATTGAGGGGATGCTCATCAAATTTACAGATGATACCAAACAGGGAGGGGTAGCTAATGCCGCAGAAGACAGAATCAGAATTCAAAGTGACCTTAACAGATTGGTGAACTGGGTGCAAACTAACAAAATGAATTTCAGTAGGGACAAATGTCAGGTTCTGCACTTAGGCAGGAAGAACCAGATGCACAAATATAGGATGGGGGACACCTGGCAATACATGTGAAAAGGGTCTTGGGGTCTTGGTGGACCACAAGCTTAACATGAGTCAAGAGTGTGAGGCAGCAGCAAAAAAAGAGCCACTGCTATTCTAGGTTGTGTCAACAGAAGTATAGTGCTCAGATCAAGGAAAGTAATAGTACCACTCTATTCATCCTTAGGGACGCAGGTGGCGCTGTGGGTTAAAGCCTCAGCGCCTAGGGCTTGCCGATAGAAAGGTCGGCGGTTCGAATCCCTGCGGCGGGGTGCGCTCCCGCTGCTCGGTCCCAGCGCCTGCCAACCTAGCAGTTCGAAAGCACCTCCGGGTGCAAGTAGATAAATAGGGACCGCTTACCAGCGGGAAGGTAAACGGCGTTTCCGTGTGCGGCTCTGGCTCGCCAGAGCAGCGATGTCACGCTGGCCACGTGACCCGGAAGTGTCTCCGGACAGCGCTGGCCCCTGGCCTCTTAAGTGAGATGGGTGCACAACCCCAGAGTCTGTCAAGACTGGCCCGTACGGGCAGGGGTACCTTTACGTTTTTATTCATCCTTAGTCAGACCACACTTGGAATACTGTGTCCAATTCTGGGCACCACAATTTAAGAAGGATGTTGACAAGTTGGAATGGGTGTACAGGAAAGCAACCAAGATGATCAAGGGTCTGGAAACTAAGCCTTATGAGGAATGGTTGAAGGAGCTGGGTATGTTTAGCCTGGACAAGAGGAAACTGAGAGGCGATATGAGAGTCATCTTCAAATATCTGAAGGGCTGTCACATGGAGGAGGGAGCATGCTTGTTTTCTCCTGCTCTGGAGGGTAGGAGTCAAACCAAGTTGTTAGAAAGGAGATTTGGAAAACCTTTCTGACAGTAAGAGCTGTTCAGCAATGGAAAAGACTCCCACGAGAGGTGGAGGACTCTCCTTCCTTGGAGACTTTTAAACAGAGGTTGGGTGGCCATCTGTCATGGATGCTTTAGCTGAGACTTCTGCATTGCAGAGGGTTGCATTAGATGACCCTTGGGGTCCCTTCCAATTCTATTTTTACCAATATTCATTCATTCATTCATTCATTCATTCATTCATTCATTCATTCATTCAAATATTTTAAAATATTATCCTTTTGCATTTACAGGTGCTGCTGGTGCTTTTTATCAGTATATCTAACACATGGCTCATTCTTTGTTGAATTACAGCTTCTTTTATGCCAAGCCCTTTCCATGTACATAGTGCAGAGACCACCCAGGAAGACTAAGGCTGAAATGCGTTTCTGCTTTGTGAAAGTCCATTGGTTATATAGCGGTACCTCGGGTTACATACGCTTCAGGTTACATATACTTCAGGCTACAGACTCCGCTAACCAAGAAATAGTACCTCGGGTTAAGAACTTTGCTTCAGCAGACGCAGTTGATGGACTATATGGAACTGGCTGAAATGACTGGCAGAATCCGAGATCTGGGAGAAGAGACAATGGAAGAGGACTGGAAGAAATTTAAGGACTATTTACAAAAACATTATAAGTTGTATGAATGTTAAGAATCTGCATGACTTGGAAATTTTAGCTCCTGCAATTAGATTAGGAAAATAGAAAGTTAAGTTATAAGTAAGAAAAAGTTGAAATTTAAAGTTATTTTATGTATTATCTTAAGGTATAAATATTTGACAAAAGGTACTTTAAATTTAGAAGTAAAACACTCTGAAAGATATAAATAAGATACGAAACAAGGTAATAATTTGCTGATATGTTTATTGTAAAGAACGCAGGGTGAGGGAGATGTGGGGAAGTCCAGTTAGTAACCTAAAAATGTATTTTGAAAGTTGGATTGTTTTTCTTTCTTTCTTTTTTCTGGTTTGTTCTTCTTTTTCTTTTCTGTAAACTGAAAATGTAATAAAAATTTTAATAAAAAAAAAAAAGAACTTTGCTTCATGATGAGAACAGAAATTGTGCAGTGGTGGTGCAGCGGCAGCAGGAGGCCCCATTAGCTAAAGTGGTGCTTCAGGTTAAGAACAGTTTCAGGTTAAGAACAGACCTCCAGAACGGATTAAGTTCTTAACCCAAGGTACCACTGTATCTATTTAGTCTGGTGACTTTTTTGTGTTTTGCGATGTTTTATGATCTACATTTGTTCAGTCTGAAGATTGTTTGTTTGCTTTGGATATAAATAGCTATAGATCATTCATTCATAACTGCCATTAGATTTATTTAAATTATTTTTAATATATTGCATGCATTTATACCAGGGGGCAATCCCGTAACAAGATCCACTGGGATGAGCAGATAAGGATCCAGCTGGTCTCTGGTTCAGCCAGCTGATTCCAAGCTCTGCTGTACTCAGCCAGCATTGAGACCCCCAACCCTGGCTCAGCCAAAGATACATTGACATAACTTGCTCATCCCAGGTCAGCTGGGGCTCAGAGAGTACAAGTCTTCCAAAAGGGTAATGGCAAAGGTGTAGCACAGGGGTCAGCAACCTAAGGCCCATGGGTGGGAAGCGGCCCGCGGACATCATTTGACCGACACAGGAGCCACCCCTGAACCGAGCTGCCCGCTGGTGCCCTGTGCTAAACCGGTGCAGGGCAGCGCAGGGACTTGCTTCTGCGGTGCCAGAAATTGCATCTGTGCAGATGCCAAAAATCACATCTGCGCACACGCAGGGATCTCCGCAGGATCTCCACAGGCAAGATAAGCCTTTCCAACCCCTGGTGTAGCAGAACCAGAGATTGGGGAATTAGGTTGGATTGCAAGCCTGTTCAGCTTGGTTACATGACCTGGCAAACTGGCATAGAACACTATTTTAAGACTTGTTTTCCCTCTGCCAGGTTTAGGCAGGAAAGCAACAGCAACCCAGCTGCTGAACAGGGTTTGGATCTGGTGCAATTTTATGCTGGCTCAAATTACACCTGCTTGCTTTATGCCAGCTTCTAGTGCATAGGATTTCTCCCTTAGTTTGCCGTTGGCTTTTGATCCCAATATTTTTCTTATGCCTTAATTTTGTTGAGGTTTATTTCTATTTTTGTACTGCATGGTAGTTCCTTATGTACCTGTTCAGTCTAGGATGGCACTCCTTCAATTATCAAGCAATTAATCTCTCTCTCTCTCTCTCTCTCTCTCTCTCTCTGTGTGTGTGTGTGTGTGTGTGTGTGTTGCAATATATCCTTCCTAGATTCCACCCTCCAGGCTAAATGAGTTGGCAATAGCAGTTATGGAGAACATGTACTCAGAAAGGTTAATTCAGAAGTTTAATATATTCTAAATTTCCTAAGAATGCCTTATTCCAGTCTTCCATCTTTTGAGACAGGAAGAGAGAATTGGGCAATGCATTCCGATGTTGTCTTCTTATCTGAGTAATGAAGAAAATTAGCAAGTCAGTAAAGGAAAGACCGTAACGACTCTTTCTATATTAATGTTTTGTAATTGGATAGAGTATTCCTATCCATGTGATCCTTGATGAATCACAATGATTTCTGCTTGGTAGCTATCCTGCCAAAAAAATAATAATGACAGATTGTTCTGATGAAGGTGGCTTCATTCGACACTTACACAGAATGGCAGCGTTTAAAGCAAGCTTTTTTTTGCCACACACCAGCTATGCACTTAAACTTTGGAGTTACACCAATGCCAGCAATTAAGCAGTAGAGAGGATAAGAAGATGCTTGCTTGTTGAGATGGAGGGCTAATCTAGTTCAGAATCTAATAATAATAATAATAATAATAATAATAATAATAATAATAATAATTTATACCCCGCCCATCTGGTTTCTCCAGCCACTTGGGCAGCTCCCAACAGATTAAAAATGGAATAAAACATCAAACATTAAAAACTTCCCTAAACAGGGCTGCCTTCAGATGCCTTCTAATAGTCAGATAGTTGTTTATTTCCTTGACATCTGATGGGAGGGCGTTCCACAGGGCGCCACCACTGAGAAGGCCCTCTGCCTGGTTCCCTGTAACCTCACATCTCGCAGAGAGGGAACCACCAGATTGATAGCAGCCAGACTGATGCCTCTGGAAAGGAAGCCCACATTGCAAGGCCCTTCCCTGTTATATGCCACTGGCATGTGGTGTTCAAAGGTGTAGTGCCTTTGAACATGGCATTTCCATTCAGCTGTTCTGGCTAATATTGATTGGCTGACCCAGCAATGCAGTGGTTAAATTTTAGAATGCACGAGCTCATTTTGACAGCTCTCCTAGCCACATCCCCAAGGAGAGTCCAAAAATCCAAGACAATCCATTATGCTGGACCCACTAAAGATCAGCAGCGAATGGTAGAAAGCCTGATTATTGCCATCACGGTGACTGTGAGCCTATGTGCAATTTCCTGGGAATAAGAAAAGGAAACCAGCTCAGTGTATCTTTAAAAATTCTAAAATCAGTCTTGAAGAAACCAGAGGCCTTTCTCCTGGTCATGGTCGGCCAATTGGTGCCAAAGAAGGATAGAACTTTCTTTTTGTATGCGACAACAGCAGCAAGAATACTCATCGCAAAATATTGGAAGACACAAGATCTACCCACTTTGGAAGAATGGCAGATGAAGATGATTGACTACATGGGATTGGCAGAAATGACCGGCAGAATCCGAGACCAGGGAAAAGAGTCGGTGGAAGAAGACAGGAAGAAGTTTAAAGACTATTTGCAGAAACACTGTAAAATTAAGGAATGCTAGAGTGATTTTGGATAGCAACTAAGTGGTTTTCAGCTGTAATGCTTAAGAGGTAGAAAATAAGGATTTGAAATAAGTAAAAGATCTAATGGTGAGGATTTGCTGAACAAACAATTTGAATTGGAATATAAGAAAGGGTGGTATGAGGAGGTCTGGAAAGTAAGGTAAAAGAAAATATGTAAATGGAATTTATACGTGTATTTTTTGTTTTTCCTTGTTTTTAAATTGTTTTTAATTTTTGTATTTTTGTATTTCTGTTTTTTCTTCTTTTTTCTGTTATAATGTATTAACCTTGAAAACTTTAATAAATATTTAAAAAAAAATTCTAAAATCAGGATGCATCACATAACAATCATCTGCTCGGCACGACAAATGAGAAATGGCATCAAGGATTGGCATGGTTAGGGAACAGACAAAGCCCCCACACCAGCAGAGGGGGGCGGACATTGACAGGCACCTATTGCTCTTCTTCCCCATTGTGGCCTGCCTTCTTTTCCACCCATTTTCCCCTCTGGCCAAGGTGTGGTGGTCAGAGGTAGGCAGGCAGGAGATGCTCCTGCTCGATTGCTCCTTGGCTCTCTACCTGATGAGCAAGCAGGTGGGAGAATCATGGGGAAGAAGGTGAGCAGCTTGTGCAGCTTGTAGGAAGGAGGTAGACATACCCAGGGAGAGGACCTCTCGCCCAAGGGCCCTCCAAAATCTGGAGCCAGCGCTAAGACAAAAGCTTGCTAGAACAGGAAAGTTTTAACCAGTTAGTGGGAAATTCAGAAGAGCAGTGTTCCTTCATGATAGTCACAGCCATGCTCCTTATAAGAATATGCAGCATCCTAAGGTTATACATTGGGACGCGGGGGGCGCTGTGGGTTAAACCACAGAGCCTAGGACTTGCTGATCAGAAGGTTGGCGGTTCGAATCCCCGCGGCGGGGTGAGCTCCTGTTGCTCGGTCCCTGCTCCTGCCCACCTAGCAGTTCGAAAGCACCTCAAAGTGCAAGTAGATAAATAGGTACCGCTCCAGCAGGAAGGTAAATGGCGTTTCCGTGCGCTGCTCTGGTTTGCCAGAAGTGGCTTAGTCATGCTGGCCACATGACCCGGAAGCTGTACACCGGCTCCCTCGGCGAATAAAGCAAGATGAGCGCCGCAACCCCAGAGTCGGCCACGACTGGACTTAATGGTCAAGGGTCCCTTTACCTTTAAGGTTATACAATAAAAATAAATAGGAATGCACTGCAACTATCATTGCAGATCTCCATGGTTTTGTTTTTCAGATAGATCTACTATTTTCTGTGCACATTCTTGGGAAATTATTTGGAGTGCTCTATGGGACCGCCTCTCCTGGTATGTCCCACGGAGGACCTTACAGTCTTCAAACAAAAACATCTTGGAGGTCCCGGGCCACAGGGAGGTTAGGCTGGCTTCAACCAGAGCCAGGGCTTTTTCGGCCGTGGCCCCAATCTGGTGGAACGCTCTGTCACAAGAGACTAGGGCCCTGCGGGACTAGACATCTTTCTGCAGGGCCTGCAAGACAGAGCTGTTCCACCAGGCCTTTGGCCAAGGCACAGTCTGACCCCCTCCTTTGGTAATCCTCACAGAACTCTAGCCCGACGGTCGCCATTAATTTGATTTTGATTTGATTTTAAAATGAATTGATTTTAGAATGCTGTGTTACTTTTATTGTTGTTAGCCGCTCTGAGCCCAGCTTCGGCTGGGGAGGGCGGGATATAAATAATTTATTATTATTATTATTATTATTATTATTATTATTATTATTATTATCTTTTGGAACGACTTAAGTTGTACTTTCTGGGAATTTGCACACTGCTCTTTTGAAACTGAAGTACTCTGTGCTTTTAGTGGCCCAAAGTGCTTAGCTTTGGAGAAGACAGAACAACAGGTCCTCTTTGGAGAGTTTGGATTTGATATCCCGCTTTATCACTACCCAAAGGAGTCTCAAAGCGGCTAACATTCTCCTTTCCCTTCCTCCCCCACAACAAACACTCTGTGAGGTGAGTGAGGCTGAGAGACTTCAAAGAAGTGTGACTAGCCCAAGGTCACCCAGCAGCTGCATGTGGAGGAGTGGAGACTCGAACCCGGTTCAACAGATTACGAGTCTACTGCTCTTAACCACTACACCACACTGGCTCTCACCTTTGAGAATGGAGGTAGAACTTAGGCATCGTGGCTTCCAAATCACAATGGAAGAAGAAGAGTTTGGATTTGATATCCCGCTTTATCACTACCCAAAGGAGTCTCAAAGTGGCTAACAATCTCCTTTTCCCTTCCTCCCCCACACCAAACACTCTGTGAGGTGAGTGGGGCTGAGAGACTTCAAAGAAGTGTGACTGGCCCAAGGTCACCCAGCAGCTGCATGTGGAGGAGCGGAGACGCGAACCCGGTTCAACAGATTACGAGTCTACTGCTCTTAACCCCTACACCACACTGGCTCCTCTGCATTCTTCCCATGAACCTCTTCACAATGACCCTAGGAGTCAATCCTTCGAGGCCCATCCCTTTCACTCTGATTGGCTCCAATCAGAAAAAAGGGGTGAGAATTACTTATTTTCAGTGGGAGAGAGACCAGCTCAGGATCCAATGGATCCCCGCTTAGAGTGCATCATTTGGGGCCTTTTGGTTGGCTCCAGCTAATGGCGATCCCATGTGCCTGCTCATTTGGCAACCAGTGGGAGGTCATCTTAGCCACTCATTCCAATACTACCACACTCAGACTGGCATAAGGTGGATGTGCTGGGGATTGAATTGATCTGCCCACTGTCTGCCCAACCCCATCTCTCTGTGACATAACAGCAGCTCAGCCCATCACTGCCAGAGAAGCCACCTCAAAAGGGCAGAGTAAATTCACATATAGGACAGAGAACATGCATGTGTGAATCACCCCATCTGTATATTGTTACACCATTAAAGTCAGCCCAAGCATTGACACGGTGAGTCAACTGAACTTCGTTGCACATGCAAAACCCACTCATTATGTTAGATTCACGCTAGAGACAGGCTGCCTTCAGATTTTCCTGGGTGCCAGCTTACATTTTGTTTCCTTCCGATTACCTAAACTTCCCACTTCCTTAACCTTTCTTTCTCTTCTCCTACCTACACCCTCAGAATACAAGCCGCTGTTTTGCAAGCCTCCCCACCTGTCAGTTTTGATTGGGCCAAGTGATAACTATTTAATTCTCTCTCCCCCCCTCCCACCACCCGCTTTGTTCCCAAGTCAAACTCAACAGCTTTTTAATCATTTTGCTGCCCTTCTCTTTCAATTCCCACGTCTTCCCTTGGCTGCAGACTCTAGAAAACCTTCAAGCGGAGTCCCTGGACAGCGGAGAAGGCTGCAGAAAAAAATTAATGCACAAATCCATTCCGATTACTGAGTACAGGCCTTCTTTGGTGCCGGTCTTCTTTGCTATTTCACCAAAGTGTGACAGGAGGAGCCAAGGCAAAGCAGCAGGTCAATTGTGGTCAAGACTATGCTTTATTTATATCCCAGTGTTAAGAAGAATCAATGTAAAATCTGGGATGCATGTGCAACCATTTCCCAGAATGAAACTGAGAAGGACACCATTTGAACTCAGGGTGGCATACCTGGTTCTTCTACATTGGCTCCCAGTACGTTTCCGAGCACAATTCAAAGTGTTGATGTTGACCTTTAAAGCCCTAAATGGCCTCGGTCCAGTATACCTGAAGGAGTGTCTCCACCCCCATTGTTCTGCCCGGACAATGAGGTCCAGCCCCAAGGGCCTTCTGGCGGTTCCCTCACTGCGAGAAGCAAAGCTGCAGGGAACCAGGCAGAGGGCCTTTTCGGTAGTGGCGCCTGCACTGTGGAACGCCCTCCCACCAGCTGTCAAAGAGCAGAACAACTACCAGACTTTTAGAAGACACCTGAAGGCAGCCCTGTTCAGGGAAGTTTTTAATGTGTGACATTTAATGTATCTTTAATCTTTGTTGGAAACTGCCCAGAGTGGCTGGGGAGACCTAACCGGATGGGCGGGGTACAAATAATAAATTATTGTTATAATTGCTGCTCCTCCCACTTTATCCTCACCACAATCCTGTGAGGTAGGTTTGGGCCAGGCATGGCCAAACTTGACCCTCCAAATGTTTTGGGACTACAACTCCCATCATCCCTAGCTAACAGGACCAGTGGTCAGGGATGGTGGGAGTTGTAGTCCCAAAACATCTGGAGGGCCAAGTTTGGCCATGACTGGTTTGGTTTGTTGTTTAGTCATTTAGTCGTGTCCAACTCTTCGTGACCCCATGGACCAGAGCACGCCAGGCACACCAATAATAATAATAATAATAATAATAATAATAATAATAATAATAATTTATTATTTGTACCCCGCCCATCTGGCTGGGTTTCCCAAGCCACTCTGGGAGGCTTCCAACAAAGATGAAAAGTATACTAAAACGTCACATATTAAAAACTTCCCTGAACAGTCTTCCACTGCCTGTCTTCCACTGCCTCCCACAGTTTGGTCAGACTCATGTTTGTAGCTTCGAGAACACTGTCCAACCATCTCGTCTTCTGTCGTCCCCGTCTCCTTGTGCCCTCCATCTTTCCCAGCATCAGGGTCTTTTCCAGGGAGTCTTCTCTTCTCATGAGGTGGCCAAAGTCTTGGAGCCTCAGCTTCAGGATCTGTCCTTCCAGTGAGCACTCAGGGCTGATTTCCTTAAGAATGGATACGTTTGATCTTCTTGCAGTCCATGGGACTCTCAAGAGTCTCCTCCAGCACCATAATTCAAAAGCATCAATTCTTTGGCGATCAGCTTTCTTTATGGTCCAGCTCTCACTTCCATACATCACTACTGGGAAAACCATAGCTTTTACTATACGGACCTTTGTCAGCAAGGTGATGTCTCTACTTTTTAAGGACATTTGCATAGGGTTGACATATTTCAAAAATTGTAAATCTGGACACAAAAGTTGTTGAACTTTCTTTTTTAGGCCCCACCCTATCAACTGGGACCTCATGGTGAATGGAGAGGAAGAAACCTAAATGACTAATAAGAGTATTGCCCAATTATTGGGTTTGGAAATTTCTTAATGGGCCAACGCAGCTATCATTATTTTTTTTTGATAGAAAAGATGTAACAGCATTCTTTGTCATGAACTAAATGTGCAGACAATGACACTGGAACCTGAAGGAGAGGAAAGTAATCTGTAATAAAATGGCCATAATAGTTTGTGTTTATCTGACATAATTGGCCCCAAGGGATCATATTAAGGACTTACCGAATTGAAATATATGAGGAGGAAGCCTCTGAAAAGGCAGGTCGGGAATTTGATTGCCGGAAATCTCTCTGTGGTGTTAGAGATGGGGACGATCAGATTAATTAATCCGCCACGTCCTCAAAGCACTCATTCATCTGCACTTTTACACCATTAGGTTGAAGAGTGATTATCACTGCTGCAATCCTATCACTTCGCTGGGCTGGGCAGAAGTTTTGCTGAGCTCTGATGGGCTTGCTCAGTGAAGACATGCAGCGGAATGCACTATAAAGGTTGAGAAATACCTTTATCAATGTCAATCAATTAAATTTAAACAGAATACTGTTTTCATCGTGTGTGTGTGTGTGTGTGTGTGTGCGTATGCATAAGTTTTTGTTCTTGAGTTAATGATCTTTTATTATCTTTTTCATGTGTGTTAGAAGCCACCTAGGGTGGATGGGGCTAAAAATAAGAAAATTAATCATCAAGATCAACATCATCATCTTGGAAGATTGCTACTGTTGCTTATTTGGAAGGTCTGCTCTATCCAATACCTTTTCAAGGAAGAATGGGCAATAATCCATCTCCTTTCTCATGTCAAAGGCTTTTTACATGAGCTTTTTACATGAGTAAATAAGTGTGCTTACAGGGTTTTTTGTTTCTAACATTTGTATCTGTCTTCCATGACTCTTAGGGTTCCTTCCTTGTGTGTGTGTTTGTGTGTGTGTGTTTTCTGCTTTACAATTTAAAGTACTCATTTTTAAATCCTTAAGATATCAATGACTTCTCTTCTTTTCTTTCCATGGTTCATTGAGACAAGAGTGACCTTTCGAAGTCTCCAGTATTTTCTGCTCTGCTTTCCTCAATCAAGAAACTAGCTGTAAGTTAGCCAACTGTTTTACTATCTTTCTCTGATCTGTGAATGACCTGCTCTCCTTGTCTGCTCCCTGACACAACATGGTCAATGGTCACAGAGGAGTTGGGGTTCAGCAACATCTGGAATGAGGCAGGTTCCCATTCCTGGGAGTGTTGGGCAAGGACTGATGAAGTCTGGACCCAAATCCCTAGTCCCTGAATGTTCACTAGGCAACTTTGGGCCATTCACTGCCTCTTAGCGTAGGGATGGCTAAGACATGTGGTTGGACTACCAATTCCTGCCAGCCCCAGCCAGCATAACCTAATGGTCAAGGCTGATGGAAGTTGGAAGCCAGAAACATCTGGAGTGCCACCAACTCCTCCACCCTTGCCCTAAAATACTACTGTCTAAACCAGTCTAGACAGCATATTAAAAAGCTAGATGCTAGACAGCACCTTAAAAAGCAGAGACATCACCTTACCAACAAAGGTCCGTATAGTTAAAGCCATGGTTTTCCCAGTAGTGATGTATGGAAGTGAGAGCTGGACCATAAAGAAGGCTGATCGCCGAAGAATTGATGCTTTTGAATTATGGTGCTGGAGGAGACTCTTGAGAGTCCCATGGACTGCAAGAAAATCAAACGTATCCATTCTTAAGGAAATCAGCCCTGAGTGCTCACTGGAAGGACAGATCCTGAAGCTGAGGCTCCAATACTTTGGCCACCTCATGAGAAGAGAAGACTCCCTGGAAAAGACCCTGATGTTGGGAAAGATTGAGGGCACAAGGAGAAGGGGATGACAGAGGACAAGATGGTCAGACAGTGTTCTCGAAGCTACTAACATGAGTTTGACCAAACTGCGGGAGGCAGTGGAAGACAGGAGTGCCTGGCGTGCTCTGGTCCATGGGGTCATGAAGAGTTGGACACAACTAAACGACTAAACAACAACATGCAAATGTCCCAGAAAACCTGGGACATCTCATTTTTTTCCTTGGGGGAGAACGGCAGCCATTTTGGATGCTATGATATTGCACGATTTTGCACCCAGATTTACAGAAGCAGTCCCAGTTTCTGATTTGATTCCAGAATGCTCCGTTTTCCTTAGGAAGTCTCTGTTTTCAAAAGAGAAATGTTGGAGGCTATGGAGCTATCTGATCCCTGAGCCATCTGAAGGTAGCCTTGTATAGGGAAGGTTTTTTTTTTAATGTTTAATGTTTTATTATTTTTTCAGATATGTTGAAAGCCACCCAGAGTGGCTGGGGCAATCCAGTCAGATGGTTGGGGTATAATAGTAACATTATCATCATCATCATCATCATCATCATCATTATTCAATAGGACACCAGAGAAATGTTGGAGGGTGTGAGCTAGAAGCCACCAATAGCCGTCTCCTCCATGAATTTTTTCTAATCCTCTTTTAAAGCAATCTAGGTTGTGGCCATCAGTGCTTGCTGTGGGAGGGAGTTCCACAGTTTAACTACTTTCTTTTCTAGGTCCTGAATCTTTCTGCAGCTAGTTGTGCATAAAATTGCTCCCTAAGGACTCATCTAGACTTCCTTTCCTGCTATACTGTCCAGACACAAGTCAGTGCTTTCTAGGTCTAGGTCTGAGTGTTCCCTTCTGACCACCATCACTTTCCCTGGGAAAACCGGCCATTTGCAGGCTGAATCGGAACAAACGTCAATCCATGGAAAACCCGATAGCCGCTTGTTCTGATTCAGCAGTAGTACAACTCATGCAACACGTTGGCAACTAATATACAAACAATAACTGCCAAAATAATTATACATTCTTTATCAATCTTCTGAGAAAAATACAAAACCTTGTGTAAAGCCACAGAGACTTATGAACTACCCAACTTCAGATGAACTTATAATGTCTGGTTTCAATTGATTTTTTCAAATGCTTAACTCAGTCTTTTGTTTTCTTTATCTTTTTAGGTAAGTTCATGAAGATACCAACAAAGGGTAAGTTCGGTGTTGTTCACAATACTGAGAGATGCTAGTGAAGTTGTAAGGTAAAGGTAAAGGTAAAGGGACCCCTGACTGTTAGGTCCAGTCACGGACGACTCTGGGGTTGCGTGCTCATCTTGCTTTACTGGCCTAGGGAGCCGGCGTTTGTCCGCAGACAGCTTCTGGGTCATGTGGCCAGCATGACTAAGCTGCTTCTGGCGAACCAGAGCAGTGCACAGAAACACCGTTTACCTTCCCACCAGAGCGGTACCTATTTATCTACTTGCACTTGATGTGCTTTCAAACTGCTAGGTTGGCAGGAGCTGGGACTGAACAATGGGAGCTCAGCCTGTTGCGGGGATTCAAACCACCGACCTTCTGATCGGCAAGCCCTAGGCTCTGTGGTTTAGACCACAGCGCCATCCGCGTCCCTCAGTGAAGCTGTAGATGGATGTTAATGAAGTTGTAGACAGTGCTGGCAGTCCAGGTAAGGCTGCTGTTCGCCCCTGATGGGGCCCTTTTACCGGGGCTTGCAGGTAGCACACTCCCAAGGTAGTTTCCGGGCTTCTTCAGTGGTCTAATCTCAAAGTCTTGATACGTATATTGATATTCAATTTCATAAAGAATCCAATTTTTGGCTTAAGCTTAAGAGACTGACTTGTTCTGATTCAGCAGCAAACAGTGGGTTTTACCAGGGAAAGCAGCATGGAATAAAACAAAAAAACTGCTCAGACACAGAAGACCTGGAAAGTGCAGGGCTGTTCCTGGAAAGCAAGGCACGAAAGGAAGCATAGATGATCCCTAAAGTGTTAAGGGCTTTAAAAACGAAGCAAGCACCTTAGTTTCTAACATTTACTTAACTCTTTTCCCTTCCCCAGGCTGGATCTGCAGACCCAACTTCTGCTTGTCTCCCATTAGAAGCTCCTGGCATGATGCCTTCCCTTCAGGCTACTTCCCTATTATTGCAGCTGCTGTGTTTTCCACAAAACTTTCCCCAGTCACTCTTTGTGTTGTCTTTGCTACCTTCTTCTGCTTCTGGTAGGGCACACTCAGGTGGTTCCCTCCCTGCCACCCAGCTCCTTCCCAACAACAGATCTAAACAGATCTCCCAAACCATCTATGCTCGGAATCTGGTTCCGGATGGGCAGTGCCCCATGGAATATAGGGCAAGGAGAGGAGGTTTGAAAGTGGAGAGTCAAAGTCCAAGCCAGTGCTGAGCCTCAGGGCTCACTAGATCACAGGGCTCACTGGGCAAACCATTGTTTCTCGACTGAACCTAGCTTACGCAAGATCCGATGCACCCAAGCCCAAGGCAGTCCATCAAGGACTTCATAAATCTCTGCTGTGTGTCTCCCTGGCTGGAGCTGTCAAGTTTATGGGAAACCACAGAGGAGAAATAAATAAGGGGTTTATTTTAACACACTCTGAGCTCCTTGACGCAAGCAATGGAAAGTAAGGCAAATAAATCAATAACGCGAAGCATCAGAAACATCCTTGTGTGTCTCTTTTCATCTTATTCCTTCCCAAGGTTCAATTTCTTCCATTTTCCTACAATCATGCTAGGGCTTCGTGTCACCCATACCAGAGGTGGCTTGAGGGTGACCTGACTAGCGTGGTCACAATGGACGCCATGCTGCAGGGGGCGCCAAAACCACGCTGTAGAACGGATATATTTTACTTGTCCACCACATATGAAAAAATGACCCTTCTGTTTGTTTACATTTCCAACATGACACATTTTTTATACATTTTGGCTAATTTATTTGGCCACTGAGGCTTGGGCTTGCTGATTAGAAGGTCAGTGGTTCAAATCCCTGTGACGGGGTGAGCTCCCATTGTTCGGTCCCAGCTCCTTCCAACCTAGCAGTTGGAAAGCACGTCAAAGTGCAAGTAGATAAATAGGTACCGCTCCGGCGGGAAGGTAAACGGCATTTCTGTGTGCTGCTTTGGTTCGCCAGAAGCGGTTTAGTCCTGCTGGCCACATGACCTGGAAGCTGTATGCTGGCTCCCTTGGTCAGTAAAGCGAGATGAGCGCTGCAACCCAACCCCAGAGTCGTCTGTGACTGGGGTCCCCTTACCATTACTGCAACCTGTACATCATCTATCATCTATCATCTATCATCTATTATCTATCTATAGATATCTATCTACAGACACTTCAGGTTACAGACGCTTCAGGTTACAGACTCTGCTAACCCAGAAGTAGTACCTCAAGTTAAGGAACTTTACCTTAGGATGAGAACAGAAATCGCGCACTGGCAGCGCAGTGGCAGTGGGAGGCCCCATTAGCTAAAGTGGTACCTCAGGTTAAGAACAGTTTCAGGTTAAGAATGGACCTCCAGAATGGACCTCCAGGTACCACTGTTTTACTAGAAGAATGCCATTTAATCCAGCCTTGCAGCCAGTGATTTCTAAAACACCTAGTGTTTTCCAAAGCAATAGGTATCTTCAGCGAGCAGGAAATATATATATTTAAATGTGGCAGTACATCTCGCCTGCTTTGTCTTTTTTTTAATAGGAAGAAATGAATTGGTGGTGGTTTACTTCTGCTGTTAATTTGCCTCTACCGAATCAAATCAGTTCATGCTAATGCGGTGAAAAAAACACCAGCAAAATTGAAACATAGAAATCCCCACGGTCTGCATTTATTCAAATGCATTGCAGTGTCAAGACTTCCATGTGAAGCAGACATGGGGGGCATCAGGTCTGGGGAGGGGGTGGTCTGGGGTGAGGTGGGGATCTTGTAGGTGCAGCAGGGGCACCAGATTGGCGGTCCCACGGGTTCAATTGCACAACCCCAACCTGGATGCAGCCTCATACAGGTAAGTAACAGTAACATCAGATTTTCCGCTCTAACCCACCATACCTGCTGCTGCTGAACTGGACTGTACCACCTCAGAATGCAGGTGGGGAGAGTCATATTTTTGCATACATAAAGAAGAAACTCCCAGGAAAGGACAAAACTAACAAGGAAGCAACACACTATGCTAGAACTTCTCCCCTACCACACGGGTTAGTTATTGTTTAACAGCTGCGAGCATTGGAGACTTCTCCCCGACCTGCAGTATGGAGTGGTACAGTCCATAGAAACTCCCTCAGGATTCAGGCTACATTCACACCCTACATTTAAAGTGCCATGGTAACACTTTAAACAGCCATGGTTTCCCACAAAGAATTCTGGAAGCTGTAGTTTGTTAAGGGTGCTGAGAGTTATTAGGAGACCCCTGTTTCCCTCACAGGGGGGTTTAGCAACCAATCCCTCATCACAGTGTGTGTCCCACTGAAATCAGTGGGGTTTTAGCGAGCAACTGGCTCCTTTTAAAGGATGCCTTGAGGAAGCATCTATTTTTGTTGTTGTTGTTTAGTCGTTTAGTCATGTCCGACTCTTCGTGGCCCCATGGACCAGAGCACGCCAGGCACTCCTGTCTTCCACTGCCTCCCACAGTTTGGTCAAACTCATGCTGGTAGCTTTGAGAACACTGTCCAACCATCTCGTCCTCTGTCATCCCCTTCTCCTTGTGCCCGCCATCTTTCCCAACATCAGGGTCTTTTCCAGGGAGTCTTCTCTTTTCACGAGGTGGCCAAAGTACTGGAGCCTCAGCTTCAGGATCTGTCCTTCCAGTGAGCACTCAGGGTTGATTTCCTTCAGAATGGAGAGGTTTGATCTTCTTGCAGTCCATGGGACTCTCAAGAGTCTCCTCCAGCACCATAATTCAAAAGCATCCATTCTTCGGCGATCAGCCTTCTTTATGGTCCAGCTCTCACTTCCATACATTACTACTGGGAAAACAATTGCTTTTACTATACGGACCTTTGTTGGCAAGGTGATGTCTCTACTTTTTAAGATGCTGTCTAGGTTTGTCATTGCTTTTCTCCCAAGAACCAGGTGTCTTTTGACTAATGCCATTCCTTGAGCCTGGCAGCCCCAGATTTTCGAGAACCATGCCTGTTTCTATATGTCTGGTCCCATTTTTCAGACTCGCTAATGGCAGGCTTTTAGGGACAAGCCTGCATCCTATGCTGCCAGAATTTCCGGGAGTTATGTGACCACCACACTGTGCAGTGTGATCAGGGCTGTGTGCCTTCCTGGACCCCCTGGGCTTTGCCAATCAAGTAAATGAAATTTGCACACCAGGCTTGAACTTACTCTCCTTATTGAAGAGGGGAAGAGATTTTCCTGCCAGCAACCGCAGCTGTAATCTGCCGCCTCTCTCAAAGATTACAGCTCAAACATCAAATGAAATCTTTATCAGCAATAAGGGAGGAATAAGCCGGTGTGTTTGTGTGTGCGGTCTGGGCAGCTGCTCAAAGGCTGATATCTTTGCCCAGGAATGCTTGGTAAAGGAGCTTGGAAGCAGCTCACAATGTTTGGGGCTGTGCCCTGGGCATCTTAAATGCCTGACCACACTTTATGGTGGAACACAATGTCCCTAACGCCAACACTGCAAAGCTTGTTCCCCAAACGGTCTTATCATTTCCATGGGTGGCTAATCATTGTTATTATATACTTGTCTAGCTGCAGCTGCCTTGGCTAAAAATGGAAGAGTCTCTCTGTGTGTTGGTGTGCATGTTGGAGTGGGAATGTGCGTGAGTGCTGCAGTTTGACTGCTTGTGCTGAGCAACAAGATCCACGTATCTGAGACTGGAGCATTAGAATAATAGCATTAAATCAGCAAATGATGAAACTGGCAGAACCTGATTATTTACCTTTATTGGTTTGGAGCTATGGTCATACCCCTGACTCCTCTATGCAGTCCAGAAATATTTGCTCTGTGCCCTGGTATCATTTGACAGATACATGTACTGTACATCATCTGTACTTCAAGGCTGGGGAATCTGCAGACCTCTTGATGTTGATGGAATCTAGCTCCCGGACAGCATGGCCAATAGTCAGGAATGATGGGGTTTGCTGTCCAGCAAGTTCTGGAGGGACACAGGTTATCTGCTGCAGCTGATTGCTGGCAGCCATAATTATTTCAGAATTAGTTCATAATTATTTTTGCAGTTGATGCTCTTCTGCAGAATGCATTCTGGCTCTGAAAGGCACAGAGAAGGGGAAAATTCACATACAGGACTCAAAAAGACAACATAGGAGAAATCTCTGGCTTCTGAGATTTCACCAGGCCTGGACACTTTAGGTCTGTTTTTTGTAATTGTGAAAGCTCTAATGCTGGTTGACTATCCCAGGAGACAATGGTGGAGTTCATGTTTTTGGGTGAAGTTGGAAGGCTACGGTTCCTGCTCTGGCTGTAGAGACTGACATGGGAGAAACATGTTTTGTTGCAGCTGGAGCAGATGAAGGAGTCTGGTTGTGATGCTTCAGATGCACCAGGGCGTTTCTTCTCTCTGCTCTTCTCCAAACAGTCATCCTCCTCTGGTACTGCTATGGATGCATGACCTGACAGTCTATCTCCAGGCACTGTGGTCATCTGCAAGGAATTCCCATTTGGTGGGGTTGATGTTGCCAACCTTTGTGTCACGTTTACAGACATCTTTGTAATGCAGAGTTGGTCCGCCAATGGACCTGGTACCTGAAGCCAGCTCCCTGTAGACCATGGGGATCCTGCCATCTTCCATTTTGTGGTCATGACTAGGAATGTGGGCTTGGGAGAGCACATCTTTGTTTGTGACTCTGTCCAAAATCTTCCTGACACGGCACATGTACAAGGCATTGAAGCATTGCTCCCTCCCTTTCTATAAAGGATTTGAACTTCAGAAGTGGAACTGCGCTGGGAGTATGTTACATCCGGTGCAGTCTGTTGTAGAGATCTGAACTTAAATTTGGATAAATGAGAAACAGAGAAAACTCAGAATTGACAGATTTGCTCATCTCTGATCATGACTAGTAGGCAGCTATTGATAGACTTAACTTACTTGAATTTGTCTAATCCTCTCCCAGCAGCTCTAACCTTCTGATGAACTTTGCAGAACCCTTATCCACTCCAATGGGGAAAATGTATTTGACGCTTTCTCATGCCGTTCATTCTGTGAGATTTTTCATTCTTCATTTTGTACACAAAGCTTTGGCTTGGGGACTGTTTGTGTGTTCTTCACCTTCCTTTTCAGAAAGCCAAGAATAACACGACCCGTTTGTAGAAAGCAAAGGCCAGCTGTAAGAACTGGGGTGAACCTTTACACAACTCTGATTGCAGAATTCACACAGACATCCCCAAAGAACATTACAGTTTTGACAAACAGGGAAGTGATCTTGTGTAGCTATGAACTACCTTAGGAGTCATCAAACTCCCCCTGACTGTTAGACCTTGCAGAGCTTTGGCTGACTTCTGAAAGGGGGCATTGTCTCCAATGGTTGACACAATCACTCCTAGATGTTTTCTCCCATTGATAAGAGCTCAGTCAACTCCCCATTCTATTAGGATGTCTTAGGGCAGGCATGGGAAATTTATTTATTTTTACTACAGCTCCTATCACCCTTGATCATTTGCCATGCTGGCTGGGGCTGATGGGAATTGGAGTCTGACAACTTAAAGAGGAACACAGGTCCCCTAACCATGCTTTAGGAAAGATGGCAACAGGTCTAGAGGACCAGTGGCAAAATACAGAACTCTGTACAAAATTAACAATGGAGGATCCCTAACACATGGTTTCCCTTCAGAAAGCAAGAGCAGACAATTCTTTCAGAACTCTAAAATCTGAGGGTGGAAGAATCCAGATCAAGAGAATTCTAGGAGGGCTGCACTGTTTGTGAACTTTGGAGCTTGATACAGCTCACTGTTTCTGTACGGTGGAACAATGGAGCATCCATAAATATACTGGGTTTGCTGCTTTGTCTAGAACAGAATATGGCTTTATCAAGAAAAGGCCCATTCATATGAGCTGCATGAGGCTGATTTCCTTATGATTAGTCCCATGTTAATTCTGATTTTCTTTCAAAGGGGTCAAGACAACGTAATACAACCAGTAGTGCAGTGGAGGGGGGACATAGGGAGCACAGATCAAACACATTTTTTAGAACAGGAATGCAAACTTTGCACTTAGGACTCTTCAGGTTCTCCACCCTGCTGCAAAAAAAATATGGTTGACATCCAACTAAACTGTTCCCCTGGAGACCCTTTCTCAAACTGTGGGTCCCCAGATGTTGTTGAATGACACCCCTAGCTAGCAAGGCCAGAGCTCAGGGATGATGGGAGTTGTAGTCCAACAACATCAGGGGAGCCACAGGTTGAGAACCGCTGCCCTGGTGCAAAGAGTTTTACTTGCACAATTGTACTTCCCCATCCTCCCTCCTCCCTCTGGGCTTCCCTAGATCTGCTCTGGAGGGTTGAGAGAAATCCATAACAGATTTAGGTGTTGTTGGGGGTGGGGTTGCACGGGGAGAGGAGAGGGCAGGGGACCTGCATAGCCTAAATACCTCTCACTAGTGCAACTGTGTAGCTGGATGCCACCCAGGCCATCAGTGGCTACTAGTGATGAAGACAATGATGATGTTCTGTCTCCATGAATGGATGCTGCATGCTTTAGAATACCAGCTGCTGGAAACTGCCAGATGTTAGAGCGCTGTTTTGCTTGGATCCTGCTTGCGAGCATCCCATAGGCATCTGGTTGGCAGTGGTGCCGCAACGGGGGGGGGGGGGGGCGGTGCGCCCTGGGTGCCATGTCTGGGGGGGTGACAAGAAGGCACCCCGCAGGTGCTCGCAGCAGCATGAGCAGCCATTGCGCCACTGCAGCCGCACATGGAGGATCCTTCATTTGTGGCTGCAGCCGCGAGCAGAGGATTCCAGGGCTGGCAGCAAACCGCTATGTACAGTGCATGTGCGCCGCCGCACGCATGTGTTGTACATAGCGGTTTGCCCCTGGCGCCACTTGAGTGCCATATGGACGGTGGTGGGATCCTTCCGTTGCCACTACAGCTGCAAGCAGAGGATCCCGGCACCGTCTGTACGGTGCTGGATCAGTGCCAGTGGCAAACCGCTATGTACAGCGCATGTGTGGCGTCGCTACGTACGGTGCATGCGCTGTAGATAGTGACACTGCACATGCACCGTACATAGTGGTTTGCTGCCCCGGGTGTCATGACGCCTTTGTTCGCCCCTGCTGGTTGGCTACTGTGAGAAGTGAATGCTGGATCAGGTGGGCCATTGCCCTGATCCAGCGCGTTCTGATGTTCTTACATTTTGTTGGTCCTAGTAGAGGCTGTATAACTTGTCTGAGGTTGGGATGGTCTCCCCCTGAATGTTCAAGTATGCATTTTGGATCTTCCACTGGTCTCAGCATTGCCCCCCGGATGTCTAAAAGATGTGGTAGGAATTGAGAGCTTTTATCAGCTTGGGCTGGTTTGCCAAGTGTCATCTCACTGGGAGAAAGAGAATCTGGTGCTCAGCTGCTCATAAGTCACGTAATTTTCAGCGCTCGCTATGTCAGACTGTTTTAAAAAACCACAGCTTGCATAACATGCAGCAGCCAGAATGTTGGTGGGTGGGTGGCAATCAGATCCCATCGCAGTGATCATATACCAGCTGCACTGGTTACCTGTTCTTTTCCAGGCTCAGCTGAAAGTGCTGGGGCTTGCAACCTTTAAAACCCTCGCGATGCACTGTGTTCTAGAAGGTGACTGGATTTGAGGAGGCAAAAACTTGGAGGATGTCCCATTAAGGTAATATGGAGGGCAAATCTCCTTGAAGGTAGAATGCAGGGAAGGAAAAGTTGGGATTTGTCAGTTAAAGCAGTTACTCAGTCTGGGATCAAGAAAGAGAGTGGATAGAGGGTACTTAGGAGCAGATCTAGAATTTGAGATATCCTGCCTTTGGATTTTCTGTGCAAAAACCAAGTGTGTGTGTGTGTACACACACACACACACACACACACACACACACACACACACTTCATAAGAGAAATAATAAGGCTCGCATTGTTTCTTGCTTGCTTCCCTTCCCTATGAAGAAAATCTGTTAAAATCATTCATCATCATCTATCTTGCGTGGAATTCGTATTTTAAAGGTTCACACCATCACTCCGTCATCAGTTCCCCAACCGAGTAATGTGCAGAAAATGCATATATTAGGGTAAAGTGTGCATAAGAATGCAGATATTACTGATGCAGACAAAAAGGCATTATATCGGGGGAAATTGCTTTGCAGAACATCATACAAAAAATGTGTATATTGGGAGGAATCCATGCTACAATGCTGATGCATTTTCATGAGGACTTTAAAGATGATGATGATGATGATGATGATGATCACAAATTGATGTGGAAATGTGGAGAACTGAACTTTGGGGTGGAAAAATGAGAAACTAGGAGGAACTGAAATGGAGAGATTCACTCATCCTTAGTTGTGTGGCAAGTTCCTGCCTCCCCCGAGTAGGAATAAAGGCACAGGACACAATTATTTAAGGTTAATGGGCTAAAATTGGCCACAACTTTATTGGCTTAGGCATTGGTCCTATCAGACTATCTGGCTTCAGCCTGTTTGCTTGAAAACCAGAAAGGGTTAACACCAGCAGGGGGAGCCCTGCTGATGCACATCAACTAGGTACTCCCCCGGGGTCACCGATCGGGGGGGGGGGCGCTTTAGGCCCTGGCCTCCATAGGCTTCAGATGAGGCAACGCCCCCCAGAATCCTTTACCAGACTACCCTTCAATATTTGGGGGAGGAACATCTGTGCAGACCAAAGAGGGAGATCCCGGGGCCGCACTTGCCTTAAATGAGGCAAGCCACACCCCCTGAGCCAGCCGATTGGCTGGCTCAGGGAATGACGCGGCCCGAGGATTCCCCTGATCGTGCGGGGCTGGAAACCAGCCTTTGCTCGTGTGTTGGGGGCGTGAGCCCGCAACCCCACCTCCTCTTGATGTCGGAAGTGGCTATGCCACCCAATGATATTTATACTGATTGGGGATTTGAGTCCAGTTCTCCTGCCCATGACCCACTTAACTCTACACTGCCTTGCTGAGTTGTAGCAAGTTGTGCAAACCTGCTGTGGATCTTTGGCTCCAGCTCCAGTGTAGCCTTATCACGAGACTTCCTTTAGTCTGGAATCTGGAAACTACTGGTGATCGTTTTGCCCTAGTGGCCTCTCATCTGTTGAGCACTAATCCTCCAAAGATCTAATTGTTGCCCTTGAATAGTGAACAGAGTCTGACCTCAATCTGTCACCCTCAGATTATTAACATGACCGGTGCATGTTGATTGGCAAATGTCAACAAGGCGGTGCGGGGGGGAAGTGTCATTTCCTGCACTTTGCATTTGAAGTGACATTAATAATTCCAATGCACACTGAATGAACTAATTCAGTTTTTGATTCCTCTGAGCACCTACTAGGGAATAATAGATTTATTTGTGATGCTTGTGTTTGCTGATTTAAACCTGCCTTCCGGCTGCTGGATCAGAAAAAAAGGGCTTATGCAACACCAAGACAAATAAACACAGGATTAATCTGTACTTAGCAACTTGGCTACTTTAGAGACTATTCATTCATAGTCAAACTTGAATGTCAGAGATATCCTGTTGTGTGTATACACACACAAAGCCTCTTGGAATCAGGATTCTTGGATTCCTGTAGGTGGGATGAGCAGGGGTGTTGCTTAGCAAATGCGCGCGGGCCTCTAAGCCACCCCCATGTGGAGAGTTGTTGCCAGGCGTGGCCCAAGCCTTAACCCTTGGGCCCCGGGATAGTGCCGGGCTGTTTGGGCCAATCGGGGCAGTTGGCGCGATTCTTGGGGCCTATAAAAGCAGCAGCGCGGCGTAACTGGGGGAACTTGCATCACGCTGCCGAACACCCACCCTCCCTCCCTCATTTTAGTTGCTGCTGCTTTGGCCTTGCTTTGGATTGGGTCGCCTGCTTTGGAGCATGGGCTGGGTAGGAATTTTTCCATTTGGCAGATTGGATGTAGTCACTTGGTTTTTGCCTACCCCCCTAGCAATCATCACAACTTTGTAAGGTTTGGTGGTTAGGAATTGGCTTATTGAAGTGTGTGGGAGGCGAGGTGCGGCCATCACCTGCCCCTCCATGAAGAAGGGTATTCCGGTAAAGGAATCTGGGGGTCCTGGATCTCGTCCGAAGTCCGCTTGAGGGGCTAGGGCCATGCCAGGACCACAGGAACCCCGGGGTGAGCTTCGTTGGTCTTCATCAATGTTGCTCCCTCGTCTGGTGTTTACCCTTCCAGACTTCCAGACAGAGAGGCAGGAGTCAGTTATAGTCTGTTGCCAGTGCCTAAGCCAATACCGCTCACTTTGCTGTAATCAATAAAGTTTTGGCCTAAATTTTGCCCAATAACTTAAACTAAAATTATGTGTCAGTGTGAAGTTATTTCAGGGGAAGGGCTTGGGGGCCTCGGAGCGCAAACGTGCTGAGTGGTGTGATCTTCAACGACCTAGCTGCATGTCCTCTGATTGCAGTTCCAAGAGAGTTTTTCTCTGTATTTTTGGTTGTAGATCTCCCTGCTATGTACAAGCCCTGAATTGAGAGACAGAACCTCTCTGCTTCTTTCTCCTCAGATTATACACTGTTTTGGTTCAGTTTGTTCAGTAAAGACTTATCAGGACTTTTCTGTGTAGACTCCACCTGTGTTATTTAAGTGACATTTTTAACATACCGTGGTGCTATGTTTGACATCCAGGCAGGGCCACTAACCTTTCAATCACCTCACATCACAAGGTCACCAACCGATTGGTGGCATCTGCAAATCCACACTCAGCCCAGTCATGACACTACATGGTATACAGTGAGACTCAAACAGAAATCCATTTCACCCGCTTGCTGCTAAACAAATATAGTTCTTTGCCGCAGAAGGAATGAGGGAAGCATGATAAAAGGGTTCTGAAATATGCTCCCAGGGAGTATCAAGGCTCTTTAGTTGCAAACCAACATGTTTTAATTGTTACACTAACCAATTAATATGCAAAACAAAATAAAAAAATTCCTTCCAGTAGCACCTTAAAGACCAACTAAGTTAGCTCTTGGTGTGAGCTTTCGTGTGCATGCACACTTCTTCAGATACACACTGAAGAATCTGTATCTGAAGAAGTGTGCATGCACACGAAAGCTCACACCAAGAACTAACTTAGTTGGTCTTTAAGGTGCTACTGGAAGGAATTTTTTTATTTTGTTTTGACTATGGCAGACCAACACGGCTACCTATCTGCAATTAATATGCGTGTTTGATCAGGAAATATGTGATCTCCGTAAGTGGGGGACTTGATTTACATCAGTGGCATTCTCCTTTAGTTTTGATTTGTTGTGATTTGAACTAGTCGTTCACCTTGATTTAAATCAGAGGTTTCCGAACGTATTTGGCCTGTCAGAAAAAATATTACTCAGTACCCCCCTGGAAATCAACCTTCTTTAAGCAAACAAACAAAAAGATGCAGTGACAAATTTGTGTTCTTTTATGTATCTACAACATAGTAAAGATGTTGTTGTAAATAAAATACATCAAAGCTTGAAATTATAAAATTAGTTATTAAAATCTACCATACTAACATTTAACTCTGTTTTACATTTGTGCCATCACAACAGATGAAACATGTATGAATCCCCCCCCCAAAAAAAAAAATTCTTTTCTTTTCTTTTCCTTCTTCTTTCTTTATGCTTCCACTGCTCTTGTGGGCTCATAGCTGAATAAAGTATTATCTATCTATCTTCCACTGCCCCCTTACTTCTATTCAGTTACTCCCCTAGTTGCACCCGGGCTACTACCATACTGCCTTGTTGGATTGTTCCAGCACCCCTCCCCAGCGGGCAGTATCACCCACTTTGAGAAAAACTGATTTAAATCTAAATCTCTCCTCAAAGCCAGTTCATTCTGCATTCAGCTAATTTCATGCTGGACTAAAGAAATAACCTGTGAAACACTTATGAACTCAGTAGGTGCACTGACCTGCTAGGCATTCTGCCACTTATAGAAACTGGGTAAGGGTCAAAACAAGTGCCCAAATTCTGATATTCCTGTGTATTATAATTTGAATTTTTGGAGTCAGTGGGTTCCAGTTCTGACTCAATCACAACATTAGTAGTTGGTTTTGAATAAGCTACCTTTAGTCTCTCCAGTCCCAACTTCTGGACCACAATTTCAACTCTTGTAGACCCGTATTAAAATCAAGAGCCTGCTCTCAAAATGGCAGTTATCCCATTTTGGCCTCTGCATGGATGCAGAAATCGGTGACCCTGTGAGGTTTTTTTTTTGTACTGTTAGATATTTCATGTTCCTTCTTACTGTGCAACATAAACCTCTTCAGGAACGAGTGAGTGTGATGTGCTATGAATTTTCCAAAGAAAGCATCCACTCACACACAGGGCTGTCTTAAGCATATGCAGGGTGCAAAAATCCACCCAGCAACCGCCCAAGCCTTCTGGACAGAGCTTGGTCGGATGCCGGGTGTTGGCAACAGGGAGGGCGTTACAAATCAAATCAAATGGCCAGGGACTCCGCTGAGCCAATTTCTCTGTCACTTGTGTTGTCCTCCCTGCTCACATGTTGCCCTCTGTCTCCAGCAAAGTGCCTAGAATTTGGGATGCAGAGAAAGGGAAGGAGGAAAGTTAAGGCTGGCGGCCGCTGGGCACCCAAAGGGCAAGCCTTTGTGGGCATCTCGTGAAAGCCTGTCCGGGAACCTGCTCGCTTTGATCAGACACTGGGCAGGAGTGTGGGGGGTTGGGGTGGAGAGCCGCACGCAGCAGAAGAGCCCGTCGAGACGCTCCGACCAACAGACAGGCTCTTCCCCGGGCTCAGCTCTTGGGCTCCGGACTCTCAGCCTGGTGCCCCTGAGAGCCCGGCGTGCGGGTGCCCTGCACCCCTAGCATCTATGGGTAAGATGGCCCTGCTCACACAGTGTACACCATTTACTCCCATAAGATGTAGGCCACCAGCCTGGATGACTTTAAAAGAGGATTAGGCAAATGCACAGAGGACAAGGTCATCAGTGGCCAGCAGCCATGATGCCTAAGTTCTACCTCCATTCTCAAAGGTGAGAGACAGTGTGGTGTAGTGGTTAAGAGTGGTAGACTCGTAATCTGGTGAACCGGGTTCGCGTCTCCGCTCCTCCACATGCAGCTGCTGGGTGACCTTGGGGTTGTCACACTTCTCTGAAGTCTCTCAGCTCCACTCACCTCACAGAGTGTTTGTTGTGGGGGAGGAAGGGAAAGGAGAATGTTAGCCGCTTTGAGACTCCTGAAGGGGAGTGAAAGGCGGGATATCAAATCCAAACTCCAAAGGTGGTAGGCCTCAGAATACCAGCTGCTGGGACAGGTGGGCAGAGTGCTGTGGCTTTCATGCCCCGCTTCTGGGCTTCACAGAGGCATTTGGTTAGCCTGATCCAGCAGAGTTCTTCTTATGTCCGTACGTCACGAGGCATGTGCTATCACAAACGGGCCGGTTGCATTTGTCCAGTTCCAGCAGGTGCAAATAAAAAAGAAAGATGAAAGAATCTGCTCCCATTGTGTGGTAAGAGCCCCAAGCTGCTCCCATTGTGTAGTAGACGATGGCTAGGATGTTCAGAACAGTTGGTTACACTGGAGAAATAGGGTAAATTTCCCCCTTAGGGGGGAAAAAACTTTAATGTTTTTTTTCCACACTGTGTGAGAGAAATATGCACCAGGAGGAGCTGAACAGTACAAAGAAATTTGCTTTTAGCAAGATTTAGAAGTGTGACCGTTTAAGCCTCCCTGAGCAACTGAAGCAACACACACACACACACACACACACACACACACACATTGTGGACAAGCATTGATTTTTAAACATAGTTTTTATTACAGCCCCATATGGTGCAAAATGTCCTTTGTTCAGTTCCCCAGCACTTTCCCTCAAATAGAGCTCTTTTTCTGCCCAGCAAACACTTGTATGTGAGGGAAGCTTGTAAATGAAGTGTGTGTTGAATAGTCCCTCGTTTCAATATTTGCTTCCATTCAATGCAGCATTTTAGGCACAGCCACGCAAATGAGTGGAAGGAGGGGACACAAAACCACTCATCTCACCAAGCCTTTGTGCCATTTCAAGTGCTGTTTTGTCCCCCTGGCTATTCCTGATTAGCAGCGTTTTCCATCTTTGCCCTTGCTGTCCCTGCCTTCATTTACCAACACTGACATTTAATTCAATTGACTCTTCCCACGGCCAACTCTAGGGTTGAGGTGGTAAACCCTTCTCAAAACGGTGGCCTAATATTTGTGGGGAGCCCTTGCGGCTTCGCTTTGTTCACACCTGCTCACGGCAACTGCCATGTCCTCTCCTCCAGTCCCTTAGAACTTGGCTCATCTTTGGATACAAAATATATATCTGCTTTTCACTTGATTCTAGCTGCTCAACAGTTCCACTCAGAAGTAAGTCTCTTTGTGTTTAATGTGGGTCACTCCCAGGTAAGTGGGCACACAATTGTGACCTAGGCTTTGGTTTAGGGTTGACTGTTTTTTTTGGGGGGGGGGCAGGGTTATCATGCCTTTAAAAGCTGTTTGGCAGGCAGAAATTCAATGGGTCCAACCCCTTCTAGCGCTGGGGAAAGCTTAACCAGCTCCCATTCTGTCCGTCAGACATTTACTCTCTCTGTGTGTGTGGTCACTGATTTATTTTGGGGCTCTCCACTCCACCAGCAAAAGAGGACATGCATTTGCATCTGCAAATTTGCACCGTTTTCCGCAAGTGGGTGGAAGGACCTAATCCATATACAGCACACTGGGCCCAGATTTAGCCCTTCATAAGAATGAAGCAAACAGGCAAATCTATTGTGCCTCCTGCAACAATTCCCTCCCACCTGAGGACTTTTTCTTCACTTACATTGTCAACAGAATTTAGGAAGGATGTGCTCCATCTCCAGTTTTACAACTGATTGAAAACTCCCTTCCAATTTATTAGGGCTGTCTTTCTCTTAATAGTGCAGTTGCTCAAGCTTTCTGGCACCAAATCTTCCTATGCAAGCAGTGCTCCTATTACGGTAGGATCCCATCCAAAAGATAATTTTGTTTAGGAATATTCCATGTCTTTCGTTCCCAGCGTTCTTGATTACTAAGACGATTTGCATAAACACAAGTCTCTTTGTGTCTCAAGTGTTTACTTACGCACCTGATGGAATAATTGTCTGTTTGTCGTATAGTAATTGCTTGCATTGGAGTCATCATTGTGAACTTTGCATTAAAAAAGAAAGATAGATCCCGGCTGGATTAGAAAAATTATCCACTCTAGGCAAGTATCCTGTTTCCCACAGTGGCCTGATAGATGCCTTGGGGAAGGGCAGAAATATGAAATGTGTGCACCTTTCCTCTTGCGCTCTTGCCTCCCTACAACAGATATTCAGTCACAAAATCTTGATATTTGTATGTGACATTTTATCCGACACATCCAAACAAGCACATTCAGACAAGCCAAATGTATGTAGTTATAGCTCTCATTCTATTATCACAACCACCCTATGCTTAGGGGTGGGTTACTATTTGAGTTTTAGGTTCTCCTAGTTTCTCATTTATCCAATTTTAAGTTCAGTTCTCCACATTCCCATGCTTGTTTGTGTTAATGAAAAAACAGCCATTGAGAAAATTCGCTAGCATTTTCATGCAAATTTCTCCAAAAATAAAATAAAATACATTGGTCTATGCAATTTTGCATAATACACACATTTTTTTTTTTTCAAACCAATTTCCCCTAATGGAAAGCATTTTTGTATGTTACTTTCATTAATATGAAAACGCATTTTCATGCACACTTTACCGCAATATATGCATTTCTGAACACATTTCTTGGCTGGAGAACTTCATTGCAAAATTTGGAGTGCAAATTTGTAAGGGTGGTTGTGCTTTGGTTCTCAGATGGTTTCGGAAATTGCAAATTTGGCATGTTCACCTTTCAGTGTGAACTGAATCAAATTTCTCTTTCGTTCCTACCTATGATACATTAGGTCAAGAGAATGCCTGGCCCAAAGTCACCTAGTGAGACTGATGGCTGAATGTGGATTTGAATATATGTCTCTCCAGGGCTAGGCTGCCTATGAGGTGTACTGAGGAAGCTGCCTTTGGTGGGTGCCCCACCAGCCCTGCCACCACCAGAGAGGTAAGGAGCACCTGCATAGGTAAGTGGGGCTTCGTCAGAAGGGTGTTGGAGGTGGTGGGAGTGGCAGAAGAAACCTTCATGCTTTGCTTCTGGCAGTGAAACAGGATGGGTAACCTCTGGGTCACCCAGGGCTATGAAATACCTGTGTCTGAGATCTTGCAGAGCTGCAGTCGATCAGAGGGGGTGGCACTGGCTTCATTCCATCAGGCTCCAGCAGAAAGGGAGAAGGACCACCATCAGTTCTGCTGAGAGTCCAACACCATCAAGCTCCACTCTCCAGGAACTGTCAGCTGGCAACAGTCATTCCATCATGCTGTGGCAGAGAAGGAGAGAGTAAGCAGGGGACTCCATTGACTCAACTGAGAGATTAGCTTTACCAGGTTCTCCCTTCCATCATCAGCTGCAACCTGGCACTAGTCATTCCTTCAAACTACGGCAAAGGTAGAGAAAATAAGCAGAGTCACTTCATGTGCTCCAATGAGAGTTCAGCTTCATCAGGCTTCTCCCTTCATCAACTGTCACCTGGTGGATAGCTCAGCTGGTTAGAGCATGGTGCTGATAATACCAAGGTCCCACACTTTCTCCTTTTCACACTTCCTCTCATTGAATTCTTCCCATTCCAGCTGTTTGCAATCACATCTTTGCGACAAATAACTACTGTCTGGGTCTCCTTTTCTAAACCTTTTCCGTCTCAATCCCTTCTCATTTTGTGCAGTGTCTTGTAAACTACAGTGGTACCTCTTGTTAAGAACTTAATTCGTTCCGGAGGTCCGTTCTTAACCTGAAACTGTTCTTAACCTGAAGCACCACTTTAGCTAATGGGGCCTCCCGCTGCCGCCGCACAATTTCTGTTCTCATCCTGAAGCAAAGTTCTTAACCCAAGGTACTATTTCTGGGTTAGTGGAGTCTGTAACCTGAAGCGTCTGTAACCTGAGGTACCACTGTATAAGCTTGAGAACAGTCAGTCTCATTACTGATCTTTATAAGCTCCTTCGTAGGACTTTCTCAACTAACTGGAGAAGGATCATGGCTTAGAGGTACAGCATCTGTGAGGGTGGTGCTGTGGTCTAAACCACTGAGCTCCTTGGGCTTGCCGATCGGAAGGTGGGCAATTCGAATCCCCACAACAGAGTGAGCTCCTATTGCTCTGTCCCAGCTCCTGCCAACCTAGCAGTTCCAAAGCACACCAGTGCAAGTAGATAAATAGCTACTGCTCCGGCGGGAAGGTAAACGGCGTTTCCGTGTGCTCTGGCTTCCATCACAGTGTCCCATTGCACCAGAAGCGGTTTAGTCATGCTGGCCACATGACGCGGAAAGCTGTCTGTGGACAAACGCGGGCTCCCTTGGCCTGAAAGTGAGATGAGCGCCGCAACCCCATTGTCGCCTTTAGCTGGACTTAACCGTCCAGGGGTCCTTTACCTTTACCTTTTTTACCTTTGCTAGCAGGAGGTCCCAAGCTGAACCCCCAGCATCTTCAGGTAGGGCTAGGAGAGAACCCTGCCTGAAACCCTGCAAAGCTGCTGTCGGTCAGTGTAGACTGTACTGAGCTATGTGGACCAATGGTCCAACTCACTACAGGGTGGCTTCCTATAAAGTGCAAGAACCCACAATCAGGTGATCTTCAGAGATTGCAAATTCTGATGCATGAGGCTTTGCAAGTCCTGCTGATCAGCTGCCACTAAGAGAAAGAGAGCAGTATCTTGCCCAAGTCCCTTCCTAAAACCACTACAGGGATGCTATTTTCAGTGACACATGCGAGTCAGGCATGGTGTGCAGTCAAGGTGGCCATGGACTCCTGAGTCATTCTGATGGAGAGGAAAGCAGCTAAAGAAAAGAGCTTAACTAAGTGATCTACAGTTATTTAATACATTTCCAAGCTTTCTTCTTCCTCATCTTGCTTCAGTGCTGACAAAATAGGTGATTTTCTATACAACTCTCCACAGTTTGGGAGCCGTTTACAATCACTGCAATTTACTGACAAAATACCTCTTGAATATCCACAGAGAAGCACCAAATTAAGTATAGTCCCCATCAGAAGTTTGGTAAAATTTGATGTGTTTCATTTTGAGGAAGGATATTGATATGATGTTCCAAAAGAGGAATTATTTTCTGACAGCGAGTTCTCGTCCTGGGGATTTCTTTATGCTGAGTTTGTCTTGGCTTTGCCTCAATTTCCTTGCTCCATAATTCTCCTGCTGACGCATTCCGAGCTCCTCTGATGTCAAAGCACTCCACTAGCAACACTTAACAAGGAGCCATAAAAACGCCAGGGCAGTTTCCTGCGTCAGCAAAGGGAACTCAGTTTCTGCTACCAAGGAAAACCATAGAGGCTTTTCGCTGCCATCTGCTATTGAAGAAATGAAATGAGTTGATAGGCCAGGTCTTAAGAACTGCAAGTCATTGTTAGGTAGCCAGGCTAGCATACCCTCCAACATTTCTCCGATGAAAATAGGGACATCTCATTCCCTAACGATAATTTTACTATTTATACCCCACACATCGTACTGGGTTGCCGCAGCACGCTGGGCAGCTTCCAACATATATAAAAACATAATAAAACATTAAACATTTTTAAAAAATTGCTATACAGGATTGCCTTCAAAGGGCTTGGTGGTTGAATAATTCTATACCCTCCAACATTTCTCCAATGAAAATGGGGACATCCTAAGGAAAAGTGGGACGGGGGTGGCGCTGTGGGTTAAACCACAGCACCTAGGACTTGCCGATCAGAAGGTCGGCGGTTCGAATCCCCGCAACGGGGTGAGC
Organism: Podarcis cretensis; assembly: GCF_951804945.1. Classification (NCBI taxonomy): domain Eukaryota; kingdom Metazoa; phylum Chordata; class Lepidosauria; order Squamata; family Lacertidae; genus Podarcis; species Podarcis cretensis. The sequence goes on from NC_137176.1 coordinate 82,590,038, forward strand.
TCCCGTTGCTCGGTCCCTGCTCCTGCCCACCTAGCAGTTCGAAAGCATGCCAAAGTGCAAGTAGATAAATAGGTACCGCTCTGGCGGGAAGGTAAACAGTGTTTCCATGCGCTGCTCTGGTTCGCCAGAAGCGGCTTAGCCATGCTGGCCACATGACCCGGAAGCTGTACGCCAGCTCTCTTGGCCAATAAAGCAAGTTGAGCGCTGCAATCCCAGAGTTGGCCACGACTGGACCTAATGGTCAGGGGTCCCTTTACCTTTACCTAAGGGAAAGTGGGACGTTCTGGGATCAAATCAGAAACCGGCATGGCTTTCTATCATCGGAGTTGGAGTCCAAAATCATCATATGGATTGCCAGTTCCTTACCCCTGATGTAGAACTCAGGGATGGGAAGAGAAGGGGTGAAGTAGTTAGCTGTGCCTCCATTGCTGATGATCACCCTCCAGTTCCTGGCAAGGAGAGACTGGGGGCAACACCCTAACCCTTGGTTTACCTGTTTGCCTGCTCTACATGTTCACAAATATAAATTGGCCTTACAATGTGCAGCACTCAATGCCTATGCTGCAGCCCTGACTCCCCTCATTTCCTGCGAAATCTGGACTAGAAAGGAGCTTGGCAGGGGTCGTCACAAAATGTAAGGGAGTTGCCCCACTTCCCAATGTAATCTGAGCACTGTTCAGGAGTTAGCCCATCAAGGGAAGTTCTGCATCTCAGTGGTAGGGCATATTGCCTTCAGGCAGAAGGGGGTTGGCATTTCCAGGTAGTTCTGGGACAGAACCTGGCCTGATACCATGGAAAACCACTGCCTGCCAGTGCTGAAAATGCTGAGCTTAGATGGACCCAATGGTCTGACTCAGTTCAAGGCAACTTTCTTCTGTTTTCTTCCATTTAAGAATGTATTCTAGCCTTCAGACAGAGAGGGGCTTTCCCTCTGGTATGAGGCTAAGACCCTTAAACAAAAGTTGCTTTGTTGTCATCTGTGCAACAACAGATGGTGACCCCATAACCATGCAGTCTTAGACCTGCAAACAACTTTGGAGCTGTGAATCAACTCCATTGCTCCAATATTCAAAACTTGTGAGAGCCGGTGGATTTGCAGTTAACACAGCTTCCTGCAAAGTCATTTCCAGTCCATCTTCTTCTTTTCCTTCCCACACTGCTACGGAAAAATAAATTGTTGTAGTTGACTGTAACAGTCTCCTCGACACAGGTCCCAAATTGCCTTCAGCTATACTTTTCATGACCTAGTTAAGTCATTTATCCAGAGAAAAGTGGAGACAGAAAACATCAGAAATTACCATAATGCATTTCTTCCCCCTCTCTGGAGAGCTAAGCTTGAAAGAAAACAACAAAAGCGGGTGGGGCCATTGGCTGCAGGTAGGCAAGATCTGAATCTCCTTGGCTTCTCGGGCTATGGTTCAGATCCAAGATGTCATCAAACATCAGGCGTCAAACTCAGGAAAGTTTTTCGCACTTGACAGTTGTAGCTTTCTAGGCCCTTTGTCAATGGCCAGTGATCTAGTTAAGTCGCTTCCTGTCGAGAACCATAATGCCATACAGTTGTGACACATCTCTTTTGTTACCATCAAAGGATTTATGTCAAAGGTTGGATGGAGTGAAACTTCAGCCCTGCTGAACTAGAAGCAATGACCTTGGGAGTCATGGCACATGTCCTGGCCTATGGTTCATTTTGGGACAACACCAGGGTTCATTCAGCCATAAAGCTCAGTGGGTGACCTTGGGCCAGTCTAGCCTACCTCACAGGGTTGTTGTGAGGATTATACGAGGAGAGGGGAAGCCGTGCATGCCAATTTGACAGCTTTGTGGGAGGAACCACACCCAAGTATTCTCTTTTCAAGACAATTGTCATCAGATTGAGTAGAGGGTGATTAGACCAGGTTTTCACCAGCTCACGGTACAAAGGCTGGCTGGGTCTCTGTTTCAACTATCAAATCAAGCTGCCTCTAATGGCATTGCGATTTCTAAGCCTCTTAATGAGTGACACCCAGTTGGCTTCTCTGAAGCCTTCAGGATTCTAATCTGATTAACCTGGAAGAAATGCCAACAAAACCTTCCTATGACCCAGGATGGGTGTAGGTGTGATAGGCAAAGCTTTTCGTAAGCTTCTGCAAAGATATTTTACACCACGTGGGAAGACAGGCAAACCAATGCCAGTGTACTGGAAGAAGGAAAGATAACCAGTGTCAAAGCAATTAACTTCATTGGACTGGTCATGCTGTGTGGATGCCTGATGATCGTCTTCCAAAGCAACTACTCTATATTGAACTTAAAAATGGAAAGCGTAATGCTGGTGGTCAACAAAAGAGGTTTAAAGACTCTCTCAAGGCAAATCTTTAAAAAATGTAGTACAGTGGTACCTCGGGTTAAGAACTTAATTCGTTCCGGAGGTCCGTTCTTAACCTGAAACTGTTCTTAATCTGAAGTACCACTTTAGCTAATGGGGCCTCCTGCTGCTGCTGCCACACGGTTTCTGTTCTCATCCTGAAGCAAAGTTCTTAACCCGAGGTACTATTTCTGGGTTGGCAGAGTCAGTAACCCGAAGCGTCTGTAACCTGAAGAGTCTGTAACCCAAGGTACCACTGTATAAACACTGACAACTGGGAAACACTGGCCTGCAAGTGCCCCAATTGGAGAACAGCCTTTACCAAAGGTGTCATGGACTTTGAAGAAGCACAAACTCAGAACAAAAGGGAGAAACGTACTAAGAGGAAAGCATGTTTGGCAAACCCTCACCGTGATCAACTCCTGCCCAGAAACCTATGTCCACACTGTGGAAGGACGTGTGGATCCAGAATTGGCCTCCACGGTCACTTACGGATTCACTGTGAAGACTGTGTTCATGGAAGACAATCTTACTCAGCTATAAGTGATTGCCGAAGATGAAGAAGACAAAGAAGAGGAGGAAGAAGGAGAAGGTGTGGAAGTGTAGAGGATTATTTTGTTTCACACTTTGTGTCACGTGCTCTTTCTTCTTCTTCTGACTATGCTTTGACTGATTTATTCCTGTAGAGCCAGAAGTGTCCACGTGCTGCCCTCCAGATGTTGTTAGATTCCAACCCCCATCATTCCCAGGGATGATGGGAGGTGTAGACACCATCTTGGCTACCCCAGCTGTAGAGCAAGCACTAGGACTATGTACATCTAAACACTGGAAGGTGACTTAATGCAGTTGATTGGTCTTCTTCTTTGGCGATCACTCATAGCTGAGTATTTGGAGTATTGAAGGGAATATTGGAGGCCAGAGGAAAAGTACAGGCTAAGCTTTCTTTCCAAGCCAGGAAAGCCTGGGATAGAGGTATTCAGATGACAAAAGGGGTTGCTGGTCCATTTGAGAGCCTGGGTAGACAGAGGTTGCCATGGTGATGGGTGTGGATTTGAAGTGACAGTGAGTCTCTAGCAAGGAGTACTGGGAAGAAGAAGGGACGTGGGTGGCACTGTGGGTTAAACCACAGAGCCTAGGACTTGCTGATCAGAAGGACAGCATTTCCAATCCCCACGACGGGGTGAGCTCCCGTTGCTCGGTCCCTGCTCCTGCCAACCTAGCAGTTCAAAAGCACATCAAAGTGCAAGTAGATAAATAGGTACCGCTCCGGCGGGAAGGTAAACAGCGTTTCCGTGCACTGCTCTGGTTCGCCAGGAGCGGCTTAGTCATGCTGGCCACATGACCCGGAAGCTGTATGCTGGCTCCCTTGGCCAATAAAGCGAGATGAGCGCCGCAACCCCAGAGTCGGCCACGACTGGACCTGGTCCCTTTACCTTTAACTTTACCGGGAAGAAGAACAGGGGAGAAGAAAGACTGGGATCCATCTTGGGCAGGCTGGCTGAAGGCTGGTTGGGGGAGATGCTTTGGACTGCTGTGGGGAACGGATCCTCTTGAAATGACCATGCTATAAGATCTGGACTCCCTCCATGCAGGCTGAGGGTGTGAACAGGTGAATAAACCATATTTCTTAAAGCTATGACAGTCTCCACTGTGTCTCAATTCTCCAGAGATCCTGGGACCTGCTGTCTTGCTACCGCTCAGCAGAGAGAGTAGGGGTGGCACCCAACTTCCATAACAATATGGAGAGCAGGTTTATCAGTGGCTGCTAGCCATGACAAGTGGCAGTTGCAGCAGAATATGGCAGTGTACCCTCTATTCCTAAAAGGAGTACATCTGTTGGTGGTTTCTGCCAGCCAGGCAGCCCTCCATGCCCTTCTCCAGGATAGTTTAAGTGGTAACCTCAAGCAGGGCGCTCTTCTCTCTCTCCACTCACGTGCCTAATTCCCCCAATTTCTTTTCAAGCTGACACCCAACATCTGATGGCTAATGAGCATTCTCAATTCCCATTGGGCAGGTTTTGTTTATTTGGGGAGAAGTTGCTGCCATCATTTCCTAAAATAGTTTTTTTGGTTTTTTTACTTCCTCACTGGTTTCTCCAGCTCTGTATTTCTGTTGGCACTCACCACCCAGGGTCACTGCTAGAGGGAATGAAAGCTCAACGGAATCCTACTGTGCTCAAATTAAGACAGAGATGCTCTGGGTACCAGATGCTTGGAAGGGGGGGCGGTGGGTAGCAAGAGTGACTTTCTCGAAGCATCTGCTTGGCTGCTTTTGGAAACAGAATGCTAACTTCAAGGCATCATGGCTTGCTCCCACTCCAGCAAGGCAATTGCTATGCTCTTATGATTTCTCATTCATTATATTTGGGTACCGTTGACATTTGTTATGTTTTCTGTGTCCTTGACGTATCCCATCTGCCTAGGTTTTGGTTCAGAGGTTTGGATAAATGATCATTCATGTCATTCTAATAAAGAACGGGGTTTGGGGGGAAGGAATGGAAAGTTAGTTCTATAACACAAACCCAAGTATGAGCTGAAATCACTTAAAAGTAGCCCAGGAACATCTAGTTCTCACTGAGTGCCCCCCAGAGTGCTTTCAGGCTAGGACTTCATTGTTGCCCTGTCCTGCAAAAGCAGGTAATGAGTTCCTGAGCAGACAATTTATGGCTAGGATGTCCATTCTTCACAGCCAGAGCATGTCATCATTTGCAATGTTGTGACCCTGGAGAGGGCGGAGGGAGAGAAACTGTCAAAGGATGAGGAGGAAGAATGGGTGGCTCTCCAGCCTTCACTGCAGTTCAAGAGAAGAAGATAATGCAGGTTGTCAGGGAACTGCCATCGGAGCCAGAGGGAGAGGGAGGGCTCCAGAGGGATTCCGGAGAGCGTCCCGGGAGGGAGAGAAGCAGCCCATCTTCTGGGGAAGGAAATCAGCGTAGCACCAGTGGGGAAGGGGGGCAGATGGGGGAATCAGCGAGGTGGCTCCATGACTCCTCGCCGGAGACCAGCGGGGAGAGCACGGGTCCTCCGCTGCCCACACCCTCCCTGTGCAGAAGGCTTCCTTCCGCGCAGGGAGAGTAGGCGGAGACTAGGCATCAAAGAGCTTCTTTGCTGGAAGAAGTTCAAGAAACGCCCACTGACGGATTCTGCCACCGATTGAGACAGCCACGGGCGAGTGGCTGTCCAGACAGAATAGGGTTCACCCAGGTAACTCAGCCAGGTGTGGCACCGATTTACGCACGAGCAACCCCTAGAACCATTACACAGGTCTTTGCAGGTGTGTTTAAACTAAGCTGTCTTGGGGAGAGCTGTTGTAGCTCAGTGGCAGAGCGGGGCTACAATGCATGCTTGCATGTGAATATTCTCAAGAGGAAAAGGAGGCTCTATTGCAGCGGTTCTCAACCTGTGGGTCCCCAGATGTTGTTGGACTACAACTCCCATCATCCCTGACCACTGGTCATGCTGTCTAGGAATGATGGGAGTTGTAGTCCAACAACATCTGGGGACCCACAGGTTGAGAAACACTGCTCTATTGGAAAAATACAGTGGTACCTTGGTTCTTGAACGGCTTAGTTGACGAACAAATTGACTCCCGAATGCCGAAAACCCGGAAGTAAGTGTTCCAGTTTTTGAACATTTTTTGGAAGCTGAACGTCCGACACAGCTTCCGCTTGAGTGCAGGAAGCTCCTGCAGCCAATTGGAAGCCACACTTTGGTTTTCAAACAGTTTTGGGAGCCGAACGGACTTCTGGAATGGATTAAGTTCGAGAACCAAGGTACCATTGTAGTATGTTTCCTGAACAATCCCCCCTACTCTTCACCATGGTAATCTGTTTGTGGCTGTTTTCCATCCTCCCCACATTTTTGCCCCTGGTATTCTTCTTAGAAAACAATCCCTCCCCAACCAACCAATCAGGAAATGCACCATAAGCATAATAGGAAGGGAAATGCTTGGGGGGGGGGGGAATGTGCAATATTAGGCAGTACTGAGTGCACAGATGTGGATGTTAGAAGAAATACATCTCAAAATGTGAAGACATTTGCGTGTGTGTTTAACTATTTTCAGAAACGATTTGCAAAATGATGAAGAAATGGGGTGAACTGAACTTCAGATTGAAAAGAGAGAGAGACTGAAGAAAACTGAAAATGATGGATTTGTCCATCCCAACCGACTGATGGAAGCAATGCCATATTAGATTGACCTTGGCCTTTTTCTGCAAAGCATTTATCATGTTTTTAACACTAAATGTGCCTGGGAGGAAATGTTGTGGACCTTTAGCTCATGAAGCAGACTCCATCTGCTGAATTCTCCAGAGAGAGAGAGAGAAACAGGGGGGGGGGGGAGAGATAGAGAGAGATAGAGTTTCCTATGGCTTATCAAGAGCTGCTGGTCTCAGGCTCAGAGACCTGGCTTGCTTGCACATTAATTTGGACCACAATGAGCTGTTGCACCTGCCAAATTTAGCAGCAGAAACCTATAACCACTGCTGGGGACCAGCCACTGAATCTTTAACATTTGGTGGCTTCCAGATTTGACACTTTTCTGAGCATGCTGTAACTGTGCTCTCAACTACTGCCTCCCTGTGTTTCTATGCATTATGCCCTGCTCAGTGTTTCAACCTGCCCCAAACAATGCTGCAGAACAGAGCATGAGAGGCGCGCACAGAATTTTAGCATAGCCCAAAGTCCACCACTGCTTCCAGCCTCAGGCTGGCTTAATCGTTTCGGGAGAGCTTTAGGTACTGCAATTTGGTGCAATTATTGTTGGAAATATCCTCAACATCCCAAGATCCTACAGCTACAGTGGTCAAAGTGGGCTCTGAGACTATAAGTTGTTGCGGCTTCTGCATTGTTTGCAATCTAGGATCTGGAAACTAAGCCTTATGAGGAACGGTTGAGGGAATTGGGTATGTTTAGCCAGGAAAAGAGGAGACTGACAGGAGAGATGATAGCCATCTTCAAATATCTGAAGAGCTGTCACGTGAAATTCAAACCATCTTAGCCACTCTGGGGAGGGAGAAAAGCCCACATCAATATGTTTTTCTGGAAGCAACAAATGCCCAAAGAATGCTTTTCCAAAAGGTCATATTTTACCATCATTACTTTTTTTCACTTTATAGCTTTGCAGAATAGAAGTTTGCTACAGCTCAGACAAATCTTTCCGAATGAATTTTCAAGGGGTGTGGGAAACCATCAACCACAATGACAGAATGTGCAATTATCATTATTTTAGTCTTCTGGAGAAAAGGCTGCTTGCTTTGAGAGGAAAAAATGCTGGTTTTTTGTGAGTTGTTTATGTAGCCTAGGATCAATTCCTGTTTTAATTTAAAAACTGCGCTTTTGAATAATGTTTAGAAGGCAAACAAAAAGGGCAAATCAAGACTCTGGCCCATGCCATACATCATGGGCGTCTTATTAAAACTGTAGTCATTTTGCCAAATGTATGTTAATGGAATCATTAGCAATCCCCTCTCCTCATGAGGATAATATTTTATTTACTATTGGACAGTTCAATTTTATCACTGCATGCACAATATTGACCTGTTCCATTTTGCTTTCTCACTGTGTTCTGAAACAAATAAAAAAATGTGATAGGCTTGTTGAGGTTCTCTCCTAATCCCCATTTACCAGCTTTCTGAATAATGGACATGCACATTAATACAAAGAGTAAGACCATTGAAATAAACCAAGCTATTAATACTGAGGTTGCTTGCTGGCACAAACACAGTGCATTTCAACTGGTGTGAATGTTTCTGAGCCTATTTCCTTACGTTAAGGAGCCTGGCTTAGCCAAAAGTCACATATATCAGGTATATTTTTATGCAGGGGCACTGACTTGGGCCCCATGACATAGCATGACATCATGACATTGGTGTGCCATAGCGGCACTTTTGAGGCCTCACGGTGTGCTGGTCCTGTGGGTTACCTGAGAGGCGAGGTCCAAGTCCGGTCTGTGGTCAAGGGTGCAATGTGGAGGCAGTCCGTAGTAGCTGAATCAGGGTGCAGGACAGGGAGTCAGGTGAAGCCAGGAACAGGTAAGCAAGCAGGAAGCCAGGGCGGATCAGGAGCTCAGGCAGGAAAGCAGGACAGGGTTCAGGCAGGAACTAGCAACCAACAGTGTTGCTCCTGCAACTTGGGACTGGGGCTGGCTGGCTTTTATCTGCCCCGAGGCATAGGGCGGCCTCTGGTGACTCGCCTCTCCTGGCCTGGAGGTGAGCACTCCTCCTGTGGGAACTTAGTTCCCTCCGCCTCTCTGCCCTGAGCCTCTGCAGCTCAGGAGAGGCTGGAGGGTTATCGGACCCAGAGGCAACCTCAGCTTCCTCTGACGGGGCTGAGAGTGGAGCACCTGCAGGCAATCGGTCCTCCATCACCTCAGGAGCCAGAGCAGACTCAGCTGGTGCCTGCACCTGAGGACCCAGCACAGGTGAGGACCTTTCAGGCTCATGCCCCAGCCCCGGCTCAGCTGGTTCTGGAGGCGGGGAATCCTGTGCAGGCTGGGATCCTTCAGGTTCAGCATTCGAGTCCAAATCCCAGGCCATCACAGACCTCAGAAGCAACTTCTGGTTTCTACCAGAAGTCAAGCTGAAGGCCTGCCAGGGCCTCAGACATCACTTCCTAGGCCTCATGGGGCCTCAGAGGCAAGGCCTCATGACGTGACTTCCAGTTTTTTTGCAGGGCCTCGGATGTCGCCCCAGACATCACGTTGGAGTCTCGTAGTGTGGGTGCTGGGCACCCACAAAAAAATCTTGTGGGTGCCTGGGTGCCATTTGTTGGTGCCAGTGTTGTTATAGGTCTTGCAAAAGTATCATAGGAATATCAGCCATCAGCAGATGGTCAAGGGTCTGGAAACCAAGCCTTATGAGGAATAGTTGAAGGAGCTGTGTATGTTTAGCCTGGAAAAGGGGAGACTTCCTCTTAAGAGCAGAAGGCCTCTCTGCAGATTGACTGTCAGGAGTGCATGCAGGAGCCAGGCCCTGTGACTGGTAGGGCCTCGCAGGACTGGGGCCTTCCTGAGTTTGGCCTGGAAGGGCAAGGTGTGGCCACACAGGTGAGGCTTGACAGAAGACTCGTAGCACCTGGTGGCAAGGGCCAGGAGGGGAATATAAGACTAGCACTTCCCTCTGGCTCTTTGCCACAGCAACACACTACCTACCTAGCTGTGCTTTGGCTTCCTGGCTCCTGGTTTCCTGACCCTTGGACCCTTAGTTACCTGACTCCGGATTTCCTGACTCTTGGACCCTTGGTTTCCTGACTCCAGGTTTCCTGACTCTTGGACCCTTGGCTTCCTGACTCCTGATTTCCTGATTCGTGGACTCTTGGCTTCCTGACTCCAGGTTTCCTGACTCTTGGACCCTTGGCTTCCTGACTCCTGGTTTCCTGATTTGTGGACTCTTGGCTTCCTGACTCCTGGACTGCTGAGTCCTGCTTCCCGACCTCTACCCCGGTCCCGACGTACCAAGCCAGGACTCCGTCTGCCCGTCACAGTGACTCCCTAGCCCCGCCTGGCTCTTTCAGAGTGTGACTAGTTCTTATACGTATATACAATGCATAGACAAATGCAGCATACAGAAATTGGGGGCAGCACCTTCCTCAGTGTGTGATGGCAGAGGTTGCGAGAGGCCAAGGACCCTTAGTGTAAGACCAGAGGTGTCACTATTACAATCTGTGAAATGCTGGAGTTATGTGATGCCCAACCCATGCCATCTGAGCTCAAGTTTCTTTCCATTTGATACGGATTTTCTGCTCATTATTAGTCTGAGTCCACATGGGCAGACTCCTCTTGCAAGGAGCACCTTTCATTTGCTCACCCCCCCCCCCAGAAATTTTTGTGTGCAGGCAGGAAGAGTTTCAATCCTGGACGATGTACAAGAGCACCTCTCTAATGAGGTCCTGCCCATTAGCTGGTGCCTGCTCCTGCTGCTCAGAACAAACGGTCCCTAACCTTGGTGTGAAGAATGGTGGAGAACAGAGGACTTTCAAACAGAGAAATAAGAACCAGCCCATGAGCTCCACTCCTCCTTATGCCGAGGGGAGCCTATAAATATGCCTTGGCAAAGAGAAGTGGGTCAAATTAAAGATCGGGACAATGGGCCTTTGGAAGGACGTGCAGAGGGAAGCAGCCATTTTATATTATTATTATTTTAAGAAAAAGTAAGAGGAAGCAGGATAAAGTTAGTTTGGAGAGAAAGCAGACAACATGGAAGATTCACTCTGGGACAAACCACAAACTCAAGGAGGGATTTTCATCAGGTGGGTGGGAGACTTAAACCTTGCGTCTCCATGTATTGCATTCTCAGTACAGTCATACCTTGGGCTTCAGGTTGTGTGTTTTTGGGTTACGGACCCGCCGAAACCCAAAAGTACCGGAACGGGTTACTAAATTGCGCTTTGCAAATCAGCAGAAGCCCCAAATCGCAACCCGCATGTGCGCAGACGCGGCACTGCGGGTTGTGGATGTGCCTCCTGCACAGATCTCATCCGCAACCTGAGCATTCACTGTACTGGCCAACCTCACTGTGATGGCTATTTTAAAATAAATATCAAAACATGGATCTTCTTCTTATTATTATTAACAATTCACTTTATACACCACCCTTTCTCAAAAGATCCCAAGGCAGTGTACAACATAAAAACACACACTGCAGAGCATCAGTAATAACAGCATAATAAAAGGTATACTGACAGACAGACAAATAATAAAGTAGTTAATAACAGTTTCTCTCCCCCACAATTTCACAGGCCATAGGTTATTTAATGGCCATAGGCCTGGCTCCTAAAGACATGTAACAATGGCACCAGGCAAGTTTCTCTGGGGAGAGCATTCCACAGGTGGGAAGCCACCACAGAAAAGGCCCATTCTCTTGTTGCCAGCCTCCGAAACTCTCTAGGGGAGCCTTTCTCAACCAGTGGGTCCCCAGATGTTGTTGAACTACAACTCCCATCACCCCTAGCTAGCAAGGCCAGAGCTCAGGGGTGATGGGAGCTGTAGTCCAACAACATCTGGGGACCCACAGGTTGAGAACCGCTGCTCTAGGGTGTTAAGTGCATGCATTTGTTTAAGGTATCATCTCATTGGGCCCTTGAGCTTAGTTGCACTAGTGCAGTGTTTTGCAGCATGGTTGCCCTCCAATGGTTGTTGGACTTTAGCTCCCATCAGCCCTAGGCAACACAATCGCCGGTCAGGGATTTTGGGAACTGAAGTCCCAGAACATTTATAGAGGGCACTAGGTTAGGGGAGGTTGGATATGGGCATGAGAAACAGGGGTTTGTGTAGAAGGCTTTGTAGAAATGGTGAGTTGCAAAAGCTCAAAATCTGTTGCCCTTGCTAGCTAGTAATTTATTTACTGCCCAGGGTCACTCAGCAAGCTCCACAGTTGAGTGGGGACTGGAACCCAGGTCTCCCAGTGTCCTTGTTGGACACTACAACCACACCAAACCTTTTACATGCATGCATGCATACATTCCTACCTGTGTTTAGAATTGCTGACCATTCAGAGGAGTTTCTCGGGGCTATTTCCATCTGAGTTGGCTCTTCAAAGTGGATGTAATTGAGTCTGGGTTAATATAAGCTTCATTGTGAATGTTACAGTTTGGCTCCGAAATGAGGTCAGCTGCCGTTTCTGACACGTCTCTCCACCTACTTGATGTGCTGCTGATCAGATATTTGGTGAACTGCCTAGGCTTAAAACTTTTCCAAAAGAGAATTAACGTCTTTCTTTTTAAGCATCAGGCTCCAGCCAGCGGCACTGCATTAGCAGGAGATGTGATAATTAGATCATAGCAGAAGAGAGGATGCATCCTGCATGTGAAATGGATTTGGCGCATGGGAGAAAGTGAGAGTTAAACCCAACGGAAACAATAGATAGCTGTGAAAGATTGGAGGAGGGGGAAATTTCTGGGCATTCACTAGCATTAACACAAAATTTATGTATTTATTTACTGTGCACCCCTATGTTGCACACCACTGTAATTTGTAATCTGCTAACCACATTTTAGGGACACAGGTGGCACTGTGGGTTAAACTACAGAGCCTAGGGCTTGCCAATCAGAAGGTTGGTGGTTTGAATCCCCGCGACGGTGTGAGCTCCTATTGTTTGGTCCCAGCTCCTGCCAACCTAGCAGTTTGAAAGCATGTCAAAGTGCAAGTAGATAAATAGGTATCCCTCCAGCAAGAAGGTAAACTGGTTCACCAGAAGCGGCTTAGTCATGCTGGCCACATGACCCGGAAGTTGTACGCCGGCTCCCTTGGCCAATAAAGCAAGATGAGCGCCGCAACCCCAGAGTCGGCCACGACTGGACCTAATGGTCAGGGGTCCCTTTACCTTTACCTTATGACTTTGTGTATGCCTCCTACATTTATATTTTAACACAAATACCTTTCAGGAATGCAGATCACCATCTATATGCATATTGTCATAACCTTGCAAGCATGCCATGGAAAGAAGAAAAAAAAAACTACAGTGTTCATGGTGTGTTGGAAAGGAACAGAAACAAGTTTTTGCCCTAAGGCACTTACAATCTAATGCAGAAACTGGAGAAGACAGCAGGAGAGTAGAAGGGGGGGGGGAATCAGTTGATTTCCTCCTCCCCTCTTCCAAGAGTAACCGGTCGACTCCAATTCAAATACTTTGTCTCTCCGGGCCCCAAATCACCAGTCGCAGTGATGAATGAAACGCTTCACCCGCCACCTCCCATTCACAGAAAACAGCGAGGGAAGCTGAGAAGCCTGAATGTTCAGCAGGGACAAAGAATTTGGCAAATCTGGAGCACCGTATGAGCAGAAGGAAGTCGTAATGATAAAAGCACAACAACATAGTAGGCTTTTAAAAATGTTATTAGAGTGTACTGGGTGATCTGTAATGCTGGGCTCTTTGAAACTCTGTTGAGAAGAAGAAGAAGAAGAAGAAGAAGAAGAAGAAGAAGAAGAAGAAGAAGAGGAAGAAGAAGAAGAAAGCTAACTACATCCCAGGACTGAATGTTGTACATGAGCCAAGATTTGTTTCCAGGTCCCTTGTTCTGCATAAAATGACCTTCCCCCCTTCCATTCAGAGCTCCCAAGCTGTCATAAATGCATTCTAATGATTTCCTCGGTTTACTGCACTGCAGTGGCATTTCTCCTTCTGCCTGTAGCTCTAACGTCTGTTCAGTCCAAAAAGACAAAAACACACCAAGGGGGGAGAAAAAGAGGATTGGAGGAGAAAGGGGAGGGGGGAGGGACCCTTTGCCCAGCACCACCACTGACGTCGGCCTGCATTGCTGCAGAATTTCATTCAGAAGATACGACCCCTCGGTGCATGTGACCACATCCAATCTTCTCATGTTGCTGGGGGAATCAGATGCTCTGGTGCCTTGCGCCCTCCTGTTCTCTGTTTTTAAGGAAAGCCTATTGGGTGACTTTCTCAAACACAATCAACTCAGATGCTTAAAAATGTGTTTGGGGGGAGTGTAAGGTTGGGGGGGGGGGTGTTTATGAAGCAAAACAGTGCAATTTTCTTCAGATGCAGAAAATCCAGTGCATAAACAGCATCACACCTGATTACAGTGGTACCTCAGGTTACATACGCTTCAGGTTACAAACTCCGCTAACCCAGAAATAGTGCTTCAGGTTAAAAACTTTGCTTCAGGATGAGAACAGAAATCGGGCTCCGGCGGCGTGGCAGCAGCTGGAGGCCCCATTAGCTAAAGTGGTGCTTCAGGTTAAGAACAACTTCAGGTTAAGTACGGACCTCTGGAATGAATTAAGTACTTAACCTGAGGTACCACTGTACTTAACACAGGCCTCTTCTAGGGGAGCATAATTTGCGTGAGCTAATGTTCCTTATGCAGGTGGCACTGTGGTCTAAACCACTGAACCTCTTGGGCTTCCCGATCAGAAGGTCGGTGGTTCAAGTCCCCACGACGGAGTGATCTCCCGTTGCTCTGTCCCACCTTCTGCCAACCTAGCAGTTCGAAAGCATACCAGTGCAAGTAGATAAATAGGTACCACTGCAGCAGGAGGGTACATGGCATTTCTGTGCGCTCTGGTTTCCGTCATGGTGCCCCGCTGCACCAGCAGTAGTTTAGTCCTGCTGGCTACATGACCCGGAAAGCTGTTTGTGGACAAACACCAGCTCTCTCGGCCTGTAGAGAGATGAGTGCCACAACCCCATAGTCACCTTTGACTGGATTTAACCGTCCAGGGGTCCTTTACCTTTACCACATTGGAATGACTCCCTGGAGCAAGTGAAGGTTAAAGTGCGTGCACATTACGGACATAAGAAGACCGTTAGTCCGTCTAGCTCAGAACTGCTGGTACACTGACTGGCATTGGCTCTCCAGAGTTTTATTCCCAACCCTACTTGGAGATGGCAGGGGTTGAACCTGGGAGGGAGATACCACCTGCCCCCATGGCAATCCTTTCATGGGAGCCACACAGAGTCAGAGGAACTCATCTCACTTTATTGGCTAAGGGAGCCAACATACAGCATCCGGGTCATGTGGCCAGCATGACTAAGCCAAACCATGACTAAGCAAACCAGAGCAGTGCAGGGAAACACTGTTTACCTTCCTGCCAGACCGGTACCTATTTATTTACTTGCACTTTTGAACTGCTAGGTTGGCAGGAGCAGGGACCGAGCAACGGGAGCTCACCCTGTCGTGTGGATTCAAACTGCCGAAGATACCTCTCTTAATTGTGGAATTAGGTTGGAACAAACAGCTGGGTTTTTAACAGCTATTTAAAACATCCAGCTAAACCACAAAGCCTAGGGCTTGCCGATCAGAAGGTTGATGGTTCGAATCCCCCTGACGGGGTGAGCTCCCATTGCTCAGTCCCTGCTCCTCCCAACCTAGCATTTCAAAAGCACGCCAAAGTTCAAGCTGTACGCCGGCTCCCTCGGCCAATAAAGCGAGATGAGCACCGCAACCCCAGAGTCAGCCACGACTGGACCTAATGGTCAGGGGTCCCTTTACCTTTTTAAAACATCAAACAAGGGCAAGTTCCTTCCATTGGCCATGAGACCAGTCATTTGATGTTCTGGGAGCAATAATCCCCTTCCTTTGCTAAGCAGCACAAAGAGGGATGCGTGTGGCGCTGAGCCTAGGGCTTGCCAGTTGGAAGGTTGGCGGTTTGAATCCCTCAAAGTGCAAGTAGATAAATAGGTACCGCTCCGGCAGGAAGGTAAATGGTGCTTCTGGCTCTGGTTTCGCCAGAAGCTGTCATGGCTAAAATGGCCGCTGTTCTTTTAATGCGAATAAAGCTGGGTCTGCATGACTCAGCGGCCTGCACCAGGTTGTATATATAGAATGAGAAATGTTAGTTTGTTGCTGAGGTTGGGTTGGTTGGTTGGTTTGTGAAAGCTGGTAGTGTTGTTGTGTGTCAGTCAATTTTGCACAAGGACTTTTAAGAATTAAACTCTGCAAGGATATTCTTGTGGACTCTTTTATGCCAACAAGGGTCTGAGGACCAGGCTGAGAAGACAAAGGGAGGTCAGAACCCTTTCCTTCTTTTTTGTTTTTTACAAACACTGACAGAAGCGGCTTAGTCATGCTGGCAAGATGACCTGGAAAAACTGTCTGCGGACAAACGTTGGCTCCCTCGGCCAGTAAAGTGAGATGAGTGCCTCAACCCCAGAATCGTCTGTGACTGGACTTAACTGTCAGGGGTACTTTATCTTTACCTTTTTACAAAGAGGGAACCCTCCCCAGCTTTGGACTATAGTTACAGTTGGTATGTGGCCGCCAGAGCATTGGCCAAGGGAGAATGTTGCCCTTCAGTCAATAAAGGTTAGCCATCCCTTTTTAAGGAACGTATCACTTTTTTTAAAAAAAACCCAAACCCTTTCAGGCACAAATTCCTGGTCTCTTTGATGCCAACAGCAGTGAGCTGCTTTGGGATGAAGGGGCCAAGAGGTCTTCCTCCTGGCTGTTTCTGCCAGCTATCCCAGTTTCTCCACAACTGAGTATATTTCCATTTAATTTCACTTCTTCTCCCATTCCTTTATGCCATATCTTTATGTTTCAGTCCTCACCTTCACCATTCATTTAGATCAGTATTATACAAAAGTCATGTCTTCCCTCGAAAGTATCCTGGGAACTGCAGTTTGTTGAGGGTGCTGAGAGTTGATAGGAGACCCTTATCCCCTCACAGTGCCTCATTTTCCAAAGTGGCTGAACAATAAATTCCTCTTCCCAGGGAACTCTGGCAACTGTAGCTCAAGGGCAGGTGGGCAGGGCAGGGGTCTTCTAACAACACTCAGCACCCTTAAAAAACTACAACTCCCAGGATTCCTTAGGGGGAAGCCACAGTGGCTTGATAGTGCTTTAAATGTCTGGTACAGATGGGGTCTAAGTTGTAAGTCATGGCATGGAACTGTTCTGTTTCCCACTTTCTTACAGCAAATAGCTGGTTTTTATTATGTTTCCCTTATGGCAGAATAATGAAACCAACGGGGCTCCTTAATTTTGAAAGGTTGGCCTGACACCAATCCTCAAGAGAGTTTTTTCTTGCCGTAGTCCAGACTGGCCTGCAAAGATTGCCGACTTTCTCATGAATATTCAAAACCCAATTTGTTCCTTGAAGCATTTCAGTGTCAGAAGAAACAAGCAAAAAAGCATCTGCTAACTTTTAATTCTGTAGGCTTTGTTTGTACTGGTTTGTACACAATCTGGGCTAACACCAACATAATATTCAACGAGTCTAGCTATATGTTACAATAAACATATAGCATGCAGGTACACATGTGTGTGTGTGTGTGTGTGTGTTTAGACAATACAAAGTGGTACAGTATTGTAGTATTGTCTTCCTGAAACCCTTCTCCCAGTTTTATTCCCTTGCAAAAGAGGCTTCAATTTTTCTACCTTCTTCTCCTGGGACTTCAGAAGTTCTTCAGGATGTTGTTGGGTGATAGGATTTGAGCTTACCTTATCACTGAAAAGTGGCTGAGTGTGGAATCATGGAGGAGTTCAGCAATATCTGTTGTTGTTGTTGTTTAGTCGTTTAGTCGTGTCCGACTCTTCGTGACCCCATGGACCAGAGCACGCCAGGCACTCCTGTCTTCCACTGCCTCCTGCAGTTTGGTCAAACTCATGCTGGTAGCTTCGAGAACACTGTCCAACCATCTCGTCCTCTGTCGTCCCCTTCTCCTTGTGCCCTCCATCTTTCCCAACATCAGGGTCTTTTCCAGGGAGTCTTCTCTTCTCATGAGGTGGCCAAAGTATTGGAGCCTCAGCTTCACAATCTGTCCTTCCAGTGAGCACTCAGGGCTGATTTCCTTCAGAATGGAGAGGTTTGATCTTCTTGCAGTCCATGGGACTCTCAAGAGTCTCCTCCAGCACCATAATTCAAAAGCATCAATTCTTCGGCGATCAGCCTTCTTTATGGTCCAGCTCTCACTTCCAAACATCACTACTGGGAAAACCATAGCTTTTACTAGGACCATAAGTTCCTGGTATGGTCTTGCGAAAAGAATTTTAAGGTCTTAGATATATATTAAATGTTCATAAATGTACCAACCAAGCATGTACATAGATCAACACAGGAAGACCGACCTGAAACCATTTTAATGGGTGACAGACTATCAGGAAAGGCAATCAGATAACCCGGCAGACAGGAAAAACAACATTCAAATTTCTGTTTTAGACCACCTTTTCTGTGATGTAGGTATGTGGGAGGTGGTCTTGGATTACACCCCTTTTGTGATGTATATATGATGCATGGAGGGGTGGTCTTGAGCTCCAGGGCAGGGAACTTAAAATGTCTATATAAGGGCAGGCACACCTTAGTTCTATGTTCCTCCTCCCTCCTGCGTGTGGTGAGTGAGGACCCTGTTGCAACAGATCAATAAAAATCAGGCTTACTAGCTGCTTTGCTTCTCAATATTCTCTGGTTGGCCTCTGTTATTTTCTCCTACCAATAGGGAACCTATGTAAGGACTCTATTTGGACTCTTGGATACCCCATAAGGGAAAAAAGGGCAGATTTTTGTTTACAACAGTCTCCATCCAAATGCTCGGTAGTTGTTCTCCAAAGACAAAAAATCCCAGCTTGATTGCTGAGATCATCTGCAGAAATCATCGCTGGCCATTTCTTGAGTTGGCAAGGCTCATGTGACAATAAGAAACCAAGTCTTTAATGTCATTGGCCCAGTATTGCAGAATACCCTGTTTCAATTTTCAAACGCCTGTTAAAACCTTTCCTATTCCATCAGGCTTGGACGGGTGATTAAGAACACATCTTTCCACAATATTTAGCTGATTTCTGATTTCAACTTTTTATATGCTTTATATTGTACAATTGTTGTAAAGCGCTCTCATTTCTTTTTATGACTAGCAGTATATAAATTTACTTCCTTTTTTGGTAAATATATAAGAAATAAGCGAGCCGCTTTTGAAAGCCGCCATCATCCTTCTTTAAAGCAAGAAGGAGAAACATTTTAGAAAACATTATTGTAGGCACTTACTGGTTTACAGGAGGTTAAAAGAAGTTAAGATTCGCAAAAGGAAGACAGGAAAGAACATGAAAGCTTTTGATAATTGAAGATGGAAAGAGTTATACCTTGCACTTTTCCTACCTGTGGTTCCTTTCTTTCTGGTTTCCTTTTTTAAGAAATAGAAAAAGGAAAGGAACCTCAAGAAAGAGTGCTTCTTCCTTCCTTCCTTCCTTCCTTCCTTCCTTCCTTCCTTCCTTCTTTCTTTTCTTTTCTTTTCTTTTCTTTTCTTTCTAAAATTCTTTTCTATTAAAGATGACTCTGATACAAAACAAACAAATAAACAAGGAAAAGTACATATGGCGTCTCCACTTTCAATTCATATAGTCTTTTTCACAGTTTGTTTACATTCAGTGTGAGATGCTATTGGCAAAGACATTGGGGGGAAAGAGAGGGGAGAGAGAGGGAGGGTGGAAAATGGGAGGGGGATATAATGATCTTTCATTCTATTGCATAGTGCAGGTTTTTTGTGTCAGCCTCACGTGGGTAGGTCCTTTACTTATATATTTATTTTTATCGGCATTGTGAGAGATTGTGGGGAGGCGGCCCAGAGCTTGGCTGTTTGCATTTGGTTATTTGTAGTATGGTTTGTTTGCTTACGTAAGGAAAATGTGAGGTACTGGGGAACAGCAGCTGAAGACTTGGATGACTGGCTTAAATCACTATGTTTAAGTCAGATCTTCGACCTCACACCTGCACAGTTTCCTCTCAATCTCACCGAGAGTCAAAACAGATGGGATGCTGAATGCATGAAAGCATTTAAAGCATCCACTTCTACTATCAAAACAGGAGTTTTGCATATGGGCAGAGAGCAGGAGCATCTTAGATCCAAGGTAACATCGCAGCCTGAAAGGACCTCAAGGTCATCTGTCCCCATCCAACACTTCTCTGGTTAGTATTGATCTGCCAATCAGTAGATGAATAGATGTTGGCTCTTTTTGAGAATTATTTCTTCATGCAATTAACATTGCTTGAGTGTAACAGAAAGGGGTTGTGCCTACTAGATGGCGCCAGATTTAGGTCTGATGAGGCCCAAAGCTACTGAAGGTAATAGAGCCCTTTATATGTCCAGTTGTCCTTTGTCAACAACAAATTGTCGCTGTTTTGTGTTGAAAATATGCTATATGGTAATATATGGACCTAATAAGCATCTTAAAAAGTAGAGACATCAGCCTGCCAACAAAGGTCCATATAGTAAAAGCCATGGTTTTCCCAGTAGTGATGTATGGAAGTGAGAGCTGGACCATAAAGAAGGCTGATCGCCGAAGAATTGATGCTTTTGAATTATGCTGCTGGAGGAGACTCTTGAGAGTCCCATGGACTGCAAGAAGATCAAACCTCTCCATTCTGAAGGAAATCAGCCCTGAGTGCTCACTGGAAGGACAGATCCCGAAGCTGAGGCTCCAATACTTTGGCCACCTCATGAGAAGAGAAGACTCCCTGGAAAAGACCCTGATGTTGGAAAAGATTGAGGGCACAAGGAGAAGGGGACGGCAGAGGACGAGATGGTTGGGCAGTGTTCTCGAAGCTACGAACATAAGTTTGACCAAACTGCGGGAGGCAGTGGAAGATAGGAGTGCCTGGCGTGCTCTGGTCCATGGGGTCACGAAGAGTCGGACACGACTAAACGACTAAACAACAATAAGCATTTAAAGTCATTTGCGCATCTTGCCATGCAAACAGTCCATGCAGAGTGTAGGCATCCTATATATCAGGCATCCCCAAACTCGGCCCCCCAGATGTTTTGGGACTACAACTCCCATCATCCCTGACCACTGGTCCTGGTAGCTAGGGATGATAGGAGTTGCAGTCCCAAAACATCTGGAGGGCTGAGTTTGGGGATGCCTGCTATATATAGAAATGAGCAAACCAGTGATATTTTAGGGAGCAGGCTAGCAGGCGGGGCCCATTACTTACATCATAGGAGCCTACACAACACAAATCACTGTTGCTGTATGTAGGTTTTATTTTATTTGTTTTTAATCTTATAATTTGGAAATGTACATCCAGGTTTTTTCCCCTTTAAATTTTTTGGGGGCCTCAAGAGAGTGGGGCCCAAAGCTATAGTTTGTTTAGCTTTTACAGTCATACCTCAGGTTAAATGTTCTTCAGGTTGAATGCTTTCAGGTTGTGCTCCATGGCAACCCGGAAGTAACAGAACACGTTACTTCTGGGTTTCGACGCTCACGCATGAGCAGATGGTCAAAATGACATCACACGCATGCATAGAAGTGGCAAATTGCGACCTGCACACGTGCAAACGTGCAGACGCGGGTTGTGTTTGCTTCTGGATGCTTACGGGGCTCCGTAACAGATCCCGTTCGTATCCAGAGGTACCACTGTATGTAAATCTGGCACTGCTGCTATACCTGCCATTAGACAAAGGCAAAGGACCCCTGGACAGTTAAGTCCAGTCAAAGACGTCTATGGGGTTCAGTGCTCATCTCGCTTTTCAGGCCAAGGGAGCTAGCCTTTGTCCACGGCTTTCTGAGTTATGTGGCCAGCAGGACTAAACCACTACTGGTGCATGGAGGACTGTAATTATCCGCCCGCCCACCCCGGCCAGACTGGCTATATGCACTAAGGTCTGCAGTGGGGAACCCTGCTAGATGTGCATAGGCTCTTCCTAAGGGACACGGGTGGCGCTGTGGTCTAAACCACTGAGCCTATTTGGCTTGCCGATCAGAAGGTCGGTGGTTCAAATCCCCGCAACGGGGTGAGCTCCCATTGCTCTGTCCCAGCTCCTGTGAACCTGGCAGTTTGAAAGCACACCAGTACAAGTAGATAAATAGGTACTGCTGCAGCGGGAAGGTAAATGGCATTTCCGTGCACTCTGATTTCTGTCAGGGTGTTCTTTTACACCAGAAGTAGTTTAGTCCTACTGGCCACATGACCCAGAAAGCTGTCTGTGGACAAACACCAGCTCCCTCAGCCTGAAAGCAAGATGAGTGCCGCAACCCCATAGTTGCCTTTGACTGGACTTAACCGTCCAGGGGTCCTTTACCTTTACCTTTAACCTAGGCTCTTCTTGAGACAGGAATCTTAGCAGAACCAGCTAGTAGCTATCTAACCAGATTCTAACATATTCTCTAGCATGCTCGTAAAGCCCAAAGATTCTGTCTCCGTCTAACACCTAGTAATCAAATCATCTTTGAAATCGAGCTAGGTTAAGAGACTCGTATTCAGAGGAAAATCAAACAGAACACCCATTGAAGTGTAGGTTGCTTGGGTGATTCCGCGAGGAAGGGAAAAAGAGTGAGTGCAAAAATCTGGTTTGAAAGTTACAGCTACAATATTTTGATTGAATTGTTTTCATCTGTTTCTTAATAATGAGTCACGCACTCCCGAGAGAGATTGATCTGTGGAGCCTGGCATTCCCTTCGCAAAAGAGCACACTTGGAAAGACAGCCATGCGCTAGCGGAGCCAATGGGCCGTGGCATTTTCTAAGCGACTGCATATTTATGGGGAGAGGCGGCACTACAGCCACAGCCAACTCAACAATCGATTGATGCTGAAGAGTCTGAAATCAATCACAAGCAGATGGGAATATTTGGGAGTGGGAATCGAGATTGAAAAGAGGGAGGCAGAGAGAGAGAGAGAGAGAGAGAGAGAGAGAGAGAGAGAGCGCATATAT
The DNA here is from genome assembly GCF_951804945.1 of Podarcis cretensis. NCBI lineage: Eukaryota > Metazoa > Chordata > Lepidosauria > Squamata > Lacertidae > Podarcis > Podarcis cretensis. Next base: position 82,612,478 of record NC_137176.1, read on the forward strand.
TCAAGAAAAGAGAGTAAACGAGGTTTTCGTTATGGTGGGGAAAATATATACATCAAATGATCCTAGTTCTTAGTGAATATTTGATATGGTTTAGGTAGAAGGAGAGTACCTTTTCCAGAACACCTGACCCAGTTCTCTCTTTTGCTAACATGGGTGGCTTGGCCCAAAGAGTGAGAAGGGCATTCATGGTGCTACTTGCAGTCTTACTTTGGCTAGCAAGGGTCCTGACATAATAATAATAATAATAATAATAATAATAATAATAATAATCATCATCATCATCATCATCATCATCATCATCATCATCATCCCCGTGATGGGGTGAGCTCCTGTTGCTCGGTCCCAGCTCCTGCCAACCTAGCAGTTAAAAATCACGTCAAAGTGCAAGTAAATAAATAGGTACCGCTCTGGTGGGAAGGTAAATGGTGTTTCCATGCGCTGCTCTGGTTTCATCAGAAATGGCTTAGTCATGCTGGCCCACATGACCCAGCAGCTGTCTGCGGACAAACGTCAGCTCCCTTGGCCAGTAAAGCAAGATGAGTGCTGCAACCCCAGAGTCGCTCACGACTGGACTTAACTGTCAGGGGTCCTTTACCTTTATAAAGCTACACCAGATCCAAACTTTGTTCAGCTGGCTGAGCCCCAACTGGATAAACAAGTTATGCATCCCTGGCTGAGCCAGGGTTGAGGACTTGATGCAAGCTGAGCTTGGCTGAGCTGGGACTCGGCCAGCTGAGCTGGAGATCCACTGCATCCGAAGGTGATCCCATCAGCTCTTGTCATAGGATTACCCCAAATCCTGGATGTGGTTGAGTGGGTGTTCTTCTCTTGCTTCCCATTTCAATAGGGGATCTAGAAATTGCACACCTCGTGAACTTACAAACCCTTCTCCAGTTTCTCCCATTTGTATGGAATGTTGTGTACATTGGAGAATTCCTGGAGATAAAAACATGAAAATATCCCTTCTCATCAGCTTCACTGTTGCTTTTCTCACTTTCTCTCTTTCTCTCTCTTAGTGTAGGCACTATGGAAATGGAATACTCTAGAGACTAAGAACCAATTTACCAAGCTATAAATATTCTTCCTGGGGAATCACAAAATAATAATAATAATGATGGGACATGAGATTACTTTTTTTAAAAAAACATCTTTAAGGAAACCTTCACTATAAGTGTACCAAATATTATCTAGGGTTGCTTTCCTCCATTCTTTCTTCAATCTGCCTGAATTTTTGCACCATTTGGTGGGGCTGTTGAGGATGAGATTTTGTCTTTTTTTCTTTTGTTTCCAAGTCATCGTGGGAAATGTAAGCACTCTTCTTCTTCTTAATTTCCCCACGGTTGCCCATCGCAAGGAAAATGTGCAGCCATCAAGCACTCGAAAAGATATTTTAAAAGTTTGTCGGTTTCATTTTTTCCCGCCACGCAAATGGAAATAGCTTGAAAGAGATCCTGTAGCGCTTCTAATTAAGCGCTTCCTCCGAGGATGAGAGCCGTTACAGGATGCTTAACGTATGCTCAATCGGTGCCAAAAGCTAATTAAAAGATATGCTAATTTAAGTGGGCCGGGAAGCTCAGGGGGATTGGTAATTATTATTATTTACTGAGCCCCACGGTGTTTCTTATTGCGCCATGACAGCATGGCAATTTAGGTACCATGACTTAAACACAGAAGGGGGGCTGGGGGGGGAGTGTGTGTGGATCCATACCAGAGGCTGGTTAAGTGCTTGGGAGGAAGGAAAGCTTGGGAGCTGGAAACATGGAGGCACAGTCCTGTTGGCCAATGTGGGAGAAAATCCCATTTAAGGGTTTGATATGGAAGCTCACGCCCAGTTTCCAACTGTTCAAGTTTTATTCAGTGACTCATGACAGGACAGAATCTGGAAAGTCTGTAACAGCTCTCCATTAGAACCTGAACTATTCATCACTAGCGCTTTCCAGACAAAGGAATGAGCACCACAGATAGTTAACTCTCTATTGCCAAACACTTACAATCACTGCTATAGCTCTGGACACCTATGCATGCTAATCAAGCATCTAGACAGCTGCTTCCAGGTCTACACCCTATGAATCAATTGCAGCAACAGGAGACCACCAGTTTATGTACCTTCCTCCAACAGGCTGCACACACGCAGCTGGAGTCCGCACCTGCGTGGCGACTTCCTCTGTTCAAAATGATTTACAGATGGCATTTACAGCAGTCATGAAATTAAAAGACGCCTGCTTCTTGGGAGAAAAGCAATGACAAACCTAGGTAGCATCTTAAAAAGCAGAGACATCACCTTGCCAACAAAGGTCTGTATAGTTAAAGCTATGGTTTTCCCAGTAGTGATGTATGGAAGTGAGAGCTGGACCATAAAGAAAGCTGATCGCCGAAGAATTGATGCTTTTGAATTATGGTGCTGGAGGAGACTCTTGAGAGTCCCATGGACTGCAAGAAGATCAAACCTCTCCATTCTGAAGGAAATCAGCCCTGAGTGCTCACTGGGAGGACAGATCGTGAAGCTGAGGCTCCAATACTTTGGCCACCTAATGAGAAGAGAAGACTCCCTGGAAAAGACCCTGATGTTGGGAAAGATGGAGGGCACAAGGAGAAGGGGACGACAGAGGACGAGATGGTTGGATAGTGTTCTTGAAGCTACCAGCATGAATTTGACCAAACTGCGGGAGGCAGTGGAAGACAGGAGTGCCTGGCGTGCTCTGGTTCATGGCGTCATGAAGAGTCAGACACAACTAAACAACAACAACAACAAAATACTCGCTAAGATGTATAAGACTGAATCAGATAAGTGCTGGAGATGCATTGAAGTTGAGGGAATGTTCTTTCATATGTGGTGGACCTGTAAAAGGGTAAAAGAGTATTGGGAAATAATCCACAATAAATTTTAAAAATGTTTAAAAGTACCTTTCACACACAAAAAAACCCAGAGTCCTTTTTTGTTGGGGATAATTCAGATGGAAATTCCCATGTGTCAAAAAAGGTTATTTATGTATGTCACTACTGTGGCCCATGTTTTGTTGACCCCCAAATGGAAAACGATTGCGGTCCCAACTAAAGAAGAATGGCAACTTAAACTGATGGAATATGCACAGCTTTCGGACTTAACATACAGAACAAGAGAGCAAGAAGAACATACATTTAAAGAAGATTGGAAAACGTTTATTGGATATATGGGGGAAAGTTGTGTACACTTGCAAACTTTGGCAGCGTAAAGGTAAATTCAACAGTGTAAATAAGTTTTGATGGATGTAATAATGGAATACTGAATGGTTTAGTTTATGTAAAATGTGTAGGGATTTATGGTATGCAAATTGCACCATGGAAAGAGAAGAAGGGAAGTGACTGGTATTTTAAGGTTGTTTAAATAAGTATTCTAAATTGTAAAACAGAAAATCTAATAAAAATTCTCTCTCTCTCTCTCTCTCTCTCTCTCTCTCACACACACACACACACACACACACACACACATCCTCTGTTCATTCCTTTTCGGTGCTCTGACGCTTCCCTTGTCTCTGACTTTTGCCTCCTGGCTGGTACAGATCCCCACAAATCACTCAGCTCCTATCCTGAGTCAGACTCCAGACCCCGCCTTCCCCTGGTGCACACTTGTCACCATCCTGCCAGTCCCTAACTCTATTTAAGAAAATAATAATAATAATAAAATCCTTCCAGTAGCACCTTAGAGACCAACTAAGTTTGTTATTGGTATGAGCTTTCATGTGCATGCACACTTCTTCAGATACACTGAAACAGAAGTCACCAAACCCTTATATAACACCATCACTGGACCCAACAACATCACACATACCATCTCAGGACTATTTAATTGCTCATCTTCTAACATTGTGTATGCCATCAAATGCCAACAGTGGCCTTCAGCTCTCTATATTGGACAAACAGGTCAAACCCTATGCCAAAGGATAAATGGACATAAATCTGATATCAGGAATCACAAGACAGAGAAACCAGTAGGAGAACACTTCAATCTCCCAGGACATTCTATACAAGATCTCAAAATAGCTGTCTTATTACAAAAGAATTTCAGAAATAGACTGGAAAGAGAAATTGCTGAATTGCAACTTATTGCCAAACTTAAAACCATGGAGAGACCAGGTCTGAATAGAGACACTGGATTCTTATCTCAATATACATGATGTAGCTATTTTTAGCCATCTCACCCCTTCCTTTTTCCTGTAAGACCAACTGCAGTCGTTAACAGTCATCAACAGGTTTACCACACCTATCAGCCAATCACCCATTCCGACCACCCTTCTGAGTAATACCCCTCCCCACCCTCTCACTATATATAAGGGGCTGGTGACTTCTGTTTCAGTGTATCTGAAGAAGTGTGCATGCACACGAAAGCTCCTACCAATAACAAACTTAGTTGGTCTCTAAGGTGCTACTGGAAGGATTTTTTTTTTTATTTTGTTTCGACTATGGCAGAACAACACGGCTACCTACCTGTAACCAGAACTATTTAAGAAAACATACATCACCGTGACAGTTCCATCCTATCTCCAGCCACTTTCTACCATCCCATTGTCCTAACATCTGTCATCCAGCCACAGTCCTTGAGATTCAACTTCACTCAGCTGAGTGTTTAATTACCTGGGTCTTCTTTTTGCCCCCCTTTTGGAAGACGAGGACAACCTTTGCTCACCTCCAGTCCACAGGAACCTCACCTGTTCTCCATGAACCTGGGTGAAGTTCATCAGGCCCTGGTATCACCTGTGGGTACCTGCCCTGGCAGAAGTGACAGTGAGCCAGCACATTCCAGTTGTGTTATGTATTCAGTGGTCTGTGTTTGCCTGAGCTTGAGTCTGCACTAAGGATTCTGAGCTCCTGTGTTCTGATTTGATTCAAGATATCCAATCACAGAACATTTCAGGATTTGGGCCTCTGCCATTGGCCCTTGAACTCTGAGTCGTGATTCGCAGCTTGGAAGTTTAGACAGCCAATCACGTTGGGAGTGGGAGTGGCCCAGGCTTTCAGGAATGTATATAAGCAGTAGCTTTGCCCCTGTTTCCCAGTTATGGTGTTCAATAAAAGTTCTTGCTGTATTGCTGTGTCTTGCCTTGTGGGAACCCACCTACACTTCAAGTTGGGCCCCAGAAAACTGAGGCCCCATCCTGTAAGGTCATAAACCTCTGGTTGCATGTGGGGCCATTTAAATTTGGCATCAAATGTAAACCACACGGCTGGGTCAGATTTACACAAATCAGGACCTCCTGGTCATTCCTTTGCAAGCAGAGCTCACATTCAGCAATGTTCAAATTTGGCAGCCCAATGCAAACTATGTTGCTTTGGAGTCTGGGCCAGGAGCTCCCAACTGGTGCTGAATGCAAGCTGTGTTTTGCAAGCCATGGTTGCTTTCTGCCTGGGTCTGATCCACTTGGGAGCACCCAAATGCTTGCATGGCTTGCATCTGATGCCAAATTTAAGCAGCACCAAACGCAAACAACATTTGCAAGAGAACAATGGGAAGTTAGGGCAGCTTCTTAAGTTCAGATGTCTAGAAATTATTCTGTTTCCCCTTGTCACTTGACATAACACAATAGCATCCCCATTACTTCAAGTACTCCATGACAATTTCTCTTTGGGGATTTGGAGATATGTTTTAGTCTGGTAATTATTAAATTCCTAGAGCTATGAAAAACAGCATGAATTCCTGTCGTAGGCTGTACTTGCAAAGGGATGTCTTTGTTTCTATGGGTATGTCTTTTTCTTTCCTCCTAATAGGGGAAAATATTGATACAGTTTGCTGAAACATAGGGGACACAATAGACTAGTCTGCAACAGCAATAACCTAGTCTCTAGCATCCTCCAAACACATGGCTTGGATTCAGGGGTCAGCAAACTTTTTCAGCAGGGGGCTGGTCCACTGTCCCTCAGACCTTGTGGGGGGCTGGACTATAATTTTTTTTGGGGGGGGTGAACGAATTCCTATGCCACACAAATAACCCAGAGATGCATTTTAAATAAAAGGACACATTCTACTCATGTAAAAACATGCTGATTTCCGGACCGTCCGCGGGCCAGATTTAGAAGGCGATTGGGCCAGATCCGGCCCCTGGGCCTTAGTTTACCTACCCATGGCTTGGAATCTTTTCTGTCTTTCCTATATTCATCAAATCAGACTTGTTTCCCATTCTGACCTTTCAAAATCTTTTCCTCCCCGATGTTATGTGTATCGCTGGAGGACTTTAATCATGTCTGGAAATATACAATTTCCAACACAATAGAACGCTTAGCAGAGAAATGGGTCACTAGAGAGGAGTACTCTGGAGAGAGGAGGGGGGGAAAAAGAAAGAAATTAGCAAGTGAATTTGTGAACTCGTCTTAAGCATGTAAGAATTGATCAAATATTTTGGTTCCTTCTAGAACTCCCGTCCCACTTTCTCTTGCAAATGGTGAGCCTCAGGTCTGGGTGGCACATTATATAGCCTAGCATTGCTATATTTTTCAGGGTTTAGCCAGGGCTGTGGGTGGCTGAACCCAAATCTAGATTTAGAGAATGTGCTTTCCAGCTTAGCATACCCCAAAGGCAGTGAAGTGATCTGGTGCTTGATATGCAGCTGGGAGGTGGAACTAATCTGTTGAAGGGTAGGAACGGGCAAATGTTTCTACTCCCTTTCACATGTTTTTACCCATAATTCTGTTCTGCTCCATTTCTGCATTAATCTGCCTTTCCTATATCTCATCAAAACACAGAATTGAATCCATCTTTACTCACAAAGTGCATATTGAAAACGTAAATTAAAATGGGTGTTTAATTTTATATTTTGTTTCACAGGGTGTATTTTCTCTCGCAATATGTAAGTAAATGTGTGTGTTTTTGCACTTAAGATGGGTATTTAAATACATGGATAAAGGTAAAGGGACCCCTGACCATTAGGTCCAGTCGTGACCGACTCTGGGGTTGCAGCGCTCATCTCGCTTTATTGGCCGAGGGAGCCGGCATACAGCTTTCGGGTCATGTGGCCAGCATGACTAAGCCACTGCTGGTGAACCAGAGCAGCGCACGGAAACGCCGTTTACCTTCCCGCCGGAGCGGTACCTATTTATCTACTTACACTTTGAGGTGCTTTTGAATTGCCAGGTTCGCAGGAGCAGGGACTGAGCAACGGGAGCTCACCCTGTCGCAGGGATTCGAACTGCCAACCTTCTGATTGGCAAGCCCTAGGCTCTGTGGTTTAACCCACAGCACCACCCGCGTCCTATTTAAATACATAGTCTGATGCAAATAAACTGCTGAAAATACATCTGTCTTGGGAGAGAATGGAGGCATTTGCCTTTGTGCGTTAGGTCAAACTGTTGGTAGGTTACAGCGTCTGCTGGTTTTATAAAGACTGGTGTGGGGGAGGCATGTTTTGTTGCAGCTGGGGCAGATGAAGGCGCCTGGTTGTGCTGCTGCTGCTGCACCATGAGCTTTCTTCTCTCTGCACTCCTCCCAGCCATCATTCCTCTTTCGGTCACTGCAACTGATGCACAACCTGTCTGTCTCCTGGCATGGCCGTCACCTGCTAGGGATTCCCACACAGTGGGGCTGATGTTGCCAGTCTTCATGTCACATTTGCTGACATCTTTGCAACACAGGGTTGTTCTGCCAATTGGCCTGGTGCCAGAAGCCAGCTGCCCATAGATCCTTGGTGATCTTGCCATCTTGGTGATCTAAGCCACAACAATCACGTGAATTCAAAATGTGGTGGATGGTTAAGCTATGACTCGAGCAGAAACCCCAGAGGTGCTGAGCGGGCCATTTTGTACAGGAATTAGCAAAAGATCTAAATTCCTAATGCATCCCTAGTAGAAAGCCAGGAAGCTGCTATTTACACAATCCAAAAGACTTTGTCCTGTCTGCTAATCACAGAGGCTAATGTTGCGTGACTCTGATTCTATTGACAGCTGACAAGGGTTTTGATGCTTCGCTACACACATCTTCAGATAGCGGGCGGAGCTCAGTTCTTTGCTCATGTTCCAGAGCCCCTGACCACCTTAAAGCCAGTGATTTGCATGATTGGCATTCACACTTAATAAATCTAAAGCAAGTATTTCTAAATGAAACTTTAGTACAGCATTAGCATCAGTGCTAATCAGATATATCTTCCATGCACATGCAAAAGGGGTGGAGAGGAAGAGATAATAACCTCCTTAATTTGTGCTCCTGAAAATGTCACCATTGTTCTATGTATTGCTTTCATGTGGTATTATTTGTGTATGGAAGATTTATGAGAGATTAGCAAATCATTTATGTTATGTGACGGGCTCAGATCTCTTTGTTATTGTCAGTTGACTCAATTGGTAATTCAATTCTCGGCGTCAGAAGAATATTTCATTCAGAATCCCTGTGCGAGAAGTTGTTAATGAGAGCTATGGTTCGGGTTTCCATAACAACATGTTGCCATCAGCCAACAAAAGGAATATTAGAACCAGTCTTGGCACAAAATGGACTCAGGTAGCATTAAGTGGCAACAAGAAGAACAAGGGACTTGTAGACAAAGGTGTGAGGGACACACAAACTCTACTAAGGCGAAGTTGTAAGAAAACCCTCTCGGGTATATTCGCCGCCTAATTTCACCTCCAGGCACATTGTGAGGTGAAATGGCAGCTTTTTCTCTCTCTAGGGTGAAACATATGAAGAATCTCAAGGGTAGAAAAATGTCTGACGAAGTGTTCAGACACGACAAATGAACCATGCACTTTAAAAACATCTTTTTAAAGTACCTGAGCTACCACACTCTTTTATTTGGTCCAACTCATAGGCCAGGAAACACTCTGTGCAGGGCAATTCCCCTGATCAAATTGCAGGCCTGGGGAGAATAGAAGGGTCCAGCCTAGGAGTGGATGAGAAATTCAATGCAGTTTGCATTTAAAGGCAAACCCATCCAATTTGCACTTTCCTGAACAATACACAAACCAAAACGAAATTTGCATGCCTCTGAATCTTGCAGTGCTGTTCTCCAGCTAAGTAATGCGTGTGAAAATAGATATACAAGGGTAAGGACTAATTTAGTTAAAACCAGTCCTATTTTTCTAGAAAAAGAGGTGCCGGAACTTACCGTGAATGCCCCCTTGTTCTCTTATAATGGTGCCCACCTGAGAGGTGCTGGAACTGAGTTCTGGAGAGTTCCAGCTGAAAAAAAAAGCCCCAGTTAAAACATTTTGGGAAGGATGGAATAAATGAAAACAATTCTTTAAGAAGATAGTTAAAAATAATTGTGTTCAGTATCAGGAGTATAAATGATGATAATTATAATAATCTTCTTGTATTTTACAGTGTGGTGGTTTGTTTGATTTTTCTGTTTAATTGTATGTTTGTTTACTTGTATGTACGTCTGTTTTCTCATAAATGTATTTATTTTAAATTAATAAAGATACATTTAAAAAAGGAGATAGTTAAAAAGACTCTTCTTAAAAACCTAAAAACTCCCTTAAAAGAATCAAGTCTTCACAAAAGTTAAATGACCTAAGAAAGTCTTTAAAAGAATCCTTCCAAAAGAATTTTAAAATTATAATATAACACCTGAGAAGTTTTAGGTAAAAGCTTTCGTATGCATGCACACTTCTTCAGATAAAAGTGTATATACACGAAAGCTTCTACCGAAAACTACTCAGTTGGTCTCTAAGGTGCTACATTATAATTTTTAAATATAAGCCACAGCTCTAAAGATAGCAGAAAGCATGAATTGCAAAAGCACTGTATTTCCTCCCAAAATGAAAATTGGTGAACATTCTTTGAAATATTAGAAGGTAATCTAAATTAGAGATGGAGTGACCCGATTTATATTGGGCTCATCTTACTGGCATCAATGCGAACAACCAATGCTTTTTTTCTATTAAAAAAATGTTTAGGGGGTACTCTCATTTTCCTACTCATATTGAAATACTGTCCCTCAATGAGGCCAAACTTAGATTCACAAAATGTTTAGGGGTGTATGCACCCCTTGCCCCCCCAAAAAACCCCCACTGTTTTTTCAGTCTGCAGATTCCATTTTTTGTGGGATGGTCGTAAATGCTTTGGGCTTGCTCGATCTCAAACCCCAGATGCACTCACAGTTTTGAATTTACACTTGCAGAAAACTATCCCCTCTTGCAACTAATTAGGACTGCGACAAGAAACGTTATTTGGTTAATCGCATGTCTCTTAAGTGATTGATCTGTTGAGTAAATTTGCATATGGAATAATATTTCTGAAGCAAGAAGCATGCTTCCTTTATTATTTCAACGAGGCATAAATGAGGCACAGAGCAGGAAACATAACAGAAAAGACTGTGATAGAGAAGAGGCAAGGAAATGTCTCTTTAAGGAGGCCACCCTATGGCAAGATCCACTGTTTAGGATGGAAAGCATCTTAGCTGGAATTATCTCCAGAGCCACTTCCGAACTGGAGAGGAGGGGGGGGGTTGCGGGTCCACGCCCTCCCCATGCACGTGGGGGGCTGACTCACAGCCCCCGTGAGAATGACGGAATCCTCGGGGGCATCATCTCCCTGCTTAGCCAATTGGCTGGTCAGGGAGGTCTGGCCCAGGCTATTTATGCCCGTCACGCCCGAGGACCGCCCTCTCTTCGCCTCTCCAGCTGATCAGGTTTCCAACCCACCTACCCTTTAGTTTACTGCTCTGATCTTGCTATTGATTCTGGTTGGTCGCCGTCAAGGGGCCTGGTAGGAATTTTTTCCACTTGGCAAATTGGCACCTGCCATTTGGTTTTTCGCCCACCTCGCAGCAAATCGTCACAACTTCTCGGCATTGGAGGTTAGGCATTGGTAGGGGTATTGTTATGCAAATGAGGGGGAAAGGAAGTGCCATCACCTTCCACCAAAGCAAAGGGTAGTCCGGTAAAGGATTCTGGGGAGCGTTGCCTTTTCCAAAGCCTATGGAGGTGTGGGCCTAAGGCACGCCCCCAAGCGGTGAGCCCGGGGGAGCTCCTAGTCGATGTACATCAGTTGATGTACATTAACCACCTACTGGTGGTTAACCCTTACCGGTCTTCAGTCAAATGGGCTGAAGCCAGTTAGCTGATAGGACCAATGCCTAAGCCAATACCGCTCAATTCCTGCAATCAATAAAGTTGTGGACGTTTTCGCCCATTAACCTTAAATACCGTGTTCTGTGTCTTTCTTTCCTAAGGAGGGAAGGGGATTTGCCACGCAATCCCTGCTTAGCCAAAGATAGGCTGGCATAAATTGGCCCCTGACTTGGCCACAGTGATTCATGCGACGGTCATCTCCAGGCTTGACTACTGTAATTCGCTCTACGCGGGGCTGCCCTTGAAGCTGTCCCAGAAACTCCAGCGGGTGCAGAATGCTGCAGCGAGGCTCCTCACGGGGTCTCTGCCATGGGAGCATATTCACCCAGTGCTTTTCAAGCTGCACTGGCTCCCGGTGGAGTACAGGGTCAGATTTAAGGTGCTGCTTTTGACCTTTAAAGCCCTTCATGGCCTAGGACCCTCGTACCTACGGGACCGCCTCTCCTGGTATGCCCCACGGAGAGCCTCAAGGTCCATAAATAGCAACACCCTAGTGGTCCCGGGCCCTAAGGAAGTTAGATTGGCTTCGACCAGAGCCAGGGCCTTTTCAACTCTGGCTCCAGCCTGGTGGAACGCTCTGCCTCATGAGACCAGGGCCCTGCAGGATCTGATTTCTTTCCGCAGGGCCTGTAAGACAGAGTTGTTCCGCCTGGCCTTTGGCTTGAAGCCAATTTGATTCCCTCCCTCCCTCTTTTTTTTTCTTTTTTCTTTTCCTTCTCCTGCGATGAGGCTACATTTTATATTTTAATGTTCCATTATTTTAATGTTGTATTTTATTTTTGTTTTTAAGTTTGTAATCATTCATCTTGTTTTTATTATTGCTTATAAGCCGCTCTGAGCCCGGCCTTGGCTGGGGAGGGCGGGGTATAAATAAAAAATTATTATTATTATTATAAATTGCTCAACCTGGCTGAGCCAAGGCTAGTGTAAATCCAAATTGGGCTAGTAGTGGTTCTGGGGGCACAGTGAGGGCAGGCGGGGATGGGGCGGGACTTCATTTGTATCCTAACTCTTTCAGATCAGCCACGTGACCTTGCAAAAAGGTCAGTGTAAATCAACTACAGTCGTATCTTGGATCCCGAATGCCTTGTGAGTCAAACCTTTTGGCTCCCAAACGCCGCAAACATAGAAGTGAGTGTTCTGGTTTGCGGACGTTCTTTGGAACACGAATGTCCGAGGGAACTTCCGTGGCTTCCAATTGGCTGCAGGAGCTTCCTGCAGCCAATTGGAAGCCATGCCTTGGTTTCTGAATGTTTGGAAGTCAAATGGGCTTCCGGAACGGATTCTGTTCGACTTCCGAGGTACCACTGTACTATTTTAAAGGCTAATCCCCCTGCTGGTATGATCAGTTTGGCTGGTATGGGGTTTATGGCAGCTTGTCTTATGCCAGCTTCCTGGCACAGGATAACTCACTAAGATGGTCTTGTCAATTCCAAATGAATATTGTTACAAAAATTGGACTCTACTGCTATTCTCTGCTGAAGAACAGCAAGATTGTAAAAGGTAAAGGTAAAGGGACCCCTGACCATTAGGTCCATTCGTGGCCGACTCTGGGGTTGCGGCGCTCATCTCGCTTTATTGGCCGAGGGAGCCGGCATACAGCTTCCGGGTCATGTGGCCAGCATGACTAAGCCGCTTCTGGCGAACCAGAGCAGCGCACGGAAACGCCGTTTACCTTCCCGCCGGAGCAGTACCTATTTATCTACTTGCACTTTGATGTGCTTTCGAACTGCTAGGTTGGCAGGAGCAGGGACTGAGCAACCCTGTTTTGGGGATTCGAACAGCCAACCTTCTGATCAGCAAGTCCTAGGCTCTGTGGTTTAATCCAAGTGCCATCCACATCCCTTAGCAAGATTTTAGGGAGGTTCTATTAAAGATCCCCAGCTCTGACCGCAGAACTACAGCTCCCAGGGCTTACCATGAAAAATGAACGAGAGTTTAAATTTGTTGTCTAGACTTACACGTTTCAAGGGTGTTAGCCTCTTCATTGTTAATCAACATTCAGAACAGTACTGGTCCAAATTCAAAGAATCAATATGAGGAGAAGAAATCCTATCAATAATTCCACCAAATGGAGACAAAGTGAGAGGAGCTGCAGGAGAAGCATCATTAATTTTAGCGAGGTTAATGCTATGAACACACCTCTGTACAAGATGCAATTTATCTGCTGTGTCAATGCAACAGCAGGAGTGTTAAAAAATAGTTATTAGCAACATTTCTTCAGGTGAAAACAGCAAATCTTCTGCACTCCTTAAGACAGATGGAGGTGAGGTGATGTTGCAGATCTTACAGTTCTTGAGGAATAATCCTAGAACTGTAGAGATGGAAAAAAATATGAACAAATTCCTACGCCCCACGAATAACCCAGAGATGCATTTTAAATGAAAGCACACATTCTACTCATGTAAAAACATGCTGATTCCTGGACCATCCGCGGGCCAGACTGAGAAGGCGATTGGGCTGCATCTGGCCCCTGGGCCTTAGTTTGCCTACCTATGCATTGGTGTATCTTTGACTGAGCTGGGCTTGTGGACTTAAGGTGCTGATCCCAGAAGATCTGGTTATTGGATTGCCCCCTGTCAGGGGTGGAGGAAGGGGGTGCGGTGGGTGTGAGTACCCTGGGAGTCACCACTGAGGGTGTGTGTGACAAAATGCTGGGCGGTACTCACCGTGGGGCCTGCAGCATGCCCAAGTCATGCGTCTCTCCAGGGAGAGACATGGTGGCTCAGTCATGCGCAGGCTTCGACCTAGCCAAATGGTCTGCCCACTGTGTCCCCCCCCCACAGCCATGGGGTGGCTGAGTGGGAGGAGGCAGGCAGACTCCGGAGGCCCCACAGTGCACCCCGCCCTCACCCCGTCCCGATGGGTGGCTCGCCCTGGTCCTGGGCATGCCGCCCCATGCGTCCAAGCGGCTTCCTCCGCCATTGCCCCCTGTGTCCGTCAACATGACCCATTCCCTGTGAAGATGTTATTCTTCATCAAAGTGAGTGTCATTTCAGCCACTGGGACAGATAGCAAAGAAATGTGTCCTCATTTGGGGTTATATTTAATTGCAGTTTTTAATGTAAGCTGAGGTCATTTAATCTTCCAATAACTTACAAAAAATATATATATCACAAAGTATAGTGACGGTTTGGCACTGTCCTACTTCTTTAATCCTTTTCCTTACACAGAAGCGTGGGAAGTCTAGCGAGATTAAAGATAAGAGAACTAATAAATGTTTATGATTAAGTGCTGAAATTATATATATATATATATATGAGAGAGAGAGAGAGAGACTACTATGTTTGCAGCAGACACATAATTAATGCAAGATTAAAAACTTAATTTTCTACAGAATATAATGAAGGCCTAAAGCAAGAGCTCGCATTATTTGATAATTAAACCACAGACTTCACAGTATCCAGAAATACTGCCTGAAATTCTATATACTCTATGTTGGTGTAAATTGGACAAAATTGTGAAGTTGCACCAAGGCTGGATCTAGACACATCCAAAAAGTGTTTCAGAAAAACGCATTGTAAACTTCATAAAGGGAAATCACGTTGGCCAAAGCCGGGACTCCACAGCGCCACCTGGTGTCACGGTGTTGTAACACACATAAAGCACTTTTTCTTTACCAGTGTAGCTGAGTCCCAAGTGCTTCGTCCATGCCTGGATTCTGTTTAGAGTTACCATGCCAGCTGCCCTGGGTGGTTTAGAAACAATGCAAGGCTAAATGCCTGGAGCGTGGCTCATGCACCCTCCCTTTCTCTAAGGAATGTGTGTACATGCAGAGGCAGGTATAAAGCCAAGGATGAATTCAGCAGCAATGGCAGGAGTGTGAGGTTTGTGTGTTCAGACCCAGAGACCTACCCCCTAAATAAATTCACACATGACTCAAATTTTAGTTTTGGTTTTTGGCAGAATTTAGGCCACAACTTTATTGATTACAGAAGGTGAATGGTTGCATAGGCTCTGGTTTGACTAGCTCCCTGCACCCTTGCAGGCTGCGCTGACCCAGGGCACCAGCATAGGTCAGCCAAGGGTGAACACCTGGGAAGGTGAAAAGCCGGGATCAGACAATGTTCACCACCCAGATGCCCCCTGGACTCAGGTACGGGCACTACCCCCTCACAGGGGTTGACCAAACCATCGAGTCCCTGGATTCCTTTAACGGAATACCCTTCACATAGGGATGGCGAGAGCTTTCTCCCATCCTTATCACCTGAACCAGAGTCTATACGCTACCTTACAAGTTGTGACGATTTGCTACGTGGCAGGCGAAACCCAAATGGCAATAGCCAATCAGCCAAGTGGGGAAATTCCTACCATGCCCCTGTCGCAATGACAGATGACACAAGACGGCATAGCAAGGTCAATCGCAAAGCCCTAAAATTAGGGAGAGGTGGGTGCATGTTCCAGATGCATGAGCCGAAAGAGGAAGCTCTGGGTCACTTGCATGGGTATAAATAGGTCCCTCTATCCCTTTTGGACTGCACCCCATTGGTCAGATTGAACCCAGCATAGAGGGACTACCAATCAGTTGCTGTGGCAAACCAATCCAACCCACCCACAACACAGGAGGTCAGTCTCCAGGTCTCACCGCAACACGTGCTCTCTTTTAGGGAGGACATGATATAGCATGGTGAGCTAGCATGTTGAGGTGGTAGTTGATCTTTCTGTATACAGTCATACCTCTGGTTACATACCACTCTGGTTACGTAACTTTCAGGTTACGAACGTGGCAAACCCGGAAGTGTTTACTTCCGGGTTTGCCACACGTGCATGTGCAGAAGCGATCTGTGTGCTTCGTGCATGCGCAGAAGCGATCTGCACGCTTTGCGCATGTGCAGTAGTGGCACTCTACTTACGGACTTTATAAGACCATAAGAATGGTATTATAGTAGGTTAGTTCGTGACGTGCCAACATCTCTTAAAAGTTTACGTAGCTAGTGTGTTCATGCTTGTCTTGTGCTACAATACAATAAACACTTTATACTCTAAACTGAACTGAGTGGGAAAGGAGTTTTCTTTACTGGGAAGTCTGGAAAACCAGTGCTTTATTTCTGTGGGGACGCAGGGGTATGCATACCCCTAAACATTTTGTGAATCTTTGTACTTTTGTCCATTTACTGTATTTATTTTTCCCTATTTGAACTATTATTTATTTTTAAAAAACGCACACACTCAGATATCATTTTCAAAATGGATACATAATTTTTGAAATTATTTCTAATATACCTGAAAGCACCATGGAAGGGATTGTTAAATTGCTTCCTAAGAAGAACGGTGTTTTGCAATTTTGGAAGCCTCTGGGAAAAGGCCCATTGAAATGATGGCTGTGTCGGTTGGCATGTCAGATTTTCATCAAAGTTGAGTGATGTGTTTGTTCCCAGATGAATCCATGTCAGGCAACCAGGAGACTCCTAGAGCAATTGCCATCCAAACCAACAGCATGACTGATGGATGGAGCAAGTGGCTTGAAGAGAACTGCTGTGCTCAGAGTTTGCCGTGAGAAGCTGGCCTAAGATGCGGTGCTAATTCTCAAAGCCTCAGAACAGCAGGCATATAATCTCAAATATTATTACAGAGTCATAAAGGTTGGAGAAGAGAGCTGGCCTGCTAGCGACAGAATGTGCCTTTTGCCTCCAGCTGTAACCAAAAGGATATAATGTACAACTGGCTGCCCACGTGTAATCATGGAACAGTGTGTATCTAAGCTATTTGCACGCACACGCGCTGAACCCTGTCCGTGGAGCCTACCCCCAAAAAAAGAATGAGACAAAAGACCAAAGTATGGGTTCAAATTGGCCACAACTTTATTCAACTTCAGAATGTGGGAAGCTTGGCATAGGCCTTGGCATGTAACCCTCTCAGCCTGTCTGGGATTGAGGATGTGCAAGGCAATGAGGTGCAGTGGGAAGGGAAGAGGAGGAAACTGTCAGAATATTCCGTTCCACCTTAAGAGGAACAGGAATAACTGTTGTCTGTCTATAGGACTTCCGGGTTGGCGCCTCCGACAATGGCGGAATTCCTCTGATCGGGAGGAATTTGCTCCGTGGAAATCAGAGTCTGGCCGCCACAGCGAAGGCAGAGACCCACTAAAAATCACAGGCGGGAGAAGCCTGTGAACGTGGGATTCGGCTGGCACCTTTTGTGCCTCCCCTACTCGCGGGAAACCCGGTTTCGGGGATCCGGAGCTACATGGGGTGAGCGGCGTGGTGCTTCGAATTGACTGCTTCTTTCACGGAGTGAAGCCGCACTGCTGTTGCCGGAGAGCGCTGACTTTTTCCTGTGGACAATTTGATCCTAAACAACTACCCGTGAGTAGAATGGAAAATTGGATTTTTAAACGTCTTAATTTGGCACCGAAACGGGGAGGTCTCAAACAGGAAGTCCGCCTTCCTCTTTTGTAAATAGATTGAAGCAAAGCGCTTCCAAGCTAAAGTCTTGGAAAGTCCTCTGTAAAGGATTAAACTTCCATCAGCTAAAATCATTAAACCCCCCTTGGAAGCAGGAGAAGGGGGGGGATTTGGGGTCACGTAAGCCTGCAGGAGAGAGTGAAGAAAGTTAAATTACCACTGCTCTGAACCTGGAAACGGGCTGCTACTAAGACTGACATTTTGGGAAAGTTCATTGACTGTGAATAAAATGTATCTTGACAGCTAGTTAAATAAGAGAAATACATTGTTTCCATTGTCTCCTTCTGCCTTTAAAAAGGAGTAAAAGTAACTGAAAATTGAAACTAATTTTATTGCTTGAACTGTGCTTAAAAGGATTGATACAAATAGAAATTGTTTCCCTCTAGAGGGAGCCCTTGAAACTGTTACAAGAATTGAGCTGGTGGAATCTCCAGCTGCAAGATAAAAAACCGTGAGAACCAGGGATTGACCTTGGATAGGTTAAGAATGTCGACAGAAGAAGCCTTAGTGATTGCATTATGTAAGATAAGTGATTCATTGGAACAGCTCCACAAGAAGACGGATCTGATGACTATCAAAATTGATAACTTGGGACAAAAAGTGACTAATTTGGGACAAAAAGTGAACATTTACACAGAAACCATTCAGGAATCGATACAGGAATCTACTTTGACATGGCAAACTGTGGAGAAGGCGAGGGAGAAAGTTGCTGTTGCTGAACCTAAAGTAATACAAGTGGAGAGGGAGAGAGCCCCAGCCTTACAGAGGCAATTTGATGACTATAAGTTGTTGCCTTCTATGATTGAATTCAGAGAAAGTCAGATTTTGAGGATTGGAGCCCTGCTTGGACTGGAGAAGGAAAGTTGGATAGATCACCTCATGCAGGGATTTACTGACCTTTGGGACCTGGACCTGGGTCAGGAGGAGATTGGAGTTGTGGGGACTTTCAGATTTGGAGGGATTTTGAAACACATCCTGAAATATCTTTTGGATTTTAGTTTTAATTACGGAGATTTGGCTGACCTGTCGAGAAGGAATAAAAACATTGCTAGGTCGGAGCTTCCCCGAGATCTACTCTTCAGCATCAAAGGAAGGAAATTAAGTACAAGATCAGCAGAAGACAAAGTAAAGTGCATGTATAAATATGAAGAAGACCTGCAGAAGGGACTTGGAAAAGAGTTAAGAGCCTTGGACAGAAGATCACCAGGTTGATGGACTATATGGAATTGACGGAAATAACTGGCAGAATCCGAGACCAGGGAGAAGAGACGGTGGAAGAAGATTGGAAAAAGTTTAAAGTTTATTTATAGAAATACTGTAAAATTAATGAGTGTCAGAAAAAATGTTGGAATGAAATTATATGGCTTTAGTAGAAATGTTATAAGGAGTTAAGCATAAATAAGTATTATAGTATTAATGGAAAATAAGGTTAAAATAAGTTAAGATAATTATATGACAGAAAATATAGAAAGATGGAAAGGAATTGCTGAAACAATTAATAGAAGTGGAATACAAAAAGGGAGGTGCGAGGAGGTCAATGAAACAAGGGAATGAAAGATAAGGCATTGAAATGGTATGATGTATGTTTTTAAATTGTTTTTGCTTTGTTTTGTTTAGTCTAATGTGTTAATGTTGCGTTGTGTACTGTTTATATATTGTATTGTATTGTTTTTTTTCTTTTGCTTCTTGTTTTTTTCTTTTCTTTTTCTTCTTTTTTGTAAGGTTTAAAAGTAATAAATATTATTTTTTTTAAAAAAAGGAATAACTGTTGTCTGTCACATGCCTGTTTACACTCCAGCACAGTTTGCTGGGAACTTTTGTTTTGTGTATAGCTATCGCTTATGCTGCTTGCTTGGGCATGAAAGGGAGAAGACATGTTTTTCCTTTTGTCCTGATCTACGCTGAATAAACTGCTTGTAGATATGCTTTACGCAGCCTCTCCCTGCCACTTCTGTTGTGTGTTTACTCTGCTGAGTTGCATGCCCAGCTTCTGAAGCTTCTGAAGCTCTGGGTTGCAGATTCATGCTGCACCAAAGACTGGAGTTCAACCAGCACGTCGGCTGGTGGGCTGGAGTCAGCTGGGGGTCTGTCAATTGCCTCCGATTCCTTAGCAGCATCCCAACAGAAACAAAGTGAGGTTTCACCAAAGGGGTCAACCTCTTTTCCCTTGGCCCTCGCCCCACCCCAGTCCATTGTCCTCCCAGGCCGGGGGCGGGACGATGGCCACCCCATGCAGGTGGGAGGCACCCGACCAGGTAAGCCCGCTCGGTGTCGCAAACCCCAGCCACCTGTTGGGAAGGGAGGGCGGAAATTCTCTATCACTCACTTGTTATTTTAGTTGTATCACATCCTCCTGCCCTCCAGCCACTATCGTCACCGTCATCACCATCCCAAGCCAATGGATTTAAGTTACAAGAAAGGAGATTCCAACTAAACATCAGGAAGAACTTTCTGACAGTAAGAGTTGTTTGTCAGTGGAATGGCCCCCCGTGGGAGGTTTTTAAGCAGAGACTGGATAGCCATCGGTTATGCATGCTTTAGTTGAGATCCCTCCATTGCAGGGGGTTGGACTAGATGACCCTCGGGGTCCCTTCCAACTCTACAATTCTATGATTCTATCATCATCATCGTCATACAGTTCTCACTTCCCCTTTGATTTCAGGATCAGAATCTATTGTTTTCTATTCTCTTGGAGCGAATGCTAATACACATGTGTGCTTACATTTTTGATGATAAAGAAATGAGAGCCAGTGTGGTGTAGTGGTTAAGAGTGGTGGACTCGTAATCTGGGGAACCGGGTTCGCGTCTCCGCTCCTCCACATGCAGCTGCTGGGTGACCTTGGGCTAGTCATACTTCTCTGAAGTCTCTCAGCCCCACTCACCTCACAGAGTGTTTGTTGTGGGGGAGGAAGGGAAAGGAGAATGTTAGCCACTTTGAGACTCCTTAGGGTAGTGATAAAGTGGGATATCAAATCTAAACTCAACTCAACTCTTCTCTTCTCTTCTCTTCTCTTCGACACCTGGCTTTGTGTCACCAGTAAGAGGCAGCATGATAGAAGCATATAAAATTAGGCTGGAGAAAGTGGATAGAGAAATGCTTTTTCTTCCTCTTTCATAACACTAGAAGTCGTGGGCATCAAATGAAGGCAAATGTTGGAAGATTCAGGGTGATTTTGGGGGAGCACAGAAGGGGCAATGTGCCTTTCTCTGTAGGTGAGCTGTGTCCCACATGTTAAGATATCTGAAATTAAAAAATAACAGTATATATTAATAATAGTAGTCAGCAATGGGCGCTAGCTCCTTGTTTTCAACTGTGGGTGGGGGGTTTGCCTCTTGCCCACCCCCTTTGGTGCCCCAGATGCTAATCAAGACATTGGCACATCTCTGGAATGGAGAACTTCATCCCAAACCATGGCAGCCACATTAAATTCTTCCCAATGTTTGAAACACAAACGGGGGTAGGGAGGCTTTGTCAGGCTTGCCATATGATCGCATCCTGCTACATTACCTCATTGGCAATCACATTTGCCTCTGCTAAAGCATCTGTTGTGTTAGAAATTCTTTCACCAGTCTCTAAGCACTATTAATATGTTACTTAACAAACACCACAGAGTGTGTGACTCTGACGGGAACATTTTGAGGGGAAGAAAGTGCTATGACACCCACTCTGTTGCCTCACCAGCAGTTTCCTGTAAGGGAATAGATATTGTCTTTTGTTTAATTTGATCCCTGGTGTCAACAAAGCCCACTTCTCTTAATACGAGTTTCCTACACTGAGATAACATTGCATGTATATGCTAGACTATGAATGGCGAACCTGTGTTGGCTGTAGAATGTGTTGGCCTTCAATTCCCATCAGTCCTGACCACTGGCCATGTTGGGTGGGTCTGATGGGAGTTGTGGTCCCACAACACCTGAGGGCCACAGGTGGACCATCCCTCCACTCTGTCATCTTCCCAGGAGTCCAGGCGGTTACCCAGGGTTTGTGTCTCCTTTGGAAATGAGGAACAGCAGAGACTGTGGTGTCTTTATGGTATCTGATTTATTTACCCACATATACAACCAGAGCTGGCTCCTTGGATTCAGACTGTCAGCCCCCACTCTCCAGCTGGAAAAACTGCTTGCAAAAATGCAACCAACTCACCTTCCATTTACATCATTGCCCACTGCAAGTCTGCCTCTCTCTCGAAACTCCTGTTAACTATCTCTCTGCTCAAGGTGATTCTGGTTTAAAAGATTTTATTGGGTAACAAAAGTACACACAGTGTCTCTGTTTTCAATACATAGAGTCCTTTCTACAGATCAGTTACATTTTCAGTGTGAGACACTGCTGTTATAGGCAGTATAGCAGTTATAGGGACGTGGGTGGAGCTGTAGTCTAAACCACTGAGCCTCTTGGGCTTGCTGATCGGCAGGTCAGCAGTTCACATCCGTATGATGAGGTGAGCTCCCGTTGCTCTGTCCCAGCTCCTGCCAACCTAGCCATTTGAAAGTACACTAGTGCAAGTAGATAAATAGGTACCACTGGGACGGGAAGGTAAACGGCATTTCCGTGCATTTCTGTTTTCCACCATGGTGTCCTGTTGCACCAGAAGTGGTTTATTTATGCTAGCCACATGACCTGGAAAGCTGTCTGTGGACAAATGCCGGCTCCCTCGGCCTATAGAGTGAGATGAGCGCGCAACCCCAGAGTCGCCTGCGACTTGACCTAATGGTCAGGGGTACCTTTACCTTTTTATAGCAGTATGAGGTTAGGGGAGAAGAGAGGTGGGAGGAGAGAGCAGAGGAGAAAGAAATGGAGGTCGTACATCGTGTATGTGTGTGGGTTTTGTGTAAGCAGTGCGTGGATAGGTTCTTCATCTCTTCGTTAATTTGTTTTTGTTGGTGATGAGAGAGACTGGGGAGCCCAGGGCATGGCTGGTTATGTTCACTTGCCTGGCTTGTATTTTTAACATAAGTTGAATCCAGAGGTTGAGTTTAACTCCCCAAACGTTGATTAATTCTGACATTTATTGGACCCAGGAATTTAGGGTGTCTTTATGGGTTTGTCTCACCTCCACAAACCCATAACAGAATATTAATCAGCGTAGGCAATGCTGAGCTACATGAACCAATAGCCTCACCTCTGTATATGCAGTTTCCTGTGTTCCTAACCAGCACATGCCCCATTATCATGCAGTTCCAGTGATAGACACACTTCTCTGACCTTGTCATCACTAATACAAAGCCTTTAGCAGCAGACTGTAAAACAAAAAAGCACCAGAACTTTAAGCCTTGCCAGATGAAAGTCTCTGTTGCCTGCAAACCTTTCCCCAGAGAGAAGATGCGAGGGAATTGTGGAAGTTCGTGCAACAGATCTCATCTATCATATCCCTTAACATCCTCCCTGTCATTGAGCTAAATAGGTCCAGTTCTTTCAACCTCTTCTCATAAAATATGCCTTGTTGACTTCTTCTTTTACTGTCGTGTTCTCCTGGCCTTCTGCTGGCATGTTAAATACCAGCCATAGGGGAAATGGTACAGATTTCACCACATGACTCTTTTCCAGAGCTTCAGTGATAAAAATAGTCTGAGCATCAGCTGGCCATGACATAGCTTCCCACTCCTCTGTCCCAAAAAAGTGGGGAGGTCTGGGGAGAAGCATATGGTAGGAGATTTTATGCCTCTGAATATCAGTTGTTGGGAATCACTACTGGGTAGAGTTTTATTGCACCTGTTTTGGGGCTTCCCACAGGCATCTGGTTGGCAATTACAAGAATAGTATATTGGACCAGATGGGCCTTGGGCTTTTCTCTTGTTCTTGTGGCTTGGTGACAAGCTAAACTCTTCTTTGGCAATTACTTGTAGCCGAGTAAGATTGTCTTCCATGAACACGGTCTTAACAGTGAGTCCGTAAGTGACTGTGGAGGCCAATTCTGGATCCACACGTCCTTCCAGAGTGGGAACAGAGGTTTCCGGGTGGGAGTTGATCATGGTGAGGGTTTGCCAAGCATGTCTTCCTCTTAGCACATTTCCCCCTTTCGTCCTGAGTTCAAGCGTCTTCAAAGTCCATGACACCTTTGGTAAAGGCTGTTCTCCAATTGGAGCTCTCACAGGCCAGTGTTTCCTAGTGGTCGGTGTTTATATTACATTTTTTAAGATTTGCTTTGAGAGAGTCTTTGAATCTCTTTTGTTGACCACCAACAAACGCTTTCCATTTTTAAGTTTGGAATAGAGTAGCTGCTTTGGAAGACGATCATCAGGCATCTGCACAACACGACCAGTCCAACGAAGTTGATGTTGAACAATCATTGCTTTGACACTGGTGATCTTTGCTTCTTCCAGTACACTAGTATTAGTTCGCCTGTCTTCCCAAGACAGTCTACTCCCCCCCTCGAAAAAGTCTGGGCAATAGCATGTATTTCTGGGACTGTTCAGTTTGAGTCAACCCACCCACCAGCTCTTCCAGCATGCACTGGGGAAGCAGACCCTAGCAGGATTGCACCATCTGTTCAGCAGCTGGTAAAGAGATGCAGCACCTCCTTTGCTAGCCCACCCCTTTAGACCCCCAATCCACCCCAGTTAAACATTAACCCCACCCCTGAATTGATTCAGTGGTGGGTGGGGTTAATCTGGGGCCCTGGAGCAGGGCCTTGGATTGGGTTATGGGTGCTGGTGTGCACAGCTCTAATGAAAACTCAGTTACTTTGGATTAAAGTAAAAGGTAAAGGTATCCCTGCCCGTACGGGCCAGTCTTGACAGACTCTGGGGTTGTGCGCCCATCTCACTTAAGAGGCCAGGGGCCAGCGCTGTCCGGAGACACTTCCGGGTCACGTGGCCAGCGTGACATCGCTGCTCTGGCGAGCCAGAGCCGTACACGGAAACGCCGTTTACCTTCCCGCTGGTAAGTGGTCCCTATTTATCTACTTGCACCCGGAGGTGCTTTCGAACTGCTAGGTTGGCAGGCGCTGGGACCGAGCAGCGGGAGCGCACCCCGCCGCAGGGATTCGAACCGCCGACCTTTCGATCGGCAAGCCCTAGGCGCTGAGGCTTTAACCCACAGTGCCGCCTGCGTCCCTTTGGATTAGTCCTCTTCTAATCAAACACATCCTCTTTCAAGCATCGATCCTCCAGCTTTTGAAAAGATCAGCGTGCCATTATATTCTTTCTGAAGGACTCTCCCTCCTCCTTTACATCCTGCTAGTAAAAACATTAAGAAAAAAAATTATTGCCAGATGGCCTCAATTGTGAGGTGTATTGGAATATTATCTGCAGACATATAAAAACAGATTTGCTAAAGTATATTTAATTCATTGTGGTGGTGATGGATCTAATTGCTCTTTTTTTAAAAAAAATAGCAGTAGCAGTAGGAATAGGAATGAAAGCAGCAGAAAGCCGAAGAAACATTTCTTGAGGGGTTAGAGAGGGAAATGTTCTATTATAATCTAAAGAAAAGAGAACTCTGTAAGATAATTGCAGCCAGCCAAATGGACTGCATTATATAAGGACAAAAACCAGAACAATTAAATTAATAATTATTGGAGGAATATAGGACAGCGAACCCAAGCAAAGGGCAGTCCTCAAATGAAATTAAAAACTAATTCAGCAAACTGGATTTAAAAAATTATTATTGCAGTAATAAATCATGTTGCCTGCCAACAGAGGCCTAAGATGATTTATCTAGTCCTGTCTTTTTGTTGAAAGTGTATCCATTTCCCCCCTCTGTGGTAGGAACTGGCAGGTTTATCATATCATTTTGCTTTATTTATATCCCATCCTTCCTCCAAGGAGTTCAGAGCAGCATGCTAGCTCAGGGCTCTCTTAAGCATATGCGACACCGGGTGCAAAAATCCACCTGGTGCCCCACCCGGTTGCCCAGTCCCAGGCGTGCAGGAGGGAGGAGCCGTCTGGCTGCCTCAGTGTCTCGCTGGCTTGTTCACCCCCGAACTCACGGCGCTCCTGAACCCACAGCAGAAAAGCCATGGTGCTCCGACCGATGGGAGGACTCTTCCCCGGATTCAATTCTCGGGCCTCGGACTCTCAGCCAGGCGCCCCTGAGAGCCTGGCACCCAGGTGCCCTGCACCCCTAGTGCCTATGGGTAAGACGGCCCTGTGCTAGCTTCACAACAACGCACGGTTTGGTTACACTGATATCACTGCTTGGGACCTGCAAATCTGAGGGGTAGTGCAAAATTCAGATTTTTGCAAAGAGATTTTGTCTCATGCTAATCTGGGCCCCTGCTGGGCCTGTGGTTATGGGATATATAGCTCATTCAGGCTTAGGCAGAGCAGCAACAACAGCCCCATTGATGAATGAGGTTTGAATCTAGTGTAACTTTGCATCTTCTTAACTTACACTGTCTTGTTTCTTGTGCTCCCTGTTCATTGATTGATTGATTGATTGAGTGAGTGAATGAATGTATGTATATGTGAGATTTTGACCAGCTTCGGCCCATCTGAAGCTGATACAGGCTCGTCTTATCTTGAGCCCAAGCAGAGCGTCGTCACACAGCAGAAGGATAAGCAGTATGTGCTACATTCTTAATTTTATTTACACTCTATGCTGAGAGAATACAAACATGCATCTTGCCTCTGTGAGAGCAGAGAAGCAACACCTCTCGGAAACAAAGAACACCGAGAGAACAGTGAAAAACAGGAAACCAGTGAACGTCACATCCAGTCTCCCATTCCCGTGGGAATCCAACAGTAACTCTGACTGTGGAATGCAAAACAATGTCTTGTGACTGCAGTTGCTGCTCAGTGAGGGAAATAGAAACCAACAGTATAGACCACCCTATACCCGCAGGTACATTCTTCAAAATACACATTTTCATGTACTGTCAGATGGATGATGCCACTCAGCTGTCAAAGCTGCTTCACGGGGTAGGAGCAGTGGTGGACTTTGGGCTTTCAAATTTCAGTGGCACCAAAATTCAGTGCCCCCTGCCAACTCTCACCTTCCATTCTAAGTCATTATTTTGGCACCTTCTGCCATGCCCCTGAGGCTCCGTGCCCAGGGAGACCAAACGGGTTGTGCTTCCCTATATCTGCCTCTGGTAGGGGAAGAGAAAGATCTGACCCCCTGGGTCAAAAGAGTTCCCCACCCCTGCTATAGTGAATATAGGAAGATCATCCCTAAGGATGATGCTTTGAATTCCTTAGTAGGAGAAAGAGACAGAGATCTAGAAAGAAAAGCACATGACCATTCTTATACAATTCAGGATTCTAATCAGACTTTCTGTTTTACATTGGATTGCACCAAGATGATTGGTTTTATTTTTGTCCCTACCATAGGTGGACAATGGAAGGGCTGGAGAACCGGTGGCATTTATGAAAAAACACCTGATCTCCGTACTCTAAAATGGCATATGTAGGAATATGGTGTACAGTGGTACCTTGGGTTACAGATACTTCAGGTTACAGACTCCGCTAACCCAGAAATAGTACCTCGGGTTAAGAACTTTGCTTCAGCATGAGAACAGAAATTATGCGACGGCAGCGGGAGGCCCCATTAGCTAAAGTGGTACCTCAGGTTAAGAACAGTTTCAGGTTAAGAATGGACCTCCAGAACAAATTAAGTTCTTAACCCGAGGTACTACTGTATCTGTATCTTTCTCTCTACAGTGGTACCTCGGGTTACAGACGCTTCAGGTTACATACGCTTCAGGTTACAGACTCCACTAACCCAGAAATAGTGCTTCAGCTTATGAACTTTGCTTCAGGATGAGAATAGAAATTGCGCTCCGGTGGTGCGGCAGCAGCAGGAGGCCCCATTAGCTAAAGTGGTGCTTCAAGTTAAGAACAGTTTCAGGTTAAGTACGGACCTCCGGAACAAATTAAGTACTTAACCCGAGGTACCACTGTATCTATATAGTCATTTGCTGACTTGCCGAAGATGGTAGCCTTTTTTCTTCTTTCATCAAAGCCCAAAGTGGCTCTGTATTCTCCTTACAAGTCCCAGTCATGGGGGAGGCTTGCTTCAGGGAATGGGTAGGTGTCAAGAAGCAGTGCCTGATCAAGTCGGATAACAGACAGCCTGGTTGGAAACTCTATTATCAGACGTCCCAGAGGTACATCTGTTCATCCTGAAAAAAAGGTGATAGTATACAGGTTTGAATGCTGCTCACAATAACAAAATGTTCTGTTTTGTTTTGAAGGACAGCAGGAAACCTGTTGCCAAGAAGCAGGATGACATAAACACAACGTTTGAATCAGAAGTCATTAGAAGCCCACCACAGGCATCTTCTAATCAAGTTCACTGAGCTAAGTGTCCCTCAAAATCTCTCCCCCTGCCCAGCTGCAGACTAACTTGGTAACTCTGTGTATGTCTGTGTGTTTCTGTGTGTTTGGTGTTATAAGAATTTCAAGGTCTTATATATATATATGTTCATAAATGTACCAAGCAAACACATACATAAATATACGAACCACATGTGTGAAACCCACAGAGAAAGTCCTTAAACCATTTTGTCTCTCCCCAAATTGACCTCATATATTTCTCTGCAAGATTGAAGGAAATGGGAAGCCTCCCCATTGTCTCTTTGTTCACAAATCCTGCCCCAAGGGCACATTTAAGATATAAATAGGGTGAGCCTGTGACCTGTGACTTGGATTCAGGACTTAGGTAGTTATCATAACAAAAGAGTGGCCGAAACCCAAGTATTGCAGTCAGGACGCGGGTGGCACTGTGGGTAAAAGCCTCAGCGCCTAGGGCTTGCCGATCGAAAGGTTGGCGGTTCGAATCCCCGTGGCGGGGTGCGCTCCTGCTGCTTGGTCCCAGCGCCTGCCAACCTAGCAGTTCGAAAGCACCCCCGGGTGCAAGTAGATAAATAGGGACCGCTTACTAGCGGGAAGGTAAACAGCGTTTCCGTGTGCGACTCTGGCTCACCAGAGCAGCGATGTCACGCTGGCCACGTGACCCGGAAGTGTCTCCGGACAGCGCTGGCCCCTGGCCTCTTGAGTGAGATGGGCGCACAACCCCAGAGTCTGTCAAGACTGGCCCGTACGGGCAGGGGTACCTTTACCTTTACCTTTAACCTGGCAGACAGGAGATAAACAACACACTCAGGATTCTGTTTTAGACCATCCCCTGTGATGTATTTCTGCTGGAGATCACCTCTTTTTGTGATGTATGACTGATGTATGGAGGGGGAGTCTTGGGCTCTAGGGTGGGCAGTTCAAAAGTCTATATAAGGGGTTGCACACCTTTGTCCTGGGTCCTCCTCCTCTCTCCTGTGTGTGTGGGGGAGGCACCCTGTTGCAACAGTTTTAATAACAATCAGGCTTACTAGCTGCTTTGCTTCTCAATATTCTCTAGTTGGCCTCTGTTATTTTCTCCTACTGATAGGGAACCCACTTAAGGACTCTATATGGGCTCTTGCATACCCCATAAGGGGAAAAGGGCAGATTTTGTTTACAAGGGTAGCTCCACTTTGAGTCCCACATGCACTTTTTAAAGACACAATACAGTGGACTCTCGGATTGTGAATGTGATCCATGCAGGATGCACATTTTCAACCTGCAGCATTCACAACCTGCAGCGGCGCATCTGCGCATCTGCACATGCACGAGTTGCGATTTGGCGCTTCTAAATGTGTGCAAAGTGCCGTTTAGTGCTTCTGTGCATGCATGACTGCCGAAACCTGGAAGCAACCCATTCTGGTACTTCCGGGTTTTGGCAGTCTGTAACCTGAAAAAAACGCACCGTGAAGCGTCTGTAACCCAAGGTATGACTGTACTCCTCTCCAAAGGCAACAGGGGAAAGGTATGAGAGTTCTTCTTAAGTACAAACGGCATAGAGTAATCTCTTTTTTGCCAGTCCAGTGTTCTTAAAAATACTTGTCAGATTGTCTACCCTCTGCCCCTCTAGGAAGAAAAGTGAGCCCTTTCTTAAATTGAATCAGAGAAATAAAGAGTGATTTAAGAGCTGCTGGGGGAATATTATGCAGTGCTAGTTTTCAGCAAAGGCCCTGAGTACAATTTGAAAACCACATGGCCCTTCTGCTTCTTTTGTAAATATACAAAAGTGAAGATTAGCCAAGAGGCAGAACGGCAGGTGTTTCAGCAGACAAATAGGCTACCGCAGCGTAAATAGTGCCTCCAAATCCATGGTTCCTGAGGCAGATTGCAGCTAGCCTAAGTGAGTGTGCTGCTCATTCCGAAGAATGGCTAAGATTTCCTCCGCTGTGCTTTTGAACATGCCGGATGCACACCCCAAGCGATGCACATGAGAAGTGGCGGAGATGGCGGATGGGAATTCATATTCCTATGCGCCCTGCCAAATCAATGGGGACAGGCACCTTTGATTCCACAGCAGCTTAGAAGTAGGATATAATTTCTCCCCCATCCATACCCAAGGCCCATCAAGGCATAAATGAAACAGGAGAGAATATTATTATTATTTTATTGTTATTTATTTAATTTATAGACCTTCCTGTACCCGCAGGACACAAAACTTCCAAACAGATCTCAAACTGATTAGGGGATGGAAAGGGGGTTTATAGGTAGCTTCTTCCATAAATAGGATTTCTGCTTCCACCGGGATTTAACATTCCTTTAAATGTGAGGAGGTGGGGTATTTGCCGCATCAACAAGGAAAGAGCAGATCTCTGCTTTCAGAGTACAAGCTGTATATACACCCACCTTTCTTTCTTCTTTAATTATTTGCTGTCGCCTTCCACCCTCTTTGAAATCAACATGTTATAATTACGGTTGAGAGCACTCAGGACAAACAAATCTAAATTTAAACTCCAGAGAAGGTCTGTAGGTTGATGTATTAATTGGATCAGACGTCAGCCCAGCTGGTACTTCAAAAGTTTCCCTTTTGAAATGTACAGGGAAGATGGTCACCTGACAATTCAATTTCAAAACGCCGCATCTCCCCCTCAATCAGAATCCTAGCCTCTAATCTTTTTGCTTAGTAATCCCAAGTTCTGTCTAGCAAGAGCTGCACTTTGAACCTTTAGAAACTGCCGCCCTAGTCCAGCCCTACAGTCTGTTGCGCAGTGGCAACAGGAGCTGGATACTAATGAGAAGATGAAATTATAATTGGAGGGAGCCAAAATATAAAGTCTCCCAGTTGGATGCCATTATTTATACCTGGGGTCTAGATGGACCAGTGGTCTAACTCCGTATTTGAGGGTGCCTTACAGTGGATTCTTCTGGAGCAACGAAAGCAAAAACTCCCTTTTTTTTTATATAAATATTTATTGAGATTTTTTTTAAATACCAAATGCAAAAATAATAAACAATATAACATGGATCATAACACATTTTTCAGAACTTCTTTGGACTCCCTCACGTCTCCCACTCCCACTTACATCATTATAAATTTTTTCCAGCAATTTAGCATCTTATTTATATTCTTAAATCTTGTTCAGTTAATTTAATCTAATCTCCAAAAATTTTGTGTTTCCCTCAATCTCACTTATCGTCAAATTCAAATCTAATTCAATGGTAGGCAATTATTTATGATCTAGCATCCTTCTTAGCATTCAACCAGATTACAATACTTTTGTAGATAGATCTTGAATTTCTTCCAATCTTCTTCAACCCTCTCTTCTCCCAGGTCTCGAATTCTGCCAGTCATCTCGGCCAGTTGCATATAGTCCATCAGCTGCATCTGCCACTCTTCCAGTGTGGGTAGATCTTGAGTTTTCCAGCTCTTAGCGATGAGTATCCTTGCTGCCGTTGTTGCATACATAAAAAATGTTCGGTCCTTCTTTAACACCTTCTGGCCGACAATGCCCAGAAGGAAGGCCTCTGGTTTCTTAGTGAAGGTATACTTAAATACCTTTTTCAACTCATTATATATCATTTCCCAAAAGGCCTTCACTCTAGGGCAAGTCCACCAGAGGTGAAAGAATGTTCCTTCGTGTTCTTTACATTTCCAACATTTATTATCAGACAAATGGTATATTTTGGCAAGTTTAACTGGGGTCATGTACCATCTATATATCATTTTCATTACATTTTCCTTCAAAGCATTACATGCAGTGAAGTTCAGCCCAGTGGTCCACAACCTTTCCCAGTCCTCAAACATAATATTATGCCCAATATCCTGAGCCCACTTTATCATAACCGATTTAACCATTTCGTCTTGTGTATTCCATTTTAACAGCAAGTTATACATTCTTGAAAGTACCTTAGTCTTAGGCTCTAACAGTTCTGTTTCCAACTTCGATTTCTCCACCTGGAACCCTAACTTTTTGTCATTTTTAAAGACTTCTTTAATCTGAGCGTAGTGTAGCCAGTCTCGCACTTTATCCTTCATTTTCTCCAAACTCTGCAATTTCCAATTATCTCCGTCTTTTTCTAATATTTCCCAATATTTTGGCCATTTGGCCTCCATATTGGGTCTTTTTCGGGCCTTAGCTTCCAGAGGTGAAAGCCACCTCGGAGTTTTGTTTTCCAGTAAGTCTTTGTATTTTGTCCAGACATTAAAAACTGCTTTCCTGACAATATGGTTCTTAAAGACCTTATTGATCTTAACCTTATCGTACCATAGATATGCATGCCAACCAAAAGCATTGTTAAACCCTTCCAAATCCAATACGTCAGTGTCTTCGAGAAGTAGCCAGTCTTTTAGCCAGCAAAAGGCTGCGGCTTCATAGTACAACTTTAAGTCCGGCAGGGCAAAGCCCCCTCTTTCTTTCGCATCAGTTAGTATCTTAAACTTAATTCTGGGCTTTTTGCCCTGCCAGACAAATTTAGATATATCTCTCTGCCACTTCCGGAAGCACTCTGTTTTATCCACAATCTGCAATGTTTGAAACAAAAACAACATCCTTGGCAATACATTCATCTTAACGGCAGCAATTCGGCCTAACAAAGAAAGCTTCAATTTTGTCCAACTATCCAAATCTCTCTTAATTTCAAACCAACATTTTTCATAGTTATCCTTAAATAGACTCAGATTTTTTGCTGTTATGTTTACCCCTAGGTACTTTACTTTTTTGACCACAGTTAGTTCTGTTTCTCTCTGAAACTGTTCCGACTCTACATCTGTCAGATTTTTCCCCAACACCTTAGTTTTCTGTTTATTTAGTTTAAATCCCGCCACCCGACCAAAATCTTGGATCAGTTGTAATACTCTTTTTGTACTAGATTCTGGCTCCTGCAAGGTCAGAACTAGGTCATCTGCAAAAGCTTTGAGTTTATATTGTTTCGCTCCGACCTGAATTCCTTCCACCAACCGGTCCCCTCTAATCATATTCAAGAGCACCTCCAGAACTGATATAAATAACAAAGGGGAAATCGGGCAGCCTTGTCGTGTTCCTTTTTCAATTTTAAACTCTTCAGTGACCACATTGTTTACTATCAATTTAGCCTTTTGTTCTGAATATATTGCATCAATCCCATTCTCAAAACCCCGACCCACTCCCATTTCTTTTAAATTTCCCTTCATAAATTTCCAAGAGATATTATCAAAGGCCTTCTCCGCATCTATAAAGATTAACACTGCTTTTGTGTTTATATCAGTTTGCAAAAGCTCCAAAATGTCAATAATGTTCCTTGTATTGGCGAACATGTGTCTACCTGGGAGAAAGCCTGCCTGGTCTTTATGAATTACTTCGTTTAAAACTTTTTTGAGTCTACTTGCCAAAACGTCTGCAAATATTTTGTAATCCACATTTAAAAGGGAGATGGGACGGTAGTTCTTAAGTTGTGTCTTTTCAGCTTCCGATTTTGGTATCAATGTGATGAAAGCTTCCTTCCACGATTCCGGCGCCCTCCTCCCCTCCATAATTTCGTTGCTAACCTCCATCAATGGTTGTATCAAATGGTCTTTTAATATCTTATAATACTTGGAGGTTAGCCCATCTGGCCCTGGAGATTTGCCCAGTTTCATGTTTTGAATGGCTTGTTCAATTTCTTGGCATGTTATTTTACTGTTCAGGAGAGATCTATTTTCTTGTGACAACTTTTTGAGTCCATTTTTCTCCAAAAATTGTTTAATCTCGACCTCATTCTGCGGCCCTTGGGTGTATAATTTTTTGAAATATTTCCAAAAACACTTTCTAATCTCCGTGGGGTTCTGAATATTTCTTCCTTCAATTTCCAAATTTGTAACTGTATTCAATTTTTGTCTCTTCTTCAACTGCCAGGCTAACAGTTTCCCACATTTATTTGCCGATTCAAAGGTTTTTTGTTTCATTAATTTAATCTTCCACTCTATTTCCTGATTTATCAATTTAGAGTACTGTGCTTGATAGAGTTTGATTTCTCTCAAGATCGGCAGGGACTTCGGGTTTGATCTTAGCTTCTTCTCTAATTCTTTTATTTTCTCCAAAATCTTATCTTTTCTGTCATTTTGTGTCCTCTTCCTTGCAGCATTCTGTTGTATCAAGAACCCCCTCATCACAGCCTTACTTGCATCCCAAATAATTCTTTTTTCCACCGTAGTGTTCATATTTATCTCAAAGTAGTCCTTCAATGCTTTCTGGGCCTTCTTAATAATCTCCTGATCTCTGAACAAGTTGTCATTCATCTTCCATCTAAAGGATCCAGTTGGTAATAGTATCATATCCATTTTCAGTGCATTATGGTCGGAGCAGGTTTTTGGGCAGATTTCCACCTTTCTGACCTTCGGTGCCAGACCTCTAGTTATCCATATTTGGTCGATTCTTGTCCAAGTCAGCTGAGCTTCAGAGAAGAATGTTCCTTCTTTTCCCAAGGGGTTCTTCGTTCTCCAAATGTCAATCCAGTCCATATTGTCAGTCAGTTCAAAAAAGGTCTTTCGTAGTCTGCCATCTTTTGTAACATTCTGGCTTTGTGACTTATCCATGTTAGTTGATACGACCCCGTTCATGTCTCCCATCATGATGATGTTGTCATAATCCAGATATTCCAGCATAGTCTCATGCAACTTCTTGAAAAATTCCGACTTCCCTTCATTTGGTGCATAAATTCCTAATATCAAAATCTTTTCTCCTTGATGTTGTATTTCAATTGCCAAAATTCTTCCATATTCATCTTTAAATAAGAATTTAGGTGACAGGCTCTCTTTTGCATATATCACCACGCCTCTCTTCTTTACTTTGTCTGAAGATATAAATTCCTGACCAAGTCTTTTGTTTATTAATACTTTCCTGTGGAGCCTAGTCACATGTGTTTCTTGTAAGCAAATAATGTCCAATTGTTCCTTTTTCAATATATGAAAAATTTTCCTTCTTTTTTCCGGAATGTTACAGCCATTTATATTCCAACTCAAAAGTTGCAGAGACATCCTGGATAAGTCTGGTTATTTTTCTGGGGGTAGTACCTTGTTCGCTGGGTCTTCAGAATCCGAGGGTGCAGGCACCTCTGGTACTACAGGCCCCGAGGGTAGTTCCAATCCTTTTTGGAGGTCCTCTCCGTGCGCAGTCAGAAATTTGTCTCTATCTTCCAGTGATCTGATTTTAATCTTCTTCCCTCTAAAAGTAAAAGATAATCCTTGAGGAAAATCCCACCTGAAGATAATTGTATTGCTCCTTAACAATCTTGCTAGTTCCAAATAGTCAGATCTAAGGTCCAACAGTTGTTTAGGAATATCCTTGAAAATTTCGATTCTTTTGTCCAGAATATCCAGTGACTTTCCGTAATGTAGACCCAAAATCTTGTCCCTTTCCTCCTTTGATCTCAGTATTATTAAACAATCTCTGGGCTTCTCTCTCTTTATAAGTCTTCCAAGTCTGAAGGCTGATACAATTTTAAAGTCTTTTTCCTCTAAGTTCCAAAACTTGGAAAATTCTTTGGTCAGGAACTCAGCTAGGTTGCCTTCTTCCACCTCTGGTACCGACCTTATCCTTAAATTGGTCTGTCTATTCTGTAGTTCTAACATAGAAAGATAGGTCTGATGTTCACCTACTTGTTTACTGAGTGGTCTTACCTCTTTCTCTAAATTTCCCAATCTTTGGCTGGTATCTTCAGCCAATTTCCGATTTTCACCTGCAGTCTCCTTCAGTTCTCCAATTGCTTGCACATTCTGTGCAACTTGTCCAGTTAGTCTATTTAGACATTCAGTATTATGATCAATTTTAGCTGTTTGCTGATCAGCTTTTTTATCCAAAGATTCCACTTTTTTATCCAAAGATTCCAATTTTTCAAGAATTTTCTCTAAAGTGGAACTGATTTCTCCTGAGGCCATCTCTTCCGATTGAAATTCCTCAGTTTCTGCCCGTGGCAGAGAAGCAGCTTCTTTCTCAGAAGTCAGAGTAGGCAAAGTAAGCACAGTAGGCACGGATGATCTGCGTGCCTGGGAGACTGCGGTTAGAGTTGTTTGTCTGGTTCTCGGTCCCTTTTTTCTTGCGCCACTCATTCCAGAGTTATCTAAAATTCAAGGTCAAGCTGAGTTGTTCCCATGAGAAAGCAGCGGCCCAGATGGTAATAGTCAAACAGGAGGCCGGGGAAAGGAAAGTAAAACAATGTCACTGCTATTAATCCTAAATCCTCTAGGGGGAGCTTAAAATGTCTTTAGGAAAGAAGACAATTCCAATAAAAATAATATAATCCCATTTAATGTCCGAGAACCTTCAATAAAGTAACTTTTAGCAGAGTTAGTGTTTAAAAAGTCACAGTATTTCAGACAGTGCTTGCTGGTATTCCAGAAGATGCTTCAAAGTAGCCAGTTCAAACTCCCTCAGATTGTTTCAAAGTTTAAGTTCAAAAGTATCCAGCCCTGCAAGCTGGCTGCTCAGTTGCTCAGGCAGTTCCAGCACCTGGGTTTCTTGCTTAAATTGTAATCCAAATAGAAGAAAGGTATCACAGCCCACATAAGAGTCATATAATCAATTGCTTAAAGTCCTTATTCTGTTTAAAAATAATTTCCACGGGTGTCCAGATCAGTTAGATTAAAAGTTCACTCTTTGCCTCCACTTCTCCGGCTCTTTGCTTAGTGATTCAATGACAGCGGAAGACGGACTTCCTATTTTTCGTCACTCCGCTTTCAGCCAAATTAAGTACTTTAGGTACTTTAAGTCCCGAAACTTTTAAAGTCCATTTACTCACGGGTTGTTGTTTTCCGAATCTGTAGTTTAGGAAGAAAGGACAGCGCTCACCGGCAACAGCAACGCGGCTTCACTCCGCCGATTGCGGAACGATCCACAGCGCCGCAACCCCCTCCGCGATCCGGAGCCCCTTACGGGGTTCCTTCAACGTTTTGGGGGCTGCTCCTGGCGCCCGCCGGACCCCAAGACCACAGGCTTCTGCTGCCTGTGGTTTTCCAGAGTGGGTCCCCGCTTCGCCGCAGCGGGAGACCCTTTTTCGGCGGAGCTTCCCTTCCCCAGCTAGGAAAGGGCAGCCATCCGGAAAGCAAAAACTCCCTTGCCTGGACTCCTCCTATCATGAGTCTGACCCTCATGGAATAGGTCAAAGGCCAATCTTAGTCCAGCATTCTGTCGGGGTGCTGTCAGTGGCTCCCGGCTGGTTGCCCAGGAAAGTATAAAGACAAGGGAAAGTTTCTTACAGTCCTTTTTTATTTCAAATTTTACAGAGAGAGGCTATAGAACCCAGCATGATGGTGTTGTCCCAAGTGAATCTCCACCCCCCATCGCTCCCACTTCCTCATTCATCATCATCATCTTCTTCTCCTCTATGGGTGCTGCCCTCTATCATTGAGCTCTTTGCTCTCCTACTTTTAAGGCTCGCCAGGTTCTGGGAGATGGTGGGTCTGGAATGCTTTCTAGTGACAATGTGTCAGTCAGCTGCTGCTCCGGCTCTAACTGCTCCTCCTCTCCCATTATTTCATAGAATCATAGAATCATAGAATCATAGAGTTGGAAGAGACCACAAGGGCCATCGAGTCCAACCCCCTGCCAAGCAGGAAACACCATCAGAGCACTCCTGACATATGGTTGTCAAGCCTCTGCTTAAAGACCTCCAAAGAAGGAGACTCCACCACACTCCTTGGCAGCAAATTCCACTGTCAAACAGCTCTTACTGTCAGGAAGTTCTTCCTAATGTTTAGGTGGAATCTTCTTTCTTGTAGTTTGGAACCATTGCTCCGTGTCCGCTTCTCTGGAGCAGCAGAAAACAACCTTTCTCCCTCCTCTATGTGACATCCTTTTATATATTTGAACATGGCTATCATATCACCCCTTAACCTCCTCTTCTCCAGGCTAAACATACCCAGCTCCCTTAGCCGTTCCTCATAAGGCATCGTTTCCAGGCCTTTGACCATTTTGGTTGCCCTCCTCTGGACACGTTCCAGTTTGTCAGTGTCCTTCTTGAACTGTGGTGCCCAGAACTGGACACAGTACTCCAGGTGAGGTCTGACCAGAGCAGAATACAGTGACACTATTACTTCCCTTGATCTAGATGCTATACTCCTATTGATGCAGCCCAGAATTGCATTGGCTTTTTTAGCTGCCACGTCACACTGTTGGCTCATGTCAAGTTTGTGGTCAACCAAGACTCCTAGATCCTTTTCACATGTACTGCTCTCAAGCCAGGTGTCACCCATCTTGTATTTGTGCCTCTCATTTTTTTTGCCCAAGTGCAATACTTTACATTTCTCCCTATTAAAATTCATTTTGTTTGTTTTGGCCCAGTTCTCTAATCTGTCAAGGTCGTTTTGAAGTGTGATCCTGTCCTCTGGGGTGTTAGCCACCCCTCCCAGTTTGGTGTCATCTGCAAATTTGATCAGGATGCCCTTGAGTCCATCATCCAAGTCGTTGATAAAGATGTTGAATAAGACGGGGCCCAAGACAGAACCCTGTGGCACCCCACTAGTCACTCTTCTCCAGGATGAAGAGGAACCATTGATGAGCACCCTTTGGGTTCGGTCAGACAGCCAGTTACAAATCCACTGAGTGGTAGCATAGTCAAGTCCGCATTTTACCAGCTTCTTTACAAGAATATCATGGGGCACCTTGTCAAATGCCTTGCTGAAATCAAGGTAGGCTACATCCACTGCATTCCCTTCATCTACCAGGCTTGTAATTCTGTCAAAAAACGAGATCAGGTTAGTCTGACATGACTTATTTTTCAGAAATCCATGCTGACTATTGGTGATCACAGTATTCCTTTCTAGGTGCTCACAACTTTTCTAGGTGCTCACAAATTTCCCAACTTTCCCCCTCATCTGCCTCTGAGCTATGACGTCCCGCAAACCACTGTTGTAAATCTATACTGTCTTCCTCTTCTCTGGAAGGGTCAAGATGGGGAGGCGGTCTCTACCATTTCTCCTCCTCTGCCCAGGCCTGACTTTACCCTCTTCTCCAGTGTCCTCCTCTTTTGCCCAGTCCCTGACGCATTCTGCTCTCGCCATGGGCCATCAGATGCCTACGAAACGTCAGCAAACTGGACACAAGAACAATAGCGCCATGCCACTTGTGTTCCCCAGCAGCTCCAACTTCAGCCCCAGACTGTGGGTTCCCCAGAGCAAGTGCTGTTTGCCATGACATAATGACGTCACATCATGTTGTGACATTATGACGGCATGGCGCAGAGTGTTCAAGCAATCTGGCAACTGGCTGGGGCCTGTGCCTCCGCCGTGGGGCCTCTGTTGGGGCCCATGCAGTCACAGCCACATCCCAGAAGCATGTCTGCAGCCACAGTGGGCCTCAACAGAGACCCCATGGTGAAGACGCAGCCCCAGCCCAGATATCGCTGTGGTGCCGGAACGCCAAAGGTAAGGCAACATCTGGCAGTAGCAGTACATGGTGCATGGCAGCAGTGGTGGGAGGCCCTGGGCACCCACAGCAAAAATGTTCTGGTTGCCTGGGCCCCCAGGGCCTCCTGGAGTTGATGCCAGTGTTCCCCAACAACTTTTGCAAAATGTTAACTGAGAAAGAGATTTGCATGCAAAGCAGTCTACACCACAGTGGCTGCAGAGGTGGTTGTACTGCCGCATTCCACTCAAAATTCCAGAGGATTGTGATGTTGTTCCCATTTAACATCCTCTCATTAGCCTCATTTTTAACTGCCAACGTACGTTATTTGACGATACGGATAGTATTACCAGATTCAGATCAGGGTTGTCAAACTGAATGGAATGGATATGCTGATAAAGTGATTCCTAGGAGCAGAGAGCTTCTCATCGAGACTAGATGATTAGATGCTCTCTGTCAAATACAATCAAAATTCCCAGCTAAATTGTTTTTTCCCCTTCTTTCAAAAATGATTATCCCCAGATAACCTTCTCCAGTTTTACAATTTGCATATCAGTTTTAATTTCCACAACTTTCCCCCTTGCATCTCTTTGCTTCATTCAAGCTCACAGCTACAAGACTTCTTCATGGAGATTAATGCAGCACAACTTCCAGGTTCTCACCAACAACTTACAATCAAGTACATGGGAGCACAGACAGAACACTAACATAATTGGTACAGAGGTTCCGAACAGCCAGCTTGTGTTGTTTGACATGAATCAGTTTGGTCACTGCTCCTTGTAAGTGGCTAGTCTGGAAGTTCTCAGACTGTGTAGAACTGGAGGTCATTTCTTGAGGACCAAGGTCTGGTTTAGGGAAGTTGATCCTGAAGCTAAGCAGGTCTGAATCTGGTCAGAAACTGGATGAGAGACCAGCAAAGAACCTTCTGTGTTCCACCTCGGCTTCCATCACAGAATAAAGGTTGGGTGTAAATAAAATATCAGTAACTTAAGCACAGAAACATAAGCATCTTGCTGTAAATTGTGTAAATATCTGAGGGATGGATGGATCTCTCTTTCTCTCTCTCTCTCTCTCTCTCTCTCTCTCTCTCTCTCACACACACACACACACATGAATGAATATTTTATTATTTTTCCATATTGGAAAAACATTTGTTACTCAACAGTTATAGTCCAATTCAACAAAACTAGTGACTTCCTGCTTACCAAACATCAATGCTTATAACCCAAATTACATACAATTGCACTTTAAGGTTCCATCTTATCCAATTTCATCATCTTTAATATGTTTCTTAATATTTTCTTAAACGTCAAAGCCTTTATTGACCGATGAAATGTTCGTTTTGCTCTTTGTATCCCAATGCTGCTGCTCCTTGAGGAAATGTAGGGGTCTGTTGTGGAATTTCTAAACCCATCCCCCTAACTCAGGCATAGGCAAACTTGGCCTTCCAGATGTTTTGGGACTACAATTCCCATTATCCCTGACCACTGGTCCTTTTAGCTAGGGATCATGGAGTTGTAGTTCCAAAACATCTTGAGGGCCGAGTTTGCCTATGCCTGCCCTAACTATTCAATTCTTAGACAAATCATGCCCCCCTACCCCTGGCTGGCACTTTCGGTTTCTCTCCCTCCCCCAAGTCTGGGGCAGGTGGCAAAAGCAGGAGAGCTCCCAAGGCCTTGCTGGTCCTTCATACAAGGTGTGATGAACTGCATTCAGCTTAGCAGATATTGAGTTTTTACAAGCCTACCTTACTACCATGCAACCTCAAAGAGGTTGAGATAAACAAATAAAACAAAACGCGAGCTGCAAAAATCGGGTTTAAACATTTCTTTGGCATAGCTGCTGGTGTGTAAACCCTCCTTCCCCTCCCAGTTTACTCACACAGTGAGTCACTCCATCATCACAGCATCTGGGCTGCATATCCTAAGTATATATACAGAGATCATGTCTAATTACAGGTGATTTGCCCAGGTTGGCTCCGCAGTGGGGACTGTCGTCTTCAGGTACATGAACGTGACTTGTGGACTAATTGGAATTTACATTGTGTGGCCATTTGCTGCCATTTGCCTCAACAATGACTTCCAGCCTTCCTAATTAACTAGCTAGCGCATTTAACATTTGGCACTTTTCTCAAGCAGAAACTAACAAGATCGGAGCGAGCTTATTATGTTGTCAATGTGTCAGTTCTCAGCAATTTGAATCCCTCCCCCCTTTGATTTGTCCTCCATTCATATGATGTAAAATGACTTGGTTCTCCATCTCTCCTACTGTTA
This sequence comes from Podarcis cretensis, assembly GCF_951804945.1. NCBI lineage: Eukaryota > Metazoa > Chordata > Lepidosauria > Squamata > Lacertidae > Podarcis > Podarcis cretensis. The sequence continues at coordinate 82,653,755 of NC_137176.1, forward strand.
TTTCGAACGACAAAGTGGACAAGGGCAAAATGTTAGTGTCCTGAATAAAATGTGGCCGCCCTTGGTCTCCCATTAACACAAATAGTGCTTATTAGAAGTCATTTCCTCACACAGTGCAATTTCTCTCTATTGGTTTTTATTCTGTGTTTATTTCAAACATACACATAACCAGAATTCTCACAAAAGTAGCTTTGTATATTTATGGCTTATTATCTGCCGAGTTTTGTTATTCCTCTTGCTATGAAGCTGTGCTCCCTTGTGATTGACAGGTTATTTCTCTAGCAGAACTGTGGCAGCATACACAAGGAATTATCAAACCAATCTTCCACGAGAAGAAGAAGATGAGTTTGGATTTGATATCCCACTTTATCACTACCCTAAGGAGTCTGCTGTGAGGTAGGTTAGGCTGAGAGGCAGGGATTGACACAATAAGAGTTTGTAATTGGATCACTACCCGAAGGAGTCTCAAAGCAGCTAGCATTCTCCTTTCCCTTCCTCCCCCACAACAAACACTCTGTGAGGTGAGTGGGGCTGAGAGACTTCAGAGAAGTGTGACTAGCCCAAGGTCACCCAGCAGCTGCATGTGGAAGAGCGGAGACGCGAACCCGATTCACCAGATTATGAATCTACCGCTCTTAACCACTGCACCACACTGGCTCTCACAAGCAGTTTGGAGTACTGGAATCTTGGTTGTGTTATCTCATGGTGCTGGTCTGCTACCAAATTTATGACTCTGTAGGAACATGGGGACCAGGTAGGCATGCATGAGGTAGGCATCCATGAGGCAGACTCAGGCAGCAAACTCAGGTGGCAGAATCCAATGGGTTCTTATGCCAACATGCCCACCTCCTTGCCAACACTGCCAGAGAAGTGAGGAGAAGCAGCTGTGGTTCTGGTGAGATTTCACGAGATCTTCCAGGTTCTGGTGAAATCTAGTGAGAGCTCCATAAGATCTCACAAGAGCCCCATAAAATCACAATGAGGTCTCTGGAGGCTGCAGCCGTATGACCCCAGTAAGCAAGACTTCTGCATGGGTGGTAAGGAGTCTCGGGTGGCATGTGGCGTGTGGTGTGTGTGCAGGGCTACACCTTCCAGTTTTCCCTTGGATGGAGAAATAGAATGTACTGCCCCTGATGGGGACAGAAGAGCCCTGCTGTCAGGGACTGGGCAAAGGAGGAATGGTGGAGACCACCTCCCCATCTTGACCCTTCCAGAGAAGAAGACAGTTCAGCATTACAACAGGGGTTTGAGGGAGGTCACAGCTCAGAGGCAGATGAGGGGGAAAGCTGGGAAATAATGGGAGAGGAGGAGGAGGAGGCAGAGCCGAAGCAGCTGGCTGACACGTTATCACTAGAAAGCATGCCAGACCCACCATCTCCCAGAACCTGGCATGCCTTAAAAGTTGGAGAGCAAAAGGCTCAGAAGCAAAGGGCCCTCAGCGCCATCTGTAGAAGGGATGACCAATGAGGAAGTGGGAGAGAAGGGGAGTGGAGATAATAATAATAATAATAATAATAATAATAATAATAATAATAATAATAATAATAATTTATTATTTATACCCAGCCCATCTGGCTGGGTTTCCCCAGCCACTCTGGGCGGCTTCCAACAGAAAACTAAAATACAGTAACCTATTAAACATTAAAACTAAACAGGGCTGCCTGATTTACTCAGGACAACGACAAAGTCAGCTAATGTTTTGGTGAATTGTCGTTTTGTCGTTTAGTTGTTTAGTTGTGTCTGACTCTTGGTGACCCCATGGACCAGAGCACGCCAGGCACTCCTGTCTTCCACTGCCTCCCGCAATTTAGTCAAACTCATGTTAGTAGCTTTGAGAACACTGTCCAGCCATCTCGTCCTCTGTTGTCCCCTTCTCCTTGTGCCCTCCATCTTTCCCAGCATCAGGGTCTTTTCCAGGGAGTCTTCTCTTCTCATGAGGTGGCCAAAGTATTGGAGCCTCAGCTTCAGGATCTGTCCTTCCAGTGAGCACCCAGGGCTGATTTCCTTCAGAATGAATTGGTTTGATCTTCTTACAGTCCATGGGACTCTCAAGAGTCTCCTCCAGCACCATAATTCAAAAGCATCAATTCTTTGGCGATCAGCCTTATTTATAGTCCAGCTCTAATAAATGTTTTGGTGAATAGCCGCTATTAATAAGGCAATTAGCACTGTTCTTTTCTGCATTTCCCTGTCTTCTGCACCATAAAAGGAAGGACCCTTGTTTCCCAGGGTTCCGTGGTACAAAACTAAAATGGATCCAAGGCCCAGTTCTTTCTGGATCCTCATAATTGTGTGCCCTCTGCTAACATCTGAATCTTGACTGATGGAAACAGCATCTAGTCTGTTGATGTGTCTCCACTTTGGAGTGCCTTATCCCAGAAGATCCAGTTGGCTCCCTCCTCATTGACATTTTGTACAAACATGAATATTTTTTATTTTTATCATTATTATTCCATCGTGGTTTTTGCCCATGGAATGATTGATTCTCTTCGTTTGATGCCTTGGCATTATTTGGCTTTATAATGGGCTGCCTCCTGGGTCTCTTGTTTCTTTGCGTTCAAAATGATGTGCTGTTTTCGATTCTTTCATTTGATCATGTTGCAAGTCACCATGAGCATTGGGAGGGAGAAGTACTATATGAATATTTTTATTTCTTAAAATATTCTAACCTTGATATAATCTGCTTGGATACTGCATCATTGGTCTTGAAGGAGATTGAAATTTAGAGGGGATAGGATGCTGCAACAGGGATGATGTGGGGAGCACTTTTCAAATCGCTTGCTTCAGCTGACAAAGAGCTGCATTATGTCAGGAGTTGCAACAACACAAGCAATTCTGGGGTGCACTTCAGAAAGAGACGGAAGAAGCCAATGGGCATGGCAAGAGATGGGATAGCTCAGTCATTAGAGCACCAGACTCTTAAGGCAAACTAAGGCCCGGGGGTCGGATCTGGCCCAATCGCCTTCTAAATCTGGCCCACGGATGGTCCGGGAATCAGCGTGTTTTTACATAAGTAGAATGTGTCCTATTTAAAATAGACCTCTGGGTTATTTGTGGGGCATAGGAATTCGTTCATTTCCCCCCAAAAAATATAGTCTGACCCCCCCCACAAGGTCACGTGGAGAAGAGGGAGAAGACTGGGGAAAGGAGGTCTGGGAGCTGGAGGGATAGCAGGGCTTAGTGAGTAGGGAGAGTCTGCAGCAGAGAGAAGTTCAGAAACTGAAGCAGGAGAGTTGGATAAGGGAGGCCAAGAGGCAGAGATGAGTCAGGCTCATGAAGAAGAAGAAGAAGAAGAAGAAGAAGAAGAAGAAGAAGAAGAAGAAGAAGAGTAGTTTGGATTTGATATCCCACATTATCACTACCCGAAGGAGTCTCAAAGCGGCTAACATTCTCCTTTCCCTTCTTCTCCCACAACAAACACTCTGTGAGGTGAATGAGTCTGAGAGACTTCAGAGAAGTGTGACTAGCCCAAGGTCACCCAGCAGCTGCATGTGGAGGAGCGGGGAAGCGAACCCAGTTCATCAGATTACGAGTCTACTGCTCTTAACCACCACACCACACTGGCTCTCGAGTCATGGGTGTCTCCCCCTCCTGCTGTGGACTTTCGGTCCTGGTAACTGATTTCCGTGGAGGAAGACAACTGGTAGTGAGTTGCTCTGTTCATTAGGCCTGATACTCCATCAAGTCTGTGGAGATTGTGTTTTTGCCAATAAAGAGTTAGCTCTATCTTTGAACTGTGCGATTCCTGACCGACATGCTCTTGTGACATGTGTACATTCTCCCTGTGCAGAGTGAAAGCATTAAGTAAGCAATTTTATGCTGCCCTTTGCCAGCAGCAGCTAAGCAACCAAGAGCTTTGCAATGTGATCCAGCCCTGGCCTCTTTGGAAGTTACTCCCAAATGGGACTTGTTTCCAGGCTGGTCTGTATAGGGCTGTAGCCTTTGTGTGCTCTTTCTACTGGGTTAGATAAAGCACGATGTTTGATTGCTGACAACAAGCAACACAATAGCTTATCAAACAGGATCATAGTAGCCTGGCCCAGGAGCAACCATCTCATCTCATCTCAGTCAATGTTATGCATGCTGTTAAAGGATTTAACAATGCCTGCAGCATTGATCAATGTCACTCTTGCAAAGAAACGTTCATGCTGCCGATTGGAAAGTAAATGGAAAACTTCATCAGATGTGGCAGCAATTAGGGTCTATAAAATTAATGCTGGGAATTTTGCCGGAATTATAGTCAACCTCCTTGCTGTTCTTTATTTCCCAGCAATTTTGCAGTGCAGTTCAAATTCAGTTGAACAGCAGTCTCCACAAACCAGTCCAAATGAAGTCCTCAGGTTTAAACAGTCTTAGGAGGAGGCTACCTGAGCCTCACTGAACTTCTGAGTAGAAAGATATAAGACTGCATTGATAGTCCTTTGGGGCCCCTGGCAATGCATGAGTTTGGACTTATGCTTAAGTGGATTGTGTCCCATCAAGCTTCTAGAAGTAGCCATCTGTTTTGGTTTTATTTTCTACAATGGAGAACCTTCCTCATAAGGAAAGTATCGTACCTGTCATGTATTATCTAGTTGAGATTCCTGCATTGCATGGGAATCATAGAGTTGGAAGTTGGAAGTTACCCCCAGCAGGAATCTCAGCTAAAGCATCCATGACAGGTAGACATCCAAGCTCTGCTTAAAACCTCTAAGGAAGGAAAGCGCACGACCTCCTGAAGGAGTCTGTTCCACTGTGGAACCACTCTTACTGCCAACAAGTTCTCCCTGATGTTTAGGTGCAATCTGCCTACTTGTAACTCAAAGCCATTGGTTTGAGTCCTACCCTCCAGAGCGGGAGAAAACAAGCTTGCTCATCTATGTGACAGCCCTTGAGATATTTGAAGAAGGCTATCATATTTCCTTCTCACTTTCCTCTTTTCAAGGCTAAACATACCCAGCTCCTTCAACCACTCCTCATCTGGCTTGGTTTCCAGACCCTTGATCATCTTCGTTGCCTTCCTCTGCACATGCTCTAGCTTGTCAACATCCTTCTTAAATTGCGGCACCCAGAAATGGACACAGTATTCCAGATGTGGTTTTACCAATGTAATATACTTGGAGTCCTGTAGTGATTTCATGCTCTTTATTGCAGCTTGTAAAACAGTGATTGAATTCCCCCCCCCAACCTCAGGCTTTTATATACATTATTTACACAATGTGTCCCGTCTGATTGGCTGATTCTGCTTCCCTCCTGGAATTGGTCTTTTCCTGCAGGCCAAACAGTTGTTGCATCCACGATCCTACCAGCCTAATAGGCTGATTAACTTCCTCATGAAGCCTGATTGGTCTTTACCTGCAAGCCAATCAGTTGCTGCATTCTAGGATCCTACTTGCCTATTGTTCTAAGATCCAAGCTTAGTACATAACAACCAAGACAGAATGGAGCGAGGCTATGACTTCATTTGACCAGGACACTATACTTCTGTTGATGCAGCCTACAATAGCATTAGCTGTCATCACTTCTTGAGTTTCTTCAAACAGAGAAAACATAGGAACCTGTCTTACACCAAGCTAAGTCCAAGCTGGTCCATCTAACTCAGTATTCTCCAGTCTGACTGGCAGTGGTTCACAAGAGTTTCAGGCAGGAGTCCTTCCCAGCCGTGCCTGGAAATGCAAGCATTGATCCTGGGACCTTCTGCATGCAAAACAGTTGCTAATCCACTTAGCCACAATCCTTCTGCATCTCTTATATATAAATTTTTGTTAGTTTTTCAACATATCATTTTCAACAATAGTTAAACGTACTTTTACATCTTATACAATTTTTTGACTTCCACCAATCACATCTAAAAATTTATCAATCTATTCACTTAATTTACATTTCTTATTTTCACTATTACTTTTAAATCTCATAACTAATATCTCTTTTCTTTCTCTTCTTTGCAATATTTCATCCATTTCTCCTTACAATACTTCTTGTAGTCCTACTAGCGTAATTTGTTGATTACAGTTGCTCTTCAAATAATTCATATATTTCTTCCAATCTTCTGTAAATCTCTCGGGTCCTCAGGTTTCGAATCCTTCCTGTCATTTTATCCAATTCTGCGTAGTCCATTAATTTTATCTGCCATTCTTCTTTCATCAGTATTTCTTCTTGCTTCCCAGTCCTTCTGCATCTCAGTCTTTAGAGAAATATACATTTCTCGGCACTCCCTCCCACAACATTGATTTCATACTGCCAGAAAATTTGCGTTTGATTAATATGAAGCGCATATGACTAGGAGGTGCTGGCAATATTATATCATTGAGCAGTGGGTCCAATCATGGCACAAAGGAGTTTTACGCCTCGGGCTCCTTTTTCTTCCTGAATAATGTGCCTAAGAGGAATATAGATCCTGGATTTATGACATGCAAACTGTGCTAGGATGTAGCCGAGTGCCAAAACTTATTTAAAAACAAAGCAACATGTGGTCTTCCCTCACCGACAATGCTTTGCATACAAATAACTAGATTCGATGCAGGAGAGGGAGGGCTGGGGGCGAGGGACAGCTTCACATTGCTTTCAGTTCATTAGACTATGGAAACTACCCAAAACCTTCTCAAAGGAATATGCTCAGTAAGCTCTTTGCATCAGTTTTTAGAATAATTAGAGTGGCTTTGGCTGCCTTTCCTGGGAGTAAGGCACACTGAACTTAAAAGGATTTACTTCTGAGTAGACACGCGCAGGATGGTGCTGTCAGTCAGGCAAAGGACTACATTAAATAAAACATCAGATACAAGTTATTGACTTCTCTCCCTTAATCACATTCTCTCTAGATTTGAAATGCCAACAAGGCTTTGGATGGCAGAAATAAAGGCAATTTAGTAGTCTCACACTTTGCAGTCTCACACCCTGAAGTAACTGCTGTCAGGAAGGCTGTCTTCATTCTGTTGGAGTGGAGTGTCAGTTCAAAGTTGGTCTTCTTTACACCATGCCAGGAGAGTCAATGTGCTCCCCTCCAGATGTTGCTAAGGTACATCTCTGATCATCCCTGGTCACTGGCTGATGGGTTCCTACAACCTCTGGAGGCAACTGCCTTCTGGGAGCCCAACAGCAGGTGGAGCCAGAGCAAAATGTCAGGGAGAACCAGCTCATTCTAGTTTTGTCCTCATCCCCTCTGCGGAGTTATAGAATCATAGAATTGTAGAGTTGGAAGGGACCTCCAAAGTCATCTAGTCCAACCAATGAAGGAATCTCAGCTAAAGCATCCATGGCAGATGCTCATTCAATCTCTGCTTATAATATTTTTATTAAATTTTCAACCAACAAAAACAAAACAAAACACCACTGGTATCTGAAGAAGTGTGCATGCACACGGAAGTGTATACCTAGAACAAACTTAGTTGGTCTCTGTGGCGTTTGCCCTCCTATGTGTGTGACATCATACTGGATTCATAGAGAAAAGGTTAACTAATTGTAAAATGACTAACCAATGGGAACCCAAGGGGCTGAATTAACTGTGTATAAGGTTTAAGCACAGGGAGAATTTGTTAAGAGAGAGTTAGAGTTAGAGTGGTTGAGAAGACAGTCTGGAGTTAGACGAGAGAGAGAAGATAAGTCTGTGGGTTGGGCTAGTCGGGTGTGAGAGAGTGAGAGAATTTGTTAAGAGGAGTCAGTCAAACAGTTGAGATAATCAGTCAGAAGGTATTAGGAAAGTATAGTCCGGTAAGGAAACTAAAGTTAAGATACTGACAGGAATATTATTTGAGAAGCCATAAACTTGTTAATGTTTGTAAAATAAACTTGGGGGATTTTTTGGTTCACTTTTAACAACTGACTGGACTCAGTGTTTTACCAGAGAGTAACTGGTTGGTGGCAGCAGGGAAGTGATCACAGTGGTGGCAAAGGGATCAATAGACCATTAAATGTCCAGGGACCCTGTGTGATTGCCACAGTTTCTAAGGTGCTACTGGACTAATCTTTTAACATGGCTACCTACCTGACTTTAAAACACACGCAATAACTAATACAAAACACCACAAAGAAAGAAAAATATACACAAAACCAATGTCAGTTCTGCTTAAATCCTCCCTCCTTCTGCTCTCTGCCATACCCCCAGAATCCCTCTTTGGGGAGCTGTTTTACTGGCCTCAGCTGAGCCAGCTTCAACTCAACCAGCTGAGCCCTGGCTGAGTTGGGCTGAAAAGTTATGCTTAAGAATCTTTAGCTGAGCCAGGGCTGGGGACATAATTCTGGCTTAGTCTGAGCCAGAGATCTGCTGTTTCCTAAGCTGCTCATCCTGGAAGATCTTGACATAGGAATCCCCTACCCAAAAGAAATACATTGCTTTCAATACCACTTGCTGTGCTCTCTCTGTGCATCTGAGAGTTCTGTCTTTGTGCATCAGACTGGGGGAAGAGATATTTAATGCACAAAGGAGTAGTGCTCAGGGCATGTTTTCCAGACCTTCTTTAGTATTCAGGAAAGACTCTAATTATTGCTGCACAAGGGAATTCTCTGTAGGAAACTTCCAGTTTGCTTTTATGCATTGCTCCTGTTGTGGCATGATTTAGATGGCACAGCCAAATGAGATACAGCATTCAACGAACAACCTCCTTTACACCAGGTTCCAAGCCATATAATAACATTTTTTCAGGGAAATCTACATATGTGTGGGCTTGTCCACATTTCTGCTTGTTCCCTGCTTAGAAAGCACAGATCTGAGTGGTTTTCCTCTTGGTCCTCAATTTCGAGGCATGTGTCCGAGCAGTTTCCCCCTTGCTCCCCTCCTTTACAAGGGGAAACCTGCTCTTTAGTGATAAATCGCAGCAAATGTCAATCCAGGGGAAACCCAAATTGCTGTTTGCTCCAATGGAGCACTAAAGAGCAGTTTTCCCTGGGGAGAAAGGACAAAGAGGAAGTGTGTCCTTCTGTTTTCAAAATGAAACCATTCATGCACAAAATCTCAGTACACACACACAGACACACACACAAAAGAGGTTAAGAGAACATGGAAACTTCCATGGGTCAGTGCATGCTTCCATGGGACAGACTGTTTGGGGTTGAGGGAGTGAAAACAATGGGGTGAAATTGGAAGATACTGTTTTGGAGAGGGGCTTGGTGAGCTGGCTGGATATGTTTACGTGTGTGTGTGTGTTTGTGTGTGTATGAAAATAAGAAACCCAGAAGGAGTAACTGTAGAAGTTAAGGTTTTTTGAAAAGCCAATTTCAATGCCTGCTTCTATCTGGAACTCCTGATTATGCCGAGTTGAGGAGAAATGATAGCTAGCTGTATCAAAGCGAAGGCAGCCTTTGTAAGTTCTGAAGCAAGACAGATACATCCTGCCAATTTATTGAGAACTATGAAGCCTGACTGCAATAGGTGCCTGGGGGACTTTGATAGAGGGGAATGGCGGCTGGGTGGAGCGGGGGGCTTAAGGGATTGAAAATGTATATAAATAAACTGAATTCTGTACGGTACTGGGCTGGATGAAATTCCAGATGCGCCGTGTAACAGAAGCATGTTGTAGTAACCAAGTCTTGAATTTATCGATGCATGGACCACTGTGGTTAGACTGGTACTAGCTGCAGCTGGCGTACAAGCTGGAGTTGGTAAAAAGCACTCCTCAAGAACATACTGTATGTCCATGAGTACTGTTATTATGTGTAAAGGTGGTCTTTCCCCTTCGCAGTAACACACCGGCACAGTCAGTGTGGTATTTACAGTCTTTATTACATATATACAAGAAACAGCTACAGTTCAGAATTACACGTCTGAACCCGTTGAGTCAGGTTCGGGGAAATGATATATAATGAGATGAAAAAGATGTTGAAATATACATTTATTAAGAAACCAGAAGCATTTTTACTGGGCATTGTAGGAGATGATATTAATAGACAGGATTGTAAGTTGTTTTTATACGCAATGACGGCAGCAAGAATATTATTGGCACACAAATGGAAGCAAGAAGAATTACCAACGAAAGAAGAATGAAGGATGAAATTGATGGACTATGCAGAACTAGATAAATTAACAGGAAGGATTTGAAACCTGCAGGACAGGGATTCTTAGAAGACTGGAGTAAATATACAAACTATTTGAAAAGTAATAGTAATGAACAGATTACACTAGTAGGACTGCAAGAAGTTTTGTAAGGAGGACTATTTGAAATATTGCAAGAAAGGCTATGAGGAGAATTATTAGTTAATGATAATTAAGAGTAATAGAGAAATCAAGAAATGCTGAATAAGTGATAAAGAACGAAAAATAATCAGAGGTGTTGACGGAAGTCTAAAACATTGTATAAGATAAGAAGTTATGTTATATGAATGTTGGAAATGATATGTCAAAAAAAACCCCAAAACCGATAGAGTCGGGTTCGGGGAGTGGCTTTCTATGATTCCCATGCCAACAAAGATCCTTATGTTTCATTTCACTCCTTGTCTGTGCTGATTTGAAAGCCCCCTCGCTTCCTGAATCTGAGCTTCCTTCCTGAGCCTCTGGGTGGTTGCAGGGCTCTTGAGCATCCCTGAGCCCCTGCGGTCCCTGGCTACTCTCCGTCCCCTCTTCTACTTCCTCTGTTTCCGGGTGACTGCGGGGCTCTTCAACATCCCTGAGCCCCTGTTCCACCTCTTCTGTCCATTGCTCCTCCGAATCCTGCCTGACATTATGAGAGAGGGAGGAAAACTTTTATCTATCCACTTTCTCCGTGCCAGGACTTCAGCTCACACAGGTTGGTGTAGAGTCTTAGCATTGGCCATTGTGAATACACACAACATTCTTCTCTGTTTCTCCCCCTGAAGATCTGTCATGGCGAGCTTTCATTCATCTGCATTTCTCATTGAAGTGTCCAAAGATAAGACTCCAGTGAATCTGAAGCTCCCTGGAAGACAGATTGAAAACCACTGGTATATCACGTTTGACAGGATTTGATGTTTAGCACGCTGTGTATTAAACATTAAGTAGTATTTGATAGCTGACATATAATGACTTGGGGAAAAAATCTGATAGCCTGTGATAGATAACATGCAGAGGTAATTAGTTTCTGGCCGTTGACAGCTTATGAGATTTCCTTTGTGAAGACTGCCAGAATCAACCGGATGCCAAAAAGTCTAAAGATTTTGAATTCCATTCACAGGAAACTTTACGTCCTTCAATGCAGACAAATATCACCTGCAGTTCAAGGCTCTAAAGTGGAAGAAGGAGGAGGAGAAGGAGGAGGAGGAGGAGGAGGAGGAGGAGGAGAAGAAAGGAAACACATTTCATATTAAATGTGACAGGATTCTATTTGCCCAAATGGCACTTCATATGTGTACAGTTAAGATTAGGAAATCAGTAGAAATTATGCTTAAAGCAGCTTGCAAGAGCAGTAAACAAATTATCAATATATGGGTACAACAGGTACAAACTTTGATAATGTTATGTGCATCCCAGCGAGTGGCAGTGCTTGCTTAGGGTTTGGTTTCCTTGGAATGAAGATCAAGGGAGACTATGGTGTCTTCAGGATATATGGTTTTATTTACACATACAGTGGTACCTCAGGTTAAGTACTTAATTCGTTCCGGAGGTCCGTACTTAACCTGAAACTGTTCTTAACCTGAAGCACCAGTTTAGCTAATGGGGCCTCCTGCTGCTGCCTCGCCGCCAGAGCACGATTTCTGTTCTCATCCTGAAGCAAAGTTCTTAACCTGAAGCACTATTTCTGGGTTAGCGGAGTCTGTAACCTGAAGCGTATGTAACCTGAAGCGTATGTAACCCGAGGTACCTCTGTATATACAAGCTGAGCATAGAATGAGGATCTCATACCATGAACACACCAACAGATCTTGCTTCCCTATTGGATTTCTACAGAAGCACCAAGTCTCATCTTGGGGTTCAGCACAGAGCAAGGCATTGCTCTGTGACTCCAGCTTCCAGTATCAGCCAGACACACTCACACACAGCCCCACCTCTCGGCCTACTGTTCTGCATTCTAAGAGGTGAAGTTGGAAAAGGCCCACCCATTTTTCTCTATGCCAACATGTCTTTGGACATGTAAATTGTGGTACTTAACTGGCCAGCTCAGGTCGTTTTCGTACAAACAATCTTGCTTGATATTACCAGGTCACAACCAAAGTGGTAGGCAAAATTTGATTCAGTTCACATTTAAAGCTGAACTTAGCAAATCTGTCCTTTCCCAAACAATATGAAAACTGAAACATACCCGTCTCTTGAAATTTGCATGTCTCCGAATTTTGCAGTGCACTTCTTCAGCCAAGAAAAGTGTACAGAAATACATAAACTCGGGTCAAGTATGAATAAAAATGCATGTGTTAGTGAAGAGAAGATTGGATGGTTGCTTAATTTTGTCTCTGGATCACGTTTGGATCGAGACCAGTTCTCTGTGTGTGACCTCTGTGGTTTGTTTGGACTGTGCCTTATTGGCAACCCTGCTCTCATTGGTCTGTGCTATAGCGAAACCTTAAAACTTCTGTAACTGGGTATTTCACCTCTGATGGCATCCTCTGGCACGTGAGACCAGAAAGTGGCCATCCAGTTTGTGCGATCTTCTTTGACAAAGCTGCACAGATAAAGCGGGGAAATACAGGAATTCAGGAACCAGTAGTGCTGATTGCACATTTTGCATCCGTGTTCTGGCAGCCTATAAGATTCAGAACTGCTTATAGAGCTTATAATTACTCCTGCACTGTGGTGCGTGTCTGTTCTTTTTTGAAAAAAACAAAAGCGTTCCCAGGAATTCTATTCATAAAAGGAACACTCACAGTCATTCTGCCAGGCATCAAATGCAATAAAACAAAGGGATTATTCTCTCAGCTGAACACCGTGTGCAACTTTCTTTTTTAAACAAAAACAAAAAAATCCCCCACAAAACTCTTGCTATTGTATTTCCTGCAGGCCATTTCAATTCATTTTTTTGTATTAAAGAAATGTGAGAAGAAATGAAAGTTGGGATTGGCGTGGGGGAAGGTTCATTGAATTTTATTTTTAAGAAGAAAAAGAAAAAAGAAGTGAAGCAATATGCATGCATAATTTAAGCACCCAACTGTCTTATTATTTAAGTCGCAATATGCAGGAAGTTGAGGGAAGAACGATCACGTTGGCTTATGTTAGGGATGGAATGGCTCTCTTTATATCTCAGTTTTCCCAGGGGGGGAAGTGATGACAGGATTCTGGAATATGCAAGAGAAAAGAGAAGTAAAATGTTTCCTCTGGCATTTGAAAGCCCCCAGTGCAAAGTCAGAAATTGTACTTCCCAAAGTCCTGCAGAGAACTCTGGACAGGAAGAGTTTACTGTCTGTAGGATTGTTGTCATCTGCCTGGACACAAGCCAGTATGCCTGCTGGCCTCTTAAACAGTGAGGTGGTGGATTCAAAGTTCACAGCCGAATAGTCCGCACAGGTCTCAGATTTGTAGGTTCCTGGTCCAGCTTTCTCTCTTTGGGTAGTAATACTGGGTTTGAGAGGTTGGGTGGATTTCAGACTATCCATGTTTCCTTCTGCCTGTGGTTAAGTTTGTGGCTTGGAGAATGGGGATTGTTTCAGTGAACGTTACATTATCGAAGGATCATCGGAAAATCACTGAGTAATGAAAATGGATAGAAATACTTTGTGTGGGTTATCAAGTCCAACCTCCTACCAGGAGCCCGCTGTGTTCATTTGCAAGAAACAGAAAAGGAAAGATAAAAGACAGAAAAAGAAGAAAGGAATGAAACAGGCAAGAGGAAAGATCTATCTGCATCCATCGATGGGAAGGGTGGGGGAACGGGGACCACAATCCCTTCTGGGTCATGTTCCAGGGGCAACATGACAGTGGTGGGTGAGGCTAGAAGCAAAAGTGGGTGGAATAATGAATGTGAATTTTGCCTTTGTACAGCTGTCACAGACACAACTTTCTGTCCTCCTCCCAGGCAAGCAAGAGGAGTTATGGGAGTTCAAGCACACATTTCAGTCAGGCAAAAACACTCAGAAGTTGAAGCAGGACCAGTGATGGATGAGACTTTAGGAGCATTCGAAGGAAGAGATAGTCCTCGAGGGCTGCATTTGGCTTCTGGGCTTGAGCTTCTTCACCCCTGATATGTGAGGCTAGCCCTTTTAGATACTCAGCAAGAAGATAACAGAATAGGAATATTCAACATGGTGCCCTCCAAGAGCCCCAGCCAGCATGGTCAAAGCTCAGGGATGATGGGAGCTGTGGTCCAACCACAGGTGATTTGCCAAGAATTATATCAACATCCAATTGTTTAAGAAGGGCAGCAACAAAGAGTCATTTTCCTCTTGTATAAATTAGGCTGCTGAGATGAAGAAAGCTTGGAGGGGTGGAAGGGGAAACCTGGAGTGGATTTTTGTGCTAGAGGTTTTTGAGTTCAGTCCTGCTTACTGTGGGGGGGGCATGGGGTTGAGTCATGTGTGAGAGGCATCCTGTTCCCTAATTTTACATCCCCTCCCCCCAGAGGCACCATCTTGCACTCAAGTTTTGTTAGGGGGGCAGCGTGTGCACAATGTCATGCTCCCAGCGCATGTTGTGCACAATGTCATATCACTGGGGGGGTCAAGCATGGCGTGGCTTCCTCTCTAGCACTCAAGAGGAGCCAGTCACTGAATCAGGCCACACTCAGCTCATCCTCCCCTGCCCCATCAATATTGAGGGGTCTGAAGACACCTGCACACCTAGGAGCTGGTACATCTGTCTCCCTCAGCCACTAAGCTGCCACTTGACCATAGTTGGTGGAGCTTGGGATTCTAATGGGAAAAAAAAAATGGAAGTAGTCCCGGACCATCAAATTTGTCAACACAGCACGCAAAATACCTCTAGTGCAAAATAAAGATGTATTGAAGAGCTACTAACCCTCTTCCTGCTACTCAAAGTACTACCGTTACTACTACCAAATGTGGAAACACACCAATTCATTTTCTTCCAACCATTTGTCATCTCAGCAGCACACTAGCTGCCAAACAATTTCCCTTCCCGCACTTATTTATTTTTTGATTGATTTGATTTCTATACCACCCTTTATCTGAAGATCACAGAGTGATTTACACTATTAAATACAGGTCCTGCCTCCTTTTCACCCCTTAATTTGGATCTTATCGGTTTTATTAACTATATGTTGCATCCAAGTAATTCCTACTCGGAACAGAATCATTGGAATCAAAAGATTTGTTTTCTTAGTTAGGTCCATTGATGTCACAGGGTCTCCTATGAGTAGCAGATAGCTGCATTCAACCCAGTAATTGCCCATCAGCCAGCAGCAAGGTCCTGTGGGTGACTTCTATGAGCATCAAAATATGTCTTAAGAGAGCCAGTGTGATGTAGTGGTTAAAAGCGGTAGACTCGTAATCTGGTGAACTGGATGAAATGGAGCTGCTGGGTGACCTTGGGCTAGTCACACTTCTCTGAAGTCTCTCAGCCTCACTCACCTCACAGAGTGTTTGTTGTGGGGGAGAAAGGGAAAGGGGATTGTTAGCCACTTTGAGACTCCTTAGGGTAGTGATAAAGTGGGATATCAAATCCAAACTCCTCCTCCTCCTCCTCCTCCTCTTACTTGTTGTTCTTTAGTCGTTTAGTCGTGTCCGACTCTTCGTGACCCCATGGACCAGAGCACGCCAGGCACTCCTGTCTTCCACTGCCTCCCGCAGCTTAGTCAGACTCATATTTGTAGCTTCAAGAACAGTGTCCAACCATCTCGTCCTCTGTCGTCCCCTTCTCCTTGTGCCCTCAATCTTTCCCAACATCAGGGTCTTTTCCAGGGAGTCTTCTCTTCTCATGAGGTGGCCAAAGTATTGGATCCTCAGCTTCACGATCTGTCCTTCCAGTGAGCACTCAGGGCTGATTTCCTTAAGAATGGATACATTTGATCTTCTTGCAGTCCATGGGACTCTCAAGAGTCTCCTCCAGCACCATAATTCAAAAGCATAAATTCTTCGGCGATCAATTATTACTACCATAAAATAATAAACCACTGGCATCAAATAGTAACCAAGCAACACCAACAATATTTTAAACCGGTTTTAAGAGGAAAAATACAAACCTTTAAGGTTTCAAAAGATGCTAAAAGAATGGCAAGAACAGTTAAAAAAACAAAAAACCAGAAGGTCGTTGCCTGGCAGCAAGAAAAGCCCAGAAGAAAAGTGATAGTTGCTCCTCACCCCATCTAAAAGCAGTGCAATGGGTTCTATGACTTTTTTTGCCCTGTTCTCTGCACCTTCCATTGTTCCACAAATCTTGCTCAGCTTTGGCACCTCTCTGGCCGAGAGGATGCCAAGTCAGACAGAGTTTAAACTTCTCACGGATTTCACACTCCAGCAGGGAAACATTTTGTGACCTTTACCCACCAGCCTCCCCCAGTTGCAATGGTGATTTATTTATGGGTATTGGTATTCTCTAGCTGCTACAAAGCAACTCAAGACTTGAAGCTGACGGAGGAGATAAGGATTTCATACAACTGTATCCTTTTGATTATTCTGTGTTCTTTTGAGCCTATGGCCTAGCTAAACTGAAACGGCCTGTGCCTACCTAACCTTTAACAGTGCAGAACCAGTTGCTTTTAGGTGCTGTACGTAGCAAATGTTCGTTCCGGAACACTGGAAAGAATAAACTGTTAGAATCTATGGTGGGCATTGCATGCATGAACAGAGAATGGGCTAGGCATGGCCATTGTGATTAATCTCAAACTGGTTTGCAGGTAGGTGAAAGAGGATATTGGGAGACATATAATGAATAGGAAGACTTGTCAAAGTCTTTATAAACAAAGACACTGAAAAAATGATTATATGTAATCACACGAGCTTATGATTAGGGCTGAAGAGCTAAATGACTTTGATTGGTTCAAAATGATGATATTGGGTTACAGCTACCAAGATTGCTGCGATCCTTTGAGTGGTAAATAAAAACCACATGTGTTGTACAAGCATATAAGAAACATTGCTTTGGATTTGCAGCCTCCTTCTTCCTTTTGAGGCTGTTTCTATGAACATTTGCAATTTGATAAAGGCCTATATTTTCACTTGGAGCCTGTGTCCTCTTCTTTCAGATTTCTGGGAGGGAAACCTCCAGTGTAGGAACCATTTCTCCAGCAAAGTCACTGAGTGAAATATTGAGTCCAAAACACACACATTGTTGCTGACAGGGAGAGCGAAATACTGTTGGATGAATTGCCTAGTGGTGGCAGCGAGAGGCTACCTTTCCATTCTCCAAGAACCATGCAAAGACCTAAAGGGTAAAGGTAAAAGGACCCCTGACCATTAGGTCCAGTTGTGGCCGACTTATGGGTTGCAGCGCTCATCTCGCTTTATCGGCTGAGGGAACAGCTTCCGGGTCATGTGGCCAGCATGACTAAGCCGCTTCTGGTGAACCAGAGCAGTGCACGGAAACACCGTTTACCTTCCCGCCGGATTTCTTCTTGCTTCCATTTCTGGGCTAACAATACTCTTGCCGTGATCTGCCTCCTCTAGACCAACATACATGCATCATCAAGTGGGAGTAAGGAGGTACCCAAGATGCCATAGCAACAGCTTGCACGGCATCTGATAGGCACAGGGAGAGCTGCCCTAGTAACGTCACCATTGGTCCAAATTGGCCCAAATTAGGATCCATCCATCAGTAAATGGCAAACTGATTAGGCAAATTAAGCAGATACATTGGTTGGCTCCCAGCTAAGGTTGGCTTAGCCGATTCCTGCCTTGCAGGAATTTGGATTGGATGACCCTCTGGGTCCCTTCCAACGCTGCAGTTCTACGATGGTATGAAATGAAGTGAAACTCAGTTAATCTGGATCAAATATGAATAAAGGTAAAGGTAAAGGGACCCCTGACCATTAGGTCCAGTTGTGATTGACTCTGGGGTTGCGGCACTCATCTCATTTTACTGGCTGAGGAAGCCAGCGTGACTAAGCTGCTTCTGGTGAACCAGAGCAGTGTACGGAAACGCTGTTTACCTTCCCGCCGGAGTGGTACCTATTTATCTACTTGCACTTTGACGTGCTTTTGAACTGCTAGGTTGGCAGGAGCAGGGACCGAGCAACGGGAGCTCACCCTGTTGCAGGGATTTGAACTGCCGACCTTCTGATCGGCAAGCCCTAGGCTCTGTGGTTCAACCCACAGTGCCACCTGCGTCCCTGAAGTCCTAAAACATAGACCTTAGGGCTTCAGTCTTTCCCAACCTGGGTGACAACTCTCATCAGCCATGCTGTCCTTCAAACTTTTGCTCCTTCCTAGAAGATCCAGTGGTCAGCCTTCATGGGGCGAATCAGTCCAGAAGGCTCTTTACTGAGAAAGAGACAACTGTCACTTGCAGTTCAGCGGTTCACAACATGGGGCAGCCATACAGAGAATCCAATAGTTTCTGACTTAGAATCATAGGAGGGTAGAGTTGGAAGGGACCCCAATGGCCATCTAGTCCAACCCCTGCAATTCAGGAAACAGAACTAAAGCAGCCCTGACAGATGGTCACCCAACCTCAACTTAAGCACCTCCAATGAAGGAGAGTCCATCACCTTCCTATATGTACTTCTTGGTCATTCTTGCAGTCAGTAAAGAGTAGCTAACCACACACACACACACAATGTTAATCAGAGTACACTGAATTAATTAACTAAAATTAATTAGGAATTGTAATCTCATTATAATCACATTTCCTTCCTAATTAAGTTATGTTAAATCAGCAATTGCAGCCAAAGGTCTCGGTAATGTTGAGGCTACCAATATGTTAAACAGGTGTATGAAAAATGTACAACAAATGCGCTCTGCTCATCTAACCAGTCTGCTGCTCCAAATGGAGCAAGGAAGGTTGGTCTCTCTCCTTCCTGGCACATGGCTCAGATCTGTAGCGACATGTCATGCACCAGAGAGGAAAGACGGTAGAGAGACTGGACTCCTCCTCCGTCTCAGTGCCATTGCATGAGCACAGAAACATAGGAAGTTGCCTTACAGTGAGTCAGACCATGCTTAGTAGCGTATACATTGACTGGCAGTGACTTTCCAGGGTTTCAATCAGGGGGAATACCCAGGCCTACCTGAAGATGCTGGGGTTGAGTTTGGGACCTTCTGCTTGGAAGGCAAATGCTCTACCAGGGGCGCTACAGTCCCTTTCTGCAGCAAGCCAGATAAGTGAGTGGGTGGTCAATGAGATGGACAGTTTAGATGTGTTGGAAGGAGAAATGGAGCTTGCAATACTCTCACAACATGTCCAAGGGCATGTTCCTGTTTGGCTCACTGGGATTGGCCTCAGCATAAGCCATGTTATTTTCCTAAATTTGTAAGAAATAGTAGTGTGCCCTAAACCCAATCTCAGATTTTACTGCCCCCTCAATGCTACCTAGTGAGTATTATGCAATAGCTTGCAAGATGGGGACTCATGAAACCATTGAAATGCACATTGAAATCACTATCGTATTTCAGCATGCATGGAGGGTTGTGCAAAGAACTAGTAACTTGTGAGACAGATAATGGGTTCAGTCCATTTTCCATAGAGTGTACAAATTTACGCATCGGAATATTCTGCTCTGAGCATTGCAGCACAAATTCTTTTGTTGGCTGAGGGCAGGTCAGTGTTGCTAAGCAATGCCTACAAGAAGGTCAACTTCCTGCTACATACTGAGATCATGCCCAGGAGACTATTGATTAACTACCATGTTAATTAACATCTCTTTGGTTTCCCCCTGTCCTTGTAGAGTGCTTGTTATCCCAGGTGACCAAAGGTCCAACTAAACCATGGGGAAAGGACATTTTGTGAAAGAATGTTGGGTGGTTGCCTGAAGATACTCAGATTGTAGCTGTGGCATTCTCCACAGGTGAGCTATGAAGGGCAGGGTTGGAGAACCTGTGGCCCTCCATACATAAGATACAAATCTAAATGGGGTTTTCTTTTACCTTCTTTTGGGAGCAGCAGCCCCTGGAGACCAGAGAATAAGAACCACCTTCATATGTCTGTTACCTCTCCCCACTGTGAATTAAATGAGCCCCTTCCTGCAGAAGCTATACTCAGCCCAAGGACTGAGAAAAAGCTCAGGTGGGGCTCTGTACTGCCACTTTCATTTTTGTGGGTCTGCTACATAAGAAGCTGCAAACCATTGTTCCATCTAGTTTAGCATACTATTAAGTAGTGGGTGGACATAGCAGATGACACAGAGATTTCTCCAAGTAGTTCTTTATAAGTAAGCTGGAACTGAACTGAACAGCAAACAGCTCAGCTGGCCTGCTTTTATAGGCAGCCGGCTGTCAACATTGTAACAACAACAACCTAGGGTTTCCCGCCTAAATTAACTTATGTGGACCTGAGTGAAAACTATATACACAAAGCCACTTCCAAGCTGGAGAGGAGGTGGGGTTGCGGGCCCACCCCCTCCCACACATGCAGGGGCTGGCTGTTGCCCCCGCGAGAGTAAGGGAATCCTCGGGCGCGTCACCGACCCAGCCGGCCAATCGGTGGGCCGGGGAGGCGTGGCCTAGCGCATTTAAGGCTGGCACGCCCGGGGATCACCCTCTTTGCCCGTTCCAGCTGCCCCGGTTTCTCCCATCCCACCCACCCTTAAGTTTAGCTAGATTTGACCTTGCTATGGACTCCGGTTGGTCGCCGCAAGGGGCCTGGTAGGAATTGTTCCACTTGGCACATTTCCAGCCATTTGGTTTTTTCGCCTACCTCGTAGCAAACGGTTAGGCATTGGCAGGGGTAACTGTTATGCAAATGAAGGGGGAAGGAAGTGCCATCACCTTCCCCCAAGGAAAAGGGTGGTCCGGTAGAGGACTCCGGGGGGCGTTGCCCTGTCCGAAGCCTAGGGAGGTCAGGGCCTACGGCACGCCCCCGAGCAGTGACACCCACGGGATCCTAGTCGGCGTACTTCAGCAGGACTCCCCTGGCTTGTGGATAACCCTTCCCAGTCTCCATGCCGGGTAGTCGATAGGAGCCAATGCCTAAGGCCAATACCTTTCAATTCCTGTAATCAATAAAGTTGTGGCCTTTTTTGCCCATTAAGCTTAAATTGTCTGGTGTCTTCATTTCACCTGGGGGAGGGGACTTGCCACGCAATACCCCCTGGTGGCTAGGGTGAGAACGTCAATACAGTAGTACCTTGGGTTAAGTACTTCTTAATCTGAAACTGCTCTTAACCTGAAGCACCACTTTAGCTAATGGGGACTCCAGCTGCCGCAGCGCCGCCGGAGCACGATTTCTCATCCTGAAGCAAAGTTATTAACCCGAGGTACTATTTCTGGGTTAGCGGAGTCTGTAACCTGAAGCATCTGTAACCTGAAGCATATGTAACCCGAGGTACCACTGCACATAAGACATACCAGTGGTTCCCACAGTGGGCACTGCCACACGCTGGGGGTAGTATTACCTAGCAAGGGATGCTAAGAGGCGAGGGGGTGGCAGGGCAGCACTGGAGGTGTAAATGACAACCAGAAATTGAAAAGCTGGTGTCAGCTGTGTCCCATTGCTGACAAAGAGGGAGAGTGTGGAGGGACAGGTGGAGGTAATTCGGCAAGAATACAGAAGGGGGGAGGAGCAGCCAATTTGCAGTGGAAGCCTGAGTGCCGAGAACAAGGAGAAGGAAGGGGGGAGTTCAAGGAAGAAAATGCAGACTGACAGCTGTAGCTCAGACTCAGAGAATTGCCTGGGAATTGCCCATCCCCAGGTGTGTAGGCTCGCAAAGATTAATGAAAGGCGTGGACAGGTAAGGGGCTTTAAAAGTGGGAGGAGGAAGCACAAGATCTACCCACCTTGGAAGAATGGCAGATGCAAGTAATGGACTACATGGAAATGGCAGAAATGACCAGTAGAATTCGAGATCAAGGAGAAGAGCTGGTGGAAGAAGACTGGAAGAAATTTAAAACCTATCAACAAAAACACTGTAATATTCTTGAATGTTGATGACATTGAAATGAAATGAAGGGGTTCTAGTAAATAAGGCAAAATAAGAGTATAAAAGAAGGGTTAGATACTAAACGAAAATTTTGAGAAATAAACTATGTGAGGGAAAGTAATCAAGGATGAAACTAATAAGAATGAATTTGCTAACCAATTTTAAATTGGAATACAAGAAAGGGAGGTGTGAGGAAGTCAGGAAAATAAGTTCATGAATGTTAATAATTTGAAAAGAGGGTCTTTTTTTCCTTTTTGTTTGTTAACTTTTTGATTTCTTTTTTTCATTGTATGTTGATTGTTTGTATTTTTGTGTTTTGATGTTTTGTTTCTTGTGTGCAATGTTTCTCTTTTGTAAAACTTAATAAAATATCATTTAAAAAAATAAAATAAAAGTGGGAGGAGGAAGAGGCGTACTTCAGACTCGGCAACAGCAAACTTGGAAGCCGACGCTGAGTGACTGAGCTCCAGAGTGATTTGTGTGTCTTGAGCAATAAAACCTGAGTTAATTGCTGCCAGCGTTGTCTTGCTTCTGTGGAAGAGACCCAACCATAACAGCTGGTATCAGTGGGTGTAGTTCACCAGTCTCATTGACTTAATTAAACAAAATAGTTTTGATTGGATGTTAAATAAATGAATGTGGCATTAATTGTTACTGTTTTGAATTTAATTGTGCTGATATCCTCCTTCGTGCACCCTGCTGTTCTCCTCATATGAACAGACTCATACCTTACGATCATCATCTGATGCCCTTTAAGTGTTCCTCCTCCATGAGAGGTGTGGAGGGTGGCAATAGGAGAGTGGGTCTTTTCTGCAGTGGCTCCAGTGTGGTGTAGTGGTTAAGAGCAGTAGACTCGTAATCTGGTGAACTGGGTTCGCGTCTCCGCTCTTCCACATGCTGCTACTGGGTGACCTTGGGCTAGTCACACTTCTTTGAAGTCTCTCAGCCCCACTCACCTCACAGAGTGTTTGTTGTGGGAGAGGAAGGGAAAGGAGAATGTTAGCCGTTTTGAGACTCCTTCGAGTAGTGATAAAGTGGAAAATCAAATCCAAACTCTTCTTCTTCTTCTCCCCATTTGTGGACTGCTCTCCCCAGGGAGGCTCGCCTGGCGCCTTCACTACATATCTTTAGTGGCAAAAACATCCCTCTTCTCCCAGGCTTTGGCATATTAAACAATCTACAGTCTTTTAGACAGGAAGGGTATTGTTTTGTTTGTTATCAGTGCTTTTCTTCTGGGGGGGGGGGGGGGAAGTGTCAGTACTGTGTAACCATGAGTAACGCCAGAACTGTTTGCTATTATGCTACTGTTTGTATGGTTGTGTTTTTATACTGTAACCCACCATGTAATCCTTGGATGAAGGGCAGGCATAGAAATCTAATTAGCAGCAGCAGCAACAACAGCAATATTCTGAACAAAGTTTTAATAGAGTAGTAAAAAGAGCTAAAGGACCCATGGATGGTTAAGTCCAATCAAAGGTGACTATGGGGTTGTGGCGCTCATCTCACTTTCAGGCCAAGGGAGCCAGCGTTTGTCCACAAAACGCTTTCCAGGTCATGTGGCCAGCAGGACTAAACCACTTCTGGTGCAATGGGACACCGTGATGGCAACCAGAGTGCAAGAAATGCCGTTTATCTTCCCACCACAGTGGTACCTATTTATCTACTTGCACTGGCATGCTTTCAAACTGCTAGGTTGGCAGGAGCTAGGACAGAGCAATGGGAGCTCATGCCGTCACGGGGATTTGAACTGCTGACCTTCTGATTGGCAAGCCCAAAAAGCTCAGTGGTTTAGATCACAGTGCTAGGGGGCACTGAAGATGAGGTTATGGAACCAAGGGAGCGGTGGCCTGAAAATGCTTGAGGACCACTGATTGATTTATTTAAATTTGTGTACTACCCTATACTTGCAGGTCTACACAGATTGGCAGTGGTTATCCAGACAGCAGGCAATCCAAGCTCCATCTGGGAATGCTGGGAATTTAACCTGGAACCATGAGCATACAAAGGAGATGTTCTTCCCCTGAACTATTGCACCCCCCCCCCGCGCCCTTCCTCCAAGCTGTGCCTAGAAACTCTGGGGAACGCTATTCCCATTATGCTCACCCAACGTAAGACTTTCCCTACCCCTCCCCGAGATGAAATCTCTTTACTTTTTGCAAGAGTAACCAGGCCATTTTTCTCCCGGATAATGTCTCAACCTTCTCAATGGAACAATGGGTTTATGCTTTCTTGCAGCACCAAACATCGCAGGAGCCAATTCATCAAGGCTGCCATCTCCGGCAAAAGCTCTAACACAAGCCGATAAATAACAGCAGGCTGAAGACAGGAAGCTATACTGGACAGGAATGCACAAGTCACATGCGGTTGTCGGTCTTGGAAGCTGTCGAAGTGGTTGACCAAGCAGAGGACAATCAGCTTTGCCAGTTTTTATGGGCATCCACCTTGAATCTTCAAGCTATGTGTGCAGCTGAGACACACAACAGCTTTCCTTTCTGGCATGGATGTAAATCATGAGCCCTCTTCATGCATATGGGGAGAACACTAGGAGAGACTGGATGGGAAGATCAGCACCACGGACTTGGGCTCCTGGCACAGCATTACGGTGGCATACTGGGATGGGCACTGGCAAAGTCAAGGTGGTCCAGGAACATTGGTAGAGTCACTGGTGCACCTAAACTGCTTTGATCTTCTCACCTCCCTTCCCTCTCATCATCCTGAGCGGTTTCAGCCCTGTATACTTGAAGGAGCATTTCCACCCCCATTGTTCAGCCTGGACACTGAGGTCTAGCTCCAAGGGCCTTCTGGAGGTGCCCTCATTGCGATAAGCAAAGTGACAGGCAGAGGGCCTTCTCGGTAGTGGCACCTGCTCTGTGGAATGCTTTCCTGGAAGATATCAAAGAGATAAATAATTATGCCACCTTCCGTAGACATCTGAAGGCAGCCCTGTATGAAACCCTCAAAGTAAAAGGTAAAAAGGTAAGGACTCCTGGACAGTTAAGTCCAGTCAAAGGCAACTATGTGGTTGTGGTGCTCATCTCACTTTCAGGCTGAGGGAGCCGGCGTTTGTCCACAGAACGCTTTCCAGGTCATGTGGCCAGCATGACCAAACCACTTCTGGAGCAACGGGACACCATGACGGAAACCAGAGTGCACAGAAATGCCGTTTACCTTCCCATCACAGTGGTACCTATTTATCTACTTGCACTGGCATGCTTTTGAACTGCTAAGTTGGCAGGAGCTGGGACAGAGCAACGGGAGCTCACCCCGTCAAGGGGATTCGAACTGCCAACCTTCTGATCGACAAGGCCAAGTGGCTCAGTGGTTTAGACCACAGCGCCACCCGCATCCCTAAACCCTCAAGGAAGACCCAAGCACAAGAGTCCTGTTTTGCTCCTGTGATTTCCAGTACTGGTATTCAGAAGCATTGCTGTTTCTAACCACAGAGGCAGAGCATAGCCATTGCTCTCTCCTTCATGAATTCACCTGAGATGCAAAACTTGTCCTATGTGACCTGATTGGGGCCTTTGTCTTCCGGTGCCAGGAATTGGCATCATAGTAGGATTGAAAACCACACCACAGTAAGGGGTTCACTAGTTATCCAGGACCCTGCTGCTGCTGCGTAACCGTATCAAAACCAACTGCTCAACAAGAATGTTACTTGCCCAAAAATGGAAAGAAGAAGAAGTCCCAGCAAAAGAAGAATGGATACAAAAACTTATGGAATATGCAGAAATGCCGAAACTTACAGGAAAAACAAGAAATCAAGATAACAAACTTTTTTTCTAAAAGAATGGAAATGGTTTATTGGATATTTACAAACAAACTGTAAACAGATAAGGACACTAGCAGGATTATCGTAATCAACCTGCAGTTTTATAAGAGTATATATTTACAGTGGATGAATAAATGAGCAAATTAAGTTAATTTGCAATATGTAGAAAATATTAAAAATAAATTTAAGGAACCTCCGGAAGAGGGGGGGAGGAAGTCAAGTTTTGAAATGTTAAAATGATTGTAAAATTTTTGAAATGTATAAAATTGAACATCTATATATATATATATATATATATATATATATACACCGACTGCTAGAATAAGTACAATATTTATCTCCTGGGTGTGCTAGTCTTGGAGATACGGGAGCATCAGAAGTAGTATTTATCACTTCTAGGATGTACCAAGAACATTAGCCATTTGGCTTCAGGATTTAGAAAGCATAGCAGGCACAGTGGAATATCACAGCCATTGCAGAGCATCTGGTGAAGACCAGGCCATATCATCAATCATCAAAAAGTTGACAGTAGAGCTGACCGATGAGACTATGGGCTTCCAAAGCCAGGTCCCACCTTGTAGAACCCAGTGGTATTAGAATAGCCATCTGACAGTTACTAGGAGGGAAACATGGCTGTTATGAACCAGGAATAGAATGAATGCAGCAATTAACTTAATTAGGCAAACCAGAAAAATAGAATTGGCTTTTCTTGTGATACTTTCACTGGTAAGATAGCAGTCTTTATCTTTATGGCTCCAGGAATATGCTGGCAGTTCAGGTAAGGAAAGCTATCCAAATGTTTGACACACAGTGTTTTTGGGTCCAAGATTTTGCTCAGAGATCTTAAAAGAGCTACAATGTTTCCTAGCTCTCTCATGTTTATTTATTTACTTATTGAGTTTGTGAGTCACTTTGTCTTTCCCCAAGGCAGCCCAAAGCGACTTACAACCATGCTTGCAGGTGGTCAATGTTGGTTTCTCTCCACTTCTCATCTTTGCAAGCTTCAGTTTGTTTCATTTCCAAATCCATTTGTGATGTTTTCTTAAAAAAAAAAACAAAAAAAACTGCATGAAATTTTGTATCCATTTTCCTATGCACTTTCATGCACAATTCTTCCAATATGTGCCTTGAAATATGCGATTTCCCCTCTAACATAAGCCTGTTTGAAAGCAATTGTGGTGCTGGAGGAGACTCTTGAGAGTCCCATGGACTGCAAGAAGATCAAACCTATCCATTCTGAAGGAAATCAGCCCTGATTGCTCACTGAAAGGACAGATCCTGAAGCTGAGGCTCCAATACTTTGGTCACCTCATGAGAAGAGAAGACTCCCTGGAAAAGACCCTGATGTTGGGAAAGATTGAGGGCACAAGGACAATGGGACGACAGAGGACGAGATGGTTGGATAGTGTTCTCAAAGCTACCAGCATGAGTTTGACCAAACTGCGGGAGGCAGTGGAAGACAGGAGTGCCTGGCGTTCTCTGGTCCATGGGGTCACGAAGAGTCAGACACAACTAAACGACTAAACAACAACAACAACAACAACAACAGATCCAGCCTTGGTGTGACAAAACCCACACTTTAGAATTCCCTGCCTATTGATATCAGGCAGGCATCTTCACTGTACTAAAGCATATTTGTTTAGGAAAGCCTTTCCAGACATATAGAATGTCAACATGTCTTTTCATCTGATTTTTTAAAGCTTATCATTGATTTTAATTATATTTTGAACGTTTTAATGTTGTTTAAAATGTTAATTATAATGTCATTGTTTTATTTTTCTGATAAAATGCTTTGAGGTTGTTGTTATTTTACAATCAAGTAGTATATACATGTTATGAAATGAAAAGATCACCAGTGTTGAAGCAATGATTCTTCAACTTCAACTTCGTTGGACTGGTCATGTTTTGCAGGTGCCTGATTATTGTCTTCCAAAGCAACTACTCTATTCTGAACTTAAAAATGGAAAGTGTAATGTTGGTGGTCAACAAAAAAGTTTCAAAGACTCTCTCAAGGCAAATCTAAAAAAATGTGGTATAAACGACATCTGGGAAACACTGGCCTGTGAGTGCTCCAACTGCCCTTCTTTGGGATTGGGATGTAGACTGATCTACTCCAATCCTCTGGCCACTGCTGAGTTTTCCAGACTTGCTGGCATAATGAGTGTAGCACCTTAACAGAACCATCGTTTAAAATTTTAAATAGTTCAGCTGGAATATCGTCACTTCCAATGTACTGTATATCTAAAAACATAAAGGTAAAGGTAAAGGTAAAGGTACCCCTGCCCGTACGGGCCAGTCTTGACAGACTCTGGGGTTGTGCGCCCATCTCACTTAAGAGGCCAGGGGCCAGCGCTGTCCGGAGACACTTCCGGGTCACGTGGCCAGCGTGACATCGCTGCTCTGGCGAGCCAGAGCCGCACACGGAAACGCCGTTTACCTTCCCGCTGGTAAGCGGTCCCTATTTATCTACTTGCACCCGGAGGTGCTTTCGAACTGCTAGGTTGGCAGGCGCTGGGACCGAGCAGCGGGAGCGCACCCCGCCGCAGGGATTCGAACCGCCGACCTTTCGATCGGCAAGTCCTAGGCGCTGAGGCTTTAACCCACAGCACCACCTGCGTCCCTATCTAAAAACATAACAAAACATTAAACATTAAAAAACTTCCCTATACAGGGCTGCCTTCAGATGTCTTCTAAAGGTTGTATAGTTACTTATCTCCTTGGTTTGAATGTCACATAGCTCCATACCCTCCGACATTTCCCCAATGGAAATAGGGATGTCTTAAGGAAAAGTGGGACATTTCAGTATCAAATCAGAAACTGGGACAGCTTCTCTAAATCTGGGACTGTCCCTGGAAAATAGGAATACTGGGAGGGGTCTGCAACTACACTTTGGGGCTCCCTGTTTATTGACATCAAGAAGGCTCCTTCGTTGTACTATTCTCCCTGGATGACCCTCGTGGTCCCTTCCAACTCTACGTTTCTATGATTCTATTAATAATTTGTGTTTGGAGAGGTAAATTTGCTTTGAGGCTAAATAATATTAGCAGCATCTGTTACAAATCCATTTAGCTGAGTGGCAGGTTCAAGTCTCGTCACATTTTGGAACGGGTTCCTGCCACTGGATTCATGACAAGAAAGCCTACTGGCACGTCCCAAATGCTCCTTCAGAATTAAGTATCTCTGAAGGTTGATAAGGCTGCGGTGGGGAATTTATCCTGAGCATCAAATGCCCAATATTTTACCCCCATAAAAATTCATGCAGACAGCTATAACTGTTATAGCGGATGCTCCTTGTCTCTTGAGACAACCTCTGACATCAATGGCTCAGTGATAACAGTAATTGAATATGATCTGTGCCAGTGGATTCAGGTCCTAATTGGAGATGCTGGAGGAATTTGAACTTCATGGGTTTTTGAAACAAACCAACTGGACCTGCAAATCCTAGACTCATGTGTTCCTCAGAACTTAGTTAACCAACAACTTTTTCGCCTCCTGAATTTTCTGATACAGTTACTGACTAAAAAAAAAAAAAGACATTTCAAAGGAAGTTCAAAATGCGTAGTTTTAGGGCCCTGCTGGATTAAGCCCAAGGCTAGCTGATGGTCAGAAGCAATATGGGTTTCCTCCTTATAATCAAGGGCAGAGGGCACAGTGTCTGTGAAGGAGACGTTCTTCTCCTTCTCTTATAATATTAGAAACTCGGGGATATCTAATGATGATGAATGTTGAAAGATACAGGACAGACAGAAGAAAGTACATCTTCCCACTATGAAATTCACTCCTCCAATATTTAACAATGGCTACCAACTTGGAGTGCTTTAAAAGAGGATTATAGAAATTCATGGAGGATGAGTCTATCAATAGCTAATGGCCATGATGGATGTTTTAGCTCCACTGCTAGAGGCTATGTGCCTCTGGGCACCTGTGGCTGGGAGCCATCTGTGGAGAGAGCACTGTTTCACTCATGTCTTGCCTAACAGCTCTCACAGGCACCTGATTGGCCACTGTGAGAACAGGAGGCTGGACTAGTCTTTAGCCTGATCCACCAGGGCTCCTCTTAAATTATTATGTGTGTGAAAAGAGCAAGAGAGTGAAACTGGGAACAACACTGAGGGCTCTCTAAGATCTTAGGATGCTGACTGTCTCCCTAGAGCAGGGCTGGCTCAAGTCATTTTAGCACCAGAGGCAAACCACAAAATGGCACCCCCTTCCTCACCAGGGAAGCAGGAGTGAGTGAAGATCTACATCAGGAACAGGAAAGGGATAAAGATCTACCTCAGGATCTGCTAACCATGTGGACCCTGATGCCTGAGGTGGCTGCCTCACCTTGCCTTGTGTATGGCCCAGCCCTGAATTAGAGATCTGAGGTGGTAGCAGTAAACTTTGGCTTTCTCTGGAGTCTTTAAACCATGCCTCTACCAGTGCTCAATCCAGTGAGAGAGAGAGAGAGAGAGAGAGAGAGTTAGAGAGAGAGAGAGTTCTCACCAGTACAGAGTACTATCATCTCTCTCTTTTTTGCAGCTACCGTATTTTTCACTCTATAAGACACACTTTTTCCCTCCTAAAAAGTAAGGACAAATGTGTGTGCAACTTATGGAGCGAATGCAGGCTGCGCAGCTATCGCTGAAGCCAGAAGAGCAAGAGGGATCACTGTGCACCAATCCCTCTTTCTCTTCTGGCTTCAGAGATAGCCACGCAAAGCCTCTTGAGTGTAGCAGGAGCACTTTTGCCTCTTCGCTCAAGAGGCTTTGTGTTGCTTTCTTGTTTCTTGTTTTCCTCTTCTAAAAACCAGGAGCGTCTTATGGTTGGATGTATCTTATAGAGCGAAAAATATGGTATTTTATGCTGGCACCCACGGCGTTTTCATCAAGCTATGAGTACTGGCACCTCATTTGGAGCCCCCACCCAGAAAAGCGCTGGTTCAATCAATATCCTTCTAAATAAATACACGTGCTGTTGTTGTTTAGTCGTTTAGTCGTGTCCGACTCTTCGTGACCCCATGGACCAGAGAACGCCAGGCACTCCTGTCCTCCACTGCCCCCCGCAGCTTGGTCAGACTCATGCTGGTAACCTCGAAAACACTATCCAACCATCTCGTCCTCTGTCGCCCCCTTCTCCTTGTGCCCTCCATCTTTCCCAACATCAGGGTCTTCTCCAGGGAGTCTTCTCTTCTCATGAGGTGGCCAAAGTACTGGAGCCTCAGCTTCACAATCTGTCCTTCCAGTGAGCACTCAGGGCTGATTTCCTTCAGAATGGAGAGGTTTGATCTTCTTGCAGTCCATGGGACTCTCCAGAGTCTCCTCCAGCACCATAATTCAAAAGCATCAATTCTTCGGCGATCAGCCTTCTTTATGGTCCAGCTCTCACTTCCATACATCACTACTGGGAAAACCATAGTTTTAACTATACGGACCTTTGTTGGCAAGGTGATGTCTCTACTTCTCAAGATGCTGTCTAGGCCTGTCATTGCCCTTCTCCCAAGAAGCAGGCGTCTTTTAATTTCGTGGCTGCTGTCACCTGTCACCATCTGCAGTGAAAATACACGTGCTACAAGATACCAATTAGCTTTCAATGGACTTCTTCCAAAGGAAACGAAAGCTGGGTATACACTGCACTCCCAGAACTGCTCCCTGTGAGTATAACAAAAGGAAGACTTTCTGCAAAGGCACGAAAGGGCAAGTTTGCCCATGGAAAGTTTTAGCACTCTCCACACTCCACAGCCTGAACTGACACATTTCTTCACACATGAGAACTTGGGGGCAGGGGGAGGGGACTCAAAATCCAGGACAGGGAAGCTGCTTGGCTCATTTTTAAAAAAATTGCCACAGTTTTATTTTGGCAGCTGCTATAAATGCCTCACCCTTGTACACAGAGCCTGAAAATTGCCTTCCTTTGTGTGATTCATAGCTTGTTGATTCAAATAGCTTTTCGGATGGAACCATCCCCATGGTGCTGCAGATCATTAGGTAGCCAGCCAGAGGAGCAGAACCTGCCAGCTCAGTTCATTAAAAAAAGACTCATAATTCAGAGGACCAATAAAGGAGAAAGGAGAAATAAAACCCTGTCTAGCCATCAAATTAGCTGAAACTTAGGGAGGGGTGGGGGAGGGGAGCTCGGTTGGAGCAGGACTTGTGTTACTATCATGCTTTGTGTTAAGAAATTCAAGGATTTAGTGTGAAATAAGTGGCTGGGTGGTTTCTCCAAATGCTGAAGGTCTGCTCTTTGCCAGATGATGTCACAGGAGCAGAGCTCAGGCCAAGTTCAATGTGTCAGGGATTGAACATCAATGTGTCAGCTCACGGGTTTGTCCCTTGTTGTTCAAACCAGAAGGGAACCCCGCAACAGAAACATCTATAGAAGTCAGGACCTGATCAAAGGACATGTTTTAACTTATTACTGGTCAAAGCAAAACAGCAGCCGCATATTTTCATATGTTTGTTCCTTCGCAAACCACCTTGAGAATACTTTTTGAAAGTGCCAATACATGCAGCAGCATGTGAATAAATAACATGAAAGGTTGCAACCCTGACCCAGAAACTTAACTGGGCAGCAAGCCTCATTTGAACTCCATGGGGCATACTTACGAGTAAACGGATCATTCCTCACACTTAATAGTACAGTGGTACCTTGGGTTACGAACTTAATTTGTTCTGGAGGTCCGTTCCTAACCTGAAACTGTTCTTAACCTGAAACACCACTTTAGCTAATGGGGCTCCCACTGCCGCCACGCCGCCAGAGCATGATTTCTGTTCTCATCCTGAAGCAAAGTTCTTAACCCGAGGTACTATTTCTGAGTTAGCAGAGTCTGTAACCTGAAGCGTATGTAACCTGAAGCATATGTAACCCGAGTGTCAGGGAACTGCCATCGGAGCCAGAGGGAGAGAGAGGGCTCCAGAGGGATTCCGGAGAGCGTCCCGGGATGAGGAGAAGCAGCCCATCTTCTGGGGAAGGAAATCAGCATAGCACCAGTGGAGAAGGGGGACAGATGGGGGAATCGGCGAGGCGGTCCCATGGCTCCTCGCCGGGGACCAGCGGGGAGAGCACGGGTCCTCTGCTGCCCACACCCTCCTTGCACAGAAGGCTTCCATGCAGGGAAAGTAGGCGGAGACTAGGCGTCAAAGAGCTTCTTTGTTGTAAGAAGTTCAAGAAACGCCCACTGATGTATTCTGCCAGCAATTGAGACAGGCACGGGCGAGTGGCTGTCCGGACAGAAAAGGTTCACTCAGGCAACCCAGCCAGGTGTGGCGCCAGTTTACGCACGAGCAACCCCTAGAACCATCACACCGAGGTACCACTGTAGGGCTTGAAGGCTCAAGAGGAGCAGTGATAAAAATTGGGTGTGTTTGTGTGTGTGTGTTTTTTAAAAAAACCCTCCTTCCTATTTAAATGTGAATATGTGGTCTTTAGGGACTTCTTTAGAAAAAAAAATTTAGAAATACAGTGGTGCCTCGCAAGACGAAAAGAATCCGTTCTGCGAGTCTCTTCGTCTAGCGGTTTTTTCGTCTTGCGAAGCAAGCCCATTAGCGGCTTAGCGGATTAGCGCTATTAGCGGCTTAGCGGCTTTTAGCGGCTTTTAGCGGCTTAGCGGATAAGCGGATAAGCGGCTTAGCGGCTTAGAAAAAGGGGGGAGGGAAAAAAAGTCGGAAAAACTCACAAGACATTTTCGTCTTGCGAAGCAAGCCCATAGGGAAATTCGTCTTGCGAAGCACCTCCAAAACGGAAAACCCTTTCGTCTAGCAGGTTTTTCGTCTTGCGAGGCATTCGTCTTGTGGGGCACCATTGTATATCTTTATTCCACCCAACATACATTTCCCCCCTATATTCTTTTTTTGTCTTATTACTGGTCAAGGCAGTGTAGGCATAATCATAGGTGCTAGGAGAGGATATATGTATTAGATATTACCATTCCTTCCTCATGTCTGTGAGTTCAGCAGAGCGCATCCCTTTGCAGCTTAAAAGGGAAGGAACCTTTTCCCGACCTTCCTGGGATGGAATCTGGGACCCTTTGCATGCAAAATGGATACACAGCTTTGCCGAGTATGAATACTCTTCTCTGCTGTAGAAATCAACCTTGCATTTTACAGCCAATCAACCTTGCTTTTAACAGCCCCCTTCCCATACCAGTTTAGGAATGCTTGGCTCTGATTCCTGCTTGCCAGGAATAGATGCCTTACCAGTTCATCTCGCCTGGCTGAGGACCTAGGTTCTCCAAATCCAAGATGCTGGCAGAAGATGGGAGATGATAAGAAAGCTGCATAAGTGGGCGACCCAGAAGCAATTTAGAGCAGCTCAGCCAGGGTGATTCCTGGAAGTGAAGCAACTGAGAGCATGAGATTGGTCTCTGCCTCGCTAATACCACCGTCATTGGAATCTGGGGCCAAACTATCCATTGACAGTGGAAGGTCACTCTTTTGTTTACAGCTGGGGTTGGAGCACAGCTGCATGATGTTCTGCTTGCACAGCTGCTGCATCTGCTCCTAATGTGACATTTTTATGCATTTACCAGCTCAGTCGACTCATGCAGGCTCTGGGCATTGCAAAAGGGGTGGCAGTTGCTGCTCTCTTTGGATAGAAAGAAAAGAAGTTGCTTCCCAGTGTGTCAGAACTTCCATGTGACTGTACTGTTGACACCATGGATTGACCTGTCTCTTCCTGAAGGCATCACAAATCAGAGTGAGACATGGCAAGTTAGGGGTTATCCACAGTTCCACTTGTCGCACTACTTCCGCTTGGGGAAAAACAAATCTTTAGTGCTCAATTGGAGCAAATGGTAATCGGGTTTTCTGCAGATTGCTGTTTGATCCAGTTTAGAACTAAAGCGTGGGGTTTCTCTGGGAAAGGAGGAGACAAGAAGAAACCACTCAGAAATGTGCTTTCTAGGCACAGGACAATATTTGTTCTAAAGGTGATTCTTCTCATTCCTTTTCCTCTTCCTATTGCTGTTGTTCTTTAGTCTTCTAGTCATGACCGACTCTTCATGACCCCATGGACCAGAGCACGTCAGGCACTCCTGTCTTCCACTGCCTCCCGCAGTTTGGTCAAACTCATACTGGTAGCTTCGAGAACACTATCCAACCATCTCATCCTCTCTCGTCCCCTTCTCCTTGTGCCCTCAATCTTTCCCAACATCAGGGTCTTCTCTTCTCATGAGGTGGCCAAAGTATTGGAGCCTCAGCTTCAGGATCTGTCCTTCCAGTGATCACTCAGGGCTGATTTCCTTAAGACTGGATAGGTTTTCTTCTTCCTAGTTCACAATTAATCTTAAAAATGGCTGCCACTTCCCTCTTCTTTTACAGAAATGGATGAAATTTTCAGGCACAGGAGCCCCTCAATAGTGGATTAAGCCTGCCAAATGGTGGACAGACACATCCAGGGGTTTTCATGCAGGGCACCTTTGAAGTTTACTCATGTGTTCATTGGTTTTTTAAAGAAAACATCTTGCTTATTTTCTGCTGGATTGGATCCAATCTGCAGGTACGGTCACACCTTCTGAGGAGGACAAGTTTGCCAAGAGTAGACTATACTATTTTCAGGGTGGGTACAATCAAAATCATAATGGTGTGATGTTGGTGGAGGAAAAAGCACGGTTCTCTAGGAAAAATATCTGTTATCCTAAGAGTTATTGGTGGGAGGGTGGGCTTCTGCCCTGCCCCAGGGAATTGAGAGAACGTCACCTTTTCTCTGTGGCAGAGCTGCCCCCATTGACTTGCATGGTGGTGGGGAAAGCATCAAGGTTCCACATGAAATGCAAATATATTATTATTATTATTATTATTATTATTATTATTATTATTATTATTCACTTTCCCATCCCTGTCCCCAAATCATTCAAACATCAAGGGACTCACTGTGGTTAAAACCTAGACCTGCTCATCAAATCCACCTTCCTATCCTCTTCCCACTCAAGCTCAGAGTGTTTCCCTAGTTAGGTTTCCCTTTTCAAAAATGCAGCGAAAATCACTTTAAATATGCATGAAAATGACTTTAAGGAGTCCCTGACTGAAGATGAGAAGCCTTGTCAACGACACAATCTGACTAGGCCTAGGGCATGTGGAAAACTCATCCCAAATCACCCCTATTTGCCTCATAATTTGGGGACACACTCTTACACATACTTTGCTTTGTTTGAACAGAAGACCTTGATGGCAACAATAAAAAATGGGGTTCCTTTGGCCATGAGAATAAACACATAACATTTGCCCTCCAACTAATCTAAAAACTATTCTATACAGAATGGAGACCAAGTTGACATAGAAATTGACGTGTATATGTGTTTGTGCGGGGGGCAGGTAAGGGTAGAAAATGGGGTGGTTCGTGCACAGTGGGTGAAGTCATTCCTGACCCCTCTCTGATCTGTACACCATTCAAATGTGGCTTGAAATTAATCTGGCAGGAATGACCTCTCTGAATTTTAAGTTGCTATTGTGTACTTGGACTACTGCAATGCGCTCTACATGCGGCTACCTTTGAAGGTGTCCCAGAAACTACAACTAATCCAGAATGCGGCAGCTAGACTGATAACTGGGAGCAGCCGCCGAGACCATATAACACTGGTTCTGAAAGACCTACACTGGCTCCCAGGACATTTCTAAGCACAATTCACAGTGTTGGTGCTGACCTTTAAAGCTCTAAACAGCCTCATCCAGTATTCCTGAAGGAGCATCTCCACCCCCATCGTTCAGCCCGGACACTGAGGTCCAGCTCCAAGGGCCTTCTGGTGGTTCCCTCACTGCGAGAAGTGAAGCTACAGGGAACCAGGCAGAGGGCCTTCTCAGTAGTGGCGCCCTCCCATCAGATGTCAAGGAAATAAACAACTACCTGACTTTTAGAAGACATCTGAAGGCAGCCCTGTTTAGGGAAGCTTTTAATATTTGATGAATTATTGTATTTTAATATTTTGCTGGAAGCCACCCAGAGTAGCTGGGGAAACCCAGCCAGATGGGCGGGGTATGTATGTATGTTGCATTGGCCGAGGGAGCCAGCGTACAGCTTCCGGGTCATGTGGCCAGCATGACTAAGCAGCTTCTGGTGAACCAGAGCAGCACACGGAAACACCATTTACCTTCCTGCTGGAGCAGTACCTATTTATCTACTTGCACTTTGATGTGCTTTCGACCTGCTTGGTTGGCAGGAACAGGGACCGAGCAACAGGAGCTCACCCCGTCGTGGGGATTCAAATGCCGACCTTCTGATTGGCAAGCCCTAGGCTCTGTGGTTTAGACCACAGCGCCAAGTTGAAAAAAGGCTTTAGTGCAAGTCATGCCTGAATCTGATGCCACATCACTGGCACACAATATTGTTTAGCGTTCCCAAAATGAGGTTGGTCAGATGTGACCGATAACAATAAAGGAAATATCACACATCAATTTTTTCTTTTATATACAATTTTTGTCTTACATTTCTCACGCAGCTGGGATTGACTTTGCGCTTACCACATCGATGGAATCTCCAGCAGAGACCTACAAAATTCATGCACAAACTGAAAAGAACATAGTTCTGAGTTTCTAGTTGTTTTTGAAGGCAGAACTCTGTCCGACAGAGGGTTGGTAGAAGCTGTTTTTCATTGGTAGCTCGGCGGCAAAGAACATCTTTTGCATGCAGAAGGTCCTGGGTTCAGTCACTGGCATCTTCAGGTAGGGCTAGGAGAGACCCCTGTCTGAGACCCTGGATAAGCCGTTCTAGTCAGCATAGACAATAATGAGCTAGGCAGACCAATGATCTGACTTGGTAAATGGCAGATCTCTGTGTTCCTTAAGAACACAGGAAGAGCTTGCTGGAGCAAATCAATGGCCTGCCAGGGACAGCGCTATCCACAATGAATTTGTCTCATCACCCTTAATCAAGACCTACATTGGCTCCCAGTACGTTTCTGAGCACAACTCAAAGTGTTGGTGCTGACCTTTAAAGCTGTAAACAGCCTCGGTCCAGTATATCTGAAGAAGCGTCTCCACCCCCATCATTCTGCCCGGACACTGAGGTCCAGCGCCAAGGGCCTTCTGGCGGTTCCCTCACTGCGAGAAGCTAAGTTACAGGGAACCAAGCAGAGGGCCTTCTCGGTAGTGGCACCCTCCCTGTGGAACGCCCTCCCACCAGATGTCAAAGAGAACAACAACTACCAGACTTTTAGAAGACATCTGAAGGCAGCCCTGTTTAGGGAAGCTTTTAATGTTTGATGTATTACAGTATTTTAGTATTTTTTTGGAAGCCGCCCAGAATGGCTGGGGAAGCCCAGCCAGATGGGCGGGGTATAAATAATAAATTATTATTATTATTATTATTATTATTATTATTATTAATCACTATTTCAGCTAATATAGAGTCTTCCTTGATGTTGATGGTGACTCCTTCATCCCTGACAGCTACTACACACCACAGGTACCACAGAGCTCTAGGGCAGGGGCGGAGGAAGGGGTGGGTGGGGGCGGTACACCCTGGGTGTCATCACTAGGGGGTGACATTAGGCACGCCACCCGCCCATGGCTCCCAAGCCTCCCCTGAGCCGTCGGGGGAAGGGGCGGAGCTGTGCCATCTTGTAGCGGCCTTCCCCCCTTCCCCCTTTGTTTTGACAGCTCAGGGAAGGCTTGGGAGTCATGGGCGAGCGGCACGCTGTTTCTCCCCACTCCTGGGCTGCTTCCTGAGGGTGGATGCCTCCCCCGAGCTGTCAAAAGGAAGAGGGAAGGGAGGAAGGCTGCTGGCAAAGCAGCAGGGCTCCCCCCCACAACCCAGGAAGCAGCCCGCCATGGGCGACTCGCTCTACTCGCCCCCTGGAACGCTTGCCATGGCACCCCCCAGGAGGCTCGCCACCCCCCTAGGATGTTCACCCCGTCCCCCATGGCCCCAGCCCTGGGTGCACAGCATGTGTGCCACTCCAGATGCCGGAGCAGCTAGCTCCGCCTCTGCTCCAGGGAAGTCACACTAAGGGCTAATCTGTACTTCTGTTTGCCCCTTGACTTTCACCTGTGAAAACCCAATCTTTAGTGCTGAATCGGAGCAAATGCCAATCAGGTTGACATTTGCTCTGATTGGGCACTAAAGAGCAGGTTTTCAAAGGGAAAGCAGTAGAGCAAAGGCAGAACCGCTTCGACTCATGCCTAGAAAGCATGGGACAAGCGGAAAACCTCTTGGACCCACACTGTCTAAGCATGGGGCATGCAGAAGTGTGCATGGCCCCAAATCTTGC
The DNA here is from genome assembly GCF_951804945.1 of Podarcis cretensis. NCBI lineage: Eukaryota > Metazoa > Chordata > Lepidosauria > Squamata > Lacertidae > Podarcis > Podarcis cretensis. The sequence goes on from NC_137176.1 coordinate 82,692,525, forward strand.
ACAGGTTCCCAGGCTGTCCAAGGTTCAGTTCCTGGTATCTCCAGGTAGGGCTGGGAATGTCTCCTACCTGAAACCCCATAGAGCCCCTGCCAGTCAGTGCAGACACCACTAAGCTGAATGGATAAAAGGTCCATTCAGTCCCATTCCCACATCCCTGTGTTCAGGACTTTCCTCAATAGCTAAAGTGATGGGGATGGCTGGGGTGTGCATGAATCTGAACATTCAAACATCCTTGGGTACTTTTCCTTGGTAGAGGGAGTGTGTGTGTGTGTGTGTGTGTTGGGGAGAAAGATCACAGAATTCGACCTAACATGTAGGCTGGCCTCATGGCCATTGATTTCAGATGAGCTCAAGTGTGTCTAATTTAACACTTAGTAAAGGTAAAGGGACCCCTGGCCATTAGGTGCAGTTGTGGCTGACTCTGGGGTTGCGGCGCTCATCTCGCTTTATTGGCCGAGGGAGCTGGAGTAAGTGGCCAGCATGACTAAGCCACTTCTGGCTAACCAGAGCAGTGCACGGAAACGCCGTTTACCTTCCCGCTGGAGCGGTACCTATTTATCTATTTGCACTTTGAGGTGCTTTCGAACTGCTAGGTTGGCAGGAGCTAGGATTGAGCAACAGGAGCTCACCCCGTCGCGGGGATTCGAACTGCCGACCTTCTGATTGGCAAGTCCTAGGCTCTGTGGTTTAACCCACAGCGCCACCCGCTTCCCAATTTAACACTTACCTTAACTCTTAACTAACTTAACTTTTTGGAACCTGGTCATTTGGTGTAGTTATGCAACCTTTCAGTCTGAGATAGTGCTTTGGGCTTTGCAGTAGGAAATCTTCTTGACAGGTCCGTACCCTGGGGACGAATTTTCCGATTTGAAAGCATATGTTCCTTGCACTCAGCTTCCAGGCAACTCCAGGTGTCGAGATGGTGTCGCACCATTTGCTGGACTGTGTGATGATGCGCAACACAGGAGGTGTATGCACAGCTTGACTTTCACAATCCTGTTTGTGACAAGGTCACTTTCTGCTTACACCTGCTCCTCGCGCCAAAAATCCACAAGCCCCAGAGAGGAGCAGCCCCATCTTATTCCTGTAGAAGTGAACATGTTAGCCACACATTTCCTTGGATGTGAACCAGTGTCCGAGGCTGAGCCTGGAAGTTCTGCATTTATGACATTGCTGAATAATCTCTGAGTTGGTTATTGACTAAACCATCAGATTATCAGGGAATAATTGGATATACAGCAAATGTTCTGATTGATCAAGAAGGCTCACTCTCAGAATAAATTGATTACTGTCTCATTAGGTTCCTTTTAATTAAAACAAGGCTGCTAATTCCCTATCACAGTGAGCCAAATTTGCAGACAAATGTATAAATTGGTGACAAAAACCTTTGATTCAAAATAAAATTGATTAGCTGTTCATGCTGAAAGGCCAGTTATTATCGATCGGGGATCAAACATAAAGGTTATCTGGCCATGCAGTAATAGAAAAAGCAAAAGATCATAAGTGTTGAGTGGAGCAAGAAGAGAGAGAGAAAACTGAGTGAGTGGCCCAGAGTTGTCCCTTCTCCCCATGTTTAGCTAATAAAAGCTCACTCTTTTTATCTCATCACAGTTGCTTTTCTTAACACAGGGTCATGTCATGAGTACTGATCTCTGTACCCCTTTCCTGCAGATCAACTGGTCATTCGGGAAACATCTGCAGTCATTAAGAAACATTAACTTTCTTTTTTTGTCACAGGCCTTGACCACTTGCTTCTCAGGATCAGGCCGGTCAAGGTCACAAGGAAAAAATATAGGCTCTTTTCTACACCATCAGCTGCTTGGGGAGGTGCAATACAATAAGAAATGCTCAGGGCTATAAATACAGAGACTGTATCATCAGGGTGATGATTTTGTTGGTCGTGGGTCCTGTGATTAGGACATGTCAAGTGAATGGCAATGTGGCGTGCTGTTTTTAGAATGAGTCACCGACACACTTTTGTTGATTGCAGACAAATGAACTCCGTCGACAGAGGCATGAGACAATCTCATTTTCCAATCGGAGATAAAAAAGAAATGCAAAATCTACTCTTTGAAAGTGGCAGCGGCAGCAGGGGGGGAGCAGATGTTTTGATGGCAAAAAAAAAATGTGCAAAGGCGGTTATGGTATATTATTAGCTTTGCTTGGTAATCTATATGGAATCTTTATATAGAGATACAGAACAGCCAAAAGTTGAGCTCAACTTGTTAGAAAACATGTTCTCTCTGATTTGCTTTGGGTTTATGGTGGACCTGTGAACAAGATGGCCTCTGTGGACTCTACTACTTGAGTGGGGCAGCCTTTTCATCACTCTCTGCCCTCCCTCAGGGACCAATCCACACACCTTCTCAGAAGCAGAGCAGAAGGACTGTAGCTCAATAGCAGAGTGTCTGCTTTGCATGCAGTGATGCCTCCAGCCAGTAGAGGGCAGGTTTGAGACTAACAGGTGGAAATACCCTTTGTGGTTTCCTGCCAAACTCCCTAGCACAGAGAAGTGCCCTTGCCTTGGCAGAGAAAGAAAAAGTTATATATATGGGTTTTTTTAACATATCATTTCCAACAATCATATAACATAACTTCTTATCTTATACAATGTTTTAGACTTCTGTCAACACCTCTGATGATTCTTCGTTCTTTATCACTTATTCTGCATTTCTTAATTTCCCTATTACACTTAATTATCATTAACTAAAAAATTTCCTCATAGTCTTTCTTGCAATATTTCAAATAATCCTTCTTACAAAACTTCTTGCAGTCCTACTAAGCGTAATCTGTTCATTACAATTACTTTTCAAATAGTTTGTATATTTACTCCATTCTTCTAAGAATCTCTGTTCCCACAGGTTTCAACCCTTCCTGTTAATTTGTCTAATTCTTCCATTTTTGTGCCAATAATATTCTTGCTGCTGTCATTGCATATAAAAACAATTTACAATCCGGTCTATTAATATCATCTCCTAAAATGCCAAGTAAAAATGCTTCTGGTTTCTAAATAAATGTATATTTCAACATCTTTTTTCTTCTCAATATATATCATTTCCCAGAAGTTTTTTACTTTTTTACATTCCCACCACATGTAATAGAAAGTTCCTTCCTTTTCTTTACATTTCCAGAAAGAAAAAGTTCTTTACTTTCATATTTAAAAGGATGACTTCTGTTTCTAAGCCTGCATGGTCGAAGCTAGTTTATCATGGCTGCTTCATGCAAATGAGAGAGAGGAAGTGGTGGATATTGACAGGAAACCACAAAGTGTATTTGTTCCTTGACTATCTGTTAGTCTCAAGCCTGCCCTCTGCTGGCTGGAGGCGTGCAAGGCTGATTAAATCCAACATGTTCAGTCTCTATAGAGAAGGCTGGAGAAAATGCCTGGAGAGCTGCTGCCAATCAGTGTAGGCATTATTAAGCTGAATGGACTGACTCCATATAAGGCAGCTTCCTATGTTCCCTAAGATGTGGGCGATACCTCAGAGAGGCTGCAGGCTAAAGACAATGAAGGATGACAATTGCACCTGAACCTGCTAAATATTCACAGCATCCAAGGCATTATCCATCATTCAAGAGAAATACAATGGGCTATGTTCGACTCCTGTTTACACAAAGTAAACATATTGAAACTAATGCACCTATGTTAGTCATGCTCATTCATTTCAATTGATCTACTCTGAGTAAAAGTTGTTGTTATGCGACCCAATAAACCTATTGTTGACTGCAGAAATTTTATGATTCCTCCTTACATTTCTCCGTTCCGTCAGCCATGTCCTCGCATTGACCCCAAACATGAAAGGGTGACAAAGTTTTCCACTTGGCACTGGATGGAGTAGTATTTATTTTCTTCGTTTGAGGAGACTGTAGAGGCCTTTCCTGCTGCACAGAAGGGTCTTTAATCAAATCTTGACATCCACGGCTTTCATCTTTAATATTGCGGACAAAAGGTCTTGCCACTGGAAGAAACAAAAGCAAAAGAAGATCCCAGCGGAGTAGCAAACAATGATGGCTTCTTCTTTTTAACCACATATTTCTAGAAAGAAAGAAAACAGTTGCCTTGAATGATGGTGGGCCCATTGTGAACTCTCCAGGGCAGCTGAGGGGGCTCACTGTCAGCATCCATCAGCTGATTGGCTCTGACAGCAAGCCCCTCTGGGACTGGCTGCCCCAGGGAGTTCCCCTCTGGGAAATCTCTAGTGCTGCTGCGGGAGCGGTGTCCACTGTTCCGTTCATCAGCTGATCGGCACTGACAGCCCCCTCAGCTCCACTAGTGAGTTCCCAATGGGGAACTTCCTAGAGCAGCCAATCCCATAACAAAATCTCCACTGCACCTGAGGAGGTGCAGGGCTTTGGAGGTGTCACTGATCAGCTGATCTTCTGTGTTTGCAAAGCACTGTCCCTTTGCCTGCAGTGATGATGATGATGATGATGATGATAATAATAATTTATTTATACCCTGCCCTTCCCAGTTCAAAAACCAGGCTCAGGGCCGCTAGCAACAAATTTAAAACACTTTAAAAGACTTAATTGTAAGAGCAGCATAAAATACAGTATAAAAACATGAATAACAATAAGATTCAAAAATCTATTAGATAATCCCCAGGGCTAGCTGGCTGAATTGGTCCTACTTGGGCCAGCGAGGAGGCCAGGAGAGAATTAGCTGTGAGGTCTCAGAGCAGGTGATCTTCATAAAAGGGGAGGGGGAAGGAAGAGAAGGGAAATAAAAGATCAGGCTGAATTCAAATTAAAGGCCAGGCAGAATTGCTCTGTCTTACAGGCCCGGCGGAAGGAGGTTAAATCCTGAAGGGCCCTAGTCTCATGTGACAGAGCATTCCACCAGGACGGAGCCATCACTGAAAGGGCCCTGGGCTGGCTCTGGTGGAGGATAGTCTGACTTCCTCAGGGCCCGGGACTTCTAAACTATGGTTATTCATGGACCTTAAGTTCCTCTGCGGGGCATACCAGGAGAGGCGGTCCCATAGTGGTTTGGTTTCAAATCACACGGGCACTGGAAAGCACGTCACCTGCCAATGATGGGCACCTGTCAATGATGTCAAAGTTGGCCCACAGGAGGTGGGAAAGATAAGGATCCAGATCATCAGCCAATTCTACTTCTCTACTCCTGAGCTAGAGCTTCAATGCATTTCAGGAACCTCTCCATAATCCACTGCCAGCGGCGGGGGGAGGTGCTCAGGTGCCTGCAGCGGCGCACCCAGGGGCATGGCAAGCTGCCCATAGGGGCGGAGGGAGGGCGGAGCACACCGTAGGGCCTCCAGAATCTGCCTGCCTTCTCCCACTCAGTCGCCCTACAGCTGGGAGGGAGGCAGTGGGTGGACCCTTTGGAGAGCAGAGCCTGCATGTGCCCAAGCCACCACGGCTCTCCCCGGCATTTTGTCACCCACCCCCTCAGTGGTGACACCCAGGGCGGCCCACACCCGCCACACATCCCTTCCTCTGCCCCTGTCCACTGCCCCTCCTTATTATTTTGCTTCTTGATTAGACTTCAGGAAATCACCTTGCTCTCCACGTACTTGCCAGCAGCTAAATTTCTTGACTGCGGAGCAGGTGTAGTTTGTTATATACTCACCCTGGGCCAGCGGGGGGATACTGTAGATAGTTTTCACTCAGGTCCACATATGCAAATAAGGAATTGAAAGTGACATTCAGTGATTGGATAGTTACAAAAAGTTGTTACTGTTGCTTTGTAGTTGAGCTCTATATAAGCAGGCTGGCTGAACCCTTCAGTTCAGTTCTGTTCTGGCCTGTGAATAAACAAGAGCTGTCTGAAGAATCGCTGTGTTTTCTGATATGTTCACCCACAACTTAACATAGTTTGTCTCTCAAGCGCATGCTTGCAAACGTTCCTGCATGAGCATGAAGACACCATGTAGAGCGCAGCCTCTGACATTTCCAATGTTGGGCAGCCCTTAGCACTGTGATAAGTGATCACATAGAACAATTTTTCTAGCGCAGAGCCCTTTTGGCTTCTAAGTAGCTGGCCAAATCCAGGCAGCGTCTGGTTTAATTCCTTCTTGCTCCTCTTCTGAACTCAAAATGCCAGCCAATTGCCTCTCTCCCCTGTCCCGTGTAATTGCTTCTCAGAATGCTAAGCATTGCAGAATGCGTTCTGAGCTCCGACGTCTCTGTGGTGTTTATGAGCTGATCCATCGTAAGTCTGAGCATCCTTATTTAAGGCCTTCTGTTTTGTTTGGCTTTGTTTTGTTCCTTTCAATACATAAATAAAGGAAACTGTTATTATCAGTTTACTAACACACCTGCTTCAGAATCTAGTGCAGGACAGGCTGTTGCAAAATAAAGGAATATAGCATATAGCAGCAGAAGAGAGAGAAAACAGTCGTCAGCCGTGGGCATTGGGGGAGCAGATCAAGGAATGGTTCTTTGTGTGAGAATAGAGGTGCTTCAGTCAGAACTGAGCCAAAATGCCTCCTTGAACCTTTTGCAAGGGGGTGGGTGGCAAGGGTGAGAGGATGTGAACAGGGGTCAAATGTCTCTCTCCCTTACTAGTAGGGACGCGGGTGGTGCTGTGGGTTAAACCACAGAGCCTAGGACTTGCCGATCAGAAGGTCGGCGGTTTGATTCCCCATGACAGAGTGAGCTCCCGTTGTTCGGTCCCTGCTTCTGCCAACCTAGCAGTTTGAAAGCACACCAGTGCAAACAGATAAATAGGTATCGCTCTGGTGGGAAGGTAAACAGCATTTCCGCGCGCTGCTCTGGTTCACCAGAAGCGGCTTGGTCATGCTGGCCACATGACCCGGAAGCTGTACGCCGGCTCCCTCGGCCAGTAAACCGAGATGAGTGCCACAGCCCCAGAGTCGGCCATGAATGGACCTAATGGTCAGAGGTACCTTTACCTTTACCTTACTAGTAGCTGTCTCCATCCTCCTTGTTGCTGTTGGGTGCCATTTTCCCTCTCCAAAATTCCTTCCCATACAAGATCCATTGCTTTCTTCTTTGGCTCTCACTGCCAAGTCAAAGTAAGGACAGGAGAGAATAGTTTTCTGCTTTCATTCTGGATAAAATGGAACATTTCTGGTAGCAGCAGAAAGAAATGTCATGTGTGATACAGAGTTAACTGTTACACTATATCAGGAAGTTTTAAATGTTTGACATTTTATTATGTTTTTATATGTGTTGGAAGTCACACATTGGGGCAACCCAGCCAGATGGGTAGGGTATCAGTTGTTGTTGTTTAGTCGTTTAGTCGTGTCCGACTCTTCGTGACCCCATGGACCAGAGAACGCCAGGCACTCCTGTCCTCCACTGCCCCCCGCAGCTTGGTCAGACTCATGCTGGTAACCTCGAAAACACTATCCAACCATCTCGTCCTCTGTCGCCCCCTTCTCCTTGTGCCCTCCATCTTTCCCAACATCAGGATCTTCTCCAGGGAGTCTTCTCTTCTCATGAGGTGGCCAAAGTACTGGAGCCTCAGCTTCACAATCTGTCCTTCCAGTGAGCACTCAGGGCTGATTTCCTTCAGAATGGAGAGGTTTGATCTTCTTGCAGTCCATGGGACTCTCAAGAGTCTCCTCCAGCACCATAATTCAAAAGCATCAATTCTTCGGCGATCAGCCTTCTTTATGGTCCAGCTCTCACTTCCATACATCACTACTGGGAAAACCATAGCTTTAACTATACGGACCTTTGTTGGCAAGGTGATGTCTCTACTTCTCAAGATGCTGTCTAGGCCTGTCATTGCCCTTCTCCCAAGAAGCAGGCGTCTTTTAATTTCGTGGCTGCTGTCACCATCTGCAGTGATCATGGAGCCCAAGAAAGTAAAATCTCTCACTGCCTCCATTTCTTCCCCTTCTATTTGCCAGGAGGTGATGGGACCAGTAGCCATGATCTTCGTTTTTTTGATGTTGAGCTTCAGACCATATTTTGCACTCTCCTCTTTCACCCTCAATAAAAGGTTCTTTAATTCCTCCTCACTTTCTGCCATCAAGGTTGTGTCATCTGCATATCTGAGGTTGTTGATATTTCTTCCGGCAATCTTAATTCCGGCTAGGGATTCATCCAGCCCAGCCTTTCGCATGATGAATTCTGCATATAAGTTAAATAAGCAGGGAGACAAAATGCAGCCTTGTCGTACTCCTTTCCCAATTTTGAACCAGTCAGTTGTTCCATATCCAGTTCTAACTGTAGCTTCTTGTCCCACATAGAGATTTCTCAGGAGACTGATCTTCTCCAATCTTCTGGCCACTGCTGAGTTTTCCAAACTTGCTGGCATATTGAGTGTAGCACCTTAACAGCATCATCTTTTAAAATTTTAAATAGTTCAGCTGGAATACCATCACTTCCACTGACCTTGTTATTTGCAGTGCTTTCTAAGGCCCATTTGACTTCACTCTCCAGGATGTCTGGCTCAAGGTCAGCAACCACACTACCTGGGGTATATGAGACATCCGTTTCTTTCTGGTATAATTCCTCTGTGTATTCTTGCCACCTCTTCTTGATGTCTTCTGCTTCTGTTAGGTCCTTTCCACTTTTGTCCTTTATTATGGAAATCTTTGTACGAAATGTTCCTTTCATATCTCCAATTTTCTTGAACAGATCTCTGGTTCTTCCCATTCTATTGCTTTCCTCTATTTCTTTGCATTGCTTGTTTAAGAAGGTCTTCTTGTCTCTCCTTGCTATTCTTTGGAAATCTGCATTCAATTTCTTGTATGTTTCACGATCTCCCTTGCATTTTGCTTGCCTTCTCTCCCCCGCTATTTGTAAGGCCTCATTGGACAGCCACTTTGCTTTCTTGCATTTCCTTTTCATTGGGATGGTTTTCGTTGCTGCCTCCTGTATAATGTTACGAGCCTCCATCCATAGTTCTTCAGGCACTCTGTCCACCAAATCTAAATCCTTAAACCTGTTCCTCACTTCCACTGTGTATTCATAAGGGATTTGACTTAGATTGTATCTTACCGGCCCAGTGGTTTTTCCTACTTTCTTCAGTTTAAGCTTGAATTTTGCTATAAGAAGCTGATGATCTGAGCCACAGTCAGCTCCAGGTCTTGTTTTTGCTGACTGTATAGAGCTTCTCCATCTTTGGCTGCAGAGAATATAATCAATCTGATTTCGATGCTGCCCATCTGGTGATGTCCATGTGTAGAGTCGTCTCTTGTGTTGTTGGAAAAGCGTGTTTGTGATGACCAGCTTGTTCTCTTGACAGAACTCTATTAGCCTTTGCCCTGCTTCGTTTTGGTCTCCAAGGCCAAACTTGCCAGTTGTTCCTTTTATCTCTTGACTCCCTACTTTAGCATTCCAATCCCCTATAATGAGAAGAACATCCTTCTTTGGTGTCACTTCTATAAGGTGTTGTAAGTCTTCATAGAATTGGTCAATTTCAGTTTCTTCAGCACCAGTAGTTGGTGCATAAACTTGGATTACTGTGATGTTAAAAGGTCTGCCTTGGATTCGTATCAAGATCATTCTATCATTTTTGAGATTGCATCCCAGTACAGCTTTTTCCACTCTTTTGTTGACTATGAGGGCCACTCCATTTCTTTTACGGGTTTCTTGCCCACAGTAGTAGATATGATGGTCATCCGAACTGAATTCACCCATTCCCGTCCATTTTAGTTCACTGATGCCCAGGATGTCAATATTTATTCTTGCCATCTCATTTTTGACTACCTCCAACTTACCCATGTTCATGGTTCTTACATTCCAGGTTCCTATGCAATATTTTTCTTTACAGCATTGGACTTTCCTTTCACTTCCAGGCATATCCGCAACTGAGCGTCCTTTCGGCTTTGGCCCAGCCGCTTCATCAGCTCTGGATCTACTTGTACTTGCCCTCCGCTCTTCCCCAGTAGCATGTTGGACGCCTTCCGACCTGAGGGGCTCATCTTCCAGTGTCATAACTTTTATATGCCTGTTGTCTTTGTCCATGGAGTTTTCTTGGCAGGGATACTGGAGTGGCTTGCCAGTTCCTCCTCCAGGTGGATCACGTTTGGTCAAAACTCTCCACTATGACCTGTTCATCTTGGGTGCCCTGCTCGGCATAGTTCATAGCTTCTCTGAGTTCTTCAAGCCCCTTCGCCATGGCAAGGCAGTGATCCATGAAGGGGAGGGTATCAGTAGTAAATTATTATTAATTATTATTCCTGTTATTTCAACTGTTGGTGGCTCTGTGTGCAACTGAGGCAGTGAGTCATGCTTTTGTTCTAGAGACTGTTATTTTACAATAAATATCGTTCCTCTACTAAGTAGCCATTTTGGCCTGGCCTCTTCTCTGAAATAACCTGACATGGTTTGAGAAGTGGGATAAGAACCTACGTGCCATTAGATGCTACCAGGGTCACACAAACACATGGCCACAGCAAAGGGGAAACAAAAAGGAGCAGGGCACCGAGGCTTCATGATAACTTTTCCCTGACTAGACCCCCAAAGCCAAGCCAAATAAAAAACTCATCATAAGTCTCCATCTATGTCTTTAATCCCATTTGGGGGAAAGGATGTTGTAAAAAGAGCCTGGCTGCTAGATCAGATGAAAAGACCAAAACAACCCATTCTCAGAGTGGCCAACCATAGGTTTATGGAAAATGTCTGTGTCTTTAGGTTTGAGAGAAGCATGAAGGTTTTGCATTCCTTTCCTCCAGGTACAAGTCCATCATCTGTAATTATGCATTTGCTATAACTGAGATTTTCAGTGTGGAATATTCTAAGGGAATAGCTGCAGTCAGACATTAGACCAAAACATGTTTACAAAAGGCAAACCATGATTTCAACCCCCGCTCCACATGAATGTTGTTCTACTTCCAAAATATCTTTTAGCCTGATTTTTGCAACTTCCCACAGTACAACCCAGACCTTCCCTGAAGGCCCGCTAATCCTCGGAATAGGCTTTTTGGGGTGCAGAATTCTCTAGTGAGGAAAGGGTGGAAAAGACCTGCTGTGAGAACAGACTTGGGAACTCAGCTATACAGCTGCAAATAAAACGTTTTAAGTGTGCTGTAAAGTGCATTTCCCAGTAGTGATGTATGGAAGTGAGAGCTGGACCATAAAGAAGGCTGATCGCTGAAGAATTGATGCTTTTGAATTCTGCTGCTGGAGGAGACACTTGAGAGTCCCATGGACTGCAAGAAGATCAAACCTCTCCATTCTGAAGGAAATCAGCCCTGAGTGCTCACTGGAAGGACAGATCGTGAAGCTGAGGCTCCAGTACTTTGGCCACCTCCTGAGAAGAGAAGACTCCCTGGAAAAGACCCTGATGTTGGGAAAGATGGAGGGCACAAGGAGAAGGGGATGGCAGAGAGGAGATGGTTAGACAGCGTTCTTGAAGCTAGCAGCATGAGTTTGACCAGACTGCGGGAGGCAGTGGAAGACAGGAGGGCCTGGCGTGCTCTGGTCCATGGGGTCATGAAGAGTAAAGGTAAAGGTAAAGGTACCCCTGCCCGTACGGGCCAGTCTTGACAGACTCTGGGGTTGTGCGCCCATCTCACTTAAGAGGCCAGGGGCCAGCGCTGTCCAGAGACACTTCCGGGTCACGTGGCCAGCGTGACATCGCTGCTCTGGCCAGAGCCAGAGCCAGAGCCAGAGCCAGAGCCGCACACGGAAACGCCGTTTACCTTCCCGCTGGTAAGCGGTCCCTATTTATCTACTTGCACCCGGAGGTGCTTTCGAACTGCTAGGTTGGCAGGCGCTGGGACTGAGCAGCGGGAGCGCACCCCGCGGCAGGGATTCGAACCGCCGACCTTTCGATCGGCAAGCCCTAGGCGCTGAGGCTTTAACCCACAGCGCCACCTGCGTCCCGCAGGTGAAGAGTAGGACATGACTAAACGACTAAACAACAACAAAGTGCATTATACAAATGTGACACTAGATGGCGACGATAAGCTACGGCAAATTCAATATATTTTTAAAAAGGATTTTCACAGTGTTTTTCATATGTGCCTAGATCCCACCTTGTAATCTTATGACTATATACATAATGCAATATACTTTTTTTAAAAAAAGACATTCAGGATTTCATGTTACATCTTTATGTTGAAGTAATCATATTTGAAGCTGGTTGCTATAGAAGTATTTAACACTTAGGAACTGCTTGGCAACAGGGAAGAAAGAAAATAGACAACGTGTCCACTCAAGTCTATTGTTTCATATACATGTCTTATTTTCAGTTTAAAATCATTGGAGTCTTTTGTAAATAAAAAAGAAAATCCAAACTATGTGTGAGTGAAAAGCATTTACACAATTCCGTAGAAGACTAACATCCTAACACCTGTTAATAACAATCATCATAGTTTATTCCCTTAAAAGATTTCATTTATTTAAATTTATATACTGCCCTTCATCATAAGCTCTCAGGGAGGTTCACAGAATAAATTACAGAATAAAAACAAGTAAATACAGTGGTACCTCGGGTCAAGAACTTAATTCGTTCTGAAGGTCCGTTCTTAACCTGAAACTGTTCTTAACCTGAGGTACCACTTTAGCAGCCTCACATCTCTGGCGTGTGATTTCTGCTCTCATCCTGGGGATAAGTTCTTAACCTGAGGTACTATTTCTGGGTTAGTGGAGTCTGTAACCTGAAGCATCTATAATCTGAAGCATCTGTAACCCGAGGTACCACTGTAAGTAAAACAAAGACCACATAACACCGGTCTTGAAAGACCTACATTGGCTCCCAGTATGTTTCCGAGCACAATTCAAAGTGCTGGTGTTGACCTTTAAAGCCCTAAACGGCCTCGGCCCAGTATACCTGAAGGAGCGTCTCCACCCCCATCGTTCTACCCAGACACTGAGGTCCAGCGCCGAGGGCCTTCTGGTGGTTCCCTCACTGCGAGAAGCAAAGCTACCGGGAACCAGGCAGAGGGCCTTCTCGGTAGTGGCGCCCGCCCTGTGGAACGCCCTCCCATCAGATGTCAAAGCAATAAATAACTACCTGACATTCAGAAGACATCTGAAGGCAGCCCTGTTCAGGGAAGTTTTTAATCTGTGATATTTTAGTGTATTTTTGGTTTCTATGGAAGCCGCCCAGAGTGGCTGGGGAAACCCAGCCAGATGGGCGGGGTACAAATAATAAATTATTATTATTATTATTATTATTATTATTATTATTATTATTATTATTATTATAAAGCAGCTAAACAATAACTTTCCCTGTAGAATATTAATCAGGAAAAGGCCGGCTTGAAGAGGAACATTTTCACCTGGTGCCAAAAAATATGTAATGAAGGCACCAGGCAGACCTCCCTGAGGAGAGCATTCCACAAATGCGGAGCCACCACAGAAAAGGCCCGTTCTCATGTTGCCACCCTCTGGATCCCACGGAGATCATTTTGTTCACTGAGTTTCATTATATCCCAGTTATAACTTCCCATCCAGGAGTAAAATGGAGACAAATGGACAACGAAATAAGCATGTCTTTTAGCAATCCCGTGAAGCTGCCAGACTCTGAGCAGATATCACAATACATATGGACTCCACAGCATGTATTTAAACGATTGATAATTGAGCCAAAGCTGGTGTAAATCCCCAAAAGAGATGTTCAGGGGACATCATGTGGCAGAACCAGAGAGGTGGAACATAGCCTGGATCCTAAGCCTCTTCACCTTGGTCATGTGACCTGGCCACCTGCCATGGAACATTATTTTAAAGACTTGCTTCCCCTCTGCCAGGTTTAGACCCATAGTTTCATGATGAGTGTGATTTGGATCTGATGTAAATTTATGTTCGCTTTATGGTTTGCTTTATGCCGGCTTCCTGTGCATAGGATTGCTCCTTTGGGATGGGTTTCAGCTAAGCTTTAATCACAGCAGACCCATTGAAATTAATGAACCTAACTTAGCTTTCTGCATTAATTTTAAGGAAGCTACTCTGAGTAACAATAAATTGAACTGGCTGTCTCAGTGCGCAGATTAATACAGGAAGGCCACTATTGGATGTGTGCTTTCATGGGAGTAAGCCCCATCTAAAGCAGTGTTACTTACCTCAGAGTAACTATCCAGAGGATTATATTGCATGGTGCATAGTTGGTGGGGACCTGTGAGAGGTTAGGATGAGAGACAGTGACTTGGTCAAGATTACAGAGTGAGTTTCATGGCCAGGCATCTGTAGGTTATGACTGTTTGCAGCCTTAATTCTGCAGGGAAGAAAAGCTGACGAAAGTGGCATTTGTTTGGTGGTTCACCTTGATAACCTCAATAGCAGCAAATTGCTCACTTTGTGATGTTTCCTTATTATATCACAGAATTGTTAGAGCAGCACTGCTGAATGGATGTCTTGCATCACCTCCTATTACTTCTCAGCAGGGATGTGCTTGCCTTTATGCGAGCGAGCACATTGTCTGCTGCCTAATAATAATAATAATAATAATAATAATAATAATAATAATTTATTATTTGTACCCCGCCCATCTGGCTGGGTTTCCCCAGCCACTCTGGGCGGCTTCCAACAAGGATGAAAAATACACTAAAATGTCACATATTAAAAACTTCCCTGAACAGGGCTACCTTCAGATGTCTTCTGAATGTCAGGTAGTTGTTTATTGCTTTGACATCTGATGGGAGGGCATTCCACAGGGTGGGCGCCACTACCGAGAAGGCCCTCTGCCTGATTCCCTGTAACTTGACCTCTCGCAGTGAGGGAACCGCCAGAAGGCCCTCGGAGCTGGACCTCAGTGTCCGGGCAGAACGATGGGGGAGGAGACGCTCCTTCAGGTATACTGGACCGAGGCCATTTAGGGCTTTAAAGGTCAGCACCAACACTTTGAATTGTGCTCGGAAACGTTATGGGCTGCTTCCAACACACTGCAAGGGAGAAGGATGTGCAGAAAACTACAACTGTTTGGCCCTGCCTACATGACCTCTTTGGCCAGGAAAGCAGAACCGGGGACCACCAGCCACCGCTGCGAGGGCTACAGTTCCTTATCCTTAAGAACATAAGAAGATTCTGCTGGATCAAGCCAATGATCCGTCTAGTCCAGCATCCTGTTCTCAGTGGTGAACCAGATGCCTGTGGAAGCCCACAGAAAGGATCCAAGCATAAGTGCCCTTCCTGTGGTTCCAGCAACTGGTATTCAGGACTGCTGCCTCCAGTGGTGGAAGGAGGGCATAGCCATCAGGCCTACTGGTCACAGATAGTCTTATCCTCCATGTAATGAATGTATGGGGTTGCTCGTGCGTAAGTTGCTACCCTACCTGGCTAGTTAGCCTGGTCAAACCTTTCCTGCCTGGACAGCCCTTCACTTCGTGGCTGTTCAGTCGCTAGCAGAATCCGTCAGTGGGCGTTTCTTAAACTTCTTCCAGCACAAAAGCTCTTTGCCGCCAAGTCTACGCCTACTCTCCCTGCACGGAAGTTTTCTGCGCAGGGTGGGTGTGGGCAGAGGAGGACCAGTACTCTCCCCGCTGGTCTCCAGCGAAGAGTCCTGGAGACCCCTCTCCGATTCCCCCGACCGCCCCCCTTTATCCCTGGTGCTATGCTGATTTCCTTCCCCAGCCAAAGAGTTCCCTCTCTCCCTGCTTGCCCCTTCTCCAGCATCGCTTGGGAGCTCTGCCTCCACTCCTGGCTCCGATGTCAGTTCCCTGACACTCCATGAATGTCTTACAGTAGACATTGAGAGCCTATCTGTTCAATACATTCATAACACTATCATATCACTTTAAACAGTCATGGCTTCTCCACAAAACAATCCTGGGAAATGTAGTTTGTTAAGGGTTCTGAGAGTTGTTAGGAGATTCCTATTCCTTTCATCAGGTTTCTAATGTAAAGGTAAAGGACCCCTGGATCCAGTCAAAGGCGACTAAGAGGTTGCGGCGCCCATCTCACTTTTCAGGCCAAGGGAGCCGGTGTTTGTCTACAGATAGCTTTCTGGGTCATATGGCCAGCATGACTAAACCACTTCTGGTGCAAAGGAACACCATGATGGAAACCAGAGTGCATGGAAATGCCATTTACCTTCCTGCCACAGTGGTACCTATTTATCTACTTGCACTGGTGTGCTTTCGAACTGCTAGGTTGGCAGAAGCTGGGACAGAGTAACGGGAGCTCACCCCATCACAGGGATGTGAACCGCCGACCTTCTGATTGGCAAGCCCAAGAGTCTCAGTGTTTTAGACCACAGCACCATCCACATCCCTGCCAGGTTGCTAAAGGATCGGTAGCACAACAGAGAGAAATAAGCCACAGGATATCCCTAGAGTCTCCACTGGAAATCCTCTTGGGATTGTTGCAATTTGACAGTCATAGATGACCTTGAGTCGGGGTGAGTTTGTGGTAGAGTTTACAGTGGACACTAAATTATTCAGGACAATAAAAACCCAAGTGGGCTGCAAAGAGCTCCGAAAGAATGTTACCAAACTGCGAAGGGTCAACAAAATGACAAATGTGACTCACTCTCTATGTATAAATCCAACACACGTTTGAGTAAAACATCTTCTAATATCGTTCAGTGAGATCTGAACTGGCAGTGACTAACCAGGAAAGATGTGTATGTTGAGGTCATGGTAGTTACCTGGATGAAAATGTCAGCTCAATGTGCAGAGTTGGTGAGAAAAGCTAATTCCATGCCACAGATTATTAGGAAAGGGATTGGAAATGAAACTGCCGGGTTCATGATGTCTTCATAGAAATCTCCAGCACAGCTGCACCAGGGATACTCTGCACAGTTCTGGCTGCCTCATCTCAAAAAGCATGCTGCAGAGGTGGAAAAGGTGTGAGGAAGACCAATCTGCTAGTGCTGATGAAGGCAGATGGCCAACAGTAGGTAACCCCTCTGCTAAGACATCTATAAAGGTAAAGGGACCCCTGACCATTAGGTCCAGTCATGGCCGACTCTGGGGTTGTGGCGCTCGTCTCGCTTTATTAGCCGAGGGAGCCAGCGTACAGCTTCCGGGTCATGTGGCCAGCATGACTAAGCTGCTTCTGGCAAACCAGAGCAGTGCACGGAAACGCCATTTACCTTCCCGACGAAGTGGTACCTATTTATCTACTTGCACTTTGACGTTCTTTCGAACTGCTAGGTTGGCAGCAGCAGGGACCGAGCAATGGGAGCTCACCCCGTTGTGGGGATTCGAACCACTGACCTTCTGATCGGCAAGTCCGAGGCTCTGTGGTTTAACCCACAGTGCCACCCGTGTCTGAAGACATCTATACTGGCTTCCCATTTGCTACTGGGACAGGTTCAAGGCTCTTGTGTTGATATACAAAGTCCTGAACATGGGTCCAGGATATCTTGAGGACTGCCTGAGTCTTTCTCTCCCAGTTCCATCATTGAGATCATCCAGAGGAGCACAGCTATCCCCCATGTTAAAGAGGCTCAACTGGTATCCAGCAAAAGTTGGGTAGTCAGTGTGGCAATGTGTGGAATCCTCTTCCAGCAGAGCATCCTCGCTGTGTGACTCACACTGGCAGCATTCCCTCTCGCCCAAAGATCAGTCTCATTTGCTCTCAGTGACACCATCACACAGCCAATCCTCATTGGCAGACTAGTGATTAAAAGTTATCCCATTCATTACAGGACAACCAATGAGTCCTTTAAGCATTAGCAGCCAGGCTAGAAAGGAAGGAGGAGGAGAAGCAGTAGTAGCAAAGGGTTGGAGAAGGGAAACGGTGCTGAGCAAATAGCAGTCAAGGACTTTGCTCACTTCTTCCTCCCTTAAATATAAATAAATGTAAAGGACCCCAGGACGGTTAATTCCAGTCAAAGGCAACTATGGGGTTGCGGCGCTCATCTTGCTTTCAGGCCAAGGGAGCCAGCGTTTGTCCACAGACAGCTTTCTGGGTCATGTGGCCAATATGACTTAACCGCTTCTGGTGCAATGGAACACCAGGAAAGGTACCAGAGCGCACAGAAACACCATTTACCTGCCCGCCGCAGTGGTACCTATTTATCTACTTGCACTGGTGTGCTTTTGAACTGCTAGGTTGGCAGGAGCTGGGACAGAGCAACAGGAGCTCACTCCATCGCGGGGATTCATACGCCGACCTTCCGATCGGCAAGCCCTGGGCTCAGTGGTTTAGACTACAGCGCCACCTGTGCTTTACACCTTTACCTTCCTCCCTTGCCAGCCAGTTGGAAAGGGAGGGAGAGATCAGATAAGAACTAGAGCTTGTAGGGACAAATGAGTGAGGAAAGACCCAGGCTTTGGGTTTCATGAGAACAGAGTAAGAGTCCGCTGGATCAGGCCAATGGCCCACTTGGTCCAGCATCCTGTTCTCACACTGGTCATCTAGTTGCCTGTGGGAAACCTGAAAGCAGGGCGTAAGCACAAGAGCACTCTCCAATCCCGTGACTCGGAGTAACTGGTTTTCTCCTCCCATGGGGCAGGAAACCTGAATCAAGTGGTATAGAGGCCATGGTGGCAGCTGGAACTGGTTGGATCACTAGCTAGCCAGAGGCCTGGCAGACAGCAGCAGTGACGTACAGACTACTACCTCCCTGGAGCATTTTTGTGGGGGAAGTTTCCCCATTGAAATTGCTAGTTTTGACCCAAAGCTTAAAACTTTGGGATTCATTTGGTGCTAACCTAGCATCAATATGGTAACCACACTTCTTCCCAACATCTGGTGTATATACTGAAAATACACTGCCACCTAGAGGGGACAGTGAAAACAAAACTCCCAAAAAAGAAATAAAGCAGGCATAGGCAAACTCCGGCCCTCCAGATGTTTTGGGACTACAATTCCTATCATCCCTGACCACTGGTCCTGTTGGGTAAGGATGATGGGAATTGTAGTCCCAAACATCTGGAGGGCTGGAGTTTGCCTATGCCTGAAATAAAGGGCTCCTTCATGCAGTCACTTTCTGTGTACCCAGACGGGACATCTACTACTCCAAAGGCCAGTTGACCAATCCATGCCCATTACCTTCTAAATGGTCAAACATGGATGTGTGCAGATCCCTAAACTTGCAGGATTTACGAAATTGCTGAAAGCTAACTTTCCTTCCTTCATTTTTATTACGTTATCTCTTTAATTTGTCAGTTATTTATTTCACTACATTTGTGTTTCACTTCTCCAAGGAGCGTGAGGTGGTGTAAATGGTTCTCCTCTCGCTCATTTAATCCTCACAGCAACCCTGTGAGGTAGGTTAGGCTGAGAGGCAGGGATTGACACAATAAGAATTTGGATTTGGATTTGATATCTCGCTTTATCACTACCCGAAGGAGTCTCAAAGCGGCTAACAATCTCCTTTCCCTTCCCTCCCCACAACAAACACTCTGTGAGGTGAGTGAGGCTGAGAGACTTCAGAGAAGTGTGACTGGCCCAAGGTCACCCAGCAGCTGCATATGGAGGAGCGGGGAAGTGAACCTGGTTGCCCAGATTACGAGTCTACCGCTCTTAACCACTACACCACACTGGCTCAAAGAAACAAACAAACAAATAGGGAGTAAAGGTAAGGTAAAGGTAAAGGACCACTGGATGGTTAAATCCAGTCAAAGGTGACTATGAGGTTGTGGTGCTCATCTCGCTTTCAGGCCACAGACAGCTTTCCGGGTCATGTGTCCAGGATGACTAAACCACTTCTGGCACAATGAAACACCATGATGGAAACCAGAGCACACGGAAACGCCGTTTACCTTCCTGCAGCAGCAGTACCTATTTATCTACTTGCACTAGTGTGCTTTTGAACCGCCAACCTTCCAATCGGCAAGCCTAAGAGGCTCAGTGCTTTAGACCACGGGAGTATTGCCTGGCTGCATAGGCTTTGGCATAGGCTTTGGCATCTCTCTGCTCCTTCCTAGTCACACCCGCAACATAATCCTATTTTGGACTCCTGGCCATCAGAGCAGCACCAACAGCAGTGAGGCAAAGCCATAGTGTGCCTACAAGCACATACCTGGTGTAATTCCAGCATCAGCCCCCTGACTGGGGGTGTATCTCAAGACTAATTCAAGGGCACTGCAGAGCCAGAAACTGTGAAGAGCAAAGCTTGTTAATTCTTTCATCCCCTGCTGTATACAAGAGCTCATCAATGCAATTTGTCAGCAGCTGAGTCACTTTCAACATGTCTCTCTCTCTCTCTCTCTCTCTCTCTCTCTCTCCCCACCTCCAAGCCGTTTGGCTTCCTTTATGAAACTTCGTTTCTTCACCAAAGTGTTGCTAATGAGGAGCTCTCCAAGTTTGGCGGCTTTCAGAAGTTTTTGGCCTGGCCCCAGACTCTCTGCAACTCATTTACAGCTCTGGCCTTTATAAACAAAACTTGTTGTTGTTGTTTAGTCATTTAGTCGTGTCCGACTCTTCGTGACCCCATGGGCCAGAGCACGCCAGGCACTTCTGTCTTCCACTGCCTCCTGCAGTTTAGTCAAACTCATGCTGGTAGCTTCGAGAACACTATCCAACCATCTCGTCCTCTGAAAGGTGGCACAGACATTTGCCACTGCCATTGTGCTAGTAAGGGTGGAGGGAGATGTGGCAAGTCAGTCAATGTCTGTTTACACCAGACTTGGACAACATGAGCTACTAAGCTGCTGAATGACAGCTGGCAGCCACGGCTGGTCACCCACCAATGTTTCAATAAACCTCATTTTCTTTCCTATTCACCTGGGAGTGCTAGATGGGGAAGAGATTGTCACTCAAACACCCAGCAGGTCACAATGGGCAGTGGCACCTCAATACCCATAACCTGCCTAGCCTTGGTGCACATGAATGAAAGAATTTCAAAATCCTCAAATTTAAGCATACCCGTGCAGGGAATGGGAATATATATATATATATATATATATATATACACATTTGCATTTGAGCCATTTAATTCATTGCAGTACAACCCTGGAGAATGGGGAGGGCTTGCATCTCATACAATTAGTTTCCAATACCTCTGCTCAGTTTGCACCAAAATAGCTGCTAACACGTCAGCCTGCATCAGGCTTGCTTGTTTATCACAGCTCGAGCAGATATTGTACGTTATTTCACGTGTTGTAGGCTGCATTTTTAAAAAACCAAAAAAACCCCCGCCTTGCAGTCTCAAGGTAAAAAAGCATGTCGTCAATATAAAATAACAATAACCAGACAAGCTGGATCAATTGAACTCATTATGCATCACTGCCAAGGGAACTTTGTGCCAGACCAGTTGCTGCATTGCACTCTGCATCCCTGTGTTGCTAAGGCTTGTGTCTCCATTAGACTGCAGGAAGATCCTTTTGCCTGCAATTGAAAAGATGACCTTGCGCACCACAAAATATGAACGCGGCACTTGAAAGGTCTGCAATTCCTCTCTTTTTCCAAGCGGTGCGTTCTCTTCCTGCCAGATCATCCATGTTCACCACTCACTATTTCAGGTTCAAAGACCACCTTGAACTATTTAGGTAGAAAGCAACAGACTGAATATATGACTTTGTCAATACTAATATGGCCTGGGACAGGCATGGCCAGACTTGGCCCTCCAGCTGTTTAGGGACTACAACTCCCATCATCCCTAGCTAACAGGACCAGTGGTCAGGGATGATGGGAATTGAAGTCCCAAAACAGCTGGAGGGCCAAGTTTGGGCCTGGGAGGAAGCCTGCAGCAGGTCTGCATTAGGAGACCTACCAGGGAGCGATCCATAAACCAGTTAAGTTTGCAGGATTTTAAAGGGACCTTAATCTATTATTCAAGATTCAACAGGCAGACGTCATGTGGAGTTTTGGTTCCAAACCTTCCTGGTTATCGTGGTTGATAGCCACTGGTAGATTTTTCTTCCATGAATGCATTCAGTGAAACAACCAATAGTGTGTTTCATATAAAAAGAGGCAACTAGGGAAGTAGTTCAACATCTAAAGGCATCTTTCTCCACTGCCAGGTTTAGTCAGAATTGCAGCATCAATAGTCCTGCTCCTGAAAGGGGTTTGGACCCGGTGTAACTTTATGCCATCTTCAATTACCGTATTTTTCACTCCATAGGACGCACCGGACCATAGGAGGGGGAGAACAGGGGAAAGAAATTCTCCCCCTCTCTGCTCAGCGCCCCTTCCGTGAAGCGGCAGGAGAAACGGAGCCCCTTCCATTTCTTTTTTTATATATATAAATTATTTTTATTCAATTTTTCCAATACAAAATTTATACAAATCGTACATCTTTTTTATATCCATTCTCTTTTTGACTTCCCTCAACTTGCCTAATACTCCTTCCCTTCTTAATTTCTTACACATTTCTAAAGCCTTTCTTCAATTGTTTTTATAAATTATTTCTTAGTTTTACTCATATTCTAACATTTCTTCTTACAGAGCTTCATTAAAGCTTACAAACGTTATTTGATTATCACTTAATTTATGCATATATTCTGTAAACTTTTCCCAATCTTCTATAAATCTCTGATCTCGTCGATTTTGGGTCCTTCCAGTCAGTCTATCGAGTTCTGCATAGTCCGTCATCTTCATTCTCCATTCATCTAGTGTAGGCAACTCCTCTTGCTTCCATTTCCGAGCCATCAATATTCTTGCTGCAGTCACTGCATATAAAAATAACTTCTTTTCTTTCTTATTAATCTCATTCCCTGTAATACCAAGTAAAAACGCTTCTGGTTTCTTAACAAAAGTGTACTTAAACATTTTCTTCAATTCATTATATATCATTTCCCAAAAGCTTTTTACTTTCTTACACTCCCACCACATATGATAGAATGCACCCTCTTTTTCTTTACATTTCCAACATTTGTTACATCCTTTATATATCCTTGCTAACTTCACTGGTGTTACATACCATCGATACATCATTTCCATCACATTTTCTTTTATTGTTGCACATGCAGTGAATCTTAAACCTTCTTTCCATAATTTTCCCCAATCCTCCATTTGTATATTATATCCAAAATCTTTGGCCCAGTCACTCATAACTGATTTTATCTCTTTGTCCTTTGTATGCCACTCTAGTAATATCTTGTACATTTTAGCCAGCACTTTAAAATCACAATTTATTATTTCTTTCTGAAATTTCGACTCTTTATCCTCAAAGCCTCTTAATCTTAAATCTTTTTTAAACATTCCATTGATTTGAAAATAATGCAGCCAATCATTAACATATTCCTTAACTACCTCAAACGGCTAGCCCCTTCCATTTCTCCTCCCACTTCGCTAAAGGGGTGCTGTGCAGAAAGGGAAAACTGTGCAGCTCCTCTCCAGAGAATCAAAGCCTGGAGAGCAAGAGGGAACGGTGTGCACTGACCCCTCTGACTCTCCAGGCTTCAGATGGCTATCTGCAAGTCTTTGGAGAGCAGCGGGAGTTCCCGCTGCACTCCGGGGGCTTCAGGCGGCTTCAGCAAAAGCAACACAAAGCCTCCGGAGCACGGCGAGAGATCTCCCTCTGCGCTTTGGAGGCTTCATGTTGCTATCGCTGAAGCCAAGGAACCTGCATTCGCTCCATAAGACACAAACACATTCCCCCTTAATTTTTGAAGGAGAAAAAGTGTGTCTTATAGAGCGAAAAATATGGTATACCAGCTTGCTTTACGCCAGCTTCTGGTGATTTTTGCTGTTTGATGTCTCAGAAGATGGTGGACTCTCCTTCACTAGAGGATTTCAAGGGTAGGTTAGATGGCTGCCTATATGGGATGCTGCTGTGGTGGATTTCCTGAATTGCAAGTGGCGCGGACTAGATGACATTTGATCTGCGAATTCAGTGGTAGCTAAGTATGTATTTAAGGTTACGATTGTTAGTATGCAACCAAGGAAACGGGGGCAATTAGCAGGCCCCCCGCTGGCTCCAGACCACCGGCCGGTGTGCTGGGAGAACTCCAGTCCTTGGATCAGCATGAATCTGTGGGCCGAACTTCAGAAGCTTCAGAAGCTATAGCACACTACTCAGCAGAGTCAACACTTCGCAACAGAAGTGGCAGGAGAGGCTGTGTTGGGCATATTTACAAGCAGTTTATTCAGCATACAGGGACGCGGGTGGCGCTGTGGGTTAAACCACAGAGCCTAGGACTTGCCAATCATAAGGTTGGTGGTTTGAATCCCCGTGATGGGGTGAGCTCCCGTTGCTCGGTCCCTGCTTCTGCCAACCTAGCAGTTCGAAAGCACGTCAAGTGCAAGTAGATAAATAGGTACCGCTCTGGCGGGAAGGTAAACGGCATTTCCGTGCGCTGCTCTGGTTTGCCAGAAGCGGCTTAGTCATGCTGACCACATGACCCGGAAGCTGTATGCCGGCTCCCTCGGCCAATAAAGCGAGATGAGCACCGCAACTCCAGAGTCGTCCACGACTGGACCTAACAGTCAGGGGTCCCTTTACCTTTTATTCAGCATACATCAGGACCAAAGGAAACATGTCTTCTCTCCTATGTGTCCAAAGCAAGAACAGCCAAAAGCAAAATCTATAGACAAACAGAAGTTCCCAGCAAGCTGTGCTGGAGTGTAAACAGACATGTGACATGCAACAATCAACACATCTGTTCTTAAGGTGGAACAGAATATCCCAACAATGATATCCTACATCAGCTTACCTGGGAGTGAGCTAAACTGAACCAAATGAGACTTACCACTAAGCAGACATGTATGGATACTGAGATAGCTCAGTTGGTAAAGCATGAGACTCTTAATATCAGGTTCATGGGTTTGAGCCCCATGTTTGGCAAAAGGTTCCTGCATTTTGGGGGTTGGACTAGATTACCCTCGTGGTCCCTTCCAACTCTACAATTCTGTGATTATTTTCCTGGATCGCAGTGTAACTCTCCTATTTGGACCAAAAAGCTCTTACCTTTGACAAGTTCATTCCCCTCGCTGTCAGGACATGCGCTTTTCTCAGCCTTCAATATTGCTCTGAAAACCTTTCCCATACAAATTATATTGCGTGGCAAGTCCCGCCCCCCTTGTGAAATGAAGACACAGGACACATTATTTTAGGTTAATGGGCATAAAAAGGCTACAACTTTATTGATTACAGGAATTGAAAGGTATTGGCCTTAGGCATTGGTTCCTATCGACTACCCGGCATGGAGGGTTAACCACCAGCCGGGGGAGTCCTGCTGGAGTACGCCAACTAGGATCCCCCGGGTGTCACCGCTCGGGGGCATGCCTTAGGGCCACACTTCCATAGGCTTCAGACAGGGCAACGCCCCCCGGAGTCCTCTACCGGACTTCCCTTTTCATTGGGGGAAGGTGATGGCATTCCTTCCCCCTTCATTTGCATAACAATTACCCCTGCCAATGCCTAACCCCCAATACCGGGGAAGTTGTGACGTTTGCTATGAGATAGGCGAAAAAACCAAATGGCCGGAAATTTGCCAAGTGGAAAAATTCCTACCAAGCCCCTTGCGGCGACCAACTGGAGTCCATAGCAAGGTCAGAGCTAGCTAAACATAAGGGTGGGTGGGATGGGAAACCGGAGCAGCTGAAACGGGGAAGAGAGGGCAGTCCCTGGGTGTGCTAGCCTTAAATGTGTTAGGCCACGCCTCCCCGGCCTGCCAATTGGCTGGCCGGGTCGGTGACACACCCGAGGATTCCTCTGCTCTCGCGGGGGCTAACCCCACCTCCTCTCCAGCTCGGAAGTGGCTATCTCAAAATAACATATTAACGGGATGCAGGGGTTGGGGGAGGAAGGAAGATAGATTTAGGCCTATGAGATTGTGGAACACAATTGTTGGCAAACTTTGTCTTCTGCCAGATCTAACTTTTGAAGATTCATGAACCGAGACATGCATGATGGTAGACATTTTAAATTAATAAGCCCAGCCTATTCTGAGGCTGGCAGCTGGGAAAGAAGCTCCAAAGCCATGAAGCATTCATTTTCCTGATGCACCACTTGTGGAGAAAGTAATTCCTGTCGGATAACTTCACAATAACAGGCTCAACCCATCAAACTAGTAAGGGCGTGCCAAATGCGAGGGAAATGGGACTGGGACCACCAATTATTATCCATCAAAGCTGTTCACTGAGCACAAATGCATTGCCATAGCAGTCCTAAATTAATCTGGGACAGATAGAAAACACAAGCTGTGAAAAATTATTAGAAACAATTCTGTCCAGTCTCCCTCTCCCTCCCTGTCTTCAGTATATCTGAAGGAGCGTCTCCAACCCCATCATTCTGCCCGGACGCTGAGGTCCAGCACCGAGGGCCTTCTGGCGGTTCCCTCACTGCGAGAAGCAACGCTACAGGGAACCAGGCAGAGGGCCTTCTTGGTAGTGGCACCCGCCCTGTGGAATGCTCTCCCATCAGATGTCAAAGAGATAAAGAACTACCTGACACTTAGAAGACATCTGAAGGCAGCCCTATTTAGGGAAGTTTTTGATGTGTGACATGTTGATGTATTTTTAATCTTTGTTGGAAGCCACCCAGAATGGCTGGGGAGACCCAGCCAGATGGGTGGGGTACAAATAATAAATTATAATTATAATTATTCCTTTCCCTTGTATAAACTTGGACACTGCCAGAATCAGATCAGCTGAACTCCAAGGGGCAAATTGTCCCATTGCCCTGCTGTGACTACTCACTCTCATCCCAGCTGATCATAGGTGATAGGACACAGAAAGCCTCTCCACCAGCTCTTGGGGAGTGGGCAGGCTACCATGAGTGGAGGTGGTCCCCAAGCACTGCCATATTTTTCTGTATATAGGAATGGAGAGAGTCATTTGTTACACTTTCAGGCTTCAGGGAATTGGCTTCCTCCCCCCGTGGCCATAGATAAGGACAGACATAGGCAAACTCAGCCCTCCAGATGTTTTAGGATTACAACACCCATCATCCCTAGTTACCAGGACCAGTGGTCAGGGATGGTGGAAGTTGTAGTCCCAAAACATCTGGAGGGCCGAGTTTGCCTATGCCTGGATAAGAAGATCAAATGAAAGAAATGTCTTACCGGTTAGAATCTTTAATAATCACAGTGAGAGGACAAAGAACACATTTTCTAGAAATGGTGGTGCTCCCAATTAAGGCTCACACCCCCTCTGTCCCTATTAATCTACATCACTCCTACGTCTTGTAATCTAAGCTTGCACCCTCTGCACTTTCTGTTGTGAGGCTTTCTGAGCTCTTCTTGACTTTGGGGAGGGCAGTGGAGGAATGCTGTCCAACGACTGTGAATCAGTTAACCCTCTCTCTTCCAGTGTTTCTTCTCCTAGCTGTTCCCCATCCAGTATTTCCCAGCTTCTGCCTTCTGAACTATGCCCCACTGCAAACCACTGTTCCAAATCTACACTGTCCTCCTGCTCCTGGGAAGATTCGGGATCAGAGGGAGGGGGTGGTTCCCACCATTCCTCCTCAGTGCAGCCCCTCTCAGCATGGTCCCTGAAATCCACCTTGCAAAGTAGATTGACCCGATTCAATGGTCCCGGAGTTGCTTGTGGATCAAGGTGCAGCATCTATCCAGATGAGATACTTCTCCAGATTCTGCAGTGCAGTCTTGGTGTGTGAAAAGTGGATTCAAAAATCTGAATTCTGCTGTTTTTTTACAAATGCATGTTTTACAGAAAAGGACATTGAAAAACATTGATGTCTTTGGGAGGGTGCATGAATTGAAAAATGCATATAACATTGCATGCAATTTAACTGTGATTTTTGTGTGTGCGTTTTTCTAAAAGCACACACACAGAGACACAAAATGGAATTGATCTATGGTTGGGTGCCAAGAAAACGAGAACTTGCGCAGCCATTCTATAAAATCAATACATTATTAAAATGCACATTAACAAATCCATGGGGACTTTGTAACATCCCTAACTGAAATATACAATAAAACAAACAATTGAAATGCATATCAATTAAAACAGTTTTTAAAAACAGTCAAAGCAATAAAACCACAAGTTTAGCTCAGGGGAATGATTGCCTAAAGAACTGCAACTTCAGGATGATAAAGTGTTAATAATATTGGCTGAAATTCATCCCTCGTGAAAAGACATAAATGTCGGTAAGGATTGTTTTGCCCTGTTATAAGTGGTGGCTTAACGGTCTTTTTCTCTCTCTTTCTTTTTTTAACTGGCATTGATTTCCTGTGTGGCCATCATTTATAGCCGTATAAAACCAGGGAAGGTGATAGATGCTCATCAGGAGCCAATAAAAGATGAACTGAAATATATAGGCTTCCATTGAACATCTGTACTCTGCTGGCTACTGCTGCATTAGTCCTGAGGCACACTGGTTCTCCTTGTATCTCAAGAATGGCACAAGAACATCAGGTGCAAAAGCCAAGCCAAGTAAAATGTCCTGCATGGATTTGTTTCCTTGCTTTGGGCCATGAGATCCGGAAGATGAACCTTCTAATTTAGTTCAGGAACACCAAATCGGATGCTGTGGCTCATATGTAAAGGTAAAAAGGGTAAAAGACCCCTGGACGGTTAAGTCCAGTCAAAGGCAACTATGGGGTTGCAGAGCTCATCTCGCTTTCAGACCGAGGGAGCCAGTGTTTGTCCACAGACAGTTTTCTGGATCATATGGCCAGCATGACTAAACCGCTTCTGGCTCAACAGAACACTGTGACGGAAACAAGAGCGCATGGAAACGCCATTTACCTTCCCGCCCCAGTGGTACCTATTTGTCTACTTGCACTGGCATGCTTTCGAACTGCTAGGTTGGCAGGAGCTGGGACTGAGCAATGGGAGCTCACCCCGTTGTGAGGATTCGACCGCTTACCTTCCAATCGGCAAGCCCAGGAAGCTCAGTGGTTTAGACCACAGCGCCACCCACGGCACATAGCACATACCTAAGAGGAAGCTGCCTTATTCTGATGGGAGTTGTAGTTCAAGTGACATCTAGAGGGTCAAGGGTTCCTCAAACTTGCTCTAGATCAGGGTCTCCCAGACTTGGGTCTCCCTAGTAGTCCAACAGCAGCCAATGTGGTGTAGTGGTTAAGAGTGTTAGACTCGTAATCTGGTGAGCCGGGTTTGCGTCTCCCCTCTTCCACATGCAGCTGCTGGGTGACCTTGGGCTAGTCACACTTCTTTGAAGTCTCTCAGCCTTACTCACCTCACAGAGTGTTTGTTGTGGAGGAGGAGGGGAAAGGAGAATGTTTGCCGCTTTGAGACTCCTTCAGGTAGTGATAAAGTGGGATATCAAATGCAAACTCTTCTTCTTCTTCTTACAACCGATAAATAACCATAACATAATAAAACATAACAGCACATCGCAAATACAGCATACAGACTTTGAAAACAGATTAGCTTTTGGACCATGGTGAAACTTCAGTTCCGTTTTAGAGAAAGCCGAATGTTTCTCATATATCAGAGTTTGGCACCATGACAGGGGTGTTCTCCTCCTTTTATTTTCAGGGTTATTGTCAGACTGTTTTATATGGTTGGGGCTACAGTTTAGGACAAGGGTAGGGAACCTGTGGTTCTTCAAATTATAACTCCCAACATCCCTGACCTTTAGGCATGCTTGCTAGGGCTGATGGGAGTTGGAGTCCAGCAGCCACATCTAGAGCTGGGTTACCCAAAATTGGGTCTCCAGTTGTTTTTTGGACTACAACTCCCACCATCTCTGACCACTGGTCCTTGTAGCTAGGGATGATGGGAGACTTTGCCATGTTCCTGAGCATTAAAACACAATTTCAATTGTGCATCTCTCACAGGTCAAAATTATTATTATTATTATTATTATTATTATTATTATTATTATTATTATTATTTCTATACCGCCCTATACCAAAAGGACTCAGGGCAATATATAAAGCTAACATTATTTTGCCTTTTTGAAAGATGATTTGCCAACATCCATGATGTAAGAAAGAAAAGTTACCAGAAACACCAACAAGCTTGATTTTGGATTATATCTCCATATCACAACAATTTATAGCAATTTTATCCAATGCTGTTTTTCTTTTTTTCACCCAGCCGGTGCATAGAGGACCACAAAGCTATTAGGTAAAGGTAAAGGGACCCCTGACCATTAGGTCCAGTCGTGGACAACTCTGGGGTTGCAACGCTCATCTCGCTTTATTGGCCAAGGGAGCCGGCGTACAGCTTCCAGGTCATGTGGCCAGCATGACTAAGCCGCTTCTGGCGAACCAGGGCAGCGCATGGAAACGCCGTTTACCTTCCCACCGGAGCTGTACCTATTTATCTACTTGCACTTTGACATGCTTTCAAATTGGCAGGAGCAGGGACCGAGCTCATTTCGTTGCAGGGATTCGAACTGCCAACCTTCTGATCGGCAAGTCCTAGGCTCTGTGGTTTAACCCACAGCACCACCTGCGTCCCTACTTACTCAAGGTCAAAGCAAAATTCTCAAAAATAATAATAGTTTAAAACATTCTGACAAGCTGTTTTCTAGAATTGGTTATCACCCCAATTCCATACAGCATAGCACTGCAAAATGCCCAATAGGCACAGAAACATTTTTAAATGCACTCTAACTGAGCGCAGTTCTCTCTTGCTTTAATTGTTGTTCTGTATGAAGAAGAGCTGCTGATTCCTGATTGTAGAGAGCATAGCTTCGGGGGTGGGGGTGGAATTATTCTGCAGTTTCTAAAACTTTAATGGAGTTCAAATCAGAGCCCCAGATTTCAACACCTAGAGTATTAAACTACATGGGATTTACAAATTGAACACCAAATATGCTAGAGAAATATTCAGCCCAATCAGAATGCAAATGTGTCTTCTGCATTGGCTCCAGATGGAGGAGGGGAGCAGAACAGAGCCCTAATGCAGAGGACTGAATTTCACGTATGGCCATATATCCTGTTCGACCGCTCTATGCAACTGTAAAGATAAATGACCCCTGGACAGTTCAGTCCAGTCAAAGGTGACTATGGGGTTGTGGCGCTCATCTCGCTTTCAGGCCGAGGGAGCCGGTGTTTGTCCACAGACAGCTTTCCGGGTCATGTGTCCAGCATGACTAAACAGCTTCTGGTGCAACAGAACACTGTGATGGAAACCAGAGTGCACTGAAATGCTGTTTACCTTCCCACCGCAGCAGTACCTATTTATCTGCTTGCACTGGTGTGCTTTCAAACTGCTAGGTTGGCAGAAGCTGGGACAGAGCAATGGGAGCTCACCCCATCACAGAGATTCGAACTGTCAACCTTCCAATCAGGAAGCCCAAGAGGCTCAGTGGTTTATGCAGCTGTAATGTTACATTAAATGTGAGGTAAGTTCATCTTATGCACTAATATTCAGACACTTTCATTGAGAAAATCTGTGTTGCCAATGCAAACTCTTATTTAATTGCTCTGACTTTTTACGTACACCAAAATAGATCAGATTGCATTTCTATTTTTCCTTTTTAAAAAAGGTTATCTCACTTCATTAAAAAAGTAGGATGATATTCCTCAGAGATGACCTTTAAAGGTTAAAAGTGCATTTATATGACCTGCCCCGAACTTCTCTGTAAGGTAGAGCATCCTTTCAAGACCAATGATCATTTGCTTGGCTGGCATTAATTAACCTAGATTAAGTTACTGCTATGCATGGAATTAAGTCAATTTGCATGTGGGAAGCTATGTGTTTGAGTGCTGGTTCCTTATTAGGTAAAGGTAAAGGTAAAGGTACCCCTGCCCGTACGGGCCAGTCTTGACAGACTCTGGGGTTGTGCGCCCATCTCACTTAAGAGGCCAGGGGCCAGCGCTGTCCGGAGACACTTCCGGGTCACGTGGCCAGCGTGACATCACTGCTCTGGCGAGCCAGAGCCGCACACGGAAACACCGTTTACCTTCCCGCTGGTAAGCGGTCCCTATTTATCTACTTGCACCCGGAGGTGCTTTCGAACTGCTAGGTTGGCAGGCGCTGGGACCGAGCAGCGGGAGCGCACCCCGCCGCAGGGATTCGAACCGCCGACCTTTCGATCGGCAAGCCCTAGGCGCTGAGGCTTTAACCCACAGCGCCACCTGCGTCCCTTGGTTCCTTATTACTGAAACGCAAAGTAGGAGGCTTCCTGGGGGCTGCTGCAAGCAATTTGGCTTAGTCCTCTGCCAAACATTTTCTCCATGTTCCCCGCCCCGCCCCCGGCAAAACCTACACTGACTTTCATTCCAAAGAAAGGCTGAAGAAACCTGCAAATGAGGCAGGAAAACAGAAATTCTTCCACAAGAGAAGAAAGACTTCAAGAAATGGGAGGCAGTGGTAGAGGAACGGGGGTGCAGGGTGCGGTCTCCCCTGGGTGTCATCACTGAGGGGGGCGGGCTGACAAAATGATTTAAAAAAAAAAATGGGCTCACAAAACTTTTTAGGAGTGACATGGTGGCTTAAGCACCTGCAGGTTCTGCGTTGCCTGAAACGGCAGTGTGGGACTTGTGTCTGCCTACTGCCTCACCCTCAGCCACCCTACAGCTGAGGGGAAAGTGGCGGAGAGGCTCCAAGAGTCGGAGGGGCTTGCCCCACCCCCATGGGCAGATGACTCCACCCCCAGCTGCAGGACACGCCCCTGCACCAGGCACCTGAGCCACTGATTGGAGGACTGCTTCTGAGACAGCACTTGTCTGGCTACTCTTCTTAGGGTCACAGGAAACTGCCTTATATTGCACCAGACTCTCAGTTCATCTAGTTCAGCGGTTCTCAACCTGTGAGTCCCTAGATGTGGTTGGACTACAACCCCCATCATCCCTGAGCTCTGGCCTTGCTAGCTAGGGGTGATGGGAGTTGTAGTTCAACAACAAAAGCTTCTCCTTTTTTATGTCCATGGAGTTTCCTTGGCAAAACTGGTTTGCCAGTTCCTTCTCCAGGTGGATCACATTTAGTCTAAACTCTCAGCTATGACCTGTCCATCTTGGGTGGCCCTGCACGGCATAGCTCATCACTTCATGGAGTTATTCAAACCCATTTGCCATGACAAGGCAGTGATCCATGAAGGGGTTAGCTGGGAGTAGCCTCCTTTAAAAGACAGTTCTCCGCATGTTCACAGGCACTCTCCACCTTGACTTGGCAAAAGTGTCCTGGACCAGCCATGCAGAGTGCAGTGTTTTAATTTTAATAGAAGCTTCATTGCCTGCGGCTCCGTAATGTTCCGAGGCCCCATTACAAGATGGAATAACTTTCTATTTTAAGCCTGAAAAGAACAGTTATCAAAACACTTCCTGATCTTAATTGGTGCTCTGCTTTTAACTTCACAGTTCTTCTCCTGCAGCAGGAAAAGCTTCATTTCTCACCCTCTCCCAAATTGAAGCTTCTTCTTTTTTTGGAGGGAGAGAGAAGCAGCTGTATCTTTTTCATTCATTAAGGCTGGACGTTCACAATCAGGGAAGAGATGCCTCTGCCTGCTGTTGTGCTTAGGGATTTTTATTTTATTTTCAGCTGGAGCTCAGCTCTAAGAGAACTCTAAGATAACAAGGGAGAAGCTCATGGTGAGCTCTGGAACCTCTTTATCTAGAAACAGAGCACTGGTTGCACTCAAACAGCACAGCATCAGCAAAGAAGGTCTATTATTATTATTATTATTATTATTATTATTATTATTATTATTATTATTATGCCCCACGGAGGACCTTAAGGTCCATAAATAGCAACACCCTAGAGGTCCCGGGCCCTAAGGAAGTCAGATTAGCCTCAGCCAGAGCCAGGGCCTTCTCAACATTGGCTCCGGCCTGGTGGAACGCTCTGTCTCATGATACCAGGGCCCTGCGGGATCTGATTTCTTTCCGCAGGGCCAGTAAGACAGAGTTGTTCTGCCTGGCCTTTGGCTTGGAATCAACTTGATCCCCTCCCCCTCTTTCATTTTTCCTTTCTCCTTCTGTGATGGAACTCCTAATTGGGGACTTCCCTGGCTTTTTTCTGGCCCATGAAGGACCAGTCTGGATAGTTGGCCTTGGTGAAGATTTGACGTTTTCATCCCCAAAAAGTTTTTGAGTTTCTACTGAAATGAGGCTGCATAGTTAAAGCTATGATTTTCCCAGTAGTGATGTATGGAAGTGAAAGCTGGACCATAAAGAAGGCTGATCGCTGAAGAATTAATGCTTTTGAATTATGGTGCTGGAGGAGACTCTTGAGAGTCCCATGGATTGCAAGAAGATCAAACCTATCCATTCTGAAGGAAATCAGCCCTGAGTGCTCACTGGAGGGACCGATCCTGAAGCTGAGGCTCCAATACTTTGGCCACCTCATGAGAAGAGGACTCCCTGGAAAAGGCCCTGATGTTGGGAAAGATGGAGGACACAAGGAGAAGGGGACGACAGAGGACGAGATGGTTGGACAGTGTTCTCGAAGCTACCAGCATGAGTTTGACCAAACTGCGGGAGGCAGTGGAAGACAGGAGTGCCTGGTGTGCTCTGGTCCATGGGGTCACGAAGAGTCGGACATGACGAAATGACTAAACAACAACTTTGATGTGCTTTCGAACTGCTAGGTGGGCAGGAGCTGGGACCGAGCAACAGGAGTTCATCCCATCACGGGGATTCGAACCGCCGACCTTCTAATTGGCACGCCCTAGGCTCTGTGATTTAGACCACAGCACCACCTGCATCCCTGAAGAAAGGTAAAGCATGTTCCCCCCCCAGCCTAATTATGACCATGTGTGTGCATGCATATCTGAGTGAATGTGTGGTTGTGATGAGTGCATGCATGTGTGCTTGCAGTGTGTGCTTGATTGTGGGTTGTTGTGTTTCCGTAGACTCCCAAACGTTTGGCAACTTCTGGCCCAGCCCATAATCATTCAGGCAATTGTACACTGCAAACTACAGTTGAGAATGTTTGCATTGGGGCTATTTCAGGTTTGTAGAGCTATCAAGCGCTTGTCAAGTGCTTTGAGAGGGTACTTGAGGAAGAAACAGCTAGCCATTTCTTTCCTCCGTGTTCTCCACAGAGAGAAAGCGAGAAAAGGACCCTGAAGCTGAAATTCAAACACATTTTATGCATTGCACAAGATATAATCACAATCAGGTTTAGCTAGTTACCATTATGATTTAAGGTACCAATGAAATGCTCAAATTTAATTTTGAGGGACAGCGTCAGCCACCCTCCAAAGAAAACTCCATACAACTTCTTCTTTTTAAAATGAATTCATTTTGTGATTCAGAAACAAACAAAGCCATTTCGCAGAGGCACCTTGTGTGAAAGGGTTGGGCATGATGGTGACTGTGATCACGTTACTCATAATGAGGTCTGGGTGAATCAATCTCTTTCCAGTCTCTGTCAGTTTTGCATGTGTTCACTCATGATGAATCTGTTTCACCCAGTTTCCACATTATTTTGCTTAAAAATAAACTGCACTAACATTTACATTTAAATTCTTAAAAAAAACACCACACACCACACATGCATTTCCTTCCTTCTCAATACCATTAAACATGTTTTGACACATTTTTGTACCTCTTCATGAAGTGGGAAAATAAGCCTGGGAAGTCGCCACCCTGGGTTGTCCAGATCATGTCGGCTTGGGCCTGAATTCAGAAATGAGGTCCGGCCCTACCGTTAGGCAGGGTGAGACAGCTATCTTATTGTGGCACCTGCTGAGGAGCAGATAGCAATGGGAAGGTGATGGAAGCTAGAGCTGGGTGCCCTAAGCTAGCCTGCTACCCTGTTTATAGTACTGAAGGAACCTCCAGCTACCTGCCCAATCAGATTTTGTACACAGGATAAGAATAGGCAGCAAAGGGCTCTGTTCACAAATAATGAGTTCATAAGCTTTCCCCCTCCCCTCACTAGAAGTGGGGAACCTTAGGGCTGGGGGCAAAATGTGGCCCTCCAATACCTCTACCTGGCCCTCCAGACTCTCATCAGACCACACCCCCTCACCAGCCCTACTTTGCATGTTCCTTGTATGATTTTGCCTGGCTAGAACATGACCATAGCTGTCAACTTACAGATTTGAAAATAAGGGACGAGCAGCCTCGAAAATAAGGGATCAGCAGCCAAAATAAGGGATTTTCCGGGCACAGGTATGTTCGACTTCTGAGTCCCTCCAAGCGAAAGGCAAAAAGCCCAGCCAGCAGCCAAACGAAAACTCACACGGTGGTTCCCACAGTGCAGCAACTCGGCAAAGGGGATGCAGCAAGGAAAACCACATCACCTCTCCACTGGGAAGCGCTAAGCAAAGGTGAGTCCCCAGGCAATGCGGCCAAGTTGATCGGCACAGGGCATGCAAGCTCCACCCCCCCAGTCGTTCTTAGACTCCTTATTGGGTGAGCAATGCAGCCAAGCAACACAGTTGGAGCCTCCCTCCTCCATGGCCGGCAGGGAGGGAGGGAGAGGAGCTGCTTCCTTTGAAACCCGGGAAATTTAAGGGACATCATCAATCCGGGACAGCAGCGGGACACGACGCTGGGATAAAGGAGTTTCCCACCAAATAAGGGACAGTTGACAGCTATGAACATGACTTTGACCTGAGATAATGCCTCTTGCTTGCCTTGCACGCTCTCTCCCTCTGTGTGTGTGTGTGTGTGTGTGTGTTGTGTGTGTATGGTGCTGGAGGAGACTCTTGCGAGTCCCATGGACTGCAAGAAGATCAAACCTATCCATTCTGAAGGAAATCAGCCCTGAGTGCTCACTGGAAGGACGGATCTTGAAGCTGAGGCTCCGATACTTTGGCCACCTCATGAGAAAAGAAGACTCCCTGGAAGATACCCTGATGTTGGGAAAGATTGAGGACACAAGGAGAAGGGGACGACAGAGGACGAGATGGTTGGACAGTGTTCTCAAAGCTACCAGCTTGAGTTTGACCAAACTGCGGGAGGCAGTGGAAGACAGGAGTGGCCGGTGTGCTCTGGTCCATGGGGTCACGAAGAGTCGGACACGACTAAACAACTAAACAACAACAATGTTTAGCCAGGGTTCCAAAATCTCTAGCTTTTGTATGGGGATTTTGTAGAATTTATTTTATTTGGTTATTTAAAGAGAGATACTGCCTGCCATTTCAAGGGGGCATATGGCAGTATCATAAAATACAATGCAATGGAGCCTGCTGTGCAAAGGTAAGAGTTATGTCCACTATTCCTCCCACTTTTGCCTGCGGCCCCTCCTAAAACTCCCAGACAGTTGCTGATGATGAACTGTAACTATTGGACTTAAAAGCTTCTCCCCACCCTGTTGTGATGTGGCTTTAACAAGAAGCAAGAAGAAAAGGGCAAAGCATGATGGGAGCTGTCATTTACGGCAATTCCTGGAGAACAGTGGGGCTCAAAACTTAGGTTAAGTGGGTTTCGTTGGACATTTGAAAATTCCCCTTCAGCTATAAACCCAGACCAGGGACAATAGCTCAGTGTTAATTGTAGCTTCTTCGTCCAAAGAAAGCTCAGCTTAGGTGACAACTTCTGACTCAGATGATTCACACTTTGCAATATATATATATATATATATATATATATATATATATATATATATTGGTTTTCACATATTACATTACAAATGTACCAAAGCCAACACCATTTCCACCCCATCCCCCCATACATTTACATTTATATTTCCTCAATCCATCATATTATTCTTTGCTCCTTCCTCCCACTTCCCTCCGCCCCACTCGATTTCCTCCACATTATACAATTTACCATAATCTTTGCATTCTACAGTCTTCTCACATCATCTATATATTCTTATTATCTTTCCTTACTAATTTTTCTTCCATCCAGTACTTCACATTTTAATCTAGGCATATTAGCGAATCTTTTTTTTTGAGCAATATTTTTGCCATATAAAATCAAAAATTAAAAAAGGAGTGGACATGTTTTGATCACACTTTGCAATATTGTGTCTCCTCATGTGAAGACATGATAATGTAAACTGCTCCTGTCTGTTTAAATTCTCCAGTTCTGGGCTACTTATAAATGTCAGTAATGTTATCATTGTTTTAACCTTCTTTAATTTTAACAATCATTTACAACTTATCATTCATTTTAATATTTATCCTTCTCAATCTCTCCATGAGGTCTCGAAGACCTCTGAAATGTTATTCCAGCATTGCAGCAGAATCTTTCATAGGCTTCCTCAGGTACAAGACGTGGTTATTAGGGCAAAGTCCTTGCTGTGCCAAACAAATATTTTTGTACATCTTCCCCATGTTTAATGCATGTAAATGGCCTGGCTTTTGCCAGCTTCCATTTAGTATCATTTTCCCACTTTCACTTTTGCAGATTAAATGAAGGCAAACTGAATGAAAGCAAATGACACAAATGCCAGCAAAATGATGTCAAATCAAGTCAAGCCCATTTAAAGCTGTTGTGAATTAGAGGTAATGTTCTCCCAAGGAGCAGATAGCAGTTTGGACCTGGAGTGCAGAGCCTCTCTGTATAATGGCTCTTAAAACAGGTATCTTGGGGAAAATCCAGCTATTGGCTAATATTTTATTCTACAGCAACAGCAGATGTTGGTCCCTGTTGATCAATCCACTCCCAGGATCATATTAGTTGCTTTTTTTTTCTGTGGTTTTTCTAATTATAGTATATTATTTGATTGTGCCTTATGTGGCCTTTAAAGGTAAAGGTAAAGGGACCCCTGACCATTAGGTCCAGTCGCGGATGACTCTGGGGTTGCGGTGCTCATCTCTCTTTACTGGCCGAGGGAGCCGGCGTACAGCTTCTGGGTCATGTGGCCAGCATGACTAAGCCGCTTCTGGTGAACCAGAGCAGCACACGGAAATGCTGTTTACCTTCCCGCCGGAGCGGTACATATTTATTTTTATTTTTTTAATACATATTTATTAAAAAATTTTGAATACAAATGCATAAATAAACGACATTACTTATATCATAACATAATTTCATCATTTCTTTGGACTCCCTCACATCTTCCGCTCCCACTTACATTGTTACGAAAAAAAATTTCCAAGCAAATTACCAACTTGTTTGCGATCTTATCTCCGCTCATTTAAATAAAATCTAACAATTCTCCAAGAAATTTATATTTTCCTTAATCTCACTTATCGTCAAATTCAGATCTAATTCGGTGGTAGGCAATTATTTGTGATCTAGCATCCTTCTTAACATTCAACCAAATTACAATATTTTTGTAGGTAAATCTTGAATTTCCTCCAGTCTTCCTCGACCCTCTCCTGTCCCAGGTCCCGGATTCTACCAGTCATCTCGGCCAGTTGCATATAGTCCATCAGCTGCATCTGCCACTCTTCCAGTGTGGGTAGATCTTGAGTTTTCCAGCTCTTAGCGATGAGTATCCTTGCTGCCGTTGTTGCGTACATAAAAAATGTTAGATCCTTCTTTAACACCTTCTGGCCGACAATACCCAGAAGAAAGGCCTCTGGTTTCTTAGTGAAGGTATACTTAAATACCTTTTTCAACTCATTATATATCATTTCCCAGAAGGCCTTCACTTTAGGGCAGGTCCACCAGAGGTGAAAGAATGTTCCTTCATGTTCTTTACATTTCCAACATTTATTATCATTCCAACATTATTATTATCATTTCCAACATTTATTATCAGACAAATGGTATATTTTGGCAAGTTTAACTGGGGTCATGCGGTACATATGTGGTACATATTTATCTACTTGCACTGCGTGCTTTCAAACTGCTAGGTTGGCAGGAGCTGGGACCAAACAACATGACCGCACCCCATCGCGAGGATTCGAACCACCGACCTTCCGATCAGCAAGCCCTAGGCTCTGTGGTTTAACCCACAGTGCCACCCGCATCCCTACTTATGTGGCCTTTAGTAAGCTGTTAGTTCTCACCTTCAGCCCTTGGGTCTGATCCAGCAATACTGGACCCTGAACTCCACTGGACTCACAATAAGGGGTTCAGAGGAGCTCAGCCACTGACCAGGCTGGTGTCCAAGTCTGAGACCTTGTGGGGTGATGGATGATTACCCTGCCTCCTCCTCACTTTGATCCAGAGGGTAGGAGATAAGTCGTCACAGGTTCTTTTTTCATAAAATAGCCATACATTGCTGCTGGCTATCAAGAAATGCTACCACCTACAGTTAATAACAGCATTCTTAAAGGTATGCCCTGCAGAGGACCTTAAGGTCCATGAATAATCATAGTTTAGAGGTCCCGGGCCCTAAGGAAGTCAGATTATCCTCCACTAGGGCCAGGGCCTTCTCAGTGATGGCTCCGACCTGGTGGAATGCTCTGTCCGATGAGACCAGGGCCCTGCAGGATTTAACTTCCTTCCACAGGGCCTGTAAGACAGAGCTATTCCACCTGGCTTTCAATTTGAACTTAGCCTGATCTTTTATTCCCCTTCCTTCCCTTCCCTCCCCCTCCCCTTTTTATGAAGATTACCCACTCTGGGATCCCACGGCTAATTCTCCCCTGGTCTCCTCGCTGGCCCAAATAGGACTAATTTAGCGAGCTAGCCCTGGTGATCATCTAATGTTTATTGGATGGATTTCCCCCCTAAATTGATTTTTAAAGTCTGAATTTATTGTTATTCATGTTTTATACTGTATTTTATGCTGTTTTTTTGTTGCATCAATTAAGTGTTTTAAATTTGTTGTTAGCCGCCCTGAGCCCGGTTTTCTGAACCGGGAAGGGCGAGGTATAAATAAAAATTTATTATTGTTGTTGTTGTTGTTGTTGTTGTTGTTATTGTTATTTTTATTATTATTAAAGGGGGAGTCAAAGCTTTTAAAACCACCCCAAAAATCCAATCACATTTCCCTCACTCCCATCTTTATTGAAGGAAGTTGCCACAGTGGGATATAAATGTAAAAATAAATAAAATCATGAATGCACAAGAAAAAGGATTTCTTCAGAAGTCCACAGGGTGTCAGGCGCTGAAATGAGGAGGAATGGTAGGGACCGCCGCCCCCCCTTCTCCTGAACCTTCCCCAAAACAGGACAGTATAGATTTAGAACAGTGGTTTGCAGAAGGTCACAGTTCAGAGGCTGCAGAGGGGAGAAGCTGGGAAATATTAAAAGGGGAACAGCAGGAAGATGAAGAAGCACCGGGGTAGAAACAGCTGACAGACTCAGTGTCTTTGGAAAGCATTCCTGACTGCCTCCTTCCTCTCCTGGGACCAGACACGCATTGAGAGTAGTGGAACAGAAAGCTCAGAGGGAGAAAGCTCAGATTTGCCAACGCAAGGGATGAGGTGGGTGGGACTTTACTTAGAGCAATGCCATTATCTAGGTTTGACTGAATTCCTTTGTCTCTCTGTGTGAATATATTGAATAAATTGCTTGGTAAGGACTTTTATAGTTTCTCTGCTTCTTGGCTGCTACCATGGGAGGGATTGAATTCCCTGTAGCCTGATACATGGGTTAAGTTACTGAACCAGCCCTACCTTGGTTGGTGCTTGAAAAAGGGAGGGAGAGGAACACCTGTCGTTTCACATATTTACTGGGTCATTGATCCTTTTTATATGGTAGCGAGTGTGCTTGAGCCTCCCTTCCATCATAGCTATAAATCTACATAAATACTCATTTAAGCATTTC
Organism: Podarcis cretensis; assembly: GCF_951804945.1. NCBI lineage: Eukaryota > Metazoa > Chordata > Lepidosauria > Squamata > Lacertidae > Podarcis > Podarcis cretensis. The sequence continues at coordinate 82,733,638 of NC_137176.1, forward strand.
CATTGTTTCGGGATTATGTTTTTTTGGTTTTTGTCTTTATGTAGACAAGGATTAAATGTAAGGTATTGGTTGTGTTTAGAATAGATTTATGAGAGATTTAGAAAACATATTGATTAGAATAGTGTGTGAGATTGTATGGGAAAAATACGGAATAACAGATACAATTTTGCTTAAAGTGTATATAGGAAGTGCAGTGTAAGTGATGGAAGTCAATCAACGAAATTTTATTATTATTTTCATATTGAGATTTTTGTAGAATAAATTTGGGAGAAATTCTTCCAACTTTTCTTCTTCTCTTTTTCTCTTTATTTTTATTTTTCTTCTTTTTTCTTTTCTTCTTTTCTTCGTCTTTTGTTCCTTTTTTCATGTATATGTGCTTATTTGAAATATATATATATATATATATATATATATATACGCACAATATTTTGCTTATATTTTATAACAATTATGTTAAATAAACAATAAAATTATTTAAAAAACAAAACAAAACAAAAAGCAAAACAAAACAAAACAACATACCTATGAATCTATCAGGGCTGAGCCAAGCCATTTTACTGGAGAGGGTTTTGTCTCCCTCCCATTCTCTGCAGAGAAGTTGGCCATTGACTCTTCCTTTGGGAATGGAACTGTATCTTCCACTGCACCTGAGGTCAGATGAGGGACACAGAGCAGGCCATGGAGCACAGACAGCTCTGCCCTCCTCCAATGTTTGCTTTCTGCCCCCAGCCACCCAGTTATCTGATGCCCATGGCAGCCATCTGATTCTGCCTAACGATAGGGCCGGCCCTTCAGAACAATATTAGAAGAGCACCATACATGTCTAAGCTCATTTTGTGCCACCTTCCTCCCCTTTGCGGTGCTGCTTTGCTTTTTTTAAACTGTGTTGCCGGCCTCATTTATCTCTTGCATTTTCCACATCATTAGCTGTGTACATTTCCTGAGCTTCGAAGCTTTGCTAGCTCTTGTTAGCAACGAGCTTCTAATGCAGCTATGTTAAAATGGAGAATTTGCTAGGTACTCTGAATTCAGGGAGGAGTGAGGGAGCGGGTAGGAGAGACCAGATGGCATCCATGCTAGTTAATAATATACTCCCTGGTTTTCCCTCCAGCTCTTGCATATATATATATATATATATATATATAGGATCCTGGTCAGGGTTTGCCCAGTTGTATGCTCTAGATGTGCAGCTGTTGGTCAGAGGAGCTCAGGGGCTGCCAAGCACTCAGCTGTGTCCTTTGGGCTAGTATTGAGTACCCCAGAGTCTTAAAAATTAACCTTTGGTTTGGGTTTGCTTGTGTATATCTCTCTGAATTCTGATTACTGGACAGGAGCTGAATGGGAAAAACAAATAAAAATAATCTAAAAGCAGAGAGGGAGAGCGTCCTTAATCCAGTCCCTGTAAAATACTTCTAAAGGGAAGTCATTAACGGTGGCAGTTTCCACTAAGATGACACAGTGCACCCCAAATGAAGCATGCAATTCAATGCCATCTGGTGGAAGAGGCTCTCCTGGAGGTATGACTAAATCATTTGTGGTGGCCCAGGGATTATTTTGGGGTGGGTGGGCCCCTGTTCCTTAGTCTCTTCTTCATAATTATTGACATCTCTAGACATTGTATCCAATGGAGCACTAGGATAAAGTCACTTAGTGGTATGCTTCTTCCACCAATGTTTTTGTGCAAGAGAATGAATAGGACCTGGTTGCTGGTAACTTTGTTGCACAGCAGATTTGTGTGAAATCCTGTGCAATAAATTCCCTGTTGAATTGGATTCCTCTGTTGCACAACATCAAGCACATCCATTTGGCATCACAAATAGACAATGAACAGAGGGTGTTGGATACAACCCTGTATAATTATAAGCATATTCCTATATACTATTATATTAGTTATTTGTGAAACACTCATACTTTGGCATACATTTTGTGGATATTGGTGCCATAATTCATGAGAGTGGTTCTGCAGGAAGATGGCCAGCAGCCGTTTTGGCAATTGGCTTTTTCAGACTTATGCCCACTTGCATGTGACACCTACCCAATTTTCCCCCATTCCAAACAATGTCTTCTATGACACCCAAGCACCAATTGCCATCAGCTAGTGCCTTTCTAATAGAAGCACACTGCAGGGACAGGACAAGTTACCATTTCTGTGCAATTTGCCATGCTTTCCAGTGAAAGGATCTCTACCAATGAGCAATGTAATCTGGGCTATAGCTTCTGAGAGACTGGAGATTCTTGGAACAGAAGAATGTGCCTTATACCAGGCCCGACCATTGACCCATCTCAGCTCAGTATGGTTTACACCAGTCAAAATGGCACCCTCCAGATGTTTTGTACTACAATTCTCATAATTCTTGAACATTGGCCATGCTGGCTGGGGCTGATATAAGTTGTAGTCTACAACATCTGGAGGACACCAAGTTGGGTGACTGGCAGTAGCTCTCTGCGGTTTCAGGCAGGGTTTTCCCCCAACCCTACCAAGAGGTGCCCAAAATTAAAGCTGGGATGCTCACACTCTTTCTGCTACGGCCCTTCTCCAGTGGCACTGAGGTCAAGGAAGCTCAAGTAGCCTCAGGTGAGTTTCCATTCCTAGACAGTGCAGAGCTGAGGAGCATTTCCAGGACGAAGAAGAAGAAGAAGAAGAGTTTGGATTTGATATCCCGCCTTTCACTCCCTTTAAGGAGTCTCAAAGCGGCTAACATTCTCCTTTCCCTTCTTCCCCCACAACAAGCACACTGTGAGGTGAGTGGGGCTGAGAGACTTCAAAGAAGTATGACTAGCCCAAGGTCAACCAGCAGCTGCATGTGGAGGAGCGGAGACACGAACCCGGTTCACCAGATTACGAGTCTACCACTCTTAACCACTACACCACACTGGCTCCCAGGACAACAGGGATGGTCTCCAGTGCTAGTCCTGCTCAGAGCAAACTCATTGAAATTAATGACCATGACTAATGTAGGCCCATTAATTCCAATGGATCTGCTCTGACTACAATTTAGTGCTTATATCAGGAAGGATCATGCTGCCCAGTTTGCAACTGAGAACCTGCCACCACCTGGAATAGAAAGGTGGGGATTTTGAGCAGCCATTCCGAGATTCCAACTGCTGAAGATGTTGGACTTTTTGGAGTTAGCTGACCTGACTGGCAGGATACGTGACCAGAAAGAAGAGGCATATCAAGAAGATTGGAAGAAATTTAAGGATTACCTGAATAAATATTGTAATATAAATAATTAGAAATCACCTGAAAGTACCAAATAGGCCTAGGAATAAATTAGGATTTGATTGTAAGTAAATTAGATTGAGAATAGCAAGAAATGAGAATAAGATAGTTAATTGCTGGAATTGACTTTAGCTAAGAATGCTTTTGGAGAGCTGTCACATGCAGATATAATGAAATTCAGAAGGGAGGGATCTGAGGAAGTCAATTAACAATGTAAAAGAAATTGGGTTTTTAAGATTACATCTTGTTTTTGTTTTTCTTGTTTAATACTGTATTGTGTGTTTTTGTGTGTGTGTTTTTCTCCCCCACCTTTTCTTTTCTCTATGTTATATTTGTTATAATTGTGGAAAATTTAATAATTTTTTTTGGGGGGGCGGGGGGGAAGAGGTCCCAACTGCTGGAGTGAGATGGATAAGTGCCCCGAAAAGAGGTCCAGTTTCTGATGTCCTCGGATTGATCTGGCCTCCGGTGCTCTTCCCAGTGGAGAACTGTCATTTCCCATCCAAATACACAGCTTGCTTCTTAAGAAAGAAAGAAAGAAAGAAAGAAAGAAAGAAAGAAAGAAAGAACACTGTACTTCAATTGGATGGTGAGAGCACAGCTCTGTCCCTCTGTGACGTCTGGGTTTTGCCTTCCTTGCCTTGTCATTTCCATCCCTCGTCCTTGCCACTCATGTCTCTTCAGCTTTGCAACATGTCCTATCCATCAGACTTCATTTATTGTGCTAAATGTTGAATCCCCCTGAGACTCCCTCTCCCGACAGCGGAAACCCACTGGTAATTCCGCAGGCATGCTAACAAGTTGAGGAATGTCCCCTTTCATTTCATTGCAGCAGTATGAGTGGCCTATTTTTTAGGCCTGTAACTTATTTATTTCAAGGGGGTATTTGGTGAGTATACAAGTGCTGTTGCCAACAACACAGTTCATTCCTTGAGTCCAGACAGGAAGCCGGTGATTTCCAAAGGTGACACATTTGTTAAGATCCTGATTCAGATGGTCACTCTCAATTGTTGTCAATGAATGTGGCCATTAGTCATGCATTTGTTTGTGCCCAGAACTGACAAAGGCTCTTTGCGGACACTGAGCTAATTAGGATGGTTAGAGGCAAGGCAATCAGACAAGTTTGATGTCAAATAATTAGAAGGTATTTGCCCCTTATGCAAATAATTCTCATAATAAAGAGCTTGAATACGGACTTAGATGGATGATCTGAGGGATGGCAATAATGGTGTCACTGAGCAGGAACAAGAGAGGAGCATGGCTCCAGGATGATTGTTTTTCAGAGCAGGAGCATTGATGGCATCTGCCAGAGCACAGACTAATCATGTCCTTGATCCGGCAAGTGAGTGAAGTGATAACAAGGCTTTCAAGATTTGCAATTGTTTGCAACAGATAATTATTTTTATTGTCATTCATTCATTCCCTGCCCATCTGGGCAGCTCCCAACAAAATATTAAAAATGAGATAAAAACATCAAACATTAAAAACTTCCCTAAACAGGGCTGCCTTCAGGTGTCTTCTAAAAGTCATATAGTTGTTTATTTCCTTGACATCTGATGGGAGGGCGTTCCACAGGGTGGCGCCACTGCCGAGAAGACCCTCTGCCTGGTTCCCTGTAACCTCACTTCTCACAGTGAGGGAACCGCCAGAAGGCCCTCAGAGCTGGACCTCAGTGTCCAGGCTGAAAGATGAGGGTGGAGATGCTCCTTCAGGTATACAGGACTGAGGCCGTTTAGAGGTCAGCACCAACACTTTGAATTGTGCTTGGAAACGTACTGGGAGCCAATGTAGGTCATTCAGGACCAGTGTTATATGTTCTCGGGGGCCACTCACAGTCACCAGTCTAGCTAGATTAGCAGAGGAAAAAGTCAGGGAATGGTCAAACAGAGACAAGCTGCTACTTCTTTCCATTGATAAGATTCTAATAGAATAATAAAATTGTAAATTTAGACAGTACCCCTGAGGATCATCTAGTTTGGGCCCATTTCTCCAATCTGTTAAGGTCATCTTGAAATCCTGGTTCTGTCTTTTGTAGCATTAGCTACCTTTCCCAGTTTGGTGTCCTTTGCAAATTTGATGAGCATCCACTCAATTCCTTCATCCAGGATGTTTATAAGCAACATCAAGCCCAGGACAGAAGCCTGTGGCACCCCACTTGTCACTTTTTCCCAGGGTGATGAAGAACCATTTATGAGTACTCTTTGGGTTCAGTCAGTCAACCAGCTACTTACCGTATTTTTCGCCCCATAGGATGCACCGGCCCATAGGACGCACCAAGTTTTTTTTTGGGGGGGGGGGGGGGGAAATAAAGAAAAAAAAATTATTTCCCCCCCAGGCGCTTGTGGGGCTGGCAGTGGGGAGAAGCGCTCTTCTCCCCGCCGCCCGCCTGCAGACCAGGTCCGGGGACAGCGGGAGGACGCGCTGCACCTAGCCGCTGTCCCCGCAGCTTGCGGGGCTGGCGGCCGGGAAAAGCACGCGTCTACCCGCCGTCAGCCTCCAAACCACATCGGGAGACAGCGGGATGGCGGCGTTCCGCCTCCCCGCTGTCCCCCGACCTTGTGGGACTGGCGCTGCGGCTCTCTCCGACCCCTCTTGCTCTCCAGGCTTCAGCGAAAACCTGCATTCGCCCCATAGGACGCACACACATTTCCCCTTCATTTTTGGAGGGGAAAAAGTGTGCCCTATAGGGCGAAAAATATGGTACCTCAACAGCCTTACTGAAATCAAGATACATTATGTCCTAAGCATTCCCCTGATTCACCAAGCTTGTAACTCTATCAAAGGAAGAAAGAAAAAGAAACGAGGTTTGTGTGGAATGACTTGTTTAAGAAACCCATGCTGCATCTTAGTAATCTAGGTGCTTCCAGGCGGACCATTTAATTATCTGTTCTAGGACCTTTCCTGGTCCTGTCAGTATACGATATACAATATATATGATATCTTTATTGTCATTGTCCCATGCAGAACAATGAAATTGAAAAACTACATGAAACTACATAAAACTACATAAGAACTACATAAAACTACATAAAAACTACATAAAACATTCAAAACCCCCTAAAAACTCTGAAACCCCATTTTAAAATACACTATACTATAGAGACCCCTTATGCCGCGTTTAGAACCAGAATTGCATTTGCGTAGAAACTGTTTCTCAGGTGACTAGTTCTGGCCTTTATAACCCTGTACCTTCTTCCAGAAGGCAGAAGCTGAAAGATATCATTTCTGGGGTGCGTACTATCCTGCACTATCTCTGCCGCTTTCTTATGGCACCTGGCACCATAGATTTGATCTAAGGTGGGAAGAGGGCACCCAATTATTCTCTCTGCAGTCTTTACAACCCTGAATAGCATTGTTTTTTCCCTGGCAGTGCAGCTCCCAAACCACACACACAGACCATAAGTTAATACACTCTCCACAGTGCAATGGTAAAATGCCATCAACAGGCCCTTTGAGAGATTGTTTTTCCGGAGGATTCTCAGAAAATATAACCTCTGCTGTGCTCTCTTCACCAGGTCTTTGCTGTTTTCTCCCCAGGTTAGGTCGTCTCTCAACTCCATTCCCAGAAATCGAAACACCGAGACCTGTAGTTACCCAAGTCTTCTTTTCTCTCCCTTTTTTTTTTTTTTGAAGATGGGGACAACATTTGCTCACCCCCATTCTGCAAGGACCTCACCTGCTCTCCAAGAATTCTCAAATATCATAAACAGAAGGTCTGAGATTATACCCACAATCTCCTATAGTACTCAACCACATCATTAACTGTGTACATTTCCTGAGTTTTGCTAGCTCTTGTCAGCAACCAGCTTCCAATGCAGCTATGATAAGATGAAGAGTTGCTTGGTACTCTGAATGTGTGAACCATTTTTCTGCATCCTCCATGTATGAGTATCTGTGCTGGTCCTTTGCACAGATAGAAGCATGCGGTACCTTTGCTCCTGGTGGGATCTTGGAGGACTGCACTAACTCGAGGGGGAAGTGAGCCGATTAGTGAGTTTCAGGATACAGAGACCAAGCCAGCAATGATATTAAGGTATTTCTGAAAAGTGAGTCATGATGCAACTGAAGCTGGCAAGAGCCAGCTTGTGTGTCTAAAATTAATAAGTATCGATGCTGTTTTTATAAGCAGGTGATAGAATTTTACAGCTGTAATTTCAGCCACAATAAATACACCCGCTTCGTATTGACATTGTTACCCTTTGTAGAAGCCGAGTGATATAAATCCATACGAATTAAAGCCAGAGCTACAACTCAAGCTGTTTTAGTTCAAGTAATTGAATCTGAGTGAATTGACCCCGGTGATATCGGTGTGGGGGGGTTGGGGGGGAGGAACCAGCTTAAATACAAATCCTTTGCCTTGACACACTTGTGGATCAAGATATAAAGAAAGTGAGAGTTTTAGATTCCCATGGTAGAATAAGCACACAGAAACCAGTTTTTCCTCTTGCTCTTCCCTCGCCCACTTGTCCAGAGTCCAGCTTACTTGGAATGAAGCTCGTCAGAGACTGTGGTATGTTTAGGGTACATGGTTTTATTTATACATATACACAATCTGAGCAGGATATGGAAAGTCTCGTAGCATTAGCACCTTGAAAGTTCTTGTTTCTCCATTAGTCACAGCTTTGGGTCAAGCACAGAGCAAGAGTGGTTTGCAAGGGCACCAACTTGCCCTCGTGATTGAGGGGGCCGGTGCTGGGTGCTGTGCAAGTGCTTTGCGTGCATGCTACACGATGTGCTAACATCACTTGCACACTCTGTGCAGCATGCTGACATGTGTGTGAGTGACGTGAGCACATTGCATGGCATTCACACACGGGGTGTGTATGGTCACCATGGAATTTTGAGGAGACCCGGCCCCTTCCTTGAATTTATTTGGGTTCTTGCCCCTGCCCCCCATGGCATCCCTGATGGGTTTTGTCTGCAGCTTTCATCCTTCTGCCCTTTCTCACCTGCTTCCCTTGTTATTGTACTCCAACCTAGAAGGGAAAGGCCCACCAATTTGTTCCATGGCACAGAGCAAATTCTTTGGTTATGCTAATGTTGGTGCTTAACTAGTCAGCCCAAGCCATTACCTGGTTTTCTTTCAGACATTCTACCTCCACAGACCCAGGATCCCAAGAATTGGAAGGGACTCAGGGTAACATCGCCTGCCAACCTAGCAGTTCGAAAGCACCTCCGGGTGCAAGTAGATAAATAGGGACCGCTTACCAGCGGGAAGGTAAACAGCGTTTCCGTGTGCAGCTCTGGCTCGCCAGATGCAGCTTTGTCACGCTGACCATGTGACCCGGAAGTGTCTCCGGACAGCGCTGGCCCCTGGCCTCTTAAGTGAGATGGGCGCACAACCCCAGAGTCTGTCAAGACTGGCCCGTACGGGCAGGGGTACCTTTACCTTTACCTTTACAGGGTAACATACAGTCTGAGACTCCCCCCACCACAACTCACAACACTATATCTCAAGAAGTACAAATGATAATAATAATAATAATTTATTATTTATACACCACCCATCTGGCTGTGTTTCCCCAGCCACTCTGGGTGGCTCCCAACAAGTGCTAAAAACAATACAGCATTAAATATTAAAAAACTTCCCTAAACAGAGCTGCCTTCAGATGTCTTTTAAAGATAGGATAGCTGCTTATTTCCTTCACATCTGAAGGGAGGGCATTCCACAGGGCGGGCGCCACTACCGAGAAGGCCCTCTGTCTGGTTCCCTGTAACCTCACTTCTCGCAATGAGGGAACCGCCAGAAGGCCCTCAACGCTGGATCTCAGTGTCCGGGCTGAACAATGGGGGTGGAGAAGCTCCTTCAGGTATACAGGACTAGAACTGGGAGCCAATGCAGATCTCTCAGGACCGGTGTTATGTGGTCCTGGCAGCCACTCCCAGTCACCAGTCTAGCTGCCGCATTCTGGATAAATTTCAGTTTCCGGGTCACCTTCAAAGGTAGCCCCACATAGAGCAGATTGCAGTAGTCCAAGCGGGAGATAACTAGAGCATGCACCACTCTGGCGAGACAGTCATGCGGAATATAATGCAAAAATGATGCGGAATATAATGCAAAATGACAGCACAATGCAATATGATACAATTCGATACCCCAAAAAGCAAAAACATAGCAACACATTTTGAGTCAGAGATCCTTTCCTCCTTCATCCTCCCTCTAGCCAAGGCACATTCTGACACAAAAAGCAACACTCCCTCCACTAACACATGCACATCGCACCCAGATTTCTTATTCCAGCTCCACAAATCATGCCAAACCTCCTACTCATCCAGTATCACTCATCCCTCCCAGTACACACAAACACACTCATCCACCCTGTCACTCACAATCTACCTCTCAGTCACCAGTCTGCTGTCACCAATCACTCCTTCCACGTTACCAGAAATGTACCACAACAGCACCAGGAGACAATGAAACTGTTCACCGACAGAACTGTAGAAGTGATCAAAACAAATTGCCACCTGTCAATCACACCAGCGTACTGTTCCTGATGGCAACTGGCTGTGGCTTAGGTTGCTATCTGCCACCCAAGATTCTCAACCAAGAAGGAGAGGAACTGCAGACACCCCTCCTTGGTACCCCATCCTCTCACCAAGGAGGACCCTCAGACATTCAACCCATGGAAAAGATATACCACACATATGAAATTTGAAAGGGGGCCCCTCATCACTGTGATGGCCTGGGACTCGGGCTCGGACCGGATTCTTTGCCTCAGGTGGCGCTGAACCTAGTCTGGGGCCTGATTCTGAAGAGCCCCAGTCTGCACAGGTTCCCCTGCAACAAGCACCAGCTGGGCCGAGTCAGGGGCCTGAGCCTGCCCTGGCTCCAGATGCGGGGATTACCTTATTGCCTTCAGCTGGGCCATCACTTACAGCTGCTCTGGGTCTAGTAACCCACCGACATCTCCCAAGCTGCAGAGGCTGAGGTCTGTGAGAAGGAGAGACTTGAGTACTCGCAGGAGGAGTGCTCGCTTTTAGGCGAGACAGGGAGGTGAGTCGCTGGGGGATCAGGACCGGCCGTTACACCAACAAAAATAAAAGGCTGTCGGACCCCGCCCCAAGTTGTGGGAGCAACACTGTTGTTTGCTAGAAGCTGCCTGAGATCCTGTGCCTGACCTAGCCTGGTTTCGTGCCTCATGTCCTGCCTTGGCCCTGTCGGAATGACTCCTCATGGAACTCTTGGATTCAGGACTGGACCTGAACCGTGTGGCTTGGGTTACCTTCGGGCCCAGCCCAATCACAACCCCAAGCCCCCTTCAAGAGCTAGTTTTGTAGTTCTCTGGCTTGATGGCACTGGGCTTGTGATCGACGCAGGTGGTGCTGTGGTCTAAACCACTGAGCCTCTTGGGCTTGCTGATCAGATGGTCAGCGGTTCAAATCCCCACCAACCTAGCAGTTCGAAAGCACACCAGTGCAAGTAGATAAATGGGGACTGCTGTGGCAGGAAGGTAAACAGCGTTTCCATGCACTCTGGCACTCGTCACAGTGTACCATTGTGCCAGAAGCAGTTTAGTCATGCTGGCCACATGATCCGGAAGGTTGTCTGTAGACAAACGCCGGCTCCCTCAGCCTGAAAGCGAGATGAGTGCCACAACCCCACAATCACCTTTGACTGGACTTAACCGTCCAGGGGTCCTTTACCTTTTACCTTTTTCTGATTGACAGCTTTCCAGCCGCTCAAAAAAGCTGAACCAAATGGGGTTCATGAGATTTGAATTTCATTTGTTACAAAGAAAATTCCAAGATGAAATGTCTAGATATCCAGCAGGCACCAGATGGGGAAAGGCTGGGCAAGAAGAACAAATAGGTACCAGAATGGTTCATCTTGGCTATCCAGTTCATATCTACCCATCAATTATTTGGGGGATACTCTTGTCTTCATTAGGGGAAGCCCTCTTGGGGGATGTTTCATAGTGGATACAATTTCATTTTCAACAGCATGTCATTGAGGAGAAATGGGTGCTGGTGGAAAATGGTGGCTGCCACAGGGGGGGGCATTCAGGGAGGATGAAGCTATCAAGTGCTGCTAACCAAGATGGCTCTCTTATACCTCCACTACTAGAAGCAGCAAAACTCTCAATATCACTTGCTGGGAATCCCAAATGAGGAGAGGGCTGTTGAACTCTGGGTCTACTTGCAGGCTTCCCATGGGAATCTGACTGACCACTGTGAGAACAGGATCCTGGAATCAATGGTCTGATCCAGCAAGGCTTTTTTTGTGAATTCGGAACTCCTTGAAATCCCGTGTCACCTTTTTTGGAAAACCAGTTCCATACTGTCACATTTTGGCAGGTGTGCAATGCAACACTCCATGAAATAATGTGTGCCAAATAATTATCTGTTTTCTTAATCAGTGCATGTTTTGCCAGCCCCCCTTTTTTTGTTGAAGAAAGGCATATAAATAATAAGATTCTTCTTCTTCTTCTTCTTCTTCTTCTTCTTCTTCTTCTTCTTCTTCTTCTTCAAAGAAAAGATAGACTTTATACGGGAAATGAAAAAACATAATTAAAAGACGCCTGCTTCTTGGGAGAAAAGCAATGACAAACCTAGACAGCATCTTTAAACCAGAGACATCACCTTGCCAACAAAGGTCCATATAGTTAAATCTGTGGTTTTCCCAGTAGTGATGTATGGACGTGAGAGCTGGACCATAAAGAAGGCTGATCGCCAAAGAATTGATGCTTTTGAATTATGGTGCTGGAGGAGACTCTTGAGAGTCCCATGGACTGCAAGATCAAACCTATCCATTATGAAGGAAATCAGCCCTGAGTGCTCACTGGAAGGACAGATCCTGAAGCTGAGGCTCCAATACTTTGGCTACCTCATGAGAAGAGAAGACTCCCTGGAAAAAACCCAGATGTTGGGAAAGATGGAGGGCACAAGGAGAAGGGGACGACAGAGGACGAGATGGTTGGACAGTGTTCTCAAAGCTACCAGCATGAGTTTGACCAAACTGCAGGAGGCAGTGGAAGGCAGGAGTGCCTGGCGTGCTCTGGTCGATGGGTTCACGAAGAGTCGGACACAACTAAACGACTAAACAACAACAACAACTTCCTAATGCTACAATCCTCTTACACAGGGCTGGGGGACTTGCTCCCACCCCAGATGTGGCTGGACTCCAGATCCCATCAGCCCCAGCCAGCATGGCCAATGGCTAGGGATGATGGGAGTTGTAGTCCAACAGCATCTGCAGATCAACAAGTTCTCCATTCCTGCTCTACAACATATTTAGCAATTCAGAAGTGAGATTCCTGTAAGTTTCCGTCTTCTAACCATGGTAGGAGGCAGAGAGAAATCAAAGTGCCTTCATTTGAGCCCAGCTATTTATATCCTACCGATCAGATCCAAGGGGTGGGAGAATAATGCAGTGAAACTTGTAAATCTCCTTCAAACATCATAAATTGAATGAGATGGAAGAAGACTGATAAATTGCTGGCAGAGGTAATTCAATGCTGGGGGTTCTAATGAGCTCATCAATCAATCAAGGTTTTGCTTCTTTGGTTTGTGATATCATCTCTATCCTTTCTATTAAATTATGGCTTTGTTATAAATCTCCCCTTATAAATTACCTTCCTCCCAAATATACTTCCTTATTACAGCTGTACCAGAATTGAGGGACTGCCTGTCCTGCTTCCAATAGAAATCCTCTTTTTTTATAGGGTTACATTTCTGTCCTTTTCAATGCAGGGTTTGCATTCAATGAACAGGGTTTGCAATTTGAGCAAGTGTGGAATAGGTTTGGCACCTCTTCCATGCACTAGCAAATTGGTTCTAGGTTCTAGTCAGTTTATGGTCACTTTCACCGAGTTGTTCTGGCTGTGCCTAGAAGACATTATTAAAAACCTAGGTCAATCTTTGAACCACAGCACCTCTCATCAGTCTCAAAACAACATGGTCAATGGTCAGAGATGATAGCAGTTACAGTGGTACCTCGGGTTACATACGCTTCAGGTTACAGTCTCCGCTAACCCAGAAATACAGTGGTACCTCGGGTTAAGTACTTAATTCGTTCCGAGGTCCGTTCTTAACCTGAAACTGTTCTTAACCTGAAGCACCACTTTAGCTAATGGGGCCTCCTGCTGCCGCCACGCCGCCGGAGCCCGATTTCTGTTCTTATCCTGAAGCAAAGTTCTTAACCTGAAGTACTATTTCTGGGTCAGCGGACTATGTAACCTGAAGTGCATGCAACCTGAAGTGTATGTAACCCAAGGTACCACTGTAGTACCTCGGGTTAAGAACTTTGCTTCAGGATGAGAACAGAAATCATGCAGCAGCTGCGCATAAGTGGTGCTAAAGTGGTGCTTCAGGTTAAGAACAGTTTCAGGTTAAGAACAGACCTCCAGAATGAATTAAGTACTTAACCCGAGGTACCACTGTATACTTGAGCAACATCTGGAGGGCAAAGACAGGAAAGCTAGGTTATTGATCTTAAGCCGGTGAATCAGGACGAACAAGAGAGGCATACAGCGCTAAATCCCAGAGAAACTCACACACAAGTGGCTCATTTTCTTTCTGGGAGTTGTAGTATACAATGTGTTTTATGGAAAGGAGCAAGATAGGGGGAGTGGAAGGAGAAGAAAAGAGAAAGAGGGACATCAAAATATATTGTAAAACTTCAAAACAATTTGGCAAGCTTTCTAGATCCATGGACTTATTTGGATTTTTGAGCAAGTTCTGTGGGTGCCCCCTGCCTCCGGTCACTTTTCTTCCCTTCGGAAAATGTGCAAGCACAGACATCATCTTTCCAAGTGACCTGAGTAAAAGTCAGATCCGGTATAAGTAACTAGAGCCTTGAAAAGTGGGAAAGCATGTCACTATTCCAACTTCCAATATGGGGTCTTAGGGGAGAGGTGTGGCTGCTGCTGTCACATGCTGCCAGCTTCTAGAAGCCACAGGTGAGAACTGAGTGCAGGATGGGGACCAAACCAGCCCAAAAGAAGTGTGGCGTGTCTCCCACCAGAGGTCCTACCCAGAGGCCTTGCAAGGTCAGGTGGTACCAGGTGTGGAAAATTTCTTGTCAACCCCCCGACACACATCTGACTCCCTCCTTTTGAAGGAGTTCCTCACAGAACTCTAGCCCAACGGTTTGCCATTAATTTGATTTGAATTGATTTTAGAATTAATTGATTTAAAATGCTGTGTTACTTTTATTGTTGTTAGCCGCTCTGAGCCTGGCCTCGGCTGGGGAGGGTGGGATATACATAAAATTTATTATTATTATTATTATTATTAGGAAACATAATATACTTACAGTCGCAAGTGTTATTTTCTGGTTTATTTACTGAACATTGTGAGCATAAGCATTTTGGCTTAGTGGTCCAGGAGGTCATCTGCAGTGCCCACGTGCCACGGAGCCCTACTGCTGTTGGCAGCGGTCTCGGCATCTGTAGGCCAGACGGCCTCTGCATGCCACCGCAGCGGCCCAAAAACCCCAACTTCTACTGGCAGCGGGGCTAAGGAATTCAGCCTCGGCAGCATCCGCCCTTGCCTTGCCTTCGCCCCACCCCTAGCTGGGTTGGGGGTGGGTCGAAGGTCCCAAGGCAAGGAGGGTGGCATCCGGGACCCAGGAAGCCCTGTCCACCTATCGGAGAGGAGTGTCAGGAGTGCGTACAGGAGCCAGGCCCTGTGACCAGTAGGGCTTCGCAGGACTGGGGCCTTCCTAAGTTTGTTCTGAAGACGCACAGGTGAGGCCGGTTGGGAACTCACAGCACCTGGTGGCAAGAGTTGGGAAGGGATATAAGGTCAGCTTTTCCCTTCGGCTCTTTGCCACAGCAACACGTTCCCTGCCTTGCTGCGTTTGGCTCCTTGATGTGATATTTTGACCAGCTTCGGCCCATCTGAAGCTGAAGCTGATACCGGCTCATCATATCTTGAGCCCAAGCAGAGCGTCGTCACACAGCAGAAGGATAAGCAGTATGTGCTACATTCTTAATTTTATTTACACTTCTATGCTGAGAGAATACAAACATGCATCTTGCCTCTGCGAGAGCAGAGAAGCAACACCTCTCGGAAACAAAGAACACAGAGAGAAAAGTGAAAAACAGGAAACCAGTGAACGTCACATCCAGTCTCCCATTCCCGTGGGAACCCAACAGTAACTCTGACTGTGGAATGCAAAACAATGTCCCGTGACTGCAGTTGCTGCTCAGTAAGGGAAATAGAAACCAACACTTGCTCCCTGGGCCCTTGACTTCATAACTCCTTGCTTCTTGATCCTCAGACCCTTGACTTCATGGCTCCTTGCTTCCTGACCCTTGGACACTTGGCTTCTTGATTCCTGGCCCTCTGACCCTCAGACTCTTGGCTTCCTGACTCCCGGCTTCTGGACTCCCATTCTTGCTCCCACCCCACCATCTTGCCCCCGGTCCCGACATCCCCAACAGGGACTTCGACTGCTTGTGAACCAGACTGTGACAAGGAGCTTCAATAAGTTTATTTTTTTTAATACTTATTTTTTTCCAGTTTGTCACCCCACCCCCCCGGGGTGACACCCGGGGTGAACCGCCCCCACTGCACCCCCCCTTGCTACACCCCTGGTCCTACCCCTCCCCTAACACCCCATAAACCTCAGCAATGCATTACTGAATAAAGTTTGACCAAGTGGGGACTTGGTGTGAGCCTCTGTACTTGAACCGCAAAGGGGACTTTCCCCCATGCATGCCCCAAGTCCCCTTCTGGAGATGAGAAAGACCATAATGCCATATGGAAAGCATGATTATTTTCTTCTAAAAACTGATGTAATTGACATGGGGGAGGCGGGGAAAATGAGCAGGTCCTCTGTGCCCAGGAAATTGTATCTGGCTTGCTCTTCTGTTGCAAAGGAACAATACAATGAATTACTTTCTTTGTGGACGAGGGATGATTAATTAAACTTGTCTGAGAGAGTTTAATTCCTCTTGAGCCTTGCTTCTATTTTTAGCACATGTAATTTTGGAACTGCCACTTACTCGGATTCAGCAAACAGCTTCTGGTGGGGCTTCTTAGCTCCAGAACAAGAAGACGGATTTGCAGCAGGCGAGGTACACAAGAGTCGGCAACCAATTTATTTATTTTATTTCCGAGCAAACTAAATTAATGGGCGTGCATAACTCTCCCACAGGTGGAAAGGTGGATTGGTAGATTTGTACTTCCCAGGCTGCAATCCTAAAACCTTAAATCTCGATTATTGAAATGTGCTTTATGTGGCTCCAAGTGGTACAGAACACTGTGTTAGGCTATCAATGGGGACAGACTATCACCAGCCCTTAACTCCTGTGCCCCAAAGTCTGCACTGGCTGACCATGTGCTATCGGACCACTGTGACCTTCAGAAACCAGCAAATGAAGCTTTCAATGGCATGCTGATAAGCCAACATAACCTGTCAATTTCTGCTGGCTAGGTAAAAAAAAAAAAAGGTAAAGGACCCCTGGATGTTGAAGTCCAGTCAAAGGTGACTATGGGGTTGCAGCGCTCATCTCGCTTCAGGCTGAGGGAGCCAGCGTTTCTCCACAGAAAGCTTTCCAGGTCATGTGGCCACCATGACTAAACCGCTTCTGGCACAACAGAACACTGTGATGGAAGCCAGAACGCATGGAAACACTGTTTACCTTCCCGCCACAGTGGTAACTATTTATCTACTTGCTCTGGCGTGTTTTCAAACTGCTAGGTTGGCAGGAGCTGGGGCAGAGCAACAGGAGCTCACCCTCTCATGTGGATTTGAACCGCCGACCTTCTGATCGGCAAGCCCAAGAGGCTCAGTGGTTTAGACCACAGCGCCACCTGCGTCCCTTTCTGCTGGCTATGTTTCTGGGAGCCCTGTGTGAAAAGTATAAACACTGATGTTTACGGATTCGACTTTGTAGCACACCTTTCTCTAGAATAAATTGGATACATACCCCCTCACACACACACACCAAAGCCCACTCCTTCTCATCCTCTCTTCACATTAAATAGACCTGATCACTTTAAGAGATGAGTTATGATATTGTGTTCAGAGCAAAAAGCTAGCCTGTGGCGTCTGTGGTAAATTAAGTCAGTATCATCCTCCTGATTTTCTAATTCACCCCTTAGGAAAAGCAACCAGGCATTTTAGTTACTGATTTCTAACAGCAGCTGCAGACTGAACCGAAACCTTCAGGGATTTGTCTGTAATGATCTGAAAACCTTTGTTCTAGCACATCTGCTCTATGGGAGGTTTCTCCACATTGGCAAATTTTCATCCCCTGCCCCCAATTTAATCCAGTGCTTCTGCAGCCCATTATTCTGTGTTCATCTGCACTGAAGTCTTTCTGAAATCTATTAGCACTATTCCACAGCAGAGGTTTAAATCCTGCTGGGAGAGATACCACTGGTCGTTGTCATCAACGGGCCAGTCTTGACAGACTCTGGGGTTGTGCGCCCATCTCACTTAAGAGGCCAGGGGCCAGCGCTGTCCGGAGACACTTCCGGGTCACGTGGCCAGCGTGACATCGCTGCTCTGGCGAGCCAGAGCCGCACATGGAAACGCCGTTTACCTTCCCGCTGGTAAGCGGTCCCTATTTATCTACTTGCACCTGGAGGTGCTTTCGAACTGCTAGGTTGGCAGGCGCTGGGACCGAGCAGCGGGAGCGCACCCCGCCGCAGGGATTCGAACTGCCGACCTTTCGATCGGCAAGTCCTAGGCGCTGAGGCTTTAACCCACAGCGCCACCTGCGTCATCATTTAGCACCTACTAAATCAGAAGTCCAGGAGCTGTTTGCAACATCTGAGCATTCAAGTCTGAGATCAACAGGAGCAGGGGATGTCTCAGATCCTCTTGTTGCCTTGGAGGAAGAGTTATTTATTTTTGCCCACATTGTCACCTTCTTTTTTAACAAAGGCGGGAGGCACTAAAGTTTCCTCCAGGGTTTTCCTGATTGCACTTCCTGTTCTTGGATCCCATAAGAAATGAATGGTAAACAAAAGATGAACAGGTTAAATCTGCAATGATGCACTGGGTGAGGGATTTAGGGCACAATATTCAACTTTTAGATTGGGAAAGATTATGGAAAACTGATTTGAAAGTTTGCGATAGGGGTCCAGTCTCTCCCTGTATATATTCCCTCATCTAAGGCTGTCTGACTCCCAGCCAAGTTGGAGTTATGTAAAGAATGAAGTTCTGACTCAGCAGCTCATGCTTTTTGCCCAGAAGGTATGAGTCAGCAAAATTTCGCTCCTCTTTGTATGTGAATGAGAAGTTCCAAAGTTCTTCCAAGTAGCTTCAGCCCGACATCCTTAATCATTTCTCTCTAAGTGATGAACCATGACTATTTCTCTGACCCAGAGGAAAACTGGGAAGAAGATTGGCTTAAAATGCTTCTCAGTCTCCCTGCTGTGGTGTAATCGTTCGACAAATTTTGCTACAGCTCTAGCAACAGTGTAATAAGCTGAAGAGAATTTTTTTCCAAGGTTTGTTCATTCCAAACAAAAGATGAATTTGTGCTGAAATGAATGTTATGCAACTAAAATTGGGTGATGGGGGTGAGAAGTCAATGCCTGGCAAGGTGGAAAATCCACAAGACCATTGCTCCTTGAAATAAATTAATGTGCTGCTGTCTGCAGCAAAATGGTCGATGGCATAAACCTGGTAATGCAAAGCTATTTGTGTGACTAACTGGATAAATCAGCATGAGATCTTGCTTTCCATGGATCAGCTGCGAAGTGCTGAACATTATTCCATATTATTAGAATTAGAAGTTGAAAGAAGACTCAAAACTTTGACCCCTCCATAGCCACAGTGGATCTACAGTTTCTCTCTTGGGATTATGGAATTCCCTGGGCCCAAAATAAGTTCACTGGTCCTTCTCAGTGCTTTCCTCACCCCTTTCACATCCTGCCCTATTCTGACTCTGCATCAATTCCACTGACCACCTGATGCTCCACAGAGTTTTGGGTGCTTCCATAAGCATTGCTAATGTGAAAACCCTGGCAAATTCCAGGAGCTTCTGCACTAAAGATTGGACTCTGGTAAGTGGCCTAGTTTGGGACCCAGTGAATGTGATAAAGTTGTTTTTCTTTAAAATTCAAATGTAAAATGTTTAGGTAGAGTGTCAAATTTCAGATAACAGGCATCCCTCCTCTCATTATGAAGAATGCCTACTCAATTTTTCTTATTTTGTTTAATCTTTTCTTATTGATCTTGGGATTCCTGATTATCATGTGTCCCCAAAACCAATTAATTGTGAACCAAACAGGTACATTCTGATTGGAGTTGAACAAGCAGTTGGTCTCTTAGGGTGATTGGGTAGTTCCTGACCAACCATATTCTACCCTCTGTCAACTCCCCACATACCTGCCTTCTGGCTTACAAACAGTTCAAGGGGTGACACAGCCTGCCAGTTTTCTCTTCCTTGGTCTCAGTGTTGCCCCTGTAGAACACAGCAGGGAAGAGAATAAAGACAAAACTAGAATGAGCAGGCTGTTCCTGTTATTGGCTCTTGTTCCACCTACAGTTTGAGATCCTACAAGTCCCTATGAGCACCAGCCACCTCTGGCCACAAGTTCCCCAACCGTGTTCTACAACCATTCAAAGCTGCCTTGTACGGAGGCATGCTATTGGTCTATCCAGACCAGTGATGTCTACACTGGCTGGCACTAGGTCTTTGTGGTCTTTAGTAGAAACCACCTAGGTGTTCCAAAATACTAGAGATATCACGGTTTCAACTTGCGGGCTTCTAAACACAACACATATGCCAGGGGTAGGAAGAAGAAGAAGAAGAAGAAGAAGAAGAAGAAGAAGAAGAAGAAGAAGAGGAGGAGGAGGAGAAGGAGTTTGGATTTGAGGAGTCTCAATGCGGCTAACAATCTCCTTTCCCTTCCTCTCCCACAACAAAGGTGTGAGGTGAGTGAGGCTGAGGGACTTCAGAGAAGTCTGACTAGCCCAAGGTCACCCAGCAGCTGCATGTGGAGGAGCGGGAAAGCGAACCCGGTTCACCAGATTATGAGTCTACCGCTCTTAATGACTACACCACGCTGGTGCCCTCCATATGTTGTTGGATTACATCTCCCATCTTCCTTGGCTGGAGCTGATGGGAGTTGTAGCCCGAACAAGCTCACTGTCCGTGGTATGTGCAAAATACTGAGCTAAGATTCTGCCTTAAGGGAGTCCTTATCAGCATTCCTGAACATTGTTCATTCTGGCTGATGGGACCTGGAATCTGACAATATTTGGTTGCTGGGGAAGACTGCTTTATAACTTGAGTGAAAGGTTTGCAAGTGTCACATGCTCCTTTATATACTTCACAGATATCAGGAACACTAACTGCAAGAACCTCACAACAACCCAATTATCTCAGCCCCTGGAGATGGTTGCCACTTTTCTTCATAAGACAGGATTCTTGAGAACTTTTCAACTCTGGCAGTCCCTCACATAAGGTTATAATGGCTACAAACCATGATGTGTTTTATGGCTGTGTAGCATTTTTAAAGTTTACAACACATCAGTTAGGTGTAATGAAATAACAGCAAGTCTTCTTGGCATCTTTTTGATGGGAACAAGAAGTGGAATATGGCGCTATCCTGATGGATAATAATAATAATTTATAATTTATACCCTGTCCATCTGGCTGGGTTTCCCTAGCCATTCTTTGATTATTCTCTTTGCTTCCAAATGGGCCTTAAAAACCATGGTGAAATTCTTCATGATGTTCAGATGGTCCTTCTCTTCCTCATCTCACCCCCCTTCCTTTACAGCAGCTTGCAGGGCAGCTAAATTTAGTTCTGAGGAATTATTCCACCATCAAGATGCTTAACAGCTGAGAAAGTCTATTTGTGCAAGAGAGAGAGAGAGAGATTTCTCTTTGATTAGGAGTGACGGGAAGGAAAAGGAAGAGATAAGTATAGAGGATGTCTCAGCTGAGCTTATTCAATCATTGTTAGTTAATGAATGAACATTGGTAGAAGAAAGGAGCAATCAGAAAGCCACAGGGAGAGGGTGCGGGGAGAGTAACTGGTGGTGTAGCTCAATGAAAGAGATAAACAGAGAAGTTGTGAGTCGAAAAAAGGAGATAAAAGTCTAGCAAATCAATTTGATTTACGCTGTAATCTGATACACCAGCATTCCCCACCTGATGCCCTCCAGATGTTTTGGACTACAACTGTGGCTGATGGGAATTGTAGTCAAAAACCGCTTTATCAAATACACAGCCCAACAAGACAATGACAAGAATCCACCAACAGCATAAGAATCAATATGGCTGTGTTGTTGTTTAGTCGTTTAGTCGAGTCCGACTCTTCGTGACCCCTTGGACCAGAGCATGCCAGGCACTCCTGTCTTCCAATGCCTCCCGCAGTTTGGTTAAACTCATGCTGGTAGCTTTGAGAACACTAGCCAACCATCTCGTCCTCTGTCGTCCCCTTCTCCTTGTGTCCTCCATCTTTCCCAACATCAGGGTCTCAGCTTCATGATCTGTCCTTCCAGTGAGCACTCAGGGCTGATTTCCTTCAGAATGGAGAGACTTGATCTTCTTGCAGTCCATGGGACTCTCAAGAGTCTCCTCCAGCTCCATAATTCACAAGCATCAATTCTTCGGTGATCAGCCTTATTTATGGTCCAGCTCTCACTTCCATACAGCACATCAAACTAAACATTAGTTTAGTTTTAGTTTAAGTGTAATTCTTATTATTTCAATTAGTATTTATTGTCTTGTTGGTTTGCTATATAGTTGTTTCAAAGGGTAGAGGGTAGAGGGTCATGGGGGTGCAGAGAGTGTGTGAATGACATTAGTGCTCAGCTTATATTTTTAGTTGCTATTTTGTTAATGTTTTTAATATCATTTTATTCTAAATGCTGCATTGATTTGTTATTCATATGACTTGCCGTCAAAAGCATCAATTCTTCGGCGATCAGCCTTCTTCAATATGGCTAACCTGATTCAAAAACACCCACCCACCCCACTCACACATGAAAACAAAGTTCAACACAGCCAATCACAAACAAACAACCGCACCCTAGGCCAACCACAATTTCTCTCACCACCAAAGGAACACAGGCAAATAGCAAAGAGAAGCTGCACAAATGACCCTGGCACAAAAACCCACACATACATTAAGCAAAATAGAAATATCGCCTCCCGACCCCACCCCCACCCACCATGGCCCCCTCCACCTCTCCACCCCTTTTTTCTTCCTAATGTAACCCTAATGTCTCAGCAAATGAAACTGACCTATGGAAAATGTAACTTGAAAAGAGAGACATTGTGCATTCCTTTGTAAACCAAGAAAACTTTAATAAAATATTTTTTAAAAAACAGCTTGAGGGCATCAGATTGGGGAAGGCTGCTATACACACTTACCCAGGAGTAAACACTCATGCTGCTCAGTAAGCATTGTTGAATTTGCAGTAGCCCGTGCACAGCGGAATGATGAGGAGTACGTGCCACATACTCTATATTACTTTATTTACACTTCAAAGCTGGTAGATTACAGAAAAACATCTTGCCTCTGCCGGAGCAGAGAAAGCATCCTCTCTCCTCTGAAGCACGGAGAGAAACACTGTGAGAACAGTGAAAAACAGGAAACCAGTGTACGTCACATCCAGTCTCCTTTCCCGTGAGAAACTCCAACAGCAACTCTGACTGGAATGTAAACATTGCCTCGTGACAAGCATTTTGCTGCACAGTGAAGAGAGCAGAAACCAACATCCTCCCCCTTTCTGTGAACATCACTGGGCAGCGTGTTCGTACAATATCAGTACAAACCCAACTTCTGCACATAGGTACAGTGTTGATCCCTTGATACAATCTTGGACAATACATCAGCAGGAATTTCATTACCTGGCATATAGGACACCGTTACGAGTCCCTTCTGAATACGTTCCCTAGCATGTTGCAACTTCAATTGCAAGCGCTTCGTGCTTTGCTTACAACCTTCAGAATTCAGCAAAGCCAAACATGCTTTGTTGTCCTGGTAAACCTGGATTGGACATTTGACAGGAATTTTCATGTCTTTGCACAATTGTAACAACCATTCACAATCTTTAAGTGAATAAGACAGTGCATTCAGTTCAGCTTCACAAGTACTTAAGCTAACTGTTGTTTGCTTCTTGCATGACCAATGAAATAGACCCTGATTGTACATATAGCAAACTCCAGACGTGCTTTTCCTGTCTGTAGTGTCACTTCCAAAACTTGCATCTGCAAATATCTCAAGACCACCAGACTTCTGATTGTTAAATCTCAGTCTGTAATGCATAGTGCCTTTCAAATACCGCGCTATGCGTTTCAGAGCTTTCCAATCCTTAACAGTAGGATTGTTGACTTGTCTGCTTAGCAAATTACAGCTAACAGCAATGTCTGGTCTTGAACATCTGGCAATGAAGTTTAGCTTGCCTAGCACACTTCTGTACAGTGTAGTGTCAGAAAATGCTTCTTCAGTGTCATCTACCTGATAACCTGTTGTCATCGGTGTGTCTACAGGGTTAGCATCCATCAGGTTTAGTTTGCTTAACACATCAGCAATTTTCCGTGACTGGTGTACTAGAATGTTACCAGCTTGATCTCTCTCTATTTCAAGAGATAGGTAGTTGTTTACCTCACCAAGATCTTTCATGTCAAAGTGTTCTTTCAGTTGAGCTAGGGCGTTATTGTACATTGTGACATCTTCCCAAAAGAATAAAAGATCATCAACATAAAAGAAACAATACAGTTTCTTTTGCCCCTCCTCTTTGCCAAATACACATGGATCAGCTTTCCCTTGCTTAAAACCTAGAGAAAACAATACCTCAGTGAGTTTTGTGTGCCAACACCGTGCACTTTGTTTGAGACCATAAAGGGACTTTTTCAGAGCACAAACATATCCCTGTTTTACCTGTACGCCATCAGGTGGAAGCATATAAAGTGATTCATCTAGAGATCCATACAGAAAAGCTGTATTCACATCGTGGTGACTAATGTGTAAATTCTCCTCTGCAGCTAGCTTGAGCATAAGCCTAATGCTCTCATACCTCACTGTGGGTGAGTAGGTCTCGTGATAGTCTTCACCTGGTACCTGTGCAAAACCTCTGGCTACCAATCTGGCTTTGTGTCTGACTATCTTGCCATTTTGATCAGTCTTCGCTTTGAAGACCCATTTGCTTCCAAGCAGTTTCATTCCTGGAACTACTGGAACAAGTTCCCATGTTTTGTTCCTTTCTAAGGAATCAAGCTCAGCCTTCATGGCATTTAACCATGGCTCAGCTTCCTTTGAATCCAAATCCTGGATTTCTTGGAAACTTGAAGGTTCAAATACCTTCTTGGAGCTTTTAACAGCTGTTACTGCTATCTTGGCAAACTCATCAGCAAATCTCTTTGGAGGTTTGCCTTTTGTGGCTCTTTGTGACCTGCGAATTAGCCTTAGGTCTTCAACAGTCTCCTCTTCCTTCTTGGGAGAAAAGTGACCTATTGTGAACAATGGTTCCTCCAATTCTTGATCAGAGCTTTCAGAGGGTCACATAGAGGCTTTCGCACTCTTGAAATCCTCTGAATCACCCGATTCAGTTTCAGACTCAGAATCAGAACCTTCATCAGTGGGTGTGGGTTGTTGTGGTTGCTTTTGACTATCCTCAGTCTCATCACTGTCATCAGGATAACATTGGAAAATTCCCACATTCTCCCCCCACTTGGCATTGTACTCAACACTTCTTGTGAGCTTAATTGTCTTAGAGTCAGTCATCATTATTCTGTAAGAACCTTTCTGATAACCTAGAAAGATACCATGCAATCCACGCTTGTCTAACTTGGAGCTTTGTGGTGAGTGAACCCACATTTTCATGTGTTTGATGTATGGCTTCTTGCCAAACATCTTCTCATAGGGGGTACAACCAATCGCTGAAGATAACCTGCGATTATAACTGTAAACAAAACACGAGAGAGATTCGGCCCAATAACTCTCTGGAAGATTGGCATCATGCAGCAAGGTTTTTAACCCTTGAAGCAATGTTTGATTTGCCCTCTCGCACAGTCCATTCTGCCATGGCGAGCGAGGACTAGACAAATCGTGTTGAATTCCTTTCTCAGACAGAAAAGCTTCAAACTGCTGAGAAGTGAATTCTCCCCCGCGATCAGTGAAAATAATTTTTATCTTCTTACCATGCACATTTTCCAACCAAGCACAGAATTCCTTGAACCTTGGAAAAGCCTCTGATTTCTGCTTGAGATTGTACACATAAATATACCTGGAAAATGCATCAATGAGAACCATGAAGTACCTGTTTCCACCCAAAGAGGGCACTAGTGGTCCAACCAAATCAGCATGAACAATTTGGTATGGTTCTGTAGCTTGCCTACTAGAAACCTTACCTTTGGCAGCCATTTTCACCTTGTTTGCTGCGCATGCCTTGCACTTCATGTGGTACCTGCAGGGTTTAATAGTCATACCTTCAACCAAGGCAGGCATTTTAGATACTGCCTCAAAATTCAAATGACCAAATTTTCGATGAAAATCGTGAATACATCCTGCATGCAAACTTTTGTTAGAACCTGCAATGCAACAAGTTTCATCCTGTACATCATCATCAAAATACAAAACATACAAACGATCAACATATTCAGCATGCAATACATAATCATTTTTCTTTGTGATGATGCACCTTTTGTTCTTAAAGGAAATGTCAATTTTCCGCTCATCCAGCTGTCCAACGCTGAGCAGATTATGTTTGGCATCCGGCACGTAAAGCACATCCTGTATCGATAAGTCCAAACTGTGAAGAACAACAGTTCCGTAGCCTTTACTGGGGATTGTGTGGTCATCCGCCTGGTGAATTGCACCTTCCTGCGGTGTAAAAGACACGAACAGTCGCTTATCGTTGCACATGTGGTGCGTTGCAGCCGAATCAACAACGAAGAAAGATCTAGACGTCTTCTGGACCTTTGCAACCTTTGGAGCGAAGCGTGAGACCATTGCCTTGTGCTGCGTTGTCCTGGACACCGGACCTTTGCCTTTGCTCTGGCCTTTTCCACGCGATGAGCTTTCGCTGCGCTGCTCTGTCTTGGCCCTGGGATATCTGCATTCCCTCTTCATATGGCCTAGACGTCCACACAAATAGAATTTCACTGCCTTCAAAGCTTTGGCGCCATCTGGTGGTTCCACTGCACTCTGGGATGACGTCTGTGAAGACTCCCCCTTGCCCATGCAGCTATCACCCTGGCGGTCTGCTTCATTCTGAATCATGGCAGTATCACAAGCTACTCTGAGCTGAGCATGTGGCTGATTGGCATCAGATTCCCCATTTGCATCAGCCAGCCTTCTGCAGCTAGCCATCATGACTCTGGCATTAGCCTTCTGCATCATCTCTGCTGCATTAAATCAAGCTGCTTTATACAAGCTGTGTCTGTGCTGCTTCAAGCCTCATTCCAAAGGCAAGTTCAAAAGTGCTTTCTCTCTGCTGCCTTAAATCAAGCTGTGTCACTGTTTTCTGCAGCTGCTTTATTCCAAAAGCACTTTTAAAAGTTACTTTCGGTTTCCCCAGCATAGGAGCTTGTTCCGCCTTTGCCTGTGCACGGCAAAATGGCCATAAAAGTTCAGAGTCCAGCCATAAAGCCATTAATTAGAAGCTGGCAGGCTGCCCGGAGCATGAGCAACATACCTCTCATCATTCATCCTGACGCGCAGAGATATCGTCCGATCCGTCCCTCTGCTTTCCTTTGCATTCTTTGCCGGCACTCCGAAGTCCATCCGTCACTTTGACTGCGTTGTTCTGGGCCGATAACCAGGAATGTTGAATTTGCAGTAGCCCGTGCACAGCGGTATGATGAGGAGTACGTGCCACATACTCTATATTACTTTGTTTACACTTCAAAGCTGGTAGATTACAGAAAAACATCTTGCCTCTGCCGGAGCAGAGAAAGCATCCTCTCTCCTCTGAAGCACGGAGAGAAACACTGTGAGAACAGTGAAAAACAGGAAACCAGTGTACGTCACATCCAGTCTCCTTTCCCGTGAGAAACTCCAACAGCAACTCTGACTGGAATGTAAACATTGCCTCGTGACAAGCACTTCGCTGCACAGTGAAGAGAGCAGAAACCAACAAGCATGAGCAAGATTGCATTGCGAGTTGTTGAATCAAACCATACATTTCATGCAAGGGCAGCAGAACTGAAACATATAATCAGGGACACATCATTGCCATCTTCGGCTCATTAGTGGAAAGGTGGGATGCAAATGCAATAATGAGTAAAATTAAGGACCTAGAATGCAAGTTTGGATTAGAAGCATAAACACCAGGAAGAAGTGATTGAGGGGCCATTACATTGCATGCATTCATTGATTTATTCATAAATGTATTTATAACCCAATGTTTATCTCCAAGACAGAGCCTTCCACTCACACCCCAATGTGTCTAACAATTTATATTCAGTCTAAAGCCACAATTTAAAACAATAAACAAAAGGGGTGGGGAATGAAATTGTAATTTAGAAAGGGAGGGGGGTATTCATTTGTTTGTTTTTAATGCACCGTTAAAATAACTGTAGCTGCTAATTAGAAAAGAGCCTCTGCTCCCGAAATGGATGAATGCTGATTAGAATATGAATATGGCAAAAACGGTGAACGTTGCTAATTATATTTGAGGAAGAGGTGTCAAATATAACAGAGCTGGGCCTTTTCATTGCATTATTGGAATGGTGTTAGATGATGATACAATAGCTTGTTCCTCTAATATAATGTGATTTGACATGTTCTGGCATTTCTTTTTTCTTACATTTCCCCTCACCCTCCAGCTGGGAGAAGTGATGGCTGTTTTTGAGCTTGATATACTGGACAATTTTATACTCCAACTTTTGTGACATTGCTCCACTTGTGATGACCTATTGCATATTAATTCATGGGTGGATGGATAGATAGATGGATAGTGTCGCAGGGGGGAAAAAACCCAATCATTCAGTTTGTACAAACTTCACACACACACACACAGTCTCACACACACTACATATGCTACGCTTCTGTTATAAATTCATAGAAAATCAACCATACATCGGATCTGCACTGTTCCACTTTTATTTTACTCCATGAAGGAAGGACTACAAAATGGGGAAGGTTTGATACAGGGCAGCCATAATCCCTTGAGCATACCAGCACATACACAGGAGCCCTGCCCAGTTGCTATGCCAACCCTGATGGCCCTAGACAGAAGACCATCAAGATCACAAAGAACTTGCATATAGGAGTGGATTCAGCATGACTGGAACAAAGGACAATGATCAGCTCTTCCCTCTGGGGGCAGCAAACTGCAAGCTCCCCTTTGTCACCTGGAAAGTACTCATGGGGAGGGGGAAAGGAGGAACCAGCCAAGTGACAGGACACGCAGGTTACCACCACAACTCCTTCCTCAACCCCTCCTTTTTGTGATGTAGTTGTGATGTATTCTTAGGGGTGTAGTTTGGGGGATTAGTAACTAATTAAAGTTGGGGGTCTTCTTTTGTTCTGGGCTTCCATTTTGCTTCATCTTGTTGCGGGTGGGAGTCCTGTCGCGACAGTATTCAATAAAGGCCAAGCCTATAGGCTGCTGTTTTGCTCCAAGTTATCCCGGTTGGTGTCTTTGCTTTTGTCCAAGGGAGCCCTCAGATTTTTCTGTTAACAGTAGACAGACAGACAGACAGACAGACAGACAGACAGACAGATAGATATGTATGAAGGAATGTCAGGAAATGTGGACAAATATCACTGACATATAAATGGAGTGCCAAGCTACATTGGGAGGTGAGTCACCTTCAGAAGACTATATAAACTAAGAGGAATGAGGAACCAAAAATAGCTCCCTGACAGACAAAACAGCTGAAAACCTGAAATGTAGTCACCTTCCAAATGAGAGGGGACCTGTCAAACCTGAGAGTGCTCCTGGAACAAATTATGTCAGCTCTTGAGGCTTGGAAACACCAGGAATGAAAAGTTTGCATATAAATATTATTTTCAGTTTTGACCATATTGCTTGTTTAATGTGTTCATCGAGCTGTATTCATGCTGTTAGAGGGATGTGACGAAGGTGACTACAGGGCCCTAGTATCAGTCGAGTGCCCAGGAAATCACACAGTGCACGTTGGAGTTTACTCTTTATTAGCCATAACTTGATTGACACAGGAGTGTCAGGCCTAATGAGCATAGCAACCCATCTCTGGCAGGTCTTGCCCCCAATGAATCAGTTGCTGAGACTGAAGGTTCCCCATCTCCCCACAGCTGCCAAAGTTCTCCCCTCTCCAGCATTTTTTCCAAGCAATCAGAAATTGCATCTGTGAGTCGCCAAATTCTCCTCCACTCTTTTCGAGCCTCTTCTGGTTCTGGGAGACAGGAGAAGAAGAAGAGGAGTTTGGATTTGATATCCCACTTTGTTGTTGTTGTTTAGTCGTTTAGTCGTGTCCGACTCTTCGTGACCCTATGGACCAGAGCACGCCAGGCACTCCTGTCTTCCACTGCCTCCCGCAGTTTGGTCAGACTCATGTTTGTAGCTTCGAGAACACTATCCAACCATCTCCTCTCTGCCGTCCCCTTCTCCTTGTGCCCTCAATCTTTCCCAACATCAGGGTCTTTTCCAGGGAGTCTTCTCTTCTCATGAGGTGGCCAAAGTATTGGAGCCTCAGCTTCAGGATCTGTCCTTCCAGTGAGCACTCAGGGCTGATTTCCTTCAGAATGGATACGTTTGATCTTCTTGCAGTCCATGGGATTCTCAAGAGTCTCCCCCAGCACCATAATTCAAAATACCCCTTCACGTATCACTGCCTACCCTTCATGGATCATTGCCTTACCGTGGCGAAGGGGCTTGAATAACTCAGAGAAGCTATGAGCTATGCCATGCAGGGCCACCCAAGATGAACAGGTCATAGTGGAGAGTTTTGACCAAACGTGATCCACCTGGAGCAGGAACCGGAAAGCCACTCCAGCATCCCTGCCAAGAAAACTCCATGGACAAAGACAACAGGCATATCCCACTTTATCACTACCCTAAGGAGTCTCAAAGAGGCTAACATTCTCCTTTCCCTTCCTCCTTCACAACAAACACTCTATGAGGTGAGTGAGGCTGAGAGACTTCAGAGAAGTGTGACTAGCCCAAGGTCACCCAGCAGCTGCATGTGGAGAAGCGGGGAAGCGAACCCAGTTCACCAGATTATGAGTCCACCGCTCTTAACAACTACACCACACTGGCTCTCCAGTGCGGAGGGGAGCATGTTACAGCGGGAGGGGGAGAACCTGTACCTCTTCACCAGCCTGACTCATCTCTGCCTCTTGGCCTCCCTCTTCCCACTCCCCTGCTTCAGCTTCTGATTCTGATTCCGGACTGCTCTCTGCCACAGGCTCTCCCAGCTCACTAAGCCCTGTGGCCTCCTCAGCTTCTGCCACCTCCTTCCAGTCTTCTCCTGCTTTGTTGTCCCACCATCAGTCCCAGGCCTCTGAGCCTTCTTCCCTTAGGGCAGTGGTGGCCAAACTCAGCCCTCCAGATGTTTTAGGACTACAACTCCCATCATCCCTGGCCACTGGTTCTGTTAGCTAGGGATGATGGGAGTTGTAGTCCCAAAACATCTGGAGGGCCGAGTTTGGACACCACTGCCTTAGGGGTTCCCCAGCTGGTTCCTCCCACCATTCCTCTGCATCCAAGCAGTTCATGATACTCAAGGGCTGCTGACACACACCTCCATAGGGACACAAGAAATTGCCTTATACCGTCTCAGAGTGTTGGTTCATCTAGTCCAGTATTGCGTACATGGATTGGCAGCAGCTCTTTGAGATTTCAAAGTAATTTTCCAAAATAAATACAACCCAGGTGGTTAAGAAAGCCCAACAGAGACTCCATCTCCTCAGAGTATTGCGGAAGAACGGTGTCAATCAACATTTGATGATCTCCTTCTACTGGTCAACAATAGAAAGTGTCCTTTCATACTGCATCACGGTGTGGTATGCTGGTTTGACATCAACTGATAGGAAGTGCCTACAGAGGGTGGTGAATACAGCACAAGATATTATGGGCTGTCCTGTGAATCAGCTGGATGAAATAGCGGAAGAACGTTGCCTCAGGAGAGTGAGGAAAATTCTCAGGGATGATTCACACCCTGGCCGGCACTTTCTTGATCTCCTGCCCTCAGGCGGAAGATATAGAAGCATGATTAGTCGCACCAACAGGGTAAAGAACAGCTTCTGTCTGTGGGCTGTTAGGTCGCTGAATGAAAAGATAACAACAGGGCAACTGACTTTCAGGTTGAGTGGGTGTGCGTCAGTAAATGAGGGAATTAAGACTAAGAGAGCTGAGTGGGGGTTGCTCATGTAATCTCACTGTATACAATTTGTACAAGTGACAATAAAGTATTTCAATATTTCAATTTCAATTTCAAGCAAGGGACACTCCCATTCTTACCTGGAGATGCCAGGGATTGAATCTGGGGTCTTCCAAATGCAACACAGTTGGGGGAAAATGTCTTGGGTCAGATCCTCCATTTAAAAGTATGACTTCAACCAAGTGTAATATCCATAAACTGTGAAATAGGTTGCTTAGGTTTTTATCGGACAATATAGATTAGTGGTTTTCAGACTTTGTTCCAGTAAGAGCTGGGGTTTGTCAGGAGCTGATCGGAGGTGTCTTGATGGAAATATGAACCATGTCAGGCAAGCATCTCTCACATAGAGATGGCCCACCTGTACCAATCTTCCCTGCTTGAACAGATTTCGAGATTGGTCTGTGTGTTCTAGAGAGGGATGTTGAGGAATATTATCGTTGCAGACTTGGATAGGAACTGAATTCAAACAAGCAGCTACCAGACTAACGTGCAGCTCAGAAGACAGCTGTCCATCAAATCTCACTGCTCCAAATGTTGCTGGGCAGTTTTCAGCTAAAAATGGAAACAAGGAGGGGAAAAAAGAATCAATCTGTTTCTTAAAATGTGTATTTTGAGATAAAATATATTTTAAAATGTGTCTTTCAAGACAAAACAATGTTTAGAAATATGTATTTAAATGTGGAATTGAATACAAATTTTCCATAGTTATTTTTTTAAAAAAATTATTATTGAAGATTAATGGAGAAATGGAATGAAAGGAATGCAAAAAAGTGGTTCCTTTGGTACTCAGTCCCTATGTTTATCCAAGGACCACATGCCACAGATACATGAGGTGCATTGCCTTGCCAGTGGTACCTTCCCAACCCTTCCCTTAATTCAGCCTGCTTGCTGTAGATTGAACTGTCTGCTATGCATCATAGACCAAAACACATCTATAAATAGGCACTGGGAGTATTTTGCTGGGGGAAATTGAGATGTGAGAATAACAACAAGGCAGGGCAGAACACAACAAGCCAGAGCCAGTATCAAGCAATCCAGCTGAGTCTTTAACTCTGGAAAATATACATCTCACCTGAGAACACCTGCAGAGGAGTATTTTCGCCAGTGCTTCCAAGACGGGCAGCGGATAGGGAGCAGAACATCACAGCAGGAACATGTAATACAGTGAACAGTAATACATGTGAGCAGTTATAGATTGGAGCAGTGCTGAGAAAAAACAGAAAAGAGGAAAGACCACTTCTAAGTTGCTGGTATTGCCAGCTATCTGACACATATTGTCATATCTCCTCATAGGGTTTTATTCTTAGTTTTCCTTGATCTTCCTCCAGTAGTTGTCTATATGATACCCAGTTTTTTCTCATATTAAGTTTTTTCACGGCATGCGCCTCCAGCGGCGAAAGCCACCCGGGGGGTCCAGTTGTAATTTGTATTTGTTCCAGACTTTATATAACGCGTTCCTGAGTAAATGATTTGTAAAATCTTCATGGACTTTTGCCTTCTCGTAAATGAGATAGGTATGCCATCCGTATCTGTTGTTAAAACTTTCAAGATCTAAGATGTTAGTTTTCTCCAGTATAATCCAATCTTTTACCCATAGTAAACATTCTGCCTCGTAGTATAATTTTAAATTTGGTAGTGCTACCCGTCACCTCTCTATTTTATCTGTCAAAAGTTTATATTTTATCCGAGGTTTCTTGCCTTGCCAAATGAATCTCGTTATATCTTTTCTCCATTCTTTGAAGCATTCCCCTCAGATTCTGGCCAATTTGGTCCATAGATATGGGGGGGGGCAGGGGGAGGATATGACCACAATCCTCCAGATTATGGAGCTACAGGTGGATAAGAATGCACCAAGTAAGAAGGAAGATACCTTAACATTGCATCTTTTAAAAAAGAAAGCAAAACAAAACCCACCAACAAATTATCAATGTTATCAGTTATCTGTTGTTTTGGAGCATCATCAAATCCAGCAGTGCCAGTGGATGTGCCAAGTTAGCATGTAATATTCATTGTATGCCCATCATAAATAGTGAATGATAGGACCACTGATGAATGGGAACTGTTCAAAGTATTTGTTCTTGCAAAGTGACATTCCATCTGTTTGGTTTCTCTGCAGGTGGGATGCATAGGTTATCTTGAAGTCACCCAAAGGTTAAACCACCAGGATTTTCTCCAAATATATTTTGATAAAACCATAGTTGGATCTGTTCCACCAATGTTCTGTTGGAAGGTCCAGGTTAACTGAGAGATGGAAAAAAGAAAGAGTCCCTACCAGAGAGGAATGGCAAACCAAACTGTTAGACTACGCAGAAATGGCAAAACTGACCGGAAAGCTCAGGGACCAAGAAGACAAAAGCTTCAGGGAAGAATGGGGGAAATTATAATTTATTTAAGAGACCACTGTCTCTTAAATTATGAAACATTTAAGCAGATGAAAACATTAGCAGGATTTTAATCTCACTTGTAATGTAACAAATACTATGGACCATAAGGATAGATATAAAATATAGATCATGAAATAATATGCAGTTGAAAATGTTGACACCCATGGGGGGGGGGGGGAGTCTTGAGATTCAGAGAAATCTCTTTACATGGATATGTATCTGGTATTGTAATAAATTTATATTTGTAAAATATAAAAAGGGAAGGTGCAGGATAATTTCTGGAGTCATGTGGATTCTGGAACAGCAACTCTGCACCCTAAAATAGAGTCCTGGATGATAACCAGTTCTTGTCACACATCCCCAGAAACCTCTGACAATGAAAGATCAGCAGCATCACTGACGTGGTTGTTAGAATTCCTGTTCCATGATTGCAGTCATGGGATTGTTGTCTTTCACATGATGGTGTATGTTTTGACTCCACAGAGTGGGAAGTGACGGAGACAGGATGTTTGTGTTACTGTGTTCCGTGAAGTGGGACTATTGTCCTTTGTTCTTTTTCTCTTTGCTGTCTGATGCTAGAGAGAGAGAGAGTCATGTTGCATTATTCTGTGTGTGTTTATATGTAAATAAAGTAGATTAGCCAAAATGCTGAGTTGCTGAGGTCTGTTATGCAAACTGCGCAAACTCTGTGGATCCCTAAGTGTGCCGGTGTCAGTTGGCATCGGTCGCTGTGC
This sequence comes from Podarcis cretensis, assembly GCF_951804945.1. Classification (NCBI taxonomy): domain Eukaryota; kingdom Metazoa; phylum Chordata; class Lepidosauria; order Squamata; family Lacertidae; genus Podarcis; species Podarcis cretensis. Next base: position 82,768,211 of record NC_137176.1, read on the forward strand.
TGTTCAGGCAGAAGAAAGCTTTTGAAGTTCCCGAACGATCGACCAGGAGGGAGGGAACATGTCAGTTGGGCATGTGTCTCTGCCAGGGTCCTACTCGAGTGTAGGCTGAGCTCCTGACAGTGGTAACATACTGGATCCCCTTTTGTATACACAGAGACATAGTGTCAACATGCCAATGGACACACTGGGTGCCTGGGGGGTGCATGTACAACAATGTCTAGCAGCAGTCCCAGGACATGTGGATTCTAGTAAGCCCTCTTTGTCTTCTGTGGTCAGTCCAGCCCCAAAGTGTACCCACAGAGCTGGTGTAAGTTCTAACTGGAGCAGAATTGGATAAAACCGGCAGGCAGGGGCTGAGTCTGGTACTAGGTTTGAAAGAAAAGGTTAAGAGAAGGGGCCTAGAAAGATGAGTATTTGCTGGCTGCTGGCTCCTGCATTGAATGGGCTGTGGCTCAGCTAATTTCAGTATCTTAATCACTCTCTCTCAGCTGGTATACTCAGTGTGTAGAGCATCTGCTTTGCATGCAAAATGTTCCAGGCTCAGTCAAAATGTTCCAGGCTCAGTCCCCAACATCTCCAGGTAAGGATGGCTGTGTCCATGTCTGAAACTCAAAGCTGAAGCCAGTCACTGTGGACAACACACAGGTAGCCTAACTTTGTATATGGCAGTTACAGGTAGGTAGCCGTGTTGGTCTGCCATAGTCAAAACAAAATAAAAGAAAAAAAATTCCTTCCAGTAGCACCTTAAAGACCAACTAAGTTAGTTCTAGGTATGAGCTTTCGTGTGCATGCACACTTCTTCAGATACACACTTAGTTCCAGCAAATCAAAGTGATGTAGGAATGCAAATATCCAGAGTGTGGGGATCAGATGGGATTACTATGAGGAATTATAAAATATGCATCAAGACGTTGTGTCCGCTGTGAAAGCATGGCATTGGCTGGGTTCGATTCATTGACAATTTCTGATCAAATCCCACAAGCCTTTGCATTTCTGGCCATTTTCTCTACTGCCCATTTCTCTCTGTCTGACAAGCACGTATAAGCATTCTAAATACACAGGCCAGTTGCTTCATCAGGCATCCTCAGTACATAAAGATACAGTGGTACCTCGGGTTACATATGCTTCAGGTTACAGACTCCGCTAACCCAGAAATAGTACCTCGGGTTAAGAACTTTGCTTCAGGATGAGAACAGAAATTGTGCTCCAGCGGCACGGCGGCAGCGCAAGGCCCCATTAGCTAAAATGGTGCTTCAGGTTAAGAACCGTTTCAGGTTAAGAACGGACCTCCGGAATGAATTAAGTACTTAACCCAAGGTACCACTATAAGTAGGTAGTTTCTTTGATGTACCCTTCCTTGGTTTTGTTAATCTTAGGACCTGGAAATAGTTTCACAGGAAGGTGATAAAGATATCTATCTCCTTGTCATCCTTCCGTCCTCTCCTGTTTATGACCTCCGGAGTTTCCTAAAAGCATTCCTCTTCGCTTCCTCTTTTATTTACTTTGAACTGCATATGCATTCTCAAGTAGGAAATTAGCTTTTGTAGTGTAACTTTGTCCCCACGTGGGGTTTTTTGAAATGCTCAGAGGAAATCTGATTGGTTCTTATGAACACTGTGTAAAAGGTTCTTTTGTGAATAAAGCAACCTGGGCCGGAGGGTGGACAGGAATTATTATTATACGCACTCCTCACAGAGTCTTGCTGGTCAAGCCTGTGTGTGCATTCTATTAAAGGTAAAGGTAAAGGTACCCCTGCCCGTACGGGCCAGTCTTGACAGACTCTGGGGTTGTGCGCCCATCTCACTTAAGAGGCCAGGGGCCAGCGCTGTCCGGAGACACTTCCGGGTCACGTGGCCAGCGTGACATCGCTGCTCTGGCCAGAGCCAGAGCCGCACACGGAAACGCCGTTTACCTTCCCACTGGTAAGCGGTCCCTATTTATCTACTTGCACCCGGAGGTGCTTTCGAACTGCTAGGTTGGCAGGCGCTGGGACCGAGCAGCGGGAGCGCACCCCGCCGCAGGGATTCGAACCGCCGACCTTTCGATCGGCAAGCCCTAGGCGCTGAGGCTTTAACCCACAGCGCCACCTGCGTCCCCAGAGTCTAATCAGAGTCTAATCCTTCCTGACTTGGGGAACGCCACAAAGCACCCCGTTCAGTGCAGATCACTGAAAGATGCCCCTGTCTTCCATTGCAAGATGCAGCCACAGAGAAGTATTTTGCAAAGGTGGCGCCAGGAAGAAAGGAGGGCCGGATGACCTTTGAGTTCCCTTCCATCATCTATGATTCTATGCCCCTATGGTCGTCTGCATCACACCGAATTTCCACAGCAGATGTCTAGGGGAGGAGTTGTTGTTGTTTAGTTGTTTAGTCTTGTCCGACTCTTCATGACCCCATGGACCAGAGCACACCAGGCACTCCTGTCTTCCACTGCCTCCCACAGTTTGGTCAAACTCATGCTGGTAGCTTCGAGAACACTGTCCAACCATCTCGTCCTCTGTCGTCCCCTTCTCCTTGTGCCCTCCATCTTTCCCTACATCAGGGTCTTTTCCAGGGAGTCCTCTCTTCTCATGAGGTGGCCAAAGTATTGGAGTCTCAGCTTCAGGATCTGTCCTTCCAGTGATCACTCAGGGCTAATTTCCTTCAGAATGGATAGGTTTGATCTTCTTGCAGTCCGTGGGACTCTCAAGAGTCTCCTCCAGCACCAGAATTCAAAAGCATCAATTCTTCGGCGATCAGCCTTCTTTATGGTCCAGCACTCACTTCCATACATCACTACTGGGAAAACCATAGCTTTAACTATACGGACCTTTGTTGGCAAGGTAGTGTCTCTGCTTTTAAAGATCCTGTCTAGATTTGTCATTGCTTGAGGACCACAGATCTGGATACCGAATATGGCCCTCCGAGCTTCTCTGTCGGGTTCTCAGGGACACCCCAAGCCACACCCCTCATCAGACCTGCTTCATTCTCCTGACTGTCTTTGTCCTCTCGAATACATTCTTGAACTCTGATAATGCCTCTCGCTCACCTGGATGGAGGACTGAGAGGTATGTTTGAGTATGTGTAGAAACTTAAGAGCAAAATTGACAATAGTTGTTCCACCACTTTTGCTTGCCCACCACTAGAACGTGGCCATTCTCCAGAAGGGAATGCATCTCTCAGGCTGAAAAACAGTTCTGCACTCCTGGTTTAGGGACTCTTTGGTAGACAAATCCACATGGAACATGTTCTCTTAAGATAGATTCTTCAAAGGAAGAAACAGCGGATTATGCAGTTCGTGCCCACAACAAGATTTGCATTCAGCAACAACATGACCAGGACAGAAGCAATTATGTAGTCTGGAAGGTTTCCTGGTTCTTTAAGAAACCGGGAATTTAAATCAGTCTCATTTGCTACTGATCCCGGAAAGTAGGTTAGAGTCCTCATGGAAGTAAATTTCCTGGGTTTTGCTACAAAACAATGCGCAGCTGGGCTCTCTGACAAATATGGAAGATTGGGAAAGAGAAGGACTTCTTTGTGTTGATGAGGAGAAGAGACATTGTTTGTATCAGATTGGACCTAATATAAATGAGATTACCCGGCAAAAGCGAGCTCACACATTGCATTTATATACATCCTTAAGGTACATAAGTAAGAGGCTCATTTATAATTATATTTATAATTATATTTTGGGGATGATTCCTGCTCCTATGTAGCTGCATTGTTTTATGTTTTCTGGATATCCCATGATCATATTATAAAGCAGTTGTGTTCCATGTTATAAACCAAGCAGTTCTAGGAGCTGTTTCTTTTTGTTTTCCAATGCATTGCTTATCAATACAAAATTCAGTGTAGTGTGAGCAAATTTTTATTCTGAAAGTGTGGCCCAGAGAAAAAAGTTTGAGAAGCACTGCACTAGAGGCAAGCTGTTTAGGGCTGACCATACTGTTATGTAGGATGATATGGCTAGCCCTAGTCTGTTTTTATTTACAGGAGAGAGCTCCCCTCTGTCTTCCAAAATATCCAGTTTGACACACACCCGTTCCTTGGTTACTAACTTACAGTGTTAAACAAAATGCTAAGCAATGTGCACCATGTGTACAATTAGGGAAAGGGGAATAATATTTGCATGATTTTCTCTTAACTTGCATAATAGGCCTCATTAGCATCACATATGATTTGAAGTTCCTTGGCAGAGCATTCAGGCTTTCATTTTAACAAAGCTACCCAAAGCATCAGATGCAGCTCTTAAAAACCCGATGTGGTTGTTTTTACATATACTGGGCAGGAGGCCCAGACTTGTGTGCAATTTCCCATTGAAATTCGATACACCCCTTTTTTACAAAATGAACAAGAACTTTTTTTTAATATATAAAAAATTGCTGGTCGCTTGACTTCAACAGGAGACAACAGGTAATAGGTTGCCAGAGCATTTTACAAAAGATGACTTCGGGGAACAATCAGAGTGGACAATTTTACTTGCCAAGGCATACATAGAGTATGTTTAACAGGTAAAAAAAGATTAGGCACAAAATAACTCTCGACAGTGCAGTAATCTGAAGCTGGCATTGGCCATAGAGTTGTTCTGCCAGCACTCTTGTTCCATAAATGGAAGCTTCTGCCATAGCAACTTGCACATCAATTGTGTTTCTTCACACCAGGCTTAGGCCCTGAGCTCTAAGTTTCTAGCTTTGTGAAATCTCAGGCAACTTCCATCACACATAAAGGCTGTCTCGCTCCCTCGCTCCCTCCCTCTCGTGAGAATAGAAAGGGGCTGTGTTACCAGAAGAGGGGATCCAGTTCAGCTCCAGATTTGGGGTGATGCAGACATTTCTCACACACAGGGCACCAAGTCAAGGGGGCACAACATTGAGACGATCCATAACTAAGAAGATCACTTGGGGGTGCCAAATTTGGGGCTCACACAGAGGTCCATATTATAAAAGGTTGCCCAAGTGAGGAGAGGAAAGCTTTTCATGCCGCATTTCTTCCTTCAGGGGTTAATGTGCCAGGCACTGCATGCTGCGTGCGGGTGGCTCCCGAGACAGTGATTGGCAGGGTCAGCAGCAAATCATTCATTCATTCTGTGTGTGAGGGGGAGGAGGGAGACTGCCCTCCTCCCAATTCAGAAATTGTGTTCGACCCTCCAGACTACTTTCCAAAGCAAACAAAGCATACATTTGCCATTGTTCTAGGTTGCTGTATACCGTATTTTTCACTCTATAGGACGCACTTTTTCCCCTCCAAAAATGAAGGGGAAATGTGTGTGCGTCCTATGGAGTGAATGCAGGCTTCGCCCCGACGCGCCTGTCCTGGAAGCCGGAGGAGGAACAGAAGGGTCTCCTTCTGTTCCTTCTCCAGCTTCACTGAAGTGCGCTGCCCCTTCTCCCTCTCTGCGCAGCGCCTCTCCTGTGAAGGAGAGGTGCTGCGCAGAGAGAGAGAAGGTGCAGCGCCCCTTGAGCAACGCGCCTATCAAGCGAAGCCGGAGGAGGAACAGAAGGGTCTCCTTCTGTTCCTCCTCCCGCTTCGCAGTGACGTGCCTGTCCTGGAAGCCGGAGGAGGAACAGAAGGGTCTCCTTCTGTTCCTTCTCCAGCTTCGCTGAAGGGCGCTGCCCCTTCTCCCTCTCTGCGCAGCACCTCTCCTGTGAAGGAGAGGCACTGGGCAGAGAGAGAGAGAAGGAGCAGCGCCCCTTGAGCAACGCGCCTGTCCAGCGAAGCCGGAGGAGGAACAGAAGGGTCTCCTTCTGTTCTTTCTCCAGCTTCCCTGAAGGGCGCTACCCCTTCTCCCTCTCTGCGCAGCACCTCTCCTGTGAAGCAGGGGCGCTGCACAGAGAGAGAGAGAAGGCGCAGCGCCCCTTGAGCAACGCGTCTGTCCTGGCTTCTGCTTTAGCCCTGCACAGCCTCTTTGGGCAGGGGGAGCCTTCATCCCGCTGCCCTGAAGAGGCCTGGCGCGGTTACCCCAGAAGCCAGAACAGCCACACGGTATCCCGGAAGCCAGATCCCTCTTGCTGTTCTGGCTTCTGGGGTTCAGAATAATTTTTTCTTGTTTTCCGTCTCCCAAAACTAGGTGTGCCCTATGCTCCGGTGCGCCCTATGGTGCGAAAAATACGGTAATTTCTGAATCTATTACAAAAGAGAGACAAAACAGCGGCTTATTGCACAAGATGCTTCGCAATTAAGTCAGAATGGAGTCCAATAGCTTGTTAATTTGAGCAATAATGGCCTTGCACCTCAAAGTCTGGCAGACTTTTGATGAAGAAAAATGTAACTGACCATCAACTGTGCAACAGCACATTGAAAGGGGACAGGTGTGCATTCAGCTTAGGATGCTGCTTGTATGTAAACCAATCATTCAGAAAACCTTTTCATGTAAAGCACAACATATCCATCCTGCAAATGAATCACCTGTACATGAAGAATTGCTTTTTAGTGGAAGTAAATGTATCCACTGAAGTAATATGGAAGGCTTCGCTCATCCCTAATGTCATTTTTGTTCATAGAATCAAAGAAGTGTAGAGTTGGAAGGGACCCAAAGGTTACCCAACCTCTGGCCGTCCAACCTCTGCTTAAAAGCCTCCAAGGAAGAAGAGCCCACTGCATCTCATGAGAGTCTGTTCCACTGTTAAACTGCTCTTACTGTCAGAAAGTTCTTCCTGGGACAACATTTGCCTGAGACCAGCCAGCAAGGACCTCACCTGTTCTCCAAGAATTCTCCAAGATTATAGACAGAGGCTCTGAGATTACATCCACAAGCTCTCTCAATACCCTTGGGTGCAGCTCATCAGGGCCTGGAGATCTGAATTCATTTTAAGTAGCTAGGTGTTCCCTTACCACCTCTTTTCCTATATTGGGCTGCAGCTCCCTCCTTGCATCAGTTATTGACACGGTCCGGTCTATGGGCGATCGAACTCCCAGTTGAGGACTTCGGGACCGGGGGCAAGATGGCGGGGTGGTAGCAGGAACGAGAGTCCAGAAGCCAGGGATCTGAGGGTCAGGAAGCAGGGAGTCACGAAGTCAAGGGTTTGATGGGCAAGGAGCAAGGAGTCAAGAAGTCGAGGTCCAAGGATCAGGAAGCAAGAAGCCCAAGGCAGGAAATGTGTTGCTGTGGCAAGGAGCCAAAGGGAAATGCTGACCTTATATCCCTTCCAGCTCTAGCCACCAGGTGCTGTGAGTTACCACTCAGCCTCACCTGTGAGGCCGTGCCTTGCCACTCCAGAACAAACTGAGGAAGGCCCCAGTCCTGCAAAGTCCTACTGGTCACAGGGCCCGGCTCCTGCACACACTCCTGACAGTTATGCTGTTATCACCAGGTTGGGCACTGCTTTCTTTTTGGGTGAAAAGAGAGGCAAAGCAGGTGTTGAGCAGTTCTGGCTTCTCTCTGTCACCCAATAGCATTTCTCCATCTTCTCCACACAGAGGACTTACCATGTGCTTGTTCCTCCTCTAGCTTTGAACATAGCCAAAGAAACCTTTATTATTATTTTTAATGTTTCTTGCAACCCTGAGATCATCCTGAACTTTGGCCTGCCTGACCTTCTCCCTGCAACTCTTGGCCTCTCAAATATACACTTCCTTCATGATTTCTCCTTTCTTCCATTACTTATGCACCCCCTTCCTACATCTCAGCTCATCTGTGAGCTCCCTGGAGACAGACTCCTGTTTTGCATCTCACATGCATCTCAGAAGCAACATTTTCTTCCATTCACTTTGCCGAGGAATCAGAGCAAAGGAATAATGAATCATCCAAAGTGTCCTGTTCTGGGTGGGGTGTCTGTGTGTGATAGCAACACTGTCACCATCATTCACATGTGTCAAGGCGCTAAGCAACATTTCTTGCACACCCCACTATTTATAGTCCTTCGTTCACACCCTCCAAGAGCCCAAGGTGGTGGCAGCTACATTTTTTTAAAGCTGCTAATAAATGAACTTCATCTTCTTGTGACTTTTATTTATTAAGGACATAGACAAATGCCATTTTACCCTACAGAAGGGCTATTTGAAATGCCAGAGATGGTCACCATCCTGTATAAATATAACAGCTTGAGTTGGGCCAGCCTGTTTTTTTGTGAGCGGTCCTAGACAAAAGCAGAATGTTTTTAATAAGGTAAAATGTAGGGTAAAGGACCCCTGGATGGTTTGTTGTTGTTGTTTAGTTGTTTAGTCATGTCCGACTCTTTGTGACCCCATGGACCAGAGCATGCCAGGTACTCCTGTCTTCCACTGCCTCCCACAGTTTGGTCAAACTCATGCTGGTAGCTTCAAGAACACTGTCCAACCATCTCGTCCTCTGTCGTCCCCTTCTCCTTGTGCCCTCAATCTTTCCCAGCATCAGGGTCTTTTCCAGGGAGTCTTCTCTTCTCATGAGGTGGCCAAAGTATTGGAGCCTCAGCTTCACAATCTATCCTTCCAGTGAGCACTCAGGGCTGATTTCCTTCAGAATGGAGAGGTTTGATCTTCTTGCAGTCCATGGGACTCTCAAGAGTCTCCTCCAGCACCAGAATTCAAAAGCATCAGTTCTTTGGCGATCAGCCTTCTTTATGGTCCAGCTCTCACTTGCATACATCACTACTGGGAAAACCATAGCTTTAACTATACAGACCTTTGTTGGCAAGATGATATCTCTGCTTTTTAAGATGCTGTCTAGGTTTGTCATTGCTTTTCTCCCAAGGAGCAGGCGTCTTTTAATTTTGTGACTGCTGTCACCATCTGCAGTGATCATAGAGCACAAGAAAGTAAAATCTCTCACTGCTTCCATTTCTTCCCCTTCTCTTTGCCATTCCCTAGCTACTCAGCATGTTCATTCTTTATTAGGCTGCTTCTTTGGGGTTGTTGCCCTCTGGAGTTCTCTGAGGGCATGGATCCTGAGCTGAAGAACAGATCTTGATGCAGGCATGGCCACAAACAGCTGGGCAGTAAGCCTGGCCTGGACCAAAGCTAGAATCGCATTTGCTGGAGCAGATAAGGGAGGAGCCAACAGCAGGAAGTGATGTTGGATTGGGATGAACATGAGAACATAACACAAGCCCTACTGGATCCGGCCAATGGCCCATCTAATGCAGCATCCAGCCAGGTACCTATGGGAAGGTCACATGCTGGACCTCAGAACAAGAGCACTTTCTCTTCCTGTGGTTTTCAGAAGCTGATATACAGAAGAATTACTGCCTCCAGCTGTGGAGTCAGCGAATGGCCATTATGTAAACATGGAAGATGCATGAGTTTAGGGCAATGGGGTTTAATGGCACAGGCATAATCTCAGACTGAGGACCTTTGAACCTTATATCAGCTAAGACTTGCCAGGACTTCCAAGCGAAGACTTCAGCACCACAAACAGCTCCTCTGCTAAGTTTTGCATTCTCTAGATGTTTTTGAGAAAAGGTAATTAGTAGTTAAGATGAACAACCGGCAGATGTTTTAATAAAAGTCTAATTACCTTTTATGAATGATTACAGAGTCCGGCACGCAAATGAGTTTTCCTAATCTCTTTTTATTATCACTGCCATGGATTTTCATCTATAACACCTGTGAGTAATTTACAGGGAACTATCTCTAACCTCAAGGTTTCATTTCAGAGGTATCTATGTATTCTTAACAAATCCTTTAGGAGGTACACGTAAAACAAAAACAGTAGCAACAACTCTAAAGTGTGACTAATATTTATTTGAAATCAAAGTAAGCTAGCAGAATAACTGAGGTGTTAGATTATCAGTATGGGGTAATCTACACCCCAGTTATAAAGGCCACCCCAGGTTTTGCTCCCTGGTGGCTCTCCAGAACTAACTATTGGGGCTCCTAGTTCATATGTAGATGTAATCAGAGACCCTTCTCCATGAGCTTCATCCAAGGGAGGAGCAAACATGAGAGCAGCCTTTTTCAGTGATGGTTCTCCACTTGTAAAATCCTTTCCTTAGGAGAACACACCTAGTGCCATCAACGCCAACTTTTAGGCAGCAGGCTAAGACATACTGCTTTCTCAACCTTCTGGTTGTTAATTTGGAACATAGTCTGGTATAATTCTGGCATCTTTGAGGTGCTCTTCCTTTTATGTGGGATAGGAATTGTCCTTTTTATTGTATTGTCGAATGGGGATTTTAGGAATTCTATTTATTGTATTAATAATTAGGGGACGCAGGTGGCGCTGTGGGTTAAAGCCTCAGCGCCTAGGACTTGCCGATCGAAAGGTCGGCGGTTCGAATCCCTGCCATGTTTGCCACCCTGGGCTCCTTTGGGAGCACGAGTGGGATACAAAAAACCCAAATAATAAGGCCAGGAAATTTTTGGTTCCATGCTGACTGGCAAAAGCACACCAGCATGGTGCCTCCTTCTCTGTTGAATATGAATCTGCACAGATGCATCCCTGAGTAATGGAAATATTTGTAGATGCAATCATTAAAATTACTTTCAGCAGTGAAAATATAGATTTCTACACAGTGAAGATGAAAATGAGCTTCAGATTATCCTATTCAGTTAATTGTACTCAGATCAAAGAACTGGGGCTTATTCCATTATGAAAACGCATGAAGAAGCAACACTTAAAGAAATCAGCTAATTGCAGAAAGCAAATGTCAGGTACAGCAAGTGCCATGAAACAGGGCACTGATGGATGGAAAAGATGTCTGTTTTCTCTGCAGTATCTGTGTAAAATTAGTAACCTTTCTCCAAGGAACTGGGGGAGGGGTGCCAACCATAAGGGACATGGACCCGTAGTAGCTGTCTTATTACAAAAGAATTTCAGAAATAGAGTGGAAAGAGAAGTTGCTGAATTGGTGATTGACTCAATGGGTATGGGTATTAGCAAACTTAAAACTATGGAGAGACCTGGTCTGAATAGAGACATTGGATTCTTATCTCATTATACACGATAAAGCTATTTTGAGCCATCTCACCCCTTGCTTTTTCCTGTAAGACCAATTGCAGTCATTAACAGTTGTCAACAGGTTTACCACACCTGTCAGCCAATCACTCATTCCCACCACCCTTCTGAGTAATACCCCTCCCCACCCTCTCACTATATATAATGGCCTGGTGACTTCTGTTTCAGTGCATCTGAAAAAGTGTGCATGCACATGAAAGCTCATACCAATAACAAACTTAGTTGGTCTCTAAGGTGCTACTGGAAGGAATTTTTTTTATTTTGTATAGACCCGTAGGTATTTTTTTTATTTTGTATAGACCCGTAGGTACACAAAAATGGCTTTGGCTTCCAGCATTCCAATCGAGCACCACAGAATTCAGTGGGAGATTGGTCCACCGAAGCATTTTAAGCTAGATTGCTCCTTCTGGAGGAAACTAGACGTCCACCCATATGGAACTGTATAAGCACTGTAAATCCTTTTGTATTTCTCTCCAGGTGGCTGTACTGCTGCTGATTTTGTCAGCAGGAGGGTCTCTCATGGATCAAAAGTCCATAGCGGGAATTCTCTATTCCCACCCCCCAGAAACAGCACAGTTTAAAGGTACATACCGTATTTTTTGCTCTATAAGACTCGCTTTTTCTCTCCTAAAAATTAAGGGGAAATGTGTGTGCATCTTATGGAGCGAATGCAGGCTGCGCAGCTATCCCAGAAGCCAGAACAGCAAGAGGGATTGCTGCTTTCACTGTGCAGTGATCCCTCTTGCTGTTCTGGCTTCTGAGATTCAGAATTTTTTTCCCTTGTTTTCCGCCTCCAAAAACTAGGTGCGTGTCTTGTGGTCTGCTGCGTCCTATAGAGCGAAAAATACGGTATATCTGCTTCTTGGCCTCTGGACTAAGATCAAGTGTAGAGTCAAAATCCATTTGTGCAGGACAACCTTAGCTGGAAGGCAAAATGGCACCTTTCTTCTCATCCGTATGCAAAAACTGACCAGAGAGGCAACTGAATCTTGCTTCAACCCTGGCAATGGGACCTTGTCCTCCGCTGCATTGAAAGCTATCAGGAACATAGGAACATAGAAAGGTGTCTTATGCTGAACCAGACCATTTGGTCCAAGTAGCTCAAATGTCCCTCTGTATGACAATAGCTTGGAACTGCAAGCTGAGAGAGCACTGGTCCATTTAGGTCAGTATTATCCACACTGACTGGCAGCATCTCTCTGGGGTTTCAGGCAGGAGTCTCTTTCAGGATGACCTGGAGATGCTGGAGGTTGAAATTGGAACTTTCTATGTGCAAGATTGATGCTCTACCACTGAGCTAAAGACCCTCCCCTGAAACCTAGAAGGGACAGGGCTTCTTCTCTGTCCTCCAGCACCTTGCTGCTTCTCAATAGTTTGTGGTAGTGTTGAATCTGTTTCTTTGTTTGTTTCCAAGTTGTTTGAATGAGCTTCTCTCTCTCTCCAGCTACCATCTTGCCATGACCTTGTGGACCCAAGGATGGGATGCTGAAACAAGAAGCATTGCACTGAGAAAACATTGCCACAGTAAAAGGTTAAAGGCTCCCTCCCCCCACCATTCTGGGAACTGCAATTTGATGTCTCTATTTGGATTTCAGCTCATTTCTTTCTCTCTCTCCTTCCCAATGTATAAGCTTCTCAGCAAATATTTGATTTGGCTGTAATTTAGAAAGGAGCATGAGCCGTTGGTTCCATCGGGAGAGGGAAAAGAAATATCAGCTGGTGAAGAGAGAAAGAAATCACTGAGAGTGCAAAACCAGAGCAATCCAGTTCTGAAGATCAGGTGCCCTTCAGGGCTTGCGGTACCTAGATCCAGAACAACACAGGAAGCTGAGCAGCGGTTCGAATCCCCACGACGGAGTGAGCTCTCATTGCTCTGTCCCTGCTCCTGCCAACCTAGCAGTTCGAAAGCACACCAGTGCAAGTAGATAAATAGGTACTGCTGCAGCAGGAAGGTAAACAACGTTTCCGTGCACTCTGGTTTCTGTCACGGTGTCCTGTTGCACCAGAAGTGGTTTAGTCATGCTGGCCACATGACCCAGAAAGCTGTCTGTGGACAAACGCCGGCTCCCTCGGCCTGAAGGCGAGATGAGCACCGCAACCCCATAGTCACCCTTGACTGGACTTAATCATCCAGGGGTCCTTTATCTTTTAAACCTTTTACCTAGATCCAAAACAGCACAGTAAGCCAAGCAGGAAAATAGGAAGCTGAGTTCACAACTGATGGCAGGCAGCTCCATAAACATTCATTTGAATATCCAGGGTGTTCTTGGGGGGGGGGGGTATTGGCCATTGATGATGATGATGATGATCTCATTATTTATCCAATTTATATCCTACACTTTTCATTACAAAGGAGCCCAGAACAGCTGGGAGTCAGAGCCTAGCCTAATAGCCATTGACAGCCTTACCTTACAGGAATTTGTCCAGTCCTCAAACACCCACTTTGCCCTCCAATACCTCAAGTGCTATAAATTACTTGGATGAAGAAACTTCATCAAATTTGCAGGTGACTCGAAACTGGGAGGGATAGCTAATTCTGCCAAAGACAGACTCAGGATTCAAGATGACTTTAACGGATTGGAGAACTGGACCCAAACTAACAAAATGAATTGGGGACAAATGTCAAGTTCTGCGCTTAGGCTGGATTAACCAACTGCAGAAATATAAGGTGTTGGACACCTGACTCACCAGTAGTACATATGAAAAGGTTCTAGAGGGGCTTCAGGAAGAAGTCCTAAGTGCTGCTCTTCCCCTCCCAGAATCTGCTGCCTGAGGCAACTACCTCCCTCTGTCTAATGGTAGGGCCAGTTTTGCTTGCATTCATTTCACAATTCGCCAAATTCAGCTGAGTTTTTCATTTCCTCCAAAATCAATGCACACTCCTGAACCCAAGGAACCTTCTCTCCCAACCCTGGCCACCCACTCAAGACTGGTCCTGATAAGAGACAGAGACTGGCAGCAATTATCTCTTGGCACTGAAGCCAACGGGCAGATAATAATACTAATAATACTAACCTTGCCCAGATCTCTTGCCCCTGACTTCCTGCTTCCCTTCATTATGCATGGAACACTAGTTCTGTCCTGGCTGCATCATAATGACCATGAAAGAGCATTGCGTGGGAAGGCCTTAACTTTGCAATACCCAGCAAAGTAGTAAACCATCGGAAGAGAGAACACCATTAGCCTGATAAAATATTTAGCCTCCAATAAAAGTGTTCCATTAGCAGATCCCAGCTTCCTTTGTGAGGCGTGTGTGCGATTTATTTTGTGGGTCTGAGAGACAGAAAGAGACAGGGGGTGGGGGGCTCTTTCTAGCATGCTGTCTAGAAAGGCCAGGTTTGTGCCAAATTAGGAACAGCTGAGAATCACCAACTTGTTTGTGGACAGAGGAGAGTCTGGGAAGCCAACACAGTCACTCAATGATGTGTTACTCCACAGAGGGAAGCTTTGGCAGGAGCACCATGCAGGGCTCCCAGCCAAAGACCGCTGTGGCTTATAAAACAGAAGAGTTGAAAGGGACCAGAAGGGTCATCTAGTCTAACCCACTGCAATGCAGGAATCTTTTGTCCAAGGTGGGGCTTGAACCCTCGACCTAGAGATTAAGAATCTCATGCTGTAGCGACAGAGCTATCCCAGCTCTGTAGTGCCGCTGGTCTCCGTGGGACTTGCTGTAAAGTGCCGGTCAACTGATCCATACTAACAGCAAGTCCACTCTGGGCAGGGACTGGCTCCACTACAGAGTCCCTAATTGAGAACTCCGTAGTGCAGCTGATCCCCGCAGGGCTTGCTGTCAGCTGCTCAGTGCTGGCAGCAAACCTTGCTTACCAAGGAACAACTGGGAGTGCACTCTAGGGCTCCTGATTGTTCCTTTGCACATGCATCTTTATCATAGCCACCAACTTTTCCCTTTTCTTGCGAGGAATCCTATTCGGAATAAGGGAATTTACCTTTAAAAAAGCGGAAAGTTGACAGCTATGATCTTTGTCTGCATCAGACCCGTCATCACATATAATGAGCCACTACTGTTCAAGTACTCATGAGCTCTTGATATATTTCAAATATTTCCCTTAAAATCCTGTAAAATAATTACTGGCCAAGATCAAATGAAAGTTAGTAGGGAAACCAGTTCCATATTTCTTGGCTGCGGCAAAACATCAGTACCATTAAGATCCCCAACACAGCTAACAAGAAAGTTTAAAACCATGGCACACACGACAAATGAAATCACTACAACTACTAATAAAGCACAGTTTTCTTTTTTGTTTTTAAAACAACAACAACACATGCTGCAGAATCAGTAAACACATTGGCAGTGGAAATTTGTTGAAGTCAACAAGCATCATATCCCCACAGCTGGCAAGGACTGGCAGAATGCTGATGAGAGATCACTGGGCGAAGCTGGGCTAGAATCTGACTCGGAAGAGAGGGGCAGTGATTTGCGGGGAACTGTTCTGGCCAGGAGGCAGGAATCAGAGGCAAGGGAAACGTTAGACCTAGAGGAAAAGGAGGAAGAGGCAGGCCAGAGAAATGAAAGGCCAGTGCTTCCCCACCTTCTCCTGCACCACTGTCTAGATCAGAACCAGTAAGGGACTGAAAAGTGGTGGGCAGAGGAAGTTTTCATGCAGGCATAGTCTCCAGCTGCATGTGTGTAGCCTGTTGGTGGAAGGTACATATGGTGGAGGGAGAGGAAGGCCCTGTTGTTGCAACTGCTCCATAGGGCACAGACCATAGGGAATAGCTGCCTGGACATTGGATTGGTGTGCCTAGATATTCAGAGCTGTGGAAGAGACTGTAAGCGTTATGTTTGGCAATAATGAGTTAACTATATGCCGCATGCATTCCTTTGGCCTGGAAGTTGTCCAAAAGACAGTCGCCACTTCCAGTTTCCCCAAGGCCAATCCCCATGGAAGAAGGTGAGCTCCCTGGCAACGTTGGCTCCACTTTTGAAAAGGCTTTGCTCCACGTGACGTCCGCCATTTTCCAGGAGCTGGGAGCACATGGTCTGGGGCCATTGAGGACACTTCTTTCTGACCTGTTAGCTGAAATTCTTCAGCAGAACGGTGTCCAGCTGACAGCTTCATTCATAAAAGGGTTCCTCTGCAGCGTGAAGATTTAATAAGGCTAAAGTGAAAATTGTCCAACAATGCTAACAGCTTCTAAGAACGTCAAAGAATAGGCATACTGATGAATAAAAGGGAGTAGAGGAGAAAGGGAAGGATCCAATTTGAAATGGAAACCTACAGAGCTCCCTCTGTGTACAAGGCAAGCAATCTCTGAGATTATATAATGGTTGTAAATTTAGCACGAACCCTATTCATGGCTGAGAATCTATTGACGGGGGCAGCGCCTTTCACAATCCATCAGCTCTTGAGGCCAGAGTGGTGTTGTTTATCTTCCGACTGCAGACGCCAGGCCCCAGGCACGATTGCCGCTGTTAGCATTGTGTTACAAACCATGGCAAAACGGAACTTGGCATTGTGCTACGTTAAAGGTGCAACTTTAACCTTTATTCACTGTCGCTTTGCATGCTCCATTTAGTTTTCCAGGGGCTTCAATGGGCACAAACATGCCATGGTGGTAATGCACGCAGCGCTTTCAGTTTGGATTTTGAGGGGGTTTCTCAGGTGGCAGGTCTGGCTTTTACATTTTCCGTAGCCATCTATTCTTGCCCTGGGTTTTGCTACAGGGGATCACCCTGAATTATCAGGCACTGGGGGGCTTCAACTGCAACCCTGAGCCTGAGGTTCTCTGTTGCTCCCTGTGAGCAATACTCAGCGGAAGGCACTCTGGTTCAAACGACAGTGCAAACTACAGCAGAAGCAAGAAGCAGCTACTATTTCACAGCTGGGGCAGAGATCCAAGGGTCAGCAAAGAGGCATTGGGGCCCCTATTCAGGTCTCCTGCTGGTATAAACAAATACCTCCAAAATAAGAACCACACATCTGCGTGTTGTATGGGGAGGATGAACCCCGTGTTGTGGAACAGATTTTGTCTTCATGGCAGCTGAAGATGCACCTCTTATCCCAGGTCTTTGGGGAACAGGGATGAGTATTGCTCAGTTGCATCTTTCAACCACTACTGATGTGTTTTCCTTTTCCTTTTCATTTGAGTCTTGTATTTTGATTGTTCCGTGCTGTTTTCTTTACCTTCAAGGTTAAGCTTGATTGTGAAGTCCCCCCCCCCCCGGGACTTTCAGATGAAGGGCAGAGTACAAATAAAGTTATTGCCATTATTTGCCATTGTTCAAAAGACAGTATTTTCCCCACAGTTGCTTACAGTGCTGAAAACAATGCAAAAGAATATGCACAACACAATCACAGCCATGGCAACAGCAGTTCCATACATTTCAAGCCAATGTATTGCAGCAAGCTTTACCACTATAAGGGCTTACCTCCTATTCAAAATAAATTTAAAAATTGTCCAGTAGCACCTTAGAGACCAATTAAGTTTGTTCTGGGTATAAGCTTTCGTGTGCATGCACGCTTCCTATTCAGTGTGCATGCACACAAAAGCTTATGCCCAAAACAAACTTAGTTGGTCTCTGAGGTGCTACTGGACAATTTTTTAATTTTTTAATTTATTTCGACTGTGTCAGACCAACATGGCTACCTACCTGAATCTAGAATCACACCTTCTATTGTTCTTCTGCTTTCCCCTGGGGAAAACTGCTCTTTAGCACTCAGTTGGAGCAAACAGCAATCAGTGTTTTCTGCAGATTGTCATTTGTTCTGATTTAGATCTAAAGAGCAGGTTTTCCCAGGAAGGGGGGTGGGGGATGGGGGTGGGAGGACAACCGCTCAAACTCATGCCTAGAAAGTGTGGGTTAAGTGGAAAACGTCTCGGATCCATGCTTTCTGAGCATGGGACAAACGGATATGTGGGCGAACTCTCTGAATAAAAACAGATGGTTCTGCCTACTACAATACAGACATACATTAAAAGCAATCCTTAAGCCTTAGAATCATAGAATTGTAAAGTTGGAAGGGACCCCAAAGGTCCTCTAGTCCAACCCCCTGCGATGCAGGAATCTCAACTAAAGCATCCTGAACAGATGGCCATCCAACCTCTGCTTAAAGACCTCTAAGGAAGGAGAGTCCACAACCTCCAGAGGGAGTCTGTTCCACTGTTGAACAGCTCTTACTGTCAGAAAGTTCTTCCTGATGTTTAGCCAGAATCTCCTTTCTTGTAACTTTAGGCCACTGGTTCAAGCCCTACCCTCCAGAGCAGGAGAAAACAAGCTTGATGGCTATCAGATCTCCTCTCAGTCTCCTCTTTTCCAGGCTAAACATACCCAGATCCTTCAACTGTTCCTCTTAAGGCTTAGTTTCCAGACCCTTGATCGTCTTGGCTGCCCTCCTCTGCACACATTCCAGCTCGTCAACATCCTTCTTAAATTGTGATGCCCAGAACTGGACACATTATTCCAGGTGTGGTTTGACCAAGGCAGAACCTTTACTTCGCTTGATCTGGACAGTAGACTTCTGTGGATGCAGCCTAGAAAAGCATTAGGTTTCCCCCCTGCTGCAGCACACTGTGGACTCATGCTAAGCTTGTGGTTCACGAAACACTACTAAGGAGAGGACTGATCATTCATCTT
Source organism: Podarcis cretensis (assembly GCF_951804945.1). NCBI lineage: Eukaryota > Metazoa > Chordata > Lepidosauria > Squamata > Lacertidae > Podarcis > Podarcis cretensis. The sequence continues at coordinate 82,786,656 of NC_137176.1, forward strand.
AGGGGAGGGAGATTCAAAGCTGCAGAGCCAATGCAAGGAAAGTCTTGCACCTGCCAGCCTGACTACCCTTCTTGACAGGTCCAGGGCATTAATTTGCTTGCTTGCTTGTATATTGCCCAAAGTATACCCTGACCTTCCTCTCAAAGGAGCCCAGGATATTGTCACTGAAGACAAGTGGCGCTAATAGAGGATGAGTGAGAGGCCACATTCATGCCCTACCTCTAGAGCACTATGATACCACTTTAAACAATTATGGCTTACCCCTCAAATAATGCTGGGAACTGTAGTTTGTTAAGGATGCTGTGAGTTGTTAGGAGGCCACTGTTCCCCTCAAAGAACTACAGTTCCCAGAGTTCACTGGGAAGAGGGGTCAGCTGTTAAACCACTCAGAAATGTAGCACTACGAGGGGAATGGAGGGTGTCCTAAGGACTCTCAGCAAACTACAGCTCCCAAGATCCTTTGGGGGTCGCCATGAGTATTTAAAGTGGCACCATAGTGGTTTAAATGTATGCTGTAAACTGTCGGCATCTCTGTTCGACCGAGCTGATAAGGCTCATCTTCGGAATCGCCTCCCGGCGATTAATTGACAATCTGATCCTTTGATAAGACCTCAGGCACGTCATCCCAGCAGAGCATCAAAACAGCACGCGGAAGTGATAAGATTTATGGCTACATTGCTATGCTTTATTTTCTAGCTATGCAGAGAGCACAGAAAACTACATCCTCTCCCTGTGAGAGCAGAGAGCAACCGAACAAAGGAACAAAGGAAACAGGAAACCACACTAACATCACATCACATCTCCTTTCCCGTGAGACTGCAAGGTATCTGGTGTGATGGCCTGGGAATCTGATTCAGAGGCTGAACCGGAGGAATCCCAGACTGCACAGGAGTCCCCGCCTCCAGGGCCGGCTGAGCCGGGGCAGGGGCTTGAATCTGAAGGGCCCACACCTGTGCCAGATCCTCAGGAGCAGACACCAGATGTATCCAGTCTGGCTCCGAAGGTGATCAAGGACCCATTGCCTGCAGGTGTGCCTCTCCCAGCCCTGCCAGGGGAAGGTGAGGCAGCCTCTGGGTCCAGTAACCCTCCAGCCTCTCCTGAGCTGCAGAGGCTCAGGGCAGAGAGGCGGAGGGAACTGGTTTCTCCCAGGAGGAGTGCTCGCCTTAAGGCCAGGAGAGGCGGGTCACCTGTGAGCCGGGACCGCCCTATGTCTCAGAGGAAATTAAGGCCAGCCAGCCCAGGCCCAGGTTGCGGGAGCAACGTCGTTGGAAACCTGTTTCTGCCAGCACCCAGACCTGTTCTTCCAGAGTTCCAGCCCGCGCCCGGCTTCTTGCTTTGGACCCCGCTTTGCCCTTGGTGGACAGTCTCCAGACCCTCGACCCAGGACCGGACTCTGACCATGCCTCTCGGTAACCGCCCCCCCCCCGGTCCAGCACATCTGGAATGTAAGCAGAGTCCTGTGACTCCACGCAGCTGCTCAGTGATAAGAACAGAAACTAACATGAACATGGCTTACGTGTGTGCAATGAGCACAAAGAGGTGAACATGTTCACAAGGAGCCCCAAGCACAGGTGTTCTTTTGGACACTGGTTAAAAAAAATGTCGCCCAAATATTGTCCATCATTTTGGCTCATACATAGCTGATCCTCTGTCAACATGTCACTGCCAGATCCGATTAGACACAGCTGTTTGTGAGCTTTGTGTACAGAGGGGTGGGTACAGATCAGACAATTGCCAATTGGCACCTCTATTCCGGATTCTTATGGGCATCCAATCCAATTGTGCATATTGAGGCTTCTTTTCAGTGTCTTTTGACTGAGTCTATTTTTAGATTGTGGTGTGATCTCAGATCAGATGTTTCATGCTTAATTCATCACTGGTTATCCGTGGAAAGATCATATTCTGGATCATTTGGAAACTATAACAGAGTGACTTGGGACAAAGAAATGCCCTGTTTTTTGCCCTCACAGCTTGGAGACCATTTTGCTTTTGTGTGCATGCACACTAGATCAAACTTAGTTGGTCTCTATAGTGCTACTAGACTATTTTTTATTTTTTTATTTTGACTGCGTCAGACCAACATGGCTACCTACCTGTTTTTTACTAGTTTGTTTTTATTACTTTACAGTGGTACCTTGGGTTACTGACGCTTCAGGTTACAGACACTTCAGGTTACAGACTCCGCTAACCCAGAAATAGTACCTCGGGTTAAGAACTTTCCTTCAGGATGAGAACAGAAATTGTGCAGTGGCAGTGGGAGTTCCCATTAGGTAAAGTGGTACCTCAGGTTAAGAACAGTTTCATCTTAAGAACGGACCTCCAGAACAAATTAAGTTCTTCACCCAAGGTACCACTGTATATCTTTTAATGATGTTCCTAAATTTTGAAAGCCCCATTGAATACAGCTTGGGAGGAATTTGGGTATATACACATTAAATAAACATAATCAGGCTAGGGAGTCTATAGGCCCGGGATCTGTAACTTATGACTCTCCAGATGTTGTTCGAGTAGAACTCCCATAATCACAGGCCATTGGCCATGGTGGCTGGGGGTGATGGGAGTTCAACAAGTCAAACAACACTTGGAGGGCACAACATTGGCTGTCCCTAAATTATAGCCCCTTGACTGGCAGCAGTGTCCCAGCAGCTCTTAAATCACTTGCTTCCTGACTTTTTTTTAACTGGAAACATTGGGAACATCTCCTGGGACCTTCTATGTACAATGCATGATTTCTGCCACTAAGTTCTGGTCCTTCTCAGATCTCCACAGACTAGCATGACCATGGGAAATGCAGTGAAGTGCCCTGAAAACATAGAGACCAGTGCACTCCTAACTGCGCCTATCCAGAAGTCCCACTGATTTCAGTGGAGCTCGCTCCCAGGGTAACGGGCTCAGGATTGCAGCCGGAGTTTAGAAGAGGAGAACGGGTTCAAAAACCTTTGAGGAATGGCCATAACTCAGGGCTCAGCCGCACTTTCACTTGTGCCGTGCCTAGAAAGATTTCCCACTTGATCTGCGCTTTCTAGACACAGAAAGCCTGAACTGTTTTCTCCTTGCTCTGCCCCTTTTCAAGGGAAAACCTGTTGGGAAACTGTGTGCGTGCAGCTACTAACACAGAGTCAATTAAGGTTTGGCAGACAGCCAGAAGGCAATCTGAAGGAGTAAGTCTGCCTAGTGATAACAGAGACATGGAGAGCGCTCCCTGATTGGTCAAGCTCTCTCAAGGGAGTGATAATTAATGGCCTGCTAACTGGAATGTGTTAGTTCAGAGGTTCATGAGTTCAGAGTTCTGTGTCAGTGTAGGAGTTGTGAGTCATGTCAGAGAGAGCTAGCAAAAGATCCATGTTCTGTTCCTGTAAATAGTCCACTGTATATAATAAACACCTAACTACAAGTTCCTGGTTCCTGCTTCGTCTATCCTGTCTGCAGCCAAGTTGCCAGTTGCTTCTGTGGATTCTGCGTTGACTCTGCTAGGTCTGGCTAAGGTCCTGCAACTAGTCAGAAAGTTGCGAAACACCAAATAGGTTTTGCCAATAAAACCTGCTCTTTAGTGATAGTTTGCAACAAATGGCAATCTGGGGGGGAACCTGAATTGCCTTTGGCTCTGATTGAGCACAAAAGAACAGCGGTTTCCGCAGCAGGACAAGAGGAAGTGCGGAGATGCCCAAAGTGTTAGAGCACCAGCTTTACATAAGAACATAACAAGAGACCTGCTGGATTAGGCCAATGAGTAAACAAACAAACCCCTGTGTTGCAAAATATGAGCCAGCAATATCAAAAGCAACATAATAATAATAATAATAATAATAATAATAATAATAATAATAATAAAATTTTATTTATATCCCGCCCTCCCCAGCCGAAGCTGGGCTCAGGGCGGCTAACAACAATAAAATAATGCAACATTCTAAAAACATTTCATTATAAAAATTAATTAAAATCAAATTGATGGCAACCATTAAGCAAAAATTCTGTGCAGATTGCCAAAGGAGGGAGTCAGGCTGCGCCCTGACCAAAGGCCTGGTGGAACAGCTCTGTCTTGCAGGCCCTGCGGAAAGATGTCATGTCCCGCAGGGCCCTAGTCTCTTGTGACAGAGCGTTCCACCAGATTGGAGCTGCAGCCGAGAAAGCCCTGGCTCTAGTTGAGGCCAGCCTAACCTCTCTATGGCCTGGAACCTTCAGGATGTTTTTATTTGAAGACCATAAGTTCCTCTGTGGGACATTCCAGGAGAGGCGGTCCCGTAGGTACGAGGGTCCTAAGCTGTATAAGGCTTTAAAGGTTAAAACCAGCACCTTAAACCTGATCCTGTACTCCATGGGGAGCCAGTGCAGCTAGTATAGTACTGGGTGAATGTGATCTCGCAGCGAAGACCCCGTAAGGAGTCTCGCTGCGGCATTCTGCACCCACTGGAGTTTCTGGGTCAGTCTCAAGGGCAGCCCCACGTAGAGCGAGTGATTGCCATGAAACAATTACAATATGAAAAACTTTATAGTTCAACACTTAACGAATTGGCTGATGAAGAATTGGCTGATGAAGAATTCAACGAAACAGTAGTTGTTATCTGGAAACACTGTTCAGCAGAGTTCAGAGTTGGACATCAGAATTGGACATTTGCTGATTATACAAAGCTTCACAGCTTGTTCTCCGCCGGGTAAAGTCTGGCACCGTGACTCATTTCAGAGACTTTCAGAGACTTCAGTTTGATAGTTTTGATGTTTTGAATTATTCCATAAAGTTTTTCACATTGTAATTGTTTCTGGCTATCATGTTGCTTTTGATATTGCTGACTGATATTGCTGGATTAGGCCAATGGCGTATCTAGCCCAGCATCCTATTCTTACAGTAGTCAACCAGATGCTTGCAGATGCATAGAGAAGGTCACAGGTTCGTTCTCAAGGAACACCTCCTCTCTGAAATACTGGAAAGCTGATGCCAATCAGTGTGGACTAGGTGGAGGGAATGTTTGGGCCTTCATATGTTGTTGGACTCTCAGTACCCATCATCGCAGTCTATCGGCCATGCTTGCTGGGGCTGATGGGAGCTGTAGTTGCAGCTGGAGGCCCAAGACTTTCCCACACCTGGTGTAGACCATTCTGTGATGGCGTGGGACTTGGACTTGGAGCCAGAGGAGTCTCAGTTCACACCAGATCCTTTGCCTCATGTGGCAGCTGAACCTAGACTGGGGCCTGATTCTGAAGAGTCCCAGTCTGCACAGGTTCCCCTGCAACAAGCACCAGCTGGGCTGAGTCAGGGGTCTGAGCCTGCCCTGGCTCCAGATGCAGGGATTACCTCGTTGCCTTCAGCTGGGCAATCACTTACAGCTGCTCCACTACCAGTTGGGTCAGGAGATGCTGAGGTGGCCTCTGGGTCTAGTAACCCACCGAAATCTCCTGAGCTGCAGAGACTGAGGTCTGAGAGAAGGAGAGACCTGAGTACTCGCAGGAGGAGTGCTCGTCTTTGGGTGAGACAGGGAGGTGAGTCACTGGGGGATCAGGACCGGTGTTACCCTGACAAAGATAAAAGGCTGCTGGACCCCACCCCAGGTTGCGGGAGCAATGTTGATGTTTGCCTAGAACCTGCCTGAGACCCTGTGCCTGACCTTGCCTGGTTTCCTGCCTTGGCCCTGTCAGACTGACTCCTCACGGAACCCTTGGATTCGGGACCGGACCTGGACCGCATTTCATGGGTTACCTCTGGGCCCAGCACACATTCTGAACTACCGTATTTTTCGCACCATAGGATGCACTTTTCCCCTCCAAAAATGAAGGGGAAATGTGTGTGCGTCCTATGGTGCGAATGCAGGCTTTTGCTGAAGCCTGGAGAGTGAGAGGGGTCGGTGCGCACCGACCCCTCACGCTCTCCAGGCTTCGCACACCTCTCCGCAAGCAGCGGGAGCCCAGCGCTGGGCTCCCGCTGCTTGCGGAGAGTTGCCAGCATGCCGAAGCCTGCGCGCGCTGAGCTCAGCGCGCCCAGGCTTCGCGGACCTCTCCGCAAGCAGCGGGAGCGCTCCCACGGCTTGCAGAGAGCTGCCTGTTTGGGGGCTGGGGTTGGGGGAAGCTCGAGCTTCCCCCGCCCCAGCCCTGCGCCTGGGGGGAAAATAATTTTTTCCCCTTTATTTCCCCCCAAAAAAACTGGGTGCGCCCTATGGTCCGGTGCGCCCTATGGTGCGAAAAATACGGTAGATTAACCAAGAGGCTGAGTCAGTATAAGGCAGATTCCTTTCTTCCTTTGCAAATACTGTTCTACATCCTGCAAAACACGTAGTTCATCAACCTAGGCTTTGCTGTTTCCTGTCAACCTTGCGTATATTTCAAACCTTTTATTTTTGCTTTTAAAACTACACCTGAAGAAGATGTTCCTAGTATTCCCCCTCCCCATTAAACACGTCAATAATTGTGCCTGATTATTTCCAGTTTGAAATTGTTCACTGGAATCATTCTGTGGGGATTATTTTTATTCTCTTTTTCTTCAGAGCTGAAGATCACACCTTGGAGACCATTTCGAGAGGTACTCTGTAAAAACTGGTGCTATTAAACTGACTTTTAAAAGTCATGTTAATATCAATGTTGCCAACCTATTAGTAGTCGTATGCCCACGTGGCATTTTTTTTTTTTTTAATAATAATTTTTATTAATTTTCCAAACAAATAATAAAAACAATATAGAACAGTATAACTTCAAGCTCATCAGTTCATACCCTTCTTTCTTTGACTTCCCCATACCTCCCCATCCCTGCATCCTTGTTTAATGCCCACGTGGCATTTTATCTCTCGCTTTAGGGAATTTCAGAAATATAGGATAATGAGTCACCGTCATGACTCAAAATCCAGTCAAGCTCTGCAGGCCTAGGCTTAATTGGGGAAATATCAAGCAGACATTGTTTATTTCCCCATTTTGTAAAAGTCTCATTAATGAGAATTTTAAAAGAGCCCCTTCAAAGTGGCTGTGTGAATTGCACAGATTCTCATACCACCTTATTTTCATCCATACTATGTGTTGCAAAATTATATTTCACTTTAGTTTTTCCTTGGGACCAAAAGAGACTGATGCTGAATTTGTGAATATATTTAATGTGTCTGTTTATCCATCTCCTCCTTGCACTGTGGTTCTGCCAAAAAACCACCCCCCCTTTCCCGAACTGCCATTTCCCCATTTATTGATTGCATCAGTCCTCTACAGCAGGGTTGGGGAGTATTTTTTTAGTCCAGGGGCCACATTCACTTCTCGGCAACCTTTTGAGGGCCATATTCCAATGGAGGACAGGGCCAGAGACAAAAATGGGTGGGGTGACAAATGTAAATTTTACGCACATCTCTCTGTGCCCTCCATTTAAACATGCAATATGTACTATCAGAGGACTTCCTAACAACTCTTGGCACCCTTAACAAACTACAGTTTTCCGATTCCTCTGGGGGAAGCCATGACTGTTTAAAGTGGTGTCACAAGTGCTTTGAATGTATGGTGTGAATCAGGCCCAGGCTGCCCGGAAAGCAATGCAGAGTGAAAAATTTTCCCAACCCTCCTCCATTTGTTGATCACCTCGAGGATCCTTTGGACTCTATCCTTCTTTCATTCTCCCATGCCTAATTTCAATTGCCTTGTCTGTTTCAAGCCTCTCATATGGGATGTGAGGAGGAAGCCGTTTCCATCCCTGTCCTGTATTCCTTGCAACGCTTCTGTTCCACTGCAGTCCGGCTTCCCCTAGAGTCTACCTTGCTTGCCTTGCAGTCTGCTGGAACAAATGTAGCCGGTTATGTAACCAGTTACATAATCAATGTCAATGCATTTCAATGAAGCAAAGCCTTAGAAACAATTCAGGAAACAATGTAACTGCTTACATAAAGCTTGTGGACTAAAAAAATGAAAATGATAGTAAATACCACCTGTATTTCCCTTCTTGACCATCGATGAGCATGTGAATTGCTGCAGTTTCCACTCTCCTTTCTGATGGAAACCTCCTCAGTTTCTAATGCCTCTAACCCTGAACTCCATTGCTTGCAGGCAGGGCCCCCAACGATAATTTCCTTTCTCCTCATATTTTTTTATGTTGGATTCTCTCCCCCGCACCTGTGCTGCTGAGCCTTCATTCCATCCCTTCCCCCACCCAATGTCGTCTTTGTTATTTTCTACTCACACTGGAAAGAGCGAGATGAAATTTGCACCTTCCAACATTACCAACTGTGTCAGACCATCTGTTTAGAAAATTAGAAGAGGAATGTTCTGTCTCTCTTAATGGGCTGAAATGGCTCTATTTTGCTTTGGGAGGTTTCTTCACAGGCTGTGTTTTCCTCTCTGCCCCGCCGATGACTCTCACAATTCCCCCCCCCCCCGGCGCAGCAATTTAAATGTTGTTACGATCAGCGCATTGCTGAGGAGTGGTGGGTTCGTTTTGTTTATTGCTCTTCAGATCTGGATACTTACTGCAATTTCCTGCCTTTGACAACTTTCCCAATTTCAGCACTATCCCGAGCTTGACAATTTTGGCGTTTGAGCTATCAATAAATTACTAAGAAATAATAATAAAAAAGAGTATATTTGCATCTGAAGAAGTGTGCATGCACACGAAAACTCATACCAATACCTAACTTAGCTGGTCTCTAAGGTGCTACTGGAAGGAATATATATATATATATATATATATATATATATATATATATGCAAAGTTATTGTAAACAAATTAAGACGTTAGCAGGGTTAATGTAAACAATGTGCAGTAAGGAACAACAATGATGACGACGACAACAACAACATATAAGTAACATAGAGGGTAAATAACAAATTGGTGTAATATGCAGTAAATTAAAATATAAACAAGGAACCATAGAAGGGGGAGGTCAAAATATGAGAATGATTGTCTGTGAATTTAATTTATTTTTATTTTGTATATTGTAAAAGCTTATTTTTTTTAATTAACAAATAAAATAAAATGTTACCACTTTTCTAGAGGAGGGTGGGATGGGATGAGCAGCGTCAGTTATTCCTGTGGTTTCCTCAATGTATATGGAGCTCTACTGAGTTTCATGAGACAAAGACAGGACCCTGCCCTCAAAGACACTACAGTCAAATTTTATAATTTGTGAGCCCCAAATTTGGCACCCACAAGGGATCCTCTTAGTTATGGATCTTCTCAATGTTGTGCCCCCTTGACTTGGTGCACTGCGTGTGAGAAATGCCTGCATCATCCCAAATCTGGAGCTGAACTGGATCCCCTCTTCTGGTAACACAGCCCCTTTCTATTCTCACCACCCACCTCACTGGGTCAACAGCCTCCACAACAGACTGCAGTGGGGGAAGTATTAAATATTTCCTCCCTCCAGGATGAATTATTCATGGCTGGTATGAGCAAGTCACGCACAAACGGGAGGTTATGCAAACCCTGATTTTTCACACCCGTCCTAGACCGTGTTCCTAGAACTGCTTCGTGCATATTAATCTACTGTCGCAACAGACCCCAAAATCTTAAAATCAAATTAAGCCCCGTGATCCTTAATAGCCTGCAGGCTCTTTCCTTAATAGAAAATGGTCCCCATTTAAATAAGGCATTCTTCTGGGTTGACAATTAGCGCTGCGTGCTTGCTCCAAACTACTGAAGTAATTTGGATTATAAATCAAGCTAAACTTCCACTTACTGTGGAGCCGAGCTGTGAGAGGGAAAATAAGTTGCTGTTTTGTGTTGCGTTTTATGAAAACAGAATCTTTCTGCTATTGCGTACGCATAAGGAAAATATTCCAGTGTGGTGGTGCTTGAGCAAAAAAAAAGGTGTGGAATAGAGCTTATCTGTTAGGGTTGGTGGGCAAAGACATACCACATATGAAGAAAACAATATTTTTATATGCAACAGCAGCTGCCAGGGTAGTGATTGCCACGAAATGGAAATCTCAGGATACACCAACCAAGGAAGAGTGGATTTGTAAATTAAGCGAGTATATAGAATTGGCAAAATGAACTTCAGTTATAAGATATCGATCAAATCAAAAGTTAAGAATGGAGTGGAAGTATTTCGAATATTATATGTCAAAATATTGTTCTAAAAATGACATGCTAATCGGCCTAGAATAAAAAATGTAAGCAATAACAAAACCAATAAAGAAAGAAGGAAAAATCAGAATTTAACAAAAATAAATTATTATAGAATGCAAGGGGTGGGGGGAAGGTAGAAAGAAATATAAAGAAGTCGAATTGCTGTGGAGGGAAGTATAGAGTGGGTGGTGGGTTTTATAATTAAGTGTATAATTATGCCGCTGTTGTAATTTAGATATTATATTTTATTTGAGGGAATCATTGGGAATTTTGGTTATTATGTATATATGTTAAGTTTCAATAAAGATCTGGGGGGGGGGAAATGTGTGGAATTAAGCATTTGCAGGGCTACTTATGGATAGCAGCGCCAGGGTCATCACCAGTGAGGTACCCGTGGCGCCATCAGAGCAATTGCATCTTATAGGGACCTCAAACTGCAGGCACCCAGAGTCTGAGAAAAACATTACGACGTCACTGCCAGTCTGGGTAGACAGTGCTGAGCTGCATGGATGGATTGGCCCAATAGAAGACATGAGCATAGAAGATGGCGTTTATAAGTGGTCCATGTTTCAGAAGCATATACTAAGGTTGGTAGTACAATAGCTTTGTAAACAAGCATTTATGGTTTCCCTTCAGCAATACCCTTTACATAATGATAAAACTGTGGTTAAGAAAATAATAACCTTGTACTGTTTTGATCTCCTGAATGGGGTAACTGTGCCCCTGAAGGACCAGGTGCGCAGCCTGGGAGTCATTTTGGACTCACAGCTGTCCATGGAGGAACAGGTTAAATCTGTGTCCAGGGCAGCTGTTGACCAGCTCCATCTGGTACGTAGGCTGAGACCCTATCTGCCTGCGGACTGTCTTGCCAGAGTGGTGCATGCTCTGATTATCTCCCGCTTGGACTACTGCAATGCACTCTACGTGGGGCTGCCTTTGAAGGTGACTCGGAAACTACAACTAATCCAGAATGCGGCAGCTAGACTGGTGACTGGGGGCGGCCACCGAGACCATATAACACCGGTCTTGAAAGACCTACATTGGCTCCCAGTACGTTTCCGAGCACAATTCAAAGTGTTGGTGCTGACCTTTAAAGCCCTAAACGGCCTCGGTCCAGTATACCTGAAGGAGCGTCTCCACCCCCATCATTCTGCCCGGACGCTGAGGTCCAGCGCCGAGGGCCTTCTGTCGGTTCCCTCATTGCGAGAAGCAAAGCTACAGGGAACCAGGCAGAGGGCCTTCTCGGTAGTGGCGCCCGCCCTGTGGAACGCCCTTCCAGCAGATGTCAAAGCGATAAACAACTACCTGACATTCAGAAGACATCTTAAGGCTCAGGGAAGTTTTTAACGTGTGATATTTTACTGTATTTTTGGTTTCTATGGAAGCCGCCCAGAGTGGCTGGGGAGGCCCAGCCAGATGGGCGGAGTATAAATAAATTATTATTATTATTATTATTATTATTATTATTATTATTATATCAACTTTTTTCTTTATTTGCATTTAATTGCATTGAAACAGTAGAATAAAAAGACAGCATAAAATCACATAAAATAATAATATTTTTCTCTCCCACTTAGGTCTCTTTAACCAAATATTCTCATCCCTGGGGAAGGCGCTCTCTGTACATGCTCAGAGGCACCTCGAAGTAGTCGACACCATTTATTTATTGAACCGAAATATATACCTATGCAAAGCTGGCTAAGGCTGCCTGAACATTCAAGGATATAAGTGCTGAGCCCTGACTTACAAATATGTGCTGCTCTTCGCCCCGCCTTGCGCACAGAGGATGCAGTTGCGGCGACGCTCCGCTGCGCTGCAGCAGCCCCTGGGCATCTTTCTCTGCCGCGCAACAGGGGCGGGAGGAGGAGGAGGAGGAGGAGGGGAGAGAGAAGGACAGAAACTACAGCCCCCATCATGCAGAGCGCCTCGGCGAAGCCTTTAATAGGGCAGGGCGGGAGCAAGATGGCAGCAGCGGCGGCGGCTCCGGCTGCAAAGGGAAAGGGAGCGGCGCAGGTGAGTGCGTGCGCTGCCCGCCGCGGATGTGCGGGCATCGATCTCAGGCGCGGGTATCGCTTTGTAGAGGAGAATGCGCATAGGCTCCCATTTGCAGGGCCAGGGAGACAGCAGCAGCAACAGAGTCCGTCCTCCCTGATTCATTTTTCCTCTCCCCTCCCTTGGCTTGGGCACAGTGGACTGAGGTGCATTGCAATTTTTTTCCTTTTTTGCATGTTGCATTCTTAACATTTTTTACGCCGCCTTTCCTCCCAGGAGCTCAAGGCGGCTTACATGGTCCTCTTCCTCCCCGTTTTTATCCATCCAACAGCCCTGCGAGGGAGCTTAGGCTGAGAGCTGGTGGCTGGACCCAAGGTCACCCAATGAGCGTCATGGTTTTTATCTGAGCGTTTTCCCTTTCCCTTTAATCCCGTTCCCCCTCCATGCTTCCTCTCCCCTCCCGTTTCACCCCAACAACAACCTTGCAAGGTAGGCTAGCCTGGAAACAGCTGGCCAAGATGGTCACTCAAATCAGCTCCGTTGCCTGAAGGAGATTTGAACCCTGGTCACAGCCTTATGCTCTAGCCCAGTAGTTCCCAGTCTCCAGCTGCTTTTGGACTAGAACTCCCATCACCCCTAGCTAGCAAGACCAGTGGTCAGGGGTGATGGGAATTGTAGTCCAAAAAAACAATTGGAGACCCAAGTTTGGGAGACAGTGCTCTAGCCACTTCAACACACTACCTAATTCACACAAAGCGTAGAGCTTTCTTTGCTTATTGAACCCTGTGTCGTTAGCTGCGTCCTTATAATTATATCTGGGGTTTTCTCTCCCCTGCCCCTTTTCTTAACTTTATGCAGTCTGGAGAGGAAAGTATATTTCATATTTAGCAGGACCAGGTGAAAAAATGAGTTAGGTCTCTTGCTTGCCCTTTTAACAGCTGTGTAGACTTTCAGCTTAGCTACACCTGCTGAAATCTAGCTGAAATCTGAAGTCTGTGCGGCTATTAAAGGTGTAGGAACCTTCTTCTCCTTTGCATCTGCCCCCCCCCCACCATATGCAAAGCATGCCTTCTTCAAATGCCCCCTTGCCAAACCCTCTTGCAGTTTGTTGAGCGTGCGCTCATAGCTGTCAGGAAGATTTGACAATCCCTGTCGCTCCTCCATTTGCAGTCAGAACCCGTGGCTGGGAAGGTGGGAAATCCTTGCTGATCAGCTTATAGCTGCTAATCTGTTTGTCATCCCCGCACACACCTGCTTTCCTACGTTCCCTGCCCCTATAGACAAGGCAACTATATCATGTCAGTTCTGATGCTGAGGAGGAAGAGATTCTTCTCTGTTATGAAAAGAAGTGCTTATCAAATCCCCAAGTCTGGATTTGGAGTGGGGTGGATGAGAATGCAGCACAAATGCCAAGATAACCCTTGTTTGTGCCCCTGTTTCCTCTCCTCTCCAGTTTAGGAACCTGAGAAGCAGCCTTTTACAAAGCTTTGCCCCATTTAGCTTAGGATTGCCTACACTGACTGGCAGCAGCTCCCAGGGTTTCAGGCAAGGGACATCCCCAGCCCTGCCTGGAGAGCGAACCTGGAACATTCTGCATGCTAAGCAGGTGCACTAACACAGAGCCCTTAATTTGCCGGTATGCTCAAAGCAATCTCTTTCCCCTTTCCCCAAGGTGTTGGTAATTTGGGGTAGGAGTCAATCGTATGCCAACAGGTTAAGCAATGGGGTGTAGCTCAGTAGGAGAGCACCTATGTTCTACATGCAGAAGGTTCCTGATTTAAAATATAAAAAATCCTTCCAGTAGCACCTTGTTGTTGTTTAGTCGTGTCCTACTCTTCGTGACCCCATGGACCAGAGCACGCCAGGCACTTTTGTCTTCCACTGCCTCCCGCAGTTTGGTCAAACTCATGCTGGTAGCTTCGAGAACACTGTCCAACCATCTCGTCCTCTGCCGTTCCCTTCTCCTAGTGCCCTCCATCTTTCCCAACTTCAGGGTCTTTTCCAGGGAGTCTTCTCTTCTTATGAGGTGGCCAAAGTATTGGAGCCTCAGCTTCAGGATCTGTCCTTCCAGTGAGCACTCAGGGCTGATTTCCTTCAGAATGGAGAGGTTTGGCCTTCTTGCAGTCCATGGGACTCTCAAGAGTCTCCTCCAGCACCATAATTCAAAAGCATCAATTCTTTGGCGATCAGCCTTCTTTATGGTCCAGCTCTAACTTCCATACATCACTACTGGGAAAACCATAGCTTTATAAGGACCTTTGTTGGCAAGGTGATGTCTCTGTTTTTAAGATGCTGTCTAGGTTTGTCATTGCTTTTCTTCCAAGAAGCAGGCGTCTTTAATTTCGTGACTGCTGTCACCATCTGCAGTGATCATAGAGCCCAAGAAAGTAAAATCTCTCACTGCCTCCATTTCTTCCCCTTCTATTTGCCAGGAGTTGATGGGCCCAGTGGCCATGAGTTTGTTATTGGTATGAGCTTTTGTGTGCATGCACAATTCTTCTGACACACCGAAACAGGGTTACCACACCTATCAGCCAATCACCCATTCCCACCACCCTTCTGAGTAATACCCCTCCCCACCCTCTCACTATATATAAGATGTCTGGTGACTTCTGTTTCAATGTATCTGAAGAAGTGTGCATCCACACGAAAGCTCATACCAAGAACAAACTTAGTTGGTCTCTAAGATGCCTGGCGTGCTCTGGTCCATGGGGTCACGAAGAGTCGGACACAACTAAACGACTAAACAACAACAAGGTGCTACTGGAAGGAATTTTTTTATTTTGTTTCAGCTATGGCAGACCAACACGGCTACCTACCTTTTCCTGATTTAGGTAGTGCAATTGTAGTTGATTGGGAGGTTTGGTGCACCAGACTCACTTCCCCCAAAGCTCTGGACTTCTTGCTGTAAATAAAGTGATGGGGAAACTTAACTGGAAATGGTTTAAGGCAACATCATCTGACCTCCTTTCAACCATGCGAACAAATCAGAATGAATGTTCAATGAACAGGTCATCTGGAAGCTCCCTAACCTAGGGAGAAGAAAGGAGGCGTCCATAGGGCACTGACAAGTGCAGTGCATCCAGTTCTCTGTTGTGGCCAACCAGATGGTCCTCTTTAGTTGTTTGCTCCCCGGCAAACTGATAGTCAGATGTACTGCCCCTGAATATGGAACCTCCATGTGGCTATCATGCTTCTGCTGCTGTTAATTTGTTTAATCAACCTCCTGAAAAATCGTCCAAAGCAGGTTTCCTCAACCTTGGCCCTCCAGATGTTTTGAGACTACAATGCCCATCGTCACTGACCACTGGTCCAGCTAGCTAGGGTATCATGGGAGTTGTAGGCCAAAAACATCTGGAGGGCTGAGGTTGAGGAAGCCTGCTCTAAAGTAAGGATGGGGAAGCTGTGGCCTTCCAAATATTGCTGGACTACAACTCCCATCATTCCTGGCCATTGGCTACGCTGGCTGGGACTGATGGGAACTGTATCCCACAGCATCTGGCTGCCTCTGATCTGTAGAGTCACAGATCAGAGTCACTGCTCTAAAGCCAATATCAATCATTATTACATTGTGTGGCTGCACACTCTGTAATTGCCCTTCATGTGATGATGGCTTGGTTTTATTGTCCCAAATCTGCCGCCAATCAGTTTTTATTGGATTTCTGGTTCTAGGAAGCAGGAAGGCAGGAAGTTAATAACCTCTATCTTCGCTCCTCGCTTTCCCTACAACAGGCATAGGAAAACTCAGCCCTCCATATGTTTTGGGACTATAATTCCCATCACCCCTGACCACTGGTCCTGTTAGCTAGGGATGATGGGAGTTGTAGTCCCAAAACATCTGGAGGGCCGAGTTTGCCTAAGTCTGCCCTACAACATTTAAGACTTCTACCCAATCACCCTGGTTTTCTTTTTATTTCTGGTATACTCAAAAGTCCTGCTTCTGAATCTTTTGCATTTTCCCCCATTGGGAAATTCCACCCTCCAACCCATTCATCATTAGGGCTGTCCTATATTGCTTCTTTTCTAACCCTGTGCTCTTCACTTGAGAAAATGTTCCCCGGCTTTCTTTGATTAGAAAACATAGATAAAACACTTAAACAGATGTTGCCATTTTGGAGAATTAAGGGGTGGTATTCAGCTAAGTTTTACTCAGAGTAAACCAACTTAAATTAATGAACATGGCAAATTAATTTCAATGGGTATACTCTGAGTAAAACCTAAGTTGGCTACCACCCACAGTTGTTTAATGTTTAACTCTGAATACCTAGCAGTTCCAGAGTTTGTATGACAGTAGAAGATGGCAATAAATAATAATGCAAATGTTGGGTTTATTGACTCATAGACTCATAGACGTGTAGATGAAACCCCCCCCCCCCCCCCCGGATCATCTAGTCCTATCTTCTGCAATGCAGAAATCACAACTAAAGTACAAGACTCATTAGAGATGCTTAGAACGTCCATTGTTCCGATATGCTGAAGGAATCAAATTCCCTGCTACTGGCAGTGGAGTCTGGCTTGTTATAGTAGATTGTTGTTGTTATTGTTTAGTCATTTAGTCGTGTCCGACTCTTCGTGACCCCATGGACCAGAGCACGCCAGGCACTCCTGGCTTCCTCTGCCTCCCACAGTTTGGTCAAACTCATGCTTCGAGAACACTGTCCAACCATCTCGTCCTCTTGTCGTCCCCTTCTCCTTGTGCCCTCCATCTTTCCCAACATCAGGGTCTTTTCCAGGGAGTCTTTTCTTCTCATGAGGTGGTCAAAGTATTGGAGCCTCAGCTTCAGGATCTGTCCTTCCAGTGAGCACTCAGGGCTGATTTCCTTCAAAATGGAGAGGTTTGATCTTCTTGCAGTCCATGGGACTCTCAAGAGTCTCCTCCAGCACCGTAATTCAAAAGCGTCAATTCTTCGGCGATAGTAGACTGTAGCGGGTGTAAAATGGAATTGTGTCCTGGTTATTTTGTGTGTGTGTGTGTGTGTGTGTGTGGTTGTAGTTTTTCCAATAGCAGATTCCAGGCTGCTGCTATTTTGGGGGGATGGGGGTGGGATTCAATCAGGGCAATTCAGGCTGCATAATTATAGTTGATTGGGAAATCTTTGTGCAGCAAACCTGTTTCCCTGGAAGATCGGTCTTTTTTGCAGTAAGGAAAGTGACGAGAAAATTCAAGACAAAAAGTGTAAGCTAACACTTGCTTTGCTGCAGCTTCACCTAACCTCCCCACAAATGCTCATTAAATAGCCAGCACTGTCTAATCTCATTGTAAACAGATCAGGATATATACTGAACAAAACAGGTCAGCTGGAACTGCCCTCATTTCAGAGGAGGTGTACTCTGCTTGTGAGCTATAGTTTTCTGAAAGACACAACAGCAAAAAGGGATGCATGGTAACTGTAAGCTATGTGTAAATAAAATCCAGTATACCATTACAAAATATAATAGCATTTGCATGGATCGACAGGGGATGCAATCTGCTTCTGAGTGCACCAGCTTTTGCTGTGAAAATGGCAAGCCAGGAATAAGACTGTTGATTGCAAGGCAGCTCATGCTGTGATTATGCTGAGCATATACCGAGATTTTATTTGTCTCTTTAGCTTCTTATTGGCTGTGGTTCTCTAAGGAAATCAGGCAGAGGTCTTTCTCACTCAGGCACACTGTGATCCCTTTAACTGACATTCCAAGGGGATGAATTTGGGAGTGCTTCCTGAAGGATGCACACCAGGAATGGGAAACCAGTGACAGCAGGAAGGCCGCAGGTCTCTTGCTTCTGTCAGCCCCAGGCAGCACAGCCAGTGGTCAGAGATGATGGGTAGTTGCTGTCTTAAAACGTATAGAATCATAGAATTGCAGAGTTGGAAAAGACCATGGGGGTCATCTCGTCCAACCCACTGAAATGCAGGAATCTTTCGCCCAGGGTGGGGACCAAATCCATGAAATTAAGAGTCTCACGCTGTACTGACTGAAGGAGGACCGCAGATTCCCCATCCAACATCTAGCCAAATATGAGTGGTTTCAGAGGAGGGTATAAAAGATGTTTGGTAGAGCACGAGACTCTTAATCTCAGTGGGTTTGAGCCCCACGTTGGGCAAAAGATTCATACATTTCAGGTGGTTGACCCAGAGATGACCCTCTGGGTCCCATTCAGCTCTACATTTTTATGCGTCTTAGGGACTATGCAGGAAGGATGAAGAAATTGTATACCCAGTTATATACCCTTATACAGTGGTACCTCTGGTTAAGAACTTAATTCGTTCCGGAGGTCCGTTCTTAACCTGAAACTGTTCTTAACCTGAGGTATCACTTTAGCTAATGGGGCCTCCTGCTGCCACCGCTCGATTTCTGTTCTCATCCTGAAGCAAAGTTCTTAACCCCAGGTACTATTTCTGGGTTAGTGGAGTCTGTAACCTGAAGCGTCTGTAACCCAAAGTACCACTGTATACGTAATAGATCTCTGTGGTCTGCATTGCATGAATCTCACCTAAAACATCCTTGGCCATCCAACCTTTTCCTGTAAACCACCAAGGAAGGAGAGTCCACCACCTCAAGAAGGTGACCGTTCCATGGTTGAACAGCTCTTAGCACCAGAAAGTTCTTCCTGAAGTTTAGTCGGAATCTAATTTCTTAATAATCATAACAACAACAACAATAATAATTTATTATTTATACTTCACCCATCTGGCTGGGTTTCCCCAGCCACTCTGGGCGGCTTCCAACAGAACACTAAAATACAATATCCTATTAAACATTAAAAGCTTCCCTGAACAGATGTCTTCTGAATGTCAGGTAGTTGTTTATCTCTTTGACATCTGGTGGGAAGGCGTTCCACAGGGTGGGTGCCACTACCAAGAAGGCCCTCTGCCTGGTTCCCTGTAACTTGGCTTCTCGCAGCGAGGGAACCGCCAGAAGGCCCTCGGCGCTGGACCTCAGCGACCAGGCAGAACAGTGGGGGTGGAGACGCTCCTTCCCCCATTGGTTCAAGTCCTACCCACCAGAGCAAGAGAAAACAAGCCCTTATACCGAGTCAGACCACCGATTCATTTAGCTGCATATTGTCTACACTGGCTGGCAGCTGCTCTCCAGAGTTTTGAGCAGGGTTCCCTTCCAGTCCTTCTGGAGATGCTGGAGATTGAACCTGAGCTACAGCCTTTCCCCTTATCATTGCCATCGGTGGACTACATAGACACAATAAATTTGGATGAAAGCACATGTTGAAGTCTGAGCCTGTGTTCTCCATTAAATGAGGCAACCCTGGAAAGCGATGCTGCTGTCCACAGCATTGCTGCAAAGAAGTTATTGCAGTGAAGACGAGCACCGAGGCTCTTGAAATGTTAATGTTGTGCCCGTGTGCTGACACTCCTCTAACAACTCTTCCCAAACGAGGCAAAATAGTTGAGTGTTGTGGGCGGCTTTGCACTTGACATTTTCAGTGTGGGTATAAATACCCAGAGTGCGAAACGGGCAGGTTCCCTGTCAGTTGTCAAAGGCACGTGCAGGGAATGGTGACCGTTCCCTGCAAAACGCGCAGAAGCAAGCGTCTGATTCTTGGCTGCCCCTTCTGCGATAAAGCGTCTATTTATACATGCACCCTCTGTTCACACTGGATGAGGGATGTGTGCATATACGTGTATATATAAAACACCAGATTTTGTTTTAATCTTTAAAAATAGTGGGTTTGAGACACATGTGGGGAGCTGTTTTAGGTTGACACAAATCAAATTAATAGTTGTCGGTTGGGGGAGTGGGCGGGCAATCCTATGGCGAGATCTGTCTGGACGAGCAGTTTAGGATGCGGCCGATCTCTGGCTCGGCCAGCTGATTCCCCTCTTGGCTGGAGTCAAATTCACAACCCTGGCTCAGCCCATTATAGGTAAAGGTAAAGGGACCCCTGACCATTAGGTCCAGTCGTGGCCGACTCTGGGGTTGCGGCGCTCATTTCGCTTTATTGGCCAAGGGAGCCGGCGTACAGCTTCCGGGTCATGTGGAAAGCATGACTAAGCCGCTTCTGGAGAACCAGAGCAGCGCACGGAAACGCCGTTTACCTTCCTTACCTATTTATCTACTTACACTTTGTGCTTTTGAACTGCTAGGTTGGCAGGAGCAGGGACTGAGCAACGGAAGCTCACCCTGTCGCGGGGATTCAAACCGCCGACCTTCTGATTGGCAATCCTAGGCTTTGTGGTTTAACCCACAGCGCCACCCACGTCCCCAGCCCATTATATGTTGGTTTAAATTGCTCATCCAGCCAAAGCTGCTGTAAGTTTGCCAAAGGGGGGGGGGAATCCTAAGCCTGTACACCTCGCAGAGGCCCCCAACTCCTAGGGGCCCAGTTCTTTTGCTCATGTTCTGAATGTTAAGGGGGAGGGGGAGGACGAGTGTTGAACTGAGAGGGGAAGGAGGAGGAAGCTGTCAGGAGTTAAGCCTACACTCGAATAGGACCCTGGCAGAGACACATGCCCGACTGGCATGTTCCCTCCCTCCTGGTTGATCGTTCGGGAGCTTCATAAGCTTTCTTCTGCATGAACATCACAGTGACCGATGCCTACCGACATCGGCACACTTTGGGGATCCGCAGAGCTTACGCATCATGCGCGTGACAGACCGCAGCAACTCAGCATTTTGGCTAATCTAATTTATTTACACATAAACACACACGGAGCACTGCAACATGGCTCCCTCTCTCTCTAGCATCAGACAGCAAAAAGAAAGAACAAAGGACAGTACTCCCACTTCACAGAACACAGTAACACAAACATCCTGTGTCCGTCACTTCCCACTCTGTGGAGTCAAAACATACACCGTCATGTGAAAGACAACAATCACATGACTGCAGTCATGGAGCAGGAATTCTAACAGAAGCAGCCCCTGGCTGGTGGTGGCAGCAGGAGGCGAGGGGAGGCTGATTGTTGAGCCAGCGGCGGCTCCTCCTTCTCCTGCCATGTAAGGAAAAGATGGGGAAGCAGTCCCTGACTGGTGGTGACTGCAGCACGAGGGAGTGGAGGCCAAACAGGAGAGAGGAGGAGCCACCGGCCGTTGAAGTCACACTGCCACTGTGTTCAGCACCACCCCCTGGCTCCCCCCGACGTCCTGACATCACGAAATCACACGCACGACACCCTGAGGTCATGCGCACATCATCACCTCTCCAATCCTTGATGCAAGTTGGCGCCTTTGTCACCTGGTAATGTGGCTACCCAGCATAGAAGACAGTTTTAAAGGCAGGCTTAGGCAGAGCACCAGTCCCAGTCCCGCTGCTGAATAGGGCTTGGGTCTGGTGCAACTGTACTCCAGCTTAACTTACACCAGGGGTCAGCAAACCTTTTCAGCAGGGGGCCGGTCCACTGTCCCTCAGACCTTGTGGGGGGCCAAACTATATTTTGAAAAAATAAATAAATGAATGAATTCCTATGCCCCACAAATAACTCAGAGATGCATTTTAAATAAAAGCACACATTCTACTTATGTGAAAACACCAGGCAGGCCCCACAAATAACCCAGAGATGCATTTTAAATAAAAGGACACATTCTACTCATGTAAAAACACGCTGATTCCCAGACCGTCTGTGGGCTGGATTGAGATGGTGATTGGGTCACATCCGGCCCACGGGTCTTAGTTTGCCTACCCCTGACTTACACCTTCCTGCTATACGCCAGCTTCTTGTGCATAGGATTGCTCTCCTGATGGAACTACCAGCCTTCTTTTATTTAACTGATAAGACTATCATCGCCATGCCCCTCGTTGGCCAGAGTTATGGCTCTGATTTCTCCCACGGCTGTTTGTGTGTTCCGTGATTCTGCAAAACCAAAGGCGGAATTCTTCCTCACAACCTCGGTTTTCATTTAGGGGAGGGGGAAAAAACACACAAAACCCTCAAGTTTCTTGTGCCCGTGGCTGCAATGCTATTATAGGATCATAGACTTGTAAAGTCGGAAGGGACCCCAAGGGTAATCTAGTCCAACCCCCTGCAATCCATGAATCTCAGCTGTTATGCAAAGACAAATGGAAACCCTGAAATATGTTGAACAAATTTACTGGTAATTTATACAACTCAGGGTTTTTCAACACATTGTTTGGATTTCCTTGGTGCATTTGCTTAACCCCACTTGCCCCTCACTTCAACAGTTTTTGACTCCGTTTTAAAGCTCCAGGTTCTAAAAGACCCATCGGCCAGTATTTCCATATCTTGTCCTCAGCCGCTGTGTGTCTCAGCCCTGTGAAAACCCATATTTTTGAGGTCATTAAAATGTTTTGGCAGCTCATTGATTCCCCCCTCCTTTTAAACCATGAAACCTCAGTAAAAGAATTTTTTATTTAGTGTGGGATGACAAAGCTGGTGGGCGACATCTGTTTGACACACTCCTTAGTGGGTCCAATGGTACATTTTTTGGGGGGGGGGAGAGAGAAACTTTGCTTTTTTTCCCCCTTCCCAAAAACCATAGGACATTTTTTTATGTAACTGGGAAAAGTTGCACGCAGCATATTGACAATCTGTCGGTGCTGCTTAACCATTGATTTTTGTTTTGATGCTGCTCCTCGCTGCTGCTTCTTTATTATAAAATCATGTTGATGGATGACAAGCTGCAGGTGGTAGGAGGATGAGAATGGGCCGAGGTGGGAATAGCCCATTCGAGTTGTCTGCTGGAAGTAGGAAACTGATGGGAAGAAAGCAGAAAAGGGAAGGGTGGTGGTTGAGAAGAACAAATGCCAGTTTTGGCTGTAGCCAAGGGTTCACTAGAGACAGAGGTCCTGAAGTTGACTGGAGAGGTTATGAGCTACTAATTCCATCCTCTTCCAGCCTTGCTGGCTCTCAATCCTAGGTCGGCCCCTTCCCATTGCATGCTATTGGGGAGAAAACAGCAAAGACCTGATGAAGAGAGCCCAGCAGAGGTTATATTTTCTGAGAATCCTCCGGAAAAACAATCTCTCAAAGGACCTGTTAATGGCATTTTACCATTGTACTGTGGAGAGTGTATTAACTTATGGTCTGTGTGTGTGGTTTGGGAGCTGCGCGGGCAGGGAAAAAACAATGCTGTCCAGGGTTGT
This sequence comes from Podarcis cretensis, assembly GCF_951804945.1. NCBI lineage: Eukaryota > Metazoa > Chordata > Lepidosauria > Squamata > Lacertidae > Podarcis > Podarcis cretensis. The sequence continues at coordinate 82,809,707 of NC_137176.1, forward strand.
AAAGACTGAGGAGAGAATAATTGGGTGCACTCTTCCCACCTTGGATCAAATCTATGCTTCCAGGTGCCATAAGAAAGCTGCAGAGATAGCGCAGGATAGTGCGCACCCCAGAAATGATCTCTTCAGCTTCTGCCTTCTAGAAGAAGGTACAGGGTTATAAAGACTAGGACTAGCCACCTGAGAAACAGTTTCTACCCTAATGCGATTTTGGTTTTAAATGCAGTGTAAGGAGTCTCTATGGGAGTATATTGTATTTAAAAATGGGGTATCACAGCTTTTAGGGGGCTAACCAGGTTGGGATAGCTGGGATAGCAAGCTTGTTGGGTTTTGAATGTTTTATGTAGATTTTTCAATTTTGTTGTTCTGTATGGGACAATGACAATAAAGATTATTGTATCGTAAAGATTATCGTATCACATTGCGTCCTACATTTTGGGTACCCTTTTATGCACAGTGCTCAATGCATCCGCCTATAAAATGTTCATTTTGCATGCAGCCTCTGTGCACACCAGAAAGCACTTTGATACCACTTTAAACAGCCATGGATCCCCCCCCCAAATAATAATTCTGGGAACTGTAGTTTGTTAAGCGTGCTGATAGTTGTTAGGAGACCCCATTTCCTTTCTCAGAGTTACAGTTCCCAGAGTTCCCTATGAAGAGGGATTGATGGTTGAGCCACTCTGGGAATTGTAGCAAATCCCACCCCCCAGCAACACATACATCTGAAGCAGTATCTGAAGAAGTGTGCATGCACACGAAAGCTCACACCAATAATAAACTTAGTTGGTCTCTAAGGTGCTACTGGAAGGATTTTTTTTATTTTGTTTTGACTACAGCAGACCAACACAGCTACCTACCTGTAACATACACATACACACAGACTGGAGATTTGCATACCCACCAAACCGCTGAACCTTTGAAGGAGAAGGTAGTGGGCAGATATTTAAAAGGGAAGTGTGTCTCTGTTGTTGGTAAACAATTATTTCCCCCCAGCTACTACCAGTGTTACTTGTCCACATCCACTACATTGCGTTACTGGAATATCGCTTTATAAAGAATGTCAAGCAAAGCGCCTGTTTTTCGGGTTTGATTCCACGGTGATATCCAAAAACTAAACTTGTGGTGGCTGTCATGGCAACAGTGTCATAATACTTGCTATTAATATTACACACTGAGAGCATGTTTTGAGGCTTGCCAATTATGTCTATATCTTTATATATCTGATGCTTTCACACACACCCCCATCATTGCGTTTGATCTACAATATGCCTAAATATTTTTGAGGGGAAATGTTATGGAGAAAATGCAACGGGCCTCCTCCCCTCCCCACTCTACAAAATTTTCACAGCAGTATTTCTCACGACCTATTTGATGCTTATTACTGGTTTTCCAGCTAATGGATGTGTGAGTTTCTGCATGCCTTGCTGCACTTTTCGTCCTGGTCAAATTCCCATGTTTATTGTGCAGTGGTTTCAAAGTGTCTTCTGGAGAGTAACAAGTGTGAAATGCTATTAGTGTAAGCCAGGGGCTGACAGCGCAGTATGTTCCCAACCAGGGTCTTCTATGGCAGCTGGAAAGGTTCTAACCAAATGTCTCCATCCACTGCAGTTTTCACCAACTCACCCTCTTCTATATATGGTCCCTTTAAGCACACCTACATTTCATTGGATGCCAGGATTGGACTCCTCATACTTGGGTTCCAGCATGGATCTGGGCCTGAACTTAAGGGCACAGTTATGTAGCCAACATAATCCATGGTTGGGCAGCAGGGAAGGGTTAATCTGGTTGTTGTTCTTGTTGTTATTTATTAAATTTGTATACAGTGGTACCTTGGTTTACGATCTTAATCCGTTTGGAAGTCCATTCTTAAACCAAAACTGTTCTTAAACTGAGGCACACTTTCCCTAATGAGGCCTCCCACCGTTGGTGCCCTTCCACCGTTTGGATTCTGTTCTTAGACCAAGGTAAAGTTCTCAAACCGGGACACTATTTCCAGTTTTGCGGAATTCATAAACCAAATCGTTCTTAAACCGGACTGTCCTTAAACCGAGGTACCAATGTACTGCCCTATATCCACAGGTCTCATGGTGGTTGTCAACATAAAATCACAACATTTAAACACAAAATTCATAATAAACACAAGAACAACCCAATATCTCACACACACACACACACACACACACACACACACACACACTTTATAAGGGCATTGGAAGTCTATCAGGTAGCAGCTTGCGGTCAGCACCTTGGAGAGTTCCCATCACTTGTAGGAATTGCTCCATCACCTGTTGAAGCCCACTGAGCAGTTTTTAAGTAGTGTCTGGAGACGGCCCTAACCCACTCTTGGCCATTATGGGCTGGCAGAAATCCTGGATTGTTCTGTAGCTTTCATGTGTATGTTTTGTCTTCTAAACCCAGAGATTACAGAGATGAGTGCTTTTTAAAGGTAAAGGTAAAGGTACCCCTGCCCGTACGGGCCAGTCTTGCCAGATTCTAGGGTTGTGTGCTCATCTCACTCTATAGGCCGGGAGCCGGCGCTGTCCGCAGACACTGATGGTCCTATATTGAAATGGTCTGGACCTACATTGGCTCCCAGTACATTTCCGAGTACAATTCAAAGTGTTGGTGCTGACCTTTAAAGCCCTAAATGGCCTTGGCCCAGTATACCTGAAGGAACATCTCCACCCCCATCATTCAGCCTGGACACAGGTCCAACGCCGAGGGCCTTCTGGTGGTTCCTCACTGCGAGAAGTGAACTACAGGGAACCAGGCAGAGGGCCATCAGATGTCAAGGAGATAAACAACTATCTGACTTGTAGAAGACATCTGAAGGCAGCCCTATTTAGGGAAGTTTTAAATGTTTGATGTTTTATTGTATTTTTAATATTTTGTTGGAAGCCACCCAGAGTGGCTGGGGAAAACCAGCCAGATGGGCGGGGTATAAATAATAATAATTATTATTATTATTATTATTATTATTATTATTATTATTATTATTACCACTTTAAAAATACGGGGTCTTGGCTTTGAAGATGGTTGTTTGAAAGACTTGCAGTGGACAGTTCCATTACACAAATTTGCATACAATCTGCATGCAATTACTCTGAGTTACAGGATGGGCCTCATACATGGTATGCATGGATTGGGACCTCTGCAAATTAACATGGTGAGTGACTGACCTCTAAGCAAAGGGAATCAATGGTTTTTTGTTTAGAAGGAAATGGATAGGAGATCTAAGGATCAGTGCAAAAGGATTTCCCCCACCTTGGGCTACCACTCTTAACACCAGCACTGGACAGATGACTGCCTAATTTTTCAGGACGTACCCTCGGTTTTCTCTCTTTGTTATTGGACTTTGGGCAGGGAATAAAAGTTCTCTAAGGCAAACCCCACCGTAGCTGCATCTGCAGAACCTTCTATGCCACAGAAACACACTTTCAAGTTGACAGAGAACTGGTCTGTATAAATAGGAAATGTCATGTCAGTTTCTAAGGCAATATGATTGCCTGATCTGTGTTGTTTTATTTTAGTGTGTGTGTGTGTGTGTGTTTAAACATTCTGAAAAGGTTGCTCTTTTCAACTGTCTGGCCTTCTAATTTAGCTTTAGTTCTAAAAGTCAAACTGATACCTTCTTAACCTGTGCATAATTGGTATTAAGAGCTAAGAATACTTTCTGTTGGCCTCTTTCTTTTGCACCTCTTCCATCCTCACTAACGTTAGCTGCTGATTGTTAATGATAATGGCTGGAGAAGAAAGAGCCTGCTTTTCAACTCTGATTTGGAAGAACTTGCAGTGAGCAAAACATTAATTCTGTGTATAATTAAGCAAACTTGTGACCTGAGTGGCTCTCCTGCTATACTGAGAGCTGTGCCAGATGTAGCAATCAGTGCTGTGAGTTTTCCAGGTTTATTTCCTGGAGGTTTTCTCCGTGCATATTGGAGTCGTTTGCACTGTAAACTTTTGGGTTTGCATCAGGAAATTTTCTGATGCCCTAGAAAAGAGTGGTCTCATTTAGCATGTTTGCTTCCCTTGTGTTTAGTATGCAAAGCTAAAATCTTTGAAACTCACAAGCTGGATTTGCAGTTGGCATCTATTCTTTGCTACTAATGGACTTATAAAAACGGGGGAGGGGAAATCCATGGAAAAATAAAGCACTGGAAATTTGATCATGGGGAATTTTCTGCCCCACGTATCTGGTGACAATAAGAGGGGAAGGGTAGACAAGGAGTTGAATTGACCTGTGCTTCCGTATCATGTCTAAATGCAAACTTTTGCACCTCCACTGGGGAGATGTGTGCATGCTTTGAGGAGCAAGAGTGCTATTGTTTCCCTATGTCATCTGGCTGGGACCAAAGGATACTGCTATCTATATACAGTGTGAAATTGGCGATCAATTCAGATTGACCCACATGACGAAACATGTTGATCTTTCATTGTGGCATTCCAGCTCATAATATTAAGTTCTTGAGATGGCGAAAGGAATTACGAATGCTCTCTCTAGCATATATACTGTGGTGAGGCAGAGGTGTGCTTTTCACTGCTAGCACTAGTGTTATGGAATGTATTCCCTCCTGAAATAAGAGCGGCCCCATCAGTATTGGCATCTCGACGGCTTTTGAAAATTTGCTTGTTTATATGAGGGATTTCCTGGATCTCTTGACTTGAGCCTCCTGTTTTAATAGCAGTGCTGTTTTAATGGGATTGCTTTATTGCATATTTTGGTTTCTGGATGTTTACATTTTGATGCTTGTGACACTTCCAGTTATGGAAAACAAATGCTGTAGTTGTGGATTCCAGGGTACAAAATAGACTTTCTTGAACTATCTTTCTCTTGAAACCCTTCTCCTTTCTTTTATTCATTTTTCCCCAGATAAGGCTTTCCATCCAGGTTTCACGCTGGTTTTCAATTAAGCTTCATGTGTAGCATTTGCAGCTGGTCTACACGTCATGGTTCGGAAAGGTGAGTGCATTGGGCGATTTATTCTGTGCACGTCTGGCTTATAGAACTGATATAGATAAGCTTGATGCATATGAATATTTGCATTTTGTCAGGTTGTCAGTGTATGAAAGGCTTTTTAGTTGAGTAAGCACCAGCTTCTTACCAATTAACTGATTAACTGACTGCCGGTGAATAATTTTGCATATTATCTTAATCTCAGTACAGGCACCAGTTTTTAGGCCTTTGAAGGAAGCGAAAATGTAACATGGAACCAAGAAAAGCTATGTTGTCTCCTTTCCTTTTTTCATATAGGGAAAGGCCATCGTTATTTCCTGTTACACTTTTCCAGTGCATTGGAATACCCTCAAGTTATAAATGTGCTGTTTATTTGCAGGCCAGACGATGAAAACTCAAGCTTGATTAAATTGCTTAAACCAGGGGTAGTCAACAGGTTGCACTCCAGATGTTGTTGTTTTTTGGAGTCCAACTTCCATGATCTCAGAACACAGGCTATACAAGCTGAGGGTGAACCAGAATTGTAGCCCAACAGCAACATTTGAAGGTCACTACATGGGCAAGCCCTGAATCAAAACACACAAGCCTGCCATTTTGTATATGCATTCTGCTGTGCCGAGGTGCCTATGTGGAGTTCAAAGGTTACACTGTTTATTACAGCATAATAAACAGTTAACAGCACAATCCTATGCAAGGTCCCATTTTGTATAATAGGACATATTCCCAGATGAGTGCATGCAGTCTTCAAATGTTTATTAACTTAGCCTTTTGACTTGAAAGAAGGGGGGAAAGCACTTCACACAACAGCAAGCAGGGTCAGAAGGTATCCTGTAAAGATGTAAATGTTCTTTGGGCACCATGATAATCATTCAGTATACAAAGCAGCCACAGACAGCCATGTAGGAGAAGTCTATCAATAATCCTGATGGCTGTTAAGTCTAACAACATTGCATAGGATAGGGACCTTGTGACTCTCCAAATGTTGTTGGATGCTGACTCTAATCAGCCTGAGCCAATGAGACCAGTAGCCAGGGATGATCCCTGCATTGCAGGGGGTTGGACTAGATGACCCTCGGTGTCCCTTCCAACTCTATGATTCTGTGATGGGTCTTGTTGTTCAGCAGCATCTGGAGGGACACATGGGGTCCTTATCCCTAGTGTAGGGTTAGGTGTGATGGCAGGTGTTCAGACCTTTTAAGCAAGGGATTCACTGGCAATTATTCAGGATTAGCAGCACTGTGTTTATCTGAGGGGCAAAGAAAACTAATTCAGTCTGAGGTGATAATAATAATAATAATTTATTTTTTTATACCCCACCCATCTGGCTGGGTTTCCCCAGCCACTCTGGGCGGCTTCCAACAAAATATTAAAATACAGTAAAGCATCAAACATTAAAAGCTTCCCTAAACAGGGCTGCCTTCAGATGTCTTCTAAAAGTCTGGTAGTTGTTGTTTTCCTTGACATGTGGTGGGAGGGCGTTCCACAGGGCGGGTGCCACTACTGAGAAGCCCCTCTGCCTGGTTCTCTGTAACTTGGCTTCTCACAGTGAGGGAACCGCCAGAAGGCCCTCGGCGCTGGACCTCAGTGTCTGGGCAGAACGATGGGGGTGGAGATGCTCCTTCAGGTATCTTGGGCCGAGGCCGTTTAGGGCTTTAAAGGTCATCACCAACACTTTGAATTGTGCTCGGAAACGTACTGGGAACCAATGTAGGTCTTTCAGGACTGGTGTTATGTGGTCTCGGTGGCCGCTCCCAATTACCAGTCTAGCTGCCGCATTCTGGATTAGTTGTAGTTTCTGGGTCACCTTCAAAGGTAGCCCCACATAAAGCGCATTGCAGTAGTCCATCTCATTCCTTTTGCCCTCGTGCCTCAGTGTCTTCCAAGTATCAACCAGAAGTGGTTCACTGGGTGGGGCAGAGGCATGTTCCCTGTAGGGGGGGTCGTTGTTGCATACCAGGAGAGAGGGGGCAATGCAGCGGGGCAGTCAGCGCAGTGCAAGCGCTTCTATCAAAGTCTTCTTCTACAGTGGTAAGGGACACGGGTGGCGCTGTGGGTTAAACCACAGAGCCTTGGGCTTGCCGATCAGAAGGTCGGTGGTTCGAATCCCCACGACAGGGTGAGCTCCCATTGCTTGGTCCCTGCTCCTGCCAACCTAGCAGTTCGAAAGCACGTCAAAGTGCAAGTAGATAAATAGGTACCACTCCAGCAGGAAGGTAAACGGCGTTTCCATGTGCTGCTCTGGTTCACCAGAAGCGGCTTAGTCATGCTGGCCACATGATCCGAATGCTGTATGCAGGCTCCCTCGGCCAATAAAGTGAGATGATCACGGCAACCCCAGAGTTGTCCGGGACTGGACCTAATGGTCAGGGGTCCCTTTACCTTTACCTTTACAGTGGTAAATCAAAGTGTTTCTTGCTTTCGTCCCTTTTGGTGGCATATTCCACTGGCGGTTTATTAGGTTTATAGAATACTGTTCAAAGCTGTGAGACAGATAGAAGTGGGTGTAAACATGGGCCTTTTGGAGCATTCCTCCTTTAGCCCCTGGCAAAGTTCAGCACAGAGATGCACAGCTTGCTTCTGTGGATGTTGCCTCCATTTGTACAAGTGGGAGAGAACATTTAAAGAAAAGGGAAACAGAACGACTAGAGAGATAATGGACGTATTACACCAAATTTGACATTTGTAGATGTGACCTGCACTCTCATTCCATTAACATACAGAGGTGAGCTTGAATGCCTGTTAAATACATCTTTCTCGAGCAGAGCTGCCGTTCGGTTGGGTAAAACTCCCAACGATGTTTGACATGTTATAAGCAATGCCGCTGGAGTATATTTAATAATAATTATATAATGACTGAAATGCTGGACCTGTGTTCCTGTTGTGTCATCTCCTTTTTCTTTCAGGAGAACAGAATTGAAATGTCTGTCAAAATATTCTTAGTCAAAATTTCTTGCTTGCTTGAAGGCAGTAAGATGACAGAGATTTCATTTCTGTGTCCTTTATTTGACCCCGTTCCATGTGTGTGCTGTGACTTTGGAGGGGGGGCAAGATACCACTGCGGCATTCTTTAATTATTATTTAAGAAGTGCTGCTTGAAACCTCTCCTACACTGACCTGTGCCAACTATGTGTGAAAGGGTGAAATGCAACCTTTTTTGCAAGTTAGGAAATTAGACTTCAGCCTCTCAGATCGCTAACTATGATCTCATTTAAAACTGTTGTCTTACCTTCCTTGCTTTAGATTTCTCTCTCTTTTTTTCTTTCAAAAAAAAAAAAAAAAAACCCAGGAGTCTTCACACTCCAAAGCAAAAGCTTGAATTTTCTTTCTAAATATACAAAACACTTCCAGTTCAGTGAGTCATTTGGTCATAGGGAAATGAGGTGCTAATTACCAAAACGATAAAAATAGGTGATTTTCTTTTTTAAATAACGAAAACCAAAAAAACACTACAGTAGTTAAGAAGAAAGCACTCAATCTGCTAAATCTATGCATTTTTACAAGTTAATGAAGCAGAACGAGTTTTTGCATGGAAAGATTCAGACATATATGGTAGTGATTGCTATGCTTCAGCTCTGGGGCATGACGAGATATTTCTAGTGGACGAACATTGCAACGGCCCTGTAATATTCTACTGCTTGAGCCAGTAAACTTGATATAACCTTGCTCAGAGCTCTGGCACTCTTTAATAGTTCCCTCGTGTATAGCTTATGAAATTTCATTGTTTCATTAACTGCCAGAGATGATCATTTCATTTCTTAGTGTGAATTCTTTTCATTATCAGCATAATCTAAGTCTGGCTTCTACTTTAAAATGAAAAGCACAGATTGCAGGTTGGGGGAGGCATCAGCCAGGATCAGGTGCTCTTCAGACATGTCAGTGGGATGCTTATCAGTGATTGGGGGAGCATTTAAGTGATCCAATCATGTGAGTGGGTGGAGATAAGGAATAAGGATGTGGATGGTATATACTGAATTCAGTTTTCACTGAAAGACACACCTAACTAATCTGCATTTTCTGAAACAACGCACCAGCTGAAATGCAGCCATTGTTCATAATATGCACTTCTCTGAATTTTTCAACACATTTCAAGTAATTTGTACAAAAATTCATATGTTGCGGTAAAGTGGTGCATTAAAAATGCACACATTAGTGAAAATGACATAGAAGCATTATGCTAGGGAAAATTGCTTTGCAAAAGTGCGTGCAAACATGCATACATGTATAAATGCTACAGAATTTTCAAGACGGCCTCCTCTTAAAAGTAAATACATTGCAAACTGATGCGGTCATGGGAAGAATTGAACTTAATAATGGAAAAATGAGAAAAAATGACAGTCATCCATTCCTCCTCAGGAGTAAAAGGTAAAGGGACCCCTGACCGTTAGGTCCAGTCGCGGACAACTCTGGGGTTGCGGTGCTCATCTCTCTTTACTGCCGAGGGAGCCAGTGTACAGCTTCCGGGTCATGTGGCCAGCATGACTAAGCCGCTTCTGGCGAACCAGAGCAGCACACGGAAACGCCATTTACCTTCCCGCTGGAGCAGTACCTATTTTGCACTTTGCACTACTTGCACTTTGACGTCCTTTCGAACTGTTAGGTTCAGGAGTAGGACCAAGAAAAAAGGCATCAGCCCTAAATAAATTTCATTTATTGTATCACTGAGCAATTTTTCAAATTATTATTTTGGAGGAGGCAGTATTTCATAACTGTTCAAAATCCTTATTGCTACATTCTGGTTCTTACAACTGCATTCCTCCTCATTGCTCACCTGTCTGCCTGGGCCATGTTTTTCCAGGAGTTTGCTGCTGCTGTACTGCTTTGCGCCCTCGCTACAAACGCCTGGTGGATAACATCTTCCCTGAAGACCCAAAAGTAAGTAAAGGAAACGTCAAGCCACGTGCCTCGATTTGTTCCTGTGCTCAGGACCTGCTTGTCGGTTTCCAGACAAGTGTCTGGTTGGCTACCACGAGAACAGGATGCTCGACTAGATGGGCCTGATCCAGCAGACTCTTCTTGCATGTGAAAGGTTCCAAGTTCAGTTCTGGGGAACTTCAGGCTATTGGTTTCCATCTGTCTCTAGAGACCATGGAGCGCAACTCCGGGAATGAAGTCAAACCACTGGAGAGTCACAGCGCCTGCTGTGGCAGCAGAAACCGGTAACTCGTAACTGCTGCCTCCCACATTAATTTTGCTGTGTTAGGAGTACCAAAGTGACTTCTCCAGGGCTGTATGGAGGTCTTGTGTTGATCAGATGACAAGACCCCTGTAGGAAAAACGAGGGTGACAGGAGGTTGGATGCAAGTGAGCTGTGCAGGAGCCAGCTAGCAAGCAAGCTCCAAAACAAGCTGCTGGCTAGCTCTGCAGAGGCTCCTTTTATTAGCAGAAGTCAACACTTGGAAACAGTAGTGAAACCACTTTTATATGCCTGTTGTCTTTGTCCATGGAGTTTTCTTGGCAGGGATACTGGAGTGGCTTGCCAGTTCCTGCTCCAGGTAGATCATGTTTGGTCAAAACTCTCCACTATGACCTGTCCATCTTCGGTGGCCCTGCACAGCATAGCTCATAGCTTCTCTGAGTTATTCAAGCCCCTTCGCCACGTCAAGGCAGTGATCAGCCCTGAGTGCTCACTGGAAGGAAAGATCCTGAAGCTGAGGCTCCAATACTTTGGCCACCTCATGAGAAGAGAAGACTCCCTGGAAAAGAGCCTGACGTTGGGAAAGATGGAGGGTGCACAAGGAGAAGGGGACGACAGAGGATGAGTTGGTTGGACAGTGTTCTCGAAGCTACCAGCTTGAGTTTGACCAAACTGCGGGAGGCAGTGGAAGACAGGAGTGCCTGGCGTGCTCTGGTCCATGGGGTCACGAAAAGACGGACACAACTAAACAACTAAACGACTAAACAACAACAAGTGAAACCACTCTGAACATGACGTATTTCCATCTAAGCACATTTCCAGCATTAGCAGATACACGCGTTAGGAGGTGTTTCCCTAAAATGTCCCCCGATACTTGATTACGTCTGCATCCCTGGTCATGCTCCAGCCAAGCCTTATGTCTAGCAACCAAATCTATGAGAGGGCAAACGGTCAGGGGAAAAACCCTGTTTTCTAGCCAAGAAGGCAAAAGATCAGGGAGTGTGGGCGCAATGCTCCTTGGCACATCGTTGCATGCCTGGTGTGAGGTTTGCCTCAGCACAAGTGGAGCGTCACCTCCACAACCCCCCCCCTCGGCCTTGTTGACGTGGTGCAAAGGAAAGCAGAGCAATACCCTTGGCACCAGCTTGGCTGCAGGAGATACCAGAAGAAGGCATACCAGACTTCATCCAACCCTCTCAGGGACTCCACACCAAATCTGTGTAGGGTTTGCTCCTTAGTCTTTTCTTCTCCCAAAGATGCCCCACCAAACAGCAGAGGACCAGAGTTTTCTTTCTCCTAGATGGGCCACCTTCCCAGGTTGACCAGCCCCATCTGCCCTTCACCTCACTGTACAGCACATGTAGAAACCACCTCCTTGACCATATGACCCACCCTTGATCTTCTCAGTCCACTGGAGCCTGTCTTCACATGCAGGGGAAATCCCTAACTCGCTGAGGGTTTGAAACCCATCGGCTACCCTCACCAGGGCACCCTCCAGGATTTCAAATGTGTTGCCTCTCCCAGTCCTACCTAGAGATATCGGGGAGTGAACCAGGGACCTTCTGCCTGCAAAAGGCAGATGCTCTACCACTGAGCTGTGGGAACCAGTTCCAAATAAGATGCAGCTATTCAGGTGTCCAGCTCTTCAAGCTATTATCCCTCTGAATTTAAATATTGCCTCCAGCTAATGGATCAGCAACATTCCAGTACATTTAGGTTTAGTCCTTTGGGATATTGTAATTCTAATTATTTTTTTCCTTGTCTTGCTAATAACTCATTCATTTTTTAAAATTAAGTGAAGTGTGCTGATAATTTGCATACCTTGCCTCTCCACAATTTAATTTTGCCCTGTGGGAATAATTTCAAGATTATTGTTGTTATTTTTTTAAATAAGTACTTTGACTTGAATTCTTAATTCTCTGTGAAAGAATTTGAAATGCTCTGCCAAACATAATTTGCAAAAAGAAAAGAAGCACTATTTATTTATATCCAAGTAGCTCAAGATGGTGCTCCCTTGTCCTTCCCATCCCCAGCTTTTCCTCACAACAACCCTGTGAGGTAGCATAAGTGGAAAGATGGTAACTGGCCCAAGGTCAGCCAGTGGGGTTGAGATGTGCAATCTGAAACTCGCTCTACTCACTCCTGACACTCTGGCCATGTTGCCACAGCTGGTCCTCTAGTAGATGTTTGGTGGAGGGGTGAGAGCCAAAATTTAGCACCCAGAATTCCTGCTTCTCTCCCCTTCCTATAATGTTCTAGAAAACAGGCCTTCAGTGGCCAGTGTCTACACCAGTGCTTCCCAAACTTGGGTCTCCAGCCTTTTTTTGGACTACAACTCCCATCATTCCTAGCTAGCAGAACCAGTAGTCATGGATGATGGGAATTGTAGTCTAAAAACAGCCAGAGATCCAAGTTTTGGAAACACTGGTCTACATTATTGACTCATTTATTTTATGATATTCATATCCTTACTTTCTTCCATCATGCGACCTAAGATGGCATGTACAGTCATAACTTGGATCCCAAATGCCTTGTGAATTGAACATTTTGGCTCCCGAACCCCATAAACCTGGAAATGAGTGTTCCTGTTTGCAAACGTTCTTTGGAACCCGAACGTCCTGCAGCCAATCGGAAGCCGCGCCTTGGTTTCCAAACGTTTTAGAAGTCGAACGGACTTCCGGAACGGATCCGGTTCGACTTCCGAGCTACCACTGTACATTATTCCCAGACCACCCATCCAAACACTCACCAGACCTGGACCTGCTTAGCTTCAACAAGGAGGTGGCCTTGTATGCCTTTGGTCCATTCCTCAGGACACTATCTTCACCACGTCAATATCTGGCCATAGTATCCAAAGTGCAAATCATAAGTGATTTCTGTCACTGAGGAAAATAGAAAAACATTGACTGGTGATTCTTCTTATGATTAGGATGGGCTTGTCAAAGCTGATATGGAGAAGCTGACTTTTTACGCCGTTTCTGCACCTGAGAAGCTCGATCGAATTGGTGCTTACTTAGCAGAGCGACTGAGCCGGGATGTTGTCAGACACCGTTACGGGTAAGCTTCTTACTCGTTAATGCTGATGTTATCTTCCCACCAGTGATTCTTTCAACTTCCCCCCATAATCTGGGCTAGAACCACGGATGTTAGATGGTGGAGAGGGTGTCTGTGACTCAGGTTGAGCGGCAGTTAAAACCAGTGGGAACTTTTTGCAGGAACTAGCTGTTATCAAGGGACACGGGTGGCGCTGTGGGTTAATCCACAGAGCCTAGGACTTGCCAATCAGAAGGTCGGTGGTTCGAATCCCCGCGATGGGGTGAGCTCCCATTGCTCGGTCCCTGCTCTTGCCAACCTAGCAGTTCGAAAGCACGTCAAAGTGCAAGTAGATAAATAGGTACCGCTCCGGCGGGAAGGTAAACGGCATTTCCGTGCACTGCTCTGGTTCACCAGAAGCAGCTTAGTCATGCTGGCCACATGACCTGGAAGATGTACGCCGGCTCCCTCGGCCAATAAAGCGAGATGAGTGCCGCAACCCTAGAGTCGGTCACGACTGGACCTAATGGTCAGGGGCCCCTTTACCTTTATCTTTAACCTGATATCAGAAGCCTGTCCTCGGAGGAACAAAAGCTTTGTAGGGCTAGAAGTTTTCATTTTCCTTTGTCTTACGCCAAACCTACACATTGGGTGTCCAGCTGTCGTTTCAGCATGGCAACACTCATTACGATCCACTTGACACAGTGATCACGCATCTAAGAATCTGAACTGGGCAGCGTTCAAAGCGTGGATGCGGTCAGGGAGAAAATGAGATGGTTTCATTTCACATTAGGCCAGGCTTGAAATTAGCCTGCGTTCCATTCACCATCTTTATAACTGTTCAGCAATGTGCTTCCGAGCTTGAATGATTGCATTCACATTTAGATGTAATTGCGAGCCATTATCAGTTGTTGCTGTGAAAAGGACAGTGTTTTATATAAGTGACCTCAAGAACATATTACTCCTGAAGTGAGGTGAAGTTGAGTTAGGTGACATCCCACCTTGTTTGCAATAGGTCTGGACCCGTCCTGCTTCTTATGGGCCTGATTCCGTCTTCTAGCCTTGCCCAGGATAAAGCTATTTGTGGAGCTGGGAGTGGCAGAGGGTTCCTCTTTCTTCCAAGGCCGAAGCCCAACAGAGGCTTTGCCAGCCTCTCCTCTTTCCACAAACAGCTCTGGTCCCGGTCAAAGGATTTTTCAAAATGTGGGTGTAGCCCTACACAGCGTAGTATCCTGTGTACATCCATTGAAAAGAATTCTAAAAAGAAGGCTGGTGCTGTGGGTTAAACCACAGAGCCTAGGACTCTCAAGCCTAGGAATCAGAAGGTTGGCGGTTCGAATCCCCACGACGGGGTGAGCTGCCGTTGCTTGGTCCCTGCTCCTGCCAACCAACCTAGCAGTTTGAAAGCTTATCAAAGTGCAAGTAGATAAATAGGTACTGCTCCGGCGGGGAGGTAAACAGCGTTTCCGTGCACTGCTCTGGTTCACCAGAAGCGGCTTAGTCATGCTGGCCACATGACCCAGAAGCTGTATGCCAGCTCCCTCGGGCAATAAAGCGAGATGAGCGCCGCAACCCCAGAGTCGTCCGCGACTGGACCTAATGGTCAGGGGTTCCCTTTACCTCCTATATACCTTAAAGTTACAAAGTTATTCCGATGAACCGGTTAAATAGAAACTGTTGCAGGAGAGTAAGAGCCAAAGGCAGCATGGCTCCCAGCAGAGCCAACAGATTGGGCCTGGTGGAATGGCATACAATTGGACTGGAAGGCTGGCTTTGTTGAAAGACCCAGCCTCTCTTAGGAGGGGGGCAAAAAGGTTTGAAATACTGCTTTATAAGCTATTCCAAACCAGGTTTCCTCCTCCCTCTTTCTCTGGAGCTTAAAACACAGATACAGCAGCCATCAAGAACGAGGGTGCTAGGAATGTAACTAAGCCTAGCGTGGAAGGAGGCTCCATGGAATGCAGCAGGGCTTCCTTTCAAATAAATATGCATAAGAACAGACAAATATAGCTTATTTGGTTTCCTGAGTGCATTTGCTGCCTGACACCTGTGGATCTTTGCTTGCCTGTTCTCTCAGATACGTTTTAATCGCCATGGAAGCCCTGGACCAGCTTCTGATGGCCTGCCGCTCACAGAGCATCAAACCATTTGTCGAGAGCTTCCTTCATATGGTAGCTAAGCTGCTGGAGTCTGGAGAGCCAAAGCTGCAAGTTCTGGGGACCAATTCAGTGAGTAAACCGAAGTTCAGCTGAGCAGGGACCGAAGGAGCAGCGTAAACACTTTCAGTTCCTCTTTTGATGGCTGTAACGAAAGGGGGAAGCATCCTTAAGTTTTGATATCCCTTAGCAGGCAGGCAGAGATGACTAAGGATGATGGAGAACTCCAATGGAGTTCACATTTAAAAGTGAACTTACCTAATTTCAAAACAGTACACGAACAGTACACCCAGCCCTTCTCTGAAATTTGCACTTCTCTGAATTTTGCAGCACTTAAGTTATGTGTGCAAAAATACATATATACGGGTAAAGTACGTTTCCGAGCACAATTCAAAGTGTTGGTGCTGGCCTTTAAAGCCCTAAACGGCCTCGGCCCAGTATATCTGAAGGATCGTCTCCACTCCCATTGTTCTGCCCAGACACTGAGGTCCAGTGCCGAGGGCCTTCTGGCGGTTCCCTCACTGCGAGAAGCAAAGCTACAGGGAACCAGGCAGAGTGCCTTTTCGGTGGTGGTGCCCGCCCTGTGGAACGTCCTCCCATCTATCTGAATTTTAGAAGACATCTGAAGGCAGCCCTGTTCAGGGAAGTTTTTAATGTGTGACATTTTGATGTATTTTTAATCTTTGTTGGAAGCTGCCCCGAGTGGCTGGGAAACCCAGCCAGATGGGCGGGGTACAAATAATAAATTATTATTATAAAGTGTGCATATAAATGAATATATTGCTGAAGATAACATACGTATTAAAGGAAATTACTTTGTATATCAGGCAAAATTTCACACAAATATGTGTACATTAGGAGAATATAAGATGAGCCAGTGGCCCATCTATTCCAGCATCCTGTTCTCACACTGGTCCCCCAGATCCCTGTGGGAAATTTGTGGAAGCAGAGCATAGCCATCATAACTCCATGAATTTGCCCAATCATCTTTTAAAGCCATCCGAATTGGTGGCTTTCCCTAGGTCTTGTGGGAGGGAGTTCCACAGTTCAACTATGAACAAATAATTTCTTTTATCTGTCTTTAATCCTCCAACATTCATCTTTATTGGATGGCCACACAATCTAGTGTTTTGAGAGAGGGAGAAGAACTTTTTCTCTCTCTAATTATGCCCTACATAATTTTATACATCACTGTCATGTCACCTCTTGCTCTTGTTTTCTCTAAACTTTAAAAAGTCCTTAGTGCTGCAGCCTTATCTTACAGGGGAGTTGCTCTATCTCCTTAATAATTTTGGCTGCCTTTTTTCTGAGAAATTAGCACTGAAAGGCTGGTGAATTTCCATGAGAACTGAACTTTAGGCTGAAAAAAATGAGTACCTGAGAGAAGCCAAATTTGCCAATCCCTATTTCAGGTGAACTTTTGTTCATTGAAGAACATTGAAGAAATGTCTGTCCCTCAAATATGTTGGATATAATACGTGCATTAAACACATCATAGTACCTCCCTAACTCTAGCAAATGTTGAAAATGGATGTATTTTGAGTTTCATTCTCCTCAGGTGATATGATGTAGTTCTAAAATCTGTGCAAGCCTTTTCCATAGCAACACAAAAGATTCTACAGTCATAAGGAGGAAAGAGCTATTCTGAGATATCATAAATTATTTTCAATTTCTAACTTTTCAGGTGAATCAGGTTTCAAATTGGCCTCGTGCCTTGGCTACAGCAGAAGGTACATTCACTGGAAATAAAGTAAACTTGATATTTCTAAGAATGTGCGCAGAGATAATTTGCTCCCTGAAAGTAGAACCTTGCCTGGATATTTATGGAAAGGCTGAATTTAACGTGGTGACTTTCAAAGCGAAGTTTTCACGTCTGAACTTCAAGATTTTAGGGGGCTGGTAAAACAAAGTTCACACAGATCTGGCTGCCCTGTGCCTGTAGCAAAGTTAAGAAAAACAAGTTTGTTAGCTGCCTCTGATTAAGTGCACATCCAAGTTGATCTTGGTCTTTCAGTGTAACACCACAAGGGACGTACTCTTTAAGCCAGGAAAGTAGGCAATAGACTGTTATCTCTTTCAAGTATTACCTCTGACCATAATCCAATCTTGTATTCTCTTCCTTCTGATTTCCCTAGTTTGTTAAATTTGCAAACATTGAGGAAGATACTCCTTCATACCACAGGCGCTATGACTTCTTTGTTTCCCAGTTCAGTGCCATGTGTCATTCTTACCACGAGGATCCGGAAGTACAAAATGAGTAAGTAACCAGATATGCATACAGGGCCAGATTTAGGTTGGATGAGGCCCTAAGCTACTGAAGGGAATGGGGCCCTTTATATATCCAGCTGCCCTTTGTCAACAACAAATTGTCGCTGTTTTTGTGTGTGTTGAATATATGCTATATGGTGATTTATGGACATAATAGGTATCTCAAGCCATTTGCCCATGTTGCCATGCAACCAGTCCATGCAGAATGTAGGCACCATATATATAGAAATGAGCAAACCAGTGATATTTTAGGGAGCAGGCTAGCAGGCGGGGCCCATTACTTACATCACAGGAACCTACACAACACAAAACACTGTTGCTGTATGTAGGTTTTGTTTTATTAGTTTTTTATCTTATCTTTTGGAAATGTACATCCAGGTTTTTTTTTCCTTTACATTTTTTTGGCGGGCCCCCAAGAGAGTGGCTCCTAAGCTATATTGGGCCAGTGTGGTGTAGTGGTTAAGAGCGATAGACTCGTAATCTGGTGAACCAAGTTCGCGTCTCCGCTCCTCCACATGCAGCTGCTGGGTGACCTTGGGCCAGTCACACTTCTTTGAAGTCTCTCAGCCCCACACACCTCACAGAGTGTTTGTTGTGGGGGAGGAAGGGAAAGGAGGATGTTAGCCGCTTTGAGACTCCTTAGGATAGTGATAAAGCAGGATATTGAATCCAAACTCCTCCTCCTCCTCCTATAGCTTGTTTACCTTATACGTAAATCTGGCACTCTGCATATTTGCTTCAAGTCCTCTTCCTTGGGCCAGTTCTGGCATCCTGGCTTGTTCACTTCTTCCCACTCACAGGGAGGTCTAAAATGAGCATCTATTTGCAGGATTGTAAACAGCTTTGCAGCCCAAAGCTAATAAAATGGTGTGCAATGAGATACAACCGATTACTGACTCAGTAAACGAAAAGCAATAAATTCGTTGCTGCGATGGTACAATTAATACTCCATAAGATGATTGGGCTACATACCAGGGAAAAAAACCTTCTCAAAGAAGCTGCCTAAATATTAGGATGCTAAATTCCTGCCTAATTTCAGCTGGTAACTAATTCAAGAGGGCAAGAACTGCAACATAAAAAGGCCAATTTTCTGGTAATATTCAGCCGTCCTCTGGTGTACACAATGACTCTTGTCAATGCCCCATCTGAGGAGCAGAGTTTCTGGGCAGGGAATTTAAGGCGGTCCCTTAAATTCTCAGATATTTTTCATTGAAGCTCTAGACTTGCCAGGAGTATGTTTCTTAACTGAGATTGTATCCTTGTCAAAACAGCTGGCTGACTGTTGTACTCGCTTCTCCTTAGAGGAGAGGAGTCAGAAGCTAAATTGCCTTGAAAATTTCCGTGAACTGCTTTCATTTGAAGCCTCTACTCGAGATCAACTGAGGGCTTGTCAGAGGAGAAGGGGGGAGCCCAGGTTTTTCTGCTCCTTCCCCACAGGAAATGAGTCACCAGCCTGCCCCGCAATGTCCCTTGTTGTCAGTCTGATTCACATGACCTCAGTTCATCCCTAAATGTTTTTCATGTTGCAGTCAAAGTTAGCATTGCCCTGACAGAGCAGATGCTGTCCAAAATGGCCGCCTGATAGCCTGGTTCCCCCCACTTTTGCCTCTCTAGTGCAATGTATGTCATGATTATTACTTTTTTGTGGCACCAGAATATATATATATATATATATATTGTGAAGTTGTGGCTCTCTGTCCGTGTTCAAAATGGTTGCCCCATAGTCTGAAATGATACTATCCACTCTTCCGTAGCCACCTCAGCATTCTCACCATTTAATTCTGCAGTGTGCATATTCCAGGCTGTCAAGATTACATAGGAGGAGGGGGAAATCTCAAACCTATGTTTTGCTACCATTGCACCCGCCTTAAATGGGTCTTTATCACCAAGCTGAGACACCTTTTTACAGACCCTTGCCAGTGTCCCTATTTTCCAGGGACAGTCCTGTATTTACAGAAGCTGTCCCGGTTTCTGATTTGATCCCAGAATATCCCACTTTTCCTTGGGACGTCCCTGTTTTCATCAGAGAAATGTTGGAGGGTATAGAGTTATGTGAGCCCCGAGCCAAGGAGATAAGTAACTATACAACCTTTAGAAGACATGTGAAGGCAGTCCTGTATAGAGAAGCTTTTTAATCATGGGTAGGGAAACTAAGGCCCGGGGGC
This sequence comes from Podarcis cretensis, assembly GCF_951804945.1. Lineage (NCBI taxonomy): Eukaryota > Metazoa > Chordata > Lepidosauria > Squamata > Lacertidae > Podarcis > Podarcis cretensis. The sequence continues at coordinate 82,829,417 of NC_137176.1, forward strand.
TGGATCCGGCCCAATCGCCTTCTAAATCTGGTCCGCGGACGGTCCAGGAATCAGCGTGTTTTTACATGAGGAGAATGTGCCTTTTTATTTAAAATGCACCTCTGGGTTATTTGTGGAGCATAGGAATTTGTTCATTTTTTTTCTTTCAAAATATAGTCTGGCCCCCCACAAGGTCTGAGGGACAGTGGACCGGCCCCCTGCTGAAAAAGTTTGCTGACCCCTGTTTTTAATCTTTAATGTTTTGTTATGTTTTTATATGATGGAAGTTGCCCAGAGTGGCCGGGGCAACCCAATCAGATGGGCAGCATATTATTATTATTATTATTATTATTATTATTATTATTATTGAATAGGATGTACCCATTTTCATGGGAGAAATGTTGGAGGATATGTTTTTATCACAAATAGTTTGTTTCTTGAAGGAAGCAATCTATGTAAGCATATTGCATTCTGCCTCGGTCCTGTTTCCGATCTCGCGTTCGAGATGGCTGGAGCTGCAGCACAGATTATTCCAGAAAGTTCTGACAGATTTTCAGGTGCTCCCCACCCTTCTGTCAGCTGCAGGGGCCTAGGCGTCCTCACTCAATTCGTTTCTGATTCAAATAGTCTCCAGTGTCAGCCTTCCATCCAAAACACTGTTTCTATTCATAAACATTCATCTTACGGCAATCTCTTTTCCTAAAATAAACTGCTGTGGGTCATGTGTCGGCGTTTTTAATCTCCGGAGCTAGAATTCTGAATGTAGCTTTGGAAAGCAGACGTTGTTAAGGGTACATGCAGTTATAAAATACCTCAAACAGCAGTGTACGGACTTACCGCTGAGGAAATTCGCAAATGAATAAAGTAAGATGGATTATGTATGTTTCACCCTGCAGTTTGCTCACGTCCTTCTAATGACTTGCGCGCAAATAATTTTTGCATCTCAATTTTAAGATAATGTATCATATGAAACCTCAAACAACAGAGAGTCTTATGGCGCCTTTAGAGATCAAGGCTTGCAGCCAGCTAAGTCCTACACAGAGTAGAACCATCGATATTAAAGAAATTCTTCCTGTTCATTAATTTTAGTCTATCTATGAGGCTACGGTGTTAACAAATGAATGGGACTCTAGTCTTTAAAATGCCACAATATTCTTTGCTGCTTTTGCTGCAGTGGGAAATGTGCTCAGCTAGAAGGACTATTTTGGATTTATTTGAATGGATGATTTACCATCCTATTTATTTTATATTTTAAATGTATATCTGTGAAATGGATCTTGCAAAAAAAAAAAGGCAAAATTAAGTAGCTGTGCACAAATGTTAGAAGAGAAAACTGAAATATGGTTTGTGTGCCTGTACAATGAAGTTGTTCCTCTGGTCTTTAGCTCCCTCTAGTGAAAATATGGGTGGTTTTTTTTTTTTTTTTTGCACAAAAGAAAGGTAAGAAGGATCTTTCTGAGGCCTTGTTTACAGTACCTAAGTTCAGTAGCTCACATGAATTGCACTGAGGCAGGCCTAAATTCAAAGGAATCAATTCTTCGGCGATCTGCCTTCTTTATGGTCCAGCTCTCGCTTCCATACATCACTACTGGGAAAACCATAGCTTTTACTATACGGACCTTTGTTGGCAAGGTGATGTCTCTACTTTTTAAGATGCTGTCTAGGTTTGTCATTGCTTTCCTCCCAAGAAGCAGGCGTCTCTTAATTTCGTGGCTGCTGTCACCATCTGCAGTGATCATGGAGCACAAGAAAGTAAAATCTCTCACTGCCTCCATTTCTTCTCCTTCTATTTGCCAGGAGGTGATGGGACCAGTGGCCATGATCTTCGTATAGTAAAAGGTCCGTATAGTAAAAGCTATGGTTTTCCCAGTAGTGATGTATGGAAGCGAGAGCTGGACCATAAAGAAGGCAGATCGCCGAAGAATTGATTCCTTTGAATTATGGTGCTGGAGGAGACTCTTGAGAGTCCCATGGACTGCAAGAAGAACAAACCGATCCATTCTTAAGGAAATCAGCCCTGAGTGCTCACTGGAAGGACAGATCCTGAAGCTGAGGCTCCAATACTTTGGCCACCTCATGAGAAGAGAAGACTCCCTGGAAAAGACCCTGATGTTGGGAAAGATGGAGGGCACAAGGAGAAGGGGACGACAGAGGACGAGATGGTTGGATAGTGTCTTCGAAGCTACAAACATGAGTCTGACCAAACTGCGGGAGGCAGTGGAAGACAGGAGGGCCTGGCGTGCTCTGGTCCATGGGGTCACGAAGAGTCGGACACGACTAAACGACTAAACAACAACAACAACAACAAGGCCTAAATGCCAATGCTTGTTTCTTACTAAATTTATACCTTGCTACCCTTACCTCAAATTCTGTCACGCTGAAAAATGGCTTGGAAGCAACATGACCTAAACAATCGCTTTCCCTTCATATGCATACCCAAACCTTACGATTCTCTTCAGAGGCCATACTTCAAATGTCCCTGACTAGAGAACCTTTTCGGTGGTATCTCCCTCACTGTTGGGCTAATCTCATCCAGCAGTTTTCTTCTCACCTTCCTGGGGGACCTTTTTAAACTTTCTAAATAAATTGTGCTCTTTTTGCTGATCAGAAGGTCGGCAGTTCGAATCCCCACGACGGGGTGAGCTCCCGTTGCTCGGTCCCAGCTCCTGCCAACCTAGCAGTTCGAAAGCACCTCAAAGTGCAAGAAGATAAATAGGTACCACTCCGGCGGGAAGCTAAACGGCGTTTCCATGCGCTGCTCTGGTTCGCCAGAAGCGGCTTAGTCATGCTGGCCACATGACTCGGAAGCTGTACGCCGGCTTCCTTGGTCAATAAAGCGAGATGAGCGCCGCAACCCCAGAGTCGGCCACGACTAGACCTAATGGTCAGGGGTACCTTTACCTTTACCTTTAACCTCATCTCTTAATCTTAACCATCTGCCCCTAATAACCGCCAGCACCCATCAAAACCACAACGCAGAGAATCAAAACCCTCCATCAGTCAGAACATGCCAGCAGAGACTCAAATCATTAATACCAGTAGAATGCGTAAATTACATTAAAACGGTGTTAAAACAGCATTTTAAAGCCTGGGAGAATAAAGGCCTCATACTAATGTGGGCACCTTTTTGAGGCTAGCATTCCACAGCTGGATGCTGGCGGCCATTTTCCTTGTTGCAAATTTTATCCTGAGGAGGCACATAGAGCAGGGCCTCCGTAAGTGATTGTAGGGGTCAGGTATGTATTTATGGTAAGAGAGAGTCCTTTAGCTGTTGGGGCCCCAATCTGTACAGGACTTTTTTAGTTCAAAACCAATACAGTGGTGCCTTGGTTTGCGAAGTTAATCCATTCCAGAAGTCCATTCTTAAACCAAAGCATTCTTAAACCAAGGCGTGCTTTCCCAAAGCAGTGGGGTACCCAATTTACAAATGGAATACACTCGACAGGAAGCGGAACATGTTCTGCTTCCAAGGCAAAGTTCACAAACCAAAACTCCTACTTTGGGTTTGCAGCGTTCTTAATCCAAATTGTTCATTAACTAAGCTGTTCTTAAACCAAGGTACCACTGTAATTTGGATTGGGCCCAGAAATGTATCAGGAGCCAATGAAGGCTCCAGAGAGGTAGTGGAATATGTTTGTACCACATAATGCTCATACCACATAAGGCAAATGCTACCAAAAAAAGGAGAGGTGAGGTCTCAATAACTATCCTGGCAGATCTTCCAGAGAGGCAGAGTCTAACACTCTTCTTAGCCTATATAAGGCTTCATTGGGCTCAAACTCATTGCTGAGGAAACATCTCAGATAGCTTCCTCAGCAGGGCCAAGTGGAGTTGTCCATGGTCCTGAATGCTTTCTGCCTGACACGGACTTTGATTTCTTTTTGTTTCCTCAGCAAACCTTATACTCCCATAGAACTTCCCCCAATGGCTATGACAACATTGTCTCATACTGAGTGTAAACAAACTGTGAAAAAAAGACTTATGAATTGAAAGGGGAGACGTTGTATGTACTTTCCCTTGTTTATTCGTTTGTTTTGTAGTATGGAAAAAAACTTTAATAAAAACCAGTTTTAAAAAGAAATAAAGAACAGGACCTGGTATAAGGTCACTTCCTGTTTTCCTACTGTACTAGTCTGAGGAAACTTGCAGAAGTTTATATTCAGGTTGCAGATAAAGTAAAAACGAATCCTAATGTAATGAATCCAGTAGACTGAAAAGCCACTAATAAAACACTTTTAAAAAGTGTGGGGAGTGTGCTCGTGGACTTGAATGAAGCTGCGGAAGAGCAAATCCTTATAATTATTTGCAGTCGGCCATAAAATTGTCAATGTGTAGCATTCGTTGCTAACTCAGAATGATAGCTCTCGTTTGGATCACGCAGCATGTATAAAATAAGGCTTGAACAAAGTCATTATAAATCCTCTTTTTCTTCACTGAGCGGGATTGCAACTGACAAGAAAGTTGCTCTTGGAGAATTTCAAGTAGGCAACTGAGCCCAGCAAGCACCGTATGTTCCCTTGCCTTTGAAATTACAATTTAAACTGACATTAAAGGTCTTCACTGGCTGATAATTCCACCCCACCCCACATGCGAGGTCCAATTACACTGAACTTTCTCACCTGTCAGTATGTGGTAGATTATCTCCCTTTCTGGAATCTCTTGACTCTGAATCTCCAAAGAACGGGCTTGTCACTTACGAACAAGTTCTCATATTTCTTCAGGGGAAAATATGATTTTTTTGCACACATGACCCTTCTAGATCAGATGGTATTTTGCAAAGTTTCTCAGCATTGGGCATGGGACTGTTGCCCCTGCAGAGGTTGTTGGGACTCCCTGTTGTGACCATTGGGCCACGCTGCCTGGCGTGGATAGAAGTTGGAGTCCATCAGCACCCAGAGGGTTCTCCATCCCTGTCCCTAATAGCAGCTTACTTTAGTAAGCACCTTACTTTACTTTTGAGGGACGCGGGTGGCGCTGTGGGTTAAACCACAGAGCCTAGGACTTGCCAATAAGAAGGTCGGCAGTTCGAATCCCCGCAACAGGGTGAGCTCCCGTTGCTTGGTCCCTGCTTCTGCCAACCTAGCAGTTCAAAAGCACGTCAAAGTGCAAGTACAGTGGTGCCCCGCAAGACGAACGCCTCGCAAGATGGAAAACCCGCTAGACGAAAGGGTTTTCCGTTTTGGAGGCGCTTCGCAAAACGAATTTCCCTATGGGCTTGCTTCGCAAGACGAAAATGTCTTGCGAGTTCCTGCGGGGTTTTTTCCCTCCCCCCTTTTTCTAAGCCGCTAAGCCGCTTATCAGCTGATCCGCTAAGCCGATAAGCCGCTAAAAGCCGCTAATAGCGCTAATCTGCTAAGCCGTCAATGGGCTTGCTTCGCAAGACGAAAAAACTGCTAGACGAAGAGACTCGCGGAACGGATTAATTTTGTCTTGCGAGGCACCACTGTAGATAAATAGATACCACTGTGGAGGGAAGGTAAACGGTGTTTCCGTGCGCTGCTCTGGTTCACCAGAAGCGGCTTAGTCATGTTGGCCACATGACCCGGAAGTTGTACGCCAGCTCCCTCGGCCAATAAAGCGAGATGAGCGTCACAGCCCCAGAGTCGGCCACGACTAGACCTAATGGTCAGGGGTCCCTTTACCTTTTAGTGCTACTTCTGATACCCAAGCCTTCCTTGGAGATATGAGCAGATATCTAGCACCCTGTTCCTTCATCCCAGGCATCCCCAACCTACAGCTCTCCAGATGTTTTGGCCTACAACTCCCATGATCCCTAGCTAACAGGGCCAGTGACTAGGGATGATGGGAATTGTAGTCCAAAACATCTGGAGGGCCAAAGGTTGGGGGTGCCTGTGTTATCCTTTTGTGGTTTCTTTTCTGGAATCCAATTTAACAAATGGAATTCCTAAAATCAATTCTGTGTAATTTGCCACGGACTTCTTGCTCCTCCAGGTCATCTTTGCCTTCCCTGTGAATTGATAATGTGAATCTAAACCAAGGCAAGAAAGCAATCTGGATGTGTATTGTTTAACTCAGCGGTTCTCAACCTGTGGGTCCCCAGGTGTTGTTGGACTACAACTCCCATCATCCCTGAGCTCTGGCCTTGCTAGCTCAGAGTGATGGGAGTTGTAGTTCAACAACAACTGGGGACCCACAGGTTGAGAAATGCCCGAATTTGTGGGGGTGGGGGCACTAGGCACAAAGCCCTCCTGTGGGATTTTCGGCACTCCTCGACGCCGTCCCCGATTTGCGCCGCTGGTTGCAATGATCTTTAAAAGAAATAATTTGGACATGATTAATTGCACATACATCAAGGAAAAAGGGGAGTAAATACTGCTGACAGAAGAGATCTCTGATAACAAGACAACAATAAAATACGAGAAGAACGTCAAGATACGGTAATGACTGAGGGGGGAGGGGGGGAAAAACCTGCCTCTACCTTTTTATGTGATTTAACAAGAATCCCCCTCCCCTAATGAGTCAGAAATTAAGGACTTAAGCTGTGGATTTAAGGCTGTGTGGAGATAAACTTTCGATCCAAAGCAATGTTTCAAGATGAAGCTGGAAAGCTAAGAGTTTTGGAGTGACGCAGTCAGGAAAAAATGCCGTTCGCCATTTTGTGAGGCATTGTGGGAGCTCTTGGGTCTGGGAGGAGAAAGAGAGAAATAGAGTTGTTTACATATCGTGAATCAACTCCTCGGTGGGACTTAAGAGCGACAAATGCCAAAATTTACGATGGATAAAGTGATGTTATCTACGAAGGAGATATATGGAAACCATCTGGACTTAGTGAAGGAACGGGAAATCCACACAGGATTATTACACTTGCTATCGGCTTAAGGAGACTAACAGAAGAGATCGTAAAGGAAAAAGAGAAATTATACGAACAAGATATGATGTGGCAACACCAAGATAAGACTGGATAGAATTATGAACTTTGTTTGGACTGATTGGGACTGATTTGGACATTAACGCAGTAATAAGAAGATGATCTGAATTCCCCTTTGGATCTTGAAGTATGGGTTCCCCCAACAAAATTTAAAAATTTGGCTTTGTAATTCGGAATTTATATGATGTGATTTAATTTGATGTGATTGGCCAGTTAATAAAAATTATTTTAAAAAAAAGAGAGAGAAATGCTGGTTTAACTGGGGTATACCTGCAGCCCTAGTCACTGCTGAAGTTGCACACTATAATAGGTTTCATAGAACTGTTTGTATGATCCCATCAGTGGTACAGCTTTATCAGTGCACTGGCAGTGAAGCCTTGTTTGTTTGTTCATATATTTTATTTTTGGCCTCATATCCTGCCCGTCATCTCAATATTGTCCCCACTCCAGGGCAGGTAGCAGGGGATAGAATACAAATATTTAAAAAAACCAATTCCAATAAGAGTGTAATTAGCTAGTTCGCAGTATAACTGTCAAGGAATGCAGTCTTAAACAGCCTGTACTAAAAGACATGTCTTCAGCTGGTTCCTAAAACAGCATCATCTTGGCATCAGCTAACATGTTATGCAATAAATGCTCACAATGTGTTACTGTACTCTCTTGGCCACATTGTGCTGCAAGCTGTATGCATTTGTGCAGAGGATTACATCGAATCACAGAATTATCAAGTTGGAAGGAACCCCAAGGGCCATCTAGTCCAGGCATAGCCAACCTTTGGCCCTCCAGATGTTTTGGATTACAATCCCCATCATCCCTGACCACTGGTCCTGTTAGCTACGGATGATGGGAGTTGTGGTCCAAAAACATCTGGAGGGCTGAGTTTGAGGCAGGCTGGTGTATACATATTATCAGGAGGTCCATTCTGCAAATTGTAGGAACCAGGCCTTCAATGTGGTGGCACCTACTATTTTGACTTCCCAGCACCTGAGTGCAAGACAGGCATTCTCTGCTGACTTTTTGTGCTTACTGAGGACCTTCCTCTTCCAAGAAACCTTCTAAGTTATCTTTCTGTATTGGAATTTTAGAAAAGGTGTTTCTGTTGTTTTATTACTTGTTTGCTGCCCTTGGGCTCCTTTGGAAGGAAGGGAAGGAAGGGTCATAAATAGGCATGCCATATGTCAGGAAAATTCCTGACATGTCCTGGTTTCCAGTTGTCGTGGGTGAATTTTGACAGGGAGTGGAAACAGCTCAAAGAGCTTAAAATCACTATTTTGGGGTTTCCCCAAATTAGCTCCACAATTTTGGGGTCTTCCTCAAAAAAAGAAGAAGGGCTGAATAATTTTTTTGGTGCCAGGAATTTTTGCTTTTTGGAAGTATGGCAACCCTAGTAATAAATTCAATGCAAAAGTGATTGAATGAGCGGATCATATTGTTGTTAGCTTGGTGTAGTGGTTAAGAGCGGTAGTCTTGTAATCTGGGGAACCGGGTTCGCATCTCCGCTCCTCCACATGCAGCTGCTGGGTGACCTTGGGCCAGTCACACTTCTTTGAAGTCTCTCAGCCCCACTCACCTCACAGAGTGTTTGTTGTGGGGGAGAAAGGGAAAGGAGAATGTTAGCTGCTTTGAGACTCCTTAAAGGGAGTGAAAGGCGGGATATCAAATCCAAACTACTACTACTACTACTCTTCTTCTTCTTCTTCTTCTTCTTCTTCTTCTTCTTCTTCTTCTTCTTCTTCTTCTTCTTCTGTCTTCCTCTAGGATCCGAATTGCCGGAATCAGGGGCATCCAGGGTGTGGTTCGCAAGACTGTTAATGACGAGCTGCAGGCAACCATATGGGAGCCTCAGAACATGGACAAGATAGTGCCCTCCCTGCTGTTCAATATGCACAAGATTGAAGATGTCGACAGGTGTGTACATGCATGCTCGTTAAATCCTATTTAATTTATTTGAAAAATAAAAATGTATATACCACCAAATATCATGGTGGCATGGCCGGATTTAGGTTTGATGAGGCCCTAAGCTACTGAAGGTAATGGGGCCCTTTATATATCCATTCGTCAACAACAAATGGTTCGCTGTTTTTTGTGTTGAATATATGCTATATGGTAATTTATGGACCAAATAGGTATCTAAAGCCATTTGCGCATTTTGCCATGCAACCAGTCCATGCAGAATGTAGGCACCCTATATATAGAAATGAGCAAACCAATGATATTTTAGGGAGCAGGCTAGCAAGCAGGGCCCATTACTTACATCATAGGAGCCTCCACAACACAAAACACCATTGCTGTATGTAGGTTTTATTTTATTTTTATCATATATATTGGAAATGTACATCCAGGTGTTTTTCCCTTTAATTTTTTTGGGGGGCCCCAAGCGAGTGGGGCTCTAAGCTACAGCTTTTTTGGCTTATACGTAAATCTGGCACTGGTCAGAGATGATGGGAACTGTAGTCGAAAAACAGCTGGAGACTCAAGTTTGGGAAACCCTGATCTAAGATATAGCAGGTGGCAAACTGTGAAATGACTTCTTTGGTGATGGTTCCAGGCATGTCAATGGGACCCACATTTTTATCTTTACCGTGCCATGTAAAGCTGTTTTTCTTCTGCTTATTATTCTCCTGTACTCTTAAGATATTAATTGCTTTTAGCTCTGCAAGCGTTGTCAATATTTTTCTGGGCTTGCATTTTTATTCTGTTGAGTGTGTTTAATGTAAGCTGCCCTAAAAGCATGAACGAACTGCTGCTCATACACTTCTAAAATAAAACGATTAAAGTTAAATGGTTCTCAGTCTCAGCTTTTCAGTTCCAAAGACAATCGTGGGTCTAGCTAGAGTTGGAGCCTGGGGATTTTTTGCACCCCGCTGCCCAAAGGGTGATTGTCATAGTTCAGTACTGAAAATCAAGGGAGGAAACATATTTAGTACAGAAGATTTAACAGTGGGAATGAGTTGTGGCAGAGTATTGGTTAATGTTGAATTGGATCTTTGGTTGCTTTTACCCACAGGGTCATGAAACATAAATTCAGCCTGTTTAAAAGCCCCTTTCAGGTGCTGGTTAATTGTATCTATGGAAGGGTTGTGCCTGTGTTGACCTGGGTCAGTGCATTCCGACAAATGCAGTTACAACCCTTCCTGCAATTGGGAACCCCTTTATAGCACATGCATGCATCCTCTAAAAACTGAGAGAAGCTACACTTTCCTCACAAATATTCCTATGCAAATGTGTGGAGATTTAATTAGCTGATTGATTACAATTCAGGCAGTGGATCAACTAAGGCTTTCAAAATTGGTAATAAAAACAGAAATACGTGAGTTAAATTTTAACTCAACTGCTTTGAAATCTTTGTTTGGACATTGCGAATACTCCACCCGAAAAGGCTAATTTCACACGATCGACCCTCTGGATGCACATATAATAAAGAGCTTGAAAACAGTGTTTATGGATTGTTGAACTGTTGGCCTCATACGGTGCAAGCAATAAGTTTCTCGTCTCATTTTCCTTTTGGATATTATGACTCTTTGCATATGGAGGCATTGCAGAGAGAAGCATCTTGAAGAGTGGGAGGAATAAGCAGATGGTGGAGGCAGATGGTTGTGTGTAGGAGAAAATAGTATCTGCAGCCCCACAGCGGAGGGATGGAAGCACTTTCTCCACTTCAGGAAGAAGAAAACTTCAGGGTTGTTGTTTTCTTTCTTTCTTTTGGCAGCGATGTGACGCTGTGTGTCTTCTTAAAAAAACAGCCACTCACAACAGTGGATGCCCTGGTTTGATGAATTGCATTAAGCATAATTAAGCATTGTGGCGATCACACAGGGTCCCCAGACGTTTCACCGTCTATTGATCCCTGTGCCACCACTTTATTTCTCGCTGCCACCATCCAGGCACTACCTGGTACAATACTGAGTCCAGTCAGGGTTAAATTGGAACATAAACTTCTGTTTATTTATTGCAGTTTAACAAGCATGTGGTTTCATAGACGGATGGTATCGGTCAATTACAATCATGGGGTGCCTATCCTGACCTATAACTTCTGCTACCCGCTCTCACTCACTAAACCACCTCTCAGATATTTACTTGTCTTCCCAGCCCCTAACTGTTCCTGACTCAGCTTATTTCGCTACACTAACTCAACCTACCCACAGACTCTATCCCAATTCACTCCCACTCCAACCAACCACCCAACAAACTCCTCCCTTCGCCCCTCCCAGAGCTGGTTTTATAGTCCCTCTGACTCCACCCCCCTGGGTCCTGATTGGGTAACCTGTTTAACTATTTTACCTCCAGCACTCTCATATGTTAACATCACAAGTATATCATGGAATCACAGAATTGTAAAGTTGGCAGGGACTCCTTCTGCTAGGCCATGCCGGTCCGGCCTGCACAGCAGTGTTGGAAGCTGTGTGTGGCATGTGACATTGAGTTGTTTGTGTTTGTGTTTGTGTGTCCATTCTTGGTTGATGACTTGGAAAGATGACTTGGTTGGACACAACCATGCATGCATACGTGTGAATTTAAAATAACTTAGAGGGCATATGGTTTTGTTTCAGTCGGATCTGCCCCTCTTCGTCAGCCTCAGGAGGGGAAAAAGAGGAAAACCCCTCGGCGCTGTCTGAGAATTGTTTCAGGGAACTGCTCGGCCGAGCAACATACGGCAACATGAACCATGCTGTCAGGCCGGTTTTCGCGTGAGTAGGAGATCTGTTTGTGTGTGTGTGTGTGTGTGTGTGTAAAAAGAAAGAAAATGAAATGGCATCTGCAGTCTCACATTTGGGACTGCACAAAAAGAAGCTGATGTGCAGAATCCTATGGGCCACAGCTGTTCTCTTGGGGGACACTGAGGGTGGACCACTCCCCCCCCCAATATAGAAGTTCAGTTGTCCTCTTGAATCATAGCCAGAAGCTTACACCCAGTCATGTGAGTAGCTGCCCCGGTTTGGGATGGGGGAGAAATTCCAACCAGTTTGCATTTCAATGTGTATCTATTCAAATTGTGCTTCTTGAAATAATATGTGAACCCAACCACATCTACCTTTCTAAACGTGCTCTTCTCCAAATTCTGCAATGCCGTTCTCCAACCAAATTATGCAACTATAAGAATATATAATGACGGAAAACGACTTGCCAAAAAGTGCAATATATTAACGTAATGATTTCGAAAATGGGTACCGTATTTTTCGCTCTATAGGACACACCTGATCATAGGATGCCACTTGTTTTAGAGGGGGAGAACAAGGGGGGAAAAAATCTCTCCCTCTCTGCGCAGTGCCCCTTCAGCAAAGCGGCAGGAGAAACAGAGCCCCTTCCATTTCTCCTCCTGCTTCGCTGAAGGGGCGCTACGCAGCTCTTCCTCTCCCACATTCAGTGAAGGCAACCCGAAGCCTCCGGAGCAGGGCGGGAGTTTCTGCTGCGCTCCGGAGGCTTCGGGTTCCTTTCGCTGAAGCCAGGAGAGCAGGACTCTCCTGGCTTCAGCGAAAGGAGAGGCGAAAGGAGCAGCCTTCCCACTGCTCCCCGAGCTTGTCGGGGCTGGCGGGGGAACCCGGGTCCCCCCCCCCAGCCCCAGGGACCACACATTCGTTCCATAAGACGCACAGACATTTCCCCTTAGATTTTAAGAGGAAAAAAGTGTGTCTTATGGAGCAAAAAATACGGTACGTTAGGCAGAAATGCAAACAAAACCTGTGTATTAGGAGAAATGTGCATGGCGATGCTCTCAATTTTTTTATGAGGCTTAAAAAAAAAAGTAAAATTGCAAGCTGATGCAAAAATGTAGAGAAGTGAATTGAAGATTAGAAAAACGAGAAAGGGATAGACTGAAATTGGCATATGCATCGAACCACATACGCAGCACAGTGGTTTGTAGGACTGGGTCATAAGATGTGTTCACTGCTGTCATATAATTGCTCACATTTAGGAATAACTTGATAATGTTTAGGTCCCATTTGCTCTGAGCACAATGCAAAACAATGTTTGGATTAGGGGTAGTTTGGTTTAATTTATTTCATTATATTATACTTTATTTTCTTAGACATTTGGACCACCACAGACTGTGGGATCCCAACGAATTTGCTGTCGCCATTTTCAAAATCATCATGTACTCAATACAGGTAAGGTTTATTTCTCTAACTCTGTCACTTGAAGCAAAACCCAAGGAGGCAGATGTTCTTTGATGACAATCACTCATTGTTTAAATAACAGAAGGCCCCAAAATGCTACCAAATCCCTTCTCCTTCTGAGAAAATGTCAGACACTTACACATTAAATTGGTGCTCCAGAGATAGTTGTTACTCCCCCCCCCCCCCGATCTGAAACATTTGGCTCCCAAGAAAGGCAGCTGTGTTCATCTTCCTAAGCAGCAAATTGTCTTTTAAACAAATACTTGACATCTGTGTTGAAATCTCTTTTAGACACTTGACTTTCTTCTCCAACGTGAATCCCCAGTCGTTTTAAGTAAAATTTTTGCATAGCTGTACAATGTAAGAGCAACTGGAATAATAGAATAATAGAACTGTTGAGTTGGAAAAGACCCCCCAAAGGGTCGTCTATAATAATAATAATAATCATAATTTTTTATTTGTACACCGCCCATCTGGCTGGGTTTCCTCAGCCACCTCTGGGCGGCTTCCAACAAAGATTAAAAATACATTAAAATGTCACACATTAAATAATAATAATAATAATAATAATAATAATAATAATAATAATAATAATTTATTATTTATACCCTGCCCATCTGGCTGGGTTTCCCCAGCCACTCTGGGCGGCTTCCAACAAAGATTAAAAATACATTAAAATGTCACACATTAAATAATAATAATAATAATAATAATAATAATAATAATAATAATTTATTTATACCCTGCCCATCTGGCTGGGCTTCCCCAGCCACTCTGGGCGGCTTCCAAGAAATATTAAAATACTGTAATACATCAAACATTAAAAGCCTCCCTAAACAGGGCTGCCTTCAGATGTCTTCTAAAAGTCTGGTAGTTGTTGTTCTCTTTGACGTCTGGTGGGAGGGTGTTCCACAGGGCGGGCGCCACTACCGAGAAGGCCCTCTGCCTAGTCCCCTGTAACTTGGCTTCTCGCAGTGAGGGACCCGCCAGAAGGCCCTCGGGGCTGGACCTCAGTGTCCGGGCGGAACGATGGAGGTGGAGACGCTCTTTCAGGTATACTGGGCCGAGGCCGTTTAGTCCAGCCCCCTGGAATGCAGGAATCTCAACATACAACCAGTCCTTGAGAACTCTCTGTGTCGCAGTGAGTCAGTGCATCTGACTGTTAACCAGAAGGCTGGAGCTTTGAGCCTATCCAGGGATGGCTGTGGGCCAGATTGCTGCATTGGATTGGACTAGATTACCCCCAGGGTCCTTTGCAGCTCTACACTCCCATGATTCTAAGTGTATGGAGCCTGCAGTAGCTTCAAATTGTAAATGGATGATCTCCTAACTCGGATGGAATGGTGCAAGTGCATAGACCTGTTCCTGAAGGATTCGTACTCAAAGGCCTACCTATGGGTTGGCAAAACCGGCAAGCCCTGGGGACATGCACACACACACACACACACACACACACACACACACCACCTATGGTGGTGGACCACTGCTGTCACAGTGAGATCTAATGTGGCTGAAGCTTCTGCTCCTTCATGCACCGCAACACCTCCATGCACCACAACACTGCAACGAAAAGGTGTCCCCCACCCCCCCAGGAGATGGGATGATGATACAGTTATTTAACAAGGTCACAAGGGACCCTATGCACGATGGATACCATTCAGTTTCGTGGCACAAATAAATGGGTTTGGTTTCAATATTTAAAGCCCTAAACGTCCAGCTCCGAGGGCCTTCTGGCGGTTCCCTCACTGCGAGAAGTGAGGTTGCAGGGAACCAGGCAGAGGGCCTTCTCGGTAGTGGTGCCTGCCCTGTGGAACATCTTCCCATGTATCTGAATTTTAGAAGGCATCTGAAGGCAGCCCTGTTTAGGGAAGTTTTTAATGTTTGATGTCTTATCGTGTTTTTAATATTCTGTTGGGAGGTGCCCAGTATGGCTGGGGAAACCCAGACAAATGGGCATGGTATTATTATTATTATTATTATTAGGCTAGAGTCCATAATTCTTTATTAACTGTATCTTTCCACATGATCCCATCCCCTTTGATGGGTTAACATCACATTTTGAGGAATATCAGGGACTTTCTTATACTGAGTGAAACCATTGGACCATTATTGTCTCCACTGGCTCTGCAGGGTTTTTTCTTAGCCCTACCTGAAGATGCCAAGAATTTAACCTGAGACCTTCTGCATGCAAAGCAGATTCTCCACCGCTGAGCTGTGGTCCTCCCCCAAGATCTTGCTCTGGGTATCAACTCCTCTTGAACCCAGTTTTGCTGAAGCCCATGATATAATTATGTTGCACCAATGGCAGACTTTGGTAATCTGGGCAATCTGGTTCCTTGTGTGAGGATAAAATTTGGTGCCCTCAAGTGGATCTCCTCAGTTATGGATCTTCTGAATTTTGCACCTCTTCAGATCAACACCTTTTGTGGGGGAACAGCCTGCACCACCCTAAATCTGACGCTGGTTGCACATTTTCACCTGCTTGCTGCACCCTTTATATTTAATTAATATGTGGGGGCCCAAACTATCTATCTATCTATCTATCATCTCTCTCTCTCTCTCTCTCTATCTATCTATCTATCTATCTATCATCTATCTATCTAGGAGTGGGGCAAGGGAATAGAGATCTTTGTGTACAGCAGGTAAAAATGTTGTCAACACCAATTAAGTGTTTCCTCAGGCAGTTTGCATGAGAAAGAGAGAAAGAGCAGTTGGAATTAAAGATCACAGGAAGCAGATTTTAATTTACAATTGAAACCGACAAGTATTTTTTGATTTCTAGGCACAGTACTCTCATCATGTTATACAAGAAATTCTGGCACACCTGGATTCTCGCAGGAGAGATTTTCCCCGAGTCCGAGCGGGTATTATCCAGGCCCTTTTGCAAGCAGTGGCCATTGCTGCAAAAGGTTCCATAGGTAAGTGCCATGCTATGAGCATATCTGGGCGGGACTGGACACTAGTTCTCCATCATGTTGAGAGGAGCAAGTTTGCATCTGCTCAAGGGCATCGTTCATATTCATGTGGAAATAGGATGTGTGTTGTGATTGTGATGAAGTAGAGCAGGGATGTCTAGCAGGCCTATCACGATCTGTTGGTAGATCTCCGGGAGGTTTTGATAGATTGCAGTCGATCGCTGGTTAACAACAACAACAACAACAACAACAACAACTATTTATTATTTATACCCTGCCCATCTGGCTGGGTTTCCCCAGCCACTCTGGGCTGCTTCCAACAAAATATAAAAATACAGTGGTCTGTTAAACATTAAAATCTTCCCTAAACAGGGCTGCCTTCAGATGTCTTCTAAAAGTCTGGTACTTGTTTTTCTCTTTGACATCTGGTGGGAGGGTGTTCCACAGGGTGGGCACCACTACCAAGAAGGCCCTCTGCCTGGTTCCCTGTAACGTGGCTTCTCGCAGTTAGGGAACCACCAGAAGGCCCTTGGAGCTGGACCTCAGTGTCTGGGCAGAACGATGGGGGTGGAGATGCTCCTTCAGGTATTCCCTTTCCTCAGTGGTGGTAAAATAGAATCAGGCCCCACCCCCTCGGCCTGCCCTCCATTGTTGCAGGATCTCAGCAACTTTTCCCTGAACACGCCCCCTCTCTGAGGAGTTGGCCATCCTTGAAATAGAGATACTCTCTCCCCTATACTGGAGAAATCAGCTACCCGATTTTGGTCTGTGTCTACTGACTTTTATGTACGTAGGTTTTATTTGTACATTCCATCGCCAAATGGACATGCAAGGACATTGGAGGTGGGTTAGGATACCAGACTAATAAAAAGAACAATTACGTATTTCTTCCCTGCAATGTGATGAGCTGGATCAGGAAAGAAATATTGCCTTCCTCACTGAAATGTCTGGTTTTATATGTGTGTTAGATTTCTGTCCTGCCTCTACTCCCAAAGAAGTCTGGGGCTCCTTGAAACAGATGCAAATGGTTGCAAATGATTTAATAATCTAATAAGTAAAAACAGCCCCATGATTTTCAGTCTAGACTTGAATTACTTTATTTTATTATAATTGTTTTGATACTATTCATATTTTTTCTCTGCCCATCCACTGTTAATGACAAAACCCCCTTTAATTCTTGATTTACGTTATGGAGTGTTTGTTTTATTATTTTTTAATATTTAAAAGGATGCCATCATTTTTTAAGTCCCCAAAAGAACATTTTTATATTTGCAGTTGCAGATCAAACAACAGGTTGTGAAAGCATCGTCAAATGTGTGGAGGGGAAAAAAATAAAAGAACAAACCAGTGACTCATTTCAAAGTCACACTAATTATGGTGCAATCGAGCCAATTGCCTCAGCTGTGTATTTTCATTTGGGAGCATGCACAAATTGCTCCCAGTTGGGAGCCCTGACCGGCTAACAATGAACAGTAGTCTGGCACGATGTGTGTGTACTAGCTCATCAGCGCTTGGGGAACAGCGAACAATAGTATAAATTGCAAATCCCCCAAATGATGGTGAGCTCGTGGTGGCGGTTTTCAGAAAGGCGTAAATAGCCACGGCTGGAGGGGAGGAGTATGGTTGGAACACCCCCTAATTTAAAGTTGCAGCAGAATGATGATTTGGTCAACATTTCCAGAGTTCTTAAGGCTGATTTGGTTTAACTCCAGGAATTCTGGAGGTGGCAATGGAAGGGTTGTGTGATAAACATGTCTGGTTATAAGGCCAGGAGATAAGTTGGCGGCAAAAAGCAAATCATTGGGGTGTGAGTAGTGCGCTGAACTTTGGTTTTGACTTAATTTGATTTATTGCATTTCGATGCCTCTTATTATCATCATCATCATCATTACTAATCTATAAAGCAATATTAACAAATAGCAATTAAAAAAGAAGCTAAACGCTGTTCTCACACACTCTTTCCCCCCACCAATGACTCAGAATCTTTCAGTCTGTTTAGTTCATTAACATAAAAACACACACAAACACATTGATTATACAGGTGTTGTAGAAATTTAAATGGGCTTCCTAGAATGTAGCTCTCCCTTCCAGAAACCCAAAAGGAGAGGATATAGGCTCCAAACGAAAAGTTAGGCCTTTTAAAAGTTGGGGGGTGGGCAAAACGAAGCGGAGCACGGGGCTGATCAGGCTCTGTGGCGAAACGGCGACGAAGTGAGCAGCCTACAGTCCTTTAAAGTGGACGAAATGGTTGTGATGGGGTGGGGGTTCCTTACGGTGCATCGCGTGCAGCGCACGGGTAGCCGGGGAGCGAGGAGATCAGGGAGAAACAGTGACCAAGAGACCAAACCTGTAAAAAAGACCTGAAAGAGCAGCATAAGTAAACCAAGCACACTAACCTAAAGCAAAGTATACAAACCACAGCAAACGTGAGGGCTGGCCAGCAAAAGAGGGCGAGCCCCGGCCACGCCGGCCCTAAATAGGGCAGGCCACGCCCCCCCAGCCACCCGATTGGCTGGCTGGGTGGGCGACACGGCCGGGATTCCCCTGCTCTTGCGGAGGCTGCAAACCAGCACCCGCGCACGTGGGGTGGGCGTGATGCCCGCAACCCCACCTCCTTGCCAGGTCCCGGAAGTGGCTTTATTGAAATATAAATGCACATAGGGACAGCGTCAAAAGTAAGGAGAAGGCATATACACACACAAAAACCCCAAATTTTCACTACAGCCAACCAAAGACAACCAACCACATCCTAGGCCACCCCCCAACCTCTCTTACCACCAAGGAAATACAACAAGCAAATAGTAAGAGAACTCACACAAGTGGCGCTGGCACAAAACCCCACACATACACTAAGTAGAGGAATAGAAGTATTGCCATCCCACCCCACTCACCGTTCCCCCCTCTCCCTCTCTCTCCTTCCTAACCTAACACTGTATGTAGCACAAATGTCTCATAACATATGAAACTGATCTGTAAAAAATGCAACTTGGAAAAAAAGAGACAATGCATGTATTTTTGTAAACTAAGAAATTTTAAATAAAAATATATTTTAAAAATGTAAGGAGGAGGCTGCAAGCAACCACATCCAAAACAATGTTTCTGAAACGCTTCCAGATTGCACACGTGATTTCTGTTCGCTAATCAAAGGGTCACAGCAATCTTATCAATTGCAACCCAATGCCGTCAGCCTGAACCAATCGAAACCATTTGGCTCTTCAAATCAGCCCTCATCATAATATCCTGTGATTACATATAATCATTTTTCCATGTCTTTCTTTATTAAGACTCAGACTAATTTTCCTATTCATTAAATGTCTCCCAATATCCTCTTTCATCTGTCTACAAAACAATTCAAGATTAATCACAATTGCCATGCCTAGCTGATTCTCTGTTCGTGCATACAATGGCCACCATAGATTCTAACAGGTTATTCTTTCCAGTGTTCTGGAATGGGCATTTGCTACACACACAGCCTAAAAGCAGCTAGTTCTGTACTGTAAAAGGCAGGCACAGCCCTCTTCAGTTTACCTAGAGCATAGGCTCAAAAGAAAACGGAATCATCAGAATGGTACAGTTTTATGAAATTATCATTTTCTCCATCACAGGAGGACCCTGCTCTGATAGAAATACATATAATATAATATAATATAATATAATATAATATAATATAATATAATATAATATAATATAATACAGTGGTACCTCAAGTTACATATGCTTCAGGTTACATACGCTTCAGGTTACAGACTCTGCTAACCCAGAAATATTGCCTCAAGTTAAGAACTTTGCTTCAGGATGAGAACAGAAATCGTGCTCCGGCAGCATGGCGGCAGCGGAAGGCCCCATTAGCTAAAGTGGTGCTTCAGGTTAAGAATAGTTTCAGGTTAAGAACGGACCTCTGGAACAAATTAAGTACTTAACCCAAGGTACCACTGTACCTATAACAGAGCCATATTTTAACTTACAAGTTATTAAGTTAAACCTGTGACCTGTCCAGGGCCAGATTTAGGTCTGATGAGGCCCTAAGCTACTGAAGGTAATGGGGCCCTTTACATGTCCAGCTGTTCTTTGTCAACAACAAATGGTTGCTGTTTTTTGTGTTGAATATATGCTATATGGTAATTTATAGGCTTAATAGATATCTAAAGCCATTTGCCACTGTTGCTGTATGTAGGTTTTATTTTATTTCTTTTTTATCTTATATTTTGGAAAAGTACATCCAGTGGTTTTTTTCCTTTACATTTTTTGGGGCGCCCTAAGAGAGTGGGGCCCTAAGTTATAGCTTGTTTAGCTTATACGTAAATCCGGCACTGGACCCATCCCTCCGAAAAGTGGCATTCAAGGCAGCCACCACCAGCAGTACAATTGCAACAAAATGCAACCATCTCAATGCCCTTGGGTTTATTCAGCTGCTTCCCTCTGGGCCTCTGCTGCTATAGCCAATGTTGCTTCATATTAGGGGGTGCACATGACAGTTTGGACTTGATGGTCTGGGTCTGCACTGAGCGACTTGCTGCCGGCGGAACAAGCAAGGAGACTCCAGCTCTCTTGAGTCAACTCCAAGTTGCAGATGCCTCATAGGGAATAGGCCCAAACCTGAGCCCCGGTTACCACCGTTATTGACAAGAAGATGGCAACTTTGGCTTTGTTAAGGCCTTAGCCCTTGTTGCAGACCACCATGCCCTTTGTCCAGGGAATACAGGTCCACACACACGGAGTCACAATAACAACAAGGCCTTCTGCCTGTCCTGGGACTTTATGGAGATCCCCTCTTGAGGCAGCCATAGATACCCATAGTTCGGCCTGGTCCCAGTGTGTTTGGTGGGTTCCGGCTGAGCCCTTCTGAGCCCTTTGACTCCCCAGTAGTTGCTTGCTGTAGGCTGTGGGGTTTGGGTAGGGACAGTTCTAGTGGTCCTCTGGGTGGCAGTTTTATGACCTTCAAAGGTCATAGCCAATGAGCTCATTCCCCAGTTATACCTTTCGCAGTAGAAAGCAAATAAAAAGTGGAGAATGGGTTCTCCATTAATGGTCCATGACTCTCTTCATAAGTTCTTATGAAGAACTTATAATTGAAACAGAACAAGGCTTCAAACTTAGACCATACGAGGAGACAAAAAATCTATTTACTAGTTGGTTGCAATATCACCAGGTGAATGGTTTGTTAAGTGAAGATAAAAAGAAAGTAGGATTTGAAGATAAAAAATCTAGGTTTAATGTGGAGGTGGTAGAGGGAAAGAGTAAAACACTGTCTAAGATATACGATATATTACTGGAGTGGTACACAAAAGATGAGGAGGTGAAGGAGGCGATGACAAAGTGGGCAATGGATGTTGGCTATAACATCAATTTTGAAAGGTGGTTGGAATTATGGAACAATAATACAAAGTTTACGGCATGTATAGCACTGAGGGAAAATATGTGGAAGATGATATATAGGTGGTATCATACGCCGGTGAAACTGGCCAAAATGTACAGGATAAAGAATAGAAGATGCTGGAAATGTGGTGAAGCAGAAGGTGACTTCTACCATATGTGGTGGTTATGTAATAAAGTGAAAGGATTTTGGGAACTAATTTACAATGAACTTAAAAAAATCTTTAAATACACTTTTCCCAAAAAACCTGAAGCCTTTCTGCTAGGAATGATAGGTAAAGAAATCAAAAAAGAAGATAAGATAATATTCCTCTATGCCACTACAGCCGCAAGAATTATGCTGGCACAAAACTGGAAAACGGAAACTATACCTAGTATAAGCGACTGGCAGGTTAAAATGGTGGAATATGCCGAGCTTGATAGATTAACAGGTAGAATTCGAGATCAAGATGAACAAAAATTTCATAAAAATTGGAGTAAATATTGGAAGTATATTGAAAATAAAGTGTAGAGGGCACTGGTGGTGTTGGAATAAATCTAACAGAGAATGATTAAATATTTAGGATTAAAAATAAAATACGAGAATGTAGTACTTATTCGATACTTACCAAAAGGGTGGAGGGGAGTCCAGGGCTCAATTAGAGTCCAAATATGAAGCTTTGTTTATTTTTTGATTATCATTACTATTATTGTTATTTATTTTATTTTATTTTTTAGAGCAATCAGGGGAGGGAATAATCATATTATGTAAAGGAATTATAATTTTTTTATATGTATATTGATATGCTTATTGGTATGTTGATTTTTGTATTGTATGCCTACACGGATATGTTTATTTGTAAAGTTTGAATAAAAAAGTATTTAAAAAAAATGGTCCATGACTCTCAGCGCATTTAGCTGAAGACTACATCTGTGGAGAATTTTTTCACTTTTTTGTGTTTAAGAAAGCTGAAGTAAGATGCCTCCATTCTTGACAATGTCCACTTGAAACAGAGAATCCAACATTTAAGAACATGAGAAGAGCTGGATCGCTGGATCAGGCCACAGGCCCACCTAGTCTAGCATTTGTTGCTCACAGTGGCCAACCAGATGAGTGCAACATCACACTCACTGCCAGTGATTCAAAGCCACTGGTATTCAAAGACGTACTTCTCCAAAATTTGGGTCCCATTGACCCACCCTTTCGTTCCCAAAGGTTGAAGCCATTGGTTTTCGTCTCTCCACAGGCCCAACTGTCTTAGAAGTGTTTAACACCTTACTGAAGCACCTGCGTTTCAGCGTCGATTTCGAATTAAGTGACAGACGTAGCTCAGTGAGCAGTGCCAGCTTCAATGCAAGTGCCAAGGAAAATGACGAGAGAATTGTCCAGAATGCTATCATTCAAACAATTGGTGAGTAATTTTAAATAGTTTCAAGGTTTCATTTGTGGGGTGGAGGCAAAAGAAGTCCTCTGAACTACCCCAGGATCTGCGGGTACAGGGCAGTATACAGATGTAAAATAAATAAAAGCAGCCATGATAATGATTAAAAAAATCATCATCATCATTATCGTTATTAAGGTGGGACATGGAGGTGAAGAGAATGTAATATTATTATTAGTAGTAGTAGTATTACAATTATTTGTTGTCTCCAATGCTAGTCCTACTTAGAGACACATTTCCATGAGTCCATGAGTCTACTCTTGAGTAAAACATAGCTGGATGTTTTTATTTATTACATTTGCTTGCAACGTTATGCAAAAGAAGAAGAAGAAGAAGTCTCAAGGCAACTTAAGCTGAAATAGGTAAAAGGTAAAGGTACCCCTGCCCGTACGGGCCAGTCTTGACAGACTCTGGGGTTGTGCGCCCATTTCACTCAAGAGGCCAGGGGCCAGCGCTGTCCGGAGACACTTCCGGGTCACGTGGCCAGCGTGACATCGCCGTTTACCTTCCCGCTGGTAAGCGGTCCCTATTTATCTACTTGCACCCGGAGGTGCTTTCGAACTGCTAGGTTGGCAGGCGCTGGGACCGAGCAGCGGGAGCGCACCCCGCCGCAGGGATTCGAACCGCCGACCTTTCGATCGGCAAGTCCTAGGCGCTGAGGCTTTAACCCACAGCGCCACCTGCGTCCTAAGCTGAAATACAACATACTAAAAACTAGGAAAACCAGAAAACGCCAAAAATGCTCATCCAGCGACATAACAATGGCAAATTAAAATAAAATAAAATAAAATAAAATAAAATAAAATAAAATAAAATAAAATAAAATAAAATAAAATAAAATAAAATAAAATAAAATAAAATAAGGACTTTTCAAAATTTCACAGTCTCTAGTCCTGATGTAGGAGTAATCCACATAGAGTAACCCCTTCGGATGCTGTTTGACTAAAACTCCCATCAGCTCCAGTCAGTAAGGCTGATGGTTGGGAATGATGGGAGTTGTAGTCCATTTGGAGAGCACCACATTGGCCACATCTGTCCTAATGCATGTTAACTGGAATATTTTGGGTTTCTTTTTCTTCTTAAAATCTAACAAATCATAACAGGAGAAGGAATTTTTTTATATGTAAATCAAGGAAAATAGCAAAAAAAGAGAAGTAAAATCATATGCATAATAAAATCCAGCCTGGGGAGACAGAACAATTACCAATTGCTGGTTTTTCATTCGGGGCAGAAGAAAATCCATTGCTGTTTGTTAATATTTCTTTCTGGAATTTTTTAAAAAAATATTTTTACACCTAGGTTTCTTTGGAAGCAACCTGCCAGACTACCATCGGTCTGAGATTATGTTGTTCATCATGGGGAAAGTTCCTGTTCTGGGAGCAACTTCACACACCCTGGACACAAGCCAGTTTGGGTTTGTTCAGATTGCTACATATTTGGGGCTTCCAGTGGGAAATTTGTTTATCCTAAAAGAGGCAGAAATAAAGGATGGCATGCTTTGCATACAGGCTTGGATCCTGAATACTATGTGCAGATGGAAGCATATAGAGAAGGGGCTTTTCCTATTTGTCCTTCCCCTTTGCAGCTTCTTGCTTCCCCCAGCCAAAGAAATTCTCTGGAGCATCAGGAACACACACAAACACAAACCAGGTTGGCATAGGTCAGGGAGGAATCACTCAAAATGGTGTGAAGAGACTTTGCGTGAACACAACCCAACTCTTAAAATAGACCTATTCTTTTTAATCTGATTTCCATAGAGAAAGTGTGTAGCCATAGGCGGTTTCCAATTTTGTCTGGGAAGCGAATAAAAACTGGAGAGAAATAGAATTGCACTATATATGCTGAAATATGGGTGGCGCTGTGGGTTAAGCCTAGGGCTTGCCGATCAGAAGGTCAGTTGTTCGAATCCCCGCAATAGGGTGAGCTCCCGTTGTTCGGTCCCAGCTCCTGCCAACCTAGCAGTTCAAAAGCAAGTCAAAGTGCAAGTAGATAAATAGGTACCACTCTGGCGGGAAGGGAAACGGCATTTCCGTGCACTGTTCTGGTTTGCCAGAAGCGGCTTAGTTATGCTGGCCACATGACCCGGAAGCTGTACGCCGGCTCCCTCGGCCAGTAAAGCGAGATGAGCGCCGCACCCCAGAGTCGTCCACAACTGGACCTAATGGTCAGGGGTCCCTTTACCTTTACCTTATGCTGCACCAAAGCAAAAGTATGTAAGAACATAAGCCATGCTGAATCAGAAAAAGGGCCCAGCATCCTGTTCTCACAGTGGCCAACCAGATCCCTCTGGGAAGCCCACAAACAGAAGCAGAGCACAAGAGCCCCCTCCCCACCTGCAGTTCCCAGGAAATGGTATTGAGAGGCATACTGCCTCCATCTGTATAGGTAGAACTTAGCCAACATGGTTAAAAGGTAAAGGTAAAGGTACCCCTGCCCGTACGGGCCAGTCTTGACAGACTCTGGGGTTGTGCGCCCATCTCACTCAAGAGGCCAGGGGCCAGTGCTGTCCGGAGACACTTCCGGGTCACGTGGCCAGCGTGACATCGCTGCTCTGGCGAGCCAGAGCCACACACGGAAACGCCGTTTACCTTCCCGCTGGTAAGCGGTCCCTATTTATCTACTTGCACCCGGAGGTGCTTTCGAACTGCTAGGTTGGCAGGCGCTGGGACCGAGCAGTGGGAGCGCACCCCGCCGCAGGGATTCGAACCGCCGACCTTTCGATCGGCAAGCCCTAGGCGCTGAAGCTTTAACCCACAGCGCCACCTGCGTCCCAGCCAACATGGTTAGTGTAGCCTTATCTTCCACAAATATGTCTCATCCTCTTTTGAAGACATCCAAGTGGGTGGTCATCACTACCTCCTGTGAGAGTGAATTTCACAGTTCAGCTGTGCGTCATGTGAAGAAGTACTTCATTTTATTGGTCCTGAATCTTCCAACATTCAACTTCATTGAATGTTTCTGAGTTTTGGTATAATGAGAGAAGGTTGTAAACCTTATCTAGTCACCTACGGCTGGTGAGAATCTCTTTCTTGGTTGTTTTATTTTCTCCCTTTTATGCCACAACTAGCTGACATAGATAGAGAGATATGGAGTCGCAGACCATTCAAGACCTAATAGCTTCTGTAGATTTCTTTGCAAGATTCTAATAAAAGAGCCATTATTTCCAACATCCCCCTTTTGCAGCTTGCCAGTCTCATTGGTGTTTGCCATCAGCTGTTTAAGATAAGTTTGCAAGTGTGTTTTGAGAGATGTTTTTATTATTGAACAAGAATACTTTGTTTTCTTTTACAGCATGATTGGGGGGGGGGAATCATTTTTTCTTGTTTACACTTGAATTTATTGGCTCACTGAGCCCTTTCCAGTCCTGTGTTGCTATGTTGAGCCTTCCGATCACCTACCAAATTAATTTCCCTCTCCAATAATTCGTGAGGGACCCGTCCAGCCATATAGAATGTGGTTAACTGGAAACACCTTCTGCTTTCTATAAAACTAAAAATTCTGACCAGTGTGGTAGAAGGCTGCCTATTTTGGCCTCGATTGATTCTGTAGGCTTCTGAGAAATGCTTTCTAGAGGAGGATGGTGCTGATAAACAGGCTTCTGGTGGAAATGAATAATTCAGAATCATTCAGCTTCGTTCTCTGCTCATCGATTTTCAGACGGGGAGTCACGAAGCAGCGAACCTAAGGCACTCGGGATGATTCCTGTTGTGATGGGGATTTTATTCCTCCGTAAATTCAAATCATCAATACATAGTTATATTTTATTCATTGCTTTTCTAAGGAAACCACCAGACTCCCATGGCTTTTTATTTTAATTGGGCATATCAGCCTCTAGAACTCTTTATCGGTCTGGCTCTTTTCTCTGCTGCATACAAAGGAGCAGACCTCTCTTAGCCTCTTGGTAATTTTTTTCTTTGAATGAGGCTAGCAAATGATGCATAATATACTAGTGTACAACATCTTAAAAAGCAGAGACATCACCTTGCCAACAAAGGTCCATATAGTTAAGGCCATGGTTTTCCCAGTAGTGATATATGGAAGTGAGAGCTGGACCATAAAGAAGGCTGATCGCCAAAGAATTGATGCTTTTGAATTCTGGTGCTGGAGGAGACTCTTGAGAGTCCCATGGACTGCAAGAAGATCAAACCTCTCCATTCTGAAGGAAATCAGCCCTGAGTGCTCACTGGAAGGACAGTTCCTGAAGTTGAGACGCCAATACTTTGGCCACCTCATGAGAAGAGAAGACTCCCTGGAAAAGATCCTGATGTTGGGAAAGATGGAGGGCACAAGGAGAAGGGGACGACAGAGGACAAGATGGTAGGACAGTGTTCTCGAAGCTACCAGCATGAGTTTGACCAAACTGCGGGAGGCAGTGGAAGACAGAAGTGCCTGGCGTGCTCTGGTCCATGGGGTCACGAAGAGTCGGACACGACTAAACAACTAAACAACAACAACAACGTACTAGTGTGCAACTGAGGACTGTCCAGATAGCAGTTGCTCTCCCCAACCCTCTACCACATAGTTTCATGCTGCAGAGAGAAGCGATAAGTGGTCCGAAGCAAATTGTGCTCCGCTGTTCACTACTTCTGATTCTGCAGTGCCATTCTGGTTTTGCTAATCCATCTCAGGTCTGAGAGTTCATCATCAGAATCATTAGTGTTGTCCTCTTGCTTCAGGGTGTCACCCACTTTGAACTTACGTGATGCCCCCTGCCGAACCCCCCAAAATATGTTTGTCTTTTTTTTTTTAATAATATTTATTAAGGTTTTGCATAATAAAACAAATATCACAATCAGAAAAAAAGAAAAAGAAAAGACAATCAAAAACAGCACAGTTTAAAAATGAAAAAAAGAAGGGATAATCAGAAAAAAAACTAAAAACAGAAAAAAAAATTATTTCTTGCTTACTGTCTTTATAGCCCTCTTTCCTGACTTCCTCACATCTCCCTTTTCTGTGTTCCCCTTTACACAATCAAATTCAGCAATTCCCTACCCTCTTTCCAGTCTTATTCAATATTATACACTTCAACCTATTATGCCTTTGGTTTCCTTTCCTTTTAAAACCATTTATCACATGTTGTTTATAACTTAATCCTTTATATCATTTGTTTAGTCTCGAACCCCCCAAAATAATACCGTTCTTTTGGATGGGACCTAAATAGAGCATCAACAGTTTCAAAGGACATGGGGATATTTTGAGGATTCAAAGGGTCAAAGTCCCTCTCTTGTCTTCTACTTCAACCTTTAAGGAAGGAGGTCAGCAGCAGAAGGTCTCTTCAAAGCCAGAAAAGTCTGACAGGTGTCTCTTCCTTCCTGGTAGCCAAAATTAATGGGCCTTGGCAACATAGTGACACTACAGTGGTACCTTGGGTTACATACGCTTCAGGTTACAGACTCCGCTAACCCAGAAATAGTGCTTCAGGTTAAAAACTTTGCTTCAGGATGAGAACAGAAATCGTGCCCCGGCAGCGCGGTGGCAGCAGGAGGCCCCATTAGCTAAAGTGGTGCTTCAGGTTAAGAACAGTTTCATGTTACGAACGGACCTCCGGAACGAATTAAGTACTTAACCTGAGGTACCACTGTACTGGTCTCTTTTTCCACTTAGGAACACGAGGTGTATATAAGATGAATCTCAACTTGGGAGTTAAGCGGGATATAAAGACATCAAATGTTGGATCAATCCATCAACCTCCGATGGATGTTTAAGAAGGATTGGGTCCTGCATCACTTTCGCTGCGTGTGTCGGCCTAGCATATTGGTAGCAGATATATATACAGTGGTACCTCGGCTTACAAACACCTCAGGTTACAAACACTTTGGGTTACAGACTCCGCTAACCCAGAAGTAGTACCTCGGGTTAAGAACTTTACCTCAGGATGAGAACAGAAATCGTGCACCAGTGGCGCAGCAGCAGCAGGAGGCACCATTAGTTAAAGTGGTACCTCAGGTTAAGAATGGTTTCAGGTTAAGAACAGACCTCTGGAATGAATTAAGTTCGTAACCAGAGATACGACTGTACAGACATTCACCACTGCCATGGTCAAGGCATGCTTAGAGTGCAGCAAGAGTCCAAGACTCTGCTTCTCTCACCGCAACCTTTCCACAGCTATTCCTGGCTGTTGCTTTAAAATTGCTAGATACCGCCACTTTCTGGCGAGGCAAATGTGGAAACACAGAACACTGTCTTTCCATCTCTTTACACCGAGGCTGTTACAATGTTGGCTGCTCAGCTCGCAAATCACTGGTTGGTGCGTTGGCTGGGAAACAAACCCAGGTCAACTGCTTGGAAGGCAGTTATGCTCACCACTTCGGCCTTCAGAGTTCTCGTTTGAATATGAATGACCTAGGCATCACTTCTGCTGGTCAGTGTGGATTTTAACTAAAATCCAACAATTTACAGCATTTTGCTCCTTGGGCCACATGGATTCTTCCAACTTTTGCTTCTGTTCTGAGGCTTACTATTCCAGCTTGCCATTTTATCTTAACATTTATCAAGTTCTGCATCCCACCACCAACAACTATGAAAGTTGTTATTGTTTATCTCTTTAAGAGAGAAATAAGTGTTGATTCAAATTAACTTTGGTTTCCCCCTCCATTTCCTTTAGGGATTTGGGAACCAGGCGAATTCAAATTATGTTGCTGAGATCGTTACTGATGGTAAGTGATGGAGGAAATTGACATGATGGCTTTTATGTCCTTATTTTAAAAGATCCATCTTACAGCATGGCTAAGCAGGCAGAATAGCCACTTCTTTAAACTCGAAGCAAAAGTAAATGAGAGTGGTGTTTTCCATAGGACTAGTCTACATGTGCAAATACTTTTGCAAATTACTTGTCTGGTTATCTGTGAGAAATGCTGAGAATGGAGTAGGCAGGGGGGTTTTTTTTGCTGTTGAATGGGCTCAGCTTTCCCTTGTGCAGTTTGTGCAGCTGAATGGACACAGCTCCAGCCTGCATAATTTGTTCAGTTAAATGGGCACAGCTTTTGTACCCAGCTTTTCGCTGTGTGATTTGGCTGAATCTTTTCTTTGGTGACTTCTCTTTATCTTTTCTTTGATTCTCACCAGGTCACAACAGGATACAGTGCCAAGACCATTTCTGCTGCCCTGCCTGCTCCTTTTCTGGATCCTTTGCTCTCTCCTTCACTCATGGATGACTCTGAACTCAGACAGCTGGTCCTAGAAATACTGCACAACGTTATTGATCGGCACGACAACCGAGTGAAGCTCAGAGGGATAAGGTGAATGCTCGAGTCTGACAGGGTCTCAGTTGAGTCCCTATGCAACAGTAGCTCATGCCAGTGTACCATGGGAATCTCGGATGTAGATGCTAAAATTGGTGGCATGCACAAAGAGATTAATCCATCTCTGCCAAAACTCCCATTAACTATGTTCCTTCTGCAGTTCGTGCATTCTTATAAAGCAGTGGGGAAGAAGTTTGTTTGGTCTGCGTTTTGATGCAAACCTATTTAATTTGCAGTTCTCAGGCAGGAAGTGAAGCAAAACACAACTGTCATTCGAAATCTCCACTTCTCCAAACAATTGTGGTGCAACTCCCCAACCAAGATGTGTGCACATGCTAATTTAAATGACATACAAAACTACTATATTATATTGGGCAAAATTCCTGGGTAACTGTACCTGAATTTTTGTGTGGAATATTTAAAGGGAGGGGAATCACAAATGGATGCAGAAATGGGGCGAAGTGACTTAAGATTTGGGAAAATAAGAAACAGAGATTGGCAGATGCTGTTGAATTTGCAGTGTCCCAAGCACAGCGGAATGATGAGGAGTACGTGCCACATACTCTATATTACTTTATTTACACTTCAAAGCTGGTAGATTACAGAAAAACATCTTGCCTCTGCCGGAGCAGAGAAAGCATCCTCTCTCCTCTAAAGCACGGAGAGAACACAGTGAGAACAGTGAAAAACAGGAAACCAGTGTACGTCACATCCAGTCTCCTTTCCCGTGAGAAACTCCAACAGCAACTCTGACTGGAATGTAAACATTGTCTTGTGACAAGCATTTCGCTGCACAGTGAAGAGAGCAGAAACCAACAGATGCATCCATCCCTCCCCAGAGATAGGCAGGGCTTTAGACCACAGTAGTGTGGATCAGGGGATGCAGGTGGTGCTGTAGGTTAAACCACAGAGCCTAGGACTTGCCGATCAGAAGGTCGGCGGTTCAAATCCCTGCGGCGGGGTGAGCTCCTGTTGCTCAGTCCCAGCTCCTGCCAACCTAGCAGTTCAAAAGCACATCAAAGTGCAAGTATATAAATAGGTACTGCTCTGGCAGGAAGGTAAATGGCGTTTCCGTGCGCTGCTCTGGTTCGCCAGAAGCGGCTTAGTCATGCTGGCCACATGACCCGGAAGCTGTACGCCGGCTCCCTGGGCCAATAAAGCGAGATGAGCGCCGCAACCCCAGAGTCGGTCACGACTGGACCTAATGGTCTGGGGTCCCTTTACCTTTAGTGTGGATCAAAGTCCATCCATCCTGCTATAAATCTGCCCCCCATCCTGCTTCACTTTTGCTCCTCTTGTTGTTGTCTTCCAAGGAAAGGAGTAAAAGGTGGAGAGGGACCAAACATTGTCCATGTCAGATTGTCAGGTAGGTGGTCCGGCCCAAAACAGATAAACATTAATGTTTATCAGGTCCTTGGAGGCCTTCAGGCCTGGTGCATGGCATTTATGACATTTCTATGGTCTTGGGACCCAGTCCAGCCCAGATTAATTTTCTAGGTGTCCAGAAGACAATCACTATGGATTGTTTCCAAAGTATGTTGAGAAGAGTGGTGGCTGATTTCTAGGAATGCCAGCAGAGTTGCACCTAGCTGAGCCCTAGGAATATAACCCATCACACTTGCCACCATTTGCCTTGTCCTGAAAGACCTACATTGGTTCCCAGTACATTTCTGAGCACAATTTAAAGTGCTGGTGGTGACCTTTTAAAGCCCTAAATGGCCTCAGCTCAGTATACCTCAAGGAGCATCTCCACCACCATCGTTAAGACACTGAGGTCCAGCTCCGAGGGCCTTCTGGCAGTTTCCTCTCTGCGAGAAGTGAGGTTACAGGGAACCAGGCAGAGGGCCTTCTCAGTAGTTGTACCCACCCTGTGGAATGCCCTCCCATCAGGTGTCAAGGAAATAAACAACTATCTGACTTTTAGAAGGCATCTGAAGGCAGCCCTGTTTGGGGAAGTTTTTAATGTTTAATGTTTTACTGCTTTAATAATAATAATAATAATAATAATAATAATAATAATAATATTCTGTTGGGAGCCACCCAGAGTGGCTGGGGAAACCCAGCCAGATGGGCAGGGTATAAATTATTATTATTATTAGTAGTAGTAGTAGTAGTAGTAGTAGTAGTAGTAGTATTATCTCGTGGGGAAATGCTAAGCTGGATCCAAGGGTGCACTTCCATATGTGGGGCGCCAAAGCTAAAAGTGAGTGCAGCCCCACGCCCTTCTCTTTCTCCTTGGAGACAGACCCATTCAAATGAATGGACTTAAATGTGTCATGCCCACTGATGTTGGTGGGTCCTCTCTGTGCTTGACTTATTTGGATCCAGCCCCCTTTCCACTCTCTCCTTTGTTTTTTCCTTGTGGTCATCCACATGAAATCGAGCCCAGGGCCCCAGTTTGGCCTGTCCATGCATTAAAGACTGTACAGATTAAATGAGACTAAATCCATAGATATTCTTCCACTCGTGTCGCCTCTTATGCAAGCAGAAGCCCAAGAACTGCTCCTTGCAGGAATTCTAGTGCAAACGTCCGTGTTACAATTTTGTTTCTGCTCATGGTGGTTCTTTGGATTCATTCCTCTAGCCATAGATGTGGTAGCCCAGGCTATTTGTAGTTTTGTTCTGAGTTCTGGTTTCCACATCTAACCTCCTAAAGGCAGGCAATTAATAATGAACTACCAGCCTCAAACCTAGAATTGTTTGGGTACTTTAAGAAACCAAGGAAATCAGTGCAGTTTTGAAGGGTTTGGTCCGCCATCTTGATTGAAAATGGTATCTGGTTGTATCCAGTCATCGATGAAAACCTGCTCCTTGATCTCAGGAACCGTCATGCAAAATTTGGTCTCAATATCATAGCTGTCAACTTTTCCATTTTCTTGCGAGGAATCCTATTCGGAATAAGGGAATTTCCCTTAAAAAGAGGGAAACGTTGACAGCTATGCTCAATATCTTAAGAGGTGTCCAGCTTTGTAAGTGAACAAGGTTTCAAAATATATAGCAAATAAGAGAAAACTACAGTAACAAATTATGTTTTCCAACTGTGATCAATAGATGCCATTTTTCTTCTGTTTTCCATGTTCCATTTTGTCAGCGAAGAGAGGAAAAGTGCAGAAATGTAACAGTTGAATGTTTTTCATGCAGCAATTGATAATTTTGTTATCCAGGTGTCCTGCCCTGAATGTTAAATAGCTCTTCCAAATTGCTCCTGGTTTAATTAAGCTTGTAATTATATTTTTGTTTTATACAAAACATAAAATGGACTATTCCTGTACTGAGTCATAATTACTTATTCCCCCCCCCCTTTTTTTGAATAGGAAATCTATTGTTATTGCAAAATGTGGGTTAATTAAAATGGAGATGACTTCAAAAATGCCTGGATAAATTAAATACTTTTCACAGCATGATTCCGAGTGTTCCCATGGCTGAGAAGTAATTTGCTTGCAAATTATAATTATTAATGCTGTTTTGACAAAGTAACATACTGTTTTGTGTCTGCGCAGAATAATACCTGATGTTTCGGATCTAAAGATAAAACGGGACAAAATTTCAAGGCAAGATGCGAATTTCATCAAAAAGGTAATAATATCATTAAAGATCAAACCAATTGTTAGAAGAAAGAGATGTTGCATACTGTTAGGTAAGGGATATAGGGACTCACTGCTCTGTGGGTAGAACCTGTGATTTCAGTGTAGAAGGGCCCAGAATTTATTTTTTGCATCTCCTCTGAATGTAAAGTCTAGTAACAGAGCTGTGCTTCTGCCAGGCAGAATTGACAGTTATGGGCTAGATGAAGATAAGATGAGCCCTGCTGGGTCAGACCAAAGGCTCAGCTGGTTAGTATCCTGTTCTCTTGGTGGTTTACCATGAGAAGCTGCCTTGAGTCCCAGTCTGGGGAAAAGGCAAGCTAGAAATAAATATAACAATATTATTATCATCACCTACAACTCCCATCAACCTTGACGTTTGGCTCCGCTGGCTGGGACTGATGGGAGTCGCGTTCCAAAATATCTGGAGGGCCACTTAATTGAAGAGGCTGCTCTGGCTTTGGTAGAAGCCAATACCTGTATTGTGAATGTGCACCAAGTATTACCTAGTGGCTCCTCAATGGCTCCAAAAAACCTGACATAAACATGCGAACATAAGGAGAGCCTGCAAGATTGGGTCAATGGCCCATCTAGTCCAGCATGCTGTTCTTACAGTGGCTGGCCAGATGCCTGTGGGAAACCAACAAGCAGAACATAAGCCCAAGAGCCCTCTCCCCTCTCGTGGTTTCCAACAATTGGTATTTGAAAGCATTGCTGGCTAGAACTGTCGAGGCAGAAGATAGCCGTCATGGCTACCAGCCATTGATGGCCACCTCCTCCATGAATTTGTCAATTCCCTTTCAAAGCCATCCAACTTGGTGGCCATCACAGCCTCCTGCGATGGAGCAAGTTCCATAGTTTGAGTATGTGTAAAGAAGTCATTTCTTTTATCCTAAATCTTCCAGCAAAAACCTTAATCAAGACTCCTCTCTGCTCTCTCTAGCATGGGCAGCAGCTGTATAGGCATGTCTACTTAGGATGTAAGGAAGAGGACAATGTCCAGAAGAACTTTGAGCTTCTCTACACAACGCTGGCTCTCATGACAATTGAACTAGCCAATGAAGAAGTGGTCATTGACCTCATCAGAGTGGCTATCGCCTTGCAGGTAGGGCTTTCGAAGTGCATCTAGGTGGCTTTGTTGATATCATGTCAACGGATTGGAATCTGTATTTCTGATCAAGAATGGTGTGCTTATTTTGTATGCTTCGAATCTACTTGCTGCATCATTTTGCGCCTTGAGAACCTCACCTTCTTTTTGTACATGCTGTGGTTTCAAAATAAAGCTTAGTTAATGTGTAGAGCAGGCTCAGAAATGAGAAGGGGGCAGTACAGTGTTCCCAGTGTTCATGGGATGGATGGGTAGGGGGCTTTTCTGATACCTGTCCATCACAGTTGTTGCATTCTAGGATCCTACCTGCCTATTGTTCTAGGATCCAAGCTTAGTACATAACATTTTTATTGCTTCTTTTCTTTCTAATGTTGTATTCTATTGCTGGTGTTTTTCACCGACTACCCCCCCCCCTACCCCCGACCACCTGAACAAAGCTCCTGAATGACTGACGGTCCATGGACCACAGTTTGGGAACCCTTGCTCCAATACACTGTCAGATCATAACTACCCATAACTGTTTTAAGATGTGTTGTGCACTGCACAAGCTATTAAGACTAGTTTGTCCTGCAAAATAAATAAATAAATAAATAAATAAATAAATAAATAAATAAATAAAACTTGGACTGACTTCTCCACTCAAAAGACTTAACAGTGACCTGGGACAGGGGGAAAAACTGTTTTACCTTCCTGGCTCTTAGTCTTTTCACCCATATGAAAAAAATATGACCAATGCCAGTCTTGAATGAGGTTCCCTCCTCCCTTTCTTCCATTGTAGGACATTGCAATCCTTAATGAAGACAACTTGCCCATGTTCCATCGCTGTAGTGTGATGGCAGTGGTAGCCGCATACCTCAACTTCCTAAGCCAGATGATCGCTGTTCCTGCTTTTTGCCAACATGTTACTAAGGTGCTGTATCGCTTCTGATTTTCGCGGGTGTGCCTTGCATTGATACACTAGCAGAACTGCCCCCCCGGCTTGGCTAAATCAAGAGCCCAAAGCAAATTTGGGTTGAGGGTTACTTGTAATATGTATGGACTGCAGAGACAGGCCACTGTGAGTGACAGCAGGCATGGGCTGGGGCTTACAGGAAGCAGGCTCGTCCCTCAAACACGTCGTCCACACTTGCAGTGCATATTTATTTATTTATTTGCAAACATATACATTTTAACATAGAATGCAAAGTGAGAAAATCGTCAAACGCTGTCTTGTTTTTCCGCTCGTGTTGCAGGTCATTGAAACCAGACATGTAGAAGCACCCTATTTTTTACCCGAAACAATTTTCAGAGAGAAGTGCAAGTATGTGAAATTTTAAACAACTCGTAAAACATGAGAACCAGTAATGTTTTTGACTTAAGGACTGTGGAAGACCATCTCTGTTGCTGGCATGTCTAGTTAAAGGGCAGTGAGGACAGATCTTCTGCCCAAGACCCTGGAGAGCCTCTGAAACTCAGAGTAGACAGTACTGGGCTGGGTGGACAAAATAGAATCATAGAATTGCAGAGTTGGAAAGGACTGTGAGGGTCATCTAGTCCAACCTCCTGCAGTGCAGGAATCTTTTGCCCAATGTGGGGCTTGAACTCATGACCCGGAGATTAAGTGTCTCATGCTCTACCAACTGAGCCATCCTCAAAACCTATTTGGTGTTTCGCAACTCTCTGACTAGTTGCAGGACCTTAGCCAGACCTAGCAGAGTAAACGCAGAATCCATGGAAGCAATTGGCGACTTGGCTGCAGGCAGGATGGACGAAGCAGAAACCAGGTGTTTATTATATAAAGTGGACTATTTACAGGAACAGAAGAGAACACAGATCTTTAGCTAACTCTCTCATACCCAACTCAAAACTCTCAACCTCCAACTCCTACACTCAACCTCGTACTAACACACATTCCAGTTAGTAGGCCATTAATCATTATTCCCATGAGAGAGCTTGACCAATCATGGAGCTGTCTCCATGCCTCTGTATCACCAGGCATACTTACTCCTTCACATTGCCTTTTGGCTGTCTGCCAAACCCTAATTGAGTCTGTGTGAGTAGCTGCACGTATTCAGATTCCCAACACTGTGTTCCCCAGGTTTTAATGCAAGAGTGGGGGAGCTTTCTCAATCCCTTCTGAGCAATCTCTTGGAGCCAGATTCCAGTGTCAGGCAGAACCAGAGGCAAAAGTGTGCAGAGCAATCAATGCAAATCTTACCTTTGTGCAATAGTTTAGTTTTGACGCACACATGCATCCTGCTCTGCTCTGTATCCTCCATTCAGACAAGCAAGAGACATTATCAGAATTCAAAGACACATTCTAGCCAGGTACAAACACTCCAGGTGTGAAGCAGGGCCAGTGAGGGGTGTGGCCTGTGGAGAAGGGGTGTGGCTTGGTAGAAAGGCCTGGAAGGCACATCCCTGGTCTTGTTGGTGCTAAATACTACAGTGGTACCTCAGGTTACAGACGCTTCAGGTTACAGATGCTTCAGGTTACAGACTCCGCTAACCCAGAAATAGTACCTCAGGTTAAGAATTTTGCTTCAGGATGACAACAGAAATCGCCCACCGGCGGCGCAGTGGCAGCGGGAGGCCCCATTAGCTAAAGTGGTACCTCAGGTTAAGAATAGTTTCAGGTTAAGAACAGATCTCCGGAAAGAATTAAGTTCAGAATTCAGGGCCGGTCAGAGGTATGTGCCTATCTCTCCAGGCACCGGCTGAATTCTTTCGACCTCCCTCCGGCGACTCCCGGTAGGAAAAACACACGAGGTCCGTTCCGGCGATTTTCCTCAGGCTGTGAGAAAAACACACCAAACTGCTTCTCCTCCTCCCTGCTCTCCAGCATATCCCCAGGGAGGGGAATCAGACACAGACAGAAATGTATCTACATGTTTTATTCCTGTCTTCAGCAGTCATATAGAGAAAACATGTCTGCTCTGTTCAACAAACAGAGAGAAACTCCACCCATGTACATCCTGTACAGGTCATATGACACACACACTGAGCTAACATCCGGTGCTCAGTACAGAATGGACTGCCCCTTTGTTTCCATGGCAACAGTCACATACTTCCTGTTTGGCTTTCCAGCCACAAGCAGCAGACTTGGCTGCTATAGCCTTTGCTTGCTGCAGCATTGCTGCTTTAGAATAACATACTCCCCCTAAAGTATCAATGCGTGCTGCGAGCAAAGCGTCATCCAGAGAAGAAAACAAACAGTTGTTATACTTATAACACTCCCCTGTTGTTTCAGTTCCACCCTTGGAACTACTCGCCACTGGTTTTACCAATGTACCTCTCTGGTTGTGTGACTTCCAAGGAATGAGTGCTTCTGCATTACCTTGGTTAGCAACTCTCTGTTGTGCCTTTGTCTCTGACTCAGACACAGCTTCAATTTGACCTTGGTCGTTTACAACAGCAACACATGCAATAGCTAGGTTGGCAAACTCTTGTGAATACCTCTTGGGTGGTACACCCTTCGTTGCTCTCTCAGACCTACGTAAGAGGTGCTGCTCTCCCTTGCTTTCTGGTTCAGCCTCTGAGCTCTCTGGAGAACCAGTACTAAGCTTAATCAGTGGTTCATCCTCCTCTTCTGAGGGTCTAGTCATTGTGTGAGATTTCCTCTCAATGACTGTGACAACTGAGCTGTCTGAGCTATCGCTGTCATCATCAGTACTACTGAACTCAATAAGATCAAACTCATCATCATCATCATAATCATCATCATCTCCTGTGGGAAATGTGTGAACAATCACTCTCTCCTGTTCAGGAGCACTCTCTAGGAATTTTGTGAGAATCACCTGACCAGATTCAGACAAAATTACTCTGTAGAGACCCTTTTCATAACCCACAAAAATGCCTCTGGCATTCTTTACTCCACCTGGAGCTTCTGTTCTCACATGAGACCCAAAAACCTTGAAATGGGCAACAGAAGGTTTTCTGTGGAACAGTTTCTCAAAAGGAGAACATCCCAAGTCTTTTGAAACCTTTCTCAACCACGTGTAACAAAATGACATTAGTGACTCAGCCCAGTACTCATGTGGCAGATGTGAACTAAGCAATTGCGCTTCCATTCCCTTTTGCAATTCTTTGTTCACCCTAACACAGACACATCTGTTCCAAGCTTCTTCGGAAGCTGCAATTTTGTGTCTTATCCCTTTCTTCTTCAGGAACCTCTGGAAATCCTGTAAGAGAAAAATTGGCTTCTCATCTGTGCAAAGACAATCTATGTCAGCATCATGCATATTTTTAACCTTGTCACAAAACTCTTTAAACCTTTCTAAGGCTTCTTTCGGTCTCTCCAAAAGATAAATCCAGACAAAACCTGTAAAAGAATCAACACATATTAGGTAATACTTTGCATTGCCTCTAGATGGTGCTAAAGGACCAATCACATCAGCATACACCCGCTGAAATGCCTTGTCAACCCTCGAGGTGACCTGCTTGGCGTTCTTTTCAGCTACACCTGCAAGAGAAATCATGTTAGAATCACAGGAATTACATTCCATGTAATCACTTTGATCAAAAGTCAACAAATACAGTCCATCTTTCTCTTTGGCAGAAAGATTCGACTCTCCATCTTTGTAGATCTCGCAGTGTTGATCATCATAGGACAGTTTTAGTCCCTTCTTGGCAATCTGCGAAACGCTGAGCAGATTGTACTTCAACTCTGGAACCAAATAAACATCGTTTATAGTCAAGTTCAGACTTTTAAGATACACAGTCCCAATTCCGGTGGCTTCCAGCTCTTGACCGTTGGCTTGTTGTACAACGAAGCTTTGCTTCTTAAACGACGAAAACAAATCCCTGCGATGGGTCATGTGAACCGTCGCTCCCGTGTCTAAAATGAAGGAATTCCCCACTTGTGGTGTGGCTTTTAGGGACATCAAAGCCTTTGCAGGCTTCGCCTGTGACTTGGCACGACTTCTGCCTGACGCCTCAGACTTCGTGGAGCTTCTCTTGGCTCCTTTGTTCTGACGTGGCTTCCTGCAGTACCGCTGAAGATGCCCAGTCTGTCCACAATTGTGGCATCGGACAACGTTCAAAGCTACGGCGTCTCCTCCAGTAGCTACAGCAGTGGGGGTGTCTGAACTCCGTTCTTCACTCCCCCTGTCCTTGACTTCCAGGGCGGCAAGCCTGTCATGTTCGTTCAGGACCACGGCAAAGACCCTGTCCGAAGTCAAATCTTGCGCTGGGAGAGACCCCAGCTGACTGGCAACCGTTTTGTAAGTCTGATTCAGGCTGTTGATCACCATGAAGCAAAACACTTCCTCATCCAGACGGAAATTGCGCTCCACCATCTGCTGACGCAAAAATTTCATTTCCGTCAGGTGCGCTTGAACATCTCCATCAGGCGCAAGCCTCAGGTTAGTCAGCTTCTCAAAATACAGCAACGCTGAAGAACCTGCATCTCTCTGATGTGTCCTTCTCAGCGTGTCCCAAACATCTTTCGCGTGCTGTAAATCTTGTATATGAATAAGCTGAGAATCTGACACGCACAGAATTATAGCAGTTCTGGCCTTCACATCCTGTGACTCCCAAGGACGCGTTGGTGCTGCAGGGATGGGGTTCTCAATCACCCCAAACAGTCTCTGATTCTGCAGCAGGGCCTTCATCTTAATAGACCAAGATGCATAATTGTCACTGGTCAAAAGGGGTGGAGAAGGCAGGCCTTCCCCCTTCTTGGCATCCATTTTGAGTCCTTGCATTGACTCTCAAACACAAGCCTCTAAAATCCAATAGCTGGCTTGTTTACACTCTGTGCACCTGGCAGCTCTAACACTGGCCGCTTGGAAAGTCCCTTTCCAACAGTTCCTTTGTAAAGGCCTAGTCAAAACACGACTTCCAGCCCTTATCTTGAAACTGGCCTGCGTTGCTTAGCAACCACATTCCTTTCCTTGGACAGGAAAAACCACAGGAATGTTTGGAATGCAGACTCTTCTCTCTCGGAGCTGTTTTTCCCAAACGTTGCTCCCATGAAGCAGAGAATTAATCCATCTGCATTCACACTCTTAAGCCCGAAAATCTCATACCTGGGCTCCGTAGCTTGGCTTTCAGCTTCTTCTGGTCAGCTTCTAGCTGCAGAGAATCAGCCTCCATCTCAGGCTTCAATGGAGAGGGATGAATACAGCCTCCTTGATGCAGACTCCCATGGATCGTAGCAACCGTCAACTGCTACCAATGTCAGAATTCAGGGCCGGTCAGAGGTATGTGCCTATCTCTCCAGGCACCGGCTGAATTCTTTCGACCTCCCTCCGGCGACTCCCGGTAGGAAAAACACACGAGGTCCGTTCCGGCGATTTTCCTCAGGCTGTGAGAAAAACACACCAAACTGCTTCTCCTCCTCCCTGCTCTCCAGCATATCCCCAGGGAGGGGAATCAGACACAGACAGAAATGTATCTACATGTTTTATTCCTGTCTTCAGCAGTCATATAGAGAAAACATGTCTGCTCTGTTCAACAAACAGAGAGAAACTCCACCCATGTACATCCTGTACAGGTCATATGACACACACACTGAGCTAACATCCGGTGCTCAGTACAGAATGGACTGCCCCTTTGTTTCCATGGCAACAGTCACATACTTCCTGTTTGGCTTTCCAGCCACAAGCAGCAGACTTGGCTGCTATAGCCTTTGCTTGCTGCAGCATTGCTGCTTTAGAATAACAGGTACCACTGTATTTAAGAATCAGATCTAGGGTGCAATATGCTCCATTGGGTAATTCGCTCTAACCTACGTTCTGAACCATGCCTCTCTTTTTTTCTCATTCTTTGCTTCTTTTATCTAATGGTTTTAAATCCACAATTGCAAATTGTGTTTTGAAGCCTGCCCAAGTCCCTGGAGAAGGACGAAACGAGCTTGTTCTTCTTGACCAACCAAATGGCAGAATCGCTGGGTGGCAGCGGCTACTGCGTGGAGAGACTCTCTGTGCCATATGTACCACTTGTGACAGGTAAGCCCCTGATGGCTCACGCATCCTCTTCACCTGTAGTCATTGACCACTGTTTATCATAGCTGCTTTTTTAAGGGAGGGGGTTGCATATAGCATACTTTGGTGCTTTCCAGCAGTCCAGCAACATTGGAAGTGCAACCAGGCTCCCCATCCTTATTGTAGGAGAATCCCAAATACTCATAATATTATCTGAGTGAAATGCATATGCATACATTTTTAGAAGCATATCCTACTGGCTTTCTTGATTGCAGCTATTTATATCCATCATGGAGGCCCTTTGGAGATGAAGAAATGCTGTGATACATTTCGCTGCTAGTGAACAACGAAGTCTTTTTGGATCTACTTTTAGGCATGCTCAATAGTCTTATTGATTCTGTGTCTCTATAATAATAATATAATAATAATGTATTATTTATACCCTGCCCATCTGGCTGGGTTTCCCCAGCCACTCTGGGCAGCTTCCAACAGAATATTAAAATACAATAACCTATTAAACATTAAAAGCTTCCCTAAACAGGACTGCCTTCAGATGTCTTCTAAAAGTCTGGTGGTTGTTTTCTCTTTGACATCTGGTGGGAAGGCGTTCCACAGGACAGGTGCCACTACCAAGAAGGCCCTCTGCCTGGTTCCCTGTAACTTGGCTTCTTGCAGTGAAGGAACCATCAGAAGGCCCT
Source organism: Podarcis cretensis (assembly GCF_951804945.1). Taxonomy (NCBI): domain Eukaryota; kingdom Metazoa; phylum Chordata; class Lepidosauria; order Squamata; family Lacertidae; genus Podarcis; species Podarcis cretensis. The sequence continues at coordinate 82,871,646 of NC_137176.1, forward strand.
TGGCGCTGGACCTCAGTGTCTGGGCAGAATGATGGGGGTGGAGACTCTCCATCAGGTATACTGGGCCGAAGGCTGTTTAGGGCTTTAAAGGTCAGCACCAACACTTTGATTTGTGCTTGGAAACGTTCAGGACCAGTGTTATATGGTCTCGGCGGCCGCTCCTAGTCACCAGTCTAGCTGCCGCATTCTGGATTAGTTGTAGTTTCCGAGTCACCTTCAAAGGTAGCCCCACATAGAGCGCATTGCAGTAGTCCAAGCGAGAGATAACTATATGCAGAGTGAGACATGCACACATACATGTTTAGCTCTTGTGGCTGGGGAACAGGCTCCTTCTCCATCACTAACATATTAAATGCAGTTCAAAGCATTGCAAAGGAACTGAGACCCAGAGCCTTTCTTGGGTTGCATAGTTATTTAGATTCTGGCCCAAACGTTGGTGACTTTTCTGCTGCCCCTTTCTTTTTTCTAATTTTCCATATGATATGTCATCCTAAAGCTTCTATTTCCATTCTTATGCATCTTCGGAAATGTAGCTCTATTCCCATCTGGCAAAAAGCCTCATAAATGCAGGCGCAAGTCGAAAGGTAAATTGGAGCTGCCACTGCTTGTTCTAGTTATAGCTTCATTGTGTTAGGACCCAAAGAAAGCCAAATAAGCTCCTTATGCTCATAGATAGAAAACCCCAGTGTTGTGCGATTTTCCTTTATTTCCCCTGCTCCTAGCTGTGACCCACACAACTGTAGACATTAGGGCAACCAGGGCCGGATTTAGGTTTGATGAGGCCCTAAGCTACTGAAGGTAATGGGGCCCTTCATATGTCCCCCTGTACTTTGCCAACAACAAATTGTAGCTGTTTTTTGTGTTAAATATATGCTGTATGGTAATTTATGGACCTAATAGGTATCTAAAGCCATTTGCCCATGTTGCCATGCAACAGTCCATGCAGAATGTAGGCATCCTGTATACAGAAATGAGCAAACCAGTGATATTTTAGGGAGCAGGCTAGCAGGCAGGGCCCATTACTTACATCATAGGAGCCTACACAACACAAAACACTGTTATTTTATTTGTTTTTTATCTTATATTTTGGAAATGTACATCCAGGTTTTTTCCCCCTTTACATTTTTTGGGGGTCCCCAAGAGAGTGGGGCTCTAAGCTATAGCTTTAGCTTATATGTAAATCCGGCACTGATGGCAACCCTAGTAGATGTAGCATATTTGTACGCATCTCATAGGTATTTTCCCCAAATGTTTTTTATCTATCTTCGCATTTATATCCCACCTTTCCTCAAAGGGCTCCCCTCTCCTCCATGTGATCCTCACAGCACCCCCGCGAAGTAGGCCAAACTGAGAGGTAGTAATTGCCCAAAGTCACCCAGTAATTTCCATGGCCAAGTGGGGATTTTAATCTCTGTCTCCCAGATTGCAGCCTAGCATTCTAACCGCTACGATACACTGCCTCTTCACGGACTTCCAGTGTGCTTCTGCGCACAATTTGAGTGGTTGGTATTCTCTTGCAAAGCCCTTGATGGCTTGAAGCCAAGGAATCGGAGGCACTAGCTATGAACCTGTCTGCTTTCTGACACCTTTATGCCTTCCTGTAAATAATAATAATAATAATAATAATAATAATAATAATAATAATATATTATTTATACCCCGCCCATCTGGCTGGGCTTCCCCAGCCACTCTGGGCAGCTTTCAACAAAATATTAAAACACAGAAATGCATCAAACATTAAAAGCATCCCTAAACAGGGCTGCCTTCAGAAATCTGGAAGTTGTTGTTCTCTTTGACTTCTGATGGGAGGGCATTCCACAGGGCGGGTGCAATTACCGATAAGGCCCTCTGCCTGGTTCCCTGTAACTTGGCTTCTTGCAGCGAGGGAACCGCCAGAAGGCCCTTGGCACTGGACCTTAGTGTCCAGGTAGAATGATTGGGGTGGACCCTCCTTCAGGTATACTGGACCAAGGCCGTTTAGGGCTTTAAAGGTCAGCACCAACACTTTGAATTGTGCTCAGAAATGTACTGTAAGTGTCCTATCTTCTGAAATTAAGTAGAAGACAACTGGAGAGAGGACCTTTTCATTGATGGTGACCCAGTCACAGGGCATTTCTCCCAGGGACACTTAGCTGATGCCGACGGTTAGTTAGGGGTTAGTTTTGCCTCCACCCATGCAAGCCAGAGGACTTATTGGAGTTTCAGGATGAATTCCAGCCAGGCAAAAGCACTCAAAGAGAGTGTGAAGCAGGCAGGTGAGGGGTGTGGCCTGGAGACAAGAGGTGTGGCTGGGCAGGGTCCTAATGGGGCCTGGGAGGGGCCACTGAAATTTGAATTGACTCGCTTCAGTTTGGGGCAAAGAAAACAGGAAAGCACAATGATGTCTTGACGAGACAGGCATTTCTCTTTTTGTTCAGATGAAGACAGGTTGTCAAGGAGGAAGAGTATCGTGGACACCTTGTCAATTCAGGTAGACATTCTGCCTGGTTGCAGCCTGGATGAAAAGGTATGTAACAGTTCCATTAAAGAAAAGATCATGCACCTCCCCCCCCCCTAAACATTTTTCAGTGCTTTCAGTCTATCTATATACCACAAGCTGTGGTAGTCAGTATTGTGATTTGCATTTGCAGATCTACTGTACTGCATTTAAAGTAAAAATGTCACCAGGAAAAAACACACACACATGATTCAAAGGGCTGTTTTTCGGGTGGAAAAAATATTTGAGACACTTAAGATGAATTGTAGATGACCTTTTACTGCGGTTGACACAGTAGCCTAAACACTATTGTTTCTTTAGGCAAATAGCACTGAAGAAATCACCTTTGAGACGCTGAAGCAGGCAATAGGTAAGAAGGTTTTGCATTTCTGTATTCACTAGTAAAAATAATATGCTCCTTCAAGGGTGAATTATTTCACTTCACTCTTTATTTAATACATTGGCCCTAAATTGGGATGAGGATGAATAATATTCCTGATGTTTCCCTTTGCTTTGTTCCCATGTTTCTGGTTACTCTGTTGATGCTGTTAGCAGCTTAAAGTCATTGGCTTAAAGTTGGTTGGTTTTCCCCCCACCCTCATCTCTCCCAAAGACAACAATGGCCTTGAGGAACAAGAGAAAGAAAGAAGGCGCCTTGTGATTGAAAAATTCCAGAAGGCTCCTTTTGAAGAAATTGCTGCACAGTGTGAAACCAAGGTAAGTACTCGGGCCATGATCCGTCTACTCTATCCTGCTAAGGGCTTAAACAGATGCACCAGGTACGCTGGACCTCATTAGCGACGAATGTCAGAGAGAAAGTGCTAAGGCTCTCCTGTCTCTGGACTAGGAATAGCAAATATGACACCCTCCAGATGCTTGAGACTGCAACTCCCATAATCCTCAACCATTCACCATGCTGACTAGGGCTGATGGGAGTTGGAGTCCCAAACACCCCTCTATACTTAGATGCCTCATCCTTCAACATGCATACATATACGCTTTGGCAAGCATCTTACAAAGGAATCTTCTAGGGCAGGCTTCGTCAACCTTGGCCCTCCAGATGTTTTGAGACTAAAATTCCTCTCCCTGCCCAACCACTCCTGAGCCAGTGTGGTGTAGTGGTTGGGCAGGCTTCGTCAACCTTGGCCCTCCAGATGTTTTGAGACTAAAATTCCTCTCCCTGCCCAACCACTCCTGAGCCAGTGTGGTGTAGTGGTTAAGAGCGGTAGACTTGTAATCTGGTGAACTGGGTTTGCTTCCCCGCTCCTCCACATGCAGCTGCTGGGTGACCTTGGGCTAGTCACCCTTCTCTGAAGTCTCTCAGCCCCACTCACCTCAGAGGTGTGTTGTGGGGGAGGAAGGGAAATGAGAATGTTAGCCGCTTTGAGACTCCTTAAAGGTAAAGATAAAGGTACCCCTGACCGTTAGGTCGAGTTAGGGACAACTCTGGGGTTGCGCGCTCATCTTGCTCTATAGGCCGAGGGAGCTGGTGTACAGCTTCCAGGTCATGTGGCAAGCATGACTAAGCCGCTTCTGGTGAACCAGAGCAGCACACGAAAGCGCTGTTTACCTTCCAGCCAACCTAATTATCTACTTGCACTTTGATGTGCTTTCGAACTGCTAGGTGGGCAGGAGCTGGGACCGAACAACGGGAGCGCACCCCATCGGGGGGATTCGAACCACCGACTTACTGATCAGCAAGCCCTAGGCTCTGTGGTTTAGACCACAGCCCCTCCCATATCCCCTTGAGACTCCTTCGGGTAGTGATAAAGCAGGATATCAAATCCAAATTCTTCTTCTTCTTCCTGTGGGTCTCTCTGAGATGCTAAAAGATTTGTGTGGAACCCCTCCCCTTTGAGAGACCCTAAAATTTGTCTTGTTAAAAAAAGCGCCAATCCCCATTTCGGCAAGTTGACCATTCCTGCTTTTAAGCGTCAGCAGCTTTGACTTGTGGCCCTTGAAAGGTTGACAACAGATCAACATGGCCTTTGACCCCAAAAATGGTTAGCCACCCCTGCCCTAAGAGTTTGCCTTTACAATTTGTGGCTTACAGACATGTGTTTTGGTGTGGGCAAGTTTCCTTGAAATGGTTAGTCACCTAACTTTTTGCAAGGATATAATCCTGGATGTGTACCCCTGCCCCAGCACATCAGTTGTGTGAATCACTGGCAGTCCCTGGGAAAGGGACGGCACATCTGGGTGTCTCCCCAGTGTCAGGCATGCTGGTGCCACCACCTCAAGACAGTCATGTGTTCCCACAGGCTCTCTGGTAATGGAAGGCAAATGCATAAGGAGCTGTTTGTGCACAAGCTTCCATGCGATTGGGCAATCCCAACTGTGTGGGTGCCCACAACCACCATGTCCAACCCCAGTAACTTCTTGGTGCCCTAGATGCCCACAATGCCAGTAGAGCACTGTTATTGCTGGCTCTGTTTTTCCAGACCAATTTGTCAGAAGGTTGCGGTGGTTACTCAGCACCTCCCTCTCCCTAAAATATTCAATCTGTTCTCCCTGCAGGCAAACTTGCTCCATGACAGGCTGACACAGATACTGGAACGCACCATACGGTAAGAGTTCACAGAAGTGGTTTTGCGTTTGTGAAGAATAGGCAAGGCTACCAGGTTCCTCCTTGTTTCCAAAAATAACTTGTGTTTCCATTTTATTTTGGGGTGGGGGCGGGGGGAGATGTTGGTTGAACTCCCATCCATACTTCCTAGGGTCCCATTAATATCTGTAGCACTTCCTTCTAAGGCAGGGGTCGGCAACATTTTTTGAGACTGGGCTGGTCCACTCCCCGGCAAACCTCTTGGTGGGCCAGAGTGTGTGCACCCACGCATGCGCCCAAGCTATTTCCAGCGCTCTTCTGGGTTGAAAGAACACCAGAAATAGCGTATATGCACACGTACAGGCAATCCTCTGGGATTTCTGGCACACTTCCGACCTGGAAGTCAGTTCCCATTTTGAGGGGGGGAAATGGCGCTGTGGGGGAAGATAGCACGGAATCCCCACCGTGGGCTTGTTCCAGGAAGCTCATGGGCCAGAACCAGCCCATGGACCTTAGGTTGCTGACCTCCCATTCTAAGGGATTAGACCAGGGGTCAGCAAACCTTTTCAGCAGGGGGCCAGTCCACTGTCCCTCAGACTTGGGGGGGGGGGCTGGGCTATATTTTGGAAGAAAAACAATGAACGAATTCCTATGCCCCACAAATAACCCAGAGATGCGATTTAAATAAAGGGAAACGTTCTACTCATGTAAAAACGCATTGATTCCTGGACCGTCCGCGGGCCGGATTGAGAAGGCGATTGGGCCGGATCCAGCCCCTGGGCCTTAGTTTGCCTACCCATGGATTGGACTGTTAGTAAGAGATACCAGTAGACCTAAATTGATTTTCTCAAAGAGCATTTCTGCGCTACAGAGTTAGATTGGTTTAGCAGGCATTCCCTCTCATCAGGAAACCCTCATCAGGAAACTGCGGTTCTGTGAGAGGTGGTGGTAACAATCTCTGTAATTGGCCTAAAAACAATGCCTCGATTTGTTCTCCATCTTCCCCAGGCCTCCTCCGAGCCCTTCTGGAACGGTGGCGATTAACACTGGACACAACCGTTACCAGTCCATCCCAGTCTACGAGATGAAGTTTCCTGATCTTTGTGTGTATTGAGTGTCCTCTGAATTCATCAAAAAGACAGGTTTTTGGCTTCTCAGAACATTATTTCATCAAATTTAATGGGGTGTCTGCCCCGAGCAGATTACATTATATTTTGACTATGTTTTTGTTTTGATTTTATAGGTGAATTCTCCAACACTTCTGCTGTGTCCCAGTAATAGTGCATTACTGATAGATCTATACCGGACTTTCCACACGATTATTTACTTTATTAATAGTTCTATGATGTTTTCCCCAGTGTTAACTGCACTATTGCCAGCTGGTGGGGCACTCATGCGCTATTGTGCAACATGAACAGGACAAGAGAAAGGAAGAGAACATATGTGGCATGAAATGTTGCAGGATTTCAGCAGGGAAGCCGTGGGACATGCACCGATTGGAAACAAAGCAGTATTTCCACCCAAAACAGGCACAAACAGTATTGAAAGCAAGATTGCTTATGAGCACAAATCTTCATAATGAAAAAGATTTCTGGAGGGGTCCTTATTCATCTCCACTGAATTCAAGACATTTTTTTAAAAAAAAAATATTACTATTTGGAAGGCAAACCCTTCTTTCGTCCCGCCCCCTCCGATTTGTTTATTATATCTTAGCATTTTTTAATTTTAGACTACAGTTTGCAAGTGTAGTTTTGGATGGGCTCTGGTTTGGATGGTCTGGTTTGCATGCTAAGCCCAAACCATTGCTTTGCACAAACATGTTAGATCCCAGAGACAATATTGCAGCTGTATCACACCTCCCTAGTCATTTTACTTCTGCACTGCATGGAGCTAAGCTATGGTTTGGCTTAACACATGGTCAAAACCCAGGCTGCAGACAAGAAACAAGCTGTAATGAAAGTTTGTCCTATGGCTTACAAAATGCAGTTTGCCTGGAGAAAGCTAAGCCTGGGTTCAGACAAAATGCGTAGCCAAACCGTGCCTTAGCTCAGGCATAGGAATTCAGGCTCGGTCAGAGGTATGTGCCTATCTCTCCAGGCACCGGCTGAATTCTTTTGACCTCCCTCCGGCGACTCCCGGCAGGAAAAACACACGAGGTCCGTTCCAGCGATTTTCCTCAGGCTGTGAGAAAAACACACCAATTGCTTCTCCTCCTTCTCCTCCCTGCATATCCCCAGGGAGGGGAATCAGACACAGACAGAAATGCATCTACATTGCCTTTATTCCTGTCTTTCACTTCAGTACAGAGAAAACATGTCTGCACTCTTCAACAAACAGAGAGAAACTCCAGACTCCACCCATGTACATCCTGTACAGGTCATATGACACACACACTGAGCTAACATCCGGTGCTCAGTACAGAATGGACTGCCCCTTTGTTCCCATGGCAACAGTCACAAACATCCTGTCTGGCTTTGCAGCCACAAGCAGCTGACTGAGCTGCTGGGGCCTTTGCTTGCTGCAGCATTGCTGCTTTAGAATAACATACTCCCCCTAAAGTATCAATGCGTGCTGCGAGCAAAGCGTCATCCAGAGAAGAAAACAAACAGTTGTTATACTTATAACACTCCCCTGTTGTTTCAGTTCCACCCTTGGAACTACACGCCACTGGTTTTACCAATGTACCTCTCTGGTTGTGTGACTTCCAAGGAATGAGTGCTTCTGCATTACCTTGGTTAGCAACTCTCTGTTGTGCCTTTGTCTCTGACTCAGACACAGCTTCAATTTGACCTTGGTCGTTTACAACAGCAACACATGCAATAGCTTGGTTGGCAAACTCTTTTGAATACCTCTTGGGTGGTACACCCTTCGTTGCTCTCTCAGACCTACGTAAGAGGTGCTGCTCTCCCTTGCTTTCTGGTTCAGCCTCTGAACTCTCTGAAGAACCAGTACTAAGCTTAATCAGTGGTTCATCCTCCTCTTCTGAGGGTCTAGTCATTATGTGAGATTTCCTCTCAATGACTGTGACAACTGAGCTGTCTGAGCTATCGCTGTCATCATCAGTACTACTGAACTCAATAAGATCAAACTCATCATCATCATCATCAGAATCATCATCATCTCCTGTGGGAAATGTGTGAACAACCACTCGCTCCTGTTCAGGAGCACTCTCTAGAAATTTTGTGAGAATCACCTTACCAGATTCAGACAAAATTACTCTGTAGAGACCCTTTTCATAACCCACAAAAATGCCTCTGGCATTCTTTACTCCACCCGGAGCTTCTGTCCTCACATGAGACCCAAAAACCTTGCAATGGGCAACAGAAGGTTTTCTGTGGAACAGTTTCTCAAAAGGAGAACATCCCAAGTCTTTTGAAACCTTTCTCAACCACGTGTAACAATATGACATTAGTGACTCAGCCCAGTACTCATGTGGCAGATGTGAACTAAGCAATTGCGCATGCATTCCCTTTTGCAATTCTTTGTTCACTCTAACACAGACACATCTGTTCCAAGCTTCTTCGGAAGCTGCAATTTTGTGTCTTATCCCTTTCTTCTTCAGGAACCTCTGGAAATCCTGCAAGAGAAAAATTGGCTTCTCATCTGTGCAAAGACAATCTATGTCAGCATCATGCATATTTTTAACCTTGTCACAAAACTCTTTAAACCTTTCTAAGGCTTCTTTCGGTCTCTCCAAAAGATAAATCCAGACAAAACCTGTGAAAGAATCAACACATATTAGGTAATACTTTGCATTGCCTCTAGATGGTGCTAAAGGACCAATCACATCAGCATACACCCGCTGAAATGCCTTGTCGACCCTTGAGGTGACCTGCTTGGCGTTCTTCTTGGCTACACCTGCAAAAGAAATCATGTTAGAATCACAAGAATTACATTCCATGTAATCACTTTGATCAAAAGTCAACAAATACAGTCCATCTTTCTCTTTGGCAGAAAGATACAACTCTCCATCTTTGTAGATCTCGCAGTGTTGATCATCATAGGACAGTTTTAGTCCCTTCTTGGCAATCTGCGAAACGCTGAGCAGATTGTATTTCAACTCTGGAACCAAATAAACATTGTTTATGGTCAAGTTCAGACTTTTAAGATACACAGTCCCAATTCCGGTGGCTTCCAGCTCTTGACCGTTGGCTTGTTGTACAACGAAGCTTTGCTTCTTAAACGACGAAAACAAATCCCTGCGATGGGTCATGTGAACCGTCGCTCCCGTGTCTAAAATGAAGGAATTCCCCACTTGTGGTGTGGCTTTTAGGGACATCAAAGCCTTTGCAGGCTTCGCCTGTGACTTGGCATGACTTTTGCCTGACACCTCAGACTTTGTGGAGCTTCCCTTGGCTCCTTTGTTCTGACGTGGCTTCCTGCAGTTCCGCTGAAGATGCCCAGTCTGTCCACAATTGTGGCATTGGACAACGTTCAAAGCTACGGCGTCTCCTCCAATAGCTACAGCAGTGGGGGTGTCTGAACTCCGTTCTTCCCTCCCCCTGTCCTTGACTTCCAGGGCGGCAAGTCTGTCATGTTCGTTCAGAACCACGGCAAAGACCCTGTCCGAAGTCAAATCTTGTGCTGGGAGAGACCCCAGCTGACTGGCAACCGTTTTGTAAGTCCGATTCAGGCTGTTGATCACCATGAAGCAAAACACTTCCTCCTGCAGACGGAAATTGCGTTCCACCATCTGTTGACGCAGAAATTTCATTTCCGTCAGGTGCGCTTGAACATCTCCATCAGGCGCAAGCCTCAGGTTGGTCAGCTTTTCAAAATACAGCAACGCTGAAGAACCTGCATCTCTCTGATGTGTCCTTCTCAGCGTGTCCCAAACATCTTTCGCGTGCTGTAAATCTTGTATATGAATAAGCTGAGAGTCTGACACGCACAGAATTATAGCGGTTCTGGCCTTCACATCCTGTGACTCCCAAGCACGCGTTGGTGCTGCAGGGATGGGGTTCTCAATCACCTCAAACAGTCTCTGATTCTGCAGCAAGGCCTTCATCTTAATAGACCAAGATGCATAATTGTCACTGGTCAAAAGGGGTGGAGAAGGCAGGCTTCCCTTCTTGGCATCCATTTTGAGTCCTTGCATTGACTCTCAAACACAAGCCTCTAAAATCCAATAGCTGGCTTGTTTACACTCTGTGCACCTGGCAGCTATAACACTGGCCGCTTGGAAAGTCCCCTTTCAACAGTTCCTTTGTAAGGGCCTAGTCTAAACACGAGCTGTTTTAGCCTCTCTGGGCATAGCCTGACTTCCAGCCCTTATCTTGAAACTGGCCTGCGTTGCTAAGCAACCACATTCCTTTCCTTGGACAGGAAAAAACCACAGGAATGTTTGGAATGCAGACTCTTCTCTCTCGGAGCTGTTTTTCCCAAACGTTGCTCCCATGAAGCAGAGAATTAATCCATCTGCATTCACACTCTTAAGCCCGAAAATCTCATACCTGGGCTCCGTAGCTTGGCTTTCAGCTTCTTCTGGTCAGCTTCTAGCTGCAGAGAATCAGCCTCCATCTCAGGCTTCCATGGAGAGGGATGAATACAGTCTCCTTGATGCAGACTCCCATGGATCGAAACCAGCAGCTCTGCTACCAATGTTGGAATTCAGGCTCGGTCAGAGGTATGTGCCTATCTCTCCAGGCACCGGCTGAATTCTTTCGACCTCCCTCCGGCGACTCCCGGCAGGAAAAACACACGAGGTCCGTTCCGGCGATTTTCCTCAGGCTGTGAGAAAAACACACCAATTGCTTCTCCTCCTTCTCCTCCCTGCATATCCCCAGGGAGGGGAATCAGACACAGACAGAAATGCATCTACATTGCCTTTATTCCTGTCTTTCACTTTAGTACAGAGAAAACATGTCTGCACTCTTCAACAAACAGAGAGAAACTCCAGACTCCACCCATGTACATCCTGTACAGGTCATATGACACACACACTGAGCTAACATCCGGTGCTCAGTACAGAATGGACTGCCCCTTTGTTCCCATGGCAACAGTCACAAACATCCTGTCTGGCTTTGCAGCCACAAGCAGCTGACTGAGCTGCTGGGGCCTTTGCTTGCTGCAGCATTGCTGCTTTAGAATAACACTCGGCCCTCTGGATGTTTTGGGACTACAACTCCCATCATCCCTAGCTAACAGGACCAGTGGTCAGGGATGATGGGAGTTGTAGTCGCAAAACATCTGGAGGGCTGAGTTTACCTATGCCTGCCTTAGCTGGCAGCAGTCAGTGTGAAGCAATTTCAATATCCTTTCTGGAAGTCTGGCCACTAGAATCCCAGCCCAGGAACTGGAGCTGCATACAAGTAGCATTTATTGCTACCAGTTATCTGTTGGTGGAGTCTGGGATTCATCTCACCCCAAGTGATTGGCAGCAACTTGACTTGCACAAGATTGGACTTTCAGCCTGGGAAAACTCATGCATGGTTCCCTCTGTCACATATGTGCTTCGTCCTGTTGGATCAGCACCCTGGTGCAGGCCCTAAAAGTTTGTATTCCTTTCAGTGGCAGTGCTCCATATGGGACACGGGTGGCGCCGTGGTCTAAACCACTGAGCCTCTTGGGCTTGCTGATCAGAAGGTCGGCGGTTCAAATCTCCGCGATGGAGTGAGCTCCCGTAACTCGGTCCCAGCTCCTGCCAACCTAGCAGTTTGAAAGCACGCCAGTGCAAGTAGATAAATAGGTACCGCTGTGGCGGGAAGATAAATGGCATTTCTGTGTGCTCTGGTTTCCGTCAAGGGGTTCCATTGCACCAGAAGCGGTATAGTCATGCTAGCCACATGAACCGGAAAGCTCCACATAATGTTTTGGAGCCTTAAATACTTGTTATTATAGAGTATTGGAATGTGCTGTGCATCCTGCCAAAGGCTATAATGTGGAGACCCGTGCATGCATGAGGCTCCTAATGCTGACTGCCCCATATGGAGTATTCCCTTCCACCCACTGCTGGCAGTTGGAGGATTTGCCCCATGTTTGTGGGGCTGCATCACCGGCCCACAGTCAGGGCGTCTTGCTTGAAAGGCAAGAAGCTTTCTGTTGGGGTCTCTGGAATTGCACTATCCCCCCCTCCCCTTCTAAAGGAATATAATTTCTTACAGATTTGTGGTTTTGAAATGCAGAGTATTTTGTTAATGAGAACTTTGGAACAATTAAAGGGAAAGCAAGTTATATATTTGATATGGCAAGGGATATGGTAAAGGCATTTTAAAGAGGTTAAGTATTTCATAATATGCCGAACTGTGAAATGGGTGTGAAGTATTTCTCTGTGTGTGTGTGTTTAGCAAACCTTTGTATTTGATGAAACTTGTATATCTTTAGAATGTTGTTGTCCAGCAATAGCATACAGTGGTACCTCTAGTTGCGGACACGATCCATTCCAGGGTGCCATTTGCACCCCAAAAAGTCCACAACTAGAGCGGCGCTTCTGCGCATGCGCAAAGTGCACAGAACGCTTCTGCACACACACACACGGCGAAACCCGGAAGTAAACACTTCCGGGTTTGCCGGGTTCGCAAGTCGAAAAGACGCAACATGAACCTAATGCAACATGAGGTATGACTGTATTCTATAGCCCTCTTAATTTGTATGTGCTTTACTGGATTTAATGGTTAAGTTAAATTTTGTCGGCCCATGTGTTTGGTGTCAACACATTGCCTGTGCAAGGTTAGAGTGTAACATTCTGTTAAAGCTGAACTGCAAAATGTTGTGTAAAGAATGTGATAATAATCAGCAGGGCTGTTGCCCTTCCCTGTTGTTCTGTACATAACATGAAGTATTGAGTGTTGTGCCAAAGATTTCTCCTGCTTCCCCCCTCTCCCCAACCATTCTCCATCAATTTATGAGAAAAGAAACAGCATTTAGAAAACAGAAGGTATAAAAATTTCTGTGAAATTCTCGTGGGCCAGGAACACTTGTTGCACTTACCTGACTTGCAAGGTGGCCAAGGAGTGTGTATGAATGTTTTGCCTTTCATTCTACACAGCGTCTCTCCAATGGTCTGCACTATGCAGTCTTCCTGGGTGCCTGTTTTTCAGAAAAAAAGCTCCATGACACCTCAGCCAGATCCTTCTGTAAGTACAAGGGAGCTGTCTACTGTCTGCACCTAGCAGCTGGTCAATGCCATTGTCTTTTAAGTGAAGCCTTCCATTTTACTGCTACTTACAGGACTTCCCACACTGCACTGGAATTTTAAAATAAACCAGCATGGAAAGACTCTTTTTTTTAAAAAAAAGACAGGAAAGCGGAAGAACTTCCCTTAAGAACGAAATTGGCAAGCACAGCAGTCTCAAGGGTTTGGTGGTCACATGTACCCAAATATATACCCTGGCTTTTTCCACTCTTCAGTTAAAGTCCAGGGGAAGATGCCATGGGCCTTTTTCAGATCAAGAAACTAGGGAGGCTACAGAGTGCTGCAGAAATGTTTAATGGAGAGAAAAACACAAAGCCGTGGCCTCTTCGCTGCAAGAAAGTTAATCTCAGTCCTGCACCCACCAAAGTCTGAAAAATGGTTCTAAAACACCCTGGGCATAAGGGAAGTCTCTTTTTTCAGGGTAAGAAATCTTCTGAGGAATTGTAGTGCGAATGCCACACACCACTTTTCATGCAAGTTTTCGGATCCTGGCCTGTATACGTCAAGACTAATAGGTCAGCAGCTTTAATCAACTTTGCATTCGTCTCTGTTGTTTTTTAAAATTTTCTTTAGAAATGGTAGGAGATCCATGTGTTGGAATAAAATGAAGATACAGCATTAGGCCCTGTTCGTTTTTCAGGTTAGCTGCTGATTTAACCACTAGGACTAATCTTCCCCAAACTCTCAAGAAATGGGAAGTTTTCATAATGAAGTCTTCTCCTGTTTGGCTAAAGAATGGGGCATCAATGTTTTAAATAATAATTGTTTTAAGAAATTATGGACCCTGTAATCCAGGGGTGACTAACCTTTGGCCCTCCAGATGTTGTTAGTCTACAGTTCCCATTGTCTCTGGCAGTTGGCCTTGCAGGTAGAGAGGTTGACTGGAGTCTAGCAACATCTGAAGAACCCACAGGTTAGCCACCCCTGCTGTGAGCATGTTAAGCCAGTTCTAAAGGGCTACAGACTTCGCTTTTATGCATTGCCCCAGCAGGATTTTGACCCTTCCGGGTAGCGGCACCCACCCTGTGGAACGCCCTCCCATCAGATGCCAAGGAAATAAACTATTTGACTTTTAGAAGACATTTGAAAGCAGGTCTATATAGGGAAAGTTTTAATATTTTATGTTTTATTGTGTTTTTAATCTTTTTGGGGGGAGCTGCCCAGAATGCCTGGGGCAACCCAGTCAGATGGGTGGCATATAAATAATATTTTTTATTATTATTAAATTATTATTCTATTCCTACAGCAGCCCCCATTTTTACACCAAGAGAGAGCTATTCCGGGTGGTTCGGAGATTACCTGGTGCCAAATCTAATGCAACATGAGGACCCGCAATCAGGAAACTCCCCAATATGTTGATTCACAAACTGTCTTAAGGTTCTCATACAGCTCCTTTGATCTGTGATCCCTTGTATGAGGAAAATACTTTGTGTGTGCAAGATAAAGTTGTGCATACAGATGTTGCATGCCCTCCAACATTTCTCCAATGAAAATAGGGGTGCCCCATTCCATCATGATAATTGTACTATTTATAGCCCCCACATCTTACTGGGTTGCCCCAGCCACTCTGGGTGGCTTTCGACATATATGAATACAGTGGTACCTCAGGTTACATATGCTTCAAGTTACATACGCTTCAGGTTACAGACTCCGCTAACCCAGAAATAGTACCTCAGGTTAAGAACTTTGCTTCAGGATGAGAACAGAAATCGTACTCTGGCAGCAGGAGGCCCTATTAGCTAAAGTGGTGCTTCAGGTTAAGAACAGTTTACATAATAAAACATTAAACATTAAAAGTACTTCCGTGTACAGGATTGCCTTCAGATGGCTCAGGGGGTCAGATAACTCCATACCCTCCAACATTTCTCCAATTAATATAGGGATGTCCTAAGGAAAAGTGAAAAGTAAGGGACTCTGGTGGCACTGTGGGTTAAGCCTAGGACTTGCTGATCAGAAGGTTGGCAGTTTGAATCCCCGTGACGGGGTGAGCTCCCATTGCTCGGTCCCTGCTCCTGCCAACCTAGCAGTTCGAAAGCATGAAGTGCAAGTAGATAAATAGGTACCGCTCCGGCGGAAAGGTAAACGGCATTTCCGTGCGCTGCTCTGGTTCGCCAGAAGCGGCTTAGTCATGCTGGCCACATGACCCGGAAGCTGTACACCAGCTCCCTCGGCCAATAAAGCGAGATGAGCGCCGCAACCCCAGAGTCCCTTTACCCTTTACCTTTAAGGAAAAGTGGGATATTCTGGGATCAAACCAGAAACCAGGACAGCTTCTTTAAATCAGGGATGTCCCTCTGAAAATAGGGGCAGTTGTAGGGTCTGGTGTTGTTGAACGAAGGAAAAGACACTGCAGATGTGGCTTCTGCAGAACAAGTATTCTGTGGCTGTTCTCTATACAGTGGTACCTCGGGTTACATACGCTTCAGGTTACAGACGCCGCTAACCCAGAAATATTACCTCGGGTTAAGAACTTTGCTTCAGGATGAGAACAGAAATTGCGCAGCAGAGGTGCAGCGGCAACGGGAGGCCCCATTAGCTAAAGTGGTGCTTCAGGTTAAGAACAGTTTCAGGTTAAGAACGGACCTCCAGAACAAATTAAGTACTTAACCCGAGGTACCGCTGTATGTGCAACCCACTAGAGCCATTTCCCCATGCTGTGCCCCTTTGAAGCTGGTGGGATTTGTACAAGAGACCCCTCACACATCTTCCATGTGCTTCATTGGGGCTGGAGCAGGAGAATGCCTGTGTCTGTAGCTTTTCTCCCACAAAACTTACAATTGAAGTGAAGCAGCAATTTCCCCCTCAGAACCACACCTTGAGCCCTGCAGATGTGATTTCCCTTTTCCTTCAGTCGTGCATGTGAACGAAGCACCTCCAAAGTGTCTAAAAAAACTTCCCTTTGCTTGCACACTTCCAGTATTGCATTGTATGTAATCAATATTTTCTAAAAAAATGTAAAAGACTTGTAGCAGCCAATGGTTTTTGTGCACCATTGGTGCATTCATAGTTGTGTTACTACTGTCTTATTCTTCTTGGTATCCATCTGAAGCATGTCACTTTATCCAACAAACACAAACCCCTTTGTGGGAAATGTCACCTGGTACAGATCTCTACAGACCAGTTGGGATTCATGTGTGAATACTAAAGCCCCTTTCCTGGGATCCACATAGTCCAGCTCTTTGTTTTCATTTCTTTTTCTAGCTTCCTAACTCTCTGGAGGAAAACACTGCTAAATCTAAAAAATGCAGATTCACACGCTTCAGATTTTCAAATTGTCCAGAGTGAAAATATGGCTAGTTTATTCCTTTCACCGCTCATGTTTCCCTGACTTTTACCTAATGAAAAGCTTTTGTGAAATGTAGAACACACTTTCTGTAATCTATATTTAAGCAAATAAAGGGAAAAGTGAAAATAAGCCGCATTGTTTGCACGTGTCTTCCTGAAATTACATGCTATTTTATGGTTGCCTTAGGCTTTTAATGGCCTTGTGATGTGCTGAGCCAAGGATGGAAAAAACAATGCTGTCCAGGGTTGTAAAGACTGCAGAGAGAATAATTGGGTGCATTATTCCCACCTTGGATGAAATCTATGCTTCCAGGTATCATAAGAAAGCTGCAGAGATAGCGCAGGATAGTACACACCCCGGAAATTATCTCTTTCAGCTTCTGCCTTCTGGAAGAAGGTACAGGGTTATAAATACTAGGATTAGCCGCCTGAGAAACAGTTTCTATCCAGATGCGATTTTGGTTTTAAACGCAGTGTAAGATAGACTCAGTGGGAGTATATTGTATTTAATTATGGGGTATCAGAGTTTTTAGGGGGTTAACCAGGCTGGGACAGCTGGGATAGCAGTCTTGTTGGTTTTTGAACGTCTGAGGTAGATTTTTTCAATTTCGTTGTTCTGTATGGGACAATGACAATAAAGATTATCGTATCATTATCGTATCGTAACATTGCTTACCTGAGAGTAAGCCCCACTGAAACCAATGGGACTTACTTCTGAATATACATGGTTAGATTTTCAGCCATAGCTGGCCACTTTATTAAATTTGTCTTTAAGGTGTCACAAGCTTTTTGGGGGGTAATCGTTGCTGCAAAAGACTATCAGGGCTACCCCTCTAGAAATTCTTTAGCTTTGAAAGGGATCATGCAGGGAAGGCTACTGATTTGTAAATATAGTGTGACTCAGCAGCATAGATTATGACAAAATGATGACAACAAACAATATAATGGAGCCATAGCAAACAGCAGGAGGGATAGCAATGTATCCGGCAGGAGCCGAGCAGCAGAGGAACGAAACCAGCTCACTTTAATGTCACATAAAGAGCAGAACAGACAGTACTAATTTCATACATTCCCTACTCCTGATAGCTTCCTAACTGGTGCAAGAGAAACACCAGTTATCTTCTTTGCAGCCGTACAGCTCTGGAGATTCCCCGGGCAAGGCGTGCTGACCTCTTCCTTCTTCCCAAAAGGCTCTTCGCCGGATCGGTCTCCTCACTGCTTCTCTCTTCCTCACTGGAAGCCCTGGAGCTGATCCCAGCGCCGCTCAGGGGTCTTTCATGCCCTCCCCTGCGGCAGAACAATTTAACCTCTGGCTCCGGACAGGCTTGTCTGTTTGGAGACCCCATGCTTTCGTTGAAAGAGGCAGCTGCCATACACTCAGCCGCCGCCTTATCGCAGGAACACTGAAGCTTTTCGCACATCGTCCATCCGATACCTAAGAAAAAGATGGTTCGTGTTAGTTTGTCAAAATTGGACTAGATAACAATCAGGGCCAGCCCTACCATGAGGCAAAGTGGGGCAGCTGCCTCAAATGAATCGGGAGGCAGCAGAGGCAGCTCCTCTGGCTCTCCCTTTTGAGCCCCCCATCCTAGGTTTCTTGTAAAATAATAATAATAATAATAATAATAATAATAATAATAATAATAAATTATTTATACCCTGCCCTCCCCAGCCAGAGCCTTTCCCTTTCCTTGTGAGGAATCCTATTTGGAATAAGGGAATTTCCCTTAAAAAAGAGGGAAATTGGCAGCTGTGCTCAGGGTTGCTAACACCAGTAAAATTACAGTAAAAACATAATAGATTTAAAATACAGGTTAAAATGCAATTTAAAATGCAGCCTCATTTTAAAAGTAGCCCATAGATCAAACCCGCAAGGGGAGGGAAAAATAAGGGTCAGACTGAGTCCAAACCAAAGGCCAGGTGGAACAGCTCTGTTTTGCAGGCCCTGCGGAAAGATGTCAAGTCCCGCAAGGCCCGTGTCTCTTGTGACAGAGCTTTCCACCAAGTCTAGGCTGGTGTTGAAAAGGCCCTGGTCCTAGTTGAGATCAATCTTGCGACCTGGGACCTCCAAAATGTTGTCATTTGTGGACCTTAAGGTCCTCCGCAGGGCATACCAGGAGAGGCGGTCCCGTTCTTGACATGCCTCTACCCTTACTAGCCTGTCCTGGGCCTGTAGGTCAGATGAAGGAGGTTTTCCCCTTCCCACCAGCAATGGTTGTACATTGTGTGGGAATCTGTGGGGGGTTTCAAAGCAGTCCCCCCCCCCAACTGTGGAATTCCCTTTCCTTGGAGGAATGAATGGCTGCATCCATAACAGGTTCCTGTTGCCTAGTAACAATAACTCTGTTTACCCTGGTTTGTGGTGAATTGGCAAAAGCCAAACTCTAGATCAGAGCTTTACGAACTAGGAAAACTGAATTACTGTGTCTCAGAATAATGTATGTCTAAAAAGTGTGTCACCAGTAGTGGGGGTTTTGTTTTCAGGGGCTATGCAGTACCAGCAATTTTTAAAAAAATAAAATAAAAAAGTGGCATTTACTGTAACAACTTCATGGTGAGTGAATACATATTTTTCGGGGGAGTGCTGCTTGTCAAAAAGTTTTGAGATCTCTGCTCTAGATCAAACAATGTTACATTGAAAATGCAGTATTGCTACGTTGATTTTATTTGCTCATTCATTTATGCCGATTTAAGTGGCTGTACTGACTGCATTAGAGGACGCGGGTGGCGCTGTGGGTTAAACCACAGAGCCTAGGACTTGCCGATCAGAAGGTCGGCGGTTCAAATCCCCGCGACGGTGTCAAAGTGCAAGTAGATAAATAGGTACCACTCCAGCAGGAAGGTAAATGGCATTTCCGTGCGCTGCTCTGGTTCGCCAGAAGTGGCTTAGTCATGCTGGCCACATGACCCGGAAGCTGTATGCCGGCTCCCTCGGCCAATAAAGTGAAATGAGTGCCGCAACCCCAGAGTCAGTTACAACTGGACCTATTGGTCAGGGGTTCCTTTAACTTTACCTTTACTGACTGCATTAGAAACCTCTTTTGTTGCAAAAAAAAAAAAAAAAAAAGTATATCAAAGTTGGAAATACATCTTCCCCCCCCCCCTTTGGCTAGATGTGTGATGGGGAATATGCAAGCCTCCAGATGTTGTTGGACTGTAATTCACATCATCCCTGACCATTGGTCATGTTATCTGGGACTGATGGGAGCTGGAGTGCCCATAACATTTGGAGTTTGACCTTGTTGCTGTTAAGAGGACAGAACTATATGTGCAAGATAGTATGCCCTGGATCCCAGGAAGAGCTTCTCTCATCACTGGCACTGAAACAACATTCAGCTAGGCTGGCTGAGTTTGGTACATGGAGCGGGGACAATTTTGTCCTCTGCCTCGGGCAGCTAAATGTCATGAGCCAGTTCTGACACTAAAATAAGGATTGCTTGAAGACGTCTGAAAGATCTGGCTAGGTTTCCCCAGCCACTCTGGGCAGCTCCCAACAGAATATTAAAAATGCGACAAAACATCAAACATTAAAAACTCCCTTAAACAGGGTTGCCTTCAGATGTCTTCTAAAAGTCAGATAGTTGTTTATTTCCTTGACATCTGATGGGAGGGCGTTCCACAGGGTGGGCGCCACTACCGAGAAGGCCCTCTGCCTGGTTCCCTGTAACCTCACTTCTCGTAGCGAGGGAACTTGCAGAAGGCCCTTGGAGCTGGACCTCAGTGTCCAGGCTGAATGATGGGGGTGGAGACACTCCTTCAGGTATACTGGGCCAAGGCTGTTTAGGACTTTAAAGGTCAGCACCAACACTTTGAATTGTGCTTGGAAACATTGGGAGCCAATGTAGGTCTTTTCAGTGTTATATGGTCTTGGCGGTCGCTCCCAGTCACTAGTCTAGCTGCCACATTCTGGATTAATTGCAGTTTCCAGATCACCTTCAAAGGTAGCCCTACATAGAGGGCATTGCAGTAGTCCAAGCGGGAGATAACTAGAGCATGCACCACTCTGGCGAGTCAGTCTGCGGGCAGGTAGAAACTCTGGCCCTATGCAGATGATGTTCCCATTTGAGCATTCTTACACATAGTGGGAAGGGATGCGTGTGGAGCTGTGGGTTAACCACAGAGCCTAGGACTTGCTAATCAGAAGGTTGGCAGTTCAAATCCCCACGATGGGGTGATCTTCTGTTGCTTGGTCCCAGCTCCTGCCCACCTAGCAGTTTGAAAGCACGTCAAAGTGCAAGTAGATAAATAGGTACCACTCCTGCGGGAAGATAAATGGCATTTCCGCGCGCTGCTCTGGTTCACCAGAAGCGGCTTAGTCATGCTGGCCACATGACCCAGAAGCTGTATGCCAGCACCCTCGGACAGTAAAGCGAGATGAGCGCTGCAACCCCAGAGTCAGCCACAACTGGACCTATTGGTCAGGGGTCCCTTTATCTTTACCTTACACATAGTGGGTAAAAAACACTATCATACGAAGATAAGAATAGCCAGTGGCACATCTGTCCAGCATTCTGTTCTCACAAGTGGCCAACCCAACAGCCATGGGAAGCCTGTAAACAAGACCTGAACACAACATCACTCTCTCCTTCTGAGTTCTCCAGCAACTGGTACTGATGTTTATGTTGCCTTTTATTGTAACAGGGAAGAAAGGAATCATCTTTCATCCCAAACTTACACTTTGGCGTGCGATCAAAGCACACAACCTCAGACCGCGAATTTCTTTCTGGACGGCATCCAAGTTTCTTGACTTGCTCCAGGCAGCAGTGATGAGAGAAGCAGCACCTGTAGTTACGCAAAAAGCGCCAAAGTGTTAAGTCTTCTGAATTCTTTGTATTGTCTGGATCCCATAAAAATTTGTCAGTGTTTTTCTAGGTCACTTTTGTCAAATGCCTTGGAATTATCCAAACACTGCTTTGTTGGTCATGACAAGGCATGCTTGTGGAACCATCAGAAACAGAAACAGTGGTTTATTACTCCAAGCACTACACTTCCCAGCACCGTTAGCAAACTATAATTCCCAGGATTCTTTCTCCAAAGTTGTGTGCTTTGAATGTTTGAGACTCTGGACTCAACTATACAGCTGCAAATATAATGTTTTAAGTGTGTTTTAAGTGCATTATACAAATGCAACACTAGATGGCGAGGGTGCGCTTATGGCAAATTCAATATATTTAAAAAACTTTTTTTAAAGCATTTTCACAGCGTTTTTTAAATATGTGTCTATATTCCACTTCTGTCTTTCTGAAATTCTTTCTATTTACTGCATTTCATTGGATTTCATTGATTTTACCAATGACCAGTGCATTTGGTGGGAGTTTTTTTAAAAAAAATATAAACTGTCTGAACAAATATCTTGAAAAGTCCCAATACAAAATGGCTGCCATGGGTTGACTATATATTTTTATTATGTTGCAAGCCATCCTAGGCAGCGTTTGGGGCACAAATGGCGAGATACCCATTTTTTAACATTAAATGTATTTTACTACAGAAATGTGTGCTGGTGCTGCTGAGGTTATTGTTTGCTTGCTGCTATTTTGTGTCAAAAGTGTTTGCCAGGAGCAACCTGTCCAGTTCATCCATTGGGTGGCCTCTTCCTTCCTGCCCACAATAACATCCGTATAACTCAAAGTCCTCTGGGCATCGGTCGGTTAAGCAATACAGCATCTCCCCCAACTGTGGGAGCACTCGCTTGACTCTTCCGTTGTCTCTCAGTTGCAGGAACGTAAACCGGTCACAAACTATAGAAAGAAGTAGAAATCTGAGTCATATGATTCTATCATTGGAGACCTTCTGGTTGTTGTAGTCCTCCCTAGCATTCTTTATGCCAGGGTAGGCAGAAAATAGGTTGGGATCTCCTTGTGATTTGTAGGAAACTGACCCCCTATGACAAAATGACAAACCTAGCAAAGCAATGACAAACCTAGACAGCATCTTAAAAAGCAGAGACATCACCTTGCCAACAAAGGCCCATATAGTTAAAGCTATGTTTTTCCCAGCAGTGATGTATGGAAGTGAGAGCTGGACCATAAAGAAGGCTGATCGCCGAAGAATTGATGCTTTTGAATTATGGTGCTGGAGGAGACTCTTGAGAGTCCCATGGACTGCAAGAAGATCCAACCTCTCCATTCTGAAGGAAATCAGCCCTGAGTGCTCACTGGAAAGACAGATTGTGAAGCAGAGGCTCCAATACTTTGGCCACCTCGTAAGAAGAGAAGACTCCCTGGAAAAGACCCTGATGTTGGGGAAGATGGAGGGCACAAGGAGAAGGGGACGACAGAGGATGAGCTGGTTGGACAGTGTTCTCGAAGCTACCAACATGAGTCTGGCCAAACTGCAGGAGGCAATGGAAGACAGGAGTGCCTGGTGTGCTCTGGTCCATGGGGTCACGAAGAGCTGGGCACGACTAAACAACTAAACAACAACAACCCCCTATCAGGTTTTGAGGAATTGGCTTCCTCCCCCTGTGGCAATAGATAAGAAAATCAAATAAAGGAATATCTTACCGGTTGGAAACTTTAATAATCACAGCGAGAGAACAAAGAACAGATCTCCTAGAAATGGCGGTGCTCCCAATTAAGGATCACACTCCCTTCCATCCCTGTTAATCTACGTCACTACTATGTCTTGTAATCTGAGTTTGTAACTTTCTGTTCTGAGACTTTCTGAGCTCTTCTCGACTTTGTTGAGATCGGAGGAATGCTGTCCAACGACTGTGAATCTGTTAACTCTCTTTCTCCCAGTGTTCCTTCTCCTAGCTGTTCCCCATCCAGTATTTCCCAGCTTCTGCCTTCTGAACTATGACCCTCTGCAAACCACTGTTCCAAATCTATACTGTCCTCCTGCTCCTGGGAAGAGTCAGGATCCAGATCAGAAGTAGGGGGTGGTTCCCACCATTCCTTCTCAGTCCAGCCCTCCTCAGCACAGTCCCTGACCCCCCCCCAACTGTCTGATCATAGAATCATAGAACTGTAGAGTTGGAAGGGACCACGAGGGTTGTCTAGTCCAACCCCTGCAATGCAGGATTTTTTTGCCCCACATGGGGCTCGAACCCATGATCCAGAGATTAGGACTCCCATGCACTACCAGTTGAGCTATGTTGCAGCTTCATAACTTCAGCAACTAAAAAGATTCCCACCCCTCCCCACCTGCTTTAAATTAGGATGCTGAAAAGGAATGTTAGGAGGAAAACCAGGAGTGGATTTCTAGTGCAAAAGGATTTGTGAGGTTAGTTCTGATACTAGTCGCAAATTCCTGAGCTGAGCAGACACACCCTGATCTTTAATTTTTAGTGGATGGGTCAGATCCAGTGAAGGAGCAAGATCATCCTCTTCTCACCTTCTCCAAAGGTTTCATCAGGATCTGGCGTCTCTTCTGGAGATATTGTAGAAAAAGTTCTACCTTCTTCTTCAGCTATTAGATAGATAGACATAGATAGATTCTTTATTGTCATTACACAAGTGCAACATTGCACAAGTGCAACGAAATTGGATGCCATCCCTTAAAAACAACAAAAGCAAAACAACAACAACAACCAAACAAACCACATTCCAGCCACACCCACACCCACACCCATCAAACTCCCAGGTCACACTATCGAGTTACAGCATTTAAAAAGGCCACAGCTCTTGGATAGAAACTATTTTTCAGTCTATTTGTCCTTGACTTGATGTTTCTATATCTCCTGCCAGAAGGCAGTAGTGCAAACAGACTGTATCCCGGGTGAGATGCATCCTGCAGGATGTTGTTTGCTTTCCTAAGACAACGGGAACTGTACAGTTCTTCCAAAGATGGGAGAGGATGACCAATAATCCTTTGGGCTGTGGTTATGACCTTCTGGAGCACCTTCCTCTTCCTAGCTATACAACTGGAGAACCAGGCACAAATACAGTATGTGAGAATGCTCTCTATGGAGCCTCGGTAGAAGGACACCAGCATTTTGAAATGATTCCCTGTAGATCAGATAAAATGAGGTTTTTTGTTTTGTTTTTAGGACCACAAGCTTTAAATAAACCTAACTGGTTTTTAAAAGAACCCCACAAAATAACACAAAGAATCTCCAGGCACTCTTAAAACGAACAATTTATTGTGATATAAACTTGCATGGGTTAGATGTCCATCAAATCAATTGCATCAAGTGGTCAGTTAAAATGGTAAGGATAGATAAATGATAGAGATGATAGATGATAGATAGATAGATAGATAGATAGATAGATAGATAGATAGATAGATAGATATAGATAGATGATAGATAGATAGATAGATAGATAGATAGATAGATAGATAGATAGATAGATAGATAGATAGATAGATATAGATGATAGATAAATAGATAGATGATAGATAGATAGATAGATAGATAGATAGATAGATAGATAGATAGATAGATGATAGATAGATAGATGATAGGTAGATAGATAGATAGATAGATAGATAGATAGATAGATAGATAGATGTTTTGTGTTGATAGACAGTGTTTTGTGTTGTGTAGGCTCCTAGGATGTAAGTAATAGGCCCCGCCTGCTAGCCTGCTCCCTAAAATATCACTGGTTTGCTATTATTATTTTATGTTATAGCAAGTTTCTAGAGACTAGATTACGAGTCTTTGTAAACTCTGTTTCTAAATGAACTTTTGTTATTGCCAAATGCCAATGTGTTTGCATTAGTAAGTTTGTTGTGAATACAAAATCAATTTAAGTTAGAGCTTAACAATTATTTCACTATTAATATACTTCGTCTTAATTGTATTTCACTATTAATATACTTCATCTAAATTGTATTTCAGGTCAATAATTACTTCGATAAAATACATATTTTGTAATGTGCAAATGGCTTTAGATACTTATTAGGTCCAAAAATTACCATATAGCATATATTCAACACAAAAAAACAGTGACAATTTGTTGTTGACAAAGGACAGCTGGACATATAAAGGACCCCATTATCTCCAGTAGCTTAGGGTACTGAATCTGACCCTGATGAGACCAGACAGTCAAGCACTACCAGAGAAGATCAGCATTGCACAATCGGGAATAGGAATGATGCACTCCCTACTAGAGACCGTTGCTGATGAATTGACATAGCAAATAGTATAAATAATCACCTAAACAGAAACAATCACATGTCTATGGACCTCTACAGACACTTTACATTTCCCCTCCATCAGATGGATACCTGAGTCTCAAGACTCAGTGATTCAGTTGTACATAAAATGTTTTAAGTGTGTTGTAAAGTGCAATACTACAAATGTGGCACTAGATGGAGAAAGTGAGCTATGGCAAATTCAATGTATTTTTCAAAATACGTTTTTTGAAAAAGCATTTTCACAGCGTTTTTTTATATGTATGTAGATTCCACCTTACTTACCATTGTCTGTTGATCTCCCAAGAGCATCAGAAGTTGAAACCGACTCAGGCTCTGTTGAGCTAATAATAGCAGGTGGAGCAGCACTGGTTTCTTCTGTGTTGAAGGCTTTCACTGACAGCCCTGAAAGCACACTCATGATTAAATCACTCACCTACTAAACAATAAATTTGATTTATGTCATTGGCTCCCAGTACGTTTCCGAGCACAATTCAAAGTGTTGGTGCTGACCTTTAAAGCCCTAAACGGCCTCGGTCCAGTATATCTGAAGGAGCGTCTCCTCCCCCACCGTTCTGCCTGGACACTGAGGTCCAGCTCCGAGGGCCTTCTGGTGGTTCCCTCCCTGCGAGAGGCCAAGTTACAGGGAACCAGGCAGAGGGCCTTCTCGGTAGTGGCGCCCGCCCTGTGGAACGCCCTTCCAGCAGATGTCAAAGCGATAAACAACTACCTGACCTTCAGAAGACATCTGAAGGCAGCCCTGTTCAGGGAAGTTTTTAATATGTGACATTTTAGTGTATTTTTCATCTTTGTTGGAAGCCGCCCAGAGTGCCTGTGGAAACCCAGCCAGATGGGCGGGGTACAAATAATAAATTATTATTATTATTATTATTATTATTATTATTATTATTATTGGTCTTTATTGGCATAGGTTTAAACCATGGGTAGGCAAACTAAGGCCCAGGGGCCGGATCCGGCCCAATCGCCTTCTCAATCCGGCCCACGGACGGTCTGGGAATCAGTGTGTTTTTACATGAGTAGAATGTGTCCTTTTATTTTAAATGCATCTCTGGGTTATTTGTGGGGCCTGCCTGGTGTTTTTACATGAGTAGAATGTGTCCTTTTATTTTAAATGCACCTCTGGGTTATTTGTGGGGCATAGGAATTTGTTCATTTCCCCCCAAAAAATATAGTCCGCCCCCCCCCACAAGGTCTGAGGGACAGTGGACCAGCCCCCTGCTGAAAAAGTTTGCTGACCCCTGGTTTAAACAGTAAAACCATACAAAGTTAGCCAAATACCTTAATAATCCAAACACATATAATATATATAAAAAACTAGGAAGCCACCACTGAGTAAATCAGGCAACTTTAGATTTAGCTTTAAAAATCTCAGCTAAATTCCCACGAAACAATCTTGGTCATTCCACGGGTGGGGAGGCACCACTAAAAAGTCCCTGGCCTGAAAAGTGTCAGGGTGTAGAGGCCTCATTCCTGGTTTAGTTAAGATATTAAAGACAGGGGTGCTTCTTGACACCTGTGTAGTGTTTTTTCCTGTCCTCTTGATCCATCTTGTCAACATCTGGAATAAGGAAAGAAGAAGGTTCCAGATCACATGGGATATAAACCACAGGGTGATGCTGACTTACCTCTTGGCATGGAGTTTCCAAAAGGTCCAGCAAGGCCTTCCTGCGCTTTAGTCGTGAATAAAGCAGAAAGTATATGTTAGCAAACCAGACAATGTGTTGTACTCTTTGCACAGTATTTGTTGAGGTTTCCCTATCTCAACTCCCCACCCTAAAGCAAAGGCCAAGAAGAATGAGGACTGATCAAGAAGAAGAAGAAGAAGAAGAAGAGGAGGAGGAGTTTGGATTTGATATCCCGCTTTATCACTACCCTGAGGAGTCTCAAAGCGGCTAACATTCTCCTTTCCCTTCCTCCTCCACAACAAACACTCTGTGAGGTGAGTGGGGCTGAGAGACTTCAGAGAAGTGTGACTGGCCCAAGGTCACCCAGCAGCTGCATGTGGAGGCGCGGGGAAGCGAACCCGGTTCACCAGATTACGAGTCCACCGCTCTTAACCACTACACCACACTGGTTTAGAACTTTTTGCACTGAACACCAGTGATTTTTATGAGGGCATTTTAAGCAGAGTGCAGGGACCAGAAACCACATACCTCCATCTCTGATGATTTCGAGGCCTCCGCCGCTCTCCATGTGTGGATTAACTGTTTTGAAAGAAAAGCATCCAGTGCAGAAATAATACTTTGGTCAGAAAAGTCATTCATTCTCCTGTCCATATAAATTCAAGCAAATAACTACTGTACTTACAAAAGATTCACTACAAAGAGGTTTGTCCTCTATCCCTTATCCTGTATCTGGCCTCCTTATTTACTTCTTATAAACTGTTTCCTTTATGAATAATTATTAAGATTTTTCTTATAACTTAAATATCCACAAGGATAAAGGAAGTCTTTTATTTGGTTGTTTGTATTGTTGTATGATATGTTCACATGTTCAAGTTTAATGTGTATTGTGGGGGGGGGGGTTGTGTTACGTTGTAAATAAAATTCCAATAAAAAATTAAAATTAAAATACAAAGAGGATGTGTCTGGTAAGTCCCCTCACCGCTGAAGGAAATTTCAGAGTGGGCCTTAGTGTGTCATTGACATGCTATCAAGTATTTGGTGGAACATTCACTGTGTCATGGACTTTGGTCTACCATGGTCTATCAAAAGCCTCTATCATTGATCTCATCAGCCCTACCACTTTTCCGCTCTCCACGTATGACCCATGAGTTACAAATATAGGGAGATGTTGTTAGATTAAGGTTGCATAGTTGTTCCTTGGTTCCTTTTCTTCTGATAAATGGGGGACGCGGGTGGCACTGTGGGTTAAACCACAGAGCCTAGGGCTTGCCGATCTGAAGGTTGGCAGTTCAAATCCCTGCAACGGGGTGAGCTCCCGTTACTCGATCTCTGCTCCTGCCAACCTAGCATGTTGAAAGCACGTCAAAGTACAAGTAGATAAATAGGTACCATTCTGGTGGGAAGGTAAATGGCATTTCCATGCGCTGCTCTGGTTCGCCAGAAGCAGCTTATTCATGCTGGCCACATGAACTGGAAGCTGTCTGCGGACAAACGCCGGCTTCCTTAGTCAGTAAAGCAAGATGTCATCTGTGACTGGACTTAACAGTGAGGGGTCCCTTTACCCTTACCTATATGATAGACTTTGCAAAACATTTAGCAGCATCACTGTGGTTTAATGCAGAAGTAGAAAACTTGTGGCCCTCCAAATGTTGCTAGACCACAACTACCAAGATCCCTGACCATTGGGTATGCTGACTGGGGCTGATGGGAGTTGGAGTCCCAGCAACATGTGGTGGTCTATTGGTTACCCCATCCCTGATGCTTGTGTTTCAAGCAGGAGTAGCCAACATGGTGTCTTCCTAATGTTGCTGGAATACAACTCCCATCATGTCCAACTATTGATTATGATGGATGGGCTGGTGGGAGTTGGAGCTGAGAACATCACATTGGCTACCCCTGGGTCAGAGTGTTGGACTGGGCTTGAAGAGACCTAAGTTCAAACCCACCACTCAGTCATATGGCATTCACTGGGTAAATGTAACAAACTGGAATTTCTGGAAGAAGAAGAAGAAGAAGAAGAAGAAGAGAAGAAGAAGAAGAAGAAGAAGAAGAAGAAGAAGAAGAAGTTATGAATCAATGATGACTTTGTTTATGTGCTGTGCTGTCAGAAGAGGCTGGAGATGAAGAGTGAGAAGACAGTGATGTTAACCTGTGAGATGTACAGTACTTACCACCTTCTTCTGGGTTTCTCAGCAAGAGGCCACTGGACTCAGGAGAAATGTCTGTCAAGGGAAAAGCAAGAAAGCTCAACATTCTTTAGTTTATTCAGACCATTATAAATCAAAGATTTGGCAACTTCTATGGTGTATCTCATAAGGGACACAGGTGGCACTGTGGGTTAGGCCACAGAGCCTAGGACTTGCTGATCAGAAGGTCAGCGGTTCGAATCCCTGCGACGGGGTGAGCTCCCGTTGCTCGGTCCCTGCTCCTGCCAACCTAGCAGTTTGAAAGCATGTCAAAGTGCAAGTAGATAAATAGGAACCGCTCCGGCAGGAAGGTAAACGGTGTTTCCGTGCGCTGCTCTGGTTCGCCAGAAGCGGCTTAGTCATGCTGGCCACATGACCTGGAAGCTGTATGCCGGCTCCCTCGGCCAGTAAAGCGAGATGAGCGCCGCAACCCCAGAGTCGGCCATGACTGCACCTAATGCTCAGGGGTCCCTTTACCTTTCCTTTACCTATGGTGTATCTCTGGCTGAGCTGATGAAGGAGTCTATCTGGTGAAGTTAGAGATCCACTGGATCCTAACCTGCTCACCCTGGAAGATCTTGCTGTAGGATTGTTCCCAAAGTTAGTTATATCATAGAATTGTAGAGTTGGGATCCAAAGAGCCATCAATGGCAGATGGCCACCCAACCTCTGCTTAAAAACCTCAAATGAAGGGGATTGAAACATATTAGTTTTAATGATCAATTGATTTTATCTTTGTTTTTATGATGATGACTTTAAGCATATTTGATTTAATTGGCTTATGGATTTGGCCATGTTTTATCTGTAAGTTCATCTATATGCCACAGTTTATAATTTTTCTAAACAAGTCTTCTAAAAGCCCTAAAGCCACCACACACCTCCTTCTCTGTGGGCTTCGAGGCCTCCATCACTCATCGCATCTGAAGCAACTGTTTAAAAGAAAATAAACCAGCATGGGAGCAATGCTTTGGTCAGGAAAGTCAAGCATGCTTTGGAAAAGCAACAGAATAAATTAATCATATCAAGGAGACAAACGATAACATGCCTGCGAATAACGACTTACGGTCTGCTCCAGAACTCAGTACAACCATCCCATCTGTGGTCTGTGGGATAACTGAAAGATACACAATATTGATATATGCCTATGAGAGTCTGCAAGCTTCATCATTGTATCCCATAATCAGAGTAACATCTGCTGTGCTATATTTTGTTTTCTGTCTGTGCAGAGGACAGTAAGGAGAAGAGACTGATCTTCTGCAGGAGGGGATAAACCACATATAGCCATATCTGAAAAAATAGGCCCAAATTCTCTCCCAAGGTAAGTCATGATATAATAAGATTTGTGGGGGGATGTCTTGTGAGCCATTCAGTTGAACCCCTGTTATGTACTGAGTTGAATAGGATCCAAAAGGCAGCAGTCTTATTGGTCCTAGAACAATAGGATTCAGAATGCAGCAGTCTGATTGGTCCACAGGAGCCACCCAATCCAGCTCCAGGTGGAAGTGAATCCACAGCCTGATTGGCCTACAGGTGAAACCCGGAATTAGCCAATCACGTGGTGCCCATTGTGTAAATAATGTATATAAAGCAGACATTCTGGGGGAACTTACATTCCTCCTCACCACTATGAGCTGAATAAAGAGCATGAAATCCACTCTCGACTCCGAGTATATTTCAACCCCCTTCAAGATACAAGACACCCAGAGATCTAGAGCATCAGATGGCTGCCCAACCCCTGCTTGAAGACCTCCATCAAATATCAGCCCACCCAACGCACTAGCTAGTTCCATTTTAAATCTGCCCTTAGTAATAATAATAATATTAGTATTTATATCCTGTCATCTGGCTGGGTTCCCCCAGCCCTTGATGTCAAGACATTTCTGATAATGTTCAGCAGCAATTTACCCTCTTGTAACTTAATCCCATTTGATCCGTTCCTGCTCTCTGGGGCAGCAGAGAATATGCCTTTGTTGTCTTCTACCTGGCAGATCTTCAGGTATTTGAAAAGTTATATCATGCCCCCCACGCCTTGCTCATCTTTTCTACAGGAAAAATAGACCTATTTCCTCGAAGCTTTGCTCAACAGGACTTGTTGAACACCCCACTGGCTATTGTTATTGCCATCTTGTGATCCGGTTCCAGTTTGTCTCGGCAGTTTCCCTGAAGAGGCTAACCTGAGCAGCAAAGGCTGGTCATTTAGAACAGATGAAGCACTATGGGGAATTGGCGGAATTGACACACAAACTACGCAATAAGGGCAACTGTGGCTTTAAAGAAGAATGGGAACCTTTCACAAAGTACTTAAAGAAACAACAAAATGAATTGGACTCCTTGGCAGGTTTTGAGTAAACATACACAAACTTTTTATTGGTAATATATAGATATTATCCTGAGGCTCCAAGACTTTGGCCACCTCATGAGAAGAGAAGACTCCCTGGAAAAGACCCTGATGTTGGGAAAGACTGAGGGCAGAAGGAGAAGGGGACGACAGAGGGCGAGATGGTTGGACAGTGTTCTCGAAGCTACAAACATGAGTCTGACCAAACTGCGGGAGGCAGTGGAAAACAGGAGTGCCTGGTGTGCTCTGGTCCATGGGGTCACGAAGAGTCGGACACAACTAAACAACTAAACAACAACAACATAGATATGACCTATCTATAAATTAAGGATCTTTACAATTTTATAATATGCAGAGAATAACATGTGCTGAAAAACCAGTGAGAGGAGCTGAGGGAAGTCTGGGAGGGGGGTTTCTTTTGAGGGGAGGGGGAGGGGGAGGGAAAAATGGGTGGGGAAATGAGGATGATGTATTTTTGATAAATTGTTATATTGAAATTCCTAATAAAAATATTCAAAAAAACCCCAAAAAACCCCAAAGAGATGAAGTACTGCCCCATAGACCTCTGCTGGCCCTTAGCTGGCCCCCACCTGCCTGCCTTCTTACTTATAAACAGTTCAAGGGCTGGCTTGGCTAGCCAGCTTCCTTCCCACTAGACTTCTCTCTCATAGGACTCAGCAAGGAGGAGGATGGAGACAATCAGGGCCAGATTTAGGTTGGATGAGGCCCTAAGCTACTGAAGGTAACGGGGCCCTTTATATGTCCAGCTGCCCTTTGTCAACAACAAATTGTCGCTGTTTTTTTGTATTGTATATTTGCTAAATGGCATGGGTAGGCAGTTCGAAAGCACTTCAAAGTGGAAGGAGATAAATAGGTACCGCTCTGGTGGGAAGGTAAACGGCGTTTCCGTGTGCTGCTCTGGTTCGCCAGAAGTGGCTTAGTCATGCTTGCCACAAGACCTGGAAGCTGTACGCCAGCTCCCTCGGCCAATAAAGCGAGATGAGCACCGCAACCCCAGAGGTCAGGGGGTTGTATATACCATATAGCAGGGGTCCTTAGGCATACTAAAGCCCTGTTTTTACATGAGTAGAATGTGTCCTTTTATTTAAAATGCATCTCTGGGTTATTTGTGGGGCATAGGAATATAGTCCGGCCTCCCACAAGGTCTGAGGGACAGTGGACCGGCCCCCCCTCTGCAGAAGTTTGCTGACCCCTGCTATATGGTATTTTATGGACTTATTTGTATCTATTTTGTACTTTGGGTTACAGATGCTTCAGGTTACAGACTCCGCTAACCCAGAAATATTACCTACAGGATGAGAACAGAAATCGTGGCATGGCAGGAGGCCCCATTAGCTAAAGTGGTACCTCAGGTTAAGAACAGTTTCAGATTAAGAATGGACCTCCAGAACGAATTAAGTTCTTAACCCGAGGTACCACTGTAATAGTGAAGTACAATTAAGAAGTATATTAATAGTGAAATAATTATTAAGCTCTTACTTAAAATGCTTTTTTATTTATAACAAACTTAATAATGCAAACACATTGGCATTTGGCAATAACAGAAGTTACTTTAGAAATGCAATTTACAAAACACTGTTGTTGTATGTAGGTTTTATTTTATTTGTTTTTTATCTTATATTTTGGAAATGTACATCCAGGTGTGTGTTTTTTCCCCTTACATTTTTTGGGGGGCCCCCAAGAGAGTGGGGCCCTAAGCTATAGCTTGTTTAGCTTATACGTAAATCCAGCACTGGAGACAATAGAGTGCATTGGCTCTGCCTGTCATTGGCTATAGCTCCACCTACTGTTGGTCCTCCTTGCCTTCCACCCTACCAATCCCAATGGTCATCACTGCACCCCAGCAAAGAGAAGAGGCATGCAGCTTAGCAGAATGGGAAGATATAATGTGTGGATGAATGTCAACCACTAGCATTTTATGCTGCATTCATACCCTTCTGTGGGAGCAGGAGAAATTAGTCAAAAGATGTCAGAATCACACAAAAAACCTTTTGCAGAATTTACCCTACCTTGGTGCAAAGGTTCATTTTTGATCCCAGCTAAACTAAACAAGAACACTGTCAAACCTACCCTCTGCAAGAGATGTATCTGTCAGCTGAGTATCTTCAGCCCTCTGGTTCTGAAACTCTATGGAAAGAAAGAAAAATAGATTCTTACTGGAAGAGATGGGCATATTTGCATAGTCTCCATCTGGGCCTATTCATCTGGGGGAGTCTGTTTTCTGTTACCTGTCGCTTGTAGACTCCTGCCCCACTTTGGGCTCTGGGAGAGACAGTGTAGGATACACATAGCATACCTGCAGCATGAAGCGTCGTCTGACTTCTCTCGCTGACTGTTTCTGTAAAGAAAAGGGAGCAGGTGTTCCATGATTCATTTTTGTAAAAAATAGTAATAACAAAATGTCCAGGCATATGAAAAACGGACAGTGCGCATGCTAAAGAGGAAAGGAGGGATGAAAAGGAAGGGGTGAGCAGCTCTTCTCAATGCATGAAGTACGTACAGAAATTTGTTCTGCTTTTTAAACTTGATTGACAATCCAGTCCAGAACCCCACATATATCCTGACACACTTACAAAGCACATGTGCTCGAGATGGAGTTTGCTGTTCTGCATCTATTTGTCTTTTGATTGTATTATTGTAGCTCAAACCCAGTCTGTTGCAGTTTGCATTTCATTGAACTTATAGGAGCTCTGCCCAATTTGGTGGCTTGCAGAAACAACTTTATTGTTTTCTGCGTCCTCCTGTTGGGACGCAGGTGGCGCTGTGGGTTAAGCCACAGAGCCTAGGACTTGCCGATCAGAAGGTCGGCAGTTCGAATCCCTGCAACAGGGTGAGCTCCTGTTGCTCAGTCCCTGCTCCTGCCAACCTAGCAGTTCGAAAGCACGTCAAAGTGCAAGTAGATAAATAGGTACCACTCTGGTGGGAAGGTAAACAGCATTTCTGTGCGCTGCTCTGGTTCGCCAGAAGCGGCTTATGCCAGTTATGCTGGCCACATGACCCAGAAGCTGTGCGCCGGCTCCCTCGGCCAATAAAGCGAGATGAGCGCCGCAACCCCAGAGTCGGCCACAATTGGACCTAATGGTCAGGGGTCCCTTTACCTTTAACTTTATCCTCCTGACAGTATTGCAAGCATTCATCGGTGTTGTGGACAGTAACACAGAAGATTGGGCATGAGAGCCAAACCGGTCTTCTTTGGCATGCTTGTCCATCTCTAGCAAGATCTTCTCACTGAGGAACCTTTGATAAGCCTAATTCCCTGGAAAGCAGGCTTAAAACCATTGGCTTGTACTTTTCACTCACTGAGACCCAAACCCAGACACACACAAATTTTCCTGACGTGTGACATAATAGCCAGTAGCAACAAATTAACTTTGCAAGAACACAGTTCATTAAAATTCAAATCAGGGAACAGGGACGTCTACAGACCGCCGAGGAAACAAAATCTCAGAGTTTTTCTTTTATATTCTCACCTGTAACCAGAGAGGGACAGAGTGAAACATCCATGCTGTTCAAGGAAGAGTTAATGTGGGAATGCAGAAAGCATTCAATAGCTGCCTTGTCACAGTTGCAGAGAAGGCGTTCACAGGCATCGTCAGACTCTGGAGACGAAAGAAAACCGAAATGGAGGGGGGTTGGAGAGATCAACATACAAAGTACTATTGAGGTATCTGTTTCCACAATCTGCCTTCTCTCTATAAGGTTTTGACCTGGAGAAGTGCATTTCGTTTTGTAGCTAAGAGTGTATATTGTGCCTCCCACACTATTCAACCAGCATAGAACGAGTTCAAGACTGAGAACAGTTCACAGTGAGAGATGGTTCTAATACACTGGAAAACTCATGCTGATATGAAATTCTCTTCTTTCCAATTACTGATTTGGACAGGATTCTCTTCAGGAAACAATACATGCAAAAATCAGCTGCACCTCTGAAAATATTATAATCTGCCAGTAGATAAAATGCCACCTGGAAATGGAATAAGCAACATTTTTAAAGAAGAAGAAGAAGAATCTAAACTAAAACATGTAGTACAGTATAGTGAAAACCCCAATGTTGATTTCCTTCAGAATGGATAAGTTTGATCTTCTTGCAGTCTCCTCCAGCACCAGCAATCAAACCATGCAGACTTTTGTAAATTTCTCTTGTCAGTTATCATCGGGGTTTTTTCCTAAACTATAAGGCCTCACCTTGCCAACAAAGGTCCGTATAGTTAAAGCTATGGTTTTCCCAGTAGTGATGTATGGAAGTGAGAGCTGGACCATAAAGAAGGCTGATCGCAGAAGAATTGATGCTTTTGAATTATGGTGCTGGAGGAGACTCTTGAGAGTCCCATGGACTGCAAGAAGATCAAACCTATCCATTCTTAAGGAAATCAACCCTGAGTGCTCACTGGAAGGACAGATCCTGAAGCTGAGGCTCCAATACTTTGGCCACCTCATGAGAAGAGAAAACTCCCTGGAAAAAACCCTGAAGTTGGGAAAGATGGAGGGCACAAGGAGAAGGGGACAACAGAGGATGAGATGGTTGGACAGTGTTCTCGAAGCTACCAGCATGAGTTTGACCAAACTGCGGGAGGCAGTGGAAGACAGGAGTGCCTGGCGTGCTCTGGTCCATGGGGTCACGAAGTGTCAGACACGACTAAACAACAACAACAACAAATGTGGCTAATAATAATTAGAAATAATATTTCAGGACAAATACTTTGGCAATCTCACTCACCATTGAGCAGTGGGTTTGGACTAGATGTGATTTTGGCTTTAGGGGCAATCCCCAAAATATAGCCGCTGCGTAAGTTGCAGGCTTACTGTAATGCTGAACAGTTCTTAGAAGTTGCCCGCCACTGTTCATAACATCTAGCCCACCAGACAAAAAACAAGCCAGAATAGGTGTGTCTTAGAGGCCTATTCATCTGAAGGCAAAGGAACCTTGGGAGAGGAGTGGGAACGGGTACGAAGCATTCATAGCATTTATTACAAAGCCCTCAATCTTACCACAGGTGATGTTTTTGGTGAGGCAGCTGACATCTGTCGAAATCTTTGCAGGGTCCCACACACATTCTTCTTCTGTTGCTTCTTCATAACACTTGCGATGCTCAAAACAGCAGCTTGTTTGGCATGCAGGTGTTGGTGGTGTAACAATCAAATAATTAATATAAGGCTATTCAGAATGTGATTCTTGGCTTAGCCACTTAATCTGTTTAGTTTGCATTTTAATACCTAATTTTCACTTCCCGAAAAAAGACATGAACTGTAACACTTCAGCATTCACACTTATCTGAATTCCGTGGTGCGACTCTCTAGTCACCCCTCCCCCCAAAAGTGCACTAAAACGCTAATTTTATTTATTTATTTTGAACATTCTTATTACATTCATGTCCCACCTTTCCTCAAACGATCTCAAGGTGGCACATACAGTTCTCCTCTCCCCCATTTTGTCCTAATAAAACAACCCTGTGAGGTAGGCCAGCCCAAGGGACTGTGACTAGCCCAAGGTAACTCAGTGAGTTTCATGGGTGGGAGGGAATTTGAACCTTGGTCTTGAGGGACCTAGTCCTACCAGGTGCCCAGTCCACTTCATGGGCTGCTAGGGTAAAGTGTGCCTATAGATCTATAGTCCAGAAAGCATTTCAGCCCAAATTCGTGTTAGGATTTTTATCTATATGAGCTGCTCCAGCGAGTGGTACTATGATTGTATACCTCATGTGAGTGTCTGAGAGAGCGTGAGAAAGGAAGTCTGTATTATCTATTCCTGCTAAGTACTGTTGGAAGTTTAGTTTCACTTTTGTGTGTGTCGCAATTCTGTACCAGTGTTCAGAGAGCACAGACGTACTGTTGGCGCCTCTGTATATAGACTGTAAATAAAGTAGTTCAGAATTACGATTGAGTCTTTCTTCTGCTATGATATGACAGAAGTCTGGCATGGTCTTTTTAGGAGAGATGGGTCGCCTATCACCGGTCTCTCTGGAATGAAGGAGATTTATAGCCAGAGAGGACCACCAGAGAGATGCTCCGAAGACTTGGGAAGTTGGCAGCCTTCCCGGGCATTTTTCCAACAATTCGGACTACTGTTGGACTTAAGCCTTTGGGCCAAAGGTAATCCACCCTAGATTTAAGGTGACATGTGAACCAGGTTATAATGCATGGCAGCCTCTTGTTTTTACAGTCCCAGGCAATCAAAAAAGTGAGAATTAATGTGTTCCTACTAGACAGTCTTCCTCAAGAGGTGGTGGACTCTCATTCCTTGGAGGTTTTTAAGCAGAGGTTGGGTGGCCATCTGTAAAGGATGCTTTAGCTGAGATTCCTGCATTGCATGGGGTGACCCTCAGGGTCCCTTCGAATTCTATGATTCTTTGACTCAATAGTCTTACAGGCCATTGTTACAGCAAGCAACCAGACACGGACAGACGTCCCTCACAAAACCTCTGCAAAATGGGAATGTCGTCACGAATATTCCAGACTCACCCATCAAACTCATCTGCGGGGAGACCCTCCATTTCGAATCGGCAGGTGCAGCCGTAGTCTTCGAAATCTCTTGGGCAAATACCGGTCACACACCTCATTTTGCTCACAAAGTTGAGCAGTGCAGGGAAGCTGGTAAAGATGGACTGGAGCCAGGTGAACTGAGAACCCAAACAGTCTGCAGGGACAACCATCATGTGAATTCAGAGTCTGAAGGTTGTTTGCAGTGAGTCAACCGGGCTCATCTCATAAATTGTTAATTTGGAGGTTTTCCAGAGAATGCTCAGAAACACACACACACACACACACACACACACACACACACACCTCAAGGAGACCAGCCCTTTGGAGAAAGGGTCATAGCTCAGTGGTAGAGCATCTGCTGGGAGACAGCCCTGCCTGAAACCTTGGAGAACTACCACCAATTGATGTAGACAGCACAAACCAGTGGTCCGATTCTGTATAATCCTATGTTCTCTTGATCCCCATGCCAGTTCCCCAAGTGAAGTAATCATTGTAAAGTAGGGAGAGAGATGTGAGAGGTCTTGCATACCCCAGTCTTATGGCCTGCATAAAGATAAAGGGACCCCTGACCATTAGGTCCAGTCGTGACTGACTCTGGGGTTGCGGCGCTCATCTTGCTTTATTGGCCGAGGGAGCCGGCGTACAGCTTCCGGGTCATGTGGCCAGCATGACTAAGCCGCTCCTGGCGAACCAGAGCAGCACACGGAACTACCATTTACCTTCCCGCCGGAGCAGTACCTATTTATCTACTTGCACTTTGACGTGCTTTCAAACTGCTAGGTTGGCAGGAGCAGGGACCGAGCAACAGGAGCTCACCCTGTTGCAGGGATTCGAACCGCCGACCTTCTGATTGGCAAGTCCTAGGCTCTGTGGCTTAACCCACAGCGCCACCTGCGTCCCAACAGGAGGACACAGAAAACAATAAGGAGCCGCCGACCTTCTGATCAGCAAGCCCTAGGCTCTGTGGTTTAACCCACAGCGCCACCCACGTCCCCTTATGGCCTGCATAGTCCCAAGCATATTGAGGGGCACATTTCCTGCTTGGATGCATGGGGGGTTTGCAGTTTCCCAGTGCCTCCTAACTGAGTAACTTCAAACATGCTGATTCATTGAATTGGACAGGGAGGCAGAGGAAACTCTAAATCCCATGCCTCCCAACAGAAAATGATACTCCTCAACCCTAATGATCAGACCTATACAGACTCATTTATTCCCAGCAGGTCCTCTCTAGCATGAATTCTCTCCAAGTTTGTTTGGGAAAGTGGGAGACTGGCAAGTGAGTGGCATTGCTTCAGTAGCCAAAGCTCTATCACCCATACAGAAGAGGGAGATATCAGCATGCTTGGGGAGAAGTAGAAAAAAAAAACCTTTAGAAAATCCTCTTAAGGGTGAGGAATAAAAACAGCCCAATGAGGATGGAAAGGGGTCAGTGGGCATGGAATGCTGACTGTTGTGTGGCCAAGTAGGAAATAATAATAATAATAATTTATTATTTTTACCCCGCCCATCTGGCTGAGTTTCCCCAGCCACCCTGGGAGGCTCCCAATCGAGTGTTAAAAACAATACAGCATTAAATACTAAAAACTTCACTAAACAGGGCTGCCTTCAGATGTCTTTTAAAGATAAGATAGCTGTTTATTTCCTTCACATCTGATGGGGGGCATTCCACAGGGCGGGCGCCACTACCGAGAAGGCCCTATGTCTGGTTTTCTGTAATCTCACTTATCACAATGAGGGAACCGCCAGAAGGCCCTCGGCGCTGGACCTCAGTGTCTAGGCTGAATGATGGGGGTGGAGATGCTCCTTCAGGTATATAGGACCAAGGGGTGAGGGAATGGAAGACTGGAATTCAGCAGTTCTCTTCCTGATACACAGCACCACTTTTTTGTTCTGGATTATGCACATAGGCACATTCAGATATGTCCACAATTCAAAGTCATGCACACAAACAAACGTGCAGATATTTAAGTGTCAGGAAGTGTTCTCCCTTTAAAACCAGCCTGATTTTTGTAAAAAAAGAACAATGTTCACTTACCAAAGAACAACGCAACACCTTCCACGTTTGCAAAGACCCCGTTGAAGAATGTAATGTTATCTGAATGTAAATAGTTTTAAAATGTTAAAGTTTATACATGCCCACCTCTCATCTATTTCATTTCATCTACAAACTAAATTGTGGGATAATCACAAAAAAATGAACCATTTCCCAACATTCCGTACCACTCTCCCAGTATTCTGTCACACTTTAGAGTGACCAACAAACCCAACCCGAGGCAGTGAGGCTGTACAGTTAGAAACTGGTTTGGCTCTTAATGGGTGGGACCGCCACAGGAAGGAAATTTTGAAAATCTTTATTATGACAAAGCCAGCTAACATCTGATGGACTTCTGGGAAACCTCTGCCACCCAACCCCTGCTCAGGCTATGAATATTGTTCTATATTCCTCACTACAGGTAATATTCTCATCTGTAGTGTGGATATGCAACACGGCTGCAGCTCCAGTCGATGGGTTTAACAGCAACCATATGGGAATGATGCATTTTTGCAGCTGATCTGAAAAGCATCAGAGCCCATAGAATTGTTCATTGGAGCCACCTAGCTGATCTAGAATCAACTGGCACAGGCAGAAGAATCACAACATATGTCTTTTTCTAGACTGTCCACTCCGCCAGTGTGGGGATCGCATGTTTAATTACTCTTGTCATGAAACATAAACTCCCTGCTTGCAGAAACCAAGAGTGTCAGGGAGAAGGCTATCCTGGATAACATAGGCATGTGATGCCCTCTACTGCAATATGAAACAGTGCACTTCAGCAAGAGCTAAGTCTGCATAAAAAGGTAAAGGTAAAGGTAAAGGACCCCTGACAGTTAAGTCCAGTTGCAGATGATTCTGGGGTTTGCTTTACTGGCCGAGGGAGCTGACGTTTGTCCACAGACAGTTTTTCCAGGTCATGTGGCCAGCATGACTAAGCCGCTTTTGGAGAAACCAGAGCAGCGCATGGAAACACCATTTACCTTCCTGCCGGAGCAGTACCTATTTATCTACTTGCACTGTCATGCTTTCAAACTGCTAGGTTGGCAGGAACTGGGACCGAACAACAGGAGCTCACCCTGTCGTGGGGATTTGAACCGCTGACCTTCCAATCGGCAAGCCCTAGGCTCAGTGGTTTACACCACAGCGCCACCCTCATAGGTTCCACTAAATCCCCATCCCTCGGAAACTGCTGAAGGCAATTCTCACTGGGACAAACTGGTTGTCTGAATCAATTCTTAAATTTCACCTCTTGTAAGCAAACAATTCAGCCCTTTCAGGTAAGGGGCAATAGTTTAGCGACAGTGCATACTTTGCATGCAGATGGTCCAAGAAGTTCAGTCTTATGCCTGCGGTATCCCTAGTCCTACATCTACAGTATCTC
Source organism: Podarcis cretensis (assembly GCF_951804945.1). Lineage (NCBI taxonomy): Eukaryota > Metazoa > Chordata > Lepidosauria > Squamata > Lacertidae > Podarcis > Podarcis cretensis. The sequence goes on from NC_137176.1 coordinate 82,913,251, forward strand.
CAGTTAAGAAGATCCCAGAGGGCAACACAGCTGGAAACACAGCTGGCCCATGGCCCATGCCACTCAGGTGGCAGAAATGCAAGAGGCAGCACTCGACCCGCCTGACCCTTTGCATCCATTGCTGAGATGGAGGCATGCCAGCGTGAAACAATGCCGCTCGTCTTCCCTGCCCCTGGAGGAGAAGCCAAGCAAGCAGCAAGATTTTGAGGAGCTCTCTGGCTCCTTTAAGTTCAGCAAGAGCTAGGGAACAGCAGGAGCAGAAGAAGTGGAGCATGGCAGAGGGGTAGGAGGTGCCAATTTCCATTTTGCCCCAGGTGGCGAAATTGGCTGGGCTGCCTTTGGTTGGGAGAAACCCCTGCCTGCAGTGGAACTTGGTCCATTAAGAGAAAATGGGGCACTGCCCTGGCAACCTCAGTGAGCCCTCACCTGGTCCATGCCTACCTGCCTTCTTGCACACAGCCTGTCATTGATGCCACCTGCTGCTGGTCTCCCTGGCAACTGCCCTACCCATTGGACACCAGCCATCACAGCCTGCCTGAGACCTGGAGTAGCTATTGCCAGTTTAGGCAGCAATACTTGGCCAAGGTGGACATGCAATGCCCCATATTCATAGGTTCTGTTGCTCCTGGACAGATACAGAACAAGAGCTTCTTACTTAGATCTCTTTCTGCTGCGTGCGGAAGATCCATTGGAATTGCTGGTGTCTCTGATCCTTGACCTCCTGTCTCACCAGTTCCATTCAGAAGGATCACAAATTAAAACAGAAAGATTAATCAATAGAGTGCCTGAAGCCAATTTTCGTCAACTCATTTGTTGGTCTCCATTGCAATATCCAAAGCGCATCTCTTACTTGCTCTCTTACTTGCCCTTCCTGACAGTAAGAGCTGTTCGACAGTGGAATTTGCTGCCAAGGAGTGTGGTGGAGTCTCCTTCTTTGGAGGTCTTTAAGCAGAGGCTTGACAACCATATGTCAGGAGTGCTCTGATGGTGTTTCCTGCTTGGCAGGGGGTTGGACTCGATGGCCCTTGTGGTCTCTTACAACTCTATGATTCTATGATTCCTCTCCTCTATATCTGTTGGTTGACTTCATACATTTACCTTTGCTAGTTATATATTAAACATTCACTGAAATGAAATTCAAGATGAACTTAAAATGTGTAAGTGGGTTGTGTACCCAGGACCAGGTTGCATATGAAGATCTGAAGGCATATGTATCCGACAGATAATAATAACCCCAACCATCTGTTGCGGAGACTTCAAAGTCAGTTCTTTCTGAAATCGGTGGGAATTATCTGCACATCAGCGACACTAAGATCAAATTTCCAGGTTCAATTTTCGCCTTACTCCAACCAGCTTCACTGAAATGGGGGGGGGGGGGGGAATAAGTCTGTAAAACATCACCTTACCCAGAAATTTGGATGGGTATGAAAAAGTACAGGGAGGAAGGATCTTCTCAGAGGAAAAATTATTTATAACGTAATCAACATTTACAAAAATATTTGATTCACTTTAATTTAAGGGGGGGACTACACTTGTGTTTTTTGTAGGATTTTAGTGCATTTTGTGTAGACTTTTAACTTGGTTTAGCAGCTCCGTATAGCTGTGAGAAATTTCCCATTCACTGTGATGGTGGGACACTCTCTGAAGTGAACCCTCTACTGAAGTGAATAGAGACTTCTTCTCTTACACAACTTCTGTATAGCAGAAAATACACAGGCCATTGTAATACGTAGGGCTATTCCCAAAAGTTAGAAGGAACTGATACATCTCTCAGCAGCCGATGCATTGATCTGATAATTTTTTTAAAAAAATCTAATTATGTTTAATACACAATTATTTTATTTTACTGTTTGGCTGACAGCTTGATCTTTGTGTTCTACTCAGATAGAGGTGGGTTTTACTGACTTCATCTAGGCCTACTTATGGATACGTCTGCAGAGGATTGCAACCTTGTCATGTGTTCATCACCTGTTGGCATCCACCTGTCTCAAGAGACAATGGAGTGAGCCTCCAGGGGCAATAATAATAATAATAATAATAATAATAATAATAATAATAATAATTTATTTGTACCCCACTCTTCTGGCTGGGTTTCCCCAGCCACTCTGAGCGGCTTCCAACAAAGATTAAAAATACATTAGAATGTCACATATTAAAAACTTCCCTGAACTTCCCTTCTAAATGTTAGGCAGTTGTTTATCTCTTTGACATCTGCTGGAAGGGCGTTCCACAGGGCGGGCGCCACTACCGAGAAGGCCCTCTGCCTGGTTCCCTGTAGCTTTGCTTCTCGCAGTGAGGGAACCGCCAGAAGGACCTCGGAGCTGGACCTCAGTGTCCAGGCAGAATGATGGGGGTGGAGACGCTCCTTCAGGTATACTGGGCCGAGGCCGTTTAAGGTCAGGGGTGAAGTCTAACAGCTATGTTAGCAGTACTGAAGTGACCTCCCTGGGATGCAAGCCTGGGCAGTGTGCATGGAGGTCCTGGGCTGCCCAAACGACAACACCCCCCTCTCGGCCTCATTGATGTGGTCCAAAAAAAAGCAGAACAAGACGTTTGGCACCAGCTTGGCTGCAGGAGTTGCCAGAAGCAGGCATACAAGGTGCCATCCAACCATATTAGGGACTCTGCTCTGGATTTGTGTAGGGTTTCCTCCTTAGCCCTTTCTTCTCCCAGAGATGTCCCACAAGTTGGTGGAGATTTAGGATCAGAGTTGTATGTACCTATATGTGTTTTATCATCATCATCATCATCAGTTCTTACTATAGAGCAGCCTTCTCTAACCTTGGGTCCCCAGATGTTGTTATGGTATTCCGAATGTTCCAGCTCCCATAATCCCCATTAAACATGGCCAATGTCCATGGATAAAGGAACATGCAACCTGACCAAATCTGTGGATACAAGGCTGGGAAGTTCTGCTGTAAGAGCCTATAGGGTAAACAGTTCTTGAGGCATGCTTGACGCAAAACGTCCATACAGAATGATGACTAGAGCTTGAGAAACAGGAACATTATTTTCCACTTACCACCACTATGCAATACCATCAACATATTCACCAGGAGAATAACCATCATTGTTTTTCAGGAATCTTGCCTGGTGAATTAAGTAAAATGTTAGACCGGGCGTGCGTATTTCCTTTGAAGGTAATACAATATAGCTGCCCCATTGAAAAGCCATCAGATTATTTATGTCTCCTCAGTTCGTTCCACTATTCAACGACAAAAGAGAATATTAGTCCCTGAAAGTGTTTCAGCATAGGAGCCTAACAACTGGCAACGGTGATTCAACAGTCAGCTTGTCTGTGGAAGTAATTGCTCACACAAGGAGAGAATAAAAACACTTAGAGCTTTTCTGTTCATGAAAAGGGGGAAAAAAGACTATAAAGATTTTTTTAAAAAAATCAAATAGTGTGAAAAAAACAGTGGGTGGGACACACAGGGGCAGAATTTCAAATTTCAGCAGACCTCTTGAGATCACCCAATCTCTTATCTACAATTGCTACCTCAAGAATCTCCAGGGTAGGGTTGCTATAGACGGAATACAGCAGTAGGAAGCAATGTCTGGGAAAATCCGGACGTAAGGCAACCCATTTCAGAAGAATTTCCTAAAAGAAATACGTAGCTCAAAAGCTCAACAACTTTGTCAGAAAGGATTTTCACTTTCTGAAATATGGCAACCCTACTCCAAGGGCCCATCCAATTCAAAAAACCCCAAACAGTTTTGTGACTACATCAAACACCTTCTTCCACATCAACCCTTGCTTGGATCCCTGACCCTCCTTCTGAGTTTTCATCACACATAGGCTGCACACATGATTAGAATCTAAACCACACCTTCTGCCTCAAAGGTAAAGTGCAATGCAAATCAGGGATGGAGGAGAAATTCGATTCAGATCACATTGAGAGGCAAACCAACCTAACTGGTACCTTATGAATTAATACACGAACTGAAACACAGCCATCCCTTTGAAATTCTCACTTCTCCAAATGCAGTTCTCCAGCCAAATAAATGCAAAAACAATACATATACATATATAGTGAAAATACCACACCAAGTGCATGATATGAGGGGAAATTGCCTTACAAAAATGTGCAAATTAGGAGAGTTTTGTACTAAAATGCTGGTGGTTTCCATGAAGACTTTTAATAATAATAATAATAATAATAATAATAATAATAATAATAATAATAATAATAGCAAAGTGAAATGTGGAAATGTGGAGAACTAGCAACTGGAAAAATGAGAAACTGAAATCAACAGATCTGGCCATCCCTTGTTCTTTGGAAGAAGTTATCTCACTGGGTTCAACTGGACTAATTCAAGTCCACATGCTGAGGACGGCTGCCTTGTCCCCTTACGGCCACTGGTTTTCATCCTTCCAAGTCAATCACTTTAAGATCAGGGTGCCAGTTCAGATGCTCTCATCATCGCGTAAGATCCCCTTCCAACCAAAAGCGCATGACTTACCTTGAGGGATATTGCTCTAAAGGAGATGGGAAGCAGGAAATGGCCTTTAAAGAAGGTTAGGGCTTAGTGATTTATACTTGCTTGGCTATCCCCCCTCGCCCATGTGACCACTTTCTTCGTCAACCCCACTTTAAGCTTTCTCAATCAGCCCTTTCATGAGGTTTGTGCAGGTCACAATGCTCGCCGCGGTGAGGTTTAACATTATAGATCATTTATATACCTGGGGCTATATTAAATAGGCCTTCTCTCCAGGGGACTGCGAGTTGCCGGAATAATACAGGCCCTGTTGTAATTAAACAACAATTGCCCCTCTGTTATCCCTCTCCTGCCAAGTCGCGTGACGGTGGCGGTAAGAACTTAATAAGAGACAATGTTCCATGTTGAGAGACAGGTGAAAATCTAGACTGATTTGGAGCCCCTGGTTTCTCCAAGTGTTGAAAAGAACAGAGAGTGTTGGAAAAAAACAACATTAAAAGGTCTTTAGGGAGTGTGGGTTGGGGACAGGCAGATGATAGATGATAGATAGATAGATGATAGATGATGATAGATTAGATAGATAGATAGATAGATAGATAGATAGATAGATAGATAGATAAATGATAGATAGATATAGATAAATAGATAGATAGATGATAGATAGATAGAGATATAGAGAGGTAGAGAGATAGATATAGATAGATGATAGATAGCTAGAGATAGATATAGATAAATAGATAGATGATAGATGATAGATAGATAGATAGATAGATAGATAGATAGATAGATAGATATAGATAGAGAGAGAGAGAGAGAGAGAGAGAGAGAGATGATAGATAGATGATAGATAGATAGATAGATAGATAGAGATATAGATAGATAGATGATAGATAGATAGATAGATAGATAGATAGATAGATAGATAGATATAGATGATAGATAGAGATACACACGTATGAAAAAATTGCCCCACTTTTTTTAGAACAGGAAATCAAAGTGGATTGCAGGTTTTTATTAAAGGAAAAATAAATGATAATCAAAAGAGCATAAACGGAATGCTACAAAGAAAAGTCAAAAAGCTTTCTTGAAGAGCCAGGTCTTTGTCAAATGCCAGGAGGCAAGGGAAGGTGGTGGGGAGAGCAGGCAAAAGTGTGCCAAAGAGCCACAACCAAAAAGGCCCAGCAATTCATCTCCACTGACCCGCAACACACTTCCTTTTTAAAAACTCATCTTTCCAACAATGGCAGGGAGCACAGAGCTTCTGGGGTGCTGCAGCAGGCGCCACAACTATGAAGTCAAAGTGAAGGCGAGAGGGGTTCACGTCACACAGGGTGCCACCTAAATCTGAGACGCCACTGTCTGCCACTGTTTCCACTCCCATTCCAACCCTGCGGTGTGAGATTCACTGTACCAGCAAAAGAGAGACCTTAGTTGGAAGCCCCTTGTTGGAGGACTTCCTACGCATCGCTAGTTATGCAGAGCAGGGTCTTTTTGGTTGCGGCACCAAAACTGTGGAGCTTCCTCCCCTGGGAGGCTCAATTTGCTACTTTCCTCTTGTGCTTCTGCTATTTATATAATAATAATAATAATAATAATAATAATAATAATAATAATAATAATAATTTATACCCCGCCCACCTGGCTGGGTTTCCCCAGCCACTCTGGGCAGCTTCCAACAGAACACTAAAATACAATAACCTATTAAACATTAAAAGTTTCCCTAAACAGGATGTCTTCTAAACGTCTGGTAGTTGTTGTTCTCTTTGACATCTGGTGGGAGGGCGATCCACAGGGTGGGTGCCACTACCGAGAAGGCCCTCCGCCTGGTTCCCTGTAACTTGGCTTCTTGCAGCGAGGGAACCACCAGAAGGCCCTCAGCGCTGGACCTCAGTGTCCAGGCAGAATGATGGGGGTGGAGACACTTCTTCAGGTATACTGGACCGAGGCCATTTAGGGCTTTAAAGGTCAGCACCAACACTTTGAATTGTGCTCGGAAACGTACTGGGAGCCAGTGTAGGTCTTTCAAGACTGGTGTTATATGGTCTTGGTGGCTGCTCCCAGTCACCAGTCTAGCTGCCGCATTCTGGATTAGTTGTAGTTTCCAGATCACCTTCAAAGGTAGCCCCACATAGAGCGCATTGCAGTAGTCCAAGCGAGAGATAACTAGAGCATGCACCACTCTGGCGAGACAGTCCGTGGGCAGTCTCAGCCTGCGTACCAGATGGAGCTGGTAAACAGCTGCCCTGGACACAGAAGTGACCTGCGCATTTGGCTATAGCACAGGAGGGGGACCAGAAGCCCTGCACATGTTTGCTGAACGACAAGTTCCATCACCTCTGACCATTGGCCATGCTGCTTGGGACTGATGGGAGTTGGAGGCCAGCATCATTGGGAAAGCCACATGTTCCCTGAACCTGGTTGTGCTATTTCACCAGGACTGGCATATTGTTGTTTGCTAATTTAAATCTTACTCTCCTGCTCATAGATCGCTTTTTAAACTACTTTGAATTCTTTTGCTCCAGTCACCTTTGTGACTAATGCATCCCATCTCTTGCTATGTGTTCCTGAGACATTATTCTTCATTGTATTTGATTGTGGGTTGTTGTTTTTTAAATTAACTGTTATTAGCTACTTTGTGCATCCTCAGTATGGAAAAGCGGGATATGCATTTTAAATAAACAGGCAGAAATATTCAAGGAGCACTCAGAGCTCCTGGGCGGGAAGATATAATTGCACAGGAGCAGGGGGAAATAATGTTCAATTGATCTCCTTAGCAGGAGAATCTAGGCTCTCTCGCAGCATTCTGTGAAGGCAAGCTGGAAACTGAGCAGATACTAACACATACTAACTGAGCAGACACTAACACATAGATATCTGGAGGCAGGGCCAAAAGTGTGGCGCCACAAACCCGGGACTCATGGGATGCCTCCTCCCGTCAGAATTTAGACTTCTCAGAATGTTGCAATGCAGTGTGCAAGTACAGTGGTACCTCGGGTTACATACGCTTCAGGTTACAGACTCCGCTAACCCAGAAATGGTACCTCAGGTTAAGAACTTTGCTTCAGGATGAGAACAGAAGTCGTGCTCCGGCGGTGCGGTGGCAGCAAGAGGCCTCATTGGCTAAAGTGGTACCTCAGGTTAAGAATAGTTTCAGGTTAAGAACGGACCTCCAGAATGAATTAAGTTCTTAACCCGTGGTACCACTGTATGTATATATATCAGGGGAGGAAGTCAGCATTAAAATGCACAGATCCACAAAAACAGCATGCAAAGGTGGGACTCGTGACGTAGCAGAAAATTGCTTGCAAAAAATGTGTGTTTTAGTTCCTCTTAGGATGAAGGAGCTGGGGGTGAAATGAGAGGTCACAACAGCTCTGAAACCATCAGATTCTTCTCCTTCTGTTAGCTCTCCTGCACTTGTCTGAGATGGCCATGGGGAAAGTCTGCTCAGGTGGCCGGCCTCCTTTTTCCTATGCAGCAGCTCATAAAGTGATGCTCTAGGAATGAGCTCATCAGCTTGGGTCCTTTGGGTACATGGGTGGGCAATGCATTTCAAGCTTGACATAAACTTGCCTAGGAAACAGGTTTCCAACCAAGCTGATATCTCGCCCAGTATTAAATGAGAAGCCACCAATCTCCCCGCCCCCAATCCTATGCTCTGTGGCCTATGAAGATCTACACTACTTTCTCCATTGTGGAGTTGGCACAGAGCTTTAACTCCGGCCCCTCGCTCAAAACAGTTGGGCCTGCTGGTCTAGCACCACCTAGAGGCACAGCGGTGTGTCTGCTAATGCCATCTTTAGGATGTAGAAGGTCAAGCCTATCCATTCTTAAGGAAATCAGCCCTGAGTGCTCACTGGAAGGACAGATCCTGAAGCTGAGGCTCCAAGACTTTGGCCACCTCATGAGAAGAGAAGACTCCCTGGAAAAGATCCTGATGTTGGGAAAGATGGAGGGCACAAGGAGAAGGGGACAACAGAGGACAAGATGGTTGGACAGTGTTCTTGAAGCTACTAGCATGAGTTTGACCAAACTGTGGGAGGCAGTGGAAGACAGAAGTGCCTGGTGTGCTCTGGTCCATGGGGTCATGAAGACTCAGATGCGACTAAACGACTAAACAACAACAAGAAGTTTTATCTGCAATTGCCCATTTACACCACAAGTCACATTTAAATCTCACAGTCCCAGGAAGGGTCATAACTCAGTGGCAGAGCATGAATGGTTCCAGATTCAATCACTACTATCTCCAGGCAGGTCTGAGGAAATCTCCTGTCTGAAACCCTTGAGAGCTCGCTGGACCAATGGTCTACTCATTGTTAAAGCAGGTTCTTTGTATACTGCACATGATATGAAACAGCAATAGGTTTCATATCAATTCAGTTAAATATATGCCATTTCATAATAAAAAAAAAGTTCTCCAAGATTTTATCACAATCTAATTCTTGAACATATTTTTATTCAGAGCTGGTTTACCACAGTTAACAACCCTCAACATGCACCCGCAACAATACTAATGATTACACTTTATGAAGTACAATGTACAAAAAAAAAAAAAAAATCATTTAAGTTTAGTTTCATGCTTGAGTTCCACCTCCTATTATTACAGTTCATTTAATCAGTGCTTGGAATGGAAAATATTCTAACCTACTACAGGGAAAAACTCATTCTCCTCTCCTCCTCCTCCTCCTCCTCCTCCTCCTCCTCCTCTTCTTCTTCTTCTTCTTCTTCTTCTTCTTCTTCTTCTTCTTCTTCATACCCAGCAGTGATTTCTTGCCCTGGATAATGGGATGAAGTCTAAGTGTTTGTGTGAGTCTTCTTCTTAGCAATGACTCCTCTTTGGGCTTTAAATAGCTTTGCAAATGCTTGCAAGGCATTTTTGCTTTAAAGCTGAAAAAGCAAAAGGGGAAAGAGGAAACTCTTAACAATCTTAGAATCATAGAAATGTAGAGTTGGGAGGAACCCAAAGGTTTATCTGATCCAGCCCCCTGGGATGCTGTAATCACAGCTGAAGAACCCCTGACAGTTGGTGATCCAACCTCTGCTTAAAAACCTCCAAGGAAGAAGATTCCATCACCTGTTGTGGGAGTCTGTTCCAAGTTGAACAGCTCCTACTGTTAGAAAGTGTGGGATGTGAAACACAAGAGCAGTCAAGTACAACATTCCTAGAGTGAACATGTTTACACATGGGGAGGAATGTTTGTCCAGCCAGCAGGTAAACTTCCTGTTTCCTTCTGGGCTGGGACAAACTTCCTCTGCATGTGGCTAGAGGTGGGTGTGGCCTCACCTGTGCAGATAACGAATGCATAGGACTGGCCACCATCTCTCTCTCTATGACTACTTTCATCGAAGAAGCAACATCTGCTTAGCCAAAGCTGCTCTCTTGGCCTCCAGCCAAGAGAGGACAAAGGGACTATCTCCTTATGGGATAGTTTCCAGGTGTATGTAACTTTTCTAAGCTAAGTCTGCCTCCTGGGATCTGATTGTGAACAGAATGTGAGTAAACTCTTTTCATACTTTTATAGAAGACTGTGTCATGCCTTATTTTTTATGAGGGAATAAGGGGGAAATACCAGAACAGTTATTATAGAGGCTTTAGCGAGCCTGAGCAAGCACATCCGCTGAGAGTTTAAAAGGGGGAATGTTACTCTGCTAAATTGTGAACTTGTTTACACAAGTTGGAAAGGCCATAATCAAACAATATATCCTCTCCTGCATCCCTGAACATTCCCACAGAAAGTTCTTCCTAATGTTTAGTCAGAATCTCCTTTCTTGAAACATGAATCCATTGGTTTGAGTCCTACGCTCTGGTGCAGCAGAAAGCCAGCTTGCTCCATCTTCCATGTGACTGCCCTTCAGATATGGGAAGATGGCTCTCATATCACCTCTCAGTCTTTTCTTATTTGCATATATTTAATATATAGCAATGGTTCACACTCCCAAAATTGTGGCTTCGATGGCACCCTTAAAAAAAATCCTCTGCTTCCACCCACTACCCTCCTTTGGTTCTACCTCCTGAGTGCCTTGAGCATGTGCAAAGTGCAATATTCCGTATGACAGGTGTCTACCACTCATAAGCAATCACTTGGGAAGGTGAGGAGCTAAATGAGCTTGTCTGTGCTTCCTTTTTGTGTGCCACCCATGCACCCCTCCTTTCTTCCATCCTTCCACCCAGAGGTTAGGGACAGCAAGCTGGGCAGGAGGAAGAGAAGCTTGGGAACTGGAAAATGGGAAAGGCCATAGCTCTATGATACAGCATCTGCCTTGCAGGCAGAATGCCCCAGGTTCAGTTCCCAGCATCCCCAGGAAGATCTGCAAGAAAGCCCTCCATGAAACCCTGAAGAACCACTACCAGTATACAGTGCTGAGCTAGATGGTCTGACTCAGTGCAAGGCAGCATCATATGTCCCTGTGAGCAATAGTCCCCTGTGTTAAGGATGGAGTGATGGACTGTCAAGGCTGCAGATAAAGTTACCTGGGTAAAGTCATCTGGGAGCAAGCCACTCTGAAAACATTCTGTGCAAAAGCACAAAGTATTGTATTGTTGTCATCCATTTCTGAATAGCCTTTCAAACCAGTCTCAAGGCTATTTACGAGCATACCATAACAACAATTAAAAGCAATTTTAAAACAATATCCCCAAAGGGGCAGATACAGGTTTTTTAAACAATATAAAAGGAATGCCTAATGAAGTGGCTGGGGAAACCCAGCCAGATGGGCAAGGTATAAATAATAAAATTATTATTATTACTACACCAAGATGGAAAAACCTGTCAAAAAAAAAAAAGACTTCAGTAGTTTCTAGAAAGTACAGGTAGTGAATGCCTGTATGATCTCAACAGAGATGCTGTTCCACAAAACAGGGGAAGTCACAGTGAAAGTCCTGTTTTGAGTTGCTGTGGATCAGGCATCTGATGTTTTAGGGACTTCAGGAAGTGAAGTATAAACCATACTGGGTCTATGATGGTTTCTTAAGTAACCTGGTGCTGTTAAGGGCCTTGTATGTTAATCCAGACTTGAGGTTGCCAGTGCATGGACAGCTGTGGTCAAGCTATCCTGTCCTGTAATCACAGAAGGGTAGTGGGAAAGGAGATAGATTTTGTCTTAGGGAAAAGGAGGCAAGCCTAGGCAATTCAAGTTTATGGTCCCTGCAAGCTCTCCTGCAATCTTGTGAAAAAGGAGGAAATCTGGGTTCTGTTTGCAGCTGGGAAAAGAGCTGAACACCAGGTCTACTTGTTTGTTGAAAACTAATGTCTGCTGCCTAGTCCAAGGTCTACCCATGGCTACTAGCCGGTAGACCCATTAGGATGGACCTGGATTAAGTTCCTCTCACTGATGTTCCACTGAAGGTCATTGTGGAACAACTAGTCATGGCTAACCATATCCTATTGATTAAGTCTTAATATTAATGCAATTAATTTAGTCTTAATATTTTCCATTGTCCATTTCAAGGCCACATCCCCAAAATCCTGCGAGCCAGTTGAAAATTTGTCCCATTATATTTGAGAAAGAAAAGATTATGAAACACCATTGAGGAACATCTACTTACTCCTTGAATGGGCAGCCCTCTTGACTTTTTCACAGATGTATGTTGCATTTTTCAAGAACCAGGAATAGTTTTCAATACAGTACCTAAAAAATTTAACCAGAATCACAAGATCAATACAATATTGATTAGAATAAGATCTGATCATCTAGTCATTTCACAATCGCACAGAACCACCATACAAACTCATGGCAGGGTCATAAGAACAAAGGCAGCAGCAGCAACTATAACATTGGAGATGCACTCCATGATTTTTCAGTCATAAAATGTGAGTTTGGTATTTCCAGTCAGTGAGTGGCAAGACATGAATCTTGGGGCAATCCAGTACTTGGAAAAACCTGGACTGTATAATCTTTTATAGCTAACTTTGGCTATGGGACAATACAGCCCAAGCTTAGAACTCTTGAGGAAGTGGGCAGAGGGACCTCTATATCCAGCAGAATCCAGCATTCTGTGTGTTGAAAACTCTTTGCTATAATTGTATAGGTCTGAACTTCCTCATGCAAACTCAGTGTTCTCAGTTATCCTTCCCTGTCCCCCAAATTTAGGATAAAAACCAAGGTGAGACCGGTTCTACCTTTTACCTCATAGCTTCATCTCTTGAGTAGCTTCTCTCCCTTGCACAGAGGCACTGCTGGAAAAATTTGCACAGCTCCATCACACAAGGGTTTATCTTCTGAGCCGTGATGTATGGTGTAGTCATGGAGGAGCCTTTCTTCATTGCCTGCGGACATCCTACAAGGGAGAAGATAATCTCCAAGTAGACCTTGACAGTAGCTCCATATGTTTGGCACGTCAGAGGCACAGGAATAAGACACTCGCTAAAGTCCAGCCAAAAGGATCAAGGGGCTGGAGTAATTCTCTACAGTGAGAAAGTTGCAATGTTTGGGGCTTTTTAGGTTAGGAAAAAAGATAAGTAAGACTGTGGGGCATGAGAAAGGTGTATAAAATTAGGAAAGGTTTGGAGAAACTGGATCAGGAGAGTTTCCCTCCCGCCCCCACCCTGTGAGAACCTGGGATCATCCAATGAAGGCAAAAGGTGGGACAACTCTTCACACAGCTCATAGTGGAGATTTGCTCCCACTAGAGGTGATGATGGTCACCAACTTGGAAGCCTTCCCACAAGGATTAGGCAAATGCATGCAGGAGAAGACTATCAGTGGCTACCAGCTCTGATTGCTACCTGCAGCCTCCACTGTCAGAGATGGTATGATTCTGAATACCAATAAACCTAGGGAGAGAGCTATTTCACTCATGTCTGCTTTCTGTAGGGATTTGGTTGGCTACAGTGGGGACAGAATGTTGAACTAGGCGTAGAGTCATCAACTAAGCTCTTTAGGCCCTCCAATGATTTTCTTTGCTCCCACCACCCATGTTTTAAAAAGCAAGGGGTGGAGGAGGCCAGGTGCAGAGCCAAGTGTAGCATGGCTTCAGTGGTCAGCTCCTTCTCCTCATCCTCCTGCCACTACATCCTGGCAGTGGTGAGGTCAGAGGATTCTGATGAAAATGGAAAAGGAAGCCAGAATTGCTGAAGTTCGCACATCGATCTGAGATTTAGAACAGAAATCAGCCAAGCATTATCAATACATTGGAACCTCAGTTTTTGAACATAATCCATTCCGCAAGACCATTCGACTTCTGGAACATTCAAAAACCGAGGATCAATGGGCAGTTGGCAAAATCCCCTGAAAAAATGGAAAAACACACAGCGGAAGCCGTTCAACTTCCAAGGAGCATTCAAAAATGGAAGCAATTACTTCTGGGTTTTTGGTGTTCAGGTTCCAAATCGTATGTCAACAGAGGCGTTTGAGAACTGAGGTTCCACTGTATCCATTCACAACGTTGTTGCTGTTTTTAAGCCTACAGATGAAACTTAATTATCTTTTTAAACAGTGTTTTGACATTTCCTTTACATTGAAATGTGTGTAAGCTACGCAACTTACATTAAATAATGGAATATGAGACAAATGGCATAGTATTTTGCAGAAACCAAACTGCAGTGAAATGGAAACAGTGCTGACTGTGTTGAATACAAGTGGAACAGAAATCGCTGCCTTTTTGCATTTCTAGCTGACACTGCCTGTTTATCTCAGTCCAAAGGGGATCACTTACCAGTGGTTCATGATTTTCAGGGGGCACAAGCGAGTCCTGCTAACCCAATGCAGAAAAATAGCCATGCTTCATATACTTGTGTTTGTCTAAAGCCTGGTGCAGCCAATCCTATAGGGATGCTTGTGGTTATTGCTAGCTGCCTTTTGCCAGGCATTTGAAATCAAGGCTCAGCTGTACATCATTTTTGCAAGCTCTCTTAGCCGTAATCTCTTTGGACAAGGTAATTGAATCTCTCCCCACCCACCCAATGCCTTGCATTCCTTATGGCTTTGGTTGTGTTACACGATAGGAGAGGTTATGGAGGTTACCCTTAGAGTAATGAAGCTCTGTTGACATACGCCTGAGTTGTCGGAGCCCATCGCGAATTTAATAAAAAGTGGCATTCATTGATGGCAGAGAAATAAAGCTGCTGTCGTCTTCAAAGAGACAGGCACAAAACTACCTTAAGAGCTGGGTGAGCTAGCGAGCAAAATGGAATCCCGTCTTTTTTAAGTCACCCTGGCCTTTAACCTACTCATTTTCCTGCCCAGAGTTACCCCAAACTCAGCCCAAAAGTACAGCGTGTGGTCTTGCAGCGGTCATTATCTCGTTTCCAAACTTACCTCCCAGGTTTGTCGCAAAGATCTAATGAGAGACAGGGTGAACTGAACTTCTTGGAGCAGAAATGGGATGGGGGGGGTGGCGGAATGGTGATCCAAAAGGCTAGATAACCCAGTAGCAGAGATTAGTGCTGCTGCCTTGATCCCGCGATTAAGGGGGCCTGAGGCCATGTGACAACAGCACGGCCTGCAGCCGTGCCAGGAACCATGCCTTCAGAACCATTGGTCCAATTTTATGGAACTCCCTTCTATCGTCAACATCATTTTATTTGTATGTCGCCTTTCCATAGTTAAAACAGTGCTCAAGGGGCTTACAACATAACAAGATTTACATAATTACCAACATAACAAAAGTCATAAACAATAAATAAAGGTAAAGGTAAAGGGACCCCTGACCATTAGGTCCAGTCACAGACGACTCTGGGGTTGCGGTGCTCATCTAGCTTTATGGCCAAGCGAGCCAGCGTACAGCTTCCGGGTTATGTGGCCAGCATGACTAAGCCGCTTCTGGCAAACAAGAGCAGCGCACGGAAACACCGTTTACCTTCCCGCTGGAGCGGTACCTCTTTATCTACTTACACTTTGATGCGCTTTTGAACTGCTAGGTGGGCAGGAGCTGTGACCGAACAACGGGAGCTCACCCTGTTGTGGGGATTCGAACTGCCGACCTTCTGATCAGCAAGCCCTAGGCTCTGTGGTTTAACCCACAGCACCACCCACGTCCAATAAATAAAACACATCAAAAGGTACACAACCAAATGGAAAACAATTTCCACATAAAACATGAAAACTAAAACTAAAAATACAACATTAATATCAATAACAATTTAAAATGACATAGATAAAAAATAAAAACAATATTAAAGAAGCCCTCTCTGTCGAGCAGCAGCAGCAGTTCTTTATGGAGCCTGTCAGGCCCTGCCCCAAGCCCAGTGGAGAGAGGCAGGATAGGGCCCTTCAGGCTTGCAGCAGGTAGTCATTGCAGCTGAGGACAGACAGACCCTCTCCCTGTTGAACTTACAGCACCTACTGAAGACTGTTTGTTCTAGCAGGCATTTTAAATGAAGTCCGGTTTTATTGTTGGGACTGTTTATTTGTGGGATTTTTTTTACCTCTTCTTTATTGCATTTCTTATACACTTTAGAGACAATCATAGTTAAAGCCGCATATAAATGGCTTGAATAAATAAAACATTCAAGAGCAACGCACATGAACAGTTTTATTGACAGTTTCTTTTTTTATATATATAATAATTTTTATTAATTTTCCAACACAAATTAAAAAAAAACAGCTCACGAAACATAAACAAACAAAACATATAAACATGTATAATTTCAAAATCTCTTTTTCATAAACCTAACTTCCCAGACTTCCCCTTACCTCCCCTTTTCTGCATCCCTGTTTTAAAATTCCTTCAGCAACCCCTCACTTCAGTTAACTAATTACTTATTTTCTTTTTTTACCCTCTTCTCTTACTTAATCAATTACAGCTGTAATTTTATTTTTTCCTTTCCCTTGACATTTTAGCACTCATTAATTTTACAACAATTCTTAAGATATACTTTAAATTTCTTCCAATCTTCTTCCACCGTCTCTTTTCCTTGGTCACGGATTCTGCCAGTCATCTCCGCCAGTCCCATGTAGTCAGTCACCTTCGTCTGCCATTCTTCCAGCGTGGGTAATTCTTGTGTCTTCCTATACTTTGCTAAAAGAATCCTTGCTGCTGTAGTAGCATACATAAAAAACGTCCTATTGACAGTTTCTTAGGTTGAAAGTGATTTGCCCATAACTTGCAAACTGCCTAGGGGCCATCTTGTCAACTGGGCGGCACTTCATGGGCAAGTGACAGAATTCAGAATATAACACATTTATTCATTTTCTTACATATATATCCCACTTCCCATCCACCATGGAGCCCAAGCAGCATACATGTGGTTCCCAGGTGGTCTGCTACCTGGGCACTGACCAGGCCAAGATCTTCAGCAAACAGGTGTCCATTGTGTCTTCAAACTGTACCTTGGGACCCTAGAGGTCATTCTCTATAGTCCCAGTCTCTATCCACATAGGACAAAAATAACTGGTTCAATTTTATTATAATATTAATGAATCAAAAGAATATGATGGATGCAATCTCATTATCTCCTTCTGTAAAATGATTCCTTTGGGATGATGGCTTTGGAGGTGAGGCTTTATTCAGTCTTGATCAGTGATCTGAAGCCCAGAGAGCCTTTTCATTTTCATTTATTTACTCAAGAGTGTTAGCTTTCTTAAAAAACTTTAGAAGCATCTCCTTTGGCAAAGGGAGGAGACTTGCAGCTTCATCACATGGCAGGTACCAACTCTGACCCACCATCTCATTATGTTCCTGTAGAGAAACCAGAGATAATGGATCATTTTTGGGGGGGGGGGGCATTTTAAGGTGAAGAGGGTGTTCTTCAAAGCTGAGAATGTTCACATACACATTTACCTTCTTCCAGGGACAACAGCCTCATTCTTCTCAGAAGTATCCGCCCCTTGTCACCTGCCTGAAAGAAATAGTTGTGTCCCAGTGAACAAAATATATGCTTTAAGTGGATGAAAGCCAAAAGGAGCAAGGGAAAAGTAGAGAAGACAATGGATTACCTTGCTATCATTTCCAGACATGAAGGAGAAAGTCTTTTCAATCCATGCTTTCGTCCCCCCAAGACTTAAGACCAATGTTCTGCTTAGAACAGAAGTTGCAAAGATGGCATGTTGACAGCCTGCAAAGGTAACTCACTCTGGATTCCTGTTATACCATTGCTTTGTTATGGTGGTATGTGTTTTTTGCGTTTCTACATTGTAAACCACCCTGCAACCCTTGAATGAAGGACACTATGGAAATACAGTCGTACCTCAAGTTACGTTACCTTCAGGTAAAGTAATTTTGAGTGGCAAACGCGGCAAACCGGGTTTCGCTTCACGCATGCTCAGAAGCGCTCTATCATGCCGTGCGCATGCACAGAAGTGGTGCCTCTGGATACGGACTTTTCAGGGTAAGTACGGACCCCTGGAATGAATTGAGTTTGTATCTGGAGGGTCCACCGTATAGTATAGAAGGACAGTATAGTAAATCAAATTTACATGTTCCTGTCAGTAGCCATTTTGCTTTGGGCAGCCTATGGTGGGCTGCTTTTGCTGTCCTCATTTCAAAATGATAGAGTGGCTCCACATCAGCAAGTGTGCTACGAGGCAGAAAAAGCAGCTTTATACCAGGGTAGGGACCATGCCTCAGTCCAAGGACCACCTTCCTTTGTGCAGAACCTTCCAGAAACCACACGCCTGTGGTGGGCAGGGCCAAAGGCAAAAGTGTGTGGAGCAATGGGTGCCACTCTTACTTTTATTCAGTGGGCATAAAAGTAAGAGTGCCAGGCAAAAGTACTTGAGGTTGGGCACAGAACAAGGCAAATGTACTTGAGGTGGGCACAGAACAGGGTCGGCGAAAGTTGTGCCCTGAGGAGAGAATTTTAGAGGCCCAGAGGTCTACATTTGGCCCACCCTTACACAACTTCCAACTGCCACGAAAATACTGGGATCATCACAAAAACCCTCACGCTGTCATGGCTTTCCACCTTTCCACACAGAGTCCTGAATACCCCAGCATCCTTCCCTTCTGTACAGCGTTTCAGTGTGTTACTAGAAGGCTAGATCTGTGTGTCCCTTCCCACCGCTCATTCAATATGGCGCCACTTCCTGTTCTTGTGAAAACAAGATCTGGGGCACACGAACACACCTAAGAAAGTTTGTCACTGTTTTCCTCAGTTGGTCAGTTTCCCATAAAGAAAGCGGTGTGTACGGGAGCAAAGGGGCAGGACTTGTCCATGAGGCTGGTGCCATGGCTCCAAGGGGAAGAGCAGACATTGCAGTCGCTTGGCTCTGGCTTGTTTCGTTCGGCCGCTGTTTCTGCATTCCTGCCACAGCCTCTGAGGAAGAGGTGTGCAGGGGGACAGCGACACTGATGTCGAATGTGTCTCTATTTTCATCTGAGGAATGTTGGAGGGCATGCCCTTGCTATATACCAAGGCAAAGAAAGCACAGCTCCATCCATCTAGCCCAGTAGTTTGTTCTCTGACTGATAATGACTCAGGGGTAGCCAAGATGACTGCAATTCCCATCATACCTGACCATTGGCCATGCTGGCTGGGCCTGACAGGATTTGGAGTCCAATAATATCCAGAGGGCACCAAAATTGGCTACCCCTGCTCCAGGGTCTCAAGCAGGAAGGTGTTTGCCCAGTCCTGCTACACGGAGGTCCTTATGAATGGAGATGCCTGGGATTGAACCTGGAACCTTTTACATGCCAAGCATGCACCCTGCCACCAAGCTACAATCTGATGAAGTGACCTGTACCTTTGGTGCTGTTGGTTTTTTTTACCAGCCGTCTATTCAGCTGAAAAGCAGACTGCAGAGAAACATGAGAGAAGCAAACCTGGCAATACGCTTGAGCCATTTGCCCATGCCACAGTTTAACTATCCAATGGCTCAGTACTCAAATAGTAATGTAATTGCATTTCCAACATTCAATCAAGCATATATATGTGTGTGTGTGTGTGTGTGTATATATATATATATATATATATATATATATATATATATATATATGCAGGCACAACCAAGCCAAATCCAGCATTCTGAAGAACTACATATTCCAGTGGGAAGTTTAAAACACATACTTCCTTTCTTCCCATTCAACTCCATGAGGTTGCCGTTGCAATCCTATACCCAACCTTACTGGCACTTAGAGGGGCTTCCACACAGCAGTTTATTGTGGACGTGATGCTAGTCGATCCTGCAGATATTTTTTTGTGTGTGTGCAGCATCCAGAAGATGTCGTCCTCACCCAAAATGGTGCCCCACACAATTGCCTTATTTAATCTGGGTTTACTGTTTCTACAGCATGCAACTCACAGAGGGTCTCAGAGGTACCCCAGTCTTCATTCACTGATATAGGTGTCAACAGCCTACGGACCACCCTGAAGGACTCTGCTGGGCTATTACTCAAGGAAAGATTAAGACCAAGAATAAGAATTTCAAATGATGATGATGATGATTGGACCCATTTGAGTGGACATTTTAAGATTGCTCTGTTAATAAAGGTAAAGGGACCCCTGACCATTAGGTCCAGTTGTAACTGACTCTGAGGTTGCGGTGTTCATCTCGCTTTATTGGCCGAGGGAGCTGGCGTACAGCTTCTGGGTCATGTGGCCAGCATGGCTAAGCCGCTTCTGGCGACCCAAAGCAGTGCACGGAAAGGCCATTTACCTTCCCGCCGGAGTGGTACCTATTTATCTACTTGCACTTTGATGTGCTTCCGAACTGCTAGGTTGGCAGGAGCAGGGACCAAGCAACGGGAGCTCACCCCATTGCGGGGATTTGAACCGCTGACCTTCTGATCGGCAAATCTTAGCAATTTCGGTTGGGTAGCCTCTACATGGGATACATCAGCCTCGCCACTTGAATTTCTGCTTGCTCTGCAGGCATTAATGTCAAAGGAGGGTGCCCAGGGTGGAGGATGTGCGTAGAGACAGCTCTTCAGAGACGGATCAAGTTAAAGTTCACTCAATGGCTTGAAACAGAATCTCCCTCCTCAAGGATTTGGGCTTGTGCACAACACTGCATCCGATTGTGATGAAAAGATGGCCCAGAGGGAAGATGCAGCCAAAGGGGACACCTCTGGGATACCTCCTCCGGGGAATGTGAGCTTCAGAGTTCAGCTGATGCAAGAATGCAGTTGGAGAAGCTCCTCTCCTTTTTCAAGCAAGGGAACACAGCCCATGGATTTAATTGAGGCAAGATTCTCCAGATGCTTTTGCTTATCAGCTTCCCCTTTCTTTCCTGGACAGATCTTGCTGGATACAAAGCAATAGTGGCTTCCCGCCAGCCACTACACATGATGGTGGTGGGTGGCGGCAGAGGCAAAAGGGGGTGGAAAAAAATGTAAATTTTACCTGTGTACAGTGGGCTAGTTTCTCCGCACCCCCACCTCTACCTTCCAACCATGCAAGCAATCACCAGCAAGGTGTGTGTAGGGTTGCCATATGTCCTGGAATTCCTTGACATGTCCTCATTTGGGAGTCCTACATGCCCAGAAATGACTGTCTCGTATACCCCAGGTAGTGTGGTTGCTGACCTTGAACCAGACATCCTGGAGAGTGAAGTCAAATGGCCCTTAGAAAGCACTGCTAATAACAAGGCCAGTGGAAGTGATGATATTCCAGCTGAACTATTTAAAATTTTAAAAGATGATGCTGTCAAGGTGCTACACTCAATATGCCAGCAAATTTGGAAAACTCAGCAGTGGCCAGAGGATTGGAGAAGATCAGTCTACATCCCAATCCCAAAGAAGGGCAGTGCCAAAGAATGCTCCAGCTACCGCACAATTGCACTCATTTCACACACTAGCAAGGTTATGCTTAAAATTCTACAAGGCAGGCTTAAGCGGTATGTGGACCGAGAACTCCCAGAAGAGGCAGAGGAACCAGAGACCAAATTGCAAACATGTGCTGGATTATGGAGAAAGCTAGAGAGTTCCAGAAAGACATCTACTTATGCTTCATTGACTATGCAAAAGCCTTTGACTGTGTTGACCACAGCAAACTATGGCAACTATGGCAAGTTCTTAAAGAAATGGGAGTGCCTGATCACCTCATCTGTCTCCTGAGAAATCTCTATGTGGGACAAGAAGCTACAGTTAGAACTGGATAAGGAACAACTGATTGGTTCAAAATTGGGAAAGGAGTACGGCAAGGCTGTATATTGTCCCCCTGCTTATTTAACTTATATGCAGAATTCATCATGCGAAAGGCTGGGCTGGATGAATCCCAAGCCAGAATTAAGATCCCCGGAAGAAATATCAACAACCTCAGATATGCAGATGACACAACCTTGATGACAGAAAGTGAGGAGGAATTAAAGAACCTTTTATTGAGGGTGAAAGAGGAGAGTGCAAAATATGGTCTGAAGCTCAACATCAAAAAAACAAAGATCATGGCCACTGGTCCCATCACCTCATGGCAAATAGAAGGGGAAGAAATGGAGGCTCCATGATCACTGCAGATGGTGACAGCAGTCATGAAATTAAAAGACGCCTGCTCCTTGGGAGAAAGTCGATGGCAAACCTAGACAGCATCTTAAAAAGCAGAGACATCACCTTGCCAACAAAGGTCCGTATAGTTAAAGCCATGGTTTTCCCAGTAGTGATGTATGGAAGTGAGAGCTGGACCATAAAGAAGGCTGATTGCCAAAGAATTGATGCTTTTGAATTATGGTGCTGGAGGAGACTCTTGAGAGTCCCATGGACTGCAAGAAGATCAAACCTATCCATTCTGAAGGAAATCAGCCCTGAGTGCTCACTGGAAGGACAGATCGTGAAGCTGAGGCTCCAATACTTTGGCAACCTCATGAGAAGAGAAGACTCCCTGGAAAAGACCCTGATGTTGGGAAAGATGGAGGGCACAAGGAGAAGAGGATGACAGAGGACGAGATGGTTGGACAGTGTTCTCGAAGCTACAAACATGAGTCTGACCAAACTGCAGGAGGCAGTGGAAGATAGGAGTGCCTGGCGTGCTCTGGTCCATGGGGTCACGAAGAGTCGGACACGACTAAATGACTAAACAACAACAACATGCCCAGCGGGGTGGAATTTTTACATATCAAAGAAAATCCCCTGGATTTAGGGTTATTTTTGTGTGTGCAGGCAGCTCTGGGTTTGGCTATTATTATTATTTTAATTTATTATTTATACCCCACCCATCTGGCTGGGCTTCCCCAGCCACTCTGGGTGGCCTCCAACAAAATATTAAAATACAGTAATACATCAAGCATTAAAAGCTTCCCTAAACAGGGCTGCCTTCAGATGTCTTCTAAAAGTCTGGTAGTTGTTGTTCTCTTTGACATCTGGTGGGAGGGCGTTCCACAGGGCAGGTGCCACTATCGAGAAGGCCCTCTGCCTGGTCCCCTGTAACTTGGCTTCTTGCAGTGAGGGAACTGCCAGAAGGCCCTCGGTGCTGGACCTCAGTGTCCGGGTAGAACGATGGGGGTGAAGACACTCCTTCACATATACTGGACCGACTGGCTATCATGTGATTGCCCCCCAAAAAGCTCAACAACCTTTTGTGTCCAGATTTTTACCTCTTGAAATATGGCAACCCTAAGTGTGTGGCCTGCAGAGAGCATCAGGGGCCAGGCAGAGGGACCTGGAGGGCCGCATAAAGCTCTAGGCCGGAGATTCCCCACCTCAGCTCTGCACATTCATCTTTAATCCACACAGGGAGCCTAAGTGCTGCTAATGGGTTGTATGGAAGATGCCCACACATGTATAGCTTGTCTGCCACAGGCTGTGTACAAGGGTACATGAATGCATGCATGCCAGGGGTGCAGCCAAAATGCCCTCTGGTGCCCCCCTCCAAAATTGGTGAGCTTTGGGGTCCTTATTTTGAAGCTTGCAAGCTGAATGCATATTATTATTATTATTATTATTATTATTATTATTATTATCGCTCTCATCCACCTAGAGATTCAAGCTCTCTCCCTGCCACCTGGAGTGAAAAGGTAAAGGTAAAGGTACCCCTGCCCATACGGGCCAGTCTTGACAGACTCTGGGGTTGTGCGCCCATCTCACTTAAGAGGCCAGGGGCCAGCGCTGTCCGGAGACACTTCCGGGTCACGTGGCCAGCGTGACATCGCTGCTCTGCCCAGAGCCAGAGCCAGAGCCAGAGCCGCACACGGAAACGCCGTTTACCTTCCCGCTGGTAAGCGGTCCCTATTTATCTACTTGCACCCGGAGGTGCTTTCGAACTGCTAGGTTGGCAGGCGCTGGGACCGAGCAGCGGGAGCGCACCCCGCCGCAGGGATTCGAACCGCCGACCTTTCAATCGGCAAGCCCTAGGCGCTGAGGCTTTAACCCACAGCGCCACCTGCGTCCCATCACCTGGAGTAGGGACAGGCAAACCAGAAGATTTCATGTCAGCCCTGGAACTCTGGCATCCCTATTACATATTGCATTTTAAGATGAAGTACTAGGATGACGTTAAACATGCTTTTAACCTCCTCATCTCAAACCCTAAAAGCTCAGCTTATGAAGCCAAACTTGGAGGTGATATTTTTTGCAGTTAAAGGGCAGTTCCTGGACCCCAAATTGGCCCCAACCCCGTTTCCCTGTCAAATCCATGGCGGATGGAAAGTCTTGACCTTCTGCAGCTGAAGAACCCTGAAACAAGCCAACTTTTTTCCAGCCTGAGGCAAATTCACCGGCACAGATGAATTAGCTGCAGGATGAGACACTTGGTGCATTTGTAAAATTCCCAAACACAAATGAATATGGGGCATTTGCAAAGTTGGATATCTTTGAAGTTGGGATAATATGTGTAGGATCTACAGTAAAGAAAGCTATGGGAACTCATTAAAAAGAAAGAAAAAGATTTGCACGCATGGCAGTAAACAAACTTAGCCTGGTAGCAGTTAGCCATATATGGTTTCCGTTTTATAGCAAATTAGCACAAGACATAGGTACTCACTGGAGGGCACCTTTAGTAAAATGCCCGGCCTTTGTTGTGGCGTAGATGCTGCAGGAAGAGGCATGTTTTCTGCCACTGAAATGAGGAACAGGACATAAAAGATCAGCTGGGCTGCAAGATATGGGTCATAATATAATGTTTGAAGACTGGGAAATATTGTGGAAAACTGATTTAAAATTTACAGATTGTGGAACCCACCCTGTAGAACATCCTCCCATCAGATGTCAAGGATATAAACAAATACAGTGATACCTTGGGTTAAATATTTAATTCGTTCCAGAGGTCTGTTCTTAACCTGAAACTGTTCTTACCCTGAAGACCACTTTAGCTAATGGGGCCTCCTGCTGCCACCGCACCGCAGGAGCACGATTTCTGTTCTCATCCTGAAGCAAAGTTCTTAACCCCAGGTACTATTTCTGGGTTAGCAGAGTCTGTAACCTGAAGCGTATGTAACCCGAGGTACCACTGTACAAATAATCTGCCCTGGCTGAGAGATGCCCGTGCATCCTCATGGGGCCGGTCTTTTCTGCAACCTGATCCTGCAGAATGCAGATATCCACTGACCCAACCATGTGGGTTGGTGAGATTGTGTGGATCTTTGCAGAACGTGCTGAACCATGTGTCACTATTCCAGGCAACCAGCACCTTCTGCAAAGACTCATGGGCCCACCCAGAGTCTTCAGATACAGCCTCTGGACGCCTTAGAACTTGCTGAAGGAACTTGATTCCCCGTGGAGTTGCATGTCCATTCCTAAGAACCAGGAAAGGAAAGTGGACCAAGGCAATTAGAAGTGTATTGTTGTCGAGCAAGAATCATCCCTGCATCCCAGCCTCCTCATACATGCAAATAGGGATGGATGGACCTGTCAGTTTCAACTGGTCCTGGAGGAAGAACTGTGAGGGGAGAGACTCCTTCAAGCAAGGCCTCCTTCCACCTGCCTTGCCCCACCCTCTAGTCTCTGCTTCTCAATTGGTATTGTATTATTTCATGTACTGTGGCTTGCCGTTGTTTTATTGATTATAGTTTAGAAATTATTTATCGTAACTGTTGAGTGGATTTCTGTTTAACTTTTATTTGTTATTATTATTTAATACTATTCTAATGATTGTTGAATTTTACTTTTTTGATGTAGGTTGCCTATTTTAAAGTTTTATTATAACATTTTTGTATTGCATTAGATTGTTATAAGATGGTGTAATACAATATGTGCATGTGGAATATCTAATTGAAAAACTAATAAATATTATTTAGAGGGGGGAAGATTGTTATAAGATGTACATTTTTTGTTTCTTCAGCTTGTAAACTGCCTTGAGTATTGTAAGATAGAAAGATGGTATACAAATTTTAAAAAATGATGATGATCTCAGTTTTCCCCCCAATCTTAAATTCTATTTTCCACATTTGAATTGTTTAAAACAATAAATAAATTTTGAATTTCTAACTATTCTACTGAGAATTGGTCCCAAGAAATACATTTTTTTTTGTATGCATTTTGGACTAATATACATACTTTTGCAACCATTTCCACTAATACATGCAGAAAGGCTGGAGCTAGGGCATGGCTTCCATCATCAAGAAATTCGCAAGATACACCAAAGTGTTGTGGGTTCCTTGCAAGGCAAAATAAGCTCACCTGTCTGCATTGGGCGAGGTGCTTTGGTCCGTTTCAAAGAAGCTGGTCGCGTCCAGAACGTAAGGGCTTCAGCTGAAAAAGTAAAAGCAGAAACATGTATGCTCTTAATTACAGTGGCAAGAAGGAGTACTGTGATGGCCGGGGATTTGGACTCAGAGGCTGAACCTGAGGAATCCCAGCCTGCACAGGAGTCCCCGCCTCCAAAACCAGCTGAGCTGGGGCTGGGGCTTGAGCCTGAAGGGTCCTCACCTGGGCTGGATCCTCAGGTGCAGGCATCAGCTGAGTCTGCTCTGGCTCCTGAGGTGATGGAGGACCCATTGCCTGCAGGTGCTCCACTCTCAGCCCCATCAGAGGAAGCTGAGGTTGCCTCTGGGTCTGGTGACCCTCCAGCCTCTCCTGAGCTGCAGAGGCTCAGGGCAGAGAGGCGGAGGGAAATAAGTTCCTGCAGGAGGAGTGCTCGCCTCCAGGCCAGGAGAGGCGAGTCACCTGTGGACCGGGGCCGCCCTATGCCTCAGGGCAGATAAAAGCCAGCCAGCCCAGTCCCAGGTTGCGGGAGCAACATTGTTGGTAGCCTGTTCCTGCCTGCACCCTGTCCTGCTCTTTTGCCAGAGTTTCTGACCCCACCCGACTCCCTGCCTTGGAGCCAGCTACAGCTTTGATGAGCAGCCTCCATACCGCACCATTGACCTCGGACTGGACTCGGACCTTGCCTCTCGGTTAGCCCCCGGGACCAGCACAAGTACTCTTGTAGCGCCAAGGGTTTCACAGCAGTTACATTAAAGCAGTTCCTCAAACAAGTTAAGAGAGGTGCAGGAGATTCTCCCACGAATCCAAAGGATGTGCAAATGAGGTTTTTAAGGTCCACACAGGCTAACCCCATTCCCTGATGATGAGCCTAGTGAAACTTGTCAGCATTTTGGTACAGATTTCTCCATTGTTTATATGTAATTTTCTCTAAAATACACATTTTTGCAAAACTATTTCCCCATACGTAATGCATTCATGCATTTTCATTTCACTAATATATTTATGTGTACTGTATTTATTTTACCCTAGTATTTCTGTGGACATTGCTTGGCCACAGAACTGCAGTGGAAATAAAATAGAGGAGAATGAGGTGTGTTTAAGTTTGCATACTGTTTCGGCAAGCATAAATTCAGTGAGTTCAGCTTTAAATGCAAACTGAATTAATTTCCCCGCGTTCCTTGTTACTCGTGTTGAGATATCACAGGACTTTATCCATCGCAGGCATCCCCAAACTTGGCCCTCCAGATGTTTTGGGACTACAATTCCCATCATCCCTGACCACTGGTCCTGTTATCTAGGGGGGATGGGAGTTGTAGTCCCTAAACATCTGGAGGGCTGAGTTTGGACTACTGCAATGCACTCTACGTGGGGCTACCTTTGAAGGTGACTCGGAAACTACAACTAATCCAGAATGCGGCAGCTAGACTGGTGACTGGGGGCGGCCACCGAGACCATATAACACCGGTCTTGAAAGACCTACATTGGCTCCCAGTACGTTTCTGAGCACAATTCAAAGTGTTGGTGCTGACCTTTAAAGCCCTAAACGGCCTCGGCCCAGTATACCTGAAGGAGCATCTCCACCCCCATCATTCTGCCCGGACGCTGAGGTCCAGCGCCGAGGGCCTTCTGGCGGTTCCCTCATTGCGAGAAGCAAAGCTACAGGGAACCAGGCAGAGGGCCTTCTCGGTAGTGGCGCCCGCCCTGTGGAACGCCCTTCCAGCAGATGTCAAAGCGATAAACAACTACCTGACATTCAGAAGACATCTTAAGGGAAGTTTTTAACGTGTGATATTTTACGGTATTTTTTGTTTCTATGGAAGCCGCCCAGAGTGGCTGGGGAGGCCCAACCAGATGGGCGGGGTATAAATAAATTATTATTATTATTATTATTATTATTATTATTATTATTATTATTATTATTTGGGGGTGCCAGATCCATCAGAAAAACCAGGCTCTGTTAATCCTTAAAATGACACACAAACAAACTTTGGATTGTTTTTGCTGCAAGAGAGTAACCCATGCAGGATCTTTCCAGTAGATTATTCAGACATTTTCATAGACAATCTCTACTCACAGGAAGGAGGGCGGGTCTTCAACGCATCCTGTACTTGCTCTATGGAAGGAGAAGCCAACGGTAAAGGAATTCCTGTTGCTGAAAGGGTTGAATGTTAAAATTAGTTGCCTCTGATCTGAACTGAATTTAAACATTGCATGGTTTATATCTATGAGAGATAAACATGGACTAAATCTGATGTGGGGTTCTTCCGGAGGCGGCGCGAACGGTAATGGCGGTCCTCTTCCACTAGTGAGGAGGAAGCTCCGCAGAATTGGGTCGTCCGCTACGGCGAAGCGGAGACCCACTTTGGAAACCCACAGGCAGCAAGAGCCTGTGGTCTTGAGACTCGGTGGGCGCCAGAAACGACCCCCAAAGCGCTGAAGGAACCCCGTAAGGGGCTCCGGAACGTGGAGGGGGTAGCGGCGCTGTGAGTCGTTTCGCGATCCGCGGAGTGAAGCTGCGCTGCTGCTGCCGGTGAGCGCTGACCTCTCTTTCTGAAAACTTCTGATTCGGAAAAGCAACAACCCGTGAGTAAAGAAGGACTTTATAAAATCTGAGACTAAAAACTACTGAATTTGGCCGAAAGCGG
Organism: Podarcis cretensis; assembly: GCF_951804945.1. Taxonomy (NCBI): domain Eukaryota; kingdom Metazoa; phylum Chordata; class Lepidosauria; order Squamata; family Lacertidae; genus Podarcis; species Podarcis cretensis. The sequence continues at coordinate 82,941,784 of NC_137176.1, forward strand.
AGCGACGTAAAAACAGGAAGTCCGTCTTCCGCTGTCACTGAACTTCAAAGCAAAGAGCTGGAGGAGTGGAGGCAAAGAAAGAAATTTTTAACTTAATTGATCTGAGCACCCATTGAATTTTCCTGTAAGCAAACAAGGACTTTAAGCATTTGATTTATGCTCTTTATCTGCATTGTGATACCTTTCTTCTATTGGAAATATAATTTGAGTAAGAAACCCAGGTGTTGGAGCTGCCTGAGCAACTGAGCTGTCAGTTTGCAGATTTGGACACTTTGAATTAAAAATTGCAACAATCTGAGGGAGTTTGGACTTGCTACTTTGAAGTAACATTTGGAATACCAGCATGCACTGTCTGAAAGAATTGTGACTGCCAATATCAACTCTGCTTAAAACTTGTTATTGAAGGTTCCTGGATTTTAAACTTGACTCTAGTAATTTTACCAGAACTGATCTCTTTCCTAAAGACATTTTAAGCTCCCCCTAGAGGATTTGGGATTTATAACAGTGACATTATTTTACTTTCCTTTTCCCGGCCTCCTGTTTGATTGTTAACATCTGGGCTGTTGCTTTCTCATGGGAACAACTCAGCTTGACCTTGACTTTTAGATAACTCTGGAATGAGTGGCGCAAGAAAAAAGGGACCAAAAACCAGACAAACAACTTTAACAACTTTAACCTCAGCCTCACAGACACGTAGATCATCTGTACCTACTCTGCCTTCAGAGGAAGAAGCTGCTTCTCTGCCACAAGCAGGGGAGGGAGAAATTGAGCAATTACAATTGGAAGATATGGCCTCAGGAGCAACTGCTTCTATATTAGAGAAAATTTATGAAAAATTGGAATCTTTGGATAAGAGAGTGGAATCTTTGGATAAGAAAGCTGACGAGCAAACAGCTAAAATTGACCAAAACACAGAATGCCTAAATAGATTAACTGGTCAAGTATCACAGAACGTACAAGCAATTGGAGAACTGACGGAGGCCACAGTAGAAAATCGGAAATTGGCTGAGGATACTAGCCAAAGACTTGGAAATTTAGAACAAGAGGTAAGACCACTCTGCAAACAAGTAGGTGAACACCAGACCTATCTCTCTATGATAGAACTGTGGAATAGGGAGAGTAACCTAAGGATAAGGTCGATACCAGAAGCGGAAGAAGGCAACTTAGCTGAGTTTTTGACCAAAGAATTTTCCAAGTTTTGGAATTTAGAGGAAAAGGACTTTAAAATTGTATCAGCTTTCAGGCTTGGAAGACTGGCAAAGAAAGAGAAGCCCAGAGATTGTTTGATAACATTGAGATCAAAGGAGGAAAGGGATAAGATTTTGGGCCTACACTACGAAAAGTCACTGAACATTTTGGACAAAAGAATTGAAATTTATAAAGACATTCCTAAACAACTGTTGGATCTTAGATCTGCCTACTTGGAATTGGTCAGACTGTTGAGGAGCAACTCAATTATCTTCAGGTGGGAATTTCCTCAAGGATTATCCTTTACCTTCAGAGGGAAGAAGGTCAAAATCAGAACATTGGAAGATAGAGACAAATTTCTGATTGCACACGGAGAGGACCTTCAAAAAGGAATTGAAATACCTCCTGGGCCTGGAGCACCGGCGGTGCCTGCACCTTCGGAACCGGAAGATCCAGTGAATAAGATACCACCCCCAGGAAATTAACCAGATTTATTCAGGATGTCTCTGCAACTTTTGAGTTGGAATATAAATGGCTGTAACATCCCGGAAAAAAGGAGGAAAATATTTCATATATTAAAAAAAAACAATTGGACATTATTTGTTTACAAGAAACACACGTGACTAGGCTCCATAGAAAAGTGTTAATAAATAAAAGACTTGGCCAGAAATTTATATCTTCAGACAGAGTAAAGAAGAGAGCCTGTCACCTAAATTTTTATTTAAAGATGAACATGGAAGAATTTTGGCAATTGAGATACAGCACCAAGGAGAGAAGCTTTTGATATTAGGAATTTATGCACCCAATGAGGGGAAATCGGAATTTTATAAGAAGTTGCATGAGACTATGTTGGATTATCTGGACTACAACAACATCATTATGATGGGAGATATGAATGGGGTCGTATCAACTAACATGGATAAGTCACAAAGCCAAAACGTCACAAAAGACGGCAGACTACCAAAGACTTTTTTTGAAATGACAGACAATATGGATCTGATTGACATCTGGAGAACAAAGAACCCCTTGGGAAGAGAGGGAACATTTTTCTCTGAAACCCAGCTGACCTGGACAAGAATCGACCAAATATGGATATCTAGAGGTCTGGCACCCAAGGCCAGAAAGGTGGAAATCTGCCCAAAGACCTGCTCCGACCATAACGCAGTAAAGATGGATATGACACTATTACCAACCGGTTCCTTTAGATGGAAGATGAATGACAACTTGTTTAGAGATCAGGAGATTATTAAGAAGGCCCAGAAAGCCTTGAAGGGTTACTTCAAGATAAACATGAACACTACGGTGGAAAAAAGAATTATCTGGGATGCAAGTAAGGCTGTGATGAGGGGGTTCTTGATACAACAGAATGCTGTAAAGAAAAAGATACAAAATGAGAGAAAAGATAAGATCTTGGAGAAAATCAAAGAATTAGAGAAGAAGTTAAGATCAAACCCAAAGTCACAGCCGATTCTGAGAGAAATTAAACTTTATCAAGCTCAATATTCTAAATTGATAAATCAGGAAATAGAGTGGAAGGTTAAACTAATGAAACAAAAAACTTTTGAATCGGCGAATAAATGTGGAAAACTGCTAGCTTGGCAGTTGAAGAGGAGACAAAAACTAAATACAGTTACAAATCTAGAGATTGAAGGAAGAAACATTCAGAACCCGGCAGACATTAGAAAGTGCTTCCAGAGATACTTCAAAAAATTATACACTCAAGGGCCGCAAGATGAGGTTGAGATTAAACAATTTTTGGAAAAAAATGGACTACCAAAATTGTCACAAGAAAATAGATTAATCCTGATCTGTAAAATAACACGACAAGAGATTGAACAAGCCATTCAGAACATGCAACTGGGCAAATCTCCAGGGCCAAATGGGTTGACCTCCAAGTATTATAAGACATTAAAAGACTACTTGATACAACCATTGATGGAGGTTAGCAATGAAATTATGGAGGGGAAGAGGGCGCCGGAATCGTGGAAGGAAGCCTTTATCACATTGATACCAAAATCGGAAGCTGAAAAGACACAACTTAAGAACTATCGTCCCATCTCTCTTTTAAATGTGGATTACAAAATATTTGCAGACATTTTGGCAAGTAGACTCAAAAAAGTTCTAAATGAAGTAATCCACAAGGACCAGGCAGGCTTTCTCCCAGGTAGACATTTGCTCGCCAATACAAGGAACATTATTGACATTTTGGAACTTCTGCAAACAGATATAAATACAAAAGCAGTATTAATTTTTATAGATGCGGAGAAGGCCTTTGATAATATTTCCTGGAAATTTATGAAGGGAAATTTAAAAGAAATGGGAGTGGGACGGGGTTTTGAGAATGGGATTGATGCAATATATTCAGAACAAAAGGCTAAACTGATAGTTAACAATGTGGTTACAGAAGAGTTTAAAATTGAAAAAGGAACACGACAAGGCTGCCCCATTTCCCCTTTGATTTTTATTTCGGTCCTGGAGGTGCTCTTGATTAGAGAGGACCGGTTGGTGGAAGGAATTCAGGTCGGAGCGAAACAATATAAACTTAAAGCTTTTGCAGATGACCTAGTTTTGACCCTGCAGGAGCCAGAATCTAGTACGAAAAGAGTATTACAATTGATTCAAGACTTTGGTCGGGTGGCGGGTTTTAAATTAAACAAACAGAAAACTAAGGTGTTGGAAAAAAATTTGACAGATACAGAGTCAGAACGGTTTCAGAGAGAGACAGAATTAAAAGTGGTTAAAAAAGTAAAGTACCTAGGGGTAAACATAACAGCAAAAAATCTGAATCTATTTAAGGATAACTATGAAAAATGTTGGTCAGAAATTAAGAGAGACTTAGATAGTTGGACAAAATTGAAACTTTCCTTGTTAGGCCGAATTGCTGCTATCAAGATGAATGTATTGCCAAAAATGTTGTTTTTGTTCCAAACACTGCAGATTGTGGACAAGACGGAGTGCTTCCGGAAGTGGCAGAGAGACATCTCTAAGTTTGTCTGGCAGGGCAAAAAGCCCAGAATTAAGTTTAAGATATTAACGGATGTGAAAGAAAGAGGGGGCTTTGCCCTGCCAGACCTAAAGTTGTATTATGAAGCCGCAGCTTTCTGCTGGCTAAAAGATTGGCTACTTCTCGAAGACACTGACGTATTGGACTTGGAAGGTTTCAATAACGCTTTTGGTTGGCATGCATACTTATGGTATGACAAGGTTAAGATCAATAAGGCCTTTAAGAACCATATTGTCAGAAAAGCAGTGTTTAATGTCTGGACAAAATATAAAGACTTATTGGAAAACAAAACTCCAAGGTGGCTTTCACCTCTGGAAGCTAAGGCCCGAAAAAGACCCAATATGGAGGCCAAATGGCCAAAATATTGGGAAATACTAGAAAAAGAAGGAGACAATTGGAAATTGCAGAGTTTGGAGAAATTAAAGGATAAAGTGTGAGACTGGTTACACTACGCTCAGATTAAAGAAGTTTTTAAAAATGACAAAAAGTTAGGGTTCCAGGTGGAGAAATCGAAATTGGAAACAGAACTGTTAGAACCTAAGACTAAGGTACTTTCAAGAATGTATAACTTGCTGTTAAAATGGAACACACAAGACGAAACGGTTAAATCGGCTATGATAAAGTGGGCACAGGATATTGGGTATAATATCATGTTTGATGACTGGGAAAGGTTGTGGACCACTGGGTTGAACTTCACTGCTTGTAACGCTTTGAAGGAAAATGTAATGAAAATGATATATAGATGGTACATGACCCCAGTTAAACTTGCCAAAATATACCACCTGTCTGATAATAAATGTTGGAAATGTAAAGAAAATGAAGGAACATTCTTTCACCTCTGGTGGACGTGCCCTAAAGTGAAGGCTTTCTGGGAAATAATATATAATGAGTTGAAAAAGGTATTTAAGTATACCTTCCTTAAGAAACCAGAGGCCTTTCTTCTGGGTATTGTCGGCCAGAGGGTGATAAAGAAGGACAGAACTTTTTTCTTGTATGCAACAACGGCAGCAAGGATACTCATCGCTAAATATTGGAAAACCCAAGATCTACCCACACTGGAAGAATGGCAGATGCAACTGATAGACTATATGGAACTGGCTGAGATGACCGGCAGAATCCGAGACCTGGGAGAGGAGAGGGTTGAAGAAGATTGGAAGAAATTCAAGATTTACCTACAAAAATATTGTAATTTGGCTGAATGTTAATAAGGATGCTAGATCGCAAACAATTGAGCACCACTAAAATAGTTGGAATTAGGATGATAAGTGAGATTGAGGAAAATATAATTTTTTTTGGAGAATTATTAATTATATTTAAACGAGCGGGACATAAGAATGCAAACAAGTTGATAAATTGCTGGCAAAAATTTATAATGATGTAAGTGGGAGTGGGAGACGTGAGGGAGTCCAAAGAAGTTATGAAACTATGTTATGAAATATGTTACATTGTTTACTAATTTTGCATTGGTATTTAAAAATCTCAATTAAATATTATTAAAAAAAAAAAATCTGATGTGGGGTTCTTAAACTGGAGCATCTTCGTAAATTTTCAGATCTGCTTAAAAAGAGAGAACCGATCTCAATTCTTAGGAAGTTTACTGTGGACATATATTTTCTTAAGTACTGGAAACTTTGCTTTAAAAATAATAATCACCATCTGAAATATACTCTGAGTCAAGAGTGGATTTCATGCTCTTTATTCAGCTCATAGTGGTGAGGAGGAATGAATGAAAGTCCCCTCAAAGTATCTGCTTTATATACATTATTTACACAATGGGCTGCACATGATTGGCTAATTCTGGAATTCTACTGTAAGCCAATCAGGTTGTGGATTCATTTGGAAAACTCAGCAGTGGCCAGAAGATTGGAGAAGATCAGTCTACATCCCAATCCCAAAGAAGGGCAGTGCCAAAGAATGCTCCAACTATCGCACAATTGCACTAATTTCTCATGCTAGCAAGGTTATGCTTAAAATTCTACAAGGAAGGCTCAAGCAGTATGTGGACCGAGAACTCCCAGAAGTGCAAGCTGGATTTAGAAGAGGCAGAGGAACCAGAGACCAAATTGCAAACATGCGCTGGATTATGGAGAAAGCTAGAGAGTTCCAGAAAGACATTTACTTCTGCTTCATTGACTATGCAAAAGCCTTTGACTGTGTCGACCATGGCAAACTATGGCAAGTTCTTAAAGAAATGGGAGTGCCTGATCACCTCATCTGTCTCCTGAGAAATCTCTATGTGGGACAAGAAGCTACAGTTAGAACTGGATATGGAACAACTGACTGGTTCAAAATTCGGAAAGGAGTACGACAAGGCTGCATTTTGTCTCCCTGCTTATTTAACTTATATGCAGAATTCATCATGCGAAAGGCTGGGCTGGATGAATCCCTAGCCGGAATTAAGATTGCCGGAAGAAATATCAACAACCTCAGATATGCAGATGACACAACCTTGATGGCAGAAAGTGAGGAGGAATTAAAGAACCTTTTATTGAGGGTGAAAGAGGAGAGTGCAAAATATGGTCTGAAGCTCAACATCAAAAAAACGAAGATCATGGCTACTGGTCCCATCACCTCCTGGCAAATAGAAGGGGAAGAAATGGAGGCAGTGAGAGATTTTACTTTCTTGGGCACCATGATCACTGCAGATGGTGACAGCAGCCACGAAATTAAAAGACGCCTGCTTCTTGGGAGAAGGGCAATGACAGGCCTAGACAGCATCTTGAGAAGTAGAGACATCACCTTGCCAACAAAGGTCCGTATAGTTAAAGCTATGGTTTTCCCAGTAGTGATGTATGGAAGTGAGAGCTGGACCATAAAGAAGGCTGATCGCCGAAGAATTGATGCTTTTGAATTATGGTGCTGGAGGAGACTCTTGAGAGTCCCATGGACTGCAAGAAGATCAAACCTCTCCATTCTGAAGGAAATAAGCCCTGAGTGCTCACTGGAAGGACAGATTGTGAAGCTGAGGCTCCAGTACTTTGGCCACCTCATGAGAAGAGAAGACTCCCTGGAGAAGACCCTGATGTTGGGAAAGATGGAGGGCACAAGGAGAAGGGGGCGACAGTGGACGAGATGGTTGGATAGTGTTTTCGAGGTTACCAGCATGAGTCTGACCAAGCTGCGGGGGGGCAGTGGAGGACAGGAGTGCCTGGCGTTCTCTGGTCCATGGGGTCACGAAGAGTCGGACACGACTAAACGACTAAACAACAACAACTGTAAGCCAATCAGGTTGTGGATTCACTTATATCTGAAGAATGATTGGGTGGTTCCTGCCAACCAATCATACTGCTGCATTGTTCTAGGACCAATCAGACTGCTGCATTCTGAATCCTATTGTTCTAGGACCAATCAGACTGCTGCAATTTGGATCCTATTGTTCTAGGACCAATCAGACTGCTGCATTTTGGATCCTATTCAACTCAGTACATAACACCATCATCAGATTATTTGGCTGAAATGGCATTTCCTCCCACCTTTTGTTTAGATTGGGATAGTCAATGTGGTAGCCTCCATATAACATTATTGGGTTGTATCTCACATCTTCCCTGACTGTTGCCTATGTCAGCAGGGTCTTATGGGAGATAGAGTTCAGCAACATTTAGAAGGCAATACATTGACTGGTCCTATTTTAGATTATGTTGGGGGGGGGTTGGGGGGAAGGACCCCAAAATAATATCAAGATAACTGTAGCTGGAAATACAATTACGCTTTAAAACAAAGTCATAAAGGTTCTGTTATGTACTGAGTTGAATAGGATCCAAACTGCAGCAGTCTGATTGGTCCTAGAACAATAGGATCCAAATTGCAGCAGTCTGATTGGTCCAAGAACAATAGGATTCAGAATGCAGCAGTCTGATTGGTCCTAGAACAATGCAGCAGTATGATTGGTTGGCAGGAAGCATCCAATCATTCTCCAGATATAAGTGAATGCACAACGTGATTGGCTTAAAGTAGAATTCCAGAATTAGCCAATCATGTGCAGCCCATTGTGTAAATAATGTATATAAAGCAGATACTTTGAGGGGACTTTCATTCATTCCTCCTCACCACTATGAGCTGAATAAACAGCATGAAATCACTTTGCGACTCTGAGTATATTTCAGGTTCCCAAACTGTTGGATTTTAATCTTGTACAAATAGAGATTCAAACTGAATGGACACCCAGGAATTAAAGGGTGCAATCTTGTGTACAAGGTACCAGAATCCTTCAACAAAATGAATATTTTCCCCCATGAGGATCTACACGGAATATATACCCACAGAGCTTCCTGATTCATACACAATAACCCATTTAGCCATGCATGCATATCACATGATTGCAGATGATCCACCAATTAATGGGTGAATTAACTACAGTGGTACCTCGGGTTACAGACGCTTCAGGTTACAGACTCCGCTAACCCAGAAATATTACCTTGGGTAATAATAATAATAATAATAATAATAATAATAATATACCCCACCCATCTGGCTGGGCTTCCCCAGCCACTCTGGGTGGCTTCCAACAAAATATAGTAATCCATCAAACATTAAAAGCTCCCCTAAACAGGGCTGCCTTCAGATGTCTTTTAAAAGTCTGGTAGTTGTTGTTCTCTTTGACATCTGGTGGGAGGGTGTTCCACAGGGAGGGCGCCACTACCAAGAAGGCCCTCTGCCTGGTTCCCTGTAACTTGGCTTCTCACAGCGAGGGAACCGCCAGAAGGCCCTCGGCGCTGGACCTCAGTGTTCAGGCAGAATGATGGTTTGCTTTGCTTCAGGATGAGAACAGAAATCGTGCGGTGGCAGCATGGTGGCAGCGGGAGGCCCCATTAGCTAAAGTGGTACCTTTAGGTCAAGAACACTTTCAGGTTAAGAACAGACCTCCAGAACAAATTAAGTTCTTAACCCGAGGTACCACTGTACAACAAAATGTTTTGCACCTGAGGCAATATGCAGGCTGCATCTGTGATGCTAGACTCATCGTGCCTCCTTCATAGACATGACTCATTGCTTCCTGCTGTTGTCACCAAATGATTAACATGAAGGTTGGTGGTTCAAGCACACCCAGGGACAGTCTTTGGGAGGATTCTTGCATTGCTGGGGGTTGGACTAGATAACTCTCAGGCTCCCTTCCAAATCTACAATTCTATGATTCTAAGAAGTATCATATAACACCACCAGCTGAGTCCCTGTTGAACTGGGATGGGGAACATATGCGGGCATATCTCTGGCTGAACCAAGGATGAGAGACTTAAGGTGGCACAGCCAGCTGTTTCAGGAAACTCGCAAGTTCAGCCAGAGATCTGCTGGATCCTAACCTGCTCATCCTGGTGGATCTGGCTATAGGATTCCTCCCAAAGTGTTTCTAAAGCTAAGTACAGTACCCTGTATACAGGCACGTACAACAGGTAGATCGTGATCTACCGGTAGATCACTGGACGTCTGTGGTAGATCACTGCTAGATCATTGGCTCACCTCAAAGAAGCTCAACAATTTTGACCTGAAGCCCTAAAAACGGGGCTTTCCCTCTGAAATATACTCAGAGTCGAGAGTGGATTTCGCTCTCTTTATTCAGCTCATAGTGGTGAGGAGGAATGGAAGTTCCCCCAGAATGTCTGCTTTATATACATTATTTACACAATGGGCCCCATGTGATTGGCTAATTCTGGGATTCACCTGTAGGCCAATCAGGTTGCGGATTCACTTCCACCTGGAGCTGGATTGGGTGGCTCCTGTGGACCAATCAGACCGCTGCATTCTGGATCCTATTGTTCTAGAATCAATCAGACTGCTGCATTCTGAATTCTATTGTTCTATGGCCATTTTGGATCCTATTCAACTCAGTACATAACACCCTCCTAAAAAAAAGCTCTACAACTTTGACCTGAACCCCACAAAAGGGGGTAGATCACTGCCAGTTTTTATTTTTTAAAAAAATAATAATAATATTTATTATGAATTCAAAAAAGTTACAATAATAAAAAAGAAAAGAAAAAGGGAAAAATACAAAACACAAAAAGGTAAAAAACAATTAAAAACAAATCAACCTTTCCATAACTTGACTTTCATTTACTTGTTTCCCTGACCTCCTCGCACCTCCCTTTTTTGTATTCTAGTTCAATTAGTTATTTCAGCAAATCCTTTCCAATTTTGCTTTTATCTTAATAGTTTATCTTAATATATTGCCTCTATTGCATCTGCAGAAAACAGCAGCAGGAGACTTTTTCAGGTGGTTCACAATTTAGCGGAACCACCTGCAACATCGGGGCCCAGTATGGGCCACATGTTCTCCTGCAATGATTTTGCAAAGTTTTTTGCAGATAAAATCACTCAGATTCGGGAAGAAGTAGACTCCACCGTGGGAGCAGGACTGGGGCGGGAGAGTGCTAGAGTTCTGTCTGGTCAAGTTGAGTGGGATCAATTCCAATCTGTTACCTCCGAGGATGTGGACAGGCTGCTTGGACGAGTGAAACCAACCACCTGTCTCCTGGATCCTTGCCCATCCTGGCTTATAAAAGCTAGCCGGGAAGGACTGGGCGATGGGCTTCGTGGGGTGGTGAATGCTTCCCTCCGTGAGGGAGCCTTCCCAGACCCGCTGAAAGAGGCGGTTATTAAACCGCTTCTTAAAAAACCATCTTTAGATGCGGCCACGATGGCCAACTATCGCCCAGTCTCAAATCTTCCATTCTTGGGCAAGGTGATTGAGCGAGCGGTTGCCGAACAACTCCAGGCACGCCTGGAAGAAGCGGACCATTTGGATCCCTTCCAGTCGGGATTCAGGCCTCATCATTGGACTGAAACTGCCTTGGTCGCACTGGTTGATGATCTCCGGCGGGCTAGGGACAAAGGTGAGTGCTGTTTCCTAGTTCTGCTGGATCTCTTAGCGGCGTTTGATACCATCGAGCATAACATCCTTCTGGACCGTCTTGAGGGGCTGGGAGCTGGGGGCACTGTCATACAGTGGTTCCGCTCCTTCCTCCTGGGCCGTGTTCAGAAAGTGGGGGGGGGGATGAGTGTTCAGACCCCTGGGCTCTCACTTGTGGGGTGCCTCAGGGTTCTGTCCTCTCCCCCATGCTTTTCAACATTTACATGCAGCCGCTGGGAGAGATCATCAGGAGGTTTGGGCTGGGTGTTCATCAGTATGCGGATGATACCCAGCTCTACCTCTCTTTTAAATCAGAACCAGTGAAGGCGGTGAAGGTCCTGTGTGAGTGTCTGGAGGCGGTTGGCGGATGGATGGCGGCTAACAGATTGAGGTTGAATCCTGACAAGACAGAAGTACTGTTTTGGGGGGACAGGAGGCGGGCAGGTGTGGAGGATTCCCTGGTCCTGAATGGGGTAACTGTGCCCCTGAAGGACCAGGTGCGCAGCCTGGGAGTCATTTTGGACTCACAGATGTCCATGGAAGCACAGGTCAAATCTGTGTCCAGGGCAGCTGTTTACCAGCTCCATCTGGTACGTAGGCTGAGACCCTATCTGCCTGCGGACTGTCTCGCCAGAGTGGTGCATGCTCTGGTTATCTCCCGCTTGGATTACTGCAATGCACTCTACGTGGGGCTACCTTTGAAGGTGACTCGGAAACTACAACTAATCCAGAATGCGGCAGCTAGACTGGTGACTGGGAGCAGCCGCCGAGACCATATAACACCGGTCTTGAAAGACCTACATTGGCTCCCAGTACGTTTCCGAGCACAATTCAAAGTGTTGGTGCTGACCTTTAAAGCCCTAAACGGCCTCGGTCCAGTATACCTGAAGGAGCGTCTCCACCCCCATCATTCTGCCCGGACGCCGAGGTCCAGCGCCGAGGGCCTTCTGGCGGTTCCCTCATTGCGAGAAGCAAAGCTACAGGGAACCAGGCAGAGGGCCTTCTCGGTAGTGGCGCCCGCCCTGTGGAACGCCCTTCCAGCAGATGTCAAAGCGATAAACAACTACCTGACATTCAGAAGACATCTTAAGGCAGCCCTGTTCAGGGAAGTTTTTAACGTGTGATATTTTACTGTATTTTTGGTTTTTATGGAAGCCGCCCAGAGTGGCTGGGGAGGCCCAGCCAGATGGGCGGGATATAAATAATAATTATTATTATTATTATTATTATTATTATTATTATTATTATTATTATAACTTTACATTCTCACCTGTTAACAATCCATCTTTAAATACTCCTGTCAGGGACTCAGCGGGAGCGCAGGGAGGAGAGGTGATGGAAAGCGAGGGGGAGCAATCCGAGGGCAGCGTAGGAGAATATGACAGCAGCCCGATAGATTCCATGAGCCTCTCCAGCGAATCGGAAGATTCACAGAAGGGGGCGCCGATGGGCAGGGCAAGGGGCGACCCAAGGGGGACACCCCAGAAGCAAGGGGCCAGCGGGGACTCCCAGAGCAGCAGTTGGAAATCAGGAACAGCTTCCCCACCAGAGCGTAGTGGGGGGGAGGAGTCCCAGGTGTCAGAGCCCACATATGCACCACCAGCGAGAGAAGAGGAGTCAGGGTTGACCACGCCTCCATCGGAGAGCGAGTTAACGGTTAAGAGGAAAGCTGCAGGCTGGGCGCGCGCGCCAAGTTCAAAGGTACAGGCGAGCGGCACAGAAGGTAGCCCGGATAGGGAACCAGGTCCTAAAGCCCGCCGGAAGGAGGGGCAAGAATCGTCAGGGTCAGCGTCAGAGGAGTCCAGGAAGGATGAGACCCTAGCGGGCAGGAGGGCCCAGAGGAGAAAGGAACTTAGGAAGAGGTGGAGCAAAGCGAGAGTCTTAAACTGGTGTGGAGGGGGAGGAGACTCAGACAGGACTTCGCCGGTCTAAGGTCGGGACGTAGAGCTGCACGCTGCGGCTTTAAAATGGAGACTGAATCTCAATAAAGACTTTTGTACATAACTACAGCCTAGCGTTGGTCCTCTGTGAGCTGGGACCTGGAGGCAGCTCTGACAACTCCTTTATAACATTACTGCTAAAACCACATAACTTCATTCCAACATCCTTCTAACATTCCTTAAGATCACTGCCAGTTTTTAACTCTGCGAGTAGATCGCAGTCTCTTGGGAGTTGACCACCCCTGCTGTATGCAAAGCAAGGTTTGCTTATATTCACAGTGGGCATCTATCAACCCTCTGCTTCCCACACTCTGAATGCTCACTTGGCACTGGCTGCGTTCCAGGCAGAATCCCATAGCTCAAAGGAGGCAAGGAAGAAGCCATCACAGTAGGTGAGACTGCCCATTCTTTCGCAGCATCCGTCTGCAGCCATGAGGACTCTTGGAAAGACGAAGCCTCAGCACCCTTCAAGCCAGGAGTCTGTTGCCACATGGTGAACGGAGACCAGGATGCCCCATCACCTTTTGCAGCAATGGTCCACGATTGTGCAGGCATCTCTGGAGCTGAAAAATCAAGACGCATAACAGATAGGGTTGCCATATCTTGAAGAGCAAAAAAGAGGGCAGCCCGAGCCGCTGCCAGCCCAGACTGGGGAAAGAGGCGTTTGGGGCAGCCGTCGCACTCGTGCACCTTTTGTGTGGACAGGCGGAGTCTCCTAAAACTCTAGGTGGCCCCTGTGTGGAATAATGACTTAAGACAACGTGCTATGGGGTTAAAATTGGCCACAACTTTATTATGTTTCAGATAATAAAGCATTATCAGGCATTGGGCGTTTATCCCTCCCAGTCCCCTGCCAGAGATCTGGGGAACATCAGGGCTATCCAGAGTGTGTGTGGGGGGGTGGCTCTGGAGAACATATGTTCAAGCAGAGAGAGCCCGCCCCCATTATGCCACAGTCACAGGGGAGAGCAATGACAGCCTCTTGGCATACGGCCAATGCCTCCCCTCAAAACAATCCCTTTAATGGGGAACTCTGGTATCGCCGCTGCAAAGAGGAGGGGGGCATGAGTAACCGCTACATGCCCACCCCCGATTTAGGGAAGATAGATTAAAGGATTCCGCCCAAGGCCTGATACCATCAAAGTTGTGACATTTTGCTAAGGGAAAGGTAAACCTTTCCGGCCCTTCAACAGTGACCTTGATGTAGCAGCGCCCGCGTACCTGTGGAAAAATGGTTAACCTGCAAAAGAAGTCTTAACTGAGGGTGGGTATGGTGGGAGAAGCTCTGGAGCCAACTGACGATTCCTAGGTGAGTTCCTCCCCCTATTGTGTGGGCAGATAGTCCCTCCCCCTATCTGGCTGGATCACCTTGGCAACGCCTCCCCAGGCAGGATTGGGCAACTGGCTGAGGTAGGCAGAGACCTCCAGGTATCCCACCTGGGGGGAGGCAAACCCAAGCCTGTGCTAATGGTGCCACATAGGGTCCCGGGGGCTGCGTGCGACCACGCAAAGGGTGCCCCCCATTTAATGTGGGGAGCGGTCATTTTCATGGCTCAGGCTGGCAGCAGCCATGGCACGAAAAGCAGCCCAAGGCACTGCCAGTCCAAGAGGAGGCAAGACCCCAGCTGCTATCTGATCTTCACTGCAACGGCCTCGCTCTGCTGTCCACTTCCGCTTCCGGATCACAGCACCCTCCTGAGCATGTGTGTGCCCCCAAACCCCTACCCCCCAAATTTATCCAAAAAACCCCAGGCAATTCCTTTAAAATTTAAAAATCTACCCGGATGGGCATGTTGGCACCCAAAAAGAGGACATGTCCGGGTTTTCCCGGACGTATGGCAACCCTAATAACAGATCCTGTGGGCTCACTGAAAAGCCTGTCCAAGAGGCCTGTGGACAAACGTTGGTCTTTTCATTGCCTGTGGTGGAAAGGCAAGGGCAACAATCCTGTGCACAGTTATTTGGGAATACAGTCATATCTTGGGTTACAGATACTTTGGGTTGTGCATTTTCGGGTTGCGCACCATGCTGAACCTTCTGCGTTTCAGCGCTTGCACATGCACAGAAGCACCGAATTGCAACCCGCACTTGTGCAGGCGCGGCGCTGCGGGTTGTGTACATGCCTCCTGCACAGATCATGTTCACAACCTGAGTCTCCACTGTTTGTCCTATTCCCATGAGCCAGGAGTGTGAACTGCCCAAGCCCTGAAAAATGGACATTCCATGGGAGAGGCAAGGGACTGAGCAAGCCAGGGGTACTTACTCTGAATCTTAACTCTGTTCAGCTCAGTCACATGAACTGGCAACTTGGTGGGACTTATGGTGGAACTCAAATGCTATTTTAAAGGCTTGTTTTCCTACTTCCAGTGCAAGTAGGTAAATAGGTACTGATCCGGTGGGAAGGTAAACGGCGTGTGCTGCTCTGGTTTCCATTGTGCCAGAAGTGGCTTAGTCATGCTGGCCACATGACCCAGAAAAACTGTCTGTGGACAAACGCCGGCTCCCTCAGCCTATAAAGTGAGATGAGTGCCGCAACCCCAGAGTCGTCTGCAACTGGACTTAACTGGCAGGGGTCCTTTAGCTTTACCTTTCCTCTGCCAGTCTTAGGTTGGCTCAGCTGGCAGCAGCCCCACTGCTGAATGTAGTTTGAATCTGGCACATGTTACGCTCACTTTATTTAAATTACATTAGCTTTCCATACTTTAGGGAACGAAAAAAAAATGATTTAAAAACGGATTGTGTAGAATGAAGGAAGGACACTCTGAAAGGGTATGGTAGTCTCCTTTTCTTAGCTATTGGTCTTTGATATGAAGATGGATTTGCTGTGGTATGTTGGGATATCTTTTCATGCCTAATGCAGTTTTCAGTGTTTCTGTTGCAACTGCCGATATTCAAGGCGTTTTTTATGTTATCTGCGCAGAGTATGATTGTTTGAAATGAAACGGAGCCGGTTTTAAAAGCGTTCCCAAGGAAAGCAATAAAATCGATTAAAATAAATGTGACACAGAGAAAGCGGTTGTCTGAGTGACAGACTGCAGTTGCCTGCTTTATGCTCACACTTCATCCAGATATGGACTGTGCACCCTCTTCTGAATCCTCAGAACTCACTGAGGGTTGCTGGAGCTTCTGATGGACTGTCATAGCTTCCCAGAGGAGTTGGTGGAGGCCCTGCTGAAGCTGTTGTAGTTGATGAAACCTCATACGCTCTTGAAACCTCAGTCTGCAGCCATAAGGGAACCTCTGATGACGATGATTCGAAGCCTGTTGGACTAACACTCTTTTGTATTGTGGGATCCTGCGTGAAAGGCATCTCCTTTCCTTTCCAGTCACCAGTCTGTGACCACCTAGGTATCTTTGTAGCTGAAATATGTTTAGGAAATATGAAGACAAAATATAGATTAGACATTATGTCATTATCGTTTGCAGATTTATAAACTGCTTCACTGCCCAAAATTACCGAACTGGCATACAGCAATAAAAAATGAGTCTGAATACAAAAAATCAACCCCAAAACGTTCTGAAAAACAATAAAACCATTTATACGGTTGTACAAATAGTATTGCAAAAAATGACTGGGTCACACTTTTGGGAAGGAAAAGGTCTTCAGCAACCACCTAAATGTCAAGTCCTATCTCATTTCAGCTGGCAATTGATTCCAGAGGGCTGGAGCTGCAACTCTAAAAGCCCAGTTTTGCAGTACAAATTAAGTGCACCTCTGGGACATATGGTACCCTCAGCGGTGCCCCATCTGAGGATAAATATATATGTGCTTATATATATTTCAATCATATACATGCGTAAGCACACCACTGTCTCCACCAGTACACACATTGATTTTGTGCTTCCAATACTACTTGGCTAAAAGTCAACACAGTCAGATACAGTCATGGCTTCCCCCAAAGTAGCCAAGGAACTGGGATACAGAAAACAGAGAATGCAACATTTTTAGGAATGGCGAAGATCAGGGCGAGAGCACCTTCCTTTCCCCATCAAAATGATATCATTGGTGGTACAATAAGGTAAGTGAAGGCATTTTGTACTTTAGATGTTTAAGAACATCTAAAAACAACCATGCCCATTGAAAGACAAAGGATTAGTCAGACAAATAAACAAAAGATTGCCTTTTCAAACACAGAGGGATACTTGCGCACTTTTAAATGTCCATGTGTCTTTTGCAGCATCACCTAAGACCTTGTCAGCATCTTCCCATAAAGGAACCAGGCCGGGGAGAATCAAATCTAAACCTTTGAGGGAGGGAGAGAAAAAGAAAGGAAAGCTGTTGCTGCAAAGAAAATGCAATGGCCATCATTACCAAACATTAGAAAACACCACAGGAAACAGGCAATAACTGATTGAGAAGACCTCATCAGTCATCCACCTGCCCATGGTCATGCTGAACAGGAACCAATAACAGAGGCAGTATCTGCAACTTGGAATCTTATGATGAACACTGCAGGTGAGCTTTCACAAATAGCTGGAATGGGGATTACCACCCACCCCCCAGCTTGAGGGCCATGCTCACTTGTAGGCAACCTTTGAAGGGCCACATGCCTGCAATGCAGGGAGGCTGGCCTTGATGGCTCTTGTGGTTCCTCCTAAGTCTACAATTTCTTATTGACCTCTGGGCCTAAGGTTCCCTGCTCATACTGAATGGGATTTGCATGGGAAAGTGTGTTCTCCTTCATAGAGAGCACATGTTGCGGTGGGGTCTGACAGGCCACCCCTCTGTTGCTGGGCGGGTTAGTATGGATGACCATCTGCAGTTATTGGGCGGTTGGGTTACTGGGCAAATTTTGGTGTCGCCATTTAGGGGGACAGACCAAAGGTTATAAAATCAAGTCATGCAGCACTGACTGGGCTCTTTTGCTGTGTGCATTGGATCTAGGGCTATTGCGTTGACCTTGCTATGCCTGTCATGGGGTCATCTGCTTTGGGGGCAGGGGCCTGGTAGGAATTTTTTCCATTTGACTGATTGGCTGATGCCATTTGGTTTTTGCCTACTGCTTAGCAAATCGTCACAACTTGTAAGGTTGCAGCTAGGCATTGGTTAAAAAATTGGTTGGTTGGTGGAGGGGTAAGTGCCTGCCCCTCCAATGCTGCTGCTGCAATGGAATTTTGTTAAAGGAATCCAGGGGCTTGCCATTCTTTCATCTGTACCCCTGAATGGGGCTAAGGGCCACGCAAACCCCCAGGAGCATGTGGGGGGTCTGGTGCCTGGCTCCATGCTCTCCTCAATATTATTTTCCCTGACTGGCTTTCACTGGAATCCGGAAGTCAGTTCTGTCCCTGGGCGTGGGGATAGATAGTCATAACCAATGGCTAAGCAACCACTCACATTTATGTATTTTAATAAAGTTGTGGCCACAACTATGCCAAAACCCTTAAACAAAAATTATGTGTGAATTGTGAATTATTTAAGCGTGGCTTGGGGGACCTCGACACGCAGTAAATGTTAAAGGAGGAATTAGGCCCTGGGAAAGGACATTGGTGGATAGGATTGAGCTATATTAAGTACTACCATTTTGCTTGTGTGCCCAGCTAGCAATGCCTCAGTAGTGCTAAAGGGTCTTAGGATAGAAGCAAGCTTAGCCTCCAAAGATCAAAGCCTGGCCATTTCATGCAACTCAAACACGCTTCTTGTTCATTAACAGCTCGGCCTCCCTCCGTGCTACGTTCAAGATACACTTACCCAGAAGGTCTGACACATTTCCTGAAAAAGTGTAATTAATAAACGGTGACTTTTCAATGGCTTCCCACAAATCGGACAGGTTTCTTCCTGTTGAGAAAACGTGGATTCAGGATGCTTCAATAAAACTGGATGGGACAAGGGGCGAGAGAATGACCTGGGATAGCAGTAGGCAAACAGGCTAGTGCTTGTCCCAGAATCATGGGAAAGGCTGTAGCTCAATGGAAGAGCACCTGAGTAACATGCTCAAGGTCCAAGTATTGGCTAGTGGAAGGTACGGAGGCCAACAGTAGGTGGTACTAGAGCCCATAACTGGCACAGCCAACTAAATTCTAGATTTGTCTCCATCGTCCTTCCCGTTGAGTTCATAAAACGCAAAACAGGGACCATGAAGGTAGATGTTTTCTGTCAGTGCCACATCCTGGATGGGTTATAAGTACCTTCAGCCAGAATGAGGTTGGGGAGGCAGTTCCCCATTCAACCTTAAGGATTGGCCTCCACCGCTACAACCCTTCCTCTTGGCATGTTAGGTTAGCTTGGGCAGAGATTTAGCCCTGAAACACCCCATCCAAAGCAATGAAGCTCTGAACACCCCCGGCTGAAGTGGTCCAGTCCAAGGTGGGTTTTTGTGCACAGGGTTCTTCCAAATACAGAGTTCAGATTTCTAAGCAACATATTTGGGGAAGAGAAGAGCAATTACATGGTTACCTGTGCGGCCTGACATGACACAAATATAGATGCAGTCCGTGTCATTTCCTTGGCTCACTGAAAGACAGATGCTGCTTTAATTAAAACCCATTGAAGAGGAACAACAACAACAAAAAATCAGTTTTCCCATTCACATCACAAAGTCTGCGACAGAAATATCCAAAAATTATCACTAAAGTTGTAGTGCCAAGATCTTTCAAGTTGGAATTTCAAGTGGCAAAGGCAGGGAACAATGCCCTTCTTATAATTATCTCACTGGAACTTCTTTGTAGCATGCATTAAACATACACAAACCACACACACACACACACACACAGCATCCAAGCAAATTGAGTCTAAATCTGATTCCCTCCTGAATTTGTGGAAGCAATCCTATAGAAAGATCCACCAGGAGGAGCAGGATGGGATCCAGCAGATCCTTGGCTGAAACAGGACGATCTCAGCTCAGCCAGGCTACGCCAGCTTAACTCCTTCCACAGCTCAGTTGGTAGAGCACGAGTCTCCTAATCTCAGGGTTGTGGGTTCCAGCTCCACATTGTAAGGGGTTAGACTAGATGACCCTCGTAGTCCCTTCCAAATCTACATTTCTATGACCCTCAACTGAATTGGGATCCAGCTGACTGAGCCAAGCACTTTGGGTCTTTTTTTTTTTTTCCTATCTTGGCCCCCTTTTTGCATTTTATTTATTTGTTAACATTCTTACATTCTTATATTACGTCGGTAAACATTGTCATATTACATTACAGGGTTCATTATAATATACTTTCTAACATGTATACCAAGATTATATACAAATTTTATATACCAAGAAAGAAAGAAAGAAAGAAAGAAAGAAAGAAAGAAAGAAAACCAAGGACATAATTTTTTTCCAAAGTCATATACATGCAAACACATTGGACTTCCTGTCTATCCCGTTGTATATTCCTTTTTTTACAAATGAATGTACTCTTGTTATTGTATATTTCTTTACATTTTATCTAATACATTCCTATATCAATATGTGCTCTTAGTCTTATTTCTCAACCCAGTCTTTCTCCAACATCAATCAAATGCTAGCATAGATAACGAACCTTTACTGTATTTAGCACTGTGGGTCTTAAGCTGCTGTAAATCCTGAAAAAGGGTGCTCCCAGTGCATGGCATGGGCAGCAGTGGTGTAGCGTGGGTTGCCGATTCCCAGGGCATGGCAAGTATTGCGCCCAGTAAGGCAAGTATTGAACCTCCTAACCTGTGCCTCCATGCATCACCAATGCTGCTGCCAGACAGGGCTGTGGAGCATCAGCAGGACATGCATGCATGGCTCCTTGGGCTGGGGCACTGGCACGAGTCTTGCCATCTGCCCGCCTCCCCCACTGGTGGGAGATGCTGCATAGCTAAGGACGGCAAAGGCCCATCCTCTCCCAGCTCCTGCTCAAAGTGCTGCTCAGGTTATGGTTACCAGACGTCCCCATTTCCTGGGGACACTCCCTGGATTTACAAATCTCTCCCCGAAAAAATCCGTCCCCTGAATGTCCCCGGATTTCATTTAATGTCCCCAGATTTATATTTTAAGTGCTGTAGATTTATTACTAGGGAATGAATGTTGCATGATTGGTTCAACAGCACAAGACACATCATATGGGGACTTCTGGCGAGGCAAAATGGCGGGCGCCACGGCAGCGAGCAGCTCCTGAAGCCAGGCAGAGCAAACTGTGCTACCAGGCTGGCTCCGAGCTGCTGAGACTGCCACTGCCAAGGGGGAACTGAGTACACCTGGTGCATCAACTGGGGGAACCGCTGACTGCCCCCCCCCCCACGACCCAAATTGAGCCAGGAGTGAGAGCACCTGGCCACTTGGCTGACTGCCCAGCGGCACTCCGGGGCCAGGAAAACCCCGGAGCCAACACAGGGAGAAGGAGGAGAGGAGAAGGAGAAGGGAGAGAGAGAAAGAGGAAGGAGGGGAGCCCCAACCTTGTTGCGCCGCTGCCACCGCTGAGGAGGAGAAGTAGGAGAGCACCGGGAGGGCAAGGACACTTGGCTAAGCCCAGGCCCGACCCGAGCCTACTCCATGGCTGCTAGCCCTCCAAGAGAGCAGGCTGGGAAGATATTACTTCTTAATTATTATTTTTTAAATTTTTTAAATATCTTTTTTTCCCCTCTTTTTTAAAAAAAGTGTCCCTGGATTCTTTGAAAAAAATCTGAGTGTGGTGGGGAGCCCCTTTGGTCAGGGTGGCAGATGGGGCCCATGGCCTGGCACCCACATTCCCTGTACCTGCCCTGCGATTGACAAGCTTAATGGACTTGGCATCAAATTTGCCAGCAATGACTCTTACCTGACACAATAGAGGTAGACTTGAAAATTTCTTTAAGGGAATCGGTGGAGTTGCCAACGATATCAACTAGCAAAGCGGTAAAATCTGGAGAGAGAAAACCCAGCCAAATAAATAAAGCAAGCACTTGTCTAGTCCAGGACCTTCCCCAAGTCCATCTCTTTACCACCAAAAATGAAGTGATGGAACAGGAAGAGCCAAACTACACATTTCGACGGGGATGGTGGAATCCCTGGTTTACAGGTGGCCACCCTGGTTTACAATAATCTGTAGGGCTGCCATGTTCACCATCCCTGGTTTACAATCATCACTTCCCCCACCCAAAAAAGTGTGTTTAAATTGCCCATTTTTATTTTTAAGTATTGGCACCCAACTCCTGTGCCACGGCATATTGCTTACACGCGAGTAAAGACTGACAAGTTGGGTGTATCCCTCAGATACTTCGGCAATGTCCCCCTGGTATCTTTCATGCACCACTCACCTGTTAAGTCATTTGTCCTGTTGTTCAAGCAATAGCAGTACCTCATGGGGAATTTGGTGGGGTCAATATTCTTCAGGTTGGATACTATAAAGAAAGGAGGGGGACAAAGCAACAAGACATACACTGCAGAGGCATTTAAGACATGGGCAATGTTCAGGAGATGATTTGTTAAATCAGGTAATTTATGTTAGGATTTTTATCCATCCGTGCTGCTCCAGCAGTAGCACTATGTTTTGTGTATATCGTGTGAGTGTCTGAGAGAGCGTGAGACAGGAAGTCTCAGTGCTGTTGGAGTATTGTTGGAAGTTAGTTTCACTTCTGTACTGATGCTGAAAGAACACAGACATGCTGATGGATTCTCTGTACAGTGGTACCTCAGGTTAAGTACTTAATTCGTTCTGGAGGTCTGTTCTTAATCTGAAGCACCACTTTAGCCAATGGGGCCTCCTACTGCTGCCACGCCGCTGCATGATTTCTGTTCTCATCCTGAAGCAAAGTTCTTAACCTGAAGCACTATTTCTGGGTTAGCGGAGTCTGTAACCTGAAGCGTATGTAACCTGAGGTACCACTATATATAGACTGTAAAATAAAGTAGTTTACAGCTACTGATTGACTCTTTCTTCTGCTATGATATGCCAGAAGACGAGTGTGCTCCTCTCAGGAGAGAGGGGTCGCTTATCACTGGTCTCTCTGGACTGAGGGAGATTTACAGACAGGGAGGACCATGGAGAGACACCCTGAAGACTTGGGAAGTTGGCGGCCTTCCCGGGCGTGTTTATTGGACCAGTTGCTGTGTCTCAACCTAACCTACCTCACAGGGTTGTTGTGAAGATAAAGGGGCGAACCATGTGCACTACCTTGAGCTCCTTGGAGGAGAAAGTGGTAGATAAATTCTATAAATATTTATTTAATGGCTTATGTTTTGCTTGTTTCTAAATTAAGAGCTTTCATCCTCCTTTTTATGAAAATCTCATCAAAGAAAGCAGAAAAAGCATGGCATAATTGTCATTGACAAACCACAACGTTTAAAAACCCATTAATGTCTATATATTTATAACCCACCCTTCCTCCCTGAAGGAATATTAGCTTACTGTTGTAGACGACTATGGAAACCTTATGGAAAGCATACGAGCTGTAAGATGTGATGCTCAGCAATGAGAAGAACTTTTTGCTGCCTGTGGAGATATAGACAAAACTTGCCCATCAGTTACATACACATGCAAATGAGTGTTTGGGAAAGGGCCCAAGCTCACAGATATAGCATTTGCTTTCCTCCTGCCCCTGCCTCCTGTCTCCATCACATACCTCCTGTCTCCATCCTCCAATGGGCATGCATTGAATGTAGTTAATCAAGGAGCTTGTCCTACACTCGAGTAGGACCCTGGCAGAGACACATGCCCGACTGGCATGTTCCCTCCCTCCTGGTCAATAGTTCAGGAGCTTCAAAAGCTTTCTTCTGCCCGAACATCACAGAGACCGATGCCAACCGACACCAGCACATTTAGGGATCCGTAGAGTTTACACATCATGCATAACAGACCTCAGCAACTCAGCATTTTGGCTAATCTACTTTATTTACATATAAACACACACGGAGCACTGCAACATGGCTCCCTCTATCTCTAGCATCAGACAGCAAAGAGAAAAAACAAAGGACAATAGTCCAACTTCACGGAACACAGTAACACAAACATCCTGTCTCCGTCACTTCCCACTCTATGGAGTCAAAACATATACTGTCACGTGAAAGACAAAAATCCCATGACTGCAATCATGGAGCAGGAATTCTAACAAATAATAGAAGGGGAACAGATACCTTTGAGAGCTGTGTTTAGCATTCCATTTACCAATTCAGTCAGGTTAATCGCTGCCAGATCAACCGATTTAGCAGGCAACTCTGGAAAAGAAGAAACCATTTCTTATGAGTGCCGACATTCCATGTTGCAGTTATGCCCAAACCAAACACTTCAAAGTGCATAGTTCAGCAACAGTTTTGCGCTTGTGATTGCATATGCAACAGCTATAATGAGGTCGCATAACCCATGCCACATCCAAGACAGTTATGCGCAATATGGTTGGTACAATGCCTGTACCACTTCTCTGGGTCTCACCTCACTAGACTTCTTCTTCTTTGCAAAATTGACAGAGGTGCTCTGTGAGAATCAGTAACACCTGAAATGTTCTCTGGTTATGTCTCAGTTTGGAAGCAGGCAATGGCACACAGAAAACAACAATCAGGTAAACAACCAAGGAGCAAATTCATATGGCTGTTTTCTGCATAAAGTGACTTCTGGTCAGTCAACTTCATGTATGTTGAAACATTCCATTCCACCTTTAGTTACAGACATGGAACTGTTGCATGTCACGTGTCTGTTTACATTCCAGCACAGTCTGCCGGGAACTTCCGTTGTGTATAGCTTTTGCTTTTCTCTGTCTCTCGGAGAAGACAAAGAGAGAGATGACATGTTTCTTTGTCCTGATTTATGATTAATAAATCCGTAGTTGTAGTATGCTTCCACAAGCCTCACGCCTATTCTGTGTGCGCAGTTAACTCTGCTGACATAGTGTGCCCTGGTTTTGAAGCCTGGGTCGCTGATTTACATCAGAGCAGAGGCCAATGGGTCTTCGCAGAGGCATGGCTGGAATGAAACAACCCAGCTGGGGCTAGCCAGCTGGCCTTGTGACCCTCTGCATGCCAACATCCTGATGTTCTTACATTTCTGGAAAGCTTTGAGGCTGTAAGTTCTGAAGTGCTCTGGTTTGGTTGAGGAACTGCATTGTGAAATTTGGATATCTGCGAATTGTGAAGGCTAGCTGTGTACAGTGGTAGCTTGGTTCTCAAACGGCTTAGTTGTCAAACAAATTGGCTCCCGAATGCCAAAAACCCGGAATTAAGTGTTCCGGTTTTTGAACGCTTTTCAGAAGCCAAACATCCAACGCAGCTTCCACTTGAGTGCCGGAAGCTCCTGCAGCCAATCGGAAGCTGCACCTTGGTTTTCTAACAGTTTCGGGAGTCAAACGGACTTCTGGAACGGATTAAGTTCGAGAACCAAGGTACCACTGTATTGGTTTGAGTATTGGTTCGAGAAGTGCAAATCAGGTGGGTTTCATATGTTGGTTCAATTTGGGTAGACAATGATGATATGAAGAAGGTGTTTTAGAGACCCCTAGTGGTTAGCGCCTGTTGTCTGTGTCCATGGAGTTTTCTTGGCAGGGATACTGGAGTGGCTTGACGGTACCTGCTCCAGGTGGATCACGTTTGGTCAAAACTCTCCACTATGACCTGTCTATCTTGGGTGGCCCTGCATGGCATAGCTCATAGCTTCTCTGAGTTATTCAAGCCCCTTTGCCATGGCAAGGCAGTATCTTAAAAAGCAGAGACATCACCTTGCCAACAAAGGTCCCTATAGTTAAAGCTATGGTTTTCCCTGTAGTGATGTATGGAAGTGAGAGCTGGACCATAAAGAAGGCTGATCGCTGAAGAACTGATGCTTTTGAATTATGGTGCTGGAGGAGACTCTTGAGAGTCCCATGGACTGCAAGAAAATCAAACCTATCCATTCTTAAGTAAATCAGCCCTGAGTGCTCACTGGAAGGACAGATCCTGAAGCTGAGGCTCCAATACTTTGGCCACCTCATGAGAAGAGAAGACTCCCTGGAAAAGACCCTGATGTTGGGAAAGATTGAGAGCACAAGGAGAAGGGGACAACAGAGGGCGAGATGGTTGGACAGTATTCTCAAAGCTACCAACATGAGTTTGACCAAACTGCAGAAGGCCATGGAAGACAGGAGTGCCTGGCATGCTCTGGTCCATGGGGTCAAGAAGAGTCGGACACAACTAAACAACAACAGTGCTTAGCACAATCACACCATTTGTCTCAGGAAAAATGTTGTATTAGCTGGCCCCTTTTTGGTGAGTAGGGTGCAAGGGGTGAAATATCAATTTATTCATTTGAAACACTCATCCATCACCCTTCCTGCAGTTCTGATTTTGGCTAGTGTGCAAGACTATATATCAACACACTCCCTTATTTATAACCCTTGAGTTTCCACAGAAAGACTTACCTGCAGTTGCCAGCACCGCCACTTTCTTGCTTTCTCCTTTCACACTTTCAGCTGCAAAAGATATTTAAGAGGCTTCTATGCTTCATGCCACAAGCTATCAAAACAAAACTTGAAGCGTGCTTGAAAATGATGAAAGGCTTCTCTGAGATCTTCTGCATCAGTAATGGTGGGATATAGGGAATGGAAAAGCTTTGAGTTGGAAACCTTTCAGGTGCCCTTGATGAATTGGGATCTGATTCAGAAAGTCTGGTTTATATTTAGTAAATGGAACTTTTTTTTTTTTTTAAAAAAAAAAAAAGCACAGCAGATGCTTTTCATTCAACGTACAAACAACTTCAATCATTTTTCAGGTAGCCAAAAGCAGTTAAACTGAAAAATCAGGGTTGCTTCACCCTGGCAGTGGAATCTTGAACATATCTATTCAGAAGAAAATCCCCTTTGTCCAGTGGGGCTTACTCCCAGGTAAGTGTACACAGGTTTGCAGCCTGAATGGCAGATTTGAGTTCCAGCTTCTCATTTCATAAATTGGTTTAACTCTGAAAGTCTGCAAGTTAATATGAAATGGGTATTTTGTTACCTGCTAAAAGCCTGCTCCTTTGCGGATAGCAAGACCCAGAGGTGGTCCGAGATGTTTTGCAGCACAAAACAGAGCCCCTTCCCTAACTATACTGGTCCAGCAGTTGAATCTTACTTCAACCCTGATGGTAGGAAAGGGTCTCCTTCACTGATAGCTTACGAGATAGCTAGATTACAAGATAGCAGGCAGCCTGTGAGTCACACAAACCACAGGCATTTCGTTGCTGCTTCCAACCTCCCAACATGTGCTGCCCGAGGCACCTGCCTCCTTCTGCCTAATGGCAGAGCCGGCCCTGTAAAGATTTGCCTATGCACATATGTTACTTACCCAAGCTGGAGGCAAACAGGAGGCAAAGGAACCCGAGGGATACATTAACAGCACCATGCAGAGGGAACCATGACATTTTGGAATCTGACTTCCAGTTATGTAAATTGCCTGGAGTGTGAGAAAAGAGAGAGACGGGGGACTCGGTACCTCTGGTGGAAAGGTAAGTTAGTCTACTTGGTTGTCATTGGTTGTCATTGTCATTGTCATTGTCATTATTATTATTATTATTATTATTATTGGATTATTATTTTTTTAAGTCACAAGTATAAACTTCAAACAAAATCAAAGTTATAATGGCCTGCCCTGCCTCTCTCCACCTGGCCTGAGGTGGGGCCTCGAGGGCTCCAGAAAGGACTGCTGCTGCTGTTGCTGCTGCTGCTCGACAGAGATGGCTCCTTTTTTAAATTGCTTTTATTTTTTACCTATGTCATTTTAAATTTTTATTGATATTAATGTTGTATTTTTCAGTTTTAGATTTTATGATTTATGTGGAAATTGCTATCCATTCGGTTTGTGCATTTTGATGTGCTTTATTTATTGTTTATGACTTTTGTTATGTTGGGAATTATGGAAATCTTGACATGTTGTAAGCCGCCTTGGGCATTTGTTTTAACTATGGAAAGGCGGCATACCAACAAAATGATGATGATGAACTTTCCTCATTGCTAGAATGTCATAAAATGATTAATGCATTAATTATACTTCACTGCCATGTTGGCTCATTAAATATTTCCCATCGGTATCTAACCGTCACATTGGCTCATTAAATATTTTCAGTTGATATCATAATGATGATGATGATGATGATAATTTATTTAAACCCTGCTCTTCCCGGCCAGAGCCGGGCTCAGGGCAGCTAACACCAGTAAAATTACAGTAAAAACATAATGGGGGGGGGCAATTTAAAATACAGGTTAAAATGCAATTTAAAATGCAGCTTCATTTTAAAAGTAGCCCATAGATCAAAACCATAAGGGAAGGGAAAACATAAGGGTCAGACTGAGTCCAAACCAAAGGCCAGGCGGAACAGCTCTGTCTTGCAGGCCCTGCAGAAAGATGTCAAGTCCCGCAGGGCCCTGGTCTCTTCTGACAGAGCGTTCCAGCAAGTCGGGGCCAGTACTGAAAAGGCCCTGGCCCCAGTTGAGACCTATCTAACCACCTTGTGACTTGGGACTCCAAAATGTTGTCATTTGTGGACCTTAAGGTCCTCTGTGGGGCATACCAGGAGAAGCGGTCCCACGGCAAGGACCCCGTAAGGAGCCTCGCTGCAGCATTCTGCACCCGCTGGAGTTTCTGGGTCAGCTTCAAGGGCAGCCCCACGTAGAGCGAGTTACAATAATCAAGCCTGGAGGTGACCATCGCAAGGATCACTGTGGCCAGATCAGGGCGAGAAAGTTAAGGGACCAACTGATGGCATTAAAATTGTGCCAAAGGTATCTTTTTTGGAAATGCCTTTTTGAGGGGGCGCGAAGCAAGAGCTCCCAGCCCAGCCAAGTGCTCATCTCCCGACATCAGAGAAAACAACGTTCACTGAGAGGAGCGATAGACTCTTGCCCTGGGCACCGTGAACTTCCGCAATGCCACTGGCCCACAATTCTTTTGGTAAATTAGAAGTTCTCTTCATGAAGGCTTTCTCTCCCCCCCCCCCCAAACTAAAACGCCACGCCCAATGGCTGAGCTGCTCTTGACTTTTCCAGGAGGCCCAAATGGTGTCAGAAGATCGCATGGCTGGGCCAAATTAAAAACCCCACATTGGGATGGCTTTGTGTCATATCTGCAAAATAGCCTCCCTGTTTGGGCGGTCAATTACCAGAGCCTCTGCATTATTGCAACATTTTGGAATGGACGAAGGATAAAAGGAAGACAAATGCCTTTGATGTCTATTAATATTGCACGGAAGAATGAACCGGTCTGTCAGCTGTCCGGCCGTCATTACCAGTTTGGTTCAACACATGGTCACGGATAAAAGGAAACGTTTCTCATATGTCCAAGCAATTTTCCAACCAGGATTCAAGAGTTCTGATTGTACATTCAAACTGGTGGGGGAGCAGTACTGAGCAACACAGAAAGAAAAGAGAAAGGAGCTCTTTGAATATATTAAGATTATTCAAATGGAGTTTGTGGGTGATTGTATTCTGTGACAACATACCAGTTCCCATGAGATTCGTTACTGCTTCTCAAGTTATTCCCAGGTGCTCCATCAGCCCTTATTTACCAGGGACAATTCCCAGTTTCATTGTCACAATTTTTCGCTTTGGGGGCATGGCTTTTGAATGTTTTGTTGGTGTGTGAATTGTCTTTTGTCTGCGCTTTTCTCCTGCCCCACCCAAGAACCCTAGAGGAGGAGTGGGCAGAAGGGAAAGATTTGCAGTAGATCGGCAAGGATGGCTGAAAACTCGCCCCCCACTCTAGTACAGAAATCGTGGGGGGTAATTAAGAATGGACTATTGTGTAGAATGGACACGAGTGGCACTCTGGGTTAAACCACAGAGCCTAGGACTTGCTGATCAGAAGGTCGATGGTTCAAATCCCCACGACGGGGTGAGCTCCCGTTGCTCGGTCCCTGCTCCTGCCAACCTAGCAGTTAGAAAGCACGTCAAGGTGCAAGTAGATAAATAGGTACCACTCCAGCGGGAAGGTAAACGGCATTTCCGTGTGCTGCTCTGGTTCACCAGAAGTGGCTTAGACATGCTGGCCACATGACCCAGAAGCTGCACGCCGGCTCCCTTGGCCAATAAAGCGAGATGAACGCCGCAACCCCAGAGTCGGCCATGACTGGACCTAATGGTCAGGGGTCCCTTTACCTTTACCTATTGTGTAGAAGGGCTGCAAGCTCATCCCAGTTATAATAATAATAATAATAATAATAATAATAATAATAATAATTTATTTATACCTCGCCCATCTGGCTGGGTTTCCCCAGCCACTCTGTGTACCTTCCAACTGAATATTAAAAACAATACAGCATCAGACATTAAAAACTTCGCTAAACAGGGCCACCTTCAGTTGTCTTTTAAAAAAATAGTTGCTTATTGCCTTGACATCTGATGGGAGGGCGTTCCACAGGGCAGGCGCCACCACTGAGAAGGCCCTCTGACTGGTTCCCTGTAACCTCACTTCTCGCAGTGAGGGAACCACCAGAAGACCCTCAGCACTGGACCTCAGTGTCTGGGTAGAACAATGGGAGTGGAGACGCTCTTTCAGGTATACAGGACTGAGGCCATTTAGGGCTTTAAAGGTCAGCACCAACACTTTGAACTGTGCTCGGAAATGTACTGGGAGCCAATGCAGATCTCTCAGGACCGGTGTAATGTGGTCCCGGCGGCCACTCCCAGTCACCAGTCTAGCTCCCGCATTCTGGATTAATTGCAGTTTCCGGATCACCTTCAAAGGTAGCGCCACATAGAGCATGTTGCAGTAGTCCAAGCAGGAGATAACCAGAGCATGCACCACTCTGGCAAGACAGTCCACGGGCAGGTAGGGTCTCAGCCTGCGTACCAGATGGAGCTGGTAGACAGCTGCCCTGGACACAGAATTAACCTGCGCCTCCATAGACAGCTGTGAGTCCAAAATGACTCCCAGGCTGCGCACCTGGTCCCTCAGGGGCACAGTTACCCCATTCAGGACCAGGGAGTCCTCCACACCAGCCTGCCCCCTGCCCCCCAAGAACAGCACTTCTGTCTTGTCAGGATTCAACCTTAATCCGTTAGCTGTCACCCATCCTCCAACTGCCTCTGGACATTCACACAGGACCTTCACCGCCTCAAAACAAATTATTCTGCTTTGTAGCTGTGCAAAGCCTGGACAGCCCATTTGCTTAGAGCATGGTGCTGATAAGGCCAAGGTTACAGGTTCGATCCCTACATGCGACAGTTACATATTCCTGCATTGCAGGGGGTTGGGCTAGATGATCGTTGGGATCCCACTGAAATGAATGGAAATGTCAGCTTTCCAAACTGTGTGTCGCGATGCATTAGTGTGTTGGCTGCAGTGTGTAGGTGTGTCATGCGAACGCTCCCTGCGCTGCTGCCGGGGCTGGAAAAGGGGTTAGTTTAACCTCTGGTTTGCTAATAAAACTGGACGACTGCATCGAGAAATGATTCATGTCTAAAAAGCGTGTCACCAGTTTGGAACAGTTTGGAAAGCTCTGGACTAAGGTCTACTCTGTTTTCAGTAACATTGGATAAAACCCATTTTTGTTATTTATTAGAAAAACATTTTAAATTCATTATTATTATTATTATTCTACATACATAGAAGTCCCAGTGATCTCCCATCCAGATTAAAGACTGCTTTTGTCCCTGCCTAACCCTACTGAAGATATTTTCATTCTGGCCAGCTCTTTGCACAAGAGGGCAAGCTATTTTTAGATGTAGATTTACTGATACTATTTGCTGATCAACTGTTGCTGTTACAACTTTGCAGTTTAACTGAAAGCGGCGTTTTGTATAATTATCCATCTATTAATTTTTTGTCATCCTGAGCTCCAGATCGCAGGAGGGGCAGGATGGAAGACTCTCTAACGAGCAAGCAAATAAATACATAAAACAACTCAGCAACATTTGGCCAAATACAATCCATTGCATTTTGAAACTGTTCAGTAAGCTCATCACTAATATTTTAAAACCTCTTCTGTAGCAGTTTCTAGTGCTGAGCATCTAAGGAGAGACACTGTTAATGATGACTTTTGAAGTCCAGCCTCACACCCACAATTTCATTCAGCTTTAAAAAAATCAATACCAGATAACATACAAATAGAACATTCAAAGAAAGTTTTCCATTTTGTTTTGCTAATATGTGTAGCATTTCTATGACACGCTATTATTTTGACGCCAAGCCTGAACTCAACAAAACATTTATTTTCTAAGACATTTAAGGTTCCTGATGGGGACTGGGCCATTAGCTTCAGCAGGGAAAAGATAGCTTCGTTCCAGATATATCAATTTATAACCTGTTTGATCATCCATAGTCAGACCATTTAATCAGGATTAAATACCTTTTCATTGCTCCGACCCGAGTTAACAAAAACACTAGCCACAGTTCATGTGCACCATTTCACACGACAAGTAACTTATAATGTTCTCCTTTTTGTGTGTTGCCAGTAATGTCAAATCAGGTATCAGGTGTTCCCCCTGCTTTTATCAGTAGCAATAAACAAGGAATTACTGCAAATGCAAAAAACACAGAGAGATCTCTTGTTTCGCGACTCTTCCTGTTTCAGCTCATTTCCAAGCGGCAAAAGGCCGCTGTCTCAGATCTGAAGCTAACTTCAAATATTTATATATATACTGCAAATTAGAAATACTGCAAATTAT
This sequence comes from Podarcis cretensis, assembly GCF_951804945.1. Classification (NCBI taxonomy): domain Eukaryota; kingdom Metazoa; phylum Chordata; class Lepidosauria; order Squamata; family Lacertidae; genus Podarcis; species Podarcis cretensis. The sequence goes on from NC_137176.1 coordinate 82,974,228, forward strand.
TTTCTTGATCGCTCATCCTATACTTAAAGCTAGCTTGCTACATTTATCATTCTGTCTGGTCCATTATTAGAGGAGGGTTTTGTGTTGTTGTTTTAAAGCTTTTCAAAAAGGGCTATATTTATGTTGAAACTATCCAGGATATCTCTCTCTCTCTCTCTCTCTCTCTCTCTCTCTCTCTCTCTCTCTCTCTCTCTCTCTCTCCATATCTATGTATCTTTTAGTTTCAACTCACCTGGCTTCTGTGGATGGTGTTGATAAAGCCCTGCAAGAGTACTCAGCCAAAAGGTTATCTCACTCCTTTTGATGAAAGGTGACTAGGCTGCGAATGGACAGGCTCGATAACCTTGTTTTTAAAAGATAAGCCGGTGGAAAAAGAGAAATGTCAGTCTCCATGGGATGGAGGAAGTGAAAGGCAAGCAAAAAGTGCTTGTGGCACGAACTGGAGTGAACCCCTTAGTGGGATGACATAGCAAGGTGCGATGTGAAGCCACTTTTGGCAGTAATTACTTTCCCTGAAAAGTAGAATTGAGAGGATTGTTTCTCCAACATTTAAAGAGACAGGCCCTCTTAGTGTCATAAAGGAACATCCCTTCTGGAACAAAGAGAGGTTGACTTCAGAAAATGGCTCTCTCTGTGTTAGTGCTTTGCATTAGTTCTGAATCCTGACAAGACAGAAGTAATGTTATTGGGGGTCAGGGGGCTGGCAGGTGTGGAGGACTCCCTGGTCTTGAATGGGGTAACTGTGTCCCTGAAGGACCAGGTGCACAGCCTGGGGGTCATTTTGGACTCACAGCTGTCCATGGAGGCGCAGGTCAGTTCTGTGTCCAAGGCAGCTGTCTACCAGCTCTATATGGTACGCAGGCTGAGACCTACCTGCCCACAGACTGTCTTGCCATAGTAGTGCATGCTCTGATTATCACCCCCTTGGACTACTGCAATGCGCTCTACGTGGGGCTACCTTTGTAGGTGACTCGGAAACTGCAATTAATCCAGAATTTGGGAGCTAGACAGGTGACGAGAGTGGCCACCAGGACCACATAACACTGGTCCTGAAAGATCTACATTGGCTCCCAGTACATTTCTGAGCACAATTCAAAGTCTTGGTGCTGAACTTTAAAGCCCTAAATGGCCTCAGCCCAGTATACCTGAAGGAGCGTCTCTACCCCCATCGTTCAGCCTGAGGTCCAGATCCAAGGGCCTTCTGGTGGTTCCCTCACTGGGAGAAGTTGAGGTTGCAGGGAACCAGGCAGAGGGCCTTCTCAGTGGTGGCGCCTGCCCTAGGGAACACCCTCCCATCCAATGTCAAGGAAATAAACAACTATCTGATTTTTAGAAGACATCTGAAGGCAACCATGTTTAGGGAAGTTTTTAATGTTTGATGTTTTGTGGTGTTTTTAATATTCTGTTGGGAGCCGCCCTGAGTGGCTGGGGAAACCCAGCCAGATGGGCAGGGTATAAGTAATAAATTATTATTATTATTATTATTATTATTATTATTATTATTATTATTATTATTATTATTTCCATCGTATGCTAACACATGTGTAATTAGGAGGGGGATTTGACTCAGTTAAGCGGGTATTGGCAGACCCACCTCATTTGCAGCTTCTGAAACATTGCACCAACTGAATTGCAAATGCATAGAATTGCCGAGTTGGAAGGGAACACGGCTAAGAGATGGTGACTGCTCACCCAGTGAACTTCATGGGTGAGCGGGGATTTGAACCCTGGTCTCCCAGATCCTAGCTCAACACTCTAACCATTATGCTACACTGGCTCTTTAAACTGTCAAGACGACACATGATAGGGGAGATCTTCCTGCGGGCTGATCCCAGGGAAGACAGATGGTACAGCACTGGTGGGTTCACCATTATCTTATGCAAACAGAGGACTGTTTTGGGTCCGATGGATATTTGGCTGCACAGGCTTGAATCCAGCCTGTTATGTGCTTAATTCTGCCCAATGTGAAGGGCTTGGTTTTACCAGATCTGAAGATCCGTCAGACTGTTAGAATTCCTGCTCCATGATTGCAGTCATGGGATTGTTGTCTTTCACATGATGGTATATGTTTTGACTCCACAGAGTGGGAAGTGGCGGAGACAGGATGTTTGTGTTACTGTGTTCCGTGAAGTGGGACTATTGTCCTTTGTTCTTTCTCTTTGCTGTCTGATGCTAGAGAGGGAGCCATGTTGCAGTGCTCCGTGTGTGTTTATATGTAAATAAAGCAGATTAGCCAAAATGCTGAGTTGTTGAGGTCTGTTACGCAATGCTGTGCAAACTCTGCAGGTCCCTAAGTGTGCCGGTGTCGGTTGGCATCGGTCGCTGTGATGTTCAGGCTGAAGAAAGCTTTTGAAGCTCCCGAACGAACGACCAGGAGGGAGGGAACATGCCAGTCGGGCATGTGTCCCTGCCAGGGTCCTACTCATGTGTAGGCCGAGCTCCTGACACAGACGTGAAGTCCATTTCTGCTGTTTATTTCTTTGGGTTCAGTCCTGGTCTCAGTCACACGGTACCTTCAGATGTTACTGAGTGCCAACTCCCATCAGATTCACCCAGCATGGTCAAAGGTCAGGGATTATGGGAGTTGTAGTCCAACAAAATCAGGAGGGCATCACATCGACTGCCTCAGTTCTAGACTGTAGGTTCAATGAGAAAGTACTTGAAGAAATTAATTCCTCAGATTTCTGCTTCCTCCTCTGCTGGAGGTTTTGTTGCCATTGACCGCTGCTTGATATTTCATCAATCATACTGGAATGAAAGGGCCTGGGAGAATGATCTATCACAAGACTCTCTAACTGAGAGATAAAGGTGTTCCCTGGGCCACCATCCAAACCGTTTGATGTTTGGATGCGGAGATAATTTGACTTTCAGCAGGACATACATCACACGGCCATTTCGTCTGGGGGCAGTGCAATTTCAGATGTGCTTCCCTGCAAGGCGATGCTCAGCTAAATCACTGTATTGTTCTGCTCTGCCCAGCATACAAAAAGCTTTATTTGGGGCAATAATACATTTTCTGTGAAAGCACAGCTCAGATGAATTATGCAAGGAACTTTCTCAGGGCTATAGTTTAACTTCCCAGCAGGAAACTTTTGACCAATTGCTAAGGGAAGAAACGAAAAAATAAGCCATAGAGCTTCCATCTCTAGGGGCAGTATACCTCTTGCGGACAAACAACAGAAAAATGTTATCTGCATCATGCCCTACTTAAGAGCTTCAGAGAGGTATGGGTCTGCTGCAGACAGAACATAGGTCTTATCTAGCAAGGCGATTGTTATATTATCAAATGGTGTGTGTGTGTGTGTGTGTGTGTGTGTGATGCTACATTCCCTGAAAAATTCACAGTAGTGAATGCAGGAATTTGGAGAAGGAAGGAATACAGTCGTACCTCTGGATGCGAATGGGATCTGTTCCGGAGCCCCATTCACATCCTGAAGCGAACGTAACATGGGACTGCGCATCTGCGTGTGCACAAGTTGCGTTTTGCCACTTCCGCGCATGTGCGTGATGTCATTTTGAGCGTCTGCGCATGCAAGAATGGCGAAACCCAGAAGTAACGTGCTCCGTTACTTACGGGTCGCCACAGAGCACAACCTGAAAATATTCATCCTGAAGCTACTTCAACCCAAGGTATGACTGTAATCCTCCATCTTCAGCTACAATATTCAAGGAGACCACCATTGCAGAAATTAGGCTTGATAAAAGCTAAACCCTCGTTGCCCCTAAGCTTAATAAGGAGGAAGGTGGGTGTGCATCAGAGGGAGGGAGGGACTGTTTGTGTGTGTGTATAAGACAGAGAGAGAGAGAGAGAGAGAGAGAGAGAGAGAGAATGAGTATACAGTACAGTGGTACCTCAGGGTACAGATGCTTCAGGTTACAGACACTTCAGGTTACAGACTCCTCGGGTTAAGAACTTTCCTTCAGGATGAGAACAGAAATCGCTCAGTGGTGGTGGTGCAGCAGCAGGAGGCCCCATTAACTAAAGTGCTACCTCGGGTTAAGAACAGTTTCAGGTTAAGAACAGACCTCCAGAATGAATTAAGTTCTTAACCCGAGGTACCACTGTACTAGATGCTTCACCTCACTTGGTCTGTTCACCAACCCCCCTGCAGTTCTGCCTCCAACATTAACTCCTTTAAGTTCCCTTTCCGTCTCCTTGCATGTACTAAGCTCACCTTCCATAGAACCATAGAATTGTAGAGTTGAAAGGTACTCTGTAAGTCATCTAGTTCACCTCCCTGAAATGCAGGAATCTCCAACCTCTGCCTCAAAACTTCCAATGAAGGAAATTCCACCACTTCCCGAGGAAGACCGTTTCATTGCCGAACAGCTCTTACCATCGGAAAGTTGCCATCCCGCTGAGTGAGGGGTAGCTCATTCAGTACAGCACGAGACTCTTAATCTCAGGGTTGTGGGTTTGAGCCCCATGTTGGGCAAAAGAATTCCTGCATTGCAAGGGGTTGGTCTGGATAACCTTTGGGTCCCTTCCAACTCTGCAGCTGTATGATGCCTCTACAGTGGCTTATTGGTGAATAGGGGGCATTGCTGGTCTCCTCGCACCCTCGTTCGTAGATCTTCACTCACCACTTCTTCCTTGGTGGGGTGGATCTTGTGTGGTTCACCTTGGGTGCTGAAATGTCTTGAGCCATCCCTTCAAGCCCTTAAAGAAATCAATTTGCAGGCTTTGCATGTTCTCTCAAATACAGTGGTACCTCAGGTTACAGACACTTCAGGTTACAGGCTCCGCTAACCCAGAAATAGTACCTCGGGTTGAGAACTGTGCTTCAGTATGAGAACAGAAATTGTGCAGCGGCAGCAGTGGGAGGCCCCATTAGCTAATGAGGTACCTCAGGTTAAGAACAGTTTCAGGTTAAGAACGGACCTCCAGAACGTATTTAGTTCTTAACCAGAGGTACCACTGTACTTAGAAAACTTTTCAAGGCTTTTCGAAGATGCAAATGCGACACTGTAAATGGCCTCGTTCATTTTCTGACGAAGGCAGCTAACTCCTCTCTAGTCAGAACGCATTTTGAAATGAATTCTTTGCACACGACCGGTAATTGAAATTCTATTCATTTATTAATAAGTGGTGCAGGTTGTATATTTTCTTTTTAAAGACAGAACATAAATAAAAAAAAAAAAACAGGTAAGAAGTATTATTTGCATAATATATATATATTTATATATATATATATGTATATATATATATAACACATTGAAATCAACATATTAAAGTTGTTCAAATGTTGGACAGTGCTGGAATATAAATTACACATAACCGTTTAAAAATTACATTAAATGATATTAGAAAGAGCTCTGAAGGCCACTTGTATAAAAGTTGTGTTTCCCTTGTCAGCCCGGATCTGAAGAGCATCTGTTGTAGCGTGGAGAAATTATTTGAATGAGCAAGGCACAATTACAAGTTAGAAGAACAAGAGGCTCTAAGCTAGAAAAGAAAACGCGATTGATCATATAACTGGGCGGCACGTTGGTGCAAGGGGGAGGTGGGTTTACAAAGTGCTTTTTTTAAAAAAAAGAAAGGCTCCATCTCCAACAGTACATTAAAAGCACCATCATACCACTTTAAACTATCACGGCAACCCCTGGGAACAATAGTTTGTTAGGGGTGCTGAGAGATGTTAGGAGACTCCCTTCACAGAGCTACAGCTCACAGAGTTCCCTGGCCAGAGGGATTGATTGTTCAGCCACTCTGGGAATTGTCACTCTTTGCAAACTCTCAAGATCCCTTGGAGTGGTACAAAAGTGCTTCAAATGCATAGTACAGAGGTGGCCGGAGCCTCGTTTGGAGCACCCAATCAGCAATTCATTTTTCACAGGCAATTGTATTTTGAATCAAGCAATGTCTGAAGGGGCAGCAAATATTGGTTCTAGTCCTATCACAAGCTGGTGCTGTGGCTTATCTTCTTTGACACACACATGCACACCACCAATATACAGTCGTACCTTGGTTTTCAAACAGAATGCGTTCCGGAAGTCCGTTCAGCTTCCAAAATGTTCGGGAACCAAGCCGCGGCTTCCGATTGGCTGCAGGAGCGTCCAGCAGCCAATTGGAAGCTGTGGAAGCCGTGCCGGATGTTCAGCTTCTGAGGCAAAGTTTGCAAACCGGAACACCTACCGTATTTTTTGCTCTATAAGACTCACTTTTTCCCTCCTAAAAAGTAAGGGGAAATGTGTGTGCGTCTTATGGAGCGAATGCAGGCTGCGCAGCTATCGCTGAAGCCAGAACAGCAAGAGGGAGAGCTGCACAGCAATCCCTCTTGATGTTCTGGCTTCAGGGATAGCTGTGCAAAGCCTCTTCAACGACATTTGATTCAGAATATTTTTTTTCTTGTTTTCCTCCTCTAAAAACTAGGTGCGTCTTATGGTTGGGTGCGTCTTATAGCTTGGAAAAATACGGAACTTCTAGGTTTGCTGTGTTTGGGTTCCAAGTTGTTCGTGAACTAAGCTTTTAAAAAACCAAGGTACGACTGTATATGTCAACACATTTCGATTGTAAACTTTGCTTGTTAAGAGGAGGGCTGTCCTTATTTATTTCTATATTTATATTTACGGTACAGCTGGAGAGGCTAGTTAACCCCCCCAGTTTGGCAACCTGATCTGCCCCTGCCCCCGATCCTGCAAGAAGGTTTTATTTTTATTTTTGGCTTCCCAAGATCTCATTGATTTTGACAACAGCAGCATGGGAAAGGAGATAAAAACAGCCCAGACTTAGTGCTGAGGTGGGCACCTTGATGGGCATACAAAATGGCCTCTCCCCAGTCATCAGAAGGATCATTCGGCAAGAGGGGGCAATGATATGCCACTCCTTAGCTGATCTCTGCAGATCTAAGAGATGCTCCTTCCATCAGCGGCCTGCAGGAGAAGGTTGAATGCAGCCCTTGTAGCCAAAAGAGTTAGCCACCCTCGCTGTGCAATGCCTACTGGCTTTGTGTGTTTTATCAATATAATAATTGCAGCAGCAGCATCAAGAAGTGCCCTGTGACAGAGTCCTTTGCCTGTCTATGGAGAGAAAGAATCTGGAGTCCTTGGATCAAACTTCCAGACCACCAGTTGTCTATCCCTAGACCAGCCTCCCCAAACATAATACCCATCAGATGGCATGCACTCCAGCTCCCATCATCCTCAGCCAACTTAGCCAAACAGCAATGAAACATGGGAGTTGTAGTCTGGGGAGCCAAGGCTGAAGAACACTGCTTTGGACAGTAACCTTACAACGCAATCCTAACCTGGCCAGGATGAGACAGAGAGGTGTCACTAGCAGGTTGGTGGGCAGAGACCCCATATATGTTTAGAGAATTCTGCAGGTATAAATCCAAAGGCCATCGGGGTTTCGGCCAGCAGTACATGGGACCTTCTGGGACAGATGTGGCCTTGGATCTACTGGATCCCACCCCCAAAAGCCCTGAGAACTTCAAGCCCAATTAGCCACCAGCTGGTGCGGGTCATTTTCTCCCATTGTTTTCAATGGGGAGGGGAGATTTAAAATAAAACAGCAACAAGTCGCTGTGGCTGAAAGAAACACATTACCCAACACCACCACATTCTGCCTTCAGCAGAAAAAGCTGGAGGATTTCATTAGAGGCAGGTCCCAATGAGTTTGATGTACTCTACAGCCCTACCTGCAAGAATGTGGAGTTTATAATGTAGCATTTGCTTAGGAGCCCAGCCGAATCCTAAGGATGTTGACTCAGAAGTAAGCCCTGTAAAATTTGATGATAATGACTCCCATCCCTTAGAACTGAGCATGGCACAGATCCAGGGAGGTGTGTCCCATTTTGCCCATCAAGTTGAAGCAGGAAGTGATGCCTTGCAACTGCCTCACAGCTCCTGCCACTGCTGCCATACCTGTTGCTTCCATTCTGCCACCTCAGCTACTGGCAAAGAAGCAGTGCTGGAATCAGCACAAATTTCAGTTGAGATCCCACCCAATTTGGATGAGATCTCACTAAAATCGCTTGAGATCTTGCACAATCTCATGTAATTCAGGACACTGTTTCAGCCAATGGCAGAGCTGTTTATCTGCCAGCGGCCTCAGTCGGCCTAATGGCAGAGCCGGCACTGGCTAGATCGCTATCCTATTGGTAACTTGGACCTGCTACACAAATGGTCCTGCCATAACACACATTTTAAAAAGCTCTGTTGAGATCAGTGCTAGAGACTTCCCTGAATTTTACCTAAATAAGAACTAAGAGGCTAACTTTGAGGGGTGGGGCTGTGGTCAGGTAAACAAACTAGAGAATGTTGGAACAATTTTGTCGCATTGCCTTTAAAATTTGCCCAGTCCAAATCTGTAGATCTAACGATGAACACACAAACAAACAAATTATAAAATACAATGGACGAAACCTAGACTAAGCTTTGAAATCAATGGGACAAGTCTGTGGAAGAATGGAAGCCCTTTTTTGGACTACTTAAGAAAATATTGCACTATGATGAACTCGTGAGCAGGATTTGAATTATGGGCAACAGAAGGAATTAAAGAATACAATATTGATGTTATGGTATAGGAGAAAGAAAGTAGGGGGTGGGATAAAAAACACCATGGAAAATGGGGTACGAAGTCAAAAGAAGATAAATCTATTATGTATTGAAGTATATATGTAAAATCTTTGAAAACAATAAAATTTATTATTAAAAAATGTTTAGGAATGTAAGAAAACATCAATATTTGTTTGACTCATGTCTGTCAACTACAGCAATGTTTTCATTCCACTGCAGTTCAACCTCTGATGTTATTCATCTTACTGAATGTAACTGTCCACTGTGATGGAGTTTCACATAATTACATAATTAAATCCACACCATTCATTTTGATGCAAAGAACATAAAAAACCGTAAGTTGAGCCTTCTGGAGCGGGCCAATGTCCTATCTAGTCCAGCAATTTGTTCTCTCAGTTGCCAACTGAGTGGAGTATGAGTGGAATAATGTGTCCAGTTCTGGGTGCCACAATTTTAAGGATATTGACAAGCTGGAACATGTGCAGAGGAGGGCAGCCAAGATGATCAAGGGTCTGCAAGCCAAGCCTGATGAGGAACGGTTGAAGGAGCTGGGTATGTTCACCCTGGAAAAGAGGACACTGAGAGGAGATACATCAGCCATCTTCAAATATCTCAAGGGCCGTCACATGGAAGATGGAGCAAGCTTGTTTTCTCCTGCTCTGGAGGGAAGGACTCAAACCAATGGCTTTGAGTTGCAAGAAAGGAGATTCCGACTAAACATCAAGAAGAACTTTTTGACAGAAAGAGCTGTTTGACAGTGGAACAGTCTCCCTTGGAGGTTGTGGACTCTCCTTTCGTGGAGGTGTGACGCGGCAGCTAAAAAAGCCAATGCAATTCTGGGCTGCATCAATAGGAGTATAGCATCTAGATCAAGGGAAGTAATAGTGCCACTGTATTCTGCTCTGGTCAGACCTCACCTGGAGTACTGTGTCCAGTTCTGGGCACCACAGTTCAAGAAGGACACTGACAAACTGGAATGTGTCCAGAGGAGGGCAACCAAAATGGTCAAAGGCCTGGAAACGATGCCTTATGAGGAACGGCTAAGGGAGCTGGGCATGTTTAGCCTGGAGAAGAGGAGGTTAAGGGGTGATATGATAGCCATGTTCAAATATATAAAAGGATGTCACATAGAGGAGGGAGAAAGGTTGTTTTCTGCTGCTCCAGAGAAGCGGACACGGAGCAATGGTTCCAAACTACAAGAAAAAAGATTCCACCTAAATATTAGGAAGAACTTCCTGACAGTAAGAGCTGTTCGACAGTGGAATTTGCTGCCAAGGAGTGTGGTGGAGTCTCCTTCTTTGGAGGTCTTTAAGCAGAGGCTTGACAACCATATGTCAGGAGTGCTCTGTTGGTGTTTCCTGCTTGGCAGGGGGTTGGACTCGATGGCCCTTGTGGTCTCTTCCAACTCTATGATTCTATGAAAACATTGTCTCGTTCATCATTCTATTCAGCAGAATTCTGAATGCCATATGGATCTCAGGTTAGCGGGATCTTTCTGGGCCAATATTCCATATCTGCTCTTGCAGATACACCTGGTTTCCAAAGTGGCAGTGCTATTTAGCTGATGTGCCACCATTTTTTATATATAAAAAAAAAAATCTCATTTTTTGTTTTCTTTTTTTTTTTTAGCCTGATCGCACTTGTTCAGTTGCAGAATCCCTTGAGCTATTTTCTCAGCCAGTCACCTGAAGCAATTCAAAGCAGCTTCTTAGCAGCAGCAGCCTAACAATGCAAAACCTGCTCTCAGTCGACCCGTTAAAAACAATTTGCTCCGTTGTTGATTTTTTTAAGTCACCACGGAGAGAAAACAGATTGAATCAGCCACAACTCCTGGATGAAAACAGGATAATAATCTTGCTAAACGTAGTGGGATATGTAAGGAAAATATTACTGCAACCACAGCAAGGACAACCATGGATAGGATCAGCTTTTCTGCCAAACTGCAACAGATGTAATATACTTTTGATAAAGTTTTTCTTTTTTGCATTCTCTCCCACATGGTCTCAGTGCTGCTTGCAAGGTTAATCTAAGGCCATGTAGAGATGCTATATTTTTCACACACAATAAAGTGATCAGATGGGAATTGGCACATAGCGACAGACTAGGGCTGCCATGGCTTTGCCCCCACCTCCCAAATAGCTCAACAACTTTTGCATCTGGATTTTCACTTTTTGAAATATGGCAACCCACGACAGACACCCTGTGTTGAAAACCTGCTAGGTGCATTAATGAGAAACACTTGTCAGATTTGGACGGCCCATTTTCTTCACAGTGGGCTGCGCCAGCCCCTGTTCCACATGATCAATCGTTAATTGCTTTGCACTCTTCGGAAATTCAGCTACCGCTCTTTTGTAGTGTGGGAGATGTCATGTGCTCCCCCCCCCCAAAAAAAAAGAGATCTGGCATGCTAAGCTTCTCTATGGCCAAGATGGGAGAAAGAAATGCCCTGTTAAAACCCACCATGGGGGAAAGGAATTCAGGTAACTGAAAGGAAATGGATGGCATTTCTAAGCACGATCATTTAAAATGGTGGTTTCCCATGTGACCATAAATTCAGCAAACACACCACTTCCACCTTCACATCACTTGTGAAAGACAGCACCAGTATATAGAATCGGCCGAGTCCGAGTTGTTGTCATGATGGTAGTGGTAGCATATTGCCTACCTTAATTTCCATAAATCCTGACATGATCAATCCTCACCAAATGGTGTATGCATTTCCCCCCCTTGCAATTATTATGGTCCATGGGAGAAGTTTTCCAATGAGAACTGGTGGAAAAGGCTTCACATTCACAAATGGTTCACCTGCCGTGAGTCCTGCAAAAGAGGTCGCCTGCCGACAGTGATGCTCAGGTGACCTCATGATCTAGGCTTGCTTCAGATTTTTACAGCATGGACGATGACATCGTCAGAGGAGCTGGCATGGGCCTGCCATATTCCTGCATTGCAGGGGTTTGAACTATATGATCCACAGGGTCCCTTCCAACTCTACAATTCTACAATTCTGTGGTTCTATGTCCTTGAACCATTTACAGAAATCGGGGTTGGACCACAGCTCAGTGGCAGAGCACACGTTCTTCCTGCAGAGGTTGAAAATCCTGGCCATTTCCAGTTAAAGGAGTTAGGTAGCAGGAGAGATTCTGGAGAGCAGCTGCTGGTCAGAATTGTCAGTACTGAGTTAGATAGCCCTAGTATAAGGAAGCATTCTATGTTCCTAAAGGTGTTCCGTGTAAAGGTCTGTTATGTAGAATGACTTGATTCACATGACTTTATCCCCTTAAAAGGTGGAAGGGGGGAATGCATACAGCCACAATGCACATGGGGTTCTCCAAAAAAGAAAAGAAAAGATGCTCACTCTGCATGTTACATGATGTATGCAGTGCAAGAGCATCTGCCCTCATCTCACCAAATGCATTGCCTCACCAGTCCATCAGGCGTCTGAAGCGAGCCTTACTCCTCTGCAAGACCGTAAATGAGTACCCTTCTCTTCCTGCCAATGGTCCTGCGAATGTGCCCCACAACATACACAGGTAGTAAAAGCGGGGAAATATATCAATGAACTTTCCACTGATTTCAAAGTGCTTGGCAGATGTGGACAAACTGAGCCTCACGTAGTCCTCCGCGGCGAGGTATAATTAGCCCCATTTTACAGATGGGGAAACAGAAGCATGAGGGAACCAGGTCATTCATTGATGCACAGGGGCCTACCAAAAGAGTAAAAAAGGGGGGGGGGCTGGATATACCAAGCTGGCTATTTTACGGGTGATGCGAAATTTCAGTGCCACTGAAACAGAGTGCCAACTTTTTTGCTGATCTCTGCTGGATTAGGATACATCCTTTGCTGTGTGCGGGTTTTGTAATATTAGGAGGAGCAGAAAAGTAGGAGGAGCTCGACTTCAGTTTGTCAAGGGTACCAAGCTGTGTCTCACTGGAGTTATCTCTCCTAATGATTGGTAATAGATTGTTCAGTCTTCCCAAATATTGCACTGCACTCCTTTTGCACAATATATGCTTGCCCTGGACACTGATCATAAATGATGGAGATTCTGGGTGCATTAAAATCACATTCAAACCAATGGAACGTAAGATCACTCTTATGTGCTCCAATACCATAGAGCTCAATGGGATTCAGAGCTGGCCTGCACTCCATGGAGGAATATCTGGCTGCTGTATTGTGGTTTTCCCTACAAGGAGTGTGAAGGGGAGAAGCAAAACTCTGAAACACAGAGCATGCTTCTCAAGGCATGTCCATGGGGTGTCCGTCCTAGTGGTGTAGACTCACATTTCCCTTTGGTATGTGACCTGTTCCCTACAGAGCCAGTACTGGCATAAATGCAGCAAACATGTATGCTACCATAAAGTAATGAAATGTGACGGGGCTGCATTCACATGACAGTTTATCTCATTTCCACGTTTGCCTAACTGTTCATTTCTGCATGATAGGCATCTCCCTGTTTTCACACGTTTAAGGCATGCCCGACTATGCATGTGTGCATTACCACAAACCCAGAAGTGGCACAAAAAGGAGCAAAAACAACCCTCAAAGAACATCCAGCAATCCTACGAGACTTTGCAAGTGCAATTCCATGCCAATAACCTTTGGAGAGCATACCCTCCAAGATTTCTCCAATGAAAATAGGGACGTCCCATTCCCTAATTTATACCCTACACATCTTACTGGGTTGCCCCAGCCACTCTGGGCAGCTTCCAACATATATAGTTAAAAGGTAAAGGGGCCCCTGACCATTAGGTCCAGTCACGGATGACTCTGGGGTTGCGGCGCTCATCTCACTTTATTGGCCAAGGGAGCCGGCGTACAGCTTCTGGGTCATGTGGCCAGCATGACTAAGCTGCTTCTGGAGAACCAGAGCAGCACATGGAAACGCCGTTTACCTTCCCACCGGAGCGGTACCTCTTTATCTACTTGCACTTTGACATGCTTTCGAACTGCTAGGTTGGCAGGAGCAGGGACTGAGCAACGGGAGCTCACCCCATCACGGGGTTCCGAACCGCTGACCTTCTGATCAGCAAGTCCTAGGCTCTGTGGTTTAACCCACAGCGCCACCCGCGTCCTTCAACATATATAAAAATATAATGAAACATTGAACATCTTTTTAAAAGTCTTCCCTATACAGGGGTGCCTTCAGATGGCTCAGAGGTTGGATAACTCCATACCCTCCAAAATTTCTCCAATGAAAATAGTAGGGATGAGCTACAGAAAAGTGGGACATTCTGGGATCAAATGAGAAACCAGGATAGCTTCTCTAGATTAGAGACATCCTTGGAAAAAGGGACACTTGGAGGCTTTGGGAGAGTTGGTAGTTTGAGCAAGGATGTTTGGAGGGAGTGATTGTGGTGCTTTCAGGCTTTTTCAGTGGTTTCCCAAACATGTGGGATTTCACTCAGAACATAAAGGGAGAGTCACTTGTATACTTGAGCTTTCACACAGTGCAAAAGCCACCTCTGAAACTGTAGTGGAATATAATGGGATTGTAGTGAAGCATAGCACAATTTAGCACTCATTTTCATATTATATACTACCTGGGAGCAAATAATATGGAAATTAGCATTAACCTAAGGGACGCGGGTGGCACTGTGGGTTAAATCACTGAGCCTAGGACTTGCCAATCAGAAGATCAGTGGTTCGAGTCCCCGCGATGGGGTGAGCTCCCGTTGCTCAGTCCCTGCTCTTGCCCACCTAGCAGTTCAAAAGCACGTCAAAGTGCAAGTAGATAAATAGGTACTGCTCTGGTGGGAAGGTAAACGGTGTTTCCGTGCACTGCTTTGGTTCACCAGAAGATGAGCGCCACAACCCCAGAGTTGGCCACAACTGGACTAATGGTCAGGGGTCCCTTTACCCTTTACTTTTTAGCATTAACCTTGCACTATAATTTCGTAATAGTTCCAGAAGTAGCTTTCACATTGAATGAAAGCTCAAATACAATGCGGAGCTTAACAGTTAGGGAAAAGTTCTGAAAATGGAATAAAGTAATTTATATGTGACAACGGCAGCCAGAATGTTATATGTGCAAAAATGGAAAGAAGAGGCATTTCCAACAAAGGAGGAATGGCTTTAAAAAGTAATGGGCTATATGAGGTAATGGCAAAGCTGACAGCAATATTAAGAGATCAAAATGATGGATTTTTTTAAAATAGAAGAATGGAGGTCTTTGGGGGATCATTTCGGAAAAAAAACACTGCAAATGAAATCGCAGACAGGATTTGAGATTGGAGCACGGAATAAAAATGATGAAGTAATTGTATTAGAGGGATTTCTGTAGTAGATAAGGGTTTGATATATAATGCAGCGGGGGAAAAGGTTTGGATAAATACATTTTTGAGGTGTGGGTGAGAAGTCCATACACGAACAATGTCAATATTTAATAGGAAGTTGATTTGCAAAAAAAATTGGAAATTTAATTAAAAATATATTATTTTTTTAAAAAAAGAAAATGAAATAAAGTGCCACGTGAATGCAGCCTTGGTCACCTAAAATCCTGTTTAAATTAATGGAATTTAAGGAGTCAGAAACCCACCAAGCTTAGTGAGATGGATGCTCTGAAGGTGATAGGAAGGCTGCCACAACCCACAGAGTGCTAGGGCATATGTAATTCTCATTGAAAAGTGTGCCTACATTCTATGATTTCATATATATATATATATATATATATATATATATATATATATATATATGGACCCCTGACCATTAGGTTCAGTCGTGGCCGACTCTGGGGTTGTGGCGCTCATCTCGCTTTACTGGGCGAGGGAGCCGGTGTCCAGCTTCCAGGTCATGTGGCCAGCAGGACTAAGCCGCTTCTGGTGAACCAGAGCAGCGCACGGAAACGCTGTTTACATTCCCTCCGGAGCGGTACCTATTTATCTACTCGCACTTTGACGTGCTTTCGAACTGCTAGGTTGGCAGGAGCAGGGACTGAGCAACGGGAGCTCACCCCATCGCAGGGATTCGAACCCCCGACCTTCTGATCGGCAAGCTCTAGGCTCTGTGGTTTAACCCACAGCGCCACCCGCGTCCCACTATATATATATATATATATATATATATATATATATATATATATATATATCAATCACTTCTATTACCAGAAGGGGCATGAAGAATGTTCAGTTATCAAAAGGGGCAGTAAGAGCTGTTCCACAGCGAAATGGACTCCTTCGGAAGTTTCTGGGATCTCCTTCATTTGAGGTTTTTAAACAAAGGTTGGGTAAACATCCATCAGGTATTCTTTAGCTCTGGTTCCCATATTGCACGGGGTTGGACTAAAAGACCCTCAGGGTTCATTTTTTAAAAAAGGATATAGTAAAGGAAATTTGGATGAACAGAATGAATTACAGTGATGCCGTCAAACTGGAAAACCGACGTACAGAAAGACAGGATGGGAGGGTGGAATATTCCACAGACATACACACATATATATATATTGAAAAGGGCATTGCTCTGTAACCTAGTGTTTGGTTTTGCTCTGCTTACAAAAATGTAGCATGTGCCACTGTTAGGATATCTTTTTGTGCCCAGAGTTGACCCGGCCCTCGGTATACCGAAGAACATCCATTTTTGCTATGGGTTGTTTTTGTTTTGTTTTTGTTATTTAAAATCACAGAAGAAATTATCTGTACCATTTATAGTGTAAAGTCATGCACAACCATTGCTCAAAACTAAACCGCTTAGTTTTGGCAGCATGAAGAAAACCGCATTAAGCCGACCGTATGAAATGGTGCAGGATGACTACCACTAATACCAGCATGCATTGCAGCCATTGGTGAAATTTGTGTGTGTGTTGGTTTATGAGCTAGGAAGCTTTGGGTGTGTATAGTGAGATATACAAAGTTTATGTTTACATTACGAGAAGAAGAAGCCAGCCAGTGACTCCAACCCCACCCCACCCCACCCCCACTGGATAATTTTTAAACTGGCTTGCTCGGAGTCCATACTGAATCAGAGAAGCCCTCCCCTGTCGAAGAAAGAGGCATGGAACCACTTGGGGTAAAAGGGTCGGTATCTGTGTCCGTTTCGCCCTCGGCCAAGTACCGCTTCTCCTTCATCCAGCTTGAGCCCCCGTTCGACCCGAAAAGGAAGTCGTCCTTGTCTTGAGAGATGCTGAACCCGCTAGGCGATCGTTCAAGTTCCTCGTGGTTGACAGAGAGGAGGGATAAGGGAGTGTCACTGTCTCTCGTCAGGCTATGTTTCTGCCTGGAAGAGATTCTGTCTGAGTGGGGGCTCTGGAGGTCTCCTGGTGGGGAACGGTAGGAAACGTGGGGGTCAATGAAGGTGAGTATAGGCAAAACCGTCGGCCTTTCAGCGTACGAAGTTGAGAACGGCATAGCCTGCCACCTACCGGAGTTCTGACCGCCCAACGGCAACGAGAGTGGGCCAACGTCACAGCCCTGCGTCGTGAAGCCAAAAGGGGGGACTTTGTTCACTGGTACATGGTGGAAACTCGGAGGCATTTCATGAATAGAAGGCTCAGAATATTTGTAAATGATGGACTTCAGTTCAGAATATCTGTTATCCTCTGCTGGGGACACAGTTTCTTTTGAAGGGCACACTTGGACTTGGAGATGCTCCATATGCTGCATGTGCATATCGACCAAAAAATCCAATTTCTTTCCCATGTCATGGACCTGAAAGAGAAGAGCCCATCAGACTGGAGGACAAAGAGCAATTGGCAGTCCAATCACATGCGGCAAGGAACCATTGTTCTTTCTAGCTCATCATGGTCTCCACCAAGGACCATGGAAACCTGAGACCCTCCAGATTTTGTTGGAACTCCAATTCCCATCAGCCTCAGTCAGCATGGCCAACAGTCAGGGATGATGGGAGTAGTAGTCCAGCAACTTCTAGACCAGGTGTGGGGAACCATTGGCCACCCAGATCTTGCTCAACTACAACTCCCATCAGTGCCAGCAAGCATGGCCAATGACCAGAGATGATAGGAGTTGTAATTCTCCACACTTCTACAGGGCCAGACTAGCCATAGTCTACACTGACTTGAAGCCACTCTCTATGGTTTTGAACAGGACGATTTCACAGAATCAGCTAAAACATGAGCTCCACCACAGAAGATAAGCCCTTTCCCCCAGAGTTTTCATGTTAGGCTGTGATGGAGGGAGGAGCTTTCACCTATGAGTTCTACATCTTCTCTTGGAGCAAGTTTGTACCAAGAGCTGGTGTACATGTCCCCTTATCAATAGCTCGCTTTAGCCATTTGGAATCTGTAAGCATGTTCAATCAGGAGGGTGGTATTTCATGTATGGCAGAGGGAAGCAATTTTTGCTTTCGAGTGCTGGACCAACAGTGCATCTGGAAAGCAGCGCATCACTGAGACCAGATGCAAACTCAACACGAACTTCAAGGAAGTCTGGAGTCTCCACCTAAGCCTTTCCACATCTTCTGCAGCCAACTGTAGCAAAAAAGATGGTCACCAGTACAAAATATATATCTCATCATTATAAGCATGTTACACATATGTCAGGGAACTGACATCGGAGCCAGGAGTGGAGGCAGGGCTCCCAAGCGATGCCGGAGAAGGGCCAAGCAGGGAGAGAGGGAACTCATCGGCTGGGGAAGGAAATCAGCGTAACACCAGGGATAAAGGGGGCGGTTGGGGGAATCGGAGGGGGGTCTCCAGGACTCTTCGCTGGAGACCAGTGGGGAGAGCACTGGTCCTCCTCTGCCCACACCCACCCTGCGCAGAAGACTTCCACGCAGGGAAAGTAGGCGTAGACTTGGCGTCAAAGAGCTTTTGTGCTGGAAGAAGTTTAAGAAACGCCCACTGACGGATACTGCTAGCGACTGAACAGCCACGAAGTGAAGGGCTGTCCAGTCAGGAAAAGTTTAACCAGGCTAACTAGCCAGGCATGGTAGCAACTTACACACGAGCAACCCCCATACATTCATTACAACATATATATTGCTATAGGCGTGTTATATGTTATAAGTGGATGTTATAGGGAAAACTTGGGAAGAGCTGAGAATTCCTTACCTGTCTTTCAACTCTGACAAATTTGCCCATCATACTTTGGTCTTCAGGATCTACTGTCGATGCTTTGGCTACATACGGATCATTCCTAAAAGCAAAAAAGGCTCTGGTTTAGGCAAAACCTTTGCTGTTGTTTTCACTCATATTTCCACTTCTTCTGGGCCCAAGGATTTAAGTGCCTCCCACACTACCTCACCAGTCTTATGTGGCATGGTGGAAGGCCATTGGATGAAGGAGAAGTGGCCTTCTCCAGGCTAGGGGATTGGCCCTTTAAGCACCTGCCGTTCTCCAACAAAGGAGGCGGAACATAGGAGAAGGACTGGAGTCAGAGGCTCCAAGACACCATCAGAGCATGCTGCTCAGCAGGAGCTGTCCGTGGTGCTATGACAACTGATATGCTTGACAGTGCATTCTGTAGGTGCTTCCTTGGCTCCAGAGCAAGAGCAGCACAGAAATCTGAATGGGTTGCATGTGGTTTTTGGACTGAGCGGTGCCGAGGCTGCTGAGATGTTGCGGCATCCCTCATGCCCAACTAATGCTTACCATGTCCTCCTTTGAAGAAGCACAGAATGGCCAGCTCAGTGATTCCCAAATTGTGTGGCAGGAGGCACCATGATCAAATTATGAAGGTGCTACAAGATCTTATATAATGAAGTGTGAACCAAAAGGCCCATACACAAATGAGGCTGATCAACGACTTACTGTTCTGGCTTTGCTTACCCCCTTTCAATTAGCCTCTATTAATAGTTTGTAAGTCTGTTGTGTCTTTCTAAGGATGTGCAAACATTCTTTGGCTTAGCTCAGAAAGCCACTTCCGCCTTCCAGAGGAGGTGGGGTTGCGGGCTTCACGCTCCCAGTCCGCGCATGATTGGGGGAATCCCCGGGCACATCACCCCCTGGCCAGCCAATTGGCTGGCTCTGGGGGCGTGGCCTGACCTATTTAACGGGGGCGCGGCCGGGGATCTCCCTCTTTTGCCACCTCCAGCTCCAGAAATGGTCAGGTTTTCCAAGGGTTCACGTAATAGTTTTGGTGGTTGTGGTTTTTGTAAAATCTACAGCAGGGATGGGCAACACTGGCTCTCTAGGTGTTGTTGGACAGTCGTCTATTCTCAACAAGCTGTGCACAGAGGAATTTCACCTTGGAGACTGCTGAGAAGGGTAAGGGAAGGCTCCTCCTTTCTGGGATTTCTTATGCTTGGGAGTGGACGGAGGTCCAGGTGCAAAAATCATATCTATTCTGAAAGAAGACAATAAGAGGACATAATGAAACGGGTGTGATTCTTTCATTGTTGGCCCGCAGCCCCGGTCACATTCTATTTTCTTTTCTTTTCTTTTTCTATTTATTTATTTATTTATTTATTTATTTATTTTTATTGGTTTTCACATATTGCATTACAATACAGATGTACCAAAGCCAACACCATTTCCTCCCCATCCCCCCATACATTTACATTTCTATTTCCTCAATCCATCATATTATTCTTTTCTCCTTCCTCCCACTTCCCTCCGCCCGATCTCGATTTCCTCCACATTATACAATTTACAATAATCTTTGCATTCTACAATCTTCTCAAATCATCTAGATATTTTTATCTTTCCTTACTAAATTTTCTTCCATCCAGTACTTCACATTTTAATCTAGGCATATTAGTGTATCTTTTTTTGGAGCAATATTTTGCCATATATTCATCAAAACATTTCCACTCCTTTTTTTAATTTTTGATCCGACGGATTTCTTATTATAGCAGTTAATTTTGCCAAAATTAAATATTCATTTAGTTTACAAATCCACTCCTCCTTTGTGGGTATAGTTTGTGACCCAGTCACATTCAAGGGTCAAAAGGTGTGCTATAAAACTTCCAAATACATCAATAGCATTAGCTCCCATTTGGTGGTGTTTTTTTTGGGGGGGGGTGTTTTGTTTTTAACCTTTATTGAAGTTCATTGGTATCGTACAATAAAGGTTTTTAACCTTTATTGAAGTTCATTGGTATCGTGCTTCTCTCTCCCCCCCAGCCCCTCCAGCCCCCCTGCCTACCTAGGGTACTGCCAAGAGGCAGAGGCTGGTGGTGGCAGTAGCAGAGGAAGAACAAGCAGCCCAAAAGAATAATGGGTAGCCAGAATAGCTTCTCAGTTAATTTTAATCCTAAATACTATAACGCATCTTTAGAGGCCAGTGCCACATTGTTTAGGTGGCTGCACCTATCGGGGTGTTAAATCGCACTGGGAGACTAGTAGTGAGTTTCCTGCGGCAGACAACTGCCCTGCAATGCATGGTGACATCATGTATGTGGGAATTTATGTGCCTTCCTCCCTTGCCAGACAGAGGATGTGTGAGTTTAAGCACCTTCCAAAATGTGGGCAGGGTTTCCTGTACAAAGCGGTAACTTCTGAATATCTCCTACAGCCATCACTGGTGCATGGGTTGGCAACCCCAAAGAGTCTTCTAATCCATACTGTGAAATTCTGGGCCAGTCCTTGCCAGCTGAACATCTTTACACCTTTAGCACACTGCTGGCAGCAGAGCCACTTACCTCGCTTGAAGGTATTTGATCCTAGTAAGCATGTCAAGGTGTCCTGCTGAATATTGCTCTATCACATCCTTTACATCATAAGGCCTCAAGGTCTCCTTGAATCGCTTCTTATAGAGGCGGAACTGTAGTATTCTGGTAGAAGGAGAGAGTGTTTATCGCTGGGGTTTCCCTTGGCTAGTTCCCGCCATTCTCATAGAGGAAGGGATTGCATATGTATCTGTGTTTAAAGATCAGCCTTGCTTATTAGACTGCTGCGCTAACCATAGTTCAGCCTTTGCCACGCTGGCTCACCTCCAGCGCCCATCAGCCCCACTCAACGTGACCAATTGGCATACATAGCAGGAGGTATAGCCAATAACATCTGCTCTAACTAGCTAACGGGCCGCTCTAGGAAGCTACAATTGGAAATAAAACTGTCAATATCATAATGCCGTTATTAAAAAAAATAGTGTCATTATTCTAAACAAAAAACTAAGGTGAAGCAGCACTTCCCCAAACAACTTGCAAACCGAAACACAGCCACTCATTGAGATTTGCACTTCTCTGAATTTTGCGATGCATTTCCCCAGCTCTAAATGCATCTTGAGACTGGGAAAACGAGAAAAACCAAGTTTTCCCCTAGTTGCAGTCATCACAAAGGTCAGGTTTACAGGAGCCAATATTTTAAACTGAGGCAAAAAGAGGTCAACAAGCACAGACTTTACCTGACAGCTCGGATGACCACTTTCAGCGTGGGGATCATGTCTTCAATGAGGAGTTCATTGCTGTACCCTCTGTCTTCTGCCAGAGGATCCCCAGTTCCAGCATCTAAAAGGTGAGTGAAGAATCCACATGAAGGAAGGGCAGATGCAGAAGAGTTCAGAGCAAAGTGGAGCTGCTCCTACAGTACCAGCTAAATTCTCGTATTATTGGGTTGTATCCATTGAAAATGTCCCAGTAGCACAAGACTTCTGCACGCACAATGGAAAATTCCATTATTCTCTCCCCATGCTCCCCCCCTCCAAAAAAATATTCTCCGGAGGACTGGTGGAACCCCCAGACCAGACCAGATCTGGGGTGCCCACAGGAGGAGAGGAAGATGATATTCCTTTGTACAAGTGGAAGTCTTTGCCCAAACCCATAGTTACCACCCATCAAAACCGTGGTTCTCAAATTTATCCAGGTCAAAAATGTAGAAGTCAGAAACTAGTTCTCTTGCATTCTTCTTTAGCTAAAACAAAACAAAACAAAACCCTGCTCTTTTGACACTTGTTAATTAGCTGTGTTGCCTGAATAAAACCATGCTTAAAGTATTAGTCCCCATTAAGTTGTTGTTGTTGTTGTTGTTGTTGTTGTTGTTGTTGTTGTTGTTTATTGGATTTATATACCACCCTGTACCCAGGGGGCTCAGGGTGGTTCACATAATAAAATCAAGATATAAAACCACAAAATACCTAATGAAAATAAAAACAACAACCTGATAGCCCTGAGGACACAACCTCATGTGTGGCTGAGCAGGATTTCTGACACACATTAACATTCTTCATATTACCTGGCAGTATTCACATGAATTAACCTGGGAGCAAAAGAAAGCACCTCAAGGGCCAAACCATATGTGTACCAAATTCACAAGGTAGAATCAATGTTGGCCACTACTACTCCAAAATACGGGGGGGGGGGGGTTGACCTTAATGTGCACATTACTTCTCATTTCTTTTTCTCTGTCTTCAGGGCAAATATTGAACAGTATCGTGTATGCCTTTTCTGACACTCTTGGAAATGTGTGTATGAAATGAGCTATGGATTCCCTGAAAAATGCGAAAGTTCATAAATGAACACACCAACTTTTACTGCAATGTCATAAGAGTCAAGGAAGGTACTGTTTTGTGGGGGGTTTTCTCATAGTTCACCTCCCCCCCTTTAAAATGGTTATATGGGTCAAACTAGTTTTTAAAACCTGAAATGCAAAATCGTGTCCAGAATGTGTGCACCAAATTTCATTCCAAGATCTAAATATTCAACAAAGTGATAATAAGCAAACAAATAGGGCTCGTGATCAAACTTTGTTTGGACAACAAGTAAGATTTTGCTGTTTTGAAAATGTCCTCCTAATTGAAAATTCAGCGGGGGGGGGGGAGGAGAGAGAGAGAGAGAGAGAGAGAGAGAGAGAGAGAGAGAGACTCAACCGAAAATTCAGAGCTTTGCCAGATGATGCATTTGTGCAACATTCAATTTCAACTCCAGCCAAAGGGACTCAGAAAATGGAGAGAGTGATCGGTGAAATAGCCCAGGAAAATTAAAACAGAAATCAATGTGAACCTTTTACCTTCGGAGCTTTGCCAGAATGCATAAGCTTTCATTCGGAATGCAGTGCGAAAACGCTCCCTATTATTCAAGGCAACAGTCTTAGGTTCTTTAGAAGGACTTTCTTCAATTGCATCTACATTCAGAGGGGTAAATAGCTTTCCTTTAGTATTGGTACCACGAACCCGATCCAAGAGACCCAGCTTTTGGCTAAAAAAATAAGGAAAAGGGATCATTTTCCCCCTCACTCTCACACAGACCTACATTTCAAGGTGCTCCTCATGCATTACATCCCAAGCAAACATATGCATGAAGGATACTATTAAGGACCACGTGGCAGCTGACTGCATAAACCCACAGATCAATGTTTTCATAGGTCTTCAAATAAAATGCCATCAATGGACCACCCAACATCACACTCACCCTACTGAAGAATTAATCACACATATTTATTGGCTGAGCTTGCACCGCTAGTATTTTCTTCGAACAAATGAATCGTGGTGTGTTTCAGCAAGGATTCCTGCAAACAATGATACTTGATTTGCTAAGCAATTCCACTAGTTTACCCCACCAGGGTTAAATGAATCCACCGGTTGGAAGTTTTGATCTGCCATACATATGATTCCAGTCCACCAACATTAACAAATTCAGTCACTCAGCACCCCCGTGTGGCACTGGGAAGGCACTTCTGAAGAATGCTGCGGGAAGGACAAAATTCCAGTTTGTCAATCAAAATGCATGAGCAGGGAGGATGCTGTCAAATGGTGAGCCAACTGTAATTTGCAGTGGAATGTGTAACTTCTGGACAAAGCAGCAATTGTTCTCAAAACTCGGGGATTCTGGGATGGAACTGAAAACTGCATGAGCTGAAGCTGACTTAGCTGACTAGTCCAAAAGTCTGGGAGCCTCATTTGGATGCAGAAGAGAGGGGAGAGGGGTGTTTTTCTTTGATGGGTTGGCGGCTTGAAGCTTGTGGGTTGACTAGGAGGCCTGGTATAAATACTAGGAGCCTGGCCAACAGAGCAGAATATTCTGTCCATTCTGGAAGGTACTTGAGACATCCCTGGTAATGGACAACATAGGCTGGAAAATGGCCGTCTCAGTTGTAGATAGGGCCAGCCCTGCCGTTAGGTCAAGTGAGGAGACAGCCTGAGATGGCAGGTGTTGTGAAGCAGTAGTAGCCCTTGGCTGTCAATCCTAACCCCATTCCCCTCTGTGGGAGGACAGAGTTGTGTCCTACAAGCAGCGGCAGAGGAAGCCGCTTGGGTGCCTGGGGCAGCATGCCTAGGTGCAGGGTGAGCTGGCCATAGGGGAGAGGGTGGGATACACTGTGGGACCTCCAGAGTCTTCCTGCCTCCTCCCACTCAGCTGCCCTACAGCTGGGGGGGGGGGGGAAACAGTGGGTGGACCGTTTCGGCAGCGCAGAACCTGTGCGCGCCCAAGCCACCGCATCTCTCCCAGGAGAGACACGTGGCTCAGGTGCGCTGCAGGCCCTGTGGTGAGTGCCACCCAGCATTTTGTCACCCCCTCAGTGGTGACACCCGGGGTGACCCACACCCACCGCACCCCTTCCTCTGTCCCTGCCTACAAGGCCCTTCTTAACCTGAAACTGTTCTTAACCTGAGGTACCACTTTAGCTAATGGGGCCTCCCGCTGCCGCCACTGAACGATTTCTGTTCTCATCCTGAAGCAAAGTTCTTAACCCGAGGTACTATTTCTGGGTTAGTGGAGTCTGTAACCTGAAGCATCTGTAACCTGAGGTACCACTGTATTCAATGAAGCAGGTCACACCCACATTTAAAGCATTCCTACACCACTTTGTCATGGCTTCCCCCAAAGAATCCTGGGAACTGTAGCTTACCCCTCAATGGAGCTGCAATTCCCAGCACCTTTAGCAATCTAGTTCCCAGGGTTCTTTGGGATGAAGCATGACTAAGTGGTATATGACTGCCTCAGGTGCATGGCAAGAATTTGACCCCAGTCCAGTCATTTTGGGGCAGCAAAAGGTCTTGGACTGGTTCTGGGTCTAGATTTGTGTATGTGGTTGGAGCCGAGGGGCTTCAATAAGTCCAAATGTGCCGTATTAGGTCTCTGCACACATGCGGCCAATGCTTCCAGTGTGTGTCATTCTCCACAATTGTTTGCAGTGGGGTGCGTTGCAAACATGTATGGAGCATTTGAGTGGCCTAAGGCAGGCTTCCTCAACCTTGGGCCTCCAGATGTTTTGAGACTACAGTTCCCACCATTCCTGGCCACTGGTCCTGCTAGCTAGGGATCATGGGAGTTGTAGGCCAAAAACATCTGGAGGCCCAAGGTTGAGGAAGCCTGGCCTAAGGGACATTTCCAGATGGTACTTGCCTTTCCCATATGCCCACTGCAAGGCCTGGTAATAATCTGCATGGGATTCTAGAAGGCAACTTGGGAGGTTTACTGAAATTGGTTCAGTGGGATGGTTTAGCTCCAGCAGACCCTGTGGTTCCACCATAAACACACAAGCTATGATTCAGAGCATTCATCCTGTTTTAGGCTCATACAACCACTGTACTGGATTTGGGATTGTTAATTCGGACGTCAAGCCAATAATTTTGGCTCTTGAGGATTATGTGGTCATCTCTCATGATCACTGTGCAAATGGATGATGTACATGGAGTCCAAATCGGCCCGTCACATTATGGACTCTAATTCCACCATGTTTTACTGCAAACAAGGTTTTTACAATTGGGCAAATGTGTGATAACACAGGAGTCAATCATGGGTCTTAGACATGTTCAAGGCAACTCAGTTCACCACGGACCAGGTAGGAATTGGAAAAAAGTAATATGTGCAACAGTCTGCCCCCAAAAGGTAGAAAACATAATGCATGAACAAAATAGGGTTTTGAACAATATGGTTGCGCCATCATGTCAGAAAGCCAATGGAAGAAAATCAGCAATATATGAACGGTGCAGAGCAAATGCAGAGAAGAGACATCGATTCACACAACTCCATTCAAATAAACAGTGGGGATGTGCCAGTTCTGAGATGTTTCAGTCCTAGATGCCCCAGATCCTAAATAGACAGATAATCAATTGTAGGCACGCATTAAGCATGGTCTGCATTAACAATTTCAGATATTTAAATAATAATGACAACAATCCTTGGCAATGATATTGCATTTGGAATATCCCCAGTGCTGGCACCAGGCTGTTTTGTGGCCCAGGCAAAGCTATTTTGCATCCTAGGTAAAGTTAAATACTTGCACATCCACCCAAAATATATATATGCTAAATTCGATTTTCAAAAACAGATGTCTTGTAGAAATGATAAAATTCTTCAAAATATAAAATAAAAGTAAAATATTATCAGGAATGTATATATTTTTAAAAGAAACTGCATAAAACTTTGCCCCTCAAAGGTCAGGACTGCACCCCTCTGAGATCTGTGCCCTAGACGGCTGCCTAGTTGCCATCAAAACCCAACCCACAGGTCATTTCCGGTAAACTGTAGAGCAATCCTGTAAAATGGCACAATATCATTATCCCTAATAATGCTAGTATTACCCCTGGAGAGCAGAGGCTAAGGTGAGAGAAGTGGGTTCACCAGTTAGTGTGCACAAAAATGATGCAGGACAGAGGACAGTGAAATGAAGAGCACAGTGTCACCAGGCCATGGGCATGTTTTGCCACACAATACTAAAGATGAACTCAATTTTTTAGCATTGACCCTGTGCTCACCAGAATGTCTGTACTGCTCTTAGCCATTATATGAGATCAGGAGTAGCCATCATGGTGCCCTGCAGAGGTTGTTGGACTCCAACTCCCATCAGCCCTAGCCAACACGGCCAACGGTCAGGGATGATGGGAGTTGTAGTCCTGCGGCATCGAGAGGGCAACACAATGACTACCCCTCCACTAGATCATCTTTTGTACAGCAGCCAGAATCAGACGTAATGGCAAACACTCATTTGTGATGACATGAATGACCATGTCATGTAACACCCTTGTCCTTAGTGCACAGGAGGAAACTGGGTTTCCACTTTCATTTTTGAACTTACTACAGTTCCATGTTACACATGTGCACATGGAACTGTGGTTTGTTTTAACTGTGGTTACTTAACTGTGTTCTGACCTCAACCCACATTGGGCTCGGTGTTCATCCAGCCAGATAAGCTTATATCCATGCCACGCTTTCGTGTAAACCACCCTTGAACTTGAACACAGCTTGAACAGCAAATGTAAATGCAAGTGATAAAAATACTTAGCTGTAGAAGTATAGATGGAGGGTTAAATCTGAATGAGATAGAGACTCTATGGATAAGATGAAAAGACAATACTAGACTAGGACCTCCAGGCCAAGTCAAAGAGGAAGAGAATAGAGCCAGAGTCGGGGTGTGTGTGTCTTATTCTGAGAAAAACTGGCCTAAACAGAATTAGTTATCTTATGTAGGAACAACCAATCAACGCATGCTAATAGATATTCAGGCTTGATAAATTGTGAACAGATTAACCCAGAGAAAATTAAAACAGTTGTAAATACAGGGACCAGGGGGAAATAGAACAAATAGCACAATGTCCAAATGGGGCAGAACAAGTTATCAAACTATATAGTTTGAAATCCTCATTTGTTTAAACTAATCACAGTTAAAACATACCACAGTTTCCCGAGTTTGGACATAACAAGGAACTGTGGCAGATTCAAAGTGAAAGCAGAATCTCATGTGTACAAAGGAGGGCGTGCAAGTTAGCCGAAGGGTTGTGCAGACTTCCTCTCATAATGACGAACCCATGATCCAGCCTTTACCTAATACAGTTCTTTAGAATAAACATTGCAAGTCTTCAATGGAAGCTTCTCCACAAAGCATTTGAATATTATTGAATATCTGAAAGTTAATGGGAAGGATAGCGGAGGTCAAACTTTTGCCTCCAATGTGTAAGCAGAACGGAACTTGAATAAGCCTTGGGAACCACTCATGCAACAGCTGAATGCAATTCCTTCTCAGCATGCAAACCAGACACTCCCCTGTTCATTGTCTGATTCTGCAGTTCATAACCAAATAATTAAATAACAAATGGCAGAGCAAAGCATGCCTCTTCCTCCATTTATCAGCCTTTTTTTTTTTTTTTGCAGGAGGAGGGGTGAAAGACCAATAAAAACTGAACAAAAATATAGCAGTTATATTCTTAGATTTTGCAGCCTTAACACTGGAAACACAAGACAACCATGCTTGCTCTGATTTTTACTACATTAGAAAGATGTATGTATCAACATGGCTGAACTCAGCTCCACCAAGCTGCGTAATGTTTGGTAGTGATATCAAAAACACGTAAGATGGACTTACACAATGCTCTGGAAGCCCAGGACAACCTCTAAGCCAAGTGTGGGGAACTTGTGGCTCCCTGACGCTTTTTAACCCCAGCTCCCACCAACCTCAGATGGCGTGGCCAATGGTGAAGCATGATGGGAGTTGTAGTCCAACAACGTCAGCATCCCTGACTCCAAAGAAACCATGCCTCAAAGTAACACAACTCAACATCTGAAGGTCTGTTTGCCTGCTCTTTCTGAACTGCTTTGCTGGAAAGGGTGGAAAGATGTGACAATGGCAGAAGACAATGGACTGAATTTGGCAGATCTGTAACACTACCCAGGAAAGAAATCAAGGAGAAGCCCATTCCACTTAGAATTTGCAAATTGGGATTTGCACCCACAAGGCTTTCTCATGGTGTGGAATGAAATGCCTATGTTACATCAGCTTCTGGTGGACTCCAAAAATTACCTCCAGTGTATTAAGACTTGTATCTAAAGGGAGAAAAGGGAATCCAGGGAGGCTAAGAAAAGAGATGGAGGCAGCAGAGGGAACTAAGGAAAGGGTGAGTAAAGGAACCTAAGAAGCTGAGGTAGCATCGGTCCCTCTAGCTCAGTATTATCTGCATCAAGGATGGAGAACCTATGGCCTTCACAATGCTGTGGGAAGACAGTTCTCATCACTCAAGACCGTTAGGCGATTCTGGTTGGGGCTGAGGTGTGTTGAAGTCCTAGTAACGTAACCTAAGGTTTAGTAGTATTTGGCATGTGCGTTGAAGTCCAGCAACGTCTGGAGGGCTGCAGGTTCCTATCCCTGTTCTATGACAACCACCAGCAGCTGGTCTAGAATTTCAGACATTGTGCCTTTCAGTATCTGCTAAACTAGACTCTAGTATTCCTCAAGTGAGTAAGAGGAAGGATAATTAATAAATCATATATCCTATCCTTCCTTCCAAACCTATCCCATCATGGGCTAGACTGCTCTCTTTCAAAATTTCCAAATTCCTCAATGGCAGTTGATGTTCTACAACAGAATCCAGTTTTCTTCCAGGTTTGCTCACCTCAAGTGCCACCATGATTCTGAAGGTAAGGAAAGGAAGCATTGTCCTGCAGTTCATAATGCAATCTGGGTTGGTTGGGTGGGAGAGAGAGATGAAACCGGCCAGTTCATCACCTCCTTCTCTGCGCTAGAAGTTGCAGGCTGGAGGAGAAGGAGACGAGGGGATTCCTTCTCTCCCAGAGAATCTTATGCCTTCACGTGCAACACAGCAAGGGAAATCTTTTACTTGGGAGCTGCCCTAGCAGTAGGGAGTGAGGCCAGATTGCCTGTGTGTGTTGTGCTACACCTTGCTTCCCCTGTGAGTGCAATAATCTGGGGTGTGGGAGCACCTTCTGGGCTTCACATCACCCCTCCCCATTTAATGAATGAATGAATTGATATCCCACCTTTCGTCCAAGGAGCTCAAGGTGGTGTAAAGAGTTCTCCTTTCCCCCATTTATCCTCACAACAACCCTGTAAGGTAGGTTAGCCTAAGTGTGAGTGACTGGCTTCATGGATGAGTGGGTATTTGAACCCTGGTCTCCCATGGTTCGGATGCATGGTTCATAGCTACCAGGAGCTGTGTGTCCGGTATTGTTGGCCCAATTTTATGGAACTCCCTTCCACCTGAGATTGGACAGGTTCCCTCCCTGTTGAACTTCTGGCATCTACTGATTTTTTAATTATTATTATTCCAGCAAACACTTTTAAATGAAGTCTGGTTTTGCAATTCTAACTTTTCCTCTTCTGTATTGCATTTCTTGCACACTGGATAGAGACAGCTGTAGTTCAGCAGTGTGCACAAATTGTTTTTAAAAAAAGAAGCAAAGAAAGATACAGTGGTACCTTGGGTTAAGTACTTAATTCGTTCTGGAGGTCCATACTTAACCTGAAACTGTTCTTAACCTGAAGCACCACTTTAGCTAATGGGGCCTCCTGCCGCTGCTGCGCCGGTGGAGCACGATTTCTGTTCTCATCCTAAAGCAAAGCTCTTAACCTAAAGCACTATTTCTGTGTTAGTGGAGTCTGTAACCTGAAGCGTATGTAACCCGAGGTACCACTATACTGTGACAAAGGTAACACTCCATTGCTCCACCCACTTTCTGCCCATGGCTCCGCCCACCACAGCATGTGGCCTCAGGCGGTTGTCCAAAATGAAATGTGGCTGTAAAAAAAAGCTTCCTCACCCCTACTTTATAATATATATTAGACATTTATGCTGAAAATTGAATTTGCATGTTCCATGCTAGACAACGCCCTCCCACTTCCATCCCTTCTCCACTTTTGGGTTTGATAAACTACTGTAGTAAAAATGGCTATTCAAAAATTAAAATAAAGGAGGAGATAGATATCGCAGGCAAGAACGGCATGCAGTATATAGAAAAAGATTTGGTTGTTATTCAGATGCATGTACCTAAGTTTTCTGGTGACGCTTGATCCAAAGAAAGCCTCCCTACTAAACATGACATTACTGCAAAGTGAAAAAGATGTCATTGTGAGTGGTTAATGTTCACTTATGAGAATCTACGTGGAGTTAATTAAATGAGTATGGAAACAGGATTACTGGAGCGTCTGGTCCTTCAGCCCTGACCCAGTTTCTCTTCTCAGGAAGGAAGGCTAAAAATAATCACATTTTTACACTTACACCGTTGCTTGCTATATTGCTATCCTCCTTTCGCAACCCACACCTCATTGAACAAAGGAACACAGATTACATACACAAAATACTGGGAAGAGATGCAACATTAAGAATAACAGGCGTTGTGACATTGGGTTGTGTTCAGCAGAGACCTCCCATTACCTCAAAGACTTCTGTTTGCATGAGGAACCTCCCCTACTTCTCCTTTCTCCATGTGCCCCAGCTCTGTCCTGGGGGGGTCAACACAACCCTCTGGAGCAGATTTTGGGGAGCAAGGGGAGAGCAGACTGAAGGGAGGGTTCACTGCCCAAGCAGAAGAGGTTTTGTCATGGTGTGCTTTTGGAGCAACTAGCTACCTCCTGAGATATTTGAAATAACAAGCCATAGCAGTGGTTCTGAACCATGATCTCTCTCTTTCATCATCAGCACGGAAACATCATAACAGAGCACAGAAAGACAGGGTGAGCCTGCCCAATAGCCCTGAGCTGGATCACACGATCCTTCTGGAATATGATCTCATAGAATCATAGAATTGTAGAGTTGGAAGAGACCATGAAATTCATCCTGTCCAACCCCCTGCAATGCCGGAATATGCAGCTGTCCCATATGGCGATGATTACTGACATGCGGACAGCTCCGTTGGTTAGAGCATGGTGCTGATAACGCCAAGGTTGTAGGATCAATCCCCATACTGACTCCCTTCGAACTCTACAATTCTATGATTTGAGATACCTTCCCAGCTGAGAACTGGCTATGTGACTGCGCCAAGATGTATCCCAGTCACAGATCATCATGTTCTCATTCAAAACACTTTCTCATGCCATGACATAGCTGGTTGCTGCTTGGAGACTTGGGTTGGACCCAAAGAATTTCTTGCTCCTGTGGAAATAATCGTTCTACAGCAGATGGATTCTTTCTATTGCTGCAAGGACACCTTTGGACCTAACCACATGCTGTTGATGCAATAAATGGCTTGTTCGGCTTGTTTTCTAAGAGTAATAACCTATTATTTAACATTCTGCCAATACATCTTACACGAACTAAAGCAGATCATTGCAAATTGTCTCAGGTCCCATTTGAAAACAGGTTCATGTCAGACACCAAAAAATGAATGAAAAACAGCACACATGGGGCTGGTTTTTGTACCCAATGTGGGAATGGATGGATATGCAGTCATGGTGCCATAGCATTTAGGGCTGCTTACCACATAGCTCACCCTCACCTTGACCAGAAACGTGCACAGATGACATGAAAATTCCACATCTCATAAGGGCTAGTCCATTTGGTAAGCACTCTCATGCATTACAGCTGCTATGCTGTATCGTGATCTAAGAATCAGTCCTTGATGCTGCTTATGAAAGTGGCCATAGAGTTAAATATATCTGGAAAGAATTTCAGCAGGTCTAGAACTGAGGTGCTAGTTTGCTATGTCTGGGGAGAATTTAAATGAGCGATTCCACCCAGAATCTGAAATGGTATTTTGCCCAGGAAGGTTGGAAGACAAATGTGGTACTATTGATACAAAGAAGTGGGAGCTGTAACAGAATATTGCAGTATGGAGTGCTTCTGTTCAGGGTTCTCCATTCTGTCCCCTGTGATGTGGTTTCCTATTACTCCACCCCAACAATATCACCTGGCCACTGAGCTTGCTCCATCCTGACTGGGCAGCTTTTCGGAAGGTCCTCACCTCACTATCCTGCTGAGACTTCTCACACCCCCCCCTCAATATTCACATTTACTCAAGGTTCCTCTAAGCCTTCGTTCTCATGCACGAATGGTGCAGTTTTGCCAGCACTCGGAGAACTGAGATTGCAATTGGCGGCTTTGATTTGTTCTCATTTGCTTATTAATTTTTCCCACTATGAACATGACAAACAATGATAAATCAATTACGCTGTTGTTCTTTTTGAGAATTATTAGTATGCACCAATTCATTAAAGCCAGCGCATGTAGCAAATTAAGACCATTCTGCTATCAGATCAAAGGTACTGGTGTCCCTTTTGCTTAAAATAATTACTGCAGCAACAGGTCAAATGCTAATCCACGATTATGCTACCCAGACAGTCCATTTTCTGTCATCTGGACAAACAAACAGACTTAGACTACTCAAAACTACTTAGCCCATTACAAACCAGTTATAAGTCACAATAGCGGGGCTGGATTTGCGTTCCTCCATTTAGACATACAACAAATGAATGCACGGCCATAGGAAGCTGAAGATATTGATTACATACCTGGTCCCATCCACTGGCTCTTTCCTTTTGGAGAATTGAAAGCAATGGGAGAAAAGCAAGGAGAAAGGAGGTAGCTGTTAAATTTAGCAGGAAATGCCAAGCATTAGCTTCAAGCCATGCAAAGGCATTTCTAAGTGCTTTTGGTCCTGCCACCTGACCCATAAGAAGCCTACATGTGCTTCTCTGGGGACATATTGGTAATAATAATAATAATAATAATAAATTTTATTTATATCCCGCCCTCCCCAGCCGAAGCCGGGCTCAGGGCGGCTAACAACATTAAAAGAGTGTGACATTATAAACATTATAAAAATGAATTAAAATCAAAATTGATGGCAACCATAAACTAAAGCTTTGTAAAGATTGCCAGAGGAGGGGGTCAGGCTGCGCCCTGACCAAATGCCAGGTGGAACAGCTCTGTCTTGCAGGCCCTGCGGAAAGATGTCAAGTCCTGCAGGGCCCTTGTCTCTTGTGACAGAGCGTTCCACCAGGTTGGAGCCGCAGCCGAAAAAGCCCTGGCTCTAGTTGAGGCCAGCCTAACCTCTCTGAGGCCTGGGACCCTCAAGGTGTTTTTATTTGAAGATCGTAAGTTCCTCTGTGGGGCATACCAGGAGAGGCGGTCCCGTAGGTACGAGGGCCCTAGGCCGTATAGGGCTTTGAAGGTTAAAACCAGCACCTTAAACCTGATCCTGTACTCCACCGGGAGCCAGTGCAGCTGGTATAGCACCGGATGAATGTGATCTCTAAGCGAGGACCCCGTAAGGAGTCTCGCTGCGGCATTCTGCACCCGCTGGAGTTTCTGGGTCAGTCTCAAGGGCAGCCCCACGTAGAGCGAGTTACAATAATCCAGTCTGGAGGTGACCGTCGCGTGGATCACAGTGGCTAGGTCAGGGCGAGAGAGGTAAGGAGCCAACTGCTTAGCTTGGCGGAGATGAAAAAATGCCGCCTTTGTTGTAGCTGCAATCTGCGCCTCCATGGAGAGGGAGGTATCAAAGATTACACCCAAACTCTTAACGGACGGTGCTGGCACTAATTGCACCCCCGCAAGAGATGGGAGTTGCCCCCTCAGTCCCATGTCGTCCCGTCCCAGCCAGAGGACCTCTGTCTTCGAAGGATTTAACTTCAGCCGGCTCCCACGTAACCATCCAGCCACAGCCTCCAAGCATCTGATCAGTGTGTCTGGGGCCGAGTCCGGGTGGCCGTCCATCAACAAATAGAGTTGGGTGTCATCAGCATACTGATGGCAGCCCAGCCCAAAACTCCGGACAAGCTGGGCGAGGGGGCGCATAAAGATGTTAAAAAGCATCGGGGAGAGTATTGCACCCTGAGGCACACCACACACCAAAGAGTGGCGGGATGACAATTCCCCCCCAAGCGCCACCCTCTGTCCCCGACCAGAGAGAAACGAGCGCAGCCATTGAAGGACTGTGCCCTGGATCCCCACGTCGGCAAGGCGGTGGTCCAGAAGTTCGTGATCGACCATGTCGAAGGCTGCTGACAGGTCTAGAAGAATCAGCAGCCCCGACCCGCCTCGATCCAGCTGCCTGCGGAAATCATCTGTTAGGGCGACCAGAGCCGTCTCGGTCCCATGACCAGCGCGGAAGCCGGACTGGAATGGATCCAGAACTGATGTTTCATCCAGAAACCTACCAAGCTGTTCAGCAACCGATAACATTTCTTTATCATGGGGATGTGGAACCTCGTTCCTCTCTAGGTGATGTTGGACTCCAACTCCCATCAGCCCAAGCCAACATGCCCGATGACCAGGGATTATGGGAATTGTAGTTCAACCAAAGTCAGATGTTTCCTCACACGTGCTCACACACCACATATTTCTCCACCCTCCTTCCTGGCGAACACAGTCACTTCTAGTCATGATCGCAGATGACAGTTCAAGGAGCCATTGCAGTCAGGCAAAAGCAGTCCGCAGGGGTGTGGCCTGGGGAAGGGGCATGGCCTGGGAAGATTCCCAAGGGCCAGATAGGCCTGGAAGGGCCAGGAAGTTCCCCGCCCCAGTATGCATACATCACAGGGTACACAATCTTCTCTGCCTGCTCTCAACAAAGCTGCCCCTTTCGTAACGCTCTGGTCTCCTGTTCCATAACCACAAAACAGGCCGTGCTGATTGATCTGGGAGTATGTCTCAAAGCAGAAGACTTACCTGAAATATGGGAATGACACAATTGATTCATAAAACCTCCAAGTGGCAACGAGGTCCAGCCTATTGGGATTAGTAGCATAGTACCTCCAGGCAGCCTAAAGAGACACAAGAGGAGCAACATGGTTAGGAGAAGAAGGGGAACAACCGGAGGCGCATGTTGTGCCTCTGAGCAAATGCAACGGGTGAATGAATGCTTTTGCACCTAGGAGCTGGACGATGAGACAAGATGTAAGAGGTGATTTGGGTGCAGGAAATGGGTAGGGAAGGAAGATGCAAACGGTTCCTTTCCCTGCCTCCTAAGGCTTGTCAGAATGGCCCCGACCCCGACCCAGTCCAGCAGTCCAAGGTTTTTGGGATGTTTGGGGTCACTAATAATAATAATAATAATACATTTTATTTATACCCCACCCTCCCCAGCCAGAGCCAGGCTCAGGGCAGCTAACACCAATAAAATCACAGTAAAAACATAATGGGGGTGAGGGGGGAAACCAATTTAAAATACAGGTCAAAATGCAATTTAAAATGCAGCCTCATTTTAAAAGTAGCCAATAAATCGAGACCATAAGGGGAGGGAAACATAAAGGTCAGACTGAGTCCAAACCAAAGGCCAGACGGAACAGCTCTGTCTTGCAGGCCCTGCGGAAAGATGTCAAGTCCCGCAGGCCTATAGTCTCTAGTGACAGAGCATTCCACCAAGTCGGGGCCAGTGCTGAAAAGGCCCTGGCCCTAGTTGAGACCCATCTAACCACCTTGCGACTTGGGACCTCCAAAATGTTGTTATTTGTGGATCTTAAGGTCCTCCGCGGGGCATACCAGGAGAGGCGGTCCCGTAGGTACGTGGGTCCTAGGCCACACGTAGGACAGAGGCACAGGGATCTGTCCAACTCTGTGGACCACAACGTATTATCATTCCATGACATTCTGGTAAGGACATAGGAATATAGGGATCTCTCCCTTGACCCATTTAGCTTACACTGGTTGGCAGAGGCTCTCTAGGGTTTCAGACAGGCCTCATGCCACTGAACCCAAGAACCTGTGCATGCTAAGAAGGTGCTCTACCACTGCAATCCTGCCCTTCCCACAAAAAAACCCAACCCATGACCACTAGGTTCCAAGAGGGGCACTGGTGAGCTTTGTCCCTGCCCCCTCCACCCCAAAAAATGCAAAAGAAGGAAGGCAACTCCTACCCCACTTTTGCCCTCCAAATACCCCCTTCCCCAAATTTGCCCAAAGGTTCTCATTGGAGAACTTTCAGTCCAGACAGTGACCTTTTCTTCTTGTTAAAGCTGGAAGGGTTTCATAAAGAAATATGTGAAAGGCCAACCCCTCCTCTGTGGCTTCTCGTCCACGAGACCTGGAAGAGGGCAGCTTTCAAAGAGCTGCAAACTGTGTGTGTTTCAAAAAGAGTACGATGAATCCCAACCTGTATGAGTTCCGCTGCAGGCTTTCTTCTTTTCTCAAAATGTTTCTGGCGGTGTTGCTCCTGCACTTTCAGAGCGAGTCCTGAACCCAAAATGCCCTGAAAGCAAAGTTGGGCAAATCATCATCATCGTCATCATCCTGTTGAAAATGGAAATGTCAGACCAAGGGCAAAACGGGAGACAGCTTCTCCCTGGGGCTCAAAAATGGTGGTGGAACCAAGATTGTCCTGGGCAGTGAGAGGTGATGGAGTTAAGGGCAGTGTCTCAAAGCTTAAGCCTTTGTAATAACAACAGCAGCAGCAGCAGCAGCAACATTTTTTTATTTATACCCCGCCCTCCCCAGCCAAGGCCGGGCTCAGGGCGGCTAACAAGCAATAATAAAAATAAGTTGAATGAATACAACTTAAAAACAAAATTAAAATACAACATTAAAATACTGAAACATTAAAATATTAAAATGTAGCCTCATGGCAGGAGGAGAAAGGAAAAGAAAAAAGAAAGAGGGGGAGGGAATCAAATTGATTCCAAGCCAAAGGCCAGGTGGAACAACTCTGTCTTACAGGCCCTGCGGAAAGAAATCAGATCCTGCAGGGCCCTGGTCTCATGAGGCAGAGCGTTCCACCAGGCCGGAGCCAGAGTTGAGAAGCCCTGGCTCTGGTTGAAGCTAATCTGACTTCCTTAGGGCCCATGACCTCTAGGGTGTTGCTATTTATGGATCTGCCCCCTCCACCCCAAAAAATGCAAAAGACCTGTTGAGGTGCTCCTCCCTAGTGGTGGCTGGTGTGTGGGGCAGAAGGCAGAGGAGCCCCCATTGGTGGAACTAGAGCCTCTTCTGAGGAAGGGAGAGGATGAGGTGGATATCTGCATTGGGTGGTGTGTGTTTTTTGTGGGATGGGGGCTTTGATTGGAACACTTGAAATACCTTGCCCCCTTTAAGGGTCACCAGGAGTGACGTCACCCCCCCCCCATTCCCAACCTGTTCACCCATGCCTTCTCTCACGAGG
The DNA here is from genome assembly GCF_951804945.1 of Podarcis cretensis. NCBI lineage: Eukaryota > Metazoa > Chordata > Lepidosauria > Squamata > Lacertidae > Podarcis > Podarcis cretensis. The sequence continues at coordinate 83,012,341 of NC_137176.1, forward strand.
CCACTGGCAGAACTTACAGCTGGAAGAGCAAAGAAGGAAACTCCAACGAGAGAGAATGTTGCTGCTATGAGGCGTCCCTCCCATGTTTTGGGCGTCTTGTCGCCATAGCCGATGGTTGCTAGTGTAATCTGTGGGGAGAAGGTTTGGGACAGTCTGTAAGAAAGACAAATGGGCAAGGACAATGATTTCTTGCACTTTCCAACTCCATAATGCCACTCCTCAATCCCATACACACTCTGTGTTTAAGGCCATATCATTTAAACAGGCATGGCTCTTTCTCCCCGCCCCGCCCCCAGCAAAGAATCCTGGGAACTGTGGTTTGTTAAGATGCCAAGAGTTGTTCCGAGACCCCTGTTTCCCCTCTACAGTTCTCAGAGTCCCCTGTGATGAAAGATTGAATGTTAAGCCACTCTAGGAACTGTGACTCTGGAAGGGGTCTCCTAACAAACCTCAGAACCCTTTGTGAGGAGCTCATCCTACACTTGAGTAGGACCCTGGCAGAGACACATGCCCGACTGGCATGTTCTCTCCCTCCTGGTCAATCGTTCAGGAGCTTCAAAAGCTTTCCTCAGCCCGAACATCACAGTGACTGATGCCAACAGACATCGGCACACTTAGGGATCGACAGAGTCTTTGCAGCTTGCGTGATAGACCTCAGCAACTCAGCATTTTGGCTAATCTACTTTATTTACAGATAAACACACACGGAGCACTGCAACATGGCTCCCTCTCTCTCTAGCATCAGACAGCAAAGAGAAAAAGAACAAAGGACAATAGTCCCACTTCATGGAACACAGTAACACAAACATCCTGTTTCCGTCACTTCCCACTCTGTGGAGTCAAAACATACACCGTCATGTGAAAGACAGCAATCCCATGACTGCAATCACGGAGCAGGAATTCTAACACCCTTAACTACAGTTCCCAGAATCTTTGGGAGAATCTTCAACTATTTAAAGTGGTATGATGCTGCTTTAAATGTTGTGCAGACGGGGCCTCCATGGCTGCATCTTTTCAAGTTGGACTTCGCTTTACTTGACAGCCTCGACCATTTCCCCCAAGCGTGTGCAATAACATTTTCAATTAACTCGGAAGCTGTTGCAGGAAACACTTTTTGGTTCTTTTAAGGTACAGGTGGGCAACCTGTGGCCACAAGTAGCCCCTAGCTAACCCCCAATCTCATTTTATGTATCTCCCCATCTCTGGTTTTCATTCCACCCAATACCAGCATGTGGCCCCTGACAGGTTACTCCAAGGGGATCTGGCCCTCAGCAAGTTAGAGGTTTCCCAGCCCTGTTTGAAGAGGCTGCAATTGGAAGCCGCAAGCTTCCATCATCCTCCCTTCCTTTTCACAATGCAACCCAAGCTGAATAACAGCTAGCATTAAAATGCTAAAGGACCCCAGAACATTCAGACGAACCACCCCAAAGCGACCTCAGTCAGCATAACCCCTGTGGATACTGACCAGTCCCCACCAAAGGGCATCGGCATAGGTTTCAAACTCCCTTTTTTCCTTCCCTTCCTCGTTTTTTTCAGGCACATCTTTCTCCACCAGGTAAACCAGGAATGAGGAGAGGATAAGGGTCAGGAACCCGATGTACCAGGCAGTGATGAGTTCCTAAGAGGGAAATGCACTGCTGTAAGACAGAAAGCAAAGTTCCTGACTGGGCCAGGTCTTGGCCTCACACCCTGACTTTCCTAGTTCAGGAGACCCAATAGTTATTGCTCACCAGGGCGAGATGGTTTGAGCATATAATAGGGTTGCCATACAGCCGGAATTTCCTGGACATATCCAGATTACTGCAGCCACAAGCAGTTTATGGGCAGAAATCGGTGAAATGTCAGGGAAAATCTGGACATATGGCAGCCCATGTACGCAGTGTCGTTTTTGCCAATTTTCCTCAGAAATAGCTCCAAAAAACATCAATTTTTGCAGGAAAAAAAACACAATTTTTCTGTCCAGATTTTCACTTTTTGAAATATGGCAGTCCTAGCATATAACACCAATTATGGCCTGTGTCAGGGTGATATGTGGGTGGTTGCCGAGATAACAGCCCAGGATTCTAGTGTGTCTTTACAAGATTTATTAAGACCAAAACTATGTACAGTACGGAGCTCTTGAAAGCATGTCTGCCTCAGTCGCTATCAGTTGCCGGAAGTGGCTCACGCCTGTTCCCCCTCCAGCAGAGAAACTACCTGAGACACCCCATCCCTTTTCCTCCTCTCCTTATGTGAAAACCTAAGCACCGGAGGCTGCTCCTTTCTCTCTACTATAGCAGCCTTTTCCCTCCCTCTCATTTTCCATGTTTCCATGTTTCCTGATAGTCCCTCCTCCTCTCCCTCTGACGTAGTGCAGCTGCTCATCAAAGGAGGCGGCTCTCAAAGGATTCCGGTGTCTCCCCCCTTCTCTGCCAACTGGTCCCTGACAGTCTGGCTGCCAATTAGTTTCTGGGCCCAATTCAAAGTGCTGGTTTTGACCGAAACAGCCTTTAATGCCTCAGGACCGCAATACTTCAAAGACCACCCCTCCCCATATAAACTGACCCAGACCCTGCCTTCATAGTCTGAGGCCCTTCTTGTTCCAGCCCCACAGTGCTTTCTTACTTTGCTGTGTGCACAAATGGCGGAGCCCAGGAGCTTCCAGGTGCCTCCTCTTCTGTCCATCCGCAACATTCGCAGAATCTGAAGGAAACGGAGGCTTCTCAGCGACGTGGCCAGGACGTTGCCCTGGTTGCCAACAGCCACTACCGGCACAGAGGCGATCAGTACAAAGATATCTGTGGAGCAAAAAATTAAAGTAAGATCTTGCTCAGATAAGGAAGAAAACCTGCCTTGTCTCCTAAAAAAGAGAGATGGGAGGGTTTGAGCAATTTACAAGAACCTCAAGTAGAGACAGGTACAAGAATTGGTAGATATTGAAAGCCTTGGGAGTGAGGAATTGCCTTTTGTGGTTTGTTTGACCCAGTCTCCAACCCTGCTGGACCCTTCAAAGCAATAGAGACCACAAAGGAAAGCAATGGAAAGCCTTGTGGTTAAAAAAAAAAAAAGGCAAAGGACCCCTGGATAGTTAAGTCCAGTCAAAGGCGACTATGGGGTTGCAGTGCTCATCTCGCTTTCGGGCCGAGGGAGAGGGCATTTGTCCATAGACAGCTTTCCAGGTCATGTGGCCTAAACTGCTAAACCGCTTCTGGTGCAATGGGACACCGTGATGGAAACCAGAGCACGTGCAAATGCCATTTACCTTCCTACCACAGTGGTACCTATTTATCTACTTGCACTGGAGTGCTTTCGAACTGCTAGGTTGGCAGGAGCTTGGACAGAACAATGGGAGCTCATCCCGTCACCAGGATTCAAACTGCTGACCTTCTGATCAGCAGACCCAAGAGGCTCAATGGTTTAGATCACACCACCACCTGCATCCCCTGGAAAGGATTGTACTTACCCAACATACACAAAGGTTTCCGGGCAAACTTTAACCTCCCTCGCCATCCTTTGTACCGACAGCAGCAGCCGGCAGCCCAGATCCTTAAGGCAAACTCTGCTCCAAAGATGAAAATGGCAAAGGTTTCCTACACAGAATGGGAAACAAGTAACAAAACAACGTATATTACCAAATACACACAAAAAGTCATAGCTTCTGAAAGAAATCATTGGAAGGAGAAATTTGCTGAGAGCAAGTAAGGTCAGGTAGGGATGGGGGAACCTTGGGCTGGGGGGGGCAAAAGTGTCCCCCTATCTGGCCCGTAGGACTTTCTCCAGGCTATACAACATCCCAAGTCACAACACTCATGACCCCTGCTTTGCACCCTCTAGAACAGCCTTTCTCAACCTGTGGGTCCCCAGATGTTGTTGAACTACAAATCCCATCACTCCTAGCTAGCAAGGCCAGAGCTCAGGGATGATGGGAGTTGTAGTCCAACAACATCTGGGGACCCACATGTTGAGAACCGTTGCTCTAGAATGATGGTTCTCAAACTTTTATTCTCTGGGCCACACTTTCAGAATAAAAATTTGTTCACGCCACACTGAATTTTTTTATTGGAAAACAAAAAGAAACAACTCCTAGCAGTGCTTGATTTATGACATGGAACACGGCTACCTCATAATATGGTTGTGGGACATCCAGCAAGTATAAAACAACGCAGCTACATAAGAACATTAATCGTTCCCAAAATATAATTATAAATGAGCCTCTTACATGTGTACTTTAAGTATGCATACAGACTCCGTGAGAGGTGTGAGTTCACTTTTGCCATGTAATCTCATTTATATTAGGTCCATTTTGGGAGAAACTCCCATCTCCTCATCAACACAAAGAAACCTTTCTTTTTTCTGATCTTTCATGATGGTGAGAGTTGAAAATCCCTGTTCCCAACAATATGTCGGGGAGAACTGCAGAGGAATGGTCAATGCACTTGAAGAGAGGTGTGAACACTGCTTTTGATTGGTTGATCAATCAATAGATAGATGGTAGAGATAAATGATGATGATGATGATGATGATAGATAGATAGATAGATAGATGATAGATAGATGATAGATAGATAGATAGATAGATAGATAGATAGATAGATAGATAGATAGATAACAGATACACTGAAATGATTAAATGTTTCTATTATTGCCCTTGAATCTTCCTGCCATCCTCTCTTTCCTTGGAGGTCTTTAAGCAGAGGTTAGATGGCCATCTGTCATGGAAGCTTTAGCTGAGTTTCCTGCACTGCAGGGGGTTGGACTCCATGACCCTTGAGGTCCCTTCCAACTTTACAGTTCTGTGATTTTCCTACCTCAACTGTGTGGTGTGCCACACATTTGAGAACCCATCAAACCTGTTTATGTTGCCTATGTCATTTTATTCATTCATTCATTCCCCACCTATTTCGCTGATGGGACTCAAGGCACCGGCTTGTTAACCTATAAGGTGCCACCCAGGAGAGGCTTGCAGAGCTGGGAGACATTGTTCACTCGACTTCCCAACAGGGATGTTGCTGCCTGTAACTGAGAGGAGGAAAGGCAAGGCAGCAGAAAGGTTGGCATGATGTTGGAACCATCAGGTTGGCTTCAATGCTGGAACGACATTGTCCTTCCCACTGCCTTGCCCCTCCTTCTCTATCTCTATGTTCCTGACAGCCATGCCCACATTGGGAAGCCAGGTGAACAATGATGGCCACCCTCCAGTGGCTGCTGGCACCATCTGCACCGATAGTAGAATAAGTCAGTATCCTCTTCCTTTCCACCATCCCAGGTAAACACCTGAACTTACCAACAGCAGAAGCCAGTTTCCAGAAACAGTTTCGTATTCCTTGAATGTTGTCAGAACAGCTAATATCAAGCAGCCCAGGACTATCAGAAACCTAGAAGAGATATAGATTTAAAAAAAAAAGGGAAATGGAACGTTAGGAGATGTTCATTCAGTGTGTAGTCCTTTAGAAGGCTCTTGTTCCAAGAATGTAGGGTGCCTTCAATTTGGGATGCAGAGGCAATTAAAGGGATTGGCCTGTCTGCAAAACAAGCGGGCATTCACTGCCCAAGAGATTCCCAGTGTGGTGTAGTGGTTAAGAGCGGTAGTCTCATAATCTGGGGAACCAGGTTCAAGTCTCCGCTCCTCCACATGCAGCTCCTGGGTGACCTTGGGCCAGTCACACTTCTTTGAAGTCTCTCAGCCCCACTCACCTCACAGAGTGTTTGTTGTGGGGGAGAAAGGGAAAGGAAAATGTTAGCCGCTTTGAGACTCCTTAAAGGGAGTGAAAGGCGGGATATCAAATCCAAACTCCTCCTCCTCTTCTTCTTCTTCTTCTTCTTCTTCTTCTTCTTCTTCTTCTTCTTCCCACAAGCCAGGCACTTAATTCTTTCTCCAAGGAAATTGGTCACTTCACAGAGGGCAGTAGCCCTGGGAACAGACTTCCCTGTTGATCTTAACACCCAGGCAGGTCAATGTGAGAGTTCGCACATGAAGATGATGTACAGATGGTACACAACACCAGTGCAGTTAGGGAAAATGTACAAAACTAGTTCGGATATATGTTGGAAGTGTAAGGAAAAGGAGGGGACATTTTATCATATGTGGTGGGATTGTAAGGTAATTAAAAAAGTTTGGGAAATGATATACAATGAATTGAAGAAAATGTTCCATTTAACATTTGTTAAAAAACCCAAAGCATTTTTGTTAGGGATTGTAGGGAAAGATCTGCCAAAAAAGCTGAAAAACATCTTCATGTATGTGACAACGGCCGCAAGAGTTTTAATAGCACAAGGATGGAAGACTGAAGAAACCCCAACTAAAGAATCATGGCAAGAAAAATTGATGGACTATGCAGAACTGGCAAAACTGACATACAAGCTATGGGACAAGGATAACTGTGACTTTAAAGATGAATGGGAACCCTTTACAAGGTATTTGAAGACACAACAAAGTGAACTGGACTCACTGGCTGGCTTTGAATAAACATTCACAAACTTTTTACTGATAATAATCAGCTAAATAGTTTGAGGATCTATACAACTGTGTAACATGCAGAAAACAGCATTTTTAGAGAAATCAAAGACTGGAACTGAGGGAAGTCGGGGGTGGGGGTGGGTGGGTTCTGTGGGGGGAGGGAGGGGAGGGAGGAAAAATGGGGGGAAATAAGGATGATATGTTTCTGGATAATATGTTTTGTTTAAATTTTGAATTTAAAAAGTTTTTAAAAAAAAAACAATGTGAGAGTTCGCACTCCTTCGGCTATAGATCTGAAATTTTGATCTATCACTATAGAATTGTGCCAGTAAAGAATACCAAGGGCATTTCAAAACATCCCTCATTATGCCATACTTTCTTCATGCATGGGCTCTAGTGGTCAGTAATAGCTGTTCGAGTTTTCACCCATAGATTTGTCTATCTATGGAAAAAGAGAGAGATGCTTGTAGGAAAGGGGAGGGGGCAAGAGAGAGAGATTTGTGAATCTTTAGACGTTCTCCTTCTCCAGTCCACACAAGGAAAAGAGGAAGTGCTCTGCTTTGTCCACAGGGAGGCAGCAAATATCTATGCACTTAATGAACAAAGTGATTTTCCAGCTCCGTCTGCCTTGGCCAAGAAAAGAAATATAAGATAAGTGGGCGGGGGGCGGGGGAGTACCAAATCCAAAGAATTACAAAGAATGTTTTTTAAAAAGTAACTTTCAGCTAAACCTGCCAATCCCCCTTTTTCTGCTGGTCAACATTTTAAATCGAGAACCATAATTGTTTTAAATCCAATTAATAAAGGTATTAAAAATATATTTCTTCTGCCACTTGCTTAGCCAATCCACCACAGAGCTTTCCCAACTAAATAAAAGCAAGAATAACGAAACTGCAAAACATTAAAAAGGAAAAAAATAGAAGAGGGAAGGAAATATTGCAAGAAAGACTATGAGGAGAATTATTAGTTAATGATGATTAAGAGTAGTAGAGTAATTAAGAAATGCAGAATAAGTGATAAAGAACAAAAATCATCAGAGGTGTTGATGGAAGTCTAAAACATTGTATAAGATAAGAAGTTATGTTATATGACTGTTGGAAATGATATGTTAAAAAAACCAATGAAAATGTATATATATAAAAAAGAGAACCATAATTGTTTTGACCTCCTTATGATCCATCTACATGTTATGACTGTTTGTTATGGAACCACAATCACCCCACCTTAATGTGGCTGATGCATGGGGGTTTTGGGGGGAAATTTGGGGGGCAACACACAAGCACATGGCCCACTCTGAAGCTCCTTGTGGTTGCTGTTGGATGAGCACAATTTATCCATCAGGAACTACTTCCAAAATAACATTACATCATCATTGCTCCTGAGGGCTGTTGTTGTTGTTGTTCATATGCCACCCTTCTTTTTCAGCAGAGGGAGTTCTGACCTCAAGAAGGATCTTCAGAGAGTTAATCTCCCCCGCCCCCAAATCCCTGAATTTTGCTAGGAGTATTGGCCCTCCCATCAAAAATTCAAGCCAAAATCTTTTGGCTCAGGATGAAAGAACCTCTGTACATCAGTCGTAACATATATAGCTGGCCATTATATGGATTGCCACTATTACTTCCAAAAGTGCTGCTAACTGATCAGGCAAAATGCAGCAATCCAGCTCTGGCTCTGTAGTTACCTGTGGGCCAATTTCTCAATTTTTCTGTCTTGGTAAAACCCAGGAATTTGACCATGTGGTCAGACTTTGAGGATGATGCAAAAAGTCAGTAGCGTTGTATTGCACTCTATGGGTGTCATGGCCCCAATTGCCAGCAGCTCAGACAAAGAGTGGGGGATTAGCGGAGCAGAGTGTGAAGACAAGCCGTGAGTCTGCAATAACCCATGACTGCAGTCCTCATCCTTAGTCACACTGGAGGAGTGTCATTTTCACTCAACAGACCCACGCCTCACAGATCCTGTTTGCTGAACCAGGAAAATATGGTGGTTGAGAAAATATGAAGAGGCCACAGAGTGCTGGGCTGCCCCTTTAAGGTTTTGCAGTCCTCAACAAGTGGGTGGAGCCAGAGTCGGGTCCAGAAAGTATGGAAGGGCTCAGTTGGGACTGAGCTTTCATTGGAACAATGTCTTTACTTGCTGAGCCCTGTCCATGGTTCTGAAAAGCCTGCCTCAAGCTGCTTTTCTTTAATAATAATAATAATAAATTTATTTATATCCCGCCCTCCCCGGCCAAAGCTGCCCTCAGAGTGGCTAACATCATACAAGTAAGACAATACATAAAAGCAAGCGATTAATAAATTAAGATACATCCCACAATTAATTCAAACAAATTAAAATTAAAACTGGACAAGTGGCAATCTTCAAGTTAAAATTGAAGGCAGTTACCAACTGTTTCCACTGATATTATAAGCACCTGTGAGCAGGCTGGGAACCTCCTTCGTGCTTGTTCTTATACAATGAGAAAATGAGTCAGACTGAACCCTGACCAAAGGCCTGGCAGAACTAATGGGAGGTAAGGTCTGAAACTCAAACACCACCTGTTGGTTTCCTGCTCATCTTTCCCTCCATCCCTAACTGCTTGCTGGACCCACATCATCTCAACCTGTCCACAGGCTCCACCTTGTGAGAACCGAGCAATGAGCATGCTTAGATTACGTACCCATCACATGCAAGCTAGAGTGCCAAATTGTTGAGCCAAGTGGCAGCATATCATTTCCAGCCTGCTCCCTAGAATCACAGACCTCTAGATTTGGAAGTGCCTTAAAGGCCCTATGCTCTGCCAATGGTTCCTTCACAGATGATCTCCACAAGTTCTGTTGATCTGAAGGAAGAGTGTGTGGGTCTCACAACAGCACTGGTGAGGTGGCTGGTGTGGCCATGTGGAGTCTGCCCTCCCACCCACTTCCTTCCCATAGCCTTGCCTCCTTCTCACTGCCACATGCTCTTCTCACTGACAACACCCAACTACGAGAACTTTAGAAGTTGGTGATGGTATTTCTATACCATGATTAAGAGCAAAGAAACTTCTCATACAATAACAACGATCACCAAGATTTTTTGCGCATTGTAGCTTCTCCCCACTTTACCATCAGATGGGAGCACTATGCTTTGCAGTAGTCTCTTCCCATCTTCATGTCACTTTTAATTTGTACACCACCTTTCTATGTTAAACAATGCTCAGGGCAGTTTACAACCCATTGGAATGACAAGATGCAGGGGAAAAAAGCCACACAGCCATCTGTCCTGTTCTGGTACTGCAGAGAATTCTGGGGAGCAAGGAAGGCTGGTTATATCAGTACCATGGACAGCTCTTAGCAAACAACCAGTAATATAGCCAATGGCGATTACACTGTCAATCACAAAACAGCAGAAGAAGAACACAACCCAAGAGAAAACTAAAACATATTGACTTTCAGAACTGCAAATTATCAAAACCTAAAATGATGTAGTTACCACAAATCACTTAGGGTTTTTTAAAAAACAAAAAACAAAACAAAACCCCTTGTCAGTTGGCACTATTGAGTCAAAAAAGTAGTCTGTAACTTTCTATTTGCTAGAGCATAAAAAACTACCCAATAGATAACAAACTTCTCTCCATCAGATAATTTTGAAATCATGTGAATTACCTTCTTAAAAAGAAAAAAGAAACTCTGTAAAGTATATAGGAATATAGCCCAAGGGAAATGAAGAGTGATAAAGAGAACATTACAATGCACAATGTCTTCAAACTGGTCTGATCCACAAAGACAAGAAAGTGGTCATTAGTTGGCCTGTTAAATAATTCACTGGTCAGATATGGGATAGTTTGAAATGTGAGCTGAGTAAATACATCTCTAAAAGAAATGTAGTAGATGATAGATATAGATATAGATATAGATATAGATATAGATATAGATATAGATATAGATATAGATATAGATATAGATATAGATATAGATATAGATATAGATATAGATATAGATATAGATATAGATATAGATATATAGGTATAGGTATAGGTATAGGTATAGGTATAGATATAGATATAGATGATAGATGATAGATGATAGATAGATAGAGATAGATATGAGAGAGAGAGAGAGAGATTCCCACACATTAAAAAGTTGGATTTAATTTGTATCTACCAAACTGGACCTCCTCGTATATTCAAAGTTCATTTTGGCATCTTCAGTAAAAATTACATTGCAGATCTTACGCTAAAAAATATGATGAGATAACATTTGAGCAAATTGCCTTGATGAGAGATGGAGTTTGATAAATCTCCTAGAAAAGGAGGGCTTTAACTGGGGTGACTTATTAAAAATGCCCTGCACGTGAGTGGGAACCATCAGCTTTCCTGGGTAAACAGAGGCTGTATGGCCATCTGCTAGGGATTCTTTAGCTGTGATTCCTGCACAGCAGGGAGTTGGACTAGATGACCCTTGGGTGCCTTCCAACCCTACAATTCTATGTGTCAAAGACAGCAGCTGCATTCGGGTTGTGATCTCCCTTGTGCAATCTCAACATGGGGAAGCCAATCACCATTTCTCATTCGGCTTCCAGCTGCTGACTTCCAAAATCCTTGTCTCTGTTTGCTAAACTTTTCAAATGAGCCCAGGCACACTGTTTCAGATTTCACAGCAAGATTACAAGCTCCATTTGTCTGATATCTTCAATATTAAATGGCAAAAAAAGGCGGCACAAATGCATTTTTCATGGTCCTTTTCTTCTTTTTATCCATACCTGGCAAATATGATAGCAATGCAATCAACACAAGCTATTGCACACAAACAAATATATATATATATATATATATATATATATATATATATATATCTTAAAAAAGCAACAGGATTTGTGCATTTGGCATGCACACCTAGACCCATTTGATTGATTGTAACAATGTTCCTTGGGCTGTAAAACCAGTTAGTCAGACAGAGATATAGGAGCTCCCAGGGAGTAAGCTCATGTGGTCTAAAATATGGAGGGAGCTATCCCTCTTTTCCACCACCTTCCAGGTGGTGTTCGACTCCAAGTCCCTTCAGCGCCCGCCAACATAAGTTTTCTATACCTCCTGTGTAAGTTCTGGACCCACCAGCCCTCTTCAAGCATCCATAAAGGAACAAAGACTGTCAGTGCCCATTCTCCACACTTAGGATTCCCAGCAACCATCATTCAGAAGTTTACTGCCTCCAACGTAGGAGGTAGCACTGAAAGAGTTTCACTTGGTTTGTCTTGTTGTAAGAATTCTAAGGTCTCAAATATGAATTGAATGTTCACAAATGTACAAGGCAAACACATACATATGTACATAAACCATGTGTCTGAAATAGTACAGGAGAGCAATCCTGAAGCCATTTTGACTCTCCCAATGACCTCAAATATTCCTGTCTTTTTGCTTTAGGCCACATTTGTGTGTGAATGGGGTGAGCCTGTGACTGGATTCAAGTTAACCATCAGACTGCCCAGGTAATGCAATCAGTGACCATTATCAGGCTTCCTGGCAAACAGGATTTTTGCTGTAGACCACCTCCTCTGCTGTAGACCACCTCCTTCTGTGATGTATGCATGATGTTTCAGGGGGGTAGTCTTGGGCTTTAGGGTGGGCAATTTGAAAAGTCTATATAAGGGCTTGCACACCATGGTTCTGAGTTTGTCCTCCCTCCTGCATGTGGTGAGTGAGGACCCTGTTGCAACAGTTTAATAAAGATCAGGCTTATTAGCTGCTTTCTTCTCAATATACTCTGCTTGGCCTCTGTTATTTTCTCCTACTGATAGGGGGCCCACTTAAGGACTCTATACGGGCTCTTGGATACCCCATAAGGGAAAAGGAGCAGTTTCTTTTTTCTTATAACAGACTTTCCAGCAGCCTTACAAGGTGGATCAGTTCTATCCTCCCTCTGCTGCCATTGTGGGGGTGAGCAGAGCTTGCAGAAGGCCAACTGTGGAATTCATGATGGAGGTGAGATTTGCACCAAGGACTTGCATCTGATTTGTAGCTCTGCGCCACACACTCGGCAATTATTCATTTTTCTGAATGTGAATTGCGAGCGATGGATGTGCAGCTGATGATTCATGCCCTTCCTGAAGGTGAACTTTGCATTAGCCATGCGCCGCTTTTCACGTCACTGGGACTCTGATTTACAATTCAGCAACATAAACCCGTGTATTGTACCTGTGTAAAAACATCTCCCATCCTATATTTCCGTAAGTAATTAATCAGCATCAGAGAAGCTGGAACAAGCATCTGTAAACAAGCAATATTTCAGAAGAAGTCTGAAGTTGAAATCTTCAGAGGAGACTATCAGCTTCCTCCAGAGCCGCTTTGATTATATTCCTGAAACATTTCGCTGGGATGGGCAACGATGATTTCCAACAGAATATACAACACTTCTATTCACTCTGCTGACATGTTAATATTTCAAAAGGCATTATTCCTCTTTAGCGTGACATTTGCAAATGCGGACAGTTTTATCAAACTTCCAACAGAGAATATTATTGCTAGTCTGCTTTATTAATTTTGCAGTCTAAATTCCCACTAAATCTTGTCTGTCGCCCTCGACAGGGGACTGGGGATTTGGAATGTTAAAAGCTAAGTCAAAGAATGAATGCAGATGACCACTTACCAGGTGGTTAACTTACTGTAGGGCGGATGTAATCACTTGGTAAGTGAATCATCCTCTACATCCAGCTATGAATGAAATGAGGTTTTCTCTAAGGATAGGAAAAAGAACCTCTTGATTTCACTACAGAAAGTTTGCACAGACTGAGTCCATTCCTCTCCAGCCAAACTCTTCTGGGTTCCACAATCAGTTCCAAGCATGCACAGAGAGGAGCAGCATGACTCTTCTACAAAGCTTTTAATTTTCAATAAAGCAAGAACAGGCAACGAGATAATTAAGCGTATGTTGGGGGGGGGGGATTTGATTCAGTTTGCATTTACAGGTGAGCCTTCCTAATTTGCACTTTCCTAAGCAATGCTGGACCATAAAGAAGGCTGATCGCTGAAGAATTGATGCTTTTGAATTATGGTGCTGGAGGAGACTCTTGAGAGTCCCATGGACTGCAAGAAGATCAAACCTATCCATTCTGAAGGAAATCAGCCCTGAGTGCTCACTGGAAGGACAGATCCTGAAGCTGAGGCTCCAATACTTTGGCCACCTCATGAGAAGAGAAGACTCCCTGGAAAATACCCTGATCTGGGGAAAGATGGAGGACACAAGGAGAAGGGGATGACAGAGGACGAGATGGTTGGACAGTGTTCTCGAAGCTACCAGCATGAATTTGACCAAACTGTGGGAGGCAGTGAAAGACAGGAGTGCCTGGCTTGCTTTGGTCCATGGGGTCATGAAGAGTCGGACGTGACTAAACGACTAAACAACAACAAGCAATGTGTGAACTAGAACACAGCCAGCTTTCGAATTTCACACTTCCCTGAATTTTGCTCTGCAGTTTTCCAACCAAGATATTGTGAATACTATGGCCCCTGAGGTTTGGACTTTACTGGGGACTGAGCCTTTAGCATGGCAGGCCCTGCCCTGCCCTGTGGAACTCCCTGCCAGTAGAGGTTTGGCAGGAATCATTCCTGCTGTCTTTTAGCTGTCTCCGAAAATTGGTGTTCTTCAGGCAGTGTAGACTTTTAACAGACCAGTATTTATTGATTCTTTTCTGGATGTTTTTGTTGGTGTTTTTATCCCTCTTACTGTAAGATATTGCTTGCTTTTCTTCATAGCTCCCAGAGAAGAAGGATTATCACCAAAACCGAGCAAATTAAATACTTTATTACAAGAAGCATCAGAGGTTGTCTCTTTTCTGGTATAGATATTAGGCTTGCACCTACTCAGACCATGAACCCATCTGGTCCACCCTCGCAACTCTGGCTGGTAACAGTTCTTCAGGGTGCAAAAATACCAGCCTTTTGCCTATGAACCTTTTAACTGTCAGGGATTCTTTGATTACCATTCCAATTCTACAATTCTGTGATTCTATTATTCCAACCTGCAACATCAAGGATCGAATTTGGGTACGTATGCATGCAAAGTGTGCAATCTGCCACTGAGCTATACAGATCACAAGTGATTAAGTGATGCCATACACCAGAGCATGAGTTATCGCTGCAGCTAGGGAATAAATATTAAGACTCTTTCCCCCCCCTCCCGCTGCCATGTTCTCTGCCCTTGGTTTTTAAAACATCCTGTCGGAGGGCTACCAAAGCACACAGACAGTCGTGCTATGCATTCTGAATCACTGCATCAGAAGGTACAGTAGTACCTCAGGTTACAGACACTTCAGGTTACATACGCTTCAGGTTACAGACTCCGCTAACCGAGAAATAGTACCTCAGGTTAAGAACTTTGCTTCAGGATGAGAACAGAAATCGTGCTCCAGCGGTGTGGCGGTAGCTGAAGGTCCCATTAGCTAAAGTGGTGCTTCAGGTTAAGAACAGTTTCTGTTTAAGAACGGACCTCTGGAACGAATTAAGTACTTAACCCAAGGTACCACTGTAATGGCTTCTACTCTGCCTACCTGTCGTTGTGTGTACAGAAGTGAGAGGGGCTCTGTTTTATCCAGATGGCAATGGCTTTCCCCACCTAGAATCATAGAGTTGGAAGAGACCACAAGGGCCATCGAGTCCAACCCCCTGCCAAGCAGGAAACACCATCAGAGCACTCCTGACATATGGTTGTCAAGCCTCTGCTTAAAGACCTCCAAAGAAGGAGACTCCACCACACTCCTTGGCAGCAAATTCCACTGTCGAACAGCTCTTACTGTCAGGAAGTTCTTCCTAATGCTTAGGTGGAATCTTCTTTCTTGTAGGCCCTGCCTTGCCCCATCCTCCAGCCCTAGGAACCTTCAGAAGGAAGCTGTTTCCAGAGAAAGAACTGTGAGGGGGGAGAGACCATCACCATTCCTGACCATTGGCCTTTCTGAATGAGGTTGATTGCCCCTGGAAACCAACATCCATTCCCCTGGTTTAAGGCCAAAACTCCCTCAGCTTCCCAAACGTCTGCATTCATAGGGGATATTTGGCCCAGCCCGTGTCTTGTGTCCTTCTGTGGTGTGCTGCGTCTCCTTGGCAGGCGAATTTGCATGCATAGGATTCCCTAGAGGCAAAAAAAACTCTGAAAACTGGATGTGATACAAAAACAGGGGCTTGATTTATAGCGTGTGAAAACCAGCTGTTAAGTAAAATATAAACCAGTGGTTTTTTTGAACACTTTGGATGTATTTTCCTAGCTCGAAATAAACACCGCCTTGGGAAAATCATGAAGTGTGAAGTAGCCCTTAAGTGCATCCCAAGATTTCCAGCTCCGACACCCGGGAGAAGTTGATGGGTTGGTAGCTTCTGCCCTGTGAACATCAGCTAGAGGCGAGCTGTTTGGAAGAAGCTGACAGCAGATCTTAAAGGAGCACAGAGTGTGCTGAATCAGAGACACGACAGTGGGTGTTTTTCTGCTGCTCAGTTTAGCCCAATCTGTCAGGATTCCCCCCCCCCTTTTCCTTTTTTTGCTCAAGTGGGGTATGTCACACATTCCACAAAGCACTCTCGCCTCTAAAGGAGGGAAGACAAAGTTCTCCTTTTTTAAGTCACTCACCCAGAAGAATATTGAGCACGCACACAGAGAGAGAGAGCTGAAAGGGACATGCAAATGTGGAGAAAAGGGAATGGGCAGTGTCAGAATGAGACCCCTGATAATTTGTCCCCCAACCTCCTCACAGATCCTCCCAACACTTGTTTGGTCCCCACACTTGTGGATATTCACTACCCTGAGGTTCCAGAGAATGTATACAGGATCAGCCCTTCAGGCCAGCAAAAATGCATTTATTTACTTTATTTAAATTATGTCTATATTGCTTTATAGGGACGCAGGTGGAGCTGTGGGTTAAACCACAGAGCCTAGGACCCCACGACAGGGTGAGCTCCCGTTGTTCGGTCCCAGCTCCTGCCAACCTAGCAGCTCGAAAGTATGTCAAAGTGCAAGTAGATAAATAGGTACCGCTCCAGCGGGAAGGTAAACGGAGTTTCTGTGTGCTGATCTGGTTCTTCAGAAGCAGCTTAGTCATGCTGGCCACATGACCCGGAAGCTGTACACCGGCTCCCTCGGCCAATAAAGCGAGATGAGCGCCGCAACCACAGAGTCGGTCAGGACTGAACCTAATGGTCAGTCCTTTACCTTATATTACTTTATATTTTCCTACTAATAATAATAGTCTTAAACCATCAAATGGAACATTCCAAAAGGAGGTCAAGTATACACATTGCCTGCTCCTCTCTAGATTTGTAAGAACATTTGTAAGATTTGTAAGAACATTTCGATTACCAGGGGGAATGCTACTCGTAGCACTGCACCCTGCAGAATATTGTAGGGCAGCGACTCAAAAAATGGGCATTTCCCATGATTGCAACTCTATGATGGAATGCCCTTTCCCCCGTCATACATTGAAGCAGGTATAGCCTTTGCTCCCCCCTCTTTCACCTTTCATCTCCTGCTGGTATGCAGCCCCCAGAAGGCTGTTCATGTGACCCTTAGATTAAAAAACTTTGCCTGAAAGTTCTTCTCCACTTGTACTAGAAAAAGGCTCTCCTGCACATGAGCACAACATATTTCTAAAGGGAAATCTATTCCACATCCAAGCCCATGTCCAACCAGTCTGTCCTCAACCAGCCCTCAACAGCCTGCCTCCACATTTACACCCAAGTTCAAGGGGTGTACCTGGCCATCAGGTTCCTCCTCCTCAACCTCAGTGGAGACTGAGAACTCGGCAGGGAGGAGAACAAAGAGAAAGCTAGAATGAGTTGGCTTGGCTCATCATCAACATTGTGGCTCCATCTATTCTAGGCCACCAGCCCTACCAGTTCCAATGGACGCCATCCGCCACTGCTTTGGGTGTAAAGAAGCTATGGAACTCTGGTTAACGTTTGTATCCAGGCCCTTCAAAACGCAACTAGCCCATAGCACATGCCTTGGCTTTTATTACAGGCTCTGACAGCTCTCCTGTGATTTCATGACCTCTTCAACTTAAAACAAGACAAAGCAATGTCTTCCCAACAAATGCTTTGGTGTTTAGTGCAAATGCTATCACTTGCCCAAATCGGGAGGGGCTGAGTTAATTGAATTTTGATATAGACTGCCTAATGCATGGCACCGCAGCGTCCCTGAGTCCTGCAATTTGTAGGCAGAGAGTGACCTGGCCAATTCAGAGTTCACCCTTCTGCTTCTCCACCCTTCCATTTAGACTAGTGGTTCACAAGGTGGGCAGTATCTGAAGGAGCGTCTCCACCCCCATCGTTCTGCCCGGACACTGAGGTCCAGTGCTGAGGGCCTTCTGGTGGTTCCATCCCTGCGAGAAGCCAAGTTACAGGGAACCAGGCAGAGGGCCTTCTTGGTAGTGGTACCCACCCTGTGGAACGCCCTCCCACCAGATGTCAAAGAGAAAAACAACTACCAGACTTTTAGAAGACATCTGAAGGCAGCCCAGTTTAGGGGAGCTTTTAATGTTTGATGGATTACTGTATTTTAATATTTTGTTGGAAGCCACCCAGAGTGGCAGGAGAAGCCCAGTCAGATGGCTGGGGTATAAATAAATTATTAATATTAATATTAATATTAATATTAAATCTCCCATGGGGCACTAAGAGGCAGGGGGCACTGGAGGTGCAAATGACTATCAGACTTTGAGAAGCTGGTATCACGGCATCAAGCTCATCAGTTTTGTTGAATTAATCGTACTAAACAGTTTCTATTAGGATTTTTGCATGAGTGTGCAGTTAATTGTTATCATTCTGAATTTTATTGTGTTACTACCCATTTAATGTTTGGTTTTTATTATGATTTTATATTCGTTGGAGCAACTGAGTCAGATGGGTGGGGTACAAATAATAAAATTGTTGTTATTGTTATCTTTCTTAGCGGTTTCATGCAAACCACTATTCTGAATAATGTTTTTTATAAGGTAGGGTAGGAGGAATTGGGGTAGACTTTATGGAACCAAAGGGGGTGGGGTGGCGTGGAAAAAATTGAGAACGCAAATGAAGAGCTTTCCTGGTAGATCACAAGGAGTCAGCCCTCTAAAAGCATCACAAATAAACAATGCCATCCATCTCTTCGGCGACGGCTTCAGCCATCATTCCTAAAACAGCTACACTTTCTTTTCCCAGAGGCCCAGCAAGAAACGAAATCCAAGCCTGTGATTCATGCCAATTACTCATCCAGGTTTCTCTAGGCGGTAGGCCATGTTGTGATGTCGCCCCTTGGAGGGCAGGCAAATGAAATCAGCTTTCTCTTTGGGCTGGCATGACGTGATGGATGGTAATCTTGTAAGCAGCCACCGAGACGCGGCAATCTGATTTGCACTTCATGGGCTCCTGCCCAGTTTGCAGAGTGATGGTTCTGCGCAAATTAGGTCCGCTAAGCAAGTTAGCAAGCTATAACGCTTCTCCAGCTCTTTTCCTGCAGTTCAACCACTTGAGAAAAGAGGTATTGTCAGGCTAAGAAAGGGATGCTGATACCGTTTAACTTAATCATTGCAGCAATGTGTATTTTGTTTGTTTGTTTTAAATGCATTTCCTAAAGGAGGAGGGGGAATTAAGAGTATGTGTCTCTCTGTCTAAAATCTCCCCTCCAGTCTAAACATCATTATGAGATTCCCTGTTTGAGCACTCAGTGAACATCTTGCCTCTATCAGCAGACAGAGCAACTAAAGATTATCAAGGCCCTGTGAACACATTACTCTCAGCCCAGCACAGAAGACGTGACTCTGCAAACACAGATATTTTAGACTCATATCCCATACAACCCCTGTTTTAAACAGTTGTGCTGGTTGCCAGTTCATTTCTGGGTCCAGTTCATGGTGCTCATATTAGTATTTTGAGCCTTTAATGACTCAGGCCCCCCCAAAACCTGCAAGACTGCTCCCTACAGAGCTTTTTAGGTGCTTAATATCAGCAGAGGGGGCATTCCTGGTTGTTCCACCATCCTCAGAAGCTTGGGGGGGGGGGTTGACAGCCTCTATTGCAGATATTAATATTGTGAAGCGACTGGATGCATGAAAACTGACTCCTTTTCAGAAATAAAAACATTGTCAAGGCCCATAAGTTTAAATAAAACTTTACTTGCAGAACATTCTTCAAAACAAAACCCAAACGTCAAAGATACATCCAGATAGTTCCACAAGGCATATGCAAGTCTAAGGCATAGGTTCAGCATCTTACAAAATATTATATAATTCCAACAGACCTAGAAGCAGAGGTCTGTCTCCCCCTATAGCCTGCATTCCTGCCTGACCTGGAGAGCTTCATTTACATCCTTACCCTCAGAGTCTGGGAACAAAGAACTGCAACCACTACCCTTCCAAGATGGTAGATTTCAATTCAATACCTTAATTGCCAGATCTAAGGTTAAACACTCATGTCAGAGACAACAGAAAACAACAGTAGTTAATTATCAGCCAAAGCTCAGAGAGCCCTTTTTGCTCTTAAGTTATCTTCAAGGGAATCATCCAGTTAAACTCTTTCACCAATACATATTGCAATTCCCATTTCAGTGCCAATTAAGAAATTATACTTAACAGCCCCAACTTTGGCTCAGTTGAAGATACACTGGTGTAACTTGCTGATCCTGGCTCAGTTGGCTGAGCCTGGGCTGGTGTTATGTCCCCAAAGGGGTGTGTTCCATGGGTGTGGTGCAAGTGTGACTGAGCAGGCATCCTAACTGTGTTCAGCTCAGACATGGGATCCAGCAACCCAGCGAAGAAAAAGAGTGCGAGTCAAACTCTAAAGTCTTCTTTTCCTTCTGACAGATTTGGGCCAGCTCAGCCCACAGCAGCCTTGCTCCTGAACAGGGATTGGATAGGGCATAACTTTATGCCTGCTTAACTTAATGCAGTATAAATTACACTGGCCTCCCATAAGCTTGGACTGCTTCCCCAAAACATGATTGTTGTTGTTTAGTCGTTTAGTCGTGTCCGACTCTTCATGACCCCATGGACTAGACCACGCCAGGCACTCCTGTCTTCCACTGCCTCCCGCAGTTTGGTCAAACTCATGCTGGTAGCTTCAAGAACACTGTCCAACCATCTCATCCTCTGTCGTCGCCTTCTCCTTGTGCCCTCCATCTTTCCCAACATCAGGGTCTTTTCCAGGGAGTCTTCTCTTCTCATGAGGTGGCCAAAGTATTGGAGCCTCAGCTTCAGGATCTGTCCTTCCAGTGAGCACTCAGGGCTGATTTCCTTAAGAATGGATAGGTTTGATCTTCTTGCAGCCCATGGGACTCTCAAGAGTCTCCTCCAGCATCATAATTCAAAACATGATAAACAGTGGTAAAAGGTTGCATTTGGCCTCTTGACTCAAATTTTACAAATGCTTATGTGCCTCAGTTCCTTGGAGCAAGGCCTGCGTTGGACTGTCATTTGCCATTTCCATCTTCCGCCAGGCCTCCAGACGCCATTTATGGGTCAGTCTTTTCAGATTTGTAGCTGTGGGCTTTGCCAGGAAATGAACGTGCAGAAAACAGGACACATATTCATTGCACTCACAACTTATCTGACAGTTTCAAATGCCACCCGCTGCAATAAACATGTAACTGGTGCCCGGGATTCATTTTGTGTTTTCTTTTAAGAAATAGGTCCAGCAAGGAAAGTTCGTGATTCGCAAAAGGGCACTCATCCGGCATCTCTCCTGAGGAAGGATCTCCAAATTCACCATCAGCATTTGGCTATGGGAGAAATGTTCTCCCTCTCCCAGTCCTTTGGTAGCAATTTCTTTCCCTCTGTGAATCAATCCTACTCAAGTCATCTCAGCCAATCTGGGTGATAGATGATATTGTATCAAAACACTATACAGAAAATCAAATTTAGCTACGCATTGCTGTTACCGAGGGTAACTGAAACCCACTAGAATGAGAGGAAATTTAATTACTTAACGGAATTTGCAAATCACTTGATTGCCAAAAAATCCCACCTCTAAGCTGTTTGCAACATAGACAAAACATTAAAATGATTGATAAAAACGGTTAAGAACAGGTCTTAGAAATTATGTTAAGGATTCACATGGGAAATCCTAGACAATCCAATGTAGATACGCACCAAAGTCACCAAGGACAGCTCAGTCAGTAGAGCATGAGGCTCTTAATCTCAGGGTTGTGGATTTGAGCCCCACTTTGGGCAAAATAATTCTGCATTGCAGAGGGTTGGACCAGATGACCCTTTGGGTCCCTTCCAACTCTACAGTCCTATCATTCTAAAATGAAGCCTATTTGAATGAAGGTTATGGTTTCCTCATGTGAGCCATCTAGTGGCTCAAGGATCCTTCTAATAGTTTATTGGAACATTTGAAATGTTCCACGCCAGGGGGTTTCTCCCAAATGGGACAGTGTTCACCTTTCAGTTCTCGTGAATTGAAACTGCCCTTTCTTCCTCTAGTTTGGGCTCAGCACCAATATCATGTGATCCACTGCCAGAAAGAGAAAAAAACATTGTGTTGTGAAGCAATATGAAACATCTATCTGACCTTTCATGGCTTTTATATATCACTTGCAAGTCTGTTTGAAATTAAATTGCTTTCTTCCACAAGCAGACTGAATGCTAAACAGCTTCCCAAGCACACAAAAAGTGTGTGTATGTGTGTGCGCATGCACACACACACTATTTTAAATCTGCACCTATACAAAGTAAAACCAAGAACATGTAGGGCAAAGTTCTTGCTCACCAAAAGTTTCCAAGTGGGTCAGTTACATTTTGATCCCGACTGAGTGATGCATATTTCAGAATGTCGGACGAGACTGTGAAATTGAAGCCATGAAAACTGCTGTCACTTCTTCTTTTTCTGATCCATCCTGGACATATTTTTAATGGCTGAATATTCAATTTCCAGTTAAAGCCAACAGTATAGAATTAATCAAGACCCAATGCATGAATTAATAATTGCTATCCACTGCAATACAGGAATCGTGATCTTTTCTGCAAGTGCTTTCCGAGTTACCACTCTCTCTGTCCAATGCTTCATCTTACGTTATTCACATCTTCTCAGAAAGAGAATTGCAGCCAGAGAGAGTGTAAAATAATTTCCAGTGTTAAAAAGTAAAACTTGTTTCCTCAGAAACTAAAGCAAGGAAGATCTTACGCAAGGGAGGGGGGGGTGTTGTGGAACCACCTTGAAACCTTGAAAATAATCTCACTAGAAGTGATTTATATGAGGGCTAGGCAAAAATGCCTCCCTTGATGCCGCTCTTTTCACAGACTGTGAAATAAAGGAGGATGGTCTTGTCTCCTTTGGGAGTGGGAAGATCTGGTGAAGGGCAAAAATTTAGCAGAGCTCCCTCACACTTCCAATCAGTGGCGTAGCGTGGGGGGTGCAGGGGGGGCCGGCCGCACCGGGCACAACATCTGGGGGGGCGCGCTCGCACTCGCAGCTCTCTGCCCCTACCTGGCTCACTCACTCTCTCTCACTGCTGTGCTGGCTGTGCGAATCCGATCCGAGCCCACTGTGGAGGGGGGGGTGCCAGGCGTGCAGGTTAGGGGGCGCAAATTACTTGCCTTGCCCCGGGTGCTAACAACCCACGCTACGCACTGCTTCCAATTAGCTGGTAAGCTCAATTGCTGCTGATAACGCCAAGGCTGCAGCTTCAATCCCAATATGGGGCAACTGCATTGCAGAGAGTTTGGACTAGATCAGGCTTCCACAACCTTGGCCCTCCAGATGTTTTGAGACTACAATTCCAATCATTCCTGACCACTGGTCCTACTAGCTAGGGATCATGGGAGTTGTAGGCCAAAAACATGTGGAGGGCCAAGGTTGAAGAGGCCTGGACTAGGTGATCTCTAGGTGATCTCTATGATTCTATGATTTTATTTATCATTAAATAATTCATTCAAATAATTTATTATTACTTAATTTTAATTTTTCCATATATTTCTATACATTGGTTCCTCAGTTTAAGAACAGCCCTGTTTACAGTGGTACCTTGGGTTACAGACGCTTCAGGTTACAGACTCCTCTAACCCAGAAATAGTACCTCGGGTTAAGAACTTTGCTTCAGGATGAGAACAGAAATCGTGCGGCAGTGGCGTGGCAGCAGCAGGAGGCCCCATTAGCTAAAGTGGTACCTCAGGTTAAGAACAGTTTCAGGTTAAGAACTGACCTCCAGACCGAATTAAGTTCGCAAATCCCGAAGCAGCGTCCTGGTTTGCGAACTTTACCTCGGTATAAGAATGGAATCTGAATGGTGGAAGGGCATCGGCAGTGGGTGGCCTCATTAGGGAAAGTGTTCACCTCGGTTTAAGGATGGTTTTGGTTTAAGAAAGGACTTCCAGAACGGATTAAGTTCATAAACCGAGGTACCACTGTACTGTTGAATACTTAAAGACGGTCTTTTAAGCAGTTTACAAAATAACAAATGCTACAGAGGCAGATAGATTTATACAGTATAGATGAAACAGATGAGCAGTATAATGCAGTGCAATGGAATATTGAGCAAAACTACAGCACAATGCAAAAAAGCAATAAAATCCCCCCAAACAAGCAATAGTTTCAGCATCTTTGGTGCCAAGGCTTCCCTCCCTCTTCTGCCCTCCTCCAAGGCATGCATTGACTCATAAAAAACAATACTCATCCCACGAGCACACACGCATCACGCCCAAATCTGTCTTAGATCTACACGATTCATTCAGTACCTACTCCTCATTCAGTATATTCATCCCATTCAGCCCTCACATCCAACACACATCAGACAAACAAACCATCCACCGAATCAGTCCAATATCTCCCACTCAACCACTCCTTCCGCTCAGTAAAAAAATAGGTACCGCAAAAGCACCGAAGAGACAATGAAACTATCCACTGATAGTAAAGGTAAAGGTAAAGGGACCCCTGACCATTAGGTCCAGTTACGGACGACTCTGGGGTTGCGGTGCTCATCTCGCTTTATTGGCTGAGGGAGCCAGCATACAGCTTCCGGGTCATGTGGCCAGCATGATTAAGCCGCTTCTGGCGAACCTGAGCAGCGCACGTAAACACCGTTTACCTTCCCACTGGAATGGTACCTATTTATCTACTTGCACTTCATGCTTCCGAACTGCTAGGAAGGCAGGAGCAGGGACCGAGCAACGGGAGCTCACCCCGTCGTGGAGATTCGAACCGCCAACCTTCTAATCGGCAAGCCCTAGGCTCTGTGGTTTAACCCACAGCGCCACCTGCGTCCCATCCATCCACTGATAGTACAACAGTACAAATTGCCACCTATCCATCACAGACATGGACTGTTCCCCATAGCGATCGGGCCTCTCAGCCAGGTTGCTGCCTCCCATCCAAGATTCTCACCTGAGGATGGGAGGAACTGAACCCTCCATCCCTGGTACTTCTTCCTCTCACCAAGGAATGTCCTCAGACCATTCAACCAACACAAGAAGCACACCCCCCCAAAAAAAAAATATGGAGGAGGGCACCCCCTAATAATCCTAGAATCCTAGAGTTAGGAGTAAACGCGAGGGTCATCTAGTCCAACCCCCTGTGATGCAGGAATGTTTTGCCCAACGTGGGGCTCAAACCCACAACCATGAGATTAGAAGTCTCGTGCTTTTCTGACTGAGCTGTGCAGTGTGATGTTATGCATTTTTTATTTTATTTTTTGCGTTTTTATATTGTAAACTGCCCTGGCATCCTTGGATGAAGGGCAGTATAGAAATTTAATTGATTGATTGATTGATTGATTGATTGATTGATTAATAGTGATACTGAGCGACATGGACCAATGGTCTGAGCCCCTTTTGCTTCAATTGTGCTGGTTTTGTAGTTCCCTGGATGACTATCTCTGTAGTTTTGACAGTGCTATCAGTGTGCAAGGGGGTCAGGTGTTCTTATCTCTCTCCTCCATCCTTTAATGCACGTATAATGCATGAGTTTTAAAACCCCAGGCTTCTAGTCCATATGATGAGGCCATGTAGAGCTACTGCCAGTCAAGAGTACTTCCAGGGTAGGGAACCAGCTGCCCTCCAGATTTTGCTGGACTACAAAACATATGATCCATAAAGGTTGGCCATGCTGGCTGGGGCTGATGGGAGTTGGAGTCCACCAACATCAGTAGGACCACAGGATCACGCCCCTAGGATAGACAAAACTGGGCTTGACCTGAGCTGACCCAGCAGTATCGGTCTGTTCCTGCTCCAGACATTTTGATTTGCCTCTCCTAATTGCTTCCAATTTGGCGTTTCACTGCCAACTGGCTTATTAGTTCCCAACTAACACTTGATAAAGCACTTGCGAGATGCTTCTCCAAAATAGGGGGCTATGACATCTGGCTTACATTTCCTGCGTGGTGCTCTACGCGCTTTGGGGTCCCAGGTTGCATCTAAGCCTCGCTCTTTCCTGCCCCCCTGCTAAAGATGAAACATTTAGTGAGCTCACCTGGGTGCCAAGAGGCTTTCTTAATTAACGGGTGGCAATTGCTCAGAGAGACCTAAGCCAAGAGGTGCTGTTAGTGAATCATTACTATGCAAGATAAAGGCCTCAGACGCATCCCATGTGGCACACACACACACAGCCACATGCCTGAGTTAATTGCCTCCGTTAATTACAGGCAGAGTGTTTATGATGACGCTCGTTCATTCTTCTTTTTAGGAAGCCTCCTTGTTGCCAAATGGTCCCACCTCATGGCGCCAATCACCTCACAGACATTGGGCCTTGTCAAGAATCTTCCCCTCAGCGCTCATCAATTCGCGACTGCTGGATCCTTCAGAGGTACCGCAAATCATCCCGCTAACTCAAACCCAGCCATATAAACAATCCCTGGCAGTCAGTCACTGTTGCAGATATTAATTTTGCTCAGTTTGGAGCAACTGGAAGCATAGGAACTGACTCCTTTTGTAAATAAAGCATTGCCCAAGACCCTAGGAAGATTATTCAGACTTTTACTGGCAATAGGCTTCAAAACAGAATTAAAACATCAAATGGACCCATATTAATACCCATAAATGTCTGATGCTGTCCAACACAGGTTCAGCATCTTAGAAAATATGAAATACTCCAAACAGACCTATAAGCAAAGGTCTCTCTCTCTCTTCACAGCCTTCATTGCCCTTAGGCTGTTTACTTTCCCTTCATTTCACATCCTCATTCCACTGAGTTTGGGATACAACGATTCAAAGGCAACTCCCTTCAAAATGGAGATTTTGCAACCCAATACCTTCATCACATGATCTAAGGTTACAACAAGTTAGAGCTCTGAGTACAGTAGGCTACATTGCAGCTGCAGAAAAAAACACTGCACATCTGTCTCCATCCTCCATCCAAGCAGATAGCTACTGTCAGCTGTGTTCAATTGATGACAGAGGGGGAGAGTGTGGAGAGATGGGTGGAGGGAATTAGGCAGGAATGTGGAAGGGGGGAGGACCAGCCAATTTGCAGTAGAAGCCTGAGTGCCGAGAACAAGGAGAAGGGAGGGGGGAGTTCAAGGGAGAAGATGCAGACTGACAGCTGTAGCTCAGACTCAGAAGGAGAGCTACCAAATCAGATTCCAAACCACCAAATGTTCATCAGTGAAACCAGATGACCAATGAGCTGACTATGGTTGCAAGCTGTGGCAAGAGGGAAGGAGATGTCAGCAGCAAAAAGGTTATTAAAAAATTGGGATATTTTAGAACTAGAAGGCCATGACACCCGTTTTGGGTGGCATGGCTATCTTAATTATGGAAAAATAAAGGTGCATAGGAGTTTTTCAAATCATATAATAAGAAATGCTATATATAAGTTATGGGAAAAATACGAAAGATATTTGGAACATAAAATCCCAAGATGGAACTCTCCACTAAAAGCAATCACTGTTAAAAAAACAACAACATCAAAGAGAACTGGATAACATATAACACAATATTAAGGGAGGAGGAGGGTCAACTCATATTGATAAGTTATAGATAGGTAGCCGTGTTGGTCTGCCATAGTCAAAACAAAATAAAAAAATTCCTTCCAGTAGCACCTTAAAGACCAACTAAGTTAGTTCTTGGTATGAGCTTTCGTGTGCATGCACACTTTTTCAGATACACTGAAAGGGTCTGGTGATTTCTGTTTCAGTGTATCTGAAGAAGTGTGCATGCACACGAAAGCTCATACCAAGAACTAACTTAGTTGGTCTTTAAGGTGCTACTGGAAGGAATTTTTTTTATTTTGTTTTTTCATATTGATAAGTTATGAGAAAATAAAAGATCACTTTTCTAGTTGGCTAGATTACTTCCAGGTGAATGAAGTGTTCAGACAGGATAAGCAGATAAGATTTGAAAGAGAACTACTGAATAGTAAAACCAAAATCATTGCAAAAATGTAGAGACTTCTTTTAGACTACGAAGTAATGGATGAGGAGGTTAAGGCTTCAGTGATAAAGTGGGCCCAAGATGTGGGCCGTCCAATTATGCTAAAAGAGAGGTTTTCCTTTTTTCTAATGAGGCTGAAAGAAAAACCCAGCTGAATGCATCTGAACATAACACATTGTAACGTTAGAACTCTTCTGAGTTCTAACCTGAGGCTGCTGCTGCCAAGTCTTTGTCCCACTTTTCATTTCAAAGCCACTTCTTTGTACCAGAAATCTGTGCTATTTATCTTCACGCTTTCCCCCCCACCCCTTATCTAGGCAGCCATCCTTTAATAACAAGGGGCGGCAAATAATGAGAGAGGG
Source organism: Podarcis cretensis (assembly GCF_951804945.1). Taxonomy (NCBI): domain Eukaryota; kingdom Metazoa; phylum Chordata; class Lepidosauria; order Squamata; family Lacertidae; genus Podarcis; species Podarcis cretensis. The sequence continues at coordinate 83,040,414 of NC_137176.1, forward strand.
TGGAGTGTCTAATGGACTGCAGGGGTCTAATGGACTGCAGGAAGGAGGATAAACAACTTTGCAGATGACACATGGCTCCCATTACAATTTGGACAGTCTAATCACATTTACTAATTGCCCTATTGGACTGCATGTAATTCGCTAGGTAAGAAAGGAGGAATTCATAAAAAAATACACTTTTTTTAAAAAAGCTCCCACAAACCACTACTGTAATGAATGTTGGATACATCATGTTCTGTTAAGTCTGTTCCCCCAAACTGCATGCTTTCCCAAAAGGATGAACACATGAAAACAAATAATGGATTCAAGAACTATCAATGGATAACAAATTTCAGTTCTTGCTTTGTAGGAAAGGATGATGGTGTCGAATCCACTTTGGCATTGTCCAGGAAAATCTATGAAATGGCAATCAATAGTGCTCGCCTATAAAAAATTCAAAATCGAAACAGATGGTGCTAAATCTGAATCACAAGGCTGCAGAGCAGAACTGCTGGAAAATGGGCTCCTTGTTGCTTTGAGCTATGTAGCTTCTCTTTTTAATCTTTCTGTACCAGATTACTCTGGGAAACCCACAACCAGGGCGCAAGAGGGACAGGCCAATCCTGCGCATGCTTTCCTTCAAAGTAAGACCCTCTGAAGTTCAACAGAACTGCAGCCACGAATGCAACTATACTTTGACCTAGGGACATGGGTGGCGCTGTGGTCTAAACCACTGAGCCTCTTGGGCTTGCCGATCAGAAAGTTGGCAATTCGAAACCCTGCAACAGGATGAGCTCCTGTTGCTCTGTCCCAGCTCTTGCCAACCTAGCAGTTTGAAAGCACACCAGTGCAAGTAGATAAATAGGTACTGCTGCGGTGGGAAGGTAAACGGCGTTTCCATACGCTCTGGTTTCTGTCACGGTGTTCCATTGCGCCAGAAGTGGTTTAGTCATTCTGGCCACATGACCCAGAAAGCTGTCCATGGACAAACACCACCTCCCTCGGTCTAAAAGCGAGATGACTGGACTTAACCATCCAGGGGTCTTTTACCTTTACCTTTTTATAACTTGACCTAAAAAACAACAACCTCACAATTGCTTACACAACAGTCCAAAGGCTGTTATCTACTGATTTACACCTGATCCACTGTTAAATCACTCCTGGAGGATGCAGTCAGATAACGCTACATGGGGAGTGTAAGATGTAAAAACTGGGGCAAGAGGAATAGGTTAGGATCTGCTAAGTGATATCTGAATGGGGTGGGGAATATTTTAAATAAGAACAAAGGCTCATCTAGTTCTAGCTTTCTGTTCTCACCTTGGAATAGATCGCTTTAACTTCAAATATTACTCTTCTGTAATAATTCTCTGATTCTGAACTTTCTTGGTCTCTCACCTAGCTACTAAATCTCCCTGGTACAACTTTATATCTCAACCCATCATATGCCATGATAACTCTGAGTTATAAAGCCCCGACATATATTCTGTTTATATGTGTGCATTTGTTCGGTATGTGTAGACAAGGACACACACTAAAAGTGCACCAGTGTGGGAGAAAGAATGTATTAAGTGCAATTATTATTGTGTGGGCGTTAAAACAATTGAGGGGGCGGCGGCTATGAAGTGCTTGCAACAAAACAAGACAAGATGCAAAATAATAAAGCAGGATAATAAAACCAGAGACAAACGGCGAGATAAAACAACAGCACAGAGCATGAAAACAGTCAGTTGTAGTAAAAGTGGTCATTAAAAAATTTCCTTAGGAAGAAATAGCACTATTCCAAAGCCAAAGAGAGGGCATTTCAGCCCTCTAGGGCACTCAGTAAATGACCTCAGAGTGGCCTTTCTGGAGCTGAGGAACCTCAAAGAGAGTACGTGAATGTGAGACAACCTACATGTTGCTATACAGCAAGGGATCCAATGTAATAATTGTGGGCTGGGCTGAGGCAACGGGTTTTTATCACTTTACATATGTCAATCACTTTACCCCTGCCCGGGCATCAGTGTTACCATCAGATGTTTTATTATCATTCATCATTTTCATCATTTTTAATTTGTATACCGCCTTTCGATCTTACAATACTCAAGGCGGTTTACAAGCTGAAGAGACAAAAATTGTACACCTTACAACAATCTAATGCAATACAAAAATGTGATAATAAAACATAACTTTAAAATAGGCAGCCTCCATCAAAAAAGTAACATTCAACAATCATTAGAATAGTATAAAATAATAATATCAACATATAAAAGTTAAACAGAAATCCATTCAACAGTTACAATAATATCTAAACTATAATCAATAAAACAACGGCAAGCCACAGTACATAAAACAATACAATACACATTGAGAAGCAGAGGGTAGAGCAAGGCAGGTGGAAGGAGGCCTTGCCTGATGGAGTGTCTCCCCTCACAGTCAACTGTTAATTATGTACCGTATTTTTCCATACATAAGACACCCCCATGTATAAGACGACCCCTATTTTTTTTTAACCCAAAATTAAGAAATTAAGTTGTTTAGCTTTGGGGTGGGAGAGGTCACTTCTGTCAATTCCTCACCTGCCTGCCCACCACTGCCAATCGCTTGCTACAGGCACTGCCGATCGCACACCTCACCGCAGCTGCCAATTGTCTGCCTGCTCGCTGCCACCAACAGCCGACCCGCCCACTTGTTGCAGCCACCAATCGCCTACCTGCCTTGCCACAGCCACCAATCACCCGCCCAATCGCCGCTGCCAATCTCCTGCTTGCTGCTGCCATTAATCGCACCTCCCCCCCTGCAGTCACTAGCCGTGTATAAGACAACACCCCATTTTTGCCTTTAGAAAAGCAAAAAAGCATCGTCCTATACATGGAAAAATATGGTAATTATCTTTGCCTGCATTTCTCTGCATTCCATTTCCCTCTGACCTTGCAGTTTACAACCCCCCTTCTCCCGCCACCAACCCCCCCCCCCGCCAAAAAAACATGCACACCTGTAACTCAGCATAACACCAATGCTGATAAACCGAACTGCCAAAAGCTTACGGCACAATAAATTTGCTCGTCTTTAAAATGCCACAAGGTTCTGCTGTTGTTGCTCTTTGCTGCAAAAGGCTAACAGAGCTACCCATCAAGAAATTTCTTTAAAAGGGAGGTTCTGATCAGCCTCCCAAATGCCTGGAACTAAGTCCTTTCAAACTCAATAGGACTTCCTTCAGAGTAGACATGCATGTCCAGAATGTTGCCCCAAAAGTCTAGCTTTGCAGCTGAACTATACCAGATTCAGTGGCACTTGTCTCTTTTCCTGCAATGCTTGGCACACCAGGAAGATGTTTTGCAATGTATCAGGTCCAAGCTAGCTCTGACATTTGTACAAGAATTTGGCTAAGCAATAGTAAGGCTGTATTTATAAAGCTCCTTTTCATTCTGGGGGCCTTGGAGACCCAGTGTTTTCGGCAGATATGAATGGATCAGCTGTAGCTTTCTGCACAACTTAAGGGAGATTTGTACTGTCGAGTCCCAGAGAAACCATTATTTTATCATTTTGTCGAAGAACATCTGCTTTTCCTCATGCAAAAAACCCCCCACGTGAGATTAAAGGCTGGCGTTCCACCAGCTCAACTCGTGCCACCAATTTGGCTAATCGGAGCTGTTAGTGTACTTACTCTAGAGAAGCCTTATATTCTCCAGTGGAATTGTGGAGAGGCATCCCGAGAATAACTTACCCTCTAGTAAGCCTGCTTAGCGTGGCTGCCTTATTTTAATTTCTGCTTCATGAACCACAGTACGATCTTATACATGCCTGCTCAGAAATTAGACCCACTGCCATCAATGAGAGTTACTAATGTACAGGACATGTATTTGGGTCATATGTGTGCAATTTAATGGAGAAATATACTGGAGAAAGCACCTGATCCCAAAGGAAAGGGCAGTAATGTGCAAAAGAGAAAAGTGTTCTGAACGTCTCCAGCCAAGAACAATATGTGAGAAAGGAATTTTCCTCGGGGGAAAATGAAACCCTATGACATGATAATTGCTACTTTGACTGCCTTCCAGTTTGGAAAGCAGCCTCAAGAACAATCCAATGGTGGAAGGAGATGAGAGAAAGGATGGACCAATACAGGACAGTCGGGATGCATCTTCATAAAAGTCAATTTCACTTAGTTACTAAAATGACTTTGTGGGGAAACTCATTTTTTTAAAAAAGAAAAGAAAAAGAAAAAGATGGTACTATGGAAAAACTGGATGGAAGCAGGTATACTGACTTTGAACCAACTGATAGGTGAGGCAGATGAATTTTACATGTACAGTCATACCTTGGGTCCCAAACGCCTTCTGTTTTGGTCATAGCTGTCAACTGTCCCTTATTTGGCAGCGCCGTGTCCCGCTGCTACCCCTTATTGATGATGTCCCTTAAATTTCCCGGGTTTCAAAGGAAGCAGCTCCTCTCCCTCCCTCCCTGCCGGCCAGGGAGGAGGGAGGCTCCAACTGTGTTGCTTGGCTGCCCAGCCCGCCCCCCCCCCTCCACCCTCCTCTCACCAGCCTCGGCCCCCGGGAGCCCCTCCCCGCTGGGACTGAGGAGCCTTGAGAGGAGAGCAAGGGCAACCATAGAGAAAGGAGTTCAGAGAGAGGAGGAGGAGGCAACAGAGGAGGAGACGTGGGCAAGTGTTCCAAGGGCTAACCATAGAGGAGGAAAGTGGAGGAAGAACCGCAAGCGCTTCTCCCATAGATTTGTAGTGGTAGATTAGCATAGATAGTCTGATCTGCGGGTTTACTTTGGGCACTATTTCCCCCCCCCCTCTCTTCTTCCTGCCCTGCCTGATGGAACAGAGAGCTACAGATGGAGCATGAAAGAAAAGATACAGAACTGCAGCAGCATCTTCATAGCTTGGACTTCGTTTTGCACGAAAAATGGTTGCTGCTTGTAGTTATTTAATTGCTGTGTTTCATCAGCTGGTGTCTTGAGCAGCAACCTCTGGAAACGAAGGGCTAAAAACTGGCACTGCTCTCCAAAATTATTTGGTCCCTTTTAACTTCGTATTTCAGCTGGTTGACTCAAATCCTTTATTTTGGCTGCTGATCCTTTATTTTCGAGGCTGCTGGTCCCTTATTTTCAAATCTGTAAGTTGACAGCCATGGTTTTGGTTCCCGAACGCCGCAAATCATGAAGTGAGTGTTCCAGTTTGCGGACGTTCTTTGGAGCTTCCTGCAGCCAATCGGAAGCCGTGCCTTGGTTTCTGAAAATCTTGGAAGTAGAATGGACTTCTGGAAAGGATTCTGTTCGACTTCCGAGGTACAACTGACTGTACATTGCCTTGAGAGATAAATATCATCTCTCGAATGCAGCCCAGGCTGCAGTTGCAACATTTACTTTGTTTGGACTGGCAGTTTTTACAGCTTCGGAGATATCAGAGACATTGGAACAATTGGTCAAATCTTTTGAAACTAAAAAACCTATGATTGCTTGTTATAGATATTTGGTATCAACGAATCAATTCAATACGCAGATTTTAAGAAATGAGTGGAACAAAGAATTGGAGGTTCCTTTGTCAACTAGACAGTGGAAAAGTGTTTAAGCTTCTGTAACAAAGGCATCTATGGATCTTAAATTATGACCTCTACAACAGAAAATAATATTTAGAATTTACTGGATTCCATTATGTTTATATAGAAAAGGACTGTCTAAGACAGCATATGGTTTTTACTTCATTATATTTTATTGGTTATTCACTTTTTATTTCCATTTTATTTTGATCAATTGAAATATTCTCTCTCTATCTCTCTCTATATATACAGTGGTACCTCTGGTTACGAACTTAATTCATTCCAGAGGTCCGTTCTTAGCCTCCCACTGCCGCCACGCCGCCACCGTGCAATTTCTGTTCTCATCCTGAGGTAAAGTTCTTAACCCGAGGTACTACATCTGGGTTAGCAGAGTCTGTAACCCAAAGTGTTTGTAACCCAAAGTACCACTGTACATAATTCACTTAGATATTGAGGACTGAGGGACCAATTTCCCTAGACCAGGGCTGGGAAATCTGTGGTCCACTCTGGCCATGCTATCTGCAATATGGCATTTAGCAGGAGTGCCATCTTGGCCCAACGACTGTGAGTGCCCGAGACTGTGGGTGCCATGCAGCATGCATGGCCCTGGCATCAAAATTTGTGGGTGCCTGGCCCCTTCATGGGGAATTTTGTGAGTGCTCAGGCACCCAGGGCCCCAGGTTGGCACCTAAGGCATCTAGCCACAATGACGTCCTTCTACCCATGCTGTTCTCAGGCAATGTGCGCGTCCGAATGCCAATTGCTGGAAATCATGTGGATCTAATCAGTGTCAGAATCTGCGTTCGACCGAGCGACTCCTCCGGTCAAGCCTTCGTTCTCTCCTCCGACGATAATTAACAACCTGAGCCTCTAATAAGGGTCCAAGCACGTTCCCATTCAGCAGAGTTTCAAAGCAGCAGAAGTGATGAGATTTATGAGCTACATCGCTAAGAGTTTTATTTCTAGCTACGCAGACAGAAAAGAAACATCCTCTCTCTGTGAAAGCAGAGAGCAACTGAACAACAAAGGAACAAGAAACCAGTAACGTCACCTCCGTCTCCCATCTTCCGTGAGACTTCCAACAGTCTGGAATGTCTCTGGAATGCAAAACAGAGTTTTGTGACTCCAAGGGCACTTCACGGTGGCAAACAGAAACTAACAATCAGGACTAGGACTGAACAGCACCCAATTATTATCCCCCTCCCCAATGCATTGTGGGTGGGCAAGGAAGCACAATGTCACCTTCCTTGCATGCGCTAGAACTCCAACCGAACCGCTAAATGAGCTAAAAGAACTGTGATGTTGCAGCGCTTGAGATGCAAGTATGAATCAGCCTAGAGAGCCTCCCCTCCCCTCATCCTGACAAAAGAAAAAGTCTCCCTAAAGTATTGTCCGGATGCAAATACAGCATCAGATCATCTTCTTGGATCTGATTGCTGGAGATAACAGCAGGAGCTAGAAAATAATAAGTACAGTCACACAAGCAAGGAAAAGACAACTAGTTCGTCTTTGGGGCTGTTGTTGTTGTTTTAATTAAGGAAGCCCAACTCTGTAGAAGAATCACATTAACCCCCTGCTGATATCCTCAGAAGAGATGGAAGACAAACAAAAATTCAGAACATAAGAAATGAAAGTCGGAAGATGCAACAGAGGCGAGACAATGGGCTTTTATGGGCTTGGAGCGTGCAGAACCTGTATGGAATATCATGGAGCTCATTTGTCCGCTGAAGACTTCTGCCAAACTCAAAGCTTGTGCATGCAGCAAAAGCTTCAACTATGGAACTCGCTTCTGCAGGAGGCCACCAACTTGGAAGACTTAAAAAGAGGATTGGAAAAAATTACGTATGTAGGATAAAGATAACAATGGCTACTAGACAGGATGGCTCTGCACAGTTGGAGACAGCAATGCTGGAAACCGCAGAAGGGGAGAGTGATTCTGTGTTCGAGTCCTGCTTCTGGTTTCCCACAGGCATCTGATTGGCCACTGTGAGGAAAGGAGGCTGAAGTAGATGGGCCATGGGTCTGATCCTGCATGCTCCCCATATGTCTTTGCACATCCTCTGTAAGAGATGCCCTATTACAAACTTTGTATTTTAAAACAAAATAAAAAAATTCCTTCCAGTAGCACCTTAAAGACCAACTAGGTTAGTACTTGGTATGAGCTTTCGTTTGCATGCACACTTCTTCAGATATCTGAAGAAGTGTGCATGCACACGAAAGCTCATACCAAGTACTAACCTAGTTGGTCTTTAAGGTGCTACTGGAAGGAATTTTTTTATTTTGTTTTGACTATGGCAGACCAACACGGCTACCTATCTGTATTTGTATTTTAAGTGAGTTCCCCCCCCCCCCCCCGATACTATGGTTAATCTTAACTGATTTTGCGAAGCATGCTGTATCCCTATTGTACATAGCTTAGAAACTACAGCATTAAGCAATATATAAATTCAAAGAATACACACCCAATAAGGTTGAGATGAGAAAGTGGATTGCTTCACTTCTGATATAGGCGACAGAATGCCATTTTTGAATTCTCCCTGGGTTATTGTTTTTTGAAATAAACCCCCAAAACTCCCTACAGGCATAAAGCACATCAGTGGGAAAAACAGAGCTGAACTTGCTCCCTCCTCTTCTACTTGCCAGGAGCTACTGTTCTTAAAAAGTAGAGACATCACCTTGCCAACAAAGGTCCGTATAGTTAAAGCTATGGTTTTCCCAGTAGTGATGTATGGAAGTGAGAGCTGGACCATAAAGAAGGCTGATCGCCAAAGAATTGATGCTTTTGAATTATGGTGCTGGAGGAGACTCAAGCCCATGGACTGCAAGAAGATCAAACCTATCCATTCTGAAGGAAATCAGCCCTGAGTACTCACTGGAAGGACAGATCCTGAAGCTGAGGCTCCAATACTTTGGCCACCTCATGAGAAGAGAAGACTCCCTGGAAAAGACCTTGATGTTGGGAAAGATGGAGGGCACAAGGAGAAGGGGATGACAAAGGACGAGATGGTTGGACAGTGTTCTCGCAGCTACTAGCATGAGTTTGACCAAACTGCGGGAGGCAGTGGAAGACAGAAGTCCCTGACGTGCTCTGGTCCATGGGGTCACGAAGAGTCGGACACAACTAAACAACAACAACACTGTTCATCTGTTTTTTTTGTGGGGAGTTTTCAAATCAGAGGAGCATTCAAAAACATGATTCCCCCACCTGCAGTCTGAAGTGGAACTGTCCGTACTACTGTTTGTTTATTTACCATCATTTTCAGCCTAATTTAGAGGGGAAATTGGGGAAAGGAGTGAATAGTTTCATGTTGGCAAATGCCGTAGGCTACTAAGTCTCCAGCACTGAAGTTGGTTGAATAATATTTGTTAGATTTGGAAGGGATAACAAAGGGCAGTTCAGGGATCTCTGGGGAGACTGATATGAGCCCTGGGCAATATTACTCGACAGCTCTGACTTATAACTTTCCCTTGTGAAAGCAGCCCATGAAATTGAAGTGCTCACTGCACTGGAAAACCTCTTTTTGCTTATTTCCACCTGTGTGAAGGTCCCTAATTGAAGGCCCGCTTTGCTAGGCCGGAAATAGAATCTATTTTCAATGCTAGATGCAGCATTCCGTAGAACAAGGCTTCTGACAATGACAGGATACTGGAGTGCAAAAAGGCTGTGCCTCTTATAACAATAGGGACGCGGGTGGTGCTGTGGGTTAAACCACAGAGCCTAGGACTTGCCGATCAGAAGGTCGGCGGTTTGAATCCCCGTGACGAGGTGAGCTCCCGTTGCTCAGTCCCAGCTCCTGCCAACCTAGCAGTTCGAAAGCACGTCAAAGTACAAGTAGATAAATAGGTACTGCTCCAGCGGGAAGGTAAACGGCATTTCCGTGCACTGCTCTGGTTTGCCAGAAGCGGCTTAGTCATGCTGGCTACATGACCCGGAAGCTGTACGCCGGCTCCCTTGGCCAATAAAGCGAGATGAGCGCCGCAACCCCAGAGTCGGCCACGACTGGACCTAATGGTCAGGTGTCCCTTTACCTTTACCTTATAGCAATGCAAGATGGCTGCTGATCTGTTGTAACTCGGAACTGCTTTTGAAATTTGTGATGCAATAATAAGACAAAGGACTCCTGGACCGTTAAGTCCAGTCAGAGGCGACTATGCGGTTGTGGTGCTCATCTCGCTTTTCAGGCCAAGGGAGCCAGCGTTTGTCCACGGACAGCTTTCTGGGTCATGTGGCCAGCATGACTAAACTGCTTCTGGTGCACCAGGACACCGTGACAAGAGCCAGAGTGCACAGAAATGCCACTTGCCTTCCCACCGCAGTGATACCTCTTTATCTACTTGCACTGGTGTGCTTTCGAAGTGCTAGGTTGGCAGGAGCTGGGATGGAGCAACAGGAGCTTACTCTATTGTGTATCTATCTATCTATCTATCTATCTATCTATCTATCTATCATCTATCTATATATATATACACACACACACACACACACATATATATATATATATATATATCGAGAAACACCCAGCAACATTTCAAAACACTTGCTGTAGCATGGAAAAGTTTGGAACGAAAAGATACAAAAAATAATCCAGAGGTCTAAGCAAGTGGGAAATTATTTGACTGGCTGCAGCACTGGAGCAGAGGCTTGCTGAGTCCTTGACTGAAAGATCAATAAATCCTAGCCAGCTCAGCTCTGATGGCAGTAATGCTCCTGCGACACATCAGGCACATCAGGGAATCTCTCCAACAACGTAACTTGCCACAAAGGGCTGCCTCAAACCAACAGTAGCAGAGAGACTGGGCAAGCCAGCTGACTGGCCAGCAGCCAGCCAGCAGGAGCTCAAACGATGTGTCAATGCGAATAATATTTTGGCTTTCCAGATACTTTGATGCTCTTAGATTTCAGCCAATGTATCATCTTCTAAGAACGTAAGATGAGAAGAGCTTGGCCAGGGCACCCCCAAAGGTCCTCCTGGTATATACTGTTTCCAAGAGTGGTCTGAAGCTCAACATCAAAAAAACTAAGATCATGGTCCCATCACCTCCTGGCAAATAGAAGGGAAAGAAATGGAGGCAGTGAGAGATTTTACTTTCTTGGGCTCCATGATCACTGCAGAGGATGACAGCAGTCACAAAATTAAAAGACCCCTGCTTCTTGGGAGAAAAGCAATGACAAACCTAGACAGCATCTTAAAAAGCAGAGACATCACCTTGCCAACAACGGTCAGTTTAGTTAAAGCTATGGTTTTCCCAGTAGTGATGTATGGAAGTGAGAGCTGGACCATAAAGAAGGCTGATCACCGAAAAATTGATGCTTTTGAATTCTGGTGCTGGAGGAGACTCTTGAGAGTCCCATGGACTGCAAGAAGATCAAACCAATCCATTCTTATGGAAATCAGCCCTGAGTGCTCACTGGAAGGACAGATCCTGAAGCTGAGGCTCCAATACTCTGGCTACCTCATGAGAAGAGAAGACTCCCTGGAAAAAACCCTGATGTTGGGAAAGATGGAGGGCACAAGGAGAAGGGGACGACAGAGGATGAGATAGTTGGACAGTGTTCTCGAAGCTACCAGCATGAGTTTGACCAAACTGCGAGAGGCAGTGGAAGACAGGAGTGCCTGGCGTGCTCTGGTCATCATGGATCACTGCCTTGCCATGGCGAAGGGGCTTGAATAACTCAGAGAAGCTATGAACTATGCCGAGCAGGGCACCCAAGATGGACAGGTCATAGTGGAGAGTTTTGACCAAACGTGATCCACCTGGAGCAGGAACTGGCAAGCCACTCCAGTATCCCTGCCAATAAAATTCCATGGACAAAGACTTCACCAGCATACTGGAGTCTAACTTTCACACAACAATGGCACACGGTCCTGGAAAGATGGTTGAAGGTGAGGGGGCAGCAGTTTGCAAAGAATGTGTTTCCTGGTCAAGAAGGAGGTGGGGAAGGACCCATTAAATATAATTGTGCCACTGGTTATAGCAACTGGCCTCCGCAGAAGCAAGGAGAAGAAAATTAAAACCAGGAAATTGCAGGTTGCTCATCATGAACTAGATAGGTCATGGATGGTCTCTATCATTAGAAAGTTTTTTAAAAAAGAAAAATAAGTTAGACTAAGACTTTCAGAGGGAAGAACAGGAAGGAACCATCAAGCCTAGATGACAAGATGTAATTAAGAGCGCATTGCTGTCTTTCTCCCCAGTTCCTGCGGTGACATCATCCCTCTCCTTGAATCACTCTTCTCCAAACTGGTGCCCTCAAGATGTTTTGAACTGCAACTCCCATTACTGCTAGCCGGCAGAGCTGTGCAGCCACCAGAACATCTGGAAGGCATCAGGTTTGGGAATCCCCTGCATAAGCTCATGTAATAGTCGGTTCCTGTATTGCCTGCACATTGTGGATGCTGCTGATAATTGGCCCTGGGTCCCTCTAGTAATGTTCACAACAGGAAACATGGACAGGCCTGCAACTGAGAAGGGTCCAATATGCAGACAGGGACACAGGCATGCACAGAGCGCTCCCCCACCTATGTGGGAATCCTGGACAATCAGGGATCCTGACTGGCAGAGCAGTGGTTTCTCCTCAATGCTGAACATGCACATTGTGAGCACATTGTCAGAGCATAAGAAGATCAGGCTAACTGATTAAAGAAGAACATTCCTTCATCTGTCCTGAATCTTCATTCCATAAATGTTCGTGGCAGGGTGGGGAGGTTGTCCAGCTGTCTTACCAAAGGCAAGGTGGTTCTTTTAAATAATAATAATACTACTAATAATAAATTTTATTTATACCCCGCCCTCCCCCGCCAGAGCCAGGCTCAGGGCAGCTAACACCAATAAAATTTCAGAAAAACATAATAAGAAAGAAAAAAAAAACAATTTAAAATACAGGTTAAAATGCCATTTAAAATGCAGCCTCATTTTAAAAGTCAAAACCATAAGGGGAAGGAAACATAAGGGTCAGACTGAGTCCAAACCAAAGGCCAGGCGGAACAGCTCTGTCTTGCAGGCCCTGTGGAAAGATGTCAAGTCCCGCAGGGCCCTTGTCTCTTGTGACAGAGCGTTACACCAAGTTGGGGCCAGAACTGAAAAGGCCCTGGCCCTAACCACCTTGTGACTTGGGACCTCCAAAATGTTGTCATTTGTGGACCATAAGGTCCTCCGCGGGGCATACCAGGAGAGGCGGTCCCGTAGATACGTGGGTCCTAGAATCATAGAATCATAGAGTTGGAAGAGACCACAAGGGCCATCGAGTCCAACCCCCTGCCAAGCAGGAACCCCTGACACCATCAGAGCACTCCTGACATATGGTTGTCAAGCCTCTGCTTAAAGACCTCCAAAGAAGGAGACTCCACCACACTCCTTGGCAGCAAATTCCACTGTCGAACAGCTCTTACTGTCAGGAAGTTCTTCCTAATGTTTAGTTGGAATCTTCTTTCTTGTAGTTTGGAACCATTGCTCCGTGTCTGCTTCTCTGGAGCAGCAGAAAACAACCTTTCTCCCTCCTCTATGTGACATCCTTTTATATATTTGAACATGGCTATCATACCACCCCTTAACCTCCTATTCTCCAGGCTAAACATGCCCAGCTCCCTTAGCCGTTCCTCATAAGGCATCGCTTCCAGGCCTTTGACCATTTTGGTTGCCCTCCTCTGGACGCGTTCCAGTTTCTCAGTGTCCTTCTTGAACTGTGGTGCCCAGAACTGGACACAGTACTCCAGGTGAGGAGTACTGACCAGAGCAGAATACAGTGGCACTATTACTTCCCTTGATCTAGATGCTATACTCCTATTGATGCAGCCCAGAATTGCATTGGCTTTTTTAGCTGCCGCGTCACACTGTTGGCTCATGTCAAGTTTGTGGTCAACCAAGACTCCTAGATCCTTTTCACATGTACTGCTCTCAAGCCAGGTGTCACCCATCTTGTATTTGTGCCTCTCATTTTTTTTTGCCCAAGTGCAATACTTTACATTTCTCCCTGTTGAAATTCATCTTGTTTGTTTTGGCCCAGTTCTCTAATCTGTCAAGGTCGTTTTGAAGTGTGATCCTGTCCTCTGGGGTGTTAGCCACCCCTCCCAGTTTGGTGTCATCTGCAAATTTGATCAGGATGCCCTTGAGTCCATCATCCAAGTCGTTGATAAAGATGTTGAATAAGACCGGGCCCAAGACAGAACCCTGTGGCACCCCACTAGTCACTCTTCTCCAGGATGAAGAGGAACCATTGATGAGCACCCTTTGGGTTCGGTCAGTCAGCCAGTTACAAATCCACTGAGTGGTAGCATAGTCAAGACCGCATTTTACCAGCTTCTTTACAAGAATATCATGGGGCACCTTGTCAAATGCCTTGCTGAAATCAAGGTAGGCTACATCCACTGCGTTCCCTTCATCTACCAGGCTTGTAATTCTGTCAAAAAACGAGATCAGGTTAGTCTGACATGACTTATTTTTCAGAAATCCATGCTGACTATTGGTGATCACAGTATTCCTTTCTAGGTGCTCACAGACTGTTTGCTTAATGATCTGCTCCAGAATCTTCCCTGGTATTGATGTCAGACTGACTGGGTGGTAATTATTTGGGTCCTCTCTTTTCCCCTTTTTGAAAATAGGGACAACATTTGCCCTCCTCCAGTCTGCCAGGACTTCGCCTGTTCTCCAGGAATTCTCAATGATGACTGCCAGTGGTTCTGAGATCACATCTGCCAGTTCTTTTAATACTCTTGGATGCAGTTCATCTGGCCCTGGAGACTTGAATACATCTAAACTAGCCAAGTATTCTTGTACTATCTCCTTAGTTATTCTGGGCTGTGTTTCCTCTGCTGAATCATTTGCTCCAAATTCTTCAGGTCAGGCATTGTTTTCTTTATCGGAGAAGACTGAGGCAAAGAAGGCATTGAGGAGTTCAGCCCTTTCTGTGTCCCCTGTTTGCATTTCACCATCTTCTCCTCTGAGTGACCCCACTGTTTCTTTCTTCTTCCTTTTGCTACGAACATACCCATAAAAGCCTTTTTTGTTGCTTTTAACCTCTCTAGCAAGCCTGAGTTCATTCTGTGCTTTAGCTTTTCGGACTTTGTGTCTACACGTGCTGGCTATTTGTTTGAATTCCTCTTTGGTGGTTTCCCCCCTTTTCCATTTTTTGTACACATCCTTTTTTAATCTTAACTCAGTTAAAAGTTCTTTAGATGGCCACCCTGGCTTCTTTAGGCACCTTCCATGTTTCCGTCTCATTGGTATTGCCTGAAGTTGTGCTTTTACGATCTCCCTCTTAACAAACTCCCAGCCATCATGAACTCCCTTTCCTTTTAGTATTACTGTCCATGGGATCTCACCCAGCACTTCCCTAAGTTTTATGAAGTCGGCTTTCTTAAAGTCAAGAAATTGAGTCCTAGTATGCTCCGCTGTATAGTAAACTTCAGAAGAGCATGATCACTCACGCCTAATGATCCTTCCACTTGTACCCCACTAACCAGGTCATCAGCATTGGTTAGGACCAGATCTAAAATGGCTGTTCCTCTTGTTGCTTCTCCCACTTTCTGGACAATGAAGTTGTCTGCAAGGCCAGTGAGGAATCTGTTTGACCTTATGCTCTTGGCTGAGTTTGACATCCAGCAAATATCCGGGTAATTGAAGTCCCCCATTACTACTATCTCCCTTCCTTTTGCATGCTTGGTCATCTGTTCCAGGAAGGCATCATCTATGTCCTCCGTTTGGCTTGGGGATCTATAGTAAACTCCCACAATGAGGTCCCTGTTATTCATCTCTCCCTTAATTTTGACCCAAATGCTCTCACTTTGGCTTTGAGGTTCTAAATCTTGGATCTCTTCACAGGTATACACATCCCTGACATATAACGCCACTCCTCCTCCTTTCTTGTCTGGTCTGTTTCTCTGAAATAGATTGTATCCCTCCATTATTACATTCCAATCGTGGGACTTATCCCACCAGGTTTCAGTGATGCCTATTATGTCATATTTAGTTTGCTGTACCAAGAGCTCAAGCTCATCTTGTTTATTTCCCATGCTTTGTGCATTAGTGTACAGACATTGAAGTCCATTAATCATTCCCCCGTGTCTCTTATTTAAGGATTTTTTCCTCCCACCACTAGGTCTGCGTGCTGTTTGCTCCATTTGGTCTATGACATTTGGATGATCATCTTCATCAATTGATAGACTCCTACCTTCAGGAGCACTGTCTCCCTCTCCCACATTAGTCAGTTTAAAGCTCTCCTGATGAGGTTTCTGAGATTTTTGGCAAAAACATTCCTCCCAACCGTTGTGAGGTGCAGCCCATCGCTTGCCAGAAGTCCATCTTCAAGAAACTGCAGTCCGTGATCTAAGAATCCAAACCGTTCCTGTTTACACCATTTGCGAAGCCAGCTGTTCACTTCCACTATTTTTCTCTCTCTCCCTGGGCCACGTTGTTCAACTGGGAGGACAGATGAGATGACAATTTGTGCATTTAATTGCTTCAATTTCCTGCCCAAAGCCTCGTAGTCTCTTTTGATCTTCTGGAGGCTATTGCTTGCAGTGTCATTGGTTCCCACATGAACCAAGAGGAAGGGGTATTTGTCAGTGGGTTTTATGATTCCTTGCAGTCGTTCAGTTACATCTTGGATCTTAGCCCCGGGGAGACAGCACACTTCCCGAGACATCTTGTCAGGCCCACAGATCACTGCTTCTGTTCCCCTCAGTAGGGAATCCCCTATCACCACTACACGCCTCCTCTTAGGCCTGGTCGGGGTTCTTCTGTGAGCTGTCCGTTCCAAGGTCGCCTGCACATTCCCTGAGGACTGACTTTGCTGCTCGTCTTCATATACCTGATCGACTGTAATGAGGGAGAGATCCTCAAATGGAGTCTGCTCTTCGTCTTCCATGCTAGGGGAGAGGACCTCAAAGCGATTGTGTATTTCTAAACAATCAGAGCGAACCCTGGGCCTCCTACTTCTTTGAGTCACGTTTCTCCAAATATCTGGCTCCTGTGTTGGCGAACTAGCCTCCTTCTCAGGGGAGTCCCCTGTCTCCTCCTTGGTGGAGACGGTGTGCTTTGTTGCTTCCAAGAAGTGCTCCAGCTCTCTAATTCTTTAGAGCATAGCTACACGTTCCTCCAGTTGCTGGACTTTGTCTTCTAAGAGGGCAATCAACATGCAATTGCTGCAGGTAAAGCTGCCTGCAACCTTTGGCAAGATGGCAAACATTGTGCAGGAACCGCAGGCGACTGCAGCTGTTCCCTCACTCTCCATCTTGAGAACGTGTCGTTGGGGGTGGCTACAGCGGTCCTCCATCATAAGAAGCATGCAGACAGGACAAATAATTTCCCCCCAAAAAAAACCCTAGGTCTCCCCCAACAAACGTTTGAGACTAGCTCCCCTAAATCTAAAAGATGGATCAAACTGTGCGCGCCGCTAGGGGCGCGTCCCTGCCCTGCAAGCTCTGATAAGCTCCTCCCACAGCTAATCACCTGCCTCAACAGAAACCCTGCCCCCTCTGACCTTTGCACAGGGAGAGCAGCTAAACAGCCACAAAGAAACACACACACAAGAAACCCCTTTTTGCTCCTTCTTCAGCTGCTGCCCTGCAAGCTCTGATAAGCTCCTCCCACAGCTAATCACCTGCCTCAACAGAAACCCTGCCCCCTCTGACCTTTGCACAGGGAGAGCAGCTAAACAGCCACAAAGAAACACACACACAAGAAACCCCTTTTTGCTCCTTCTTCAGCTGCTGCCCTGCAAGCTCTGATAAGCTCCTCCCACAGCTAATCACCTGCCTCAACAGAAACCCTGCCCCCTCTGACCTTTGCACAGGGAGAGCAGCTAACCAGCCACAAAGAAACACACACACGAGAAAACCCTTTTTGCTCCTAGGGTCCTAGGCCACATAGAGCTTTAAAGGTCAAAACCAGCACCTTAAACCTGACCCTGTACTCCACCGGGAGCCAGTGCAGTTGGTAAAGCACTGGATGAATGTGATCCCGCAGCAAGGACCTTGTAAGGAGCCTCGCCGCGGCATTCTGCACCCGCTGGAGTTTCTGGGTCAGCTTCAAGGGCAGCCCTGCATAGAGCGAGTTAGAATAATCAAGCCTGGAGGTGACCGTCGCATGGATCACTGTGTTCAGATCAGGGTGAGAAAGGTAAGGGAGATTCAGAAGCAATACAAAATACACAAATGGGTGAGAAGATTACAGGTTTTGTTCCCAAACAGCAGGCAATGCGTACATACCAAGCAAACATTTCAATCTGCCACTTGGAAGCCCTCAAGAAGCAGTGAAGGTGACTCCCCCAACTAGCCTCCGTTTGCATGCCCCTGCGGCTGATCAGTCCATGCACAAGCTTCAAAGAAACTCTGCCCAAATGGTCCGATTTTACAGGTAGCCTGTGTGGCTTCCGACTGGCTACGTGCAGATAATCCATTAGCCACCCCCTCCTAATGCCTCACTTTCTCAAAACAAAGTCCGGCATCAAAGAAGGTAGCCAGCATTATCCTCCACAGCTGATTAAGGCAGCTGTGTGGGGGGTCTTCACCTCCTCCCAACGTTCTCAGGACATTGAAGGCTGTTCTCACACCATCCAAAAACTTAACAAGAGCGCGGGAAGGGAAAGGAACAGAGGCAGGGAGAGCTCCATGTTAGATCATTAACTCCCCGATACAGCTTTCGGTCTTCCGGGTGCATTTCCCATTCACCAGCTTTTGTTGCGCTATAGGGCAAAAGATCCCCTCCAGATGGCAATAATCGGGGCTTTTTTTAAGCTGGAATTCACTAAAACTCAGTTCCAGCACCTCTCAGGTGGGCGCTATTGCCATTATAAGAAAACATGGGAGGCGTTCATGGTGAGTTCCGACATCTCTTTTTCTCGAAAAATCACTGGCAATAATACAGCAGCACTGGGAAGCATCACGGAATGACTAATGAAGCAGGATGATCCAGTATAAACCCACCACTTAAGAACTATTATTGCATCAATTCATAGAATCATAGAACTCTAGAGCTGGAAGGGGACACGAGGGTCATCTAGTCCAACCCCCCTGAATGTTTGACGTTTTATTATGTTTTTATATCAGCCAGAAGCCTCCCAGAGTGGCTGGTGAAACCCAGACAGATGGGCGGGCTATAAATAATAAAATTATTATTGTTATCAATGTATGAATCTTTTGCCCTATGTGGGGCTGAAACCCATGATAAGGAGATTAAGAATCTCATGCTCTACCAAGCTGAGCTGCTACAATATTCAGTTGTTGCA
Organism: Podarcis cretensis; assembly: GCF_951804945.1. Taxonomy (NCBI): domain Eukaryota; kingdom Metazoa; phylum Chordata; class Lepidosauria; order Squamata; family Lacertidae; genus Podarcis; species Podarcis cretensis. The sequence continues at coordinate 83,059,143 of NC_137176.1, forward strand.
GAACACACACACACACACACACACACACACACACACACAGTGTCTGGTGGGGCCCTAAATGTTTCCAGGGTTCACAGATTGCTGACTGCTGTGACAGAAACATAAAACTGGGGAGGAGGGATGGAGCGGAGCCCCTGGAACCGTGAACTGCAGGGCTCCACACTGCAACAAAAGGTTGCAAGTTTTTATACCCCAAAAACTCCAGTGACAGCACAGCACTCAACTATCGTGTGCCTGGCTGCCAAGTCCCCAGGAGCAGATTAGGTAATCGCCTTCCTCAATATTTCATTAGCTGTAAATTTCTACTATTCCCTCTTGGTGTATTGAAATGTGCTGGGAATTGCAGTTTCGATATTATACCAGGGAAGAAAAAAAAGGTTGACCCGTTAAGTAAGCCATTTAGAGTATTTTATTACAAATCCCATAAAATAGGCTGGCAGAGGGGAGGGAGAGAGAGAGAGAGAAATGTCCGCCCAGGAAAGACTCTCAGAGACTTTAAATCTCCGACATGGAGCCATCTTTGAAATGCGCCCCTTTAAGAGACAAAGAGATAAAACAAGAGTTTAAATCAGATGCTGATATGTATCTGCAGGTTCAAAATGTAGCAATGGAATGGCCGCAAGGAAACATTGGAGAACAGGGTAACCTTCTAACACCACAGTAGTGAGATGCACCCTCAGTTGCACCCAGCATTCTGTGAAGCCCAGAGGTCAACAAGCATGGTTGGCCTCATTCAGTTGCATATCTTCCCTTTTTTAAATGAGCAATCATGTTCTTGGTCTTGTCCCTTCAATCCGCCGGAGCCTGTCTTGCATTCAGAGGAAGAGTCCCTAACTCACCGAGGGTTTGAGACCCATCGGCTACCCACACCTGGTGTCAGGCTTCAGGGAATAGGATCCCTCCTTTGGTGGCAGTAAATAAGCAGATCAAAAGAAAGGAACATTCTTACCAGTTAAAGGTAAAGGTACCCCTGACCGTTAGGTCCGGTCACGGATGACTCTGGGGTTGCGGCGCTCATCTCACTCTATAGGCCGAGGGAGCCAGCGTACAGCTTCCGGGTCATGTGGCCAGCATGACTAAGCTGCTTCTGGTGAACCAGAGCGGCACACGGAAACACCATTTACCTTCCCACCGGAATGGTACCTATTTATCTACTTGCACTTTGATGTGCTTTCGAACTGCTAGGTTGGCAGGAGCTGGGACCAAACAACAGGAGCTCACCCCATCGCGGGGATTCGAACCGCTGACCTTCTGATCGGCAAGTCCTAGGCTCTGTGGTTTAGACCACAGGGCCACCAGCGTCCCTTACCAGTTAGTTTCTTTAATAATCACAGCCACAGATAAAGGAATGCATATCTCTCTGGAAATGGCATTGCTCCCAGTACATGTTCATCCCCTCCGTCCCCAATTAATCTATGTTCTAGTCCAGGGACGTCCAACTCCCAAGAGGCTGCATCTACTCACAGTGTAAAAAAACTAGCAGTGATCTACCCATTGTCGTTGGATGGATCAAAGTTGTTGGACTTTTTCTGGGAAGCCAAAGTTGTTCAGCTTTTTTTAGGAAGCAAATGAATGAAGGAAATGGAATATATGAATGAATGAATGAAACTGAATGAGCGTTGTGATATACACAGAACATAATCAAAAGTTGATTATATAAAACACAGTTTAGGGTCCTGAATCTGCAGTCAAACAGTGGACCTTAATCTGATGGTCAACTTTTTGGCTAGGAACCAAAAGTTGCTGAGCTATTTTTGGGGAAAGGCAAAGTTGTTCAGCTTTCCTTAGGAAGCCAGAGTGGTTGAACTTTTTTTTTATGAAACAGTAGTTGTTGAGCTTTTTTATATATTTTTTTTGTTTTACTTTTTATTTTGGGGGGGAAGGAGATCCATGAGAGACCAGAGATCTACCAGGAACACTCTGCGATCTACCAGTAGATCGTGATCTACCTGTTGGATGTGCCTGATCTAGTCTTAGGTGAAGGGGGTCAGGAATGCTGTCCAAGGACACTGAATCTGCTAGCTGTCCGTCTCCTGGTGTTCCCTCTTCTAGCTGTTCTCACCCAGTATTTCCCAGCTTTTGCCCTCTAGACTATGCCCCTCTGAAAACCACTGTTCTAAATCAATACTGTCCTCCAGCCCTTGGGAAGGTTCAGGAAAACGAGGGAGTGGCTCCCACCATTCCTCCTCAGTCCAGCCCCTGACACCTGGTTTAGCCAGCCAGTCAAAGCTGTTTCCCAGGTGTAGCCACTGCCACATTCTGACAGCGTATCTAGGAGCCACAGGTGAGAGCCAAGTCCAGGGTGGGGACCAAAGGCTTCAATTAAGATGGTCGAATACGTGGAGTTGGCAAAGCTGACGGGGAAGATCCGGAATCAGTGTGATGAACTGTTTCAAAAGGACTGGAGCAAATTTATATTCTATTTGAAAGAAAATTGTAAACAGTTGAAAACGTTTGTAGGTTTGAGTTGAAGTGTTTGGTTGAAAATAAGGAGCTGATTTACATATAAGAAGGTGAATGCTAAAAGATAGATAGAAATGTGGTAATAGAAATGTGAAGAAATTGGTAAAGTTGTGTGGAAGGTTGATGCTTTATGTAAGCAATGTCTTAAGTTATGGATTTATATGAAATTGCAATGAAATATGGAAAACCTAATAAAAATCATGTATTTTTTTTAAAAAAATAGATAACATAAGAACATAAGAAGAACCATTTGATTCAGCACCCTGTTGTTCCTGCAGCCAACCAGACACCCATGGGAAGTCTACAGGCAGCACCTGAGAGCATCGGGACTCTCATCTCCTGGGATTCCTAGCAACCAGTAATTTGGAAACATAATGTCTCAAAGAGTGGCAGCAGAACATTTTGTGGTTTTCCTACGGAGCCTCCGGTCGTCTCACGGACTATTGACCCTTACATCACTAATCCGCTGCCACCAACCAGGTCCTCCCCGGTAAATCTCTTTAATCTCAGTCAGGTTCTCATGTTAACAAAGAAGAATGTAGTTTATTGCAGACACAAACAAACTTTAACCGCATTCCAAACCATAGCTGTCAACTTTTCCCTTTTCTTGCGAGGAATCCTATTCGGAATAAGGGAATTTCCCTTCCCTTAAAAAAAGGGAAAACGTTGACAGCTATGTTCCAAACGTTGTTACTCTTTACCTTCTTAGTCTTATTGTATCCTGTCTCTATCTCTTCTACCTCCCCTCACTCTCAAACCCACTGCACTAACTGTCTCTCTATTTGCAACTGCCTGCCAATTGCTTTTCCAACTGCCTTTCCCAACCAACTAACCACACTCAAACCTCGGGCTAAGCCCTTTTATAAACAGGTGGGCTCCGCCTCCCGCTTTCCTATTGGTCTACATTTTAACCCTTTCTCTCTCCCCTGTACAGACATTTTCAAACGAACGGGCAAACGCCACAATAGCCATCATGGCAAGTAGGCACTGGTTGCCTTATTTTCCACAAATGTATCTAATCCCCTTTCAAAGCCATTGAAGTTGGTAGCCATCACCATTATTCTTGCATTGCAGGGGGTTGGACTAGATGACCCCTGGGGTCCCTTCCAACTCTGTGATTCTGTGATCTTTTGTGGGAAAGAATTGCACCACTTTACAAAATGCTGTGTGAAAAAGCACTTTCTTTTCTCTGCCCTCAATCTTCCAGCATTCAGCTCTGCTGGATGCTCCCAAGTTTTAGTGTTTTGTGGGGGGGGGGGAGAGAGAGAGAGAGAAAAGAAGAAGAAGAAGAAGAAGAAGAAGAAGAAGAAGAAGAAGAAGAAGAGGAGGAGGAGGAGGAGTAGTTTGGATTTGATATCCCGCCTTTCACTCCCTTTAAGGAGTCTCAACGTGGCTCACATTCTCCTTTCCCTTCCTCCCCCACAACAAACACTCTGTGGGGTGAGTGGGGCTGAGAGACTTCACAGAAGTGTGACTGGCCCAAGGTCACCCAGCAGCTGCATGTGGAGGAGCGGAGACGCGAACCCGGTTCCCCAGATTATGAGACTACCGCTCTTAACCACTACACAACACTGGTGAGAGAGAGAGAAGCAAATTTTTTATACACTTCTGCTTCCTCTTCCTCAGATTCTAAACATACTTACTAGAAAGCAGCCTCCCTCAACCTCCATGTGATTTGCTTCTGAGTAAAATTATCTTTATTTACACATTAAAAATTGCACATAATAAAACACATTGTTCTGTTATGAAAGAAAAAAATTACACAAAAAGAAAATAGAAAAGAAAAAAGGAAGAACGGGAAAGTAGAAAACAGAAGAAAAAATAGAAAGTTAAAAGAAAAATCTTATCAAAGACAGTTTTTTAAGAAATATGAACCATCATTATAAACATATATTTCCAGTAAGAAGTCCTTTTATCTTCACCTTATCGATTTCTCCTCACTACTCTTACTTTCTTATCTATGCCTAATCTCTGGTTTTACTCCCTGATTTATTTAATGACTTCCTTCTACCTCTATGTGGTTCCTAATTTCTCATATCTTAAAACTTCAGCATCCAGAATGCAGAAATTTGGATTGCATTCCAAGTTACCAGCACGCGTGCAGAACTGAAACTCACTCTTCAAAGTTCAGCCGTCACGGCAAAGCTGAGTGTGCCTGTCCTTATCTGGAGTTGCCAGCTGGCACTAGGACTAGGACTGGATCCGGGCCATCATTTTTCCTGTACAACCCAAGTGCTTGACATTGTGCCAAGTGTCTGATATCCAAAGGTCAGCAAGAAGCATCTGTTCCTACAGAGCCACCAATCTCTTCTTCGCCCCCCAAAAGTGTAAGTTGCAGAAACCGCTAGAAATCTCTTCCCCAGACAGGAACATTCCTCCTCCTTCTTTTCATCTTCTTCTTTGCTTGTTCCTGAGCCAAGACATTCTGCCTATGTGACGTCGCGTCTAGCACCTGGGACAGCCAGGGAGCGCTTGCCTGTGTTGCTGAATTCATTTGCCACCTGAACGGCAAAGTACCCTTGCGAGCACAAAGGAAGCTTGCCAAAAACCTCCCATCTGTCAGGGCACCGGTTAGAAATAAAATGTTCTGCTTGTTCCAGCTTCACCTGCACCAGTAGGATTGCGTTGGCATCACTTATACATCTTTGGATTTTCCCCAGGGCAGTTTATATCTCATGCAACTTTGGGGATCACATTGTGTAAGTATAATGGAAAGTATCAGCTTTAATTTAGAGCAAAAACAAAACCCAGACAACAAGGGTGGAATGTAACCAAAGCAAGGGGTTGCCATATTTCAAAAAGTGAAAATCCGGACACAAAAGTTGCTGGGCTTTTTTGTGTGTGCAAAATCTCAAAGAAAATATTAGTTTTTGAGCTATTTTTAATGAAATTCATCAAAATCTACATTGTCCCGGACATTCCAGCAATTTCCCCCTGGGAAATTCCCCTATTTGGCTTAAGAGGGCCAAATACTGGCTATGTCCGGGAAGTTCTGGACGTATAGCAACTCTAATTAAGTCTCTTGTTCCATCACTGCAAGTATTTCCCCTTCTGCAATGAAACATTCTCCCACTCTCATACCCTGGATGCAGATCCTTGCTCTGATGGGACATGGTAGTTGAATACCACCTTCAGCTTCCAAACCCTTATCGGAAGTGCTTTTTTTTTTCTTTCTAGAAAAATAGGGGCCGGTACTCACCATGAAGTTGTTACAGTAAGCATCACACTTTTTAACAACAACAAAAAGAGGTGCCAGTACTGCGTACCCTTGAGTAAAAGGTAAAGGTAAAGGGACCCCTGACAATTAAGTCCAATCATGAATGACTGGGGTTGTGGCGCTCATCTCGCTTCACATGCCGAAGGAGCTGGCGTTTTTCCACAGACAGTTTTTCCGGGTCATGAGGCCAGCATGACTAAGGCGAAACCAGAGCAGCGCACGGAAATGCCGTTTACCTTCCCACCAGAGCGGTACCTATTTATCTACTTACACTGTGTGCTTTCGAACTGCTAAGTTGGCAGGAGCTGGGACCAAACAATGGGAGCTCACCCTGTCGAAGGAATTCGAACTGCCGACCTTTCGATCGGCAAGTTCAAGCGGCACAGTGGTTTAACCCACAGCGCCACCCATGTAAAAAAAAGCACTGCTTGTTGGGCAATGCCTAGTTAAACAGTAATGCAGAAATGAAGGTTACAGCAACAGGACTCTTTCATTTCTCTGTGCAACATCTTACACCTAGACCAAAGGAGGAACAAAGCTGTATTGCTATGGGCACTTACTCGGAAGTAAACAAAATTGAACACTGTTGGGTAGATTATAAATTAACACAGTTCGGATTGTGCTGTAGATTGTGCAAAACAAGCAAACTAGCATAAACTTGCTTGCTTTGCATGACCTGGGCTGAGTCCACTTGCCAGTTCCTGGCTCAAATGTGTTGTTTCAAAACCGGGTTTTTGGCTATGTGCTCTTTGCAGTATATGCTACAATGAGTTCTGCAGCTGCTTGTTTAACAAACAAGAGTTTCCTTTAAACCACACCGTGTCCTTCTGTACCCACAGAGCATGGGGGTCAGTCCTTACTGAGATTTGGGGAAGGGTCTTCTCCTTAGGAGTTTTCTTCCTCTTTTTTTAAAAAAAAAAAATACTCCTGCAAAACCTGAGTTACCTGCACATATGAATGGTGCTCTTTTGACCACATGAAGATCCATGACGCAATTCATGGACGCAATTCAATGCACAAGAAGTTGGTATAAAGCATGCCTCTGTAAATTAAGCTGGCATAAAGCTACACCAGATCCAAACCCATTCAGTAGTGGGGTGGCTGCTCTGCCTAAGCCCACGGCTGGAATGTTCAGCCAGCTGAGCCCCAGCTGTACAAATTACCCTGGCATATATTCGACTAAGCCAGGGTTGGAGAGCCAACAGCATCCTAAACTGCCAACAACTGTTGCCATAGGATTGCCCATTTAGGCAGCTGTTCGCACGTATGATAAATATGGCTAGTTCCTTTTACTGTTTGCCTCCAAAACGATGCACTGGGCTTCTACAGACGAGTTTGTTTGCCCAGATCAAACTTGCAGATCAAGAAGAACAGAAACTGGGCTTCTGATTGTACATTTGCACACATATACCTTTGCTGGTCCTTCAAAAAAAGAGAGTTTTCTTTCAAGCCAGCCAAAGCTTCATAATGCTCCATCAGGTCACTGTGTGAGCCAGACTGGGCAGAATCCTCCAAGAACATCTGCTCCCCAAGAGAGAGAGAGATGATTCAGTGATCTATAATGACTTGGCGTTTTATGCCTCTCAGATTTATGTGGTCAATAGATCTAAAAAGTGTTAGCCATGTTCCCATAAAATCCTTGACTTATTTCTTACAAGGCTCCCCACCGCCACCCCAACGCCGTTCTGCAGGTCAGCATATTGCTTTGATGCCCTGGTTTTGGCAACGCAGGAAAGACGAGCCCTAAAAACTGATTTGCAGGTGGCAAACTGGGGGCTTCTCTCTTTTACAGAATGGGTGGGTGTTTCTCAAAGTTAGACAAAGGCAGGCACTTATCAATTGGCAAACACAACTTTTTAAGTCGAAAAATGAATCTTCTCCCCTCTCATTTTTTGTGCCCACCGTGGCTGTACGAGAGCACAGAATATGGGACATTGTGCTCAACTTTGCTTCCTCCCTGACAATCTAAGCCTTCTTTTTTTAAAAGGAGAGAGAGCAGGTTTCTAGTCCTTATGGCTACAAAGCTAGGATTAAAGTTTCCAAAGTAAGAATCAGTAGAGCTCAGTCTGCAAAATTCAGAATTTGGTTGTTCTTGGCAGAGAATTTCAATTTTGAGAGGGTGGTGAGATACATACTGTACCATATTTTTAGTTTAGTTTAGCACTCTGTACTGCATGAAATCTAGAACATGCTGTTCAATTACATTCTCCACTAAAATAAAGATGGATTATCCCAAAAACTCAGAAAAGGCAGTGGCTGAGTGAGACAGACAGGACTCCCCCCCCCCCCCTTCAGACTGTCACTATTTTGCAGGAGAGATCCAAACATGTACTGGGAATTTTGGTGGATGACAGTTTTCTGCCTCCCTAGAGCAACAAACCCACTTTTTAAAATAAAAAATGAACTTTTTGCAGTTAGGAAAGTGATGGGGAAATGCACAGAAAAGTGTGTGTTTAATGATTAATAGAATTATAGGGTTGGAAGGGACCCTGAGGGTCATCTAGTCCAACCCCCCGCAATGCAGGAATCTCAAGTAAAGCATCCCTGCCAGCAGCCCATTGAGCCTCTGCTGAAAAACCTCCAAAAAAAGGAGAGTCTACAATCTTCTGGAGGAGTCCACTGTCGAACACCTCATACTATCAGAAATTTCTTCCTGGAGTTTAGCTGGAATCTCCATTGGTTCAAGTCCTACTGTCCCAACCTGAAGAGCAGGAAAACACAAGCTTGATCCATCTTCCATGTGACAGCCCTTGAGATATTTGAAGAAGGCTGTGGCGTTTGCCCTCCTAGGTGTGTGACATCATACTGGGTTCATAGGGAAAGAGTTAACTGATTGTAAAATGACTAACCAATGGGAACCCAACGGGCGGAGTTAACTGTGTATAAGGTTTAAGCACAGAGAGGTTTTGGGAGGAGTTAGGAGTTAGGGTGGTTGAGAAGACAGTCTGGAGTTAGAAGAGACAGAGAGGATAAGTCTATGGGTTGGGCTAGTCTGATGTGAGAGAATTTGTTAAGAGGAGTCAGTCAAACAGTTGAGATAATCAATCAGAAGGTATTAGGAAGGTATAGGCCGGTAAAGAAACTAAAGTTCAGATACTGACAGGAATATTATCTGAGAAACCATAAACTTGTTAATGCTTATAAAATAAACATGTTTATTTGGTTCACTTTTAACAACTGTCTGGACTCAGTGTTTTACCCGAGAGTAACGGGTTGGTTGAGAAGAGAAGACTCCCTGGAGAAGACCCTGATGCTGGGAAAGATGGAGGGCACAAGGAGAAGGGGGCGACAGAGGACGAGATGGTTGGATAGTGTTTTCGAGGTTACCAGCATGAGTCTGACCAAGCTGCGGGGGGCAGTGGAGGACAGGAGTGCCTGGCGTTCTCTGGTCCATGGGGTCACGAAGAGTCGGACACGACTAAACGACTAAACAACAACGGGTTGGTGGCAGCGGGGAAGTGAGCACAGTGGTGGCACAGGGATCAATAGACCGTTAAACATCCGGGGACCCTGTGTGATCGCCACAGAGGCTTTCATAGCTCCCTCTCAGTTTCTTCTCTTCCAGGCTAAGCATACTCAGCTCCCTCAATCGTTCCTCATAAGGCTTGGTTTCCAGACCCTTGATCACCTTGGTCCTGAATCATTGATGGGAAGACATGTACACACCCATCACACAAATCAGGATGAATGCTCATTGTCATATATAACAAATCAGAATAGATGCTTATTATAGACCAGACCTCTGTGTGAGCAAGCAAATCAGGACAAATGCTCAACGAAAGGTCATCTGGAGGGAGCGATGTCGAAAGGAAGCGATTTCCATTCTGACCTCCATTAATCACAACCAGCATTGTTTCTTGGTTTCCACCTTATACTAAGTCCACTAATTGAAATAAGTTACATAATTTACATAACTTGCGTTCATTTCAATGTAAAACAAATGTCAAAACAGGGCAAAACAGCCTGTCATTAATTACATATCGTTTGCAGAACAACAATGAAGCAAATGAATACTCATCGTGTTGATTTGACCAGTTTCCATTTCTGACCACACAAACTGCAGCAATTTCTGGAAATGTTTATAGTGGCCTTAGGCAAATTACTAATCTCTTGTCCTCGGATTTCCATCACATACCCTCTGAAATATGGGCACGATAAATACCAGCATACCTTTCAGGGCTGGTGTGCATATGAATGTGTTTTAACTTTTGGAGTCCTATTAATGTTTGTTATTCTTACAGGGAGGAGAGTTTTCCTGGATTACATCCGTTAGCTTCTGATGGGGTACCCTAGATGCTAAAAATTGGATTAAAACTGTGATTCTTTGTGAATTTACAGTGGTGCCCCGCAAGACGAATGCCTCGCAAGACGGAAAACCCGCTAGACGAAAGGGTTTTCCGTTTTGGAGGCGCTTCGCAAAACGAATTTCCCTATGGGCTTGCTTCGCAAGACGAAAATGTCTTGCGAGTTCCTGCGGTTTTTTTCCCCTTCCCCCCCCCTTTTCCTAAGCCGCTAAGCCGCTTATCAGCTGATCCGCTGATAAGCCGCTAAACCACTAATAGCGCTAATCCGCTAAGCTGTCAATGGGCTTGCTTCGCAAGACGAAAAAACCGCTATACGAAGAGCCTCACGGAACGGATTAATTTCGTCTTGCGAGGCACCACTGTACACACAAGTAAACATGTATTGGCTCACACCTTTGCTGTGCAATTTACTGGAACCAAAGAAATGCAAAAGGTAGGTCACAAACAATAAACTGAAAAAAAGGATCCCCACACATCCTATTAACACATCCTTCTAATAATTAACTTTGCCTGATAAAAATCTGTGAGGAAAGATTTTCAGCCTACACCGGACAGAAATTGACTTTGAATGCCTTTCGGAAAAATCGTTTACCAGGTTAGTATGTAGGTTAACAGTCACACGAGAGGTTCTGTTTTCACAAGCGCAGCAAAAAGCATAATTACGGACAGATCTGACCTATTTCGGTCAATAATCCATTAATGTACAAGCGAAACCGCAATGAATGTATGGCTCTTTATCAGATTTTGTGTTCCCCCCTCTCCCCGTTCAGTGCTATGGGATTATTAAATTTCCTGAGAAGTCAAACAAAAACCGCTGAAGAAAGTAGTTACCACCAGCCAGGACATCTGAAAGGTCATGAGCTTCTCAGCGAAACAGCAACTTAGGTGCCAGGAAAGAACTTGGTTAAGATCCGCAGGCGGAGAAAACAAGGTCAACTGTTCTGGTGATGCCTTGGAACCCAGGCCATTTCCCAGCAAAACATTTCATTTCCTTCTGCAATAGCTGAACTCAGAGATAGGCTGCATTCAAGCCATGTAAGAGCCAGAGGTTTTTAGACATCCACGGTTAATAAGACATACGCATGCACATCTTTCCACAATCCATCCAAGCAAGGAAGAGACATTATCACAGTTTAAAGAGGCCTGAAAAACATTTGAGGAGGGCATGGAGCAAGGCTGCGCTGTAAGAATTCTAAGGTTTCCTAAATAAAATGCACGTTCACAGGTGCACAAGGTGAACACCCATAGGTAAAGGTAAAGGGACCCCTGACCATTAGGTCCAGTCGTGGCCGATTCTGGGGTTGCAGCGCTCATCTCGCTTTATTGGCCGAGGGAGCCGGTTTACAGCTTCCAGGTCATGTGGCCAGCATGACTAAGCCGCTTCTGGCGAACCAGAGCAGCGCACGGAAATGCCGTTTACCTTCCCGCCAGAGTGGTACCTATTTATCTACTTGCACTTTGACGTGCTTTCAAACTGCTAGGTTGGCAGGAGCAGGGACCGAGCAACGGGAGCTCAACCCGTCACGGGGATTCAAACCGCTGACCTTCTGATCGGCAAGCCCTAGGTTCTGTGGTTTAACCCACAGTGCCACCCGTGTCCCATAAGTGCATAAACCATGTGCCTGAAATAGTACAGAGAGCAGTACAGCAGCCAGGTTTAGCCCCTACTCAACCTCGAGACACTCTCAAGTCATGTAGCAGGAAATTCCTGTTAGTGTTGGCATGCACCCAAGGAAACGGGGGCAATTGGCAGGCCCCAGCCCACTGGCCAGTGTGCCGGATGAACTCTGGTCCTTGGTGCAGCATTAAACTGTGACCCAGGCTTTAGAAGACTGAGCACGGTATCCAGCATAGAAAACACTTGGCTGTGTGAGCATATTTACAAGCAGGTTTTATTAAGCGTAGATCAGGACAAAAGGAAACATGTCTGATCTCCTTCGTGTCCAAAGCAAAAGAGAAAGCTATACACAAACGGAAGTTCCCAGCTACTGTGCTGGAATGTAAACAGACATGTGACATGCAACAATTCCACACATCTGTTCCTTAAGGTGGAATGGAATTCTAAACAGATAGGTCCCTCACACCCTGCAAACCAGATTACAAGTATCTGTTGAATGCCCATGGTGAACTATGAAAAGAGCAGGTATCTGTGTATGAATGAAACAACGGATTCTAGAGACAAGGTATTCTCCAGTTCAGAAGGATGCTTCCGACAAGCCAGGAAGAACAATTGGCAAGTATTATCAGGCATCTTGATTGACAGGCTTGTAAATATGTTGGAGAAACATGAACTCTGATTTACATGTACAACGCATGCTGTGGTGCGTCTGTGACATTTTTGGGGAGGTCTTTCTGTGATGAGGCAGAGTTTAAGAATTCTAACATGCTTTCGTTCTGGGCTCCTGTTCACCTCTTTGCATGGGGAGGTGGACTCTTCTGCAACAGACCAATAATGATCAACAGCTTGCCTTGCTTCCTTGATAGCCTCCTTTTGCATCTCTGACTGATAGCGCACCTCAAGGGATGGGGAGTCGGGCTGTAAAAGCCAACCTCAATTTCCCTACAACAGCTGGTAAGGGGTATGGTCTGGGAAGAAGTCCAAGGGCCAGACAGAGATGCCTAAGGGCCTGCATTCAGTTCCTGGACTTTTGAAGTTCCTCACCTCTGGTTTAACACTTAACACCAGGGCTTTTTTCCAGGCGGAACTCACAAGTGGGTTCTTGCATCTCTCAGGTGGGTACTACTGCCATTCTAAGAGAAAGAGGGAAGTGTTCATGGTGAGTTCCAGAACCTCTTTTCCTAGAAAAAAAATAGCACTGATTAACACCTAGTCTCTTCCTGGCTCTTCCTGGCCTTTGACCGTTCCCTCAGTGCAAGAAGTGAAGCTACAGGGAACCAGGCAGAGGGCCTTCTTGGTAGTGACGCCCTCCCTGTGAAATGCCCTCCCATCAGATGTCAAGGAAATAAACAACTATCTGACTTTTAGAGGACATCTGAAGGCAGCCCTGTTTAGGGAAGCTTTTAATGTTTGATGTTTTAGCATGTTTTTAATATTCTGTTGGGAGCTGCCCAGAGTGGCTGGGGAAACCCAGCCAGATGGGCGGGCTATAAGTAATAAACAACTTATTATTATTATTATTATTATTATTATTATTATTATTATTATTATTATTTCTCTGGCCTTCCTGTAAAGAGTAGAAGCTTTCACTCCCCTTTTTCAATTAACCATGGTTTGTTATGCTTTTAAAATCCATCAAACTGTGGTTAGCTTTAACTATGACTTATGAAACAAACCATAGTCAAGACTACCAGAGTTTAAGGGATAGACGCAATGCTAAACTGAAATTGGAAGTGAAGCTTTCAAACTCTGCACAACCACACTGGAGGCAGGGAGGAGAGGAGGAAGCTTGTGAGTCTGGGTAGAGGTTAGGTTCATCTCCTTATAATAAACCACAGCTTATCCCAAATGAAACCCGTAACGTGATCTGAAAAGGCCAACATTCCCCACTCGTTTCTTTGTCCCTTTCCCCTTTCCAGTCAAAAGGTTCTCATGCGTTTCTGAAGATCCATGGGGAGAAAACTCCACAAATGTTGTCAGCAGAAATGATGGTGAGATAAGCATTCACAACACACCGTATGCCAAGAATGCTTTTCCCCCCACACTGCCTTCAATTTTGAGAAAATACATAGCATATTGTCCACCTCCAGGCTTTGAATTGCAGCCAAGCACAACAAAGGTCCTTTCCAATATAAGTTCGAAATGCAAACCTACATCTGGTATTTTGCAGCAAAGAAACAGAACACTTTAGAGTGGAAGGATGCATTCTGCAAAAGTGAAGGGCGACGCTTACCATCAAACAATGCTTAGTTTATTGCATGGATCTACCTTGCATTATAAGGGTTAAACCACAGAGCCTAGGGCTTCCTGATCAGAAGGTCGCGGTTCGAATCCCCGCGATGGGGTGAGCTCCTGTTGCTCGGTCCCTGCTCCTGCCAACCTAGCAGTTCAAAAGCACATCAAAGTGCAAGTAGATAAATAGGTACCACTCTGGTGGGAAGGTAAACAGCATTTCTGTGAGCTGCTCTGGCCAGCCAGAAGCGGCTTAGTCATACTGGCCACATGACCTGGAAGCTGTACGCCGACTCCCCCGGCCAGTAAAGCGAGATGAGCGCCGCAACCCCGGAGTCGTCCGCAACTGGACCTAATGGTCAGGGGTCCCTTTACCTTTATCTTGCATTATAATGTAGTGGGGGCAGGGGGATAGGAAAAAAGAAATGCCTGAAGTTTCACCATTTATCTCTCATTCTTTAAATGTTGATTACTACCTTGGCAAAGGACACATCCTCTTTTTAAAAATGAGAGTCGTCATAGCGATCCTAGTTAAAAGTAGAAGTCGGAAAATGTGCCCTCCTTTTTGCTCTTCGAAATATGGCAACCCTACCCATACCTTGCTACTGCAGGCTGAACAAATCCTCTCTTTTCCCACCCTGGTGTGATTATTAACTTGTCATCCCAGTATTGGACTTTTGCCCTCTCAGCGTGGCAGTGACTGCCTTTTGGACCTTCCTTCCATTATATATCAGACAAGCACATATTTTAAAGACCTTCCTCTTCCAACAAGGCTTTTAAGTGGAGACATTTGTCTCAGTCAGCAATAGTCCCCGTATTGGATTTGAACAGAATTGTGGTGTTGGGTTTTTGTTGTTGTTGAATCGCTTCAAGATGTTTCATGGAAAGCGATTCATAAATGAAATGAAATGTGTAGAATCATTTGCTTGGGTTTGCAAAACTTGGATTGATTAATAAAAAATAATAACAATAGTTATAATAACAGTAATAACAGGAATCAAATAACGAGACTTCATTCAATAAAGACACAGTGCATGATCATCCAATCGCAGAGCAAGCCACAGTGTTGAAATCTTCAGATAATTACTTTAAAGTGTTAGTCTAATCTGCTTAATACAGACTAGTCAAATAACTACTCTCCAGGCATGCAGATGACAAGGGAGAGAAAGCAGGCAAGGCTATCTTTCTTGTGCTGCTATTTCCACCGCTGCACAGACTCGCATTACAAGAATAGGAGACTTTGCCTGAAAAAGCAGATATGTACAGTGGTACTTCGGGTTACATACGTGTCAGGGAACTGCCATCGGAAGGACAGGTGGTGAGAAGGCTTCAGGAGAATAGGAGAGACACTTCTTCAGCAGAAGAGGGAACCAGTAGGGGGAGTGCGGGAGCTCCAAAGGAAAGGGAGTCGGAGGGGAGGCTCTGGGATACTTCCAGTGAGAACAGTGAGGAGGTATCAGGACACCCTTTAAGGACCCCCACCCCTCGCTGGAAACTGTCACGCAGGGAATCCAGGAGGCGCATGTCCGTGAAACAGCTTTTATGTTGGAAACGTTTCCGCAAACGCCCACTGTCAGATTCTACCAGCGACTGACGGAGCCACCCCGAAGGGCTCCGCTCAAGGCAGGGCTTCACTACACTGAGTGAGCTCTGAGGGATCAAGCTTTAACGCACAAGCAGCTCATTATCCCACCACAGCAATCTGACAGTCCCTGAAAGCAGCTTGTGCAAAGAGAGGCATCATGAGCAACCCAGCCGGAGCCGGAGATGGGGGAGCAGCTGCAGCCGGTCCTAGCCTGGAAGAAAGGTACAGGATGTTGGAGGTACAGTTAGCTCTGCAAACGGCGAGGCTTGAGGAGAGGAGGGCTCATGATGCAGAAAAGGGGAAAGCCGCCCAGCTCTCGAGGAAAGTGCCTGGACTGGTGCAGAAGTTTGGGGGTGATCCCAGGAATTATCAAGCCTTCAGGACAGAGATGCAATATGCCCTCAATCTGCAGTTTGATGATTTTCCTGATGAGGATTCGAGGGTTGCTTATGTGATTGGGCATCTCGAAGGCGGAGCCAAAGATTGGGTGAGGCCACTAATGGCAGCCAATAATGAAGCCCTAAGGGACACAAGGAAGTTTTTTCGCGCCATGGATCTGATGTTTTCCAGCGAGATTGAGCAGGGAGTGGCGCGCAGGCAGTTAATGGCGTGTAAACAAGGGAACCGATCTGTCCGTGAATACTGGACTGAGTTCACCATGTTGATCCATAAATTAGGTTGGGATTTGTCAGCGGAACCGATACAAATGCTGTTCGAAGAAGGACTATCTTCGGCAGTGAAAGACGAACTTTCCCGGGGGCCCAGGGCGGAGTCTATGGACCATCTGACTAAATCAGCGCTGGCCATAGGATCACGCCAGGAGGCCAGAGCCTTGGAGAAGCGGGAAGGGAAAGGGGAGCGTTGGAGGGATTTCCGCATTCCAGAGATTCCAGAGCAGCCTTCTCTGCCAGCAGAGCCGATGGAAATCGGAACAGCGCGCGCGCGCGCAATTTCAAACCCCAGTGAAGGGCGGAAGAAGGAGGGAAAAGGCGCCAAGAAATGTTTTCTCTGCCAACAGCCAGGTCACTTTGCCAGAGTTTGTCCGCAAAGAAAGGAATGGCAAGGAATGGCGGGAGCTGTGGGGGAGGAGGGAGAAGGAGCTAAGGAGCAAGTAAAAGCCAACGCCTGGCTGCCACCGACGGGGCACAGCAGCCAGGCCAAGAAACAGTAAATGTGCCCACGCCAGAACCCCCAAGACCAGCTCTTGTAATAGAGGTATTGCTGGAGCTGGCAAACGGACACCCACTAAAGGTGAAGGCGCTATTAGACTCAGGCAGCTCCTGCAACTTTATGAGTAAGGAGTTTGCAGCCGCACATCAGATACAGACCATCCCTTTAAAAAATCCCCTGCAGGTGACCACGATTGATGGGAGGGCGCTGTTGGGGGGAGAAGTAAACCAGCAGACTGTCCCCATGACAATGAGGGTGGCAAGACACACGGAACTGATAGCGTTTAATATAGCCACTTTGGGAGGAGCGCCCATCATTTTGGGGATGAGCTGGCTAGCGCTGCATGATCCGCTTGTGGGATGGCATCAGAGAGTGGTTTCCTTTGGGTCAGCACATTGTATGGGACACTGCACAGAAAAAGGGGGCCAAGTAGGCACTCAGGCCACGTTAGCAAAGATAGAAGCAACGGATCAAGGTAGGGTACCACGAGAATATGCAGATTTTGCCGACGTCTTCAGCGAAAGGGAAGCAGATAAACTACCCCCGCACAGACCCTTTGACTGCCAAATCAACTTACTCCCAGGAGCACAATTGCCAGTGGGCAAGGTGTATGCAATGTCTGACAGGGAGATGCAGGAGCTAAGGGAGTTTATTGACAAAAACCTCAAGCGTGGGTTCATCAGAGAGTCACGAGCGGTGGGGGGTAGCCCAGTGTTCTTTGTGGACAAAAAAAATTCGGACAAACCGAGATTAATTGTGGACTTCCGGGCCCTAAACGCAGTGTCTGAACCCGTGACTTTCCCTATGCCCAGAATCGATGACATTCTGACCCGGGTGAGAAAAGGGAAGATTTTTACCAAGCTGGACCTGAGGGGGGCGTATAACCTGATACGTATGAGAAAGGGAGATGAGTGGAAAACCACTATGTTCACCCCCTTGGGAGCATTTGAGTACTGCGTTATGCCTTTCGGCCTCCAGGCGGGATCGACAGTATTTCAATCATTCATGAATCACGTACTAGGACCATTGCTGTACAAGAACTGCGCTGCGTTCTTGGATGATGTACTGGTGTACTCAGAGGATGAAGAGCAGCATGTGCGAGATGTACGAGAGGTACTGAGGAAACTGCAAGAAAACCAGCTGTGGGTGAAACTGGAGAAGTGTCAGTTTCACACCAGGGAGGTGGAATTCCTAGGGTACCGGTTGTCGGACAAGGGGCTGGCCATGGATCCTAGCAAGGTGCAAGCGGTGCTGGAATGGAGGCCACCGAAAACTAAGAAAGATGTGCAGAGGTTTTTGGGGTTCGGAAACTTCTATCGGAAGTTCATCAAGAACTTCGCCCACTTAACAGCCCCCATCACGGATTGTCTCAGCAGTAAGAAGAAATTTGTCTGGACGGAAGAAGCACAGCGAGCTTTCGAAAGTTTAAAGAGGGCGTTTGCTTCGGAAGAACAACTCTTACACGTGGATCTGCAGCAGCCGATGAGGGTGGAAACCGACGCGTCTGACAGAGCGGTGGGCGCCGTGCTCCTGCAGCCAGGACCGAATACGTCAGAATGGAGACCGTGTGCCTTCTTCTCGAGGAAATTGAACAAATCTGAGAGGAATTATACAGTGTACGACAGAGAATTACTCGCCGTCCACGAAGCGTTCAAGAGATGGAGACACCTGTTGATTGGGGCGCAACACAAGGTTCAAGTGCGGACAGACCACAAAAATCTAGAATACTGGAGGACAGCCCGAGTATTGAACCAGAGACAAGTAAGATGGGCGCAAGAGTTCTCCAAGTTCAATTTTGAAATTCGCTACGTGCCAGGGGCTGAGAATGTCAGGGCGGACGCTCTCTCCAGAAAACCTGAGTACTTGGAGGGGGAAGGAGGGGCGGAAGAAAGACATATCATCTCGGAGGACCACTGGGTTTGTGGGGCGGCATTGGTGGGGCAAAGAGAACTGGTAGAGGGTATTGAGAATGATGAATATGCCCAAGAAAAACTTAGGGAACTCAGGGAGACAGGTGAGAACGCAGGGGGTTTTGAGGAAAAGAACGGAAAACTATATTACAAAGGGGCACTCTACATACCAGATGGGGAACTAAGAGGGCGGGTGCTCAAACAGTTGCATGACAGCCCCACGGCGGGGCACTTCGGGCAGCACAAGACCATGTGGTTGGTTACCAGGGAGTTTTGGTGGCCCAAGGTGCGGGAAGACGTGCGGGAGTATGTCAGGGGATGCGACAGGTGCCAAAGAGCAAAGGGAGAGAGGTTGGCGCCAGCAGGGTTATTAGAACCCTTACCCACCCCAGAAAGGCCATGGGAGATGGTATCCATAGACTTCATGACCGATCTACCGAGATCCAAAGGGAAAACCGCGGTCATGGTGGTGGTAGATCTACTAACTAAGATGTGCCACTTTATAGCTTGTTCACATGCAGTGACAGCGGAAGAAACCGCAAGGTTGTTTGTGAAGCACATTTTTAGGTTGCATGGCGCCCCCTTGAGGGTTTTGAGCGACAGAGGAAAACAATTTACTTCCAGGTTCTGGAGGAAACTAATGAGCATGTTGCATGTGGAGGTAAGTTTTTCCACCGCCAGGCACCCAGAAACAAATGGGCAAGCAGAGAGGGCAAACGGGGTTTTGCAACAATATCTGAGGTGTTATGTAAAGGACAGAGAAACTGATTGGGTAGACAGGTTACCTCTGGCAGAATTTGCCTACAACAACGCGGAGAACGTGTCCACAGGGATGAGTCCCTTTCTAGCCAATTATGGGTGTCATCCTCGGGCGTTTCCAGGGGAAGGAGGGGGGAGGTGGAGTGTACCTGCAGCGGAAAATTTTGTTGAAGAGATGGAAGCGATCCACCGTCAGCTCCAACTCAACTTAGAGAAAGCCAAAGAAGAATATAAGAAGCAAGCAGACAGAAATAGGAGGGAAGGCGAAACCATAAGGGTGGGTAACCGGGTGTGGCTATCCACCCAAGGACTGCCGTTCAAGGGAGGGTGTAAGAAATTGAGACCCAAACGGTTGGGACCCTTTGAGGTCATACAGCAGGTCAACCCAGTAGCATTCAAACTCCGATTGCCCAGTCACATGAAATTGCACCCAGTATTTCACAGGTCATTACTGTCGCTGTACAGAGAGGGACGTGAGTGGGGGGAACATGAGAGGGAGGTCACCCGGACACCCGTCATAGAAGAGAGAGAAGGCAACATGGATGTGGCAGGGATCATTGATTCCAGGTGGAAGGGAAATCAGGTGGAATACTTGGTAGAATGGGAGGGGGAGGAAGAGTCAGAAAACACATGGGTACCGGCAGAGGAAGTCAAAGACGAGATTTTAATAGAAACGTTTCATCGGCGTTTCCCAAGAAAACCACAACCAGTGGCAAGATTTAGGAGGGAACACTTCGGTACTACAGATGAGGAAGGGGAGTTTGAAGGGTTCCCAGAGTCGGGGGTGGAGGTGGAAACAGATTCCGACGAAGGAGAGGAAGATGGGGAAAGAGACGGAAGGCCGTGGTTAGAAGTGTTTGAATCCTCGGAGGATGAGGGGAGTTCCTTCCAGGGATTTCCGTCCTCGCCGCCAGTAAGAGAAGAGGCGGGAGGGGGTGAAGGGGGCCCTGGGGGGGAGGTGGATGTCAGGGAACTGCCATCGGAAGGACAGGTGGTGAGAAGGCTTCAGGAGAATAGGAGAGACACTTCTTCAGCAGAAGAGGGAACCAGTAGGGGGAGTGCGGGAGCTCCAAAGGAAAGGGAGTCGGAGGGGAGGCTCTGGGATACTTCCAGTGAGAACAGTGAGGAGGTATCAGGACACCCTTTAAGGACCCCCACCCCTCGCCGGAAACTGTCACGCAGGGAATCCAGGAGGCGCATGTCCGTGAAACAGCTTTTATGTTGGAAACGTTTCCGCAAACGCCCACTGTCAGATTCTACCAGCGACTGACGGAGCCACCCCGAAGGGCTCCGCTCAAGGCAGGGCTTCACTACACTGAGTGAGCTCTGAGGGATCAAGCTTTAACGCACAAGCAGCTCATTATCCCACCACAATACGCTTCAGGTTACAGACTCCGCTAACCCAGAAATAGTACCTCGGGTTAAGAACTTTGCTTCAGGATGAGAACAGAAATTGTGCTCTGGCAGTGCAGCAGCAGTAGGAGGCCCTATTAGCTAAAGTGGTGCTTCAGGTTAAGAACAGTTTCAGATTAAGAACAGACCTCCAGAACGAATTAAGTTCTTAACCCGAGGTACCACTGTAGTTTTTTTTGCCAAAGACAGCCAGACCAAAGTGGCAAATACATGCATGTTTATCTGCAATCGCATATCATGTGTTCTCATCCAGAAGCAGTATAGATAGGGATCCCTGCTGAACATCACACAGGCCCCATTTAAAAAGAGCAACGTAAATCCGAATTACCTTTGAGCATTACTCACACAATCAAGTTCTGACGGGCTTCCCCCTCTGCTCAATTTTCTTTCGGGGATCCATTTATAACGCTGGAAAATGTGCTGCCTACTCAGGACACTTCCCCAAACAATGTTTTTTTTTAGTTAGGAATGATGGGAACAGCTATGATTTTCTACATCCGAACAATAACCAAGAGTTGGGAGGAAATTAAGGAAAGACAGCTCTGACTTTTCAGCAGAACAGAGTCAATTTGCATCTGCCTTTGCATCTGGCAGCAATGTATAAAGTCTCCCCAGTTCAACCAGCCAACGAATTACCATCATGACCTGCGTCATCATCATCATCATCATAATAATAATAATAATAATAATGTTATTATTTATACCCCGCCCATCTGGTGGCTCACAGCATATGTCAGAACATACTAAAACATCAAGCATTTACAAGTTCACCACATGTGCTAAAAGATACCTTCCTTTTCTTTACATTTCCAGCACTCATTAGTTCTTGTCTTATACATTTTGGCCTACTGAGTGGTCCACTGAGCTTGGTCCTGTCTCCACTGACTAACAACAGCAGCCATCTGGGGTTTTGGCCGTGGCCGCAGCTTGGTGGAACACTCTCCCACAAAAGAACAGGGTCCTGCGGGATTTGACATCTTTCCACAGGGCCTGCAAGACGGAGCTGTTCCGCCAGGCCTTTGGTCAGGGTTCAGTCTGATTCTTCTCTTTCTGTATAAGAACAAGCATTAAAGAGGCCTCCTAGCCCGCTCTCAGGTCCTTTATAAGACCAGTGGTAACAGTTGGCCCTGGAGAATATTAACCAGTCTCAAATTTACCATCTGTCCATATTTTTATTTGCTGTGAAATAATTTAAAGATGTATTTTAATTAATTGATTGCCTGTTTTATGTTTATATGTTCTTTGTATACAGTAGTACCTTGGGTTAAGAACTTAATTCGTTCTGGAGGTCCATTCTTGACCTGAAACTGTTCTTAACCTGAAGCACCACTTTAGCTAATGGGGCCTCCCACTGCCGCCGCTGTGCGATTTCTGTTCTCATCCTGAAGCAAATTTCTTAACCTGAGGTACTATTTCTGGGTTAACAGAGTCTGTAACCTGAAGCGTCTGTAACCCGAGGTACCACTGTAGTTTTATGACGTTAGCCGCCCTGAGCCCGGCTCCGGCCGGGGAGGATGGAGTACAAATAAATTTTTATTTATTTAGTCATTCATTCATTCATTCATTCATTTAAAGAGATGAATTTCCCCAGCTGTACCTGGAGATGCCAGGAATCAAACATCATGTTCTGTACCACAAAGCAACTGCCCTTCCCCAGAAATGCCATCAGGGGTATTTTCCTTCTCCCTGATGGGGCTCGAAACCCCACTGGAAAAGGAGTTTGGATTTGATATCCCGCTTTATCACTACCTGAAGGAGTCTCAAAGCAGCTAACATTCTCCTTTCCCTTCCTCCCCCACAACAAACACTCTGTGAGGTGAGTGGGGCTGAGAGACTTCAGAGAAGTGTGACTGGCCCAAGGTCACCCGGCAGCTGCATGTGGAGGAGCGGAGACGCGAACCCAGTTCCCCAGATTACGAGACTACTGCTCTTAACCACCACACCACTCTGGCTCTCCACTGGAGGCTGCAGCAATAGCAGAGATGGAACAGAATTCAAAACAGGTCTTATTAATAGGGATGTTGCTCATGGGATTGGCTCGCCATCTACACAGCTTCATTTCCTCGATGCTTTTCAGAGGCAGAACCCCCAAACACAGGAGACTTCATTTGCATGATGCGAAACCCTGTGTGTGTGTGTGTCCGTGTGTCTATATATTCACAACTGAGCCTCGTGGCGTGTCTTCGCACTGAATAGTTCTCGCATTTCTAATCAAAATATGCAAATGCTTCTGACGAAGCAGACTATGGCTTATAAATCTGTTAGTCCCAAAGGTACAATGGGACACTTTGCACATTTGCTGTTTCTTATTTAGCAGATTAGCAACAGAGAAACATCACGCTGAAGGTATCTCATGTATTGCGTGCAGATAGCCTGGCACTGATAGTCATTTCCGGTGGGGAGGGTCTCTGGGAGACTTTGCATGTCGCTTCCCTCCCTGTTGCTGTTGTTGGAAAGGGAGGGAATGGGGAAATGCTGAACACATGCCTGTCTCATGTTCGAGTGACAAAATGCAAATTTGACACACAGGATCTGACTCAGAAGGTTGGCAAGTCCCATGCATAAGTACTTCCTTGATGGTTTAGATCCAAGGCTCATCTAGTTCCCCAGTCTAGGAGCTGCCTCATATCAAGTTCAACAATATGCAGTAGTCTAGTTATCTCCCGCTTGGACTACTGCAATGCGCTCTACATGGGGCTACCTTCGAAGGTGGCTCGGAAACTGCAATTAATCCAGAATGCAGCAGCTAGACTGCTGACTGGGAGTGGCCACTGAGACCATATAACACCGGTCCTGAAAGATCTTCATTGGCTCCCAGTACATTTCCGAGCACAATTCAAAGTGTTGGTGCTGACCTTTAAAGCCCTAAACAACCTCGGGCCTGTATACCTGAGGGAGCGTCTCCACCACCATCATCTAGCCTGGACACTGAGGTCCAGCTCCTAGGGCCTTCTGGCAGTTCCCTCGCTGCGAGAAGTGCGGTTACAGGGAACCAGGCAGAGGGCCTTCTCGGTAGTGGCGCTGGCCCTGTGGAATGCCCTCCCAGCAGATGTCAAGGCAATAAACAACTATTTTACTTTCAAAAGACAACTGATGGCGGCCCTGTTTAGGGAAGTTGTTAATGTCTGGTGCTGTATTGTTTTTAATATTTGGTTGGAAGACACCTCTATAAGCCATATTTCGAAGAGCAAAAAGGAGGACACATTTTCCGACTTCTACTTTTAACTAGGATCACTATGACGACTCTCATTTTTAAAAAGAGGATGTGTCCTTTGCCAATTTAGTAGTCAACATTTAAAGAATGAGAGATAAATGGTGAAACTTCACGCATTTCTTTTTTCCTACCCCCCGCCCCCCCACTACATTATAATGCAAGATAAAGGTAAAGGTACCCCTGACCTTTAGGTCCAGTCGTGACCAACTCTGGGGTTGCGGCGCTCATCTCGCTTTATTGGCCGAGGGAGCCGGCGTACAGCTTCCGGGTCATGTGGCCAACATGACTAAGCCACTTCTGAGGAAACTAGAGCAGCGCATGGAAATGCCATTTACCTTCCCACTGGAGTGGTACCTATTTATCTATTTGCACTTTGACGTGCTCTCGAACTGCTAGGTTGGCAGGAGCAGGGACCGAGCAACGGGAGCTCACCCCGTCATGGGATTCAAACCTCCAACCTTCTAATCGGCAAGCCCAAGAGGCTCTGTGGTTTAAACCACAGCTCCATCCGCGTCCCTACTCATTGCCATATAACCTTCCTGCAAACAAATGACCTATTGAGCCACATTCTAACCTCCATGTAAGCAAATCAAGATGGATACGCGATAAACAGGTCATCTGTAGGAGCCCTCAATACCTAACAACTCAAACCTGGCACTTGCTCCTTTCTGTGTTATAACCACTAAATTAGTGGGGGGTTTTAAGCAACTGAGGATCCTCCACAGTTTCAGGCTTGCTGAGGCAGTGAAGCATTTTAGCGCTGATGTCAAAGTATGAGTAAGCCTGTGCTCTCCAATTGGTGGGTGCAAATAATACATTATTTAAAGCACTTTGTGCCATCCAGAGCTTTCAGGGTGAACAAGGGGGGCAGGAACGAATGCAAATGAAAGGCAGTGATTTATCACCATCGTCCAGAAGCTACATAAAAATAGGAGTCGTGTTCCACCATATGTTACAAATGGCTACTAAAAGGACAAGTTTCTCTGCATTTGCTGTTAAACAAGGAAAGTTAGAAAGATCACTCTTTCTATCTCATACGTTAAGCTACTCTCCCCCCCCCCAATCTAGTAAGAATAATGCCTGAGATTAATGTTGGGAGGGTAGAATAAGAAAAGCAAATCTACATTTATCCAGCCACATTAACCCTATAAATTTTATCGCATAAAGGCACATTATACTTGATTAGCGGTTTAAGCTGCTCTTTATTTGCTCTGAGAAGAAGGTTCCCCAAAGGGATGGGAGAATCTGTCAATTTTGGTTTCTCATTTTCCCCACTCTTCAATTCAAATCTCCAGGTTTCCACATCAGTCTGCAAATTCCATTTTTCTTCTAAAAGGCCCCATGGAAATTCATTCACACTTTACTTAGTATATGCATTCTGAACGCATTAAAGTGGTACCTCGGGTTACAGACGCTTCAAGTTACAGACTCCACTAACCCAGAAATAGTACCTTGGGTTAAGAACTTTGCTTCAGGATGAGAACAGAAATCGCGCAGTGGCAGCAGGAGGCCCTATTAGCTAAAGTGGTCTTCAGGTTAAGAACAGTTTCAGGTTAAGAACGGACCTCCGGAACGAATTAAGTTCTTAACCCGAGGTACCACTGTACTTGTCTGGAGAACTACTTTGCAAAATTCAGAGAAGTGCAGATTTAGGAGGTTGACTGCATTTTTGTTTGTGCATTGCGGGGGGGGGGGAGAGACACACCCTACACCTGAAGTCATACATGACATCAGGCATGGGGCAAATATGGGCTTCCTAGTCATTTTCTGGTGGAGCAGGACATTTTCCCAACAGCAGATCAGCTGATGGGCTGCAGGAATGTGCCTTGCTCAAAGAGGGGAAAGCAGTTTTCATTCAGTTGAAATGACTTCTCTCTCCCAGCACTGCTCTGTGAAGCAGCCCCAACGCAAACTGCTTTCTGCTGCTCCCTGTAACCTCCAGAACGGAAAGTTGAAGAAAGAAGCCCAGGGCGGCTTGCAAAGGGCTTTGTGCTGTTTCTTTGAAACTGGAGGTTGAAAGGAGCAGCATGAACCAGCTTGCAAAGAATAGGCCTGCCACTGCCCCTTGCACTGTCTTTCCCAATTTCCAGAACACGACGAAAAAGGATTTTGACAGGTGGGTGGGATACACCACCAGTCAATCATGTGATGCCATAATGACATCATGAGGGCAACAGGTGGGTTGCCCCATCTAACTATCAGAGTTGGCCTGTGGAGTGGGACCAATAAAGATCTGGGCGAAAAAGGTTCCTCGCCCTTGCTGTATTGTTTCAGGAAGTGCAAATTAGGTAATTTGCCTTACAATGCAAACGGAATCAGATTTCTCCCCCATCTCGAGTTCCCTGCAGACAAAGGCAAATGAATACAGGTGACAATGGGATGAGAGCTTTCAGCTGCATACAAATCAGATGTTTAAAGAACATTTAAAACAAACACACACACACCAAGAATCCAGGTAGCAGCAATTTCTTAATTGGAAATTACAGCTCTGTGATAGGTATACTACAGTTTGCAGGATTCTTTCAGGGTGTGTACCTACTTTAACTCTTGAGAGTCGCCTGGACTACAAGAAGATCAAACCTCTCCATTCTGAAAGAAATCAGCCCTGAGTGCTCACTGGAAGGACAGATCCTGAAGCTGAGGCTCCAATACTTTGGCCACCTCATGAGAAGAGAAGACTCCCTGGAAAAGACCCTGATGTTGGGAAAGATGGAGGGCACAAGGAGAAGGGGACGAAAGAGGACAAGATGGTTGGACAGTGTTCTCGAAGCTACCAGCATGAGTTTGACCAAACTGCGGGAGGCAGTGGAAGACAGGAGTGCCTGGCGTGCTCTGGTCCATGGGGTCACGAAAAGTCAGACATGACTAAACGACTAAACAACAACAACAACTTTAAATGTGTGGTGTTTACCCAGCCTTCATCAAGAGACAAGTTTTTCCCCCTCTGCCAAGAGAGCTCATAAACACGGCTAAAGGAACCCTTGAAAAGTTACATAGAAGGCATCACACCAATTCAAATTAACTTGGGACAGACGTGGGACTAGATGCAAAATCAGTGATCTCAGTGCTGCTAAGAATGTGAAATATACTCAGAGTCGCAAAGTGATTTCATGCTGTTTATTCAGCTCATAGTGGTGAGGAGGAATGAATGAAAGTCCCCTCAAAGTATCTGCTTTATATACATTATTTACACAATGGGCTGCACATGATTGGCTAATTCCGGAATTCTACTGTAAGCCAATCAGGTTGTGGATTCACTTCAATCTGGAGCATGATTGGGTGGTTCCTGCCAACCAATCATACTGCTGCATTGTTCTAGGACCAATCAGACTGCTGCATTTTGAATCCTATTGTTCTAGGACCAATCAGACTGCTGCCTTTTGGATCCTATTGTTCTAGGACCAATCAGACTGCTGCAGTTTGGATCCTATTCGACTCAGTACATAACAGAATGTGTGGTTTTTAAGCTGAGAATTGGGGAGGAGGGGTGCTTGATCCTTCTCCACCCACCATTTCTCTCATCTGAATAAACTTCCTGGGTGTGTGGGGGGGGGGTTGATTCAAACACATGCATGGAACTCTGCAAAGGGGGAAAGCAGTTGGACGGGCTTGGATTGCAGAAGCAGAAGCAGGAAAGGTTATGTGCCTCCCCTTGGCACTTTTCATCTTCACATCACTGCATCCCCAAAGCTGCTTTTCTTCTTTAAAATACAGTGGGCACTTGGGTTGTGAACGTGATACATGCAGATCTACCCACCCGGGAAGAATGGCAGATGAAGGTGATAGAGTACATGAAACTGGCTGAGATGACTGGCAGAATCCGGGACCAAGGAGAAGAGTCGGTGGAAGAAGATTGGAAAAAAATTAAAGTTTATCTTCAAAAATATTGCAAAATTAAGGATTGCTAGAAAAATGTTGGGAAAAGAAAATTATGTGGTTTTAGTAGAAATGACATAAAGGATTAAGTAAAAATGAGTTGGTGAAAGAGAGAATGTAAAATTATAGTATATTAAGACAAATTATTAAGATAAAAATAAGGTTGGAAGGATTTGCTGAAATAACAAATTGAATTAGAATACAAAAATGGGAGGTGTGAGGAGGTCAGGGAGAAATAAGTGAATGTAAGTAAGTGATGTACAGGTTTGACTTGTTTTTTATCTTTTTTCTTCTGTTTTCTGGTTTTTGATGATGTTTTTTTTTTATATGTATTGTTTTTTCTTTTTTTCCTTGATTGTTATTCTTTTCTCTTTTTTTCTGTAATCTGTAAAATCTTAATAAAAATTTATTTTTTTAAAAAAAAGAACGTGATCCATGCAGGAGGCACGTTTGCAACCCGCAGTGTTCGCAACCCACAGAACCGCATCTGCGCACATGCGGGTTGTGATTCGGTGCTTCTGCACATGCGCACAGTGCAATTTAGTGCTTCTGCGCATGCGTGACCGCAGAAACCCAGAAGTAACCCATTCCGGTACTTCCGGGTTTTGGCAGGTCTGTAACCCAAAAAACGCAACCTGAAGCATCTGTAATCCAAGGTATGACTGTAAAAATA
The DNA here is from genome assembly GCF_951804945.1 of Podarcis cretensis. Classification (NCBI taxonomy): domain Eukaryota; kingdom Metazoa; phylum Chordata; class Lepidosauria; order Squamata; family Lacertidae; genus Podarcis; species Podarcis cretensis. The sequence continues at coordinate 83,087,577 of NC_137176.1, forward strand.
AGGGAGGCTTCCAATGTTTGTTTGTAATGGCTTATTTGGCACCTTCCCACTCTAAGCTTAAAAGCTAATCATAGAGTTGAAAGCATAAGAAAGAGGGATTTATATATGGATGCTAGGATAGAGATGATAAGGAAAACCGGAAAACAGGAAGACACAATGAGAGGTAAAAGAGGTGCTGTTGGATTGGTGGAAGTTAATGTTTGTTTTTCTTTTTAGTGTTCATATTATTAATTTGTAAGATATGGATTTGTTTTATTTGTGGTTTTTTTGAATGTCGGTTTTTGTCCTTTATGTATTGTTACTTTCCGATATTTTTCGTGTTGTTGTTGTGCGGAAATTGCTGATAAAATTGATAATAAAAATATTTTTTGAAAAAATAAATAAATCATAGAGTTGAAAGGGACCCTGAGGATCATCTAGTCCAACCCAGCAGCAGAGCATATGTCCATGCTGTCCAGGGTGGGCATGCTCCCGAGGGAGGCATGGCACGGAGGGTGCCCTCCCAGGTGTGGAATAGCCGCTCAGGTACCTGGAGTGGCACATGCACCATGCAGCTGCCCATGGGGGCAGAGCAAGTTGCCCATGGGGGCAAAGCGAGCCGCCCATGGTGGACATTCGGTGTGCCACTTGCCCGCGACTCCCAAACCTCCCCCAAGCTGTCAAAATGAAGGGGGAAGCGGGGAATGCTGCCGGCAAAGCGGTGCAGCTCTCCCCTTACCCCAACAGCTCGGGGTAGGCTTGGGAGTCACGGGCAGGCAGCATGCCAAATGTCACCCCCCCCCTCAGTGAGGGCACCCGGGGTGGTCCGCCCCACTGCCCCCTTTCCTACGCCCCTGGTCCAATTCCCTGCAATGCAGAAGTATGCAGCTGTCCTGTATGGGGAATGTGTGGGATGTGAAACACAAGAGCAGTCAAGTACAACATTCCTAGAGTGAAGATGTTTACACATGGGGAGGAATGTTTGTCCAGCCAGCAGATAAAATTCCTGTTTCCTTCTGGGCTGGGACAGAATTCCACTGCATGTGACTAGAGGTGGGTGTGGCCTCACCTGTGCCGGTAATGACAAAAAGCACAGGGCAGGGCAGCCATCTCTCTCTCTTTGACTACATGCGTCAAAGAAGCAACATCTTCTTAGCCAAAGATGCCCTCTTGGCTTCCAGCTAAGAGAGGGCAAAGGGACTGTCTCCTTATGAGAGACAGGTGTATGTTACTTTTCTAAGCTAAGTCTGCCTTCCGGGATCCTATTGTGAACAGAATGATGTATGAGTAAACCTTTTTATACTTTTATAGAAGACTATGTCGTGTCTTATCTTTTATGAGGGAATAAAGGGAAAATACCAGAACAGTTATTCTAGAGGCTTTAGCGAGCCTGAGCAAACGCATCTGCTGCAAGTTTAAAAGGGGAATGTCACTCTGCTAAATTGTGAACTTGTTAACACAAGTTGGAAAAGGTATTATCAGACAATATATCCTCTCCTGCATCCCTGAACATTCCCACAGATTGAACCTGCAACCTTGATGTTATCAGCACAGCAGTCTAACCAACTGAGTTATCCAGTGGTAACTAAGCTCTCCTTCTGCAGTGCCCTCCACATTCAGGCTGGGATAACGAATCGAAGGCTAAATCCTAAGCAGACTTGGGAGTACGCTGAACCAAGTCAGCCTGACTTCCAAGCAAAATCCCCTCTCTCACTGCAGGTAGACATGGCTCATGCAGATGTGTAAGTGGCTGTTCACAAAGAGTAAGTAGTCCAATAACCCACTTGGGTCCATTGTACTTCATCAAGGACCAAGCTATGCCAAACTTGGGACAACTGCATCTTTCCCCTTTGTCCAATGCAACGGCATGGCCCCCAATGACATAAAGCAGAGTTTACATCAAGGTGAAATATTGTACTTGTGTGCACAGTACATTAAAGGCAATTTGCCCCTTCATCCATGGACTACAACTTGGAGGGAAAATCTGTCACTCCATGATGCATGGGCTTGAACGTCTCTCAATCCATCTCCCCAAGATGCCTATTCAATAGCTACACAGCTGGAATTCATCTTGTCAGACTTAATGACAAAAAATTGAATTAAAAACATTTTGTAACAGAACTTGGATATGGATTCTCCTGTGTTTTCTCAAACCTAATCATGTCCTGTTACAGTAGCAAGGCTGTGTGTGTGTGTGTGTGTGTGTGTGTGTGTGCAGTTGCAATCGAAATTATTCAACCCCCATTCCAAATCAGGTTTATTATTATCAAAATTTACAGACCTTCGGCTGTTTGCAATGAGCAAATCAAACAAAAGCAATTGAAATAGCTCAACACAAGGAATGCTTCAGGTGATTTCCCCAAAATTCAGCAGGAAGAGCAGCCTTTTGCCCATTGCTCAGGAATGCTGCGGGAAGCAGCTGTCTGGCTATGCATTACATTTGCAGCAGGTCATAGCAGCAGAAGGCTGCTCTACTAAGTATGAAAGATGCTTGTCATAAGGGGTTGAATACTAGTGAGACTGGAGAAACAAGTGTAAGTTGCATTTCCAGCTGAATTCGGGGGAACCACTTGAAGCATCCGTTGCGTTGAGCTACTTCAATTGCTGAATGATTTCGAATGCAACAGTATACTCTTCTGATTTCTCATCAAAGTAGGTCTGTGCCAGAAGTGGGGAGAAAGAAAAGCTTGGGGTAGAAGCTTGGGAAAGAATGCTCCTCCAATTTCCCCAGTTCTGCTGTTTCCCCATATATAGGTGACATATCACATTCTTATTCAGTAGGTGTTTGGCTGGTTATGGAATGCAGAGATTGCTATAGCCATTTCCTTCAATGTTGGTTTGTCTCTCCTCTTCATCCTGTTCCTTAATCCTTGAATTCTAGATTCAGGTAGGTAGCCGTGTTGGTCTGACGCAGATGAAATAAAAATGAAAAAAATAAAAAACTGCCCAGTAGCACCTTATAAACCCACTAAGTTCGTTCTGGTATAAGCGTTTGTGTATCTGAAGAAGTGTGCATGCACACGAAAGCTTATACCAGAACAAACTTAGTTGGGCTATAAGGTGCTACTGGACATTTTTATTATTATTATTAATCCTTGGAGTATGACCACATGGCTCTGGTTGGGGGGGTAATCTCAGGATTTTAGTGAAAAAACAAAGAGCATTCCCACTTCTAGTCCAGAGGAAAACTCTATTCTCCAGGCAGTGATTCAAGAACTCTATAAACAGTGGTACCTCGGGTTACATACACTTCAGGTTACAGACTCCGCTAACCCAGAAATAGTACCTCGGGTTAAGAACTTTGCTTCAGGATGAGAACAGAAATCGTGCTCCGGCGGCGCGGCGGCAACGGGAGGCCCCATTAGCTAAAGTGGTGCTTCAGGTTAAGAACAGTTTCAGGTTAAGAACAGACCTCCGGAACGAATTAAGTACTTAGCCCGAGGTACCACTGTATGTATGTATGTGTATATATATATGGACCATACAACCCCCCTCATTGGAAATCAACTTCTTTGATACAATTGACATAATTTGGTGCCAATTAACCCTTGTTAACTATGAAAAACCTTTAATAAAAACTGAAAAATTACGAGCATGTGTGTATTGTTCGGGAGAAAGTTACCCTAGAACTTGGTGGGGAAATCTGTACTCATATTCAATGTGAACGTAATGCAACCGTCAACCCATTTCCAGCTATGTCCCGCTAACTCAGCAATTACAGGATTTTTTCCCCTTTAAACTCTGAGTACATTCACTCACAGCCGAGAAACAGAGTCTGACATTCTGTTAGATCAAAGCTAATGTTCTGCTGCAGAACAGCATCCAGGCTTCCGGGATCTGGTCCTTGCTTTTTCAGGCTTCACGATTAGGATTAGAGCCATGTGATGTTTGTTGACACAAGCTAATATTGACTTTGACGTTAATCATAATTAAAAAAGCTGAACGATCTCACTGAGCTTTCTTGGGAGAGAGTAGAAATGACATAATTTGTGTGGACACTGCAAAGCATTAAACGGCGTAAGAATACCACCCATGGAATATCACCCATTTGTATGTGATAGCCATGACGATATTTCTAAATCTATTGCTTCAGATCAGAGGTTTACAAACTTTCTACTGTCAAGGAAGCTTTTCTACAATGATTCAACGGCAGTAGAACTTCTCTGTGTTGCAGGCAATTCTGGAGAGTGCATTCAGATGAACAATGACGAATTGTCCAGGACTCTTGGGTCACACCAGCACATACCACAAGAGCTGAGAGCCACTAGAGGTGATGAAGGCTGTCCTGTATAGTGGTTATAGTACCCAACCAGGACCAGGGAGGTCCAGGTTCAAATTCCCATTCAGCTATGGAACCAGAGTTCCCTGTGAAGAGGTTATTAAACCATTCTGAGCATTGTAGCTCTATGAGGGCTCTTAAGACATACCCTCAAAGTGTCCCAATTTTCCCTGGACGGAATTGGAATTACAGAAGTCATCCCAGCTTCTTTGATTTGATCCAGGAATATCCTGATTTCCCCTGCTAGCTGCACCAGTGCCAAGCTCTGGGAGGAGGATGAGCAGGTGTTTGTCCTGAGTAACAACAATGAAGGCGGTTGCGACTGCAAGGGAGCTTCTTCTTGCCTCTCCATGGCCACTGCCAACCTCCTCTCTTGGGCAGCTGCTGGAGACCAGGCCCTTCCTCTCCCTCTCTCTCTTCTTGTACATGATCTCTTCCCTCATACATTTTTCCTTTACAACAATCCTGCGAGGTAGGTTGAGTGGTTGTAATTGGCTCAAGGTGACAGATCAGAAATTGAAATTGAAATACCGTATTTTTCACTCCATAAGACACGCTGTTCCCCTCCTAAAACGTAAGGGGAAATGTCCCTGGAATCGAATTGCCCAGGGGCAAAAGGCAAATTGTGGAGGGGGGAGGTAAAGACAGTGAACTTGCAAGGAGAGGAGACTGGAAGATTAAAGCAATGAGGAGAGAAATTAGAAGAAAAGGAGGAGCAAAATACTGCTCCAGCTAAGGAAATGACACTAAGGCAAACAAGGGGGTATTGAAACAAAGCTGCTGAGCAGCTGATCAGCAAGGGATCGGGAGGGAGATAAGGGACTCTAGAGATAAAGGAGGCTGCCTGGGAGGGAGGTGGTAAAAGCACATGGATCCTCAGGATTTTTGCATTGGGTCACCCCAAATTCTCCATCAGATCACATAGCATGTCCATGGTGTGAATCATGCCTGAGAATTTTCCTCACTCTCCTGAGACAACGTTCTTCCACTATTTCATCCAGTGGATTCATGGGACAGCCCATAATATCTTGTGCTGTATTCACCACCCTCTGTAGGCACTTACTATCAGTTGATGTCAAACCAGCTTACCACACCGTGATGCAGTATGAAAGGACACTTTCTATTGTTGACCGGTAGAAGGAGATCATCAAATGTTCCTGGTGTAGAATAGAATGTCCCTATTTTCATCTGTGAAATGTTGGCAGGTGTGTTAACAACTCTGACAACTCTAAACAAACTACAGCTCCCACAATTTGGTGGTGGGGTTCGGGAAATTCACCATGAACACTTGTTGTCTTATAATGGCAATGGTATCCACCTAAGACGTGCCAGAACTGTGTTCTGGTGAGCTCAGAAAAAGCCCTGGAAGCTTCCAACGTATATAAAAACATAATTAAACATTGAGTATTAAACAACTTCCTGATACAGGGCTGCCTTCAGATGTCTTCTAAAGGATGTATCTTATCTCCTTGGCTCGGAGGTCACATAACACCAGACCCTCCAACATTTCTCCAGTGAAAATAGGTATGTCCTAAGGAAAAGCAGGACATTCTGGGATCAAATTATATTTATTGTATAATAATAATAATTTATTATTTATACCCCACCCATCTGGCTGGGCTTCCCCAGCCACTTTGGGTGGCTTGCAACAAAATATTAAAATACCGTAATGCATCAAACATTAAAAGCTTCCCTAAACAGGGCTGCCTTCAGATGTCTTCTAAAAGTCTGGTAGTTGTTGTTCTCTTTGACATCTGATGGGAGGGAGTTCCACAGGGTGGACGCCAATACCCAGAAGGCCCTCTGCCCGGCTCCCTGTAACTTAAGTTCTCACAGTGAGGGAACTGCCAGAAGGTCCTCAGCGCTGGACCTCAGCGTCCGGGTAGAATGATGCGGGTGGAGACACTCCTTCAGATTTACAAGACCAAGGCCATTTAGGGCTTTAAAGGTCAGCACCAACACTTTGAATTGTGCTCGGAAACGTACTGGAGCCAATGTAGGTCTTTCAAGACCGGTGTTATGTGGTCTCAGCAGCCGCTCCCAGTCACCAGTCTAGCTGCCGCATTCTGGATTAGTTGTAGTTTCCAGGTCACCTTCAAAGGTAGCCCCACATAGAGCACATTGCAGTAGTCCAAGCAGGAGATACCCAGAGCATGCACCACTCTGGTGAGGCAGTCTGTGGGCAGATAGGGTCTCAGCCTGCGTACCAGATGGAGCTGGTAAACAGTTGACCTGGACACAGAATTGACCTGTGCCTCCATGGAGGCAGAACCCAAGATGGCTTCTGTAAATCTGGGACTGTCCCTGGAAAATAGGGACACTTGGAGGGTCTGGGCCTTTGTCTTCTGCACAGCTGGGCTCTAGCTGGTACATCTCAGAGTTATAGTAAAATGCAAATTAGATCCCGCAAGCTTGAAGCCTTCCCTCTCCTGCCTTGTGAGAATCACACTATGAAAATGGAGGTATGATCAGCAGCGATACCTGTCATTTGCTCCAAGCCCTGTTTGTGAAATGCTGAGCTTATATATTAGACTCCCTGAAGGTAAAAATGGCTTCTTGTGAAACACACCCATGATAATAGCATCATGGGGCATTTTGTTTTTTACTGATCAAGGGAAAAAAGTATTGCAATCTGGCATACTCTGGCCAACAGAGACACAAGGGCCTCTGTTCAGTTTCACCGCTCAGCACTGCTGCGATGAGGCCGCATGCCCCAGAGGCCTGGCTGATTTTCACTCAGGTACGAAAATTCCCGCTCCCAAATCGTCAGCTCCATTTATGCACAGAGCCAGGTGGGAATGATCCCTGCGGGCTTCTGTACCAAAAACTGCCTGGGCCTAGTCCCAGAGAGATGTGATGATGTTACAGCAAGAAACGAATACCTCTTGGTTCTGCATGCCCTAATTCAGCAGTTCCAAGTTAGACATAAGCAGCAGTAATTTACTTAGCTGACTCGGTAACTTTGGGCTGAAGCATGCCTGACAGGAAAGCTGTAGGCAAATTACTATTACAGTGGTACCTCAGGTTAAGAACTTAATTTGTTCCAGAGGTCTGTTCTTAACCTAAAACTGTTCTTAACCTGAGGTACCACTTTAGCTAATGGGGTTTCCCGCTGCCGCCACACCGCCGCCACACGATTTCTGTTCTCATCCTGAAGCAAGCCATTCAGGTACAGTGGCACCTCGGGTTACATACGCTTCAGGTTACATACGGTTCAGGTAACAGACTCCGCTAACCCAGAAATAGTGCTTCAGGTTAAGAACTTTGCTTCAGGATAAGAACAGAAATCATGCTCCGGCGGCGTGGCAGCAGCAGGAGGCCCCATTAGCTAAAGTGGTGCTTCAGGTTAAGAACAGTTTCAGGTTAAGAACGGACCTCCGGAATGAATTAAGTACTTAACCTGAGGTACCACTGTATTCATGTCCCAGATCAGCAGCAGACCTGGAGGTCTCAAATTTCAGCAACACCAAAATTCTGCAACCTCTGCCTTTTGCCTTCCTGTTCTATATCATAGTTGCTCCATGCCCAAACTGGCCACACTCCCCTAAATCTCGTCAGAAATTGGTCACACTCCCCTAAATCTGCCTCTGCCCAGATCCATGCCCCCTGCTAGTTGCTGGAAGGAGCATCTAGAATGATACAATGGCATTCAACTAAGTTTTACTCAGAGTAGACTCACTGAACTGAAAGGACCTAACTTAGGGCTCACACACACTTATATTTTGCCCTGCTCTTTCCAGGCACAGTCCACACTTTAAACTTCTGTGTCCGAGCGACCTTTTTTTTTTTTTAGCTCTGGATCTTCCCCCGTGAAAACTCGCTCTTTCACACTGAATCAGGGCAAACGGCCATTCACCTTTCCCTTTGTGTTTACAAGCAAATAGGCTCTGTCGGACCTTAGTAATAGGCTAGACATTATCTCTGCTACGTGCAGTCAGCTGGCTAGCAACTTGTCAGATAAGATGCCTTTCACAAGCAGCCAATAAGAAAATGAAATAGCGGGGGATGGGACTTTTTCAAGGGAACTCTAGCCAAGTGCGAAAATTCATTTTCAAAGAAGGACAGGCTTGTAAGAATCTGAAATACCGTGCAGGTGGCAGGGGGAGCAGCGAAGCGAGAGTGGAATAACATTGCTAGGAATGGAGGAGAACACAAGGACATAGGAAGGTGCCTTTTACTGAGTCAGACCCATGCATCCATTTAGATCTGTGCTCTCTACACCATGGGTCAGCAAACTAAGGGCCGGGGGATGAATCAGGCCCAATTGCCTTCTGGATCCGGCCCGCGGACGGTCCGGGAATCGCCGCGTGGATCACCAGCACACACGTTCTTTCCGTCTCCCTCACATGGCGGCGGCGCCTCCTCCCTCCCTCCTCCTGGCTTCAGAATGCTGCAGCGAGGCTCCTTACGGGGTCCCTGCCATGGGAGCATATTCACCCAGTGCTTTACCAGTTGCACTGGCTCCCGGTGGAGTATAGGGTCAGGTTCAAGGTGCTGGTCTTGACCTTTAAAGCCCTTTGTGGCTTAGGGCCCTCCTATTTACAGGACCGCCTCTCCTGGTATGCCCCGCAGAGGACCTTAAGGTCCATGGATAACCATAGTTTAGAGGTCCCGGGCCCTAAGGAAGTCAGACTATCCTCCACCAGGACCAGGGCCTTTTCAGTGATGGCTCCGACCTGTTGGAATGCTCTGTCCCATGAGACTAGGGCCCTTCAGGATTTAACCTCCTTCCGTCATGCCTGTAAGACAGAGCTATTCCGCCTGGCCTTTAATTTGAATTCAGCCTGGTCTTTTATTTCCCTTCTCTTCCCTCCCCCTCCTCTTTTATGAAGATCACCCACTCTGAGACCCCAGAGTTAATTCTCCCCTGGCGTCCTTGCTGTCCCAGGTAGGACCAATTCAGCCAGCTAGCCCTGGGGATTATCTAATGCTTATTTCCCCTAAATTGATTTCTGAATTTTGAATTTTATTGTTATTCATGTTTTTATACTGTATTTTATGCTGCTTTTACAATTAAGTGTTTTAAATTTGTTGTTAGCTGCCCTAAGCCCGGGAAGGGCAGGGTATAAAAAAACTTCTTGATGATGATGATGATGATGATGATGATGATGATGATGATGATTCTCCCCGCCCTGCCTAGAGGAGGAAGGGGGATGGGCTTTATTGGTGCCAGCAGCAACAGCGCTCAAGCAGCCACCATTTTAAGCAGCCCCTCTCAACAGCCCTTTCGTCCACCACTCACCATATCACCACTGCTGCCACCGCCAGTCCCTGCCGCTCTCAGGTAAGCAGCCACAGGGGCTCGTGACGCTCTTGCATCATTCTCACCCCCCCCAAAAAATATATAGTCCAGCCCCCCACAAGGTCTGAGGGACAGTGGACCGGCCCCTTGCTGGAAAAGTTTACTGACCCCTGCTCTGCACTGACTGGCAGGAGATCTCCAGGGTTTTGAAAGGGAGTCTCTCCCAGCCCCACCGAGAGATACTGGAGATTGAACCTGTGACCTTCTGCATTCACGATAGATGCTCTAACCAGTGAGCTATGACCCTCCCCTGTTCTTTTTGCTTGTGCATTTTGCATTTCAGCGCGTGAACCCGCCTAATTCGCACTTCCTGAAGGAATACACAACCTGAAATGCAGCTATCATTTGAAATTTGCGCTTTGCTCCGACAACCAACAGAAAATACACACAGTAGTCCAAAAATTGCATGTATTAGTGAAATGCCACATATAAGTGAAAAAAGCAATATAGGCAAATGCATTGGGGGGAGGGAAATCGCTCCCCAAAATGTGTGTGTCAGCCACAAATATGTGTTGCGCTAGGAGAAATGCGTGCTAAAATGCCAGTGAATTTTCGTGAGGAATATCGCAATGTTTCATGGAATTGGATAGAAGAGTGTCTTTAAGCGTTCTAACTGCTTTTAATGGTTATTGTTTTTTAGAACATTTCAATCTGTTTTAGAAGGTTTTTGCTTTGGTCTTAAATCAGGGGTAGGCAACCTAAGGCCCGTGGGCCAGATGCAGCCCAATTGCCTTCTCAGTCCGACCTGCAGATGGTCTGGGAATCAGCGTGTTTTTACATGAGTAGAATGTGTCCTTTTATTTAAAATGCATCTCTGGGTTATTTGTGGGGCCTGCCTGGTGTTTTTACATGAGTAGAATGTGTGCTTTTATTTAAAATGCATCTCTGGGTTATTTGTGGGGCATAGGAATTCATTCATATTTTTTTATAAATATAGTCCGGCCCACCACATGATCTGAAATGATGGCTGAAAAAGGTTGCTGACCCCTGTCTTAAATTGTCTATCTCTTTGCTACCCTGGGATCCTTGGGAGAAAAGGGGCAAGATATAAATTCAAAAATCGATAGTAAAAATAGTTCAAGGACAAACAGATATCTGGCCCTTTCCATAAGGAAACGCAATGGGGTGATAGTGTTTTGGGGTGGGAACACAAGCCCAGAGGGGCACAAATCCTGCTGCTTCTTCACTCAAATGACTGCGCACACCATTAGCACAGCCAGAGTATAGTACACACAGTGTCATCAGAGGGTGGAGAACTGTGCAGAGCACAAATGAGTGGAGGAATAAATGCCAAGAATTTCTGCAAAATTAACACTGCATTCAAGCGGCAGACAGAAAGACAGAAAAATACCACCTTACATAGAAAATGGCAACCTTTCAGAAACTATTGGGAGAGGCGGCATCTGTCATTTAGAAACAAGCTTTGTGCTTGACCTACTGCCGTTCTAATTCTTCTCACTTGTTTTCCTCCTTTTCTGCATCTATTTTTGCAACTTAAAAATAATAATTAACTGCAGCATTTATCAGATATGCAGCCGGTACACATCACCTTAAAGGGGCACCTCCCCCCCCCTTTAACTCTCACACAGGAATGTGAATTTTCTCAAATGCACATGTCTGTGTGGGAGGGGCTGTTTTCCATTTGGTTTGCAACTTTGCAGAAATTTATTCAATTAATGCCTCAGTTCATTGACTAACACCCAGGTGATCCGCTGACACTGAGCAGTGCATTCCTATACAGCAATACTCCAAAGCAAATCCTGCTGAACTCAGTGAGGCTTACTTCTGAGTAGGCATGTACAGGACAAGTGAATTGCAACCGGGTAGCTGCCTCCTTTTCTCTCTTTTCCTTTTCCTTATGAGTGAAACCGTAGACAACCTTGTTCCCACGCTGTGATTAAAATTTGGCAGAGCTACCGAGAAGGCAGGTAAAATGATTCCGTGAACACAGCCAGTCATCCCCAGATTAAGGCATAAGGGTATGGAGACAGAGGCAGTTGTTAATGTCTTTATAGTTTTTCCTCGGCCACACAGTGACTTCTCGAAGGCCAGGGCTTGGTCTGGGGGTGTTCAGTCGCCGCTTTCTTGCTATATTTTCTACCTCCTTGAAAACCACCTAGAGAAGAGGATCTGTTCTGCAAGTCAGCAGTTACTCACCCAAGCCTTAATTGAGTTTCCCTGCCTTTTTCACTGCACTAAATATAGCCTTATTTACAGCCAGATGTCAAAGATTAATTGCATTTGGAGGATAGCAGGGAACCTGCAAACAACTTCAAAGGCCAGATGGAAGAAAAGGAACTTCAGAGTTTCCCTCCTGTACATGTCATCGCTCAAGACAGTCATTTGCAATTCCCCAGAGCGGCACCAATTACAGGGAGATTTTTTAAAGAAAGAAAGAAAGAAAGAAAGAAAGAAAGAAAGAAAGAAAGAAAGAAAGAAAGAAAGAAAGAAAGAAAAGTGTGATAGGTTCAGCATAGCTGAAGGAAATTCTCCCTCCGTGAGCTGGAACAAAGATGACGTCAGAGACTGAGACTGGATCTCCCCAGTATTATTATTACTGTTCACTTAAGCAGAGCTGAGAAAAGCAAGGGCCACATTCCCTGCTAGGCATTCTCACGGGGGCCGTATGCCAGCAGCGAACACAGCCAGAAGCAAAAAGTGAGTGGAACAATTGATGCACATATTAGCTTTGGACAGCAAGCTGGTTTCTCCACCTTATCCAGGCAAGTGAGAGTCATTGTCAGAGTCCAATGACATATTTCATCCAGGCAGAAACACACCAAGAGGGTGAAAAGGAGATCTGGTGATGGGAGTGGTCTGGAGAGAGGGGGGCAGCTGGGGACAGTCCCAAGAGCCAGATACAGAGGCCTTAAGGGCACATAGACAGCATCTTAAAAAGCAGAGACATCACCTTGCCAACAAAGGTCCGTATAGTTAAAGCTATGGTTTTCCCAGTAGTGATGTATGGAAGTGAGAGCTGGACCATAAAGAAGGCTGATCGCCAAATAATTGATGCTTTTGAATTATGGTGCTGGAGGAGACGCTTGAGAGTCCCATGGACTGCAAGAAGATCAAACCTATCCATTCTGAAGGAAATCAGCCCCGAGTGCTCACTGGAAGGACAGATCCTGAAGCTGAGGCTCCAGTACTTTGGCCACCTCATGAGAAGAGAAGACTCCCTGGAAAAGACCCTGATGTTGGGAAAGATGGAGGGCACAAGGAGAAGGGGATGACAGAGGACGAGATGGTTGGACAGTGTTCTCAAAGCTACCAGCATGAGTTTGACCAAACTGCGGGAGGCAGTGGAAGACAGGAGTGCCTGGCGTGCTCTGGTCCATGGGGTCACGAAGAGTCGGACACGACTAAACGACTAAACAACAAGGGCCACATTCAGCCCCCAGACCTGAGGTTCCCCACGCCTGATTTAAAGCATAGGAACATCATTTGAAGCATCAGAAGCTGCCTTCTGCTGAGTAGGATCCCTAGTTCATCTCGCCCAGCATTTCCAACAGTGACCGGCAGTGGTTCTCATGGGTTTCATACAATGGCCTCTTCTGGCCCTACTGTCATGGACTGGTTGGATGCAGAGGAACAGTGGGATGAATCATCTGGGGAACCAACAAGGGAAGAAGGCTCAGAGCAGGCTCCTAGAGCCCTCATGCCTCCTTCCCAAAGGTGGGCAAGTGCTAACTGGACTTCAGGAAGGGGGATGGAGGACTCTAGGACCCTGTCAGAGCCCTCATGCCTCCTTCCCAAAGGCCAGCACTTACTAGACTTTGGGAAGGAGGTAGAAAAGGTCCCACCTTGGCCCTTGAGCCCTGTGCAGGCGAACCAGCCATGGTGCTCTAAATCTGCCTCTAAAGTACATTTATATTCCACCAAGGATCTTTATTATTTATCATCATCACATTCTGTAGACCACTCAGAGACTGAAGCAAGCTGAATTGATCGTGATATGTTTTTTGGGAGGGGTGGGATATTTCTGTAGGCTTTGGATAATTGTTTGATTTAGAGTCAGGATAAGGAGCTCGTGTCCCTCCTGATGTTGTGGGACTACAACTCCCATCTTCCCTGACCATTGGCCATGCCGACTGCAACTGATGGAAGCTGGAGTTCTCAAGAACATCTGGACACCTCTGTTCCTGTTCCCGAATTAAAGAACAGCAGCCGAGGTGGAGAAATATTACAATACATTGCAATTTGGCTTCCCTTATTTTGTGCTTTGGTTGTTGATTACAGTCACACTGGAGAGCCAGTGTGGTGTCATGGTTAAGAGCAGCTGACTCGTAATCTGGTGAATCGGGTTTGCGTCTCTGCTCCTCCACATGCAGCTGCTGGGTGACCTTGGGCTAGTCATACTTCTCTGAAATCTCTCAGCCTCACTCACCTCACAGAGTGTTTGTTGTGGGGGAGGAAGGGAAAGGAGAATGTTAGCTGCTTTGAGACTCCTTAGGGTAGTGATAAAGCGGGATATCAAATCCAAACTCTTCATACCTCATGTTACGTCTGCTTCATGTTACGTTCTTTCAGGTTATGTCCTGCAGCGACCCAGAAGTACTGCAAAGGGTTACTTCCAGGTTTCGCTGCTCGCGCATGCGCAGAAGCACAAAATGATGTCACACGCATGTGCAGAAGCGGCGCATCGCAACCCACGCGTGCGCAAATGTGCCACTGCGGATTGCGCTCTTTTCATGTTGTGAACCGGCTTCTGGAACGGATCCCATTCGCAACCAGAGGTACCACTGTATTTCATTTTAAAAAACAACCAAACCCAGGCTAAAGATGTGAGAACGTGCACTTCCTTAATTGGGATTTTTGCTCCAGCAGTGACGTCAGAATGACAACTGAATTAAGAGCAGGGCTTGTTTGGATGAAACATTGAATGGCTGTGATGCAAAATCTGCCCCTGCAGTAATGTAAGAACAGCGAAGGTGGGTTGCCTGTTTCTGAGGCTGATTTATATCCTTGCCAGACATTTCCCTTCCCCCTCCCCTAGTTCCTCCATTCTGAGGTTTTCTTCTGTTTACTCTTTGCACGTTACTGCAGGCATGAGCTATATATAGCTCTGTACGGCGGGGATACCCTTGCCATTACTCCCGGATTTATGATCACCCATGAAAAGTTAATTCATCTCCAACTCTGCTTATGGAGCTGGAAAGGCAACCTCTGAATAATTCATCTTTATACACTCCTCTGAGCCTTTCTGGAGGCTGAGCAGGCCGGGAACAACATCATGCCATTAGCAGCAGGAGGTCCTGCTCAATACTAAGGCCACTTCAAGGTTACACGACGCATATGCTTCACGATGCCTTCCAGGGCTGCCAACCTGGCAGACTTTCATAATTGAAAGAAAAAGGAAGGCAGCTCTCAGAATGAATAGGAAAGATGATTGTTATTATTTATTAAACTTATACGGTGCACTTCATCCAAGGATCACAGGGTGGTTCATGGTATAGGAACACAAAACTACATAACACGGAACAATAACACTCACCAACATAGTTTAAAAGGCCATAAAGGTCCAGTTGTGACCGACTCGCTTTATTGGCCGAGGGAGCCGGTGTACAGCTTACAGGTCACGTGGCCAGCATGACTAAGCTGCTTCTGGTGAACCAGAGCAGCACACAGAAATGCCGTTCATCTTCCCGCTGGAGTGGTACCTATTTATCTACTTGCACTTTGACGTGCTTTCGAACTGCTAGGTTGGCAGGAGCTGGGACCGAGCAACGGGAGCTCAGCCCGTCGCGGGGATTCAAACCGCCAACCTTCTGAATGGCAAATCCTAGGCCCTGTGGTTTAACCCACAGCGCCACCCGTGTCCCATTAAAAGGCCATAGATTAATTAGCCAAAGGCCTGGTAGAAGAGGAACGTTTTCTCCTGGTGCCTAAAAATGTGTAATGAAGGCGCCAAGTGAGTCTCCCTGGAGAGAGGATTTTCACAAATGGGGAGCCACTACAGAAAAGGCTTGTTCTCCTGTTGCCATCCTCTGGACCTCTTGGGGAAGGGACACACAAAGGAGGACCTCAGATGATGATTGCAAGGACCAGGTTGTTTCAAATGGGGAAAGGCAGTGCTTGAGGTATTGCAGTCCTGTGGCATTTAAGGGCCCAGAAACTAAATGAAAGCCATTGAAAAACGGCCTCGGTCTAGTATACTTGAAGGAGCATCACCACCTCCATCGTTCTGCCCGGACACTGACGTCCAGTGCCGAGGGCCTTCTGGCGGTTCCCTCACTGCAAGAAGCCAAATTACAGGGAACCAGGCAGAGGGCCTTCTCAGTAGTGGCACCCGCCCTGTGGAATGCCCTCCCAGCAGATGTCAAAGAGAAAAATAACTACCAAACTTTTAGAAGACATCTGACGGCAGCCCTGTTTAGGGAAGCTTTTAATGTTTAATAGGTTATTGTATTTTAGTGTTTTGTTGAAAGCCGCCCAGAGTGGCTGGGGAAACCTCGCCAGATGGGTGGGGTATAAATAATAAATTATTGTTGTTGTTGTTGTTGTTGTTAGCTTTTATAAAATGGGGAACACCTGACTTATCTGCACATGTGAAAAGCTACTGTACATGTGAAAAGGTTCTAGGGGTCTAACTGGATCACAAACTTAACACGAGTCAACCATGTGATGCAGCAACAAAGAAAGATAGCTAATGCTATTCTAGACTGCATCAATGGAAGTATAGTGTCCAGTTCAAGGGAAGTAATAGTATCACTCTATTCTGCCTTGCTCAGACCACACCTGAAGTATTGTGTCCCATTCTGGACATCGCAATTTAAGAAGCTGAGGTGGGTGACCAAGATGATCAAGGGTCTGGAAACCAAGACTTATGAGGAAAGGTTAAAGGAGCTGGGTGTGTTTTGCCTGGAAAAGAGGAGACTGAGAGGAGATAGATAGCCATCTTCAAATATCTAAAGGGCTGTCAGATGGGAACAAGCTAGTTTTCTCTTGCTCTGGAGGGTAAGACCCAAAACAATGGCTTCAAGTTACAAGAAAGGAGATTCCAACAAAACATCAGGAATAACTTTCTGACAGTAAGAGCTGTTTGCCAGTGGAGCCGACTCCCTCAGTTTTTTAAAAAGCAATCCCCTGAACTTGTGCGTTGCCAAGGAAAAAATGCACTGCATAGAAATGATCAGTCCCTCGCTTTATTTACTATGAATTTTGAAATGTTTCTGGACGTGCGATTAATGATTTTAATGAACTGGGCTGCTGTTCTTAGCATTAACTCTATTCTGCCTTCCTTGGCACGGACAGCCGCCCTCAAACAAGGCAAATTTGCCAAACTGCACTGGGCACTTGTCACCTATAAAAATTCACTATCTATCTGGTGCCAGCTTTGAGGCTTGCCTCGTGAAAACCCACTATGTCGCAAAGACGCCGTTAGAATTTGATGAGCTTTTGTCAGATTATCTCGCGCGTTTCCACACCTCCAGCGTTTCGGCCCCCTCCCATCCCTTGCCGTTTCGAAAACGCCTTGTTATTTGCTTGGAGGGAAAGGGAGTAAGAGCAGCCGAGAGGGAGAGCAAGGGAGAAGGGAATCCCAACTCATTCGATACATTGGAATCAATATTCTGCTTGGCAGGCTGCTGTGCGGGGGTGGAACTCGAGCCAAAATCAAAGGGCAGGCGAGACAGCGCGAGACCACACGCTTGTTAGCAGGCATCTGGACTGACACAAAGCAAGCGCAGAGATAAGCAGGGAGGGAGCAGGAGCAACGATCACAATCCAGAGAAACTGGGGCACTTTTTTTCCAAGCCTCAATCTGCTGAAGAAGCTAAAACGAGAGCTTAAAATGGCCAAATATGTATCCAGTGCTGTCTATTTATAAATGCATACTGGTGTTTATTATTTATTCATTTAGTGTGCATTTATATCTCCCCTTTCTCCAAGGAGCACAAAGTGGTTCAAGTGGTTCTCTTCCTCCACCTTTTAGCAACAATCCTGTGAGGTAGGTTAGGCTGAGAGGCAGCGAGCGGCCCAAGCAATGGCTTAGCAGGGATTCAAACCCTCATCTCCCAGCCCATAGCTTTAACCTCTACACTACACTGAGGTTTATTTGTTTACTGAAGCCCACCCTTTTCTGAAAGGAGCTCAAGGTGGTGTAAATGGTTTTCACTCCACCTCACCCCACAACAGCCCTGCAAGGTAGGTTTGACTGAGAGGCAGTGATAATAATAAGAATAATAACAATTTATTATTTATACCCTGCCCATCTGGCTGGGCTTCCCCAGCCACTCTGGGTGGGTCCAACAGAATATTAAAATACAATAATCTATTAAACATTAAAAGCTTCCCTAAACAGGGCTGCCTTCAGATGTCTTCTAAAAGTCTGGTAGTTGTTTTTCTCTTTGACATCTGGTGGGAGGGCATTCCACAGGGCGAGTGCCACCACCGAGAAGGCCCTCTGCCTGGTTCCCTGTAGCTTCACATCTAACAGTGAGGGAACCACCAGAAGGCCCTCGGAGCTGGACCTCAGTGTCCTGGTAGAACGATGGGGGTGGGGACGCGCCTTCAGGTATACTGGGCTGAGGCTGTTTAGGGCTTTAAAGGTCAGCACCAACACTGTGAATTGTGCTCGGAAACGTACTGGGGGCCAATGTAGGTCTTTCAGGACCAGTGTTATGTGGTCTTGGTTTGACTGAGAGGAAGTGACTCTCATGGCTGCGAATTTCATGGCTGAGCAGGGATTTGAACTCCAGCCTCCCAGGCCCTCGTCCATCACTCTAAGCACTACACCACACTGAGGTTTCTCTCCTTCCCTCACAAGGCTAGAAACATAATTTTCCACATAGGAAACCCATTGCTTTGCATTGTCTACTCTGTCTGGTCACAGGATTTCCAGCAGGGCTGTTGATACCAGAGTGGTTTCACAGCCAAGCTCTGTGAGGGGAATAGGGTTCTCCTAACAGCTCTCAGTACCCATAACAAATGACAGTCCCCAGAATTCTTTGTGGGGAGACATGACAGTTACTTTGACGCCATAGGGTTTTAACAGCAGGGTATGGGTGTTGTTCACCTTGGCCGGGGGATTCCAGGCCATGCTCTGAAGAGGATTCCAACACTGGGAGCATGACAACTCTCAGACAATATAATATCAGTGGTTGCTTGTGAAATATGTTGCACAAGCGCAAGGTACCCATTGGATTTGGCTACTGCACAGCACTAAGAACCATGGTTCCACTAGCAGGGTGGTTATTTCACAACCAGGCAGCCCACAACTGTATATCAGCCCTAAATGGCTTTAGACAGTGGTACCTCAGGTTACATACGCTTCAGGTTACATACGCTTCAGGTTACAGACTCTGCTAACCCAGAAATAGTACCTCGGGTTAAGAACTTTGCTTCAGGATGAGAACAGAAATCGTGCTCCGGTGGTGCAGCGGCAGCAGGAGGCCCCATTAGCTAAAGTGGTGCTTCAGGTTAAGAACAGTTTCAGGTTAAGAACAGACCTCCAGAACGAATTAAGTTCTTAACCCGAGGTACCACTGTACTTGACTTTGTTGTTCGTTTTACTGTTTTATAAGGTTTACATTTGCTGACAGTGTTTTACTCAGATATTTAAATATATATTAGGTACACCACGCTGTGAACCTGCTTTAGAAGGCAATTGGATAAATACTGTAAATATGCCTCATGGGGTGAGGATTAAAATACGGTCTGTTAGCAACTAGAACCTTAATCAAGCCAAGGAGGAGAAGGAGGAGGAGGAGGAACCTACAGTTTGACAACAGGAAAAACAAAATATAGGCAGCACACAGCAGCTTGGAATTGGTGTGTATTGTTCCATTACAGACAATGAGAAATCAAATGGAAGGAAATAATGTAGGCAGTCAAAAATAACCCACCAGATTACCGGGAAAGAACAACAAGCTGGTATTCCAAAGCATTACAATTGTGGAGGCAGAGCAGAACTGTTGTGGCTAGTAGCCATTAATAACCCTCTGGTTGCCCTCCAAAACATCTGAGAGGCACCAGGCTGGAGAAGGCTGCCTTCGAGCATCTTAGCTCCCTTCTCAGCCAGCTGCATTTCGCTCCAGCAAAGGCTGTTGTAACAGGAACCTCTCCTTTGCCCGGCAGCTCAGAATGTTGCCAGCTAAGCAGCTTACATAATTGTAGTAGAAGACTGTGGACTTCATTTGGCCCAGCCAGAACCTAAGAGCCTCTTGTTGTTCTGAACTTTGCAGAGCCTGGTCGATAGATGGAACACCGGCAAGTCACACACACACACACAACCCTGTCTAGTGCTGGAAAAGGTTCGAAGGGGGAGACAAAGAAAGTTCTCACAGTTCAGCAAGCTCAGCAACAAAGTACTTTCTATGCCAAATCATTTCCTTTCTTCTCTTTAGGCAGTTTGTGATGTTGGGGCAGAATGTGAACACTTTCCCAAAGTTTTCGGAGTTTTTATTCCTGATATAGTAACACCCACACCCACACACCCGTGGATTATGGCAGAAGCAGGTGGGTCAGTGGAGGAGCCTATGGGGAGCCGAACAAATACCGTATTTTTCACTCTATAAGACGCGCCAGACCACAAGACACACCTAGTTTTTGGAGGAGGAAAACAAGAAAAAAATATTCTGAATCTCAGAAGCCGGAACAGCAAGAGGGATCGCTGCGCAGTGAAAGCAGCAATCCCTCTTGCTGTTCTGGCTTCTGTGATAGCTGCGCACACACATTTCCCCTTACTTTTTAGGAGGGAACAAGTGAGTCTTATAGAGCAAAAAATAAATGAAAACAGCTTTGTTGCACCAACTCTTACATTTACTGAAGACGATCATCAACTCAAGTACATTTGCAGCCAGATAAATCACTTCCCAAACACTTGTAGACAATTAATAGCAGCCACACAGTGAGCTGTCCATGGTGCTGACCACCTGCGATTTAGCCTGACTTCTTCCTTCGTATACAGCAGTGGGTCCCAAATTTTCTTCCCCAGTGACCTCTACCCTATATAAAGCACTATTCAAAATAGCGGTTTGCACAGCCCACTACGGAAGATAACAACACAACACAACTCAAAACAGTAGCAATTAATTGCACATTTGTTCAGAATCCAATGAAAACTCTTTGGTTTAATTAATTCAACAAAACTGATGAACTTGATCCAGTCAGAGCAGATTTTCAGAGTCTGGTAGCCATCTACACAGGCCCTGACTCCCCCTTGCCTCTTAGCACACCCCCCCAGTAATCACCCAGGGGTCAGTACCACCCACTTTGGAACCACTGACACACAGCTATTGCGTTGTATGGAATTTTCACCAGTAGCCCAGTGGGGCAGAGCCATCCTCCCAGCCCCAGTGTTTCTGCATCTTACCAGGAAGGCAGTGGCAAGGTTGGGGCTGACTCAAAGGAGTAGCCCACAAAGAAAACAGCATGCCCATGGACTGTGTATTGTTGTCAGCTCACATCTGATCTTGAAGGACAGGCCTTTGGTTAGGTTGAAACAGAGAGGAAAGTATGCTAGCTAGAGTGATTATTGTCGTTAATGGGAAACTAAGGAAGTCACATCATTTACTCTCCTGGGTGTTATGTAAATAGTTATCTCACGATCAGCTAAATACAGGATGCAATCAAGAATATTTATAAGCACATGATCTCCTCAGCTGAATTCAGATCTAGGCATGGCTGCTGTTTACCAAAGGCGGAGGCAATTCCGTGCAGCCAGTATGTTCTTCGGAGCTGCAGGTCTAATTAATCACAAGGCAAAATTAAGAAGTTGCGTTCACATTCCGCATACAAAAATCCTCCAGCATCTGCTGTGCCAATCTCTTCCAAACACTTGTCATGCCCGTGGCAGATGCAAATTCTTTCAGCCAAACTTGAGAGATGGTTGGATGAGAGATGGTGGGGCGATGGGGTGTCGGAAGATGGTTGGGCAGAGAATGAAATAGCCGAGATGAGGTGTTGTTCCTGGATGGTCTGTTCTATAGGAGAGCCAGTGTGGTGTAGTGGTTAAGAGTGGTAGTCTCGTAATCTGGTGAACCGGGTTCGTGTCTCCGCTCCTCCACATGCAGCTGCTGGGTGACCTTGGGCTAGTCACACTTCTCTGAAGTCTCTCAGCCCCACTCACCTCACAGAGTGTTTGTTGTGGGGGAGGAAGGGAAAGGAGAATGTTAGCCGCTTTGAGACTTCTTCAGGTAGTGATAAAGCAGGATATCAAATCCAAATTACTACTCTTCCTCCTCCTCCTCTTCTTCTTCTTCTGGATATGCTTTCACGGGCTTTCTGGACTGAATAAAGTCTGAGCCTCAACATTGAACCCCCAAAGGGAACACACACACACACACACACTTTCCCTGATGGTTTGTTTCTCCTTCTGAAATCATTTGGGTGTCCCAGGCAACCTCCTCTTGCAAGACTTCCAAAGTCAGCAATTCGGATTGGTGTCTGCCATTGATTCCCCTCCGCAGCCTTGACTGCCCACACACCAGACACAGAAAGGTGTCAGCTAACAAATCATACTCTAAATCAATGTTTACCTGGGCTGTTGTTAATCATGCACGGTGTAATTGACTCTCCCCAAGCATCCAGCAGGAACTGTCCCTGTTCTCCTTCTCAAGTACCTGCAGGTGGCTGCAATTTAGTGCTGTGTTTGCACTTGAGTTGGGGGGGGGAAGGGAGGGGAGAAAACAAAGCACCCCCAACACTGAAACATATAATGAACTGCTCAGGTAATTGGAAGAGAAGTCCTGGGAGGCAGGAAATGCCACTGTAGGCAGGCTGGGAGCTCAGGGAGGGCGGCGATGCGATGCCAGCTGCTGTGAAAAATTGCCTCGAATCCTTAGCACGAGCCACGCAGGGCATGATTTCGGTGAGTGTAGGAACCGACAGCTAAATTAAGACCCTGCAGCTAGACGAGATGGATGGCGTCCTTTGCGCAAGGGATGGAGCGAAGGGCAGCGGTGATTCTCCTCCCGCAGAGTGGAATAAGGAAGTCGCTGTGCTTCCTTCCAGTTCAGCGAGTCAATCATGAGAGTATTAAGGCAGTAGGAGCAACTACGCTAAGAGTGAGGGATGGATAAAAGTTGTAGCTGGGTGCCAAAGCTCGGCCACACTGCACGAGCTGTCCCACATTATAAGAAGAGATTAAGAGGTCGCTGGATCAGGCCAGGGGCCCATCTAGTCCATCAGCCCATGCACACAGCAGCCACCCAGTTGCCTGCTGGAAACCTTCTGAAATGGGATACTATCAAAAAAAGAAAAGAAAATTGGCCACACTCACTGTTACACTTCAGTTGTACCCACTTAAGACATCCCATCCTGCAGATGTCCTAAGCATCCTTTACTCTCTCAACCCCTGAAAATCAGCTAACTTTTTACTGATTTTGGAAATGGAGAGAGGCTCAAATTGTGCCATGGCTCTAACCAACTAAAAGATGTTCTCCGAAAATAAAGTTTCATGGAAGCATCTGAGAATGTGAGTAGCCCGAGGGTCCACTTCTACAGAGATGGGAGTCAGGCAGGCGCACTAGAAGAGCCGAGCTCCTCATAAGCTTTTGTAGCTGTTTGTATGCATATAGCCCTACAGAGGATATTGGATGGCCTCATTCTAATTGCCCATCTACCTTTTGGCCAGCTTTGTATATGCCAGCCGTCCAACTGCCACATCAGAGAACTGTGCAATCGCTCAACATGTGTTCCTGCACCTATTTGGCAAGACGGCCCAAGATGCGATTCATGCTCTAGCCAGCTCACTCACTCGCTTGCACATCGTGTCGCGAAAGTCCCACAGACTGCAGTGGTGATGATTCAACAGAACACAAGGCGTCCAAGAAGGCTTGATGATGCCTGAACTGCGACGGGGAGCTGGGAGCAGGAGAAGAGCAACAGCCCAAGCAAAGAGTGGGTGGTGCATGAGGTCATAGCTCAGGGTGCTAATACCCTGTCACCTGTCATGCCCTCTCCCCACCACCCACACACAAATGTGGAGAAGGCACGGGGAAATAAATGCTCTTGAACTCCAGACTTTGATGAGGCCTTAACAGATTTTATCCTCCCTCCTCACAATATTCTGGGAACAGAGAGTGTGAGAAAGAAGGAGGCTGGTGAAACCCTTTGACACTCAGAAACTGTGGATCCTGCAGGTCTTAAGAGAGTTTTGGATCGATTGTGTCCTAGATAAGGAGCCAGGAACCTTTTTTCAGATTGAAGGCTGCCCCATTCCCTTCTGAGCAACCCTTTGAGGGTCATAGAGTCATAGAACTATAGAGTTGGAAGGTACCAAGAGGGTCATCTAGTCCAGTGTTTCCCAACCTTGGGTCTCCAGCTGTTTTTGGACTACAGCTCCCATCATCCCTAGCTAGCAAGACCAGTGTTCAGGGATGATGGGAACTGTAGTCCAGAAAAAAAACAGCTGGAGACCCTAGGTTGGGAAACACTGATCTAGTCCAACCCCCTGCAATATGCCAGGGGTGGACAGTGTTGGCATGTAACCAAGGAAATGGGGCAATTGGCAGGCCCCCAGCTGGCTCCAGCCCACTGGCCGGTGTGCCAGGCAATCTCCAGCTTGGTGTGAATCTGCGACCCAAGCTTCAGAAGCTAGGGCATGCTACTCAGCAGAGTAAACACTACGCAACAGAAGGAAACATGTCTGATCTCCTTTGTGCCCAAAGCAAGACAGCCTAAGCAAAAGCTATACACAAATGGAAATTCCCAGCAAGCTGTGCTGGAGTGTACACAGACATGTGACATGCAACAATTCCACACGTCTGTTCTTAAGGTGGAACGGAATATCCCAACAGGCAGAACCTGAGACAAAAGTGGGCGAAGCAACAAATGTCAACTGCATCTTTGTGCAGTAGGCCAGTATCATTCTACAGAGACTTCTCTCTATTCTCCTTCCAGACTAACAAGAGGAAGGACCAGAGTTTAAGGACACAGCCAGGCAAAAACACTTGGGATACAAAACAAGGAGAAGTGAGGGGTTTAGGTCAGTCAGAGAGGCTTGGGGAAAGCATTTAGCTCCTGGGCCTGATGTTCCCCACACCTGGCCAAATTAGTATTACTGTATTAATAATATTGATTAAATTTGTATAACAACCTGTCATCCGAAGATCACAGGACAGTTCACAACATAAAAATACAAAACGAGAACACAAAAGACATAATAAAGCATAAACGGAAACCAATAACACCCCACTCACAAACACATTTAAAAGGCCATGGAATGTTAATCCAACCATGAAAGCAGAGCACAGCTGACATGACTAGAAGTGATTAATAAATTTATCTTCTATGATTTGTCTAAACCTCTATGAATTTGTCTAATCCACTTGTGAGTTTCATAGAACGATGATAGGTTAATGAGAAAGGACTTGCCCTTGCAGAAGCCATGCTGGCTTTGCTTCAGCAGGGCTTGTTCTATATGTGTGGTTGTTTTAACTAGACTTTCAACCAGCTTTCCCAGGATGCATGTGACACTCACTGTAATTTCCATCATCTCCCCTGGATCCCCTTTTGAAAACTGGCATTACAACAGCTACTTTCTGGTCCTCAGGTACGGAGGCTGATCTGAGAGGCAAGTTACATGTTTTTGTTAGAAGATAAGCATTTTCACATGTGAGTTATTTGAGAACTCTCAGGTGGAGGCCATTAGGATCTGTCAATTTCTCCATTTTTCTTTTATCTATTAGGCCTAGAACAGGCATAGGTAAACTCGGCCCTCCAGATGTTTTGGGACTACAACTCCCATCATCCCTAGTTAACATGACCAGGGGTCAGGGATGATGGGAGTTGTAGTCCCAAAACATATGGAGGGCTTAGTTTGCCTATGCCTGGCCTAGAACTTCATCTTTCATCAGTTCCTGATGATGCCCTTTAGAAAATGGGATGCCCAGAACGGCAAGCAGTCACATTTCCAAAAGTGGCTGTCCCAAGGATTTGTACAGAAAGCCTTGCAAAAACAGCCTGTCTTATTTTCAATCAAGGTTAAGGGGAGGGGCTCCAGTGCCCTGTAGCACTTTGTTCCTCAACCACGACCAACAAAGTAATCCTATTCACACTTACTGGCAGCATGGGCCATTGCACTTAATGAGAAATGGCTCAAAGTAAACATGCATAGGATTGGCCGGCATATTATGCCAAATAAGCACGCCTCTGCTGATCGGATTAATTTGCAGCAAATACAATTAGCTGCATCGTTTATACAGATTACATAAATCAGCTGCCCTTGGAACAGAAACTGGGTTTTCCTTTTGCTGGGTTTGAATTTCTCTCTCTCTCTCTCTCTCTTTAAAAGTGAGGTATATATGGTTCTGGTGCTGGAGGAGACTCGTGAGAGTCCCATGGACTGCAAGAAGATCAAACCAATCCATTCTTAAGGAAATCAGCCCTGAGTGCTCACTGGAAGGACAGATCCTGAAGCTGAGGCTCCAATACTTTAGCCACCTCATGAGAAGAGAAGACTCCCTGGAAAAGACCCTGATGTTGGGAAAGATGGAGGGCACAAGGAGAAGGGGACGACAGAGGACGAGAGGGTTGGACAGTGTTCTCGAAGCTACCAGCATGAGTTTGACCAAACTGCGGGAGGCAGTGGAAGACAGGAGTGCCTGGCATGCTCTGGTCCGAAGAGTCGGACACGACTAAACAACAACAACAAGTAAAATATATGGTTCTAGCAGAAACAGGACCAGCCCTGCCATTAGGCAGAATGAGACAACTGCCTCAGGTGGCAAATACCGATGAGCAGAAACGGCAGCCCCCAGCCGCTCCTGCTGAGTTCCCCAAAACCATCCTCCTCTGTTGCCAACACCGCCTCTTCTGAGGCCCAGTAAACTGGGGTTGAAGGAAGATTAAACTGCCAGTCCAGACGGCTTCCATTTGTGAAGATGACTCTTGTTCTTCATTTCAGGTAGGAAATTGTCTTGGGCTGGCCCCGAGCAGTCATATTGTAAGACTCCCTGAAGAGGGCGCGAGAAAAAAGTTACCAGTGAGTGGCAAGGTGAGATGCGCACACACGCACACACAAACCCTGCAAAGATGCACTTCAGAAGCAATGGGATGTTCGTAAAAGCGTCGCAGGAGATCTTGCCATGATTGGATTAGTGAGGCATGCTGGTGGTGAGGAAATAACAGGGTGAGAGAATAGGATGCTGTCTGTTGAAGTGTTTTGCACTTGGAAAAGCGCTACCGACTTGAACAACAACATGGCAGCCCCAGCTAAGGGCAAAGCTTAGCAGCTCCCTGTCAGTACCTTGAAAAAGCTGTAGGAGGAAAACGCACACCGCCGCACCATAAGGAGCTTAAATAAAACATCACCAAAGACTGGGGATGTGATAAAAATAAATAAATAAAAATGGGGAAATATACATGAGGAACTGAAAAAAAAAAATGTTTAAAACAACAATTGGTAAGAAGCCAGAAACATTCCTTTTAGGAATTATAACAAATGACATCCCCAAAGATATGAAGAGAATCTTTTTATATGCAACAGCCGCCGCAAGGTTATTGATTGCAAAAAATTGGAAATCAGAAGAAGTACCAACACTGAAAGATGGGCAACATAATTTTTTTGAAATGATTGAATTAGCAAAAAATGGCGGCAACAATTAGAATGCAATCTAATCAAAATCTCAAAGAGGAATGGAAATGTGTAGAAGAATACATGACCAAAAGATGCTCCAACAAGAATTTATTGATATGTATAAGACTAATTTCACAAAGTTAAGCTAAACTAAAGAGCTATATAAGATTGAACATTTAATTATTAAGATACAAAATTACAATCTCAATAAATAAAGTTACAAAATAATAGCGAGGAAGTCACGCACGGGTGGAGGGAAGACACAGGGCGAGAAATAAGAAATGGATAAATGTTGGTACATAATGAAATGTGAAAATGTGAATTTACGAATATAATGTACATGTATAATTATGTAAAGATTTCATATATGTATTGCAACATAATAAATAAATAAATAAATAAATAAATAAATAAATAAATAAATAAACAAATGGGGGGGAATACAACATCACCAAAGACTCGCAACGTAGCAGCTTGGGTAGAGGGGTGCTGAAATGGCAAACAGCATCACCAGATAGATGGAATGACTGAGCAGTCACCAGCTCCACTGAATATTCAGTTGGGTTGATCTGTGCTTTGAGAGGGTAAAGAAACAAAAACATCCCCACATTCCCCCAAGCTTCCCTGTCTTCTCTGCTCTCACTCTTTTCCAGAGATATCCTTTTCAGAGAGAAAGGTTTGCCAGGTGATGGAGGGTCTGCAAAGGCTTTACGAACTCACTTTAGTAGGCAATGATCCACGCACATATTATTTCCTGTAGAGCAGGAGGGGGGAACGCTTTTCAAACTGAGAGCCACATTTCCCTTCTGGGAAACCTTAGAAAGGCTGCATGCTCTCATAATAAGAGAAACCCCATCAGTACTGGCACTCTGCCAGCTCTTGAAAATACACCGGTCTAGCCAAACGTTCGGCTGAACTGGTGACTGGGAGTGGCCGCCAAGACCATGTAACACCGGCCTTGAAAGACCTACACTGGCTCCCAGTACGTTTCCAAGCACAATTCAAAGTGTTGGTGCTGACCTTTAAAGCCCTAAACAGCCTTAGTCCAGTATACCTGAAGGAGCGTCTCCACCCCAATCATTCTGCCCGGACACTGAGGTCCAGCGCCGAGGGCCTTCTGGCGGTTCCCTCGCTGCGAGAAGCCAAGTTACAGGGAACTAGGCAGAGGGCCTTCTCAGTGGTGGTGCCTGCCCTGTGGAACGCCCTCCCATCAGATGTCAAAGAGAAAAACAACTACCAGACTTTTAGAAGACATCTGAAGGCAGCACTGTTTAGGGAAGCATTCAATGTTTAATAGGTTATTGTACAGTGGTACCTCAGGTTACATACACTTCAGGTTACATACGCTTCAGGTTACAGACTCCGCTAACCCAGAAATAGTACCTTGGGTTAAGAACTTTGCTTCAGGATGAGAACATAAATTGTGCTCCGGCGGCAGCAGGAGGCCCCATTAGCTAAAGTGGTGCTTCAGGTTAAGAACAGTTTAAGGTTAAGAAAGGACCTCTAGAATGAATTAAGTACTTAACACGAGGTACCACTGTATTTTAATATTCTGTTGGAAGCCACCCAGAGTGGCTGGGGAAACCCAGCCAGATGGGCTGGGTATAAATATATTATTATTATTATTATTATTATTATTATTATTATTATTATTATCACTCCTACTACTTGTGGTTTTATTGTGTTAACTGTTTCTTAAACATTTTAACCATTATGTATTTGAACTGTTTGTTTCATTATATCTTTTAATTGGGGGTATTTTAATGTCACTGCGTATTTTAATTGAGAACTGACTTTTGAGCTGTAAACGTGCACAGGGCCAGAGGCAAAAGTGAA
The DNA here is from genome assembly GCF_951804945.1 of Podarcis cretensis. NCBI lineage: Eukaryota > Metazoa > Chordata > Lepidosauria > Squamata > Lacertidae > Podarcis > Podarcis cretensis. The sequence goes on from NC_137176.1 coordinate 83,116,494, forward strand.
TGGAAGGATTAATGAAACTTTTGCATTTCTTTGAAAATCAGGCTAGTTTCTACAGTCTCTCACACACCAATAGCTTTACCCTCCTTCCGGGTAAGCAAGAACAGGCACTGTCACAGTTCAAGCCATGCAATCAATGGAGATGCAATGCAAGGGGAGTGGGGGAGCGGTTGGGGAGGATCCCAAGGGCCAGATAGGGAGAATCAGAGGGCCGCATTTGGTCTCTGGGTCCAAGGTTTCCCCCTCCTTCTTTGAAATATTACTTGCTGGGAAAATACGCGTCTACCTAACAAGTATCCCTGCATGCTCATTCCTGTACTCCCAGCTGTCTTAAAACTGTTGAAATAATCTCTGTCTTGGTTTTAAAGGGGATGGGGAGAGGAGGAGGAGGAGGAGGAAAGCTGTATCGCTATCGAGCCAAATTGCCTTTTATGTAACTGGATGTGCTCTGGAAATTTTAGGGGCATTTTCACACGCGATGCTTAAATTGCCTCTGAGCCTCTCTGGTGCAATCCATGCAAATGTGAGACTGCTGTGAAAGCAAAACAGGAAGTGCAAGAGAGGCATTTGCAATCCAAATAGATCTATAGGTTTTACAATCATATTACGAGCCAATTTGAAAGAGAGTGCGTTTAAAGCCCCATGTGTGAACAGGGCTTCGGGGAATATCAACTCTGCAGAGTTAAACTGGCTTAAGAATAATTGCTTCTCTTCAGGGAACCCTGAGAGTTGTAGTTTTTGGAGCAGGGAGGACACAAAAGTGACTTTGACACAGAATTATCAGTTCCTTCAAAGAACTACAATTCCCAAGAGTCTTTGTGGGGAAACCATGCTAGTTCTGTCACAGAATTGTAGAGTTGGAAGGGACCCTGAGGATCATAGAGCTCAACCCCATGTGATGCAGGAATATGGGGCTGTCCCATACGGGAATCGAACCTGCAACCTTGGCATTATCAGTGCCCACGCTCTAACCAGCTGAGCTATCCAGGCTGTAGGGATCACAAGCAGATAACGCTTGTGGAACCCTTTAAACCCTTAAAAGCACTGTGCAAACATAACAGACTATGAAGGTCCTATGAAGGACCTATGAAGGTCCACATAGTTAAAGCTATGGTTTTCCCAGTAGTGATGTATGGAAGTGAGAGCTGGACCATAAAGAAGGCTGATCGCCAAAGAATTGATGCTTTTGAATTATGGTGCGGGAATAGACTCTTGAGAGTGCCATGGACTGCAAGAAGACCAAACCGATCCATTCTTAAGGAAATCAGCCCTGAGTGCTCACTGGAAGGACAGATCCTGAAGCTGAGGCTCCAATACTTTGGCCACCTCATGAGAAGACAAGACTCTCTGGAAAAGACCCTAATGTTGGGAAAGATTTAGGGCACAAGGAGAAGGGGACGACAGAAGATGAGATGGTTGGATAGTGTTCTCGAAGCTACCAGCATGAGTTTGACTAAACTGCGGGAGGCAGTGGAAGACAGGAGTGCCTGGCGTGCTCTGGTCCATGGGGTCATGAAGAGTCGGACACGACTAATCGACTAAACAACAAAAGGTTCAGCTTCCTTGAAGGAAGGAAGGTGGCTTGGCACTTGAGGGGCTTTCTATGCCAGTGGGCCTCCACAATGTTATTTACCAGTGACGCTGCTTCTCTGATCAGAGCCAGGCAGCTACCATTCTGTTTTACCCACAATGCCCCTGAGGTAGCACCACTCCAACACACCACAAGAAATTAAGATGGCTGCCAACGGTGGGAGATGCCCATTCAGTACCCCACAATTCCCTGGAGTGCCATTTTGATTTACCCACAATGCCCCTGCATCACTCCAACACACCACAAGAAATTAAGATGGCCGCCAACGGTGGGAGATGCCCATTCAGTACCCCACAATTCCCTGGAGTGCCATTTTGATTTACTCACAATGCCCCTGAGGTAGCACCACTCCAACAAACCACAAGAAATTAAGATGGCCGCCAATGGTAGGAGATGCCCATTCAGTACCCCACAATTCCCTGGAGTGGCACTGCCTGGCCACATAGCACTGAGTACCTCAAAAATAAAATTAATAAAGGGTGCACCAGTAAGCAATGGTGGTAGGTCTTGCCCAGGTTGCTTTTGCCTGGCAGGTGCCCAAGGGTACCATATGATGAGGCAAGGCTTAACAGTGCTGAAACTGATTGTTGTTGTTGTTTAGTCATTTAGTCATGTCCGACTCTTCCTGACCCCCTGGACCAGAGCACGCCAGGCACTCCTGTCTTCCACTGCCTCCCACAGTTTGGTCAGACTCATGTTTGTAGCTTAGAGAACATTGTCCAACCATCTCGTCCTCTGTCGTCCCCTTCTCCTTGTGCCCTTCAGCTTTCCCAACATCAGGGTCTTTTCCAGGGAGTCTTGTCTTCTCATGAGGTGGCCAAAGTATTGGAGCCTCAGCTTCACGATCTGTCCTTCCAGTGAGCACTCAGGGCTAATTTCCTTCAGAATGGATGTGTTTGATCTTCTTGCAGTCCATGGGACTCTCAAGAGTCTCCTCCAGCACCATAATTCAAAAGCATCAATTCTTTGGCGATCAGCTTTCTTTATGGTCCAGCTCTCACTTCCATACATCACTACCAGGAAAACCATGGCTTTAACTATACGGACCTTTGTTGGCAAGGTGATGTCTCTGCTTTTTAAGATGCTGTCTAGGTTTGCCATCGCCTTTCTCCCAAGGAGCAGGCGTCTTTTAATTTCGTGGCTGCTGTCACCATCTGCAGTGATCATGGAGCCCAAGAAAGTAAAATCTCTCACTGCCTCCATTTCTTCCCCTTCTATTTGCCAGGAGGTGATGGGCTCAGTGGCCATGATCTTCGTTTTTTTGATGTTGAGCTTCAGACCATATTTTGCGCTCTCCTCTTTCACCCTCAATAAAAGGTTCTTTAATTCCTCCTCACTTTCTGCCATCAAGGTTGTGTCATCTGCATATCTGAGGTTGTTGATATTTCTTCCAGCAATCTTAATTCCGGCTTGGGATTCATCCAGCCCAGCCTTTCACATGATGAATTCTGCATATAAGTTAAATAAGCAGGGAGACAATATACAGCCTTGCCGTACTCCTTTCCCAATTTTGAACCAGTCAGTTGTTCCATATCCAGTTCTAACTGTAGCTTCTTGTCCCACATAGAGATTTCTCAGGAGACAGATGAGGTGATCAGGCACTCCCATTTCTTTAAGAACTTGCCATAGTTTGCTGTGGTCGACACAGTCAAAGGCTTTTGCATAGTCAATGAAGCATAAGTAGATGTCTTTCTGGAACTCTCTAGCTTTCTCAATAATCCAGCGCATGTTTGCAATTTGGTCTCTGGTTCCTCTGCCTTCGAAATCCAGCTTGCACTTCTGGGAGTTCTCGGTCCACATACTGCTTAAGCCTGCCTTGTAGAATTTTAAGCATAACCTTGCTAGCATGTGAAATGAGTGCAATTGTGCGGTAGCTGGAGCATTCTTTGGCACTACCCTTCTTTGGGACTGGGATGTAGTCTGATCTTCTCCAATCCTCTGGCCACTGCTGAGTTTTCCAAATTTGCTGGCATATTTAGTGTAGCACCTTAACAGCATCATCTTTTAAAATTTTAAATAGTTCAGCTGGAATATCATCACTTCCACTGGCCTTGTTATTAGCAGTGCTTTCTAAGGCCCATTTGACTTCACTCTCCAGGATGTCTGGCTCAAGGTCAGCAACCACACTACCTGGGGTGTACGAGACATCCATATATTTCTGGTATAATTCCTCTTCTTGATGTCTTCTGCTTCTGTTAGGTCCTTTCCACTTTTGTCTTTTATTATGGTAATCTTTGTACGAAATGTTCCTTTCATATCTCCAATTTTCTTGAACAGATCTCTGGTTCTTCCCATTCTATTGCTTTCCTCTATTTCTTTGCATTGCTCGTTTAAGAAGGCCTTCTTGTCTCTCCTTGCTATTCTTTGGAAATCTGCATTCAATTTCCTGTATGTTTCACGATCTCCCTTGCATTTTGCTTGCCTTCTCTCCCCCGCTATTTGTAAGGCCTCATTGGACAGCCACTTTGCTTTCTTGCATTTCCTTTTCATTGGGATGGTTTTCGTTGCTGCCTCCTGTATAATGTTACGAGCCTCCATCCATAGTTCTTCAGGCACTCTGTCCACCAAATCTAAATCCTTAAACCTGTTCCTCACTTCCACTGTGTATTCATAAGGGATTTGACTTAGATTGTATCTTACCGGCCCAGTGGTTTTTCCTACTTTTTCTTCAGTTTAAGCTTGAATTTTGCTATAAGAAGCTGATGATCTGAGCCACAGTCAGCTCCAGGTCTTGTTTTTGCTGACTGTATAGAGCTTCTCCATCTTTGGCTGCAGAGAATATAATCAATCTGATTTCGATGCTGCCCATCTGGTGATGTCCATGTGTAGAGTCATCTCTTGTGTTGTTGGAAAAGCGTGTTTGTGATGACCAGCTTGTTCTCTTGGCAGAACTCTATTAGCCTTTGCCCTGCTTTGTTTTGAACTCCAAGGCCAAACTTGCCAGTTGTTCCTTTTATCTCTTGACTCCCTACTTTAGCATTCCAATCCCCTATAATGAGAAGAACATCCTTCTTTGGTGTCATTTCTATAAGGTGTTGTAAGTCTTCATAGAATTGGTCAATTTCAGTTTCTTCAGCACTAGTGGTTGGTGCATAAACTTGGATTACTGTGATGTTAAAAGGTCTGCCTTGGATTCGTATCGAGATCATTCTATCATTTATGAGATTGCATCCCAGTACAGTTTTCGCCACTCTTTTGTTGACTATGAGGGCCACTCCATTTCTTTTACGGGATTCTTGCCCACAGTAGTAGATATGATGGTCATCCAAAATTAATTCGCCCATTCCCGTCCATTTTAGTTCACTGATGCCCAGGATGTCAATATTTATTCTTGCCATCTCATTTTTGACCACATCCAACTTACCAAGGTTCATGGTTCTTACATTCCACGTTCCTATGCAATATTTTTCTTTACAGCATTGGATTTTCCTTTCGCTTCCAGGCATATCTGCAACTGAGCGTCCTTTCGGCTTTGGCCCAGCCACTTCATCAGCTCTGGATCTACTTGTACTTGTCCTCCACTCTTCCCCAGTAGCATGTTGGAGCCTTCCGACCTGAGGGGCTCATCTTCCAGCATCATAACTTTTATATGCCTGTTGTCTTTGTCCATGGAGTTTTCTTGGCAGTGGCTTGCCGGTTCCTCCTCCAGGTGGATCACATTTGGTCAAAACTCTCCACTATGACCTGTCCATTTTGGGTGGCCCTGCACAGCATAGCTCATAGCTTCTCTGAGTTATTCAAGCCCCTTCCCCACAGCAAGGCAGTAATCCATGAAACTGATTATAAGTATTTTATTATTTTATTTTATTTTATTTTTATTTTATTTTATTTTATTATTTTATTTTATTATTATTATTTCATTTATATCCCACATTTTCTCCAAGGAGCTCCATCTCCTCGTTTTAATCCCTACAACAAAATTGTAAGGTAGGTTAGGCTGAGACCTGCCCAAGGTTACCCAGTGAGGCCAAATGGGGACTTGAACCCTGGTCTCTCAGGTCTTAGTCCAACACTCTAACCACTGGGCTATACTGGCTCTCTAAGAACATGAAAAATATTGGATCCCAATACACGGAGCCACACACAAGCACATGCTTACTGCACAAATACACACTGATTTCCCCTAACTGGGGAACTCCAGAAATTCCATGGGGCTAGTGGGAAGGTTTTTAGAAAAGTTTTTATTAAAGATTTTTTTGTGTGACATACAAATGAACAGGGGTTGATGGGAGTTGTAGTCCAAAACACCCGGAGGGGACCATATTGAGAAGGTCAACATAAAATGTCTTTGTACACTGCAGTGAAGAAGAAGAAGAGTTTGGATTTGATATCCCGCTTTATCACTATCCGAAGGAGTCTCAAAGCGGCTAACATTCTCCTTTCCCTTCCTCCCCCACAACAAACACTCTGTGAGGTGAGTGGGGCTGAGAGACTTCAGAGAAGTGTGACTAGCCCAAGGTCACCCAGCAGCTGCATGTGGAGGAGCGGAGACGCGAACCCAGTTCACCAGATTATGAGTTCACCACCACTCTTAACCACTACACCACACTGAGTATCAAGGCTCTTTCATGAGGAGCAACACAAGTCCATGTGTACAAAAGTACCGATAAACGTATCCAGGCTCAATTGAAATTTAATTTATTTTGACCTAGTGCCAAAAAATTAAAAACAAAGTTGCATCTGAAAATGAATAGACCAATAGAAGCACCATCTGTTGTCCAATTCAGTGGTTAACAAAGGGCCTGCTTCTCTGTTTCAGCAAGCCAAAAGCCAAATCCATATTTACCGTTTAAAAACAACAGCGAAGGGAGAAAAATAGTTAATAAACTCCGTCTTGCTTTTTTAAAAAGAAAGAAAAATGCCTAAATCTGTTCTCAGTTAAGAGCTCTTTAATTGCTGCAAACATTCCCTTGAAAATCCCCCACAGGCCAGTTCTGACCAGCTCTTTCCCAGGGCTGCCCGACTACGAATCACTTGGTTTCAGCGAGGAAAATATATTTTTTTCGGACATAATGGCCTTGAAATTGAGACTCGTGAGAACTCTGTGAGCATGCTTGGGGGGTTGGGGAAAGAACTGCAGCCATGGATTTCTAGCTGCTTTCCAAGGAATTCTTATCAGGCAATATAGTGCCACTGTATTCTGCTCTGGTCAGACCTCACCTGGAGTACTGTGTCCAGTTCTGGGCACCACAGTTCAAGAAGGACACTGACAAACTGGAACGTGTCCAGAGGAGGGCAACCAAAATGGTCAAAGGCCTGGAAACGATGCCTTATGAGGAACGGCTAAGGGAGCTGGGCATGTTTAGCCTGGAGAAGAGGAGGTTAAGGGGTGATATGATAGCCATGTTCAAATATATAAAAGGATGTCACATAGAGGAGGGAGAAAGGTTGTTTTCTGCTGCTCCAGAGAAGCGGACACGGAGCAATGGCTCCAAACTACAAGAAAGAAGATTCCACCTAAACATTAGGAAGAACTTCCTGACAGTAAGAGCTGTTTGACAATGGAATTTGCTGCCAAGGATTGTGGTGGAGTCTCCTTCTTTGGAGGTCTTTAAGCAGAGGCTTGACAACCATGTGTCAGGAGTGCTCTGATGGTGTTTTCTGCTTGGCAGGGGGTTGGACTCGATGGCCCTTGTGGTCTCTTCCAACTCTATGATTCTATGAGAGATGGATAATAGGGAGGGAGTTTCTGTAAAAGAGAGCTTGGTCTTCCAACATTCCCTGCTCTCGGGATGTAGATAAGGAGGACAGCCCCATTTCATGGAGGAAAAGAGCATGAGTGGCTTCTACCCAAGATGGCTAAGCTGTACCTCCCCTGTTGGGGGCAGTATGCTGGGGAATCACAAATGAGAAGTAGGTTTCTGTGCTCAGTTTTTGCTTAAGAGCATGGGTAGGCAAACTAAGGCCCAGGGGCCGGATCCGTCCCAATCGCCGCCTAAATCCGGCTCACGGACGGTCTGGGAATCAGTGTGTTTTTACATGAGTAGAAAGGGACACAGGTGGCATCCCTAGGGCTTGCCAATCAGAAGGTTCCCAGGGCTTGCCAATCGGAAGATCGGCAGTTCGAATCCCCACAACATTGTTCGGTCCCTGCTCCTGCCACCCTAGCAGTTCAAAAGCAGGTCAAAGTGCAAGTAGATAAATAGGTACCGCTCCAGCGGGAAGATAAACAGCGTTTCCGTGTGCTGCTCTGGTTCGCCAGAAGCGGCTTGGTCATGCTGGCCACAAGACCCGGAAGCTATCTGCGGACAAAAGCCAGCTCCCTCGGCATATAGAGCAAGATGAACGCCGCAACCCCAGTCATCCGTGACTGGACCTAATGGTCAGGGGTACCTTTACCTTTACATGAGTAGAATGTGTCCTTTTATTTAAAATGCATCTCTGGGTTATTTGTGGAGCATAGGAATTCGTTCATTTCCCCCAAAAAATAGTCTGGCCCCCCACAAGGTCTGAGGGACAGTGGACCGGCCCCCTGCTGAAAAAGTTTGCTGACCCCTTCCTAAGATTTTCCCAAAGGCATCTGGTTGGCCACGGTGAGAAGAGAATTCTGGACTGGATGGGTCTTTGGCCTGATCCAGTAAGATTCTTCTTATGTGACATGTTGGGAGTGCTCCTGCCGTGCACCCTTGTTTGTACGGCATAATGGAGAAGCCCAGTAGCTCACTACAGGCAACTCCTCACTTCTGCAGGGCTTACGTTCCACACACACACACACACACACACACCATGCACATAAGTGAAATCATGTAAAGTGGGGAGGACGCTCTAAACACCTTTTCAAAGCCCTCTCTTCTGCTCTCTCTGCAATCCATACCCAAAATACTGTATCTAAAAATATCCACAACTAGAATGGAAGCTCTGGGGCTTTGCGGGAGAGCAACTGCCACTGCTGCGCTACCTTGCGCGCCAGCTGTTAGGCAGGGAGGCTGAGCAGCCTAAAAAATGCCTTGCTGTGCCTCCAATCTCTTTGAGGCTTCCTCTGCCCTCACTGATGTCCTATTGGGGCTCCGAGAAGGGCCTTCCCACAAGCCACAAGGACTCTCCAGCTCTCTCCCGCCATTTCTAGGTTTGAAATCAAGTATTTAATTATTTCCTGGCACCATGTGTATTCACGGTCGTGCAAGAGAGAGCTGAGGGTTTGTCTGGACCCTGGGTGAGAACCCAGAGGCTGAGAGAGAAGGTGTGTCAGAAGGAAAATGACTATGAATGAATTGCGTATATATTTGTCATGTTGTATTAACACATTTATATGTAACTGTGTGTTTTTGTGATACTTTTGTTTAAGATGTCTGTTGTTGCTTCAGTTTTCTGTACACCACTTTAGAGATATTTTTAATCAGCAGGAAAGAAATTAAATAGTCGTCATCATCAATCGTCACTCACATTGCCAACTTCCCCAGCAGCTCACCCATTTCCCCCGTAGGGGAAATAGAGATTGCTGGAGGAAAAAAGAAAGAGCTGAAGATCAAAAGAAAGAAGTCAGGACAGAGATGGCTGCAGCGGATCCAGACTCCAGGGGGAATAGAAGCTGAGCTGAAATGGCTGAAAGTTCCACTGCCAATAGAACAGAATGAGTTGAAACTGCTTTATTGATACGTAACGGTTAAGTAGCAAAACTAGCACCTTGCAACTTCCCATAACGAGCACAAGTTGAATAAATTATGCAAAGTATGCGATAATGTGAGCATTTAGTTCCATTCAATAATTTAAAATAAGATGAGGATTCCATCTTTTCTTGGCAGAGAATTTAAAATGTCTGGATACAGGAGCATAGATTCTCTCTCTCTCCACCCCACCACAAGTTGTGAGAAGAAGGTGCTCTCATTCAGGCAGGCTTCTGACGCTCTTTGATGCCTTTAGAAGTTAGACACCAAACAATTTGATGGCCAGAGCAGAAAATCCAAATGGCAGCTCCTCCAGGGGTGGGGAACACAAAACTGTAATAAACTAAATAACTGACAATTTGCTACCTTTTAATTCTGCTCTGAAATCCGCTGCCTAAGAATTTACCTCTGCCTAAAAGTAGGGCAAGCCCAGGGTTTCGCTCAAACAGTTCCTGTGGGTTGCAGCTGAAAAAAAGCCCTGGTCTCAATTCAGAAGTTTCAAGCTATTCCCTACACACACACACACACACACACACACACACACACACACACAGTCGTACCTTTGAAGCCAAATGGAATCCGTTCCAGAAGTCCGTTCGGCTTCCAAAATGTTCAGAAATCAAGGTGCGGCTTCTGATTGGCTGCAGGAAGCTCCTGCAGCCAATCAGAAGCCAAGGAAGCCATGCCAGACATTCAGTTTCCAACGAACCTTCGCAAACTGGAACACTCACTTCTGGGTTTGTGGCATATGTTGTGGGTTGACATAGCAGACGACACAGCGATTTCTCCAAGTAGCTCTTTATTTTGTAAGCTGGAATAGAACTGACTGCAAACAGCTCAGCCGGCCTGCTTTTATAGGCAGCCGGCTGTCAACATTGTAGCAACAACAGCCCAGCGTTTCCCGCCTAAAATAACTGACGTGGACCTGAGTGAAAACTATCTACAGACCTGAGTGAAAACTATATACAGTATCCCCCTGCTGGCCCAGGGTGAAACTTCACTACATAACACCCCTCCCCACCGAGATAAGGCGTTAGTTACAATCGTAATGGTTTCCTTATATACAGCACCACGCGTAATGGTTCAATTAGGCACAAAAGCATATCGGTTACATTTCCCATACTTAGACCAACAGTGATACATGTCCAACAACATAGTCCTTTAAATAAGTTGGGCGCTTGGAAACTCTGCCAGACCGCCGGGGACTGGTAGCCAAGTCCAGAGGGCCACACAGTTCTTGCTGAGGCTGTGGTGCGACTCTAGGTGGCGTTGGAACCAACTCCCCTGGATCCGCTGCTGTGGGTGGAGCCTCCGCAAGTGGAGTGGTCTGAGTCTGTGGTAAGTCTGGCAGACCCTCTGAAACGGCTTGGTTCGGCTCCACGCTGGCAGTTTGCGAGGGAGGTGTAGGTGGGGCCTCGCCATCTGTACGTGTCTCTTCTTGAGCCGCAAGCGCAGTTGGGGGCACCACGGTAGTGTCCAAGTCCCCAATCCTACGCCTAAGCTGGTCTATGTGCCGTCACCACAAGCGTCCGTCTTCGAGTGCCACCTGGTACGAGCGAGGTCCAGTGACTCCCACTACTGTGGCTGGCACCCAAGGAATGTCCCCCACATAGTTCCGGGCAAAGACCTGGTTTCCTGGGACAAATGACCGTGGCGCGTTGGCACAGCCTGGGGGTTCAGCCACGGCAAAGTCCGGGTGTAGCCGGTCGAGTGGTGACCTGAGGCGGCGGCCCATAAGCAGTTCAGCAGGACTCCGCCCTGTGGCCGCATGAGGGGTTATGTGTTACACGAACAAGTATTCGGCGACCCGCTCATGCCAGTCTCCCCGGTCCAGGCGCGCCAGTGCCTCTTTTGCCGAGCGCACCATTCTTTCCGCTTGCCCGTTGCTGGATGGATGAAAGGGTGCCGTTAGGGCATGGCAGATGCCCAGTCCCAAAAGATACCGCTCAAACGTGCCTGACGTGAACTGCGGTCCGTTGTCAGAGACAAGGACATCAGGACACCCATGCGTTGCAAACAGGCCTCGCAGCACCCCGATGACGGCTTCGGTAGTGGTGGAGGGCATCAGGGTGACCTCCAGCCATTTGGAATAGGCGTCCACCACTACCATAAAGGTGCGGCCGTGAAAGGGGCCAGCCAGATCGATGTGCACCCTCGACCAGGGTGTCTTTGGCGTCTCCCAGGTGTGTCCCTTAGCTGCCGGTGGTGCAGGCCTCGACTCTTGGCACGCTTGACAGGCGGACACCCAGGCAGTGATGGCATCGTCCATATTAGGCCACCAGATGTAACACCGAGCCAACGCCTTCATTTTGACAATTGCCGGGTGGCCAACATGCAGAGCCTCCAGGATGCGCTGACGGAGTCCCTGGGGAATCACGACGTGGTCTCCCCACAGCAGACAGCCGCGATGAGCTGAGAGTTCATGTTGTCTGGTTGCGAAGGGCTGGAACTCCGATGCAAAGGCCCTTGTGGCCACCCCCTCCACACCCAGTTGAGCACCCGGCTGATGGTGCGATCCTGGGCAGACACGGAGGCCACAGTGGCAGCCGATACAGGTGCTGCCGGAAGATCCTCAATCAGAAGGAGCGATGAAGCTGGAGCCGGGTCTTCCACAAATGCTGGAAGAGGGCAACGGCTGAGGGCGTCGGCATGGCCCATCGATTTCCCCGGGCGATGGATGAGCCGGTAGTGGTAGGCAGCCAGGAAAACAGTCCATCGCAGCATGCGTGGCGAGAGGACCGGTGGAGTTGGACGATCACCGGCAAGGAGGCCCAGGAGTGGCTTGTGGTCAGTGATGAGGTCAAAAGTCCTGCCATAGAGGTATTCATGGAACCTCTTCACTCCAGCCACAAGTGCCAGTGCCTCCTTGTCGAGCTGGCTGTAATTTCGTTCCGTCAGAGATAGCGTCCTGGAAAAGTAGGCGAGCGGTGCTTCACTTCCGTCTGGAAAACGGTGACTAAGGACAGCACCGATGCCAAAAGGTGAGGCGTCGCAGGCAAGGACCAGCGGCCTGGATTCACTGTACTGTACCAGCACACTGTCTGATGAAAGGAGAGCCTTGACTCCGTTGAAGGCCGCCGTCTCCCGATGACCCCAGGCCCAAGGCGTCTTTGTGCTAAGGAGTCGGTGAAGAGGCTCAGCCACTGTGGCTTTGTGGGGCAGGAACATGTTATAAAAGTTCAGCAGCCCCAGGAACGCCTGCAACTCCGTCTTGTTCTTTGGGGTGGGGGCCTGCTGGATAGCGCGGATCTTGGATGTGGTCGGGTGAAGGCCAGAGGCATCAATAAGATAGCCCAGGAACTCTACCTGTGGAACGGCGATCTGGCACTTTTCCCTCTTTACCTTGAGCCCAGCCTCTTGGAACCTGGTCAGCACGGCACGGAGGCGCTCGAACAGTTGCTGGTGTGAGTCTGCAGACACCAAGACGTCATCAAAATATAGTACCACGCCCGGAAGCCTTTGCAGGAGACGCTCCATAAGGCTTTGGAAGATGCCAGGAGCCACACTCACCCCGAACTGCAACCGGCGGCAACGGAATGCCCCCCGGTGGGTGACGATCGTCTGGGCTTCAGCAGTGGCATCATCGACGGGCAGTTGTTGATAGGCTTGGGCAAGGTCCAGCTTAGCGAAGACCTTACCCTCACCCAGGGAATGCAGCAGGTGTTGGACAACAGGAACCGGATAAGCGTGCTGCTGAAGTGCCTTGTTGATCGTGCACTTGTAGTCAGCGCAGATTCTCACTGACCCATCTGGCTTGGCAGGTGTGACGATGGGGGTTTCCCACTTGGCGTGGTCAACCGGCTCCAAAACTCCTTGGGCGATCAGTTTGTCCAGTTGTTCGTCCACCTTAGCCTTGAGAGCAAAGGGAACCCGGCGTGGCTTTAGCTTGATGGGGGCGACTTGTGGATCAAGGCTAAAGGAGATGGGCGTACCTGTATATTGCCCCAAGGTGCCGTCGAAAACCTCGGCAAAGTCTTTGACCAGACCCTCAGTCTCTGCGTTAGAGATGCAGTTGATGCCGGTGACTTCCAGGCCGAGGGCATCAAACCAGTCTAGCCCTAGGAGGCTTGGCCGCTGACCTTCGACCACCACCAACCGGAGCAGGCCCGAAAAATCCTTGAAGGCAATCCGGAACCGGCCAACGCCTACCACGGGAATGTCGTTTCCCTGGTAGTCTCTCAGGTGTACGCGGTGAGAGTCGAGTTGCCTTTTGGACACTCTGGGTACCAGTCTTTTGATGGTGCTCCATGACACGATGGACAGGGCAGACCCGGTGTCGATCTCCATGTCACATGGAGCTCCTTCAATGAGCACCGTGGCGTTCAGCTTGCGTCACGTAGGCGAGTCGGTTTGGCCAATCGTGGTTCCAGACGGGCAGCGGCAGTTGGTGAGAGCGAAACAACTTTCCTTGGCAGACTGGAGTGAAGACTTGGACTTGCGAGTCGATGAAGGGGGGGTGTCAGACGGAGCCGATCGGCAGACCTTAGCGATGTGGCCCCTTCTGGAACACTTCCTACAGATGGCGTCTCTGAATCGACACTTGGCACGGGAATGGTTGCCTCCGCAGCCGGCACATTCCGGTTGGCCCTTGGACTTCTGTTGGAACTTCCTGCGCTCCCGCTTTGTCTGGTGCACGTCATCGTCTTCACTGGAGGATGCCTCATCACTGCTGGCCTCTTCATGATGCACCAGAACTGGCTCCCTAGCAAGACGCGGGCTGCTGGACTTGCGGATCTCCTGGGCGGAGCGTTCAGCAGCTTCTGAGGCCACAGCCTCCTCAATGGCTTTCTGTAGCGTGAGGTCTGGCTTGGCGAGGAGATGCCGTTGCAGATGGATGTCCCGGACCCCGCAGACGATTCGATCCATCAGGGCATCGTCTAAGTCTCGGAACTCACAGTGCATTGCAGCCTGTCGCAGGGCGGTGGTGTACTTGTTGATTGACTCCCCCTCTGCCTGGTTCCGGTGGTAGAACGCATGGCGGGCAGCAATCTTGGACGGCTTTGGTGCGTAGTGGTTGCGGAGCTTCTCTTGGATCGTGTCCCATGGTGTTGCCTGGACTGCTTCAGGCGCAACCAATGCTCGGGCCGTCTCAAACACCTCAGGCCCACAGAGGCTGAGGAATAGGCCCCGCTTCCGATCCTTTGATACTGCTGTCAGCTCGTTGGCTTGGAGGTAGCAGTTGAACCGAGCGAGGTAGGAGTCCCATGATTCAGAGGCTGGCGCAAACAGAGGTAGAGGCACAAGTGAAGCCATGATTCCGATGCCGGCGTGAAGGGCGATGGATGGAACACAGTGCTCTTAGCCAGAACAGTCAGCTCTGAATTGGTTCTGTCCAGTGATTTCGCTCAGTGATTTCGCTCTGTGATTCAGCTCAGTGATTCAGCTCAGTTCAGAGGCTGGCCGCATCTGGCTGTGCTCTGATGTCCATCGATCCCATCCTCGTCGCCAGTGTTAAGTTGTGGGTTGACATAGCAGACGACACAGCGATTTCTCCAAGTAGCTCTTTATTTTGTAAGCTGGAATAGAACTAACTGCAAACAGCTCAGCCGGCCTGCTTTTATAGGCAGCCGGCTGTCAACACTGTAGCAACAACAGCCCAGCGTTTCCCTCCTAAAATAACTGACGTGGACCTGAGTGAAAACTATCTACAGACCTGAGTGAAAACTATATACAGTATCCCCCTGCTGGCCCAGGGTGAAACTTCACTACATAACAGTATATATTATAGCCAGTGTAAACAGAAGCGTAAACTCAGGGCCAGCCCTATCATTATACAAAATAAGGTGATGGCCTCAGGAAGCCCATAAGAAAAGTCCTGCTGGACCCAACTAAAGGCCCATCTAGTCCAGCATCCTGTTCTCACAGTGGACTACCCAGGTCATAGAGTTGTAGGAAGGGACCAATAGGATCATCTAATCCAACTCCCTGCAATGCAGGAATCTTTTGCCCAACGTGGAGTTTGAACTTATGACCCTGAGATTAAGAGTCTCATGCTCTATCAGCTAGGCTATTTGGGAAAGGGGGGGTGAAGTGACATGAGGCAGGAGTTGGTAATGCAGGTGAGCTGTGCACAAGCAAGCTGTCAGCTAGCTTTGTGGAGGCTCCTTTTATTGGCACAATATGCAAACTCAGGCAGATACATTTGGGCTGTGACCTTTACACATCTTCCAGTCCCGAGATCGTGTGGTGGTACAAAGTTATTTTGGCACCTGTTTCCACCGCGTCATTTTCCCCTTGCGGAATGTATGACGAAGGAGACAAAGGTCTCAGAGACAAAGGTCACAGACAGGACACAGCAGACTACTAAGATCGCAAAAGGTTAGACAGAGGGCAAGATGCTCAGACAGCTGCGGCTTTATCTGGGAGAGGGAGTGTGCTCCACAACCCAGCGATCATTCCTACAGGGGGGTGCCTGTGGGAAGTCCACTAGCAGGATCTGAGCACAAGAGTAGAGCCACTTGGAGGGTCTGCCATATGTGATATTTAGATATTTCTAAAACTCTGCATTTCCTAATAGGGATGGGGAAAACGCTTGCCTGGGACCCTGGAGAGTCAATACCAGCCAAATTAGGCAATACTGAGCTATGTCCCCGGCAGTGCAGTGCCTTCACTAGAAAAAAGAGGGGCTCCCCTTTATTGCAAGCCCACCCCACATGGGCTAGACCTGTTCATCACCATCTCATGGTTAATGGAATCTTGGCCTTATTTCCCCTGCTCTTGTTTTAGGTAGTCAGCTAGTTGCTTTCTGGGAGAGCCAGAGACCAAGAGAGCCAAAAAGGACTTGTGGGAAAATGCCAAGCATATCAATTATTTGGGGAGGGTGGGTGGGAATCATCTCCCTAGACAGAGCTGACAGCTTTTACGCCGGCAACTACACTGTAATCACTTTTTAAGTAACCCAGAATTATAGGTTAGATGCTGGCAGAGCGAAGCGGATAGAAACTTAGCCAGGGAGTCTGCAAGAATCTCAAAGCCAAGAGTGGGAAAGGCTCTTCACCTCTAACTCAGAAACGTTTCCAGGCCAAGGGCTGCATTTCCTTCTAAGCAATCTTCCCAGGGCCACATGCAAGTGGTGGGTGGGGACAGAGGCAAAAGTGGGCGGGGCAATGGATGCAAATTTTTAGCAAGGTGGACAACAGTGCGTCTGTATGTTTGTGGCTGAAGACGGGAGACGGCACGTCCACTGCACTGAACGTCCATGTTGATTTCTAATTGTATTTTTATGGCTCCTTCCATTTCTTACGTTGCAGTTCACTACATTGTGTGGAGGTAACGCTCCGCTTTGCAAAGGCAAACCTTGCACCAGACATGCAACACTATGTCAAGGAGCGTTACGTTTGCTTTCCCTGACCTTTTGCTTTCTCGGCTAGAAGACAGGGTTTTCCCCTGACTGTTTGTCCTCTCACAGATTTGTTTACTAGACATAATGCTTGGCTGGAGCATGACCAGGGACGCAGACGAAATCAAGTATCGGGGGAACATCTGAGGGGAAACACCTGCTGACACGTGTATTTGCTAATGCTGGAAATGTGCTTATATGGAAAGTAAGAGCTGAACAGTAAGAGCTGTTCGACAGTGAAGTAGTCTCCCTTGGAGGTTGTGGACTCTACTCCTCGTACCTACGGGACCGCCTCTCCCGGTATGCCCCACGGAGGACCTTAAGGTCCATAAATAGCAACACCCAAGAGGTCCCGGGCCTTAAGGAAGTTAGCTTAGCCTCAACCAGAGCCAGGGCCTTTTCAACTCTGGCTCCGGCCTGGTGGAACGCTCTGCCTCATGAGACCAGGGCCCTGCAGGATCTGATTTCTTTCCGCAGGGCCTGTAAGACAGAGTTGTTCCGCCTGGCCTTTGGCTTGGAGCCAATTTGATTCCCTTCCCATCTTTGTTTTTTCTTTTTCTTTTCTCCTCCTGTGATGAGGCTGCATTTTAATATTTTAATGTTTCAATATTTTAATGTTGTATTTTAATCTTGTTTTTAAGTTGTATTCATTCAACTTGTTTTTGTTATTGCTTGTTAGCTGCCCTGAGCCCGGCCGTGGCTGGGGAGGGCGGGGTATAAATAAAAATTATTATTATTATTATTATTATTATTATTATTATTATTATTATTATTATTTCCCTGCAGGTTTTTAAGCATAGGCTGGGTGGCCATCTGTCATGGATGCCTCAGTTGAGATTCCTGCATTGCAGGGCGTTGGGCTAGAGGACTCTTGCGATCCCTTTCAGCTCTACAATTCTATGATGCTATGAATAAAATTCAGTCAGTCAGAAATAAAAGAAGCCATAAAATACAATTAGCAAGCATGCAGCATGTTGAATGGTGCGTTGCAATGGATACAACATGCAGGAAAAATCATCCAGTGGTTTGACAAGACCCTCCATTACAGTGGTACCTCGGGTTACATACGCTTCAGGTTACAGACGCTTCAGGTTACAGACTCCACTAACTCAGAAATATTACCTCAGGTTAAGAACTTTGCTTCAGGATGAGAACAGAAATTGTGCTCTGGTGGTGCAGCGGCAGCAGGTGGCCCCATTAGCTAAAGTGGTGCTTCAGGTTAAGAACAGTTTCAGGTTAAGAACGGACCTCCAGAACGAATTAAGTTCTTAACCCGAGGTACCACTGTAATTTGTAAGTGGTCCGTGGGGGTTGGGGTGGAATTTGGGAACCAGTGAGCTACTCTTTCTACTCACCAGCGGCGTAGCGTGGGTTGTCAGCACCCAGGGCAAGGCAAGTAATTTGCGCCCCCTAACCCGGGGCAAGGCAAGTAATTTGCGCCCCTAACCCCTAACCTGCCGCCGCTGCCAGCTTCTTCTTGCTGCTGCCTGGGCTGGGGTATTTATGGTAAGGTAGCTACGGCGGCGGCGGCGGGTCCGTGTCAGGTGATCTGAGGCGAGTTGCCGCTGGCGCTGCCGCCCAAACGACGCCGCTTGCCCGGTGGAGGAGGAGGGCAGAGAGGCGAGGAAAATGCAACATGGCCCAGCAGCTGCAGCAGCAGCAGTGGCGGCGGGGCTGTGAGGAGGGCTGTGACGCGCGGGGACCGCGGCGAGTGCTGAGAGCCGCTGCCTGCCAGACGCCTTCAGCCCGGACGCGTGCACAGCTCGTCGGTTCCGCGAGACATGGGGCTCTGCTACAGCCTGCGCCCGAGGCTCTTCGGCGACTCCGGAGGCGGCGAGCATGCCCCCCCCGATGTTGCGCCCAGTGCAGCTGGCCCCCCTCCTGCACCCCCCACACTACGCCACTGCTACTCACAAGCCTCTCAGTCCTCCATCCAGGTGAGCAATTGGCCTCATCGGAGTCCAAGGCCACTTTCCAGCCAAACACTCAAAGAGGGCGTGAAATGAGGCTGGTGGCAGATCTGGCCTGAGGAGAGTCCCATGGGCCAAACAGAAATGCTTGAAAATATGTACTTGATCTTTGTAGGGAAAGATTTGCCAAAAAAGCTGAAAAACATCTTCATGTATGCGACAACGGCCACGAGAGTTTTAATAGCAAAAGCATGGAAGACTGAAGAAACCCCAACTAAAGAATCATGGCAAGAAAAATTGATGGACTATGCAGAACTGGCAAAACTGACATACAAGCTACGGGACAAGGATAACTGTGACTTTAAAGATGAATGGGAACCCTTTACAAAGTATCTGAAGATGCAACAAAGCAAACTGGACTCCTTGGCTGGCTTTGAATAAACATTCACAAACTTTTTATTGATAATAATCAGCTAAATAGTTTGAGGATCTATACAACTGTGTAACATGCAGAAAACAGCATTTTTTGAGAAATCAAAGACTGGAACCGAGGGAAGTCGGGGGTGGGGGTGGGTGGGTTCTGTGGGGGGAGGGAGGAAAAATGGGGGAGGAAATAAGGATGATATGTCTCTGGATAATATGTTTTGTTTAATTTTGAATAAAAAGTTATTAAATGAAAATATGTACTTGATCTTCAGGCCTGAGGTTGTCCACTCTTGTCCTCTGCTCTGCCCTTGTGCCATTGCTATCCCAATAGGGGAAAGAGCATGGCCCCACTCACTGGCCCCACCCCTTCGGTCATGCCCCCATCACCTGCCCTTGTCAGGAGTGATAAGCCAGCACTTCGGTTCATGAACTGGACCAGTGGCTCACGAGGGGGTCATTATTCCCTCCCCTCCGCAGCTCACGGAGAATTCAAGCCGTCTTGCTGACAGATGCAAAGAGGTAGCAATTGATCAAAACCATTCTGCACGCAATAGATAGCCATTGAACGAAAGGTCCTCCTTATCTCTGAAGGAATAGTTGCTCCTGCCAAATGCAGATACCACTGAGGTGGAAATTAAGCTTGGAATCTCAAGCGGAAGGACAAAAAAAAATGCTCTCCTTGTGTTTTAAGCAAACTGGAACCGCTCCAAAAGTGCCTGTCTGTAAAGAGTCTGGATTTGATATCCCGCTTTATCACTACCTGAAGGAGTCTCAAAGCGGCTAACAATCTCCTTTCCCTTCCTCCCCCACAACAAACACTCTGTGAGGTGAGTGAGGCTGAGAGACTTCAGAGAAGTGTGACTGGCCCAAGGTCCCCCAGCAGCTGCATGTGGAGGAGCAGAGACGCGAACCCAGTTCACCAGATTACGAGTTCACCGCTCTTAACCACTACACCACACTGGCTCTCAATAATAAATTGTTATTATTATTCATAGAATCGTAGAGATGGGAGGGACCCTTTAGGATCATTTACTCCAGCCCCCTGAAACCCAGGAATATACAGCTATCCCACAGGGGAATCGAACCTGCGACCTTCATGTTATCAGCACCATGCTCTAACCAGCTGAGCTATCCTTTAACTTTAAACAGGGTAGCATCTCAGGTGCGTGTCTTGCAAAGGAATTTGAACTTTCCCCAAGGTGATGGGAGATCTTCCCACCCTTGCTCTTTTGTCCTCACAACAGCATATCTGCCCCCCCTTTAAATACATACACGCCTATGAGAATCAAAAGCAGACTTAAAGCGTAGCTTTCAGCCTTGCTTTGCGCTTCAGACGTCATCTCATTTTCACACCCACTCATGCAGCATCTTTTGGCGAGGAACATCACAGCACAATGTGTCAGAGCAAGAGGCCTGATGTAAAAATAAGAGTTCTTCTGTCTACTTTCCTTGGTTGAGAGTCTCAACTCAAAGCAACCGCGCGGGGCAGAGCTTGTGACTCCCAAGAGGAGTCCTGGCCTGCAAGTCTTACCCAAACCTCTGGTATTGATCTCAACACTGATGTGCTCAGAGAAGATCACTGCAGTTGTGGACAACTCAGTCCTGAGCCACGATAGGTAAACTCTGCATTTCCCCCCTCTATTTTCTCTACTTCGTATCAAACTGCTATGCTTTCTTTAGAGTCTAGGTGTTCTTATTTCTTTAGATTAGGCGTATTAACATGTTATTATGTTAGCAGCGAAAAGATCAAGGAGTGAACCAGGAAACAGAAAGATAATCTGTGCAGACAAGTTCAACATCACAATTTTCAGAAGAAAAATGCATCTCTATCCTTTGGGCTACAGTTTCAGCACTAAAAGGATCAAGAGGACTAGGGGAGTTTTGCTCAAAGACATCTATCTGCCTTCTGACATTGCTTCACAAGCAGAGGAGCCACTCCCAAAGAGTTTCGACCACACAGGGCAAATTGCTTAGCATCTTCTCCTATCCCATATGAACCAATCCAGACCCTGAAATCATCATAGACTGGAAGTGTCCGCCGAGACCACATACAGTAACACTGGCCCTGAAAGACCTACACCACCAGTGTGGTGTAGTGGTTAAGAGCAGTAGACTCGTAATCTGGGGAACCGGGTTCGTGTCTCCGCTCCTCCACTTGCAGCTGCTGGGTGACCTTGGGCTAGTCACACTTCTCTGAAGAGTGTTTGTTGTGGGGGAGGAAGAGAAAGGAGAATGTTAGCCGCTTTGAGACCCCTTCGGTTAATGATAAAGCAGGATATCAAATCCAAACTCTTCTTCTACATTGGCATTTCCGAGCACAATTCAAAATGCTGCTGCTGACCTTTAAAGCCCTAAATCAGGGGTAGGCAACCTAAGGCCCATGGGCCAGATGCAGCCCAATTGCCTTCTCAATCTGACCCACGGACGGTCTGGGAATCAGTGTGTTTTTACATGAGTAGAATGTGTCCTTTTATTTAAAATGCATCTCTGCGTTATTCGTGGGGCATAGGAATTCATTCATATTTTTTTATAAATATAGTCTGGCCCACCACATGGTCTGAGGGATGGTGGACCGGCCCACGGCTGAAAAAGTTTGCTGACCCCTGCCCTAAACGGACTTGGCCCAGTATACCTGAAGGAGCATCTCCACACCCATTGTTCAGCCCAGACGCTGAGGTACAGCTGTTCCCTCGCTGTGAGAAGTGAGGTTACAGGGAACCAGGCAGAGGGCCTTCTCGATGGTGGCACCCGCCCTGTGGAACGCCCTCCCACCAGATGTCAAGGAAATGAATAATTACCTGACTTTTAGAAGACATCTGAAGGCAGCCCTGTTTAGGGAAGTTTATAATGTTTGATGCTTTATTGTGCTTTTGGTGTTCTGTTGGGAGCTGCCCAGAGTGGCTGGGGAAACCCAGCCAGATGGGTGGGGTATAAATAATATATTATTATTATTATTATTATTATTATTATTATTATTATTATTATTAATGAATCACAGAATCATAGAGCTGGAAGGGACCCTGAGGGTCATCTAGTCCAACCCCTGCAATGCAGGAATATCAGCTAAAGCATCCATGAGAGATGGCCACCCAACCTCTGTTTAAAAACCTCCAGTGAAGGAGAGTCCACAACCTCCCAAGGGAGTCCATTCCACTGTCAAACAATCCTTACTGTCAGAGAACTCTTCTGGTTAAATATATATTGTAATAAATAATCTGAGGCCCTTCTTCGTGTGCCTCCTCCATGAGAGGTCCAGAGAGGGCGGCAACAAAATGTGATAGGAATTTTGAGGTCTTAAAGGTAAAGGTACCCCTGCCCGTACAGGCCAGTCTTGACAGACTCTGGGGTTGTGCGCCCATCTCACTCAAGAGGCCGGGGGCCAGCGCTGTCCGGAGACACTTCCGGGTCACGTGGCCAGCGTGACAAAGCTGCATCTGGCGAGCCAGAGCCGCACACGGAAACGCCGTTTACCTTCCCGCTGGTAAGCAGTCCCTATTTATCTACTTGCACCCGGAGGTGCTTTCGAACTGCTAGGTTGGCAGGCGCTGGGACCAAGCAGCGGGAGCGCACCCCGCCGCGGGGATTCGAACCGCCGACCTTTTGATCGGCAAGCCCTAGGCGCTGAGGCTTTTACCCACAGCGCCACCCGCGTCCCGTTTGAGGTCTTAGATATATATTAAATGTTCATAAGTGTACCAACCAAGCACGGACATAGATCAGCACAGGAAGACCAACCTGAAACCAATTTTGATTCCCAAACTGACCAAATGTTTTCTCTGCAAGGTCAAAGGAAAACGGAAAAGCCTCCCCATTGTCTTTTCCTTCACAAATCCTGTCTTAAGGGCACATTTAAGATATGAATAGGGTGTGAGCCTGTGACCTGGCTCAGGAACTAAGTATTTATCATTACAAAAGACTGGCCAGGCTCCCCAGGCAATCCAATCAAGTGACCATTAAACAGGTAACCTGGCAGCCAGGAGGTAAACAAAGCACTCAGATTTCTGCTGTAGACCGCCCTTTCTGTGATGTAGGTATGATGTATCTGGAGTGGTGGTCTTGAGCTACACCCCTTCTGTGATGTATGTATGATGTTTCTGGGGGTGGTCTTGGACTCCAGGGAGGGAATTTAAATTGTCTATATAAGGGCAGGCACACTTTTGTTCGGGGTTCCTCCTCCTTTCCTGCGTGTGAGGAGAGCACCCTGTTGCAATAGATCAATAAAGATCAGGCTTACGAGCTGCTTTGCTTCTCAATATTCTCTGGTTGGCCTCTGTTATTTTCTCCTACCAACAGGGAACCTATGTAAGGACTCTATATGGGCTCTTGGATACCCCATAAGGGGGAAAAGGGCAGATTTTTGTTTACAACATACAACTACAGGCCTTTTCTCTGGTGGCACCCTGAATATGAGGCTCACCTGTCACCTTCATTATATAATGCCATGCCAAAAAGAAATTCATTTTTTCCCAGGCCTTTGGCTGATTAAAAAAATCTATGGACTTTTAAATGTGTTTTTGGAGGGGTGTTTCTGGGTGGGTTTTGTTGTTGTTATGCTATTATTTTGTGTTTTGTTTTGTATTTTTATGCTGTAAATTGCCGTGTGAGTGTCACAGGAAGGGCAGTATATAAATCTAATAATGAATGATGAATAGGCATTGCCTGATGAGGAAAAAAATGAAAAGTTAATGGGACGGTCAAACACAATTGGCTTCCTTCCTCTTTGCCTCTGAAAGGATTCTAAGGGGAAGTGGGGATCAAACTCAGTGATCACACTTCATCAAAGTCCAATTCTCCCTCCCTCTGCAAATTTTAAGCCCCATTGAAGCTGTGGTCCTTTTTCAGCTGGGAAATGACTGGATGAGAGCGACCTGAATGAGGAGTCTGTGAGCAGGGACTGCTAGATTTGGGGTTCCTGTTTACTAGCTCTGCTTCAGAGAAAGTGGTGATGTAAGAACCAATATCTGTTTCCATGGGAATTGGGAATGAAGCCCAAAGTTGATACTGATCAAGTTTAGCAGTGCTTAATTCCACAAGTCTAATGTCTCTGAGGGATGATGGTGCAATCCTTAACCTATTGCCAGTGCTCAAGATCTACCTCTTATTTTGTTTTGATGGTAAAAATAGCAAATTTTAATGGTGTGTTGATTCATATGCAAGCTCCATCACCACCCGGTTGTGTGGCAATGTGCCTGTGTGCATCGGAACACACCTGAAGGCTCTGAGTGGATCAGAGTGATCAATCGAAAGATCGCCAATCCCCTGTCACGCTCATTGCAACACAGAGCCTGAAAACCAGGAGGTTTTGGAGTGTCGACCTTAAGCCAGCACTGGTTGCTAGATCTAGCCGCTCACAGAGTTTCCACTGGGGGGTGCAAAATGTCCCCACGCTGTACCGTTTGAGAAAGGATAACCTTGAAAACAGCAGCACTAAGCAGGGGGAGACAGCACCACACACACAAAAAATAGCAAATATCATTATTCAGCAAAAACAGCAGCAGTTCATAATGCAATATGACAGCGAAAGAGGGAACTGGGGATTTAATAAGCAAAGGTGTTCTATTACATCCCGGAGTTCTGGAAGAATGCAGCGCTGCATTTATTCCGGATGCTTCTATCAGAAGATTGCTTGAAGGAATGGCTCAAACATTACAGATTTGCCCGTGTGCTGTGGGGAAAGGGCCTCCTAGTGGTGGTGCAATGAACTGCAGGGGGAGCCTTATCGGTGGTGGCTCCCCGCCTGTGGAACTCCCTCCCCTCTGAGCAAAATCTGACTTTGACAAGGTTTCAGCACCACTTGAAAAAAAAAACTCATTCTGTTGTGAGTTCCTGCTTTACTGGTTGACAACAGTGGGAAATGCATGCTTGTGATCTGTTTTAGGGGTTGTTTTAAAATTGCCATGTATCCCACTAGGTGGAAGAGTGGGTAGCAAAATAAATAAATAAAAATTTATTATTATTATTATTATTATTATTATTATTATTATTATTTTGGGAGAAAAGCAATGGCAACCCTAGACAGCATCTTAAAAAGCAGAGACATCACCTTGCCAACAAAGGTCTGTATAGTTAAAGCTCTGGTTTTCCCAGTAGTGATGTATGGAAGTGAGAGCTGGACCATAAAGAAGGCTGATCGCCGAAGAATTGATGCTTTTGAATTATGGTGCTGGAGGAGACTCTTGAGAGTCCCATGGACTGCAAGAAGATCAAACCAATCCATTCTGAAGGAAATCCGCCCTGAGTTCTCACTGGAAGTACAGATCGTGAAGCTGAGGCTCCAATACTTTGGCCACCTCATGAGAAGAGAAGATTCCCTGGAAGAGACCCTGATGTTGGGAAAGATGGAGGGCACAAGGAGAAGGGGACGACAGAGGACGAGATGGTTGGACAGTGTTCTCGAAGCTACCAGCATGAGTTTGACCAAACTGCGGGAGGCAGTGGAAGACAGGAGTGCCTGGCGTGCTCTGGTCCATGGGGTCACGAAGAGTCAGAGACGACTAAATGACTAAACAACAACAACAATTATTATTATTATTATTATTATTATTATTATTATTATTATTATTATTTAAGAGTCTCATGCTCTACTAACTGAGCTATTGTCCTAGGTTTTATTAAGGTGATTCCTTCCCAATGTCATAGGGAGGGAACAAAGACAGGGCTGCCAACTCCTACCCCAAGAGTAAAGAATAAGTCAAAAGGGGAAGGGGAGGAGAGAGATTTAAAACACACCAGCCCAATCAGTCTGACTTCCAGACCGAGAAAGGCACTCAGATAGATTTTAAAGCAGTCAGTCTGCAAACATATTGATAGCAAAACTGTGATAAAGTAGAAGTCAGCACAGATTCGGCAAGAATAAATCCTGCCAGACTAGTCTTATCTCTTTCTTTGATCAGGTTACTCACTTTGTGGATTGTAAGAATGCTGCGGGTGGAATTTATTTTGATTTCAGCAAAGCTTTTAACAAAATCCTCTGTGATATTTCAGCGAAGTGGCTAAAGGCAGGCTAGGTGATAAAACTGCAAGGTGGATTGCAGCTAGGGGAAAGGGCTGTAGGTTCAAGAGAGCACCTGCTCTGCATGCAAAAAAAAGTCCCCAAATTTAGTCCTCAGCATCGCCTGGTAGGGCCAGGAATGATGCTTCTCGTCAGTGCAGACAAAAATGGACTGAAGTTACACAGCAGATTCCTATATTACTAATTCACAGCTGTTTGGAGCCCACACTCAAAGAGTGCTTTTCAATGGGCCATTCCCTTTGTAATGTAAGGGTTAACGGTTTTAAAGTCTAGCCAAGGGGTGTGTGTGGAAATGTTGCTTAGCAACCAGGCAGAGCAGCATGAGCTCCACTGAGGTAGCACATCTCTGATTGGCTGTTCAGTTCGGAGGGAGTTTTCTTCTGTATATTTGGTTGAATGTCTCTGTGTGATGTACAAGGCCCACAAAGAAAAGACCAAATCTCCCTGCTTATTTCTCTTCAAAGTATACACTGCTTGGTTCAGTCTCCTCAGTTAAGTGTTATCAAGATTTTTCTCTCTGGGCTCCAGCTGCATTAGTTAAGTGACCTTGCTAATGCTTCTGAACTGAAGAGGATCATAATATAAGGATTGCAGCCTTACATGGGAGTAAGTCATTGGGGCAAAATAGAGCTTACTTTTGAGCATGCATGCACAGGAGTCTAACTGTGCAATCTTATAATATTCATTTACACTCAAAAGTTAAGTCCCGCTGACTTAAATGAAGCTTAGCCCCAGGTATAAGTAGGAATAGGATTGTAGCCATTAATGGTTTGGGGAACAGAAGAGGCTGAATTAAATTTAACATGTTGCTTTATAGGCAAAACTCTTCTTCTTCTTCTTCTTTTAAGTGCAGCTGATCCTGAAGTCAGTGCTTTGCAGTCTTATTCCAAAGTTCTTGGGCGTCTTATCTTTTTTCCATGCACGAGCCGATCAGTCTCGCACAGATAGCTCCAAAATGAAATTGGAGGTGACACATATTTAATGGTTCTTCGCCCATTTTCTTTTCAAAGTTATTAATAGTTGAGGTTCTCCCTTTTAATTTTCTTCCACGCCAGAAGCAATTTTGAGGCAAGCTATGCCTGTGGCTTTGTTAAAAATGTGCAGTATCAAAGTACAATGGCAATAATAATAAAAATGTAAGAATTGCCTTTCTGGGGTCACATCTAAAGGTCCCCATATACCCAGCCCTCTGTTTCCACAGGGGGTGAAGTCAGATGCCTGCAAGAAAGGAATCGCAGTGGTGGAAATAGACATCACCTTCCTTTTACTCAGCACTGCATACTTCATTTCATCAATATCAAAGCAACGCCACAATGAGAGACTTATTGCCCGTGAATTTTCCTAATCCAACTTTCTCTAACAATGTCATCAGGGGTTGCTAGGACATAATTTGACGCCCTACCACCACATTTCTAGTTATTAATTCATCAATTTAAAATATTTATATCCCAGCTTTTCCATTTTTTAAAATGGAAACAACAAGAAGAGGCAGAACTGAGATGGGCAGATATGCTTCAGAGATCCAGACTGTGGGGAGCTCCCAAAAATTAATAATTATAATTTGGTCTTTTTATTTTAATTGGAGTATTATGATTGGCTATATTAATTGGATTTTTTTTATTGGAAAATCAATAAAAATGATTTTTTAAAAAAGACTCCAAGGAAGATATGGGCATGGGCATTTTAAGTTAAAATTAAGGCGATGTGCAGTGTGCAGCTTGACATGCTGCACACTGCAGACGCCGAAGGTCACGCCAAGCTGCAATAAAGGTAAAGGGACCCCTGACCATTAAGTCCAGTCGTGGACGACTCTGGGGTTGTGGCGCTCATCTCGCTTTATTGGCCGAAGGAGCCGGCATACAGCTTCCGGGTCATGTGGCCAGCATGACTAAGCCGCTTCTGGCAAACCAGAGCAGTGCACGGAAACACCGTTTACCTTCCCACTGGAGCAGTACCTATTTATCTACTTGCACTTTGACGTGCTTTCGAACTGCTAGGTTGGCAGAAGCAGGGACCGAGCAACGGGAGCTCACCCCGTCATGGGGATTCGAACCGCCGACCTTCTGATTGGCAAGTCCTAGGCTCTGTGGTTTAACCCACAGCACCACCCGCGTCCCTCCAAACTGCAATAGTGCACTAGTAAACACTTTATTTTTTCCAAGTGTATCTTTAAGCAAGAGGAAACAATGTCCCTCCTGGCTCAACCAGAAGACTGGCAGTTGCAAAGTAAATTAATGTGGCATACAACAGATACAGTAGCAGGAAAACAAAAAACCTGCCATGCACTCTGGACTTAGCCACAACTCCATTTACCCTGCTGATTTCCCCAGGAAAACCCATGGTTTGGCACTGAATCGGGACAAACAGCAATTGACTTTTCCACAGATCGCTGTTTGTTCCGATGGAGTGCTAAAGAGGGGGTTTTCCAGTGGCAAATGGCAGGACAAAGGCAGACCTGCTCAGACCCACGCCTAGAAACACGGGACAAGCAGAAAATCACTTGGATCCAGGCATTCCAGGCCCAGGAGAAGCAGAAATGTGGATGAGCCCAGAGTCAGGCCATGGGCCCATTTACCTTCATATTGTCTACACAGACAGGCAACAGCTCTCTAAAATTTCACACAGCAGACATTCCCAGTCCTTCTTGAAGATACCAAGTATTGAACCTGGGACTTTCTGCCTCCAAAGCTCCACCACTGGCCTACAGCCCTCGCCCAAATTACTTGAAGATAATATGGTAGGGCAGCCTTTGATATGAGAACAGGAGTTTTGCAAGGTTTGCCCCTGGGACCCACGTACCTATGGGACCGCCTCTCCTGGTATGCCCCGCGGAGGACCTTAAGGCCCACAAATGACAATATTTTCAACGTCCCAAGTCACAAGGTGGTTATATTGGTCTCAACTAGGGCCAGGGCCTTTTCAGTACTGGCCCCAACTTGGTGGAACGCTCTGTCACAAGAGACTAGCGCCCTGCAGGACTTGACATCTTTCCGCAGGGCCTGCAGGACAGAGCTGTTCCACCTGGCCTTTGGTTTGGACTCAGTCTGACCCTTATGATTCCCTCCCCTTATGGTTTTGATCTATGGGCTACTTTTGAAATGAGGCTGCATTTTAAATTGCATTTTAGCCTGTATTTTAAATTGGGTGTTTTTTTCCTATTATGATTTTACTGTAATGTTAGCCGCCCTGAGCCCAGCTCTGGCCGGGGAGGGCAGGGTATAAATAAAATTTATTATTATTATTATTATTATTATTATTATTATTATTATTTGCAAAGTGTTGGGCAGCAGGTAAATATCTTTCCTGCAGAAAACAGCAAGGCCTCAGGAACCCACACGGTTTACACACAAGCACACACTGGGGTCCTAGATTGTGTTATCCTTGCAGATAATGCATGGTTTCTCTCTCACACATAAACAACCACACACAGAGAGAAGGGGAATACTCTGGCTATTGCTCCAACTTGCAGCAAAGATTTAATAGCAGAAAGTTTGTGGTTGAGATCCCAAATTGCTGAGGCTTCATTACTCTTACACAGCACACTGCCAAATATTTATTAGCGCAACATGAAGTATTAGCATCAATAATTAAAACCAAACTAAATAAACCAAGCAGAAAGGGCCTTTGCTAATGCAGCAATAATGCGCAAGGCAAAGCGACGACCAGGCTTGAAGCATGGGCAGAGTTCCACCAGGGCTGCAGCAAGGCACTTCTTCAACCCAGGTTAGCACAGAAGCCCACAGGGAACCGACCTCAGCAGGATCTCTCAGATTTCACCAGGCAGTTTCCGTATGCTTTCAAACTCATCTTCAGAGACCTTGACGGCTAGGAACTTGCCATTTTCAAAACAACAACAACAACAACCTGGAAACAGATTTTTTTCGGGGCGGCAAATCTCGTGTCACGTTCTGCACTTGTGCAACGGGACTGCAGAAAAGATAGAGATACATTTGCCTTTTCCAAAGGCGTCGGGGCTGGCTGGGAAGACGAGAAATGGAGAAACAACCACGTCTCTTAATTGTCTGTTGCATGGATGAGTCACCTTTGCCGTTCAAAACCGGCTCTTATTTTTATTCATTCCACTTTGGCTTTTACAGGCCGGTTCCTTTTCCTTCTCTCATCCAAGTGCCTGATCCTTTCGACCTCAAGCAGCAGAGATCCCGCTTTCCTCCTTTTTGAGGCCAGATCAAGCGAAACAGCCAGTTGCAACACACCCCTGGTTAACCCACCGCTGGCTTGTTATGACAAGATGCCAAAGTGATGTGTTATCTCCGAGTGTAAAACAGAAGAGCGAAAAGGTGCCAAAAGCACCGTGGAATATGAACATCATTTCAGATGGGGAGAGCAGGAAGCTGCCAATAACCCTGTACCAATAACTATTGCACCCTCTTGTGCACAGGAATGGCTTGTGGGGACATGCATCCCCACTCAGGACCAGTGTTAGAAATTAGCCGGGCGCCAGGCGCAATTTGCGTCTGGCTTGGGTCCATTTGCAACCACGGGGAGATCTCTGGATGCCAGGTTGCCGACTGGGGAAAGGAAAATGCTGCTTAGAAATATTTCTCTTGATGTTTGGATTTGTTTTATACTGGATTGTTATACACTGATACCTCAGGTTACATATGCTTCAGGTTACATACGCTTCAGGTTACAGACTCTGCTAGCCCAGAAATAGTGCTTCAGGTTAAGAACTTTGCTTAAGGATGAGAACAGAAATCATGCTCAGGCAGTGAGGCAGCAGCGGGAGGCCGCATTAGCTAAAGTGGTACCTCAGGTTAAGAACAGTTTCAGGTTAAGAACAGACCTCCGGAACGAATTAAGTTCTTAACCCAAGGTACCACTGTACTCAGTTAATGTCTGGTTGCAGACGGGCCATTTGAAATCTCTAACTTTTGCAGAAATGGAAGGAAGAAGAAGTTCCCACAAAAGAAAAACGGATAAATAAGGTAATGGACTATGCGGAACTGTCCAAAATAAACAGCAAAATTAAGAGACTCTAATGATGAGTTTTTCGTGGAAGAATGGATGCCCTTTTAGGACTATTTAAAGGAATATTACAGTACAATGAAATTGCAAGAAGGATTTGAGCTATGAGCAAAAGAAGCAATTGGATTATAATATTGTGGTTGTGATTTGATAGCTAGGCTGTGGCAGAAGGGGAAGAAACAACAATTCCAAGAGAAAAAGGGTGAGAAGTCTACAAAAATAAGAGGCAGAGGGTGAAAATGTGTTTTGACTGTACAGTACATATTTGAAATATTTAAACTTAATAAAATATAATTGGGGGAAAAATTGAAATCTCTGACTGTTTAGAGCAAGATGCTTTTTATCTTTCCCCGCCGCCTTCCATAGCCTAAACTGTATAAAGGAGAAGAAAAAATTGCAGGAGAGCAACATTAATTCTACAGAGCTGCTACCATTAATAATACATTGACCCCGGCACGTCATTAAAAGGTTTTCAGAGCAAGTCGGAGTATCTCAGCAGAATGGAAAGGGCTCAGTCACGAGCTTGGGGCACAGCAAAAGCTCCTTTGCGGAGACCACTGGAGTTGCATATACGCTGCTCTGAGGTTTCCAGGAAAGTAAGGGATATTAAGGTAATGAAGTGCAGGTCCCAAATCTGCTGGCTTTCCTAGAAACTTAGGAAGCTGCCTTATAGCAAGTCAGATCCACTAGTCCAACTAGCTTACCAGGGTTTCAGATAAGGGATGTTCCCAGCCCTACTTGAACCCGAAACCTTCTGCGTGCAAATCAGAGGCTCATCCGCTGAGCTATCGCTCTTCCACATCTCTCTCTCTCCCTCCCCCACTTTTTTGGAGTGCAAGACAGAAAAGTCTTCCTGCATGCACTGCAGTGTTTGGAATTCATGGTCACAAGATTTGGCGACCTTTCCCCTTAAAGTCAGATCATTGGACCATTTAGCGCAGTACTGCTTCCACCGACTAGCACCAGCTCTCTGGGATTTCAGGCATGGGTTTCTCGCATCCCTACCAGGGGATGCCAGGAATTAAACCTGGGACCTTCTGAATGCAAATCGGATGCTCTACCACTGAGCCATGCAGTGTCTGAGGTCTAACGGGGAGGGCTGTTGATTTCATGCCCTGCTTTGTAGGCATCCAGCTCTTAGAAACACCAAGACTCTGTTGCTCCAGAGGGCAAGGCTAGAGAAGCAATAGGTGGAAACTGCAAGTAATGAGGTGTGGGCTAAATATTAGCAGAACCCTCCTAAGAACGATTGGACAGAGGCACAGAAACAGCCTCAGATAGTGGCAGGGCTCTATTGCTGGAGGTATTTAAGCAGAGCATCTGCCAGGAATGCTGTAAGTGCATCTTGCATTTCAGATCCTGCATTAAGAGTGGGGTTGGTCTAGATGACTTCTTGGGGTCTCTTAGAACTCCATACATTATATAGTCCTGTGGCTAGATGGACTGATCCAGCAATGCAATTCTTAACATTTTCTTCTGCTCCTTTTAATATTTCAAATGATTCTTTTCCACCACCCGGCACTACTGTCCACAAGCGTGCAATATAAAACACAAAAGGAATACTATCTATCTATCTATCTATCTATCTATATCTATCTATCTATCTATCATCTATGTAAAACTAAGTCCTACTGAGAGCAGACCTCCTAAAATCAACAGAAGTAAGTCATGCCCATTAATTCCACTGGGTTTACTCTGAGCTACAGCTCACAGAACATGTTAAAGATTAAAAAGCATTTATGTAAAACGGGTTTTAAAAGATTCCATTAAACATAAAACTTGCGTATCCCCAGCCACGAAGTGTTGCCAAAATAAGGAAGTGCATCATTGCCTCCAGTAATAAATATTCAAGCTGAGACATAGACAAATGGCAAGAGAATTTTAGCCATGGTGAGTATGAAGTAAGTATTAGCAAAATATAACACACTAAGTATTCCCGGGGGAAAGGAATAGCATAGTGGGTCCGACATGCAAGACAGAACTGCAAGCGGTTTCTTTATTCCATCAGATGCATGAATCTATTTTTAAAAACTTTTCATCAACTAACTAAAGACGCTGATTAATCAGGCAGCCAAACTTTCTGTAGGCTGTAAGCACTCAAAACTGCAGATGCGAAGCACCACCCTATTAGTTTTTATAACTTTTTTATCCCAAATGAATGGTGGCAAAGAACAAAACTACTGTAAAAAAAAAATTGAGAACATTTAACAACAGTCACATATCCTCATGGCTAATAATTTCAAGATTACCAGGAACAGCCTCTTTCAGCCACCAAACGCCTGAGGGAAGAGAAATTCTGCCCGGACACTGAGGTCCAGCGCCGAGGGCATTCTGGCAGTTCCCTCGCTGCGAGAAGTCAAGTTACAGGGAACCAGGCAGAGGGCCTTCTCGGTAGTGGCACCCACCCTGTGGAACGTCAAAGAGAAAAATAACTACTAAACTTTTAGAAGACATCTAAAGGCAGCCCTGTTTAGGGAAGCGTTTAATAGGTTATTGTATTTTAGTGTTTTGTTGGAAGCCGCCCAGCGTGGCTGGGGAAACCCAGCCAGATGGGCGGGGTATAATTTATTATTATTATTATTATTATTATTATTATTATTATTATTATTATTAAAGATCCCTCCCGAATGTTAATAATGAGGGAGACTGACACACCTCAACAGGGAGGGCGTTTCACAAACAGGTAGACACCACTGAGGAGACCCTGCTATGGGTCAATGAGGGGAGAGACTCCATCAGGCAAGGCCTCCTTCCACCTGCCTTGCCCCACCCTCTAGTCTCTGCTTCTCAATTTGTATTGTATTATTTTATGCACTGTGGCTTGCCGTTGTTTTATTGATTATAGTTTAGAAATTATTTATCGTAACTGTTGAGTGGATTTCTGTTTAACTTTTATATGTTGATATTATTTTATACTACTCTAATTGCTGAAAGTTACTTTTTGACGTAGGTTGCTTATTTTAAAGTTTTGTTTTATTATCACGTTTTTGTATTGCATTAGATTGTTATAAGGTGTACATTCTATGTTTCTTCAGCTTGTAAACCGCCTTGAGTATTGTAAGATAGAAAGACGGTATACAAATAAAAAAATGACAATGATGCCCACCAAACAGCACCACAAGCAGGGCTGCCCTTCTGATCATATGGCCCAAGATGGTTGATACTGGTGGAGTCAGCTTTGTGGCTACTGGAGTCTTGGCACACTAGTACGACCACCTTGAATTGTAGCACCTTTGAATCACAGAATTGAAGAGCTGGGTCATCTGGTCCAACCCCCTGGAAATCAAGGAATCACAGCTAAGGGATCCCTGACAGATGACCGCCCAACCACTGGCTAAAGACCTCCAACGATGGAGAGTCCACCATATCTTCCACTGTTGAACAGCTCTTACCATCAGAAAGTTTCCATGGGAATCTCCTTCCTTGTAATTTGAATCCCATTGGTTCAGGTCCTAGCAGCAGCAGAAAACAAGCTCGCTCCATCTTCCATGTGACAGCCCTTGCTCTCAAGTCTTCTCTTCTCCAGAATAAGCACACCCAACTCCCTCAACTGCTCCTCCTAAGGCTTGGTTTCCAGACTCTTGGTCCTCTTAAAAGAGGCAATCTCCCTTCTCCCTCAAGCAGCAAGGAATGTCCCATAGGA
Organism: Podarcis cretensis; assembly: GCF_951804945.1. Taxonomy (NCBI): domain Eukaryota; kingdom Metazoa; phylum Chordata; class Lepidosauria; order Squamata; family Lacertidae; genus Podarcis; species Podarcis cretensis. Next base: position 83,151,002 of record NC_137176.1, read on the forward strand.
TCACAGAATTCTAGAGCTGGAAGGTCAAGATCAAGACAGGACCTCTTCTTAGACATGCCGGCTACGACATTTGCAGCACCATTGAAAAACAAAATAGCCCTTTTGTTTCAAAACTATTTGTTTCACTCGCATACACAGGCAAGCAAATTCAGCCAGCCAGCCAACCAATATTTAAATGGTTGACTGATTGATTTTAATTGCGTGCCAGCCCTTTTTATGAGAGACTGGTGAAGAGACACAGAAACTTTGACAGCTGTCAAAGTAGCTGTCAAAGCAGGAAAATAAAAGAGAACTTTGTTACGATGGCTTTGCTGGTTAGATTTGTTACAATTTGGACATAAATTATTGGAAATAAAGGCAACAAGTTATTTGACTTTTGGGTCTGATTTTGAAAGAAATTAAGTTACCATATTCCCTCTAGAGGGAGGCTGGGACATTGCAACAGTAGCAGCAAGTGGAAAAATACTATGAATTTGAGCAGGATCTGTTATCTCTTGGGAAAGCTGCAAAAACGAAGCATTATTTTGTCTACAGAGGTTTCTATACTAAAGGAGACAATGGATTTATCTATTGAAGAAAGGAAGGGACTTGACGCAAGTTATGTTCCTGAATAACAAAAGCCTCTGTGGAGAACAAGAAGTTTCTGAATTAGAAGGTTTCTGCAGCAGAACAGGAAAAAGCAACCTGAGGAATAAGAGCTGGACCAAATTTGAAGCCGGAGTATTTGGAACATCCAGACTTTAAAAGGACCAAGAAATAGAATTTAAGTTAGACTCTTAAACATAGAGGTCTGGATGGAAGAACAATGACTTTTTCTGAGAGTTTTTTCGAGATTGGACTTTCTGAAATTAAAAGCTATCAAAAGACGGCAAAGTGGAGTTGAGATATAGACGTGGATACACCAGGCTGGCAGTAGACAATGGATGAACTTTGGGGATTGGAACCGGGGAATGGGGGGGGGAGAGATTTGGAATCCAAAGGCTGTAAAATTATATATTATTTCTTTCTTTTCTTTTTTCATGTTTGTTGTTTGAAAATAGGGGAATTCGTGGAAGGGAAATGGGGTCGATCTTAGGGAATTATATAAAATATAAGGAGAAATGGTTCATTAAGATAAATAAGATGAATTAATTTGGAATAAATGGGTTATTTAAAATTACAAATAAGGTTTTAAAATTTGGGGTAAGAATCTGTGGAATCAATTTAAGGGAAATGGAATACAAGAGGGGGAGGGGGGGAAGTCCGGGAAAGACGCCACTGAAACCAAGTGTAAATCATATTTGTTTTTTCTTTCTTTCTTGCTATCTTTCCTTTTTATTCTGGAAAATTTTTAATAAATATTATTTTTTTAAAAAAAGAAAAACAAAATAGCCCTTTTGTTTCAAAACTATTTGTTTCACTCGCATACACAGGTAAGCAAATTCAGCCAGCCAGCCAACCAATATTTAAATGGTTGACTGATTGATTTTAATTGCGTGCCAGCCCTAATTTATATATCCTGCTCTTCCTTGGGGGGTCAGTTTTATGCAGTCTCTGCCACGAGAACTTGGAGCAGAATCACAGAATTGTAGAGTCGGAAGAGACCATGAAGATCATGGAGTCCAGGCTTTCCCAAACTTGGGTCTCCAGTTGTTTTTGCACTACCATTCCCATTATCCCTGAGCACTGGTCCTGCTAGCTAGGGATGATGGGAGCTGTAGTCCAAAAACAGCTGGAGACCTAAGTTTGGGAAAGTCCTTCCCCCTGCAATGCAAGAATCTTTAGCCCAAGGTGGAGCTCAAACCTACTGCGCTGAGATTAAGAGTCTCATTCTCTACCGACCAAGCTGCCCCTCAGAGTACTGTATGCACAATCCCCGGGCAATCTCACATCACCTCACAACCAGAGGCATAGGAAGGTCAGGTGGTACCTGGTGAGGAAAATTTCTTGTCAACCCCCCCCCCCCCGCAACACACACACACACATTGATTTTTTTTAATTGATTTTTTTTGCCTGCAAAATTGGTTTTACGTTATTTCATATTTTCCAACAAAGGAATGTGGATTCTGGGCCTCTGATAACAAGTAGGCGACTATGAACAGATACTTAAATCTACAGGATGGATTGGGTTTTGGCTTGTGTTATTTTATTTATATTTATTGCTTATTTATTTAATAAATTTTATTTTTTTAAAAACCTGCAAAGTGGTTTACCAAAACACAAAAAACCACCACAGCAGTAAAATAAAATAAAAAATTAACAATCCTACTTTAAAACATACAAAAGCTAAAATATTAAGATTAAAATTACTTCAACTTCCTAAGCATCTAGGTATGCTTGCCTAAAGAAGAATGCTTTTAGCTGGTGCCCAAAAAGAGTCTAGTAAAGGCACGTGCTTTGTTGCAATAGGCGGGGAGTTCCAAAGTGCAGGTGCTGTCACAGGAAACAATGCAGTGCAGATATTATGTGGAACCTGTAGTATCTGAAAATTCAGGCATATCAGTTAATATCTTGACCCTGCTCCACTGAATTGAAATTTCAGCCTTCACGACATAGGAAAACGGCCAAGTAAACAGCTATTTTCATGGAGGAGGGTCAAGTTATTAACTGATATGCATGAAATTTCTTATATAGTTATATAATCCCAAGTGTGGTAAGATAAGACCTTTGGAGCAGGCATTTTTTTTAAAAAATAATAATATTATGAACCGCCCTAGTAGGGCAGTAATTGTTCCTTGATAATTTGTCAACCCCCCTCCATGATGGCACCTGGGGCGACCCACCCACCCCCTTTCCTACACCCCTGCTCACAACCCCTGAAGCCCTCTTAAGTTTCATTCATGGGACTGTTATATGCCCCTCCGCAACATTTTCTAGGTTGGGTAAGAGAAGCTGCAGCCCTTCAGATGCTGGTGGATTCCCATCAGCTCCAACCTTCACAGTCAATGGTCAGGAATGATGGGAGTAGCATCTGCACGGCCACACATTACCCACCACTGCTCTAGACCGATTGGAATCGCCCACACTACAAACACTGCTATGTATCTCTTGTTGTTGTCGGTCTTAAGATACAATGGAGTGCACCTCTGGGGGGTGAAGCCAAAAGCTGGAGAATCGCAGCACCTGCTGTGGCTGCTGAGACCTTGTAACTGCTGCCTCCCGCATTGTTTTTGCTGCGCTAGCAGCACGGAAGTGACCACTCTGGGGCACAAGCCTGGGCAGGGTATATGGAGATCCTGGTCTGCCCAGAGGGCAAGACCACCCCTCCCTCGGCCTCGCTGATGGGGTCCAAAGGAAAGCAGACCAAGACATTCAGCACCAGCTTGGCTGCAGGAGTTGCCGGAAGGAAGTACAGTGGTACCTCGGGTTACATATGCTTCAGGTTACAGACTCCGCTAACCCAGAAATAGTACCTTGGGTTAAGAACTTTGCTTCAGGATGAGAACAGCAGGAGGCCCCATTAGCTAAAGTGGTGCTTCAGGTTAAGAACAGTTTCAGGTTAAGAACGGACCTCCAGAACGAATTAAGTTCTTAACCCGAGGTGCCACTGTATGTATACAAGGCGTCATCCAGTTGTCTTAAGGACTTCACTTTGGATTTGTGTAGGGTTTTACTTCTCTTCTCCTAGAGATGTCCCACATGACAGCTATAAACCGCTTTTATGGTGTGGCTGTTAATATCATCATCATCTTCATCATCATCATCTCACCATGCCTCCAAGGACCTAAGAGTGAGTCTCCTTCCCTTTGTATCGTCACAACAACCCTGTGAGGCAGACTTGACTGTGAGATACCAACTGGTCTAAGATCGACAAGGGTTCTTGGTTACCCACCCGGGATTCGAACCCACACCTTCTCAGCTTTAAGTCCAACACTGCAACCACTGCACTGGCCTGACATCTGTAAAAATACGTGTGGTTTCTCTGCACAGGCCCTGCACTGTTCCATAGCTGTTGTTGTTGCTTAGTCGTTTAGTCATGTCCGACTCTTCGTGACCATTCATTTTACTGGTTTTACGCAGGAAAGCCACACTAAATGTACCCATACTAAAAGTGAGACATAGTCGTCAGCCTTCCATTTGCCCTTTTTGCATTTTGGATATATTTATTTCACAAAAGCCCACAGCACGATAAGCCACGCCATACATTCAAAGAAGATCCTTCCCCAAGAATCCTGGGAGCTGTAGTTTGCCTCCTCCCAGAGCTATGATTTCCAGCACCCATAACAAACTACAGTTCCCAGAGTTCTTTGGGAAATCCATGGTGTGGGTGTGGCCCCAGTCACTAAAGATGCCATTCGGCTGCTAGGGGGTATTCCAGCTTTTATATTGTGGAATACAGTTGGTGTGTGACCCTTCCATTTCACCCATGTCCTTTGTATAAGTCTCTTTCTTGCAAAGTTCTCCACACTGCAAAACGTTGAGTTGTTAGTAATGCACAGAAACCTTATTGATCACTGTCAATTAATTCAATATTTAAATAAAAGTATGGTGGGTTATCAGTTTGCCACGATTCATAATAGAGAACCTCCATGCCCAAGGGAAGTATACCTGCAAACAGCAGGTGCAGACAGTAACCACCTTCACACCCAGATTGTGGATGTAGTGCAGCTGACCAGCGCTGAAAAGAAAATCCAGTATTAAGTGGACTCTTGGTCCGATCCGCTAAAGCAGTGTTGTTTCCTTGTTGTTTTAATTTCTCGCTGATCTTGCTTTTCCTTAAAAACAGAAAAAAGCTTATTCATCTCCATATTTAATTGCAGAGGTGCGTTTCAGGGGCATCTTATTTTTTAAAAAACGAATAAGCCTTTTCACCACAACTCATCTAGAGAAGCGTCTTTGAAGCAGCGTTTTCAATCTACGTGCCTTTTTACAAACTCCCCAGAGAACATCATATCGCCCCCCCCAAAAAAAAAGAGCACAAATGTTGCTCCCGGAGAAACACACACAGGGACCCAAACAACCGCCTGCAATTCTTTTTGTTGACAACAAGTTTCCATGAGGCTGTTGCCTAGACTAGAATGATAAAGCACCACAGCCAGATCATCAAAAACATTCCTGTTTCTATGGCAAATTCCCCACAACACCTTGAGCGCTTTCGACTTTCAGGAAAACATGTTCTCTTCCATGTGACCAAGATAACATTACGTTATCACAGCCCTCACATCTTCAGGCGTTGCATCTCTCGAGGGCTCAGAGTACCCCCCCCCCCTTTTTTTTTTTACAGGAAGAAAATAAAGCCATGCTTTCTATCTTTGCAACGAGCTTCCATCATCCAGCATCGTGGAAGGTTTTACCTTGCAGGAAAAGAACCCAGCCGATCACCTAGTGCCACAATTTAACTCCGTTATCGGAACGCACCCTAGCTATTGATAGCGATTAGTCCACCTCAGAAAGCAAATTCTTATCACGCGTTTTCCCCAACAACCCAGAATTCATATGCTTTTTTCCCTATGCCGATAACCCACAACCCGCCATCACCAGTCCAGATTTATTTACCAGGGTGTTTTTCTGCCCTTACAAACCACCACGGTTTCTTGCAAAGAGCCCTTTGGGTAAAAGAGGCACGTGAATGAGAAGCATCTCTGAGCGTTACATGCGTGCCACGAGCCTTCCCAAAGGCTGATTCACACATTACATTCAGCGCAAAACGCAAAACACCACCGAGGTGGATTTGCAGACACGTGCATCTTACTGGGAGCCCGGGATCAAGGGCAACTCCCGGCTGGGTTGTCTGCACACCCCTTTGCTGCAGCAAACCCGTGTGTGCTGCCACATAACGTGGGAAACGGCCCTAAAGCTACGCTCTCCGTTCCAGGATCTGGGTCTGCAGCTTGCTAGAACCCAACCAGAAACATGTTGTTGTTGGCATCGTGGCATCAGCCCACCAAATGACACCCCCCCTCCTAATATCCATCCCACTGAGGAATGCCAACCCATATGGACATGAGTCCTCACCCCTGGTCCCATCCAACCCACCCACCCCCCGAACATTTTATCCTGGCCCATCGCTCAAGCAATCCAACAACCGCGCGCCCAGGTGTCATGGGGTGCCAGCAGCGACTCACACGAAGGCGTGATAGAGCAGCGCCCAGCCCCTCGGCCTCTCCAGGGCGTCGTAGATCAAAGTTTGCATCCGCCTGTATTTCACGTTGTTCCTCTTGACGGGTCGGCTGAGCGGCGTCTTGGCCAGCAGCCCAATCCCTTGCGCGGACCTCTTGCCGCCGTCTTCCTTGCCCGCCCCTTCCAGCAGGAGGGTCCCATCTTTGTCCGCCCCGGCGCCCAAAGCCAGAGCGCCCTGCTCCAGGTCCCCAGCGGCCAGCCCCACTTTCTTCTCGTCCCCGACGTGGCCGCCGCTGCCACCACCATCAGCCCCTGGAGGTGGTAGCGGCGGCGATGCTCCTGCTGCTGCTGCCGCCGCTGCCGCCTTCCTGGATTTTAGTCCCATCTTCCTCTCCTCCTCCTTCTTCTTCTGCCCTGGTCCTCAGAGGTGAGCAAGGGGTGCGCAGGAACAGCAGCCGCGGGGAGCCAAAGGCCATGGTCTGCGACCACCCTCCGATTTTCTGGGGGGGGAGGGAGAGGGGAGGGCTCCCCCCTCCCCAGCAGGGCAGGGCAAGGGAGGAGAGAGAGGGGGGAGAGCTGGAGAAGGAAGGAAAGGAAGGGCGAGGGAATCACATCCTCCGTCAGGTCATCGCCTCCCCAGGGGAGATGGACATCAGCTCCGCGGGCACCGAGGAGGCATCAGCGGCGAGGATGCTCCGGAGGAATAGGAGGAGGAGGAGAAGGAGGAAGAGAGAGGAAGCTGGCAGCGGCAACAACACCTGGTCCAGCCGGGCAGGGGCGAGCAGCTCATCGCAGGGTTTATTTCCCAGCCCGACGCATGAGAGCCCCGGCTCAGCCCCCCGACCCTCCTCGCGCGCTCCAGCTTCCGATGCCAGCCAGGGAGCGAGTTTTCTCTCTCCTCTCTCTCTCTCCGCCCAGCCCTGCCCAACCTCACCGTAGGGCGTGGTCCATTGTAGAGATGGGAAGCCAGCAAATCGCAGCAGAGCCTCAACCGGCTCCTCCTTCTCTTCTTTCTCCTCCTCCTCCTCCTGCCCAGTTTGGCGAGCGCCCGGCGCGTAATTGCGCACAGAGCGGTGGCGAGAAAGGAGGCTGGCGTGCGCTCTCCACGCGCCACCTTTTATGATCGCGATTGTCGATGGGTGCAAAAATATAAAATAAAGGGAGAGGTGGGTGTGTGGGTGTGAATCCCCCAGAACCAGGCGCGAGGGATTGCCCCTCTCTCCGGTAGAGGCAGTAGCGGCGATCGCGCCACCAAGCTGGCTGTTTTCGTGGCGCTCTCTTTCCGTTCCAGGCTTGGCTCTGGTAAGAGACGGGAGGAGGAGGAGGAGGAGGCCAGGAGGCTAGGGGGTTGCCGGGACTCCCCGCGGCTTTCGGGCTGGGAGGAGGTGCGGGGAGGCTGCGAGGGGGAGGGGTGCTGGCGTCACACACAGACACACACCTGCACGATCACCTTCTTCCCCTGCCTCGTTCCCAACGCTCCCAAAAAGCCCACAGCTGCAGCCTGCAGCTTCTGGATCCCGAAAGGAGCCGCGTTCATCGGTACGATTTTCAGAACGGTCTGTGATGACGCCTGTTTTCCCAGGGCTCGGTCATAGGAGGAGGGTTTGCGAGAAAGTGTCCCTAAAACACACGTAGGGGTCCTCTTCTGAATTTGCAAAGAGTGCCCCAAAGCACATGCAGAGTGCCCTCTTTTGAATTTGCAAAGGGACATGCAGAGTGCCCTCCCCTCATTTTTGTGAGGTGCCAGGATGTGAACCTGTTATGATAGAGCTGTGAAGTTGGAAGGGACCCTACCCTGAGGATCATCTAGTCCAACCCCCCTGCAATGCAGGGATGTGCAGCTGTCCATAGGAGAATCGAACCTGTGACCATGGCGTTACCAGCACCATGCTCTAACTAACCAATTGAGCTAGAATGTAATCATACACAAAAAACCAAAGACATGTTGTTAGACTGAGGTGTAAAATCCATCAACTGCCCTTTGTGGTCTATTCACAGCATGGTGCAACCCTGTGCACATTTACTTGGGGGAAATTCCAGCTCAGCCCACTGAAAGAAAAAACCTGATTCAGACTAATGGCCCATCTGGGCCAGCAATATTATTATTTTCCTGGGGTAGCCAATGTGTCCTGCAGATGTTGCTGAACATCCCATAAGCCCTGGCCAGCATGCCCAATGGTCGGGGATAATGGACATTGTAATCCAGACACATCTAGTGGGTACCACATTGCCTACCTCTGGGCTTTATATGGACTGGCAGTGCTCTGACCCTTCTACTTCAAGTCCTTCAGTTGACTGGATAGCTCAGTTGGTTAGAGTGTGGTGCAGATGATGCCAAGGTTGCAGGTTCGATCCAGGTATGGGGCAATTGCATATTCCTTCATGGCAGAGGGTTGGACTAGAAACTAGATGATCGTTGGGGTCCCACCCAACTCTGTTGTTCTGCAGGAGCTGGGGTTTGGCCACAGAATCTTTTCCATCTTTTCCATCTTGCTTCTGAGTAAACATGCATGGGAGCAAATCAGGCAGTCGGGTGATAAACCATAATTCCTGGGACTCTCCTATTGCACTCATGTATATAACCAATATCAGTGTCAAATAAATGTATGTTATGGCCCAAAGGATGGATTGGAAATGGGGAAAGAAAGCTATCAAGAACCGTGGCTCCCAAACTAGATGAATGGCCCATACATTGCCAGCAACATCTCATGGCTGCCAGATGGCGGGTAGTGCATCAGAGCAGAACGTAGGCTTTTCTGCATGTAGCCAGCCAATTATTAATTTTTCCTTATCTCCCCACCCCCACCCCCCCCGCCGTATCCAAATAACAAATGGCAGCATCAATGCCAAAACGATGATCTTATTATCAGTTTTGGTGATAAAAGAACACAAGGTAACATTTCTTCAGCAAGATGCAAACGTAATCCCGGCTGACTAATGCTCCACCAACCACACGCACCTCAGCCTTTCCTAATATTGAATCAGAAGCGGTTTGGGAAGGTCTGAAAGGGCTGTCACACCCAAGCGCTGACCACAGAACAGGGCATCCCAGCAACCACTTGTAGACTGCAGACAGATAAATCTACACACATCCTTGCGGTTGTTCCCAAATTACTTTTACTGAAGAAAAATGCTAGTCTACAGTAGACTGCAAAGATTTTTTTTCACGATGCATAAAGAAACAAATTCTCAAAGCTATTCTGAAAATTATAGCCACTCTGGTTGTGCGCTATTTTTAGTTAGCAATTGTATTTATTTTATTATTGCTATCTACACACACCTAGATAGCAGGGTAGAACAACCAGACAGCAGAGGTGCTGCCTTTGGGGAAACCCAGCCAGATAGGTGGGGTATAAATTTTTTATTATTATTATTATTATTATTATTATTATTATTATTATTATTACCCCCCACCCACCTATATCAATGCCTGTGATCTTAATTCCTCGAGTTCAGCCACCTTCCACTGTCCAAACCTATCCTCCCTTTCTCCCTTGCTGCCTTGTATGCTTGGAACTGCACCCCAGGACACTGGTCTTAACATAATTCAGATACCTCCTCAATTCCACCTTTTCCATGACGTCTTCCATGACCATTGTGTGCTATCCCAGACTCTGAGCACTTGGAGACTCCAGGGGTACCTGCACTTAACCCAGGTTTTGGCTTCCCTGGAATGAAGGTTAGCAGAGACTGTGGTGCCTTTCAGATATATGGTTTCATTTAAACATACGTATGCACAAGGGACGCAGGTGGTGCTGTGGGTTCAACCACAGAGTCTAGGGCTTGCCGATCAGAAGGTCGGCGGTTCGAATCCCCGCGATGGGGTGAGCTCCCTTTGCTCGGTCCCTGCTCCTGCCCATCTAGTAGTTCGAAAGCACATCAAAGTTCAAGTAGATAAATAGGTACCTCTCCAGCAGGAAGGTAAACGGCGTTTCCATGCACTGTTCTGGTTAGCCAGAAGCGGCTTAGTCATGCTGGCTGCATGACCCGGAAGCTGTACACCGGCTCCCTCAGCCACTAAAGCGAGATGAGCGCACAACCCCAGAGTCAGCGACTGGACCTAACGGTCAGGGATCTCTTTACCTTTACCTTTATGCACAACCTGAGCATAGGATGGAGGGGCTCACAGCATTAACACCCCAACAAATCTTGCTTCTCCATTAGGTTTACAGAGAAGCCCCCAAGCCACAGCTTCGGATCCACCACAGAGCTGACATGACTCTGTGTCTAGATTCCAGCATCAGCCCAGCCCACACCCCCAACTCTCTCTTTTAGCCTATTGCTCTTTATCCAGGAAGAACCCCCTATTTCCCAGAGAGCACCATCACTTATTGTTGGCCTCCATCTGTCTCGAGAAACAATGGAGTGTGTCTCCAGGGGTGAAGTCAAACTGCTGCATTAGCAGCAGCAAAGTGACCTCTCTGGGGCGCAAGCCTGGGCAGTGTGTATGGAGGTCCTGGGCAGCCCAGATGACAAGATTCTCCCTTGTTCTCGCTGATGTGGTCCAAAGGAAAGGAGAGCAAATATGTTTGGCACCAGCTCGGCTGCAGGAGTTGCCAGAAGGAGGTGTACAAGGCACCATCTTACGAACTCCACTTCAGATTGGTGTAGGGCAGGGGTCAGCAAACTTTTTCAGCAGGGGGCCGGTCCACGGTCCCTCAGACCTTGTGGGGGGCTGGACTGTATTTTGAAAAAGAAAAAGAAATGAACGAATTCCTATGCCCCACAAATAACCCAGAGATGCATTTCAAATAAAAGGACACATTCTACTCATGTAAAAACACACTGATTCTCGGACTGTGTGCCGGCCAGATTTAGAAGGTGATTGGGCCAGATCCAGCCCCCGGGCCTTAGTTTGCCTACCCATGGTGTAGGGTTTTACTCTTTAGACATTTCTACTAAAGATGTCCTGCAAAGCAGCTATACACTGCTTTTATGGTGTGGACATGAATATCATCATCATCCCACCATGGATAAAGAGAAACACAGGACTGGAAGGGACCCAATGATATTATCCAGGCTGGCTCTCCCAAGTTCGTAACAATATGGTCATTTTCATGCCCTACCTCAGACTCTAACTAAACCTAAGCATGTGCAACTGACCCATCACTTCTCTGTTTATGCTATCCTTCCCTTTCTTGCTTCCTGTGTCAAATACAGTGTGGTACCTTGGGTTACAGACGCTTCAGGTTACAGACTCCACTAACTCAGAAACAGTACCTCAGGTTAAGAACTTTGCTTCAGGATGAGAACAGAAATCGTGCTTTGGCAGTGCGGCGGCAGCAGGAGGCCGCATTAGCTAAAGTGGTGCTTCAGGTTAAGAACAGTTTCAGGTTAAGAATGGACCTCCAGAACGAATTAAGTTCTTAACCCGAGGTACCACTGTATTAGATAGTAAACCACTCAACGGCAGGGACCTGGCCCCTTGTACTCAGGTGGCACTATATAAATTATAATTAACTAGAGGTGCATCAAGGGACGCAGGTGGCGCTGTGGGTTAAAGCCTCAGCGCCTAGGACTTGCCGATCGAAAGGTCGGCGGTTCGAATCCCTGCGGCGGGGTGTGCTCCCGCTGCTCGGTCCCAGCGCCTGCCAACCTAGCAGTTCGAAAGCACCTCCGGGTGCAAGTAGATAAATAGGGACCGCTTACCAGCGGGAAGGTAAACGGCGTTTCCGTGTGCGGCTCTGGCTCGCCAGAGCAGCGATGTCACGCTGGCCACGTGACCCGGAAGTGTCTCCGGACAGCGCTGGCCCCTGGCCTCTTAAGTGAGATGGGCGCACAACCCCAGAGTCTGTCAAGACTGGCCCGTACGGGCAGGGGTACCTTTACCTTTACCTTTAAAGGGGGATTAGACAAACTATTGAAAGAAGTGGCTATCGACTGCTTCTCTCCATGATGCTCTCTGGCCTACTTCCAAAGCCAGAGGTGATTTGCCTAGGAATGCCGGTGGCCAGGAAGCAGAAGGAGGGAGAGTGTGTTGCTCTCAGGTTCTGCTCCTTCTGGGCTTCCGGTTGGCCACTTGAGGAATAGGATACTGGACTAAATGGGTCTTTAATCCAACAGGGCTCTTACTTTTCTCCTAAGGTGAAGGTGGGAGGTGGCAAGGAGGACTATAACAGTGCTGCAACTGAGTCCCTCTGATTCCGACACATGTCAAATCTTTAGGCACCAGTCAAAAGCATCCCTCTTCTCCCAGGCCTCTGACTAATGAAACCTCAGGCAGGGCTGGAAATATAAACAAAGGAATGAGAACGATAAAGGAATCGAATGTAGGACATATGTTCTAGAAATAAGTACAGTGGTACCTTGGGACGCGGGTGGCACTGTGGGTTAAACCACAGAGCCTAGGACTTGCCGATCAGAAGGTTGGTGGTTCGAATCCCCATGATGGGGTGAGCTCCCGTTGCTCAGTCCCTGCTCCTGCCAACCTAGCAGTTCGAAAGCACGTCAAGTGCAAGTAGATCAATAGGTACCGCTCCGGCGGGAAGGTAAACGGCATTTCCGTGCACTGCTCTGGTTTGCCAGAAATGGCTTAGTCATGCTGGCCACATGACCCAGAAGCTGTACGCCAGCTCCCTCGGCCAATAAAGCGAGATGATCACCACAACCCCAGAGTCGGCCATGACTGGACCTAATGGTCAGGGGTCCCTTTACCTTTTCCTTGGGTTAAGAACTTAATTCGTTCTGGAGGTCCATTCTTAACCTGAAACTGTTCTTAACCTGAGGTACCACTTTAGCTAATGGGGCCTCCCACTGCTGCCGCCATGTGATTTCTGTTCTCATCCTGAAGCAAAATTCTTAACCCAAGGTACTATTTCTGGGTTAGTGGAGTCTGTAACCTGAAGTGTCTGTAACCTGAAGCGTAACCGAGGGACCACTGTATTAAATTTAAGGCAGCAGATAAAAGGATTTGAACAGAAGCATCCTGGAAGTAAGGATGAGGATGCTAAGGGAATATTGTATGGAAACTGAGTTGAATTTGTTAAATTGTATGAAAATCAATAAAAAAATGTGACTAAATGTGTAGAATAAAAGAGGGTAACTTCCTTCATATGTGGTGGACATGTGAGGAAGTGAAGAAATTTTGGGACTTAATTTATAATGAGTTAAAAAAAAATATTTAAATACACCTTTCCTAAAAGACCAGAAGCCTTTCTATTAGGAATTATTGGGGATGAAATCAGAAAAGAAGACAAAACCTTGTTTCAATATTCGACAGCAGCGGCCAGAATACTAATTGCACAAAATTGGAAAAGTACAAATATTCCAACGGTGAGGGAGTGGCAATCTAAATTATTTGAATTTGTTGAATTAGCAAAAATGACACAAAAAATTAGAGACCAAAAAAATACAAAGTTTATTGGCGACTGGAATAAATTTATGGTATATATAGAAGGAAATCATAGAAACTTAACAACTATAGCAGGTCTGTTATAAAACTTACGATGTACAATCCAGTAACAATACCAGCTGCAGAAAACGGAGTTTTTTAATTAAGAAAACCAAATCCAGCAGGGAAGGAAGTCAGCTTGTATGTTCAAAATGGTTTTTGTCATGCATATCTGTTTTTCTGTCTTTTTTGTTTTGTCTTTTCTTTATTTTTGGTGCCTTTTTAATTTTTCCATTCTTTATGTATCTTTGTTGGTTGTAAAGGAAATTCAATAAAAAAGAACTTTAAAAAAAAAACCCCAATCTCTGGCTTTTTAAACTGTATGTGTGGGAGGGAATTTGTTATGTATTTTTGCATTTTAATATTGTAAACCGCCCTGTAATCCCCAGATGAAGAGGGGTATAGAAATTTAATTAACAACAATAACCACTGGCCTCAGTCTGTTTCATGCCCAGTTCAGAGGCGGGATCACTGGATTAATACTGTGGCAGATCTGAGTGGGTGTGGCTATCACTATTTCAAAGAACCCTTGTACTTCTGTGGTCCAGCACTGACGTTGTCTGGGCTGTGTTTCCATCATCTTCGGTCGTGTGGTGTAGGATTTAACTTCTGCACATTCTCGCCAGCTTTTGTATGTAACACGATGTTTTCACTGGACGATAATCTCACGAAGGCAACCAACATCCATGGAGGCTCTGCGCAGAAGATCTGATGAATGTGTGGCGCTCAGGGATGAGGTCAGCCAGCGCAACTCCCGCCTCCCTTCATGTATTGGTTGTGCCTGGATCTGCAGGTACCAATGGGAAGGGATGTAGTTCAATGGTAGGACATCTGCTTTGCATGCACAAGTTCAGTCCCACAGCATCTCCAGGTAGGACTGGTCAGACCTGGTCAGACCTCACCTGGAGTACTGTGTCCAGTTCTGGGCACCACAGTTCAAGAAGGACACTGACGAACTGGAACGTGTCCAGAGGAGGGCAACCAAAATGGTCAAAGGCCTGGAAACGATGCCTTATGAGGAACGGCTAAGGGAGCTGGGCATGTTTAGCCTGGAGAAGAGGAGGTTAAGGGGTGATATGATAGCCATGTTCAAATATATAAAAGGATATCACATAGAGGAGGGAGAAAGGTTGTTTTCTGCTGCTCCAGAGAAGCGGACACGGAGCAATGGATCCAAACTACAAGAAAGAAGATTCCACCTAAACATTAGGAAGAACTTCCTGACAGTAAGAGCTGTTTGACAGTGGAATTTACTGCCAAGGAGTGTGGTGGAGTCTCCTTCTTTGGAGGTCTTTAAGCAGAGGCTTGACAACCATATGTCAGGAGTGCTCTGATGGTGTTTCCTGCTTGACAGGGGGTTGGACTCGATGGCCCTTGTGGTCTCTTCCAACTCTATGATTCTATGATTCTGCACTGCGATAACCTGTTCAGAGCACACTTCTTGCTTTTCCCGTGTTTCACCAAGGTCTCAGGTAAGTCTTTCTTAATATTCCTACCTGGAGTCCTTGAGGTTAGAGATGTTGGGGATTGAATTTTGGACCTCCTGCATACAAAGCATGAGGCTGTATCATTAATATCAGAGTCTGCTCCCTGAACTTTATGGAGGGGGAGGGAAAATGGGTTGCAGCTATCAGAATTAAGGATGTTATCATCCATCAAGTTGAAGAGGCAATCAAATTACTGGAAGCCAGATGCAATGGTATTCAGTGGGGTAAAAAATATTAGGCGTTGCAGAAGAATGGGAGAACTGGAATCTAGCAAAGGAAGGGGGTGCACATCTGCCCATTTCTTCCTCGCCAGATGGCTCCGTTGTAGTGGCTGGATTTTGTTTCTTTCGCTGCTGATCAAGCCGTCTTCAGCAGCTGCTTTTAAAGACATAGCCAAGCAGCCGCCCAGAACGATTGTTGCTGTGTGCTTGGGTGACGTGACTCAAAACAAGCCTGGGTAAATACACAGAGCTGGATAGCTCAGTTGGTAGAGCATGAGACTCTTAATCACAGGGCCGTGGGTTTGAGCCCCACGTTGGGCGAAAGATTCCGGCATTGCAGGGGGTTGGACTAGATGGCCCAACCAACTCTACAATTCTGTGATTGAGATCCAGGGTGGCGCAATGGTTAGAGTGTTAGACTAGGACCTGGGAGAGCAGGGTTCGAATCCCCACTCAGCCATGAAGCTCACTGGGTGACCTTGAGCCAGTCATCATCTCTTAGCCTAACCAATTTCACAGGGTTGCTTTGAAGATGTAACGGGGAGGAGGAGAAACATGTAAGTCACCTTGATATTCTTGGAAGAGAAAGGTGGTATAAAGGTAAAGGTAAAGGGACCCCTGACCATTAAGGTCCAGTCGTGGCCGACTCTGGGGTTGCGGCGCTCATCTTGCTTTATTGGCCGAGGGAGCCAGCGTACAGCTTCCGGGTCACATGGCCACCATGACTAAGCCGCTTAGGCGAAACCAGAGCAGCACACGGAAACACCGTTTACCTTCCTGCTGGAGTGGTACCTATTTATCTACTTGCACTTTGACGTGCTTTCGGACTGCTAGGTTGGCAGGAGCAGGGACCGAGCAACGGGAGCTCACCCCGTCGTGGGTATTCGAACCGCCAACCTTCTGATCGGCAAATCCTAGGCTCTGTGGTTTAACCCACAGTGCCACCCGCATCCCTAAAGGTGGTATACAAATGTAATAAATACTAATAAATAAATAAAACTATTTGAACACTGTTCTGGATATATCTGTGCTCAGGAGTTTTGCGGGGAGTGGGAGAGAGATGACCTGAATCAATGGGAAGAACAAAGCGGGTTTGCATGCTGAACGTCCCAGGTTCAATCCTAAAAGGACATCACCCTGGTTGAGGTGTGGTGAACCAGTCACCAACACAGCCCACTTGCCCTCCTGGTAAACAGCGGTGACACCACTGCCAGGAGGCTATTTCTGTGCTCTGCCCCCAACAGGTGAGCTGCTCCTATATTGCAGCAGGTTCGGTGGGAGTGAATCCTCAGCAGATGCTCAACCATTCAGATTCTTGCCATGGGCCCCGCATGGATGGGATCCTCCGTAAACCCATCCATAAATATGCCAGACAGTACAGTTTTACATGATGAGTTATAAATGATGGTCAGGGACCGTGCTGGGAGGGCTGCAATGAGGAGGAATGGTGGGAGCATCCCCCTCCCTCTGCTCCTGCTCCTGCTCCTGCTCCTGCTCAGAATCCTGAATCTTCCCACAGTATAGATTTGGAACAGTGGTTTGCAGAGGGACATAGTTCAGAAGGCAGGAGCTGGGAAATACTGGATGGGGAACAGCTAGGAGAAGCAACACTGGGAGAGAGAGGGTTAACAGATTCACAGTCTCTAGACAGCATTCCTCCACTCAGCACAAGGTCAAGAAGAGCTCAGAAAGTGGCAGAACAGAAAGCACAGAGGGTACAAACTCAGATTACAAGACGTAGGAATGAGGTATATTAATAGGGGTGGAAGGGGTGCAATCCTTAATTGGGAGCACCGCCATTTCTAGAAGAGGTGTTCTTTGTTCTCTTGGTATATACAGAGATGGCAAAATTGACGCCGCTGATAGAAGATGTAAATTTAGAATCCTTTAAAGAGAACTGGACTCATAATCTGAAGGACCGGTGGACTCGTAATCTGGTGAACCAGGTTCGCTTCCCCGCTCCTCCACATGCAGCTGCTGGGTGACCTTGGGCTAGTCAAACTTCTCTCCACACGTCTCTCAACCCCACTCACCTCACAGAGCATTTGTTGTGGGGGAGGAGACGAAAGGAGATTGTTAGCCACTTTGAGACTCCTTAGGGTAGTGATAAAGCGGGATATCAAATCCAAACTGGAAACCCTTTCTAGTCTTTTTAAAAAGTTGTTTCCCTTATGCGAAGACTACAGCAGGGTCTGAAGTATAAGGAAACAGCAGAATATATTAAGAAACATGTTAGAGTGGATGAAATTAGGTAAGACGGAACCTTAAAATGCAATTGTATGTAATTTGAGTTACAAACATCAATGGTGGGTGAGCAGGAAGTCACTAGCTTTGCTGAATTGGAATATAATTGTTGAGTAACAACTGTAACTTTCTATATGGGAAAAAAATATTTTTACTACACACACACACACACACACACACACACACACTTCTGGAAATTTCACATTTTCACCTACATCAACCTTAAAGCCAAGGTGCAAATTAATTTCTGTGTAAGATTTGCAGTGCAATTACATATCCCAGTCTGAGGAGATTTAACTATGCAGAGCCAAATGCAAGAAGTTCTTATCACTGCCCCTGGGGACACAAGATTGTTTAAGACTTTTGCCCTGTGGGTCTGCTCTTAGTAATTTCCAGTTTCAGCAAGTATTGATCCTTCATGGCTATTTTATATATCAAGGCATTTATTGGTTTCATTCCTTTGCAATATCTCAGCACCTGGAACTCATATTCCTCTCACAATTGATTCATTATTATTTTCGGCCTCGTGATTGCTGCTAGGAAAATAAAACAGCAATTTTAGATGGCATAAAGGGGAAATTATCTTTAAATTCAATTAAGAGAATGGATGGGTGGATTTCCGCTCTGGCACCCTACTCTGGAAAGCTGATGACTTCTTTTTTTCTTACCTCATAAATACAACTGAAGCCTTCACAGAGGCAGCCATCTTGGTTTGTGGCTCTTTTAAAAAAAGCTAACCAGCAGCTCTGCAAAGTGTTTGCTGGCAAAAAAAAATGCCCAGTACTAGCTGCCCTCTGGTTTTAAGACTTCAAGAATAATATATTATGGTTCAGGGGCGTAGCGTGGGTTGCCGGTGCTCGGGGCAGGACAGGTGTCGGGACAGCCAGCGTCTAAGCAAGGGAATCTCTCCTTGCAAACTAACCCCAACCTGGGAGCAGAGATAAGGCAGAGAAAAATGGATGCAGAGAAAATTCTCATCTGGGAGGCAGAACAGGCATGGTCTGGGGAGTGTTCTGAGGGGATGCATAGAGAAGCCTGGAGGGTTGCATCCAGCCCCCAGGGCCTGAGGCTCTGACCCCTGCCCTATCATTGCCTCCTTTCATATTGATGCTTGCCACTTACTCCTGTATATGCCTGCATCCTCCAAGACCTTTGTAGAGCCAGGAGAAAAAGGAATGAATAAATCTGGGGTGGGGTGGTTAGACAGGTCAGGCAGTTGCCAGGGTACCTAATAATAATAATAATAATAATAATAATAATAATAATAATAATAATTTATTATTTATAAATTAGTAACTCTGGGCAGCTTCCAACAAAGATTAAAAATACATTAAAATATCACACATTAAAAACTTCCTTGAACAGGGCTGCCTTCAGATGTCTTCTAAATGTCAGGTAGTTATTTATCTCTTTAACATCTGGTGGGAGTGTGTTCCACAGGGTGGGTGCCACTACCAAAAAGGCCCCCTGCCCAGTTCCCTGTAACTTGGCTTCTCGCAGTGAGGGAACTGCCAGAAGGCCCTCGGCGCTGGACCTCAGTGCCCGGGCAGAATGATGGGGGTGGAGACACTCCTTCAGGTATACTGGGCTAAGGCTGTTTAGGGCTTTAAAGGTCAGCACCAACACCTTGAATTGTGCTTGTAAACATACTGGGAACCAATGTAGGTCTTTCAAGACTGGTGTTATGTGGTCTCGGCGGCTGCTCCCAGTCACCAGTCTAGCTGCCACATTCTGGATTAGTTGTAGTTTCCGGGTCACCTTCAAAGGTAGTCCCACATAATGCGCATTGCAGTAGTCCAAGCGGGAGATAACCAGAGCATGCACCACTCTGGCGAGACAGTCTGCAGGCAGGTAGGGTTTCAGCCTGCATACCAGATGGAGCTGGTAAACAGCTGCCCTGGACACAAACCGAAAACCAGCCAGGCCTAGCCCTATCATCAAGAAGAGTGAGGCGGCTGCCTCGGATGGCAGATCCCAAGCGACTGGTGGAGGACACGGTTGTGTGTTTCTTGCACCCCGTAAGCTAGTCCGTTGCCATTGCCGAAATTAAGCTTGGCTTTTGTACATGAACCAGTACATTTGGTCCTTTGCCTCAGGCAGCAAAATGCCTCGGGTTGGCCCCGAACAATCAGAAAAGTCTCCAACCTGCCCTGAGAACAGAACTACAAAAGAACTACACAGGAAGAACAATTCATACAGAGAGGAAGGGGGAAATGTTGTATAAGGCCCAAAGTATTTTGTAGAGAGTTCTTCCTCAGGGTAACCCTTCCCTTACAATTTTCAGTCCGTGATCAAACCCATGCAACGAAAGGTTCACCAGGTTGAAACTTGCCATTCCAGAAGGTCCCTGAGGAAGAACTTGGTTCAAAATGCATCAAGAGGAATAATAAAAAAAACATTTTTTCCTCATACACCTGGAGGTTTCTTCCCTTTCTTTCTCAGAGACCAGAGCTAACTATTATTATCATTAGTAGAAGTAGTATCCCGTCCTTCCCCTGTAGCTCTCAGGGTGGTTCATAGCATAAATTACATGATTAAAACAAGAAGATAAAAACACAAACCAAAAAACATGCAAACTGGATAATGCTAGGGGAAATTCCCTGCAAAAAAATGTGTGTATTAGGGGGAATTTGTGCTAAAATGCTCTTGAATTTTCAGGAAGACTTAAAAAAAAAATTATAATCACAAATTAACTGATGTGGAAAACTGAACTTAAGATGGAAACCAAAATGGACTGATTTCTCCATCTCAATGGATTCAAGTTCCTAGAAAGCAGATTCTGACTAAACATCAGGAAGAACTCTTTGACAGTAAGAGCTGCTCGACCGTGGAATGGACTCCCTCTGGAAGTGGTGGACTCTCCTTCCTTGAAGGTTTTTAAGCAGAGTTTGGCTGGCCATCTGTCATTTGTGCCTTAGTTGAGATGACCCTCGAGGTCCCTTCCAACTCTACAAATCTTATGATCCTAACTCCTACAATGACTTTCTACATGGATCTACAGTCATACCTCGGGTTACAGCCGCTTCAGGTTGCATTTTTTCCGGTTACGGACCGCTGAAACCTGGAAGTACTGTAATGGGTTACTTCCAGGTTTCAGCGATCACGCATGCACAGAAGCACTAAATCAATCTTTGCGCATGCACAGAAGCGTCGAATCACAACCCACACGTGCACAGACGCGGGATGTGAAGACTGCGGGTTGCAAACGTGCATTCCGCACAGATCAGGTTTGCAACCTGAGCGTCCACTGTACTATGTGTCACTTTTACAACTCACCTTGTTGTCTCTGATACTGAAGCAGGTACAGATTGCATCTTTGCAGCCATGCAGAACAGCGCAAGTTCCTGGCACAAAGGTTTCAATATCTGAAGCACGGTAAGATGCATTTTGGCCTTTTGGACAGGCACGAGTCTATTGATTTCCGCCGTCACTAGAGAAAGACAAGCAATATAAATACATTAGTAAAAGAACACTTTCCCGTTCAAAAGGAATCAACAAACAAGGGATGAAGGGCACACAGCGTAACTCTAGCATCAAAAGCTAGAAGGAGTCGCAGAGCAGAAACCCGACTCTTGACATGCTCCTTGCACGTCTTCCAGAGCTGTCATCTGGAGGTTTTGCCTCCCTGCTGCCTTTTCATATTTGTGGTTTTATGACGGAATCCCGCAAAGCCACCTCTTCTGGTGTAGTGGCCAGAGTGATGGGATAGAACCTGCAAGTCCAGGGTTCAAATCCCCATGAAGCTCAGTGGGTGAACCTGAGTCAGTTACTGTCTCTCAGTGCAACCTACCTCACAGGATTGTTTGTGGGGATTCAATGGGGAGAGGAGGACCATGTATGCCATCTTTTGGACAGGCACGAGTCTATGGATTTCTGCTGTCACTAGAGAAAGACAAGCAATATAAATACATTAGTAAAAGAACACTTTCCCGTTCAAAAGGAATCAACAAACAAGGGAGGTTTGAATCCTGACAAGACAGAAGTACTGTTTTGGGGGGACAGGAGGCGGGCGGGTGTGGAGGACTCCCTGGTCCTGAATGGGGTAACTGTGCCCCTGAAGGACCAGGTGCGCAGCCTGGTTGTCATTCTGGGCTCACAGCTGTCCATGGAGTTACAGGTCAAATCTGTGTCCAGGGCAGCTGTTTATCAGCTCCATCTGGTACACTGGGTGAGACCCTACCTGCCCACAGACTGTCTCGCCAGAGTGGTGCATGCTCTAGTTATCTCCCGCTTGGATTACTGCAATGTGCTCTATGTGGGGCTACCTTTGAAGG
Source organism: Podarcis cretensis (assembly GCF_951804945.1). Classification (NCBI taxonomy): domain Eukaryota; kingdom Metazoa; phylum Chordata; class Lepidosauria; order Squamata; family Lacertidae; genus Podarcis; species Podarcis cretensis. The sequence goes on from NC_137176.1 coordinate 83,172,657, forward strand.
TGATCCAGAAAGTACAACTAATCCAGAATGCGGCAGCTAGACTGGTGACTGGAAGCGGCCGCTGAAACCACATAACTTGAGAGACCTACACTGGCTCCCAATACATTTCCAAGCACAATTCAAAGTGTTGGTGCTGACCTCTTGAACTCCTTGGAGAGAAGGCGGGACTTTAATGTAATAGTAAATAAATAATACTTTGCTTTTATTGGAATTCATGAATTACATATCTCCTTGAGATCTGATTGGATGAACGACGGTTCAGAATTAACATAGTGGAGACATAGAGATATAATCGGAGAAGGGCTTGCAGAGTCCTTATGGATATTATGTGGGGTGTGTAAAATGCAGTCAAAACCAACAATTAGGTTTTTTTCTAGATAGGCCCATGACAGGAGCTGGAGCTCACAGAGCTTTCCTGTAAGTTTGCTAGAAAGAACTCTGTGAGAGACATTCCCACTGTGCCCTGACAGGGGAGGGGGTAGCCATTTTTATTTCCTTACCTACCTGGAAGCATCCTCTTTTTTCACTATCAATCCAGAAATGTGAAGAACACCTGCTGTGTCTGAACTCCAAAACTCAGACACCATTTTGAACTTGACTGAAGTATGTCTTTGTAACTGAATTGCCATTTTAAACCTTCTGTATCTGTATTCTGAGTGAGTAAATGTCTGTGTGTGGTTGTTGTTTTAAGGGGGAGAAAAGGGGGGCATACTAGGAGAATCCAATATGCCTTAAAGCATCCTAGATTACTTAAGCCAAACGGCTAAAATTAGCCTATCTAAGCTTCCCTTTTAAGCTGCAAAGGGGTGCACTCTGCTGAACTCACAAATGTGAGGAAGGAAGTACGGACAGAGGCCCAGGTGGGTGCAAAAATCATGCTTGTTCACTCTGGCTTGGATTGGCTAGGGACCCCATCTGCATGCTCCCTGGACAGCTCCTTTACTGCTCTGGACCAGGGGTCGGCAACCTAAGGCCCATGGGCCACAAGCAGCCTGCGGGGGTCATTTAACCGGCCCACAAGCCAGCCCTGAACTGAGCTGCTCGCTAAACCGGTGTGGAGTGGCGCAGCGTGGCACGGCAACTCACTCCGTGGCACCGGAAATCATGTCTGCGCATGCTCAGACGCTGAAAATTGCATCTGTGCAGACGCAGACGCCAGAAACTGCACAGATACCGGAAATCACGGGCGCATGTGATCCGGCCCACGGAGGGATCTCTGCTGGAGTGAACCGGCCCAGGTTGGGTAAACCTTGCTGAGTCCTGCTGTGGACAGCTGGATGAGGCACACAGGCTCCTCTGGGTGCCTCAATGGAGGAAGGAAGACAGAGAGGGTGGGTGAGAGTTTTAGGAGGAGGAGAAAGGGAGGAACAAGGCAGAAGAGAAAGTGGAAGGGGAGAGGAAGGCAGACAGATGGAGTGATAGAGCAGGGGGAGGGGAGAGCAGAGCAGAGCAGACCCCAATAGCTGTGGAGGAAGCCACTGGCGGAGTGTGAAAGGGAACTGTGCTAGGCCCGGGGGTAACCCGAGAACTGTGATCCGGGTCCGGTCCAGAATCTGAAGCTTCCGCTAGGAGTCAGTCTGACAGGACCAAGGCAGGAAACCAGGCTAGGTCAGGCACAGGGTCTCAGGCAGAATCTGGCATACAGCAATGTTGCTCCCGCAACCTGGGGTTGCGTCCGACAGCCTTTTATCTTTGTCGGGGTAATAGCCAGTCCTGATCCCCTGGCGACTCACCTCCCTGTTTCGCCCAAAGGCGAACACTCCTCCTGCGAGTACTCAGGTCTCTCCTTCTCTCAGACCTGAGTCTCTGCAGATCGGGAGACGGTGGGTTACTAGACCCAGGGGCCGCCTCAGCCTCCCCTGACCAAGCCGGTAGTGGAGCAGCTGTAAGTGATGGCCCAGCTGAAGGCAACCAGGTAATCCCCGCATCTGGAGCCAGGGCAGGCTCAGGCCCCTGACTCGGCCCAGCTGGTGCTTGTTGCAGGGGAACCTGTGCAGACTGGGACTCTTCAGGATCAGGCCCCAGACTTGGTTCAGATGATGCCTGAGGCAAAGGATCCAGTGTAGACTGAGACTCCTCTGGTTCTGAGTCTGAGCCCGAGTCCCAGGCCATTACAGGGGCGAAAACTTTGGTCTATGGTCTCTCCTGGCTTTGGCGGCACCAATGCATCTCCTTGGCAAGGGTGCAAGGGATGAGGGTGCCAATAGAGGTCCGTGCCAAGGGAGCAAAGGATGCATGTTGATACAGATTCTTGCCATGGGCAAAAGGGAACCTAGGTATGCCTCTGCTTGGTGGCACAACTGGGGAGAAGCATAGGCTTCAAAGCATCCTACCGATTGGATTCTGGCTGCACCGATCCAGAAGCAGAGAGGCTGCAGAAGCCTTGGCAACCTGGGACTGGCAGGTAAAGATGGACCCTTTGCACCATGCAATGCTACCCTCTTGGCAGACAGAGAAGAGATTAATTGAACATAATGTGCCCACTGCCTTCCAGGGATGTACCATACGAGAGACTTGATACTTAAAACTGGAGGCGCGTGTAGCACTATGTGACAGGCTGGCAAGGAGGGTGCGTTCTGGAGGGCGTTCTCCATGGATCCAGTCACCTTCTGCTGCACAGCGCTGAGAATGGCAAGAGGGAAAACAGAGTGGGAGGCCAGCTCTGGTGCTTCAGGCAAGAGGGAAGCTTCCCAAATCTCCCAGAAAGGCTTCGAAAGAACCCTTCTGCGTTTCCTTCCTAAAGGAGTGCCAAAAAAAATTCCTCTCAAAACAGAGAAAGTCAATATGCGTATATGTATGTAAAGATTGGGACGCAGGTGGCGCTGTGGGTTAAAGCCTCAGCGCCTAGGACTTGCCGATCGAAAGGTCGGCGGTTCGAATCCCTGCGGCGGGGTGCGCTCCCGCTGCTCGGTCCCAGCGCCTGCCAACCTAGCAGTTCGAAAGCACCTCCGGGTGCAAGTAGATAAATAGGGACCGCTTACCAGCGGGAAGGTAAACGGCGTTTCCGTGTGTGGCTCTGGCTCGCCAGAGCAGCGATGTCACGCTGGCCACGTGACCCGGAAGTGTCTCCGGACAGCGCTGGCCCCTGGCCTCTTAAGTGAGATGGGCGCACAACCCCAGAGTCTGTCAAGACTGGCCCGTACGGGCAGGGGTACCTTTACCTTTACCTTTTATGTAAAGATTATTATGATGGCATGGTTTTCTTTGTAGGTGTGTTTTGTTTTGGTTTTGTTTGCTTTGCTTTGTTTTTTTGGATTTTATGTTTGTAATTTTTGTTGTAATTTTTGCATTGAAAATAATAAAAAACAATTAAAAATTCCAGCAATTACTAGTCCAAACAGAATTATTTGGTAACTAGAGATCTGGCTATTCAGGGTTCTGCATGAGTGTGGGACAGCGCAAGCCATGCCATCTTTTAGCCATCCGGATATTGTAGGACTCCCAACTCCCATCAACATAAACCAGCATAGTCGGTGGTCAGAGGTGATGGGAGTTTTAGTCCAACAACCCTTCTGAGAAATACCCCCTCCCCACCCTCTCACTATATAGAAGGGTTTGGGGACTTCTGTTTCAGTGTATCTGAAGAAGTGTGCATGCACACGAAAGCTTATACCAATAACAAACTTAGTTGGTCTCTAAGGTGCTACTGGAAGGAATTATTATTTTTTTAAATTTTGTTTTGACTACAGCAGACCAACATGGCTACCTACTTGTAACTAGAACTTCTGGGGGGTTACAGCTAGAAGCAGAAAGCAGGGTAGCAGTGGCAGTGAAATTGTTTGTTGGGGAAGAAGAAGAAGAAGAAGAAGAAGAAGAAGAAGAAGAAGAAGAAGAAGAAGAAGAAGAAGAAGAAGAAGAAGATCTTTGGAAGGGAGATGCCAGGCCTCTGACAGGATGCTGATGCCCTTCTGCCGCCTCTGCAAAGGTGAGAAGCTGGCAGTTGGGGGCTTGGCACCCCAATGGAGCATCATGCCTCCCTCCCTAAGCCAGGCAGAAGCTTCCTTGGCTTTGGGGAGGCACCAGGTTTTAATACTTTAATACTCTAACCAGGAACATTTAGGGGACTAGCCTAGTCCCCCTAGTCCACTGACCCCACACCACTGTTGGGCAGGGCAGCATTGCTCAGTTGATCTTCCTCCTGCTGAGTTGCTGCTGTATACCTGTATGGAGAGGGGGAGGGATGCTGCCACGATGGCAAAGTTTGCATGGTGCAAACACTCTAGCAGGGGTGATGGATGGGCTCCGCCGTTACACTTGCCCTGCGCTGACCTCACCACTGTCTCACTCTCTGCCATCTCATTCCAGTATGCTGCAGTGATTCATCCCAATGAGCACCACGTCACCCATCATGTCACCCACTGCTTTGGCTCCAACTCTCAGACACAGCGCTCAGACTCTGGGCTTGGTTTTTACCCAAAGGTTTCGTTTTGCAAGTCAGTGCACGGCTTAAATGTAGATCAGGATCCAGGCTACCCAGTTCAGTCATTCAGAAGCAGAGCTCTACTACTGTACATAACTAGGCATGAACATCATCTCAACAACTCCTCTCCTTCAACTGGCCCATTGGGGTAGCCATTCCATCTGATTGCCGCAGTGGGAGAGATGGGGTGCTGGGCTCATTCCATTGGCTTTGTCAAAAAAAACAACCTAGCTGCATTGGGTACCTTTTCCACTGAACTGCGCCAGCCAGTCATTATAAGAACAGCTGTTTAAAAACTGGTGTCTGAGTTCGATTTTTTCCTCTCCCTGTCCCCTTCCCCTTGTTCACTGTAGGTTTCTTAGATTGTAAGCCTGCAGGTAGGGAATGTCTTGTTTTATCTGCCAGGGATAGCCTAACTACGGTTGTCTATGCTCTTGTAACCTGTAGGATAGATTACTGCAACATGTTATATGTAAGGCTGCTCTGAAGACAGTTCGGAAACTTCAGCTGGTGCAGAATTTGGTAGCCAGGTTGCTCACTGCTCACATAATAAAACATTAAACAAAAACTTCCTGACACAGGTGAAAGTTTTCTGGGAGGTATTTAATGAGGGGGGGGGAGGAGGTTGAAAATAACCTTTTCTAAGAAACCAGGAGCTTTTCTTTTAGGAATTTTAGGTGTAGAGATTCCGAAGGACCAGAACAATCTGTTTATGTACGCGACCACAGCTGCCCGGACTTTGCTAGCCCAGAGATGGAAAGATATAGTCCCGGCCAAGGAAGAGTGGCAGATAAAATGAATGAACTATGCTGAAATGGAAAAACTCACAGGAAAAATCAGGAACCAGGAAGAATCAAACTTTAATAAAGAATGGGGAAAGTATATAATGTATTTGAAAAATTATTGTAGACAACTCCAACCATAAGTAGGATTGACAGAAAACCTGCATTAAATTTTGAATTATGGGTTGATTAAGGATTTATAATAATTGGAGTTATTGAGGAGATGCAGATGAAAAATAATAACATAAGGATCCACAAAGGGGGGGATGTCAAAGGGGATATTTTGTTTGTATTCTGTTTGATTTTTTTTGCTATTGTTTGTAAAATCGAAAATGCAAAAATAAATAAAAAAGAAAAGAAAAAGAAAAAACTTCCCTACAAAGGGCTGCCTTCAGATGTCTTCTAAAGGCTGTATAGTTACTTATCTCCTTGGATCAGGGGTCGCAAAACTCCATAACCTCCAACATTTCTCTGATGAAAACAGGGACGTCCTGAGGAAAAACAGGACATTCTGGGATCAAATCAGACACCGGGATGGCTTCTGTAAATCTGGGATTATCCCTGGAAAACAGGGACACTTGGAAGGTCTGTACATTTCATTGGATTTGTTTCCCAGCCTGTTTCTCGCAGTGGCCAACCAGATGCCTTCAGGAAGCCAGAAAAGCAGGATATAAGGAAAATAGCCTTCTCCTGCTGTCCTCCCCTCAAAAAAGTTTCTTAATAGCATACAGCCTGAGAACCTTTATAGTCATCACAACTAGTAGCCATTGACAGACTGATCCCCTGCAATGTTAAATTGCACCAGCAAAGCCTTTCCAAGGAACCCACAGAATCTTTTTCACAGGACAAAGCAGGAGCAGTGATTTAGGAAATGGAGATTGCCCCAGATAAGCAAGGACCGTTGAAGCATCTGCACCCTCGCAGATCCTTGGAGCCAACGTGTTTCTTTTCAGTTGTTTCTCATCTTTCATTTCCTCACCATTAGCAGTTGTGCCAAGGCTGCCGTATGCTGAGCTGTATGCCTATTAATTTTTAGAGATGGCATTTAGACGCTTGGCAAAGAACACGGGCACAATTTCACAGAACAGCTTCTCTGCCACTTCCTTTAGACATCATGTATTAAACCATGGGTAAGCAAACCAGGATGCAGGTGGTGCTGTGGGTTAAACCACAGAGCCTAGGACTTGCTGATCAGAAGGTCGGCGGTTCGAATCCCCGCAACGGGGTGAGCTCCTGTTGCTCGGTCCCTGCTCTTGCCAACCTAGCAGTTCGAAAGCACGTCAAAGTGCAAGTAGATAAATAGTAGGCTACATATATCAGTCGAGAAATTAAATGGCTGGCTGAACTGAGCAGGTGTCCTAATAATTCTGCATGCAAACCTGACTGAAGAATAAAGGAGAGGGGGCGCATGTCATGAGGGTTTTCAAATATTTAAAAGGATTTTTTTAAAAAAATACTTGCAGAATCAGAGGTGGGTGTTGAACAATCTCCCAACCCCAGGGAGCTCTGGCATCTGAAGGTATAGGGACACATAGTGCTTTTTTCTGGGGGGGACGGAGGGGTATGCATACCCCTAAACATTTTGTGAATCTAATGGGAGAAGAAACTACATGATTTAAAATTTTTAGTTTCTTCTCCACCATGGTGAATTGTCAGTTCCACTGCTGCCCCCAATGGCGGCTTCATTTCCTGTCATGGTGCTTCCTGAGTCTCAGACGGAAGCGAGCATTTAATGTGTGAAGTAGGAGTTAGAATATAGCATGGTGATTGGTCAATTCTGTTGTTACCACTTCCGATGGTGGCTTCATATCCTTTCCTGGTGATTGTCTCAAGTCAAAATGACAGTACACCTAAACATTTTTTGGGGGGGGAAAAAGCACTGGGGACACCCATCTCCAGCATGCTAGCCTCGAGGCCCAGAAGAACCAGGAAACTTGGAAGTGGGGACCCCCTAGGAAGCAATAATCTTTGGACTAACCAGTTCCAGCTGGGTTTGAGGAAACATGTGAATTTAAAGCACAGTCAACTCAGATTTAAGGCACATGTTCTTCTTCCAATGAATCCTGGGAACTGAGTGTTGAAGTCTTTTCTTTTCTCTCTCCTGAATCTTCCAACAACCAGCATCATTGGCCACCCATGAGTTCTAGTGAGAAACTGTTTTCCATCCACTCTCTCCATGTGCCATGCACAACGTCTATGTCACCAAAGACCAGAGATCCATCTATCGTTCCGCATCCTGCATCCCACAGTGCAGGATCGGCTCAAGACGTTTTGTTGCCAGGGATGAAGAACAAGATGGCGGCCACATGCCATTTCATGTCACTCACAGAAACCAGCTGGGCCAGCAGTTGAGTCTTGCTTCTACTTTGGTGGTGGAGCAATGCTGTCCGCTGCATTTGACGAAAACTGTCTAGCTTAGGAAGGTGCACAGCTGTATCGTCCCAACACCTTGACATCACTTCCAGCGTCTGTTACCTGCAGAGGCCACTACTCACTTTGCCTCAAGATAGGGCTGGCATTGCCACTGTGGTCAGTCATATATTTCTGGGAAGCTTCTCAACAGGGTATGAAGGCAGTAGATCTCCAGAAACTGTTACTCACTGCAGTATCCTCTGAACCTCTTGCCTGTTCCTCCTTAGGTTTGCTCCTTAGCAGTGAGACCTTATCTTCTTCTTGTTGTTGTTGTTTAGTCGTTTAGTCGCGTCCGACTCTTCGTGACCCCATGGACCAGAGCATGCCAGGCACTCCTGTCTTCCACTGCCTCCTGCAGTTTAGTCAAACTCATGCTAGTAGCTTTGAGAACACTATCCAACCATCTCATCCTCTGTCGTCCCCTTCTCCTTGTGCCCTCCATCTTTCCCAACATCAGGGTCTTTTCCAGGGAGTCTTCTCTTCTCATGAGGTGGCCAAAGTACTGGAGTCTCAGCTTCAGGATCTGTCCTTCCAGCGAGCACTCAGGGCTGATTTCCTTAAGAATGGACATGTTTTACCTTCTTGCAGTCCATGGGACTCTCAAGAGTCTCCTCCAGCACCATAATTCAAAAGCATCAATTCTTCGGCGATCTTATCTTATACCCTACCAAAAGTGTCACCACCAGAAAAGGACCAGGAGGCATCAAGAGAGGCTCATCATGTTGTGCCTGTAGACCAGGCAGATCTGCACTTGAGAACGTAGGTCTTTTTAATTAACTACAAAGCAACAGTACCCACTTCTCCCTCACAGACAGGAGTCAGAAATAGCATCAGCGACCCGAGCTGAATACATTGAGGGTGTTAGCGAGACTGAACTGCTGTCACCAGGCAGTGAGAAGCATTTGGAGCAAGAGCTGTCGAATTAGTATTTGAGAGCAGCACAAGAACTCCCTTTTATCCAGCTCCAACTCTGCATGCAGAGCTATTAAAAATATATCTCTTGCACGTCACAGCCGAGAGAACCAGACACATAGCTAAACCCACTGCGATGCTTTAAGAGACGCATCTCGTGTTCTTCATAATCCAGCAGGATCCATTTCAAAGATTTCATATATATATTTCATATCGCAGAAACTGAAGGCATCCGATAAGGAGATTAATGGGCGACATGGTTTCTACTGGAAGTTTAAACAAAGCCATTTTGCTTGCCGAAATTGAGGGAAAAAATGGGCCTTTCAGAGAATTAGGCCACTTTTAACATTCTCTGCTCTCTCTTGGCAAATGCTTTCTTTTTCCTTCCCCCTCAAAGCTTCACCCATGCAGCCCAAGCCTTAGCAGACTTACTCATGAGTAGGGATCGAGGAAACCATCAGTTTTGGTTGTCTGCATTTCTGATTTTCCTAGTACAAAAACTCTCTTCTCTACATTTCTGCGGCGATTTACATTTTTAAAAAATATACTCAGGAATATCCATCATTAATGCAAATTTCTCCTAATAAACATGTTTATATATTGTTAGGACTAGAATACACATTTTTGCAAGCAATTTTCCATAATATCATTCATGTTTGTGCTATATTCCATAATATGTGCATTTTACACACATCTCTCTCGAGGATAATACTATCTCTGTACATACTCTTTGGTTGGAGAACTACACCACAAAATTCAGTGAAATACAAATTTCAAAGGGCCAATCTCTTGACATAATACAGTTGTACCTCCGGTTGCAAACGGGATCCGTTCCAGAGCTCTGGTCACATCCCGATGAATTAGAAACTGGACATGCTGCTTCTGCGCATGCGCACGGTGCAGTTTAGTGCTTCTGCGCATGCGCACAGCATGTAGTTTGCCACATACCTATCCCGAGAGATAAGTAACCGGAGGTGAACGCAAGTAGAGGTACCACTGTATTAGGCGGTCAGCTTTGTCCTACATACGGACCATGGGATTCCTTATGTTCCAGCTCAATCACGGAGATCTTCTGATGGGACCCTTTGGGTAGTTCCCAGTGCCCCTGTAGTTCGGTCGGTCATCACTAAGGACTGAGCCTGTAATGTATCAGGTCCTGCCCTGTGGAAACTTCTGGCCAGTAAAAGAAGGCAAGTGTCTTACCCATTTTCTTTTAGATGTCTTTTAAAAACTGCATTGTTCAGACAGATTAATGTAATTGTAGTATTATGTCTCGTATCACTCTACTGTCCTTCTTTATCGAAGTGGGGTTTACAACTATGCTCCAAGGGATAAAATCTCTAGTAAGAGCCCGACAGCCATGCCCTGCAGCAGTCATAATCCTCAAATATCCTTGAAAGGATCGTTCTAGGCAGCTCTGATTTTCTAATTGTAAAGACAGTCCGGGTCACACTCAAGACCACCCCCACCTCCAGCGCTTGCCTTCAGAGGGTATTTACTGCTAATTTGTCCTCCTCATCTTCATTAATCAAACCTTGCAGCTCCAACACAGGAGCTATTTTTAGAAAGTGAAGTCATCTTGGGATTACAATATCCTTTCACATAGAAATCGCGCAAGTTTCCTTGAGTAAAAGAGCGCTTTTTAAAAATGACATGCCATCTTTTTGCATTACCCTTTCAAGGGCAAGTTGAGGAGGCTTGAGTCACCTCCCAGACTGGCGGCAATAAATCTGGTGGGAGACCAGCGACCATTGAAAAAACACAATCAATCATTCCTCATTGACCTTTATTCATGCTCGCTAGAGAAGACACATTACACAGAGATATGTCGTTATTTGAATTGTGTTTAGATTTATAGGATGCTTTATTTGTTTACATTTATTTTTATCGCTTTTCTGCAAGATGCAGAGCCCCAATGCTGATGTAATTTAATGTAAAAGTCTTCCCTTTGTGTGGTGAGCCAGTGTGGTGCAGTGGTTAAGAGCGGTAGACTCGTAATCTGGGGAACTGGGTTCGATTCCCCGCTCCTCCACATGCAGCTGCTGGGTGACCTTGGGCTAGTCACACTTCTCTGAAGTCTCTCAGCCCCACTCACCTCACAGAGTGTTTGTTGTGGGGGAGGAAGGGAAAGGAGATTGTTAGCTGCTTTGAGACTCCTTCAGGTAGTGATAAAGCGGGATATCAAATCCAAACTCCTCCTCCTCTTCTTCTTCTTCTTCTTTGTGGGATATGACAGAACCAATGCTCAGTCTTGTTCTGTTTACGTACTGGAGACTGACCACTTGTAGCATCTTAGGTTTTCATGTCGGGGTTTAACCAAGGCGATGTGAACCCTCAAAGCAATAGCCCTCATTTATTATTGTGGCAACCTGGGAGATGATTCGTTGTAATTTCATCCCTTAGTGCCACGGTAACATTTGGAAACTGGAACTACGCAGCTTGACCCAAGTGCATGGGTCCTTCCGCTCGATAATGACCCAGCCAGGAGGGAGGGCAACTGCATTCTGGGAAGGAAAAGTACAATTGGCCCAGGACACATATTTCCTGTTTCCACATGCTACTATGAGGCCTTGAGAAAAAGCTGTGGAGAAGCAGCTTCTGCAGTAATGTATGAAATTGACTGATTGATGTGTGTTCCAGAGCAGTAGCAACCTCTGTATTTCTTGGGGCCATGGACATGAGCCCCAGGCTATTGTGTTTTTCCGGGGGTAAGGGAAGGTGCCCTTTGGGAAGAATAACATCAAATGTCTCCTGTGACTCAGAAAAGCCCAAAGACTTTAGAGACCCCTAAAAATGCAAGCTTCATGGATCAGACTGAACCCATTCACTGTCTTACGCTAAGCCAGACCACCAGTCCATCTAGGTTAGTTTTGCTGATGCTAGCTGGCAACAGCTCTCCAGGGTTTCAGACAGGAATCCGCCCCCCCCCCCCAGCCCAACCTGGAGATGATGGGGATTGAATCAGAGACATGCATGCAATGCATGTGCTCAGGGAAAACTACAGGTCTCTCTAAGTTACCCTCCTTCTTCTCACAGTGGCTAAGCTGATGCCTCCAGGAAGCCAACAAGTTGAGCTTGAAGCAATACCTTTCTCCTGTTTCTTCCCAGCGGCTGGGGTTCAATGGCATAAACATGGAGATTCCATATGGCCATCATGACTAATACCCATTGATAGATCTATTGACAGTATGGGGCAGAGCATTTTGGCACCACTCTACACCGCTCCAGTAGTTCATGCCTGCTTCTGAGTTCCCACCTGCAATGAACATGCAGTCCAAGCTCCCTTGAGCCAGCAGGGTCTCAGCAATTACCTGACCTTGCTATTTGAGAATGAAGGGCAAGCAGGCTAGTGAGGTCCCTTGCATGTGTACTGTAAGGCTCCAGGTGTACTGGTCCCGTGGGTTACCTGAGAGGCAAGGTCCAAGTCCGGTCCGTGGTCAAAGGTGCAACATGGAGGCAGTCCGTAGTAGCTGAAGCTGGGTGCAGGGGAGGGAGTTGGGTGAAGTCAGGAACAGCCTTGCAAGGAGGGAGCCAGGGCAGATCAGGAGCTCAGGCAGGAAAGCAGGACAGGGTTCAGGCAGGAACTAGCAACCAACAATGTTGCTCCTGCAACTTGGGACTGGGGCTGGCTGGCTTTTATCTGTCCTGAGGCATAGGGCAGCCCTGATCCTCTGGTGACTCGCCTCTCCTGGCCTGGAGGCGAGCACTCCTCCTGTGGGAACATAGTTCCCTCCGCCTCTCTGCCCTGAGCCTCTGCAGCTCAAGAGAGGCTGGAGGGTTACCGGACCCAGAGGCAACCTCAGCTTCCTCTGATGGGGCTGAGAGTGGAGCACCTGCAGGCAATGGGTCCTCCATCACCTCAGGAGCCAGAGCAGACTCAGCTGATGCCTGCACCTGAGGATCCAGCACAGGTGATGACCCTTCAGACTCATGCCCCAGGCCCGGCTCAGCTGGTTCTGGAGGCGGGGAATCCTGTGCAGGCTGGGATCCCTCAGGTTTAGCATCCGAGTCCGAATCCCAGACCATCACACCAGGGGGATGTCTGCTCCCAGTTTTCCAGAGTCCTTCCCAATGTAGAACGTCTTATGCCAAATACTCTTCTCTGAAGTGATTTTAAAAAGTTAAAAGTAGACCTGAGCACAGAAGTGAAATCACAGTCTGGTCCTTGCCTTGCTTTGACAACTAACAGCTGGCCTTCCGCAGGTGTTCTGACAGAAAGCGATGCCAAGGTAACCTTTATTGTGGCATGAAGAGGCAACAGTCCACTGCACTGGATGCATGGATTTCCATGTGTTATTACATTTATATCCCACCTTTCTTCTGTGGTTGTGTTGCACAAACTGATCACTTGCATCTCTGAGTTGCACAAAACAATAAAAACTGGAGTGTCAGGAAGAAGGATAAGCTAAAATACTTCTCCCAGACATGGAAGAGTGATGTTTGCCCTCTTCAGATGCTGCAGTGCTGACACAGGTATACCACTTCAGAGAGAACCAGGCCAAGTCTTGCAGAAAATTATAACTGCCGCAAAGTGAGTTAGCTTATTGGCCTATTTATTCCAGTACTTCAGTTCAGATTGATAATGGTAGTATGTCCAAAACTGTGAGTGCACAGAGGACACAAGGCAAAGTGGCAATGCTTTCCCCCTGCCTTTAGGAGACATTGTGAGATCTGCAAAAGTTAATCCAATGCTCCCCATCATCTTAGCCCTATTAGAATGCCTAGCAACCAACTAAGGCAAGGGACTGAGCAGAACCTTAGCCACAGGGTGATATTGAGCAAAAAGGGGGTGAGGTTATGGTTTGTATCCAATGTAGTAAGCCTCCCACCATTGCAAGGATTCCTGCATGTGCAACTAGACTTCCCCCATTTCCTCTCCACACACATCCTAAACTCTTCTGGGGTTTTCCCCAACCCGCCGGAGCAGATTTTGGGAGGGTGCGGGGTACGTGCAGCAGGGGAAGCCCCATTGCATAATCAACCATTATTGCGCCGACAGGATGGGGGAGTTCGATGCTGTCCACTCCCCCCTATCCCCTCCCACTTCCAGGGATGCTGCCATCATCACTTGAAGGCCAGCAGCAGCAGCAGCAGCAGCAGCAGCAGGAGCTGCCACAACTTTACAGTTCCGCTCATTTCAACTGGGCTAGTAAAGGTAATCTAGAAAGGTAGGGGAAAGTGAAATGGGGGTGGAAATCACAAGTATGGTTGCTAGGCAACCACACAAGTGTTCATTTTGGTATCTAGGTTAGCAGGAAGCATAGAAGATGTTTGTGTGGTTGCTAAGCAGCAATACAGATGATTTCACCCCCCTGGGCTTAATCTTCACTCATCCCATTGATATGAAAACATCGGGCACGTTGTACGATTTCCTGTGAATCTGAAGTGGTGGAGGGGAGGGGAGGGGAAGGGAAGGGAAGGATTATGACCAACCACTTCCTTTTGTCTGTGAGTTGTCTCAGCAATGCTGTTGCTGCCTAGGCTTGGGATGCATGAAGAAGGGAGAAAAGATTAGGCCAGGCTGCCCCACCCCCCACTAGGTGTTTTGCACTGGATTAGTTCACTGGCCTATCTAAGTTGCCAACTGCTGCAGCATGGAAAGCGACAAGACTTCCTTCACCTCACTTAACAGTTCAGGAACTAGTGTACTTTTGTAGAAGTAAATAACAATCTTCATAGTGATTTTCCAGAAGAACAGCAGAGACACAGTGTAGGATTCGTGGAAGCAGAGACGGGAGGGAGGGCATTGCGGGGGAGAGAAAAAGAGAGAGAGAAGAGAAAGCTGGAGTGACAAAGTTAACTAGGCAGGCTAACTCACCCATCCCAAGCTAACTTACCCATCCCAAGCTAACTCACCCATCCCAACCATTTACAACCCATCTTTGCAGCCATCTTTCCATACCCATTTCCAGTATTTGGTCAGAATCCCACTAGCTCAAAAGAAATTATCAACCTGGGTGCTTTGGCTAGGACTCTGATGAGTGCTCCACATCTAGAAACTATTCACCACTGTCCCCTTGACTCTGAACTTTGGAACAACGATCACAATTTTCTCTTTCCCTTCTAAACCATTGCAGGAAAAGATACAACATGGATTTGCTTTGCCTCCTTTCCCCCTCCCCACCTCAGCTGCTTAGAACAAGCCTGGCCTTGAGTCTTGAGGCAATTTCAGTACATGCAAGAAAGAGAGATTTGCCTCAGACCCCGAAAACAATTCACACCATCTCCAAGGTTGATGTAAGAATGCTGGCAAAGCACGGTATGTGAAAAAAGGCCTGTGCAATTTGGAACTGATGTGCTGTTTAGTAAAGCAGAACTCCACTCCAACAGGGATTTCAATTACCACCAGAGACAGCTGAAGTAGATGGGTTTATAGAGAAGCACATCCATTTGTTTGTACAACAGAATAAGGGAATCAGCTAAAAGGCAAGGCACTTATCTTTAGACAGGTCTATGGTGTTCTAAAGTCAAAAGAAACTCCATATCAATCTTTCAAATTAAAGGAGGAACATCTGGGTCATCATCAAAGCTCATGTTATTAGCATCTACAGTTTTCTGCCGCTGAAGCCTTATAGGTCCTTGTCCAATCCGATCCTTTTCCTGGACAATGTTTGCTACATCAGGGAATGAATACTTGCTAGGGTCCACTTCCAGCTTCTCTGTACACTCATTTCTGTAATAATAATAATAATAATAATAATAATAATAATAATTAAAAGACTTCAAAGATTTATCCACGTTAGCAGGATTTGGACAATTTTATCCAAGACAGACAGATACTCATCCTGTAGCTTCTTCAAATCTCCAGAGACAACAATTTCACAATCAAGAATGTTAAATCAAGAATGGTTCTAAAACCAGGACAAGTCAAACTGTGTGTGTTTTCATAGGTTTACTCACATATGTAAACTACATACGATTTAATACATAGAAGGCCTACAAACACCGGTTTTTATATTTTTCAAACTCATTTTAATCCAGATACTTACTTTGCACCAAGAATATGCATCAAGGTATAATTTGCCAGCTTCTGAAAAAGCACCTATTTTAAATGCATTATTTTCATTGCAGATGTATCTCACTTGCTTCAATCCAGCAATTTATCCTTCTCAACATCCCAATTACACAAAAATGCTGGAAAGCAGTGATAAAAACCAAACCTTTTGTTGACAACAAGCAAAACATTAGTTGCTATTTAAATTGAATGGTATGTTTATATCAGTTCGTGCTTATTTCAGTTGGCCGCTTTTCTATGTCCTTTTGTTAAGTAATGAGTTTCAAAACTGTACAGTAAAAAACAGTAGTACCTAAACTCGTCTCCTGCAAAGAGTTCCACCTTCACCCCTGAACAAAATTAAAACAGCAGTCAACAGATTAGCATTCACTATTCTCATTTGTCAGGGCCAATGCAGCAAGGAAAGTATGTACAGTGGTGCCTCGCAAGACAAAAATAATTCGTTCCGCGAGTTGCTTCGTCTTGCAATTTTTTCGTCTTGCAGAGCGCGGATTCCCCGGGTATTAACGGTTTTACGAAAAAGGAAGCAAACCCGCAAGACGTTTTCGTCTTGCGAAGCAAGCCCATAGGGAAATTCGTCTTGCGAAGCACCTCGAAAAACGAAAAACTCTTTCGTCTAGCGAGTTTTTCATCTTGCGAGGCATTCGTCTTGCGGGGCACCACTGTACACTGATGCTTGGTGCATAGAATATGAACTCAAAATTGCTGCAAAACAGACTAGACATATACGGAAGCATGTCCCAGTCCACTCCAGTACAGTTCCACTGCTTGCTGTGCAACTGGGAAGAATGGAGCTGGTCCACTTAACTGGCCCTTCTGCCACCAGGCCAATCAGGACACGGTTGCTGTTATAACCACACACTACCTACTGCTGGAAGAACAACACTAAAAAAGGGGTGATCGGAAATGCTGCTCACACGAGCTACATTACACATTTCAGGATGGCCTCCTTGCATAAGGTAAAAGGTAAAGGCAAAGGACTGCTGGACGGTTACGTCCAGTCAAAGGCGACTATGGGGTTGCAGCTGCTAATCTCGCTTTCAAGCTGAGGGAGCCAGCGTTTGTCCACAGACAGCTTTCTGGGTCATGCTGGCCAGCAGGACTACACTGCTTCTGGAGCACAGGACACTGTGACGAGTACCAGAGCGCACGGAAATGCCATTTACCTTCCCACTGCAGCAGTACCCATTCCTCTACAGTGGTAGGGTTACAGCCACTTCAGGTTATAGATGCTTCAGGTTACAGACTCTGCTAACCCAGAAATAGTACCTCGGGTTAAGAACTTTGCTTCAGGATGAGAATAGAAATTGTGCAGTGGCAGTGCAGAGGCAGCGGGAGACCCCATTAGCTAAAGTGGTACCTCAGGTTAAGAACAGTTTCAGGTTAAGAACGGACCTCCAGAACGAATTAAGTTCTTAACCCGAGGTACCCCTGTACTTGCACTGGCATGCTTTCAAACTGCTAGGTTGGCAGGAGCTGGGACAGAGCAACAGGAGCTCACCCTGTTGCGGGGATTTGAACCATCAACCTTCTGATCGGCAGGCCCAAGAGGCTCAATGGTTTAGACCACAGTACCACATGCAGCATCCCAAGCCAGGTTAGGGGAGCTGTCCAGCAGTGTCAGCGACAGCAACCAATGAGAAAAGACAAAATGGCAATGCAAAGCAGTCAAGAAAATTCATAAATGCACAAATTCAAAGGCCACCAAGACATGTAAATAGTTACATATTGACTAGGTGACTAAAAAAATTAGTTATACAGATGCCAGGAACATGCAAACAGAACTTAATTTTACGGTGTTCAAAAAGCAACTATGCATTCTTTTTCCTTGGATGATCCTGATACTTTAATTTTATCTAGCAGTGCCAACTGTTCATCTGAGGCATCTCCCCAGCCAAAGAGCCCAGAGTGAAATGCAACAACAAATGAAGTCTTCCACTGGATGCAGCATGTATTTATTCTCAGCCACTGCTCAGCGGAGCTTCACAACTGCTTGTTCTCTCTATCTAGAAAGAACAAACAATCATGAAGTTCCACTGAAGGATTGTGAAGGGTCATTCACTGGCCAAAATGATGAAACAGAAGACACCGAAAGGAGAAAGCTAGGTGCTTTTCACACATTGTTATGATTTAAACTACTTTTAAAAGTATTTGCATTTCAAGGGAAACTCCCACTGATTCTCCTAGGCATGCAAATAGGAGCTGTGGAGAAGTTATTTTGCAAGGAGAGAAAAAGCTACATTCCCCTCAGTACTCCCTACCCTCTTGCCCAGTCTGGAGGCTACTCAGCAGCTACTTGCAGAATGCATAACAAAAAACAAAACAGAAACTTGCAAGTTAATTGCATTCATGTAATTAACATCACGTTTAGTTTCACCCTTAGTGAGCAAGGCTCAATCATCCCCCTCTTTTGCTGAACACACTTTAGCCGTACAGATCTTTCATGCTGTTCAAGTTTAATAAAGTGGATTTAATATTACGGTAGGCACACTACAAATGGACATTTCTGAGAGGTAATTAACTGCTGTCTCCCCAGCTCATTTGCAAGAATGTGTTATGATTCTGATTCAGATTATTAGTCGCTTTGAGGCAGGCGCTAAAGACACTTACTCTACAACCACACCTCTGCATCTATCATGTAATTTAATATTCTAGACTAACCATCCAACCCCAAGCAAAGCCAAAACAATAGAGAGAAGAAAAGTGGTTTTAACCAACTCTGATTCCAATTTTCGGAACCAGAAATTGAAAGACTTGTTTAGCAAAGTTTGGAAAGCAATTGTGTGGGGGTGGGCATAACTTCCCCAAACTATCTGAAATCATTATCCAGCCCTATCTGGATATCATAATTAAACTAGAGTCCAAGACAAGGATGTCCTTAGCATATTATCACAATTACTTGGATCAGTGTTTTTCTTAACCTGAGGACAACACAGACAATGTGCTTGGTGAAGCGTTGGCAACTGCACACACCCTGGGCTGTTGCCCATCCTGGCATCCTAAATTTTACCAGGAGAGATTGGCTCCATTTGTAGGAGTCATCGAAAATGCTTCTACAGTGGTACCTCGGGTTACAGGCGCTTCAGGTTACAGACTCCGCTAACCCAGAAATAGTACCTCAGGTTAAGAACTTTGCTTCAGGATGCGAACAGAAATTGTGCGGCGGTGGCACAGCGGCAGCAGGAGGCCTCATTAGCTAAAGTGGTACCTCAGGTTAAGAACAGTTTTAGGTTAAGAACGGACCTCCAGAACGAATTAAGTTTTTAACCCAAGGTACTACTGTACTCATAAGAAGATGCTAACATTAAGGGATCGACAACTGTTAAGCATTCCATGTAGGGCTATGTAGTCTCTTCAGAAGCTGCACTTAGTGCTGTCTACATCTGCCAGAATCTGACCCCATTTGCAGGCTGTCTTTGAACTTGGACAAGGCCTGGCACCTCATGAAGACACAGGATTAAAAGGTGGGACTGGGATAGGAATGCCTAATATTAACACAAATATGAAAGAAAAGTATTCATGAGTAAAAGGTAAAGGTAAAGGTAAAAAGGGTAAAGGACCCCTGGATGGTTAAGTCCAGTCAAAGGCAACTATGGGGTTGTGGCACTCATCTCGCCTTCAGGCTAAGGGAGCCAGCATTTGTTCACAGACAGCTTTCCAGGTCATGTGACAAGCATGACTAATCCGCTTCTAGCTCAACAGGACATTGTGACGGAAGCCAGAGGACATGGAAACACTGTTTACCTTCCTGCCGCATTAGTACCTATTTATCTACTTGCACTGGTGTGCTTTCGAACTTCTAGGTTGGCAGGAGCTGGGAAAGAGCAACGGGAGCTCACCCCATAGTGCGGATTCGAACCGCCAATCTTCCAATCAGCAAGCCAAAGAGGCTCAGTGGTTTAGACCACAGTGCCACCTGCTCCCTTCCATGAGTAAAGGCAGCCCAGCCATATATGAGCCATATCTACAAGTGCCTTGCATGTTCATCTTTCTCTTTGTCATTCCAATACAGATTATTTGAACTTACATACATACATACATTGTTCTTGTTTAGTCGTTTAGTCGTGTCTGACTCTTCGTGACCCCATGGACCAGAGCACGCCAGGCACTCCTGTCTTCCACTGCCTCCCGCAGTTTGGTCAGACTCATGTTTGTAGCTTCAAGAACACCGTCCAACCATCTCGTCCTCTGTCGTCCCCTTCTCCTCGTGCCCTCCATCTTTCCCAACATCAGGGTCTTTTCCAGGGAGTCTTCTCTTCTCATGAGGTGGCCAATGTATTGGAGCCTCAGCTTCAGGATCTGTCCTTCCGGTGACCACTCAGGGCTGATTTCCTTCAGAATGGATACGTTTGATCTTCTTGCAGTCCATGGGACTCTCAAGAGTCTCCTCCAGCACCATAATTCAAAAGCATCAATTCTTCGGTGATCTGCTTTCTTTATGGTCCAGCTCTCACTTCCATACATCACTACTGGGAAAACCATGGCTTTAACTATACGGAGCTTTGTTGGCAAGGTGATGTCTCTGCTTTTTAAGATACTGTCTAGGTTTGCCATCGCCTTTCTCCCAAGGAGCAGGCGTCTTTTAATTTCGTGACTGCTGTCACCATCTGCAGTGATCATGGAGCCCAAGAAAGTAATATATACATATATACATACTGTATAGATAAAACCAAATAGACAAGGGGTTTGTCGCCTCCAACAGTTTACCTCCTACTTTTTCTTTTGTAAATGTGAACATGTTCTAAGTTATGAAAAATGCAAGAGCATTTATTATCTGTGATAGCAGCAGCAAAATAAAAGTCACCATCCCAACGCTCTCCTAGCCTGACTTATAATGGAGCTTCTGTCCATCATCTAGAAATGGTGCCAGAAGACCACAGTGAAAAGGGCCACAGTGCTTTATAGCCACTTGAAACGTCGCTCAGGGAAATTGAATTGGGTTATACTTTGTTCAACAGACTTTATGTTTACTTGCAATATACTTACTTATCTCTGCTATTACATTATATATACACAAACACCATCTAATTCTGGAGACGCGAAAAGTACACAAAATCAAAAGCAGCAATGTTCATTGCCAGTCGTAAATCAGACCTCAAGGCTCAGGTCCTTTCCTTCGAAAAGATTACTGGAAGCTTTACAATGCTCAGAAGTTCAAGCCCTTTTACAACATTGGAAGATGATGCTGGGTACTACAAAGTCCCGTGGAAGGAACTTCAATCGTCTCCCATCGCATCCCCCACTGCCCAAGGAAATTCTGGACCTAGCAAAGTACTGCAGTATAACTGTCTGGAATGGGCCTGTTGTGGCATGTCTACTAAGCCAGTGTGGTGTAGTGGTTAAGAGCAGTAGACTTGTAATCTGGTGAACCGGGTTCGCGTCTCCGCTCCTCCACATGCAGCTGCTGGGTGACCTTGGGCTAGTCACACATCTTTGAATTCCCTCAGCCCCACTCACCTCACAGAGTGTTTGTTGTGGGGGAGGAAGGGAAAAGGAGAATGTTAGCCGCTTTAAGACTCCTTCAGGTAGTGATAAAGCGGGATATCAAATCCAAACTCTTCTTCTCTTCTAACTGCCCACCACACAAAATGGTCAGGCTAACTGATTTTGTGATTACAAAATCAGGCTACATCACCTGCCGCTGAATTGCAATGACACCTGGGTTTACTACCCACCTCTCAAACCAGCCTGAATTTTTTGCCTCGTTGCAGACATGAGCAGCCTGCTGGAACATCTTGTCTTTAAACATCAGCACTTCTGAGGTGTTATATATCAAGCACCTGGAAGCTCAGAGCCAAGCTTTTTCTCTTAGCATGCCAGGTATTGGGAGGGGGGCAGCATTCAAAGGCCATCACACATCTTTCCAAAGAACAATGGTATCCCCCAGCTGGGAACAACCTGATTTTCCTCTCCTACTTGAAGAAGGCTGGAACTCGTTTGGCTTCTGTTCTCATGCCTTTAACAACGCTGAACTATATTTCCTTAACCTGCAAACCTCCTGTGGAGAAAAGAGTGTCTTTTCTTGAAAAAGAAGTTCTTCCCTAGCCTCAAGATATTCAAACAACTTCTTGCAAGTTCTGTCCTTTCGTCACAGAACCTTGTGGGATATTTAGTGAAAATCCATTGACGAATATGGTGGTACCTCTGGTTAAGAACTTAATTTGTTCTGGAGGTCCGTTCTTCACCTGAAACTGTTCTTAATCTGAGGTACCACTTTAGCTAATGGGGCCTCCCACTGCCGCTGCACGATTTCTTTTTATATATATATATGATATTTTATTAGATTTTAACAAGAAAAAAGATTACAAAGACAACAACAGAAATTAAACACCAAAAGATTACAAAAAACTTACGAAAACCAAAAATTCAACTCAAAAACAAGACAAAAAGAAAAAATAAAGAAAAAAAGAAAATAAATAAAATCCCTTTCAAATTTTTCGACATTCTTTCACTTATTTTCCTGACTTCCTCCCACCTCCCTCTTTGTATTCCATTTAAAAAAATTGTTCAGCAAATTCGCCCTTATTACTCAAACCTCTTCATTTTTTATATTAATCTCATTAATTTTTATCTTATCCTCTTAATCTTGAAAATTATTAAGTTTACACCATATTTAACTTTTTGCTAAAGCCAATTATTCCTTTCCAGCATCTCTTAATATTTCATTAGTATTACACTAATTCCATAAATATAGGTTTATTACAAAAAGCATTTCTCATTCTAAGTTTATCCAACGTCCCTTTTTCTGGTTCCGGATAATGTCAGTCCTTATATCATTATGTCATCCTCAGTCCGGTGTTCTAATGTCTGAGGCCCTCAGGTCACTTCTAAGCCCCATCTGCGGGTTTTCTTGTTTCTGTTTGTGGTTGCATACATCCTTGTTCCCCGTTGGGTTCTTTCGAATTTTCTTCTCTTTCTCTTTGGGGAGCCAATCTCCGGGCAGTAATATTCTTCATTTCCTTTCATCCAGTTGTCCCATTCCCCGGTGATGCACTCCCCCTCATTTAGTTTGTAATCCAGAAAGCAGTTATTCCAGAGATGATCTTCCACCTGTTTCACAGTCCCACCAGAGATAAAACTTTTCTTAAATCCAAAATTTAGCCAGTGTCCTCCAAGTTCCATTTCCCAATGTTGCAACTTTTGGTCATGTAGGACTTGAAGTCTCTTTATCTTTTGCGGTGCATTCACAGCCTCTTCCATTTTTCTCTGCCCTTGCACTTGCTCTGTTAGGCCAGCTTCCTGAGTAACTTGTTGTGCAGTTTCTGTAACTACATTTCCCATTGGCACCTCCTTGCTGACTGCAGCTGTTATATAGACCATCTGTTGATTCATCAGAGATACTTTCTCATCCAGCTGGAGCAGCACATCATATATTTTGTCCAGGGTAGATAAAACTTCCTTTCTAGTCATTTTGTCAAGGTCAGGGAGCTAGTCCCACGGTCTATTTTTCCCAGTTACAGTGTTCTCTTTGTAAATTGTAGCAAACACACTGGCAAGCTTCCTCTAGGGGGTGTAGTTACTTTTTGGCATCCATTTTTAAAGTGTAACCAGGAAGGAAAAAGTTACTTTCAATTCTCAGATATTTTGTTTCCTTTCAACGTAAAACAAACAGGCAGAAGAGAGCATTAGAATTATTTTTTCCCCTTTTCCAATTCTATCTGTCAATTTTCCTAAAATCAAATTGTAGGCATCACCGACGGTTTCTTTCCTGTCATTCCGTCCCCAGATTAGGGACAGTGGAGGCTTACTTTCTTAACACACTCTCAGCAGGATTTAAAAGTCAATTTTTTCCCCCTTTCCTCCTGCTGGCTAGGGGGGATTGATGACTAGAAATGCAGGAAATTCCCAGCTGTCAATTTACCCGGCTTTTAGCTTGTAAGATCTTTGCTTTATACTTTATACAAGGAAACGGGAGGCGGACTTCCTGTTTACACCTTCCCCTCTCGGTTCAAATTCAGAGATGTTTTTTAAGTCCAAAAGTTTCAATTATCCTACTCACGGGTTGTCGTTTATAGTCCGAATTGTCACAGGAAAAAGGACAGCGCTCTCCGACATCGGCTATGCAGCTTCGCTCCGCAGAAGTAGCGATTGACTCTCAGCACCACGTCAACCCCCGTCTCAGTCCGGAGCCCTTAATAGGGTCCCTTTGCTAAACGGGGGGGCGCAAACGGTGCCCGCCGAGTCCCACAGTCGCAGGCTTCTTCCGCCTGCGGTTTTTGAAAGGGTCCCCGCTTCGCTGCAGCGGTAAGACCCAGTTTCTGTGGAGCTGTCCCCCTCTGGATCACAGGGAATCCGCCATTGTCGGAGGCGCCGCCTCCAGAAGTCCGCTGCACGATTTCTGTTCTCATCCTGAAGCAAAGTTCCTAACCCGAGGTACTATTTCTGGGTTAGCAGAGTCTGTAACTTGAAGCGTCTGTAACCTGAAGCGTCTGTGACCCCAGGTACCACTGCAATGATGTTCTGAGCAGGGCATCTCCACTCTCTCCGTATTAAAAAGAAAGTGAGGTCCATGACTGTTTCTGCATTATCATGTGAAAATGAATGTACTAGGTTCTGTCTAGAAGATCATGAAAATTTAGACCGATCACCAAAAGAATGTTCTTGGCCACTCTTTAATGTTGTGATAGAATATTAATTGAAAAGGACATTTACCATGTAATACTAAAACTAGCCTTGGAGGAAACAGAAAGCAGTCTATCTGCTGCGTTGTGGCAGGGTAGAAATGAGGGTGCTTTGCAATTCTCTGTCCTGCTTCCTGTTTTGTCTTTTCTTAATGGGGAGGAGATAAAACCGTTGTGAGCTACACCAGCTCCAGGGCTGGAGTAATTCAATCTCCAGTTTGGGGGCATGTTGGGGGACTGAAAAGGCACTGGATCCTTCAGATCTAAGCCTTTGCCATGTCCTCCCCTGGCATGCCCCCAATGCGTTCCTAGTGCACCCAGTTTTCTGCTCTATGGAGTACAAGCTGCTAGGACAGTGGGGAGGCAGAAGCTAACATCAGATCTTCCTCTCTGAGGTTGGAACTCCATTCTCTTTTTTTTTTATAATAATTTTTATTATTATACATTTTATAAATTTCCCTCCAATTCTTCGTTCAATCCCGCATACAACAAATCATAGTTATTTTTTTGACTTCCTTCAACGTCTCTGACAATCATCCGTAGTTACACCTTTAATACACATTCCCTTCTTTCGTATTGCCATTTTTCCTCCTTACTCCTATTATTTCTCATAAACAATACTTATTTTCTTTTTTCACAGTGCCTCTTTAAATCCCGCTAGCGTTGTATTCACACCACATATATTTTTCAGATAATCCACAAATTTCCCCCAGTCTTCGATGAACTTTTGATCTTTAGTATATCTAATTTTCCAAGTTAATTTGTCCAGTTCTGCATAGTCTATCATTTTTAGTCTCCATTCTTCTATCGTCGGTATTTCCTCTTGTTTCCACTTCTGAGCCAACAGGATTCTGGCTGCCGTTGAGGTTGGAACTCCATTCTCAGGGAGGTCTAATGCCTTGGAGAAGGAGAGGCCTCCTAGAGGTCATAAGTTTGCAAGGACAATGTATGGTTTTTTTTATCTATGCAAGTCCTTCTCCCTTGGGTCTTATTCCTCTTAATTTGTTTATCTGCCTGTAAGCAGATGATAATGATTATGGTTGTGATATCATGGGGAAGAGAGAATCTGTTTCCTGGATATGCAGATAATCTATATTTCAAAATATATTTCAGCTATGTGAAGCTGCTACCTTATACTGAGTGAGACCACTGGTGCAGCTTTTCCAGTATTCAGTATTATAGCACCTCTGAAGACTTGAGACACAGATAATTTAACTGGGGATGCTGGGAATTGAACCCAGAATTGAGCTATGGCTTCCCTCCAACGGATAATTTGAATTGTTCCCCAAATGCAACAGGTTGCCATTGCAGTCCCTGAAGAATTTGTCGGAGCTGAAGTCTATGAAATGCTGGATTTTGTATAAGCCACAGCCTCTCATTAAATCTACACTATTATTTAAATGATATCATTTATGAAATGTTAGTGCTCTGTGGTTCTTGCCATTTATGTAGCGATCTTAATACCTCTAAGTGCTTTACAGTCATTCTCATTCGTCTTTACACCCAGTGAGGTTATTGCTATTAACTGAGAGTAATCATGAGACCATAAAAAGATTACAAGCCGACAGCACAAGCAGACATGCCAGTTCAGGCCCAGAATTTGTGCTCTCTTTCTCTTTCTCTCTCCCCCCCCCCCATTTGATTTTATAGGAATCTTGCCTGACTTGGTATAGCTATTTGTACATATAGAACAGTAGTTTGACTGGCAGTGTTTACTAGCAGATGAACACAGGACTAGGCTCCCATCTAGGTCTTTGAAAATGTCTTAGTATAGTTGTTACACAAGGAAAATAGATATTTAAGACAAAGGCATATGATATGAGTTTCCAAGAGCCTGTCTGACTCTTGCAATCAAGCAGCAGTCTGAAGAACATCCATTGAAGAACATCCATTGAACTGGAAGTGCAAGGACACCTATGACTTTCAAAATCAGGGTCTGATCGGGAAGAACATGCCTTTACAAGTATTATTTAGAGGAAGACATCAATCATGGGAAACAAGGTCTTAGTCACAATTCATGTTGTCTAGGTCACCTTGTTCCCTAAGCTCAGTACATGTCATAAATATGATTAATTAAAGTTTTTAAAAATCTGCCCATGTTCCTACTGGAGGCTCTCAGGTTACTGGGGGGTGAGATTCACGCCAACTCTTTGACATGTTTAGGAATTGTCCTTGCTAAAATGGAGCAACGATAAAAGGGATTATTTATTTATTTAGATATCTACTGCACTTTCATAAAAATATAACAAGGTGATGTACAACATAAAAATATAATGTGAACATCAATGAAAACATTAATAAATACTGTTTGTTTGGTTGTTGTTGTTTTTTAAAAATAACATTCCAAAGGCCTGTCTGAACAAGACTGTTTTTAAAAGACTTTTTTTAAAAAAAGAAAAAAAAGGCAGGAATGAATTCTACTGGGACTTCTACTGGCAAGGAGTTCCACAGGGCAGAGCTAATCACACAATTGAATCGGTCCTTGGAAAAGGCCAAAATGAATCGCAGGGGTATGACTAACCACCAAAAGCGTCCCATCAGAAGATGGAGCAGGAGATTCTTAATCTCAGAGTCATGGATTCAAGCCACACATTGGGCAAAAGATTCTTGCATTGCAAGGGGTGGACTGGAAGTTCCTAGTGGCCCCCTGCAACTTTACAATTCTCTGAATCCATCCATTCCAGCATCCACCTTTGGATCTGAGGAAACGTCTATGCGATCTGTTAAGTAGCCAAGCTCCCACTGCCAGATCTTCCAATCCATGTTAAGCTGTCCACGCAGCACCAGGCAGAACATTTGCTCCTATAAATTTTATTCCTCAAAGCCCTTGCAACTGATGCCAAGAGGAGAGGCTTGACTTTGCAAATAAGCCATTGGGTCAGCACCACCCTGAAGGTAAGACTCTTAAGACTGACTCCCACAAGAATCACCCAGTCTGCTTTACAAGAATCTTCTCTCTCTGTGTGTAAGAGAGAGATGAAGCTCCTGTTACAGTCCCCACAACAATACTCCCCACCAGCTCATCAATTGTGCTTTGCTTTTTTGGATGAGAAACCTGAAGAACTAAAGTGGCTGGCAGAGGGGTTTTGGTTTTTTTTACAAGAAATGCTAAACTAAACAGTTATCAAATCACTTCCCCACAAGGCATTCGCCTAAGCAGTGGTTCTCAACCTGGGTTCCAAGGATCCTGGATTTCCTCATTTATTTATTTCAGTTCCTCAGTGAGAAGATCCATAATGATGGTCAATCTCCTTCAGAGACAGATAATCAAAAGCTACTGATTTTTCTCTGTGAGGTGCAGGTTCAACGAGAGAGACATTATTGGCTGTGCAGTCAGTTCATGTGAAGCAAGGGGAGTTTGGCCAGTACCCTACAGAAACTGAGTGTGCCCTACAAAACTTTCAGCAACATGTAAGAGAGTCCAATATCAAACACAGAAATGATGGTGGTGACAATCTACAATTCTCTGATTCTGGTAGATTTTGATTTTAAAGTATTTTTATCCCATCCTTCACCAAAAAGATGGTCCACTATGCACTGTCCCTCCAGCCCCAGTGTTAACACTCATCTTTCTCCAGCTAGTGATGCAGAAAGTAAACTGCTAGCACGTTTGCAAAGCTAAGCAGGGTCAGGCATAGTTTCAAACTGAATGTGTGTTAAGATTCCGGAGGGTTGGAATAGATGACTCTCCTCATCCCTTCCAACTCTACAATCCTATGATTCTATGACACATGATCTAGTGCAGAGATTTCCTAGTCCACTAGCAGAATGTTACCTTTGTTCAGAACACAACAGACAAATATAATCCTTTCCTCCTTGCCAATGAGAACCTATGCTGCCTTGTGTTATTGATCAATAACTTTGAAAATTTCAGCCCTTGAACGCCCTAAACTAAATGAGATGGAATTCAAATAGATGACTTGTTTCTTCCTAAGTTGTTCAGGCACCCAGGAAATATCGCTTAGCAGAGTGAAAAACCTGCAAAGTCCTTTCTTGATCAAGAATTTGAGCTTCATTAAGAGATTATGATGAGATCAAAGACCACTTTCAGAGTTGGTTGCATTATCGACAACTGCATGAAACATATAAAGAAGACAGTAAGAAAGGATTTAGTTATACTAGATCTAGGTTTCAAATGGAAGTGATTGAAGGGAAAGTGAAACTACTATTAGAATGGGAGACGAAAGATGAAGAGGTAAAATCAGTTATGATTAAATGGGCACAAGATGTAGGTCACAACATCATGATGGAGGATTGGGTTAAATTATGGAAAACTGACTTAAAATTTACAGACTGTTCCCTATTGAAGGAGAATTACATGAAGATGATGTATACAGATGGTACACAACACCAGTGCAGTTAGGGAAAATGTACAAAACTAGTTCAAACATATGTTGGAAGCGTAAGGAAAAGGAGGGAACATTTTATCATATGTGGTGGGATTATAAGGTAATTAAAAAAAATTGGGAAATGATATACAATGAACTGAAGAAAATGTCCCATCTAACATTTGTTTAAAAACCCGAGGCATTTTTGTTGGGGATCGTAGGGAAAGACCTGTCCAAAAAGTTGAAAAACATCTTCATGTATGCGACAATGGCCGCCAGAATTCTGATAGCACAAGGATGGAAGACTGAAGAAATCCCAACTAAAGAATTATGGCAAGAAAAATTGATGGATTATGCAGAACTGGCAAAATTGACTCATAAGCCACGGGACAAGGATAACTGTGACTTTAAGGATGAATGGGAACCTTTCACAAAGTATTTGAAGACGCAACAAAGCGAACTGAACTCCTTGGCAGGTTTTGAATAAACATCCACAATTTTTTTTTACTGATAATAATTAGCTAAACAGTTGGAGGATCTATACAACTCTGTAGCATGCAGAAAATAGCATTATTGGAGAAACCAAAGACTGGAACTGAGGGAAGTCGGGGGGTGGGGTGGGGGATGGCTTTTGTGGGGGGAGGGGGGAGGAAAAATGGGGAGGGAATAAGGATATGTTTTTGGAAAATATGTTTTGTTATAACTCTGAATAAAAAAAATTATAAAAAAAAGAATTTGAGCTTCAATTCATAACGCTGTAGAAGAGGCCAAGTGACAGTCAATGCAATAAATCTGACTTGCGGCTGTAAGAACTTTCTTGGGTTGGCCACCAAAGCAGACGTTTATAAAGGCATTGGACAAGGCTCCACATAAAGCTATATTTCATACAAATCAATATTTATTTTTGTTATTCCACACAACTGTGCATTCCATGAGAAGAAATATCCTCGCAACTGAAAAACCCATTTCCAGCATATATAAAAACTGAGGTGCTAGATAGATTAATCATAACTATTACCTTCTTAGATTTTTTTGAAGCCTACTGGTGTCAGAGGGTTTCTTAGAAGTGGATACGTCTTGCTTAGCCACAATTATTTCTTTAGCCTGAAAAGAAAAGTATATTGGTTTCATCATTAGGTTGCATTTTTCTGTAGGATAGAAAATTTTATAAACACAAATACTTCAGGTAAAATGTGTTTATTTAACATTTCAGTCCACCATATCTGAACATCAAGGTTAGGGAGCACAAATTATCTCAGTTCAGCTCCAGGCACTGAAAATAAATAAAATCTTCTGAATAAAGGGTGTGTGTGTACACACACACACACACACACACACACACACAGAGTTATATTTGCTGCCTAAAGCAGACAATGATTCAGAAAGAATGAAGTCCAAACCTTCTGTATTCTTTAAAAATCATGGAGCACAATGCAGCCAAAGTTAAGCACATCTAAAACCCAACGATTTCAATGGCAGAATTATGCCTATGCTTCACCCTCTCTCTTACTTAAATCAGTGAGACCTAGAGGTGCTCCGCTTTAGCTAGATTGTGTGTTTGATAAAGAATATGCTATTTATGTTCTGAGTCTAATGCAAAAACTGTTCTGGACTTCCAAGTTGTGTAACATTTTATGCAAATTCTGAAGATATCTGCACAAAATGTTCCCAGAATTATAGAGCACCAGCATGTCAATGATCATTCAATTTGATGGTGGAAATTGTATATTTTTGTTATAAATTATAGGTTTGGGTTTTCAGAGTTCAACTGCCATTAATTTTTAGATATTTAGTTTATTAATGGCATCTGAAGCCCAATAAATTTGCCTATTAGTTTGCCTAGTACTGCAGAACTGTGAGAAAGCATACTCTGGTACCATCCATCAGAGGTCAAAGATGGGGCCAAAACAAACAAGATGAATTTTAACAGGGAGAAATGTAAAGTATTGCACTTGGGCAAAAAAAATGAGAGCACAAATACAAGATGGGTGACACCTGGCTTGAGAGCAGTACATGTGAAAAGGATCTAGGAGTCTTGGTTGACCACAAACTTGACATGAGCCAACAGAGTGACGCGGCAGCTAAAAAAGCCAATGCAATTCTGGGCTGCATCAATAGGAGTATAGCATCTAGATCAAGGGAAGTAATAGTGCCACTGTATTCTGCTCAGGTCAGACCTCACCTGGAGTACTGTGTCCAGTTCTGGGCACCACAGTTCAAGAAGGACACTGACAAACTGGAACGTGTCCAGAGGAGGGCAACCAAAATGGTCAAAGGCCTGGAAACGATGCCTTATGAGGAACGGCTAAGGGAGCTGGGCATGTTTAGCCTGGAGAAGAGGAGGTTAAGGGGTGATATGATAGCCATGTTCAAATATATAAAAGGATGTCACATAGAGGAGGGAGAAAGGTTGTTTTCTGCTGCTCCAGAGAAGCGGACACGGAGCAATGGATCCAAACTACAAGAAAGAAGATTCCACCTAAACATTAGGAAGAACTTCCTGACAGTAAGAGCTGTTTGACAGTGGAATTTGCTGCCAAGGAGTGTGGTGGAGTCTCCTTCTTTGGAGGTCTTTAAGCAGAGGCTTGACAACCATATGTCAGGAGTGCTCTGATGGTGTTTCCTGCTTGGCAGGGGGTTGGACTCGATGGCCCTTGTGGTCTCTTCCAACTCTACGATTCTATGCTTCTAAGATCTACTGGGAGATCACATCTACCTCCAAGGAAGAACAGCATGGCAAGAGGAAGTCTAGCCCAACCTTCAGCCAGCAGGGAAGCAAACATAGGAAGCTTGCTTCCCCCTCTCTGCTAGAAGGAACACTAAGCTCCAAGTTGTCCCAGGGCTGCTAAGCAAAACAAATCTACATTCTGGCCAGCCACTCCCATCAGCCAGAGGACCACAAACCACTGGGAAGTCAAAACCCATGCCTCTCAGGAAGAATATCATGGCAAGATCAAGACCAATCTAGTCCTTTTCATCAGACAAAGAAGGAGAAGCTGCTGAGAGCTGATTCCCCCCATCCCAGCCAGGAATAACTCTGCACTGCAACTGGTTTCCCAGTGGGAACTGTACAGTCTGGCCCCATCCATCAGCCAGAAAACTAAGGGCTGCTGGGTTATCTGTGTATGTGCTGGTTCTTGTTTTATTTAAATCACTGCAATCTGTTGCAAGCCTCCTTAAGAATTTGATCAAAAGATGGGTACAGCAACATTCCTTACAAATGCATCTGCTGAACTTTACTTTTTCGGATGATAAACCTGGACAGCTGTGAAAGCTGATGTTGCTAGGAGACATTTATCTTCATTTTTAATGTTTTCCTTTGTCATCAACTGGGCATCTGGTGTCAGAAACAAAGAAGGCTGCAACTCTGCAATGCATTTCCCTCATAGTGATTCTGTACAGATTCACTACAGATTCATCAGCTCCTTTGTTTGGGGTAATTCTTACAAATCACTCGTCGCTGAGTAAGAATGTCTTCCATCAACACAGTCTTGATAGTGAGTCTGTAACTGTGGAGGCCAATTCTGGATCCACATGTCCTTCCACAGTGGGGACATAGGTTTCCAGGTGAGAGTTGATCATGATGAGGATTTGCCAAATGTGTCTTCCTCTTAGAACGTTTCTCCCTTTCATCCTTAGCTTGAGCATCTTCATAGCCCATGACTCCTTTGGTAAAGGCTGTTCTCCAATTGGAGCACTCGCAGGCCAGCGTTTTCCAATTGTTGGTGTTTATACTACATTTTTTAAGATTTGCCTTGAGAGAGTCTTTAAACCTCTTTTGTTGACCACCAGCATTACACTTTCCATTTTTAAGTTCAGAATAGAGTAGTTGCTTTGGAAGACGATCATCAGGCATCCACACAACATGACTAGTCCAGTGAAGTTGATGTTGAAGAATCATTGCTTCGACACTGTTGATCTTTGCTTCTTCCAGCACACTGGCACTAGGTCACCTGTCTTTCCAACAATTTTTTTCAGAGACACCACTGATGGAATCTTTTGAGAAGCTGGAGATGGCGTTTTTAAGTGGTCCATGTTTCACAAGCATACAGTAAGGTTGGTAATACAACAGCTTTGTAAATAAGCATTTTGGCTTCCCTGTGAGTGTCCCGGTCCTCAAACACTTTGCACTTCAATAGGGAGAAAGCTGCACTCACCGATTTCAGGCGATGCTGGATTTTGGTATCAATGTCAGCCCTTGTGGAAAGACAGCTGCCCAGGTAGAAGATGTGGTGATCAACATTTTCCAATGTTACACCATTAAGTTGGATTTGTGGCGCTGCAGGGGGGGTTATTTTGTGCTTCTGGATGCAGTACTTTGGTTTGTTGGATGTTGAGCAATAGGCCAATAGGCCAAGCTTTTCGTAAGCTTCTGCAAAGCTATTTAGAATGGTTTGGAGCTCATCCTCTGAGTGTGAACACACTATGTTGTCATCAGCATACTGAAGCTCTATGACGGAAGTTATGGTAACCTCAGTCTTTGCTTTCAGCCTACTCAACTTAAAAGAGCTTTCCATCTGTTCAATATATGATTTCTACTCTGGTGGGGAGTTTCTCTTTGACAATGTGTAGGATCATGGCAATTAAAATAATAAATAGAGTTGGGGCGATAACACAACCCTGTTTAACACCTGATTCAACTGTGAATGGTTCATTTTAAGAGCCACTGTAATCTGCGACTGTTGCTATCATATTATCATGGAGGAGCTGAAGGATGGTCACAAATTTATCTGGGCAGCCGATTAGAGATGAGATTAGAAACAAGAATGCAGTATCTCCATGATGTGTTGTGTACAGCTATTAACCAAATGAAAAACAACAAAGCTAGCAAACCTGATGCTGCTGAAATCTTGATTTCTTATTCATCCGGTAAGTATTGCCATTTCTGCACAATCCATAAGTTTTTGTATCCATTCATCTCTTGTCAGGACTTCTTCTTTCCATTTTTGGGCAAGTAACATTCTTGCAGCTGTAGTTGCATACATAAATCAATTTCTACACTGTTTGGGTAGTTCTACATCTATAATTCCCAAGAGAAAAGCTTCTGTGTTTTTTTTTTTAACAAATGTTATCTTAAACATCTTTTTCAATTCATTAGACATCATTTTCCAGGAAGCTTTAACCTTACTACAAGACTACCACATATGATAAAAGTATCTTCTTTTTCTTTGCATTTCCAACACTTACTCGATTTTGATTCATAAATTTTTGCCAATCTACTAGTTGTTAGATACCATCTATATAACATTTTCAGGATTTTCTCTTAAATTTTATATCCGTAAAAGGCGAAAGATTTATACGATCTGAAGAGAAATCGTGGTTAAGAATGTAAAATATTTGGGGATCAATATGACAGCTAAAAATATGAATTTATTTAAAGACAATTATGAGAAATGTTGGAAACAAGTGAAAAAAGACTTAGAAATTTGGTCAAATTTGAAGCTTTCCTTGTCTGGTCGAATAGCAGTTATAAAGATGAATGTATTGCCTAGAATGTTGTTTTTGTTTCAAACTTTGCAGATTGTGGACAAGATGGAATGTTTCAAGGGTTAGCAGCAAGACATTTCTAAATTTATCTGGCAGGGCAAAAAGCCCAGGATAAAATTTAAGATTTTAACTGATGCAAAGGAAAGAAGGGGATTTGCCCTGCCAGATTTGAAACTTTATTATGAATCAGCAGCTTTCTGCTGGTTAAAGGACTGGCTGCTTCTCGAGAACACAGACATTTTAGATTTGGAAGGTTTTAACAATTTCTTTGGATGGCATGCATATTTGTGGTACGACAAGGTTAAGGCTCATAAAGGCTTTAAAAACCATATTGTCAGGAAAGCATTGTATAATGTCTGGATTAAATATAAAGATCTGCTGGAGAACAAAACTCCAAGGTGGCTGTCACCAATGGAGGCAAAAGCTTTGAAAAAACTTAATATGGAGGCTAAATGGCCAAAATATTGTGAAATTTTAGAACAGGAAGGCAATAAGTGGAAATTGCAGAGTTTTGAGAATCTAAAAGACAAAGTGTGAGACTGGCTTCACTATTATCAAATACTGGAGGTCTATAAGTTGGATAGGAAAATTGGCTTTCAGGTGGAAAAATCAAAACTGGAAACAGAGTTGTTAGAATCCAAAACTAAGAATTTGTCAAAAATGTATAACTTGCTGTTGAAATGGAATACACAGGATGAAACAGTTAAATCAGCTATGATTAAGTGGGCACAAGATATTGGTCATAACATTATGTTTGCTGACTGGGAAAGGTTGTGGACCACCGGTATGAAATTCACGGCATGTAATGCCTTGAGAGAGAATATTATGAAAATGATCTATAGGTGGTACATGACCCCAGTCAAGCTTGCAAAAATTTACCACTTATCAGATAATAAATGTTGGAAATGTAAAGAAAATGAAGGTACATTCTTTCACCTCTGGTGGACATGCCCAAGGATCAAGGCTTTCTGGGAAATGATATATAATGAAATGAAAAAGGTATTTAAATATACCTTCTTGAAGAAACCAGAGGCCTTTCTCCTGGGTATGGTTAGCCATGTGGTGTTAAAGAAGGACAGAACTTTATTTATGTATGCTACTACAGCAGCAAGGATTCTTATTGCAAAGTATTGGAAGACACCAGATCTACCCACCCTGGAAGAATGGCAGATGAAGATGACAGATTATATGGGACTGGCAGAGATGACTGGCAGAATCCGAGACCAGGACAAAGAGACAGTGGAAGAAGATTGGAAGAAGTTTAAAGACTATCTTAATAAACATTATAAAATTAATGAAGGCTAGAAAGACATGGGTTTAAAAATTAGTGGTTTGCAGGGGCGTTGAAAAAGAACAGAATTATTAAAAACTATGGGAAATATGGGGATGGATTTGCTGACAAGATAAATGAGATTAGAATACAGAAGGGGGAGGTGTGAGGAGGTCGGGGAAATTAGGTTTAGAAAATAAGGTTTGAATTTATACTTGTTTTTGGTTTGTTGGTTTATGTATGTTTTTATTGTTGTCTGTGTTTATATGTTTTTATTCGAAACTTTAATAAATATCATTTTAAAAAAAATTAAATTTTATATCCGTATTCCACAATCGTTCCCATGCTTCCATGTCTATATTATAACAAGTATCTATGGCCCAATGTATTATTGAAGATTTTACTTGCTCATCCTTTGTCTCCCATTGCAATAATATCTTATACATTTTAGACAGCACTTTAACATTACATTCCAACAGGTCTCTCTCGAACTGTGATATTTGTTCACCAAACCCTTGTTTCCTATCCTCCTTAAATATTTTGTTCAAGTGATGATATTGCATCCACGTTGTTAACATTTCTGATAATTCCTTAAATTCTTTTAATTTAAACTCTCCTCCTTCCTCTCTTAATAAATTTCTATAAGTTGCCTAACCTTCCATCATATTCTTTTTCTTTACCACTATGTCTTCCAATGGTGAAAGCCAAAGTGGTGTTTCTGTCTCCAATAAATTTTTATATTGATCCCATACTCTATACATTTTTTCTTAATTATATGGTTTGTGAATCCTTTATGTACTATCACCTTTCCATACCTCAAATAAGTGTGCCAACGGACCATTGCATTTTTCAGTCTCAACCCAGCACACTTATAAAATGCTTTGAAAAGTGGGTTGAAGTAGACCAGCAGAGTACATACATAACTCAAGAAGCCAACTTGCACTGACTTTGTGAAACATAAAATGTCTATGGAAACCCACCCTATGCAAAAACTTGAAAGTCTCCCTTTTGGTTAGCTTTGTGATGAAAAATGTCCTGTTCTATTTGTCTAAAACCTTTTGCTGCCCTTATTACTTGCTTTGGAAGAAGGAAGGACATTAATTTTCAGACTTAATAAAAGTGTGTCCGGGAACATGAAATGCTTTCATTTACTTGACGCAGAAATTTATTCTCTTCAGGATCTTTGCTACCACAAGGTCACTAGAAAGGCAGTATTTTATTTTTTATTTTTTTTAAGGACTGCAAGTTCTGAAAAGCTGGAGGAGTTTTGCAAAATTAACAAGCTATCCAATGTAGGCTTTGCACTGAGATGTAAGAATTTCAAACAGGATGCTTATGAATCAATACAATTGAGGAATTACTATTCTTGTGCTGCATGTGCACTTTGGATGACCATAGATCCAGAGTCCTCAGATCTGCGTAGTGAATACATATGAGACCCTACACTTTTGCAAAGGCTTGCCAAGAAGACCAGCTCTGAACGTAGCGAAGGTTCCTTTCCAGACACTGGGTTTATTTGACAAATATTTGTATGGCGCAATTGAGTCACATACTTGTAAGACACGCATCAACTCTGTAAGGCGGACTGGTGTTACTCTTTGCAAATGACACAAGCAACAAAATGTTGCAGTGCATCATTCCTTCTAAAAGGAGTGTTCCAGTTCACTGTTCTAGCCGGCCGTTCCCTCCGGATAAATTATTCCATAGTCTCTCCTCCTCTCCACCCATTCTAACGTTTTCCAACTGTCAATCTACATTCCTGGCTATTTAGCATACTCAGTCCTCTTTTGGCTGTATTTTGGGACTTTTAGGCTTGTTTTTTTTGTGAGGGGTTGGTTGGAATTTGTTTGTACTTCTACAAACCTTGAAAGGATGCTGATACTTCACTCCTGCTTCTTAATGGCCCTGTTCTGGTAACAATCCTGGCAACATTCACTGACTGAGTTCCATATTGGAAAAAAGTGGTATTTTACTGGGGGGGGGGTATCTAAGACCCTAGGAGAACTTGTTAAGTTTGCAGCAGTTGACATTTGGACCAAGGGTGTCTTGATTTACAGTTCAGACTTTCAGCCCTATGCCACACCAGCTCTCTGTATTGCATGGCAAGGCAGTGGTATATCACTGCACTGCAAATGTCGAGATTCACCTGTCATTCCTCAGGCCTCCAAGTTATCAAGGTATTCTTCTGGATGAGCCTGTTCATTTGCAGAGATCAATCTCTGCTGTGGATGCCCTTCTTGGGCAGTGAAGTCAGCGGCAGTTGCAGACAAGGCCTTTTCCGTGAAGGCTCCCTCATTGTAGACTTTTCTTCCCAGACACCTTTGCCAATTGTCCTGTCCTGTGGGCTGCAGTCCTATGCATGGTTAAAAGGTAAAGGTAAAAGGACCCCTGACCATTAGGTCCAGTCGTGACAAACTCTGGGGTTGCGGCGCTCATCTTGCTTTATTGGCCGAGGGAGCCGGTGTACAGCTTCTGGGTCATGTGGCCAGCATGACTAACCCGCTTCTGGCAAACCATAGCAGCGCACGGAAACGCTATTTACCTTGCCGCCGGAGCGGTGCCTATTTATCTACTTGCACTTTGGCGTGCTTTTGAACTGCTAGGTTGGCAGGAGCAGGGACCGAGCAACGGGAGCTCACCCCGTCGCGGCAATTTGAACCGCCAACCTTCTGATCGGCAAGTCCTAGGCTCTGTGCTTTAACCCACTTAGGCAAGAAGAACCAGCTGCACAAATATAAGATGGAGGACACCTGGATTGCCACTAGCACATGTGAAAAGGATCTAGGGGACTTAGCAGACCACAAGCTGAACATGAGGCAACAGTGTGATGCAGCAGCAAGAAAAGCTAATGCTATTCTAGACTGCATCAACAGTAATAGTCTCGCTCTGTTCAGCCTTGGTCAGACTGCACCTGGAGTACTGTGTCTAGTTCTGGGTGCCACAATTTAAGAAGGATATTGAGAAGCTGGAACATGTGCAGAGAGGACAACCAAGATGATCAAGGGTCTGGTAACCAAGCCTTATGAAGAACACTTGAAGGAGCTGGATATGTTTAGCCCGGAAAAGAGGAGACTGAGAGGAGACATGATAGGCATCTTCAAATATCTGAAGACCTGCCACATGGAAAAAGCAATAAACTTGCTTTCTCCTGCTCCAGAGGACAGGATCCGAACCAGTGGCTTCAAGTTACAAGAAAGTAGATTCTGACTAAACATCAGGAAGATCTGTCCAATAGTAAGAGTTGTTCAACAGTGGAACAGACTCCCACAAGAGGTTTTTAAGCAGAGGTTGGATGGTTATCTGCTATGTATGATCTAGTTGAGATTATTGCATTCCAGGGGGTTGGACTAGATGAACCTTGAGATCCCTTCCAACTCTACAACTCTATGATTCTATTATTTAGAAGTGTGATAAATATGCATTTTAAGTGTATTCTGAATGTTTTGGAGAAGTGGATTTTGGTCAAATGAATAACATTTCAGGCACAATTCCAGCTACTGATGAGGCTGCAAACCTGTCATTACAAATGCACCATTGGAATTAATGAGAGGCCTAGCAAGACAAGACAGATGGTATGAACTTGAAGGAGACTGGCTACATACATCTCAGCAGAGGAGTCATATTTTAAAAAAAGATTTAAGAACAAACGTAAAAAAAAAAAAGTAAAGAAGGAACACACTATCTTGCTAATGCCTTCCGTTAATAACTTAGGGGTGTGGGAGAAAAGGCCAGCATCTTGATGCATTAGCTTTGAGCATTCATGGCTCAAGGGGAAGAAAACATGTCCTGAAAGCAGCTCAGGAGCAGTTTTCAACATCAGAACAGTTAAAACGCTACACAGCCATCTCTGTTTTTGCCTCTGTGTGTATTCCAGACCAGGAATACAAACTAAAGCTGTGCAACCTGCTACTGGAGTAAAATTTTGCTTTCCATAACTTTAGCTTTTATTTAATTTTCATTACAGTAAGTTCAAACATACCCACAAGAGAAAATAAAATAAGAAATCATTTGTTGTTGAAGCAGGGGTGGCCAACGTGGTACCCTCCAAATGAGATTGGACTCAAACTCCCATCAGTCCCAGCTGTTATAGCCAATGTCCAGAGGGGATGGGAGTTGTAGTCCAACACTACCAGTAGGACAGCCACATTGGTGACCACTGATTTCAGGCGTCTGTTGAACACTTTGCATGTCTGAACTCATGTATAGAAAAGCTGCAAAAAATAAAGTAAAATTGGCAATGAAGATACTGGAGAACTGAGGCAATAAAAACAAGAGCAAGCAGCAGAACAAGCATTAAGCAGCCATTAAAACCCACAAACCAGAAAAACTGTAAAAGAGTAACACAATTAAAAGACTTATTAAATAAAAAGCTTTTAACCCGACACCTAAATGTCACCAACGAAGGTGCCTCCTGTTTTCTGCTGTGGGGAGGGCATCCCAAAGATGAGGCACAACCACTTGATTGCATGTTACAAGTATGATACGCAATAAAATAATTAAATAAAACGCCAGACCAAAGTTCCACTCTGCGGTCCGCATCCATCTGGAAAATGACGCTCCTGATGAGCTCTCTGCTCAGCGGCTGAGAACATGCTTTGTTTGGATGCAGAACATCCCATGTTCAATCCCTGTCATTTCCAGGAAAAAGGATGCTGGGCAGTAGACAAAACTAGGCCAGTACAAATAGTCTGAACTTGCTATAAGGCAGCGTCCTACATCCTTAGTCTACTAAAAGGTATCACTGCTTCTGCCAAAGCTTCTTTCAGAGAGCAAGATCTCAAGTCCCTAAAGCAGAGCACTCCAAACTTTTCATGTTGGTGACACAATTTTTAGACATGCACCGTTTCACGACACAGTAATAGAGTTTCACTAGCAAACCGGAGGTTAAACTAACCCCTTTCCAGCCCCAGGAGAAGCACAGTTCGCGTGACACACCTATACACTGCAGCCGACACGCTAATGTGTCACAACGCACAGTTTGGGAAGCTCTGCCCTAAAGACTATGTTGTGAAAAAACCTTGAAATGCTTGCAGAAACAGGCAAGGCATCAAATCAGCATCATGACAACATGGGCTTAGCTCTGAAGGTGCTACTGAAGAGGCAGTCCACTCAGAACTGAGGCTCAAGTTTGCCATGTTTCTTCTTTTCGGAGGCTATGTTGTTTATCCAGTCTTTCGCATTTGATGTTGTTCCACTTTGGTGGTAACACTGTGCTCTGGGGGGCATTTTGCTCTGAGTTTTGCAATGCCTCAAGGGCAGAACATACGGGGAGAGGAAGAAGAAAGTGCAGACAAGCAGATCCAAGGCAAAACTGAATTCTGAGCATCGTAGGAACATCTTGCCCTACCTTTGGTAGGCTGATAACCAAATGTCCAGTTGTTTGAGATCTTTTAGCAGCGCTGTTATCTGGCTTCACTTCTGCAGGAAGCACAAGTTGAAACGCCTGAAAAAACCCAAAACACAAAGACAAGGAACTACACCATTTGTGATATAGATACTACAAAAATCATAAGTTTACCAGACTTAGTTTTGTGGGTTTACAGGGATGTGAAGTATGAATCAGAAAGAATAAAGCATTTGTGGCCCAGATAGAAAAACGTGCAGTTATATGAATAACATGTCTTTGATCCGAGAGGATTTTTTTTGACTTAAATCTCTCTTGTGGTATATATTAATACCAATCCTAACGGGTGATTTGCATCTTAAACAGTCCTCATTTACGTTGTAAGTATGATGAGTGTGTGTGTGTGTGTGCGCCTTCAAACATACACGTATGCCTTGTGTTGTCAGTGAAATGTATGACATTTTAAAGAAGGTTATAGCATGGTACTTAGGTTATATTGGCAACTAAATGAGAATAATTATGCTAGTCTATTTTAGACTGAAAGTAATTTTTAATCTGCATTTAGTAGTATGATTACGAATAGAGCTTCTAATGTTTAGCTTAGCAGCACTGGCATTTTTAAAATAAAAAAAATGAAGAAAATGCAAGATCTACAGGGATTTAAAAAAATGCTCCATCTCTCTATTCATGATATATTACAGCTCTTAGGATGATAACTCAACTTCAAGTTATCCTAAATAAAAGTTTTAGCAAGATCAAAAATGGCATGGAAGGGGAACTTGACTCCCCATCTTAGGGCCTTTCTACATCATCAGTTAAATATATCTTCCAATTTTGCTTTTGCATAATACTCCCGAAATGGCTAATTTCAAAAGTTAAGATAGCCCACCTGAATGTAACTGATGCAGTGTGGTGAAGCTGCATTCCAAAAGTTAGCTAAGAAGTATTCTCCAGCCAAGAAAGTGAGTGCAAAAGCAACTTTGCATGGACTAAGCCTTTTCTTGCCACAATATCTTGGTGCCTGTCACCTTATTTCATTTTCACTGACATCATGAGATGCAAAAACTATCAGGGTTCATTAGACTTGGGTCTCAGAGTGAAAACCCACAAGGAACTGAAGGGAGAAGAAAGAGGGCAGGCTTTCTTTGCCTTCTTTGAGTCCCCCAGATTGAAGTGATAAGACTGGAAGGGTGAGGTAACAGTAGGTTTCCTCCTTCACTCCTAGAACTCTTCCCACCAGGCCAATAACATCCATTGAACAAGTACAGGATTGACACGTTGAAGGAGCCAATATTAGGAAGTGGAAAGGAGTCCAAATTAAACTTCTGAAAAACATAAAATAAAAGCAATAACAACAAAGCGTACTAACCTTTCCCTTGATCATTACTCGGACGTAAGTAGGCTGTACATCAATATCAAGCAGGGAGGTGTCTAGATGTCTTTGAAATGGGGAGGGAAGGGAGTCCATTTAGTTTAGTAGTTCCTTAATTTATGAGCCTTCCTTAGGAGGATTAAACTCCTCTCTGTTCCCTCCTACTGTGGCTCATGTTACACCAAGAGTCACATGGTTGCATTCAACACTTTTACTCAGACCAGACCCAAAGGAGAAGGGGAGAGAAAGAACAGTGATATCACTCGAGGGACTGAAACAAGATTCAAACCCAAGAAGCAAATCACCCATAGAAGAATACAGGCACACCCAACAGTCAACACAGACTGGGTCTCAATTTGCATGAAACCACAGGTGAGAAATGTTTACTGCTGTAGTGAGATAACAAACCTGTCTGGATTAAGGGTTGATGAAATTGCATCAAACCTGCAAATGAAATCCAGTTCAGTACCTCTGCACTAAGGGCCAAAGTAGATGAGATGCCTTCAGATCGCCCATCTCTTTATTTCATTTTTTTAAAGCAGCCTTGGGGGAGCATGACTCGGGTTGAGGATTGTGTGAGTGTGCTAATGCTCTGCCCTGAAGCATTTTCCTTGATGTCAAAACTCTCCCTTCTCCCACAACACTGGTATTTGGCCCAGTTATGGAAAACAAACAGGCAAACATGTGCAATATAATATTTGCTGCTTCACAGAGCCAATCTAATACTATCCACTGTGCATATGAAAGTATGAATGGAAAGCCAACAGTAGTTGAGTAACTAATAACATTCAGCAGTGTCCAAAAGCAGGCACAGCGGCGGTGCAAATATAGTGATTTTTTTCCTGACCTGTAAACAGCAAGATCCAGGATGAATTGGTTGTTTGCTTCATCATCTTTTAAAGAGAAAGGAAGCCTAGCAATAATAGCAAAAAGATTTACACATTACTAGAATTGAAAGAAACAATGTGCAGACTTCAACTGCCAGTTGCTTTAGATTTAGCATTAACAAAGACATACATCCTTCTTTTAACATATCTGCAGAATCCTACAGAACATCACACAAACTGTGCTCTGGTTTATTGCTTGTGAGTGACACGAGGTCAGTTTAATTCAAAGCTATATATCAGTGCTGGAAGAGAGACACCTGCTGGCCAAAAACTAACAAGAAGGGGTGATGGTCGAACATTATTCTTCTATCAGGAACAGAATTTGTTTTGCAAAGTGCTTTCCAGGTCCCATTATTTCAACAAGCTTTACTGAGCTATGCATTATTCTGCAAACTGAAATCCTTGAGCAAACAATTGAGAAAATAAGTATATAAGATGATACAAGAATTTGGGATAGGAACATACGAATCTGCCATCGGGCCCATTTTGGTCTACTCTGACCAGTGCAGCGCTCCAGTCTCTCACACAGAAACTACTGGATACCTAGGGACTGAACCTGGGGCTTCCTCCATGCAAAACATGGTCCTTCTCTATAGCTCTGATAGATCTGTTTTAAACTCATTTTGATTTCAGTGTTCTCCATGCAGTACAGGTCAGGTTATCACACAGGTTAACACCAGAGTGAGAAGGGCGAGAGTTTAGTATAGTAGCTAAGAGACTGATCATTTTTTTAAAAAAACTGTTTCGTATCTTGCCTCTTGATAGCCTTAGGGAAGCCATTGTTTTCTTAGTCTCAACCCCTGCTCTGCAATGTAAGCTAATATAATGGGCAGTATCTGACAAAAGTCAAGGACTTTGGGCTGTGCAATGGAACTTCCCCTTCTTCTCCTCAAGAAATCCACACATGCCCCCTAAATCTGTTCTGGAAAGGTTCCCCTAATGCTCCAGAGCACATTTGGGAAGGGCACACAGGGAGAAAAGAGGGAGGGGAAGTTTCATGGCTCAAAGAGAAATCTCTGCACAAATGGAGCTACACTGTCGGATGTTGCCCACCATTTGTAAAACCTTTGGAATGCTCCAAAGTGCTATTTAAAGGCTAAGAATTATAATAACCTTGGTATAGTTCGATCTCAGCAATCCAAAATTTTTCATATGCATTCAAACAGGGATGGGGAACCATCTTATCGGACTCTAACTCAAATCAGCCTCAGCCCCCATGTCCACTGGCCAGGAACAATTGTAGGCCAGCAAATAGAAGGGTCAAAGATTCCCCATCTCTGCATTAAAATGATGTTGTGAAACTGAGTTGCACC
The DNA here is from genome assembly GCF_951804945.1 of Podarcis cretensis. Lineage (NCBI taxonomy): Eukaryota > Metazoa > Chordata > Lepidosauria > Squamata > Lacertidae > Podarcis > Podarcis cretensis. The sequence continues at coordinate 83,216,820 of NC_137176.1, forward strand.
GGGTGTGGGGGGTATTACTGCTTCTCACAAACCTGCTTAACAGTTTATAAAAATCTGGCCCTCAATATGAATCCATTGAAAGAAGGCAATAGTACATATCATTCAGTAACTATTGACAACACGAGTCTCTGGGGCTCTAGAGCTTTCTTCAATATGTCTGTAGCTCCCAGAACCATAATTCCGATCTGTCAACACAACATTTTAAGATATTACACACTTGACATCTTCACACAAGCAAGCTACTCCTATTTTTGTACAGCTGTCAACACATTTTTACAGCAAAGCAGAGACATCGATAAAACGGTGCACTTCTTGTGAGACACTGTAGGTAAACATCAATATTTCCTTCCTGCCACTATTCTTCTTTCTTCTCATGGCACTCAGGTACGCAGCAGAGATTTATTCATTCTCTTTGTGACTTGATCTGAATAAAGAAAAGCAGCAAAGGCCAGATGGTCTTTAATGTCGAAATCCTACCTAAGGCGTTGGAGGAACCTAAGTGTGGGGTCTTGATGTCTATTCAAAAATTATCCATACCTTGAAGCAAGTGTATGCAGCATATGGATTTGGGGAAATATGGAAAATTCATATGTGCATATACATTTATATCATGAGACTTTAGATTCTGACACAACAATTTCTGGTAAATTCTCAAAACTGTGTATAACTTAACCAATTCCATCACTAAAAGGCCACACAACCCAAGTGATCATTCCTCCTTACATACTTAGGTTCATTTATATTCAGAACTCTTCCTTCTGGAGTGATTAAAGTCCTCGGTGGTTTCTCTTTCTTGGTTTGTTCTCTAACAAAGAAAAGTGAGGAAAGGATTTTCAGTATTTTATTGTTTTTTCTCTCTTTCTCATCCCTTCTGTGAGGTAACCAAGACAGAAATGGGAAGACAAGAGAAAGATTTTTGGGCTTTTAAATAAAACACAAAAACATTTGCTTAATGCAAGGGAAACACCTGGCATGTTGCTCTACTTTAGAAATGCAAATAAAGTTAAAACTGCAGTCAGTTATGTTCTCATCCCCCAATTGGCTCAGTCCTTGGATAATAAATGCCAGTCCAAACAGAAGGATCTTATGCTGTTTCCAAATAACTGCTCTGTCAATGCTAGTCTTAAGAACCTAATTTTAATGAAACTTACTCCCAAAGGAGTATACTTATAACCAAGGTGCCTGTGCCCCTGCTGTTTGAACATGGTGCATGGATAACATTGTAAAGAAGGAGTGCTTGGCTGATTTCAATGCATGCAATGGAACCTTAAAAAGAGGAGCTCTCCATGGTACTTTGAAAGCAAGTCATGTATGGTTATCGCAACGAGTTCTAATGTAGAGATGGTGGCTGCTTCTTCGTGAGCACTGGAGCCAGCAAATATTCCACAAACAGAACTGCAAGAATCTAATCCCCAATCTCTCTACAAAATCTTCCCCTCCTGGCCTTAGCAAAATATAAGCATGTTGGAATATACAGTGGTACCTCTAGTTGCGTTCTGCTCGTTACGGACTTTCAACTTACAAACACAGCAAACCCAGAAGTGTTTACTTCCGGGTTTGGCACACGCGCATGTGCAGAAGCGATCTGTGCACTTTGCGCATGCGCAGAAGCGATCTGCGCACTTCGTGCATGCACAGAAGCGCTCAATCACGCTGCACACATGCGTGGAAGAGGTGCTCTAGTTGGGGACTTTTCAGGGTGCGAACGGCACCCCGAAACGGATTAAGTCCGCAACTAGAGGTACCACTGTACTCCATATGCTTAAGTCAGTGTTTTTTTTTAAACTGAAAGGCTTATGCCCTCCCATGGGGAGAGTGTGTCACAAGCATGTATTTTGTGCAATGGGTCTGCAAAAGTACAGTGAAAATGCCTGCCTGATTTGAAGAGGAAAGGATAGGTTCCAAAGCATAGGTTTTGCCACACTTAAAGACTGATTTCTTACAGGTGCTGAATGAGAAGTATGTGGCACTTATAACAGTGCCAGTTCTGCAGATCAAAGTGATCAAGTGGTCATATATGGGGTGAAGCAATCCCGCAAGTAAACTGGTCCCAATCTATTAAGGCAGTGGTTTTCAACCTGTGTGCCAGCCATGACACCCTGGGGTGAGTTGAATGATGGTCAGGGGTGCCACGGACAACACTGGCCTCTGTCCCTCTTTCCTTCCCTCCCTCCTCTGATGCCCTCTCACGTCCCTGCCTCTCAAAGGCTTGCACAGCTGTTTATTGCAGCAGCCCTGGCTATAAGCTCTGCAGGCGAATGGTGCCTCTGGGAAGCACCTCTCTTTGGGGCAGGGGGGGCAGCTCAGAGACCAGGGACAACAGCAGCATCTGCCCGAAGGACTCCCAAGGAGAGGGGAGAGGAGAAGTGGCTGAAGGAACACTCCACAAGGGAGTGTATTTGAAAAAGGGTGAGAGGCTGTCATTTCTACAGGCAACGGGTGACATAACTGGGCTCCTGAGCCCTACAGAAGTGCTGCAGAAAGAATGTAGTTGGTTAAGGGAGCCATGGACTCAAAAAGGTTAAAAACCTCTGTATTAAGGGCTTAATATACTGATAGTAAGACCTTGAACTTGGTCCAGTAGGAAATAGGCAACCAGTGCAGATCTAGAGCATAGAGTATATGAAGTGCTTCATATTCATTATCTCAGGAACCTCCACAAAGACACTGCAAAGTAGGCCAGTATTATTTCCCACCCACCAAACACACTGGTGCTGAAGGAGAACATCTTGCCTATTCTCCCAGCTACATGGGAGTATCTTATCTAAGAGTAGCTCCTGCAACACTGGGATAAATTTTAAACTACTCAACCACCTGGGCAGAACCAGAGTGCAATTCTGGCACAGATACAAGATTTGAACCTGAGATTTCATGGCTCAGTCACCATTCAGCCAGTCTCATGAGAGAATTGGATTAGTCCCGTCTAGTGGAGCAAATGGAAGCAATCCACCCACAGATCCCCTTCTCTACTGGAGGGAGATCACTGCCAAGCTTTTACCATTTCCTGTACTCAAGCATCACCTCACTTACCTTAACTTTTACTTGTAACCATGCACCTTGCTTTAACCACTGCTTTAAACTACTGCAGGGTACCACAGGGCATTTATATGGGTACAATCTACAGCAGACACTCATAGGCAACAACTGCAATATTTTTGTGGCCTAATAGTTATTGCCCTAATAAGGATTCTAGATCTTTTCTTACAGTCCCACACAGCTATCTTTACTTTTTTATTTTTGCAATAAAGATGTTGCGCAGATTATAGTCATTAGACCTAAGCGATGCTGAATGCCACTGAGATAGAAGGGGCAAAGATTTGTTATTGTGGATAAGTGAAAATCAGTGCAAACATGGCAAAAGTGCATTAGAATTATACCTGTTTTCTTTTGCTTTATTTTTCTCTTCAATATATCTGTGAGCTTCTAACCTAGCCTCCGGAGTATGAGGCACAGGTTCCTCCCAAAAGGCTCTCTCTTCTTCGTCATCTTCCTTTATCACTAAATAACGGTATTCATTTCCTTCTTCAGCCTTCTGCTGGTTCTCTTTCTCTCTTACAGAATATGGGCTGAAAAAAGCAACACGCACGCAAAGTATCTTTGAAACTTTATTAATTTTAACTCATACCCCGCTTTTCAATAATATTTCTGGCATGCATTACATTGTAATAAAATATGATTGAAAGTGGCAGCTAAAAATGTAAAAATCTGGGAATAAAAATGTTTTCACCAGGCGCTTAAAGTTTAGCAATGTGGGTGCTAGGCAAGTCTCATAGAGGAAGTAATTCCATAATTATGGTGCCACCACAGAGAAGGCCATTTCTCCAGGTTACACCCATTTTGCTTCAGATGGCAGGGCAGATACTGATGGAGATTATCAGCACATGAGAGCCCCGTGTGACCTAAAGAGACATATGATAGCCTACCATTATGCTATACATACGTCTTTCCAGGGCAGAAAAAAAATCTGTATCAAGAGAAAGATATAAAATAGGCTAATAAAAACACATACATGCTGTTATTGATGTCTGTGTACCACCGTCCATCGTATCCTGGATTATATTTCTTTTGATTCTCATTTTTCTTCTTCTTCTCCTGCTTTTCTTGTATCCTTCTCTGTGCCTCTTCTTTTTCTTGTCTTCTTTTAATCAGGTAGGCCTTCTCCTGCTCTTGGATTTGTTTTGCTACCTCAGTGTAGCTCTGTAAAGCCTGAATCCTCTCTGAACGCCCTATCTCTTTAGAATCCAAAAACTTAAAGGGAGGGAACAAAATAAAAGCTCAATACTGTACAAACACCAAAGAAATCCATCCCCCATTCAATCATTTTTATTAAATCCATTTTAGTATACAACAGAAATAAAAACTACCCACTGTTTCTCCATGATGCTTGACCTCAGCAAACTATAGCCCAGGTGACTAACCTTCTTCAGGCCAAGGATCACATCGGCTTATTGCAAACCCTTCCAGAGTTGTACACCCAAAGTGGCTTATTGTGGCTCTTTCACGTCACGGCAAAGTATGATTTCCTGTTATACCTGAACTGGGTCATTGTGGTGGTTACTTGATGCCACACTGTATATGTTTCTTAAAGTTACTTTACGCAAATCATTTTTAACTTCATGAAGGAATTAGAAGTTTTAGAGTCTAAAATGTAATTACATGTGGTTTAGTTTTTACAACCTATTAACAAGACTGGTGTGCATATAGTTATATTTTGCTCCAGGAAAAATCAAAAGCAAGTCAGTCAGTGGTCATAAACTTGACTTTTACCAATTCCTTCTTTTCATCTTGCCTAGTAAATATCAGGTGAAAAGATTAAAATATGCAAAATTTGCCTCTGGTTAAAAACCATAGTTTTTAACATACTTCCTTTATTTTTAGATCATGTATCCATGTGTTGGAAGAAGTATCATCTTAGAGAAGGAAATCCATCCTATGTTCCTCTTTTAGGATGGTACTGGCAATATACATACTTATAAGCACATGTATTAAAAATAATTAAGGAATTATATCCTGCCCAATGAATCAAATGCATGTTTTTAGTTGATTAACAGTTCAGACCTATACTATGCAAACCTATACAACTCTCCACGTTAGCTCTTTTTAGAAAACAGGTCAAAACATAATTATTTGCCCCAGCCTTTGGAACCTGATAGTGATGGATACTGGTTAGAGTGGAGGCTTAGTGCTGCTGTTTTTACAGTAGATATATGGTTTTGCTTTGTTTTATATTACTGTTTATACTGCCTGTTGTATTATCAGCCACACTGTGCTCTAATCTGGAGGAAGGGCAGAGTATAAAGACTTTGAATTAATTAATTCGTGTCTAAGCCCTACTGAGTTCAACTGGTAAAACAAATGAACCAAATTAATGCTACATCTCTAATCTATATTTTGCTTTAGTGTGTTGGATTAACCTGGCCCTTGACACAAAGGTGCTTGCAGTTAATATTTTACATGAGACGTACTTTGAGTTGATGAAGGGTAGCAACGACAAACTGCCTATAACCTTCAAAATCAGTGCAGGGGTTTCCGGTAAGGAAGAGCTCTTTAAGGTGTATGTTGTTTTTCAGGGTCTTAACACTGGACAATTCTCCAACGAAATTAGCTGTCAAATCCAGCTTCTGCAATTCTTCACAGCCTATTTGGCAAATATGAGAGGGTGTTTTTTTTTAAAAAAGAAATCATTATTAACTCTGCATTTAATAAGCACACCCTCTCACCTCCGAGTCATCATGGGACACAGCTCTTGCTTGCCTTTCATTTCACAAACACAAACGTCAGATTCTAAGAAGACAACTGACATCTTAAAAATTAGGAAAGTGTGCTTGTTTTTAACTCAGACTTCTTGTAAAACAGAAGAGTCAATTAAAGATGATGTTCATTTGATATGTGTAAAAATTGAGAACTACGTGCAGAGTTTGCTTCTGACCTATCTAGTCCAGCATCCTGTTCTCACAGTGGCCAACCAAATGCCTGTGGGAAATGAGCAGGATTCGAGCACAACAGCACTCTCTCTTCCTGAGCTTTCCAGCAGCTGGTATTCAGATAGCATTGCTGCCTCCAACTGTGGAGGTGAAGCACAAGCATCATTACTAACAGCCTACATGAATTTGTCTAATCCTCTTTTAAAGCAATCTAAGTTGGTGGCCATCACTGCTTCATGAGGGAGCAAGTTCCACAGTTTAACTAAGTACTGTGTGAAGAAGTACTTTATTTTGTCTTTATTTATTTATCCATCTTAATAGCCTTAACAAGAACACATCTGTAGCCCTAAATAAACAGAACAATTAATGTCTCTCTACTGACTTGCTATTTGGTAATCCCATTTATAGCTGATACCTTTTCAGATCATATACAGCAGAATTATTTAAATTGTTTTAGCAACCTTGCCCTGAAACATTGCCCCTTTGCTGGACTGCTGCTTTGCCCAGCCAGCATACAAGAAATCTTAGCCTTAACACTCCTGTAGCAGAGGGAATAATACAGAACTGTAATTGCTATCATTTCTGTCTTGCACCTGCTTCCTGTATTTAGACCATTTGCTCTACATGTGGTCACTAGGAACTTTTGCTTTCCTTTGATCGTAGGCATGTTCTTATAAGATATAATCTATTAGAGGTGCTTAGCCTGGGGTGGAGACCCCAGTTCAAAAAAGGGAAAAATTCGATCAGATTATATATAACACGTCTAAGATTTATAGTTTTATGTGACCCAGATGATTAGAGGGTTAATTTTGCAACTCTGAGCTTCCAAGGTGGAAATTTTTTCGTCGATACAGTTGTCTCACAGAAAAGCAGGATGAAATCAGAAGGGAGAAACAGTAGTTCTCCAGACTTATATGCAACAATATACCGGGAACTTCATTTATATTCTGATTAATCTTAGCATTCATTTGGGCTGTTATCAGTTTCCATTTTTAAAGAGACTCTAGCTACAGTAATATGTTTCTGCCTTGCACACTGAATGTTTCTCCTGCAATTGGTTGCTAAATTGGTCTGTGATTTTTCCACATTCTTTCATAACTGGCTTGCGCTGTGAAGAATGTAACTAACATTCAGAAGTGATTCCCCCTAAGCTCAGTCAGACTTAATTTTGGGCAAATGGATCTAGAACACAGCCTCGCACTGCAATCTTACACAGGTCTACTGAGAAGTAAACTCCACAGTTTTCAGTGGAACTGATTTACTCTGCTGAAAGATGGGATAACAAGATGAAAAGGTGGACAGGGCTCCTGAACCTTTAAGAGATGTATAGAAAAGTGGATTTCAGCCCTGAAGCACATCATGCAAGCGGCACCTGCTGAAGTCCCCTCTTCTACACGACTACTAAAGGTGCTATAGTTTTCAAATGGCTGCCCTCCTACACAATCAGATTAACATATGAAGCTGATATTGAGCCAGATCATTTTTCATGGCCACAGCCTCCAGCTCAGAGTCAGTCAGAAGAGCTGGCCAAGTCTAGGGCTGCTGCATGGCCAGCTGGGGAATTGGACCTGGTTCTCAAGGCTGATGGTTTGGAGCCCATGGAACCTTACGCTGGTGGTCGAGAACTTGTAGAGCCTGAGTCAGGAAACTCACAGATGCCGTCCTCTGAGCCTGACTCGGTGGAGGAATCTAGTCCCTCCTGCAATGCTGTGTCTGCAAGCCAGGTGGGAGTTCACAGAAAGAATGCGAGGCACTTGTCTTCAAGCCAAGGAGACAACCCTCTAAGATCCATAGTCTTCAGGCCAAAGGAAGACTAGAGCCTGGAAAGGGCAGAGTGGAGGAAAGTACTCATAAAAGCCTGTTTACCTCCAGCCTTTGTTGGAACAAGCTGCTCACTTGGATCTACCCATGGCTGGCTGGCCTTGACTCTATTGCCACCTGGTATAGTCAGGACATCACTGAGCCAGCAGCATCTACTCTAGCTGGCAGTAGCTCTCCGAGATTTCAGACATAAAGCAGAGATTCCAAGGGTGAAACTAAGCTATGTTCCTTTCTGCTTGCGTGCACACCTGCTTTCCATCTGCCCAACCTGCACATTATATAAACAAAAAAACCAGGTCTCCAGCATTTTCTCCTCACAATAAAAGTCTCCCCCTGGAGCTTCCTGTTTTTTGTGGGAAAGAAACAGTGACATGCTTGAAATGTTAGAAGCTCACATTTTGTTCTCAAAATCAAGTCATCCCCCTACCCCTAAGAATTCTAGAAACAGCATAGCCAAGAATCCATTTCTAGAGATGAGGCTGAGGCAGGCATACTAGAATATAATGGCTCTAAATTAATCTTACCACCATTTAAATGCACAGCCTTACAGAATATATTTGATTAACCAGTCCGATTGCACAGCTACCTTTTGGCTAGCTTGCATAGTTCAGCAGTCCAACTGCCGCACTGGAGAACTGGGCAATCACTCAAAATATATTGCCATGACTATTTAAACACAATACAGTCATACCTCATGTTGCGTCCGCTTCAGGTTACATGTTTTCGTGTTGTGTCCCACGACAACCCAGAAGTACCAGAACGGGTTACTTCGGGGTTTTGCGCATGTGCAGACACGGCACTTCAGCTTGCGTCAGTTCCATGTTATGGACAGGCCTCCGGAACGGATCCTGTCCATAACACGAGGTTCCACTGTACTCCAAGCTTCAATCTAGTGTTGTGCCAACTCACTCAAACAACGTTATCAACAAAATTATGTGGGCTGGAGAACCTAATGTGTGAAGATCACATACAATGTTTTGATGTCACAGACTGTTGGGAAAGGATCCCCTGCAGACAAAACTAAAGTGAGAGCAGGTCTCTTTCTCACCCAAAATAATGAATAAGCCTGGAATGGAAGTACTTATATTGAGCATCACCTATCAATTCAAGGAGGTGTCTCAAGCTGGATAAAGTTTGTTCCACTTGCTGAATGCAAACATCTCTGCTTGATATTCCTTCTGTTGACAGGTTCAATAACTTGAACCTAGACAAGTTAATAAATGTCTGCTTATGAGAAACAGAAAATCCATGTGTGCCCAGAATCCAGCAGGGTTTCAGCAGTACCATTCTCTATCATAAAAAGATGAATCCTTTTCCATATTCACAAGCATGACTTACATTTTTTTTTTGTAAGGCAAAGATCTTACCTTCCAAATTCTCAATTTTTTCAATGTTGTTTAAAGCCAAATTTAAATATTCAAGCTTCTTCAGTTTGCTAACGTTTTCTGAAACAGAATTTATTACAAATCACGTCAATCTGCAAGGTTAGGCTTAATGAAGAAGATACAGTAATAGTTTTTAAATTACCAACCGAACAGAAATTAAAACAGACAAAAAAAAAAGTCTTCAAGAAGCCAAAAGACCACCGTGTTATTATTACTATTATTATTCATTTCATTTCTGCACGTCTCTCTATATTTTTAAGGGGATGAATCAAAGCATTACCATTTCATTCAGAAAAATTAGAATACTAGTGAATGAATTCAGTTCAAATGGAAGGGGAATTGAGATGACAGTGGCTCTGCTAAGAATGAGATTGGATTTCTGTCCCCCAATAGCAGCATTCTGGGAGCAGGAACAGGCAGCAGGGATTTAAGCAGGATGCTCATATGACCTGGCAAAAAATGGAAGTGTAAGACAAGCTATTTTAAAGGCTTGTTTTCTTTTTTGATAGGCTTGAACCAGCTCAGCAGACGGCAGAAGGCTTGCTCCTGAAGGAGTTTTGGATCTGGCATCACTCTATGCTGGCTTAAAATGACAGCTTGCTTTACACCAGCTTCTTGAGATTAAGGGAGTGACCCTATACACAATTTACTCACCGCAGTTTCAGAGGAAGCAGAAAGGTAAATTAATGAACAACTTCCTGGTTATAGCCTATGAACTATTTGTATAGGACAAAACAGAAAGGAGTTTTTGAAAGCTGTTTTCTCTTCTTAAAACGTTATGGGCCTTGAACAGCTTATCCCTTTTAAAACTTTCCCCCTCCCAATATCATCTTAGACCATTTTCAGCTGTCAGACAGATTAACATATCACTGAGTTTACTCACCAATTCTGGGGATCAGATTATTTTGAAGATACAGAATTTTCAAATCCCGGCACCATTTGTCAAGATGCTCTATTTTCTCTATATTCTGCTGGTGTAAGGAAATTTCTTCCAAGGAAAAGATTTCACAGTTGTTATGTTCTGCCCTTTGTCTAACTAGCTCTTCTGTGACTGAAAGAAATATCATAGTAAATATAGAAGCAATTCCTTCCATAAAGTAAGGCCACATTCATTGCTTTAGAAAGATATCAAAACCAGAAGTGGGTTTTATATTCTCACTTCTGTATTTGATACTTTCTAAGGCAATACTTCTTGCAATAGCATAGAAAAATAGAAGCTGCCCATTGGTCCATCCAGCTCATTAATGTTGACACTGACTGGCAGCAGTTCTCCAGAGTCTCAGACAGGACTCTTTCCTAGTCTTACCTGAAGATGCTGGGGAGTGAACCTGAGAACTTCTGTGGTGTATAAAATATGTGTTTTGTGGGGAAATTAATCTCATCACAGGAAAAAACAACAACATCAGCTTGGTTAAATGATGTGCAGAACTGATCTCATAAAGAATGCACTCCAATGCTGTTTTTGTGGGAGATTTTGCAATTAAACCTAACAATGCATGTCTATGCTAGTTAGTAAATAAAGACCATAGAGCTGTAAATTTCTAGAGAAGGCTCAGCTAGGTCATGCTCCCGCATTTTGGGGGAGGGAGGAAGTACGGCTTGTTTCCTATTCCTTTTGCTCTCTTTTCTCTTCTTTTTGAACCACATAAGTGACCAGGCGCATGAGACTGGGGCTCCTGAGTGCCAGACTCCATGTTTGAAACTAACTGTTGCAATTTGTACTGCAGAAGTCTTTACCTGTGTTGTTTTTGCTGTAGCGCTGAACAATGCATGAATGAGACCTCTGGTTACCGTAAGTAAAGCGTTTAAACTTACTTAAGTTTGTAGTCTATTCACTATGAAAGAGGGATAGAGGAGGGGAGCACATTGTGAGCGCTCAGTAGTTTTAAATTACTTTCTATTGATCCGAAGTGCTCAGAAAAAATATGTCTAAACCTTTCTACAATTTCTACTTTTAGTTAAGTATTTTTATTTATTTACTTGATGGGGGCCAGCTAGCCCCACCACCACTACTGCTGCCCCCTTGCCTCTGCACATGCTCTTGACTTGGAAATCCCTTCTGCACATGTTTTTGGGCCGTCAGAACCAGGAACGCCCTTTGCATATGCACAGAGATGAGCTCCCCTTCCGCAGGCTGGAAAACGCTTCCTGTAGGTGCCCTTGCCTCTTAGCTTATTCAGCATCCCCTTTCCACGTGCTCCCTGTACAGGAAGATGTCCTCTGCACGTGCTCAAGCCCACCGGCTTCAAAGTCATTCCCCCTTGGCTTGAGAAGCACTCTCTGCACATGCACTTGGCTTGGGAGGAAATGCCTCCTCAATAATATTGTTCCAGATTTACGTACAAGCTAAACAAGCTATAGCTTAGGGCTCCACTCTCTTGGGGACCCCCCAAAAATTAAAGGAAATACAACAACTGGGTGTACATTTCCAAAATATAAGATAAAATACAAATAAAATAAAATTATTTTAATAATTATTTCACTATTAATATACTTCTTCCTAATTCTATTTCAGTTCAACAATAACGTTGATAAAATTCATATTTTGTTATGAGCAAATGACTTTATATATACCTATTAGGTTCATAAATTACCATATAGCATATATTCAACACAAAAAACAGTGACAATTTGTTGTTGACAAAGGGCAGCTGGACATATAAAGGGCCCCATTACCTTCAGTAGCTTAGGGCCTCATCGAACCTAAATCCAGCCCTGAATAATAATAATAGTGCTCCGTCCATCTGACTGGGTTGCCCCAGGCATTCTGGGATATAATAATAATAATAATAATAAGGCCCCATCAGTCTGGCTGGGTTGCCCCAGGCACTCTGGTAAATAATAATAATAATAATAATAATAATAATAATAGGGCCCCGCCCAGCTAACACGACACATTAGAAGAAACTTCCCTATATATGACTGCCTTCAGATGTTTTCTAAAGGTTATGCAGCTGTTTAGCTGCGGTGTGGGGAGAAAGAACGCTCCCTGCCCTCTGCACATGCTCCAGAGACAGGCGGGAGGTGGCAGCAAACACCTGAAGCCACGAGGCGCAGGGGGGGGGGTGAGGAAAAAGCGTGGGAACTGCATTTCCCAGGAGGCTTTGCGCGAGGGGCAGGGACAGGGTCACGTGCTTTGAGCAACCGTTACAAACGACGGTTGGCCGCGTTCTAAATGCACGGCGAGGTCCTGCTCTGAAGGCACCGCAAGGCCCCCTGCTGTTCTCTCAGGGAAAACCGGCTCCGGGGTTTCTCCCTCCCCCCCCCAAAAAAAAAAAACACACACACACCCTCTGCCCCATTTTTCCCTCAGGCTCGGCGCCGAGCGGTTCGCACCCCCTCCCCCCCCACACACCCCGCCGGCGAAGACGCGAGGAAAGCGGGACTCACTGCGCCCCATGGTCGCTGACTGGGCCTTCGCTTTGCTTCGGCGGCGGCCTCCTCCTCACGGCCGACGCCGTCGCCATGGCAACCGAGCGCAGGAGGCGGGGCCTACCCGGCGGTTTATATTACGTTCCTCTTTCCTCGCGGCGGCTAAAGAGGTAAGGGCTTAGGGGGCGGGGAAATGGAACTCCCTTCGTACAATTCCGGCACCGAACCGGAGGACGCTGAGTGGCTTTTCTCGCGGGGGTTTTGCCCACACTTGTATTCTAAGGCTCCAGAGCTGGCTCCCAGCAACGCGGATGCACAGACAAGCCGACAGGGGCGGGGGGGGGGTGCATTGTAGGCCAACGAAATGCCTAGCCAGCCCCGGGCTCGCTATCTGGACTTGGGGAGGGGGTTAGGAAGTGGGGAGGCAGTTCGGTTTTGTGCCGGAAGTGTAGGACGGCAGATTCACTCATGAATCTCAAAGCGGCTTAAAAAACAATGGATAACGCCAACATTATAGAGCAACACGAATGCGGCGTGGATCAAGCCACGGGCTCACCTGCGCTTTGCGAAATAAGCATTTTAATCTCGAAAGTGGCTTCGCTTGGGTTGGAAGGCATGCTAAACAACGCCCCACTGTGGCTTTAAAAGGGAAGTAATAATAATAATAATAATATTTTTTTATTTATACCCCGCCCTCCCCAGCCAAGGCCGGGCTCAGAGCGGCTTACAAGCAATAATAAAAACAAGATGAATGATTACAAACTTAAAAACAAAAATAAAATACTGAGGCATCTAATCATAAGCCTGCATTTTTATTAAAGTTTATATGTTTAATCAGGGCTTGTATTTTAAAATGAGCTTAAAGATTTTCAAATGTTTTATGCCAGGCAGAAGAGCAGCTGCCTAAGAACCTTGGCAAAATGTTTTTCTCCTAGACAAGGGGGCCCCCTGATTTATAGCAGAAAACAATTCTCAAAGTCGTAAAAAGGGAATTACAGGCTGACAGCCAAGGTTACACTGACCCTACAAATTAAGGGTGGATAAATAGTAAAATGAGCCATATCTTCTTCCTAAGGTTAAAAAGGTCAAGAGCAGTGAAAAAGCAACTGGTCTGGCTGGCAGAAAGAGAACATTTTTGGGAAGTCTTTTCTAAAGCTGTTTCTTTCTTAAACTAAGATCCTTTTAAGATTTCTTTTCCTTTTAAAAGGTTATTTATGTATTGAATATATTAGTTTAAATATAATTATGCAAAGGATTTAAGAAATGCTAGATTCTTATTTCATATAGTTGGAAGAGATCACAGGGGCCATCAGCCACCAGCCTCCTGCCAGACAGGAGACGCCATCGAGCACTCCTGATATATGGTTGTCAGGCCTTTTGTTTAGAAACCTTCAAATGAAGGAGATCTCTCAATGTTGATGTGAACTCAAAATCCTTGACATATGTTTAAGATAAAAATTCAAGATTAACCATCTGTTTTGGAAGGCAATAGGGCAAGGAGGGCAAGAGGTGAGCTGGTAATTAAGATTCCTTGTTGAGACACGTGTAAGATATATTACTACTTATTTGTCATTTATAGATAGCTCTTTGTGTCCCATAAAAGGGCAAAAGGAAATGGGTGTATCTTTTGTGATTGGTTCTAGCAAATAGCCAATAGGAATTTCAACCAGGCTGATTGGACAGAGGCAGCCACAGGAGGAGCAAGGGGGCTGGATTAAGGAAATATAAGTGCTGGCCAGAATGGCAGGAGGCCAGGCCAGAGCTTGGTAACCATATACCACTGTGCCTCATATTTATTTGTCTGACAAATAAATTATTATTTTAAATTCTCTATTGCTGCGTTGAATATTTCATTCCAGCTAAGCGTTAACCACAAGCAGGGTGCTACAATACAACATTAAAATAATGGAACATTAAATATTAAAATGTAGCCTCATCGCAGGAGGAGAAAGAAAGTAGTGTTGTTTGTCAAATTTGTATACCACTCCTTCACCCAAAGATCTTAAAGAGGAATTTCACAGCATGAAAATGCAAAACACAAAACAAATAAATACAAAACAAGCCAGTAACACACACACACTTAAAAGGACAGGATGTTGATCAACAGGAGGCCTGGTTGAAGAGGAACATTTTCGCTGGGGCCTGAATCTGTGCGATTTTATTTTATTTTATTATTCAATTTCTAGGTTGCTCTTCATCCATACAGTGGTACCTCGGGTTACAGACGCTTCAGGTTACAGACTCCGCTAACCCAGAAGTAGTACTTCGGGTCAAGAACTTTGTTTCAGGATGAGAACAGAAATCGTGCTCCAGCGGTGCAGCAGCAGCTGGAGGCCCCATTAGCTAAAGTGGGGCTTCAGGTTAAGAACAGTTTCAGGTTAAGTACGGACCTCTGGAACGAATTAAGTTCTTAACCCGAGGTACCGCTGTACATGGAACTCGTGGACTTAATTAAACCTATGGAACTCACTGCTCATAGTCACATCTTTAAAATCTTCCTGAGATTGGACTGATTCGGGACCCTCAGGACTTTTATGGCTTATTGGCCATGGCAGCTAAATGGAACCTCCAGGTGCAGAAGCAGCATACCTTTATTAAGGGGCAGTTGTGGCAGAGAGGGAAGGGATTAGCGCCTTTGGGTTCACATGGTGGATACCTGCAGGAAAGACCACAAACTCAGCTGTAAAATTGCACCATCTGGTGGCTCAAGGTGCACTTTATAGAGAATCGGTCTAACTTCTACAATGCTTTCTGCATGTGTGTGTGTGTGTGTGTACAAAACAAAAAGTGCAAGCATAACACAAAGAATACAAAGAACCAAAAATGTAAACCATAAAGCGTCACAGCCTGGAAGCACTGGAAGTACAAAAATACAGTGCACTAGTCATCTGTCTGGCAGGGAGCACTTCCTCGTGGTCTTTTGCAGGGATACCTTCCTAGCGCTTACTCCCTGGGACTGCTTTTGGACTGGTGTTTGCCAAGGATCAAACCTGGGGGCTCAAAGGATGTGTTCTGCCTCTGAGCTATGGTCCCACTGCAGACGAGTAATAGGATGATGGAAGATGGGGGAAAGCAGATGGACAGGTAGATGGTTGCATATGCAACCTTCTTGCCTGCCACAATTTTGCACACCAAGTTGAATGTGTAGTGCTCTGCATTGCCCCACAAACTTGGAACCAAGCAATTTCTTCAGATTTCAAAATAACAAGTGTATCTGCAACATAAAAATAATGATAATTGCACTAATGTGCATCAAAAACTTTATTGTAAAATATGTGTTCAAATACAAGTACAGTATAGGTTTCAGGATTAGGTGCCTTGATGATAAGTATCACTAAAATGTGGCGATTTGCTCTTATTGTAGTTTATACAGTATTACAAGTAAGAAAGGTGCACGAATGATACAAAAATCCTGAACTTTTCTTGACCAAGAAATTTATAGTGCAGGGAATCAGAGTGACACAGCTGGACTGAATGCAAGACATTATTTATTCTAATTTACTGAGTTATTTACAGCCTGCCTTTCCTCCAAGTAACTCAGAGTGGTGCTTTATCCTCACAACAGCCCTGTAAGGTAGGCATATTCTGAGAGAGACAATGGTACGTCTAGGCCCTCCAGACCTGAGTGGGAAGTCTGAACCTAAGCTTCCCCATATCCACTCCCAACCCAGTTTGGAAAGCTGGATGCAGGTCATCAAACATCAACCTTTTATAAAATCAGTTTGGACGTATCCTGTCTACTGATAAACTGGAAAACAAAGTGAACAAACAGTCCCGCACTGGATTAAGGGAGGGCAGCAGTTTTCAAACTGTGTTGTGTGGGGAAGCCTCTCTGGGTTCTCCAACAAGAACATCAGAAATAGTGGGCAAGCATTTCTTAAGGGTCATTTGCCTACCACTGACTGTCTTTCCCATGCAATGCACACATAGCCAAAGGATGAGGCTAGTTTGCTAGCACTCTATCCTTTCTGGGATTAGCAGTTTGATCAGCATATTGGCTCGTGTGTTATAACTGCCAAGGTAAGTGAGATGAGTGCCGCACCCCATAGTTGCCTTTGATTGGACTTAACCATCCAGGGGTCCTTTACCTTGATTGCCAACCCAATGTCCTGGCCCAGCTTGGGTTTTTACCAGTTCCTAAATCCTGAAAATTGTGAGATGCTGTCAGATTCCTCATTCCTCAAAATTCTTTTTCATCAGTGTCCCTGTAGCTTGAAGGCACATGGTTTAAAAAAAAAAAAAAACCATTGCAGATGTTCCTACAGGTAGCTAGGCAAGGATTCCAGAAGAATGTGGAAACAAACAAGATTCTGAAGGGAAAGGATGATTATTCTCCGCAGATCACATGAACTGACAGGTGGTCCCATGAAGGGACTAGTACAAAAGTGCCAGTGAACCTGATAGAAGAAGGGGAAAGAATGACAAGTATTACACAGCTGAAAACCATCTAACATTCTCACATTTGTCAGTATAACTTAAGGCACAATCATTTAGGCATGTTGATTCCTAGTCATGCAGCCGTCTGTAAGTTGATGGAAATAAACATCTTGGTAAATTTGATTAGAGAAGTTTTATATCTTGGTTAAGAAATTATTATGAAGTCCAAATTAGCAGTGAAATAGGAATGAAATAGCACTGCAAAATAAGTTCATAAACCTATTCTTTTGGTGTTTTATTAAAAATAAAATATAGATGATTATGGTGATTGCTTAATGGGCACAGCACACACTTGTTTTCAGAAGAATTAGGTACCTCCAGTCAGGACTCATGCAGACTTTTGTGCCACACTTTCCAGGTGTGGGTCTGCGCTTCAAAGCTCCATACCCAAGCGGTTTGTTTGTTGTCCCAGCGCTTTCCCTGGGAAAACCCACATTTTACCACTGAATGGCAAATGGCAATCCATGGGGAAGCCCTTTGCCATTTGCTCCAATTCAGCGGAAAAATGGGGGGTTTCCCGGGGAATGCGCCGGGACAAAAAGGAAACCACTCAGGCACAGAGCTTTAAAGCTTGGCCCTGTGCCTAAAAACGTGGCCAAAAGGAAGTCTGGGTGAACCCTCAATCCCACAAATCATAGAATTGTAGGGTTGGAAGGGACCCCAAGGGTCATCTAGTCCAGCCCCCTGCAATGTAGGAATCGCCTGGCATGTAGCAAGGATAAGCATTTATTTTTTGCTTACAAATTAAAAGGATGATCAACAGCAAGAAGCTCAGCAGAGTTGTAAACAGTCCTCCCAGAAAGAATCTGAAACGACAAGAATCAACATAAATCACATATTAAGCATTATTTATTTGTTTATATTCTGGTTAAATGCCCAGGCGGCTTCTAAGCAGCTTGCAAATCATTTAAAAAAATGCACAACATTGCTAAAATTCAAATTAAAGCCACAGTGCAATTGAATTAGAATGGACTATAAATTAAAGTAAGATTGTATGGGGACTGTTTGTGGGGTAAGGAACTGTGCCCAAATTCAGATGAATTCTCCATATGCTTTTCTTGACATTCAAAACAGTTTTGACCTCAAACCCTACTTGGATTTAAGCATGGGACCCTGCAAGCCCACCTTATTTACACCACCATTTACTTTGGTATTACACTAAGCCTGCAACTTATGTGCATTTAACTTGTGCATATTCAGCTTTAATCACTTGGCAAAAAAATATAGAAAAATTAAAAAGGGGGAATGGGGGCAGGTGTCCCAGGAAAAAAGACTTTATCACTCCTACCTGCTATTGCACACAATGTGTTTTGACTATACACAATTTTGCCCTTAGGTGTGATCCCCCAGAATGCAATCTTTGCGTAAGTTGTGGGCTTACCGTATATGACAACAATCCAATTTGAGATGCCCCGCAAAGGCTTGCACATTGTCAGAGGCAGAGATGTCCTACCCGAGAGATAGCAATTCCCTAGTATGTTGTCCTTACATTAATAACTTTTAGAATCCAGGATGTCCCTATACATAAGGTAAAGTTTATGAAGTACTTACAGAATGAGGAGTCTCTGTTAAAGGAAGCCACAGCTTCTCTAAGGCTGAGTCCTCTCCCTACCCAGAGGCCTCTTCCAGTTTCATCTAATTCACTTAAGTGCAAACCCACTCCAAAAGACAGTGTCCTCCCACCACAGACCTCTCCTTATTTTAGTCTTTTATTAAAAGCGTATTTATTGAATATTAATAAAAATATTAATAAAATTGAATATTAATATGGATCAAAAGGCTCAAAGCAGGAAAGCAGGAATAGACAATAATCAATGCAAATATAATTAATTCATTTCCCTTCTGTGTCAAAGTCACATCATCTTAATATTAAATCAGGCAGGGAGATCTGCAGAGCAATGACAGCTATGTGTTTCATTCATCCTCCAGCCATGAACTCAAGAGCCTGTCAACAAGGTCGGGCTAAGCTAGTGGCTTTTCACATCAGGAGCCAAGATAACAACCAGCTTGGCATTCTCCAAATCTCTCCCAGAAATTCACCCTGGTCACTAGTTTGTAAGTGAGCATCAAAATGGCTTTCATTTGGCTCTCCTTGGAGATCAGTTTTCTGTTAAATGGCTAAATAGGAAGTGGGTGGTCATCTGGATATGCCGCTCATTAGTATTTGATTTTTTTAAAAAAGTTCAACCTAAACTAGAGCAACACACTATGGTATCATTTCACAAACTGATTTTGAAGCCTGCCTGAATTTTCCATTCAACAGAACCAAGAGGCTGCTGTTAATCCAAAGGACCCTTGAGCTCCCATGTCTGGTCACATGATTTGCCGAAGGACAGTTTATATAGCTTCTTTGAAAAACTCTTTGAATGCATTATAGATGAAAGTGCTGCTATATATAAAAAGACATTCAGATTTACCTTACGCAGAGGGAAATGATCAAACACATGGAGAGCGCGATAACTGGGCAGAGGTCGTGCCTTACTGTAAAAGGCTCTATTTAGAACACACACACACACACAGAGAGAGAGAGAGAGAGAGAGAGAGAGAGAGAGAGTGTTATTGCAAGAATGTTACCTTCCCGATAACAGGAAGCCACAGGTCAGGTTATTTTTCCACCTAGTGCTGTCTACTCTGACTGGCCTTCCAGGGTCTTGGGCAAGAGGTGTTTCCTATCTCATGATGCCTGTCCCTTTTGCCTGGAGATGCTGGAGACTGAACCTAGTAGCTTCTGCTTTCAAAACTCTGGTTTCTGTGTTGCATGGGGTTGGACTAGGTAACCGTCTGGATCCCTTCCAACTCTACAGTCTTAGGATTCTATGAATACATGTGCTCTGCCATTGAGCCACGTTCCCTTCCACCCCTTAATGCCATTTTTCCACAAGGAGTTTTCATTATATCTTCCCCTGGAATTTAACTGTAGCATGGGCCCCTGAAAAAGGCTGCAGAGCACAGGCTGTTGGTGAGATGATTTGTAGAATGAAAGAAGAGACTTTTGGCCACCTCAAAAGTAAGGTAAAGGTAAAGGGACCCCTGACCATTAGGTCCAGTCGTGACCGACTCTGGGGTTGCGGCGCTCATCTCGCTTTATTGGCCGAGGGAGCCGGCGTACAGCTTCTGGGTCATGTGGCCAGCATGACTAAGCCGCTTCTGGGCAAACCGGAGCAGCACACAGAAACGCCGTATACCTTCCCACCAGAGCGGTACCTGTTTATCTATTTGCACTTTGACGTGCTTTCAAACTGCTAGGTTGGCAGGAGCAGGGACCGAGCATTGGGAGCTCACCCTGTCGCGGGGATTCAAACCGCCAACCTTCTGATCGGCAAGTCCTAGTCGTCTCTGTGGTTTAACCCACAGTGCCACCCGCGTCCACAAAAGTAAGGTAAGGGCAGCTAAAACTCTGCATCTCGCCTGTGAGCATTTCCCCAAAATGTTATATCGCCTTTGGTGATGTTTTGATGCTCCTTTTTCTCATTAATCAATGAAGAAGGATTGTAAAGAATGAAGGAGAAATTTCCAGTGCTGTGCTAGCTTTAATCCAGAAGACCTGTTCCGGACTAGATCACACCTTGACCAGCACAAAACACCTAGTACAGGCAAGGCCTCGGTAAAGAATGACTGATAGGGAATGAACAGTGCACCAAAGCATTTGTATAAATGAGGTTACATATTGCAGAGCTCAGGCATTCCTGGAGCCATAATAATGTAAGTGGAGAATTAGGTCATAATTAAGCTGATTTAATCCTCCTGATTTTTTTTAAGCCCACCAAATACGACATGACAGATGTTACAGAATGTATTCAATGTATTCATCTTAGCTACTGTTATTATGTTCTTGGGCTTTTTTTTAATTAAAGAGCATCTTCCTAGCAACTTCTGCTTGTTTTCTTTCTTTTTAATGATCATAAGTGGGGCTGTGGATTTATATCCCTTCTATCCTGCTCCTCACAACAGAACATACTGTGGCTGACAACCTTCATAAAAAACACAAATAAAATACAATTAAAATCCCAGTTCTAAAACCACAAATACAAAATACACCATGATGGTCAGCAATAAGCAGCAGATAACAAGATGTCAAGTCTGTACCAAATGTCTGCAAGAATGAGCCCAACATATGTGGCAACCAGATCTCCACTGAGAGAGTTCCACAGCTGAGGTGCCACCACTGAGAAGGTTCTGTTTCATGTGGCAGCCCCACAAGCTGCAGTCATCAAAGGCATGACAGGCAGAACCTCCCATGCCAATCTTAAAACCCAGGATAGTTTGTACAAGGAAAGGCATATCATAAACAGAGAGCTCTGTAACACAGAGAAGGGTTTAACTCACTTGAACAGTCCAAAGATTTTTCATAGAAGTACTCTTCTTCTGCTGGGGGAAAGATACAAGTAGGTGAATAATGCTGCTCTTTTCTGGGTTTTGTCCAAGTTGCATCTTTCGAAGAAGAGGGCTTCTTTTGTACCAGACTGTGTCTCTCTGCCCTTTGGGCTTTGCAATTGAAAGCAGAATCAATGGCACCTGTAAAAAAACCATTGAAAAACATATATCGTAAGCACAGATGTTCTGCGCCTTGTCACAGGTCTTCCTTTAAGTACAATACCTATTAGAATAGCTGCTGGCTTTCATGAGCAAAGTCAATGCTCACCAGTGTCGTAATATTCATTGGCGTCCCCCTTCATGTCTCCGTTAAACCAAGCATCCTCTATGTGAGGTAAGTCCATAGTGGTGCTGTTCAACCATGATTTAGAGGCTCCAATACTGAACAAACTAGCAAGGGATCGGCGGATTCTCTTTCTTCTCCGAAATATTCTGGCACGAAAAAATAAACCAGAACATTAGTACATAACTGATCTACAAATGCCTATGAAGCATTTAACCCATTAAGTTCTCATCTGTAACAGAAACAAAGTACTTAACTTACATGTAATTAAGTTTTACACATATTCTTCTGCTACCCTCTTTCTTTCTTTCTTTCTTTCTTTCTTTCTTTCTTTCTTTCTTTCCTGTTTCTTTCCTGTTTTCAATTCTGTACCCAGGGCAGCTGTCTACCAGATCCATCTGGTACGCAGGCTGAGACCCTATCTGCCTGCGGACTGTCTCTCCAGAGTGGTGCATGCTCTGGTTATCTATCGCTTGGACTACTGCAATGCGCTTTACATGGGGCTACCTTTGAAGGAGACCCGGAAACTGCAATTAATCCAGAATGTGGCAGCTAGACTGGTGACTGGGAGCAGCTGCTGAGACCATATAACACCAGTTCTGAAAGTCCTACATTGGCACCCAGTATGTTTCCGAGCACAATTCAAAGTGTTGGTGTTGACCTTTAAAGCCCTAAACAGCCTCGGTCCAGTATACCTGAAGGAGGGCCTCCACCCCGATTGTTCTGCCCGGACACTGATGTCCAGTGCCGACGGCCTTCTGGCTGTTCCCTCACTGCGAGAAACAAAGCTACAGGGAATCAGGCAGAGGGCCTTCTCGGTGGTGGCCCCCCAACCTGTGAAACGCCTCCCATCAGATGTCAAAGAGATAAACAACTTCCTGACATTTAGAAGACATCTGAAGGCAGCCCTGTTTAGGGATGTTTTTAATGTGTGACATTTTAATGTATTTTTAACCTTTGTTGGAAGCCGCCCAGAGTGTCTGGGGAAACCCAGCCAGATGGGTGGGGTACAAATAATAAATTATTATTATTACTATTATTATTCCTCCCTGCCAGAATTTAGGTTGTAAGCTCTGTGGCAGAGAGGTCTCTATTGTTAATGGCCCTTGCAAAGCACTGTCCTACTGATGGTGAATTTTCATTGTTATCAACAGCAACATGGTTCAGAGCAGAGAACCAAGATTTATCTCTTGGGAATCTGCACCATCGGTGGAGAACCTCAGATGTGGTGGCCAAATGCAGCCCTCCAGTGCTCTCTTTGTTTCCCACTTCTCTTCAGCCCAAACCCCTGTTCCCGGTCTTCCTCAAGTGTTTTACAGGTATTCAATTGTTACTGAGCTGTGATTGTATCTCTTTCTTGCCTGGATCCAAGATGTCTCTATGTTGAGACCTCTGACTTTTGTGTGCCTGGAATGTAGCTTGTTGTACAATGGTAAAAGTCACACACTCTTGCCCTGGGCCCCACTCAATTTTCCCTCTGGCCTCTTCCGCCACTGGCATGTGATCCCTAGACGGCTAATTATGAGTGAAAGTTGCTCGGGTTGAAAAAAGTTCTCCACTCCTAATCTGCACTTTTGTAAAGAATATAGATTCTCAACAAGCTACCAGAGGCAGCAAACCATAACAGTGAACTCATAGGCTGGTTTGTATAGTAGTTAATTCCTTTGAAAAGGCCTCCTATAAGCAGGGAGATGGTGCATGAAAGTAACAGAACAGGACTCAGTAACATTGGTTTTGCAGAATGTGTGGAAGGCACTTGCTTCTGCAATAGAACTTATACACGAGGTCACATTTACCTAACTAATTTCTCTTTATAGGTAACACTTGTTTGGGATAGACTCAGTGTGACGTTGCCGTCTTCATCAGACAGAAAACTGTCCTCCGTGAGTAAGTAGTAGCCGTTAGTAAGAAGCCGAGGGCTCCGGCGACAAGCCAAGACACAGCCTGTGCAGGGGTTGGTGGAACAACATTCATAGGACGTCTCGTGGTCCAGGAAAGCATCTGTGCATCTATGACAATAATATCAAAAATTTTGTTACTCAGACATCTGGCAGAAGACCACAAGACAGCAAGTTCCCGAGCTGGTAGGTCTGTTGGTCTGTTGCAGTTAGTGCAACAAGGAGCCTTGTGGAACACTTACAACAAACAGATTTATAGTTATTTATATAGAAATTATATAAACATTTAGCAACATCTGGAGAGCCACAGGTTCCCTACCTCTGATGTGGAGAGTTCTGAGCCGGATGGACCGGATGTTTTTATCTGGTATCTATGCTAAGGCATGTATAATCACATTCCAACATACACATGATATTTCCAAGGGGTTATAATGCCTAGGGCAAACGAAATTACCCTACATGCTTTTCCAAAATTTAGCAAAATACTTATGGGTTCAAAATGTACTAGAATGCACGAAAACGGGCATTTTGGGATAAAATATATCAAAAAATGAGACAACCATGTTAAAAATATGAGTATGGGTTTTCATGTAGGTTTTAAAAAATGGTGTATTAATGTAGAAACGGGATAGAAGGAATAAACACATGCAAAATTGACACAGACTAGACATGGAGCTACCCATTCATCCCTGCTTCCTCAAGCAATCAAGTGGCTCTAACTTGTTCTACATTGTTCATCCCACCTAGAAATACCCCAGCCCCATAGCAGCTATTATTTATTTTAAATGTTTCTGGCCTGCTCCTTCATTTCAAGCGACAATTTTGAAGTAGGTATCAATAAGATACACACAACATAAAAGATAACAGCATAAAACAAGGCAAGTAAATCACAGCTACAAAAAGCATTCCACCTGGCATCCTACCACATCCAAGACTTGGGTGAATTCCCACATCTTTACATGGTGCTAGGTAGATCTTAAAAAGCAGAGACATCACTTTGCCGACAAAGGTCCGTATAGTTAAAGCTATTCTTTTCCCAGTAGTGATGTATGGAAGTGAGAGCTAGACCATAAAGAAGGCTGATCGCCAAAGAATAGATGCTTTTGAATTATGGTGCTGGAGGAGACTCTTGAGAGTCCCATGGACTGCAAGAAGATCAAACCGATCCATTCTGAAGGAAATCAGCCCTAAGTGCTCACTGGAAGGACAGATCCTGAAGCTGAGGCTCCAATACTTTGGCCACCTCATGATGAGATGACTCCCTGGAAAAGACCTTGATGTTGGGAAAGATGGAGGGCACAAGGAGAAGGGGTCGACAGAGGACGAGATGGTTGGACAGTGTTCTCGAAGCTACCAGCTTGAGTTTGACCAAACTGCGGGAGGCAGTGGAAGACAGGAGTGCCTGGCGTGCTCTGGTCCATGGGGTCACGAAGAGTCAGACACTACTAAACAACTAAACAGCAACAGGTGGATCTTTGTGGGAGGAAGTTGCAAAGCTCAGGCTCCACTACTGCAAAAGATAGCTTTTTTGCCCTGTAGTATATGTTATCCATGCATAGCGCTGGCATATGCATGAGTGAAACATTACTTTTCCTAATGCATACATTTAAACATTACATCCCACCCCCCGCAACATGTCAGTGACCAGCATAGGAAATGGCTTTTTGGTAGCAGCCATGAGCAAGAGATTGTGACATCTGATCTGGCCCAGGGACAATAAGGACGGGCAACATGTGCATTTAGCATACCATCTCTAGTACTGTTGTAGACTGGTGATATAAAAATGTATAAGTAACCTGGGTGTGATGAGTTCTGATGTCATCTTCTTCCTGGGCTCCTTTTCAAGCAGTGGAGAACCTGCTAATGCAGAGAACAGATAAGCAGAATGGTCAGTTATGATTTGTTCCTCAGGGACAAGATGCATAGCTGAAGCATATATCCTTTCACACATATTATGCACATGAAAAATATGTGTTATCTATCTCCCTCTCTCATTTAGATGGAAGGACCAGGCATGTACCATTCACAAGGCAAGGTCAATTCAATGAAGGTCACTTCTGATTGAGTAGGCATGTTTAGGATTGTACTCCCAACAGCCATCCAGAGCAAGGTAGGGATGGCTTGTGCCTAAAAGATGGCAAAGGAGGTGTTAGGTAGATACAGGTAGGGCCATGGTCCATCTACAGGAAGTCCCAGGTTCAATCCTTGCCATCTCCAGGTGGAGCTGGAAAGGGAGACCTACTGGAAAATCTGGAGAGTCACTGTCTTCAACAGAGTCTTCAACATTTTCATATCTGGGCCCCACCTTTAGCCAAAACATCATTATCATCATCATCATCATCATCATCATTATTATTATTACTACCGTATATTTGCAAGGTGACAGTTCTACTGCTGTGCCTCACCTTAGATCAAGTTGCAATCTAGTAGTGGGTTCTGGTGACTTGCCAGTTGAACCAATGGAGGATACTGAGCCAGATGGACCAATGGTCTGACATAATATAAGGCAGCTTCTTGTGGGTAATTTGGGTACCACCACAGAGAAGGTCTTTCTCTAGTAGTTATCCACCTAACCTCCAGAAGCAGGAGCACCTGGAAGAGGGTCCATGGACCGGTTCCATAGAATAAGTTTGTTGGATGGTATAAAAGTGTGCAATGCAACCTAAATAGTTTCTGGTCCAAGATGACCCACAAAATTATTTGCAAATTAATGGGTATCATGTTATAGTTCAGCCTCTCTTTTCTACTCTGTAAAACCCAATTTGCACGAGTGGTGTTACATAATCCATAGGCATAATGCACACACGCGCGCACACACACACACACACATATACATCTCCAGGTTCCATTTGCAATAAGTTGTGATTTTTTCAGCTACTTCTTTCCTATGCCAGTGGGGCTTGCTTTCTGCAAAACCCAAACAGTTTAATTAGCAATGCCAAATGTAGATTAACAGTCATGTTATGGGAAAATCACCTGATGGATTGCATTGTTGATTCACACTACGGTGCTAAATTATTACTTTGCAAACATTTACACAGTGTTTACTGATTAATGGTTGTAGCCATGCTAGCCAGAGGGAAATCCGTTATTCATTTGCAAGCCTGAGGGAAATCAGGTACCCTTAATTTGACATGCAGTGTTTCATTCAAATGCTTTATTTGTTTACTTGATGTTTATAATGAATGCAAACATTTGTGTGTGTGTGTGTGTGTGTGTGTGTGTGAGAGAGAGAGAGAGAGAGAGAGAGAGAGAGAGAGAAGTTCCTTGGTGCTGCCTCATAGGTCCAGCTTAAGGATCGACAGAGGACAATGACAGTTGCAACCATTGTGACTCAACAACAGGCCCATGGATGCTTAGTTCAACTTGTGTATGGGTTATACCATTTCAGTCTGCAGGTGGAGGCTCACATCATCTGAATGGTCCTCCTTCAAAAAACCATTCCCCCTTTTCTTAGCAGCAACCTGAGCCCAGTAACTGCGAAACAGTGCACTGAGAGAACAACACAGCTCCCAATGAAACAGATGTTGACAGACTCACAGTAATGCCATCAAGACAATTCCCCCGCAAGCTCATAGAAAAGCTGGCCCTACACCACAGGCAATGTAGGATGGGACAGTCAACAAGCCCCTGGGCCACATTAACCAGGACCGCTAATGAACACACCCCAGCGTCCTCAAGGAGCTTATGGAGCTCCCCCAGGTCAGTGAGAGCCAGTGTGGTGTAGTGGTTAAAAGCGGTGGACTTGTAATCTGGTGAACCGGGTTCGATTCCCCGCTCCTCCACATGCAGCTGCTGGGTGACCTTGGGCTAGTCACACTTCTCTGAAGTCTCTCAGCCCCACTCACCTCACAGAGTGTTTGTTGTGGGGGAGGAAGGGAAAGGAGAATGTTGGCCGCTTTGAGACTCCTTCGGGTAGTGATAAAGTGGGATATCAAATCCAAACTCTTCTTCTCTTCAGGTCAAAGATATGCACGTCCTATAACTTGGATGCCAGCTCCACCTCCACTTCCCAACTGCCCCCCAGGATTGGAATATTTAAGCCAGGTTGATCAAATGATTATTCATCAACAGATTGAGCTTCTGGAAATCATCACTGGCTTTGAAACCAGCAACAAGTATGAAGTAAAAAACGCTTGGGGGCAAATGGTTTACTCGGCGATTGAGGACACCGACTGCTGCACACGAAACTGCTGTGGAACACTGCGGCCATTTACAATTAAAATCACGGACAACGTGGGCCAGGAAGTGATTGAGCTCCAGCGACCTCTGCGATGCTCCAGCTGCTTGTACCCTTGCTGCTTGCAAGAGCTTGAAGTCCATGCCCCTCCAGGCACACCCGTTGGGTATATTAAGCAGACGTGGCACCCCTTTCTGCCTAAATTCACTATCCAAAATGAACTCCATCAGGATGTCCTTAAAATCACCGGGCCCTGTATAGTGTGCAGCATGTGCCAAGATATTAATTTTGAGGTGCTGTCACTGGATGAGCAGACAGCGGTTGGAAGGATTTCTAAGCACTGGTCTGGCTTTCTGAAAGAGGCCTTCACCGACACTGACAACTTTGGAGTCCAGTTCCCATTGGACCTTGATGTCAGAATGAAAGCTGTCCTGCTGGGGGCCTGCTTCCTGGTGGATTTCATGTTTTTTGAATCCGCGGGAGGAGGCCGGCAGCGAATGGGCGTCTGGGGTTAGGCCAGGCTACCGCCTTATAAATAAATGCCTTGGAGAAAGTCCTCTGGTTTCTTCTGTTTTTGCTTTGCTTAGATGGAGTCTTAAGCCTGCTCACAAGAGGGTTTTTTTGTTTGTTGAAACCAGGGTTTTTTTTGTATTGTTGCTGCAGCTCTTGCATTTATAGAGGCAGAATTTTCTTAAAGGTAAAGGGACCCCTGACCATCAGGTCCAGTCGTGACCGACCCTGGGGTTGCGGCGCTCATCTCGCTTTATTGGCCGAGGGAGCCGGCGTACAGCTTCTGGGTCATGTGGCCAGCATGACTAAGCCGCTTCTGGCGAACCAGAGCAGCGCACGGAAACGCCGTTTACCTTCCTGCTGGAGCAGTATCTATTTATCTACTTGCACTTTGACATGCTTTCAAACTGCTAGGTTGGCAGGAGCAGGGACCGAGCAACCGGAGCTCACTCCGTCGCGGGGATTTGAACCACCGACCTTCTGATCGGCAAGTCCTAGGCTCTGTGGTTCAACCCACAGAAGCACCCTAGAGTCTCTGTCAGGTGGGGTATAAATTTATATATAAGAAGATGATGGTGACTTTGTGTACATAAGCATTATGGTAGCTAACACCCCTGTATCTTATCTGTTGCTTTATTTCCAGTGTAGCAGTAGCTGTATTACTGCTGATCCTATACAGTACTCATCTAGCCAACTTTGCTTCATATCCCAACTGGCTAAACTTCCAACTGACTCTCAACTGTCTCCTCCCTCGCATTCAGAGTCTTAGCCAATCCTCCATTCCAGCTCACTCTCTCCCCTTCCCTATCTAACATTACCTTAATTCTATTATTTACTTACCACTGCAGGGGTACCTCTGGTTAAGAACTTAATTTGTTCTGGAGGTCCGTTCTTAACCTGAAACTGTTCTGAACCTGAGGTACCACTTTAGCTAATGGGGCCTCCCGCTGCCACCGCGCATTTTCTGTTCTCATCCTGAAGCAATGTTCTTTACCCGAGGTACTATTTCTGGGTTAGCGGCATCTGTATCCTGAAGCGTCTGTAACCCAAGGTACCACTGTATTACAATATCACCTTATTTGTTATCAATGTACAGTACATACGTTATTATATGCAAACACTGGAACGCCACAGAGACCCCTCCATCTGAAGTTGGCCATCCAAGGGACCGATTTGGGAAGGGGATGATGGTGTGTTGCACGCTCTGCTTCCCAGTGATATCTGGTGTGGTTCTGGAGAACCCTAAGACTTCTGGGGGAGTTCAATGTCCACACAACCACTGTGACTCAACAATAGGTCCATGGATGTTTAGAACTTAGTTCAACTTAGTATCATTCCAGCCTCCTGGTTGGAGACTCACATCCTTTGAATGGTCCTCTGTGCAAAATATATAAGTAAGTAAGTCCCACATCCTTGGGCATCAACCTGAGCCCAGTAACGGTGAAGAGGCACATTGAGAGCCTGGCATGGCTCCCAAAGAAGCAGATGAACACAGACCCACAAAAATGCTACAAAAACATTTGCCCACAGCAGTTAGAAAAGCTGGCCCCAGACCAGTGAGAATGCCTGGACACGGTGTACAGAACAGCGCTGATGAGCTACTTTATCCAGGAGAGCTGATGAGCATAAAGCAAGGTTATCCCGGAGTTTATGGATCTTCCCTATCTTCTTGTAAGCTAAAAATGGGTGATGTTTGCATCCCCCAGGCTGTAACCTGGATGCGGGCAACCATTCCAGATCTCAGCTGTCCTCCCGGATTAGAATATTTAAGTCTCTTGGATCAAATAGTCGTTCACCAGCAGATTGAGCTTCTGAAAATAATAATGGGCTTTGAAAATTGCAACAAATACGAAATAAAAAATGGCTGGGGGCAAAGGATATACTTGGCAGTTGAGGAAACAGACTGCTGTGCGAGAAACTGCTGTGGAGCAGCATGTCCATTTACAGTAAAAATCATGGACCATGTGGGCCAGGAAGTAATTGAGCTCCAGCGACCTCTCCGGTGCTCCAGCTGCTGTTTTCCGTGCTGCTTGCAAGAGCTTGAAGTCCATGCCCCTCCAGGCACCCCTGTGGGGTACATTAAGCAGACATGGCACCCCTTTCTGCCTAAATTTGCAATCCAAAATGAACTCCATCAGGATGTCCTTAAAATCACCGGGCCCTGTGTACTGTGCAGCTTGTGTCAAGATATGAACTTTGAGGTGATGTTGTTGGACGAGGAGACCAAGGTTGGAAGGATTTCTAAGCACTGGACTGGCTTTCTGGAAGAGGCCTTCCCCAATACTGACAACTTTGGAATTAAGTTCTCGTTGGACCTTGATGTTAGAATGAAAGCTGTCCTGCTGGGGGCCTGCTTCCTGATGGATTTCATGTTTTTTGAATGCGCAGGAAGAGGGCAGCAGAGAACAGGGGTCTGACAATAGACCTGGAAGCTGCTTCGAAGAAATGCCTCATGTTGCTACTTCTACTTTTCCTTTGCTAAGATGGAGCGTTAAGTTGGTGAATAAGAGGGCTTCTTGTTAAAACTACTTATTTTTGAATTGCGGCTGCAGCTCTTGCACCTATCGTGGTGGGACATTCCAATTTATGGGTGCTGCTCTAGAATTCATAATGCATTGAAATGGAAACACTTTTTTAAAAAAAACAACAACAACAATTAAAATGTATGTATTTTTCTGTGTATGAGTCACACCTGGCATATTTATGCAGAAGGTACCTCCTAGTCTGATGCCCCTTGGCATCAATTGTCAGATCTATTAGTATTTCTGTATGGTTATTATTGACTAGCTGGCTGTGTGTGGAATGCCACTGTGTGTTCAATATGTGTCTGGGAAGTGTTGGGCTTGGTGAGAGTGTGGGTGCCTCTTCTATTTCAGTGGCCATTGGGGAAGTTCAGGAGGGTGGGACCTGAAACAATGAATTCAAGTTACAAGAAAGGAGATGATTCTGACTAAACATTAGGAAGAACTGTCTTGATGGTTCAGATAGTTTAAGCCCAGGTTGGATGGCCACCTGTCATGTACGATCTAGAAGAGATTCCTGCATTGCCTGGGTTGGACCTCAATGGACCTCACAGTCCCTTCCAACTCTACAATTCACTGAATCTATTATTGCCCTGTGCCTCTCAGTCTCAGCCTGGGTTTCTCTCTCTCTCTTTCACCATAAATTGCCACAAAGAGAGGCTACAGTGCTGTATATCCACATATAACCAGAGGGTTTTCCAGCCTCTGCCATAATGGAAGCAGATGAACAACTTGAGTCACAACAAAATAAAAGAAAAAAAATTCCTTCCAGTAGCACCTTAAAGACCAACTGAGTTAGTTCTAGGTATGAGCTTTCGTGTGCATGCACACTTCTTCAGATGCACTGAAACAGAAGTCACCAGACCCTTCTATATAGTGAGAAGGTGGGGAGGGGTATTACTCTATACAAGATCTCAAAGTAGCTGTTCTATTACAAAGGAATTTCAGAAATATACTGGAAAGAGAAGCTGCTGAATTGCAACTTATCACCAAACTTAAAACCATGGAGAGACCTGGTCTTAACAAAGACATTGGATTCTTATCTCATTATACATGACAAAGCCATTTTTCACCTTCTCACCCCTTGCTTTTTCCTGTAAGACCTATTGCAGTCGTTAAGAGTCGTCAACAGGCTCATCACAGCTATCTGCCAATCACCCATTCCCACCACCCTTCTGAGCAGGCAACAACCGGGACTCTTGAATCTTATCACTGGGCCAGCTTGGTTGGGGCTGCCCAACCCACAAGTGGTTTTTGTGGTGGAGCTCAATGACTGACCCTTTAAAAAAAGAAGGAAAGATTCCTCACCGCTGCCTCATGGGTACAGCTTCGGAACTGATAGTTGCAGTTGCCATTGTCCTCTCTATCGTGACTCAACAATAGGCCCACTGATGTGTAGTATGTGGTTAAAACTCTGTATGGGCTGCATTATTTCAGCCTCCAGGTGGTGGCTCAGCCCACCTGGATGACCGTCCTTCACAAAACAATCTCCTCCTCCTTGGGCAGCCCACTAACTGCAAAGAGGCACCCTCAGAACATGGCCTAGCTCCTCAAGAAACAACAGATTCATGCGGACCCACGGAAATGCCACCAAAACAACCCCCCCAGCGTGGCCCTACACCACAGGTAGCATACGGATATGTTCCACATGCCCCAGGAGCTCATCCTGTTCACGGTCAGGCGCTTCAGGGCGTTGTGTGGATGCCAGCTCCAATTCCGCCTCCCAACTGCCCCCCGGGATTGGAATATTTAAGCCAGATTGACCAGATGATAATTCAGCAAAAGATTGAGCTTGTGGAAATCATAATTGGCTTTGAAACCAGCAACAGGTATGAAGTGAAAAACGCTTGGGGGCAAAGGATCTACTTTGCAGCCGAAGATACCGACTGCTGCACGCGACTCTGCTGTGGAATGGATCGGCCATTTACCATTAAAATCATGGACAACGTGGGCCAGGAAGTGATTGAGCTCCAGCGACCTCTCCGGTGCTCCAGCTGCTGTTTTCCGTGCTGCTTGCAAGAGCTTGAAGTCCATGCCCCTCCAGGCACGCCCGTTGGGTATATTAAGCAGACGTGGGATCCCTGTCTGCCTAAGTTCACTATCCAAAATGAACTCCAACAGGATGTCCTTAAAATCACCGGGCCCTGCATAGCATGCAGCTTTTGTGAAGATGTTCATTTTGAGGTCCTGTCGCTGGATGAACAGACGGCTGTCGGGAGGATTTCTAAGCACTGGACTGGCATTGTGAAAGAGCTCTTCACCGATACTGACAACTTTGGGATCCAGTTCCCGTTGGACCTTGATGTTAAAATCAAGGCTGTCATGCTTGGCGCTGCCTTCCTTGTCGATTTCATGTTCTTTGAAGCTGGAGGAGGAGGAGGCCAGCGAATGGGGGTCTGGGGTTAGGTCTAGCTGCTGCCTTATAAATACTTTGGAGAAAGCCCTCGCGTTCCTTCTCCTTTTGCTTTGCCAAAACAGGGCATTAAGCCTGTCCGTAAAAGATAATTTCGTTAAAAGCAGCGTTAGAAATTCTCCAGCCACCGGGTGCATTTTGCACCTGGCTATCGGCCACTTGCGACCAATTGACCTACATCTCCGAAATCTGGCGGCTCATGCCTGGGGATTCTTGGATCTGGGCTGTTTTCACACACTAGCAACACATCCTGTAGAATTCTATCCACTATGTTTTATCTGCACAATCAGAATGAATTTCAGGAACCAAAAGTCACCTTGAAAAAATACGACCTTTGAGGTGTCTGGCTCCAAAATGGCAACTAGGCATTCCATTTTGGCGACTGTAACCCTGGTTTAAGGAGCCATTTAGCACCTAGCTGACATATCTTGAGTTTCTAACACTGGTTAAAAGTACTTATTTTTTAAAATAATTATGGCGCATATATATCTGCTTATGAGGGTTCTCTAGAATTAATAACACACTGACATGTAAAAAAGGTAAAGGTAAAGGTACCCCTGCCCGTACGGGCCAGTCTTGACAGACTCTGGGGTTGTGCACCCATCTCACTTAAGAGGCCAGGGGCCAGCGCTGTCCAGAGACACTTCCGGGTCACGTGGCCAACATGACATCGCTGCTCTGGCCAGAGCCAGAGCCAGAGCCGCACACGGAAACGCCGTTTACCTTCCCGCTGGTAAGCGGTCCCTATTTATCTACTTGCACCCGGAGGTGCTTTCGAACTGCTAGGTTGGCAGGCGCTGGGACCGAGCAGCGGGAGCGCACCCCGCCGCAGGGATTCGAACCGCCGACCTTTCGATCGGCAAGTCCTAAGCGCTGAGGCTTTAACCCACAGCGCCACCTGCGTCCTACACTGACATGTATTCTTATATAATTTTTGATACATCTAAAGGTATACATATACGAGGAAGCCCTCCCCTGTGCAGGCGGAGTGTTTACGAAAAGGCCACAGAATCATAGAATGGTAGAGTTGGAAGGGACCCTGAGGATCATCTAGCCCAACCCCCTGCAATGCAGGAATATGCAGCTGTCCCATACGGGGAACAAACATGCAACCTTGGCATTATCAGCACCATGCTCTAAACAACTGAGCTAAGTCCCTATGGACCAATGCATGGGTGAGAAATGGGAAGTCCCAGTGCCTTGTGGCTGTTAAGGCAGGGATCATACCCATGGAAAGGATAATATACAACCAACACTAATAGATATTATTTTTGGTTTAGGACATTTTGCTTAAGTCAGATCCCACCTATAGTAACCAGAGCCGTCTTTCCCATTGGTGTTAGTGGTTCGTTGCGCCAGGGCGCCAGCGTCTCAGGGGCACCCTAGAGAGTGGGGGAGCTGCATGGTTTGCCAGCAGCCTCCCCTTTCCTTGCACACCCGCCAGCTGTGCCCCACCAAGTATATGGCTGGCGGGTGTGCAGCTTCCTTCCCAAGCTTCCGCGGGAGGAGAGCGATCCCCGCAGAGGCTTAGGACTACTGCAATGTGCTCTATGTGGGCTACCTTTAAAGGTGACCCGGAAACTACAACTAATCCGGAATGCGGCAGCTAGACTGGTGACTGGGGGCGGCTGCCGAGACCATATAACACCAGTCTTGAAAGACCTACACTGACTACCAGTACGTTTCTGAGCACAATTCAGAGTGTTCATGTTGACCTTTAAAGCCCTAAATGGCCTTGGCCCAGGATACCTGAAGGAGTGTCTTCACCCCCATCGTTCTGCCCGGACACTGAGGTCCAGCGCCGAGGGCCTTCTGGCGGTTCCCTCATTGCGAGAAGCAAAGCTACAGGGAACCAGGCAGAGGGCCTTTTTGGTAGTGGCGCCTGCCCTGTGGAATCCCCTCCCATCAGATGTCAAAGAGATATACCTGACATTTAGAAGACATCTGAAGGCAGCCCTGTTTAGGGAAGTTTTTAATGTGTGACATTTTAACGTATTTTTAACCTTTGTTGGAAGCCGCCCACAGTAGCTGGGGAAACCCAGCCAGATGGGCAGGGTACAAATAATAAATTATTATTATTATTATTATTATTATTATTATTAGGATGGAAGCTGCACACAGCTTCCCTCCCAAGCCTCTGCATCTGCTAAAGACAGCACGCAGCCTTCCCAGGCTGCCTTCTCGGGCGCCCTGACGCTGCAGAGCATGTCCGCCAGCACCTTTTCCTGCTTGATCGCCACCACCATGCAAGGGATCGGAGCGATGGGGGAGGCAGAGAACATTTTCCACACACACCCTCCCTTGTTTTGGAGTTGCCGGGGGTGTGGGTGTGCCAGACGGATTTTTGCACCACAGCGCCGGATATGCTTAAGACGGCCCTGATAGTAATACATAGTACAGTGGTACCTCGGGTTACATACGCTTCAGGTTACAGACTCCGCTAACCCAGAAATAGTGCTTCAGGTTAAGAACTTTGCTTCAGGATGAGAAAAGAAAGTGGGCTCCGGCAGCAGCAGGAGGCCCCATTAGCTAAAGTGGTGCTTCAGGTTAAGCACAGTTTCAGGTTAAGAACCGACCTCCGGAACAAATTAAGTACTTAACCCAAGGTACCACTGTACAAACATAATATTTCCAAGCCCAGGATCAGGTTTGAGGACTCCACAGGTAAGTTGCCCAGTGCGGGGGCTAGTGTCTCCCTCGGAGATCCTTCAGGGTGGTCCAGTCCCCTCCCCTGACGGCCTGCGTTCCCCCGCTGCCGCAGCCTCCCTTACCTGGGTTGTGCGGCAGTGCTTGCGAAATGGCGACAACGGTGGGTTCCACCAAGATCTCATGGAGCACATGAGATCCAGCGAGACTTCTGTGAGATCTCGCTGGAAACCTGCTGCTGCCGCTGCTGCTACAGCAGGTAGCAGGGTGCCTGCAAGGTTGCCGTTTCTTGGGTTTCTGCCATCTGAGGAAACCGTCTTGAGTGGGCCAGCCCTGCCGTTGGCCTTTGTAGTGATCCTGTATCTAGGGTTGCCACCTTTGTTCTGGCAAAATACAGGGCGGGGCAATTGGTGGACCACCCCAATCTGGTTTTGAAGTGACTTCAAAACAATCCATTACAATCTATTGCAGCCTAACAGGATTGCCCCTCTGGAATTTGTCCCTCACACACACCACACATGTGTGCGCGCACACACATAAACATGAATCTGTAAATCTCTCTGTGCTTGGCTACCCAGAGTTTAAATGCATGACCTTTCAAGCTCATGCATTTGGAGAAGACCCCTAACTTGGCGGAGGGAGAGAATATCTGAAATACAGGACAAAACTGCATCAATACAGGACGTAGCACTTTACACTGAAACACAGGATGGTCCTGTACTGCACAGGACAGGTGGCAACCTCTACCTTTACCATACTCCCCATTAAGTTTACCAGGTTATAGAGAAGATAGCCGAGGCTGCTGTTTAGTCCCCTCTGTGCAATGCTTCTTTCAGCACTGTGTCCTTGAAAAGCCAGAAGTGGAGGGAGATAACTAAAGCTGGTCTGCCTGAAATTCCTTTCAAAGGGGCATTTCACATGCACACACCTTTCAAGGACCTGTTGTGGCATTTGCCTCCTAGGATGGGTCATAAGGAAAGGGTTAAAATAGGTGTGATGTGATTGGCCAGTGAGAATGCAAGGGGGGAATAAAAGTTAGAGTGGGAGGTTTTGAAAGTCAGTCAGTTGAGTGGGTTGAGGTTTGGGAGTTGAAGAAGGAAGAGGGAGGTTTAGGCAGTGGGTTGGTAGAGTTGTATTGTGAGAGAGTGAGAGGAATTGTTAGGTGGAGTCAGATAGATAGTTGGGAATAATCAGTTTGAAGTTGTTAGGAACTAAGATTAAGAAACTGCTAAGAAAAATTAACTGTAACCATAAGCTTGTTCCTGCATTTAAAAATAAACTTGATTATTTGTTAATGTTAACAACGGACTGGACTGTGTGTGTCCCCGTGAGATACGGGGTGGTGGTAGCGAAAAAAGCAATCGCAGTGCTGGCACAGGGTCAATAGACCGGGGGCCCTGTGTGATCGCCACACTGGTGCTGGAAGAAGAGCCGCTGAGGCAAACAGCCCTGCATTCTGGCATAACCTTTTTATAAACCACAATCCACCAACAGATGTATGATGAATGAAGGGGACCATAGTTCGCAAACACTAATGCCATCACAAATCTGTCGGTCTTTAAGGTACCCTACGATTCCCTGTTGTTTTAAAAACCAATAATCAGAACACTTCTATACTTCAGACATGGGAAACCTGCAGCCCTCCAGAAATTGCTAGACGACAAAGCCCAGTAAGCCTTTAATTTTCACATTTACATCAAACATGCAAAGAATGAAGGGAATTCCAATTTTCATATTAAGATCAGTGTCGGTATTTTGTATACGGATTTAAATGGTACTGGTTGAAGTGGGTTGTGATTATTCTTAAAAAAAATAAAATCAGATAGATATATATGCTTGAAGCCACATACTGTTAAGGTTGTTTACCCCTAGGCACACAGAGCAAGAAGTAAGTCTCATAAACAGCAGTGGGCCTTACTTATGAGGAGACACCTATAGTATTGAGCTGCAAACAGCCAGGTTGGAGGGCATAATTCCTGATAAGGTGGGCAGAAGCAAAAGAGGACAAGTCTCCTGTCCTGCACCTTGAAAAGCAGCACCAAAATGGGAATGTCAGGAGTGAAGTTCACTCTTCTGCACAGTTAAGTGTGCAGAAGCTGCTTCCCCTCTTTCGCCTGTTCTGATCACCTTTCTTACTACGTAAAACTGATTTCTAAACCAACAATGCCCCTCAACTGGCAGCCAGGCTACTTTCTTTACATGGCACATTCTGCACTGCAAGCATTTACAATGGGAACTAGGTCATGTGATGGGGGGGGGGAGAAACTAACTTGGCATATCATCATCTTTAGTTTACCGTGACAGATAAAAGTCTGATCTTGGAAAGCTGAGATTTTTTTCCCCTTAAAACAACAACAACAACAACAACAACAAAAAACCAAAGAAGAAAACAACATTGCTAACCATACAAAACTGCTTTGGTGTGCACACTTTCCTGGTGGTAAATCTCACCTAAAACAATCGTACTTATTTCCCAATAAACATGCACATTATTCAAATATTTATCACATCTGCCACATCTTTGCACATATTTTCGTACAGCATTGCAGTTGATGTGACTTGTGTATCCCGCTTAAATCTTTTCTCTCTGCAGATAAAAAGTTCCCATCTTTTAATGGCTTCTGAAGCAACCCTTTCTTACAATATTGGTATCAAGAAAGCATCTGACATGGTAAAAAATCTTGCAGACCTGGAAGAGCCATGTTGCCAGTTGGTAAGACTCCACCAGCAGCTTATCCATCCAACAGGCGAGACTGTGGACTGTAAGTGTTGAGTGCCTGATAGCGCTTGCTTCCTGCAGCCGAAAGAGCAATGGGTCTTCGAAAGTGCAGGAGGAGCACTAAAGAGCTTGCTTGTTTCCTTTTGAAAACAGACTGTGCAATAGGAAGCACAGAAGCAGAATGAGGTCATGTTTCCTGCTAAGTCTAGCTTCGCATCACAAGCATTCTTTCTGAAGAGTCCGTTGCAGATTAGAGATTAGCCCACTGGAGAATTTAGATGTTAAGGTATCTTCAGCTATGAATAGAAGGGTCTTGCTTGTTGCATTGTTATTGGCAAAGAACAAATTTCAGAAACAGTGGGAGGTGGTAGATGAGGAGTTCACTAGGTCCAAGAGAAAGGTCTGGTTTGGATGAGTTACTATCAAAACAGGTGAGAGTGGTGTGAGGGGAGAGATAATCTGAGAAATAAAGTGATATTATACATGCATGCATTTGTTGTCTTGTGCCCTGCTCCATATGCCACTCCCACATGCCCACCTCCACCTGTCAAGAAAAGAATCATTGCTGCCCAGGGATGGGTGAATAATGACAGTTTCATTTTTTCAATCTTTATTTTGTTTTTTCACAATTTGCAAATTCTTTTTTTTTTTTAAAAAAAAAAAGTTCACTGGCATTTTAATGTCAGTTTCTCCTAAAATTATTGATTTACATATTTTTGCAAGCAATTTCCCCTAATGTAATGTGTTTTTTGCATTCTACTCCAATATGTACATTTCTATACTATTTTGCCTAGCCTATGCATTTTCTGTATCTGTCACATGGTTGGGAAATGCATTGCAGAATCCAGAGATGTGCACATTTTGAAGGATGTTTCAGTTGGTGCATTCCTTCAAGAAGTGTGAATTAGGTAGATTCACCCTCAGACTGAATCAAATTTGTCCTCAAGCCCTCAAGTGACCCCAGAAACACCAGCTCTCAACATAAGCACAGTGGTGCCCCACAAGACGAACACCTCGCAAGACGGAAAACCCGCTAGACAAAAGGGTTTTCCGTTTTGGAGGCGCTTCGCAAAACGAATTTCCCTATGGGCTTGCTTCGCAAGACGAAAATGTCTTGCGAGTTCCTGTGAGGTTTTTTCCCTCCCTCCCTTTTCCTAAGGCCTAAGCCGCTTATCAGCTGATCCGTTGATAAGCCGCTTATCAGCTGATCCGCTAAAAGCAGCTAAACCGCTAATAGCGCTAATCCGCTAAGCTGTCAATGGGCTTGCTTCGCAAGACGAAAAAACCGCTATACGAAGAGCCTCACGGAACGGATTAATTTCGTCTTGCGAGGCACCACTGCATATGGCAATTAGAAAACGTGCAGGTGAACAAAAAGCAAACAGTGTCATGAGGAAAGGAACAGTGTCATTCTCTTTGGGTGCTTCCACATCAACCGGCTTCTCTGCTATTGACACCGTTTACTCACAGTTTTATTCATCCAAAATTCTCCCAAACTGCTACATTTCCAGGGATTCCACATTGTCAGCATCCCCCACCCTTCAGATTAAATGCAATTTTAAGATAAGCACAATTGCACTGCAGACTGTCTGTTGTCCAATTGCCTTAGGGTGGAGGAGTGGCTGGTGATTCTCCCGAATACTGCTTCACCAACCGCAGTGGCATTTTCACCTGTCCACTGTTGCTGCTACATTAAACAGGAGAAACTGATAAAAGTTATTGCTCTTCTTAGCAGTGAAGTTAGAATAGTCTGGTGCAACTGTTAAGGTTGTAGTCAGTGTGACTCCTACTTAAGAGTAGACACACTGAAATTTAATGGGCATGACTAACTTGGGTTCATTAATACTGGCACATCTACTTTGAGTAAAACTTAGCTGGCTACAACCAATAGCTTTATCAGTTCCACCATCAAGGTTGGACCAAATTCTCCTGTTTTACCCACCTCAAAATCAGCTGTCGACTATATATATTTTTGTGCTGACCAGACAGGCTCCTTCCTTGCTGTCCTTCCACTGGCTTTTGGAACAGACTGCTTCTAAGTATTATTATTATTATTTAAGTTTGTATGTGGGTGGCACTGTGGTCTAAAGCTCTGAGCCTCTTGGGCTTCCTGATCAGAAGGTCGGCAGTTCAAATCCGCTCGACAGGGTGAGCTCCTGCCAACCTAGCAGTTTGAAAGCACACCAGCAGAAGTAGATAAATAGGTACTGCTGCGGCGGGAAGATAAAGAGTTTCCATGCACTTTGGTTTCCGTCATGGTGTTCTATTGTGCCAGAAGCGGTTTAGTCCTGCTAGCCACATGACCTGGAAAGCTGTTTGCGGACAAATGCCAGCTCCCTCGACCTGAAACTGAGATGAGCACCGTAACCCCATAGTCATCTTTGACGGGACTTAACCACCTAGGGGTCCTTTACCTTTTTACCTATTTAAAGTTGTACACCAAACTTCTGTTGGGATTCAGAACTTACTGGGTTAATTTTGTTCTGAGTTGTGCCTCCCATTCTGACGTGTGGAAGGAGGGAGGAGCTCTACTTGTTGTTCTCTCTTTGTCTCTGAGAGAGACGGACGCCATGAATGCTAGCAGTCCAGGAGAATCTGAGAAATGCTGAGCTGTAAATATTTGCTGCAATAAAGAACTGATGAATTTGGACACACAGTGCTTGGTGTGTTTATCTGGATCTGAAGCAGGCTGCAACAGTTTTTGTTCCGCTGTGTTTTTTTACTCTGCAAGGCGAAAGAGGAGAGAAGCAGGTCTGCGCAGCTTGTTGCTGGGAAGTGTGCCGGACCACAATAACTGAGGCTAATTGGGCCATAAAGTAATTAGCCAATAAAGATCTTATCACAGATCTCGTCACAGGTTATGGGGGACCTAATTACCGCTAATAAAACTGTTGCTGAGAGTCTGCCGGTGAGCTTTGAAGTTTTGAAGTCGGCTTGAATAGCTGGAAGACGCTACCGAAGCGGAGCGGAGATCTGCGTTCTGTGTTTTGCCTGCTGCCAAGAGGCAAGAGCTGCTGAGAGCTGAGAGCTGGGAAAGCAGCTGAGAAATCGGGTGCCGGAGAGCTGGTGATACGTGAGTACAGCTGGGGCCCCGGGGAAGAGGAGAGAATGGCAGACAGCCAGGTCCTTGAGGACGTTCCGCTTGAAAAGCTCACTTTAAGAAGTTGGGCAACCTGGTCCAGAAGAGTAAGGGGTTGGTTTCTGGTTACTGGGCTTTGGGATGTAAGCCAGAAAGAGCCATTACCCCTGAATTCAGGTCCTGAAGGGACAGACATTACAGGCTTTGAGGCTGCGTTGCCTGAAGATAGCCAGCAGAGAATGCAAAGAGAGCTTGCTATGCTGAAAGCATGTGTACACGCATCACTTTTGCCCAGTTTGGAGGGCGTAAAGTCAGCAAGGGCTGCCTGGGAGGTGCTGAGATGTTTGTGTGAAACTTCAGCAGGAGGCCAGGGCCCTGGAGAAGTCATGGAGAGCCTGGAGATGGCTGTAGCCCCAGTCCCTGAGGTGCAAGTCGGGGGGGCTGAGAATTCCAAAGGCAAGTTTCAAAAGTTTTCCACTGTGAGTGCTGAAGTGAAACGCAGTTTCAGCGAGGGCAGGGCTGGCACAGAGTGCTCTTCCGGAAGAAGGGGGGCCAGGCCAGCTGAAAGGAGCCCTGGGCAGTATTTTTTCACTGGGGATTGTCGTCGTCAGCCAAAGTCTGGAAGGCTGCGGAGAGGAGCTAGACGCTTCAAGGTCGGCCACCTGGACAAAGTGAAGATAAGGCCTAAAGAGTCGCGTGGGAACGCAGAGACCAGTCCGGTCTCCAAGGCAACGGAGGAGGCTACTTCTACGGAAGCTGCCAAGGTCCTGAGCAAGGGGGAGTTGGTTGCCGAGACAACCAGAGAGAACTGCTGCAGAAGCCCAAAGAGAGGGGGCAGCGGGACGTTTGTTGCCAGTATGGCTTTGTTTGAGAACAGCTCTGAGAGACACACTGACTTTCGCTTTGTAATCGACTCAGCAGCTAACTGCAACCTGATTCCAGAGACCCCTGCAGTCGAGATGTGGAATTGCAAGGCAATTCCGGCTGGGAAAACTGTTCAGTTTGCAAATGGGGAAAAGAAAAATGTGAATAATGTTGCAAATGTCTTTTTTTCTGTTTTGCAGGAGCAGATGGAAGTTTGCATTGTGCCAGGAGTGCAACACTGTATTTTATCTGTGCCTTATTTGTTGAAAAAGGGGTTTAAGGTTTGCTTTGAACACGATGTTTGCACAATCTCCAAAGGAGGGAAGCAACTGGTTAGAGTTGCAAAGGGGCAGAATGATCTCTTCATTCTTAAAACGTCTCTGGAGGGTGAGGGGAAGGTTGAGAAAGCACAAGCCCTGCGTGCTACAGTTCCCACTCACGTTTCATGTTCTTGTGCGTGGCATAAGAAGACAGCTCATGCTTGTCTTGAAGAACTACAGGTGCTACCTGAGGTTTGCAAAGGCTGTAGAATTGAGGAATGTGCAAGAGTCCTAGATTGTCAGGCTTGCAGACAGGCAAAGGTAAGAGGGTGCAGTTACCCCAGGGTGGAGAGGGTAACCACAAAACCTTTTGATCTTGTGCACATAGATCTGTTGGGTCCCATGAAGGAACCAAGTTTGGGAGGGGCCAGGTTTCTGCTGACGCTGCAGGATGATTTTTCGCAGAACACCTGGACACATGGTCTCAAATCCAAGGAAGATGCAGCACAGCTGATTAGACGTTGGATTGAGGAGGTGGAACTAAGGTTCTCCACGAAGGTGCAGGAAATTGCTAGTGACAGAGGTTCACAGTTTACTGGGTCTGCTTTGCAGAAGTTCTTTCACAAGAAAGGGATAAGTCACACAGTGACTTCTCCTCAACAGAGGGGGGTGGCAGAGCTAAGAAGTGAGGCTCTGGTTAAGGCTGCACAGGTGATGCTGTCAGATTCTGGGTTATCTCCAAGGTTTTGGATGGAGGCAGTTAAATATGTGAGCTTCACCTGGAATCGGTCCTACAATTCAGTGGTAGGAGACACACCGTTTTTCATGCTTCACGGGAGGAAACCGCAGGTACATTTCCTCCGTGCGTTTGGATTAACGGCCTCGGTGCCAGTGCCTGAAGCTTTGCGGGGGCCAGGTGAACCCAAGTTCCAGAAAATGATCTTCTGTGGGTATGAGCCAGCGGCTCGTGCATGGAGGTTTGCGTACCCGTCAGGTGATCAGAGTAAGCTGCTGATCAGTAAACACGCTGAGTTCTGTAAGCAGGAGGAAAGGTCAAAGACCCCTGCCAGACGCGATATTCTTTCAGAATGTCTTTCCGATTCAGAGCAGGAAGGTTCTGATGAGGAGGAAGGAGAGCCAGGGGCTGAGTCTGCTGATGACGATCAGCTCACTGACCAAAGTCAGGAGCAGGATGGGGCATCTCCGCAAGTTGTAAAAAGAGAGCCCAAGAGTGAGCCTAGTTCTCCTGTGAGGGTAATTCCAAGGGTTCGAAGACGCGTTAAGTCAGAGGGGGAATCCCAGGATGCAGAGGACACACCTGCTGACCACAGTGAGTCAGAGGCAGTGCCTGAGTTAGTGCCCAGG
Source organism: Podarcis cretensis (assembly GCF_951804945.1). NCBI lineage: Eukaryota > Metazoa > Chordata > Lepidosauria > Squamata > Lacertidae > Podarcis > Podarcis cretensis. The sequence continues at coordinate 83,260,872 of NC_137176.1, forward strand.
CGGTCCAGTCGCACAACGAAGGGAATTCCACCTGAGAGGTATCAGGCCACAGGTGCGTGGGTAAGTTTCGCACAGTGCGAATCTGAGAGTTGTGAGGATGTTCCACAGATGCCTGACAGGAACGCCAGGAGAGGGCGCAAGGCATTGGGGAAGGGATTGATCTCACAGAGGTCTGCAAAGGTACATCCACAAATCACCTCAGGAATGGAGGCAAGAGGGGGTGTTGGGATTCAGAACTTACTGGGTTAATTTTGTTCTGAGTTGTGCCTCCCATTCTGACGTGTGGAAGGAGGGAGGAGCTCTACTTGTTGTTCTCTCTTTGTCTCTGAGAGAGACGGACGCCATGAATGCTAGCAGTCCAGGAGAATCTGAGAAATGCTGAGCTGTAAATATTTGCTGCAATAAAGAACTGATGAATTTGGACACACAGTGCTTGGTGTGTTTATCTGGATCTGAAGCAGGCTGCAACAGTTTTTGTTCCGCTGTGTTTTTTTACTCTGCAAGGCGAAAGAGGAGAGAAGCAGGTCTGCGCAGCTTGTTGCTGGGAAGTGTGCCGGACCACAATAACTGAGGCTAATTGGGCCATAAAGTAATTAGCCAATAAAGATCTTATCACAGATCTCGTCACAACTTCATCAGAAGTTGGTTCTATTGAAAGGCCTAGTGCCATTCTGCTTTTATTGTAATTATTGGCATGGTTTTAATAATTATACGTGTGTGTGCTTATAAAAATGTTTATTTGTGTGGATGCTCATAATTCTATCAATGTTTAACTGTACTGTTTTTGGTTGTTATTTCTACCTACAGGTAGGTAGCCATGTTGGTCTGCCATAGTCAAAACAAAATAAAAAAATTCCTTCCAGTAGCGCCTTAGAGACCAACTAAATTTGTTATTGGTATGAGCTTTGGTGTGCATGAACACTTCTTCACCTTCTTCTTCCTCGTACCTACGGAGAGCCTCAAGGTCCGTAAATAGCAACACCCTAGTGGTCCCGGCCCTAAGGAAGTTAGATTGGCTTCAACCATAGCCAGGGCCTTTTCAACTCTGGCTCCAGCCTGATGGAACGCTCTGTCTCATGAGACCAGGGCCCTGCAGGATCTGATTTCTTTCCGCAGGGCGTGTAAGACAGAGTTGTTCCAAGTGGCCTTTGGCTTGGAGCCAATTTGATTCCCTCCCTCTTTCTTTTTCCTTTCTCCTCCTGTGATGAGGCTGCATTTTAATATTTTAATGTTTCAATATTTTAATGTATTTTAATCTTGTTTTTAAGTTGTATTCATTCAACTTAACACGTATAATAATAATGATAATAATTATGAAGGGAGATGGGAAGGGTTTCTCTCAATATTCTCTGTACTTTGTACCTAAGAAGGGTTGCCCTCAAATATTATCTGCAGTAAATTTCTGTGCTAATCCTGTGCTAATCCTACTTCTGCAATTGTGGTCAGACAGTTAGCAAACAGCCGGTGGCCATCATGGTTTATGGATGGAAGCAGCTTTATTGAGGCTGGACACCGGAAGCAGGTTACGCAGTGGTAGCCCTGGAAGACCAGGAGATCGAGGCAAAGCCACTCCCGCCTGGAACATCGGCCCAGCTGGCAGAATTAACTGCGCTCACCAGAGCCCTAAACCTGGCAAAGGGGCAGAAGTTGACAATGGACCAGCCTTTGTTCACTCAGTATTGCAGGAGTTGGCTAAGGCACTACAAATCAACTGAAAGTTGCATACCGCTTACAGACCCCAGAATCAGCTATCCAAGCTGACACAGGAAACTGGGTCTAATTGGGTGACAATGTTACCTCTGGCATTACTCCGGGTCCGCAGTCTCCCATTAAGACGGACCCATCTGTCACCCTTTGAAATTGTGTTTGGGAGACCGGTCCCATATGTCAGAATGTTGTCCCCACATGCTGGTCAGGATATGCAATTGAATAATTATGTCCAGACATTCTTCCAAGTTTTCTTTTGTCTCAACAGGTGGACCCAGGCTCGCAACCCCTGTGTGTTGGCTGCATCAGTTCGAGCCAGGTGATGAAGTGTGGGTAAAAGATTGGGCACGGACGCCGCTACAACTGTGCTGGAAGGGACCTTATACCGTCCTGCTCTCCACACCCACCGCCGTGAAAGTCGCCGGCATCACCCCTTGGGTCCACCACACCAGAGTGAAAAGGAGCCGCTACAGATTGGACTGTGCAACTAAATCCTGATCAACCCCTTCGGCTGATCATCACCTTGTGTCTGACGCTACCGGGAAACGCGTTGGGCCACGGGCACCGAGATCCTGCAGCTGATCATCACAAGGACTTTCATAAGGACTTTCTCTTTTCTTTTTTCTGTCATGTTCTGTATTGATTTGCTCTATGCCCCACAGCCCTGACCCCGAGCCATACCGCCCTTACTGGCCTGCTGGCCTCTGCTACGACTGGTTCGTCTTGCCGGTGGTAAGAGACGGCATGCTCATTGGCCATTGGAAACAGGGGTTTGATGAGGTTACCATATTAAAACATCCCACTATCCCGTTGTGGCTCCTCTTCCACGCCACTATCCAGCACGCGTGGGTAGTGCTCCTACGGGAAGTTGCAGAGACGGTCGAAATCTATCGAGTTCTGGACTGCTCTTGCTGTTGTGGGGAGGTAACCAACTGTCATTCGGGGGGTAGAGCACTGTACCAACCTCATCTGATGGACCAGGTCCTAATCTTAATCCAGGCGTTAGATGGGACGGAACCTATTTTAATGCAAGTGTTGCAGGGGAGGGAGCCTGAACTAGGTGTGCATTGAAATTGCTGAATAAGTGCCAGTAAATTCTGCAGCACCACCTCTGACAATCGTGGTGGCTCGAGCCTCCCAAAATAAGAATTGCCACCCCAGGATTTCAGCCTCCATATGCCCTGGTCAGTAGGGAGGCAGCACGAGAGTTCAATCCACCCAACAGGGTTAGGGAGCATCAGCTCACCGGTGGGCTCTCACCCTTGAGGCTCAACAGGTAATCGAGCACGAATATCAGTGGGCTCTTCAACAATGAGCACACTCCCTGAATGTTGGTGGGAGGAACCATGGAGTGATTGGGGATGGTGGATAGGGGTTATTTCAACTGCCCTTGCCATATGGATGTGCCTTTTCTTTTGCCGGCATGAGCGTCACAGGTTCTGCGGGAGGCAACGGCCAAATCCTTCTATCCCCTTGATGATCCTCCTAGTATTCCTCGTTCTCATAGTTGTAGGAGACAAGGAAGGTGCTGCACCTGGTGAACATGGGCAGATGGGGACTAGATTATTGAATAAAATATCACGAGGAGAAAATTATCATAAGATGTGGAAAGACAATATTTATATCAAGGATATGTTTAAGTTCACCACAATGTTAAATCTCTCCAATTGTTGGCTGTGTATGCACATACCACCTTATGCTAAAAGGCCAGGTTTGATGCTACATGGAATTCCCATTGATGATATCTTCAATATAGAAAATAGAAAAAACCCTGAAGAAGCTCAGTGGCCGCCCGTAAAATTGGCCCTGTCCGAGCCGGCTTTTATTTGTTTAAAATTTTCTGAAGGGTCAACCCCACGAGGGATTTACCCTGATTGCTTACATGTATTGAACTTTGTATTTGATAGGGCCTGCTCTGCCTTCGTTAATTATGGAAATACCTCACGGTGTTATCAATCCGATACTAGCGCCAAGTTAATGACTGATATGCACCACCTCCACAAAAGCTCTAGTTCCAATTCCTCTGTTCAGACCCTATTAAATTTTACCCAGGAGCTATGGCACGTAAGCCTTCTGTTTTCACAAGCTTTCAAGTGGTCGGAGCAACACCGAAACATCAGTCACCTTCTTCCGGAAGAACTCTGGCTAATTTGTGGCGATGCAGCATTCAAATCCGTTCCCCGAGATCTTACTGGAGTTTGTACCCTAGGAGTGGTGGTTCCCCTTTTATATAAGATAGGAGAGTTACCAGCGTCTCTCAGACTGCGTAACCGCAGGGCAGTGAATACACCTATTAACCACTATGTTGGGACCCAGGTATCGCGGGCCCTACTACCCTCCTTAGGGGCAGCCATGAATTATAGAGATCTTCATTTGCTCGCCAATTGGACAGAAGGATTATTTAATGATACCATTAAGGCATTAAAGGACCTCAATCAAGAGGTGTCTGCTATGAGGGAGGTCGTTTTGCAAAATCGTTATGCTTTAGATGTAATGTTGGCCTCGAAGGGAGGAGTTTGTGCGTTAGTTCATTCTCATTGCTGCATGTTTATCCCAGATAATGTCAGCATTTCATCCACAATTGACCACATGGAAACAATGATAGCCGAAAACCCGCTAAAAACTACAGAAGGTGATCCATGGAATTGGTTATATTCTTGGCTGCCCGATGGTGGTTGGATCAGGCATATTATGGTATTGATAGCAGGGCCACTTATGGTATTGATAGCAGGGCCACTTATAATCCTTTTGCTTTTCTGCTTCTGTATGCCCTGCTTGATGCAATGTATGCAAAATATGATGGAAAAGATGATGTCCCGCACGATGGGTCCGCATGTGATTGCTTTTATGAGAGAATATAGACCCTTACCCCAGAACGAATCTAAGTAATAGATTGTTCAAAAGAAGAGGAGGGAGTGAAGGGAGATGGGAAGGGTTTCTCTCAATATTCTCTGTACTTTGTACCTAAGAAGGGTTGCCCTCAAATATTATCTGCAGTAAATTTCTGTGCTAATCCTACTTCTGCAATTGTGGTCAGACAGCTGTTTGCAAATTTAACCAGGCCTGCTAAGGAGGTCGTTTTCTGCCTTGCGCTTCCTGCCTTAGTAATGCAAAGATAAGAAAAGACACGAATAAGCAAAAGGGGAGGGGAAGTGCTTAGCCAGCAGAAAGACATGTATGAGGGAATGTTTAGCAAGCAATATAGATGTGCCATGTAAGGGAATAAGTTGAACATTTGCCAGCTGATTGGAGAAGTTTGGGGAAGGAATGGGAGGGGGAAGAATGTTCAGAAAGTATAAGAAAGCTTGCTGAAGTATATTGCTTCACAACCAGTTTTTCAGAACCTATTCTGCTGGTTGTGCACAGATTACAATAAACTCTTTTCTCCAAAGAAGAATCTTTCCTGGTGCTTTTTGCTCTCTCTTCGGTACTGGGGATGCGGGCGAACGATTCCCTGGCGAGGACAAGGTTCAGGCTACAATTATACCAATAACAAATTTAGTTGGTCTCTAAGGTGCTCCTGGAAGGAATTTTTAAAATCTTTTTTTTTTTTAAATAAATTTTTTTATTAATTTCCAAATTTTTAACAAACACAAAAACAACATAAAAACAAACATAAAAAGTCATACTTTCTTTACCTCATTTCCATAAGCCTCTTTTCCCGGACTTCCCCATACCTTCCCCTTTTTGCATCCTTTATTTTAAACAATTGTTCAGCAACCCTTCTTAGCCAATTAAATATAAATTCATTCTCCTTTTCAATTTCACCCTAAACTTAACACAATTTATCGCTGCAATTCTACGTCTTCCTCTCCCTCTGCATTTTAGCACTCCTCAATTTTATAGTAACTCTTAAGATATATTTTAAACTTCTTCCAATCTTCTTCCACAGTCTCTTTCTCTTGGTCGCGGATTCTGCCGGTCATTTCTGCCAGGAATTTTTAAAATCTTATTTCTACCTGTAAGTCACCTTGAATCCCTGCCTAGGAAGGTAGGGTATAAATTAATCTATAATACAAATAACGATGATGACAACTCTTCTTTAAAGCTTAGGCGCTCGAGGACCTCAAGGTGCCTTTTGGAAAGTGTTTTGGCCGCTTTAAACTTTTAGAGGCGAAAAGAAGCAACCGGCCGCTTTCAAATGCGGAGCTCCCTCGCCTGCAAACCCTCCTCGCCTGCGCGCAACGCCGGAACCCGACCAGGGCATGCAATCCGACGCCTCCGCACGAGGCTCCCAGGTCACGGCCAAAGAGGTCAGAGGAGGAGAAGCGCGGCGAGGGCAGCCTCCACCCCCGGTTTCCTCTCGACCGCCTCTACTTGAGTGGGGCGGCAAAAGCTCCGCCATTCACCGCCACCCTCCCCCAAAACACCTCGCACCGTTCGCTTGTGCAGGCATTTATTGAAACAAAAACTAAAAACCTGCAACCCCCCCCACCCCCATGTCTGGCTATGCCCGCATTCCGCAGCTTGCCCACCCTGTCTTCGATCTGCAGCCGGAAGTGTTCTATAGCACCTCCGCGCCGTGCGGTGACCTAGCCGCTTTGGCTCTTTCCAAAGAGCGTTGGGCGCGTTGGCGTCACGTGACGGTGGCGGAAGGGGAGGGGAAGACGGCGTCTCCTTGCGTCGCGCAGCAGTGACGCGAGCGCGCCGTCGCTGGGACGCGAGAGGCGGGGCCGGGAGGAGACTGGCGATGGGTCCCGCTGAGGAGGAAGAAGCGGGTCGGAGGCGGCGGCGCTGCTGCTGCTGCTGCTGCTGCTGCTGCTGCTGAGGGCCTTCCCTCCGGGGGAAGCGAGAAGGGACGCCGCGCTGCCCCGACGGGGCCTGGTAGCGGCCCGCGGGTAAGGACAGGCCGGAGCCGCTCGACGGCGGGCAGGCCCCGGAGCGGCGCCTCAGCTGCGGCCTCCCAGGCCCGCGAAGGGGCTCCCCCTCGCCCGCACCCGCGCCAGGGACCTGCCCCGGAGGCGGCCGCGGGCAGGGGAGGCCGGCAAGCCGGGGCCGCGGAGCGTGGCCTTTCCGGTGGCGGCGCCTCCCGTCCCCCGGCGAGGGAGGCGCTCTAGGCCCGCCCTCGCCTCCCAAGGGTGGCCGTGGGGTGGGGGGAAGCGGCCTCTTCGGTGCTCGCGGAGGGTTTCGAGCCCGCAACTTGCGCGGGAGGGAGGAGGAGGGCGGGTGGTTAGCCCGGCCTGCCTCACAGGGTTGTTGTGGGGAGGAAACGGAGAGCAGGGCCGCCTTGAGTTCCTTGGGGGAGAAAGGCGGCATAATATCAGTGCAGGGAGTGAGGTGCTCCCCCAGGGCTCCTGCTTAAAGCCAAACGTCGTGTATAGTCAAAATGCACTGGGTTTTCTTCCCCTGGGACACCCTCACACCCTTTCCAGTTTCTCCATAAAGAATACAGCGGTACCTCAGGTTACAGACGCTTCAGGTTACGGACTCCGCTAACCCAGAAATAGTGCTTCAGGTTAAGAACTTTGCTTTAGGATGAGAACAGAAATCGTGCTCCAGCAGCGGGAAGCCCCATTAGCTAAAGTTGTGCTTCAGGTTAAGAATGGACCTCCGGAACGAATTAAGTACTTAACCCGAGGTAACCCTGTAATGCACACGTAAGCGAGTGCAAGTTGCAGGGTTACTGTAACCCGAGAGGACTTTGGTAATAGGTGCCCTGAGCAAAGACAGAATTTGGTTTGTGTCCCCCGTTCATTCTGCACATGCCCTCAAGTGCCCTATGTGATAGTTTTGCCCCCCTTTCGCCCTAAATGAATTTCACTCTTAGTTTAGGGAAGCTCCACTGCACTGCTCTTTCTTAATTTGTATACCATGTTCTACTATGTCAAAAGCTGTTTTTTGTTTTTAACTTAAAGATGGTTTTCATTTTTAAAAAATAATAAATGTTAAGTCGCTGGGATAGTTCTGGGACCCCCAAAAGTATGTGTGTGTGTGTATATATATATATATATATATATTGCATAACTATGTATTTGTGGGAAATCTCATCTGGCCAGAGGTTGTGTAGGTGGCTGTGAATTTAGCCACATGCAATTGGAATTGCAGCCAGAGAGGTATTGGGATTATTAAAAACCGGGCAGAATAAAACAAGGAAGGTTCTTTATTAGAAAGAGGATCTCTATTCAAAAAATTTAAAATTAAAGCATGCATTGTCACTTATTCCTAAAGACCATTTTTAACAGTGGAGTTTCCTTTCTAGCTTGGATGATTTTTGCACAAATTGACATAGGTAGAAAGCCAATGTCTGAAATATGGGCTAATTTATAAACATACACTGCTTTTTTCTAAAGCACATTTGGGACTTAAGTTTAAGTTGGTAGGGACTGTGGTTTTACTTGTTGTAGTGCTTAGGCCAAGGCAAGGGTGAGAATGTTACATTCAAGAAAGAGTGGGGCTGTAGACTTTTCTTTCTTTTTTGAGGTCAAGGATGTTAAGTGTTAAGATACTTTTCTTGCATTCAGAAAGTTCCAGGTTCGATTCCTGGCTCCTGCTCCATCTCTGAAACCCTAGATAGCTACTGCCCATATATACAATAGTGAACTAGATTGAGCAAATTTCTGACTTGGTATAAGGCAACTTCCTATGTTCCTTGTGTCTAGAAGTCTTTGCCCTTAGTATCAACTGGGACCTGGAGATCACTGTTTGCCATGACTCCTTAGGTAATGCATAGTGGAGTTTGGGTTCCCAGGAAAACTGGGTTCTGCTGGACCCTCTGAATCCAAGTTCCTACATGATCTCCTGTGATGGACTCAGAGGACTACGATACCTTCTGAGTGCTTGCACCATTCCACCTAAGTCATTGACACAGTAACAGTTCAGTGAAAGATCTTGCTTAGAGATACATACATTTCAACTTTTGCCCGTTCTGTTGAGTTAAGTGCAACTTTCTGCCATGGGAACCCTTTCTGTGGCAAGCTGGTTTAATGTGTATGGGATTGTATATGCAGTAGATAGCAAGCATTGGAAGGTGACATGTATCAGTTCTGAGGCCCCCTAAGCAGGCGAGGTTTGTGTTCTGCATTCAGTTTTCTGAATTGATAAAGATAATAACACCATAGTGTAAACTTATGTGGTTTCCTGCTTTAAGAAATACACTAGTTAAGTGGGCATTACATGATTGCCCTATCACTAGCCAGCAGACTTTAGGAACTAATCAGTGCTACAGTTTTTGGGTTAAGACTGCAATCTGTCACCCACTCACCTTGGTGTAAGCCTCATTATCTTCATCTGGACATTTGAGTAAACATGCATAAGATTATGCTTTTAGTGTTCGATTTGCTGCTTTTTTGACTGTGACCCAACTTTCTAAAGGACAAATACAGGAATATCACCATAAACAACATTTTCTGTGGCAGTAACAGCTTTTATTTCTTTTTCTTTCTACAGCTAAGAGGAGAGAGGAGTAGAAGCTGTCAAGATGAGCAGAAAGCCTCCAAATCGTCCTGGGATCACATTTGAGATCGGTGCTCGTCTGGAAGCACTTGATTACCTACAAAAATGGTATGGAAGTTGATGTCTGTGCCTGGTTTAGATTAGAAATTATTTCACACGTGATGCATGATGGATGTGCCTTGAACTTCTGTTTTCATTTATATGCATTTTCATTCCTTGTTCATAAACTAACTTAAAATACGGTCACTTCTTCCAAAAAGAGTTGTTAAGGTACCAAAAAGAGTTGTTAAGATTTGATAGGGTTGTATCTGGAATCATTAACTTGGTAGACTGAAGTTATTAGAGTTGCTGAAGGTGGCATGTTGGAAGATTTGGAGCTGCCCTTGAAGATCACTCGGAAACTACAGCTGGTGAATAATAATGCTGTCTGTCTCCTAATGGAATTTGGAAGATGAGTGGTTGTTCAGCCTGAGCTCTACCAGTTGCACTGGCTTTCTGCTGGTTTCCTAGCCCAATTTGTAGTCCTGGTTTTAACTCTTAAAACTAGACAGCCTGAGACTCACAACTCAGATTTTTTGTTTTCTCTGTGCTATCTGCAGTCTTCAGATCAGGTTCTACTTCAGTGTATTAGTTGTGGTCAACCACCGTGATTGCCCTGAGACTTTGGAATGTGTCCTCAATCCATGACAAATTCCCTTCCCTTTCTGTCTTTAGGAGGGGGTTGTTGTTTGTTTATTTATTAAGATACTTTTAACATAGCTTCTCATAACATTGTTGAGGCAGTGTACAAAAAACCCCCTCATGTTAATAAAAAACACATTGCAATAAAATAGCTGTGGCTGTAAATTGGCGGAAATTAAATAGATCAGATATTGGAACTAAGCAGTAGGAAAGGTCTGGTTTGCAGGACTTTCCTTATTTGTATAGTATAAAGGATTTGTTGATTTTCGTAAGGCTGAGTATGGAAACAGAGGTCATTAATAAAATCTGCTTACATACATGTTAGATATTAGCCCTTTAGATTTTTTTCTTCAGTGTTACATTAACATCAGGGGGGGGGCGGTGTGCAGTCGGGGAAACAAGCATGGTAGGTCTGTCCCATCACTGTTTCCAGTGTTCTAATATATGTGGGGGATTAGTAGGAAGCTATCTCCCTGCTTCAGAGCTTCACCCTCCCAAGTAAGAGGGCAGTGGGGGAGACCTGGTATGCTCCCTTTCTTAGCAGATTGGCTCTCTTGAACGATGCCCGAAGAGGGCTATTTTGGTTTTAATAAACCGTTACTGATGTGCATCCCTTGGACTGCCTTATTCTTGGGAGGCCCAAGTCACTTGGATGACGCCTCGTCTTTTCTCCGCTTCCTACCCACAAGGTTGAAGCTCAGTGGTACAGCACCTCGCAGGTTCAATCCCTGGCTTTTCCAGAGAGGGTTGGGAGAGACTGCTCTCTGAAACCCTGGAAATTTTGCCCCAGTCACCAAGGACAATACCAGGCTAGATGGAGCAGTGGCCTGACTTTGTATTAGGCAAATTCCTGTTCTCCATCTCCCCGTGTGACTTTAGAAGTAACCACATTTTGTTAATTATCTGTAGTAATATAGTGAATCAGGAGTGACAGTTTTATAGAAAGTGTCATAAAAACCTATGGATAATTGCAGCCACTTGCATCACAAGGTAAAGTGGTAAAGAAAATCTATGTGATCTCAGGAATGTCCCTTGGATTACTTCAGAATTAAGCTGCAATATCACTGTGTTCTCTATCAGAAAATTCTTGAGACGCATTTAAATTTCTGACATAGAGCGAAGTGACTTTTGTGGGGAGTAAGAACATAATGCTTTGAAGTGGCACATGTAAGAGATATATGAAATAAAGTTGGTTCTTATGCACTCATGAGAGTTTACCTTATGAAATATGTGGAACTTCTTAGTTATAGGGTTCTAATGCAGAAATATGCTTCGGCAGGTGGCATTAGTTGTGGCATCTCGTAGATTGAGTGCTTTCACCAGGCATCCTACCTGTTGCCCAGTTTGCTTCCCCCCCCCTTCTTCACCAGTTTGAAGCCTTTTAATTTCCCAGGCACTCAAAGATGTACTGTGGTTGTTTTATGGTTTCTGGTGGATTATATTGATTGTAGTTGATGCTTTTGCAATTTCATATTGATTTTATTGCATGTCTCTTAGTTTTTGCTGTTCTAAAATGTACATGGAGCCGCGGGTTTTATGCCGATGGGTGTCTTATAAATTTACTAAATAACTAATTATGTTGGTGTGTTTACCTTTTGAAACAAAGTGGGAATGATATCACTTCCTGAACAGTTTACCCCCTTGCCTTTAGTAATTTCTGCCATTGCATTGAGAAACAAATAGCATACTACATATTTGCTTATCCTTTGCAGAGAGCTACCATAGACCTCTAGATACTCAAGATTTCCATTTGCTTCAATTTTGTGATAGATTAATACACAGCTCATAGTTGACAAGGCATGTCGACCAGGAGGGATTTGTTTATAGAGTTTTGTACCTCAGCTGGCAATTTGTGAACCACATCAGGCGCTTCCAAATTTTTTAAATGGCTTGCAAAGGCTCTGCTTTCTCCTCCCATTTGCACCTTTCTATGCTTTTCTAAACCACTGAACCTAGGGCTTGCCGATCAGAAGGTTGGCGGTTCGAATCCCCACGACGGGGTGAGCTCCCGTTGTTCGGTCCCAGCTCCTGCCCACCTAGCAGTTTGAAAGCACGTCAGTGTACAAGTAGATAAATAGGTACTGCTCCAGCGGGAAGGTAAATGGCGTTTCTGTGCGCTGCTCTGGTTCGCCAGAAGCGGCTTAGTCATGCTGGCCATATGACCCAGAAAACTGTCTGTGGTCAAACACCGGCTCCCTCAGCCAGTAAAGCAAGATGAGCGCCGCAACCCCAGAGTCGTCCGCAACTGGACCTAACGGTCAGAGGTACCTTTATGCTTTTCTGGCTTGCCTGCTCACATCACCAGTCTTGGATGCTATGTTTTTCTACTGCAGGTTGTTTCCATGGCTGTCCACGCACTAGTGGAAAGGGTGTCTGCCTATGCAACAGAACTTCACCTTCCTCTCCTTTCCCCTGCATACTTCCACACATCCTTAAAATTACTTTGGAGAGTTGAGGGAGATCCTCAGGGTTAGATTTTGGAGACATGTGGAGGACTGCAGGGGGAAGGAGTTCCCCTGCACAACCAGAAGTCCATCCATGCAATATTGGATTCTGCCCTGCATGTGTGGACACGCCATCTAGGACATGCCATCTAGCTCAGTACATCAGGCTGGAATGTAGCTGTTATACCAGGGGTGCCCAAACAAAGAGGGCCAGATTTGATGAAGTGAACATGCGTGAGGGCTATTGAGCTTTTTTTGGGATTTTATTCCAGGACATATACTGTCATGGGGGCCAGATTAGGCCCCTGAAACGGACTTTGGACATGCCTGTGTGACACAGGTAATTTGAAGTGTTTCTGTAGAGTAGAGGGTTATTGTGTTGAAGATCATACTAAAAGTAAATCTGTTGGATATGAGCACATTTTAGGGACAGTTAATTTTCCCTTGCTGTGCATATTTTACTGTTCTAATTTTATGCTTTAGGCTATGATTGGTGTCATTTTTAAATTCTTAGACAGATGGAAGTTTCTACCTTTTTCTCTTGGTGTATCATCACTGAAGTACTCCCCCATCCTCTACAGTCCATTTCAATAAGATTTGTTTCATTGTTAACGCTACAGCTTTGTGAGATGTATAATGGAGCTGGCATGAAAAGGTGCCTCTACCCTACCTTGTGAATGAGAAGGAAGAGAGTTTGCTGTGTAGCCCACTAAAGTTCCTACTGTGTAAAAACAAAGGGGGGTGTCTCAAAATGTTGGGGTTGAATTTACTTTGCTATCCAACTGTTATGCCCAGTGTTGGACTTGCGATTCTTAGACTAGGAGCCAGCTCTTTTTGGTGTCTCTTTTATCTTTACAGTTTGTTTTTCTTTGATTATAAACCACATAGCACATTTTGTTTTAAAAGGAAACATTAACGTTAAACAATTCAGTTAAAATAAATCCTTGCTTATTTACTAAGGTTGCTATCCTAACCTCACTTAGCTGGAAGTAGATCCCAGTGAATTCGATAGGACTTGCTTTTGAGTAGATATGGTTAATACTGTGCTGTTAATATCTTGAATAGATATCTATGTATTGCTTCCAGGGAAAAAAAATCTGGTTTTCTCACATATCAGGTGAATGGAAGCTCCTATGCCCAAAGCCTCTTGCATGCTTTTGTTTTCTCAAAATTCATTTACTACTTTATTTGCTATTTCATTTATTTACTACTACTACCTATCGGTTGATTTTATTTTTATACTGAAGCATCAGCTAAACTTAGTTATGTGGTTTGAGTGATTCAGTCAATACCATCAGATTCTCTGGAGGTATAAGCCTCCTTTCCGTCCCCACACTTTCTGATCTTGGAAACAATTTGTGGAAACAGTACAGTGGAACCTCTACTCACGTACAGAATCCGTTCCCGAGGTCCGTTCGTGAGTCGATCCATACTGTGGTTAAAACTAGGAGCCTTCCCAGACCCGCTGAAAGAGGCGGTTATTAAATCGCTTCTTAAAAAAACATATTTGGACCTGGTCAGTATGGCCAGCTATCAACCAGTCTCAAATTTTCCATCCCTGGGCAAGGTGATTGAGCGGGTGGTCGTTAAACAACTCCTGGCACGCCTGGAGGATACGGACCATTTGGATCCCTTCCTGCTGGGATTCAGTCCTCATCATGGGACTGAAACTGCCTTGGTCGTCCTGGTCGATGATCTCTGGTGGTTTAGGGATACAGGTGTAAGTTGTTTCCTAGTTCTGCTGGATCTCTCAGCGGCCTTTGATACCGTCGACCATGACATCCTTTTGAACTGTCTAGAGGAGCTGGGGACACTGTTATGCAGCGGTTCCACTATTTCCTCCTGCAGCTTCCTGCAGCCAGTGGGAAGCCGGCCAGCATTGCGGAAGGCGTTCCCCACTCTGCTCCGCACTAGCTTATTGAGGCGCACAGGAGCCGACCGAGCAGGCAGCGGGGGTCCATGGGCCGGTTAAACGACCCCATGGGCTGCTTGTGGCCCATGGGCCTTAGGTTGCCAACCCCTGGTCTAGAATGATTTATAGTCCAGCAGGCTCTGGGGGGGGGCATCACATTATTTACTTCTGTTCTACATAATTCCAGTGAAGAAGTGTTATTAGACCCAATATTATTTATTTATTTATTTATTTACTTGGATATTCATAAACCACATATTCGAAAGAAATTCCCCAAACCGTGTATCTGTGCGCACTCATCTATTGAATATGTTAAGAAGAGGAGTGAAAAAACATCCCCTGCACAGGTGGAGCTATGTGTAGGATATAGTTTGTTAAGTATTTTTAGGCGCCGGGCGGGGGTGGGACTGGTTTCAACAGCAAAGAAATAGCTTCTCAAGATATTCCAGAAGCTGACTATGGCTGTATGGAGGGTTGTTGTTGGGTTGTTATTTTTTTAGTTTAAATGAATGAGGTCTAGTAAGATTGAGTGACTTTTGTACAAGGAGCAGGGAGTTATTGAAGTCTATGCCATTTTAGGGAATTGGGATGGCTGGATGTTGAGGCTGGGTGTGCTTGTTATCATGTATTTAATAGATTTGTTTACCTGATTCCTGGATCTCTAAATCGTGATAAGTTAGGATGCAGTTTGGTTGTAACTTTTTCTGGCCAAGATTGTTGTAGTCCTTAGTTACCCCACCTGTAAAAGGGATAAAATGATTTATGCACTAGAAAGGTGGTTGTCTGAATAAATAACTCTGTTAAAGGAAGATAGTAAATAAATAATAGGCTTACTGTAAATTTTAAGAAGGCAGAACTGAAATGTTCTATAGTGTAAAGTCTTGTATTCAATCTTACATAAAGATAGGCTTAAAGCTACTCTCCTGATTGCTTATGGTTTGTAAGATTCAGCACAGTCTGGAAGATAAACTTAATTCATTTTCTTCCATTTGCAAGCCACATAGAGTTAACATTAGGGTGTGTTGGCATACAACTTTATATTTACAAAATGACATCTTAGTTGCTTTGTCTTTTTCCATCCTTGCTAATTTGATAGCTCAGAAGAATCCTAACTACAGCATGAATACATCTCAATAGGCAACCTAAAATGCTGGGGTGGGGGTAGTTAGGGGAGGAAGTCTGAGTAACACCAAGAGGCTGAGCCTTTTCACCTGTCTTCTCCCCCTCATCTACCGTGGAGCCTGATATGCTGTTGCCTTGAAAGGGTGTTGGGAGAGAAATGAAGGAATATCAAGGGGCTATGTATGTTTGAAGGAAAACTGGTGGTTTGAAGGAAGCCCCCTCCCCCCTTAATACAGCCTCCTTAGTGAAATAAATTTGTATATGATCTTGTTTGTGCTGTATTTTAGTTCTGTATTACACCACAGCCCCATACACTTCAGTGGGGCTTACTCCCTGGTCAGTGTGTATGGGCTTGATTCCATAGGTTTTTCTCTGTCTCCTGATTAGTTTTCATCTGATACATATTTTTATATTGTTTTATTCTTGTTTTAGCTTGAGATTTCTTGATAGTATGCGTTGAATTAATGACATGTTTTTCTGGCTGCTGCTGCTGATAAATATTGATATTTGTAATTGTTGGTCACAGTTTGAATTTCATTGTCTGTATTGTTTATTGCTGCTGATGTTCAGTATGTTGTAAACCACTTTGGGCAATGTCTTGTGGAACAGTAGCAGACACATTTCACACACATCTGTAAGACATTCTTGCTAACAAAAAGTAAAGGTTTTGCACTCACTGCCTTTGATGTCAGTACTATGGTGCATCAGATGTTTTGCAAGTATAAAAGATTTCCTTTAGGAACTTTAGACCTGACATACATGATGAATATGGAAGGAAATTACCCAAATATATGTATGTGTCAAGACATCATTGAGAAACACCTTTTTATTGTCAGGGATGTTCTGCTTCAGGGTTTTTGTGGTTTTTTGCACCTGTGATTAACATTTTTCAGAAAGTAGTATCTTAAGAGATGCTTTATGGAAATATTAGCACATCTTTGTGTAATTCTAAAAGCTTGCATAGGCAAAAAAGTAGAATTTGCATAATTCCCTAAGATACACAGGGCTGGTCCACGCGTCCATGTTCATCTGCTAATTTGCAGCTAAAAGTTTGAACCCACTCCATTGAAAAATACTGCTGTAAAACCATTGAACCACATATTTTTACTTAAAATGTTAATGCTTTCTAGACAGCATGGTTGTTTAGCAAGGTTAACCTTCCACAATATTATTGCAACATTTGTTTCCATCTATTGCCAAGCGTGTTTGTTTTTTTAACAGCTTTCTATGGTGTGGCCCATTTTTGATGTGCATACATACAGCGTATTAAGCTGAAATGTAAATGAACTTTCTACCCTGCACTCTTGTTTTCCTACGTCGCCTTCCATCCTCCTTTCTTAGTGCACTGTATACCTAATTGGGTAAATTACGCTTAGTTTTCTGTTACGCCTGAACTGGTAAGCTATGGCTAATAGCTTTTGACAAATCAGGGTCTGAAATCAGAGTTTGGAATGGGTTTTAGGGCCAGGTTCTGAACCTGGTAACTGTATTTCTCCTGTTCTCATGTAATGGGATACTACCTAAGAACAGCCCTGTTGGATCATATTTAAGACCCATTTAGTTCAGCATCCTGTTCTCACAGTGACCAGCCAGATACCTATCAGAAGCCCTTAATCAGACATTGAGTTTAACTGCACTCTTCCAGTTAGTGATTCCCACCAACAGGTGCCTGTACAGAGGCATACTGCCTCCGTCTGTGGAGGTACCACATAACCATCATGGCTAGCCATCATTATGCTTAATTGAAGTACAGTCGTACCTTGGTTGATGAATGCCTTGCAAATCGAACGTTTTGGCTCCCAAATGCCGCAAACCCGGAAGTGAGTGTTCCGGTTTGTGAATGTTCTTTGGAACCCGAATGTCCATTGTGGCTTCCGATTGGCTGCAGGAGCTTCCTGCAGCCAATCGGAAGCCGTGCCTTGGTTTCTGAACGTTTTGGAATTTGAACAGACTTCTGGAATGGATTCCATTTGACTTCTGAGGTACAACTGTATTCATTTACAGTGAGTGAGGGCAGAGAGGAAAGATCCATTTATATGGCTTAATAACGCCACTGAACCATTGTAGCATTTTTCCACTGTTAGCACTGTATTGTAAATCTCTGATTCAAGCCA
Source organism: Podarcis cretensis (assembly GCF_951804945.1). Lineage (NCBI taxonomy): Eukaryota > Metazoa > Chordata > Lepidosauria > Squamata > Lacertidae > Podarcis > Podarcis cretensis. The sequence goes on from NC_137176.1 coordinate 83,278,244, forward strand.
TGGCCATATTTATGAAACTACGGCTGTAGTCCTAACCCCACTTACCTGAGAGCAAGTCCCATTGAATAAAACAGGACTGACTTCTGAGTAGACATGGTTAGGATTGTCCTTTGTATGGGCTGTACACATTATCTATTCCAATCATCAGTGTTACAGCTACTCTGGCTGTGTTCATGCTTAATTTAGTTGGATAGTTCTTTGGGGTGGAGAAATAAAAGATATAGGGGTAGGCTGTATTTGTCCTGCGACCATTTACAGAGCTAACCCAAATAGCTAACTAGTGCATGTTTCTACCTGTAATTTCAGAAACTTTCTGGTTGTACAAAAATATTCTGAATATTTATGCTGTCAGTAGTATTTGTGTTTGGTGCATATGATGGGGGTGCAACTGGCTGTGTAGATCCGGGATGTATGATGCCTTCTATTTTGAATTACTGCAGTTTCATCCTGAACTCTCTTAACCATTCATATGGAAAATTATATACGCAGCCAAACAGGCCTGTGAGTCTTTAGTACGTTGAAATACAGAGGTTATAGCCTGCCGAAACAGCATCTTTTGTTTTGTTTCTTGAAGGTATCCTTCACGAATTGAGAAGATAGACTATGAAGAGGGGAAGATGCTTGTCCACTTTGAGCGCTGGAGTCATCGTTATGATGAATGGATTTATTGGGACAGCAATCGGTTGCGACCCCTTGAACGGCCATCGCTGAGGAAAGAGGGTCTGAAAGATGATGATGAATTTATTGTAAGTGTTTATCTCTCCCCTTATGAGAATATCTTCATATGGAAGTCTTGGGTCATAATAATAAATATGCTTTCATGGAAAGTAGAGAAATAAGTAGATCTTCCATATCGTTTGTTCAGGTATTTAAGTTCTCTATATAATAGCACTGAATACATTTTCAGTCATGTTAACACACTATTTTCTTAAACCTTTTAAAAAAGGATTTTCAACCTGGAGAAGAGGTTCTAGCTCGTTGGACAGACTGTCGATATTATCCTGCAAAGATTGAAGCAATTAACAAAGAAGGTATGTATAATTTAGCCTACTGGCTTGAACCAAAAGTTCATCTGATCTACTGTTCCATTTCCACAAGTGCTTTGTTGGGTTTTAACTTGAAGTCACTACATCCAGTATTCATTGGCAGACATTATTTCCACCCGAGATATACATGCAGCAATCACACTTTGTCTGAAAATGGAGTGCATCTTTGGTTAATCTTTCCCACCCTTTATGGAAGGTGACTGTTGTTAGCAGTTGCTGGCCCCAAATTTGTAATGAATTTAATAATAGAATCCCAATAAAAGAAATGTACTTTCATCTTTTTACATGAATGAATGTAAAATCCAGGTAATTTGTGATTGCACTCTGCAAATCTTATTTGGGTTGCATGTCTGAAAAATTCAAGAATTCACAATCCTGGATTTGTTACTGGACTGGTTCATGCATAATGCTAAACCATGGTTTGCTTATCCCAAAGACAGTTAAACCACGGCTTCCTTCTCCCAAATTTCATTTCATTGCTGATCTTGCCTGTTTAATGCTGCTATGGTTTGGCAATTGAAATTTTATTTCCTGAAATTTCATTTCATCGCTGATCTTGCCTGTTTAATGCTGTTGTAGTTTTGGTATATGAGGGACGCAGGTGGCGCTGTGGTCTAAACCACCGAGCCTCTTGGGCTTGCTGATCGGAAGGTCAGGGGTTCAAATCGCCATGACAGGGTGAGCTCCTGTTGCTCTGTCACAGCTTCTGCCAGTCTAGCAGTTCAAAGGCATACCAGTGCAAGTAGATAAATAGGTACCTCTGCAGTGGGAAGGTAAATGGCATTTCCATGTACTCTAGCTTCAATCATGGTGTCCCATTGTGCCAGAAGCAGTTTAGTCCTTTTGGCCACACGACCTGGAAAGCTGTCTGTGGACAAATGCCGGCTCCTTTGACCTGAAAGCGAGATGAGTGTCGCAACCCCATAGTCGCCTTTGACTGGACTTAACCGTCCAGGGGTCCTTTACCTTTAGTTTTGGTATAGCACCATGTGACATCTCTGAGGTGGTGTGCTAATATGTAGCTTAAATTTTACTTCCTTATCTCCACATCATTCTTTTTCTAGGAACCTTTACTGTACAGTTTTACGATGGAGTGATTCGGTGTCTTAAACGAATGCATATAAAATCTATGCCAGAAGATGCCAAAGGTCAGGTAAGTGAACATCCATGTTAGATTATCACTACATATTATTTATTCATATTCTGCTTAATTGCCAAAGCAGATTCTAAGCTGTATAAATCCAATTGTGGAAAATATAAATCACACCCCTTCACTCTTAATTCATCTATCCAGAGTGATCAGGCCCTTCAGATTCTGTATTCCCAGTTACTAGTTTGCCATCCACAGGTGGAAAGTGAGGAAACTATGTTATCCCACTAACCAACTATTAATCACTCTGGTTGAAGTCTGCAAGGTGGTTAACATCAGACGATCCTTAGAATTTAGCATTTTGATTAGAAGGGTTCTTGCCATTGTGTGCCTTAAAAAAAAGTTCCCAGTTTTTATGTGGAAGGCCGTTGTTTCTCGCTAGGCAATTTCTGGCATTTGGTTCTCCTTGCTTATGCCTGGCATTATCAGCAGGCAGATGGTTCTCACACATAGCTGTCACATGGGAAGGAAATCTCTGCCATGGTTCTACCTAGAATTCTTTATCTAGAAGAGTCAAGGAAGGAGCTAAGCCTTCCAGCCTGCCACCTTTGCTTGGAGATTGCTAGGGAATACTAATCCTGAAGGGGATCTGATTTGTTGCTTGGTTTAGAAGTGTGCATGACATTGGTCTGCAGATATAGTATCCACACAATATATTTCTCTTTCTTTGCTGTCCTTGGATTTCTGCTGCCTGTCATGGTAGATGTGGACACTAGGATATGTTCTAGTTGTGGTTATTGAAGTTTTGCCTACCTATGTAGAACTACAGTTTGCCAACCACTGCCAGCACCAGAAGGGTCTACACAGGCATTCAAAAGTACAACAAGGTTTAGATTAGCTGTAGCCCACTGGTATAGAGCAGTCCCTTTTCTTTCCCTGTCATGCCCAGTCAAAAGATCATAACTGTACAGGTAAAGAAAGACCTCTGTTTGAGACCTGTAAGAGCAGCTGCCAATCAGAGTAAATAAAAATTGTGCCAGATAGATCAATGATATGACTTGACACGAGGCAGCTTTTTATCTTCATATCTAGGTTTTGAACTTAGGCAGTGCACTAAGAATGAACTGGGTTGTTGTTTTTTAATGTGGGCCTTCAAGACACTGTGGAATATTTCCCCAGGAAAGTGAAAAGTTTGCCTGCTCAGTTGCATAGCTACAGCAGTAGATACACAACATCCAAGTAGTCATTGCTTGGAAAATAAGGACCATTCTTCCTTGGGAAAGGTAGAGAGAACGATTCAGAGTTTGCATTCTGGGGTTTTAATTTTTTATTATTGTTTAGTATTTTCTTGGAGGCATTTTTAAGATGAGCAAAGCTAGGTTCGTTTTGTTTCTGAAGCATACTTTAGAAATTTCACTTTGTCTAAAACAAACTATTGGCCTGAGCTTTCCAATAAAATATGTCTTTGTAACAAGCAGAAAGTTAAACACCGTTTGTCATCGCCCATTTTTTGAGTACAACTGACTCTTTGCTCTGACATGATTAATGGAATAATGTCCACGCAGCCAAACTGCAAACCTAAAGTGGGCAAAGAAGGAATTTCCAGGTGTCTTTCAGATACAGTGTTTTTTAATGCCTGCTAAAAAAAAGAGGAGAAAGCTAGAGGGTTTGTACCCCTCACCTATGTTTTCTCTGCAGAATGGGGTCCCTTCTTAAGCATAACAGCACAGAATTATCAAATGGTTGCCAGCAGTCCTGATGCAGGGACTTCCGTTTCATCAGGATTGGCTTGACTTTAAAATCTTAGCATAGAATGAGTCATGATGATGTGCAGTCTCCCCCAAGTCTTTCTCATATGTAAGGAACCACTTACAAGTTCTTTGAGTTACCCCTTAAGCAAAACTTTATGGCTTTTTAGAAGTGTGAAGAGTGCCTCTGAGAAACTTTGTTAACACTTAGCAAAAGTCTCTTGGATTCTCAGGGCATTCCTGATCTGTTTAGTCTGTGGAGAAGCCTTCAAATTTCATTTTAGATGAAATTTGAGGAGCAACTGTACTGCATCTCCATATTGGGAGTAGTTTAGATGTTGCCCCGACTAGTCACTCACCCCCTCTCCCTGACATACTTTATTCAGCAGACAGATCTCATCTTAGATTCCCCGCAGTGAAGCACTTGATGTCGGTGTCAGGTCTTGCGTTTTTAGGAGTATAATACGGCACTTTCCCACAAAAAGATTGAAGCTTACTTGGCTTCCATTCAAAAGTGCCGCTGCTGCTCTGGGAGAAGATCACCCAAACCAGCAGAGCAAATGGTGGTAGAGGCAGCAGCACTGAGCAGGGGGATAAGGTCAGAGTTGAGCAGCACCCATTTTGAGGCAGGATTCTGAAAATGTTCCATAGTTCAAACATCTCTTGAACATCACGGGATGTCAAAATAATAGGTCCTTGTATTTCACGTACATCTGTGCAATGTAATGTTGGCTGCATTCCTCGGTTGTAGGTTGCGAACCATTTTCTTGGCAAACCGGTGTGGTACAATTGCATGGGCCCCCAATGCGTAACGCAGGAAAATAGCCACTCTTAGTTTTTGAAAACGTGTGGTCAAAACAAGGCTTTCTGTTCTCAAGAACGTGCTCCATCTTAGATGCACTTGTGATCTGCACAGTGGTAGAGCCACCGCCAATAAAAATGTTGTTTATGCGTAATGTGTTATCATCATAGAGCTGTGGGAAATTTTGAACATGAAGTAAGCCCATATTGTAAAATAATGCAGGGTGCAACTAGCCATAGCAAAAAAAATGATTGAAGGACTTTTAAATGGTTAGGATGTGGTCCAACAGCGCGGAACTTGTATAAAAGAAAACCAGCATGAGACATTGGTCATAATTCCTTTCAAATCATTTTGTGATGGAGCATTTCAGATAGATAAACGCAGCAAAATTTTGTTTTTGCTATGTTGCCAAAAATACTACTTTTCTGTCTACTATTTTCAAATTGCATCTTCATAGCATTTAGTTGCAATATGGAAATGAAATGGCAAATGTACCACCGCTAGATACATTTGTGTCCAACAATATGTATGTATCCAACAGAAATGGGGGGGGGGGGTTGGAGCAAACTTGGTTGGGTGTAGTGTCTGAGCCTTTAAAACTGCATGCTTATGCATTTCAGTATTCACTTTTAGATTCCTCACCTATTTTCTCTCATTTCAATCTCAGAAATTTACTTGCATTTGATTGAGAGCAACTACATGAGTGATACAACAATATGCACATAGATATATAAGCCACCAATTAACAAAAATGCGTTGTTAAAATTTCTCTCCCTGTGTCACTTAATGTAGAAGTTGTAATACCTTGTATTAATTTTGCAGAAGAAAATATTATTCTTCCAGTAGTTTTCTAGCATTGGGGTACTGTTGATTTTCTGACTTTGGTTGACCCCAAAACATGACACTGGTGGGCGCGGCAAAGTGAATTAACGGCATAGATTTTGCAGGTTGTGTTTTTATTTAGAAAAAGATTTAAACTGTTGAGTTTGGAGGCAGATATTATTGAGGGAGGGATATGAGGTATTATGAAAGATGTGTGCACGGGAGTCTTCTGGTGGAGTGACGTTTATGATAACTTGTCTCTTTCTGTTTCCATGTTTGTGTTTTATCTTCGATATAATTAGGCGCGTGAGTGGCAGCAGATAGCGCCGGAGCTGAGATTAGTGACGGATAACGATCCACATGAAGTGAGTTTTGAGGGACTTGAAGGAGAGGGAGGGCTCTTGGCACACAGGAAACGGAAGCTGAGGAGAAGCCATGAAAACCCGGTTGTGCCAGGACCAGCAGAAGAGGTGACAGTAGGTGGAAAATGAGAGCTGTCAGAGAGGTGGGGCAGAGCTGTGTAGATCCTCAGAAGGTGAGAGCGAGCAGTCCAGTGTTGGTTCAGGTGTGCCCAGGATGGATGATGTTTCAGGTAGGCATAATGTTTCCAGCGAGAACAAAAGCTTCTTGTAGAGGACAAGCATCTGAAAGGTGACAATAAGGTAGCTATCTGTTACTGATGAAACTGTTGGTGGTGGAATGTTGCTCTCTGTTTTGCTTTCTCACTTGTAAAGCTGAAAGGTGGTTCTGAAATGTGCCTCTAGCAAAATTTGCTTAGACAACCACAGTGGAGTGAAACTGGTTTGGGCCTGGTCAGTGCCTGGGTGGAGGACCTTGGATCCGCATGTATGCCACCTTGTTCTCCATAGTGGAAGAAAGGTGGGTTAGGAACGTAAGAAAACGAAATAAAGTGGTAGTTTTATCTTAAGACAAAGGAATTTTGTACAGCCTCTGAGGGTCTGGGTTAGTGTTCATGGTTTCTGTGCCTTGCTTACACAGTTTCCTGCGCTTTGACTCAACGGTAGCAGCTTTCAGATTTTGCAAACAATCAAAATTATTACATGTAGCTCTTGGTTAGCTGTTTGGGTCACTGGAGATGTCTGGGATGGCGGAGGTAGGAAAGAGATGCTAGGTGGTTGGAGAAGTAGATGATCAATTTTGGGTGGTCAGATCATCCAAGCTTTGCAAATAACTGTCAGGAAGCTTGCAAGTTTGCATAATTCTCTACAGAGATTTGCTCCTCAAAAGTTATCTCCTTCCTTTCTTTGTGTGGTTGGTCTCCCGTTCCAACGCAGCACACAAACTCATTGTAGCATTCAAGAGAAGCGTTGTGAATTCATGCTGCTTTTTGGCTACTCTGCCATACATAATTTTGTGTGTGCGTGTGTGCAGAAGGCAAATATTTTAATATGCAAGCACATTTCTGCAGATGCTTGCATTATAAAGGTACAGGTGCCAGAGGTGAGGCTTGTGGCTCCTTGCAGCTTTTAGAGGGGAAACTCTTTGCCCTGCATAATGCAGCTCTTTTAAAATTCACAGTTGGGGGGGGGGGAAATCATCTAAATTATGAGCATATCTGAATACATTTAATTTTGGAGCACAGATTCTTAATACATAGGTGGGAAAAGCCCGTGCAAGATCACTATCACCCAGCAGCTGGAATTCTGGGCAGTGTTATATATGACATGACCTTTTTCCCTAGCCAGTGATAATGGAGTGGAAATGTCCCACAAACTTTCCCACTGCTTTGGTTTCATACAGAAAATAACCCATTTCAGAAAATGCATTGTTTCATAGGATTATGCTGGAGTTCTTCTCTACACAGTGCATAGTTAAACAAGGCAATTCCCTCCCATGTGATGATAGCTATCAGCTTAGATGAATTTAAAAGGGAATTAGACAGATACATGGAAGATAAGGCTAGCAATGTCTACTAGCCATGCCAACCATGTTTCCTATACTGCCTCTGAATACCTGTTTCTAGGAATCACAAGTGTGCAGCGGTCCTGCTTGCAAGCTTCCCAGAGGCTGGCCACAATGAGAACTGGTTGCTGTACTAGTTGGGCCTTTGACCTGATCCAGCAGTGGTCTTGCTGCAACCTTATCCATTCATAACAATGAATGGGTCGTATCCAAACTGAGTTACTGATTGCAGGTCGCATTGAAATCAGTTGGTCAAGTTAGTCATTAATTGGCTTGTTCCGTTGATTTCAGCAGAAGCTAAATAAATTAGCCTGGATTCAACTCAGGGGATAGAACACCAGTAAAAATTGGCAGCCCCAAAGGTATAAGTAATGTTTTTCAGGTGGCTGTCATTGGGAATAATGCATGCATATATAATGTAATTGCACAGCTCTTTAGTGCCTTTACAATTTAAACAGTGTAAAGAAGTGTTTGTATTGATTTGCCATGTCTTAAAAATATTTACAAGTTTTCCAGTAGAAATAATTGGCAAGCTAAGTTGCAAATTGTTGCAAGCCAAGTTTTTTAAATATAAATTGTAAACTACATTAGGTATGCTTTATTCCCTCCCCCCCGCCTCTTCAAAAAACGAATTTCAGTTCAGATACTTTGGCAGTTTGAAAAACTATTGATTTATCCAGCATGGAAACTTAATGTTGGACATTTTTTAGTTCAGTTCACAAAATCAAAGTGAAACCAGATCTCCCATAAACAAATCTTAGTTATCATTTTGAAAATTCAGTTCACGTTTGTCCTGAAAAGCCATGTCATAGCTTGCCTATACTCTAAATAACCTTAGACTTTGAGATAATTTATGAATATAAGAAGCCAAAATAGTAGTTGAGTAGCCTGTGCCAGTGGACGGTTATAGGCAGCTTTCCAATTACACTTAGATGAATGCCTAAATATGTAAAGTGTGAATGTGACAAATGTGTTGCTGTATAGATATATGTGTCATGGAGCTAGGATTGGCTGTAGGTTCCCTGCCTTAGTGACATATGTGGGTTTTTGAAATAACGCTGTGAACAGGTGAGATAAGGTTTTGATTCCATAGCATCCTGATGTTTGCATGCAGATTTAACATGCAGGTACTAGATGGGCGCACAACCCCAGAGTCTGGCAAGACTGGCCCGTATGGGCAGGGGTACCTTTACCTTTACCTTTTTACTATCATGCTCTGGATTGATTTTGACATAATCCCACAGGAAACGTGGCAACTTCAAACAGTGTGATAACTCTTATCTGAGGGTTAATTACAGTGATTTCTTGTATGCAAATTCACCATGAAACCTTATTGCGGCTGGCCAGGTAGGGAAATGGTTATTAGATGGCTTTTATCAGCCACCAACTCTAAAGATAGTATAATCTATTTCCTGATTAAACTTGCTATTAGAGTGTCTTAACAGTTGTTTCCTTTTCCCCGGTCTTGCATTTAAATGTACATTTTTTTAAATTTAAAGACAGTGGAGATGTGATAAAGCCAAACATTTGCAGGGAGAGGATATATTAGCAGATTTTTAAGAAGAATGGTAGAGATATGCTGAGTGTGTGTAGCTCCCAAATAGGAGTCTAGGAGCAAGTCGAGCGACGGACCCATCGCAAGCGAGATTTTCTCAGTAAGAGAAAGTCCAGGTTCTTGAGGGTAAAAGGGGGTGCTACAGGGCACGATAGCCCCCCCAAACCCCTCTGGAGGGAAACCAGAGGGTCAGGATCCCAGCGGAGCCGTTTGCAGATTGCCCGGCCACCAGGTAACTCCGTAATAGGAGTGAAGAGAGCGGCGGGCGGAGAAAGCAGGCACCGGGAAGCCATTGTCTCACTCTCGAGAACGCAGCCCCAGGCTTGCAGGGCGAGTGACCGATTCTCAAAAGCAATCAATCAAAGCCTAAATTGGATTACAACTGGAGTATGAAAGAAAGGCTTTGAAAAAAAAAGGAGATAAAAAAGAGGTCAGTTTTGACTGCAGTCTGAGAGGTGCGCAAGACTACGAGCGGAGCGTGGAGTGGAGGTTGGTAAAACGGCAAGCGGTTTGAACTTCTCACTCTTAGAGAACTTGTCAAAAGAGAAATAAATTGTTGCAAAAGTAACAAAAAGTTGCAGAAAAAGAGGATAACTAAAAGAGGGAGCAGAGGGTAACTACTTTGTGACTTTAAAAGGTCTTTGATACAATGAACGGTCTGAGCGAAGTTAGAAAGAAAGAAAGTCACTTCTTGGTACTTTCGGTTTTGAAAAAAAACTGCGCAACGAAATAGAACTTTTGTTTCTCCATTTTAAGTTGAAGGAAGTCATCCAGTGACAAAAAATATAATAAAGGGATGGAAAGACAATATTGAACAGTAAAAAATTTTCTTATATGATTGGATACCTCTGCATTTAATTTAATTAAACTCGAACGTTTAAATATAAAAGGAAAGAAAAAGGGACTATGTTGGAATGAGGCTATCTACCCAAGTTGTTTTTGCTTTTTTTGTGTGTTTTTTTCTGTGAGTCCGCGGAATGAACTGAGAAAAGAACAGCTTAGCTGTCTGTCTTCAGTATTATATTTTTATTTGGAGCTAAGGAAAATTGGAGAGGAAGAAACAAGAGAAGTGGAGCCAGGAATGGAGGCGGCAGGAAGAGTGGACCCGGATGAATTAGAGGAAGAAAGAAAGAGGGAAGAAGAAGAGGAAGAAGAAGAAGAAGAGGTAGACGAATTATAAAATTTGTAATAAAGAATTCAAAATGGCGAAAATGGAGCTAAAGTTATGGACTTGGAATATTAATGGGATTAACGATAAAAAAAACGAAACAAAGTCAAACAACATTTAAAAAAGAAAAATTTGGATATCATTTGTCTACAAGAAACTCACGTGGCAAGAAGACATAAAAAAAATAAAAGACTGGGAACTGAATTTATATCTTTGGATAGGAGTAAAAAAAGAGGAGTAGTTTTGTACATCAGAAAAAAATTTGAAGCTCAACAAATTTCTAAAGATGAAGAAGGCAGAGTTATGGCAGTTCAAATTAAGTGGCAAGGAGAAAAAATAATAATTGTCGGGATCTATGCACCAAATGGAAACAAGACAGAATTTTATAAAAATTTAGAAGAAAGACTGTGGATCAGAAAATTATAATAATGGGAGACCTGAATGGAGTGGTGTCAGTGGAAATGGACAGACTGAGAACAATAGGGGTGAGCAAAGATGGGAAATTACCTAAGACTTTTTTCTCAATGACTAAGAATTGTAATTTGATTGACATTTGGAGACTTAGACACCCACTGGAGAAACAATTCACATTTTATTCAGAACCAAACCAATCCATGTCAAGAATAGACCAGGTGTGGGTCTCAAATGAATTAACTCCAAGAATCTCGAAAATTGAAATTCAACCAAGAGTGATTTCGGACCATAGTACAATAAAATTTGAACTAAAAGGTTTTGAAGAAAGAACGTTTAGATGGAGAATAAACGACTATCTTCTAGATGATCAGAAAGTAGTAGAAAATGCTCAAAAGAACCTGTTGGAGTATTTTGTAAATAACTGTAATAAGGGAACAAAAATGAGTACGGTCTGGGATGCCAGCAAAGCTGTGATGAGGGGCTTTTTCATTCAACAAAATGCCCTGAAAAATAAAAATAGGGAAAAGAACAAAAAGGAATTATTGAGACAAATAATGGAGAATGAACAAAAATTGATAAGGAGTCTAGGAGCAGGTCTCTCATACAGGTCTTAAAATGCTGTAGTTCTAAGTAATACACACATCCCACCTGCCAGGAAAACTTCTGTTTTCCCATCAAGTTGCTTGTTTTCTGTCTTCCTTTCCATTACTAACCTACCCCTCTTCTCATTGTTCCAGTATCATGCTCCCCATTCGGAAAATTGTGTCTCAGGATGACTGTGTAGCAAAACACTGAATAGAAAAGAAATGAAAGAACACTAATAAAGCAGATTTGAATGCTATGGTCTCTGCTTAGAGGCAGTTTGCCACTCAATATCAATTGCTGGAGGGCAACAGCAGGGACGTGCTGTCACTTTCATGCCCTGCTTGTGAGACATATGACAGGCAGATATAGGAAACAGGGTAGTCGATTAGAAGTGGACTGTCAAGTCTGATTCAGCCTGGCTGCTTTTATTCAGAGATATTTAATTAATAGACTTTAATACCATAAACATAAATGGTAATGTAGTCTCTGCCTTCAGTGTCACTCAGATGGCACCAAAATACATATGCTGCCGTTCTGTAAAATAGCTCTCATGTGACACAGCTTTAGTTTGGGGAATAAGTGTCTGGAAGGCATGGAATCACTGGCTGTGGTTTGTTTTCCCTGTGGTTTCTTCAGCAAACCTTGGGTGCTCTGTCAGATAAGCATACAAGCCACAGCTTATTTCTTCAGAGCTTGGGAAAGTAGCTTAGTAGCTTGGCAAGCATCTTGAGGTGTGGTAATCAAACAGTGGTTAAGCAACACTGTTAAGTAGTGCCAAACCATAGCTAAAAACAAGCCATGGTTTGTGAGCCAACAAAAAACCATGACTTCATGATTTGCTGGAGCTAGGTTCAGATATTTAAGTAAACTATGGATTAACATTATGTGCAAAGCAGACTACTGTCTGCTTTACTGTGCATCTGAAACTTTCTTTGCAAAGCTGATCTTGTGAAGGTGGCTGTTGTAAAATAAAGCTCTCTCTTGATGTGGTGTTGGAAAAATAACATGCAGCCAGTTTGTCGAGAGATTGAACTCCGTGTGAAATAATCCCACCCATAAAACTTTTCTTTCTTCATGCAAGGTGTGTTTGAGCGTTTAGATTACATGTACTATGGGTACATCCATGTTCAGGCTACATTCTATGTTTATCAAGCCCTTGGTTCCACCTTTAAAGATTCTCAGATCTCTGTGGTGCTTGCAAAACAGTAGGTCAAGGAACAGAGGAGATGCTAGTTTATCACTAACTGCTCTAGATGTTTTCTTTCAAAGAACAGCTCAAAAGCCTGGGGAGAAATTAAGCCTTGATGTTGCAGTGGGATGCAGTAATCTTGCTTTAACGGAAAACCTAGCTAAATTATCAAAGTATGTTTCCCTTTTTTGAGCACTAACCTTAGCAAATTGTGGAGATAGTTGAGACGATAGAATCATAAGAGGTGTTGTTTTGCCTGCAAGACAGGGATGTTTCAGTGGGGGGGGGGGAAATAAAATTTAAATTCTAAATTTATTTTTCCACAGAACATTTTCTTCTTCCTAAATTAATTGCTAACAATAAACACATGCCATTCGCAAATGCAATATTACACAAGTTTGGCAGTTTCAGAACTTATAGCTTTGTTTTCAAAATTTGAGAAAACATGCCAAATTAGGACGTAAGAAAAATTTCCAAAGCAAACTGAATATTATCCGACACAAATTACCCTGAAATAGGATCCCCCCCCCCAGTTTACAGTTTCTTGAAAATGCACGTCACTGATACAGAAGGTTCTAGGTTCATTCTGAACACTGGTGATGTGAAAGTTCCTTGAGACCCTGCAGAGCTCCTACCAGTCAAAATAGACATAGCTAGGCTAGCTGGACACATGGTCTGACCTAGTATAAAGCATCTTTTCTACGTCTTGGTTTGTATAGTTCCAAATTTATAGATGCTTAAGAAATACGATTAGCACCTTTGAGTGCCAGGGAGAAAAACGGCTAAGCTAAACTGGTGTTTTCGGCTGCCACAAACCTCCCCCCCCAAAAAAAAATGCTTCTTTCTTTTTTTTGCATGCATGTGTACATGCTATATGTTAAATATGTGACAGGTATCTATTTCCTTTCAGTTTGCATGAAAATGGAAAGCTCAGTGGAATGCACAAATCTATAAAAATGCATTTAACATGAAAAAAGTTCCCTTTCTCCCAAGACCCTCTTAGCCACAGTTGGATTTCATTTTGGCCTAGTTCACCCCCTTGTTCTTTCCCTCTTTTCTCCTTCGCGGCGAAAGGACTGGATCGCTCTGGTCAAAGCTGCGGCGGTGGCCGCTGCCAAAAACAAAGCGGGAGTTAAACCTCGGACCAGCGCGAACAGCAATAAAGACAAAGAGGAGAGAAAGTGGTTTAAAGTTCCTTCAAAGAAGGAAGAAACGTCAACCTCAGCAATTGTCCAGGAAGTTCAGAAGAAGGAAGAGCAGCCTACATCCAGTGAGACACTTGGTACAACTAAATTTTTATACATCCTTCCCTACCCTGCCGCAGAAAAAGTAGACTGTGTAGGTGGGTGTTAGCAACCTGTCTATTACCTCCCCGGGTGACTTAGATTTATGAAACAGCAACTGCAAGCAGAAGAACTTCCATGTTTAAAAACATCAGATAAAGCTGTCACACACTTTTGAATATTCTTTCAGAAATCAGTAAATAAATCTTCTGGTGTCTTACTGCGCTGCACAATATATTTCTTAAGTATTTGTGTTTGGGCAAGGTTTTTTGAGATATGACCTTATTCTGGTTTCATCTCTTATAAACGCAGGATTCCCTCTAGTGGACGTCCCAAAGATTGCCTTTGCACAGGCAGAGAATGCATTGGCGCACAAGAGGAAAAATAACCTAGGCAACTCATTTCAGGCAAAGAGGGCTCGGCTTAACAAGATCACTGGTAAGCTCTCCTTTAAGACTTGGCATTGTGGCTGCTTTTGCCTTTGTTTGCTACAAATATCCATACTACTACTCTAAGTTGCTGCATTGTGTGCATGCTCACGTGCTGTGCTTATTTTGCATTGTCGGGGAGCTTTCTAAATCTTTGAAAAGTGAATTGTTCATTGGTTTGGTGCTTTTGGATCATTCACATAAGGTGCTCTTTAAGTGTGTATTAGGAGAGAGTGGGGTCATTTGTATGACTGTGGCATTGGTCACATTGCCATGTTGATTAGCTGTTCTTTAGATGGATAGGAACCGACTTGCTGGATCAGACGAAAAGTGTATCAAGTCCAGCTTTCTGTCCTCAGTAGCAGCCAGGATATGAAAGTGATGTTTGCCCTCTACATCCTGTACTATAGTTAGAAATATGTTGAACCATGGAGGGGATTCCATTACTTGGGAGTGCCTAGTCACTTCTGACATGCCCCTGTTTCCTTCGTCTAATCCTTACTCTCTGTTAAATATCTGGGGACCACATTTTAAGAAATGACAGTGTGATGGGGTTGCTCTCCCTCCAAATACTCTGACTCTCTTCGACCCAGCCTTAGACCTGACTTTCCAGGAGACCTTTGCATAATTAAGAATAGGGTTTTGTTTTTGCCACCTACATCCCTTTCTTGACCCTATGATGATCCATGCCTTAAAGTTGCCTCTCACCTGGATTATTGTAACATGCTCTGTGGGGCTCCTGTGTTTTAAAACCATTTAGAAACTTGAGTTGGTTCAGAATGTTGCAGCCAGGCTTTCTATGGGGCTGGGATATAGGAGGGTTCATGTTACCCCTACTTCACTGACTGCCTATTCATTTGTGAGCGCAATCCGAAATTCTGATTTTGACCTATAAATCCTCAAATGGCTTGGGATCAGGTTACTTACCACTTCACTGCTTGTTCATGTTTGGTTACTGTTTTCAATATACACCGCTCAGTTCTCCTTAAGGAGAAAGAACAAGGTAGAAATTATTTCAAATAAACAATTAGTGCTGTTCCTCACGACTGGAAATTTCTGTTGATTAGAAGAAACCTAGGGAAACTTACAAGCAGGCTCAGCTGAAAAGCATGTTTAATTGCTTTGGGCTTCTGGCTTGCTTTTCTCCATCAAAAAGAGGCCAAAATGTTATCTTGCCTGCTGGGTCTTCTAATTCAAGTTGGAAACCACATAAACCCTGTTGCTTTATAATAAGAAACTGACTTCAGGGTCATCCAAATATATTTTGGAAGGCAGCATATAAATGTGCTCTGTTCTCTCTGCTTTTATTAACCTTACACTTTTAATCAAGGTCAAGGTTTACTTGTATCATGCATAAGTATGACAGCATCAAACTGCAAGTCTGCATTAAAGCTACACTCCCACTATGTTTTTATATATGCTGGAAGCCACCCAGAGTGCCTGGGACAACCCAGTCAGATGGGCAGGGTACAAATAATAAATAATAATTGTTATTATTACAAACCTTATAATTCAACTGAAACGCTGATTGACTACTGATTAACAGATTTTATGAGCAACAAAGAAATACGTCATTATTCATCTCAGTTACAGTGGAACCTCGGTTGGGGAATGCTTCGGAAGCCGAACAATTCAAAACCTGAATGCTGACAACCCAGAAGTGAACGCTTCTATTTTTGAACGATTTTCGGAAGTTGAATGGCTTCCCGAGACTTTTTTCTCTCTTTTTTTGCTATTGACTTTGCAGCCAGCCCATTGATCCTTGGTTTTCAAACGTTTTGGAAGCCGAATGGTCTTCCGGAGTAGATTAAGTTTGAAAACCCAAGGTTCCACTGTGCCTCTATCTCACTGAATAAAAACAACAGTTTTACCTGTGATTGACTGTTGCAACAGTTATAATTAGATGCTGCTTACCTGTTACATCACTGTACAAAGGGCTATAAAACAAGTGATATGAGAAGGGCCCAGTGATATCTAACTTGCAAATACAAATTTGCTTTGGCGGGCGCCCTTCAGGAATTCATGTGTGCTTGCTCATACTGCAGCTGCAGTGCAGTAGCAGTAGGTGTATAAGGAAGAGAAGACTTTCCTCTGTGGGGTGCCATTTTTTTAAAAAAAGAAAGAAACCAGCCTGGGAGGGTTCCTGCAGCTTTAGTCAAACCCAGGTCCTGCTGCTGGAGAACATACTAAGTCTGATTTTAGTAAGATCCTTGCACTCTTATTCGCATGTTTGTCAGAATGCATGCAGGCTTGAACTGGGTCGAGGGCATGTGTGGAAGCCCTGACCCCAGCACACGGGTTGCACTGAAGATGTACAGGCAGCCCTGTGTAGGGAAGCTTTTAATGTTTGATGCATTACTGTATTCTAATATTTTGTTGAAAGCCGCCCAGAGTGGCTGGGGAAGCCCAACCGGATGGGCGGGGTATAAATAAATAAATAAATAAATAAATAAATAAATAAATAAATAATTCTATGAAAACAGGGTCTGGGACTAGATGTGCCACTGGCCTGATTCAGCAGGCTCTTCTTACCCTCTTAGACAGGGTTTAGCAAACTTTTTCAGCAGGGGGCGGGTCCTCTGTCCCTCAGACCTTGTGGGGGGCCGGACTATATTTTGGGGAAAAAAATGATGCAAGAGCACCACAAGCCCCTGTGTCTTGTGAGCGGCAGGGTCTGGCGGCGGTGATGGAGGGACGGTTAGCGGCGGGCGAAAGTGGCTGCTGCTGGCAGCAACAAAGCCCAGCCCCCTTCCTCCTCTAGGCAGGTCAGGGAGAAGCCAGGAGGAGGGTAGGAGGAGGCGCCACCGCCACGTGAGGGAGAGGGAAAGTATGCGCCCTGGCGATCCATGCAGCGATTCCTAGACCATCCGTGGGCTGGATCCAGAAGGCAGTTGGGCCTGACCTGGCCCTCGAGCCTTAGTTTGCCTACCCATGTTCCTAGATGTTCTCACGTCCAGCAGGGGTCCTGGAAAACAAGGCTCCTAATCACAGGCCACTTCTAAGCTTATTTAGCTGAATGTAGTTGGCATCTCCTTTCATATCTTGGCTCTCAACTTCTGAAGCTTGGAAGTGGAGTTGGCAGGTGCAGGGATGTTGATGGCAGGGCTTGAGTGAATGCTCCCTCCTCACTTTGAAGCCTACATGCATTTACCTGAATATATATAGAAGACTTTGGGCACCAAGGGTTCTGTCAAAGCCAATGTCAGGACAGTGTAAAACTACCAGTCAGTAATAAATCATCAGACTTTGCTGTTTCAACCTTGTGTTTCCATAAAGCTCAGATCCACCCGTAAGATTATACTTGTCGTCAAGTAGACGGAAGTGAATTCAAAACAATCCTATCTCTGTGTTCCTTTTTCTTTTGCAGGGTTGTTGGCATCGAAAGCCGTCAGCGCTGATGGTGCTGAAAAAAAGGAAGGCAACAAACAAGCAGCTCCAGTCTTGGAGCAGGTATGAAATTGTAGAGTTTGATTCTTTTGCAAGGGTCCTACTGGAATGTACCATGGGAAATATCAGGTCCATGATGTTAACGTTACTCTGCCAGACAGAAAGTAAATAGGGGACTAAAGAATTATGTTTACACTTCTGCATAAATGGAGTTAATGAAAGCAAGTCTGCAATCCTAAGGATGCATAGCATGGAAGCAGGTTCAAATTTAAGTCTGGGCTTGACTTCTGTGGTATGGACCTTTGGATCAGACAGCTTGATGTCCCAGATGGTGGCTACCTTTATTTTCATAAGCGAACATCCCGAGAATCAAAAGCTCAGAGATGTCTGTCCCCTGGTACCGTTTCAATATAGCTGGAATTGTGCCTACAAGTGGCTTAGAAGACCCTTGACACAAATTCAGTTTGTGCTTTTCGACACAGGGTTTTTTGGGGTTTCTTTTTTTTTACATCTGCCAGAACTTCTTTTGTAAGAAGTTTCCTTTCTATTGTAAGAATTGGTGTTGTAAACTTGTATGTGTTTTATGAAACTGTTCAATGAGCCATACCTTTTTTTGCTAGGATGTATATTTTTTAATAAATACGAGGAAAAAAGAAGACATTAAAAATATCTTAGGGGTCTGGTTTGAGTCCACATCTAAAGTGGAGGATGGCCACATTGTCTCCAGCCTGTTCCACTCAGTTGACTTTTCTCCGGTCGCGCATTTTGTGCATGGCTGTGCCTACTATTAACAAGTCTTGATAAGTAACCACAGTCGTAGGTGCTGCTTTTATGCTATTAGTTGACACATAGGAATGACTTCCAGGAATGAGCCTGTATCTGAAAATGTGCTAGATATGTTAGTTTATAGGCATGTGCACACAGAGAAGAACAAACTATTCTTCAAAGCCCCTACATGCTTATTAATTCCATTTCTTCAGAACATTCTCATAGTCTGCAATTTGGATGCAGAAACAGAAGAAGAATGACTATCCATAAGCAGGTAGCTTCCCATGCCATATGTGGTTGCAACCCAGCCTCCTAACTCACGAGTAGGCGTATTGTCAGGGAGAATTTGAGTCTCCAGCTTAAAACCAAGCTCTTTCCAGCTTGCAACTCTTTAAACTGGGTGCTTCCCAGTCAACAGAGCCAACATAGCTCACCTAGCCTGCCCGCTCATTCTTGAAGAAGAGGGCAATCCTCTAAATTCACTTTACCTGCAGCACCGCACCCCCCGCAAGTAGAGCTCTGATTCCTCCCAGGGTTTATACACGTGCGCCTTTGCTTGGCCAGAACCCGTAAACTAAAAGCCATACTGGAGTCACTTACAGACCCATTGCATGATGGTGCCTTTGACTTCCTGTTCTGTTTTGAAGCCTGTGCATCAAACAGGAAGTGAAGGCGGACAAGAATTGGTGTTCTGCTCACTTTGGCCACATAGGCTGCAACCCCACCCACCCAGTTGCTGGCAGCTTCCCTTGTGGATGGGTGGAGACACCCACAGGGTGATGTCACAGGTGCATGTGGGTTGTTTCCTGGACTCCTGTTCACCTTCCTATAAACTACCATGTTCAGCACATTTCAGGCAAGAATGAATCAAGGAAGTGTTTCTGTGTTAGTTAATTCTGCCCGAAAGGTAGCTAAAGAGAGCCCTAAATCTATACATCTTTTTAATTTATTCAGATCAGAGCCTTAATATAGTTTTTAATGTGGATTTTTGTTGTCTAGTGGGTAGTTCATTTCTTTTTTCTTTTTTAAAAAGACCCCCCTTTTAAGAAGAGTGCTTTTCGTCTACCACCCCCCCCCCCAACAAACCCCAACCCTTTTCTGAAACATACCTCCATATTGCGTTAAATAATTGGGTCAAATGAAGTAACCTATACAAGCAACTACATTTCCTCCCCACTCTTTCCCCTCATTAAACCTGTGCTGGTTTTGGTAGCTCATTAATTATGGTATGTGCAGCTTTCACTTACTCCCAGTGCAGATTTCACCATTGAGCCTGGATTTAGGAATTGGGCCGTGGAACTGGGAGTCAATTTCCCCCTGCCCTTCTGTAACTGGCTTTGGAGCTGTGTGACTCCCAAGCCAGATGAAAATGGATCTGATACTCTCCTTAACTCACTTGTGTGTTTGAGGGGAAATGTTTGTGTGTGTGAGAGAGAAAGAGATCCCACAACTTCTCCCGATCCCTAAACTAGGGTTCAATTGTGAGTTGTGACTAGGTCTTAACAGCCCTTTTTGAGTCACTGCGGTGTCAATGCATTGCCATAATGTATTTTTTCTTTTGCTTAAGAGCTGAGAATGTGTTGCTATGCGTTGCAGCTTCTTAAGGCAGTACTGCATGTTTCAAAGAACACACGGCTGCCACTAAAAATGGCAGGCTTCTATTGAGTCACCTCCATAACATCTAGCCTAGTGGCCTTCAAACTTTGCACCCAGAGCTCTTGTTTAGCTCCAGTCTGCAAGATGGACACAGTTCTAATTTATTTTAATGTTCTCGCTCTTTTTCTTTTTTCACTTCCTGTCTCCCTATCCCTCTGCTTTTCCTACTGTCCACCCCACCCCCTTTTCCACTTTGGTTTTTTGTTTAAAAAAACCAAAGTTGTACAGGCAAAAAGTAATATGGTGGTGGCACTTAGAGCATGACTCATGACCCACCATTTGAAGGCTTTGCCATTGTAGCCCTTGTCCTGATGTCGTGTGCTTTCCCTGCAAGAGCAGGGGGAAAAGCACATTGCAAGTGACATCAGGACATGCAGTAAGTGAAATAGACATTATGGAAGGTATGTGTGTTTGTGTTGGCGGGTGTGGGGCGAGACTCAGCATAGGAATTAGTATTTTTCCAGTGGCAGCGTTGTGTTTTTTGTAACATGTAGTTCCACCCTTACCTTTTTCTTCTCGCGTATTTAAGGATCAAGGCTGCAGCCCCCAAATTGGCTGATCAAGTAGTTGTAGGCATCATAAAAGCAGAGGTGCTGGAAGGCACTCAAAATGTGAAAACCCAGCCCCTTAAGCCCTCTTCTCTTGCTCACTTCTTAACCACACCCACACCAAATGCTCCACGCCCTTACAAAACCTGGATTTGATTCTGCAGAGAAACCCACATATTCCAAGACCACAGTATGCAAGAAACAGGGAGTTAGACAGACTATTTCTCACCAAATGTGCCTGGCAACACATAATGGAAAAGCAATCTTTTTTGTGGCATCCCAATGAATCTGCCCCCTAGGAAATAGTTTGGGGCATTGCAGCCAGTTTCCTTCTACAGTGTAGACATGTGCCCCCCCCCAAATTAAAATAAGTTATGGAATGATTGACAACCTGATGACTCTTCCACAAACAGTGCAGCACTAACCTTAACGTACCAAGCAGAGCCACTATTGAAACTATCTCAGTTTTGCAGACTTTGTTCTGTAGCAACAAAATACTTGTGTATTTTAAACTAAACATGGCTGGTTTTTGTTTCTGTCGGAAGTTTACAATTGCGTATCTACAGGTTGTTGTCAGCATTTCAAATTAACAGCCTATGAAATGTGTCTTTGCAAACACTTTGGTTATGTGGACTCTCTTTTATAACTTGTTTAGTTATTAGCAAATGTTTTCACGGGAAACCAAACTTGAGCTTTTTGCTTCTCCCTCTCTTTTTTGGTAGGGAAAATTCTGAATTTGCACACCTTTTTAAAGTTAGCCACTAGCGCTGTTGAAACAAACGACGACTGAGGAGTGAAACCTTAGAGGTCTTGGGCAGATGTAACACTGGCTCCCAGCAAAAAATAATAAAAAAAAGGCATGCAGATTGGAAGCCAGACATATGAACACCTAAGAGTGATCCTTCCCACCTAGTATTAGCCATGGTTTAAAGTTACATCTAAATCAATGCAAACCACAGTTCCTTTAGAACCCACGTGACCATGGTTTTAAGTGGGTTTTCAAACCATGGTTATAGGAAACCCCAGTACATGTTAGTTATGGTCTGCATCAGTGCATATATGACTCTAAACTATGGTTAATTTAGGGAAAGGAATGGAGGAGGGAGAGCATTCTTTCATGAGTCTGGTTCCCAATTTGTATTTTGAGGGGAGCCAGCATTAATCCGTCTCGGGCCAGAATGACTTTGCAATGGCTAAGCTATCTACAGCGATAACATTTATGGTTAAATTATGGCTCAGTCCCCCCCCCCAAGTGTAATACAGAGGAGAATTTCAGGCCAGCAGTCTTATTAGGCTGCTGATCCCCCCCCCTTTTTCTGGTTTACAACTGTTTTAACCCTAAACCCTCAGGTTACATGAAGCAGGTACAGTAGTCTATTTAACTGTATTAGGGTTGGGCCATGTTTTCTTTCCTTTTTGAGCAACAACTGCTTAGATGAACTAGTAACATTCGTTTAAGGTTTTTTTCTAATGTTTAATTTTGTCCTTGTTAAGAGGTTAAGCACCTTATTAGAACAAGTTTTAAAACCTTGTTTTAAATAATTTTGTAACTTTGAAAGTAATGGTTGCTGTAGTGATGTCTTTCACACATGTGAAGATAAACAATAAAATCATTTATTTACAAGTTACGGCTCTAATTAATTTTTGGTAAATAAGTTTCTCAATCAGCCTAGATATGTTCTGCAATCCTTCAAATCCTTGTTGGACATGAATAAATTATACTCTCAATGTGCATGAATTGCTGGTTCATTGGTAGCTGGACGGGACATTTCACACCACCAGGCCCTTATGTGGTACTTCCAGTGTGGCTTTTTAGTGTCTAGAGCACGAGTGGTGGACAACTTAAGGACTTTATACTCGTTTGCAGACCCACCTTATCCTGTCTTTCATCCGTAATGCCAAATGCAACATTAATCTTACTGTACTTTTGACAAATGCCTGTACCCACTTGGGTGGCTGGTTTGCACATTTATCTGGTGGCACGGATAGGTCGGGTGCGTGATTTGAGAAGACTATAGCAAAAATGGCTCAGTTTAGAAGTTGTCCACTCCTCTTCTCTTACTCTGAATGTCCAGAACCACCGGAAGAGAAAGCAGTCAATACCAAAATTACATTACTTGCGTATACAAAGGTTTGAAAATTGGAGAACGCTCTTGCATATTAGGAGTGTGGCGGCTCTTCTTGCGTGGTGTTCAGCTGTGTTTGTTTGCTTTTACCAAAAGCGGTGACACATAGTCTGAATTTCTTCTATGGTTTGATGAAAGGTTTTACTTGCACAGCGATCTTGCCTACCAGATGGAAAATCATTTTTAACTCCATGTGGGAAAGTAGCTACAAACCTAAAATGCTAGTATTTGTTAAACATAGATAGGTCTGTCTTGACACAATTATCCTTTACGTTTATTGGACAAAAATACAATGCAGACAATCACATGTTCAAAAATGCAGTATGCTTTGATTTTTTCCAAATCAATTAGCCTGCAACGCTTTTGTTATGTTTTTGTTGTTGTTGGAGAAAATGGGTGATATCCTAATGCTAATACATGTGGTGACATTCAGATTACTTCGGGGGTGGAAATCCTTAATTGTTGTTGTTTTTTTTTAAATATAATAATAATAATAACAAAGGGACACTGCCAGACTCTTTCATGTCTTGTTTTAAAATTGAACTGAATTTGCAGAGAATCAGGGACACCGCAACCACACACCTAATTGTAAGCTGTTGGGGCTGACAACAATTAAAGCAGAATATTTGCTTTCTGAGGGGGGCGGGTAGTGCTTTGAAGAATTAGCGGTAAAGTTGCTATGGTGATGGTGTCTGCAGAAACGTGGCAAAAAAATTGGTTTTGTTGAATGTATCAGTATGATTGAAGAGCCACTACGCGTTCAGTTTATGAGAACTGAAGACATGTTTAAGGCCTCACATCCTGGTCCAGAGATCCATGTGTAGTATAGGCTGCAGGATTCCACCTCCCCTTTCTATAGAGAATGAGCCCATCCACACATTCATTGGACTGCATGTGGGGATCAGTCTTTCTCTGTTGAAACGAGGGGGGAATCGAGAGAAGGAAATTAAAAGGGCATATCCTGGCTCCTGCACCTTGGAGCAGCTCACTGGATTGGGATGGTGGTCTTTGGCTGAGTCCCCTTTTTGAAGTTTCAGCTTGCTTATTTCTTAACTTTGTTTATTATTATTATTATTATTATTTATTTGTGTGTGGGGGGGAATGTTCTGAAAATGTGCTGTTGTTAAGTACTGAAGTTGCTTTTAAAAAAAAATAAGTCGAAATAGAATACAAGAGCTGCAATGAAGAAACTGCAATAAAAGTATCAATTTCTTATTATTTATTCAGGAGATATCACCTAAGCCTCAAAGTCAGAAAAAAAATGAAGCTGATATTAGCAGTTCTGCCAACATTCAGAAATCTGCACTGTTGCCCTCAACTTTGTCTTCAGGAAAGGCTCGCAGCAAGAAATGCAAACAAGAATCTGGAGATTCTGCAGGGTGTATAAAGTCCCTTAAATCACCAATTTCCCCAGAGTTAATACAAGTGGAGGATTTGACCCTGGTCTCCCAGCTTCCTTCTTCTGTGATAAATAAAACTAGTGAGCACAGACATTTTAAAACATACCATAATTACTTCTATTACAGTCATATTGGGAAATAATCATCATTGGGGTGGTTCTTTTTCTTTCCTTTTTTTTCCTTTTCTTTTGAATGTGACTTGTTTTTAACAGACTGGTTTGGGGGGGGGGGCTGGGAGAGTGGAATGCAAGTGTGACATGGGATAGTACATGCAATTAAGTTCACCACTGAAGTTATCCCCCACCCCCAAGTCCTTAGTAGCCAGTACTGGAAACTCCTTGCACATCGGTCATCTGAAAGGAGGAAGGAAACAAAACCCAAACCAACTCTTTTTGTCGCTTCCAAAAGTTTTCCTATATGGTTGCCTGGAAGTTTTGGGTTGTGTGTGTGTGGGGGGGGGGTTGTGTGTGGTTTTTTTTTTTTTTTTTTTTTTTGTTTTGTAAACCCATTTGTTCCCAAGACGGAAATATCAAACACACACAGTATGGCACTTGTACGATGGCTGAAATTCATGGCAAGAGCCCAACTCGTCATGTTACACGGAGCAGCAAAGGCTACAGCTGATCTGCTTTGGAGGCCCTGATTCTTCAAAAAGAAGATGAGCCATTCTTGTGTGGTGTTGGTGTTTTTGTTTTTTGTTTTTTGTTGTTGTTCCCCCACCACCACCCTCATCCTGGAGAAAATCTACTGGCATGATTTGCCTGCTGGACCTACTGGCTCTTGCTCTCTGTGTGACAATTCCTCTTACTTTTAGTGCTATAGAAGACAAACAAAAAAATAGGTTTCAGTCCCTGGGATGAGGGTCCAAAGGAGGCTGGTTTGGATGGAGGAACAGGAATGTACAAAACTGCAAGAAAACTGATCAGCGAAATGTTTGCAGTTGTAGAAATGTCCAAATCCCTTTGGTAGGGAAATGGATGAGGATAATACTTGCTTTCTTCTGCCCCCCCCCTTTCAGACCGTACCATTTAACATTTCCCTGCCAGAGGGTTTAATCCCTTGTCAGCGGTAAAGTAGAGAATGGGGGATTCTGTCAAGTGCTGCTCTAGATCTTTTGCATCTCTCCGGGAAATGAAGAATGACACACAAAAAACTTCCTAGGGCTGCTTTCTTCCATCTCCGAGTTAAAATTATCTTCCGCTGAATGTTATGATCCAGCCATAGCTACTTAACAAATCTCGCTGATTTGAAAGGGACTTGCACACACCTAACGTCTGGTTGGATTGTGCTGCTAATTAATTGAGAAGGGGGAAACAGCTTGTGCAAATGTAATTCTCTCCCCCTGCCCCCTTTTGCACTGAAACGCTTCATCAGTCAATGACACTCTAAATCTTCCCTCATTAAATGTTGCCGTCCACACTTGTTGCGATTGCACATGATGTCGGTAAGTAACCTTCACTGAGGATGATTTGTACCTTTTAACAATGCAAAGATAGCACTGTAAAGGAAATCCCTCTTAACAATCTGCAGCTATTGTGGTAGACTTGAAAACCATAGTTATAGCTTTTGTAGAGAGTTGAGCATTTTGCAGGTCTTCCCCCCCTTTCCTCAATTTTTTTAAACCTGGGGATTATATATATTTTTTTCCAATTATGAAGCTTCTTAAGCTGTGTTTATTTTAATTTATACACTGCTTTTTGAGAAACATTTTCCATAAAGTGGCTTCCATTGGATCTAAAGTTGTTTACAATATATAAAATAAAAGAAGCATCCATTCCACAAATTAATAAATAAAAGAGCAGAACAACAGAAGCTAAAAATGCACAACATAAAATCCCCTGTATATTGAAAGCCGTTGAAAGGAGGTAGGTTTTCAAATTAGACTTCGTGATGCGAGCTTTTAAAGTGATCGCTTGAATGTAGATATGTGGAAATTAACTTTGCTGAGTTCTCTTCCTCCAAACCATTGCAGTCCCGTTGCTTTCAGCAGAAGAGTTAACCATGGACTTGAATTTCTTCCACTGAAATCAGTGAGATTGCAAAGTGCTTTGCTTTGGTTGAATTTGAACCCATTGGAAACCTCCGCCCCTCCCAAAAATAAATTAAAAATCCTGGAATTTGACCAAAGGAAAATAAAGGACCCTTCATGCCTCTTGGCAACTTCCCTGTGTATAACTCTTGTGTATAAATCAAATCCAGCATAGTTCACTCACATACGCATGATTATGAGATCATTTCAATATGCATAGCAAACACAGCTTGCTGTATTAGTGGTAGCGTTGGAGGAAGGGGGTGAGGAGCAAAATTCTAAAACTGAATCCAAAGGCCCAGTATTGGGATTCACTGAATCAGTGATATGATAATGGCTTACAATGGCATGGCTAATACGATGCACTCCAGATCTTGTTGTCATTCACCCTTCGCCAGGCTCCTGTGTTTTAATGGAAGTTCTAGTCCACAGCACCTGGCAAGCATGTTGACTTACCCCCTGGTTTTAACTAACGATTGCTTAGTGCATTATCAAACCTACCATACTTAATTTCTCAAGGCAAAAATATTGTAAACTGTATGAATGTTAAGCAGGATGCTTGATTTTAGACAAATTGGCACCATCAAAATAGATGAAGTAAATCATGAAGATAATTTAAATATAAGATGAAAAACCTATTTTTTTTTTAGATAATTATTAGGCTAAATTAAATTTTCTTTTGTAAGGATTGGAATAAACGTATCTAAAATTTGAAATATATTCGAAATTTGACAGTAAGGATGGAGATAAGGGAATAAATTGTTGTTTTAAGTGTATTAAACTAGAACGTAGGAGCGGGAGATGTGAGGAAGTCCAGAAGTGATAAGAAAATATGTGATATGCAAAGTTATGTTCATTTTTTTTTTTTTACTGTAAATGAAAAATTCTTAATAAATATTTTAAAAAAATAATAATAATAATTTCTCAAGGATGTTATAAGCTGAAACACATGCGTGTGTGCACACACCTTCATTCCAAGGTAGCTTACATGCTATTGAAATTATAAATGACTATAAAAATCAAGTGAAACAGGATTTAACCGATTTAGTACATTCAGACCGAAGTAAAAGAACAATAGGCACATTGTGAGTGCTTTTCCAAAACCTATCCGAAAGGCTAGCGCAACAAATAAGTTAATATTAGTTGCCGAAAAGTTACCAGGCCCTGCAATCCCACAGAGGGCATTCAGCAGATATTGCATTGTTGCAAAAACAATGGAAGAGTTTTGTATCAGAAAGTTTATCATTTTTTGCTTGCTTCAGGAATGTTAGGAAATGGTATGCATTTATTTATAACATCCTATTGTGGGAACAGGGAACCTATGGTCCTCTAGTTGTTGTTGGATTCCAGCTCCCATCTTCTCTGGTCATCAGCTTGCGCTGATGGGGGTTTGAAGCCCCAACAACACACAGACAACCACAGGTTCAGCATCCCTGGTTTATAATTTTCTCCTAGCAGTTAAGAAGGAAGTGAGAGAGTCAGAAATCAAATGTATCAGGGAGCTTAGGTATATTAGTGCTGCCTATGACCTTTCGTGCCAGGTTTGTTCCATCACAAGGGATCCCCCCCCATTGCAAGCCTTTTCATTAAAAGCCTGCTTCTACTAACTGAAGCTAAAAACCATTCCTCTAGTCTCCTGGTATCCCCCATGTTTCTATTTGTAAAGAGCGATGCTGTGATAGCTGGGGAACCACTTAAGGCAAGCGCCTTATGACCTCCTTAGAAATATTAGAGTAAGATGGAAGACTGGAAGAAATTTAAGATTTATTTTAAAAAGCATTGTAATTTGGTTGAATGTTAAGAAGGATGCTAGATCATAAATAATTGACCACCACTAAATTAGATGGAATTAGGACGATAAGTAGATCGAGGAAAATATAAACCATTTGGAGAACAATTAGATTATGTTTAAAAGATTGGGACCTAGGAATATAAATAAGATGATAATTTGCTGGGTAAAATTTAAGATGATGTAAGTGGGAGCGGGAGATGTGAGGGAGTCCAAAGAGGTTTTGAAAATATGTCATGATATATGCTATATTGTTGATTATTTTTGCATTTGTATTTAAAAATTTTAATAAACATTTATAAAAAAAATAAAATAAAAACAGACTTCCAGAACGAATTAAGTTCTTAACCCCCCCCCCCCAAAAAAAAAAGAAAGAAAGAAATATTAGAGTAAGATGATGACCTGTGTCTGCTTCATGAACATTGCAAGGTCTCTTTTTAGGTCCATCACAGCCAGTGAGTGCCCTTAGATCCTTCAAAAATAGCCAGCGGAGAAGAAGATCACAGCGCTTAGCGACTGGTTCGTTGCCTCATGGTTCACTAGAAAAAGTTCCTTCTCCCTCTCCAGTCACTGATAGAAAAGTGTTCTCCATCAGTGCCCCAAATCAGCCGCCAGCATTACTGGAGGGTAATGTATTTCAGTCTAAAGTAAAGAACCAGTGAGAATCCAAGTGTTAAACATAGGACCTTCGCAAGACATGTCCTGCCAGACAAGAGCTTCTGGCTAATAGACGAGATCTGTGCCACGTTAGGTGTGTAACTCAGCGACCTCAAGGAACGCGGTGCTTGTCTGTCGTTTAATATCCCGTTCTTTCTTTTATGTAGTTCCCAATGTTGCTCATGTCTCTCTTGAGAAGCGCGGACTCTGCCTCCCTCTTGACTTAAGCCGCAACTTGGATGTGTCGGCGCTGTTAACTGCGGAGGCTGCTTTCTGCAGTGACTACCCCATTAAAGAGAAGGAAGATAATCAGATGGTGTTGTGCCATTCTTCTAAAGCGGCAACTGATGGCAGAGTAGCCCCAGTGGCATCAGGTAAAACGTCAGCAGCTTTCAAGAGTGTATTAGGTCATTCAGAATGCTATAGGCCACTGCGTTTAGAACATTTCTGGATGTAAATTGTTGTTGTTTAGTCGTGTCCAACTCTTTGTGACCTGACCCCATGGACCAGAGCACGCCAGGCACTCCTGTCTTCCACTGCCTCCCACAATTTGGTCAAACTCATGTTAGTAGCTTCAATAACACTGTCCAACCATCTCGCCCTCTGTCGTCCCCTTCTCCTTGTGCCCTCCATCTTTCCCAACATCAGGGTCTTTTCCAGGGAGTTTTCTCTTCTCATGAGGTGGCCAAGGTATTGGAGCCTCAGCTTCATGATCTGTTCTTCCAGTGAGCACTCAGGGCTGATTTCCTTAAGAGTGGATAGGTTTGATCTTCTTACAGTCCATGGGACTCTCAAGAGTCTCCTCCAGCAGCATAATTCAAAAGCATCAATTCTTTGGCGATCAGCCTTCTTTATGGTCCAGCTCTCACTTCCATACATCACTACTGAGAAAACTGTAGCTTTAACTAAACAAACCTTTGTTGGCAAGGTGATGTCTCTGCTTTTTAAGATGCTGTCTAGATGTATATTAGAGTATGTGGGTTTTTTTTGAAAAAAATATATTTGATTTTTCAAGTATAAGTTAAAGATTCCTCTGAATCTCTGGACTTCCCACCCTCTCCCCTCCATAAGTCCCATTGTCAACCCTTTCAACTGCATATTATTCAGTAGTCCATATTTTATATTACTCCGTTGTCTCCAATATATTTGCTACACAACAAGTGTTATTGCAGTCCTGCTAACGTTTTCATCTGCTTACAGTGGTCTCCAAGATAAATTATAAATCTTTCCCATTCCTTATTAAAGTTTTGGTCTTCTTGGTTTCTGAGCTTCCCGGTCAGTTTTGCCATTTCAGCATAGTCCAACAGTTTAATTTGCCACTCTTCTCTGGTAGGGACTTAGTCTTCTTTCCATCTCTGGGCTAGCAACGTCTATGCAGCTGTCGTTGCATATGTTTAGAGTATGTTAACTCATATAGGAAATACATTGTGTGAATGCAATGAGTGTGTGTGTGTGTGTGTGTGTATCATTCAGGTACACTTATCTGTAAGGAGAGGTTGGTTGAATTCTCTTGTTTCAGTGCGTGGGTCCACTTTTCATGCCATATTGTGTATGAAAAGGACCCTGCTATTTGCTGTTTTAGTTATGGCCGTGTTTGGGCCACCCCTTGGGCCACTAAGCTGTGTATCCAACTAAGTCATTGTGCGCACCAAACTTCTCCTTCTTCTTCGCACCCCCTGCCCCAAATCTGTTCTGGCGGGTAGAGAGGGAGGGGAAGTTCAGTTGTGCTTGCAGAAGTCATTCCACTCGGGCAGTGATTTAGTCGGATTCCACCCACTGTAGTTAGCCATAGAATCATAGAATCATAGAGTTGGAAGAGACCACAAGGGCCATCGAGTCCAACCCCTCCAAGCAGGTTCTGCTTACACCTTCATTCAGCTATCTTCGGAAGCAACCATTTTGGAAACAGCTTAAATCTCTGATACTGCTCTGCATTGTTGGTGGCAACCCAGCCACACCCAGTTTTCTGAAATGGAAGCATGATGATTTGCCAATGTATACAACATAAGGAGACTGCAAATAAACTGTGCCGGTCTTTTCCAGAAGCAAAGCAATACACGAAAACTGAAGTTTACTTCAGGAAACAAATAATTCTGGAGGAGGGGGGAGACAAGTGGAATGGGAGATTCCCATGGCACTTTCTCAAAAAATCTGGCTTAAAAAGATTGCTGACCCTTTATCTAAAAGTAAATCACATCTGTCTTCTCAGTGCTGTTCAGGCCTCACAGAATTCTTGGGATGCAAAGAATTAGGAAAAGATGCAGGAGGATAAGTTGGTTACTGTGCTGGCTTGGAGAATTCATCTCTTCTTTAATGTCAGGACCTCTCATCCTGTTCGCAGCACCTTCTTTACTCTACCTTCTGTGCAAAACATATTCAGATAATAATCTCTAGCAGCTTCTTTAGCCCAGAGGATCACACATGAAATGAATCATAGTCATACATGGAGGCTGCAGCTAATTTAGAAATGGAAATTTCAGAGTAACATAATTCAGTGCCCCTTTTCGTTAGTATGGTAAATGCTTTTTAAAAAATTTGTTTTACAACAGATATAAATATTTCCCACTTACATCTCTTATTCAGAGAACAGTGAATGTGAAAGCCAGTGTGGTGTAGTGGTTAAGAGCAGTAGTCTTGTAATCTGGGGAACCGGGTTCGCATCTCCACTCCTCCACATGCAGCTGCTGGGTGACCTTGGGCCAGTCACACTTCTTTGAAGTCTCTCAGCCCCACTCACCTCACAGAGTGTTTGTCGTGGGGGAGGAAGGAAAAGGAGAATGTTAGCCGCTTTGAGATTCCTTAAAGGGAGTGAAAGGCAGGATATCAAATCCAAACTCTTCTTCTTCTTCTTCGATTCGTTTCCTTGTTTCTCATCCTCCGTTGTTTAATCTTTTCAGATCTAGCAGTATAAATGAACTAAAGCTTGGTCCCTAGTGCTTGCCACAAGAGACTTAACACACTGTTGCCAGCAGTGTTCTGCTAAGCTTCTGTTTCCTTTCTTACATCCACAGGAATGCTGAAAACGGAGAGAAAAACGAAATTGGAAGACAGATGCTCGTCACTGCTTGGTATGGACAAAAAAAAACCATTTTCAGCAAAAACAAAACAAAATTGTAGCTTGAGAGAGCAGGAATGTAGCCTGTCTGTTATATTATTATTATTATTATTATTATTATTATTATTATTATTATTATTATTTATTATTTCCACCTGTTAACACTTTTTAAGGTTTTAAGGGGTCACAGGACAAAGGAATGTACTTCTTCACACAGAACATAGTTAAACTATGGAATTTGCTCCCATAAGGCTGCCAGCTTAGATGGCTTTAAAAGGGGATTAAATAAATTCGTAGAAGTGGTGTAGATATATGTAGCGTAGCTCCATTGTTGGAGACAGCATTCCTCTCAATACCAGCTGTTAGGAATTGCAGGTGAGGAGAGTGCTGCTGCAGTCAGGTCTTCCTTGTCTAGCTGCTCTCGTTCAAACACAACTAACCTTGAGCTATGACTGTAATTCTGAGTTACGACTTGTCATTGTCATTAAATCTCATTGCCTTTGTAGATTTTTTTTGCAAGGCTCAGTTCTTGGTTCATCTCTAAAACTCCTTCTCCTTTGAAAATTGAAAACGTTTGGCCACTTCACCTGCAATCCTAAATACACTTACTAGTAAGCCCAGTTTGTCTCCGTAGAGCTTGCCTCTGAGTAAATAGGCATAAGTACTGTTGTAAGCGAACAGTTCCACTCGCAGACAGGTGGCTGGAAGCACATGACGTAATCTTGGAACAGGCTGCGTTTGTTTTGCACTGATGCCCTTTGTTTAATAAAGATCCATTTGCAATGTAGGTAAAAAGAAGGAGAAGGATAAAGAAAGGAAGGAGAAGAAGGAGAAAGATCACAAGTCGAAACAGAAAAAGAAGAAAAAGAAAAAGAAGAAATCAAAGCAGCATGGTACAGTTTAGAATATAGTAAATCTAGCTAAAGACTTTGCCTGTTGTTTCAGACTTTGCTCGCTAGTTTGATCTCCATGCATTATGAGCTTTAAGCATAAATTGCTCCAGTGTTGCTTCAGGATGTGTTTATTAGATCTGTTGAGATACTGCCCGTTGACCAAATTGCTCTTTTGACATCATACGCCACTGTCCTCATTCACCTATAACACTAAGCCAATCTATGGCCCAGCATGAAGGACAGGCAGGCTGGTGCCTATTTAAATAATTGTAGCCATTTTGCTCCTCTGCCAGGTCCAGCTGCTTCCGTTTGTACCAAGATGTTAGCCATGGTTTGGCTTAGTATTGCATGCAAGCTTGGGCTTATGCTTTGTTATTCTAGAAACAAACCAGCAAATGGTAAGCCAATAACAAACCTTGGTTTTTGTTCATGGTTTGTTTGGCAAGTTACAAAACCATGAATCACCAGAATGCCTATATTAAGCAGATCCAATTGAAAACACACGTAAATGTAATAGGCCGTATAGTAACAATCACAAAGTTATTTACTAGAACTACTTCTAAAAACGTAGATACCAGAAAAATACAAAATACAAGAGAGATGAAGAAATTGGAAAAGAATGTACTACGGCACTGACTATATAGGACTTGTATTTTGTACATACTGGACTTATTGGTCAACTGAAAAGTTACATTTTTATTATATTATGTCATGATGTTGAATTTGACATTATGGGAAGTGGTATCATGGTTTGTTTGGAGCATGACAAACCAGGAGTCAAGATTCTGATGTAACACTGAGCCAAACTGTGGCTCAGCTATGCACTCAGAGTTTTCTAAATGTGCACCAACATGTTTGCTCATTCATGATAAGCCATACTTTGGCTTAGCGTTACGTGCAAGGGTAACATGTTGCGTCCTCTGTATTAGACACATGAGATGTTGATAAATTACTTATTCTTGGCCATATGCTCTTTGAATGTGCTGCTCATAAACATCTCTGTCAATCATCTTGAGATCTTGAGATTTGGTGATAAGGGACTGGAGTGGGCGCTTACTGAAAACCCTGCGACAGACCTGCGTTGCACATTCACAGGAGTGAGAAATTATTGCAGGAATCACTTGTGCATCTGGGTAGCATGTGAAGGGAGCACTTCCACACCTGCCCTACGGGAAGATGTATGAAATCCATACAAGAATTCATACATCTTGTAATGGAAACATGCAAGTTTCATTTTTGCGTGTTACAGCACAGGAAAGGGAAGAGCAAGTGACTCATGCTGCTGTAATTCATCACTTCTTACCTGAATGTGCAAACATATCCAAAATTGCCTGTTGGAGGCTAGCAGTGTTCTAAAACCACGTGAATCTGCTTAAGGTAGCTATTTCCTGTTTGTTAGTTTTAGAAGCTATGTGCTTCTTCTTCTTCTTCTTCTTCTTCTTTGGCGATCACTTGTAGCCGAATAAAATTGTCTTCCATAAACACGATTTTAACAACGAGTCTATAAGTGACTGTGGAGGCCAGTTCTGGATCCACACGTCCTTCCACAGTGGGGGCATTGGTTTCCGGGCGGGAGTTGATCACGGTGTGGATTTGCCAAGCGTACCTTCCTCTTAGCACGTTTCTCCCTTGCATCCTGAGTTCAAGTGTCTTCAAAGCCCATGACACCTTTGGTCAAGGTTGTTCTCCAACTGGAGCGCTCGCAGGCCAGTGTTTCCCAATTGTCAGTTTTTATACTACATTTTTTTAGATTTGCCTTGACACAGTCTTTAAACCTCTTTTGTTGACTATGTGCATACAGTGCTAAAAGGAGTGACTTTTTAAGCAAGGGTGGTTTTTGTTTTTACCTTTTATATTTGGGGTGTGTGTGTGTGTGTGTGTGTTAGCAAAAAACATCTTGATGTAGGTAGACAGTGAGACCATGTGGTCGTGTTTTGTGATTACTTTGCAGATTATTCGGATTTTGACGATAGTTCTCTCGAGTACTTGGACAGGTGCTCCTCTCCATTCACAAGGTCTTCTGGGAGCTCGCTGACACTACGGAGCACAACCGTGGAGAAGAACACAACCTATCAGTACCCAAGGGCTATTCTGTCTGTCGACCTTAGTGGTGAAAGTAGGTTTCCTGTCTTGTATGTTGTTCTGCTTAAATCTTAATTTCGTTTTTCATCTAGAGAAATTGAGGAATTAACCAAATATGTTCTGATTTATCTATAAATTTTTTGTTTTTGCATTTCTGAAGAGTAATTTCTCTTTCTTTATAAACGACTCTTCAGATGAGCCAAGTGCTTCATGTAGATTCCCGCCCCCCCCAAACCTAATAACAGCCCTCTAAAAGTAGCCTGTTTCCATTTGTTTCCCTAAGCCAGCCAGATGCCTCTGGAATCTTGCAAGCAGGACATGTTGCAGATTGTCGTCTCCTGTTTTTTCTGCTCCAGCATCTCATAATTTCAGAGATTCTGCCTCTGAACACAAATGCTCAGCATAGCTAGTGTGCCCTTATATATTCTATAAACCTAATTGTTTTGCTTTGTTTATGGGGGGGAACGGGAACCAAACCTTATCTACTGTATTTTTCGCTCTATAGGACGCATCCGACCATAGGACGCACCTTGTTTTAGAGGGGGAGAACAAGAAAAAAAAATTCTCCCTCTCTCTGTTCAGCGCCCCTTCAGCGAAGTGGCAGGAGAAACGGAGCCCCTTCCATTTCTCTTCCCGCTTCGCTGAAGGGGCGCTGCGCAGCTCTCCCTCTCTGCTGCAGCCAGGAGAGTCTTGCTCTCCCGGCTTCAGCAAAAGGAACCCGAAGCCTCCAGAACGCAGTGGGACCTCCCGCTGCGCTCCGGAGGCTTCAGGTGGCTATCCCTGAAGTTTGGAGAGCGAGAGGGGTTGGAAGCAACGCAAAGCCTCCGGAGCGCGGAGGGAGCGCTCCCTCTGCGCTTTGGAGGCTTCGCGTTGCTTCCGCTGAAGCCAGGGAGCCTGCATTCACTCCATAGGACACACACACATTTCCCCTTAATTTTTGGAGGGGGAAAAGTGTGTCCTATAGAGCGAAAAATACGGTAGATGTCTTTGCCACATCTTTTGGTAGTAGCTTGTCCGAGCTCATCCAGTGAACTCATCAGCAAAGTTTGCTCATGCTTTTGGCTACTGTTGTGAAAGAAATGCTTCCCAAGAGCAATGCACACCCCTATTTTTCTTCTGTCGGTACTCCCATCACACAGGTGGCAAATAGGAAGAAGGCTTTTTCAGTTATGTTGCCTCCATATCTGGAATGCTTTCCCCAGAAAGGCTTACCTGGTGTTGAATATTACAACTTCTGGTCACTGGGTAAAATAAATAAATAAATAAAATCCCAGTCCTTTCCGTTTTGATTGCACTACTGCTTGTGGGTTTTTTTATTGGTGTTTTACTGTGTAATGATGTTTTATATTTCAGTTCCTGCTTTATAGTAAACTGAGTTGGAAGATCTCTGAACGAAAGCATGGGGGGTATTAAATCTTTTTAACCTGTAAAATAATAAGATTGATACTCTGTTTTTGAAGTAGGCAGTTTTTGTGAGCACAGCATCATACCAATGTCAATCCAAAGAGGAAGTTTGAATGTCTGCTGTTCCAAATGCACACAGTCTAATCCAATGCTACCCACTTGCCAAATTGTATTGTTTTCAAATTTCAGACCTCTCTGATATGGAGTTTCTAGATGACTCTTCTACCGAGAGCTTGCTGCTGAGTGGCGATGAGTACAATCAGGACTTTGATTCAACCAATTTCGAAGAATCTCAGGATGAAGAGGATACTCTCAATGAAATTGTCAGGTGTATCTGTGAAATGGATGAGGAAAATGGGTTCATGATTCAGGTAAGGAGTCTGCTCACAGTACAGTTTTCTATGGAATTTTTTATCCAGTTATTCAGAACCTTTTTCCCTTTGGGATATATATATATATATATATATATATATATATATATATATATATATATATATATATACACACACCTTATAGAATGGTATGATTCAGGCTGGTTTGAATTAGTACTGTGCCTGCGTTCAGTCTCTGTGGAGCTCCCCAGTGGAGGTGGGGGAGATAATACATATTTTTATTCTTACAGTGGCACAGTTAATACTTTTTCCTCCAGAGACCATTCTAAGAGTTCTGTCTCATGCAATTTATGGGGAATAGTTGGAACTACCTTATACTGGAGTTGCCCTTGGCCCTTCTAACTCCAGGCAGTCTACTCTGACAGCCAGCAGTTTTCCTGAGGTCTGAGCAGGTTCTGAGAAATCAGATGTGGAATAAACATGAGCGAGAGACGGTCCTTGGTTCTCTTTATCGCTAACCATTATTTGTTTCAGTATTTATAAGCCGTCTTTCTAGACAAGCTAGGGACGCAGGTGGCGCTGTGGGTTAAACCACAGAGCCTAGGACTTGCCAATCAGAAGGCCGGCGGTTCGAATCCCCGTGACGGGGTGAGCTCCCGTTGCTCGGTCCTAGCTCCTGCCAACCTAGCAGTTCGAAACCACGTCAAAGTGCAAGTAGATAAATAGGTACCGCACTGGCGGGAAGGTAAACGGTGTTTGCGCGTGCTGCTCTGGTTTGCCAGAAGTGGCTTAGTCATGCTGGCCACATGACCCGGAAGCTGTACGCTGGCTCCCTTGGCCAATAAAGCGAGTTGAGTGCCGCAACCCCAGAGTCGGTCACGACTGGACCTAATGGTCAGGGGTCCCTTTACCTTTACCTTTTTCTAGACAAAGCATCCAGAGACTGGTGCCTCCTTAGATACTTTGAACCAAAGCTTCCACCAGCCATGACTGCATGTTGTTGTTGTTGTTGTTGTCATTTTAACCAAGCGAGGGTTGGACCTGAAATTCCTTCTCACGTTATGATGCATTATTTCCTTTCTCTTTGAATCACCGCCACAGTGTGAAGAGTGCCTGTGTTGGCAGCACAGCGTGTGCATGGGATTGTTGGAAGACAGCATTCCGGAGCAATACATCTGCTACGTTTGCAGGGACCCACCTGGTAGGAGCAAATTTTCAAGCTAAGCCCCAGCGTTTCCAAGCCCCTG
Organism: Podarcis cretensis; assembly: GCF_951804945.1. Classification (NCBI taxonomy): domain Eukaryota; kingdom Metazoa; phylum Chordata; class Lepidosauria; order Squamata; family Lacertidae; genus Podarcis; species Podarcis cretensis. The sequence continues at coordinate 83,315,670 of NC_137176.1, forward strand.
TAGTAGCTCACACAACCGCCACTGCTCCCATTTCCCACACACTTAAGGCTGTGTTTCTATAGCCAGCATTTGTGGTGATATAGTCTAGGATCTGGCCTTGGCAGTCAGCAGAAATCCATGGTGCAGTTGTTGCTCAGACTTCAGGAGGTGCGCTACATGCCCCCCAAAAAACTGTCTGGGGAAAGGCAGCACGTCAGGATGAAATGTTCTAGCTCAGTTCTCCAACATGCTAGTTTTCCATCTACAGAGATACAGAGGGGAGATTTTTGTGATGTGGTCAGTAAATTCAAAGAAGCGTGACACTTTCTGCAGTTGTTTTCCTGGGTTTGTCTGCAGAGTTCTGTGGCCACTAACGTGTAGCCTTTCCTTGCCCTCCTGTCCCATCCTTGTGGAGGCCCAATGCTATATTCTACCCTTATAAGCATCTAAGACAGGGGAGGGGTGGGGAGTTTCTGTTCTCATCCTGAAGCAAAGTTCTTAACCTGAAGCACTATTTCTGGGTTAGCAAAGTCTGTAGCCTGAAGTGTATGTAACCTGAAGCATATGTAACCTGAGGGTACCACTGTATTTTGTGGTTTTATATTTTGATTTTATTCTGTGAACTGCCCTGAGATCTCCAGGTATAGGGCGGTATATAAATAATAATAATAATAATAATAATAATAATAATAATAATAATACAGTGGTACCTCGGGTTACATACGCTTCAGGTTACAGACTCCGCTAACCCAGAAATAGTACCTCGGGTTAAGAACTTTGCTTCAGTATGAGAACAGAAACCGCACAGCGGCGGTACAGCAGGTCCCATTAGCTAAAGTGGTCTTCAGGTTAAGAACAGTTTCAGGTTAAGAATGGACCTCTGGAACGAATTAAGTACATAACCAGAGGTACCACTGTAATAGTAGTAGTAGTAGTAATAATAATAATAATAATAATAATAATAATAATAATAATAATAATATAATGGCATGATGTGGCAGGTGGGTATGGCTTGGCCAAATGGCCTGTTGGGCCAAATGAACAGGTCTGACAGGCCAAATTAGGCCCTTGGGTCAGAGGCTCTCTACCCTTCCACCAGGGCAATGCTTCCTCTCTCTCACTCTATTTATGATTTATAATCCACTGTATACCCAAAGGCTGCAGGCAGATTAATTTTTTTTAAAGTACGCCCCAATGAAAGAGAATAAAACAAATACAATTAAATGAAAAAAAATTCAATCTGTGTGCCATTTTAATTCTTCCCCTGGTGTTCCAAATCCTGAAGATGCTCAGGGTCCAAATTTGGCAAATCACCACACCTCAAAACGACCACAAATGGGGCTTCATGGTGCAGACCCAGGAACATCCCAAAGTTGCAAAACCAGGTGATTGGGCAGGCAGGCAAATCTCTTCTGTGATAGGAACCTACCCAAGTTATAGTAAGAGCCCATAAGCCTTCCCGGCACCAATACTGACATGCATTTGAGGGCCCCTTCACACATTTCTTCTCCCGTTTACGAGTTTTAAACCTATATAGGCTTATGAATGTGTTTAGTTGGTCTGTTTATTAAACGGAGTGCATCGTTTCTCAGTGCCTGTAACTGCAGCTGTTGTGGCACTTGTGCAAATACACACCTGTGCATCCACCCTTTTGCATTATTCACCCTCCGATAGAAAACAAAAAGTTTCCACAGCGATAGCAAGAGAATAAGATCTGAATCCCTCGTTGTCTCTAGGTCAGAGATGGAGTGCCAAATATCTCTACGATAAAGATTGGTTGAATAACGGCCACATGTGTGGTCTGTCGTTTTTAAAAGAGAACTACTCTCATTTGAATGCCAAAAAGATTGTGTCGACGCACCACCTCCTGGCTGACGTGTATGGTGTTACGGAAATACTGCGCGGGCTGCAGCTGAAGATTGGAATACTAAAGTAAGCATGCATTCTGGTGTTGCATATTACTGATTAGGGATATGCTCTCTTTACCTTGGTAGAACAATAAGACACTTAAAAATTGGGGTTGCTGCGTGGCAGGGATAGAATGGTTTCCCTGGAGCAGGGGCCAGTTTTTGTTTTTGTTTATAAATTTTATTTTCAATGCAAAATTACAACAAAAATTACAAACACTGAATTCAAAATAAAACTATACAAACAAGAAAGAAAAACAGAAAAAAGAAAAGAAAAACATCTACAAATAAAACCATATTTTCATTCTAATCTAGTCATTACATACATATGCACATAATGACTTCCTTCCTTTGTTCTGAGACCTCAAAAATTTTACTCTTTCTAAATTGTTGTGTCTAATGTAGATTACTTCTACCTTTATACTTTTTACACCATTTTTCTTTTTCTTTAACCCTGTTAAGCATCATTAATTACATACCGATATGCTTACTCCAGAACAATGTTTTTTCATATACTCTTTAGCACATCCCCATTCTTTTAGTAATTTCTGGTCCGATTGTCCCCTTAAAAATGCTGTGAGTCTTGCCAGATTTATATATTCACAAAATTTAATTTGCCATTCTTTCATTGGAATTTTTCTCCCTTTCCAATTTTTTGCTATAAGCATCCTGGCGGCTGTCATTGCATAAAGGAATACTTTCCTTTGATTGTCAGGAATATCGTTTGTGATTATACCTAAAAGGAATGCCTCCGGTTTTTTACTGGGGCCAGTTTTGATGTGGAGGAGCTCAGCTCTCCAACCATAGTTTCCCCTGATGGTTTCGACCAGCTGTTATCGCCGTTAGGTATTTGTTTAAGAAGAACAAAGTGCCGAGCTCCGTGCAGTGCTTGTGCAATGCAATGGTCCTGCCACGAGAAATTACAATGTGTTCCAATTTCAGTGTCACATTGTTCAGCTGTACCGTCTCTGGGTGCTCAGGTGAGCATGCCTGGTCATTGCAGGACTTCGGTAATTTGTTTTGACAAGTTGCCCCCTGTGCCACATCGGACTGAGTTCCAGAAAGAGAAAAGGCCCCGCTTTGCATTCAGGCGTCGAACCAGACGTTTTCTGGTTCGCTGCCTCCATAAGTGGAGACAGAAGTGTTGACGTACAGAGATTTGAGCCAGTTCCCCCGCCGCCCCCACGTCAACTGACTTATGTGTATCATGAGACAAACTTGGTTCCACTTGATGGACTTGTGAACACTGCAGACTTCACATGTCGTGGAACTGCTTACCCAAATCTCTTTCTTAAAAAATGTCAACACAGATCCCCTCTTCAGGCTGCTTAAATCGACTTGGTTTCTCTACCGCTTTGACCCCTTAATTTTTCTTTTTTCTCTCCCCAGGAACAAGCACCATCCTGACCTCCATTTGTGGGCTTGCACAGGTGTGCGGAAGGATCCAGACCAAATAACTCTTGGAGTGGAAAGAAGGGTATTGGCTGTGCCAGATACCCTTAACCCCCCTGAAAGGACGTATCATGGTCAAAACCATAGAGAGCCCCCTAGTTTACCCCAGAAGATGGAGGAAACGTACATTACGAGCGAGCACAGTTACCAGAAACCTCAGAGTTACAGTCAGGACTGCAAAATGATGGCCGATCCTATAAGCTCAGACGACGACACCAGCAGTTTTGAAGACGATCAGGAGCTTCCCTTAGAGGATAAAAACTGTTTACAATATTCATCTAAAGAAGATGGTTTCAGCCATCAGGTAAAACTACCCATTTGTTTGTGCAACCTTCCAAGAATTACAGTGCAATCGTAACCATGACTATTCAGAAGTAACTCAATGGGAATGGGGGCTTACTCCCAGGTAAGTGGGGTTAGGCGTGAAGGCAGAAGCAACAAAGAATCCCATAGCACCTAAAGACTAAAAAAGTTATTGTTGCCTCTGATGGAAGTAGACCAGGCATAGGCAAACTCAGCCCTCCAGATGTTTTGGGACTACAACTCCCATCATCCCTAGCTAACAAGACCAGTGGTCAGGGATGGTGGGAATTGTAGTCCCAAAACATCTGGAGGGCCGTGTTTGCCTATGCCTGAAGTAGACTCTGGTCCAGGTATTTTCAACCTTTTCAGATACAGGGCATCCTTTTAACCCAAACATGCATTTGGGGACCCATTTCTTAACCTTTTCCTATATATTTGCGTGCCGGTAGTCCTCTTGTTGCAACCTGCCTTGGGTCAGGCCATGCCCCTCTAGTGCAGGGTTTCTCCAGCTGTTGTTGTACTACAACTCCCATCATCCCTAGCTAGGAGGACCAGTGGTCAGGGATGATGGGAATTGTAGTCCAAAAACAGACAGAGACCCAACCTGCATTAGTGTATCCTGACCCACCAGTTTGAAGACAAGTGTCCTAGTCCACAAAAACTTGTGCTGTGTTTATTTTGGTTACTTCCTAAGCGCTACATAACTCCTAACTTGTTTTTGCTGCGACAGGCTATCCTGGCTGCCCTTCTGTCAATTTTTATGAAGGCAAAATTAGCTTCAGATATCAGAGGAGAAAAGTCTAGTATCTTCAGCCCAGAGAAAAGAGGGTGTGGGCAAAGGAGCATGCTGACAGTTTTACAGTATTTAAAAGTTTCTTGGAAAGAGCAGCTGGAATGATGGGTCAGTGCTGTCCATCATTCCAGCATTGGACAGAAGGACAGAATTTGAGTTGGGAAGTTTTATGCTTGTTCATCACATGCTGAAGATGCCTTTCTTTACCTACCTTGGCCTTTGACACCTGAAATGCATAGTTTTAGGACCCACTCTGTTATTTTGATTGCATTTGCTTTTAAACTGATTTTAATTTTGCTTTTTAAGATTGCTGTAGCCCATCCCTGGGACCTTTTGGTGAGGGGCGGGTCAGAAGTTGAATTAACGATCACTGTAACAGTGATAACAATAGATAACGCTACAGAGATAAATTTTGGCTGGACACACCAGAAAGCATTTCCTTGTCTATAGAAGCAGTTCAAGCAAAAGGGGTCACAGCCACATCTCCCTACCGCTTGCTCCCTTTGTGTCCCTCCCCCACTGCAGGTTGCCTCCATGACTTAACACATAAAACTACATTATCCAGACCTGTTTCCTATTCACAATATGCCTCCCCACCCCCCATCCACTCGAGTAAGAGGAGTGAAACTCATTTCAAAATTTCTCTTCTGTTACTCGACAGTTACATTTCCAGCTTGGCATTTTAGGAACTCATGCTCAGTGTTTTGTTGTTTGTTTGTTTGTAGGCAGCAGCAGACATAATATCATGATTTTTTCTTTTTCTAAAAGATGTAGTTTCCACTTCCTTTCCTGCATTTTATTTCTCTTCCTGCTAAAACTTGCCCGGTTCACAGGCAGTTCCACAGTTGCTCGGTCTTCCATTTCAGCTGTTTGCAAATCCATAGCTGTTTTTCAGCTGATGCTCTCCCCATAGTCCATGTGTGCAAGGACTGCCTCCCAGGCTCCAGTTTCCTGCCCGTCTGCCCAGTTGAAGGAGTACTAATGATGGTGTTGTTGTTTAGTCGTGTCCGACTCTTCGTGACCCCATGGACCAGAGCACGCCAGGCACTCCTGTCTTCCACTGCCTCCCACAGTTTGCTCAGACTCATGTTTGTAGCTTCGAGAACACTGTCCAACCATCTCATCCTCTGTCGTCCGCTTCTCCTTGTGCCCTCAATCTTTCCCAACATCAGGATCTTTTCCAGGGAGTCTTCTCTTCTCATGAGATGGCCAAAGTATTGGAGTCTCAGCTTCAGGATCTGTCCTTCCAGTGAGCACTCAGGGCTAATTTCCTTAAGAATGGATAGGTTTGATCTTCTTGCAGTCCATGGGACTCTCAAGAGTCTCCTCCAGCACCATAATTCAAAAGCATCAATTTTTCGGTGATCAGCCTTCTTTATGGTCCAGCTCTCACTTCCATACATCACTACTGGGAAAACTGTAGCTTTAACTATACGGACCTTTGTTGGCAAGGTGATGTCTCTGCTTTTTAACATGCTGTCTAGGTTTGCCATCGCCTTTCTCCCAAGGAGCAGGCGTCTTTTAATTTTGTGACTGCTGTCACCATCTGCAGTGATCATGGAGCCCAAGAAAGTAAAATCTCTCACTGCCTCTATTTCTTCCCCTTCTATTTGCCAGGAGGTGATGGGCCCAGTGGCCATGATCTTCGTTTTTTTGATGTTGAGCTTCAGACCATATTTTGCGCTCTCCTCTTTCACCCTCATTAAAAGGTTCTTTAATTCCTCCTCACTTTCTGCCATCAAGGTTGTGTCATCTGCATATCTGAGGTTGTTGATATTTTTTCCGGCGATCTTAATTCCGGCTTGGGATTCATTCAGCCCAGCCTTTCGCATGATGAATTCTGCATATAAGTTAAATAAGCAGGGAGACAATATACAGCCTTGCCGTACTCCTTTCCCAATTTTGAACCAATCAGTTGTTCCATATGATGGTGTAATGTGTACTTAATCTATAACGCACCGTTGGGGTTAAAAGTCTATGCCTTTACTAGCGACCTTTGCATTTGTGGTCATCTGCTATAGAGCCCTGTTCTGTGTGTGCTTGGTAGGTTGAGAGCGAACAACAGCTGAACCTTGACGTTCTACCTAGCACTTTTAATTTTCATTGTACTTCACCTGGTGCCTTAAATCAACAAAACCTGAAACTTGTTTATCTTTTTCTGTAACTGATTAACAGTGCATGGAGAGCTGTGTTGGGTGCAATGATTTTTCTACACATATTACATGGCACAGATCATACTCTAGAATAAAATAGCTTACTAGGGAAATGCTGAAGTCGTCCTTTGGGGTGCCTCAGGGTCAATTTTTATGGTAGCCCAAATCTCAGTTGTACAGGTGTATGTATATATCTCAATTTTAATTCATGAGCTATGCTGCAATCTGCTCTGATTGTATATTTTATCCTTATGAACGCTGTTTTTATTGTGTTATGCGAGCTGGTCTTTGACCATAATAAATTATCTACACATATTACAGTTATGTACCAGATGCACATAGGAGCACATGAACTGTACAGGAAATACTAATAATTATTATTTTTGTACCCCACCCATCTGAATGGGTTGTCCTAGCCCTTCTGGGCAGCTTCCAAGAGATACAAGAACACAATAAAACATCAAGTATTGAAAACTTCCCTAAACAGAGCTGCCTTCAGATGTCTTCTGAAAGTTGTATAGCTGTTCAACTCCTTGACATCTGACTAGAGGGCATTCCACAGGGAGGGCGCCACTGCCGAGAAGGCCCTCTGCCTGGTTCCCTGTAACCTCACTTCTCGCAGTGAGGGAACCACCAGAAGACCCTCAGCACTGGACCTCAGTGTCTGGGCTGAACGATAGGGGTGGAGACGATCTTTCAGGTATACTGGGCTGAGGCCGTTTAGGGCTTTAAAGGTCAGCACCAACATTTTGAATTTATAGTACCACACAAACTCCCTTTGAAATTTGCAAAACTTAAATGTTATTTGCTAGCCTCCTCCCCTTTCTTTCTTTCTTTCTTCTCTCACCAAAATGTCCATCTCTGACAAACAAACACTGGAAGTCTGTGCAGATTCCCCATTGCCTTGTGAAATTGTTATCATAGATAGCTGGGCCGTTCCTTACAAATATGAGGTCTAGAAGTATGCCGCAATAATGATGATGATGATGATGATAAGAAGAAGAAGAAGAAGAAGAAGAAGAAGAAGAAGAAGAAGAAGCTAGCCAGAGCTAACTCTTTAAGGTCCTGTTGATTTCACTGGGAAAATTCAAGCATGTGCTTAAGTCTCACCAAAATTTTGAAATCAGAGGTGCCCATAATCCATTTGCTGGATTGTGTCTTACATTTTTACTACCAGCATATTTTGCTGGAGAACTTCAAGTGCATATTAACGAGGATATGATTTACAATGTGTAGTGCTGCTTTACAGCCATTATTATAAGTTGTATTAACCTATACGGTAGTTGTATAGTCCTCAACAAATCACCTCCAATGCTCTCTTGCTATGCTGTATCATTTAAGAGGAGCGGTTTTGTTTAATCTCACTCTTCAGCTACTGGGAAGCATCTTCAATCAGGCTGTATCTGTGGGCAGGTGTGGTGTAGAGACAGCCTTAAATTGTGACTACGCATTTTGCTAATTCCACTCTCTCTCTCTCTCTCCCCACCACCCAATCTTTGTTTTGTGGATATCAAACAGAGGCATTTGGCTGAAGGGAACACTGTGTTTGTATTTAATGAAAAAAGAGGAGCCGAAGAACATGTGGACTCCCATCTTCAGTGGCAGCTAAACCTCCTCACCCATATAGAGAACGTACAGAACGAAGTTGCTAGCAGAATGGACCTTATCGAAAAGGAAGTGGATGGTAACTATCTTAAAGCAATAAGCGCATATATTGAAATTTGGAACCTGCCCCATCCCAAAGTTTCTGGAATGGTAACATGTTTAGAAACTGGTGCGTAATGTGCAATGCAAGGTTCACAATCATCACTTTTTGAGCAAGCCTCTAATTATTATTATTATTATTATTATTATTATTATTATTATTATTATTATTTATACCCCTCCCATCTGACTGGGCTTCCCCAGCCACTCTGGGCGGCTCCCAACAGAGTAATAATAATAATTATTATAAGGCAACAGAACATCAAACATTAAAACTTTCCCTAAACAGGGCTGCCTTTGGATGTCTTCTAAAAGTCAGATAGTTGTTTATTTCCTTGACATCTGATGGAAGGGTGTTCCACAGGGCGGGCGCCACTACCAAGAAGGCCCTCTGCCTGGTTCCCTGTTCCCTGTAGCTTCACTTCTTGCAGTGAGGGAACTGCCAGAAGGCCCTTGGAGCTGGACCTCAGCGTCCGGGCTGAGCGATGGGATGTATTCAGTTTGGTTGACAGCTCTAGGAATCATGGAATTCTAGAACTGTAGAGTTGGAAGGGACTCTGAGGATCATCTAGTCCAACCCACTCCAATGCAGGAATATGCAGCTGTCCCTTACAGGAATCGAACCTGCAACCTTGGCATTATCAACACCATGCTCTAACCAACCGAGAATAGCTGAATGCCCTGTGTTTGTCCATTTGCGATCTGTTCAGATTAAATGACACAATACAGTTAGTTGAAATCAGAAGTGGGTGCTTCCTATCTCCCCACAGCTGTCCCAGAGCGGAAAAGGGATCAGGATTGTTCTCAGAATGCTGAGAAGCTTGGGGGCTTCCCGGTTTAGTGCGACTCCAGAACCAAGCCTAAATATTGCTGCGTCTTGCTATCCCTAACTGCGCTCGTATCTCTTTTTGTCTGTGCAGTTTTAGAAAGCTGGCTTGACTTCACCGGGGAATTGGAGCCGCCGGACCCCCTTGCACGGCTGCCTCAGCTCAAGCGCCGGATCAAGCAGCTCATATCTGACATGGGGAAAGTTCAGCAAATAGCAACCTTTTGTTCCGTATGACAAAGCGGAAGCTGAAAGGAATACGCAGATAGGCTCTTGACAATGGATTTCTTGCGCTTCTTCGCGAGACTGACGAAGGGGTGAAATACAAAAATAAAAAGACGCTTGAACACTATTCCTTTGTTCTGTGCTGGATGTCCCGTTATCCCGAAGGTCTTGAGAAAAGGGGAAAGAGGAGGAAAGCATCAAGGAAGGGGCAAACGATATGGCCTGCCAGGATGTTCCCACAGGCCATGTCGGGAAAATCTTCAGACTGGTGTTTCCTTAAGGGGGAAAAAAATTAAGAAGCTGTGTTGGAGAAGGAATGAAAGCGCAATGTTTTCTTTCAGTGTGATAGTAGAGAAAGATTTGCACCCCATGGTATGTTGAAGGATAGGTAAAATGGAGCCAATGCCTGTTTTTCCTGGTGCAACAAATATTACCCAGGAAAATGAAAAATACTAGCTTCCCTTTTTTAAAAAGAAAAAAAGAGAGACTGTTTTCTGTGGTGGCTTCTTCACGAATATTATTTTTTAAAACTAAACCTTCCTTGCGGGGATCTTGCGCTCCTTGTTAGAAACAGGTATGGGGAGGGTAATTGTCAGAAGTGCCAAATAAAGTTTTCGAAAACCACTGAAATGGGAGGATGAGAGTCGTCTGCCGTGTGTTGCTCCCTTTTCCTCTTCCCATGCTCCCCTAGCAGAGTCCTCCATAATGCCAGCCAGCAAACCATCCAATATTCTATTTAAATCATATTTGCGTTTAGCTGCAACAGTATTCAGGGCTACAGTGCATTTTTTAAAGAACTTTTTTTGTCCTGGACGACTGCTTAGCATTAGCTCTCTGAACTACTGTTGCTCCTCAGCTGGATTGAGGAATGACCAGAACATTCAGAATGCCAGCAGATGGGCTGTGAAATCGGGTCGTTTCCCGTGTTAACATGTTTTTAGATTTTGGGCAGCATCCAAGCAATGCGTCCCGCCAGTGCAAGAATTTCCATTTGTTGCAGCAAGACTTGCACCTGTCTCCTCTCCCCTGCATCGTCCCCAAATCTGCTCTGAAGGGTTGGGAATCCCTAGAACAGATTTAGAGGGGTGTGGTGAGAAGTGGGGGAGGCCTGTAGAAATCCTCACGCCAATGGGACCATGACTTGGTGCTGTTTTTGCAGACAACCCTTTGGGAGTCGGGAACAGCACAGAATGAAATTGCAACATCTGTACAGGTGTCTCCTGATGGGATTCACTTGTGTTGCATGCCAAGGAGCTTGGAATGGGTCGGCCTGTTCCCGTTGTCATTTTTCCCAAATCTTTCCCACGCTTATTTGTAACCCTGGAGCAGGGGTCGGCAACCTAAGGCCCGTGGGGGTCATTTAACCGCCGCTCGCTCAGTTGGCTCCCATGCGCCGCACTAAACCAGCGCAGAGCAGAGCGGGGACCGCCTTCCTCGATGCTATCTGGCTTCCCATTGGCTGCAGGAAGCTCCTGCAGCCAATGGGAAGCTGCACGTGCCTCCTGTGCACCGGAAGGATGCCGGAAATAATATTTGCGCGTGCATGCGCACTCCAGCCCACTGCGGCATCTGTGGGACTGTGAACCAGCCCATGCCACAAAAACTTAGCCAACCCCTGCCCTGGAGTGACTTGCAGGATCACCCCCTATGAATCAAAATCTGAGTGTTGGTAGCTGCCCTTGTAGAGCTGATATGGCGAAAAACCTATTACTTGTACTGAGCGCCTCTAATGGAGAACAACTTCACTATCTGTTAGGGACACTTAATTATGAGTTTGCGAAGCATTGTGAAACCAAAGTCAACCTAGTTGCTGTGCGGTTTTTGTTTTTGTTTTTATTGTTTCTGCACCGAGTCCAGAGCCTTCACTTCACTTCTGTTCATCTGCAATTTTGCTGCACCCTCTGCTACAATACACCTTTTATTATGTGTATATGTCTCTCTGTGTGTTGGTGTGATACACACATACAGGCGCTCATATACATAATACAACCTAGAGACATATTTATATTGACAAGTCTAGTTTTATTACAATAGACTAAGACCTTGGTGACAAAATATTTAAAACGTTGCCTTTTAACACGCAGCTTCTAAAAGAGAGAGAGAGATGAAGAAAATGAAAATAATGTATGTACAGGTTTTGAAATTTGTAAAAAAGAAAGAAGAGAAAATGAAATGCAAAATTTTAAAATATTGACTGTTCAGAAGAGGTTGTGTAACTAACGGCAGCACGATACTTGAACTCTTTACGCCTCCCTTGCAATTTCAGTGCTGGTGATATGTATAAAAGCATACGAGAACTGTATGACAGGCCATAAACTTGAAGTTCCCCCGGGATAAGAGTACAAGCCACTGTACATTTTTTTTTTTAAAAAAAAATGTATTTAAATTTGCAGATACACTGTTCTATATGTAAGGTACTGTATGTAAAGCTGTTTATTAAACTATTCTGCATACTCTGCATCCTTTCACTTTTCACGGCCTGCTTAACATTTTATTTTCAATTTACAGATCATCCGATTTGCCAAAGCCTTTCAGGAGGCTGAGAAATGTGCAGTTCATGTGACAATTGCAATTTGCAGTATGGAATTGCCTTATGATGAGTCAGGCTATTGCTCTGTCTAGCCCAGTCATTTGACCTGCTTGATGGCAGATGGTGTAGTAGGCTGGCAGTACTCAGCTGACCATGAGCCATGTTGCCGCATACTAGGAAGGGGTAGGACAAGGTCATTGTGGTGCAAACACATCAGATTGGCTCCACCAGTGTACTTCTCAGTTGCCTTGAAGCCATGGAGTGACCTCCTTGGATTTCCAGAGACCATTTAAAACCCCTACACCAAGAGTCTTTTGGCCACCGAGTCTTGATGCCCGCTCTTGCTTCTGCTACATCTTAAGTATATCTCACATTTTGGATAAGCTTTAAAATGTGTTCATGAAGCAATGCTCAAAATGCTCTGCATGGCTTTCTAGGCTAGGACCTAGTCAAAGTGGGAAGGTCTTAATCAAGTAGTATAGCAAATAGTTTGCTCTATCTATCTATCATCTATCTATCTTATCTATCTATCTATCTATCTATCTATCTATCATCTATCTATCTATCTATCTATCTATCTATCTATCTATCTATCTATCTATCATTCCCCGCCCCCCCCCCGCCGCCACTCTGGGCAGCTCCCAACAGAATACAGTGGTACCTTGGGTTGAGTACTTAATTTGTTCCGGAGGTCTGTTCTTAAACTGAAACTGTTCTTAACCTGAAGCACCACTTTAGCTAATGGGGCCTCCTGCTGCCGCCGCGCCGCCATAGCACGATTTCTGTTCTCATCCTGAAGCAAAGTTCTTAACCCGAGGTAATATTTCTGGGTTAGCGGAGTCTGTAGCCTGAAGCGTATGTAACCTGAGGTACCACTGTATTAAAAACACAATAAAACAGGGGTGGCCAACTCTCAAGAGACTGCAATCTACTTCCAGAATTAAAAACGGGCAGTGGTCTACCCCCACTTTTGAGAGGTTCAGCTCAAAGTTTTTGAGCTTTTTTTTTTGGGAGGAGAGAAGTTTTATTTTTGAGGGAGGTTAAAGGCAAGGGACGAAGCGGTAAAGTCACTCACAAAAAGATCACTATGGATCAAAACAGCACCACAGAAAAAGCTCTGTCTTCCCTTCCAGAGATCATACAACAGTGGAGGGAGAGGACGGGGCAGGAGTCAGTTTTAGCAATGCTAAGGAGAGGGAGCCAGGGATCGACTGCGATCTACCAAAACCTCACGAGAATCTACCAGTAGATTGCGATCGACCTGTTGGACATCCCTGCGATAAAAATCAAACCTTACAAACTTCCCTAAATAGGGCTGCCTTCAGATGTCTTCTAAAAGTCGGGTAGTTGTTTATTTCCTTGACATCTGATGGGAGGGCGTTCCACAGGGCGGGTGCCACTACCGAGAAGGCCCTCTGCCTGGTTCCCTGTAACTTCACTTCTCGCAGTGAGGGAATCACCACAAGACCCTCAGAGGACAGTGTCCGGGGTGGGGTGAGGTCGAGACGCTCCTTCAGGTATACTGGGCCAAGGCCGTTGAGGGCTTTAATGGTCAGACCAGCACTTTGAATTGTGCTCAGAAACGTATTGGGACCCAATGTAGGTCTTTCAGGACAGGTGGCCAGTCCCAGTCACCAGTCTAGCTGCCACGTTCTGGATTAAAAAGGCTCCAGATGCAGTCATCAACATCTCCAGGTGGAGTTGGAGCAAGCTTCCTATCTGAAACACTAGAGAGCCACTAGGTAAAGGTAAAGGGACCCCTGACCATTAGGTCCAGTCGTGACCGACTCTGGGGTTGCGGCGCTCATCTCACTTTATTGGCCGAGGGAGCCGGCGTACAGTTTCCGGGTCCTGTGGCCAGCATGACTAAGCTGCTCCTGGTGAACCAGAGCAGCGCACGGAAACGCCGTTTACCTTTCCGCCAGAGCGGTACCTATTTATCTACTTGCACTTTGATGTGCTTTCGAATTGCTAGGTTGGCAGGAGCAGGGACCGAGCAATGGGAGCTCACCCCGTCACGGGGATTCGAACCGCCAACCTTCTGATCGGCAAGTCCTAGGCTCTGTGGTTTAACCCACAGCGCCACCCGCGTCCCTCAAGAGAGCCACTACCAGCTTGCATTAAGTAACACTGAACTAGATGGACCAGTGGTCTGACTCAATATATAAAGCAGCAGCTTAAAGCCAGTGAAATCCATTATCTGTAGTTGCAGGAAAATACTAGGACGGTTTCCACCAGAACCATGTCATTGTTCTGAGTTTTCCTACAGCTGGGTTTTCCCCTTGTCATGTGAATATGAAACCTGATGTGTGTCTTGGTCTGGGAAATATTAAACCAGAGCTTTCCCAAGTGACACACTTTTTAGATGTGTATCATTTCGCGACACAGTAATTCACTTTTGCTAGCAAACCAGAGGTTAAACTAGCCCCCTTTCCAGCCCCGGGAGAAGATCGGGCAACACACTTACACACTAGTGTCACAGCACACAGTTTGGAAAGCTCTGTGTTAAGCTAACAGTGGGAGCAGGATCAGTGCACATTCCACACACAAGGACCCATGGCCATCTTGCAAGGATTGCAAGTTCAGTGGGCCCTGAATCTCTATTGTACTAACTATTCAGTAATGGAAGCCACAAAGATGCAATTGGCACATGGTCTTTCGTTCTGAATTATTGGGATTGTGCTCCTGGATCCAAAAGTGTTCTGCAAATATGGCAGCTGTATGCATTGTGCTGTTACCCGTTCTAATTTTTTGCTGATTCATTTGAGTCCTGTGACCCCTGTGCTTTTCGCATGTGACGCTTCTCCAGATCTGTCCTTTTTTCCTAAGTGGCTGGGGGGGGGGGGGGGAACACTCATGCTGCTTGGAGGGAAACCAAGGAAGAAATCTCAGGTGGGAGTAGGCCAACTCAATGGCCCTTGTGAAACAAAATGTGCGTCATTAGCCCACTTTAATGCCCAGTCTTCCACTTCGTAGCTGAAGGTATCTGGGCAGCATCAGCTATAAAAGCTTGGTCCAAAAGATGGGCTGAGCGAGATCCCTCTACCTGCTCAGAGGGGCTCAGTCTTACTGTCCCCCACAATGGGGCCCTTACTTCTCATCACTCTGCTTTGCTTTGTTAATACGGCATCTGCCGACCTGTTTGGTAAGTGACGCTTCCCTCATTTCTTTGCTTACAGGTGTCTCTTGATTTTAGAAAAATAGGAATGCAAGCTTTGCCTTTCCCTATTCAAAAGCTGGACTGGTGGATGGGCAACTTGTGTTTGGCTGGTGGCGAGAGCTTGGTTTGAATTCCCCAGTGCTGCTGCTGCTGCTGCTGCTGCTGCTAATAATAATAATAATAATAATAATAATAATAATAATAATTTATTTATACCCCGCCCATCTGGCTGGGTTTCCCCAGCCACTCTGGGCGGTTTCCAACAAAACACTAAAATACAATAACCTATTAAACATTAAAAGCTTCCCTAAACAGGGCTGCCTTCAGATGTCTTCTAAACGTTTGGTAGTTATTTTTCTCCTTGACATCTGGTGGGAGGGCGTTCCACAGGGCGGGTGCCACTACCGAGAAGGCCCTCTGCCTGGTTCCCTGTAACTTGGCTTCTCGTAGCGAGGGAACCGCCAGAAGGCCCTTGGCGCTAGATGTCAGTGTCCGGGTAGAATGATGGGGGTGGAGACGCTCCTTCAGGTATACTGGGCCGAGGCCGTTTAGGGCTTTAAAGGTCAGCACCAACACTTTGAATTGTGCTCGGAAATGTACTGGGAGCCAGTGTAGGTCTTTCAAGACCGGTGTTATATGGTCTCGGCGGCTGCTCCCAGTCACCAGTCTAGCTGCCGCATTCTGGATTAGTTGTAGTTTCTAAGAATGCCTTTTAGCTGAAAATATGGAATTTGTGCATTAAAAACAAATTAAATGTGACGTAGGCATGAGCGTCGCTTCAACCCCCCGGATGGTATAGGTTTTGTGTTTGAATTAAAAGTACAGAGATATAATAAGAAATCAGTCGAATGAAAAATTAAAAAAGGAGTGGAAATGTTTTGATGAATATATGGCAAAATATTGCTCAAAAAAGATATGCTAATATGACTAGATTAAAATGTGAAGTACTGGATGGAAAAAATAAGATAAGGAAAGAAGAATATATAGATGATTTGAGAAGATTGTAGAATGCAAAGATTATTGTAAATTGTATAATGTGGAGGAAATTGAGAGGGGGCAGAGGGAAGTGGGAGGAAGGAGAAAAGAATAATATGATGGATCGAGGAAACAGAAATGTAAATATATGGGGGGATGGGAAGGAAATGGTGTTGGCTTTGGTATATTTGTATTGTTATGTAGTATGTGAAAACCAATTAAAAAAGAAGTACAGAGACAGCAAAAGCCGTTTTAAGTATGCACTTATAGAAAAGGATATTAGATTTGAAGATTGCCAAGAAGCTGCTACTGTGAGCCCAAGTTCTTTGGGAAAGGGTAGAAAGTAAGTACACTTAACCTACATTTTCCTAATTATTTGTGTACTGTTGTACACCAAGAACTGCATCAATTGCATGCATACTTGCAGTTTGACACTGATGAGAATTGTGGGGTTGCAAGAGACCACATGGGTCGCCTAATCCAGTGTAGGATTGGCAGCTAAAGAATCCTTGACAGATGGCCATCCAATCTGTTTAAAAACTTCCAGTGAAGGAGAGTCCACAACCTCCCAAAGGCGTCCATTCCACTGTCAAACAGCTCTTACTCTCAGAAAGTTTTCCTGATGTTTAGTTAGAATCTCCTTTATTGCAACTTGAAGCCATTAGTTCGAGTCCTACCCTCCAGAACAGGAGAAAACAAGCCTCCACCTTCCATGTGACGACGACGACGACAACAACAACAACAATAATAATAAATTATTTATACCCTGGTCTCCCCAGCCAAGACCGGGCTCAGGGCAGCTGACAACCGATATAAAAACAAATTGATTGAAATACAACTTAAAAAACAAGATTAAAATACAACATTAAAACCTTAAAACATTAAAATGCAGCCTCATTTCATTGGAAAAAGTTTTTGGGGGGGATGAAAAGGACAAATCTTCACCAAGGCTAACTATCCAGGCTGGTCCTACATGGACCAGAAAAAAGCCAGGGAAGTCCCCAAACAGGACTTCCGTTACAGGAGGAGAAAGGAACGTAGGAGTAAAAAATGGGTCAACATTTGCAGGAACTGTAATGTCGCCATTACAAAAGTCCACGGATGCAGAAGACAATGTATTTTGAGAAACGGAATAGCCAGATGGACTTGCTACTGCCATTGGTCTACTCTCCCGGGGAAGGCAGAAGGAAGGTTAGGACTGGAACAGGTACAGCAAAGATGAAGAACCTGTGAACATCAATGTCACAGGTTCATGTGTCATCAGCTCCACGCAGCAGTCAATGGTCAAGGATGATGAGAGCTGTGGTCCAACAACATCTGAACAGCCACAGGTTCTCAATCCCTGTCTTTTGAAGGCATAGAAACCATGTCCTTTGTGGGATAAGGCCATCCTTCAACCAGCCATAGTAGCAAGATGTGGAAAACTGGCCCTCCAGATGTTGCTAGGAGTCCAGCTCCCAACACCCCCAATTACTGGCCATGTTGACTGGGGCTGATGGGCTTTGGCATGCACCAAAATCTGGAGAGCCACAGGTTCCCCATTTCTGCTGTAGGATGATGCACAAAAGGTGTAACAGCTCTGTTGGAATGAAGTTGGGATCAGCTGCCCCAATAATTGTGCACATTCTTCCTGCATTCAGAGTACCAGGCAGAAAGCCAACCTCTTCGCCCATGTGAGCTTCGAAGGGCAAAGGCCTTTCAAGAAGGCGAAGACTATGTCCCTCAGTGCTTGGAAGATGGCCGGTTCAGGTAATGAGCTTATAGTATGATGAGACGTTTCAGGCAGGAAGACGATAATGCTGAGTCCCAATATAAGGGCGTTAAGATGAACAATAGTACCTGGTTAGTCTTACCATGGCCTGATAAAGATCAGGCTGGGATGACATAGAGGCAGAATGTTTCACTGGTGGCCTTGGTGTTGTAGAACACTCTCCCTCCTGAAATATGATATGTTCCATCTGTATTGGCATTCCGTCGGCATTTGAAGATGCACCTGTTTACATATGTACATACCCGGTAGGTGTTCCCTTGATCACTCTACCTGAGCTTCTTGCCTTAATCACAGTACTCTTTTAATGGGAGTGTTTTACTGTTACGAAAAGGAGCAATGCAACAGCGAGCTGCAGCTGGCTGGAAAAACCAAACAGGGTGTTGATGTTTGGGGCTGTACCGTGGGAGCAAAGGGACAGCCTATTCACAGTACTGAGCACCAGATGTTAGCTCAGTGTGTCATCTGATCTGTACTGGAAGTACAGGGGTGGAGTTTCTCTCTCTGCTGTTGGTGTTTGGAGAGTGCAGACATGTTTCTCTGTACTGCTGCATAGACAGAAATAAAGGCATGTAAATACATTTCTATCTGTCTCTCTCCCCTTCCTGGGGAAGGCAGGGAGGAGGGAAGAGTGGTGTGTTCTTCTCACGTTTGAGGAGGATCGCTGATAGAGACCTAGCCTGCATCCTGCCGGGAGTCGCTGACAGGGAGGTCAACAAGGAACTCAAGCCGGGTGCCTGGAGAGTGGCACATTCCTCTGACAAGGCTAAAGATATTTTGATTATGGATGCTTATATGTTAATGATTTTACATTATTATTTTATTGTATTTCTGTTTTAATAACTGCACATTTTTAATTACCGTTGTGCAATTGGTTTTTATATTTTGCAAGCTGCTTAGAAGTCTATTTTGGCATTAAGCAGTATATAAATGAATGAATGAATGAATGAATGAATGAATGAAATGCAAAGAATGAAGACTAAACCTCCTGTGTTCAAATCATGCGCTCTGCCACTGACCCATGGCCCCATTTCCCAGCCTAGCATGCCAAGGTTTATCACCTAGGCCTGGTGCACATGAACAGTAGAAAGGTGGTAGAATCCCCATCTTGAGACGGAAGTGCAGATTGTGTCACACTGGGCTACTGGTAGGAGATGACATTTTAAATAAAAGAGTTCTACAGTAAAATAAAATCCCAATAGTAATACGTCTCCAGTCATACCAGGGAGAGAGGTTTTATCCAGGCTTCCTTCTTGCTATGCTAGATCCCTACTTGCGACGAGCCTTGCATTTTTACATTCGAAAACATGATTCTCCACCACCTGCATTGCAAAGTGGTGCAGCCTATTCTACCACTTTAAGGACTCTACCACATTCAGGGACTCTACCATGTAGTTGGCACCCGCTGCCTTGTTTTCCTCAGCCCCTCTTACATTTGTCCATAGGGTGCAGGAGGGTTTCACTAAGGCTGTAGTGTGGCCAGGCAACTTTTTTGAAGGTGTTTGATCATCATCACCATAATTTATTATTAAACCACAGAGCCTAGGATTTGCCGATCAGAAGGTTGGCGGTTCGAATCCCCGCGACAGGGTGAGCTCCCGTTGTTTGGTCCCTGCTCCTGCCAACCTAGCAGTTCAAAAGCACGTCAAAGTGCAAGTAGATAAATAGGTACCACTCTGGCAGGAAGGTCAACAGCGTTTCTGTGCACTGCTCTGGTTCGCCAGAAGCGGCTTAGTCATGCTGGCCACATGACCCGGAAGCTGTACGCCGGCTCCCTCAGCCAATAAAGAGAGAGAGCGCCGCAACCCCAGAGTTGGTCACGACTGGACCTAATGGTCAGGGGTCCCTTTACCTTTACACAGTGCCTATCTGGCTGGGTTTCCCCAGCCACTCTGGGCACCATCCAACAGAATATTAAACAGACTTCAAACATTAAAAACTTCCCTAAACTTCAAACATTAAAAACTTGGTGACAGCTCTTGGGCTCATCTGCAGTGATGAAGCTTGAGAACCTCTGCCTGGTGACACTGGAAATCTATCATTTGTCCACCAGGAACATCCAGTGCAAGAAGAAAGATACTTCCTGCTGGTGTGTAGATGGCAATGGAGCTGAAATAGCAGGGAGCAAGCAGACCGGATCCTCAGTAGCTTGTGAGTAAACCATGCAATGTTTAATTCTCTTCATTGTCACGAGTGCCTGGCTGGGCTCCTCTTCAGCCACACCAAAAGTGATGCAAAGTGCATTTTTGGCTGGTTGAGCTCAAATATGGGGGAAAAGGCTTCCTGTTTGAAGCCCAAATGGGACAGGGGGCACTTTTGTCCAAAAAAGGGGCAATCCTAGATAAATCCTAGGTAAAACCTTATCTAGAATATATAGTTTACTGCTTGAGTGGTATACAAAAGACGAAGAAGTTAAGGAATCAATGATAAAATGGGCGATCGATATTGGGCAAAATATTGAATTGGAAAAGTGGAAAAGACTATGGAAGGAGGGTTTGAGATTTACAGGATGTATGGCTCTAAAGGGAAACCTGCTAAAAATGATGTATAGATGGCACTTGACGCCAGTAAAATTAGCTAAAATGTATAGAAAAAAAGAAAGAAAATGTTGGAAATGTAAAAAGGTAGACGGGGATTATTTCCATATGTGGTGGACCTGTGACAAGGTTAAAAATTTTTGGGAATCAATTTATAATGAATTCAAAAAAATATTTAGGTATACCTTCCCCAAAAGACCGGAAGCGTGTCTATTAGGCTTAATAGGAACAGAAATTAAAATGCGAGACCAAAATCTGTTTATGTATGCTATGGCTGCCGCAAGAACCCTCCTGGGCCAAAGATGGAAAATACAAGACATACCAACTATCCAGGAGTGGCAGGTGAAGCTGACAGAATATGCAGAACTTGCCAAACTGTCAGGGAGGATCCGGGACCAGGAAGATCAAAGATACCAAAATAATTGGAGTAAATTTATTGAATATTTAAAGAAGAATTGTAAAGAGGTTAAGACACTAGCAGAATTGACATAATACCTCCAATGTATAATAGTATTATTATGAGAATGATGTGCGCAATAGAAAGGGGTTAAATATACCAATTGTAGGGAGGGAGGGGAGTCACGACTCGGCAGAGTCTAAGGGAATGTATGGTTTTATTATGGTTTGTTGGAAATGAATATGTAAGGAAAACAATAAAAATTTAATTAAAAAAACAAAAAACAAAAAAGGGGCAATCCTGTTTTCCTAGGGACGGGTGGCAACCCTATTTCCAAGGGCCACATGGCCACACCTGACAATAAGGACAATTTGGGGGTGGTATCGCAAAGCCTGGAAATACCCCAGATTTAATGACGTTTCTTCCCTGCCATAGGTTTATCCTTCTGCCAGCTGCAGAAGCAGCAGATCCTGCTTGGCCGGGTCGTCAACGGCAGCACAGCATCCTACATCCCGCAATGTCTGGATACCGGTGACTTTGACCCCATACAGTGTGACTCTGGCCTGGGTCAGTGCTGGTGTGTGGATGCTGAAGGGATGGAGGTTTATGGCACGAGGCAGAGAGGGAAGCCCAAGCGATGTAAGTCATGTTCTGTTAAAATGGGATTGTCCACCTTCCTTCCTTCCTTCCTTCCTTCCTTCCTTCCTTCCTTCCTTCCTTCCTTCCTTCCTTGCCAACCTGCCACTATTCATAGCAGAATCAAGATTTTAAACAGAGGTCATCCCAGTTTGCAGCGCAGTATGGGGTGTTAGGAAGGTACGCGGGTGGCGCTGTGGGATAAACCACAGAGCCTAGGACTTGCCGATCGGAAGGTCAGTGGTTCGAATCCCCGCAACAGAGTGAGCTCCTGTTGCTCAGTCTCTGCTCCTGCCAACCTAGCAGTTCAAAAACACGTCAAAATACAAGTAGATAAATAGGTTGGAAGGGAAACGGCATTTCCATGCACTGCTCTGGTTCACCAGAAGCGGCTTAGTCATGCTGGCCACATGACCCAGAAGCTGTACGCTGGCTCCCTCGACCAATAAAGTGAGATGAGCGCCGCAACCCCAGAGTCGGTCACAACTGGACCTAATGGTCAGGGATCCCTTTACCTTTATGGGGTGTTAGGGGAGGGGTAGTACTTCTGGTGGGGGGCATGCCATGCTCCTTCTGGGGCAGCTTGGTCACCTTTGGTCCCCACCCTGCACTCACCTGTGGCTCCTAGAAGATGTCAGCATGCGACAGTGGCCACACCCCAGGAATGGCTTTGGCTGGCCCACTAAACCAGATGAGGGTAGCCGATGGGTTTCAGACCCTCAGTGAGCTAGGAACTTCATCTGCATACAAAGACAGGCTCTGGTGGACTGAGTGGTCTCCCAATGGCCAAGGAGGCAGTTTCTGCATGTGTTGTAGAGGGAAGTTAGGGGCAGATGGGGCTGGGAAGGTAGCCCATCTAAAAGAAGGAAAACTCTGATCCTAAACCTCTGCTACCTTGTGAGAAGACACGTCTGAGGAGTAAACCTAAAGTGTTGGGATGACATCATGTACGTCTCCTTCCAGCAACTCCTGCAGCCAAGCTGGTGCAAAATGTATTGCCCTGCTTTCCTTTGAGCCACATCAGTGAAGTCGAGAGGGGGGTCTTGTCCTCTGGACAGCCCAGGACCTCCAGACACACTGCCCAGGCTTGCGTCCCAAAAGGGGGACGTACTCCACTGGCTCTCGAGACAGACAGATGGCAAGAACAAGAATTCTGTAGTAATGAGATGAAGTCTGCAAGAGTGTTTTCCCCTCCCACAAAGACTCCATGTACGAAGGTGGATTCTCAGTAAACCCCTATGCCTTTTGCTTGCTAGGCCCTAGGAAATGTGAGATCCGAGACCGCCGCATCCTGCACAACGTCGGAGAAAAGAGCCCGCCCCAGTGTTCAGCTGATGGAGAATTCCTGCCTGTCCAGTGCAAGTTTATCAACACAACGGACAGCATGGTCTTTGACCTTGTTCACCATTTTAGCAGGTAGGAGTTAAAGACATGGTGTTACTTTAGTAAATATGGGAAGGCATTCTAGCCCTCATGGTTGGTCTGTGACCACGAGGAGCCTGGGTGTTGTGGGAGAGATCACACACCTTTCCAGGGCTGGGACATTGGTGGAAAGAAAGAACATGAGATGCTGGGACTGGTGGAAAATGCAGTCAAGGAAGGAGAACTTGTGCTCCTCCTCCTGTTGCTGTTGGACTTGTTGTTCTTGTTTAGTCATTTAGTCGTGTCCGACTCTTTGTGACCCCATGGACCAGAGCATGCCAGGCACTCCTGTCTTCTACTGCCTCCCGCAGTTTGGTCAAACTCATGCTGGTAGCTTTGAGAACACTGTCCAACCATCTCGTCCTCTGTCGTCCCCTTCTCCTTGTGTCCTCCATCTTTCCCAAGATCAGGGTCTTTTCCAGGGAGTCTTCTCTTCTCATGAGGTGGCCAAAGTACTAGAGCCTCAGCTTCAGGATCTGTCCTTCCAGTGAGCACTCAGGGCTGATTTCCTTCATAACGGAGAGATTTGATCTTCTTGCAGTCCATGGGACTCTCAAGAGTCTCCTCCAGCACCATAATTCTGTTGGACTAGAACTCCCATTATCCCCAACCATTGGCCTTGCTGGTTGGGGCAGATGGGAGCCCAAGAACATCTGGCCACCATCCCTGACCTCAGTGAACTGAGCAGAGCTCTTTCACTCAACGGCACAGAGAAAATACGTTAAAAGTGACAGATGACACTAGAGGGCAGGAAAGCCTTAAATGTTGCAGCCACCACAGCTGGCTGAATGAAGTTGATCTTCCTACTCAATCCAAACTGGGGGGAAACCAAAGAAATGAATTGCTCTTTCAGCAACTGTAGAAGACCGCAGGACCAGCATTATGGGAGATGGTGTCTTGTCTTGCTCTGGTAATGATATGAGTTTCTTTGAATGTGCCAGCTGCAGTGAGGAAGAGAGCGAGGTTTGCAATAACCCCCAAAAGATTAAATTGCTCAGATGGTGTTCTCTAGCTATCGAGATTCCACAACCAGACAATTATTATTATTAATCTTTATTCATTTTCTTTAGCCCAAGCCGTTATGAAAGATAAAAACAGAATGAAATGCATGATGCACTTAAAATAATTATGAAAACCAGATATGCTGTCAGATAAGGGTTTGCTCCCCTGGAGAATTTAACTTATCACCTTCAGAAACTTTCATTCCTAAATTTGCTGGTCTAAAGGCAGAACAGGCCACTTTTCTAGAGGTGTAGGGAGGACCTGCCTCCTAATAAAAAGTTAATCAAATAACCACTCAATCTCCCAACTGAGAAATGTAAATCTTTCAATGAGAATGTTGCTAAATCCTCATAGATTGAGCAAACCAGTAAGTAGTGGGGCAAATCTTCAGGCTCATTGCCACCAAACTCTTTGTTCATACAGGATCTGGCAATCGTGTCCTTCAAAGCTCACTTCATTTACTTCCCAAGATGGATCCTTGAAGGTTTAGCATGTCCGACTAACCCAAATCTAGTATCTTAACGCTATTTCCCCCTCAAAATCAGATGGAGTGTGGAAGTGTTGAGAGGGGTTGCCATATCTCCTGTGATGCATGTTGATTTTCCTTCTAGATTCCCAGAAGCGTTCTTGACATTCAGATCCTTCAGCCGCATGTTCCCAGAAGTCTCTGGGTACTGTTACTGCGCTGACAGTCTTGGGCGAGAGCTGGAGGATACTGGTAGGTGTTCGCTGAGTCCGGTCTTTTGCTGAATACAAAATTTCGCACAATCATTTGACATGTGGCGAATCTCCATTATTCAAAATGGCTGGAGAGAAAGTCAGATTCGACTTTGGAACTCTGGGTTGTGTGTGTGTGGCAAAATTCAGATCTCACAGCCAAAAATTTCAGCACTAACACCTCAAACCAGCTCCCTTCCCCGCCAACTTGACTAAGAAGAACAAAATGTTAATGTCTCAGAGTTCAGATTTTAGAATCTTCCTGTTGTTGTTTCCTAATTGCGCATGCTGAAATTTTTCTTTCTTTATATAACGCTTTAAATTGGCATAGCCAGGTGGTTGTGCCATGAAATCAATAAATACACTGCAAAGCAGGTTTACATACAAACTTTAAGTCTCAAGAACAATATTCTATACAGATGAATGAAACCAAGAACAATGAATATAGTTCGCGTCCGTCAGAAAAGGCTTGGGTAAAAAAAAAAAAAAAAGACTTTTAGCATGTGCCAAATGTAAACAGTTTTGTTGCTTTTCTTATAAACATAGGGAATTATGGGATGCATCCAGCACAGTGTGAGCTATGGGGGTTTTTTTCCTGCTCCTTCCCCAAAATCTGCTCTGGAGGGGCCCCCAGCCTTCTATAGGGGAATTTGATGGTGTGGGAACTAGAGAAGAACAGGGAGCTCTGTTGTGCAAATGAAGCTTTATAAAAGAGAACAACAGATTTTGTTTTAGGCATGTTACCTTCATGGTTGGTTTGTTTTTTGTGGAGGGGGGAGCAATATATCAGCACATGATCTGGTACTGTACTTAAAATACTATTTCCCTTTCCAGGTCTAGAAATGCTACTTGAGAATGTTTATGACACTATTTTTGCATCGCTGGAACCTGTTCCCTCTTTCGCTGAAACCAGCATGTACAGGATCCTGCAGAGACGCTTTCTGGGAGTTCAATTGGCTACAACTGGCAGATTCAGATGTATGTAGCACCTAAGACTGTAAGGCGTGGTAACTTGAATGCACTAAATTTAAACAAAGGGAGTCAATCTGAAGCCCTCCAGATGCTGCTAGATGATAATAATAATAATAATAATAATAATAATAATAATAATAATAATAATTTATTTATACCCCACCCATCTGCCTGAGCCTCCCCAGCCACTCTGGGCGGCTCCCAATCGATTGTTAAAAACAATACAGCATTAAATATTAAAAACTTCCCTAAACAGGGCTGCCTTCAGATGTCTTTTAAAGATAAGATAGCTGCTTATTTCCTTCACATCTGAAGGGAGGGAGTTCCACAGGGTGGGCGCCACCACTGAGAAGGCCCTCTGTCTGGTTCCCTGCAACCTCACTTCTCGCAATGAGGGGGAACCACCAGAAGGCCCTCGGTGCTGGATCTCAGTGTCCGGGCTGAACGATGGGGGTGGAGACACTCCTTCAGGTATTCTGGACCGAGGCTTTTTAGGGCTTTAAAGGACAGCACCAACACTTTGAATTGTGCTCGGAAACGTACTGGGAGCCAATGCAGATCTCTCAGGACCGGTGTTATGTGGTCCCGACGGTCAGTCCCAGTCACCAGTGTCGTTGTCGCATTCTGGATTAATTGCAGTTTCCGGGTCACCTTCAAAGGTAGCCCCACGTAGAGTGCATTGCAGTAGTCCAAGCGGGAGATTACTAGAGCATGCACCACTCTGGTGAGACAGTCTGCGGGCAGGTAAGGCCTCAGCCTGCGTACCAGGTTTAGCTGCGTACCTGGACACAGAATTAACCTACAACAGAATTAACCTACTACAGGACTACAACAGCTCCTGTCTTCCCTGGCCATTGGCTGTGCTGATGGGGGCTGTAGTCAGCAGCACCAGGAAGGGTATATTGTTTGCTGTCCACTAGGAGATGAAGTATTGACACATGGTCTTTGGCAGATGGCTATTTATGCGTCTCCAGAAAAGAGGCAGCACATTACCAGAAGTTAGTTCTGGGATAGCTGCACAGCCTGCATTCACTCCATAACACACACACACACACATTTCCCCTTACTTTTTAGGAGGGAAAAATTGAGTCTTATAGAGCAAAAAATACGGTATACTGTAGTTACCAATAGGCTACCAACTTCAAGGTTTTTGTGTAAATTCACAAAGGCCCAGAATGTTGGTGGAAAGCAAATACATTTCCTCCTCCTGAACCTCTAGTTAATGTGTGTGTTAGTTTAAACCACATAAGGGTTTGTGTAGAAATCTAGCCACCACTGGTTTGTAAGCCTCCCTGTCTTAGTTAACCACCTCTAAAAGCTGAGCCATTTTGTTTGGCTCTAGACAGTATGCCTGCTATTTTCCCTCTCTCATCTCCACTCGTCCTCTAAATACTTCCTGTGTGAACCAAACCTTTGAACTCCATAAACTGTAAGTGACCTTTTCCATCTAATTCACCCAAGCTGCAAAGTAAGGGCTGCCTGTTTCCTTACACTCCACCTTGACTGCTGAGTTCTTCTGATGGGATCACTTTTGGTGGTCCTGAGGTTTGGCCGAGACTTTAGTGTGTCAAGACCTGCCCTGTGGACCTCCTTACCACTAGAGGTTGCTTTTAGGCACCTTCTACAAACTCTGTTATTCAGACAGACCATTCAAACATGAGATTCTTTGCCAAGCGGGTCTTGATGATGTGTTTGATGTTTTTATTGCAATACTGCATTTTTAGTCTGTTTACTGCCCTGTGATTATCTTCAGCGAAAGTGGAGTTATGACTATGTAAATAAAAATAACAAGCAATTGGGTTCTAACCTCTTTAGGGATTGATTGCTGTTTGAACACAGAAGTCAGTGCAAATCATTCTGGTTAGCTCCCATCTTTTCCTCCTGTTTCCTTCGCAGGTCCCTCCAAGTGTGAAACCGAAAGATCCACCGCTATTCGTTTTGAACAGAGTTACAGGCCATCTTGTGATGATAATGGAGCCTATGAGACAACCCAGTGCCAGCTGGATGGGCAGTGCTGGTGTGTGGATGCCAGTGGGCAGGAACTTCTTGGCACAAGAAAGAAAGGACAGGATTTATCCTGTGGTATGTAAAACTAGAGCCTTAGAACAGCTCTATTGGGTTTATCTGGCCTGTGCTTCTTTCTGAAGAACAGGATAGATAAAAGAAGATACAGTCGTACCTTGGAAGTTGAATGGAATCCGTTCCAGAAGTCCATTTGACTTCCAAAACGTTCAGAAAGCAAAGCGCGGCTTCCGATTGGCTGCAGGAAGCTCCTGCAGCCAATCGGAAGCTGCGGAAGCCCCGTCGGACATTTGGGTTCCAAAGAACATTCGCAAACCAGAACACTCACTTCTGGGTTTGCAGCATTCAGGAGCTAAAACATCTGTGTACCAAGGCATTCAGGATGCAAGGTACGACTGTACTTCACACACACACACACACACACACACACACACACACACACACTTCAAGTTTATACATTTTGAATTTCAAAACTTGACTTCCTTCCCCCTCTTTCTAAGGTTCTTAAAAATTTATTTTTAATATCTTCTGCATATCCAAATTAACTTACCGTATTTTTTGCTCTATAAGACTCACTTTTTCCCTCCTAAAAAGTAAGGGGAAATGTGTTTGCGTCTTATGGAGCGAATGCAGGCTGCGCAGCTATCACAGAAGCCAGAACAGCAAGAGGGATTGCTGCTTTCGCTGCAAAGCGATCCCTCTTGGTGTTCTGGCTTCTGAGATTCAGAATTATTTTTTTTTCTTGTTTTCTTCCTCCAAAAACTAGGTGCGTCTTATAGAGCGAAAAATACGGTAATTTGCTCATTTAGTCATCTTCTTTAAGACCTGCAGGGTCTTGTCTCTTGTAACAGAGCATTCCACCAGATCAGGGCCACGGCCGAAAAAGCCCTGGCTCTGGTTGAGGCCAGCCTAACCTCCTTGTGGCCCGGGACCTCCAAGATGTCTTTGTTTGAAAACCGCAAGGTCCTCCGTGGGACATACCAGGAGAGGCGGTCCCATAGGTACGAGGCTCCTAGGCCATATAGGGCTTTAAAGGTTAAAACCAACACCTTAAACCTGATCCTGTACTCCACCGGGAGCCCGTGCAGCTGGTATAGCACCAGGTGAATATGATCCCACGGCGAGGACCTCGTAAGGAGTCTCGCCACGGCATTCTGCACCCGCTGGAGTTTCTGAGTCAGTCTCAAGGGCAGGCCCACATAGAGTGAGTTACAATAATCAAGTCTGGAGGTGACCATCGCGTGGATCACAGTGGCTAGGTCAGGGCGAGAGAGGTGCTTCTGAGGAGCAGTTGCTGGAAGCTACAGGAGGGGAGAGTTCTCTTGTTCTTGGATCCTACTTGTAGGTTTCCGCAATTCATCTGGTTGGCCACCCTGAGAACAAGCTGCTGGACTAGATGGGCCATTGGCCTGTCCCAGCAGACTCTTCTTCTGTTCTTAAGAAAACACATCAAAATCCATTCATTCAATTCATTTGTATACCGCTTTTCCACACGAATGCTCAAAGCAACTGACCACAAAGAAAGCAGGAATGCATTTCGAAGCCGAGCAATGTAAAACGATTTTGCAACAGCGCAGCAAAACAACACAGTAGCAAATATAATAGCATACGAAGAAAAGCAACATTTAAGTATTATTATATATAGTGGTACCTCGGGTTACATACGCTTCAGGTTGCAGACTCTGCTAACCCAGTAATAGTACATTGGGTTAAGAACTTTGTTTCAGGATGAGAACAGAAATCGTGCAGCGGCAGTGCAGTGGCAGCAGGAGGCCCCATTAGCTAAAGTGGTGCTTCAGGTTAAGAACAGTTTCAGGTTAAGAACGGACCCCCAGAACGAATTAAGTACTTAACCCGAGGCACCACTGTATTGTTATTTATTAGTTTTGTATATCACCCTATACCCACAGGTCTCAGGGCGATTCAAATGGGGGAGGGGAAAATCACAATATAAAAGCATAAAATGCATAACAAAAACAAAAACAACCCAATAAAACATGACAGCAAAAATATCAAGGGATCTTTAAAGTCTTAGAAACACCCCTTCCACAATGTTTTTCCTTTGGAAAACTTCCCAGTAATCCGGCTTGGACAACTATTACATCTGCGGCATCTTTTCCTTTGTCTAGGCAAGGAACTTACCTGTGTCTCCGAGAGACGGCGAGCTCTCTCCCGGTTGTTTTATGGCCCCATTGGACGCTTTGGCCAGGACCATTTATTCTCCTCCACTCAAGAGCTGCAGCAGATAGCCGAGTCCTCAAGATCTTGTCCTCCATCATTCAAGGAGCTGTTTGTGGATTCTGGCCTGCTGTCTTCCATCATAGACAAACCAAGCGATTCTCAGCTGCTCGCCCTGGAATCCACCATCAGCGAAGCTATCGGAGGGATGTTTCCTTCGAGAGATCTTGCTCGCGTCGCCCTCCGCTTCACCGGCAACCCCAAGCGGTTCCAAGAAAACCTGTTTGGCGGCAAGTTCTTGAAGAACATGGTCCAGTTCAACTTCACAGGAGCCCTTGGCCCCAATGGCAGATTTAATTTGGACCAGTATTTCCGGCAGAGAGGGATGAGCGGCGGATTCAGTGAACTGGCTCGACAACTTTCTCTGGAAATACCACCGGAGAGCTTCAATCTGAGCCAGCCTCTCGTAGACAGTTTTGGCCGCACTGTCAATTTGCAGGATAACCAGAATGCCGTCAGATCTCTAGCTTCTCTCCTTGAAGCCCCAGAGTTCTTTGTGTTTTTGCAACACGTGGTTTCAGTCCCCGAGAGCATCGCCGAAGATTTGGGTGACGTCGCGAGGATCGCGCTGAGATACAAAGACTGCGCAGAGGAAGGCAACAGTTTGTTTGTCCCGGTTTGCACAGAAGCAGGGAACTACGAAGAAGTTCAGTGCTATGCAGGTGCTTGCTGGTGTGTGGACTCACGTGGCAAAGAGATCCCAGGATCCAGAGTCCGTGGCTCACGCCCAAGGTGCCCCACCCTATGCGAAAAGCAGAGGGAGGATCTGCAACGCTTGCAAAGACTCCAGCCGGCTGGTTCTGAGCTGTTTGTTCCTTCATGTACCCAGGAGGGGAAATTCCTGCCGGTTCAGTGCCATGGAAGAAATTGTGTCTGCTTTGATTCTGAAGGCAGGACTATTCCTGGAAAAGGTGCAACTGCTGAACAGCCCTTGCAGTGTAAGTTCCCTATCTTGTATTTCCACATGCTCTGATTTTTCTTTGCTAAAAGATTCTTGTGTTTTTAGTTTTTAAAGCCCGCCTCTTACAGCAGTCTAGCTGCGGCATTTTGCTCCAGCTGCCCAGGGGATGCCCCACACAGAGCAAATTGCAGTAGTCAGGT
The DNA here is from genome assembly GCF_951804945.1 of Podarcis cretensis. NCBI lineage: Eukaryota > Metazoa > Chordata > Lepidosauria > Squamata > Lacertidae > Podarcis > Podarcis cretensis. Next base: position 83,346,489 of record NC_137176.1, read on the forward strand.
CTTGAGCTTTGTTGTTTAGTCGTTTAGTCATGTCCGACTCTTCATGACCCCCTGGACCAGAGCACACCAAGCACTCCTGTCTTCCACTGCCTCCCGCAGTTTGGTCAGACTCATGTTTGTAGCTTCGAGAACACTGTCCAACCATCTCGTCCTCTGTCGTCCCCTTCTCCTTGTGCCCTCCATCTTTCCCAACATCAGGGCCTTTTCCAGGGAGTCTTCTCTTCTCAGGAGGTGGCCAAAGTCTTGGAGCCTCAGCTTCAGGATCTGTCCTTCCAGTGAGCACTCAGGGCTGATTTCCTTAAGAATGGATAGGTTTGATCTTCTTGCAGTCCATGGGACTCTCAAGAGTCCAGCACCACGGTCTGCCCTTCCACTGAGCACTCAGGTCTTGAGCTTACCAGTGCTGAAATCCCTCTGGCTGAGTTCCAGCCCTTCTGCTGTGAACCAGATTCATATCTGGATAAAATCATGTCTGTCAAATGACTGAATAAATCTTAGCTGAGCATTAATTTATTAGACAGTCTCTTAGATCTGCAGAAAAATTGAGCCAATTGTTCTGTAGGGGGAAATACAGGTTTTGCTTGATGACACACATGAGCAGCAGAGTAGAAGCCACGTGTGAGAGAAGAAGCAATCCTCTTTTTAACATAATATCTGCCACACCATCTTTTTTTTTTTTGTCTGCTCCCCAATTAATCAGGCATACCTTTTCATGTTTTTTTTTTACCTCATGAATTTTTATTTTCTTATTTTATTTGTTAGATTTATATACCACCCTTCCTTATAAGATCTCAGGGCGGTTCACAGAATAAAATACAGGATAAAAACATGAAAATAAGTTAAACAAAATAGCAAAACAGTCCCCCCCTTCCCACAAACACATTTAAAATGTTGTAAAGGTAAAGGTAAAGTCCTGGTTGAAGGGGAACATTTTTGCCTGGTACCTTTATATAATAAAGGTATCTGGCAAACCTCCCTGGGGAGAGCATTCCACAAACAGGGAGCCACTACAGAGAAGGCCTGTTCTTGTGTTTCCACCCTCTTGAAATAATCTGACCAATGACACAACTGAATGTTGCAATGCTACCTTCAACTCTTTATTGCGTGCTTAGTGGGCCGTGTTGCCTTTGCCTCCTGTAGGTCCAAGTTATTGCCAGCTAGCAGGCGGTCAGGCTTTCCTGAGAACTGTGCAGCAACTTCTGCTGGAACCTTCATCCCTGCCTGAGCTGTCCAGCGTCTACATCCCACAGTGCGGTCTCGATGGTCGGTGGAGGCAGGTCCAATGCAATGGCCCCCCGGAACAAACTTTTGAGTGGTATCAAAGGTGGATCAGCCAGAATAATAACGGCAGGGCTCTTCCTTTTGGTGACTTGTTGGGCATCCTGCTCAACTATAAAGAGAGATCTCAGCAAAGCTTTGAAGACTTCGTTAAAATCCTTTACAATGCCGGCCACCAGAAGGTCTTTCCAGAGTTTGCCAAATTTCCTTCCTTCGATGTAGTTCCTCAAGAAGTGCTGGAAGGCAAGACCGCAGGAGATCCATCACTGAATGTCTTGCTGGAGCCGTTCACGTTTTGGCAGCTCCTTCAGGGACACCTCACTCATTACCCAGGATCTTTCAGCGATTTCAGCACCCCGCTAGGACACTTTGACCTTCGCAATTGCTGGTGCATTGATGAAAGGGGGCAAATGCAGGGAAAAGAAGCCGATGTGAACAAGATCCCAGACTGTAAGTAACTCACCCTAGTCATTAGACCTTGTGCTTAAATTGTACTATAAATGTTCATGCCAACTTTGGCCAACTTATGGATTTGGAACAGGGTCGGATTTAGGTTTGATGAGGCCCTAAGCTACTGAAGGTAATGGGGCCCTTTATATGTCCAGCTGCCCTTTGTCAACAACAAATTGTCGCTGTTTTTGTGTGTTGAATATATGCTATATGGCAATTTATGGACCTAATAGGTATCTGAAGCCATTTGCACAGAACAAAATATGTATTTTATCAAAGTAATTGTTGAACTGAAATACAATTAAGAAGAAGTGGCGCTGTGGGTAAAACCTCAGCGCCTAGGGCTTGCCGATAGTCAGGTCAGCAGTTCGAATCCCCGCGGCGGGGTGCGCTCCCGTTGCTTGGTCCCAGCGCCTGCCAACCTAGCAGTTCGAAAGCACCCCCGGGTGCAAGTAGATAAATAGGGACCGCTTACTAGCGGGAAGGTAAACGGCGTTTCCGTGCACTGCTCTGGTTCGCCAGATGCAGCTTGTCACGCTGGCCATGTGACCCGGAAGTGTCTGCGGACAGCGCTGGCCCCCGGCCTCTTAAGCGAGATGGGCACGCAACCCTAGAGTGGGACGCGACTAGCCCGCACGGGCAGGGGTACCTTTACCTATATTAATAGTGAATTTTATTTTGGGTGGGGGGCAAGAGAATGAAGCCCTAAGCTATAGCTTGTTTAGTTTATATGTAAATCTGGCACCCATTAGGCTCAGCCAGGACAGCCATGATGGGACTTGTAGTCCCAAACAGGCAGAGGACACTAGGTTAGTGAAGACTGGGATCCAGACCAAATCTGGATTGTGCGAAACATCTACAGTGGTACCTCGGTTTTCAAAAGTCTCCATTGACTAACATTTCGGTTTTTGAATGCTGTAAACGCGGAAGTAAATGCTTCAGTTTTCGAACATGCCTCGGAAGTCGAACACGCCACATGGTTTCTGCTGAGCACAAGATCCTGAGGCCTAGCTGTCAGCTATTGAGCTTTCGGTTTTCGAACGTTTCAGAACTCAGACGGTCTTACGGAATGGATTACGTTTGAAAACCGAGATACCCACTATACTCAATGTTTTGGAGAGTTTCTTTTTTCCTATGTATTTGAACACCTCTTAAGATATGGTAACCAAATTAGCATGATGGCTCCTGAGATCAAGGATCAGGTTTCTGTCTGAACAGTGGTACCTCGGGTTACATACGCTTCAGGTTACAGACGCTTCAGGTTATAGACTCCGTTAACCCAGAAATAGTACCTCGGGTTAAGAACTTTGCTTCAGGATAAGAACAGAAATGGTGCTCTGGTGGCGCAGTAGCAGCAGGAGGCCCCTCTAGCTAAAGTGGTGCTTCAGGTTAAGAACAGTTTCAGGTTAAGAATAGACCTCTGGAATGAATTAAGTACTTAACCCGAGGTACCACTGTATTTAGATTTGGTTGGGTGACACTTTGAATTGAGGTTGTGCACGGAACCTTTCAGAACTATGCTGATTTTTTAGGTTTCTTAGAATTCCTGAGCAGCACCAAGGATGAGGCTGCTAGTTTATAATACGATGAACAGCGATTTTGCTGAAGTGGAATCCTTTTCAACAAGGTGGTATTGCATTTTATGAATTGGGTGCCTGGACTCGGAGGAAGACCTTGGATGACCTAAGTTGCTGAGAGGGCTCAGAGTAGTGGACATTGCAAAGGAATAAATACATGAGCCTGACTCTGCAACTGCTGGAAATTGCTGGCAGGTTTTCAAACGTGCCTTCGTATAATAAGGGCTGGGAATATAGCCTTGCATTGTTTTTAAAGAGGAAGGACCAAGGAGTGAACAAGGGATATTCAGTCCTTAGGAATCTCTTCCATAGTCCTCTGGGGTGTGCTCTGACACAGGATATGTGACAGTTGTGTCTGCCGTGCTACATACAAGATTAATATAAAGTTTGTGGCAGTCTCTCTCTCTTTTTTTTATAAATATTTATTGAAATTTTTTAAATACAAAATGCAAAAATAATAAACAATATGACATGTATCATAACATATTTTCAAAGCTTCTTTGGACTCCCTCACGTCTCCCGCTCCCACTTACATCATTGTAAACTTTTTCCAGCAATTTATCATCTTGTTTACATTCTTAAGTCTCGTTCATTTAATTTAGTCTAATAATTCTCCAAAAGGTTTATATTTTCCTCAATCTCACTTATCATCCAGATTACGTCTAATTTAGTGGTGCTCAATTATTTATGGTCTGGCATCCTTCTTAACATTCAACCAAATTACAGTATTTTTGTAAATAAATCCTAAATTTCTTCCAGTCTTCTTCAACCCTCTCCTCTCCCAGGTCTCGGATTCTGCCGGTCATCTCAGCCAATTCCATATAGTCTATCAGTTGCATCTGCCATTCTTCCAGTGTGGGTAGATCTTGGGTTTTCCAATATTTAGCGATGAGTATCCTTGCTGCTGTTGTTGCATACAGGAAAAAAGTTCTGTCCTTCTTTATCACCCTCTGGCCGACAATACCCAGGAGAAAGGCCTCTGGTTTCTTGGGGAAAGTATACTTAAATACCTTTTTCAACTCATTATATATCATTTCCCAGAAGGCCTTCACTCTAGGGCACGTCCACCAGAGGTGAAAGAATGTTCCTTCATTCCCTTTACATTTCCAGCATTTGTTATCAGACAAATGGTATATTTTGGCAAGTTTAGCTGGGGTCATGTACCATCTATATATCATTTTCATTACATTTTCCTTCAAAGCATTACATGCAGTGAAGTTCAACCCAGTGGTCCACAACCTTTCCCAGTCCTCAAACATGATATTATACCCAATGTCCTGTGCCCACTTTATCATAGCCGATTTAACCATTTCATCTTGTGTGTTCCATTTTAACAGCAAGTTATACATTCTTGAAAGTACCTTAGTCTTAGGTTCTAGCAGTTCTGATTCCAATTTCGATTTCTCCACCTGGAACCCTAACTTTTTGTCATTTTTGAAAACTTCTTTAATCTGAGCGTAGTGTAACCAGTCTCGCACTTTATCCTTCATTTTCTCCAAACTCTCCAATTTCCAATTGTCTCCATCTTTTTCTAAAATTTCCCAATATTTTGGCCATTTGGCCTCCATATTGGGTCTTTTTCGGGCCTTAGCTTCCAGAGGTGATAGCCACCTTGGAGTTTTGTTTTCCAATAAGTCTTTATATTTTGTCCAGACATTGAACACTGCTTTTCTGACAATATGGTTTTTAAAGGCCTTATTGATTTTAACCTTATCATACCATAAGTATGCATGCCAACCAAAAGCATTGTTAAAACCTTCCAAATCCAATACATCAGTGTCTTCGAGAAGTAGCCAATCTTTTAGCCAGCAGAAAGCTGCGGCCTCATAATATAACTTTAAGTCCGGCAGGGCAAAGCCCCCTCTCTCTTTCGCGTCGGTTAATATCTTAAACTTAATTCTGGGCTTTTTGCCCTGCCAGACAAACTTAGAGATATCTCTCTGCCACTTCCGGAAGCACTCCGTCTTGTCCACAATGCCCCTTCCGACCTTCAGGAGGAGGGGGGGTTGTGGGATCACGACCTCGCCCACACTCTGCGAGGCTGGCGTCAGCCTCGCAGGAGACAGGGATTCACCCAATTAGCATACCCTGTGGCGCCAGCCAATTGGCTGGCGGCAGGGGCGGGCCTTCCTAGGGCCACTTAAGGTCAGGGCAGCCCCTGGCTCACCCCCTTTCTTCCCTGGAGACGTCGCAGTTTCTAACCTCCTTGCTGTCTGCAGAAGCCAGGGAAGTATTTCGCAAGGCCTAGAGTGGGGGGGGGCTGTTTATTGCTATTGGAGCTAATTCCTTGTGATTAGAGTACTGGGTGAGTTTGGATCTTTGTTTGGATGTAAATTGCTTCAGTTTACTTTTCGTTGAGCTAACTTCCCTATTTCCCCCCATTTCTGGTGTTCGGTTTAATTTCAGGGTTGTTAAGTAGGGGGTTCCTAATTTTCTAAATCCAAATCTGCTGGTCTGCTGTCTTTCCCCCATTCCTAGTGCCTGGTTACACACACGCACGCGCGCTCACACACACAAAGTATCCTTTTCTGGCTACCCCCACTCATTTCGGGCGCAAGTGCAAGCAGTCCTAATTTGGTTTCGCCGCTGTGTGTGCTGGGTGAGTGTGCATCTATGTGTGATCCCCTGCGCCCCGCTGCAGCAGAGTTACTAATATTACCACAAAACTGGCTTAACCCCTGCTTTTATTTCGCCCCCCCCCTTTGCCTCAGCCCACGTGGCCGTGGCCGCTTCCGTTTATCCACAGCTACTTTTAAGCCTCCCGCCAAACAGCTGATGGAGCAATTTACACAGCTGTTTTGGCAGTAATTCTCCAGAGTTGCTGCGGGACATTTGTTGGAGCTCCCCAGGGGGTTCCCCCCCCCCATTCGCTCCTCCTGCGTCAGTGATTTAAAATACAAAACAAAACGCTTGCTTCTCCCCCTCCCCGCAGTGGCTTTAACAAAGCAGTAAGAGCGCGGGGAGTGTTGTGGGAGCACGTGCTGGGCAGCCTATCTATATTCTTGCCGTTCAGGTCGTCTAACCCCCACCCGTGAAATTTTATGAGTCTGTCTTAGTGGTTTTATACTCTCGGTACTGAAGCTGTATTCAGCGCTTGCCTCATCTGTTGCTGAGGATAAGTGCGATTCAGAGCGTAGCGAATTTCCACCAGCCTCTCTTTTTCTTTTAAATTGTATTTTGTGAGAGCCACTGGGCTACTGCCTAAAACATATATCTAAGGCTGGTGGTACGTTTGAACTGACAGTGCTAGCGTGCGTGATTCCCCAAGTGGGTAGAGTGAGCATGTTTCCTCTTCAACCCACTCCCTCCTCTTACATTTTGAGTGCCAACTGGGGCACTAATGTGCGTGATTCCCTATGCATGTGTGGCTACTGTGTGGTACAATTCGTGCCCTTAGGCACAGCTGAAGACTGCGCTCTTTATAAGTCCCTGCTTGCCATTCTTTGTGCCTGTAGCTGCCTCTTTAAAAAGTCCCTGCCTTCCGTTTTTTCTGTTCTGCCATTTCTTGGCTTGCAGCTGCTGCATTTTGGTTTCTGCTCCTCCCCCAATTGACTAATCAGCCTTAGTATTCGGGAGAAAGCTTCAAGTCCCAACTAGTGTTTTTTTTGTTTGTTTGTTTGTTTGTTTGTTTTGTTTTGTTATTGTTTCCAACTTGTTTCAATAATCCAGGGGCTTGCTTTGGGGGATAGAAGCATATAAGCAAATCTTTGTGAATCTCGCTAAAGCAGATAGCCCTAGGAGTTATGCCTGAGCCTTCTGCGGGCGGAAGACGACGTCCCTTATTGTCTTAAATAAGAATGCCGCCCCCTTTTGAGTCGTGCTAAAGCATGAGCCTTTCCCTGCCGATTTTGACTCAACATGTGGGCTGCGTTTAGTGAGTTATAACGGGCAGCTGGTCTAGTAGCTATCTCCTTGTTAGCCTGCCGTGTGCCTTATATTCAGCAGCCTTTTACCCGCTTTCTGTTTCTGGTGTTGAGCCTTATTTCCTGATTTATTCCCCCCTCCTTAAGTTTCCACTTCGTGTAGTCCTTTACTCTTACATTTTATTTCCTTCTTTCAGTCTGACTCATTCTGCTGCCTGGTTTAAGAAATCCCATCACAATTGTCCCGGCTTCCAGGCAGTATACATTGTCGCTTAACGACAGGCAGTTCGTCCTACATTGTTAATTCAGGTACCTAGTGGATGGCCAATCAAGGATACATTGTCTTTGGCAGCATTTTCCTTCTGCTGGGCCTCCAGCATAACCTTTTGTTTTTCAAAGTGTTAGTTAAAGGGACAATTCCCAGAGAGCGATTTTCTTTGATTCCATTTGATTGCAGGTGGGGCTGCCTATTGTTCCATCCCTATATGCTTGTGAGTTATTTAGCTGTGTCTATCTGCCTGACCCTTTGTTAGAAGGCAAATAAATAAATTTATAGGCAAATACAAACCAAACAGTCAAGTGAAGAATAATTATTTCATATCATCATTAGTTATGGTAGACAATTTATAGCATATCATCATTAGTTATGGTAGACAATTTATAGCATCATCAATTAATTCTACTTACAGTGGTAATTAATTGAACAAAAAATACTGGCATAGATCGTAATAAATAACAATAACAATAAATAATAGAATAATAATAACAACAAATAAATAAAAATGAATAGATAAATTATAGAATAATAAAAAAAGAAAGACTACTAATAATAAATAAAATAAGTGGATTTAAATTTAATAATTTTTTTTTTAAAAAATATTATAATAAATAAAAATTAATAATGATAATATACATTATAATAATAAAAGAGAATAAGTGGAATGATGTCACATACCAAGATTAAATTGATTAATTAATTGAACAAATCTATAGATAAATATATAAATAAACAAATAAAATAAAATAAAATTCATTAATAATAAATAATTTACATATATTTCGGAACCGTCAGTTGGTTAGAGCGTGGCGACAATAATGCCAAGGTTGCAGGTTTGATCCCTGTATGGAACAATTACATATTCCTGCTTTGCAAGGGGTTGGACTAAATGACCCTTGGGGTCCCACACAATTCTAGAGAGCCTGGATAGCTCATTGGTTAGAGCATGGTGCCTATAATGCCAAGGTTGCTGGTTTGATCCCTGTACGGGACCGCAGCATATTCTGCATTGCAGGGGTTTGAATGAGATATTATAATATGAAGTAGGAAGCATCTTTATATATATATTAATAAATTAATATATTAATAAATTAATAAATTATTAATTATTAATAAATATAAAATATTAATAAATGCATCCCGGATACGCCACCTAACGTTGTGGACCGCCCTGGCACCTCCGCGGCCACCGCAGCAGTGCTGAGAGCAGCCAATGATTCAACAGTGGGTCCTGTGTCCAAGATGGGTCTGGGTAGCCTCCTGTGCCCTGCAACCCACAGGCCTAGTCAGTGTTTCCTCTGTTTTGGAAACCTTTTACCAACAATCAGGCCCATGGTCACTACGGCCTCTTCCGAAATAGTGAGGAGCTCCTTTGCACTTTGGCCTCCTTATTTAGGGTTCCACATTCGGGTAGCAATCCATTTATGCATCCTCACACATAATTACAGTCTACATGTCCTTGGGTTTCCAATGACAGATCCTCGGGAGGTCGGGCTCATGCTTACAATTATAACCTTTCTGCCTCTCAGAAACTGCCTCCCCAGACTTTCCCAGTATTCCACAGGGAATACTGTGGAAGGGAGAAAGAAGTCTAAGTAAGAAGAAGCATTCGGCCAAGAAGAGCAAAAGAAGTAAGCCTTCTGATGCCGAGGACGATTCAGAAAAGCTTCCTGCTGCCCACCACCTGCTGTGTTCCGAGCGACCAGAATTACTGGATGGAGCACATGGGTCCCTATGTGGAAAAAGGAAAGTCGGAAAATTTGAAGCCAAGCGAGTCCCTCACCATGAGGTTTGCTGGGAGTACAACACGGGTGTGTGCCAAGGGCCAAATTGTAAGTATGTGCATGAATGTGAGAAGTGCCTAGGTAACCACCCAACATCTTCATGTTTTAAAGGTAAACAGCCTTTTCCGGGCAGCAGGGGGCATTTCCATCAGGGGTCTTGAAAAGCTCACAGACCCGCCAAAAAGAACAGCCAGAAACTGGTATGAATTTGGCCCTTGACTGGCATGTTCTCTTCTGTTGAGCTCTCACCTCTTAGAACCCTTCTTGATAGATACCCTAAAATAGAGGCAGCAAAGAGTTTCTCTTATGGCTTCAGGATCCTCATTTCATTACCCCCTAACTCGGGGAACCCCCCCCCCCAAACCAAAGAATCAGTTCGGGAAGTGTCCCGTCTAAACAATTATCGCACTCCTAGAGTGGCAAACCTGTCCCGGACCTTTGTCCTTTAGTGCTTAGAAATAAACATCTACTTCTCTAACAAATTTACCCCTGGGGTTAACAAGGGCATCACGGATGCACAGGTGCAGCGAATTGCCACAGCCATTCCGGGAGCACCTTTGGAGCCTTGGGAACATGATGTCCTGAAGGGAGTATTAGCTTCAGGAGCCCCGCCCACGCTTAGATCTTTTAAAAGGGCTTGGGTGGACTTTATGGAGTTTCAAGGCAAACTTATAAAATAATAATAATAAAATATGATAATGATAATAATAATAATGACAATAATAATAATAGTAAAAAACAAAACAAAACAAAAAAAAACAAAAAAAAAACCTACGCTTGACACACCTCAAGGTAAATTAAAAAATCCTAAGCTTCACACGCCTCCTACCAAGGCTGAAGCTCTGCAATACTTGGTACATTGGAGGGTGCTGGGTCGTGCAGCAAAGACTCTTAAACATCCAGTAGGCGGCAATCTCTTTTTTTCTGTAAGGTTGTTTAATCCAGAGACCCTGGTGTGGCCTTCTTAGTGTGAAGGGCACTGTGGGGCTGGCGCAGGCCGCAGCCTCCTAAAAGTGATGGTAGAAGGCCCTTAACTTATGACATTCTATGCTAATTCATAAATATATAAATAAATGTAAAATAATAATAATAATAATAATAATAAACCATAAAAAAAAAACAAGAAGGAAGAAAATTAAGAAGTATCTGTTGGTCCGAGGACAAGGCCAAGTTATTTACAGCTGCATACTCCATTGCCTTTGGCGTTATGCGCAGTGGCGAAGTGGTTTGTAAGGCCCAACCAGATTCCATTGCCCGAGGTAGTTTGAGAGACCTGACCTTGTTCAGATCCAATTTAGTCCTGCATGTCCAATGTTCCAAAACCGATCAGCAGTAAAGGACACTAAACAATTCATGTACATGGGACCAGCCGTCTCAGGTCCATTCCTCGAACATTGGGATGGCTCCGGCCTTGCACGGCATCAGTCCATGCACGTTATACGAAGGGCGATTGCTGCCTGAGGTTTACCCTCAGCTAAATTCACGGTTAACTCCTTTCGGATTGGGGCCGCCACCACAGCAGTGCATTTGGGACTCTCATCTGAAAGGATGAAGGACTTGGGGGCAGTGGAAGTCTGATGCATTAAGGGAAGTCTGATGCATATAAAGGATATATTCATAAGACATTGTGATTGTTCACAGTATACCTGACCTGGCTTCGTTACCTTCTTTTGCTTTCAGGTGACGTTGTGGTGCATATTTGGAGTATAGGCCCTGCACCGTCCACTGGTATATAAACCATGCCGTTAATGGGGACCTAGGGTGCAGGAGCTACGAGGGCGCGCATCTGGATAATCGGGCACAGCATGGTGCATTGGGCCAGGGTCCGCGCCATCAATTCCGGTCTCGGGCCGCACCTTAGCTACATAAATATATCTTGGATCTCTCGAAGGAGAATGCGCTGGGCCAAAAATGTTGCCTGCTATTAGGGCCAGAGCGGCGGCGGAGGGGCCCCCAGATGCTTTAGTTATCCAATTAGGCGAAAAGTGTTAGCTTACAGAAAGGCAGTCGACTTGATGTGGCATATCTTTAGTGACTTGGAGGAACTTAAGGCCTCTTACCCAAACGTCACTACTATTTTTATCTGGGCCTCGTGGATGGAGAGGCGGGTTTGGAGAGATTGCAGGTGCCCGATAGCCATAAACAGGGCTAGGAAAGCCTGGCATTGGGCGGTGGTGCGTAGAGTGGCAGCCCTGGGTGGGAGTGGCATTGAGGGCCCACCCAGTGCCATGGTCATCCAGCTGAGCGAGAACGACTTGGCGTATTGGAAAACAGTGGACTTGATATGGAACATTATCAATGACTTGGAATTGTTGAGGGCATCCCATGAAAACATTACAATAATCTGGTCATCTTTGCTGGAAAGGCGATGTTGGCGGGATGCAGAAAAACCCGTGGCTGTGAACAAAGCTAGGAGGATTGTGGAGCGCACGGTGGCTTGTGGAGTGGCCGCATGGGGCGGTCGGGTCATTCAGCACCCATGCATATGGTTTGACAAGGAAATGCTTTATCACTGGGATGGCGTGCATACGGTTTGACAAGGAAATGCTTTATCACTGGGATGGCGTGCATCTATCTGATGCTGGAATGCTATTTGGTTGGCAGATAATTTTCAAGGCGTTAGGGATTGGTTACAGGTCTGAGGGTATTGGCGGCGAGCCGGCTTGCGGCTCGGTGGCGGTAGGCATTGGCCGGGGTATTATCATGCAGATGAGGTTGGGGGGGAGGAACGCCATCACCTCCCCCAATGCTTGAAGGGTAGTTCGTTAAAGGACTCCGAGGGGCGACGCCTCGTCCGAAACCTACGGAGGCTAGGGCCTAAAGCGCGCCCCCGAGCGGTAACCCCTTGGGGAGCGCCCAGGGATATGCATCTCGGGTGGCTCCCCCTGTTGGTGTTTAACCCTTCCCGGTCAGACCGGATAGTCGGTTAGGGCCAATGCCTAAAGCCAATACCCTTCTTTCCTGTAATCAATAAAGTTGTGGCCATTTTTCGCCCATTAACCTAAAACTCTGTGTCCGTTGTCTTCATTTATTCCACCTGTGGGGGGGAGGGAATAGCCACACAATGCCCCTTCCGACCTTCAGGAGGAGGGGGGGTTGTGGGATCACGACCCCGCCCACACTCTGCGAGGCTGGCGTCAGCCTCGCAGGAGACAGGGATTCACCCAATTAGCATACCCTGTGGCGCCAGCCAATTGGCTGGCGGCAGGGGCGGGCCTTCCTAGGGCCACTTAAGGTCAGGGCAGCCCCTGGCTCACCCCCTTTCTTCCCTGGAGACGTCGCAGTTTCCCACCCACCCGCCCTTTAGGTTTTGCCACTGACCTTGCTATGGGCTTCGGCTGGTCGCCGCAAGGGGCCTGGTAGGAGTTTTTCCATTTGGCTAATTGGCTGGTTTTGTGAGCCACTTGGTTTTTTCGCCTACCTCGTAGCAAATCGTCACAACTCCCTCGGTTTTGGCGGTAGGCATTGGCCGGGGTATTATCATGCAGATGAGGTTGGGGGGGAGGAACGCCATCACCTCCCCCAATGCTTGAAGGGTAGTTCGTTAAAGGACTCCGAGGGGCGACGCCTCGTCCGAAACCTACGGAGGCTAGGGCCTAAAGCGCGCCCCCGAGCGGTAACCCCTTGGGGAGCGCCCAGGGATATGCATCTCGGGTGGCTCCCCCTGTTGGTGTTTAACCCTTCCCGGTCAGACCGGATAGTCGGTTAGGGCCAATGCCTAAAGCCAATACCCTTCTTTCCTGTAATCAATAAAGTTGTGGCCATTTTTCGCCCATTAACCTAAAACTCTGTGTCCGTTGTCTTCATTTATTCCACCTGTGGGGGGGAGGGAATAGCCACACAATCTGTAGTGTTTGAAACAAAAACAACATTTTTGGCAATACATTCATCTTAATAGCAGCAATTCGGCCTAACAAAGAAAGTTTCAATTTTGTCCAACTATCTAAGTCTCTCTTAATTTCTGACCAACATTTTTCATAATTATCCTTAAATAGACTCAGATTTTTTGCTGTTATATTTACCCCTAGGTACTTTACTTTTTTAACCACATTTAATTCTGTCTTTCTCTGAAACCGTTCTGACTCTGTATCTGTCAAATTTTCCCCCAATACCTTGGTTTTCTGTTTGTTTAGTTTAAATCCCGCCACCCGACCAAAGTCTTGGATCAATTGTAGTACTCTTTTCGTACTAGATTCTGGCTCCTGCAGGGTCAAAACTAGGTCATCTGCAAAAGCTTTGAGTTTATATTGTTTCGCTCCGACCTGAATTCATTCCACCAACCGGTCCCCTCTAATCATATTCAGGAGCACTTCCAGAACTGAAATAAATAGCAAAGGGGAAATAGGGCAGCCTTGTCGTGTTCCTTTTTCAATTTTAAACTCTTCTGTAACCACATTGTTAACTATCAATTTAGCCTTTTGTTCTGAATATATTGCATCAATCCCATTCTCAAAACCCCGTCCCACTCCCATTTCTTTTAAATTTCCCTTCATAAATTTCCAGGAGATATTGTCAAAGGCCTTCTCCGCGTCTATAAAAATTAACACTGCTTTTGTATTTATGTCTGTTTGCAAAAGTTCCAAAATGTCAATAATGTTCCTTGTGTTAGCAAACAAGTGTCTACCTGGGAGAAAGCCCGCCTGGTCCTTATGAATTACCTCGTTTAAAACTTTTTAAAATCTACTTGCCAGAATATCTGCAAATATTTTGTAATCCACGTTTAAAAGAGAGATGGGACGATAGTTCTTAAGTTGTGTCTTTTCAGCTTCCGATTTTGGTATCAATGTGATGAAGGCTTCTTTCCACGATTCTGGCGCCCTCCTCCCCTCCATAATTTCATTGCTAACCTCCATCAGTGGTTGTATCAGATAGTCTTTTAGTGTCTTATAATACTTGGAGGTCAGCCCATCTGGTCCTGGAGATTTGCCCAATTTCATATTCTGAATGGCTTGTTCAATCTCTTGTTGTGTTATTTTACAGTTCAGGATTGATCTATTTTCTTGTGACAATTTTGGTAATCCATTTTTTTCCAAAAATTGTTTAATCTCAATCTCATCTTGCGGCCCTTGGGTATATAATTTTTTGAAATATCTCTGGAAGCACTTTCTAATATCCACAGGGTTCTGAATGTTTCTTCCTTCAATCTCTAAATTTGTAACTGTATTTAGTTTTTGTCTCCTCTTCAACTGCCAAGCTAGCAGTTTTCCACATTTATTCGCCGATTCAAAAGTTTTTTGTTTCATTAATTTAATCTTCCACTCTATTTCCTGGTTTATCAATTTAGAATATTGTGCTTGATGAAGTTTAATTTCTCTCAGCGTCGGCTGTGACTTCGGGTTTAATCTTAGCTTCTTTTCTAATTCTTTAATTTTCTCCAAGATTTTATCTTTCCTCTCATTTTGTGTCCTTTTCTTTACAGCATTCTGTTGTATCAAGAACCCCCTCATCACTGCCTTGCTTGCGTCCCAGATGGTTCTTTTTTCCACCGTAGTGTTCATGTTTATCTCAAAATAATCCTTTAGAGCTTTTTGGGCCTTCTTAATAATCTCCTGATCTCTAAACAAATTGTCATTCATCTTCCATCTAAAGGAGCCGGTTGGTATTAGTGTCATGTCCATCTTTACTGCATTATGGTCGGAGCAGGTCTTTGGGCAGATTTCCACCTTTTTGACCTTGGATGCCAGACCTCTAGATATCCATATTTGGTCGATTCTTGTCCAGGTCAGTTGGGCTTCAGAGAAAAATATTCCCTCTCTTCCCAAGGGGTTCTTTGTCCTCCAAATATCAATCAAATCCATATTGTCTGTCATTTCAAAAAAGGTCTTTGGTAGTCTGCCATCTTTTGTAACATTTTGGCTTTGTGACTTATCCATGTTGGTTGATACGACCCCGTTCATATCTCCCATCAAAATGATGTTGTTGTAGTCCAGATAATCCAGCATGGTCTCACGCAACTTCTTGTAAAATTCCGATTTCCCCTCATTTGGCGCATAGATTCCTAATATCAAAAGTTTCTCTCCTTGATGTTGTATCTCAATTGCCAAAATTCTTCCATGTTCATCTTTAAATAGGAATTTGGGTGACAGGCTCTCTTTTGCATATATGACCACACCTCTCTTCTTTACTCTGTCCGAAGATATAAATTCCTGGCCCAGTCTTTTGTTTATTAACCCTTTTCTGTGGAGCCTAGTCACATGTGTTTCTTGCAGGCAAATAATGTCCAATTGTTCTTTTTTTAGTTTATGAAATATTTTCCTCCTTTTTTCTGGGATGTTACAGCCATTTATATTCCAGCTCAGAAGTTGCAGAGAAATCCTGAAATAATCTGGTTATTTTTCCAGGGGTGGTATCTTATTCACTGAATCTTCAGGTTCCAAGGGTGCCGGTACCGCCGGTGCTCCAGGCCCAAAGGGAAGTTCAATTCCTTTTTGAAAATCCTCTCCGTATGTGGTCAGAAATTTGTCTCTATCTTCCAGTGTTCTAATTTTAAGCTTCTGCCCTCTGAAGGTGAAAGATAGTCCTTGGGGAAATTCCCACCTAAAGATAATTGAATTGCTCCTAAGCAGCTTAACCAATTCAAGATAGGCGGATCTAAGGTCCAACAGTTGTTTAGGGATATCTTTATAAATTTCAATTCTTCTATCCAAAATGTCCAGTGACTTTTCGTAATGTAAGCCCAAAATCTTATCCCTTTCCTCCTTTGATCTCAATGTTATCAAACAGTCTCTGGGCTTTTCTTTCTTTACAAGTCTTCCAAGCCTGAAGCAGACACAATTTTAAAGTCCTTTTCCTCTAAATTCCAGAACTTGGAAAATTCTTTAGTCAGAAAACTTGGAAAATTCTTTAGTCTCTCATCTCCATGAGAACGCTAAGGATATATATCCAGACAGTGGAAACAGAAGGAAATGTAGGAATAAATGAGAATCTGAGGCCAAATGCATTTCCCCTTTGTTCCATGAGTTCACTCTGATTGCTATTCCGTTCCTCCTAACCGGCAGTTTAACTAGGAGGATTTCTACAATTAATTCTGGACCGGCATATGAAGAGCTGTGGTGGATTAGTACAGCCTCCTGCTTTCCTTTTTTATATACAGTGGTACCTCGGGTTAAGTACTTAATTTGTTCCGGAGGTCCATACTTAACCTGAAACTGTTCTTAACCTGAAGCACCACTTTAGCTAATGGGGCCTCCTGCTGCTGCTGTGCCGCTGCTGCACGATTTCTGTTCTCATCCTGAAGCAAAGTTCATAACCTGAAGTGCTATTTCTGGGTGAGTGGAGTGAGTGGAGTCTGTAACCTGAAGCGTATGTAACCTGAAGTGTATGTAACCCGAGGTACCACTGTATATAATTTTTTGTATTAGTTCTACATAAAAGTTGTACATAACAAATGTAACATAATCAACATTAAAAAAGGGTTCTTTCGAACCTTCAGGTCAGGCCTCTTTCCTTCCTTTCATGGGTTCCAATTCTAAATTTTGTTCCTGCATCTTTTACTGTAATCTATCTGTCATATAATCATAGTATCCAAAATTCATATTACTTTACAAGTGTCATTGTATTCCTGCCAATGATTTCAACTGTTTATAGTGGTATCTCAAATTTGTTAGAAAATTATTCCAGTCTGTTAAGAATACTTGGTCTTCCTGGTTTCTTATCTTTCCCGCCAGTCTTGCCATCTCAGCATATTCCATCAGCTTGGTCTGCCACTCTTCTCTGGTCGGTACTTCTTATTCTTTCCATCTCTGGGCAAGAAGCATCCTTGCTGCTGTCATTGCATACATAAACAGTACAGTGGTGCCTCAGGTTAAGTACTTAATTTGTTCTGGAGGTCTGTTCTTAACCTGAAACTGTTCTTAACCTGAAGCACCACTTTAGCTAATGGGGCCTCCTGCTGCTGCCGTGCCGCTGGAGCACGATTTCTGTTCTCATCTTGAAGCAAAGTTCTTAACCCGAGGTACTATTTTGGGGGTTAGGAGAGTCTGTAACCTGAAGTGTATGTAACCCGAGGTACCACTGTATTTTCTTTTCTTTTGGTAGTTCTGCACCTATAATACCTAACGAAAAAGCCTCTGGTTTTTAACAGAGGTTATCTTTTAATGTATTTTTAATCTTTGTTGGAAGGTGCCCAGAGTGGCTGGGGAGACCCAGCCAGATGGGCGGGGTAGAAATAATGAATTATTATTATTATTATTATTATTATTATTATTATTATCTTAAACATTTTTTCAACTCATTATATATTATTTCCCAGAAAGCTTTTACCACTCCACATAGCCACCACATATGGTAAAAAGCACCCTCTTTACCTTTACATTTCCAACACACATTTGAACTACTTCTATACATTTTCACAATTTTACTAGGTGTCAAATACCAACAGTACATCATTTTCATATAATTTTCTTTCAACGAACAGCAGGCTGTAAACTTCAAATCCTCTTTCCATAACTGTTCCCTTGATGAAAATATGCTCCTGCTTTCCACGTGTTTATAGGTAGCCCACTTGATGGCAGTTGCCTTCTCCAGCTCTCCTTCCCTTGCACTCATATACAGAGGGCTGCTGACCAGCTCTGAGGGCAGCTCATAAAGTAAAGGTAAAGGGACCCCTGACCATTAGGTCCAGTCGTGGCCGACTCTGGGGTTGCGACGCTCATCTCGCTTTATTGGCCGAGGGAGCCAGCGTACAGCTTCCGGGTCAAGTGGCCAGCATGACTAAGCCGCTTCTGGCGAACCAGAGCAGCGCACGGAAATGCCATTTACCTTCCTGCCGGAGCGATACCTATTTATCTACTTGCACTTTGACATGCTTTCGAACTGCTAGGTTGGCAGGAGCAGGGACCGAGCAACGGGAGCTCACCCCGTTGCGGGGATTCGAACTGCCAACCTTCTGATTGGCAAGTCCTAGGCTCTGTGGTTTAACCCACAGCACCACCCGCATCCCTCTAACACCCCATACTGTGCTGCAAACTGGGATGTCCTCTGTTTAAAATCTTGATTCTGCTATGAATAATGGCTGGCTGGGAAGGAAGGAAGGAAGGAAGGAAGGAAGGAAGGAAGGAAGGAAAGAAGGAAGGAAGGAAGGGTCCCATTTTAACATTTAAAGTTAGGACTAGTAGTCATCTTTTTAAAACAAGTTTTTATTAAGACTTTTCATAATACAGTGCACTATAAAACAGAATAGTCTGAACAAAAGCAAAAGCAGAAAGAGAAAGGAAAATGCAAAGTCCTCTCTCAAAGGTAGATCTTAACCCTTATCTCACACTGAGAGGGGTGCACCCTCCTAGCTCTCACCTGAGAGCTTCCCTTTCTTCTCCTAGCCTCTCCCCCCAAAAAATTCTTCCCTTTCCTGCCCCCCGTGATTTGCATTGTGCTTCCATTGCGCTGAAATGAATAAGGTTGAATAACATGCTGACAATGTAAGTTACACAATGAATCACGTTTATAGCATAATTCAGCCATGGCGGACAGCAAGGTGAATATTGTAATTTTCAGCAGAAAGCAAACTGCAGTGGAAGGGAGATAGCGTTGCGTGCAACATATACAGGGAGGAACGGAAACCAATGCCTTCTTACACCTGTAACAATACTTTCCCCTTCTGACAGGCCCTGGAGAGTGTGAAGCCACCAAGCGAGATGCCATGCAGTTCATTAGCAAAGTGGAGCAACTCATTAAGGACTCCAACAGCTCCCACTTTCCTTTCGGGCAGAGTTTTTTAGTAGCGAAAGGCATCGCACTGACAGACGAAGAGCTCCTGGGCAATATTCCTCCGTCGGCGAGCATCACGATTTCAGAAGGGTTGCTGACCGGAAGCGATTATGCCATTCGGCTGGCTGCGCAATCGAGTATGTTTGGAATAGGGGTGGGATGGTGGGAGAATGGTCTCTGTCAATCTGGTGAAACAGATGTTATTTTTGGTGGGGGGACCTCAACCTTTGATGGCCAGGTGAGAGAGTTAGATAACCAGATTACAGGAGAGTTAGATAGCCAGTCAGGCCCTTGGGGGATCTTGAAGAAGCTGGTTCTGGTTTCCCATTTGCCAGGGGGTGGGGGAATAATACAAAAGATGGCCCTCCATGGCATCTTGGGGAAGGGCTGGGAAAGACCTCTTTCTGAAACCCTGGAGAGCCATTGCCAGTTAACGAAGACCAGGACAGCCAATGTGGTACCCTTCAGATGTTGAGGGCTGTTATGTATGTATGTATGTATGTATGTATGTATGTATGTATATGTGTGTGTGTGTGTGTGTGTGTGTGTGTGTATGTATGTATGTATGACATTTTCATCCCACCGTTTTCTCCATGGAGCCCAAGGTGGCATAAGCACCTTGCCATTGCTCTGCTGAACATCAACCTCTCCCGAAACTAGGGAAAACAACTACTGGGGCTAAAATACAATAGGAAATAGACCATGGCAAACACCCACTTTTCCAGGCTTTCTCAGCTAGATAAATTGGTCTTTGCCACCGGTGTCCATTTTGTCTTGTTTTAGTTTTGTTTCAAATGTATCTGGGTTTTTTTTAAAAAACAAAATACCCCCCTGGGTTTTTTGCCGTTTTGATTGTACATCGCCTTGAGATGATGTTGTAGATGGCAATTAATAAATTACTGTTAACAATGTGTGAGGTAGCAGTTAAAGCATTGAGCCTAAGACCTGGGAGACTTGGGTTCAAATTCCCCACTCGGCCATTAAGCTTGCCAGGTGACCTTGGACAGTCATGGCCTCTCCAGCTAATGTACCTCACAAAGGTATTGTGAGGATAAAATGAAGAGGGGAAGAACCATGCAAGTCACCTTGGAGAAAAGGTGTCATTTGACCTTGGAGGGAAGTCATGTCACAGATGCAACAACAACAATAACAACAACAATTTTTTATTTATATCCCACCCTTCCCAGCCGAAGACCAGGTGGAACAGCTCTGTCTTGCAGACCCTGTGGAAAGATGTCAAGTCCCACAGGGCCCTAGTCTCTTGTGACAGAGCGTTCCACCAGATTGGAGCCACAGCCGAAAAAGCCCTGGCTCTGGTTGAGGCCAGCCTAACCTCCCTGTGGCCCAGGACCTCCAAGATGTTTTTATTTGAAGACTGTAAGGTCCTCCGTGGGACATACCAGGAGAGGTGGTCCCGTAGGTACGAGGGTCCTAGGCCATATAGGGCTTTAAAGGTTAAAACCAGCACCTTAAACCTGATCCTGTACTCCACCGGGAGCCAGTGCAGCTGGTATAGCACCAGGTGAATGTGATCCCATGGCGAGGACCCCGTAAGGAGTCTTGCCACGGCATTCTGCACCAGCTGGAGTTTCTGGGTCAGTCTCAAGGGCAGCCCTGCGTAGAGTGAGTTACAATAATCAAGTCTGTCTAGTTGTCCACAGCTATTTATGAATCTGCAGGAAAGCAGCTTGCTTGTCTACCTCTCCATGCCTACTGAGATCGTGTGCGATTGTTCCTTGTTTTTCTTTGAAGCCTTGCAATTCTATTGGAGGAGTTTCTCCGCATCCCAGAATTCCTCAGGAGAGGCTGTGCGCTTGGGATTTCAGCCTTACATCCCCCAGTGTGATGGGCTGGGGAACTGGCTACCTGTCCAGTGTTATGACAGCTCAGGTGAGAGAGAGGGCAAAAAAAGCCAGTTGGCAGCACTTAGGACAGCTGAGGAGTCCTAGGCCATGGTTAGTGCCTGTGGCCCCTCTTCATTTACTGAACCTCAAAAGATTCTGTTGAAGAACCGTTTGAGGAGGGGGTTCGACAGGACTGGTGAGGGGTGTGATATGATGGGGGAGACTTAAGACCTGGACACAGAAGCCTGGAGAGGGCTGCATTTGGCCCTCTGTTCCCTACCCTGGCTAACTTTTCTGTGGTTGGTATATCAGCTATTGGTAAGGGTTGCCACCATTACTCTGCCCACTTTTCCCTCTGGCTCCACCAAGGGGCGTGGGTGGCGCTGTGGTCTAAACCACTGAGTCCCTTGGGCTTGCCATTCGGAAGGTCAGTGGTTTGAATCTGTGTGATGAGGTGAGCCCCCATTCCTCTGTCCCAGCTTCTGCCAACTTAGCAGTTTGAAAACACACCAGTGCGAGTAGATAAATAGGTACCACTGCGGCAGGAAGGTAAACGGTGTTTCCGTGCGCTCTGGGATTCATCATGGTGTCCTGTTGCACCAGAAGCGGTTTAGTCATGCTGCCCACATGACCCGGAAAGCTGTCTGTGGACAAACTCTGGCTCCCTTGGCCTGAAAGCGATATGAGCACCGCAAGCCCATAGTCGCCTTTGACTGGACTTAACCGTCCAGGGGTCCTTTACCTTTTTACCTTTACCTTTACCTTACCACCAGCATGCGGCCCCCAGAAGTTGCTCACAAAGCAATGTGGCCCTCAAGCTGGGGAAAAAGATTCTCTGTTCCTGTTTTTAAAGACCAGGTCTTCTTGCCAATAATTTTTCACCCCAAGGGAATGGAACCTGTAAAAGGTTGCCCCCTGGGACTTGCTCATAGCGCTTGGGGAAGCGCAGAGTGCAAAACCAGCATTGCATTTCTTTGCAAATGTTGGGGAATCAGCACATCCTTTGCAGGATTGACTTCTGCTGGAAGAGAGAGAAATGGAGACGGTGCCTTTGTAATATCAGTTCATCTATAAATACACAAGTTAGGAAAGGATGATTGTGGGCATAGCAACCAATTGAGACGATGCCGAGGGCTAGTTTGGTGCAATTTATTCCATTATTTCGAACCTGTTGTCCAATTCCATCCACTGCAATTGAGTGCGCCAGGGTATCTGACTATTGCAGATATTAGATATATGTTTTGTTGCATCTTAGGTCACTGCTGGTGTGTGGATGAGAAAGGACGCTATATATCGGATTCCCTGGTGACGCGCTCAACACAGCTGCCCCAGTGTAAGTCGTATTCCTCTTTCAAAGCTTTGTCCTTGTCATAGAATCTTAGAATTGTAGGGATCCTAAGGAAGAAGAAGAAGAGTTTGGATTTGATATCCTGCTTTATCACTACCCTAGGGAGTCTCAAAGCGGCTAACAATCTCCATTCCCTTCCTCCCCCACAACAAACACTCTGTGAGGTGAGTGGGGCTGAGAGACTTCAGAGAAGTGTGACTGGCCCAAGGTCACCCAGCAGCTGCATGTGGAGGAGCAGGGAAGCAAACCCGGTTCACCAGATTACAAGTCTACCGCTCTTAACCACTACACCACACTGGCTTTAGGGTCATCTAGGTCAACCCACTGCAAGGCAAGAATCTGTACCGTATTTTTCAGTGTATAACATGCCCTCATGTACAAGCAGACCCCTATTTTTTTGGACCACAACAAAATTTTATGGATTTCCCAAAGTTGTTGAGCTTTTCCTGGGGGGGGGGGGGGCGGGGGGGGGGTGTCACCACAGCCGGTTGCATGCACACCTCACTGCTGCCATTACTACCACGACTGATTGCCGCAGCCAATCACCAGCAGCTCTTGCCGCAGCAACCATTCAAACGCCCAATCGCAGCTGCCAATCTTCTGCTGGCTGTTGCCACCAATCACCTATTGGCCTGCTGCTAACCATGTATAAGACAACCCACATAGATGGACCAATGTCATGCCTTAGAAATTCCATTGGTGGCCATGAGCTGTACATGATACATGAGATGTACCGTATTTTTTGCTCTATAAGACTCACTTTTTCCCTCCTAAAAAGTAAGGGGAAATGTGTGCGCGTCTTATGGAGCAAATGCAGGCTGCGCAGCTATCACAGAAGCCAGAACAGCAAGAGGGATTGCTGCTTTCACTGCGCAGCGATCCCTCTTGCTGTTCTGGCTTCTGAGATTCAGAATTTTTTTTTTCTTGTTTTCCTCCTCCAAAAACTAGGTGCGTCTTGTGGTCTGGTGCATCTTATAGAGTGAAAAATACGGTATTTTGTAACTACTACTTTGTTCTGAGAGTCAGTTTCAGTGCAGATTCAGGGAGCATATTTCACACACACACACACACACACACACACACAATCACACCCCTTTCCCTCTGGCTCTGTTGAAGTCATCAAAGTTACTCTAGGGATGGGTTTGACTCCTCACTGCTTTCCCTGTGTGTCTGAATTTGCAACTCCTTGCTGTGATAATACACTTGGCTGGATTGCATCCTTAGTTTTCAGTGCCTGCAGCTGTCATCCCATCTGCATGGGGGAACAAGCGACTGACTATGCACGGTGATATTCTGACTGGAACTTTCATGACTGACCAAGACTTTTACTTTAATGCAGGTCAGACGCCATGTCAACGCTCCCAAGCGAATGCCTTAATCTCTGGCTGGAGACGGACTGGACTGACGTTTAATGTTACTTCAGCAGACCTGTTTGCTCCCTCCTGTGCAGAGGCAAGTCCAGTAGCACTGAAACCTTGGGGATTTTTACTCTGGTTTATAGGAATTATCGGACTGCAATCTGAACAGTGCACATTTCCAATCTGAATTTTGGAAAATGTGCATTTCGTTTTTGGGTAGGGATGAAATAAATCCAGTCCCAGTGATTTGTGGGATGGAACAAAGTGTCCCTCACAATTCACCTCCACCTTAGTAAATAATGAAGTCAGGGATAAGTCACCCATTTTTACGAAGGACACAGATTCAATGAACTATTTAGGAGACTCCTTCCTTCCTTCCTTCCTTCCTTCCTTCCTTCCTTCCTTCCTTCCTTGTCTCCCTTCCTGTGCTGTTGGTGGTTGCTATTGGCAAGCTGTGTCAGTTTTAATTTCTTAGTGCAGAAAGTATTGATCTGATGTGTAGAGATCTTTCCTCTTCTGGCTAATTCAAGAAGCACAAAGTTCATGATGTTTGGGTTATTCCTTCAGAGAAGCTGAGTACAGCTGGCTTAAACTCTTATCTCTTTCAGTCAAGGTCATGCTGACTATAAAAGGAGGGCCAGAAAGAGCCTGGGTTTCACTTTCTCTATCTCTTTTCCTTCTGGTGTGGTGTTCTGTACATAGATAGTGTTAAGGTTCAGACTTATTATAAGTTATTGTAAGTTTAAGTTAAGTCTGCTGCAACTGGATTTCTTACTGGACAGTGCCAATCCTGAATGTATTGGATTTGTGACCATTATGCTCGTTTGCCTTCAGTAGCGGTAAAGCTCTGCTGGATGAAATATTGATTGCCTCTGGTCTATTTTTTTGGGAATCCTGCAACGTGTTTAAGTTTTTACTCTGCTAACTATACTTTCGAATCTGCTCTGGGTCAATATTGAGTAGAATTCCATGACAAGCTGCCCATTTGAGGTTGAAGAGAGAGCAGAATCCTATAGCGTAAGCAGAAATCCTTGAGCGAAAGGGATAACTTTGTTAGATGCAGCCTACCATTTCTCAAATAACGGTCCTTAGATAAATAGCAGCCTTACAGAAGGCTTCTCGTTCTGCAACTATAACGCAGCTGCTTTCTTCTAGACCGGTGCCTATGCTGTTCTACAGAAGTCAGAAAGCAGGGCCTGGTGTGTGGATCCAACATCTGGCGAAGCCTTTCAACAGAGCGACATTGATGCAAATGGCAGAGCTCACTGTAAGCACCTCCCTTACCTTTCCTTCTGCTCTGGAGATGGACGAACCTGTCAATTTCAGTTTATTTGTGAAAATTTTTCAGCATTTCAGTGCACTTTTCTCATCAGTGTGTTAGGGTTACTTTCTCCTAATATACCGTATTTTTCGCTCCATAAGACACACCTGACCATAAGATGCACCTAGTTTTTAGAAGGGGAATGCCAGAAAAAAAAAAAATCTTTAAAGGGAACGCTGAGCAGAGCCTGTATGCATCCCAGGCTCTGCTCAGCGCTCCCTTTCACGAGCCGCATGGAGCATGTGTGTGGCGCTTGCAGGCTTTCCCCCAAAGAGGACTGCCCTTCTCTCTCCTCGGGGAAAAGCCCCCAAGAGCCGCACACACACTCCACACGGCTCTTTAAAGCGCTGAGCATAGCCTCCTGCCTGCATTCGCTCCATAAGACGCACACACATTTCCCCTTACTTTTTAGGAGGGAAAAAGTGCATCTTATGGAGCGAAAAATATGGTACATGCAGGGGTTTTTTTCTGCTGGAACTCTCAGGAACTCACTTCTGGCACCTCTCAGGTGGGTGCGAATTGCCATTCTAAGAGAATGAGGGAGGCGTTCATGGGGAGTTCCACCGCCTATTTTACTAGAAAAACAGCACTGTTTACATGTTTTTTGTCAGCAAATCTGCCTAATATAATGCTTGTCTGTATGTTATTCCCATTATCTTGTGAACTACCCTGGGACTTGCGGGTAGTGGGTGGTATACAAATTTAATTAATGTTAATGATAATATTTAGGGATGTGGGTGGCGCTGTGGTCTACACCACAGAGCCTAGGGCTTGCCAATCAGAAGGTCGGCAGTTTGAATCCCTGTGACGGGGTGCGCTCCCGTTGCTCGGTCTCAGCTCCTGCCAACCTAGCAGTTCGAAAGCACGTCAAAGTGCAAGTAGATAAATAGGTACCACTTTGGCAGGAAGGTAAGCGGCGTTTCCATGTACTGCTCTGGTTCGCCAGAAGCGGCTTAGTCATGCTGGCCACATGACCTGGAAGCTGTCTGCAGACAAACGCTGGTTCTATCAGCCTATAGAGCGAGATGAGCGCGCAACCCCAGAGTCGTCTCTGACTGGACCTAATGGTCAGGGGTACCTTTACCTTTAATGATAATACAGTGGTGCCCCACAAGACGAATGCCTCGCAAGACGAAAAATCCGCTAGACGAAAGGGTTTTCCGTTTTGGAGGTGCTCCGCAAGACGAATTTCCCTATGGGCTTGCTTCGCAAGACGAAAATGTCTTGCGAGTTTTTCCGACTTTTTCCCTCTTCCCCCCTTTTTCTAAGCCACTAAGCCTCTTATCCGCTAAGCCGCTAAGCCGCTAAAAGCCGCTAAGCCGCTAATAGCACTAATCCGCTAAGCCGCTAATGGGCTTGCTTCGCAAGACGAAAAAACCGCTAGACGAAGAGACTCGCAGAACGGATTCTTTTCGTCTTGCGAGGCACCACTGTATTTAGGTACACTGTCAAGGACCACCTAATTCACCTAATCCAGGCATAGGCAACCTCTAGCCCTCCAGATGTTTGGGACCACAATTCCCATCATCCCTGTCCACTGGTCCTGTTAGCTAGGGATGATGGGAATTGTAGTCCCAAACATCTGGAGAGCCGGAGTTTGCCTATGCCTGCCGTAATCCCTTATATCCTTGCCGAACCACTGAGCTCTTGGGGGGAGTCATTGTTAATGGTCTCCCCCCACCCCCCAACCCAGATGCACAACTCATATTTGCCCATAGCCATGTATTTAGCCTTATAGGGCTCTTTTTCACCATCTCTCTCTTCCTCTTCAAAAGGCCCCAGTTATTGCAAGATGCTGGAGTCCAAGGCTCTCTTGCGGGAAATGGGTCGAGGTTACATCCCTCAGTGTGAAAGCAGCAGTGGGGGGTTCTCACCCGTGCAACGGACCGAAGACCAGGAAAGCAGCTGGTGTGTCTTTGAGAATGGAGAGGAGGTTCCTGGAACACGAATCAATGGAAATAAGCTTTCATGCGAACGTGAGTGAACTTGGAAGTCTGGGCAGTTTTGTGCTTTCCTTAGAGCGGTTGTGGCCAATCTGCACACTGAGAAATGCTTTTTTGCATTGCGTGGATTCATGCGGGAACTTAGAATTTAATGAAATATCTATCTATCATCTATCTATCATCTATCTATCATCTATCATCTATCTTCTGTCATCTATCCTCTGTCCTCTATCCTCTATCCTATCTATCTATATCTATTTATCATCTATCTATCTATCTATCATCTCCAGGTCATGATTGATAGGATGGATGGCTGGAAGGATGGATAGATAGATATCGAGTTCTAGGAGTTCTTACGCTTAGGATTCCGGAGAACGCATTGACAATGAGACTTTTCTGCATGATTGAAAAGCTAGTTAAGCAGTGCTGGACATGAAATAGGGAGACCTGCGTTCGAAAAAGCTTTCTGGGTAGCCTTGGGAAGATCACACTGGAATGTCTTCACGGGATTGTTTAGGTGGGGTGTGTGTGTAATAATGTCACATCCCCTGAGGTCTCAGAAAGTTACAAATGGAATTTTGTTGTTGTTTAGTTGTGTCTGACTCTTTGTGACCCCATGGACCAGAGCACGCCAGGCACTCCTGTCTTCCACTGCCTCCCGCAGTTTGGTCAAACTCATGCTGGTAGCTTCGAGAACACTGTCCAACCATCTCATCCTCTGTCGTCCCCTTCTCCTTGTGCCCTCCATCTTTCCCAACATCAGGGTCTTTTCCAGGGAGTCTTCTCTTCTCATGAGGTGGCCAAAGCATTGGAGCCTCAGCTTCAGGATTTGTCCTTCCACTGAGCACTCAGGGCTGATTTCCATAAGAATGGATAGGTTTGATCTTCTTGCAGTCCATGGGACTCTCAAGAGTCTCCTCCAGCACCATAATTCAAAAGCATCAATTCTTTAGCGATCAGCCTTCTTTATGGTCCAGCTCTCACTTCCATACATCACTACTGGGAAAACCATAGCTTTAACTAAACGGACCTTTGTTGGCAAGGTGGTGTCTCTGCTTTTTAAGATGCTGTCTAGGTTTTTCATTGCTACAAATGGAACAGATGCCTGATTACATTATAGTTCCAGATCTGCTCTTAGAAGCAGCTGGATGAATTTGTTTCCTACAGTCGGAGGAACTGCAGCAAAAAACCATCTGGCCCAGGAAGCTGCTATTGGCTAGAAGGCTGTCAGGTGACCCTTCCCTGGATCCAATGGGCACATGCCGGTTGGTGGCTCTCAAGGCCGATCCATATATATATATGTATAGCAGAACCAAAAGATAAAGCTTTTTCCTGGACTGTACTACTTCAGACTACAGGTGGAGGTTGATGTGGTAAAAATGTTCTCTTGCCCTGCAAATCCCTCCCCTTAGTTCAACCTAACCTTCTCCTTGGTATGCTATTTTCCCTTTCTATGCATGGCACAAACTCCTTCCTTGCACTAAATGACTTCCAATATAACCAAAGCTATTATTCTAATTTGCATATAATCCTGAACAGACGACATAGATCCCTTTGTAAGCCCTATAAAATCTGATTGCAGTACAGACTTATGAAGGTACTTAAATCCATACACTCCAACATTTTCCCAATGAAAATAGGGATGCCCTATTCCATTATTATTATTATTATTATTATTATTATTATTATTATTATTATTATTTTGTATCCTGCCCATCTGGCTGGGTTGTCCCAGCTACTCTGGGCAGCTTCCAACATATATAAAAACATAATAAAGCATTAAACATTTTTAAAAACCTTCCCTGTACAGGGCTGCCTTCAGATGTCTTCTAAAGGTTGCACAGTTACTTATGTCCAGTCCTCCCCCCCCTAAAATGTTTAGTGGTACTCTCATTTTGACTCACGAAAATCACAATTTTATAGTTCAAACTGGGAAAAATAAATACAGTAAATGGACAAAAGTACAAAGATTCACAACATGTTTAGGGGTATGCGTACCCCTCCGTCCCCCCAGAAAAACCCCCAGCTTATGTCCTTGTCTCAGGGATCACATAACTCCAGACCCTCCAACATTTCTCTGATGAAAATAGGGATGTCCTAAGGAAAAGCGAAACATTCTGTGATCAAAGAAGAAACTGGGACGGCTTCTGCAAATCCTGGACTTTCCCTAGGAAGTTGGGACACTTGGAGGGTCTGTAAGCTTCGTTATTCTAACACCAAAAATCCAAATTTGGCCAGTTTTGACCAAGGTTTCAATTCCGATATCTGTATGAGATTCTTATTTTGTCTTGTTCCCCACCCCCACCCCTTCCAGTGTGGAGAGCTAGTGTGGTGTAGTGGTTAAGAGCAGTGGACTCGTAATCTAGTGAACCGGGTTCGCTTCCCCACTCCTCCACATGCAGCTGCTAGGTGACCTTGGGCTAGTCACACTTCTCTGAAGTCTCTCAGCCTCACTCACCTCACAGAGTGTTTGTTGTGGAGGAGGAAGGGAAAGGAGAATGTTAGCCGCTTTGAGACTCCTTCAAGTAGTGATAAAGCAGGATATCAAATCTAAACTCTTCTTCTTCCAGTTTACTCTGAGGAGAAAGCCAGCAACGAGGCAAAAGCCTGCTTGCAATTCTGGGCGAGACTTGAAGATGGGAACACGGGCTGTTGGCAGATGTGACAGCTGGGGTGGGAAAGAACAATAAACCCCTCCTCTTTATCACAAGAGGCATCTTAAGATAGACGAGTAGTAACTTTGGAATGCCCATTGCGTCCAATGAGGTTTCCATTAAACTAATCAGTTCCGTATGAGGGAGATTCCCCCGATGGTCATTTTGCTCCGTGCATCTAGCCTAGTTAGGAAAATCCAGCATTTTCATGTTGCTGTACATGTTGGGGATTTTAATGCCACGTACCTTAGTACACACACCACCACCCACATCCCCACTCGCTGTGCACATTTGCCAGGAGAGGAAATGAAAGAAGTCTTGATCTACAGATGCAGGGAGAATGGGATGGAAAAATGATAAGGTGGCTGAGTAAACTGTACCACTGCAGCCTGCAAAAGGTTGGGTGGGAGAGAGCATGTTTCTGAATGCTCTCCCATGGATCCTCGCAAGATGAAAGCTAGCACAACAGGGAGACGTGTTCCTGATAAGCCATCTCATTCTTCTGCTACCTTTTTTTGTTTGTAAGGGATTATCTTCTCGTGTGGAAATGTTTCAGAAACGCTATTCCTGCAGGCCTAAATGATACAGGAATGTGCAAGAACTGGGAGCTGCTGTAAAAATTAGCAGGACTTTTTCTCTCTCGTACACAATTTTAGATTCTAAAGCACCCTGAAGATAGGGTGAAGCATGGTTACTTCATCAGTGGTTTTTAAAATAATAATAAATAATTGCTGTTTTCCATAGTTTTTTACTCTTTTATGCCATTTTTATTGTATCTTGTACATCACCTTGAGATTCGCATATGGAAGGCGATTAATCCATTTATGAAAACAATATCATTCTTGTTCATCTAGGCTATTTCTCATTAGCTCGGATCACAGTCCATGGTGTAATTTCCGGCCTTCGTCTGTTAATAAGACGGCGTTGGATTTGTCCTGTGTATAGTTAACATTGTGGGAACACTTTTAGGAAATCTGATTGCATTTCTCTCAAAGTATGTCTTTGGTCTGAATTATTGCTAAGCTGCTTTTGCCACTCATGGCTTCGTAATTCGATTTGAGGCAACTTGTGTATAACTGTTACTGTCGATGTCTTTCCTAGGTCCTCGGTGCCGCCTGCCTTTCGATGCCCCTTATGTCACCAACGGTGGCGTTTTCTGCGGTGTCTCCAATGACGCTCCGACGACTCAGAAATGCCGAGTGATTTGCTCTCCAGGCTTCCACAGTGTCGGAGAAGAGATGCTGCTCTGTGATACGGAGACTGGCCTCTGGCTTGGCGATCCAGCCCATTCCCAGACCTGCCAGAGTAAGTGCAGAAGTTAAGCATTTGCTGACTTGGTTGGAGGTTCTGCTGGGCTGTGGCTAGTAGAGAATTAACCATGAAAAAACTAGATTTTAGTCCATTGGGGAGGGTTTATTTTGTAGCCTTCGTCGTGCTCCCATTCTTTTTTGATTGCATCGAGGGAGTTTGTGGGATTCTGGAGCAGAGACCTGTCAGGAGTGACTGTGGTCCACTGGTACTAAACTATACGGGAAGCAGCCTTACTAGAAAAGCTAACCAACAGACTGACACTGACACAGGGACAAATAAAAGAGGACGCCTGGGATGGGCACGCTCCCGAAAGTGGCGGGGTGCGGAGGATGTTAATTTCCGTTTGCCACTGAGCAGTGCTTTGGAGTCACAAGACTCTGTTTACATTCCACATATTCCATACTGTTGGAAGTCTCATGGGAGATGGGAGAAGGATGTGACGTATTGGTTTCCTGTTCCTTTGTTCCTTTGTTGTTCAGTTGCTCTCTGCTCTCACAGAGAGAGGATGTGTTTTTGGTCTGCAAAATGCAAGAGTCAGTTTTAATTCATCCAGCAGCTTCCGCATGCATAATATTAATAATCACAACAGACTA
The DNA here is from genome assembly GCF_951804945.1 of Podarcis cretensis. Classification (NCBI taxonomy): domain Eukaryota; kingdom Metazoa; phylum Chordata; class Lepidosauria; order Squamata; family Lacertidae; genus Podarcis; species Podarcis cretensis. The sequence goes on from NC_137176.1 coordinate 83,377,795, forward strand.
GCCTCTATTGCTTAGAGTAACACTGAATTCAAGTCCCATTGATTTCTGTGGTTCTACTCTAAGTACGACCTAAGCCTTGATCCAGTCCATTATCTTTTAAGATCGCTCCCTTTGCTAATGTTTTAGAAGTCTACAGGAGCAGATGGAAGAGGAAGCTCTGTTGCTCCAGCCTGATTTTTGGATGTGGCCCTATATCCTTAATTGTTCCCCCTGCATTTAGTACCTCCACTTTCCAAAGGAACAACATTGTGGAAAATCAGAGGATTTAATAAGAGTCACTTTGGGTCTGTAGCTACTCCTGAACTGCCACAGGAGGGACAAATGATTAGTCTGTGGCCTCCAAAATTGCCAATTCCTAAAAACCTCAGCACCTCCATCCTCAGTGTGTTTGCCTGAAAGTAAGATCTAGTGACTTCAGTGAGATTTGCCTCCAAGCTTTGGACGAATCTGATGGAGGTGCTTACTCTGAGCTAAACAGATGAGCACCAGATGTTTGAACTTGGCAGCTACTGTCAGTTCACGTAATCTCCAGAATTTGGTGACTTCTGTATATAGATTTATTTTTATTTTTCTGCTGCTGCTGGAAGCCATTGGTCCTCCAGGTTTATTACTATCCTTATTGCCTTCCCAGCCACTTGGCATTCTGAGTCACCTCCCCCCCCCCCCGGAAGAATAAAAGCAAACATTGGAGGGGGGGGGATTTTTTTAAAATCTTGGCACACACCATTAACCCCTCTGGCTGCACGTGATGAACCATCTGGGCATGTCGACATTCTTGAATAGAGAGGAGTTGTGACCCGCATATAACAGCGGAAGACATGCGTTTTGCATTTGCATATCAGGTTAAATGGACTTTCCCCTCCCATGCAGTTTATCTCCATTCACCTTTTGGCTGTGTTTGTAATGAATCTACCTTTTAAACCTGTATGAGAACAAAACAGCCTAAGCTGATCTCTTTTATAGTTCTGTCCTCTGCATCTTTACTCAGAAGCAAGTCCCTCTGTCTCCAACAGGGCTTTTGCTAGGTACAGTGGTACCTTGGTTCTCAAACTTAATCCATTCCGGGAGTCCGTTCGACTCCCGGAACTGTTCGAAAACCAAGGTGCAGCTTCTGATTGGCTGCAGGAACTCCCTGCACTCAAGCGGAAGCGGCATTGGAAGTTCGGCTTCCGAAAAACGTTCACAAACCGGAACACTTACTTCTGGGTTTGCGGTGTTTGGGAGACGATTTGTTCGGCAGCTAAGCCGTTCGATAACCAAGCTATGACTGTACTTAAAAGAACTTGGGACACAGGTTCATGTACAAATTAGCCTACAATGTGCACAGACTAATGTATATGTTTAGATGCCTCTGGAGAAATTATGGGTTGGATCCAACCAAGTCAATCTCTTGGCGCACGGACTTCTGCTTGCCTTCTCCCTGCTATTCTACAACCCCGAAATTGGTTCTGGCGCCCCTCCTGACCCCTCTGGAACATTTTTGGGGTGATGCTCATAGAGAGAGGAGCAAGAGGTGAAATTCCACAGCGCAGGTGGAAGTCCTTTTGGTAATAAGGGTGTCACTGGGTGTAACCCTCAGCTAGTGGGCAGCTGGATTTTTAGCACTAGGGATGAACGAATCCGTCAGTGCTGGTTTCTCATTTTTTCCAGCCTAAAGTTCACTTCTCCACATTTCCACATTAGTTTACACATTAGTCCTCCTGAAAATTAATCAGCTTTATGGTGCAAATATCTCCTAAGGTGCACAGGTTTGCATGTTAAATGCCTTTGTTCCAGCATTAGAAATGGATAATGAGAGAGAAGCTGGGTTTTGTCTTAGTCACTCGCTGCTAGTCCAGTCTGAATTCTTGGCTTCCTGCCCCCATTGATGAGGAGATTGAAAAATGTATGTAAAATAATAATAGAGAGAACAGGCAATGTGTCTGAGTGTTTTGTATAACACTGGTTTCCTTTGTTCTCCTTCAAGGGCTCCAGCCATTCCAGAGCGTTCAAACTCAAACCCACTTCCAGCTCGTCTTGCCTCCTGAGAAGACCTGTGGTCCAGACTTTTCCAAGTTGCTAGGGGCATTCCAGATCTTTATTCTGGATGAGATGAAGGCCCGTGGCTTTTGTCATATTCAGGTATTCATACCTTCTTCTTCTTTGGTGATCACCCGTAGCCGAGTCAGATTGTCTTCCATGAACACGATTTTAACAATAAGTCCGTAAGTGACTGTGGAGGCCAATTCTGGGTCGACACGTCCTTCCACAGTGGGGACATTGGTTTCTGGGCAGGAGTTGATCACAATGAGGGTTTGCCAAACATGCCTTCTTAGATCATTTCTTCCTTTCGTCCTGAGTTTGAGCGTCCTCAAAGCCCATGACACCTTTGGTAAAGGCTGTTCTCTAGTTGGAGCGCTCACAGGCCAGTGTTTCCCAATTGTCAGAGTTTATACTACATTTTTTTTTCAGATTTGTCTTCGAGAGAGTCTTTAAACCTCTTTTGTTGACCACCAGCATCACACTTTCCATTTTTAAGTTTGGCAATAATATTAATGATAATGATAATAATTCATAGCAGCTTTCCAAGGCGATCCAAGGGTCAACATATTTATTTATTTATTTATTTAATTTATACACCGTCCTTAATTCAAGGGTCAGACACAAAATAATAATCCAGGAATCACAAGGCTGCTTACAGTGTAAAAACACAAAAATACATACAGTAACATAATAACAAGCAAAACAATCTCCCCCCTCTCCCAGTTTAAAATGTCAATGGCCGGGAAGAGAGGGGGAGAATAATACTTTTGCCTGGTGTCTAAATATATGTACTGAACGTGCCAGGCCAGCCTCACTGGGGAAAGCATTCTATAAACAGGGAGCCACCACAAAAAAGGCCCATTCTTGTGCTGCTGACCTCTGGGTCTCTCGTGGAGGAAGCACACAAATAAGGACTTTGGGTAATAATTGCAGGGCCCGGGTCAGTTCATATGGGGAGAGGCGATTCTTAAGGATATTGCAGTCCTGAGCTGTTTAAGCTTTATAGGTCAAAACCAGCACTTTGAATTGCACCTGGAAACCAACTGGCAGCCATTGCAGTCGGTCGAAGATTGAATTTTGCACAACTATATCACACAGATCCCTAGTTTCCTAACTGTCCTAGGAGAGTCCTAACAACTCTCAGCCTCTTAGCAAACTGTGATTCCCATGGCTCTTTGAGGGATACCATGAATGTTAATGTGATATAATGGTGCTTTAAATAGGTGTGGATGTGAACGGGTCAGTGCACAAGTAAACTAATATCACCCTTCCCAATATCCAGTGGGGAAGTGCCTCATCGTGTCTAATTTGGTCCTCAGCTAAACGTTACGAAGAACCAACTTTTGTCAAGTTTGGCAACGGAACCAACTAACTTTTGGGGGCATTGCGAAATACATTTCCCCCTTTTCCTTTACATCTGCTGTTCCAGAGTTTGGGATAATTAAGAAAACAAATGTGCACTGGAAAACCTAGCTCATTTGGGCAGCTTCAAAAAATGTAGAAGGATATATATTCCAGTGTGTTATGGTCATTATATTAAAGATTGCCAAGTCACATAAAAGGTTTTCCACTTGGCCTGCCTTATTTTAGCATGTGCCTTGTTTAGAGTTTCAGAATTCATGGGGAAGGCTGGTAGGATTGTCATCTCGCCCTGCTTTGGCTAAAACTGGTTCAGCATCCCATTCATTCCCTCCAGCTGCTTCCTCAAACCGTGCCCTCCAGATGTTTTAGACTACAACTCCTATCAGGTCCAGCCAGCAAAGCCGTGAACAGTCTGCAAACTTGCAGGAGAGCCTTTCCCAACCTGTTGCTCTCCAAAGACCAACTGGAGAGACGGGCGGCTGGAGCCTGCCCTACCTGGACCTCGCTCCACCCCCCAGCCAGCAGCTGATTGGCTGAATGGGAAGGGGGCGGAGCGATGGCCAGCAAGCAAGGAGGGGTGTCACCCAGGGTCAGGAAGCCCACGCCGGGTCGCAAACCCTGCCCATAGCTTAGATGGATGAGCAGTAATTATTACATAAAGAGGGATTTGCTCTCCTGTGGTAGGAAGTTGCAAGAGTAGTTTGTTTACATGCTGCAGTGATAGAAAGAACTGGAGTTTTCTGGTGTTTTGTCATATATCCTGGTTTACTGGAAGGGATGCGGGTGGTGCTGTGGGTTAAACCGCAGAGCCTAAGACTTGCTGATCAGAAGGTCGGCGGTTCGAATCTCCGTGACGGGGTGAGCTCCCGTTGCTCAGTCCCTGCTCCTGCCAACCTAGCAGTTCGAAAGCACACCAGTGCAAGTAGATAAATAGGTACCGTTCCAGTGGGAAGGTAAACGGCGTTTCTGTGCGCTGCTCTGGTTCGCCAGAAGTGGCTTAGTCATGCTGGCCACATGTCCCAGAAGCTGTACGCCGGCTCCCTCGGCCAATAAAGAGAGATGAGCGCCGCAACCCCAGAGTCGGTCACAACTGGACCTAATGTTCAGGGGTCCCTTTACCTTTACCTAGTTTACCATATGAAATCAGAGCATAGTGGAAAGATGCAGACTCCTCCAATAGGCAGCATATTGCATCAATATCCCACAGAGCAACTACACTCCAACTGTTCTTCCTCTGCTAAAAACCCACTGTCTTAAGTCTCTCTCTGCTTCGGTCTCTATCTGTTCAAACTGTGACACACAAAGAAAAAGACCACTCAGAGCCATCAACCTCATTTGGTTAAGCCCTTCACCTCCCATCATTTGCCAAGTAGGCAAAACCACCATGATCTACCCATTTGTAATACACCCATCAGGTGAAAATGTCATGCATCGAAACATTTGGCTTCTTCTTTTTAAGGTAAATGCTTTTGAACACCTGGTGTCTGTTCCTGTCTGCGATGATTCTTCTGTGCTGGTCCAGTGCCTTGCTGCTGACCGTCTAGGAGTGAACATCACCTGGAGAGCTTTTCTTGAGGAAATCCCAGCTGCTTCGCTTCCAGATTTGCACAACATTGGTGGGTTTAGCTGTTAATGTCTCCCGTTCTTCCAAAACGATTCCCGTCTCCCTATTCATAGACGTGTGCTAGAAAACTGCCAGGAAAATTGTGAGGTTGTTGATTGTAATTTTTTCAGTTTCTCCCTGGAACTAAAGGAATGTTGGGGAAAAAAAACAACCTGAAATTTGACACTGCAGAGGAAAATCTGGTTTAACTATCCAGTTGGAACGGAATCGTGCTTAAATATGATCACCACTGAGGGTTTTCCTCCTCTGCTCTTTCTAATCGGCCTTTAACAAAAATATATCTAGTTCCACATTCCCAGAGGCATAAGCTACTGGGATGGGAGTGGCAGCACTGGGAGGAGACCAACAGTAATAGCACCAGCACTTGTAGTGTATAACATGGGGAACTGGGCCATCAGTTGGTGGTCTGGTGCATCTGACAAAGTGAAGTCATTGTAGACAATGCAGAGCTAGAAGGACCCTATAGGGTCTTCCACAAGCCAAAGACTACCCATCCATTAAAAAGTAATAGAATCATGGAAATGTAGAGCTGGAAGAGACCCCGAGGGTCATCCATTCCAACCCCCTGAAACGCAGGAATCTAAAGTGTTATGCCTATCGGTGTGGTTGCTCGAGAGCGATCAGGCAAGATCCCTCACTGGTCTTTTCAAAGGCTTTATTATTGGTGCAAAAACATTTACAATGTAGAACGCCTCTATTCCATGTCTTGCTCATTCACTAGCAGAATCTGAGAGTGGGCGGTCCTTAAACTTTCCCCAGCAGAGTAGTCACTTGACCCCTAGGCGATGCCTCGCCTCTCTGCGCGAAAGCCTACTGTGCAAGGAAGGCTTGGGTAAAAGGGGACCTCCCTCCTCCCCGCTTTGCTCAGGCAAGGTGTCCTGGCACTGCCTTGCATCCTCTGAGCCCTGCAGCTCTTCCCTAGAGGCATGGCTTCCTTCCTCCGCTGAGGAAGTGCTGCTTCCCATGATTATTGGAGGCTCTCTGTACTCCATCTGCCCTTCCCCCTCTTGCCTCTGAGCTGATGGCAGTTCCCTGACATAAAGCATCCATGACAGATGGCCATCTAATCTCTGCCTAAAGACCTCCAAGGATGGAGAGTCCTACTGCCTCCCGAAGGAGTCTGTTCAACTGTCAAAGAGCTCTTACCGTCAGAAAGTTATTCCAGATATTTAGTCAGAATAACTTGTGATTTGAATCCATTGGTTATGGTCTTACCCTCCAGAGCAAGAAAACAAGCTTGCTCCATCTTCCATGTGACAGCCCTTGAGATATTTGAAGATGGTTATCATGAAGCCAGGCAGGCCATAAATTCCAAGTGTAGCTTCCCTCAAACTAATGCTACTGCCTGGATTAGGTGCCAGACCCCATCAACAGCTCTTCCCAGAAATTTTGCATGCGTTCATTTTCCATTTTGGAATCTCCTGGACTTCGTATATCTGTCTTCCCCATTTTCTTAATGAGGACTAAATGCAAACATCTCCCAAAGCTGGCTTTGAGAGGAATGATTATGTGTAGTATCCAGTTCTGCTATCTATTTGTGTTTACATTTATGCATCTGGACTGGATTATGTGGGGAAGCAGCTATATGTGTATGTTTGTGTGTATCAAGTACATCCTATGTATCAAAGAGCAAGTGGTGTTTAGACACGTATTGAATGTTTGTCTTGGAAGTTTTTCTGGACCACCATGAGGACAATCTGAGTCTGTTCACTGCCTACACAAAGAATTATTATCAAAATATCATAAACAGAAAATGAAGGAATAACAATATTGGTGTCCCTTCTTTCCATATGGAGTAATGATTTCAAGGTGAACGGAACTCAACTGTTGATTAGACTTGTTTATCTTGTTTTCTGAAATCATTGCATTGGGATCTCCAAGTTATAAATCCTGCTGTATATATTTTCGTCTATGGAAACCTGTGTTACAAATACATGTGTTTTGCAAATGGTGCAGAATATTGAGCCCTGATTCTTTACTCCCACCAACCTCTCCTTTAATGCCCTGTTGTATTTCATTGCCTTATAGAAAGAGCAATGGTTGGGGACAATCTCGTTGGGCCCTTTGAGGCACTGGTCAAGAGTGGCGGCTTTGTCCTCCAATTGGGCTCTGAGCAATTCCAAGCAGACACTTCCATCAGTTTCCTCGGGAATGGTACATCTCCTGAAGTCCGCCTGGGATGCAGGAGTGGCTTCCGGAAGGTTTTTAATGCTGGAGAAGTTGCCCCAAGTCTCCAAGGATGTGGTATGGTCCATCTTCATTTCTGTCTGTTTTGTTTTCTTAATGTGTTGCAGTTATCAGTCACTTCTGAGCAAAGTTCAGAAACATTTCTTCTCTGAGCTCCATTGTTGTTTACTCGTGTCCGACTCTTCATGACCCCATGGACCAGAGCACGCCAGGCACTCCTGTCTTCCACTGCCTCCCACAGTTTGGTCAAATTCATGCTGGTAGCTTCGAGAACACTGTCCAACCATCTTGTCCTTTGTCATCCCCTTCTCCTTGTGCCCTCCATCTTTCCCAACATCAGGGTCTTTTCCAGGGAGTCTTCTCTTCTCATGAGGTGGCCAAAGTATTGGAGCCTCAGCTTCACAATCTGTCCTTCCAGTGAGCACTCAGGGCTGATTTCCTTAAGAGTGGAGAGGTTTGATCTTCTTGCAGCCCACGGGACTCTCAAGAGTCTTCTCCAACACCATAATTCAAAAGCATCAATTCTTCAGCGATCAGCCTTCCTCTGGCTACCTTCAAAGCTGCTTCCTTCTTCTACTTCCCAGAGGTGCAACTGACAGATTAATGCTTAAATAATTTGTTGCCAACTTTATTTGAAAGTGCTTAGAGTTCAGGCCCTTCTTCGTCCAAGAATGAAACAGAGAGGTGTCCAAGACTTTAGATTCTTTTTTTCAAGTCATTTGCTGGGTGCATGCCATTTGCTTTGTTTCCACATAGCAGCCTTGAGCTTTTCATAATCCATACTTTAAATATATTAGGAAATTAGCCTTTTGCGAGCCCAAGGAGAGCTGTGTCCTGCTTGTGTCAAAAGAAATAGTGTAAAATGGTAAAATTAAAATACTGAATGCTGGGGAAGAAAATTAAAGAGGCATATGGTAAGACATCAACGAAGGGAACACTCATTTCATGAGCAAGGAGCACAGGGTGCTAAATGGTGCAGATCACTAAGCAGATGTGGATTAAAGCAGTGTGTTGACATGTCGGGAAGCTGAGATGGAGCAGATAGAGGAGATGGCTGACATTTACAGGAAGAGAATGAAAACAAATGATTGAGAGACTCAGGAAGGTGTTTGGTGTTCTTAAAAGCTGTGCAAATCCACATTTCTCCAATGTGTGGGACCCCAATCTCTTGGAAGCCTGTGCGAAAACAATTGAATATGTCTGCATCGAAGCATAGATGTCTGGGGTGGGGGCAGTGGACTGCATGGTGTTGAAGTTGGGACCTTTGGTGCAAATGCACAGCTCCACTTCTTCCCGTGGATAACACTTGAAAAGGGCTTGAGAAATATGGCAGACTAGGCTCCTGCGTTGTCTGGTCTTTAGTGCTGCAAAGGCAGAGGGCAGTAAACCCAGTTCTGCTTGTTGCTCAGATCTGCGAGGAATCCTGACTCCGAAGCTCATATAAAGGGAGGGTAGCCAGATGAGAAGACAGGGTTCTTGCAACTTCAGCAGTCATGCAGAAGAAGCAATTTGAGCTGCTGTAGCCTTTGTATCATGCAAATTCCTTCTTCAGGGACAGACTTGGATAATATGGTGTCCTGAGTGAGGACCAAATTTGGTCCCACCCCAAATATTTCTTATTTTCACAATACAGTGGATGCTCAGGTTGTGAACGTGATCCGTGCGGGATGCACATTTGCAACCCACGTCTGCACATATGCGTACTTGCGGGTTGCGATTCGGTGCTTCTGCGCATGTGCAAAGCACGATTTAGCACTTCTGCACATGCGCAACTGCCGAAACCCGGAAGTAACCCATTCCGGTGCTTCCGGGTTTTGGCAGTCCACAACCCGAAAAAACGCAACCTGAAGTGGCTGTAACCCGAGGTATGACTGTAATTCCTTTTGGTAGCATTGTTTTTTATGGATCTTCTCAATTGGTACTTGTATAAATATAGCTTCTTCTTCTTCTTCTTCTTCTTCTTCTTCTTCTTCTTCTTCTTCTTCTTCAGTAGTGGTTAAGAGTGGTAGTCTTGTAATCTGGGTAACTGGGTTCGCGTCTCCGCTCCTCCACATGCAGCTGCTGGGTGACCTTGGGCCAGTCACACTTCTCTGAAGTCTCTCAGCCCCACTCACCTCACAGAGTGTTTGTTGTGGGGGAGGAAGGAAAAGGAGAATGTTAGCCGCTTTGAGACTCCTGAAGGGGAGTGAAAGGCGGGATATCAAATCCAAACTCCTCCTCTTCTTCTTCTTCTTCTTCTTCTTCTTCTTCTTCTTCTTCTTCTTCTTCTTCTTCGCCCCCTCAGCTCGGCTCCCTGTGAAGGGAAATCTCCTGCATACCCTAAATCCAGCACTGCCCTCTTATACACAGTGATTAAAGGTCCAGGCTATCATATGTAAGATGGTTAGGCAATATTGCCTGACCTACTCTGACCATAAGAAGAGCCCTGTAGCTGAATCAGGCCAAAGGCAACTCACCTAGCAAAACATCCTGTTCTCATTGTGGCCAAACAGATGCCCACAGGAAGCCCCAAAGCAGGGACTGAGTATCATAGTGCCAGGAATGCCACCTTGGCCCTGTGACCATGGGCCGTGGGTGACATGCAGCGTGCATGGCCCTGGTGCCAAAATTTGTGGGTGCCCAGCCCCTTCATGGGGAATTTGGTGGGTGCTTGGGCACTCAGGGCCCCAGGGAATTGGCACCTAGGCACAGTGCCTTCCCCACTGTGTTTCCGACGAACAGGCAATCATAACAGTAATAGTAATATTTTTTAATACCCTGCCCATCTGACTGGGTTGCCCAACAGAAATACAGGGGAACAACAACAACATCATACATTAAAAGCTTCCCGAAATGGCTGTGTTCAGATGTCTATGAAAATAGTTTATTTCCTTGACATCTGATGGGAGGGCATTCCACAGGGTGGGTAATAATAATAATAATAATAATAATAATAATAATAATAATTTATTATTTGTACCCCGCCCATCTGGCTGGGTTTCCCCAGCCACTCTGGGCGGCTTCCATAGAAACCAAAAAACACTAAAATATCACACATTAAAAACAGGGCTGCCTTAAGATGTCTTCTGAATGTCAGGTAGTTGTTTATCGCTTTGACATCTGATGGGAGGGCGTTCCACAGGGAGGGCGCCACTACTGAGAAGGCCCTCTGCCTGGTTCCCTGTAGCTTTGCTTCTCGCAATGAGGGAACTGCCAGAAGGCCCTCGGCGCTGGACCTCAGCGTCCGGGCAGAACGGTGGAGGTGGAGACGCTCCTTCAGGTATACTGGGCCAAGGCCGTTTAGGGCTTTAAAGGTCAACACCAGCACTTTGAATTGTGCTCGGAAACGTACCACTACTGAGAAGGCCTTCTGCCTGGTTCTCTGTAGCTTCACTTCTTGCCATGTGGGAATTGCCAGAAGGCCCTCGGAGCTGGACCTCAGTGTCCAGGCTGAATGATGGGGGTGGAGATGCTTCTTCAGGTGTACAGGGCCAAAGCAAAGCCATTCTGAATTGTGCTTGGAAATGAACTGGGTGCCAATGTAGATCTTGTAGGACCAGTGTTGTGTGATCCCAGTGGCCGCTCCCAGTCACCAGTCTGGCAGCTGCATTCTGGATTAGCTGTAGTTTCGAAGTCACCATCAAAGGTAGCTTCTGAGAGTGGACAGAGAGCATAACTCTCATGGCTGGTACCAATATGATGGCCTTGCATTCATAGCCTACTGACAAGGCTTGTCCTCCAGCTGAAGGCTTGGGGTACAGGTTAAGTACCTGTGTCATATCCCTGAGGTCATGAGTTTGAGTGCTGCTGTGGTCCATCGATGACACATTTCTTTCAATGTTGTCAAAGAACCCCAGTTCTTCCTTCTGATAGCAAACTGAGTGTGTTGTTGGCCATGTGTACATGCAGAACATTTGGGAACCTGGACATTCCAGCCTTTCCCCTTCTTCAACAGCTCTCGGCATAAATAAGGCTTCAAGGACATTCAGTCCCAGAGATCTTGCCAGCGCAAAACTCACATATAAAGTTAGAAGGCCTTGCCAGGTAGAAACTTCAGTTCCTGACATCTGGAGATGACCTGATGACTTATTTTTCTTGGATTTTCCCCTCCTCTCCCCATCATTAGCATATAAAAAGAATTCACAGAATCGCAATATGCTTTAGGTTGTGAAAATAAAAACACACCCAGTTCACGTTTTCAAAGAATTGAGCAGAGACCACAGTGGTAGGACTGAGCTGAATTTTCGCGAGTTAACTTTTTTCATGGGGGGATTGGGGTTGGGGTTGAGTTGGGGCTTTTTAAAAATATATATATACCATTCAGTTCCAAAAAACGCCAAAAATGTTCACACAAAGGTTAAAATATAAACTTTCAGAATTAAAATACAGTCATACCTCATGTTATGTTTGCTTCAGGTTGCGTGTTTTCTGGTTGCATCCTGCGGCGACCCTGCGGAAAGGGTTACTTCTGGGTTTCGCCACTCGCGCATGCACAGATGTGCAAAATGATGTCACGAGCATGTGCAGAAGTGATGAATCGGGACCCGCGCAGATGCACAGACGCAGGTTGCATTCATTTCAGGTTGTGAACAGGCCTCCGGAATGGATCCTGTTTGCAACCAGAGGTATCACTGTACACAATAAAACAATTCAATTAAAAGAAGGAGACTTTATGTTATTTGAAAGACCTCTCACCTTTGCTATTGGTGTTACCATTTCATACCATTTCCCCCTGTTCGCTGTCATTCTTATATGGCCAGCCCTACCATTAGGCAATGTGAAGTGACTGCCCTGGGCAGCAGATTCTGAGGTCAACCCCCCTGGCTGTTTTTCCTGAGATCTCTGGCCATTTTCCTCTGCTGAAGGACAAAGTTTTAGAAACATAGAATTGTAGAGTTGGAAGGGACCCTGAGAATCATCTAGTTTAACCCCCTGCAATGCAGGAATACTCAGCTGTCCAACACTGGGATCGAACCTGCAACTTTGGCATTATCGGCACCATGCTCTCTAACCAACTTTGAAATATTCAGTGACTGGTCCAGTTGGCTTTTGTACATGGAAAGTGGGAGGGGGAGAGAGAGAGAGAGAGAGAGAGAGAGAGAGAGAGAGAGAAACTATCAAGCCCATCTTTGGCAGCAAAATGTCTGTGATCAACTCTCAGCAGCTGAATTGGCACATATTTTTTGTAAAAACCAAAAAAACCAGGGCTCCTGCTGGCTGCATCATCCAGACAGCAAGTGTTCCCATTGCCAGTATAATGACATCATGGTGCTATACAGCTAATCAGATTTGGCTGTGTGAAAACAAAACTCTTCTCTCCCTGTGAGAATATTTTCACCCTGCTTTGTTGCTGGAATAGGGATCTTTTTTTGCAAGAGACCTTTCCCACCGCCACCCACCAAAAAGTGAATTACTGTGTGCACCCCTCCTAGTTTCAGCCCTCTTAAATGTTAAATAAAGAGTGAGGAAAAACTAGAACCTTATAATTCTGACATTTATATTTTTTAAAAAGCCCAAGCAAGCGCAAATGAAGCTGTGCTCTTTCTGCTAGGTACCCCTGCCCGTACGGGCCAGTCTTGACAGACTCTGGGGTTGTGCGCCCATCTCACTTAAGAGGCCAGGGGCCAGCGCTGTCCGGAGACACTTCCGGGTCACGTGGCCAGCGTGACATCGCTGCTCTGGCGAGCCAGAGCCGCACACGGAAATGCCGTTTACCTTCCCGCTGGTAAGCGGTCCCTATTTATCTACTTGCACCCGGAGGTGCTTTCGAACTGCTAGGTTGGCAGGCGCTGGGACCGAGCAGTGGGAGCGCACCCCGCCACAGGGATTCGAACCGCCGACCTTTCGATCGGCAAGTCCTAGGCGCTGAGGCTTTAACCCACAGCGCCACCTGCGTCCCGCTATTTCTGCTACGTCCACATATATCCTTGGGAGCAGACAAAACTTCCACATTCCTCATGGGGATATTGAGGGTATTTCAAACTTTTGTTGTAAAGCATAGGATAAGTCACCAAGTGAGCATGTTAGGCAAATGTTACTGCTTGAAATGAAATGCATTATGATTTGTTGTTGTTGTTGTTGTTGTTGTTGTTGTTGTTGTTGTTGTTATGTTTATTATTCTAAATATTGATAATTTATTGTTAAATTGGTTGCAACGGTTACTTTTAATGAAAAGCTAGTTTTGAGCTACAGATTTCCAGATGCCGCAGCATGGTTCCAATGCATATACATTTGTGACTTCTGGTTGAATTTAAAATTATCCTTGGATTCCATAGGAATAATATATCCTTTTCCCCCTCTGCAGTGGTCTGCCATCCAGGCACCTCCTTCCAGAACGATGGCTGCCTTCCATGCCCCTCTGGATTCTATCAAGATCAAGCCGGAAGTTCCTCCTGCATCAGATGTCCTCTTGGGAAAACAACTGCCTCTACTGGAGCCTTCAGAGCCGAGCACTGTAAGGGTCTGGGAAAATCTGCGTTCTGTATCTTTCCATTGGGAAAAGATTGGTTTCTAGGCTGAAAATATACTGTTGCGCGCACCCCAATCAACTTCCAATTTCAGGGGTTCATTCTCTTTCTTGGAATGAATGTCAATGGCACATATTGTCATAGAGTTCTACTCAATATCGATCCAGAGTAGATTCCAGTGTATCGTTAGCAGAGTAAAAACTTAAACACGTTGCAGGATTCCCCTCAGAATAGACCAGAGGCAGTCAATATTTCATCCAGTGGAGCTTCACTGCTACTGAAGGCAAATGAGCATAATGTTCACAAATCCAATACATTCAGGATTGGCACCGTCTATAAGAAATCCAGTTGCAGCAGACTTAACTTAAATTTACAATAACTTGTAATAAGACTAAACCTTAAAACTATCTGTGTACAGAACACCACACCAGAAGGAAGAGAGAGAGAGAGAGAGAGAGAGAAAGAAAGAAAGAAAGAAAGAGAGAGAGAGAGAGAGAGAGAGAGAGAGAGAGAGAGAGAGAGAGAGAGACAGGTGAAACCCAGGCTCCTTCTGGCCCTACTTTTATAGTCAGCATGACCTGGACTGAAAGAAATAAGAGTTTAAGCCAGCTGTACTCAGGTTTTCTGAAGGAATAACCCAAACATCATGAACCTTCTACTTGTTTCTTTCACACAGAGAGGTTCCGAAACCCTCTTGAATTAGCCAGAAGAGGAAAGATCTCTACACATCAGATCAATACTTTCTGCACTAAGAAATGCAAACTGACACAACTTGCCAATAGCAACCACCAACAGCACAGGGCGGGAGGGAAGCAAAAGCCTCCTAAATAATTCATTGAATTTGAACTAATTAGAATAGGAAAGATATGTATAGATCAGATCAATACTTTCTGCACTAAGAAATACAAACTGACACATATATTACAACCCGAGCATAGGATGAGGATGGGGCTCACAGCATGAATGCTGTAACAGATTTGGACTCCCCAGGTCCAGGGAAGCCCCAAAACACAGCTTTAGGTCCAGCACAAGGCAAGACATGCCTCTGTGTCTCCAGCTTCCAGCATCAGCCAGACTCTTTCACACAAGAACACATTGGTCTATTGTTCTCCATCTTAGGATGGTGTGGCATCCAGCTGAGATGGGAAAAGGCCCACCAAACTTGTCTCTATGGCAGCCTCTTAGGACATGTGAATGAAGGTACCTAACTGGCCAGCCAAGGCCATTATCTTACATAGAAACCTGTCTGACCAGTTCAGCAGTCTTTTCTACTACCTTCTAAACCTCAGTGGATATAAGATAAACAGGCCAGGAAGGATATCATCCAGACTTATCCCTCAAACCTATAGCAATACATTTGTGGAAGACTGATTCTATGATAGAGAATGAGACTGCACATACATACATACATAATTTTATTTCTATGCTGCCATTCCACAGTTCAAACCATGCTCGAGGTGGCTTACAACATGAAAAAATATGCATAACTGCAACATAACAAAATTAGTCATAAACGGTAAAGAAAACTTTTAAAAAAACATATACAACCAAACTGAACAATCTGAATGTAGAATTCTGGACCGTAGCCAGTCAGACCACAGTTGTCACATAAAAACTCCTTGCATAAGATAAACTAGCATGTGACACAGAGAGCTCTAGTAAACCTTCCTTTCAGATGTGTAAGGTTTTGTTTTGATTTTACATACTTCCTAGGACGTCTACCAGTGAACTGCACCACCTCATTCTGCATAAGCTGACTAGGGCAATAGACAGCTTTAACCCACTTTAATCGTACAAACCTAAATTAATGGGGTGCTCTTGAATCCCTTGCACAAAACGGCACACCAACTCTCTCTCTCTCTCTCCCCCGCCCCTTTAACATTTGCTGCAAATAAGGTGTCACTGACTGCCAAAGGGATGGACAAGCTGTGCGGTGTGAGGAAAATGGTCAGTACAGGCCTTCCTTTGAAGACCCTTCTACCAACAAATCTTTCTGTGTGGATAGCCTTGGAAACATACTGGACTGGACCGAAACAGATGGCCCACTTACAGACTCCCAGTGTTCAGGTGAGTGGACCAGACAAGCTTTTATCCCATGCAGGTAGAACCTGGAAACACAAGCAGTTGTCCCCATGAATGGTGGGTTTGTGAGTCTGCTAGCCACTTGGTGGCCACTTAAACTTCAGCTTTAGCCACTCAGAGAGGAGGGATGTCTGCTGCTCCTATTTGCTCCCATTTTCCCCTTGCTGTGGAAATATTGTGGCGGTGGGCTTATCAGTTCCTGGGAAAGGGAACAAGAAGAGGATGTTGTTATTCTGGTCAAAGAGGTTAGCCATCTTTGGTGTTGACAATCGTCTAATTTGGTAAGATGCAAATTCCTGTGTCTTTACCCCCCTTGGCTTGTCCATTCAGTTCCATGGGAAGGCAAACTAAGGCCCGGGGGCCGGATGCGGCCCAATCACCTTCTAAATCCAGCCCGTAGACAGTCTGGGAATCAGTGTATTTTTACATGAGTAGAATGTGTGCTTTTATTAAAATGCATCTCTGGGTTATTTGTGGGGCATAGGAATTCATTCATTTTTCTTCCCGAAAATATAGTCTGGCCCCCCACAATGTCTGAGGGACAGTGGACTGGCTCCCTGCTGAAAAAAATTGCTGATCTCTGAGCCTCTCTCCCAGACTTGTAGATCTGCACAGTGATAATGATGGTGGTGGTGATACTAATACTAATACTAATAATACTAATAACAATTTTATTATTTCTATCCTGCCTATCTGGCTGGATTGCCCCAGTCACTTTGGACAGCTTCCAAAACATATAAAGAGGCAATAAAACACCAAACATTTGAAACTTTCTGATACTGGTCTGCCTTTAGATGTCTTCTAAAATGTACATTCCCACACAGCTTATCTCCGTATCAGGAGTACAACATCATTTTTCTCTTATAGAACAATGTACGGAAATGTATTGATTTTTACCTGTCTTAGTACTTTTGCACCTTTCTTTTTCACAGTTGGTTTCCCCTTTTCCTCTATCCCTTATTTATTTATCTCTGCTGTCTCTTGTTGTTCTAATAAAATACCAATCAATCAATAACAAAAAAAATCAGTCTCCGGAGATTTGCTGATTTCTCTGCTGTGAAAATGCGATGAAAATTATGAAGTGATGGACTATGCAGAACTTGATAAATTGACAGGGAAGATCAGATATCTATGAGATCAAAAGTTTTTCGAGGACTGGGGAAAGTTGGTGGAGTATTGGGAAGGTATAAGTGATAATGAAATAACGTTGGTGGCATTTAAAGAAGCTCTGTAAAAGTCTAAGAAATATTGCAAAAAAGGAAAACAGGTATCAAAGGGTATATTAAAAGGCAATAGCAAATTTAAGAAATGTGTAATTAAAAAATCTAATTTGGATGATTATCAGAGAGGCTGAAGGAAGTCCAAAAGTGGAAAATTTGTTAAGTTGTAATGTGATGTGATATGTATTTTCTATGATGAAAAATAATAAAAATCATTTAAAAATAAATAATAATAAAAAAAGAAAATTATGAAGTGCTTCGAGAATGAAAGAAGTGCTGCACAGGCGATGATGACTTGCAATAATTAATACTGCTTCCTCTTAAAGTCTGTAGCCCTTTTTCTGCCTGGTCTCAAATATGGGGCTATTTCTTCCCCTCCACTCGCTTTCTCTTCCTGGCTCAAACCTGGGGTTCCCTTTCCAAGCAGAAATGAGGGTTTGATTAAAAGCACCTGTGGCCATCCGCAGCGCTGACAACAATGACCGTTTGTTTCTGATTAGCGTGGGCTGGTTTTGCTTTGAGGAGACAAATGATTCTTTGGAAAGGTTGATCTCCCTGACTTTTCTTTTGTGGTGTTGCTTTTGCTCAGATCCTCCTGGCGGTTTTCGCCACGAGGCTCCGATGTGTAGCACACCCAGAATTGTTACCTGTTTCTGCGGGTTTTCCTAATGCTTGGGTATCGGAGGACGAAGACAGCAGGTGCCACTAGGAGTAGGAGAAGGAGGGGTGCAATTGAAGAATGGAGTGGTCTTTCTAAAGTAGGCAGGAACACAGGGATCCTAACTTGGACTCTTGGTCCATCTAGTTTTTCTACACGTTGATGTTGGTTCTGATCAGAGCTAAGCTGTGAGTTTTCCCAGGGCAAGTGGCAGGACAACAACATCGTCAACAACAAACCTGCTTGGGGTCATACTTAGAAGTCATGGGACAAGCAGAAGGAATCTCAGACCAAAAAGAAGTGTGGATGAACCTGAAGGGCTCTTCTTCTTCTTCTTCTTCTTCTTCTTCTTCTTCTTCTTCTTCTTCTTCTTCTTCTTCTATCACTCGTAGCTGAGTAAGATTGTCTTCCATGAACACGGTTTTAACAGTGGGTCCATAAGTGACTGTGGAGACCAATTCTGAATCCACACGTCCTTCCACAGTGGGGACATAGGTTTCTGGGCAAGAGTTGATCACAGTGAGTGTTTGCCAAGGGTGTCTTCCTCTTAGCACGTTTCTCCCTTTCGTCCTGAGTTCGAGCGTCTTCAAAGCCCAAGACACCTTTGGCAAAGGCTGTTCTCCAACTGGAGCCCTCGCAGGCCAGTGTTTCCCAGTTGTCAGTGTTTATACTACATTTTTAAAGATTTGCCTTGAGAGAATCTTTAAACCTCTTTTGCATTATGCTTTCCATTTCTAAGTTCGGAATAGGGTAGTTGTTTTAGAAGACAAGAATCAGGCATTCGCACAACATGACCAGTCCAATGAAGCTGATGTCGAAGAATCATCGCTCTGACACTGGTGACTGGTAGTTAACCTCCAGGGTTTCAGAAAGGACACATTCCCAGCCCTTCCTCAAGGTGATGGAGATTGAACATGACACCTTCTGCATGCAGAGCAGATGCTCTACCACTGAGTTGCAGCAGAACCCCTAAAACGATAAAATGGTGCCTTTTGATTGAACCAACATAGATTGGTGGAAGGCAGGCTGGGAGACAAGTAAGCCTTACATGTTCCGTTTTTCTTGCTTGTTCATCCCTCTGTTCCACTTGAATTTAGGTCTAACTCAGGCATGGCCAAACTTGGCCCTCCAGCTGTTTTGGGACTACAATTCCCACCATCCCTAGCTAACAGGACCAGTGGTCAGGGATGATGGGAACTGTAGTCCCAAAACAGGTGGAGGGCCAAGTTTGGTTATGTCTGGTCTAACTGAAAGAAATAGGTAAAGGTACCCCTGACCGTTAGGTCCAGTCATGGATGACTCTGGGGTTGCAGCACTCATTTCGCTCTATAGGCCAAGGGAGCCAGCATTTATCTGTAGACAGCTTCCAAGTCATGTGGCCAGCATGACTAAGCCGCTTCTGGCGAACCAGAGCAGCACACAGAAACGCTGTTTACTTTCCTGCCGGAGCAGTATCTATTTATCTACTTGCACTTTGACATGCTTTCAAACTGCTAGGTAGGCAGGAGCTGGGACTGAACAACGGGAGCTCACCCCGTCGCAGGGATTTGAACCGCCGACCTACTGATCGGCAAGTCCTAGGCTCTGTGGTTTAGACCACAGTGCCACCCGCGTCCCAACTGAAAGAAATAGTAAAATCAGTTTTTGGAACTGGAGCATGTGTGATTTGCTGTAGCTTCTATATCCTTCATTGATGTATTTTTGCTGTCTGTGTACCCTCTGTTGTGTTGTGAGGTAAATAAGTTTATCAGTGATTGGCAGATTGGCATTGCTGATCAAGAGCTATTTAAAGTCAGCCATAGCAATGATGCAATAATCCCCGGTCTCTTGAGTGAAGCTGTTACTTCTCACACCTTTAAAAGTTCTAATTCCCAGACATGGCTTTTCAGGCAAATTGTGTGGACTTTTTTTCTTTCTTTTATGAGGCAAAGTTGGGGAGTTTGGCAAGACTTGATCCTGAGGGCCAAGAAGTGATTGGCCTAAATTGCTTTAATGAGAGGTTAATTTCGCTTTCTATCTCCTATCCTTCGAGGCCAAGCTGGCAACCGCTCTTCTCTTGAATGTCTGCCTCAACACACTCCTAATGTAATTTCTGGCATTCGTTTAAGAGAGGTTGTAGAAAAGAGATAGATTCCAAGCAAGTAGCTGTGTTAGGTAATCTGTAGTAGCAAAAACAGCAAGAAAGAGTCCAAATGTCTCTTGAAACCGAATGCATTTATTGTAGTATGAAGTTTCACAGGCAAAGGCCTGCTTTGTTGGAAGGAAAAATAATAATCAGCAGCCTTTATATGGTGGTGAATTCAACACCCATTGGAATGTGTTACTCTGGAGGAGCCATTATACATTTTACTTGTCTAGTGATGAAATGTTATCATTTTCTTTAGGAACTGTCGTTTGTTAAGGGTGCAGACAGTTGTTAGGAGGCCCTATTCCTCTAACAGAGCTACAATCCCCATAGTGTTTAACAGGCAGTCCCTTTCTCCAGAAGTTTCAGTGAACATCTCCAGTAGCACTAAACTGGCATATCTGATAGCATTGGACTACTGCAATGCGCTCTATGTGGGTCTACCTTTGAAGGTGACCCGGAAACTGCAACTAATCCAGAATGTGGCAGCTAGATTGGTGACTGGGAGTGGCCGCCGGGACCATATAGCATTGGTCCTGAGAGATCTGCATTGGCTCCCAGTACGTTTCCGAGCACAATTCAAAGTGTTGGTGCTGACCTTTAAAGCCCTAAACTGCCTTGGTCCTGTATACCTGAAGGAGCGTCTCCACCCCCATCATTCTGCCCGGACACTCAGGTCCAGTGCCAAGGGCCTTCTGGCGGTTCCCTCGCTGCAAGAAGCTAAGTTACAGGGAACCAGGCAGAGGGCCTTCTCGGTAGTGGCACCCGCCTTGTGGAACACCCTCCCTTCAGATGTCAAGGAAATAAGCAGCTATCCTGTTTTTAAAAGACATCTGAAGTTGTCTTAGGGAAGTTTTTAATATTTAATGCTGTGTTGTTTTTAATACTTGATTGAGAGCCACCCAGAGTGGCTGGGGAATAAATAAATAAATAAATAAATACATAAATAAATTGTTGTTGTTATTATTATTATTATTATTATGCAGGTGTGAGTGCTTGATTTCACACAAACTCATCCAACTGTTTATAGGTGTTATCAAAGCTGAGATAGCCCTTGACCTAATAAGCAGATATCCATATTTTCAGAAGCATAAGGTAAAGGTAAAGGTACCCCTGCCCGTACGGGCCAGTCTTGACAGACTCTGGGGTTGTGCGCCCATCTCACTTAAGAGGCCAGGAGCCAGCGCTGTCCGGAGACACTTCCGGGTCACGTGGCCAGCGTGACATCACTGCTCTGGCAAGCCAGAGCCGCACACGGAAACGCCGTTTACCTTCCCGCTGGTAAGCGGTCCCTATTTATCTACTTGCACCCGGAGGTGCTTTCGAACTGCTAGGTTGGCAGGCGCTGGGACCGAGCAGCGGGAGCGCACCCCGCCGCAGGGATTCGAACCGCCAACCTTTCGATCGGCAAGTCCTAGGCACTGAGGCTTTAACCCACAGCGCCACCTGCGTCCCTCCTCAGAAGCATGTATGTAGCCAATTACAGATTGGCAGATCTGGGCCCCTAATCTCTCTTTCTTGATCCCCCACCCCATCACCACCGAGCTATCTGGATCTCCAAAGAACACACAGAATTTAAATTGGTAAAGACTTTCACGTTCTGAAATGTGACTGGACACAGGTTAGAGCTCAACGTCGAGCCTACCAAGTGGCGATAGCGACGGCGAAGAAGACTTTCTTTGCCGCCTCTATTGCATCTGCAGAAAACAGCAGCAGGAGACTTTTTCAGGTGGTTCACAATTTAGCGGAACCACCTGCGACATCGGGGCCTAGTACGGGCCACATGATCTCCTGCAATGATTTTGCAAAGTTTTTTGCAGATAAAATCGCTCAGATTCGGGAAGAAGTAGAGTCCACCGTGGGAGCAGGGCCAGGGCGGGAGAGTGCTAGAGTCCTGTCTAGTCAAGTTGTGTGGGATCAGTTCCAATCTGTTACCTCCGAGGATGGCTTATAAAAGCTAGCCGGCAAGGACTGGGCGATGGGCTTCGTGGGGTGGTGAATGCTTCCCTCCGTGAGGGAGCCTTCCCAGACCCGCTGAAAGAGGTGGTTATTAAACCGCTTCTTAAAAAACCATCTTTAGATGCGGCCACGATGGCCAATTATCGCCCAGTCTCAAATCTTCCATTCTTGGGCAAGGTGATTGAGTGAGTGGTTGCTGAATAACTCCAGGCACACCTGGAAGAAGCGGACCATTTGGATCCCTTCCAGTCAGGATTCAGGCCTCATCATGGGACTGAAACTGCCTTGGTCGCACTGGTTGATGATCTCCGGCGGGCTAGGGACAAAGGTGAGAGCTGTTTCCTAGTTTTGCTGGATCTCTCAGCAGCGTTTGATAGCATCGACCATAACATCCTTCTGGACCGTCTTGAGGGGCTGGGAGCTGGGGGCACTGTCATACAGTGGTTTCGCTCCTTCCTCCTGGGCCGTGTTCAGAAAGTGGTGGTGGGGGATGAGTGTTCAGACCCCTGTGCTCTCACTTGGGGGGTGCCTCAGGGTTCTGTCCTCTCCCCCATGCTTTTCAACATTTACATGCAGCCGCTGGGAGAGATCATCAGGAGGTTTGGGCTGGGTGTTCATCAGTATGTGGATGATACCCAGCTCTACCTCTCTTTTAAATCAGAACCAGTGAAGGCGGTGAAGGTCCTGTGTGAGTGTCTGGAGGCGGTTGGCGGATGGATGGCGGCTAACAGATTGAGGTTGAATCCTGACAAGACAGAAGTACTGTTTTGGGGGGACAGGAGGCGGGCAGGTGTGGAGGATTCCCTGGTCCTGAATGGGGTAACTGTGCCCCTGAAGGACCAGGTGCGCAGCCTGGGAGTCATTTTGGACTCACAGCTGTCCATGGAGGCACAGGACAAATCTGTATCCAGGGCAGCTGTTTACCAGCTCCATCTGGTACATAGGCTGAGACCTTATCTGCCTGCAGACTGTCTCGCCAGAGTGGTGCATACTCTGGTTATCTCCCGCTTGGACTACTGCAATGCGCTCTATGTGGGGCTACCTTTGAAGGTGACCCAGAAAGTACAACGAATCCAGAATGCGGCAGCTAGACTGGTGACTGGGAGTGGCCGCCGAGACCATATAACACCGGTCTTGAAAGACCTACATTGGCTCCCAGTACGTTTCCGAGCACAATTCAAAGTGTTGGTGCTGACCTTTAAAGCCCTAAACGGCCTCGGTCCAGTATATCTGAAGGAGCGTCTCCTCCCCCATCGTTCTGCCCTGACACCGAGGTCCAGCTCCGAGGGCCTTCTGGCGGTTCCCTCACTGCGAGAGGCCAAGTTACAGGGAACCAGGAAGAGGGCCTTCTCGGTAGTGGCGCCCGCCCTGTGGAATGCCCTCCCGCCAGATGTCAAAGCGATAAACAACTACCTGACATTCAGAGAAGTTTTTAATATGTGACATTTTAGTGTATTTTTCATCTTTGTTGGAAGCCGCCCGGAGTGGCTGGGGAAACCCAGCCAGATGGGCGGGGTACAAATAATAAATTATTATTATTATTATTATTATTATTATTATTATTATTATTATTATTAATGTGTGCTTTAAATCGGGCAGGCTGTGATCAAATATGACTGTTCTTGGATCTGCTTTTGTTTCAGTCTTCAGGCGCTTTGAGAGAGTACCTGCTTCCAAGCTCTCCTTCGGGACAGAAGAGGTAGAAACGATTGGATCTAAAACCATCCCAGGAGAACCTGAGAGTGTGCTCCAACAGTGCATGGCAGGTAAGAGAGTGGATTTCCGTTTCTTCTTTGCAAAAGTCAGTTTGGGAAAACATTCCAACTTTTCTGAGAACTTTCCCTCCTTGGGACTCTTAGATGCACACCTAATTCTAGTCTGGTCTCACTCCAAAGGGCCCTAGCAGACTACTTTAATTATAGTTTAATGGGGTGAGATGTGGTGGTTCACCACTGGCTTCCTCATCTCTCCTCCAGAGGAGGTTGGCAGCATCAGAAGTACTAGGGAAGACGGCCATTAATGATGGGGTAAGTCCTTTTCCCCAGCTGCTCAGATGTCTGTCTGCCTGCTAGTGCCCATCTTACTGCATATTATTATTATTCATTTCATTTCTATACCTCTTCATATTTTTAAGAAAAAAAAGTATCCAAGCAGTTTACAAAATACTAAGACATCAAATAAAACCATCCAGAGTAAAATTTTGCTGAATAAAGTCAAATATACATTCAAAGCAACATAATTCACCAGAAGCTGAAAACACCATCTTAAAGATTTCAAAATAAAACCAGGCCAACTACAGAGTGCCTATTTAATGCAGCCAAGTTAGTGTTTATTTTTATTTCATTTTTATTAATATGAACACATAGAAACCACAGTAAAAGTGGTATGTGTAACAGATAAAAATGCATCTAGAAATAGAAAAAAAGGATGTACAATGGGGAGGAAAACCAAGAAAACAACTGAGAATACAATACCACATTTTTATCTTAAACATTTCAAAACCAAACATTATTAAAGAAAGTGAAATATAAAATGCACATTTAAAACAGCAGAACTGGCAAGAGAATAAAATAAAACATATCTTCTGCTGTTGCTTGCAGTCCTGATGATGGCGGCTGGCAGCTGTGGAAGCTCAGGTTCAGTGACCTGGGTCTGTGCTAAGAGAAAACCAAGATGACCTCTGACCTCTTCTGCAGCCTCAGCCTTTGTTGCTGGAGCCAATCAGGGCCCTGCCCTCTCTGCTAGGGTTGCCATGTGTCCTCTTTTTCCAGGACACGTCCTCTTTTTCATGGGTGTGTAAAATGAGAGTCGCCATAGTGATTCAGAGTTAAAAGCAGAAGTTGGAAATTGTGTCCTCTTCAAAATAGGGCAACCCTGTGACCCAGGCCAGGGGAGGCCTGCAAGGCAAGGAGAAGATCTTCCAGAACTCCTGGGCAAGATGATCTCTTTTCTGTGTTATGCAGTAAAGTCTCAGAGCATCAGTCTAGAGAAAGGTTTTGATCGCTGTAGGTTTTGTTTTTAAAAAATCATTTTTATTGATTTTCCAATGAAAAACATCCAATTAATACAGTGGTACTGTAGCACCCTGCTTGTGGTTAACGCTTAGCTGGAATGAAATATTCAACGCAGCAATAGAGAAATTAAAATAATAATTTATTTGTCAGACAAATAAATATGAGGCACAGTGGTATATGGTTACCAAGCTCTGGCCTGGCCTCCTGCCATTCTGGCCAGCACTTATATTTCCTTAATCCAGCCCCCTTGCTCCTCCTGTGGCTGCCTCTGTCCAATCAGCCTGGTTGAAATTCCTATTGGCTGTTTGCTAGAACCAATCACAAAAGATACACCCATTTCCTTCTGCCCTTTTATGGAAATCAAAAAGCTATATATTCTTCTATCTATAAATGACAAATAAGTAGTAATATATCTTACATGTGTCTCAACAAGGAATCTTAATTACCAGCTCACCTCATGCCCTCCTTGCCCTATTGCCTTCCAAAACAGATGATTAATCTTGAATTTTTATCTTAAACATATGTCAAGGATTGTGAGTTCACATCAACATTGAGAGATCTCCTTCATCTGAAGGTTTCTAAACAAAAGGCCTGACAACCATATATCAGGAGTGCTCGATGGCGTCTCCTGTCTGGCAAGGGGGGGCTGGTGGCTGACTTAATTTCAGGATAGTTACAACTCTTACAACTATATGAAATAAGAATCTAGCATTTCTTAAATCCTTTGCATAATTATATTTAAGCTAATATATTTAATACATAAATAACCTTTTAAAAGGAAAAGAAATCTTAAAAGGATCTTAGTTTAAGAAAGAAACAGCTTTAGAAAAGACTTCCCAAAAATGTTCTGTTTCTGCCAGCCAGACCAGTTGCTTTTTCACTGCTCTTGACCTTTTTAACCTTAGGAAGAAGATATGGCTCATTTTACTATTTATCCACCCTTAATTTGTAGGGTCAGTGTAACCTTGGCTGTCAGCCTGTAATTCCCTTTTTACGACTTTGAGAATTGTTTTCTGCTATAAATCAGGGGGGCCCCTTGTCTAGGAGAAAAACATTTTGCCAAGGTTCTTAGGCAGCTGGTCTTCTAAGACTGGTCTTTTAAGATACAGGCCCTGATTAAACATATAAGCTTTAATAAAAATGCAGGCTTATGATTAGATGCCTCAGTACCTCAGGTTAAGTACTTAATTCGTTCTGGAGGCCCGTTCTTAACCTGAAACTGTTCTTAACCTGAAGCACCACTTTAGCTAATGGGGCCTCCTGCAGAGCCTGATTTCTGTTCTCATCCTGAAGCAAAGTTCTTAACCTGAAGCACTATTTCTGGGTTAGCGGAGTCTGTAACTTGAAGCATATGTAACCTGAAGCGTATGTAACCCGAGGTACCACTGTATATCCAATCATAATACTCCAATTAAAATAAAAAACTAAAATAAAAAAAGACCAAATTATAGTCCAGATTATAATTATTAATTTTTTTGGAGCTCCCCACGGTCTGGATCTCTGAAGCATATCTCCACATCTCAATCCTGCCTCTCCTCATTGTTTCCATATTTTCCACATCTTGATTTTGACGCTTTATTGACCGCTGTAGTTTTGATGCTCCAAAACAAAAGGGAGCCAGTGCAGTTGCTGGAGCGGTGCCCCCATTCAGTTGACATCCTCAACAAACAGACTGCATTCACCCAACTTGAACTGTGGAAGACGCCTGTTTCCGTTGGCCAACGTTCAATGCAAGGCTTAAGCCAGCAGTCCTTCTATTCTTTCAGAGTGCGAGAAGGATGAGTCGTGTGGGTTCCTCACCTTGTCTGCTGCTGGGACGGGGACACTGTGTGAGCTGTACAGCGCTCGGGAGAAGAACTACAATTGTTCCACCTCTGGACTGGTAACCGAACACAGTTCTTTTATGATGAATCTTCCAGGGGAATGAAGCTTGGATGGATACCATCCTTTTGGTTTTTCAAAATGTTGGCTGTGTACCAACCTGCTGCAAAGAAGGTATTTTGTGTGACCAGGTGCAACAGCCCCAGACCCCAGGGGTCATAAGAAAGGAATAAAGACTCTGACAATGTTATGGAATTAAAATTAGGCCACAAATTTATTAAACTTCCGAATGTAGGAAGACCTTGGCTTTGGCCTTGGGGGTGTATCCCTCCCAGCCCCCAGCCGGGGGAACTGGGGCTCATCAGGGTAAGTGGGATATGGGGGTGCTCTGCGAGACGTAAGTGTAGCAGGCAGCCAAGCCCATATCCCCACACGCAGAGTAGTTCACTGATGACCTTTCAGTGTATGGCCAGTAACACCCATATATATATAACACATTTAAGAGGGGACCCTGGAATCGCTGCTGCAGGGGGGTGAGTCACCACTTCATCCCCCCCCCAAAGAGGGAAGAAAAGACTAAAGGATTCTGCCCAAGGCCATAAGAAAAGTTTGGATTTGGATTTGATATCCCACTTTATCCCTACCTGAAGGAGTCTCAAAGCGGCTAACATTCTCCTTTCCCTTCCTCCCCCACAACAAACACTCTGTGAGGTGAGTGGGGCTGAGAGACTTCAGAGAAGTGTGACGAGCCCAAGGCAGTGGCGTACCGTGGGGGGTGCAGGGGGGGCGGCTGCACCGGGCGCAACATCTGGGGGTTAGGGTTAGGGGGCGCAAATCCACGGGTTAGGGGGCACAAATTACTTGCCTTGCCCCGGGTGCTGACAACCCACGCTACGCCACTGGCCCAAGGTCACCCAGCAGCTGCATGTGGAGGAGCGGAGACGCGAACCCGGTTCCCCAGATTACGAGTCTACCGCTCTTAACCACTACACCACACTGGCTCTCATAACCGCCAAAGTTGTGACAAATTGCTACAAGGAAGACAAAACCTGCCAATGCAGGAAAATTTCTTCCCAGTCCTTCAACAGCAACCAGTCAAAGACCATAGCAGCGCCCGCTAAACAGGAAGAAAAAGTTAACCTGCAAACAAGAAAATATTAAACAAAGGGAGGGTAGGGAGGGTGAATTTCCAGAGCCGACTGCCTGGCTATCGTCGGTTCCACCCCCTATTTATAAATGGGGCTGGCCCCACCTCCCAGCAAGGAACTTGATTATTGAGGCTGGATGTGAACCTCCAAATAATAACTCTGAGAGGCAGGCCAACCCCCTGTCTACTAGAAAGTTCCCTGGGAACTGTAGCACCGCACGTGATCCCACAAAGGGCACCCATATTAGAAAGTGTGAATGCTCATTATTTACCATCATAAATTAGAAATTTTAATGTCCATATCTTTTGACCACAGGTTCAGGGTGCTTGGGATAATGCTGCCACTACCAGCATGGCTCATCTCAGCTGCCTGGTTAAAGTGAGAAGCCAAGATAAGGATGGAGTCAGAGTGTACCTGAAGAAAGGTATGTTCTAAATAACATGAACAAAAGAGTGTTGGGATGCGTCTTGGGAGACGGGGGCAATTGGCAGGCCCCCAGCTGGCTCCAGCCCACCGGCCGGCAGCCGGGCAAACTCCGGTTCTCAGAACAGCATCAAAACTGCGACTCAAGTCTCAGAGACCTTTAGAGACTGAGCACGCAAGCCAGCAGAGATAAGAACTCTTTGCAACAGAAGTAGCGGACAGAGGCATATGTAAGCATATTTACAAGCATTTATTCAGCATCAGGACAAAAGAAAAACATGTCCGCTTCCCTTCGTGTCCAAGCAAACAGCATAGGCAAAAGCTATATATAACGGAAGTTCCCAGCAGACTGCGCTGGAAGTAAACAGACATGTGACATACAACAACTCCACATGCCTGTTCTAAAGGTGGAACAGAACTAGATCCTAACATCCTCCCCCTTTCCGTGTAACCTATAGTGCCTGTGGTTCAACCAAATTGTAACCACTGTACATAAACCCTAAGTTGTTCTCTGTTAACAACCTTAGATAACAGATCTGCAGGAATATAATTTCCTGGCATGTAGGACACCACATGCCTGTTCTACAGGTGGAACAGAACTTTTGTTGTTGTTGTTTAGTCGTTCAGTCGTGTCCGACTCTTCGCGACCCCATGGACCAGAGCACGCCAGGCACTTCTGTCTTCCACCACCTCCCGCAGTTTGGTCAAACTCATGCTGATAGCTTCAAGAACACTATCCAACTATCTCGTCCTCTGTTGTCCCCTTCTCCTTGTGCCTTCCATCTTTCCCAACATTAGGGTCTTTTCCAGGGAGTCTTCTCTTCTCATGAGGTGGCCAAAGTATTGGAGCCTCAGCTTCACGATCTGTCCTTCCAGTGAGCACTTGGGGCTGATTTCTACGCGGTTTCCCACTTTGAGGTTTACAACACGTTTTCCTGAAACGTTTTTTTTGACGTGCCTAGATCTAGCCTTAGAATACAGGCCACAGTCTTACATCCACTCTGACAATTTGTCCACATATTGTTTCTTGGTGGAAATGCCCAGTCTCTCAGGTAGATAATAATATCGGAAGGGCATAAAAAGAGCTGGCTCAGGCCAGTGGCTTGTCTGGTCTAACATCCTGTTTTCACAATGGCCAACCAGATACTAGCAAAAGGTTGATGCAGCTGTTCTAGGTCTATTTCTTCCTAAAGCCTTGAAAAAGCAGCCTGGTATTTGCCTCACGTCATTTGCCCCGAAGCTCCAATTTGGATTGCGGAGCTCCTTTTTTAAATGTTATTTGTCCCCCCTCTTTCCTCGCAGGACAAGAGTTCACGACAGCTGGAGTCAAGACTTTTGAGAGGACTGATTTCCAGGATGTTGTTTCTGGCGTGTACCACAATCTGGTCCTCTCAGCAGCTGGTACATCTTTGACCGATGTTCATCTCTTCTGCCGCCAGGCCTGCAGCCAAGATGCTTGCTGTGATGGGTTTATCTTGAGCCAGGTCATACTTGATGGAGGTAACTCTGCTCAGTCTACAGATGTGGAAGGCAAAGTTCATCCTTCCATTTATCCCACTTAATGAGAACATTTTTAAACAAACAAACAAGCAAAACAAAGCATAAATTGTTGGTCTTGTTGATCTCATCTCAAATTGGAGCCAGGTTTTAAAATTTTAAGTGATTAATCTTCACTCATGGCAACTTGTATTTATTAAATGTTATTAAATGATGGAAGTTTGGCATGGAATCAACCTTTTTTGGGGGTGGGGGGTGTAGCTATGTAAAGGGTCTCCTGGTTATTGGAACAGGAGGAATTATAGGGGAAATAAAGGAACTGTTCCCGATCCCAGCAGAGTCTGATCTTTAAAGGTAAAGGTAAAGGTACCCCTGCCCAGCGCCTGCCAACCTAGCAGTTCGAAAGCACCTCTGAGTGCAAGTAGATAAATAGGGACCGCTTACCAGCGGGAAGGTAAACGGCGTTTCCGTGTGCGGCTCTGGCTCGCCAGAGCAGCGATGTCACGCTGGCCACGTGACCCGGAAGTGTCTCCGGACAGCGCTGGCCCCTGGCCTCTTAAGTGAGATGGGCGCACAACCCCAGAGTCTGTCAAGACTGGCCCGTACGGGCAGGGGTACCTTTACCTTTACCTTTACCTTTACCCCTGCCCGTACGGGCCAGTCTTGACAGACTCTGGGGTTGTGCGCCCATCTCACTTAAGAGGCCAGGGGCCAGCGCTGTCCGGAGACACTTCCGGGTCACGTGGCCAGCGTGACATCGCTGCTCTGGCCAGAGCCAGAGCCAGAGCCAGAGCTGCACACGGAAACGCCGTTTACCTTCCTGCTGGTAAGCGGTCCCTATTTATCTACTTGCACCCGGAGGTGCTTTCGAACTGCTAGGTTGGCAGGCGCTGGGATCGAGCAGCGGGAGCGCACCCCTCCGCAGGGATTCGAACCGCCGACCTTTCGATCGGCAAGCCCTAGGCGCTGAGGCTTTAACCCACAGCGCCACCTGCGTCCCTAGTCTGATCTTTATTTACTTGGATAATTTTTATATTTGCTCCCGGGCAAGATAAACAGCAGGCTCCAAGAGCAGCAGTTTGCTGTGATGTATAAACAGGACAGGGACATGGGTGGCGCTGTGGGTTAAACCACAGAGCCTAGGATTTGCCGATCAGATGGTCGGTGGTTCGAATCCCTGTGACGTGGTGAGCTCCCGTTGCTCGGTCCCTGCTCCTGCCAACCTAGCAGTTCGAAAGCATGTCAAAGTGCAAATAGATAAATAGGTACCGCTCTGGCGGGAAGTAAACGGCGTTTCCGTGCGCTGCTGTGGTTCACCAGAAGCGGCTTAGTCATGCTGGCCACATGACCCGGAAGCTGTACGCCAGCTCCCTCAGCCAATAAAGCAAGATGAGCGCCACAACCCCAGAGTCAGTTACGACTGGACCGAATGGTCAGCGGTCCCTTTACCATTACCTTTATAAACAGGACCCTTTTCCAAGACTGGGCCGCTGGTGTCAAAATAACGGTATAATGGCCAAGGCAAGATTGTTCAACAAGGAGGTGCAGCTGCAAACTTACAATTCTTTCCTTGGCTTTCTCCAGGTAGCATCATATGCGGACTGATGAGCTACCCAGACGCATTAATCTGCAACGTTAATAGCTGGGATGCAAGCTTGACGCGTGAACGAGGCGATTCCTGCCAAAAAGTAAAGTACAATACTGGGAAGACGCAGTATGCATTCAGTTTGGGAGGCCAAGTTCTCACAGGGTGTAAGTATGCCAGTCTTATACTGCACTGTTGTTCTTGTTTGCTACTCAGATGTAGGAATGGGCAGTGTAAATATAATATATCCCTCCTCTGTCTTATTCAAGCAGTGTTCATGTATGGCAGGTATGGGGAGCCATTTGTAGCTCGAGAACCACCATCACTTCTGGGCAACTTTTGAGGGGCCACATGACAGCGCTGTTCAGGGCCAGAGGCAAACGGCGTTGGAGGGACGAATGCACATTTTGCCTTTGTACATCAGGAGACTTTTGTGCACCGTTCTCTGCCATCCATCCAGGCAAGGAGGAGGCAGACTCAAGAGTCCAGGGATGTCTTCCAGCAGAAATGCTCAAGAAGGATGCTAAAAAGGGCGAGTGAGGGGTGTGGCTTGTGGGGAGTCCCAAATGTCACATAGAGAGGTTTCTGGGCCTGAGGTTCCTCACCCATGATATATTATTATTTATTAAATTTGTATACTGCCCTATACCCATAAATCTCAGGGCGGTTCACAACATAAAATCATACTATAAAGATCAATGCAAAGTAGGTACAGCGGAACCTCAGGTTATGTACCATCCTCCTTATGAATGCTTTGGGTAACAAGCTCCACTAACCTTGAAGTAGATGCTCCCAGGTGTGAATTTTGCCCCAGGATGAGAGTGGAAGTCGCACTCCGGTGGCGCGGTGGCAGTGGGAGGCCCCATTAGCGAAAGCGCGCCTCATGTTAAGAACGGTTTCGGGTTAAGAATGGACCTCTGGAATGAATTAAGTTCGTAACCGGAAGTACCTCTGTAGTTATTTTACGAAGAGGGGACTAAAGATGTGCAGAAATCGTTTGACCCCTGTGGCCAGCACTAAGACGCAGGTGATAGTTGTAAGCAGAAATAAAGAGTGTTTCCTTCCTTCGTCAGCTTCCGAGCCAACAGAAAAAGCCAACCGTCCCTTCTCCAGCTTTCAGCGTGTTTATCTATGGAGAGGTAAGCAGTTTGCTGCCCATCCCCCTCTTTCTTTTTCTGATAGTCTGAAAGGAATATTGCGTATGCTTATTCCGCTAGAACATGGTCAATTCGTGGGACTCGCAACAAAATATTGCCATCTGGGGTGCTCCTGTCCCAGATTCCAGTCCCTATGTATGCCATCCCATTCCACATCTCCCCAGGTTTTCCATCCCACCCCAATACACAACCGGCATTCCACCGCCACTGAGCATGCTCAGTTCTCATTGGGCTATCAGCTCAGTAACATCTTGGAGGACAATCGCCTCATGAAAGTGTCTCAAACTGAGTCTCGTCTCATTCTAGATTCTGACATGATGACCCGAGTGAGGTCCAGCTCATGTGATGGCGCTGTCTCTCCGACTGAGCCACAGCTTTCAGGTATGCCAACGTACACCAAGGGAAACGGATTGTGTGTTTGAGTTAGCACCAGACTTTTCAAAATAATATACCTCAATCTCAGTGTTCGGCTTGGGGGTGGGGGGATTTAACCAGGAGTGGATAAAATGGGCCCATTTCCCCTGCAAGTGTCAGGCGTTCAGCCTACACTTGAGTAGGACCCTGGCAGAGACACATGCCCGACTGGCATGTTCCCTCATTCCTGGTCGATCGGGAGCTTCATAAGCTTTCTTCAGCCCGAACATCACAGCAACTGATGCCAACAGACACTGGCATGCTTAGAGATCCACAGAGTTTGTGCACCTTGCGTGACAGACCTCAGCCACTCAGCATTTTGGCTAATCTACTTTATTTACATATAAACACACAGAGAGAACTGCAACATGGCTTTCTCTCTTTCTAGCATCAGACAGCAAAGAGAAAAAGAGCAAAGGACAATAGTCCCACTTCACAGAACACAGTAACACAAACATCCTGTCTCCATCACTTCCCACTCTGTGGAGTCAAAATATACATCGCCATGTGATAGACAACAATCCCATGACTGCAATCATAGATCAGGAATTCTAGCAGCAAGTACAGAACATATACTAAAATATCAGTGTGCCAATCCACTCTTGAGAACCAGACAGTGACAAACTCATCAGCAGCCAGGCTGAGACACTAATGCCCAACAAATAAGTAAAGAAATATGTTCAAAACAGTCGGTGCCAGCCATATTTTTGAAAGAACTGAGTTCCATAACTGAGGCACCACCACTGAGAAGACCTTCTCTCGAGTTGGCGCACAGCAAATAGCAGATGGCTACAATATTGCCACGGAGGCCTCCTCCACAGTTCTCACTGCAACTGCTTTTTAACCATTTTTCTCAGTGTTTAGTCCAGTTATACCCAAGGTTGTCAATATTCTAGAACTCCCTGGGGGAAGACTTTCCTGTTCCAAGAGGCATTGGGTCTGGAAGGCTGATTATTTCTCTGACTTGGTCTATTGTTTTACTCTCTTAAAGTTTTATCAGGGTACTTTTTAATTCCTTTCCCTGAAATTTTGAGATGCGTGGTTTTATTATAATTCCTGCGACTTATTCTTGTTAGCTGCTTTGAGCACAGAATATGGAAAGATGGGGTATAGATATATCTATCTATATATAGCCACTGCTTCCTCCCCCCTCTAAAAAAATGTTTAGGAGCACTCTCACTTTGACTCAAGAAAACCACCATTTTATACTTCAAATTGGGAAAAATAAATACAGTAAATGTACAAAAGTATAAAGATTCACAAAATGTTTAGAGGTATGCGCCCCCCTGTGTCCCCCCAGAAAAAAGCACTGCGTATAGCTATATACTGTATATAAAAGCACCTATCTACTGCCATACTACCCTGGTCATGTCCAATCCTGTCTGATCTCAGAAGCTAAGCTGGGTCAGGCCCGGTTAGTACTTGGATTAAAAGCAGCTTCCACTAATATGGTGGACTGCAGGTGTTTTGAAATACAACTTCCATCAGCCCTGGCCAGCTGCATTAAAGCATCTCTTCTGCTTTTTCTCTTTGGGCTCATTAGCTTCTGCAAGGGAACTCTTTTCTCTGATGGAGAGCAGCCAAATCCTGATCGACCACAATCGTTCCCTACCATCCCAAGAGTACTGGCTCTTCAAGCCCAGATATTCAGCGGAGCAGGCTCTTCACTGGTGTCTTGCACGTAAGAAATCTTAGATCATGGGGCTAGTCATTCGCAAAACCACTCCCGACATGAGGAGGGGGGGGAGTTGCGGGCTCACACCCCGCCCACATCCTCACGTGGGCTGGGAGTCAGCCCCGCGGGACTTAGGGAATTCCCGTCATCAATATTCATGAGTTTCACCACCAGCCAATCAACGGGTGTAGGGGGCGGGCTTAGAAGGGGGCAATTTAAGGTCGGGGCAGCCCCAGCTCGCCCCTTTTCTCTCCTTTAGCAGCGGCGGTTTCCCACCCACCCACCCTCTAGGTTTGCATTGGACTTTGCTATGGGCTTCGGCTGGTCGTCGCAAGGGGCCTGGTAGGAATTTTTCCATTTGGCTAATTGGCTGTATTTGGAGGCCACTTGGTTTTTTCGCCTACCTCGTAGCAAAACGTCACAATTCTCTCGGTTTTGGCGGTTAGGCATTGGCAGGGGAATTATTATGCAAATGAGTCGGGGGGGAGGAACGCCATCACCTCCCCCAAATGCTGAAGGGTAGTTCGTTAAAGGACTCCGGGGGCGTCGCCTCGTCCGAAACCTACGGAGGCTAGGGCCTAAAGCGCGCTCCCGAGCGGTAACCCCTCGGGGAGTACCTACGGATGTGCATCTCGGGGGCTCCCCCTGTTGGTGCTTAACCCTTCACGGTTTTATACCGATAGTCGGATAGGGCCAATGCCTAAAGCCAATACCGCTCTTACCTGTAATCAATAAAGTTGTGGCCATTTTCCGCCCATTAGCCTTAACTCTGGTGTCCAGTGTCTTTATTTACCATCTTTGTGGGAAAGGGTGGGTATTGCCACGCAAACGACGTATTCAGTGGTGGTTCCATGTTTGGGGAGCTCTTGGGCAATGCACCATTCAACTGCTGCTGTTGCCAGCTGCTGCTCCTTTGCTTCTTAAGAACATAAGAGCCCTGATGCAGCAGGACACCTTGTCCAGCCTCCTGTTCTCACAGTGGCCGTCTAGATGCCTGCAGGAAGCCCTCAAGTGTAACCCGAGTGCAGCAGAGCTTTTCTCCACCTGTGATTTCTCCACACTGAGGTCCAGCTCTGAGGGCCTTCTGGCGGTTCCCTCCCTGTGAGAAGTGAGGTTACAGGGAACCAGGCAGAGGGCCTTCTCGGTAGTGGCACCCGCCCTGTGGAATGCCCTCCCTTCAGATGTCAAGGAAATAAATAACTATCTGACTTTTAGAAGACATCTGAAGGCAGCCCTCTTTAGGGAAGTTTTTAATGTTTGAAGTTTTATTGTGTTTTTAATATTCTGTGGCTGGGGAGGCCTGGCCAGATGGGTGGAGTATAAGTAATAAATTATAATTAATAATTTTATGATTCTTGGCAATACTGCTTCCAGGAGTGGAGGTAGAAAATAGCCATTGTGGAAATTTTGAGAGATGCTTTCTTTTGGCCTAAAAAGAGAGAAGAAGATGTTTTCTTTCCCTGGTTGGGTATGGGAGAAGGAAAAGCAGCAAGAGATTGAATTTGGGGAAGGGAACCTCCTGAGAATTTGGGACCTCTACATTATGAGATAGTAAGACTCAGTGGGATGAGGAATATGGGAGTTGTAGCAAAGGTGGAGCATAGGATGTCCAAAAGCTGTGTCCCATTTTAGCCATACTCAGAGCAGACCCATTGAAATTAATGGACATGACTAACTTGGGTCCATTTATTTCAGTGGCTCTGCTCTCAGTACAACCTACTGAGGGGTCCTTATCTCTTCTAGGTTGTGTAGAAGATGAGTTCTGCCAGCTGGTGGACATGCACAATGACACAACTGGAACGCACTTCCCCTGCACCCTCTATCCAGCAGCCCAATTTTGTGACAATTTCATTAACAACGTCCCTGAGAACTGCAACATTGTGTTGCCTCGGAAGCCGCACCTTTTGTATCAGAAGACAGGTGAGTTAAAAGCAGGTGTCTCTCTCACCTGTTATTGCAGTGGAGGAACGAATCCTACAAATAGTAAGGAATTGTATCTAGGAAAGGATCTGAGGGTGAAGCTGTAGGCAACTGCTGAGCTGGAAGCAGGAGCCTAGGAGGTCAGGGCCAAGGGTCAGAGCCAGGAAGAAAAGCTAAGCATAAACATGTCATGGACTGGTTGGTCACAGAGGAATGGTGGGAGGAACCAGCTGGAGAACCCCCAAGGGAAGAAGGCTCAGGGCCCGGGAATTGGTGGTGGGATGACAATGAGTGGTTAGAGGGAGAACGCTGGGAAAAGATGTTGGAAGCTGAAGAGGTAACAGGGCTTAGTGAGCTGGGAGATTCTGTGGCAGACAGAAGTTCAGAATCAGAGGCAGCAGCTGAAGCAGGGGAGGAGGGAGGCCAAGAGGCAGAGATGAATCCGACTGATGAAGAGGCAAGGGTGTCTCCCCCTCCTGCCGCAATAAGCTTCCCTTCACCCTCGTCTCCCAGGACAGGCAAGGCATAAAATGGAGCAAAGACAGACACACGGGTGCAGTCTCCAGTTTCTTGGGGGGAAAAACTTTGGAGAGGAGGAGACATGGACAGTTGTAGGGAGGCAGGGACTTCTGGTCACATGCCAGTTGCTTCATGGGGGCAAGACCTACCAGAGATGAGTTACTGTGCTCATTAGGCCCGCCATTCCTGTTAAGATCCTGTTTTGCTATTAAAGAGTTAACAACAACTTGCTCGGTGTGATTTATTGCTGGTTTGCTCCTGTCACAGAACACGCTGAAGCCAGAAAAGGCTTTTCATGCCCAGGGAAGTCCTAGCCTAAAGCGAAAGCTTTCCTGTTGTGGAAAATCAGTGGTCACAACATGGCTCAGGCCTGTTCGTGTCCCCCTAGCTGTGGGTGGGACACAACCCCTACAATGGCTCCAGCCCCTGTAGCACAGTGCAAGTACCTGCTCAAAGAGACCAGTGGGAACTGGAGCAAGCTTCAAACTAGGAGCTTTCAATATTTTTAAAATTGTGAATGTTGTTGTTTGTTTTGCAGTCTCTCTGGAAGGCGCCATAAAGAACTTTTACACCCGCCTACCATTCTGTAGAGTATCAGGAATCTCTGTGAGCAACAAGATAGATGTGTCTGGAAAAACTGTATCAAACGGGTATGAATGT
Organism: Podarcis cretensis; assembly: GCF_951804945.1. NCBI lineage: Eukaryota > Metazoa > Chordata > Lepidosauria > Squamata > Lacertidae > Podarcis > Podarcis cretensis. The sequence continues at coordinate 83,415,313 of NC_137176.1, forward strand.
TTCATCTTTGCTTTGGAATGCGAGGCTCTTTGCAACTTCATCTGAGCAATTTAAGATTTGTCCTGTATAGGCAGGAGACTAAAATCAGAGGACTAAGGCCTCAGAGCCCCTTACCAGGACCAGACGGAGTATCTCCTGCATGCACCAAGCCACTTCTGTGTAGACCTACTTCCTTCCTGCTTAAATTAACCCCATCTTCTAGACCACAGGTGGGATTACTCTGTTCCCACTCCATGTCAGTTTTACATGCGCTTATTCATAAGTTTCTTCCATCCTGTTTTTGCATAAATCTGTGAAAATCTATATCTATCTATCTATCTATCTATCTATCTATCTATCTATCATCTACCTATCATCTATCTATCTATCATCATCTATCTATCATCTATCTATCTATCTATCTATCTATCATCTATCTATCATCTATCTATCTATCTATCTATCTATCTATCTATCTATCTATCTATCTATCTATCATCTATCTATCTATATCTATCTATCTATCATCATCTATCTATCATCTGTCTATCTATCTATCTATCTATCTATCTATCTATCTATCATCTATCTATCATCTATCTATCTATCTATCTATCTATCTATCTATCTATCATCTATCTATCTATATCTATCTATCTATCATCATCTATCTATCATCTATCTATCATCATCTATCATCTATCTATATCTATCTATCTATCTATCTATCTATCTATCTATCTATCTATCATCTATCTATCTATCTATCTATCTATCTATCTATCATCTATCTATCATCTATCTATCTATCTATCTATCTATCTATCTATCTATCTATCATCTATCTATCTATCATCTATCTATCTATCTATCTATCTATCTATCTATCTATCTATCATCTAATCTATCATCTATCTATCTATCATCTATCTATCTATCTATCTATCTATCATCTATCTAGAATCATAGAATTGGAAGAGACCACAAGGGCCATCGAGTCCAACCCCCTGCCAAGCAGGAAACACCATCAGAGCACTCCTGACATATGGTTGTCAAGCCTCTGCTTAAAGACCTCCAAAGAAGGAGATTCCACCACACTCCTTGGCAGCAAATTCCACTGTCGAACAGCTCTTACTGTCAGGAAGTTCTTCCTAATGTTTAGGTGGAATCTTCTTTCTTGTAGTTTGGATCCATTGCTCCGTGTCTGCTTCTCTGGAGCAGCAGAAAACAACCTTTCTCCCTCCTCTATGTGACATCCTTTTATATATTTGAACATGGCTATCATATCACCCCTTAACCTCCTCTTCTCCAGGCTAAACATGCCCAGCTCCCTTAGCCGTTCCTCATAAGGCATCGTTTCCAGGCCTTTGACCATTTTGGTTGCCCTCCTCTGGACACATTCCAGTTTGTCAGTGTCCTTCTTGAACTGTGGTGCCCAGAACTGGACACAGTACTCCAGGTGAGGTCTGACCAGAGCAGAATACAGTGGCACTATTACTATCATCTATCATCTATCTATCAATTTCCTCACAACAACCCTGTGAAGTAAATTAGGCTGAGAGATTAAGGTCACCCAATGAGCTTCATGGCTGAGTGGGGATTCGAACTCTGGTCTCCCAGGTCCTAGTCCAACACACTAACCATTATACAGCCAGTGCAGACTTCTGAGCACTGGAATGATGTGCTGGAGATTGTCTGTCCCCACCAACAGTCCAGCTGCAGTTCAGTTTTCATCACTCAGCTCAAAGTGACATCCTGTCACCCCTTAGGTATCCTATGCCTCCTTTCCTTAGAGTAAGGCCCACTGGACACAGTAAATATACATTGGATCATGCTGTTAGTCAAGTACAGAAGTGAATCATGGCTCACAACTTAGTTGTGAAATGATCTCAGTTTTTGTGTTTCAAATACTTTCTGTCTTTCCTGCAGGTTTTTCGACTGTGAGCATCTCTGCGACGCTGATCCTTGTTGCTTGGGCTTTGGATTTTTAAATGCTTCCCAAGGAACAGGTGTGTGTGTGTGTGTGTGTGTGTGTGTGTCCCTGCAAACCTATAAGCGGTGGGTTATCTTATTTCACAGGGAAAATAAAAGATGATCTGGCCATCTTGTGTAGGATTTCCCACCAAACTGACAACTATCCCTTCCCTCACAGAAGCTGAGCTGCAAACTGCTTTCTTCCCTGAGTGACAAAACCTTCTGAGCCTGCCACACCAGCTCAGCCAATCAGAGCCAGATGCTTTTCTGCCAGAAGTGCTGTGTAATGCAGATTTATTTACATGTGTGATCTCCCACATCTGAAAGACACAGAGGGAGGCAGTAAATTCGAAAAACGCTAATAAAACATCCCTTTGAAATAGTCAATATTTCTCAAATGTTCGCCCATTATTTTTTCTGAACCTGATTTCTGGACCTCATCCCAAATCAGCAGGAGCCAGCACAATGAGTCATTTTAGCACAATGAAGCTTTCCCCCATCCCTTCCTGTGCCTCCATGCACCCTCAAATAAGCTCTGGGGAGGTCAGGACAACCCCCCAGAACAGCAAATGGTGGGAGGGGATAGGAGATTGTTCCATTGGCAAGCAGAAATGTTTGCACTGTCAGAACAATCGTAAGAATGCAACATTGAATTCCACCCATCTGTAGAAAAGGGGGCCGCCATTAATGCATATTCGTTCCCCTTGCAGGAGGCAAGGTCATGTGCTTGGTTCTGAACAGTTTGGGAATCCAAACATGCAGTGATGAACTAAGAAGCGACTGGCAGCTTTCAGACTGCATATCTGTAGAAACAGAAACCAGGGTCCATCCCTTTGGTTGGTATCAAAGAACAGGTGAGTCGCAGCGTGAACACTGTAATATTTTATATATACAGTCAAACCTTGGTTGTCGAACGTAATTTGTTCCGGAGGCCCGTTTGGCTTCTGAAATGTTTGACAACCAAACATTGGTTGCAGGAGCTTCCTGCATTTAGCGGAAGCTGCGTCGGATGTTCGGCTTCCAAAAAACATTCGAAAACTGGAGCATTTACCGTATTTTTTGCTCCACAAGATGCACTCCCCCCCCTAAAAAGTAAGGGGAAATGTCTGTGCATCTTATGGAGCAAATGTGTGGTCAATCGCTGGCTCCTTTTCTGGCCCCAGCTCCTTGCCCAGGCCTCCATTGTTGAATGTTCTGCAGACGGAGGCTGTTTGTTTCCCCAGCGACATGTGACTAGATTATCTGTCTGGAAACTGTAGAAAGTGCTCCCTTTCCTTTCCTAAAGAAGCTGCAAAACTGTGAGTTGAACCCTGTAAAAACAGGATTTTTCCCCTTTGCAGAGAATCTCAACAACTTTGAGCTGATCCTAAAAAAAAAGGGGCTTTCCCCCTTTGCAAAAAAAGCTGCACAACTGTGAGCTGATACCCCCAAAAATGGGGCTTTCCCCCTTTCCTCCTCTAAAAACTAGGTGTATCTTATGGTCAGGTGCATCTTATGGAGCGAAAAATATGGCATTTCCGGGTTTTCAGCGTTTGGGAGCCTAAACATTCCAAAACGGAGGCATTCAGGATCTGAGGTTTGACTGTAATATTACGTAGTGGGGTATAAGCCGCGTTAGGGGTGAGGTGTAATGCTTCTTCTGGGGTAGTTTGCCCCCCTTTGGTCCCCACCCTGCACTCACCTGTGGCTCCTAGAAGCTGTCAGCATGCGCCAGCAGCCACACCCTGGAAAAGAGCTTTGGCTGGCTGGCTAAACCAGGTGAGGGTAGCTAAAACCTTTTGGCGAGTTAGGGACTTCCGCTGCATGCAAAGACAGGCTCTGGCGAATTGAGAGGACCAGACCAATAGTGGGTCCAACGGTCAAGAAGGCAATTTCTGCAAATGTTGTAAAGGGGAGTGAGGGGCAGATGGGACTTGTCAATTTGGGAAGGCAGCCCAGGAAGGAGGAGGAAAACTCTAATGCTAAACCTCCTTTGCCTTGTGGGACATCTTTGGGAGAAGAAAAGGCTAAGGAGTGAGTGAACCCTACACAAATCCAGAGTGGAGTCCCTTTGGTGGTTGATTGGCACCTTGTACGCCTCCTTCTGGCAACTGCTACAGCCAAGCTGGTGTGAAATGTATTGCTTTGCTTTCCTTTGGACCACATCAGCGAGGCCGAGAAAGGGGTCTTGTCATCTGGGCAGCCCAGGACATCCATGCTCACCCCTGGAGGTGCACTTCATTGCCTCTCGAGACAACAGATGGACCCTAGCAACAAGTGTAATAATAATAATAATAATAATAATAATAATAATAATAATAATAATGATGATGATGATGATGATGATGATGTGGGTTAAACCACAGAGCCTAGGACTTTTGGGCTACAACTTGGGCTACAACTTCCATCATCCCTGACCATTGACTGTGCTGGCTGAGGTTGTTGCTCAAAACATATGGAAGGAACTACGTTTGGGAAGGCTGATGTACTCATGCACAAATACACACCTCCCCCCCAAAAAACCCCCAACCTGAAAATTGCTTCCATTTAATCACACCAGGAATTCAATGAGATGTGCCACCTCACCCGGCTTTCGAGTGTGGTCTGCCCTGCCCATTTCTGCATCAAAAGATTTCATTCATATTGTCTGATGCACATGTGTAAGCGATTATTTGTTTAACGCAGAGACAGCAAAGCTTCCCTTTGTATAGCTTAATATCCCAAAGGTGTAGGCAATCTGGAATGTAAAGAAGTTAATTTTTTTTTGTAGCTGAACTCCACTGAACTTTTGAGCCTTTTTATAGAGTGGGGCAGATAATTAGAACCCAGCTCGCAGATGATGGCTTTTTCTGTAGGCGCCCATATTTCAGCCTAAAACAGTGTTTATATTTTATTCATCTTCTCACTGACCCTTAAACTATATTGAGCAGCGAAACTCTGTTCTGTATAACTAGCTGACCACAGTGGCATCCTGTATGGGTGGGTGGAGTTTCTTGAGATTTCCTTTCAAGCAAATCTGGCTTTTGTTTACTCAAAGAAACGGAGAAGCAGGAATGGAAAATGTTGCCTATTTATGTATTTATTTTTTAACCTATGCTATCACCCTGTATGGTTCTTTATAGTACAACGCTAGCAAAACAACAACAACAACCACTGCAGTTATGTCCACACTGTGCATTTAAAGCACCCCAAATAATCCCGGGAACTGTAATTTGTTAAGGGTGCTGGGAATTGTAGCTCTGCGAGGGGCAAACTACTGTTACGGGAATTCTTCGGGGAAAGCCGTGTGCAATATGTAGCCTGAAGAATCTATATTTTAGTGATGAGGGATGTTGCAAAGGAAACAGAGGAGGGTGAGTGGCAGCAGTATCAGAGGATAAAGTAAAGATAAAGGGACCCCTGACCATTAGATCCAGTCACGGCCGACTCTGGGGTTGCGGCGCTCATCTCGCTTTATTGGCTGAGGGAGCCAGTGTACAGCTTCCAGGTCATGTGGCCAGCATGACTAAGCTGCTTCTGGCGAACCAGAGCAGCGCACAGAAACGCCGTTTACCTTCCCGCCAGAGCGGTACCTATTTATCTACTTTCACTTTGATGTGCTTTCGAACTGCTAGGTTGGCAGGAGCAGGGACCGAGCAATGGGAGCTCACCCCATCGCGGGGATTTGAACCACCGACCTTCTGATCGGCAAGTCCTAGGCTCTGTGGTTAAATCCACTGGCAGTACCACCCAAGCTGAGGTCAGCTGTGGCAGGACCTGCATGCACAGCGCTGAATGCAAACCTGCCAGCTGAACATGGAAGAAAGCCCACAAGGGGGCTGAATAAACCTTCTGTATGTCAGCTGGGTTGAGAAGCACCTTGCAGGCTTTAATATATGGCTGCATTTGATGATGAGCACATAATGTCAGCCTGGCATGTACACTACGGACTGGGCTGTAGCATAAATATGCATAGAATAGGTTTTACCGCACAAAGTTACTGTAAATAAGACCTGTCCAATCAGCTCCTGCATATGTTGTTGCATCAATTCCTTCTTCCAAATACCATTGACTTTTGCTCGCATTATGGTAAAAAGGTAAAGGGCCCCTGAATGGTTAAGTTCGGTCAAAGGTGACTATGGGGTTGCGGCGCTCATCTCGCTTTTCAGGCTGAGGGAGCCGGCGTTTGTCCACAGACAGCTTTCCGGGTCATGTGGCCAGCATGACTAAACCGCTTCTGGTGCAATGGAACACCGTGACAGAAGCCAGAGTGCACAGAAATACCGTTTACCTTCCCACCACAGTGGTACCGATTTATCTACTTGCACTGGTGTGCTTTAGAACTGCTAGGTTGGCAGGAGCTGGGACAGAGCAACGGGAGCTCACTCCATCGTGCAGATTCGAACCGCTGACCTTCCAATCGGCAAGCCCAAGAGGCTCAGTGGTTTAGACCACAGCGCCACCTGCAGTATGCATCCCCTAATGAGTGTTTTGGTCTCTTTGCCTCACTCAGATGTGAGCGTTGTCTTTGGCGGACGCAGCAATAGAAAGGCATTCTGCTCACTTTATTTTTAACCAATAATCGGACAGAAGGACTTTGCCACGTCCCATTGATTTAAGTGCTCCAAGATTATAATAATTATTTTTTGCAAATACATTTATAATGTTTAATGGCTTCTTTCCTCCTCCAACAGCTAAAGTCCCCACTGTCTGTCCACCTGTTGTTCTACCAAGAAGTCAAGAAAATGGTAAGGAGAAAACAAGAACACCATAGAAATAATGAAGCATCTCTGACCTTTAGTTCTTCCTCTTTTCAATATTGCTGGCCCTCCATTTTTTTGTTTGTTCCGAACCTAAGAATGCTGGTTTTCCCCACAGTCTTCATGACGTTTAATACAGCTTTTTCAGACAGCCAAAATGATCAAGGGGTTTCCCTTATAAAGAATGCTTACAATGTTTGGGGCTTTTTAGCTTAGGGAAGAAAGAAAAAAGATGAGCTGGGTGAAGAGGAAGAATGATAAGAGATGGCTAAAATTAGGTATCATGTGGAAAAAGTGGTCGAAGAGACTCTTGTCCATTCTTCCATAATACTACAACCCAGTGAGCCTGATGGTTGACAGATTTAGGACAGGTAAAAGGAGATAGATCTTCACACGTGGTTCCATAGTTAAACTACAGAATTCACACTTACAAGCTGTGGTGATGGCCGCCATCTTGGATAGTTTTAAAAGGGAAGTAGGCAAATTTGGGGAGGACAAGGCCTTCAGCTGTTGCTAGCCACGGTGGCTAAGTACTATATTATCTGAATGCCAGTTGGTGGAAACCCTAGATCTTATGCTCCAATTCTGCTAGAGGGCTTCCCCACAAGAAACCGTGGGAACAGAATGCCTGGCTAGACTAGGTGGGACTTTGGCAGACCCTCCAAGTGTCCCTATTTCCCAGGGATGTCCCTGATTTAGAGAAGCTGTCCCGGTTTCTGATTTGATCCCGGAATGTCCCTCTTTCCCTTAGAATGTCCCTATTTTCATTGGAGAAATGTAGGAGGGTATGGAGTTATCCGACCCCCGAGCCATCTAAAGGCAATACTGTACAGTGGTACCTTGGTTTTCGAACGCCCCGGAACTTGTACGTTTCGGCTACTGAACGATCAAAAACCAGGAGTGAGTGTTCCAGTTTTTGAACATTCTTTTGGAAGCCGAATGTCCGACAGGGCTTACACGGCTTCTGGTTGGCTGCAGGAGCTTCCTGCAGCCAATCAGAAGCTTCACTTTGGAAGTCAAATGTTTTAGAAGTCTAACAGACTTCCAGAACGGATTCCATTTGACTTCTGAGGTACAACTGTATAGGGAAGGGTTTTGTTTCTGTTTTTTAAAAAAGTTTATTTATTTATTTATTTATTTTTTTGTATGTTGGAAGCTGCCCAGAGTGCCTGGGGCAACCCAGTAGGATGTGTGGGGTATAAATACAGTGGTACCTCGGGTTAAGAACTTAATTTGTTCTGGAGGTCCATTCTTAACCTGAAACTGTTCATAACCTGAGGTACCACTTTAGCTAATGGGGCCTCCCACTGCTGCCGTGCCACCGCCATGCAATTTCTGTTCTCATCCTGAAGCAAAGTTCTTAACTCGAGGTACTATTTCTGGGTTAGCGGAGTCTGTAACCTGAAGCATCGTTAACCCGAAGTGTCTGTAACCCGAGGTACCACTGTAGTAAAATTATCATTAAAGAATGGAATGCCCCAATTTTTATCGGAGAAATGTTGGAGGGTATGTTTTGGTCTGCTCCAGGAGGGCTTTCTCCCCGTGGTTTTTATGAGGAACTTCACTTTCAAGCCAGAATAGGCCACCTCTCATCTCTGACACACTAATTTGGGCTCTATGGGAACTTGACTGAATCTTTCCTTAGACCTCGGAGGGGGGACTTGTGGCGCTCCAGTTGTGAACAGACTACAACTCCCACCGTCTCTCACTTTGGCCATGTTGGCTGGGGCTTATGGGAGCTGGAGTCTGACAGGACCTGGAGGGCTATCCCTACTTTAGACACCCTTTTGAAGCGTGCGCCGAAGTAATTCAGCTGAGATTGTTCAGGTATATAACCTCAAATAGGCTGTGGGTATGTGGTGTAACTGGGCTTGTAAGTACCTATTTCGGAAAGGGAGGCTCTGCCCTATATATAAGCAGCCTATTTTAAAATGGAGATAAACATCTGGTGCTCTCGCTTTCCCCTGCGCCCGATGTCCTGTGCCACAACAGGCACCACCCAAGGAATGCAGAAGGCTTCCATTTCACATCTGATAGCTTCTCCGTGCCATGAAATAACAGCTTTGTGTGCAGAGAAAAGTAGTACTCCCAGGGGCAAGATTATAGTTATTATACAAGAAGAGTTTTGTGGGTGTGGGTGTGCGGGGGAATAGCACATAGTGTAGTCTGCCCTTTCCACCTAGACTGACTGGCAAAAACATGTGTGCAGGGCGCATTCTTGAAATAAATGTAATTCGGTTTGAATTTGTCCTAAATCTTAAGGCAGCCCTGTTCAGGGAAGTTTTTAATCTGTGATATTTTAGTGTATTTTTGGTTTTTATGGAAGCCGCCCAGAGTGGCTGGGGAAACCCAGCCAGATGGGCGGGGTACAAATAATAAATTATTATTATTATTATTATTATTATTATTATTATTATTATTATTAAGAAAAGAAAAGAAAAGAAAAGAAAAACAACCCACACATTTTGAACAGCACACAATCATTTGTGCAGCATGGAAAAGTACCTTTCCGAGTATTCAGAAAGCACATGTTAGTGGGAAACGCTGGCATTTCTGGATTTGGGGAATGATGATTTCACACTGAAGTCCTGGATAGACTCTTGTTGTTGTTGTTTAGTTGTTTAGTCGTTTAGTCGTGTCCGACTCTTCGTGACCCCCTGGGCCATAGCACGCCAGGCACTCCTGTCTTCCACTGCCTCCCACAGTTTAGTCAAACTCATGCTGGTAGCTTCGAGAACACTATCCAACCATCTCGTCCTCTGTTGTCCCCTTCTCCTTGTGCCCTCCATCTTTCCCAACATCAGGGTCTTTTCCAGGGAGTCTTCTCATCTCATGATGTGGCCAAAGTATTGGAGCCTCAGCTTCATGATCTGCCCTTCCAGTGAGCACTCAGGGCTGATTTCCTTAAGAATGGATAGGTTTGATCTTCTTGCAGTCTTGGAGAGTCTCCTCCAGCACCGTAAGTCCCATATAACTCATGACCCAACCCGACTGTGCTCTTGATACACTTCCTGCATTCCAGCACAAATAACATATGGAAAGCAGTAACCATCTTCACGGAATGCCTGTAATTTAACAATAAAAGTTACAGGCATCGTTGGACGCTGAAGGCTACAATTATGCGACGAAAGCAGCTACTGAAATGTGGACGGGTTGGCACAGTCTGGTTTGAGTATAATAGGGAAATTTCTCAGCGACATGGAAGCTGTGTAGAGTTGAGGCACCTGCAGGGATGCTGTAGAAAGTCCCTTCGTCGTGGTCACGTCAGGCACTAACCAATTGACCTGGGGTAGGATGGTGTGTAGAGACACCTGTCCCACCCAGAGGAAAAAGCAATGCCAGAAAGTTAAGGACATGTTGTTGTTTAGTCGTTTAGTCCTGGATAGACACTTGTTGTTGTTGTTGTTGTTTAGTCGTTTAGTTGTGTCCGACTCTTTGTGACCCAGTGGACCAGAGCACGCCAGGCACTCCTGTCTTTCACTGCCTCCCGCAGTTTAGTCAAACTCATGCTGGTAGCTTTGAGAACACTGTACAACCATCTCGTCCTCTGTCGTCCCCTTCTCCTTGTGCCCTCCATCTCTCCTAACATCAGGGTATTTTCCAGGGAGTCTTCTCTTCTCATGAGGTGGCCAAAGTCTTGGAGCCTCAGCTTCAGGATCTGTCCTTCCAGTGAGCACTCAGGGCTGATTTCCTTCAGAATGGATAGGTTTGATCTTCTTGCAGTCCATGGGACTCTCAAGAGTCCCCTCCAGCACCATAATTCAAAAGCATCAATTCTTCGGTGATCAGCCTTATTTGGAAGAGCCTTTTGGGTCATGTCAATGGCCCATTTAGTCCAGCATCCTGTTCTCACTGCGGCCAACCAGATGCCCGTGTGAAACCAGCAAGCAGGATCGGAGCATAAGATCACTATACCTTCCTGTGGTTTCCAGCAACTGGTATTCCGAAGCATTGCTGCATCCAGTCATAGACGCAGAACAGAGCCACCTTAGCTAGTGGCCATCGATAGACTGTCCAATCCCCTTTTAAAGCCATCTAAGTTGGTGGTGATCACTTCCTCCTGTGGCAGAGAGTTCCGTAGTCTAACAATGAGTTGTGCGAAGAAGTACTTTTTAAAATCTGTTCTGAATCTTCCAAATTACCTTAGGCTTTCTTTCTTTCTCTCTCTCTCCAAGACACTGTGGTTGTAAATTTCTCTGTATGGTCTTGCAGTGATGCCACACTGCATTAAAGGTAAAGGTAAAGGGACCCCTGACCATTAGGTCCAGTCGCAGATGACTCTGGGGTTGCGGCGCTGATCTCGCTCTATAGGCCGAGGGATCTGGCGTTTGTCCACAGACAGCTTCTGGGTCATGGGGCCAGCATGTCTAAGACGCTGCTGGCGAAACCAAAGCAGCGCATGGAAACACCATTTACCTTCCCGCCAGAGCGGTACCTATTTATCCACTTGCACTTTGATGTGGTTTCAAACTGCTAGGTTGGCAGCAGCTGGGACCGAGCAATGGGAGCTCATCCCGTCACGGGGATTCGAACCACCGACTTTCCAATCGGAAAGCCCTAGGCTCAGTGGTTTAGACCACAGCGCCATGGCTTAGTGGGGTGTTAATAGGCAGGTGACTATAGGGGATCTTGGGGACACTTCTCTTCAGTCCTTTTCACTCCCACACTCTGAACCAAGGCTTGGGGTTAAGCTCTCTCCTGTAACCATGAGCTAAAGAATCAGGGTTCGAACAACACGACTGGTTTGGCTTAGGTGAGTGTCATACGGCAGGTAGTATGCTAGGGAGAAAGGTTCAGACTGTCTTCCCATTATTCTGCAGCAGTTCTATTTGTAGGGAGCTTTTGTTGAATTTTCTGTGTGCTCAGACATGCAATACCCTACCTTTAGCATGACATGGTATTACAGTTCAGTTCAGATAAAACATTGCCGCTCGCTTCCGCTGGTAGCAGAATCTGGTTTTGAGTTTTCTGCTAAATGGGACTGGTAGTTTTCTTTAGATCCATATGAAATGTGAACGATACAACTGAGTGGGACTGAATGTGGCCCTCCAAGCCTTTCTCTCTGGCCCCTGAAATGCTCCTCATGCTACACCCCCCTCCCCAAGCCATATCCTTCCCTGGTTCTGCTTTGCAACTTCCTAGAGTGTTTCTGCCCAGCTGGAATGTGCCCTCGAACTCTGCTTCATTCTTCCTTAGATGGAAGTCAGAGGGGTGTGTGGATGGGTGTAGAAACTGGCTTACAGTACAAAGATTTATATTCATTGCTTTGCCTGCTTTTGCCTCTTGTCCAACTCACCAGTGACATTTGCCCACTCCTCCTCCCAGGAAGACTCCCCAGGAGGCAATGTGCGAAATGGTTGCCTACTTGTGAGTTGGATTGCAGTTGGATCTTCCCTGTGCCACGGCTATTTCAAAGCACCCTGGCCTTTCTGCTCATTTGCAAAGTCTGCATTAAGACTCCTGCCCTTTCATAGAAGGTGGTCTCTGATGTGTCGAAAAGCAAATAATAAGACTCATTTCTTCATGGTAAAACAGACTCAAGTGGGCCCAAACGTACTGTTCTGGCCATGTTGTCATCGACAAGTTGAGTCACAAAGAATTATTCCCGATTAACATGCCTGAAGGCAATTTTTTTGCCTCTGTAGCCGTAATATTGTGGTACATGGGGTTTCATGACTTGCTCAAGTTTGCTGATTGAGTCAGTAGACGTGATCGTGAATGGGAACACTATTGTAATGAATGCATCTGAAAACCATCAAGGAAACCAGACAATTTGGCTCACAATGGAATCCAGACAAAGCCTATTCTTTTTCTAAAGAGCATAACTAGTCATTTTCAGCTTTGTGTCTGGACCTAGACATACCACTTCCACCGCTTTGGAACGCAGTTGCTGACTGCAGAAAATTTATGTGTAATTATACTTTAAAAACATGTTGCTTACATTCATGCTGCCGAAAAGCTTCCCCTTTTTGTTGTTTTCAAGGCAAAAGAGGAATGCATGAATTGCAGTATTATTATTTTTTAAAACCCAATGTGTACCTTTGAAATGGCCAATTCTGCAAAAGTTCACTCTGGAAATAAAACATTGGGACTAAGCATCGTACAGTGGTACCTCAGGTTACATACGCTTCAGGTTACATATGCTTCAGGTTACAGACTCCGCTAACCCAGAAATAGTGCTTCAGGTTAAGAACTTTGCTTCAGGATGAGAACAGAAATCGTGCAGCGGCTGCGTGGCGGCAGCAGGAGGCCCCATTAGCTAAAGTGGTGCTTCAGGTTGAGAACAGTTTCAGGTTAATAACGGACCTCCGGAACAAATTAAGGTACCACTGTATAAGATAAGCATTGTGTGAGATACTTCCCTATATGCTTAGGGGATCCTTTATTATGTTACTCTTAAAAGTGTTTGTAAGGTAAATTAAGTAGTTTTCCCTTCAGCGACCTTGATGCACTGAATAGCTCTTGTGAATGCCCTGGCAAATCCAGAACACAGTCCATAAAAGCTTATTGAACCAGGAATAAAAGGGTCTTGAGTCTAAGTATTATCTCTGCATAATGAGAAAGCTCTATCCGGTGTGTGTTTACTTCAGGGGTAACCAATGCGGTGCCCTCCAGATGTTTTTGGACTCCCTGTGATCAAGGATGATGGGTGCTATATTTGGGCAACATCTGGAGGGAGCCATGTTGGCTGTTCCTAATTTACTGTGTTGCCCAGCTGAGCCACAGAATAGTTCCATTATTAGATCAAAGCCAGAGTCGGGCAAAGGGATCCTTTTATCATCTAAATATTTGACCACTGGGATACTTGAAGTTGCTCTATGTTGTTCTGGAAAATAACAATTAATACTTTGTGGAATTTTACTCTTCTGCATTTTGATTCCTAGTGATTTTGGACAACTGGCAGCGTGTGGACAGGGCCTCAGTTCTCATCGATCCCTCCATTTCAAAAATTGACATTCTGCACATCAGCAGAGATGGTTCCAGTGATTTTGCCACCTTCCGGGACTTTTGCCTTTCAGGTGAGAAGCTTCCTATTAATCCCATTGTTTTTTCTCTGTCCTTTTCCAATGGCTTTCCAAATATACGTGATTTCACTTAAGCGGGTGGTGCTTCAGAAAGTCATTGCCTGTACCTTTGGCACTAACAGGTCCAGCACTTCTGGGACAATTCAATAGGATATTTACAGAGGTGATTGAATCTTTTTAAAAAAGTGAGAGGGACGTAGATGAACTGTTTCAAACTGGATCTGCTAATTAATCAACAGAGGAGGCAAAATAAGTTGCTGAATTGTGCAACTTTTTAAAAGCACAATAAAGTTCCCTCAAGTTCTATTTGCTTTGTCTCCTGCCACTTCCTTTATAGGAGTCTTACATTGCCCTCCTTTTGTTCAAAGGTTTTGTGGTCTACAAGGCAGATAAACGTTACTGAGAACCTTCCTTAGTTTTGCAGTGCTTTTCTGTGTATGAACAAATAAAGTCTTGCCTGAATATCTAACAGATGGGGCGAATCGCTGTGTTTTCTACAGCCCAAATCTCCGTGAGGAACTAGGCCTTAGTTCTTGATTCAGCTTTTTGAGCCTGCTTCTTAGTGTTATTTAGGGTTTTTGCTTATAAAAAAAACCACACACACACACACCAAAAAACAGCAACCCCAAACCAGACTCAGCTGAATCTTATTGTCTGCTTGTCTGAGGATGAAAATGGTAATATCTGTAGAGCAGCAGGGTCAGTTTGGAAGTCCCCTCATTTCAAGCGTACTTTTCAGCCCAAATATTTTGCTCCTTTTGGGTTGATCTCTGAAAAAATTACTCTGCACATTTGCAGCATAGGCTGGCTGTGGATGCCATGGATTGGTCAATGCTTGTGATGTCACGAAAGCACAACCACCAATTCTTGAAGCAGTTTTTTTTTAAAAAAAGAAAAGAAAAAAGTTTTGGGTGTTGTTTTTTTCAAGGGGGGGGGGGATAATGAGTGCATGCACAAATAGACATATGCATGACTTGTTAACAGGTGAGTGCAAAATCATATTCGAAAACCACTCCCTAACTTGATTGTGTTCTTCCTTTTCCCTTTATCCCATCAATCTGTCTATAAATTTCTTTACTTGTCTTCATCCAGCTGTCCGTATATTTTCCTTCCTTCATTTGCTTCTCCATCTTTCTCTGGGTTTTAACCTTTAAAGCCCTATATGGCCTAGGACCCTCGTACCTACGGGACTGCCTCTCCTGGTATGTCCCACAGAGGACCTTACAGTCTTCAAATAAAAACATCTTGGAGATCCCGGGCCACAGGGAGGTTAGGCTGGCCTCAACCAGAGCCAGGGCTTTTTCGGCTGCGGCCCCAATCTGGTGGAACGCTGTGTCACAAGAGACTAGGGCCTTGTGAGACTTGACATCTTTCTGCAGGGCCTGCAAGATGGAGCTGTTCTGCGTGGCCTTTGGCCAAGGCATAGTCTGATCCCCTCTCTCCTTCTGTAATCCTCATAGAACTCTAACCCAATGGTTGCCATTAATTTGATTCTGAATTGATTTTCGAGTGTATTTTAATTAATTGACTGTGTGATTTTATGTACACTGTGCTATTTTTACTTGTTGTTAGCCGCTCTGAGCCCGGCTTTGGCTGGGGAGGGCGGGATACAATTAAAATAATTATTATTATTATTTTCTTTTTGGTAAGACACTATGATTGAGCCATTGGCGGAGGAGATCTGCTGAGGGCCTAATTCCTTGGACTATACCTGCAGAAATGTCTCGCGCTCAGCAAGAGTGCTTTGTTCATTAACTTCAGTCAGTGCCGGCCCAAGACATTTTGACCCCTGAGGCAAAGATGGCATCCCCCTCCCTGCCAGGGAAGAAGGGTTGAGCAATGTTCTATATTGGGACCTCCTGCCCCTGTAGCTCCTGCTGCCTGAGGCGGCCACCTCACATTGCCTCATAAGTGGGCCAACCCTGTCTTCTTTGATCCTTACTCCACCTTCACAAATGGTTTCCCAAGTACGGGGCCCTTCCTTGGCAGATGCCCAACCTTGGGTGGTGCCAACTCCAGCCATATTCTCCATTCATTTACCTATATATCATGATATCTCTCCTCATCGGTCTATCAAAATAGCTTTGTGCTTCTCATTGCTTATCTGTCTGTCCATCCACCCACCTAACTCACAGACCTTTTCTCTCGTTCTCAACAGCCTGCTCCAAGGACAAGTCATGCTTGGTGACTACTCTTGAACCACAGCCTTCAGTGATGCGATGCATGTTTTACCCAGAAACACAGACTTGCACACTTGGCCTTGAAGGCCCCCACTGTCGACTTTTACTAAAGGAGCCAGCTACCTATATTTATCGCAGGCAAGGTAAGCCTGTGGCAGAAGGGCCAGAGGAAGAAGGCATGTGTTTTCTTATTTGCCTACATTGGCAGAGTGGGTGCAGGTGGCACTGTGGTCTAAACCACTGAGCTTCTTGGGCTTGCCAGTCAGAAGGTCAGCAGTTCGAATCCCCATGACAGAGTGAGCTCCCGTTGCTCTGTCCCAGCTCCTGCTAACCTAGCAGTTCAAAAGCACACCGGTGCAAGTAGATAAATAGGTACCACTCCAGCGGGAAGGTAAATGGTGCGCTCTGGCTTCCATCACGGTGTTCCGTTGTACCAGAAGTGGTCTAGTCCTGCTGGCCACATAATCTGGAAAGCTGTCTGTGGACAAATGCCAGCTCCCTCGGCTTGAACGTGAGATGAACACCGCAACCCCATAGTCACCTTTGACTTGACTTAACCATCCAGGGGTCCTTTACCTTTTAATAGCAGAGTATTTGACAGAAGTACACCAGCGTGACTGTCAATGACCTTGCCAAAAGGGGTCAATATTAGGTTCAGGTAGGAGGGAATATTCTGGTCTGCAAACCTGTTACTCTTAGTTATGCAAGGTGGCAAATGAGAGCGAGGGTATCAGCCGCCAATATCCCATGCTGCCTCTTCCACACTCCAGGCTCCATTTTCTCTTCCCCATTTCCCTTTTTCTTTCTTTCAACATTGCATTAGAAGTGGCTTTCTGCTGCCCCACCTTCTCCCTGCCTCAGTGTAGGAAAGGGCTCGGGGGTCCTTCCTCAGAGTGAGGCATCCTGGGTGAGGTGGCCAATGAAGTGCTTGTACCACCTTCACAGTTTGCTGTAGTTGCTATTTAAAAAACAACAGCTCATTCATGGTAGCTCTGTTGGGAGAACATGAGATTCTTAGTCTTAGGGTTGTGGGTTTGAGTCCAACTCTACAATTCTATGATTCTAACTCTTTAAACTTAGCGGTGAAAGTTCTTTGATACTTGGGTGTGTTGGGTTATGTTTTTTCATTGCAAAATGAAAACAACAACAACATTTGCACCCCGCGCATCTGACTGGGTTGTCCCAGACACGCATATAAAATCCTCTCATTGCAGATGCAACCATTTTAACCCACAAAATAACCACCATCAAATAATAATAATAATAATAATAATAATAATAATAATAATAATAATAATAATAATGGTGTGATGGTGATGAGCCCAAGTAGCAACTGACACCATTATTTCTTCTTCCTGATTTTTGAGACACTTTCTAGGAACAATATATGTTAGGGATCCACAACCGGTGCTCATTAGGCTAAAATCCCCCCACCCCCCCAAAAAATTGTGAGCCTAGAGATGAAATAAGTGTGGAAGAAAGTAGACTACCAACAGGACATATTGGGTGTGGCAGGGGTCGAGTTTGGAAAACACTCCGTTCTTTCCAAATGGACCTTCCTCCAAACAAGCTGATGGATCAATGAAACAGAATTTTTTAAAAAGCCTAACTGGAAATAGTAAGATTGAATAATGGCGAAGCACATTCTGAGACCTCTTCCCATGAAACCTGGTTTGAGGATAGTCGTTGCATCTGCAGGGCTATGCTCAGGCTTGCCCAAGCCTTCTTTTGACCTAGATCTAGGCCCTAAAACAGATTTAATCATAAAAATGTAGAGTTGGAGAGGACCCTGAGGATCATTTAATCCAAGCCCCTGCAATGCAGAAATACGCAGCTGTTCCATACGGGGATCAAATCTGCAACC
The DNA here is from genome assembly GCF_951804945.1 of Podarcis cretensis. Taxonomy (NCBI): domain Eukaryota; kingdom Metazoa; phylum Chordata; class Lepidosauria; order Squamata; family Lacertidae; genus Podarcis; species Podarcis cretensis. The sequence goes on from NC_137176.1 coordinate 83,433,053, forward strand.
TTGGCATTATCAGCACGACGCTCTAACCAACTGAGCCATCCAAAGCCAGACTTAGACCTAGATCTAAGCTCTCAAACAGACTTAATTGCTTTGTGGCTGTCACGGTCAGGTTTGTGGGTGGTCAAAGTCCGGGTTGAGGACGTCAGGACCGGGGGCAAGATGGTGGGGTGGAAGCAGGAACGAGAGTCCAGAAGCCAGGGGTCCAAGGGTCAGGAAGCAGGGAGTCACAAAGTCAAGGGTCCGAGGGTCGAGAAGCAAGGAGTCAAGAAGCCAAGGTCCGAGGATCAGGAAGCAAGAAGCCAAACACAATAAGGCAGGAAACGTGTTGCTGTGGCAAAGAGCTGACCTTATATCCCTTACCGGCTCTTGCCACCAGGTGCAGTGAGTTACCAAGTGGCCTCACCTGTGTGGCCATGCCTTGCCTCTCCAGAACAAACTTAGGACGGCCCCAGTCCTGCGAAGCCCTCCTGGTCCCAAGGCCTGGCTCCTGCAGACGCTCCTGACAGTGGTATCCCAAATGGAGCCCAGCCTTATTAGGAATCTTTCAGTTAATTGGCAGCAGATCCGTAAAGGTTTGATTTATTCTCCCTTCGCTCTGTACAGAGGCATTCCTGTCCATTGCTGAAAGAAGTGCTGCTCCCTCTGTCCACATCCCGTCACAAGGAACCTTGTTTGGCACTTCTCAAACAATTCGTGTGGGTTCCAGCTGGAAAAGGATCAGGCAGTTCCTTGGGATTCCCTATGCACATCCTCCAGTGGCTGAGAACCGGTTCCGTCCTCCACAAGCTTTCATCTGGGAGGAGTCCTGGAATGCTTCCACAACTCGGTGAGAAGATGTTTGGCACCTTGGCTGCCAACTGTAATCTTGTTCACTTACTGTAAGAACATGAGAGCTTCCATGTTGGAGCAGATCAAAGTCCCCTTGGTATAAATCAATATGCCTCTGTGTACTCACAAGCAGGGTGGCGAATTTGATGATTGCCCCCTCTTTGAACCAGTATCTCTGGTAGCTTCATGGCTGTCCCTAACATACGGCAGGTGAGATAATGAGAATGCTGTTAAAGAACAGCAGATTGTCAATTATAGCATTGTTACCATTATTATCATCCATGAAGGGGCACCATTTGGCCTTAGGAAACAACATGGTTTGGGCTTTTTATGGTTAATTCAGTGGCACAACACCAACAAAAATAGTTTTCAATCAGCTTGCGCAACCAGATTTTTGCAGGGCTATTCAAACACTTAGTTGTTAACTTGCACCCCTAACTGTTAGTTGCTAACAGTGCACAAGCTGGCAAACAGCAGTAATAAAAATATAATAAAAAGCAATTAAACAGGAATGAAATGCAACCCCCAATCAATAATAGTCTCTCAGTTTCTCATTTTATTTCCAGTCTTAAATTCAGTTTTTCACATTTCTATATCAAATTGTATTTTTTTTAAAATTCAGCAGTATTTAAATTTTTTTTTTTTTTAGAATTCAGCAGTATTTTAGTAAGAATTTCTGCAGTTTTTTGCAAAGCAGAAAACATGCACATTTTTGCAAAGCATTTTCCTTTATTATAATGCATTTTAGATGTGACTTTTACTAATATTTTTAGAAGAAACTTTTATGTACACTTCACTATATTAAATGCATGGTGTAAACCACAGAGCCTAGGGCTTGCCGATCAGAAGGTTGGCGGTTCGAATCCCCGCAATGGGGTGAGCTCCTGTTGTTCAGTCCCAGCTCCTGCCCACCTAGCAGTTCGAAAGCATGTCAAAGTGCAAGTAGATAAATAGGTACTGCTCTGGCGGGAAGGTAAATGGTGTTTCCGTGTGCTGCTCTGGTTTACCAGAAGCGGCTTAGTCATGCTGGCCACATGACCCGAAAGCTGTATACCGGCTACCTCGGCCTATAGAGCGAGATGAGTGCCGCAACCCCAGAGTCGTCTGCGACTGGACCTAACGGTCAGGGGTTAATAAATGCACAATAAACACATTATTGGGTGTGGAGAACTGCGCTGCAAAATTCAGAGAAGTGTGAATTTCCAAAAGTGGCTGGGTTTCGGTTTGCAAATTGTTTTCTGAATGCAGCAGCAACATCTAGAGGGCCACAGGTTCCTCATCCCTGACATAATATGTTTTCTGACCAAGGAGATGCATTTATAAGAAGAAATAACAGTGTAAGTCATACAGGTCTATTTCAGCTTGTCTATTTCAGCTTGATGTTTCATACTCGTTCCTTTAGGGGGTTAGAAAAATGTGGTGATCATCTACACCACATGGGCCCCCCTCCTCCTGCACAGTGTCACTGGTGGGTGATAGAACCCAGACCTTTGCTGACCTAATTTCTTGCGCACCTGAGTCGCGTGGGTGACTCAACCACATCAGACTTGCTGTTCCCCACCAGAGAGTCAACATCTTGTTTATCCAGGTGTGCAGCAACATACGGTTAAGACACACAGAATATTGCACGGTTTTATACACCAGCTTTTTCTTTTTTAAAAAAAAGTGTGCTTCAGAAAATGTTCTGTGCTTATGCTCCGCATATATTTGATTTCAGCTGCAGACATCCTTTGTCAACGGTGCTGTGCTCTTAATATGAAACATCTCTGGCAAGGTGAAAGCATGGGTGTTTCTCATGGAAAAATGCTTCTAGAGAGCTGTTAACACTCAAGTACAGTGGTACCTCGGGTTAAGTACTTAATTTGTCCCGGAGGTCCGTTCTTAACCTGAAACTGTTCTTAACCTGAAGCATCACTTTAGCTAATGGGGCCTCCTGCTGCCACTGTGCCGCCGGAGCACGATTTGTATTCTCATCCTGAAGCAATGTTCTTAACTCGAGGTACTATTTCTGGGTTAGCAGAGTCTGTAACCTGAAGCGTATGTAACCTGAAGCATATGTAACCCGAGGTACCACTGTAGTGGCACAAATGATTTAATGTTATAGAAATACTCCTTGTACTAAAGCCATAGAATGGTAGAGTTGGAAGAGACCTAAGAGGTATTCTCATCCAGCCTCCTGCAATGTGAAGAACCTCAGTTAGATCATCATACCTGACAGGCGACCATCCAACCTCTGCTTAGAAATCTCCAAGGATGGAGAATCTACCACCTCCCAAGGGAGTCTGTTGCACTGTTGACCAGCTCTGACTGTCAAAAACTTCTTCCTGGTGTTTCATCGGAACCTTCTTTCTTGTTACTTGAAACCATTGGCTCGGGTCCTAACCTCCGGAGCAGGTGCTCCATCTTCCATGCGACAGCCCTCTAGGTATAGAGAACAAATGATCAAATTAATCCATCAAAGCAATCAGTTATTTTGGAGAAGCCATGTGCTTTAAATGTGTGGTTTGTGCATAGTCCTAACCTTCAACAGAGAAGAGGTAACAGAGAGAGAGGATGAAACTATGAGGCAGCGGGAAGATCCATATGGTTTAGTTATACTTGCATATTGTAAGAAGGGGCAGATTTATAGGGGAACATGACCGATCCACCTGCACTGAGCATGTGCCTCAGGCAGGGCCGGATTTAGGTTTGATGAGGCCCTAAGCTACTGAAGATAATGGGGCCCTTTATATGTCCAGCTGCCCTTTGTCAACAACAAATTGTCGCTGTTCTTGTATTGAATATATGCTATGTGGAAATTTATGGACCTAATAGGTATCTCAAGCCATTTGCCCTTATTGCCATGCAACCAGTTCCTGCAGAATGTAGGCACCCTATATATAGAAATGAGCAAACCAGTGATATTTTAGGGAGCAGGCTAGCAGGCGGGGCCCATTACTTACATCATAGGAGCCTACACAACACAAAACACTTGCTGTATGTAGGTTTTATTTTATTTGTTTTTTATCTTATATGTTGGAAATGTACATTCAGTTTTTTCCCCTTTAATTTTTTGGGGGGGCCTCCAAGAGAGTGGGGCCCTAAGCTATTAGCTTGTTTAGCTTAAACGTAAATCTGGCACTGGCCTCAGGGGGTGCCACAACAATGACGAACAACGGAGAGCGAGAGGCAGGGTGGTGGAGCCAACTTTTGGCATCTCACAGACGTTTTAAAACCCAAAGCCCACCACTGGTAGGGAACCAGGCCATCTGATTCCAGTGTTTTTCATTTAAAAAGCAAGCAAACATGGACACCCATTCGTAATAACACTTCCTTATGTCTCCAGGGCGAGTTGCTGGCAACCGGGGGATGATGGAGCTCCTCTTTCCTCCATCAGCGAAGACTGCTTGTATTTGAACATTTATGTCCCACCTAATACTGTAAGTACTAAATCAGGGATACCTCTTTCCAGTGTTCTTCATGCACAACAGCACTGGGCTGCCACTGCTATCAGCGGTAGATTTTGGTCTTTTCAGCGGCACCCTTTGCGAGGTCAAAATTTGCTGCCCTCCCTGCCTTTTGCCTTTTGTTCGGCTCAATTCACTGCCTTATAGCTGCAAAGACCTGCAGCGCCCAGTGTGGAAGAATTGGTTGCGCTGCCCTAAAACTGCCTCTGCTGGTGTGGGAGGGGGAGAATCTCGATCTCCCATTGCCTTTTAATGAGAGACTACATGAATTGCACTCCTCGAACTGATATGTGAGCCCTTCGGCACAGCAGCCCATCGAAACAGCCCTTCTCTGAATTTTGTGGCGCAGTTCGTCAGCCAAGTAATGCGTGCAAAAGGGTACCTATTAGGGGGAAGTTTGGAACTCTAGTGAAACTAAAAAATGTGTGTATTTGTGAAACTGCATACTTTCGTGAATCTAACATGCAGGATAGTAGGGGAAATTGCTCGCTTAACTATATGCATTGGGGGAAATTGTGTGCGGAAATATGCATATCAGGAGAAATTTGCGTCACGAGAAAAACGCTGATGGAGTTTCATGGGGCATTTTAATATAAATATATTTGCAAACCGATGCAGAAATGTAAGGAAGTGAAGTTTAGAATGGAAGAAGATGGTACATGCAGCTCTGTCCTTTGACACCGTGCTGCCACTTCCTACCCCCTTCCCCACATCCACTACCCCCCTCATTCTGTCCAGTGGTAGGGCTCACCCTATGGGACTGGCCCAATTAAAAAGTAAGACTTCCTTCAGCTTCTTTAATGTAACAAAATGATGAGAGGTTCAACCAAGGATCTCACACAACCTGGCTCTTTATTGACCTTGAACTCCCATTGTACACATTTTGATGGAGAGAGGGGGCTCATTAGTCTTTACAATAAAAATAAATATATTAGGCAATATTGAGTGGTAGTCATACTCAAAGCAGAACCATCAATGCCAATAGATTCAAGTCCATTTATTTCAATGGGTCTGCTCTGAATACAATGAATGTTGGAGATCACCCATAATCTGTGACTCCTTAAGGTTGGTACAACATGAATGGATATTACCTGTGGCTCCTTTAGGTTGACCTCAGTTCTCTTTAGTCCAGTGATGGCCAAACTCATCCCTCCAGCTGTTTTGGGACTACAGTTCCCATCATCCCTGACCACTGGTCCTGTTGTAGTCCAACAACAGCTGGAGGGCCAAGTTCGGCCATCACTGCGTTAGTCATTCTACTGTAGACTCTTTCAAAATGTTAACTGATTTCATTTTTCTGCCTGTTGCTATCACAGGGTGGAAATCTACCAGTGCTGGTGTTCTTTCACAATGGTGTAAGTGGTGAGGATGTCAAGGCTCAGAGGACACTCATCGATGGCTCATACCTAGCTGGAACTGGCAATGTCATCGTCGTAACTGCGAACTACCGAGTTGGAGTCTTTGGCTTTCTAACCACTGGTATGTCATAGACCTTGTTGAACACACAAGCGGTAGATGAAACCAGGACTTTCCTGTGTGTAGGAGTTGTGGGGTTTGGATTAAAAAACTGGATCAGATCAGGCCCATCTAGTCCAATGTCATGATCCCACAGTGACCAACATGATGCCTATGGGAAGTCCATAAGCAGAACATGAGTACAGCATTTCTTCCTCTTGTGCTCCTCAGTAGCTAGTATTTAGAGGCCTACTACCTCCAGTCTGGTTGCTGATCAGAAGGTCAGCGGTTTGAATCCCCGCAACGGGGTGAGCTTCCATTGCTCAGTCCCAACTCCTGCCAACCTAGCGGTTCAAAAGCAGGTCAAAGTGCAAGTAGATAAATAGGTACCACTCCAGCAGGAAAGTAAACGGCGTTTCTGTGTGCTGCTCTGGTTTCGCCAGAGGTGGCTTAGTCATGCTGGCCACATGACCCAGAAAAACTGTCTGCGGACAAACGCCGGCTCCCTCAGCCAGTAAAGCGAGATGAGTGCCGCAACCCCAGAGTCATTCGTAACTGGACTTAATTGTCAAGGGTCCTTTACCTTTGCCTCCAGTTTTGTGGGGTGTTTTCAGGACAACAAAAGGCTAAAGAGTAAACCCTACACAAATCCAGAGAAGAGTCTCTAACGTGGTTGGATGGCATCTTGTATGCCTCCTTCTGGCAATTCCTGCAGCTAAGCTGGTGCTTTCCTTTGGACCACATCCAAGATGTGGCCAAAAGATGGGTCTTGTCGTCTGGGCAGCCCAGAACCTCTATTCACACTGCCCAGGCTTGCACTCCAGCAAGGTCACTTAGGTGCTGCTAATGCAGCAAAAAACAGCACAAGAGACAGCAGTTACAAGTTGCTGGTCTTTGCAGCCACAGCGGGTGCTGTGATTCTCCAGCTGTTTGGCTTCACCCCCAGAGGCGCATCCCAATGTCTCTCAAGACAGACAGATGCCAACAGCTGTCTCCAGTACTGGAATGAGAACACGTTTCTTAATCTTGTTTACTTGAAGAATGCTAGCTAGTTTGGCTACAATGCCTCAGGTGCTCTGAAGCATTGTGGGATATTTAAAATGGCAGTTCATAGCCAACCAGGGCGGGTGTCGTCATGACCAGGGAACCAGTGGGTTCCATCCCCCTCACTCAAAATAAGCATCCTATTTAGACTGTCCCAAGTGTGTGTCCTTATTGGTCATGAAGATACTTATTAAATATATGCCTTGTTCACTTGCTCAATGCTTTAACACTATAAATGTAGCATGCAAGGCAGTTTTGTGTGAGTATGAATCAGAAGGAAGTGTCGCAACTCTGTGTGGATCTCAGGCAACTGTGCTTTCCAGCTGCAAAGCGTTATTTTTGACCTTCCCTTCCCATTTCAATGAACACCTTGCAATTTCTTTGTTGAATGCCTTGCATAGACTTCTCTGCTCTTGCATTAATCAAAGGCAGCAAATGTACCAGAGTTGATCTGTGGTGAGCCAGAAGGCAACAGTTAAGTTCAGCTTGGTCCAATAGATTGTGGCACATTGTTGTTATCTCATCTTCCCCTTTTATTATTTCTGAGAAATTTCTTCCTTCTCCTTTTCTACGCTTCTGCTGAATTTTGTCCAACAAAGACCTACAAGCAGTATTTCCTTCCGCCATATCTCTCTCTCTCTCTCTCTCTCTCTCTCTCTCTCTCTCTCTCTCACACACACACACACACACACAGAGTTCTCTTAAACACTTGCACCTCCTCCATACCCAAATTTTATCATTATGTCTGCCCCTACACCACACTGGCTTGAGAGCCAGTGTGGTGTAGTGGTTAAGAGTGGTAGACTCGTAATCTGGGGAACCGGGTTCGCGTCTCCGCTCCTCCACATGCAGCTGCTGGGTGACCTTGGGCTAGTCATACTTCTTTGAAGTCTCTCAGCCTCACTCACCTCACAGAGTGTTTGTTGTGGGGGAGGAAGGGAAAGGTGAATGTTAGCTGCTTTGAGACTCCTTAGGGTAGTGATAAAGCAGGATATCAAATCCAAACTCTTCTTCTCTTCTTCTTCTTCCTTACACGAGTCAGATCATTGGTCCATCTAGCTAAGTATTGACTGACAGCAGCTCTTCATCAGGCAGGAGATATCATCCACCTGAAGATGCCAGGAGTTGAATCTGGGATCTCCTGCCTGCACTCACACTGGATTCCACCCAACACTGTGAGTGCCTGGTGCATGTGTGTGATGTCACACATCGCCGCCACAGTGCGAAGGCCTGAGGGAGCCCCCCCCCCGCCTCAGCAGAAGGGTCAGACGGAGTGTCCTGACATGATGCATTATGCATTGGGTTGCCCAACCGGGCACCCACAGTAAAAAAATTGTGGATGGCCTGGCACCCACAGTCCCCCAGAGATGGCGCTTAGGTCTGTATGCAAAGCAGATGGTCTACACTTTGCTGTGACTGTTTCCCAAGGAGAGGAGGAGGTCCCAACATGTCACCTTGAACTTCGGCAAGATTGTACCCTGGACTGGTGCCAGAAAATAAGGCACCATCTGTTAAGTTGTGGGTGAACATATCAGATGACACAGCGATTCTTCAAACAGCTCTTGTTTATTCACAGGCCAGGACAGAACTGAACTGAAGGGCTCAGTCAGCCTGCTTATATGGAGCTCCAGTACAACGTTGCTGTAGCAACTTTCTAAAACTATCCAATCACTGAACGTCACTTTTGATCCTTCATTTGCATAACTATCTACAGTATCCCCCTGCTAGCCCAGGGTGAGAATTTCAGTACATAACACTATCCTTGCTAAGTAGGGACAGTTGGAACGTGTTGGCTCTGTTCTACCCCACTGTCAGAGTCAGTGCGACTCTGAATAATTGCTAGGAACTGCAAATGGAGAAAATGCTCTTGCGTTCAGGTTTGGTTTGCGGGCTTCCAATGCCGGCATCTGCTTGGCCGCTGTGAGAACCAGATGGGCCTTTTGACTGATCCAGCATCGCCTGCCTTGTATTCTTATACATGAGAAATCAAGAACTGAAATTAATTTTGAGAAATGAACTTGCAAGGTGAACCGCCGTGGATAAGTTTCATGATTAGAGCAGATCGAGAATTGTATTGTGTGGCCAGTTCACCCAACTTCTCCTATTGGGAAACACAGGTGCATGCCCTCCTCTATGCTGCCGTTGGAACCGCGCAGCTAATATTATTTCCTATGCAACCATTGGTACAAACTCTGCATTTGAATTTAGGAAGCATGAGTGTCCAAGGGGTGTAAATTGCATGTCAGGAGCCCAGAAGAAAATGGATGTAGCAGGAGAAATGGTTAACAGGGAGGATAGAAGTATGTGGCCAATGTTAATTATTCCTGCAGCTGCTTTGAAATCCAGCCATTTTAAATGTGCCTAAATATAGAGTTAAAAGCCTAAAAGCATACTCCTGCTTGCGGGCTGAAAACAGCATAATAGCATGGTACTCCAGGGGAATTTTGTTCCCTTATAATAATAATAATAATAAAAATGCTTCTTTATTATATGATGATGACCATGCTGATTCTGTTCTGCCGACTGTGCGGAAATATATTCAGGTACCTTGTTAACCCCTGAGACTGGCAAACCCAGGTTGGATTTGAAACAATCAGCCAAGATTTGAAATTTGGTGCATTCCTCCCCCTGCCTGGCCTGCTATTTTGATGTGTCTTCCTCTCCCGCTTGTCTATTCATCCTCTGACATCTTCAACTGCTTACAGCCTGACTTATACATAGGCCCTGTTTCCCTCAAGTCCCAGCCTCTCAGTTCCCTCTCAACACTCAGGTGTCACACTAAACCATGGTTTAGTGCAATGTGAATGAGCTGCAATGAAGTTGGGCTTCTTAATTCCCATCTCTCCTCTCGCAGAAGATTCTTGCCATGTTGTCTGGACCCACAACTGTGATCAATATTAACTGCAGTTAGCTCTGGCCTTTACATATTTGTAGTTGTGTTTTATCTCCTACAGCGATAACATCTTTCTCCATTCCTATTTTCTCTCTCTCCCTCAACTCTCTCTGTAGGTTCCACGGTGGCAAGTGGAAACTGGGGGCTTTGGGACCAGGAAGCGGCTCTAAAATGGACCCAGAAAAATGTTGCAAGTTTTGGAGGAGACCCTGGTCAGATTACAATCGCAGCTGATGGCAGTGGAGCAGATGTTTCCAGCATTCACCTGGTTACAGGGACTGTGGATTCTGGGCTCTTCAAGAGGGTGCTGCTGATGGTGAGTACCAATTCTGTCAGATTGTGGTAGTGGGAGTGGGGGAGGAGTTGGGTTCAGTTCACACTGAAAGGCAAATCCATCAATGTGCATTTTCTAAAACAAGAACCGAGACACAGTCACCCTTCAAAATTCGCTCTTTTGTGAATTTTGCAGGGCAGTTCTTCAGAGGGGCAACGTGTACAAAAGTGCATATTCAAGAGTAAATGTGCATAAAAATGCATATATTAGTCAAAATATTATTAAAATGAGTGTATCGGGTCAATTTGTGTATATTATGAGAAATTCACCTTAAAATGCTGCTGAATTTTCATGCGGACTTGCTTAAAAAAATAAATCAAGGTGAGAATTGAACTTAATAGTGGAAAAATGAGAAATTGATATGTATTCACCCATCCCTTATGGGAGAGTGCCATTTCTTCCAAAGACAGCTGCTTTAGTCTAGTTCAGATGTATGTGAAACATATGGTAGTCTTTTACCCACAGAAATCTGTTTGTTTAATAATGTTTTATTACTTGGGTTTTTTTTGGTTTTTTTACACCTATATACATGTTTTCTTCAGCTTCACTCAAGGCTCATACACTGTAATACAATTTACATTATACAAGGGTATCACCCACATAAATAAGTTTATATATGCATATCTGGGACCTCTGAGAGGTTGAGGATGAACTCCAGTTATTAACTAAAAACATGCTGGCTCTGGATTTCATAAGGCAGAACCTAATCTGATTTGATTTAGGCAAGTCTGCAAGCACAGCAACAGCTGGACTACTTTGCTTGAAACCGTAGATTTTCTCTACATTAAAAAACAAACAAAAACCAGGGCATCAGGGAAAAGGTTCTAACTGACTTGGTCTCCCTGTGTTAGTTTTTTTCTTACATGGAATATTTTATGTACGGAATTGTAAAAAAGAAACGATTCTTCCGGCCGCATTCTGAGGTCCAGGGTAGGACCGTACCACCTGATTTTGCTAAGCAAAATAACCCCACGCTTTGGATTATCTGAAGTTGTTTATCCCGCAGGCTCCCTTTTGTGATGAACTCTGCTAAAGGTCTTGTGTGGTCTGGCCAGGTCAGAGGAAGGCCTGACATTTGGAATAATTTTCCTCAGGGCAGAAGATTAAGATCTGGTAATATTCCAGCTCTATGACCCAAAATGCACGTGATGGTGTGTTGCTGTGTATAACTTGCGCCTATTATAAATAGAGTGTACGATGTGGGGGAAGAACTGCCTTTGACTTGGATAAGAGCCTATAGAAATAGTAGCTGGCCAAACCTGAACCACCTGGTAATGGATACACGTTTCTTTGTTCTCGCAACCAGAGCCATTTCTGAAAGAGCTTTCCTTATCAGTCGGCATCTACTGCTTTTCACTGTACACTTTAAGCCCCGTCTCCAGGCTCTGTCCCAGAGAACGTGGTCTCTTGTGGACTGAAAAAATGGCGGTCGCGTTATCTCCCAACAGTGCAAAAGTTTTGTCGTTTGAACATGGAGTATCTTGAGTTTCTTCTTGGCCACCTTTTGCTTTATCAGGATTGGTTCTCGTGATAAATGAAGGGTGATTCGAACTTGTTCCGTAATATGACAGACCTGCTTTTCTGCTTCCGGTTGTTCGTGTAAAAAGAGTCAGTTTCTCCAGTTAGGGCAAGATAGGAACTGATGCTGTTCCTCAGCCCAAAGCTCAGACCAGAGTCCTCTATTCCAAGCATGTCTACAATGTCACTGTCATCTTCATTTGATCTTTAAAAAGAAGAAGGAGAAGGTTGTTTATTGTCTGAGATATTGATACACAATAAGGTACCTCAACTGCCTTAGCTTCTTTGCAGTTTGGCTTAGTGCAGTGCTAGAAGATAGACAAATGGGTCTGGGAATGTGCCACAAAATGGGTTTGTGTGTCCCCAGGCCATTTTGTGTTGTGCCACCCATGTTGGTCCTCTCCTGGTCTAACATTTGGACCCGAAGGAAATCAGCACAAACATTTCTGAAATTGGAACTAGAGATGGTTTCTCGTTGAAGAAGAATGGTTTATCCTGCTTCCAAACCTGGTTTCTTTCTTACCCTAGTGATGTCATTGTGGTGTGTTTTTTTGTTTTGGTTTTTTGAAGACAGAAATGCACGTGCTCCAAGCCATCAAGTTAATGTATCCACGTAGCATTTCCATAGTGTTTTGGTTGGTTATAACTAAGTTGGGGACAGCATGTGTATGCACATATATACACATGCTACAAAAGTGAGGTGGCTTCCCTAGCAAGGCTTTGTTTGACATAAATCATGCAGGCAGTCCTTTGTAAAAAATAATAACTTTGATATCCACACAACAGAAAACCAGGCCTTGGTGAGAACATGACTTAGAATGTGTGAAGGGATTGTTAAATGATTGTATCACTGAGTAGGTGTGGGTTTAACAAAATAATCAGCCATTGCCTGTCGTTGTCTTCCGAATTTCAGTTTCCAACCCCTTTACAGTGGTGCCTCGCAAGACGAAAAGAATCCGTTCCGCGAGTCTCTTCGTCTAGCGGTTTTTTTGTCTTGCGAAGCAAGCCCATTGACGGCTTAGCGGATTAGCGCTATTAGCGGATTAGCGGCTTTTAGCGGATAAGCGGATAAGCGGCTTAGCGGCTTAGCGGCTTAGCAGATCAGCTGATAAGCGGCTTAGCGGCTTAGCAGATCAGCTGATAAGCAGCTTAGCGGCTTAGAAAAAGGGGGGGGAGGGAAAAAAAACCGCAGGAACTCGCAAGACATTTTCGTCTTGCAAAGCAAGCCCATAGGAAATTCGTTTTGCGAAGCACCTCCAAAACGAAAAACTCTTTCGTCTAGCAAGTTTTCCGTCTTGAGAGGCATTCGTCTTGAGGGGCACCACTGTATTCCCTACCCCACTTTTCAGATACAGTGGTACCTTGGGTTAAGAACTTAATTCATTCTGCAGGTCTGTTCTTAACCTGAAGCTGTTCTTAACCTGAGGTACCACTTTAGCTAATGGGGCCTCCCGCTGCCGCCGCAAAATTTCTGTTCTTATCCTGAAGCAAAGTTCTTAACCCGAGGTACTATTTCTGGGTTAGCAGAGTCTGTAACCTGAAGCATCTGTAACCTGAAGCGTCTGTAACCTGAGGTGCCACTGTATTTATTTTAGCACCCCCTTTTTTGTCTAAAGGTAGAGGGACCCCTGACCATTAGGTCCAGTCGTGGCCGACTTTGGGGTTGCGGCACTCATCTCGCTTTATTAGCTGAGGGAGCCGGCGTACAGCTTCTGGGTCATGTGGCCAGCATGACTAAGCTGCTTCTGGCGAACCAGAGCAGCACACAGAAACGCCGTTTACCTTCCCACCGGAGTGGTACCTATTTATCTACTTGCACTTTGTGCTTTCGAACTGCTAGGTTGGCAGGAGCAGGGACCGAGCAACGGGAGCTCACCCCATCGCAGGGATTTAAACCGCCAACCTTCTGATCGGCAAGTCCTAGGCTCTGTGGTTTAACCCACAGCGCCACCCACATCCTTTTTTTTTTTTTTGGTCTACAACACCAGACAAGGAATAAACTGGCACAGAAGTGTAAATTCTGTAGTCCAAAACTCAATCCTGCTATTGCACATATTGTACGAAGCATGAATGTTTTAGCAAGCTTATATTGGTCAAACAGAGTAATTTATTCCAGTTGCAGAACTGGGGTTTTGTAGCTGCAGAATTTCAGAGCACCATCTGCATTGAAATAGCCCTCCAGACCTTTGTGGACGACAACTCCCTTAATTCTTGACCATTGGGCCTGGACTGATGGGAGTTATAGTCCAAAACATCTGGAGAGCGCTGAGTTGGGGAAGGCTGGCATCAGCTGCCCCGACCAAACATTACCTCTGCTTATCCTTCCACGAGAAGGTCTTGTTGCGCATCACGATGGGGGTTTCTTGGTTCCTCGGCTCTTGATTCCTTACTTCGTTGCTGCTCGTGTGTTGGGTGAGGCAGGGAGTGGTGAGTATGCAGCAGAGACCATCAGCTACCTCTGAAAGAAGAAACGGGCGCAATATGAGTTGCAAGTCAAAATGGCCTCTGCCTTTTGCAATGTTTTTCTTTGTTTCTTTGTTATAATAATAACAATAATTTATTATTTATACCCCACCCATCTGGCTGGGCTTCCCCAGCCACTCTGGGCGGCTTCCAACAAAATATTAAAATACTGTAATACATCAAACATTAAAAGCTTCCCTAAACAGGGCTGCCTTCAGATGTCTTCTAAAAGTCTGGTAGTTGTTGTTCTCTTTGACATCTGGTGAGAGGGCGTTGCACAGGGAGGGCGCCACTACTGAGAAGGCCCTCTGCCTGGTTCCCTGAAACTTGGCTTCTCGCAGTGAGGGAACCGCCAGAAGGCCCTCGGCACTGGACCTCAGCGTCCGGGTAGAACGATGGGGGTGGAGACGCTCCTTCAGGTATACAGGACCGAGGCCGTTTAGGGCTTTAAAGGTCAGCACCAATACTTTGAATTGTGCTCGGAAACGTACTGGGAGCCAATGTAGGTCTTTCAAGACCGGTGTTATATGGTCTCGGTGGCCGCTCCCAGGCACCAGTCTAGCTGCCGCATTCTGGATTAGTTGTAGTTTCTGGGTCACCTTCAAAGGTAGCCCTACATAGAGCGCATTGCAGTAGTCCAAACGGGAGATAACCAGAGCATGCACCACTCTAGCAAGGCAGTCCGCAGGCAGGTAGGGTCTCAGCCTGTGTATCAGATGGAGCTGTTAAACAGCTGCCCTGGACACAGAATTGACCTGTGCCTCCATGGACAGCTGTGAGTCCAAAATGACTCCCAGGCTGCACACCTGGTCCTTCAGGGGCACAGTTACCCCATTCAGGACCAAGGAGTCCTCCACACCCGCTCGCCTCCTGTATCCCCAAAACAGTACTTCTGTCTTGTCAGGATTCAACCTCAATCTGTTAGCCGCCATCCATCCTCCAACTGCCTCTAGACACTCACACAGGACCTTCACCGGTTCTGATTTGAAAGAGAGGTAGAGCTCTCTCTGGTTATGTTTCTACCCCATCTTTTCAGTTCAGTAACTTCCAGGGCAGCTTACAGGGAAAACATGAAAGATGGAATTAATTCCTTAATGTTTTTCTGTCTGAGCTGGCAGAGTTGCTGGAAACTACAAGAGGGGAGGGGTCCCAATTGTGGGTTTCCCACAGGCATCTGGTTGGCCACTGTGAGAAGAGGATGCCGGGAGAGATGAGAGCCTAGGACTTGCCGATCAAAAGGTCGGCGGTTCGAATTCCCATTGTTTTTACCCCATTTGGCTTGTCATGCCAACCTCTAAAGAATAATTGGAATCAGAGCTTGGTGGGGATAATTCCTTATTATAGGCTGCTATGGACGCGGGTGGCGCTGTGGGTTAAACCACAGAGCCTAGGACTTGCCGATCAGAAGGTCGGCGGTTCGAATCCCCACAACGGGGTGAGCTCCCGTTGCTCGGTCCCTGCTCCTGCCAACCTAGCAGTTCGAAAGCACCTCAAAGTGCAAGTAGATAAATAGGTACTGCTTCGGCGGGAAGGTAAATAGCATTTCCCTGCGCTGCTCTGGTCGCCAGAAGCGGCTTAGTCATGCTGGCCACATGACCCAGAAGCTGTACACCGGCTCCCTCGGCCAATAAAGAGAGATGAGCGCCGCAATCCCAGAGTCGGCCATGACTGGACCTAATGGTCAGGGGTCCCTTTACCTTTACCTTACTGCTTACAACACAGCTGGAGTAAAGCAAGAACTCTGCTGCTCTTTCATTTTGTTGCTCAAAAGAGAGAGGCTGTGTGGCGTAATGGTTAGAGTGTTGAACTAGGACCTGGGAGGGCAGGGTTCAAATCCCCACTCAGCCAGGAAGCTGTCTGGGTGGCCTAGGGCCATTCAGCATCTCTGTATATGGGGTGGGGCGTGGGGGAAACCTCTCTCTGCAAAACAGGCTAGAACTGGCTACACAATGAGCTGTTGATCATTGTGCCTCTTCCACTTTTTCACATCCTCTACTGCAAACTTAAGAAAGCAAAAGCAAACAGCTTTGAAATGCAAGATGAAGAATGAGATTATCACTCTGCCTTTGGGCTGTTGGATGTTTCTATCCACCAAAATATAAGTTTTTGTTAGATTTTTCCTTTACAAATTAATCCACACAACCATGTTTTCAAATTTCCAGTTTTTGTACTTCCACCAGCTCCTCCATCAATCATCCATTTTTCCTATCTTCACGCATTTTCTATATATAATATTGCCGATTAATATTATCCTTTCATCTCTGTTTCTTTTTTACAATACACCTTAAACTATCACAAAACCTCTTTAAAACCCACTAGCGTTGTCTTTTCATCACATATGTTTTTCAGATAATCCGTAAACTTTCCCCAGTCCTCGATGAACTTGTGATCCCTCTGATATCTGATTTTCCCAGTCATTTTGTCCAATTCTGCATAGTCCATAAGTTTCATTCTCCACTCTTCAAGGGTCGGTAGTTCCTCTTGTTTCCACTTTTGGGCCATTAATATTCTTGCCGCTGTTACTGCATATTGAAAAAGTTTATAATCTCTTCTGTTTATCTCTCTTCCTGTTATTCCTAACAAAAAGGCTTCTGGTTTCTTTACAACAAAATGACCTAAATATAAGTGTGCTGCCTGATGATATTTATCTAGCGCTGAGCTGTGAAGCTGTGTGCCAGCTTCCTTTCCCGTATTGTGTCAGCCACCAGTGAGTTCTGAGAAAAGGCATGGCTTCTAGGCAAATGTTGTGGCTTCACACTATGCAGAATGCATGTGATATTGGCATTAATGGCCAAACGTTAGCATTGTGTTTCCCCTGCAGGAAGGCTCCGCCCACTTTCGTTCTCTTTGTTCTGAGGGGCACATTCTGCCACTCGGAAGTCATGCTGCCTTTTGATGGCAAGAGATTGCGAGCCTGCAGTGAGCTTTCAGCATCACAGCCTTCTAATCGGCCTCAGAGCTCACGTAGCTCAGATTACAGGTGTCATGCTTGCAAATAAATAATAATAATAATAATCCCTGAGAAGTGCATGGTGGAGACTAGCCCTGCAATGGCAATGCCACAAAATACGCTGAGGTAAAGTGGCGCCTCGGGTTAAGTACTTAATTCGTTCTGGAGGTCTGTTCTTAACCTGAAACTGTTTTTAACATCAGTTAACACCCTGTTCCAACATCAGGGTCTTTTCCAGGGAGTCTTCTCTTCTCATGAGGTGGCCAAAGTATTGGAGCCTCAGCTTCAGGATCTGTCCTTCCAGTGAGCACTCAGGGCTGATTTCCTTCAGAATGGAGAGGTTTGATCTTCTTGCAGTCCATGGGACTCTCAAGAGTCTCCTCCAGCACCATACAGTGGTACCTCGGCTTAAGTACTTAATTCGTTCTGGAGGTCCGTTCTTAACCTGAAACTGTTCTTAACCTGAAGCACCACTTTAGCGAATGGGGCCTCCAGCTGCCACCGCGCCACCAGAGCATGATTTCTGTTCTCATCCTGAAGCAAAGTTCTTAACCCAAGGTACTATTTCTGGATTAGCAGAGTCTGTAACCTGAAGTGTCTGTAACCTGAAGCGTATGTAACCCGAGGTACCACTGTACATACATAGTTAGCCACCAGTGATATCATTACATAGCCAAATCTCTTTGGCTCTGAATAGTTCTGGGTCATGATTTTGTTCACCTTGGTAGACAGGTGAGTCACAATGAAGGGCCCTCCTGAAATCTCTGAATTAGCAGCATTGCAGGGGGTTGGACTAGATGTCCCTTGGTGCCCCTTCCAACTTTACAATTCTATTATTTTTATCCTAGGGCTGCAAATAAGGGTGAAGGGTCCTGGCTCAATGGTGGAGCAGGAAAAGGTTCCAGGTTCAATCCCTGGCATGCAGGGCTGGAAGTGTCCCTTGTCTGAAATCCTGGAGACCTCCTATCAGTCAGTGCTGGCAATATTGAACTACATGGACTCCATAGTATTATTATTCTAGATTTATTAGTTGCGTGCTTCGTGCAAGACACCCAAAGCAACTGGCAAACACTAAAACCAGCTGCAACAATCAATAGATACCTTAAAAGCTCCACATCCGCACAAATATAAGACAGGTTCTTTCAGAGCCTGCCCAACCAGAAGAGGAAAGACAGTTTTCCTAAAATTAAAAATATATATTTCTAAAGTAGGGGAGTTTAAACAGTTCCCAAAAGCCCACTGTTCATGTAAGAAATGATTGCACATAAGAGTTTGGCGCAGTATTGGCACATCCACGAACTTGTGAAGCCTAGGAAGAGAACATCTTGCAAAACTGGATATTTATTTCCTGCAGACTCATAGTTTGACCCTTGGGTGACGGTTATGCAATGGCCACTACCTAAGGGCGAGCAAATCCTGTCCCTGTGTCTCTGCACATCTTTCAGCATGCTGACATATGAAATTGGATCTGCAGCCTTGTCAAATAATAATAATAATAATTTTTTTTTTATACCCCGCCCTTCCTGGTTCAAAAACCGGGCTCAGGGTGGCTAACAGCAAATTTAAAACACTTAATTGTAAAAGCAGCATAAAATACAGTATAAAAACATGAATAACAATAAAATTCAAAGTTCGGAAATCAATTTAGGGGAAATCCATCTAATAAACATTAGATGATCACCAGGGCTAGCTGGTTGAATTACTTGGGCCAGCGAGGAGGTCAGGAGAGAATTAGCTGTGGGGTCTCAGAGCAGGTAATCTTCATAAAAGGGGAGGGGAAGGGAAGAGAAGGGAAATAAAAGATCAGGCTGAATTCAAATTAAAAGCCAGGCAGAATAGCTCTGTCTTACAGGCCTGACGGAAAGGAGGTTAAATCCTAGTCTCATGGGACAGAGCATTCCACCAGGTCGGAGCCATCACTGAAAAAGCAGAATAACTGAGCATTCCATGGGGATTACCATTTGCAATCGTGCATCATGCTCTCCACTCAAAAGCCAAGGTAACCGTATGAATCAAAGCAGACTTATGCGGTGAGCTGTGTTTCTGAAAGACTGAAAACGCTTGTTTGTTTTTGAGCAGAATGAGCCTTCTTACCGGAATAGTGATTGACGAGGTCCTCAAGGCACTGGAAAGTTTGCCGAGGAGAGATATAATACCAGTTGTTTGGCAGGCGGAAGATCCTGTAATGTTTCACTTGTACGTGCCGGACTGACAACGAATATAAACCTAGAGAAGGGAGAAAAGTCAAACAATCATCCATTTGTCTGGATACTGAGAAACTCGGGAGCAGTTAAGACATTTTAGAGGGATAGAGACATTGCAAGCACACCTTGTTTTTACCCCATTTGGCTTGTCATGCCAACCTCTAAAGAATAATTGGAATCAGAGCTTGGTGGGGATAATTCCTTATTATAGGCTGCTATGGACGCGGGTGGCGCTGTGGGTTAAACCACAGAGCCTAGGACTTGCCGATCAGAAGGTCGGCGGTTCGAATCCCCACAACGGGGTGAGCTCCCGTTGCTCGGTCCCTGCTCCTGCCAACCTAGCAGTTCGAAAGCACCTCAAAGTGCAAGTAGATAAATAGGTACTGCTTCGGCGGGAAGGTAAATAGCATTTCCCTGCGCTGCTCTGGTCGCCAGAAGCAGCTTAGTCATGCTGACCACATGACCCAGAAGCTGTATGCCGGCTCCCTTGGCCAATAAAGAAAGATGAGTGCTGCAACCCCAGAGTCGGCCACGACTGGACCTAATGGTCAGGGGTTCCTTTACCTTTACAGATGCCTTGGTAGAGCCCCTCCCCAAATTCCCGGGATTCCCAAGGATAGAGAAAAACTGTTAACCTAGCACAGGAATTGCAGGACCTATGGCTCTCCAGATCCCAGATCCATCTAACATGGGATGAAAGCAGCTGTAGGCAGGGCTACATTTTACTCACCCCAGACTCTGGAATCAGCTATACAGCTGCAAATACGTTTTAAGTGTGTTTTAAGTGCATTATACAAATGCGACACTAGAGGGCGATGGTGAGCTAATGGCAAATTCAATATATACTTAATTTTTTATTTTTATTTTTAAGAAAAAGCATTTTCACAGTGTTTTTTTTATATATGTGTAGATTCAGCCCTAGTCAAAATCTTCATTATAGCTGGGGACCTTTTTGCTCCCAATGGATTTTCACAATCGCTGTGGCACGTGAAGTAAAAGCTCAGAGAGCTCAGCTGTGGCAACTTTTGAAATATTGGACATGCCTTAATGTGGCCCAAGTCAGAGGGCTGGTGTTAACCTTCAAAGCTCTTAATTTTTTGGGTTCAGGTTATGCAAGGTCTACTTTTACCCATAAGATCCTGCCCATTGACTGCTGGTTTGTTTCTGGGCCCAATTCCGGGTGCTCTCATTAGTGTTTGAGGCCCAATATGACTCAGGTTCTAAATATCTTCAAGACCTGCTCCTTGCCTACAGACCCTCTTTGGTGTTAAAACCAGCCAAATGGGCTTTCTTAGTAGTTCCACCCAGGCTAGGGTGGGTAAGAAATAGTATTTAAACTCAACCTCAGACGCTCTGCTTATTTGACCGCCAGTAAGATCAATTAGATTAGCGGGCATAAGCGATAGGGCATTTTCAGTGGTGGCCCCTGTGGTTCTGAGACTTGTTTCCAGGTGAACTGTACATGGTCCTTGCAGTGAAGGCCTTCAAATAGGACTTTATAATGTATCTGTTCCGCACTTCAATTCCCTACTGGGTGTTTTTGTGCTGCTGGTTCTTTGAGTCTTCAAGCTGTCCTAGAATCATAGAACTGTAGAGTTGGAAGGGAGCCCATGGGATGTCTTGTTTAACCCCTGCAATACAGGAATCCTGCCTACAGCTGTCCCTGAGTGAACTCGAATCACCAACCTTCAGATTAACAGCCAGACAGAGTGACCCATTGTGGCACAGAGATATACGGAAACTTTCATGGTGCAGCTGAGACCTCTGTCTTATAGCTGCCTTTTATCATTATCGTTTTGTGATTAATGTACCTTAATATATCCCATTTTGCCCCAAATTTCAGCCTAAAAACACCCAAATTAAATAATAATACAGCATTTAAGCCAGTCTGAAATACAGTTCTCTAGATATCTGGACCTCTCATTTGAAGCTTTCGAGTGCATTCAAACCACATTATTTCCCTCAAAGAATTCCAAGCACTGTAGTTTATCTCTCACACTGTTACGATTCCCAGCAACGCTTAACAAAGTACGGTGCCCAGAATTCTTTGAGGAAAGGAAATTGATTTGAACGTGCTTTAAAGGTATATAGCAGGCATAGGCAAACTCCGGCCCTCCAGATGTTCAGGACTACAATTCCCATCATCCCTGACCACTGGTCCTGTTAGCTAGGGATGATGGGAATTTTAGTCCCAAACATCAGGAGGGCTGGAATTTGCCTGTGCCTGGTATATAGTGTGTACCCAGCCATAGTCCAAAACATCTGGACGACACCAAGTTTGCGAAGTCTGGTTTAAACTGCCCTTAAGAGGAAGTATCAGACAGAGGAGTGGCAAAAGTTGAAAGTAAAATCTCATTTTCTCACCTTTTGTTGTTTCACTCTTTCTAATCATGAACGAGCCAATTCTGGTGTTGGGAAGCAGCAGAAGTTCTTCAGCTTTTTCTCTTCCCAGACCTTCAAATAACCAACTGTAGGAGAAGGGAGGCTGGGGTTATACGAGTGAAAAGGCAAACTGGTCTTGTCCACAGAAATGCAGAGTTAATTAGGGAAGTACCGTATACAGTGGTACCTCAGGTTACAGATGCTTCAGGTTACATACGCTTCAGGTTACAGACTCCACTAACCCAGAAACAGTACCTCGGGTTAAGAACTTTGCTTCAGGGCGAGAAACAGAAATCGTGCTCCAGTGGCGTGGAGGCAGCGGGAGGGCCCATTAGCTAAAGTGGTGCTTCAGGTTAAGAACAGTTTCAGGTTAAGAACAGACCTCCAGAACGAATTAAGTACTTAACCTGAGGGACCACTGTAATGTATTTTTGGTACTGCTACTTTTTTTTAAAAAAAAAAAAATCACTGCGAATGTAGGCGTCCCCCAGTAGCTGGAAAATTGCTAGTTATGGATGGCAAGGGAGATCCCCCAAAATATGGGACTTTCTGCATGTGTAAGAGAGATTTATACCAGGGACAGGGAACCTGTGGCCCTCTAGATGTTGCTAGACTTCAACGCCCATCATTAGGGATGGAGGGGAAATTCAATTCAGTACACATTTTAAGTCAAATCTATCAAATTCACACGTTCTGAAACAACACACAAGCCAAATCACAGTGAAGCAGATTGGAAGGATTTGGGGGGTAGCCCTCCTCCTGAGCCGAAGTGTGATGTCAATATCGCCCCACCCAAGTTGAATCAGAGAGTGCTCTGTCCCTCTGTTTTTTCTGTACAGAAAGCAGCATGTTTATCTGTCTACCTTATCGTCTATCTCTAGGTCCACAGGCAAAACAAAATAACTAAGTTAGTTCTTGGTATGAGCTTTCGTGTGCATGCACACTTCTTCAGATATCTGTATCTGTATCTGAAGAAGATATCTGAATCTGAAGAAGTGTGCATGCACACGAAAGCTCATACCAAGAACTAACTTAGTTGGTCTTTAAGGTGCTACTGGAAGGAATTTTTTTAATTTTGTTTTGACTATGGCAGACCAACACGGCTACCTATCTGTAACTAGGTCCACAGGCTTTGCAAGAGGTTAAGGGTGTCCAAAATGTTTCCTGCAAAGCACTGGAAAACTCTGGGTTGTTTTGTTGTTGTTAAAGCACAGTGGTAGGGAGTCTTTCTTCAGTTAAAAGCCTCATTTAATTTTTAAAAACTCCTACACAGCTCTTCTTTATCACCCCCACCCCATCTCTTCAGAACTCCCCTAGCAGTGTTCTAGGGAGTGTTGCGTTGCAAACAAAGTTTTTTTTTAAAGTGCATGCAAAAATTTACACCTCTCAGCCACCTCTTATTTATTTTAAGGCAGGAAAGAGCAAAATAAGTTCTGCTCCCCTGAGCAAGAGACGACCCACACTCTCCCCACTGCTTATATGGGATGATGGAATCCATTTTGTTTTCCACACAAAAAGTTTGGGTTCCTCTGCCTGTAAATTCCATCCACTTTGGTCAAAAGATGGGAATGTCGTAGTTGGTTTTAGATTCTTCATTATAGCGAACAAAGAAACACAGGGGTTCAACTTGTAAAGTGACTCACAAGCCAGATTACTATACAGTGGTGCCTCGCAAGACGAAATTAATCCGTTCCGCGATTCTCTTCGTCTAGCGGTTTTTTCGTCTTGCGAAGCAAGCCCATTGACGGCTTAGCGGATTAGCGCTATTAGCGGTCTAGCGGCTTTTAGCGATCAGCTGAGAGGCGGCTTATCAGTGGAACAGCTGATAAGCGGCTTAGCGGCTTAGGAAAGGGGGGGAAAAGTGAAAAAACCCCGCGGGAACTCGCAAGATTTTTTTGTCTTGCGAAGCAAGCCCATAGAGAAATTCGTTTAGCGAAGCGCCTCCAAAACGGAAAACCCTTTCGTCTAGCGGGTTTTCCGTCTTGCGAGGCGTTCGTCTTGCGGGGCACCACTGTATATCCTGACACATTATTTATCTTCTATCTATCATCTATCTATATCTATCTATCTATCTATCTATCTATCTATCTATCTATCTATCTATATCTATCTCTATCTATCTATCTATCTATCTATCTATCTATCTATCTATATCTATCTATCTATATCTATCTATCATCTATCATCTATCTATCTATCTATCATCTATCTATCTATCTATCTATCTATCTATCATCTATCTATCTTTCGATCTATCTATCTTTTGATCTATCTATCTATCATCTATCTATCTATGTATCTATCTATCTATCATCTATCTATACCATCTATCATCTATCTATCTATCTATCTATCATCTATCTATCTATCATCTATCTATATCATCTATCTATCATCTATCTATCATCTATCTATCATCTATCTATCTATCTATCTATCTATCATCTATCATCTATCTATCATCTATCTTTCTATCATCTATCATCTATCTATCTATCATTTATCTATCTATCATCTACCTATTTATCTATCTATAGCTTTTGATCTATCTATCTATCTATCTATCTATCTATCTATCATCTATCTATCTATACATCTATCTATCTATCTATCTATCTATCTATCTATCTATCATCTATCCAGCTATCTATATCTATATCTATCTGTCTATCTATATCTATCTATCTATCTATCTATCTATCTATCTATCTAATCTATCTATCATCTATCTATATCTATATCTATCTGTCTATATCTATATCTATATCATCTATATCTATATCTATCATCTATCTATCTATCTATCTATCTATCTATCTATCTATCTATCATCTATCTATCTTCTATCTATCTATCTATCTATCTATCTATCTATCATCATCTATCATCTATATCTATCATCTACTGTATCTGTCTGTCTGTCTAGCTTTTTTATACAGATTATGATTATTATCAATTATATTTGTATCCCACTTTTCCTCCCAGGAGCTCAAGTTGGCTTACATAGTTCTCCTCCCCATTTTATCCTCACAACAGCCTTGTAAGGCAGGTTAGGACTATAGGCCCAAGGTCATATAGTGAGCTTCATGGCTGAGTGGCGATTTGAACCCTGATCCCCAGATCCTAGTCCGACACCGCTACCTGACACATTTCTATGATGCACAAAATACAGCTGTGCCAAGACAACACTGGGAGTTTCCTCACCCGTGGTAAACTTTTGCTACACATTTTTCCGGGATGTAGTTTTCTTGACCTGTAGTGAGGGAACGGGCTCTCCACCAGCCTCCTTCACTGCAAGAGAGAGAGAGAGAGAGAGAGAGAGAGAGAGAGAGAGAGAGAGATGAAATGCATTTTGAAATTCACCGTTATTGTAGTGAAACAAGGCGAGTGGCGAAAATGGTCTAAAATATATCCCTGTGGGTTGTGAACTCCGACAGACATATGAGGGATAAAGGTGATCATCAGTGAAACTACTAGACTTCCTCTTTCCACCCGTTGTGTAAAAAAAGAAACCCAGTAAAGTTAATGAGACTTCCTGTTTCCAGATGAGGTAACATCTCCCCCTTTCCCCCGAATCGTATGTCAGCTGCTCATTTCGCTGTTGTCTCTGCCGGAGATTTGCAATTTACAACTCTGTCATCTGTCTGGAATACCCACATGCCTGTTACAAGAGGAAGATCGTTTCTCTGTGCTACTTTAGGTCAAGGATGAGGAATCTCAAGTCCAGCGACCTAATGTGGCCCTCCAAGCCTCTCTGTGTGGCCCTCAAAAGTCTCCCCAGGCCACACACCAGTGTAAACAAGAGATGCATGTCAGGGCAAAAATCTTAATTTCACATCCATTTTTAAAATATTTGGGAATGGCTGACCATTCAATAGGATGAACTCACCTTACACCTAAAAAGAATAAAGTAAAGGTGATGGCATTGTTAGCATATTAATAAGCATTTCCAAAGAATGACACATACACACCACTACCTAGGGATAAAATAGGGCTGCCATACATCCAGGTTTTCCTGGACACATCCGGGAATCGGACTGAAAAATGCCGGATTTTTGCTGAATCGGCAATATGTACGGGAAGACCCGGACATATGGGGAGTAGATTGAAGAATACACTGTCCTTGGGTTGCTTAAATGTTAAGGTCAATATGAAGCCACTGTGATTGTTCACATGATAACTTTAGCAGGACCCGAATGCTCTGGGTGATATTTAACTAAAATCCATACTAAGTAGCGCTAATGAAATCAACAAATTCAAGCAAGTCGTGGCTCATTCATGTCCATTGCTTCTGGTGGGTCAGCCTGATACCATCCTATATAGTAAAGGTGAAGGGACCCCTGACCATTAGGTCCAGTTGTGGCCGACTCTGGGGTTGCGGTGCTCATCTCGCTTTATATTATTGAGGGAGCCGGTGTACAGCTTCTGGGTCAGGTGGCCAGCATGACTAAGCCGCTTCTGGCGAACCAGAGCAGCACACGGAAACGTCGTTTACCTTCCCGCTGGAGCAGTACCTATTTATCTACTTGCACTTTGATGTGCTTTCGAACTGCTAGGTTGGCAGGAGCAGGGACTGAACAATGGGAGCTCATCCCGTCGTGGGGATTTGAACCACCGACCTTCTGATTGGCAAGCCCTAGGCTCTGTGGTTTAACCCACAGTGCCACCCGCGTCTCATCCCATATACACCACCCTGTATATTTGACTGCAAAGCTGGGATCTTTGCAGAAACTTTTCAAGCCCCCAGTATAACTGATTCTAACAAGCAGACTGTTGAAGGATAGGGGAAGTAACATTTTCTGTAGCTCTTGGCAGCGTAGCCCCATGGCCTGTTCTCTCATTTGAGTTACAGCTTTCGGCCTCGGCTGCAAGTTCCCTGAGCTTTTTTTCGTGCCTCAGCAGAATCAAAACAGGAAAAGGAACATTCCACTAAGTGCTGACTTTCACGCTTGTGGGCTACGGTCTCCAATGCGTGATTGGTACACAACAGGTAAATTTGAGCAAAATCCACCCGGTTTTTTATTTCTTTATAGACAAGCGAATGCCCTCTGAATCACCTGAGCCATGAAAAACACCTCAGAGCCCTAACCCCTTAACAGCGGAGCTTTCCTTGTTGCCCAGTTATTTACAAAACAGAGACTTTCGGTTGTTTCTTACACATAGGAAAAGTGACTTCACCCCCTCAGTTTCACATGCGGAGATAGAGAGGAGGGGGAATTTGTTGGAAACTACTTAAATCAGTTGCCGTTGATAGGGTTCGGAAACCATTTTCTCCCCCAGCTCAAATGGACTAGAACCTTGAGAGTTGTATGTTTTATTTCCAGTAGCTCATGGGAGCCTTTTGGGTCTCCTCTTCAGACCCTCACATATTCCCTGACCGTTGATGCTGCAAACCAATTTTGCTGCCGCTGCCAATTTTTGTGGCACAAAGGGGATGGGGATGCCTACCCAAAATCGCACTTCTCGGCAGCACAGCATTGAATAACGCGAATTTCTCAGCTGTCCTTCAACTTAATGCAAACTTCTTCTTTTTTGAGAATAAAATAGGAAGGTACTCACTCTGATATTACACGCAATTTTTCTCCGACGTGAAATATAGGTTGGCTTATATCCGGATCAGGGTAGTTGTCAAGGACAGCAAGGAAGTCACTTCTATGGCCTGAAGAAGAGTGAAGGGTGCAAAATATGAAGTCAATATGTTCACCAGAATCCAGTCATAACCTTGGTGCATCCAAGGCCTTGACCCAGTATACCTGAAGGAGCATCTCCACTCCCATAGTTCAGCCCAGACACTGAGATCCAGCTCCGAGGGCCTTCTGGCGATTCCCTCCTTGCTAGAAGAGGTTGTAGGGAACCAGGCAGAGGGGCTTCTCGGTGGTGGCGCCCGCCCTGTGGAACGCCCTCCCACCCGATGTGAAGGGAATAAACAACTATCTGACTTGTAGAAGACATCTGAAGGCAGCCCTGTTTAGGGAAGTTCTTAATGTTTAATATTTTATCACTTTATTATTATTATTATTATTATTATTATTATTACTCTGTTGGGAGCCGCCCAGAGTGGCTGGGGAAACCCCGCCAGATGGGCAGGGTATAAATAATAAATTCTTATTATTATCCCAGAATAATATGTTTCAGAAGATGTGGGCGAACGTGAATCCTAGTACAGTGGTACCTCGGTTTATGAACTTCCGTTCTTAGACTGAGGTAAGGTTCGCAAACCTGGACACTACTTCTGGTTTTGTGGAGTTTGTAAACCGAATTGTTCGTAAACAGGACCGTTCTTAAACCGAAGTCCCTATCGTTTCTGATAGATTCAAATCCAGTACTTAAGTCTGGTGAGAGATGTTGACGCCTCTCTGGAAATATCTTTTGAACAGGAAGCTCTTCCTTTAATATCTGTTGTCGGGGGGGGGGGGCTCAGTCCCTGTGGTGACTCAGTAGGGAGATAAATGCACTCTGCACATTCCCAAGGTTCACTTGCATTTATGCTTACCTCACATGTTCCTAGGTTGAGCCCTAGCACTTAAAAAACAGAACTCCCATGGCTGTGTTGCCTCACGCACATGGAGTCCCCTCAAAGGAACCCGAGAACTGTAGTTTGCTCCTCACAGAGCTCCAGTTCCCAGCACCCTTAAAAAGAAATGCAGTTTCCAGGATTCTCTGGGGAAAGCCATGTGCTTTCCCATTGGCGATGTGATCTTAATCTAACATAATGAATTAACTGCACCCCTTAAATGCTATTCAGACTGCCCACTAACCCTCTCTTCCCAACTGGTTCTCAAAGGGTCTGGCAGGAGAGGATAGGAAAACTCAAGGACAATCAAAGAAAAATGTAAACATTTCAGTGTAGTACAGTCTAGTAAAATATACTGTAATTATTATTATTTTTGTGGAATATGTAGCTGCTTTCTGGATGTCTCATGGTCGTATTATAAAGTAGTTGTGTTCTATGTGTTTATATATATATATATATATATATATAAATTATAAAAAATATAAAATTATATATATATAATTTTATATTTCATTTTCAGCTTTTGCAAATATTTTGACAAGAAAAACCGAATCTTTACAAATCTAATTTACCTTCCCCTTGACTTCCCTCCCCTCCTTTCTGCAGTTATTTTTTTCATATCTTTTTATTACTGCATATCCAATTCATACATATTTACAAATTTTTTCTTGTCTTCCCCTTAATTCTCTATTACTGCACGTGTTCGTATCAGTCCCTCAAATGTTTTAATTTGTATACAATGCATCTTCAAAGAGTCAAGGAATTTTCCCCATTCTATTTTTAAAAGTCTACCTCCTTGATTTCTTGTTCTTCCGGTGAGTTTCACCATTTCTGCATATTCCATAAATTTTAATTGCCAATCTTCCTTTGACGAAATTGTTTCTTCCTACCATCTTTGGCCATAAATCGTTGTCTTCTGTGTTATAAATCAAACACTGCTAGGAGTTCTTTCTTTTTGTTTTCCTTTTTTTAATCAATGAAAAATTCAGTGTGGTGAAAGCAAAGTTTTATTCTGAAAGTGTGGCACAGAGAAATTTATTTTGAGAACCATTGGAGGCCCACATTACCTCTGCCTAAGAGCTGCATAAAATCCTGTCAAACCCTGTTTAGTTGCCATCACTTATGTGGCACCTGAATGCCATCTCCCAAAGCCTAGCTGGCAACGCATTTCAGGTATATATTCAGCCCTGTTCACTGCTAAGACTAGGCCAGCTTTTGCCACGATAGCTGCTATCTCCTGCCTCTGGGCTGCTACAGTCTAATCAGACGATGACATGTTGATCTTCTTATGTCAAACAAGCAGTACATCTTTATCTTGCCAATAGTCTAAAAATAGTTTGAGGCTTAAAAATAGCACAGGGCGGAAATGCAAAACCACAGGAAGTCAGAAAAATCAAGGTCGCCTTCCTGTTCAGTTAGCAGTTGGGCTGGGTACCTCTTGACTTGGCTGGCTCCTCTACCAGCAGCACAGCTGCTGTCGGCAGAGAAAACAAGGACACCTTCGTCATAAAGGCACAAGATAACATTTACATGACCTGTTTGCTCATGCGTAAATTTATCGGGAAGTGAGATTGTAAGGAGAGACCACAACATAGCGCTTTGCATTCAAGAGGGGGTTTGCAGTCCATCCTTGGTGCCGTGCCATTTTTGCTTGTTTTCTTCTCCCTCCCAATACGTTTTCCTTTTGTGCTGTGTGTCTCTAGGCTGTTAACCTGAGGACAAAAACTGTCCTGTTTGCAGTGATCTGTAAACTGCTCTGGAAGACTCTTTTTGGGGGAGGTGGTATGCCCCACGGACACATGGGAGGTGGGACACGGGTGGCGCTGTGGGTCAAACCACAGAGCCTAGGACTTGTTGATCAGAAGGTCGGCGGTTTGAATCCCCACGACAGGGTGAGCTCCCGTTGCTCGGTCCCTGCTCCTGCCAACCTAGCAGTTGGAAAGCACGTCAAAGTACAAGTAGATAAATAGGTACCGCTCCAGCGGGAAGGTAAATGGCGTTTCCGTGCGCTGCTCTGGTTCGCCAGAAGCAGCTTAGTCATGCTGGCCACATGACCCAGAAGCTGTACACCAGCTCCCTCGGCCAATAAAGAGAGATGAGCACCGCAACCCCAGAGTCATCCACAACTGGACCTAATGGTCAGGGGTCCCTTTACCTTTTTATGCCCCACGGAGGACCTTAAGGTCCATAAATAGCAACACCCTAGAGGTCCCGGGCCCTAAGGAAGTCAGATTAACCTCAACCAGAGCCAGGGCCTTTTCAACACTGGCTCCAGCCTGGTGGAACACTCTGTCTCATGAGACCAGGGCCCTGCGGGATCTTTTTTTTTTAATTTCTTTTTATTGAGTTTATCTTTAAAAAAACCAAAAGAAAAAAACAAATCAACAAATTCAAAAGAAATATCCATACATAGCACAAAAATAACATCCATTACAGTTCTTTGTCTTCTTCCTTGAATCTTTATATCTTTAGATATATCTTTAGATATTTAAACCTTTCCTCTACACACCCATTGACCTCCTTCCCTCCCAATTTCGGGCTGCTTGATAAAAATTCTTTCTTTTTTCTGCAGCTATTAATTGTTAATGGTTAATCAAACCTGCTATAGTTTTTAGGTCTCTATAGTTTCCTTCAATGTATACCACAAATTTATTCCAGTCACTAATAAACTTTGTATTTTTTTGGTTTCTGATTTTTTGTGGATCTGATTTCTTTCCACAGGGCCTGTAAGAGAGAGTTGTTCCACCTGGCCTTTGGCTTGGGGTCAATTTGATTCCCTCCCCCTTTTTCTTTTTTCCTTTCTCCTCCTGTGATGAGGCTGCATTTTAATGTTTTAATGTTGCATTTTAATCTTGTTTTTAAGTTCTATTCATTCAACTTGTTTTTATTATTGGTTGTTAGCCACCCAGAGCCCGGCCTTGGCTAGGGAGGGCGGGGTATAAATAAAATTTATTATTATTATTATTTATTATTAAAGAACAGGATGATGTTGAATATACTGGGCAATTTCAGTAGCTCAACAGCACAGTTCAGAATGTAAGAAGGCATCATTTTCCATTCCACCCTGTATTTGCCGCATGCGGCAATGTTTCCATTCTCCTGCAGTTCACCTCCCTCTAAAAACAGCATTGCTCACCTCACTGTCTGCTGTAATGACATCACGTAACTTATATAATTTACATAACCACATAAATTAAGCTGCCGTCATGCTATTCCACCCCGTTCATTTCAGTGCAAAGAAAGCATAGGGCAAATGGGAACGAGGAAGCGATGAATTGCCTATTGTTTCTGGACTAAGAGCAACAACGACAGTGGATACCAATTGTATTTGCTGGAGCGATTTCCATACCAGACATGGGACAAATAAGCGAACAATGGGAACTTGCCCTCCCTGACATCTCAAGTTAAGATGACCCAAGAGCCTGTCAGGGTTTTGTAACCACCCATTGCACCAGATTTTGTAGCCGGTGGCTCTCATGAGCAGGATATTCTTGCATAGCTGCTAGTCTTGTTTAACGCATGGTGAGTTTTGTGTGCCCAGGGTCAATTCCTACCATATGCATGTTGACTGGGAGCGGCCGCTGAGACCACATAACACTGGTCTTGAAAGATCTACATTGGCTCCCCCTACGTTTCTGAGCACAATTCACCATGTTGGTGCTGACCTTTAAAGCCCTAAACAGCCTTGGTCCAGTATACCTGAAGGAGCATCTCCACCCCCATCGCTCTGCCCGGACACTGAGGTCCATCGCCGAGGGCCTTCTGGCGGTTCCCTCACTGTGAGAAGTGAGGTTACAGGGAACCAGGCAGAGGGCCTTCTTGGTAGTGGCGCCCGCCCTGTGGAACTCCCTCCCACCAGATGTCAAAGAGAACAACAACTACCTGACATTTAGAAGACATCTGAAGGCAGCCTTGTTTAGGGAAGCTTTTAATGTTTGATGCATTACTGTATTTTAATATTGTGTTGGAAGCCGCCCAGAGTGGCTGGGGAATGAATTCCTATGCCCCACAAATAACCCAGAGATGCATATTTTTTTTTAAAGCACACATTCTACTCATATAAAAACACCAGGCAGGCCCCACAAATCATTCAGAGATGCATTTTAAATAAAAGGACACATTCTACTCGTGTAAAAACATGCTGATCCTTGGACCATCCGTGGGCCGGATTGAGAAGGTGATTGGGCCGAATCCAGCCCCTGGGCCTTAGGTTGCCTACCCCTGCTCTAAAGGTTTTTTTTCTTTTCTTTTTGGCATTTCTTAAAACTTTGGGAACAGCCAGGCCACAGGCCAGGCTTGACTTTACGATTTAAAGGTAAAGAAGATCTTTGTTCTTTTGCATAAAGGTGTTCTTTTAAAAAAAAGTCTTATAAAACCTTTTCACACTTAGCAGTTCGAAATGCACTCCTTGACTTCGGTATGAGATGCAGAGGCAGATTAGGGGAATGCAACCAGTTTTGTCCGTGCTGGGTGCAGGGCCTCAGGGGCGCCAGAACAATGAATTAGAACAGAAGGTGAGAGGGGTGGGTGTGAATTTTGGCGTCGCACAGGGTGCCACTGAAATTTGGGACCCCAAGGTCTGCGAGATGCAAGTGATGCATCAAAAGTGTGAAGCACCCAAGAGCTAAGATTTAGGATCAGGGCAATGCTCAGTTTATTGGGGGGTGGGTGTAGGTAAGTGAGCCCTTAGTGAAACCCACAAGACCACCCCTGTTTTGACCAAACTCTGATGGAACTGTAATTTTAATTCCCCATCATGTCATAGTGCAGCTCTGTGATATGGAGGGAAATTAGAACGCGACCCCACAACTGTGGGGGCCTTGTGGGAAGTTAAAATGGCAGCTCCCCAACTCAGCTGCCCGAATGATTTGAGTCCTGCTTGAGGGGGGTCCCAGGTCAGAGTCAGTGATGGGACTTGTTGGAGGTTTGGGATGCTGACAATTGCCTGAGGCCACTACAGTGGTACCTCGGGTTAAGTACTTAATTCGTTCCAGAGGTCTGTACTTAACCTGAAACTGTTCTTAACCTGAAGCACCACTTTAGCTAATGGAGCCTCCTGCTGCTGCCGCGCCGCCGGGGCACGATTTCTGTTCTCATCCTGAAGCAAAGTTCTTAACCTGAAGCACTATTTCTGGGTTAGCGGAGTCTGTAACCTGAAGCGTATGTAACCTGAAGTGTCTGTAACCCGAGGTACCACTGTATATGCTGATGCTGTCTCTGAAAGACTTTTTTTTTTTCATGTCATGTCATGTAGGCTGTTCGTCAACAATTTTTGGTCTCCCTTTCTCTTCCCACACCTCCTCCTCCGAAATTGTAATTTAATTCAATTTAAGCACACTTACCAGATTGCCAAGGTGTGATATTTATCTCAGGCGTGGTTTTGGTCGTTCTTATAGTGTTCCCCATTGTTCTTCCTTCAAAGCGCGAGCTTCAGAGCTAAAGTAGCAAAGACAGATGCAAAAGCTTCAGGTTAGCACCTGCTTTGCTTACTAACTTTTAGTAGCTTGTTAGAAGAAGAAGAAGAAAGCAGGCACATACTTTGCATTGATCCTTCTTCTTAATTATTTGATGTTCTGCATGTGTCTGAGAAACACATGCATTTGCTTAAGTTCTCACAACTTCCCTGAAGTTGTCACAACAGTGGCTGAAAACCGCAACCAGAAACATTGCCAAGAACTGATGTATAAAACAGTATTTTCCACTGATGTTGTATTTGCATAATAGGAAGTTGCAGTCAAAGCATGAAAAGTTTTTTTTTGTGTGTGTGTGTGTGTGTGTTTGGGGGCACCAGGGACAATAAGACGTCAATATACTTAGTCTACGCAAACTCAGGCATACAAAATACACACTCTGTCTCCCAAAATCAGTCTCTTTTCTCCAGGGTTTTTCCCCCTCCCACTCTGCCTCAGTTTGCTCTCTGTTGAAGCACAGAGGGATGGAAACCATTCCCTGAAATGTATCCACATACCCTCAAGAATTAAAACAGACAGCGCTGGTTTTATAAGGCACAGCTTAGTTTCATAACAATTTCAGCAAGAGACGGAGGCTTGGTTCCGATTTTAACACAGACTCGCCTAATTTGCACTCCCCAAAGCAATATGCAGACTGAAACACAGCTAGCCTTCAAAGCCCACACTTCTACGAATTTTGTGATTCTCTGACCGAAAACGTGTACAAAAATGTGTAAATCAGGAGGGAGTCTGCATGGGAATTGTCCCCCCACCCCCAAATGGCCTATGAAAAAGTCACTGGCAGACTAATAAACTAAAAGGCTGAAAAGTCCATGGAGTCAGTGTTATAATATACCAGATTGAATGGTGGGGATCTTCTAAGAGGTCTTTTTTGTAGCTAAGGTTATTCCTCAGTGTGGAAATCTGGGACGTTTTGAAACCAAAACAGTTGGAGATAATATAGAACAGATTTATTTGCTCTTTATTGGGTCTCCCACCAAGAGCACATGTGACTGGAGTAATTCCAAATTTATTTTATGTTGGAGGCTGTCGTCTTTTATTTTTTTAAAAAACTGAGACATTTGGTAAATGAACTGGCAGAATTGTGTACAGAAGGGCAGCCTCGTTCATTCTCCCCAAACACCCGGATAGCTATCAGTAAATTGTTACTGAGGAAATATGGACTTGACTGAGAGACACATTTTGCTGCGTAAATGCAGCTTACATTTCAGTATTAAAGCACAGCTCTTAAGAGCCATCTGCAGAATAATACACAGTCACCATGATTTTATTCAGATTTTCCAGTACTTTGCCTGCTTAAAATCGCACTGTGGGGAAGAGAAATACTTATTTGAGGACTTTTTCTCTGCAAAACAGTTACAGCCCTGGATTTTTTTGGACTATGAAGTCTAATTTTCTGGAAGGGAGATTCAAGAAAATCCCCAGAGATTAGCCCTTTGTAGAAGACACCAAACACTACATGTTATACTGTAAATTGTATGAAACAGACAAAAATAATTAGAGAACTCTTTAGTGGTGGTTGTTCCTCACGGTAATATGGAAAAGGGTAAATATCTGTTGTCCAGTTCAGACAGGTATGTAATGTTTAACACAGCTGTATTTGCAGTGAGACAATACCATGTTGCCTCCTTTGAGATCTAAGATTCTGTTTTCCCTGTATATTTTATTCCTTATATGGGCCAAGTTTTTATTTTGATGTAATAACTCTTTTAATTTTTGGTCATATGTTTCTGCTAGGCTACAACCAGCAGTGGCGTAGCGTGGGTTGTCAGCACCCGGGGCAAGGCAAGTAATTTGCGCCCCCTAACCCTGGATTTGCGCCCCCTAACCCTATCCCTAACCCTAACCCCCAGATGTTGCGCCCGGTGCGGCCGGCACCCCCTGCACCCCCCACGCTACGCCACTGACAACCAGCATGTGGTTTCTTCATTAATAATTTTGCATGTAAATCCATATGTCAGTGAAGATAACATACAAAAGTAAAAATGTATTAGGGGAAACTGCAAACGAAAACGGTCCTTTTAGGGAAAACACACACTAAAATGCCGGCAAATTTTTTTTAATGAGGACTTAAAAATATTGCAAACTCATGCTGAAATGTGGTGAAAGAAGATTTGAAAAATGAGAAATTGATAGGCACTAAAATTACAGGATTGCCTTATATCATATGAGCCCATTCAGCTGCTTCGATCTGCAAAACAGGCACTGATAAATGTGCCACATAATACTCTTTCTACAGTTGTAACAAACTTGATATTTTAGTGTGGCAGCAGCTATACTTTGGAAGTTCTTGCCTACTGACATCTGTCAGGTGCTATTGCTGTATGCTTTTTGACACCTACCTATAATATTTTTGCTTAGGCGAACCTATCCGGACACATAAATGTTGATGCGCTTTAATCCCTCTCTCTTTTAGATATACTTTTAATATTAACTATTTTAAAGCCTTATTAATTGTATCTGACTGGCTTTTTTAATTGATAATTTTAATATTTCTTGTAAACCGCTTAGTTTTAAAACCATTCGGCTGGTAATTTTTGTCAAATAAATAAATACGAATTGGCGTATTCATCTGTTCCAAATTCCAGCTCTGGTTTTTCATCAGCCTATAGGGACTTCTACTTACTCTGTCGGGGTCTCACATAGTTAACTTGAAAGCCCAAACTACTGTTTTGTTCCATACCAAATCTTCATCTTACTTTTTGGGAAAAGGTATGTATGGACTCCCTTGTTCTGTGGGATTTGGATTGTTTCGTCATTTATAAATGTTATTATCCTGCCCTCCAGGTCAACTGAAATTCTTTTCTTAATTGAAAGAAAAAAGCTGAAAGCCTAACCAGGCTTACTTGAGAGTAAGCCCCATTGAATCCATTGGGAGTTACCTCTGGGTTAATTTGCCTAGGATTGTGCTGTTTAAATACTAGCAAAAGGCAGCAACAAAATGAGGGGAAAAGGATGCAACTGGTCTTTACTGAATCAGGCAGTTGGTACATTTAGCTCAGTGCAATGTCTACATTTTCAGAAAAGGTTTCAGAAAGGGGCTCTCTCTCAGTGACACCTGAAGATGCCAAGAGATGATCCTTTTACCTGCATCTATTAAGTCATATTATATTGTAGTGAAAATAGCATAACAAAGATGCATTGTATCAGGAGAACCTGCCCGCTAGAATGCATCCATTAGTCAAAACGGCAGACAGGAATGGGTTTATTGGGAGAAATTTGCACTACAATGCTGGCGAATTTTCACGAGAGTTTTCAAAGGAACAGAAAATTCACAAATTGCTGCAGATATATGGGAAGCTGGATTTTCAGATTGGGGAAAATGAGAAATGGAGAGAACAGAAATTGACAGGTCCACCCCTAGTCAGGGGTGATGGGGGTTTGTGCAACAACAGATGGAGGACACCAGGTTAGATATAAGGCTGCTAGGAACTACCAAGGCAGGATGCAACCCTGAGGTCAAGGTGGAAAGTTCTTCACAGTGACCCTCCAGGAGATGAAAAGGGGCTTCTAAACTTGCCTCTCCAATTGCATAGAGCAGACCCTTAAGGATAACAGGAGATCTCCAGCCAGACTTGCTGCCGAATGAGCATCGATCTCATTCCCACCCACCAGTTGTGTACACACCCTGCCTCCCTAGAATCCTAGGAAATGTAGTTTACCCATCACAGACCTAGAATTCCCAGCACCCTTAACAAACTACAGCTCCAGGATTTGGGCAGGGGAGTGCTTTAAATGTATAGTGTGTCTTTTAAAAAAAGTAATTCATTTCAGAGGTAGTCAGGAAAATGGACTCCCTCTCCCAAGCCAAAAGTGGGCTTAGAGAAGAGAGAAAGGCTCTAGAGAGAGTGGTCAGCTTCAAGATACTGGAGTGAAATTGCCTCTCGTATCTTCCACTGTGCCCTTGTCAAGACATGCAAAGTATTCTGTGAAATGCAGGGCTTTTATTGTTCGTTTAACACGTTCACAGAAGGGCTTCTTACTCGGCTTTGGAACAGGAAGTTAATGCACCCGTTTTTCTATGTGTGTATGTCTTGCAATTTGCAAAGGCAATTTGAAAGGGGCTGTTTGTGGTGTGGAAATTCACCCTGCTTTTGCCTCTGCTGAATGGGTTTTGCAGGCTTTTTTTATGGCTTCGGAAACCTGCAAAACCCACTTTGCCAGAGGTAGTGGTGCGACGAAAGAAAAATGTGTGCATTATATACCATGGGAAGTGATGTGCCTCTCAAACCGCTTCTGACTTTCTTAAAACAAGCAAGCGAAAACGGTTTTCTGCCTCCATCCGTGGGGCCGAATGAGGCATCCCAGACACAGCCATGTTTGCTGCCCACTGGCCTGCCCTATTCTGTTCTGAGCCCCTTACCTTCCCTGCCCCTTCCTGCCTAATACATTTGGGAAAGAGGGTAAGAACCGCTCTTCTGCGTCAGACCAGGGGTCCAAGCCCTCCAGCATTCTGTTCTCACAGCAGCCAACCAGATGCACAAAGGAATCCTGCACACAGATCGCAAAGCACAGCAGCCCTCTCCCCTCCTGTGGTATTCTGCTATTCAGAAGCATCACTGCCTCTGACAGAGGAGGCAGAGCACAGGAACGAGGGTTGGTCACCTTGGCTATAGCCTTATGCTCCTGTAAAGCCTGCCAAACCAGAGTCCATTGCTGGTTTTAACCTTTAAAGCCCTATACGGCCTAGGACCCTCATACCTATGGGACCGCCTCTCCTGGTATGTCCCACGGAGGACCTTACGGCCTTCAAACAAAAATGTCTAGGAGGTCCTGGGCCACAGGGAGGTTAGGCTGGCCTCAACCAGAGCCAGGGCTTTTTCGGCTGTGTCCCCGATCTGGTGGAACGCTTTGTCACAAGAGACTAGGGCCTTGCGGGACTTGACATCTTTCCGCAGGGCCTTCAAAACAGAGCTGTTGCACCAGGCCTTTGGCCAAGGCACAGTCCTTTGGGAATCCTCATAGAACTCTAGCCCAATGGTTACCATTAATTAGATTTTGAATTGATTTTAAAATGAATTGATTTTAGAATTCTGTGTTACTTTTATTGTTGTTTGCTGCTCTGAGCCCGGCTTCGGCTGGGGAGGGCGGGATATAAATAAAAGATGATTATTATTATTACATCCTGTAAATTCCATTGTGCAAAGAAGTAGTTTATCTTGTCTTTCCCCCTCCAAATCTAAAAGAAGCAGGGTCTGGGCAGAGAGTCACCCAGAAGGTCAACAGGGCAAGGCAATTGGAGAATGCTCCCCCATCTCCTTCCTCTTCACACTGCTTGGATGCTCAGAGAAAGTGTGGGAGCCACAGGGCCCCCTGTAGGGAATTTAGGCCCTGACAGATGCACCTGTCCTTTTCTTTCACCCCAGCCCCAATACAGTGTCCCCCCAAACTGGGGTCTCCAGCTGTTTTTGGACTACAACCCCCATCACCCCTAGCTAGCAGGACCAGTG
The DNA here is from genome assembly GCF_951804945.1 of Podarcis cretensis. Taxonomy (NCBI): domain Eukaryota; kingdom Metazoa; phylum Chordata; class Lepidosauria; order Squamata; family Lacertidae; genus Podarcis; species Podarcis cretensis. The sequence goes on from NC_137176.1 coordinate 83,472,005, forward strand.
GTTGGGGTAATGGGCATTGTAGCCCCAAAACAGCTGGAGACCCCAGTTTGGGGGACACTGCTGTATGTGATGGGTGAGGGAAGGGAGGTAGCTTGGTGCCAGAACACCTCTGCCTTTTGTGCGGAAGGTCCCAGTTTCTTTCTCCAGCATCTCCATCTGAGGCTCAGGATGTTCCCTTGCCGGAGAGCAGCTGCCAATCAGTGTAGACAATACTGAGCTACATGGACCAAAGGTCTTAATCCATATACAACAGCTCCTTATGAGCCAGGCTGTGCAGGAAAGTGTGTGAGGCACTGGGGCAGGTTTAGCTCCCACCTCACCCACGGCTTTCACTGGAATCGGTGAATACAGAGATGTGGTTTCCTGCTATCCTGTTTTGGCCTCGTTGAGGAGCTTCTTCCTTGCGCCAGCCTAAAGAACTGATAACCCCCCAGAACCTTTTCTCAAGCAGAACCACCACAGCTGCCTTGGGTTGGGCAAGAACGCTCAACGTTTCTGTGCGGCAAGGGGCTAACCCGGCCCTGGATTCCAGCAAAGCTTACCTTGCGTTTAGATGCCAAGCATAGTGCCCTAGCCCTCTTACTATGCCTCTTCCTTTCACCAGCGGCGCCGGGCTTCTATGTCGCTTGGAAAATGCCAGAGGGGAAAGCAGGTTCAGTTCTGATGCACACAGCTGAGCGAAGTGAGGCTTTTGGAGAGTTTGGCAGCCTATTGTGCAGCCCCGTTCTTGCTAAACAAGGCGCATACTTCCTCTGTGAGAAATAAGGAAGGGCTCTGCGTATTGCACGAGATAAGTTCCTGTTGCTCGTTGCTAGCTGGGCTGGGAGGTGGTCTGGGGCACTTTTGCTCTCCTTTTTCGACAAGCTGTTTTCATGTCAAGTTTTTTTGGGGGGCTTGCGGCGGTGCAAGCAGCAGCTGTGGCTGTATGAAAAGCAAAGGAAGGGGTCCCCCGTGTGCATACGAAACCTTTGTGCACTACAGGTTTCCAGTGCCTGTTGCTCGCTTGTGCCGTTTATGTATTTATAGCTTGCTGCAGGCCTTCCTTCCTCCCCGGAGCCCAGAATGGCATGTTGCATCATGATACTCAGCTGTGCTCAGCCCAGAAAACTGGCATTGTGGGCATGCAGAAAAGCAAGCTTCGGTGTCAGGGATCATAGAATTGTAGAACTGGAAAGGGACCCTGATGTTCCTCTAGTCTGGAATTTCCCAAACTTGGGTTTCCAGTTGTTGTTGGGCTAAAAGTCCCATCATCTCTGACCACTGGTCCTGCTAGCTTGGGATGATGGGAGTTGTAGTACAACAACAGCTGGAGACCCAAGTGTGGGAGACAACAATGCAGCAATGCAGGAATCAATGACAAGTTGACAAGTTGAAGGTTCTCTGGCAAGGTGGAAGGAGAAAGAACTTGCCCATGTGAAGACCACCTGGTGGAAACCCTTACACATATGGTTTTCAATTGTAAACTATATGCTGATCTTCACCAGCAATTTCTAGATCAACTCTGTTTCCCTAATTAGAAACCAGAGTCAGAGGTCATACATTTTCTATTACTGGGGAATGATCAGGAGCTCACCAAGTTAGTGGCTAAATATCTCTATTTGGTTTCTTGTTGTTGAAATACACTGCAGGCGCCTGATCTCATTGGAGACCAAGAGATGTGACGATAGACTGCTCTGCCTCCTTTCTTTAAGCAAATGTTTTGTGCCACTGGGGAAGTGGTAATTCTGTATTGATTTGTTTTGGAAGATGTATGTGATGCCAATAAAGGTTTTATGATACGATACGATTTACGACAAGTGGTCACCCAGCTTTTGCTTTAAAACCTCCAAGGTAGGAGGGTCAACAACTCCCTGGAAGAGTCCCTTCCACCATCGAACAACTCTTACCATCATAAAGTCCTTCCTGGTGTTTAGTCAGAACCTCTTTCCTTGCAACTTTAATCCATTGGTTCAGGTCCTACCCTCCAGAGTAGAAGAAAACAAGCTTGCTCCATCTTCCATATGACAACTCTTAAGATATTTGAAGATGGATATCTCCTCTCAGTCTCCTCTTTTCCAAGCTAAACTCCCTCAATCATTTCAAATCAGGCTTGGTTTCCAGACCCTTGACCATCTTGGTCACCCTCCTCTGCAGATGTTCCAGCTTGTCCATATTCTTCTTAAATTGTGGTGCCGGGAACTGGATATGTGATGAACTGGGATGTAGAACCCCCTGGCTCTCCAGATGTTGATTGAGTCCACAAGCCCCAGCCAGCATGGCCAAGAATCAGGGGCAGTAGGGGTTGTGCGCCCCAACATCTGAAGGGCCACGGGACCCCCGTTGCTGACTTGTTCACATAAGAGTTGTGTCTAGCAGCTAGACAGACACCAGTCAGTGCAGATTATTGCTCAGGGAAAGAGTAAGACTGACCTGGAAACTTTTTTTTATTGGATCTTACAAAAATCAGAGGACACCAATTGGTTACTGGCACAAATGGAGGCAAGCTGGAATTCAGTAGTATGGTACCCCACGGACCTTTTGATACAAACACAATGAGTTTTCAGGAAATCGTATGTTAGGCAAGCATTCACATAATGAGTCAACCTTTTGCATTGATTCCTATGGAGAAGTTTCTAATGTGTTTCTGAGCACAGCATTTTAATCCCCAAATGACGACTTCCGGAGGCGGCGCGAACGGTAATGGTGGTCCTCTTCCACTAGTGAGGAGGAAGCTCCGCGGAATTGGGTCGTCCGCTACGGCGAAGCGGAGACCCACTTTGGAAACCCACAGGCAGCAAGAGCCTGTGGTCTTGGGACTCGGTGGGCGCCAGAAGCGACCCCCAAAGCGCTGAAGGAACCCCGTAAGGGGCTCCGGAATGTGGAGGGGGTAGCGGCGCTGTGAGCGCTGACCTCTCTTCCTGAAAACTTCTGATTCGGAAAAGCAACAACCCGTGAGTAAAGAAGGACTTTATAAAATCTGAGACTAAAAACTATTGAATTTGGCTGAAAGCGGAGCGACGTAAAAACAGGAAGTCCGTCTTCCGCTGTCACTGAACTTCAAAGCAAAGAGCTGGAGGAGTGGAGGCAAAGAAAGAAATTTTTAACTTAATTGATCTGAGCACCCATTGAATTTTCCTGTAAGCAAACAAGGACTTTAAGCATTTGATTTATGCTCTTTATCTGCATTGTGATACCTTTCTTCTATTGGAAATATAATTTGAGTAAGAAACCCAGGTGTTGGAGCTGCCTGAGTAACTGAGCTGTCAGTTTGCAGATTTGGACACTTTGAATTAAAAATTGCAACAATCTGAGGGAGTTTGGACTTGCTACTTTGAAGTAACATTTGGAATACCAGCATGCACTGTCTGAAACAATTGTGACTGCCAATATCAACTCTGCTTAAAACTTGTTATTGAAGGTTCCTGGATTTTAAACTTTACTCTAGTAATTTTACCAGAACTGATCTCTTTCCTAAAGACATTTTAAGCTCCCCCTAGAGGATTTGGGATTTATAACAGTGACATCATTTTACTTTCCTTTTCCCGGCCTCCTGTTTGATTGTTAACATCTGGGCTGTTGCTTTCTCATGGGAACAACTCAGCTTGACCTTGACTTTTAGATAACTCTGGAATGAGTGGCGCAAGAAAAAAGGGACCAAAAACCAAACAACTTTAACAACTTTAACCTCAGCCTCACAGACACGTAGATCATCTGTACCTACTCTGCCTTCAGAGGAAGAAGCTGCTTCTCTGCCACAAGCAGGGGAGGGAGAAATTGAGCAATTACAATTGGAAGATATGGCCTCAGGAGCAACTGCTTCTATATTAGAGAAAATTTATGAAAAATTGGAATCTTTGGATAAGAGAGTGGAATCTTTGGATAAGAAAGCTGACGAACAAACAGCTAAAATTGACCAAAACACAGAATGCCTAAATAGATTAACTGGTCAAGTATCACAGAATGTACAAGCAATTGGAGAACTGACGGAGGCCACAGTAGAAAATCGGAAATTGGCTGAGGATACTAGCCAAAGACTTGGAAATTTAGAACAAGAGGTAAGACCACTCTGCAAACAAGTAGGTGAACACCAGACCTATCTCTCTATGATAGAACTGCGGAATAGGGAGAGTAACCTAAGGATAAGGTCGATACCAGAAGCGGAAGAAGGCAACTTAGCTGAGTTTTTGACCAAAGAATTTTCCAAGTTTTGGAATTTAGAGGAAAAGGACTTTAAAATTGTATCAGCTTTCAGGCTTGGAAGACTGGCAAAGAAAGAGAAGCCCAGAGATTGTTTGATAACATTGAGATCAAAGGAGGAAAGGGATAAGATTTTGGGCCTACACTACGAAAAGTCACTGAATATTTTGGACAAAAGAATTGAAATTTATAAAGACATTCCTAAACAACTGTTGGATCTTAGATCTGCCTACTTGGAATTGGTCAGACTGTTGAGGAGCAACTCAATTATCTTCAGGTGGGAATTTCCTCAAGGATTATCCTTTACCTTCAGAGGGAAGAAGGTCAAAATCAGAACATTGGAAGATAGAGACAAATTTCTGATTGCACACGGAGAGGACCTTCAAAAAGGAATTGAATTACCTCCTGGGCCTGGAGCACTGGCGGTACCTGCACCTTCGGAACCGGAAGATCCAGTGAATAAGATACCACCCCCAGGAAATTAACCAGATTTATTCAGGATGTCTCTGCAACTTTTGAGTTGGAATATAAATGGCTGTAACATCCCGGAAAAAAGGAGGAAAATATTTCATATATTAAAAAAAGAACAATTGGACATTATTTGTTTACAAGAAACACACGTGACTAGGCTCCATAGAAAAGTGTTAATAAATAAAAGACTTGGCCAGGAATTTATATCTTCAGACAGAGTAAAGAAGAGAGGTGTGGTGATATATGCAAAAGAGAGCCTGTCACCTAAATTTTTATTTAAAGATGAACATGGAAGAATTTTGGCAATTGAGATACAGCACCAAGGAGAGAAGCTTTTGATATTAGGAATTTATGCACCCAATGAGGGGAAATCGGAATTTTATAAGAAGTTGCATGAGACTATGTTGGATTATCTGGACTACAACAACATCATTATGATGGGAGATATGAATGGGGTCGTATCAACTAACATGGATAAGTCACAAAGCCAAAACGTCACAAAAGATGGCAGACTACCAAAGACTTTTTTTGAAATGACAGACAATATGGATCTGATTGACATCTGGAGAACAAAGAACCCCTTGGGAAGAGAGGGAACATTTTTCTCTGAAGCCCAGCTGACCTGGACAGGAATCGACCAAATATGGATATCTAGAGGTCTGGCACCCAAGGCCAGAAAGGTGGAAATCTGCCCAAAGACCTGCTCCGACCATAACGCAGTAAAGATGGATATGACACCATTACCAACCGGTTCCTTTAGATGGAAGATGAATGACAACTTGTTTAGAGATCAGGAGATTACTAAGAAGGCCCAAAAAGCCTTGAAGGATTACTTCAAGATAAACATGAACACTACGGTGGAAAAAAGAATTATCTGGGATGCAAGTAAGGCTGTGATGAGGGGGTTCTTGATACAACAGAATGCTGTAAAGAAAAAGATACAAAATGAGAGAAAAGATAAGATCTTGGAGAAAATCAAAGAATTAGAGAAGAAGTTAAGATCAAACCCGAAGTCACAGCTGATTCTGAGAGAAATTAAACTTTATCAAGCTCAATATTCTAAATTGATAAATCAGGAAATAGAGTGGAAGGTTAAACTAATGAAACAAAAAACTTTTGAATCGGCGAATAAATGTGGAAAACTGCTAGCTTGGCAGTTGAAGAGGAGACAAAAACTAAATACAGTTACAAATCTAGAGATTGAAGGAAGAAACATTCAGAACCCGGCAGACATTAGAAAGTGCTTCCAGAGATACTTCAAAAAATTATACACTCAAGGGCCGCAAGATGAGGTTGAGATTAAACAATTTTTGGAAAAAAATGGACTACCAAAATTGTCACAAGAAAATAGATTAATCCTGAACGGTAAAAGAGATTGAACAAGCCATTCAGAACATGCAACTGGGCAAATCTCCAGGGCCAGATGGGTTGACCTCCAAGTATTATAAGACATTAAAAGACTACTTGATACAACCATTGATGGAGGTTAGCAATGAAATTATGGAGGGGAAGAGGGCGCCGGAATCGTGGAAGGAAGCCTTTATCACATTGATACCAAAATCGGAAGCTGAAAAGACACAACTTAAGAACTATCGTCCCATCTCTCTTTTAAATGTGGATTACAAAATATTTGCAGACATTTTGGCAAGTAGACTCAAAAAAGTTCTAAATGAAGTAATCCACAAGGACCAGGCAGGCTTTCTCCCAGGTAGACATTTGCTCGCCAATACAAGGAACATTATTGACATTTTGGAACTTCTGCAAACAGATATAAATACAAAAGCAGTATTAATTTTTATAGATGCGGAGAAGGCCTTTGATAATATTTCCTGGAAATTTATGAAGGGAAATTTAAAAGAAATGGGAGTGGGACGGGGTTTTGAGAATGGGATTGATGCAATATATTCAGAACAAAAGGCTAAATTGATAGTTAACAATGTGGTTACAGAAGAGTTTAAAATTGAAAAAGGAACATGACAAGGCTGCCCCATTTCCCCTTTGCTTTTTATTTCGGTCCTGGAGGTGCCCTTGAATATGATTAGAGAAGACCGGTTGGTGGAAGGAATTCAGGTCGGAGCGAAACAATATAAACTTAAAGCTTTTGCAGATGACCTAGTTTTGACCCTGCAGGAGCCAGAATCTAGTACGAAAAGAGTATTACAATTAATTCAAGACTTTGGTCGGGTGGCGGGTTTTAAATTAAACAAACAGAAAACTAAGGTGTTTGACAGATACAGATTTGACAGATACAGATACAGATTTGACAGATACAGAGTCAGAACGGTTTCAGAGAGAGACAGAATTAAAAGTGGTTAAAAAAGTAAAGTACCTAGGGGTAAACATAACAGCAAAAAATCTGAGTCTATTTAAGGATAACTATGGAAAATGTTGGTCAGAAATTAAGAGAGACTTAGATAGTTGGACAAAATTGAAACTTTCCTTGTTAGGCCGAATTGCTGCTATCAAGATGAATGTATTGCCAAAAATGTTGTTTTTGTTCCAAACACTGCAGATTGTGGACAAGACGGAGTGCTTCCGGAAGTGGCAGAGAGACATCTCTAAGTTTGTCTGGCAGGGCAAAAAGCCCAGAATTAAGTTTAAGATATTAACGGATGTGAAAGAAAGAGGGGGCTTTGCCCTGCCAGACTTAAAGTTGTATTATGAAGCCGCAGCTTTCTGCTGGCTAAAAGATTGGCTACTTCTCGAAGACACTGACGTATTGGACTTGGAAGGTTTCAATAACGCTTTTGGTTGGCATGCATACTTATGGTATGACAAGGTTAAGATCAATAAGGCCTTTAAGAACCATATTGTCAGAAAAGCAGTGTTTAATGTCTGGACAAAATATAAAGACTTATTGGAAAACAAAACTCCAAGGTGGCTTTCACCTCTGGAAGCTAAGGCCCGAAAAAGACCCAATATGGAGGCCAAATGGCCAAAATATTGGGAAATACTAGAAAAAGATGGAGACAATTGGAAATTGCAGAGTTTGGAGAAATTAAAGGATAAAGTGCGAGACTGGTTACACTACGCTCAGATTAAAGAAGTTTTTAAAAATGACAAAAAGTTAGGGTTCCAGGTGGAGAAATCGAAATTGGAAACAGAACTGTTAGAACCTAAGACTAAGGTACTTTCAAGAATGTATAACTTGCTGTTAAAATGGAACACACAAGACGAAACGGTTAAATCGGCTATGATAAAGTGGGCACAGGATATTGGGTATAATATCATGTTTGATGACTGGGAAAGGTTGTGGACCACTGGGTTGAACTTCACTGCTTGTAACACTTTGAAGGAAAATGTAATGAAAATGATATATAGATGGTACATGACCCCAGTTAAACTTGCTAAAATATACTACCTGTCTGATAATAAATGTTGGAAATGTAAAGAAAATGAAGGAACATTCTTTCACCTCTGGTGGACGTGCCCTAAAGTGAAGGCTTTCTGGGAAATGATATATAATGAGTTGAAAAAGGTATTTAAGTATACCTTCCTTAAGAAACCAGAGGCCTTTCTTCTGGGTATTGTCGGCCAGAGGGTGATAAAGAAGGACAGAATTTTTTTCTTGTATGCAACAACGGCAGCAAGGATACTCATCGCTAAATATTGGAAAACCCAAGATCTACCCACACTGGAAGAATGGCAGATGCAACTGATAGACTATATGGAACTGGCTGAGATGACCGGCAGAATCCGAGACCTGGAAGAGGAGAGGGTTGAAGAAGATTGGAAGAAATTCAAGATTTACCTACAAAAATATTGTAATTTGGTTGAATGTTAATAAGGATGCTAGATCACAAACAATTGAGCACCACTAAAATAGTTGGAATTAGGATGATAAGTGAGATTGAGGAAAATATAATTTTTTTGGAGAATTATTAATTATATTTAAACGAGCGGGACATAAGAACGCAAACAAGTTGATAAATTGCTGGCAAAAATTTATAATGATGTAAGTGGGAGTGGGAGACGTGAGGGAGTCCAAAGAAGTTATGAAACTATGTTATGAAATATGTTACATTGTTTATTAATTTTGCATTGGTATTTAAAAATCTCAATAAAATATTATTAAAAAATAATAATAATCCCCAAATGACCACAAAAAACCCCTGGAAAACCCTCTGAAACTTTGCAAAAATGTTTTCTTATTTGTCTGATCTCTTCCCTTCCTTCTCACCATGATTTCTGGTGAAAAAGCTGCCATGGGCCATCAAGACATAGAAAGTGAGGCTTGTTTAAGGCTGCTTATTTGTTTACAGTACTACACGCAGGTCCAGCTGTTTGGATATCTGAATCTGTGGTGCGTAATCCTTGTGTTTGGATAAGTGAATTTTTGTATAATGATCATTTGGATAGCAAAATCTGCGTGAAGATCCAGAGGTTCTCTGTTCTAGCCCGGTGGCTTCTGACACACTCCTGGTCATGTTTCCTTCACAACAACCTTGTGAGGTAGGAGAAGTCAAGAGTTGGTGACTAGCCTAAGGAAGCCCCCTGTCACCACCATTATTACTATCTTCTCAGCACCAAGTTAAGACCTTCCTCTACTTCCAGGCATCCGGTGGTGTTGGACTGATTATAATTTGTCAGGTGGCGCTTGCAAAGCAATTGTGTCTTTTAGTGTTTTTATGGGATGATGCAGTTCTAAATATTGCTTGGTCAAATGGCGCTTCATGATTATGTTTTTAATCATGCAGAATCTGGTATTCTGGTCCTTGGTTGGCTTGGGCCACAGTGTGGCAGAGGCTGAGAGACAGGGGGCATTGGTGAGGTACTGGAGAACAGCGCGGTAGAACCCACATGTTCTGTGGGCACACACCTTTTATTGAGCTGAATAGAGTGAAAGATATTACGAGACATGGGGGTGTGTACAGTCTGAAGACTGCTTTGTTTATCTTTCAGCTGCTCTCTTGTTAATGCTGCTAACACTGTTTTATAGATTATAAACACTGCATTGATTTGTTAATCATATAACATATGGCTTCTGCTGTAATTGTGATGCTTAGCTTGTTTTCTAGTTACTAACGGTGTTTTGTAGATCGCAATTGTTGCACTGACAATTTGATAATTGTCCTATATGAGCGATGCTGTATCTGCAATGTTCAATCACGTTATTGTTATTCGTTGTTTGTGAGCCGCTTTGGGATTCCTTTGAGGCAAAGGCATACAATAAATCGGATCAAACTCCCATCAACCCAAGCCAGTGTTGTCACTACTCAAGGATGTTGGGAGTTATAGTTTGGAAGCACCTGAAAGGCACTTTAGCCATCTCTGTTTTATCTCTTTCTACTACAGACATGGGATGCTGGTGGAGCTGTGGGTAAAACCTCAGCGCCTAGGACTTGCTGATCGCATGGTCGGTGGTTCGAATCCCCGTGGTGGGGTGAGCTCCCGTCGTTCGGTCCCAGCTCCTGCCCACCTAGCAGTTCGAAAGCACCCTTAAAAAGTGCAAGTAGATAAATAGGTACCGCTTTATAGCGGGAAGGTAAACGGCGTTTCCGTGTGCTGCGCTGGTGCAGGATCGCCAGAGCAGCTTCGTCACGCTGGTCACGTGACCCGAAAGTGTCCTCAGACAGCGCTGGCCCCCGGCCTCTTAAACGAGATGGGCGCGCAACCCTAGAGTCGGACACGACTGGCCCGTACAGGCAGGGGTACCTTTACCTTTACCTTTACCTTTTACTACAGACATTCTTCAGGTTCTTTTCTCTCTCTCTTTAAAATAATATTTTATTATTTTTCCATATCAAAAGTTACATTTTGTTACTCAACAGTTGTATTCCAATTCAACAAAACTAGTGACATTGAGGTTTATAACCCAAAATACATACAGTTGCGTTTTAAGGTTTTGCCTTATCTAACTTCATCCTCGCTAACATGTTTCTTAATATATTCTGCTATTTCATATCCTGCTGTGGTCTTTGCATATGGGAAATAACTTTTTTAAAAGACTGGAAAGTGTTTCCAGTTCTCTTTAAAGGATTCTAAATTTGTTTCTCTTTATCAGTGCCATCAGTTTTGCCATCTCTGTGTATTCCAATATTTTCACCAACCTTTCTTCCTTTGAGGGTGTTATCTCTTCCTTCTATTTATGTGCACAGAGAATCCTTGCCGCTGTAGTCAGATACAGCAGGAGAGCGGGTGGCGCTGCGGTCTAAACGACTGAGCCTCTTGGCCTTGCCGATCAGAAGGTCAGCAGTTCGAATCCCCGTGACGGGGTGAGCTCCTGTTGCTCTTTCCCAGCTCCTGCCAACCTAGCAGTTCGAAACCACACCAGTGCAAGTAGATAAATAGGTATCACTGCGGCAGGAAGGTAAAGATGTTTCCATGCGTTCTGGCTTTTGTCACGGTGATCCGTTGCACCAGAAGCACCAGAAGCAGTTTAGTCATGCTGGTCACATGACCCAGAAAGCTGTCTGCGGACAAATGCTGCCTCCCTCGGCCTGAAAGCGAGATGAGCGCCGCAACCCCATAGTCGCCTTTGACTGGACATAACTGCCCAGGGGTCCTTTACCTTTTTACCTTTTTTACCTAGTCACATGAGGGACACGGGTGGCACTGTGGGTTAAACCACAGAGCCTAGGACTTGCTGATCAGAAGGTCGGCAGTTCGAATCCCCGTGACGGGGTGAGCTCCCGTTGCTCGGTCCCTGCTCCTGCCAACCTAGCAGTTCAAAAGCTCGTCAAAGTGCAGGTAGATAAATAGGTCCGGCTCCAGCAGGAAGGTAAACGGCGTTTCTGTGCACTGCTCTGGTTCTCCAGAAGCGTCTTAGTCATGCTGGCTACATGACCCGGAAGCTGTACGCTGGCTCCCTCGGGCAATAAAGCGAGATGAGCACCACAACCCCAGAGTCGGCCACGACTGGACCTAATGGTCAGGGGTCCTTTTACCATTACCTAGTCACATACATAAATACCGTCAAGGCTTTCTTTGGTTTATCTCCTTCTGCCACAGATATTCTTCTGGTTCTGACCTACTGTGACCTCTTCTGGAATGTAGCAACAGAGGAAAAATCCCCTTTTCCCCCAGTAAGAGCTTGTGCTGTTGATGATAAGTAAGGGAAGGAAGGAACACCATTCTACAGCTGTACACGGAAGTGCAGCAGAAAGGACAGTGTGTTCCATACGCAACACACTATTAACGCAGCTACTTCAGCATTTGAGCATTTTCCCGAAGTGCCCTGATTCATAACGCAGTGCGCAGAGTTGCATAATTCGCAAATGCTTCTGTCTGTTGCTGCTGAAGTTAGACTTCATAGAGGAGGGCAGGCTCCAGAATTGCTTCACTCCACTGGAGCAATTAATTTTGAAACATGATAACATCAGAGCAGGCATCCCCAAACTCGGCCCTCCAGATGTTTTGGGACTACAACTCCCATCATCCCTCGCTAACAGGACCAGGGCGCTTTATTGGCCGATGGAGTCCTCTCTCCCCTTTCTCCATGCAACATATAATTTTATGAACTTCTATCATGTCGCATCTAACTCACCTTTTTTCTAAATTAAAAGCCCCAAACGCCGCAACCTTTCCTGGCCCTTTCCTGAACCTTTCCAAACCCCAGAATATTATTTTTGAGGTGAGGCATCCAGAACCCTACGCAGTCTTCTAAAAACAGTCACACCCCAGATTAGAGCAATGGCATTACGATACTGGCGGTTTTAATTTCGATTCCTTTCCAAATGAGAGAGCATGATTTACGTGGGTGTTCCTTTTTCTCTTGGTTTGAGTCAGACGTCGAGCAGGTTTCCAAAAGTCACTGGAGGTTATTCGCCCTCCTCCACAACAGGGAGGCATTACGGAGATTCCTGCATGATGCAGCCAATGTTCATGCTAGTTTGAAGTACTTTGCATTGTGTGTATGTGTGTGTGTGTATATATATATATATATATATATATATATATATATATGACGCGGGTGGCGCTGTGGGTTAAACCACAGAGCCTAGGACTTGCTGATCAGAAGGTCGGCGGTTTGAATCCCCGCGACAGGGTGAGCTCCTGTTGCTCAGTCCCAGCTCCTGCCCACCTAGCAGTTCGAAAGCACGTCAAAGTGTAGGTAGATAAATAGGTACTGCTCCAGCAGGAAGGTAAACGGCGTTTCCGTGTGCTGCTCTGGTTCGCCAGAAGTGGCTTAGTCATGCTGGCCACATGACCTGGAAGCTGTACGCCGGCTCCCTCGGCCAATAAAGCAAGATGAGCGCCGCAACCCCAAAGTCGGCCATAACTGGACCTAATGGTCAGGGGTCCCTTTACACACACACACACACACACATTTACATCTATCTATCTATCTATCTATATGCGTATAGCACAATCCCTGTATCAGGGGAACCTTTTTCATATTCTTCTGGGCAGTCAGATGAGGTCCATGCACCAGCTGTGGGCTAGAGCAGCAGCAAAGATGAGCAGAGCAAGGAATGGAAACTTTACCTTTACGCAGTAGGCTTGTTTCTACTGCAAACCCATCCATCTATCCATCCATCTCTATCATCCATCCAGACAAGCAAGAGGCATTGCCAAAGTTCAAGGACACATTTTAGCCAGGTGAAAACACTCCGGTGTCAGGGCAGGCGTCTGCGGTAACTCACACAGCAGCAGTGAAGTTAGCTCTTTATTCAAAGAAACAAAACAGCTCAGGCCTCGCGAGCCCAGCAGCTCTTCTTGGTAGATCTTGCCCCAACGCGTCAGTTGTGAGGACTGAAGTTTCCTGCCTTCCACAGTTGCCTCTTCCTCCTATGGGTCCTTCCCAAGCAATCTGAGACTCTGTCAAAGGTTTTGCCTTTGCTCCACCCTCTTCATACCTCTTTGGGTTCTGGGAGACCAGGGGGAGGTGAGCAGATCACATCAGGAGGGGGAGAGCCCCTGGCTTCTTCAGCAGCCTGCCTCATCTCTGCCTCTACCCCCACCTCTAGCCTCTGCTTCTACCTCTGATTCTGGATTGCTCTCTGCTACAGACTCTTCCTGCTCACTAAACCCTGTTACCTCTTCAGCTTCTGACACCTCAGTCTGCTCCTTCTTCTCCCTCTGACCACCCATCGTCGTCCCACCACCACTCCCTGGGCTCTGAGCCTTCTTCCCCGGGGGTTCCCCAGCTGGTGCCTCTCCTCAGCATCCAGCCAGTCCATGACAATCTAGTTCACACAGGTGGGGTTTATTATCATCTTTATTATTTGCCTGCCATTCACTTAAATGCTCATGGATGGGCTGCAACAATGGAATTGTTACTGGGGACATTGGCAGCAGTTGTTGGAGATGTTGGCGATTGAAACTGGAACTGTCTGTATGCAAACCAGCGAGCTGGTGGCTGCAGCTGTTGTGGCCGATGGATGCTGTTATCCAACAACGGGATAGACAGGACTCATGAGTGGAGTGAGTTGTGAACCCAATAAGTGTGAACCTATATATGCTCCCTTCTGTTGAGTCAGATCATTTGCCCATTTAGCTGAGTGCTATCAACTCTCAGCTGCCTTGTGAAATGCAGGAATACTGCATTTTTAAAAAAACAAATGAGCATATAGCAATTCTAGGGGTTAGCACATGAGTAGGCAAACTAAGGCCTGGGGGCCGGATCTGGCCCAATCGCCTTCTAAATCCAGCCCACGGGTGCTCCAGGAATCAGCGTGTTTTTACATGAGTAGAATTGTGTCCCTTTATTTAAAATGCATCTCTAGGTTATTTGTGGGGCCTGCCTGGTGTTTTTATATGAGTAGAATGTGTGCTTTTATTTAAAATGCATCTCTGGGTTATTTGTGGGGCATAGGAATTTGTTCTTTTCTTTCTTCAAAATATAGTCCGGCCCCCCTCAAGTTCTGAGGGACAGTGGACCAGCCCCCTGCAGAAAAAGTTTGCTGACCCCTGGTAGTAGGTCATCAACTCAGGGCTGAGTCCAGCCCATTGACAAATATCCTTTGACCCCTCCAGTTACGAACCTCAAGTCAAAGCAGATAAAGTTCTGTGGTGGGGGAGACTTGGTTTATGTGGAGATAACATCCCTTCAGGCAGTTTCCATTCGCACGTGGCTGTTCTTGAGGTCCTCAGCAGAACTAACATGATTAGCAGCGCGGCTAGTATATGTTTCTTTAAAAAGGACACCCTTTGCATGTTTGCTTTTGCAGCTCTTTTTTTCTTTTCTTTTTGCAACCCTCCAGCGAGATTGCCACCATCAAGAATGAGAGAAGGATATTAAGCCCCTTAATAGAAGCCTACAGATCTATTTATTTTTGAGGGATTAAGCGAACTCAGCTGCTGCTACTGCAGCAGCCTGGAGCAAATTTGAAAGCTGAACACAGACTTTTCTGGATATAAAAAAAAGTTATCAAAAACATTTGCATGTGGGAAGTGGCCTGTAATACGGAAACCAGCAAGGCACTCAAAACTGCTGAATGTATTGCAAACTTACAGCTAGCCAGATCAAGCAAATGCTTGTTTATAGCAAAATGACCTCTAAGGCAAACCTTTTATCAGATCTTCAAGGGCAACCCCATGTAGAGGGTATTACAGTAGTCCAGTGTGGGTGGGGAAAAATCTGTTCAGTTTGCATTTAATGGCAAATACACCTAATTCACACTTTTCTTCAAAACAACGCAAGAACCAAAACACAGCCATCCTTTAAAATTCTCACCATAGGTCTCCAGCCAAATAGTGCACAAAAAATGCATATATTTGAGGGAAATGCCCATGAATACACAAATACTAGTGAAAGGAGCACAAAAAATTGTGTTTTACAGTGGTACCTCGGGTTACATACGCTTCAGGTTACATACGCTTCAGGTTACAGACTCCGCTAACCCAGAAATAGTACCTTGGGTTAAGAACTTTGCTTCAGGATAAGAACAGAAATCGTTCTCTGGCGGTGCGGTGGCAGCAGGAGGCCCCATTAGCTAAAGTGGTGCTTCAGGTTAAGAACAGTTTCAGGTTAAGAACGGACCTCCAGAACGAAATAAGTACTTAACCCGAGGTACCACTGTATTAGGAAACATTGCTTTGCAAAAAATACAGCTCCGCCTCTGTGCAGTAAAATAAGGTGCAGGCCAAAGCTTGGGTGTGTCTGATGTTCTTTGGATCACACCCGTTGTCTTTAGATGAGTCAGGCTCCAACATAGCTCCCTGTTTCTTTTAGGGATTCCTAAAATAGTTTCCCTACAAAGCAGACAGTCGAAGGGCAAAATCCTTGGACAGCAGAAAAGTAAGTGGTCTCCTGGGAGTCCTTCACATCTGGTGAGAGTGCAGGATTGACTCAGCGCCTCTTTCTGATTATATTTGGAAACTGAAATATACTCAGAATCCTGTACTGATTTCATGCTCTTTATTGCAGCTTGTAAAACAGTGATTGAATTGCCCCCCAAACCTCAGGCTTTTATATACATTATTTACACAGTGAGCCTCATCTGATTGGCTGATTCTGCTTCCCCCCTGGAGCCTGATTGGTCTTTTCCTGCAGGCCAATCAGTTGTTGCATTTTAGGATCCTACTTACCTATTGTTCTAGGATCCAAGCTTAGTACATAACAGAAACCTATGATAGACATAATCAGAAGAAAAGGAAATGAGTTGCCTTATTTATAGAAACATGTGGACTTGCTCCCTGGGGGTAGGTTAGGGAGGAAAGTTTCTTACACCAGCTCCTTACTGCAGCCCAGCCTTTTGCATGATGAATTCTGCATATAAGTTAAATAAGCAAGGAGACAATATACAGCCTTGTCATACTATAACCTTGTTATAGGGTTGCCATATTTCAAAAAGTAAAAACCAGGACACCACAAAAGTTGCTGAGCTTCTTTTAGGAAAAACCACAATTTTTTGAGCTTTTTAAAGGAAACCCCCCAATTTGTTGAACTTTTTTATTAGTTTTTTTTTGTTTGTTTTTTTTACAAAAACCCCAATTGACTTGTCTAAGGACAATGTGCCACCTTTCGGAAATTCCACCTTCGAAATCCCAGTTACATCCGGGAAAATCCAGATGTACGGCAGACTGCTCACCCCTCATACATGATGCTTTGTGTTCTTTTTCTGATACAGCGATTAATCTCCTTGCTAGGTAAAAGTAATGTGAGAATCAACTTAGTGGGTGTTGTTTTCTTGAGTTTCCTATGCTGAAAGACAGGGATCTGACCAGAAGACACCACAGTATTATACATAAGTTTTATTTGAAATAGTTGCTACGTGCTTCAGAATGAATGGCTGCGTGCTTAATTTATGTGCAGTTATATATATTTTTTGCAGAGTCATCAGTGCAGTACTTTCCAGGCAAAGTCAACCATATCCTAGTACATGACTTTTTCATGTCTTGCTATTTGTGTGTTGTGTGTGTGTGTGTGTGTGTGTGAAGTTTCGACAACTTAGAGCGTTAACCAATGTTCCAAACTTAGGATGAGTCATTTGTGAAACCACTTTTTTCCCTTTTTACTAAATCTTCTTTAGTATTATAGATCAGATGTTATCAGCTTGCTGTCTGCACTTGTCTTCTTCAGATCAAGTTAATGTCTCTTTGTAAGGAGCTAAATAGCATCAGTCTTAAGTGTAAAAGTATCGCTCTGCCATTCATAGCCAATAGACGTGGGGAAAACAGGCACAAGGGATCAGGTGTGTAGCTGAAAGTGGGTTCTAAGGGATTCCAAAATCATAGACCAGGAACCAGTGAGATTGTAAATTCAGAAATAGCATCAGATTAAGAGCCACAGGTGATGTAGAGACATACCGCAAGCAGAAGCAGAAGGTGCTGGTTCTATTCTGTAAGTATTGTGGGAATGTTCAGGGTGGCAGGAGTGGATATATTGTTTATTAATATCCTTCCTAACCTGCACTAGCAAGATCCTTTATGTAGCAGAGTTACATTCCCCCCTTTTTTATGCACAGCAGATAGCTGGTTGCAGGCTCGTGTGAGCCTCTCACTATTATACAATTCAATCTGTCTCAGATTGAATTGTACGTTCCTAGTAAGATCCCTTGAATTCCTCTTAAAAGAATAAAGACATGACAATCTTATTCAAAGTCAATAAAATATGTTTACTCACATCAGTTCACAGTTGGATTCCTGAAGGCAGACTTAGTTACAAATATGTAGCTAAGCTAGAAAGTGGTCAAATGAAGAAGTCAAAAAGAGGAAAGTGTGTTGCGTGACTCGTCCTTTCGTTACCTGGACAGGTTAGGTCACGCCCACCTTCTATCACGTGCAGAAGGAAGGATGCTCCAGCCAGGAGGAAACAGGAAGTTTTGACTGGCTGGACCAAACATTCCCTTGCATGTCTTCTCTAGCATTACAATGAATGCTGTACTTGACTGCCTCTCATGGATCACATCACACAGGTTTTGCCTCCCTTTAAGGAAAAAGTGAGTAGAAGATGATGATGTGGGTGCCCTGGGCATTTTTTTTAAAATTATTATTATTATTATTATTATTATTATTATTGACAATGGATGCTCATTTCTTGTAGTTGTCTCAGAACATGCTCTTTCCTCCCATGAAAGGATGCAAGTAGTCCAAGGAAAAGAAGGGTTCTCTGGCTTGCTTGCTCTTTCTCTCAGTTTCAAGGCACTAATCCTCCCCTGGCATTGCATTAGGTTATTTTATATACCACCATTTTTCTCCAAGGAGCTTCAGGTGGTGAACATGGTTTCCACCTCCCTATTTTTGTCTTCACAAGAACCCTGTGGGGTAGGTTAGGCTGAGAAGCAGTGACTGGCCCAAGGTGAGCTTCATGGGCTGAGCGGGGATTTGAACTCTGGTCTCCCAGGTCCTAGCCCAACACTCTAACCACTGCGCCATAGTGGCTCTCAAGTTTTGTCCCATAGCTCCATATACCAGGACTCAATGGCTCTGTGTCCATTCAAAGGGTGGATGCAAATGGGAAACGAGAGGGAGCCTTTTTCATGGCTGCTCCCAGATTATGAAATGCTGTGTCCAGTTAATTGTGGTTGACTGCTCCCCCATCCCAACCTTGTAATAATAATAATAATAATAATAATAATAATAATAATAATAATAATAAATTTATACCCCGCCCATCTGGCTGGGTTTCCCCAGCCACTCTGGGTGGCTTCAAACAAAATATTAAAAAATACGATATGTTGTTTATCTCTGGTTGTTAACAACCATTTTATTCCAGATAATGCTTTTTTATGTTTTGACTTTAACTCTTTTAACTGGTTTTAACCGTATCGTGTTGGTGGATTGTTCTTATACAGTGGTACTTCGGGTTACAGATGCTTCAGGTTACAGATGCTTCAGGTTACAGATTCCGCTAACCCAGTAATAGTACCTCGGGTTAAGAACTTTGCTTCTGGATGAGAACAGAAATTGTGCAGTGGCAATTAGCTAAAGTGGTACCTCAGGTTAAGAACAGTTTCAGGTTAAGAACGGACCTCCAGAACGAATTAAGTTCTTAACCCAAGGTACCACTGTATTGCTATTTTATAAAATTTTAATTTCAAAATGTTGTAAGCTGCTGTGAGTCATGCTTACACCAAGTTGATAGTTCCCAGATCCATTTTTTTTTTTTTTGGGGGGGGTGCCCCAAACTCCCAGAACTTTGGAAACACAGTCTTAGAAGTCATTCAGCTATCCAGGGAGGCAGGGAAGCGAACCAGCTGCTAGGGGCAGTTGAGAGATATCCTAATCTGAGACTACTTCCGCAAGGGAAACCCTCATACTTGACTCCCCGTTAACTAGTATAAAGGGGCCTGTCAAGTCCCAGTGAGATGTGGCTTCATATTTTCACCAAGACAATTTCCTGATGAGAGGATGCAGCTGAATGTTAGTGATAAGGACCTGAGCAGGTGGGGGGAGGCAGAAGGAAGTAGATTTCCACCATACATATAAAACAGTAGTATACTATATACAGTCATGGCTTCTCCAAAGAATTCTGAGAGCTGCAGTTTGTTAAGGGTGCTGAGAGTTGCTAGGAGGCCCCTATTCCCCTCCCAGAACTACAGGGAATTAAGAAGCATTGCTGTTTCCAGCTATGTAGGCTGAGCATAGCTGTCATGGCTAGGTGTTAGTGGCAAGGAAAAAATAGGTACCATATTTTTCTGTGTATAAGACGCCTCCATGTATAAGAGGCCCCCTACTTTTGGGGAGCCCAAATTTAAAAAATGGGCATATGCACTATCTGTGTATAAGATGCCCCGAGATTTTAAACCTTATTTTAAAGTAAAAAAACCACCCTAATCTTATACACGGAAAAGTACGGTATATAAAGGAGAATTCCATGCCAAGATCCAAGTTTTGGGCAAGTACTTTTGGTGAGAGAAGCCCAGCAACGATTTAAAAATGCAAAGTAAAGTATGGAAATATAGGAGGTTAGACCTTTGAAACGTGCCCTTCTAAGTTCCTTACAAAGTTCCCCTCTTCCCTTAGCATAGGGAAAAGACCGCACGTTTGGTAGGTTAAACATGGTTTACTTACAAACTCTTCAAAGGTCAGGTTCATGTGCTTTTGCATGCAGCAGTCAGAAAACACAGGCAGTAAAATTTGGCTAAGTGACCGTGGTGAAAGTTCCTCAATTACTGGTATAGGAACTCAAGGGAGGCTGGTTGGAGCCATGTGGTCTGAGCTTAGAGCACCATGTTGAGTTTCTCAGGTAGACTGAAGGGGAACAGTATCCTTGATTTCCTTCCTCCCAAGGTGAGGGGGGAGTAAACTAGCTAATCCATTCAGGACAGCTTACTCTATGGCGTTAACCCCATCATGCATTAATTAGACTTGAGCATGTTGGTTATATGAGGCTGGTTATCTCACAGATCTGAGAGACCTTTGGATAATGGCCAGCACTCCTTGTCCCCAATCATCAGTGGCTTCATCCACCCTACTGCTTCAAATAATTATTCTTTGTTTTCCAGAATTTAAGATGCATCAGGGAAGAACTTAATCCACAACCACCTTGACTTGGACATCTGTTTTCTCTTTTCAGGGAGGTTCTGCTTTTTCTCCTGCGGCAACCATCAGTCAGGAGAAAGCACGGGCACAGGCTTCCATTTTGGCTCATGAACTGGGATGCCCTTCAGCCAGCAGCGAAGAAATTGTATCCTGCCTCCGACAGTTGCCTGCCAAAGTCCTCAATGATGCACAAACCAGGGTGTGCCTCTTTTCTTGTTTTGCTGGCAGAGCTGAAAATGTGTGGGTTGCTGGGGTCAGATCTGCCCCATAACAGTAGCAGAGATTGGTATTTCATTTTGGGTGGGTAAATATTACCCTTTAGTCTGGGGAATCAATATTTCCCAGGAAGGAAGAAATGGTGACAATATAAATCACATTTAAAGGAGAAACTACCAAATTTGCACTTCTCAAAGCACTTTGTGAACTGAAACACGGCTGTTCGCCATGCGGTTCTCCAATAAAACAATGTACAAAAATGTGTAATAGTGGAATATGTGCTTGAAATGCACATATTAATGAAAATGCAGAATGCTAGGGAGAATTGTTTGCCCCCCAAAAGTGCATATTGATTAACACTGCTTACAAAGATGTGCTGATTAGGACAAATTCACACCAAAACACTGGCAAATTTTCATGGGAATATTTTTTTAAAAATCAGTTTGCTGTGGAAATGTGGAGAACTGAATTAGAGATTTGGGGGTGGGATGATTCATGTGCTCAAGCAAAGCTAGCAGATCAATCCATTCCTCTTTTTTTTATAATAATTTTTATTAATTTTCCAATTTTAAAACAAATCAACAACAACAACATAAAAGCATCAACCAATACAAACAAACACACAAATATAGATTCTTAACCTCCTTTTCATAAGCCTCCTTTCTCGGACTTCCCCATACCTCACCCTTTTTGCATCCTTATTTTATAGTTTTTCAGCAACCCTTTTAGCCAATTAAATTTAAATTTATTAAATTTCTCAATTTCACCTTAAGTCATCAAACATTTTCAGCTGTAATTCTGCATCTTCCTTCCCCTTGACATTTTAACACTGATCAATATTGTAACAGTTCTTAAGGTAAGCTTTAAACTTCTTCCAGTCTTCCTCCACCGTCTCTTTCTCTTGGTCACGGATTCTGCCAGTCATTTCTGCCAATCCCATAAAGTCAATCACTTTCGTCTGCCATTCTTCCAGTGTGGGGAGTTCTTGTGTCTTCCAATACTTTGCTAGAAGGATCCTTGCTGCTGTAGTGGCGTACATAAAAAAAGTCCTATCCTTCCTTAACACCAATTGGCCGACCATGCCCAAGAGAAATGCCTCTGGTTTCTTGTGAAAAGTACATTTAAGTACCTTCTTAATTTCATTATAAATCATTTCCCAGAAGGCTTTAATCTTTGGGCAGGTCCACCAAAGGTGAAAGAAGGTACCTTCAGTTTCATTACATTTCCAACATTTATTATTGGGCAGATGATAAATCTTCGCAAGCTTAACTGGGGTCATGTACCACCTATAAATCATTCCTCTGTCATTATCATGGCTGGAATATTGATGGGTTAAGAAAGGACACGGGTGGCGCTGTGGGTAAAACCTCAGTGCCTAGGACTTGCTGATCATAAGGTTGGCGGTTTGAATCCCTGCGGCAGGGTGAGCTCCCGTCGTTCGGTCCCAGCTCCTGCCCACCTAGCAGTTCGAAAGCACCCCTAAGTGCAAGTAGATAAATAGGTACCGCTTTATAGTGGGAAGGTAAATGGCGTTTCTGTGTGCAGCACTGGTGCTGGCTTGCCAGCTGCAGCTTCGTCACGCTGGCCACGTGACCCGGAAGTGTCTTCGGACAGCGCTGGCTCCTGGCCTCTTGAGCGAGATGAGCGCGCAACCCTAGAGTCGGTCACGACTGGCCCGTACGGGCAGGGGTACCTTTACCTTTTACCTTAAGAAAGGCATAGGCAAACTCTGGTCCTCCAGATGTTTTGGAACTACAATTCCCATCATCCCTAGCTAACAGGACCAGTGGTCAAGTATGATGGGAATTGTAGTCTCAAAACATCTGGAGGGCCAGAGTTTGCCTATGCCTGCGTTAAGTTGCTCTGGTGAATCAGCCTGCAGTTCATTTAAAAAATAAATTGGGCAGGATTCACCTAAGAAGATTTGCCAACAGAATGCTAGTTCCTGGAATTTACAAGTGGGGAGACAGTTATTGCTCTCACTTCCTGCTTGTGGGCTTCCCATGGGCGTTGGGTTGGCCACTGTGAGAGCAGAATGCTGGACTAGATGGACCACTGGCCTGATTCAGCAGCTATGTTCTTAATGTTGTTCCTCTCTCCTCTCCCCAACACTGACTGCCTCTCTACCCATACCATAGCTCCTGGCTATAAGTGGACCATTCCAGTACTGGAGCCCAGTCGTTGACGGTGTCTACCTCCAGGAGCCTCTCACAGCAGCTCTGCAACGTTCTCAACCTTCGGAGGTGGACCTGCTGATCGGAAGTGCTCAACAAGATGGGCTGATCAGCAGAGCAAAGGCAATTAAGGTAGGTAGGCTGCTGTGCTGGAAGCAGGCCCGTCTTACCCATAGAGGCTAGTGGCGCGGGGCGCCAGGGTGCCAAGTTCTGGAGGGTGCCAGGAGGGAGTCCAGAGAACACCGAACAAGCGCTCTGAGAGAGCGAGGGTGCGTGTGCTGCTCCTGCTGAGCGTCGGCTAGGCTTTTTCCCTTTTTAGGCCTGCAGATGCCGAATTCTGCGGGGCGCCAGAAGGCTAAAAGGGGAAAAAATGTGCTGACTCTCAGCGGGAGTGGCGCCCTCACTTGCTTGGCACAAGCCCGCTCGCTTGGTGTGCTGCCTGCCGTTGCCACCATGGCACAAAGCGGTCAGCTGAGCTGGGAGGCGCTGCGTCCAGCCTTTGCCTCTTCCCTTCTGGAGGAGCCACCCTCCAGCCCCTGCCCATCTCCTCCAGCCCTAAAAAAAGGTTGACAACTCTGGGAAAGGGACAGGGCACTGGAGGGATCTTTGCAACACAGGATATGCTTAAGATGGCCCTTGCTGGAAGTGAAACTATAGTTGCCAGAATGGAGATAGCCTGATTGAGAAGAGAGGAGGAAGAGGATGCCCATCCTCTGTTGCTAGAGAACCTTGCACTGGTGTTAAACAGTCTGCGCCGTCCCTGTGGTTTCTTTCCATAGGAGTGATGCTACCTGATGGTGCAGCTGCATCACCCTTGATGGCTTTGAGGAAATTGAAATAGCAGCTGCCAGCTGCTGGCTGCTGGAAGGATCTACAGGCGGGGGAAAATCCATCTATGCCACCTTAATGTCCTTGGAGGAAAGCTGGGTGTTATGTACTGAGTTGAATAGGATCCAAATTGCAGCAGTCTGATTGGTCCTAGAACAATAGGATTCAGAATGCAGCAGTCTGATTGGTCCTAGAACAATAGGATCCAGAATGCAGCAGTCTGATTGGTCTGCAGGAGCCACCCAATCCAGCTCCAGGTGGAAGTGAATCCGCAACCTGATTGGCCTACAGGAGAATGCCGGAATTAGCCAATCATGTGGGGCCCTTTGTGTAAATGATGTATATAAAGCAGACATTTCGGGGGAACTTCCATTCCTCCTCACTACTATTAGCTGAATAAAGAGCATGAAATCCACACTTGACCCCGAGTATATTTCACTGGGATAGAAATGTAATACTGCCCTCCCCGTGCCTAAAATGTCCCACTTTCATGGCCTGTGTTTTGCTCAACAACCATGGCTTATATTTGCTTAGATATGGTTTTGTGTATATTTGTTCTTAGCTGGTTTGTGGGTTAAGCTGTTTTCCATTTACAGTTTTATTTCTATGCCAGAGAGGTTTTTGATCAAGTGGTTTACAGACCTTCAGAATAAATCGCCACTTGCCACTCCACATCCCCCCCCCACTAAAAGGGATTCTTCTTGATATCAGGTGACTCTTGTACACATTTGCCTGCAGATTTGTTGTTCGGGGGCCTCGGTCCCTGCAGGCTTCCTGGCACACAGATTCCACAAGACGCCACTTTGACTAGGGACTGTAATCCCAGATTTGCTCTCGGAGATGTGGGCAGTGTAACAGAGAGTCCCTGGGGCTTCATCTCCCCAGCTGCCGAAAGAGAAGCCCATGTTTTTCAAATTAAGATAACGAGAGACGAAACGTCTGTGAGCGTGCCGAAGTATTCAGGAGGTAGACGGTCCTGAAAGTGTTTCTTCCCCACAAAGAACAGCGCCCGCTCCTTTTGTGCTCGGTCTTTTCATCTCAGCATCCTGGCCGATGGCTCCTTGCTTTCTCTTTTCCCCCTGTGAAGCACTCTGTGCCAACCTGTTGCCAATTATCGCCAGTTTTACTGCACGCGACTGTCTGCCTTTTCATCACCAGATGAAAAGAATGCCTCTTGGTTGCTCCGAAATGTCAAAAACAAGTTAGGCAACCACTCGTTCTTTTTTCCTTTCAATGTCTTTATTGATTCTTCCCTGGGAGAAGAGAGCAACTGGAAGAGAGCAGAGCCTACTCTTTTTCTTCCAGTTCCTCACATCCTTCAGGGAACTGTGAATGCAACAGGTAACACAGAATTATACTTATACATACTGGCAAGTTCATTGCAGCACAACAGTGCTAGCTTTGAACTTCTAGGCTTTAGGTATGACAGTACCAGCTTGTTTTCATATCCATACCTTTGCTGCCAGAAATGTGGCCCTTTAAACCATGCTGTGAGCTGGATATTCTTCCGACTTTGTAATCAGAATATCTATACCTGCCACTGAATCAGACACCAGTTCAGCTCTCATTTTGCCTTCAGCCTTGTATCTCTGACTGACAACTCACCTGTTGCAACTTTCTTTCTAAAGCATCATGCATGTTGTTGTTGTTTAGTTGTTTAGTCATGTCCAACTCTTTGTGACCCCATGGACCAGAGCATGCCAGGCACTCCTGTCTTCCACTGCCTCCCGCAGTTTGGTCAAACTCATGCAGGTAGCTTTAAGAACACTGTCCAACCATCTCGTCCTCTGTCGTCCCCTTCTCCTTGTGCCCTCCATCTTTCCCAACATCAGGATCTTTTCCAGGGAGTCTTCTCTTCTCATGAGGTGGCCAAAGAATTGGAGCCTCAACTTCTGGATCTGTCCTTCCAGTGAGCACTCAGGGCTGATTTCCTTCAGAATGGATAGGTGTGATCTTCTTGCAGTCCATGGGACTCTCAAGAGTCTCCTCCAGCACCGTAATTCAAAAGCATCTATTCTTCGGTGATCAGCCTTCTTTATGGTCCAGCTCTCACTTGCATACATCACCGCTGGGAAAACCATAGCTTTAACTATACAGACCTTTGCTGGCAAGGTGATGTCTCTGCTTTTTAAGATGCTGTCTAGGTTTGTCATTGCTTTTCTTCCCAAGAAGCAGGCGTCTTTAAATTTCATGACAGCTGTCACCATCTGCAGTGATCATGGAACCCAAGAAAGTAAAATATCTCACTGCCTCCAGAAAGCATCATGCATAGGTCTATTGATATCATACCCTCTCACATGTTGAGTCCCAAAATCGTAACGTGCATCTTCTCAGCTGGGCTCCCATGTGAGTCATGTGACCCGCATAAGATCACAGATTCCTAAAAGACACATGAGAGCATAGCACCCCAACATGTGCATTTTGGGGCACCACACGAGGTAGCTTTTTGGG
Source organism: Podarcis cretensis (assembly GCF_951804945.1). Lineage (NCBI taxonomy): Eukaryota > Metazoa > Chordata > Lepidosauria > Squamata > Lacertidae > Podarcis > Podarcis cretensis. Next base: position 83,498,191 of record NC_137176.1, read on the forward strand.
ACAAGATCTCAGCACCCAAAATAGCCACTGCGCCCTCGGAGGAAAAAAATGTGGAGAACTAGATATCAGGGGAAAGGCTTTTAGTCCAACCTCCTCCCTGACCAACTAGTTTCCTATCATGAGTAGGAGTGGGGGATCAATTTTAACACAAGCCTACCTTGGGATGCGGGTGGCACTGTGGGTTAAACCACAGAGCCTAGGGCTTGCTGATTAGAAGGTCATAGTTCAAATCCCTGTGACGGGGTGAGCTCCCGTTGCTCAGCCCCTGCTCCTGCCAACCTAGCAGTTCGAAAGCACAAAGTGCAAGTAGATAAATAGGTACCACTCCGGTGGGAAGGTAAACGGCATTTGCGCCTACTGCTCTGGTTCTCCAGAAGCAGCTTAGTCATGCTGGCCACATGACCCGGAAGCTGTATGCCGGCTCCCTCGGCCAATAAAGCGAGATGAGTGCTGCAACCCCAGAGTCGGCCACGATTGGACCTAATGGTCAGGGGTCCCTTTACCTTTACCTAACTCACACTTCTCTAAACCAGGTGCAAACCAAAACATCTTTTGAAATCTTCTCCGGATTTTGCAGGCTGTTCTCTAACCACCAGCCCCCTCAAAAAAAAAAAATATTAAGGGAAAGCTATACATGAAAATATCAGGGACGCAGGTGGCGCTGTGGGTTAAAGCCTCAGCGCCTAGGGCTTGCCGATCGAAAGGTCGGCGGTTCGAATCCCTGCGGCGGGGTGCGCTCCCGCTGCTCGGTCCCAGCGCCTGCCAACCTAGCAGTTCGAAAGCACCTCCGGGTGCAAGTAGATAAATAGGGACCGCTTACCAGCGGGAAGGTAAACGGCGTTTCCGTGTGCGGCTCTGGCTCGCCAGAGCAGCGATGTCACGCTGGCCACGTGACCCGGAAGTGTCTCCGGACAGCGCTGGCCCCTGGCCTCTTAAGTGAGATGGGCGCACAACCCCAGAGTCTGTCAAGACTGGCCCGTACGGGCAGGGGTACCTTTACCTTTACCTTTACCTATACATGAAAATGTGCCTTTAAAGGGAGTGTGCATTATACTGGGGGGAAATTGCTTGCAAAAGTGTGTGTGTTAAGCGAAATGCTCACTAAAACGTTGGAAAAAAATAGTGAGGATCACAAATTCAGGCATGGATGTGGCAGGCTGAATATAAGATTGGCAAAATAAGAAACTGATCTGTCCAGCTCTAGTGTGGGTGATTCCCCCCCCCCCCCATGTGAGATCCTGTCAGCAGCGTAAATCATTACATTCCAAACATACGTTGACCATGAGGGATCTGCCATTTGTGACTTTGAGGCCTAAACATCCGTTTGAGTGTACAAACTGACACATACACAAACTTGTTTTGTTTTCGAGTCAGGCCAATGATTAAGAAAGAAAAATGGTGAGTTATTTAACGCTGCTCTCTGGAACTATTTGGAAAGAGATGATTCCAGGCAGTTTATTGAGCCAGTCGCAAGTCTCCTGCCAACAAGATGGAGCAGAGGGGATGCTCAGGTTTCCAGCTTTTCAGGAAATGACTCTATAGCCAGTTCGGGGGTGGGAGAAATCTACTCTTTAAAAACAGACAGTAAAGGAAATTATATTTCAGAGACATATTATTCCTTAAAAGATGGGGGGGGGAGTCCTCCCAAAACTCTTGGCTCTGTTGAGAACAGGGGCGGGTGCTTGACATCTTTCATCATTCCTGACTGGATTTCTGAATGACTCATGCAAATTCTGGAGCTCCCAGATGACCTGTTTACTGAAAATTCATCCTGATTAGGTGAAATATACTCAGAGTCGAGTGTGGATTTCATGCTCTTTATTCAGCTCATAGTGGTGAGGAGGAATGAAAGTTCCCCCAAGATATCTGCTTTATATACATTATTTACACAATGGGCTGCACGTGATTGGCTAATTCTGGGATTTTCCTGTAGGCCAATCAGGTTGCAGATTCACTTCCACCTGGAGCTGGATTGGGTGGCTCCTGCAGACTAATCATATTGCTGCATTGTTCTAGGACCAATCAGACTGCTGCATTCTGAATCCTATTGTTCTAGGACCAATCAGACTGCTGCCTTTTGGATCCTATTCAACTCAGTACATAACATTTGGTTTGCATGGGGATTAGGTCACACTGGTTAACAAATAAGCATTTGTTCCAATTTGTTTGTGGAGAAATTAGACAATGCTGTGTTGAAGCAGGTGTTATCTCACACTTTTCCCCCATCACTTTCCTTATTGCAAAAAAAAAAAAAAAGGCTGACAAGCAGGTTTGTTGTGCAAGAGCTCCAACCCAGCTTGAATTTCCCAACATGAGTTTGCTAGTATGTGATTGAACCCCACCCGAATATAATGATAGCCCTTTAGGTGGCTCCTAGAGAATTTAACCTGCTGTATTAGGATCACAGAAAGCTCCAGCTACCTGATGGTACTCCGGGCAACTATGGCAGGCCTGAGAGGCAGTGTGGTGTAGTGGTTAGAGTGTCAGGCTGTAGGACCCAGGAGGCCAGGCTTCAAGTCTCCACCTGCCCATGAAGTTCCCTGGGTGACCTTGGGCCAGTCATTGTCTTTCAGCTTAACTTACCTCACAGGGTTGTTGCGATGATAAAATGGGGAGCTGGAAAAGTGCCATGTATGCTCTCCATGTATTTCTCCTTGGAGAAAAAGGTTCATATAATATAATAATATATAATAATAATAATAATAATAATAATAATAATAATATGCAGAGCTATATTGTTATACAGAGTGAATTGACCATATTTCCACTGCTATTTGTAGCACAATACTGCTTATAATGACGTATTTCTTTTATAAATTGCTTTCTGGTCATTGACCGTATTAAAGATATTATTATTATGCAGAGCTATATATGTATTCCACAAAAGTGCTGCACAAGGACAGAAACAGATACTGAGAATTCATTACAGTGGTACCTCGGGTTACAGACGCTTCAGGTTACAGACTCCGCTAACCCAGAAATAGTACCTCGGGTTAAGAACTTTGCTTCAGGATGAGAACAGAAATTGTGCGATGGCATCGCGGCAGGAGCAGGAGGCCCCATTAGCTAAAGTGGTGCCTCAGGTTAAGAACAGTTTCAGGTTAAGAACGGACCTCCGGAACGAATTAAGTTCTTAACCCGAGGTACCACTGTATTCTGAGATTCCAAACTTTCATCTTCCATGAAGGCTTCTGTGAATGCCAAGTCCCACAAACAGAGGAAGGAAGGATTTCAGGTCAGCTGGGTTGTGTGTGTTCCTTGCACGCTGTGCAAACCTCTTTGACCCTACCCCTTAGAGGAGAGAGGTCATTTAATTATTGTTCCTATTTAAGGTTTTGTTACCAAACAACTTGGGACCAGATGCCTTGGAAGACTGCCTCTGGCCTTCCTGTACAGACCTCCTCATTCACTATGATCTTTGGACGAGGCCCTGTTAGTGACAGTGCAATCTGCAGAGGTGGTTCTTACGGCAGTTTGGAAGAGGGCCTTCTCGGTGGTGGTGCCCGGTTGTGGAACGATCTTTCCTCTGAGTTACGGCAGGAGCTTACAGCAGCGTGCTTTCCACTGGCTGTTAAAAACGACCTTTTTATTTGCCTGTGTCAGCAGTGTGACCTGTGCACATAAGCAGGAAATTGTGGTTTCTTCTTAAGCCTGAACTGAGCACATATCTCAGTATAGGTGACAATTTATAGACATTGCGGGGAATTCAATGCCACGGTCTTCCGATCGTTCTGGCTCCACAAGCGTTTCTGCCTGCTGGATGGAATGAACCCATATCTCCTCCCCCTGTGTGCTGTTTGGGAAGTTCTCCTGACCCTTCAGAACATATTTTTTTGGGGGTACAGGCCCCCCCGGGGGCCGGAGAAGGGTGGAAAGCCCCATTGGTCTTGCCCTGGCTTCCCCTAGCATGCCAGGTTAGTTGAATCTGAGCCATTTGGTTGTGTTTCACAATGCCCTACTCAGATAGACCCATTGATATTAATGAACCCGAGTTAGCCATGTCAATTAACTTCAACGGATCTGTTCAGAGCAAGGCTAGCACTGAATAGGTAAAGGGACCCCTGACCATTAGGTCCAGTCGTGGCCGACTCTGGGGTTGCGGTGCTCATCTTGCTTTATTGGCCGAGGGAGCCGGCGTACAGCTTGCAGGTCATGTGGCCAGCATGACTAAGCCACTTCTAGTGAACCAGAGCAGCGCATGAAAACACCGTTTATCTTCCTGCCGGAGTGGTACCTGTTTATCTACTTGTACTTGGACGTGCTTTCAAACTGCTAGGTTGGCAGGAGCTGGGACCGAGCAACAGGAACTCACCCTGTCGCGGGGATTTTAACCGCCGACCTTCTGATCAGCAAGTCCTAGGCTCTGTGGTTTAACCCACAGGGTCTCCTGCATCCCAGCACTGAATACCAGCTGCTTATTTTAAGAGGGCAGTTTTCTCTCGACTGAAATAGCAAAACCAAGCAGCTTATTCTCTGAAAAGTCATGCAGACACTGAATATTGGCAGAGAGATTCATACATGTACAAACTAAGGTGTTTCTGTCCACCTTCCTTGCACGATTAGACTTCAGGGAAGGAAGGTAGGTAGCAGTCGGCCTGTTTGGGTTTTTTTGAATGTATAAGCTGTGCTCCTGAGTTCTTCTGAATCCCATTTTCCTTCTCACCTAGCGATTCGAAGTAAGCCAAGGCCGCGTCAACAGCAAGGTAGCCTTTTATCAAGCTCTCCAAAACTCCCTGGGCGGAGAAGATGCCAATCCTGCCGTTCTGGATGCAGCCACCTGGTTTTATTCCCTGACACACTCCTCCACCGAGTACGCCTCGTTCTCCAGGGCTTTGGAAAATGCCACACGGTGAGAAAGTCGTCTGCGGTGCTCGGATGCCGTTTTCTGTTTTTAAAGGCAGTGGAGAAGGAAAAGCCTCACCTACAAAATGTTTTCTCATAACAAGCGATGACTCTTTAAAGTGGAGACCTACAAAAACATGGCAGTGTAGAGCATTCCTGTTCAGAGTACTAGCCAGCCAGCCAGACCCTTTTCCAATACACTCCATTCCATCCCTCTCTCTGGTTTGTGTCCAGCTTCTCAATAGCCAGCCAGAGTTCTACAACCACTGAGCATGCTCAATCTTCAAAGCCCTTTAGGTTCCAAGCCTCCCCTTCCCCCCCCAATCTAAAGTTGTTTTGTTTTTCTGCTAAGGTTCCCCTTAGACCTGCTGAAAGCTCCTTTGTGTGGTGGGGAGGCAGTTTTGACTACATAATGAACCACGCTCGAAGAACAAGTTCGCTATTAGGATTTCACTAGCTTAAGACCCATTTGCAGCACATGCAAATGTATATCAAAAGGGAATTTCAGTGTGGTTTTTCCCTCGCTGTAGAGCAGCCTTTCTCAACCTGTGGGTCCCCAGATGTTGTTGAACTACAACTCCCATCACCCCTAGCTAGCAAGGCCAGAGCTCAGGGATGATGGGAGTTGTAGTCCAACAACATCTGGGGACCCACAGGTTGAGAACCACTGCTGTAGAGCAATCCGACGCTTAGAAGTTTAAGCAGTCAAGGGACCTTGATTTGTTTGAATTGAGTTTAAAAGGCTGATAAACCGCTCTGATGGATGAGGGCAAAGAGGAGGTTGTGACGGCACGGGCACAAGCTCGTCAGTGCTGTGCACAATTGGGTACCACAGCAAACTAGCACCACCAGCTACTGTGGTCTTGGCCTTGAAGGGGGCTAAACAGGCGTGGCAAGTCTGCAAGGCATGTGCAAACAGAGCGTAGAAACCCCGCTTTTCTGTGTACATTTTGCAGCTTTTTAGTCAGCCACTGCAGCAAAACTGCCTTGTTCTGTTGACTTCTGCTCCTTTCCATGTGATTCTGGTGGTTCCCAGTCTAGTCCTTTCGGTTTCCCTGCAGTTACAAGCCACTACTTCAGGAGAAAACAAGCGCTCACAGAAAACCCATTTTCAGCTAGGGATGGGGAACCTGCAGCCCTCCAGATATTGTTAGACTACAACTCCCATCATCCATGACCATTGGCCATGCTGGCTGGGCCTGATGGGAGTTGGAATCCAACAACATCTGGATGTTCACCATCCTTACACTCCACTCCCAGTGGTCATTTAAAGAAGAAAAGTCTGTAAACTTTTCTATCAACTGCCTGCTTGTTTACTATAGGGCCAGTATAGACTGTAAACCAGTGGTGAGGAACTTGTGATGTTCCATATGTCGTATTACTCCATCAACCCCAGTCAGGAATGACATTGGACTACAAATCCCATTATCCATGACCACTGGCTATACTGACTGTAGCTGATGGGAGTTGTAGTCCAAAACATCTGGAAGGCAACAGGCTCCCCATTTCTCTGTCTTTCTTTCTGTTTAGGATTATTGTAAATGATGTTGGGAGTACCACTGGGTAAGTGGGAAATTAGGGCTCATGGTCATTTTTAGGTTGGTAGCTTGTGTGTTTCCCCTGCCCCACCTGTTCCCCATTGTCGACTGCCACAATTAAGTGGTGGAGAGCAAAACACACAGTGTGATGATGTCGGGATGCCATGTTTATTTTGCTACTCACTATAGAGGGACCAGGGACGCGGGTGGCGCTGTGGTCTAAACCACAGAGCCTAGAGCTTGCCGATCAGAAGGTTGGCGGTTCGAATCCCCGCGACGGGGTGAGCTCCTGTCGCTCGGTCCCAGTTCCTGCCAACCTAGCAGTTCGAAAGCATGTCAAAGTGCAAGTAGATAAATAGGTACCGCTCCGGCGGGAAGGTAAACGGTGTTTCCGTGTGCTGCTCTGGTTCGCCAGAAGCAGCTTAGTCATGCTGGCCACATGACCCAGAAGCTGTACGCCGGCTCCCTCAGCCAGTAAAGCGAGAAGAGCACCGCAACCCCAGAGTCGTTCGCGACTGGACCTAACGGCCAGGGGTCCCTTTACCTTATAGAGGGGTCAAACTAGAGATATGGTTCCTGACTTGTTCCTATGCGTGTGGATGGAAGACGAAAGAGGTTTTAACAAAGAAAAAAGTCCTTAGATAGATAGTCCGGTTTTGAATTGTGGGCTGCAATCCTTCTAGGAAACATGAGATGAGGTTATAAACAGCAAGAAGGAGGTCTGAGCGGTTAAGCTGTAGCCCCTACATGCCGTGTCTTGTGGTTTATGAGTGTTTCTTTCATTTTCTTGAGCAGCTCCTGTGTGGTTTCCACAGGTTTAAATTTGGCCAGTTCCCCATATAGGTCCTTAATAATAAGAAACCGCCTCGCCCTCACTCTCCAGCATGTCAGCTCCTAGACTTCCTTTACAGCGCAACTTTTCCACAAATCAGAAAAGCTGCTGAGATGCAGAGAACCCTTTTCTGCACATGTTACAAAGTCCCTCACTCTTTTGCAGCTGAACACTTGTCGTTCTGCTTTCATGCTTGTGGCTCCCTTCTCCAAAAAGCAGATCAGCAACATCGTAAACCTCCTGATGTTTTAAACATGGGTTGAGAGTTGTTGGAGGTGTCTGGGTTGCTGCAGGAAACATCTGCACATGAACAACAGTGACATGCTAAGGACGGATGAAATCTGGGAGGAATGTTGCGTGTTGAGGTCCCCAAGCGACCCCAATAACTCACACATCACACGTAATTTTTGTTTAAGGTTTTTTGGCCACAAATCTATTTAAATACATAGCTGTGAGTGGTTGCTTAGGCATTGGTTCCAACTATCTGTCCCCATGCCCAGGGACAGAACTGACTTCCGGATTCCAGTGAAAGCCAGTCAGGGAAAACAATATTAGGGAGAAATGAAGCTGGGCACCAGACCCTCACCTCTCCCCGCATGCTCCCAGAGGCCTTGCACGGCCCAAGCCCAATGCCAGGGACTTGGACGAAAGCATGGCAAGCCCCCAGATTCCTTTAACGGAATTCCCTTGCAGCAGCAGCATTTGGAGGGGTAGGCACTTACCCCTCCACCAACCAATTTTTTAACCAATGCCTAACCGCAAACCTTACAAGTTGTGACAATTTGCTACGCAGTAGGCAAAAACCAAATGGCTGCAGCCAATCAGCCAAATGGACAAAATTCCTACCAGGCCCCTGCCCCAAAAGCAGGTGACCCCATGACAGGCATAGCAAGGTCAAGTGCAAAATCCCCATTTCAGGGAGGGTGGGCGGGTGATCCGGTGCACGCAGCAAAAGAGGACGCTCAAAAGAGCGTGCCCAGTATTTAAAACCTTTTAGCCCAACCCACGATTTGGCAACTTCAGAATCTCCCCAGAAAGACATGCACCCAATCATAGCCTGTAGCCATCCAAACAGATCAGCCCAGCAACAGTGGGGTGGCCTGCTAGACCCCACCGCAACACGTGCTCTCTATTAGTGGATGTCTACGCTTTGTGGATGTCTGGGACATTACTCCCCTGCTCCTTAAAATTATTCCTGTATTTTCTTACATTTGTATCCTACCTTTCTTGCATCCTGGAGTAGAAGGCAGTGTTCAGGTGGTTCCAAGGTGATCTCCTATCCAGGTGCTGACCAGACCCATACCTGCTTATTAGCAGCAAGGTGATGGCCCCCTGCGCCTTCAGACCAGACCCTGGGACTTTAGAGGTAGCAATTATGGCTGAGTCTCACCAGGCAAGGGACAAGTGTTTCAGCAACCGTTGGCTCCTGGCTTGGCCTAGCACATGGGTAGGCAAACTAAGGCCTGGGGCTGGATCCGGCCCAATCGCCTTCTAAATCTGGCCTGCGGACGGTCTGGGAATCAGCATGTTTTTACATGAGTAGAATGTGTGCTTTTATTTAAAATGCACCTCTGGGTTATTTGTGGGGCATAGGAATTCATTCATATATATTTTTCAAAATATAGTGCAGCCCCCCACAAGGTCTGAGGGTCAGTGGACTGGCCCCCCGCTGAATAAGTTTGCTGACCCCTGGCCTAGACCCAGTAAATCCATCAATGCTTCGAATGGTGATGCAAGAGACTTCTTATTATCAGATGTCAGGGTGCAATGTAGGAAGCAGCCTTAAACTGAATTAGGCCATTGGTTCATTTAGCTCAGTATGGTCTGAACTTACCAGGATTTCAGATAGGATTCTTTCTTAGTCCCACCCATGGATGCCAGAGATGAGTTATGGCCTTCCCCAAAATCATAGGAAGCTGTGCTCTATGCCATTCATCTGCCTAGCTCATCATGGTCTTCACCAACCTTTTGCAATCTGTTGCCCTCCAGATGTTTTAAACTAAAACTGCCACCAGTCCCCAACAGCATGGCCGGTGGGGGTTGTAGCTCAAAACATCTGGCTCCCAGGAACAAGAGCATCACTTGTTAAAAACTGGAATGGCTTCCTGTCGTTGCTAAACATCATGAGGTGGTTAGTCAAGCCTGTGGTTTTTCAGTCTTTGTTAAGTGAGCATTTTGGAAGCCTCAGATTATTTCTCAGGAACGTGTAGGAAATAACACATATCTTGTGTTTGTACAGCAGAGCTCTCCCTCCCAGCTTTACCAAGGAAGGCAAAGGAAGAAGCATACCATGAAGCAGCCTTCCCCAACCTTTGGTCCCCAAACGTTGCTCGCACCAGCCCCATCCACCTTGGTCAGGGATGATGGGAGTCATAGTCCACCTAGGACCCAAAGGGGAGGAAGGTTGCTGTAGAGGAGGGCTGGGGAACCCACAGGGCTAAATAGGTCTCCCCATTTGGCTAAGTCTCTCCCACCTGCCCCATCATGCATGATGTCATGTGTAGGGAGGACGAATATGTAACTCCCTGCCAGAAGTGGGGTTTGCAGAGACAGATGACTTCTGTGAACATCATTCAGCAAGGGAAGCACCAGTAGGTCTTGTTCTGAAGAGCTGGATGAATGGCAAGGTCGGATCGATGGATGGATAGATAAGTAGATATAGATATAGATATAGATATAGATATAGATATAGATATAGATATAGATATAGATATAGATATAGATATAGATATAGATATAGATGATATAGGTATAGATAGATTGGCGAGGATAGATAAATGATGGATAGATATAGATAGATGATAGATAGATAGATAGATAGATAGATAGATAGATAGATAGATAGGAAGATAGGTAGGTGGATAGGTGGATGGATGGATGGATAGATGGATAGAGGATAGATAGATATAGATATAGATATAGATATAGATATAGATATAGATATAGATATAGATATAGATATAGATGATATAGGTATAGATAGATTGGCGAGGATAGATAAATGATGGATAGATATAGATAGATGATAGATAGATAGATAGATAGATAGATGATAGGAAGATAGGTAGGTGGATAGGTGGATGGATGGATGGATAGATGGATAGAGGATAGATATAGATATAGATATAGATATAGATATAGATATAGATATAGATATAGATTAGTTATAGATTAGATATAGATATAGATATAGATAGATTGGTGAAGGATGGATAGATGATGGGTGGGTGGGTGGGTGGGTGGGTGGATAGATTAGATAGATAGTAGATAGATAGATAGATAGATAGATAGATAGATAGATAGATAGATGGATGGGTAGATGGGTAGATATAGATAGATAGATGATAGATGATAGATAGATGATAGATGATAGGAGGATAGGTAGATAGGTGGGTGGGTGGATGGATGGGTAGATAGTTAGGTGGATAGATAGATATAGATAGACTGGTGAAGGATGGATAGATAGATGATGGATGGATGGATGGATGGATGGATAGATGGATAGACAGATAGATAGACAGATAGATAGATAGATAGATAGATGCTAGGATTTTCCATTTTTAAAAGAGCAGAGAATATGAGTCCTTTGAGTCCTGGCGGTTTCCATGTGAGCAATGAATAGACCCTAAAACAAAAACAAGCATTTGACTGTAACTGGAAGATTGCAAGGGAAGATCAATAGTGGTGGGTAAAATTAAAGCCCAGGGAGTCTGGCCCTCCATTATGAATCTTCTTGCTGTGCAGTCCCAGCTGAGCTTCCCTGAAAGCAGCTGGATTCTTGGTGCAAGAGAGCATGGTGTGTTCCCCTTATGGGGAAAAAGGCGGCTCACAATTTAAGACTGGCAGGAAGAACAAAGCACAGAGACACCTTTGCGGGAGAATAGTGGAGCTTTGTTTTCATTCGCAAATATTCCAGGAAAAAACCAAAGACCAGTTCCAAAGGTTTATACTAACTTGTGGATCGTTAACTTCGTTAAGAATGTGTTTTACAGATGTGCATCTGTGGTGTATGAATGGGCATGCAGGTTTCCATCATGTATTTTTTGGGGAGGGGAGGGAGGGGAGTGTCTCTGGGGAAATTTGAAGAAAATAATAATAATAATAAACAACTGGTCTAAACCTTCTCCCATGCTGGGCTCTCTGTCCCAAAGCAAAGAGAAAGATACTTAAAATAGCTTTTTCCTAATTGTTTCCCCCTCCCTCCTTTTTTGGCGGCACTCTTTTTATATAAACAGATTTGTTTCAGCAAAACAAAAGAGCGGTTATTTGATTGTATAAGATTTGTGCAAGTTTATTTGTTTAATTATTTGTTGTTTTTGAATAATGGGATAAAAGGAAGTTTGTAAGTTTCAGCAGCGCTGCTTAGTCCTTGTATTGTTCACTGTTATGAGGTCTCTCTCCTTCCTTTCCCTATTTGAGGCACCTTCGTTGCAACTTGTTGTCATTTGGCCATTGTTTCTTGACCATAGCATAGTTTTCTTTTGCCGTTTCTCAGGGACCAGTTCATCATTTGCCCCACAATAGACATGGCTCGTCACTGGGCTGGCAATGGCAGAGGGCAAGTCTTCATGTACCACGTTCCAGACACCACCTCCCTGAGCAGGTAAGAGCATGGACAGAGTTCTGTTTTCATGGATCTAGGGATGCACAGTTCATTCTTATTTTCAGTCCGTGATCATTGCTGCTGTTGACAATGATGATACATAAATACTCCCATAAATCCATTCCTTTCCATTTCTCATTTAATCTTCATTTTTCTTTTAAAAAAAATCACATTCAAAACTGTTCTCTCTCTCAAAACACGCCTTTAATAGAATTATAGAATCATAGAGTTGGAAGGTTGGAGTGGCCACTGAGACCATATAACACTGGTCCTGAAAGACCTACATTGGCTCCCAGTACGTTTCCGAACACAATTCAAAGTTTTGGTGCTGACCTTTAAAGCCCTAAACGGCCTCAGCCCAGTATACCTATAGGAGCATCTCCACCCCCATCGTTCTGCCCAGACACTGAGATCCAGCTCCGAGGGCCTTCCGGCGGTTCCCTCATTGCGAGAAGTGAGGTTACAGGGAACCAGGCAGAGGGCCCTCCCATCAGATGTCAAGGAAATAAACAACCACTTGACTTTTAGAAGACATCTGAAGGCAGCCCAGTTTAGGGAAGTTTTTAATGTTTGATGTTTTATTGTGTTTTTAATATTCTGTTAGGGGCTGCCCAGAATGGCCAGGGAAATCCAGCCAGATGGGCAGGGTATAAATAATAAATTATTATTATTTATTTTTATTATTACTACTACTACTACCCCAAGGGTCATCTAGTCCAGTGTTTCCCAACCTTGGGTCTCCAGCTGTTTTTGGACTACAACTCCCATCATACCTAGCTAGGAAGACCAGTGGTCAGGGATGATGGGAACTGTAGTCCAAAAACAGCTGGAGACCCAAGGTTGGGAAACACTGATCTAGTCCAACCCCTTGCAATGCCAGACCCTCCAAGTGTCCCTATTTTTCAGATTTAGAGAAGCCGACTCTGTTTCTTATTTCATCCCTGAATGTCCTGCTTTTCCTTAGGACGTCCCTATTTTCATTGGAGAAATGTTGGAGGGTATGGAGTTAACTGACCCTCAAGCTGTCTGAAGGCAATCCTGTATAGAGAAGGATTTTTTTAAAAATGTTTTATTATATTTTTATATATGGTAGAAGCTGCTCAGAGCTGCTTATTGGGAAACCCAGTGAGCTGTGTGGGGTATAAATAGTAAGATCATCATTATGGAATTGGACATCCCTATGGAAGTGAAAGCTGGACCATAAAGAAGGCTGATTGCCGAAGAATTGATGCTTTTGAATTATGGTGCTGGAGGAGACTCTTGAGAGTCCCATGGACTACAAGAAGATCAAACCTCTCCATTCTGAAGGAAATCAGCCCTGAGTGCTCACTGGAAGGACAGATCGTGAAGCTGAGGCTCCAATACTTTGGCCACCTCATGAGAAGAGAAGACTCCCTGGATAAGACCCTGATGTTGGGAAAGATGGTGGGCACAAGGAGAAGGGGACGACAGAGGACGAGATGGTTGGACGGTGTTCTCGAAGCTACCAGCATGAGTCTGACCAAACTGCGGGAGGCAGTGGAAGACAGAAGTGCCTGGCGTTCTCTGGTCCATGGGGTCATGAAGAGTTGGACACGACTAAACAACAACAGTTTTCATCGGAGAAATGTTGGAGGGTATGCAATATGCAGTAATCTCAACTAAAGCATCCATGACAGATGGCCACCCAACCTCTGCAGTAAGCTAGGGTCTCCTCTCTGTCGCTCATCCAGACAAGCAAAATGAAATATCAGAGTCCAGGGGCGCATTCCAACCTGGCAAAAATGCTCAAAACAATCAAAACTGATAAGGAAAATGACTGGGGAAAGGATGTGACTTGAGAGGTCTGGAGGACCACATTTGCCACCCCCCAGCCCTAAGGTTCCCCATCCCTGCCCTGTCACTTTTACAATGGTCTAGATAAGAAGGACGAGAGTTTGATTTGGGCCATATCTGCCAGTCCTGCAAGCTGGCAATTAACTGATTACAAATAGCAACAACCATCAGTTCTGCGTTCCAGTCCTTTTCTATTCCTTTTCTCTGAGTCTTTTGGTGTTTCGGGCTGTGTTATATATTTGCATCTGGTTGGCAATGTGCCCCAGGCCGAGGGTGCAAGAAGGAACCAGGTGTGCTTGGCTTCCGTTCCTTTGCATTGTGGTTTGAATGTGGAGTCACTCAGCTAAAATAACTTTCTCTTTCTATTGCTTCCTGTGTTTAAAACATATTTTTTTTAGCACAAACACACCCTGCCCATTCCTCCTCTGCTGCTTTTGCACAATTATAGGAAGCCACCTTCTACTGAATCAGACACTTGGCTCACCTAGTTTAGAGTTGTCTGGTGTGACTGTCAGTGACTTTGCCGAGACCGCGGAGCAGGCAGAGGTTTCCCCATCATCTGCTTTTTCCAGGTTCTCCAGCAAGAATGCTGGTGGGGCAGCAGACTGTGAACATATTAAAGGTAAAGGTAAAGGGACCCCTGACCATTAGGTCCAGTCGTGGCCGACTCTGGGGTTGCGGCACTCATCTCGCTTTATTGGCTGAGGGAGCCAGCGTACAGCTTCCGGATCATGTGGCCAGCATGACTAAGCCGCTTCTGGCGAACCAGAGCAGCACATGGAAACGCTGTTTACCTTCCCGCCGGAGTGGTACCTATTTATCTACTTGCACTTTGACCTGCTTTTGAACTGCTAGGTTGACAAGAGCAGGGACCGAGCAATGTGAGCTCACCCCATCGTGGGGATTCAAACCACCGACCTTCTGACCTCCCAGTCCTAGGCTCTGTGGTTTAATCCACAGCACCCCCCGGGTCCCTGTGAACATATTACCCATCACTTAAAAACAGCTGCATGGGTTTCCAGTTGTTTCTCAGGTTGGATTCAAGGTGCTTACTTGATTGTTTAAAGCCTAAATGGCTTGGAGCCCAAATATTTCCAGGAACATCTTCTTCCATATTGACCACTCCATGCAGTAGATGAGGGCTACCTGGTATGGCAGCCCAGAAAAGTGCCTCTTCCAGGGCAGGTCTTTGTCTCCCCAATGAGGTCCCCATCTCTTTATAATTTTAGTAGCCTGTTTGAAGACACACCTTTCTTGAGCAGGCGTTTGGAGGAGAAGAGACTTGATTGCTCTGGTCTGATTCAACACAATTCCAAGCACAATTCAAAGTGTTGGTATTGACCTTTAAAGCCCTAAACGGCCTTGGCCCAGTATACCTGAAGGAGCATCTCCACCCCCATCATTCTGCCTGGATGCTGAGGTCTGGCGCTGAGGGCCTTCTGGCGGTTCCCTCTTTGTGAGAAGCAAAGCTACAGGGAACCAGGCAGAGGGCCTTCTCGGTAGTGGCACCAGCCCTGTGGAACGCCCTGTGGAATGTCAAAGAGTTAAACAACTACCTGACATTTAGAAGACATCTGAAGGCAGCCCTGTTTAGGGAATTCTTTAATGTGTGACATTTTAATGTATTTTTAATCTTTGTTGGAAGCCACACAGTGGCTGGAGAAACCCAGCCAGATGGGCGGGGTACAAATAATAAATTATTATTATTATTATTATTATTATTATTATTATTATTATTAGCTGTTGTGGCTGGGAAGCTCGCTGCGTGATTTAGAACCTGAACTGAGGTTCTAAATCATCGCATGCTGGGCTCCAACGAAAAGAGGAAGGTCCCTTCTGCAGAGGTTGCAGCTGAACTCCTGCCATAGCCAGTGCTACCAGTGTGAGGACGGGGCTCAAGCTAAAAGCACAGCCCCCTGCCTTGCACTCACTTTCTGTGAGAAAAGGGCTAGAGAAAGCAGAAAGAAAAAGCACAGGTTCAGCCCATGGCGGGCGTAACAAGGGAGACATTAGAAGCAGTTTAAATATATGTTCATTCGGTGTCAATAGAGCCTTGAAATCAGGAGGTGGCTTGGCACTCAGGAAAATGAGGTCAAAACTAGGTAAGCAGACTTGGCTCGGCTCTGGTTCTCTAACCCTACAGTAGTGAAGTAGAAGCCAGAAGTGATTCCTCTTCTTAGCGCCATCTTTCTGGCCCCTTCCAAAGTCTTCCAAATATCAGCAATGTTTTCTGCAGCTCCTCCAGACCACATCCACATTCTTAGCATAGCTGCGGATTAGCCTACGGTTTTCCAGGCCTGGCCATCTCTTCCTGTTTTTATGCTTTGCAGTTATTGGAAGCTGCCTGACATGGCATCGGAACTTTTGGTCCCTCTCACCATCAGGGCTTTTTCCCCAGCCGGGACTTCAGCACCTCTATTGCGTGGACAGGCAGAGTCCCCCCCAACCCCAGGCGACCCCCGATTGGAATAATGACTCAAGACAAGGTGCTATGGGATTGAAATTGGCCACAACTTTATTAAGTTTCGGGACTCAGGTGGCGCTGTGGGTTAAACCACAGAGCCTAGGGCTTGCCGATCAGAAGGCCAGCGGTTCAAATCCCCATGACAAGGTGATCTCCCGTTGCTTGGTCCCAGTGCCTGCCAACCTAGCAGTTCGAAAGCACGTCAAAGTGCAAGTAGATAAATAGGTACCACTCCGGCGGGAAGGTAAACGGCGTTTCCGTGCGCTGCTCTGGTTCACCAGAAGCGGCTTAGTCATGCTGGCCACATGACCCAGAAGCTGTACACTGGCTCCCTCGGCCAGTAAAGAGAGATGAGTGCCGCAACCCCAGAGTCGTCCGTGACTGGACCTAATGGTCAGGGGTCCCTTTACCTTTACTTTATTAAGTTTCAGGTGTAAGGAGACCTTGACTCAGGCATTGGGCATTTATCCTTCCCAGTCCCCAGCCAGGGATCTGGGAGACCCCAGAATGTGTGGGGATTGGGCTGGCTCTGGAGAACATATGTTCAAGCAGAGAGCCCACCCCCTGTTTTGCTGCCATCGCAGGGGAGACCAATGACAACCTCTCGGCGTACGGCCAATGCCGTACTTTAATGGGGAACCCTGGGATCACTGCCGCAAGGGGGGCATGGGTCACTGCTTCACGCCACCCCCACCCCCACCCATTTAGGAAGATAGACTAAAGGATTTCGCCCAAGGCCTGAAACCGCCAAAGTTGTGACGTTTTGCCACAGCAAAGGCAAAACCTGCCAAAGCAGGAAAATTCCTTTCTGGCCCTTCAACAGCAACCTTGACGTAGCAGCACCCGCGTATCTGTGGAGAAGAGGTTAACCTGCAAAAAAAGACTTAACTGAGGGAGGGCAGGGTGGGAGAAGCTCTGGAGCCAACTGACACTTCGCAGGTAAGATTCACCTTCTGTTGTGTGGGCAGGGTGGTCCCTTCCCCTACCTGGCCTACCCCCCTGGCAACACCTCCCCTGGCGGGATTGGGCGATTGGCTGAGGTAGCCGGAGACCTCCAGGTATTCAGCCTGGGGAGGGTGAAGCCAGCCCAAACTACTGGGAGCCGCACTGGGATCCGGAGGGCTGTGCACGACCATGCGAAAGGTGCCCCCCATTTGATGTGGGGAGCGGTCATTCTAAGAGAACAAGGGAGGTGTCCATGGGGAGTTTCAGCACCTCTTTTTTCTAGAAAAATAGCTCACCAGGACTTGCTATAGAGGTCAGCAAACTTTTTCAGCAGGTGGCCGGTCCACTGTCCCTCAGACCTTGTGGGGGGCCAGACTATATTTTGCAGGGGGGGGGGGATGAACAAATTCCTATGCCCCACAAATATCCCAGAGATGCATTTTAAATAAAAGGACAAATTCTACTCATGTAAAAACACGCTGATTCCTGGACTGTCCGCTGGCCGGATTTAGAAGGCGATTGGGCCGGATCCGGCCCCCGGGCCTTAGTTTGCCTACCCATGTGCTATGGCATCCAAGAAAAGTCTCTGTAAATATTCCCTCAAAAGTCCCCAGTGCGTGAGAGATTATCTGCTCTTCCTGCTCAGTTCCTGTTATCGTCCATTGTAATTGCGTGAGGGATCAGATCTGTGTAGCGTTGGCAAGGAAAGAGTCACCATCTGGCTCCCTATCGAAAGCAGGATCAAAAGTTGTCTGGTGTCCAAACATATCCAAATAAGCCACTGATCCAGTGTTTGCCTTGAGCATCTTGTTAGCCCTCAATGTTCTTTGGTCACCACACTGCCAAATCCACAGCAACACAGCTCAGGAAGCAGAGGGGATTTATTGCTTTCTCCTTGTAATTTACTTAATATGTATTATCAGGAAACTTGGCCAAAGGTGGGGGGGAGTGGGGGGGAAAGAGGCAGGACAAATGAAGAGAACAACTGAATTCCATCCACATATATAAATGGTTTTGGTGTCCCTCTTATATGCTGTTCTGTTTACTGCTCATTGATAAAAACACAGATGGCTAGACACCATAATCTTTCTCATTTAAAGATGTGCGGCTGAGATCAAAGGCTCTTCCAAATGTCTTTGCAAAGATCCATGCTGCCTGTGGGTATCTCTTTCTTCTTGGAGAGGAACTGATGAGCACAAAAAAAGACCACTGGCATATCCAGCTACCCTCCCAATTAAAACCCGTGAGAATGTTTTCGCCTGGTGTCTAAAAAGAGACAGCAATGGCACCAAGTCTGCTTCCCTGATGAGGAATCACAATGGGGAAAGATTTGCCATTATTCAATATGGAGGCGTAGTTGCTGAAATTGTTAAAGGCAAAGTTGATGCACTTAGTTAAAGGACAAACTATTGCTGAACATTGCTGTGTCCAGTTCTGGGCGCCACAATTTAAGGAGGAGATCAGCAAGCTGAAACATGTGCAGTGTAGGGCAACCAAGATGATCAAAGGTCTAGAAGCCAAGCCTTATGAGGAATGGTTGAAGGAAGGAGCTGGGTGTGTTTAGCCTGGAAAAGAGGATTGAGGGTAGATATGATAGCCATCCTCAAATTGTTGCGTATTTAGCAGATTAATTGTGCTGCAGAAAGTGTGCCAGGGGGACCACACGTTCAGGAAACAATGAAGAAACTCAAAAGTATCTTTTGCTTGGCTTTAATTACAAAACCTCCTCTTACATTAAATCTATAAGTATGACCCATCCATTCACCAGGGTACGGAGAGAGGTACATGCTGCTCTTTATATACTATACCCAATTGCTGGCACAGCTTAAATTAACACAACTTAACAGCACCTGATATACTGCTTCACAGCTGTAAAACTAGGTCATGATATTTACCCTGGCCTTTAAAGAGAGACACATCTTGTGAAACAATAATGAACCTTAATATTTAAATAAGCCATTCAACACAAATATCTCAAGGGCTGTCTCATGGAAGGTGGAGCAAGCTTGTTTTCTGCTACTCCAGCTAAACCTTTTGACAGTAAGAAGGTGATGAACTCTTCTTTATTTAGGTTTTTAAGCACGGGTTCGATGATCATCTCTCAGGGATTCCTTAGTTGTGATTCCTGCATTGCAAGGATTGAACTAGATGACTCTTTCAACTCTACAGTTTTATGATTCTATGAAATGTTGCCCATGTTCTCCCCATTTTCTTTTAAAGAATTCGAGTTAATCCAAGGTGAGCTTCAGAGAGCTTGCCTGTCTCTAGGCATGTTTGCAATTCATTAGTTCCATATTAGTGATGCATGGAAGTGAGAGCTGGACCATAAAGAAGGATGGTTGCCAAAGAATTGATGCTTTTGAATTATGGTGCTTTTGGAGACTCTTGCGAGTCCCATGGACTGCAAGAAGATAAAATCTATCCATTCTGAAGGAAATCAGCCCTGAGTGCTCACTGGAAGGACAGATCGTGAAGCTGAGGCTCCAATACTTTGGCCACCTCATGAGAAGATTAGACTCCCTGGAAAAGACCCTGATGTTGGGAAAGATGGAGGGCACAAGGAGAAGGGGACGACAGAGGAGGACGAGATGGCTGGATAGTGTTCTTGAAGCTACCAGCATGAGTTTGACCAAACTGCAGGAGGTAGTGGAAGACAGGAGTGCCTGGCGTGCTCTGGTCCATGGGGTCACAAAGAGTCGGGCACAACTAAAAGACTAAACGACAACAAGTTCCATATTGGCTCAGATTCTAAAGTGAGCACAAGGCTCACATTCATGACAGCTATTTGTGAATGATGGCAAGTTGGCTACCCTTGCTCTAATTTAATCTCAAATATATTCCTAACTCCCCCCCCCCATCATAACAGAATTATGGTTTCCTTTTGCTTAAAAAAAAAAAGGGAAAGAAAGATGACTTTACATGGTTGCAAAACAAAGTTTCCAGACTGCTGCTTTGGAGTGGGAACATAACTTCAGCATCTCATCATCGCTTTCTCTGGTTCATTTGACTTCTTTCTGAACAGCTGAAACCAAAACTATTCACAAGAGCAGCTAAAATGCAGAAGGCAAATACCTTAAGAGGTGAAATCATTCAGTGTTAAAGAGACAATGAGGTTTGGAAAGATTCTGCAGAAATGAGAGAAAAGTGCTTTGGTTAAGAGGTTATTATGATTATTCACTGGGAATGCCAGCCACTGATACCCAGGGAAAAATCCCCAGGTTGAGGTAATGTCATAAGATTCATGCTCACTAAGGGATGGAGAAAAACTGGCCACATAATATGTTTTCTGCATTTTAAGAACCGGGTCTTTTAGTGTGGCAGCACCTACACTTTGGAACTCCCTGCCAATTTATAATTAGGCAGGCAACTTTGTTGTATTCTTTTCGGCAGCTGCTAAACACGTTCATACCTACCCAGATGTTCAGAAAGCTGACATGAGTTTTAAGATGTTTTTTAGTCTAGTGTTATTTCAACCTTTTGAAAGTTTTAAATCATTGCCATTAATTTTTCTTACCAATGATTTTATTGATTTATCTTTTTTTGCAACCACTTTGAGGTTGTTGGGTTTTTGTTTTGTGTTTTATAATAAAGAAACTTTTTCTTCCCTTACAATTATTTAAAATTGCTTCCCTGCTTCCTCCCAAAGGAGCCCTGGGCAGCAAACACACAAGCAGTAAAACATCTTAAAAAACGATTCCAGTACAGATGTGTACTGGATACCAATACAGGAAAGGATATCCTTGGGGGTTTTTTTATTGATGAAACCTAATAAAGCCTCCATGTTCAGTCAGTGTACCCCTGAAAACTCAATCCAGAGATGAGCAGCAAGGAATCAGCCTCAGCTGCTTCTTCCTCTTATTGTATCTCTTCCCTGAGCTCTTGATGTGACCCGGCAAATCAGTTCTTTCCACATCATTGTCGTGGTTACTTCTCTGAACAGACTTGTACTGTGGACAAACAAAACCATCTCATTGTCAGTGCCCCCCCCTCTATATCCCTGCTCCTATAGAAGCACTATTTGTGGCCAACATAACTGCAATACTCATGGAGTGAAGCAAGCCCATTATTGTTCAAGCAGAATGAGCGAGCTCCGATCCAGTCTAATCCCTGTCTAAACATTCAGAGTTGGGAAAATATGCTGTAATCTGGTTTCAGATCTCTTCAGCTGCTGGTAAATTTGCTTTCCAGATGCAATGTTGTTATTGGTGCTTTTGGGGTGGGGCTAAGGATACAAAGGCCCAAAACTGCCGTGTGTGTGTGTGTGTGTATGTTAGGACTGCCATATATCTGGTTTTCCTGGACACATTCGGGATTCAGCCCACGGAAATTGCATGGGGGTGGGGGGATTCTGTTAAGCAGTAAAACGCCTGGGAAAACCAGGACATATGGCAACCAAGTGCAGCCTCCCCAACAGCTCCAGTTACAGTTGTTGTTGTTGTTTAATCGTTCAGTCATATCCGACTCTTCGTGACCCCATGGACCAGAGCACACCAGGCACTCCTGTCTTCCACTGCCTCCCGCAGTTTGGTCAAACTCAAGCTGGTAGCTTCGAGAACACTGTCCAACCATCTCGTCCTCTGTCGTCCCCTTCTCCTTGTGTCCTCAATCTTTCCCAACATCAGGGTATCTTCCAGGGAGTCTTCTTTTCTCATGAGGTGGCCAAAGTATCGGAGCCTCAGCTTCAGGATCCGTCCTTCCAGTGAGCACTCAGGGCTGATTTCCTTCAGAATGGATAGGTTTGATCTTCTTGCAGTCCATGGGACTCTCAAGAGTCTCCTCCAGCACCATAATTCAAAAGCATCAATTCTTCGGCAATCAGCCTTCTTTATGGTCCAGCTGTGCAGCAGCAAAAGGAAGGCAGAACAAGAAGCAAATGCTTCTTGGGGGTTTTTTGGTAGGGGAGACACAGGGCTAGAGCCTGGCTGGGCAGGCACCCCTCACTTCCTTCAGGGCAGGTGGAGCAACTTCTCGAGGGGACCTCGTCTCCAAACTGGCCCTTCCCTTGCTGGGCACTGGAGGTGCACAGGGCCAGAAGTGTGGGGCTCCTGGTTGGGAATCGGGGTCCCCATGGCTCCTGGAAGGGTTGCCTCAAGTGAGAGTCTTCAAGAGGGGCTGGTGCCAGGATGCTTCGCTGTGGAGAAACCAGGAGACCCTGCATGCACACATGCCACTCTTAAAGGGAGTCCAGCCGTGGCACCACATTCCACTTCAGCCAGCTGCCTCACTGGTCCAGAGTGAACCAGAGAAAGCTATGATGAGATGCTGAAGTTATGTTCCCACTCCAAAGCTGGAAACTTCAGGACAGATCAAGTCCTTCACACAGCACATAGTTGAACTATGAAACTTTCCCCCACCCCCAAGAAGGCAGTGGTGGCCAGAAACTTGGATGACTTTAAAAGAGGATGAGACAAATTGACGGAGGAAAAGGCTGTCTGTGGCTTCTAGCCAGGATGGCTCTGCTCTGCCTCCACAGTTGGAGACAGTGATGCTTCTTAATACCCAGGGCCGGATTTAGGTTTGATGAGGCCCTAAGCTGCTGCCCTAAGCTGTCCTTTGTCAACAACAAATTGTCGTGGTTTTTTGTGTTGAATATATGCTGTATGGTAATTTATGGACCTAATAGGTATCTCAAGCCATTTGCCCATGTTGCCTTGCAACCAGTCCCTGCAGAATGTAGGCACCCTATATATAGAAATGAGCAAACCAGTGATATTTTAGGGAGCAGGCTAGCAGGCGGAGCCTATTTTTTACATCGTAGGAGCCTACATAACACAAAACACTGCTGTATGTAGATTTTATTTGTTTTTTATCTGATATTTTGGAAATGTACATCCAGTTTTTTTTCTTTATTTTTTTTTGGGGGGGGGAAGAGGGGCCCTATAGCTTGTTTAGCTTATACGTAAATCCGGCACTGTTAATATCCATTGCTGGAGAGCACAGGAAGGGGAGAGTGTAAACACCCACATGTGTGTCCACACCAAGACCTGCAACGTCAATTCCATCTCCTTGTCTTCTGTAGCTGCCACTTCTAACCATGGAACTGTTTTCTCACTTTCTCCATCCAATAAGACCAGTGCTGCTGTTTTTCATCCAGTCTTTTCCCTTATTTTTCTTTCAAGCTCAAGCCTGGAGTTATTGCCTGATGTCCAGTATGCCTTTGGGCTGCCTTTCCATCCCCAGTACGAAAACCAGTATACTCCGGAAGCGAAGACCGTCTCCTTAACCGTCATGCAGTTCCTAGCCAACTTCATAAGATCTGGGTGCGTATTGAGTTACTTGGAAGTGGCTGCGCACAGTGGCGTGGGGGGGGTACAGGGGGGGCCTGGCCGCACCGGGCGCAACATCTGGGGGGCGCGCGCTTGCCGCCTCCGGAGTCGCCAAAGAGCCTCGGGCGCAGGCTGTAGCAGAGCCCCATGTCTCGCGGAACCGACGAGCTGTGCGTGTCCAGGCTGAAGGCATCTGGCAGGCAGCGGCTCTCAGCGCTTGCCGCGGTCCCTGCGCGTCAGGGCCGTGGAGGGTGCG
Source organism: Podarcis cretensis (assembly GCF_951804945.1). Taxonomy (NCBI): domain Eukaryota; kingdom Metazoa; phylum Chordata; class Lepidosauria; order Squamata; family Lacertidae; genus Podarcis; species Podarcis cretensis. The sequence goes on from NC_137176.1 coordinate 83,521,752, forward strand.
CCAGGCAGCCCCTCATCACAGCCCCGCCGCCGCTGCTGCTGCAGCTGCTGGTCCATGTTGCATTTTCCTCGCCTCTCTGCCCTCCTCCTCCTCCGGGCAAGCGGCGTCGTTTGGGCGGCAACGCCAGTGGCAACTTGCCTCACATCACCTGACACAGACCCGCCGCCGCCGTGGCTGCCTTACCGTAAATACCCCAGCCCAGGCAGCAGCAAGAAGAAGCTGCCAGCGGCGGCAGGTTAGGGGTTAGGGGCGCAAATTACTTGCCTTGCCCCGGGTTAGGGGGTGCAAATTACTTGCCTTGCCCCGGGTGCTGACAACCCAAGCTACGCCGCTGGCTGTGCAGTCAGCTTTTCCATCCCTAACAAAGCTTCTGAACCTCATTTCTTTTAATTAGCGTTTGTTAAAGATGTCCTTGTGTAACAAAGAAAGAAAAGTACGTATAGTCTCTGCACTATATGTCTTTTTCATCATTTGTTTACATCCAGGATAAGACACTGTTGTCATTTGCATTATGCGGTTGGCGGTGCTGGTGGAGGAATGGGAGTGTGGAGGGAGCAGACAACCCCCGGTACCACTTTTCCGGTAGGGTGCCATTGTGGCGCCCCCCGGACACGCACCCCCCCCAAATGTGCGTCACGCCCCCGGGAGAAGCCAGCCACATCCCTGCCTGCTCTCCACCCCCGGTAGTGGAGCATGCAGCTTCGCCACTGGTTGGGGGAAAAGAGAGGAGCATATTGATCTTTCATTCTATTGTGTAATGTTTGTGCAGGGTTTTTTGTGTTGCTGTCAGACAGTGTATCTGTGGCATCCAATAAGCTGCTCTTTAAACGCAGGGAAGCCTCCAATCAGCAATTTGGCAAGAAGTATTTTTAAGACACCCACTGGTATATAGCAAGATCAGTAGTTCATGGTTATTAAAAGAGCAAAGACTTTACAGTCAGTCGAGACCTGCTTCTCAGTTCAAAAGCTGATTTCCCAATCCTAGCTTTTGTTCTGTCAGTTTTGCTTTCCTGGAAGTTTTCTTGTGTAGTATTGTTGTCAGTAAACAGCAAGCTGAGCTGGGTACATCGAAACGCTCCGCTGTGCAAGCCGTCTCGTAGTTCCTCTTGAAGCTTTGCAAAACTTCTAGTTTGCAGATGACACCAAACTGGGAGGGGTGGCTAACACACCAGAGGACAGGATCACACTTCAAAACGACCTTGACAGATTAGAGAACTGGGCCAAAACAAACAAGATGAATTTTAACAGGGAGAAATGTAAAGTATTGCACTTGGGCAAAAAAAATGGGAGGCACAAATACAAGATGGGTGACACCTGGCTTGAGAGCAGTACATGTGAAAAGGATCTAGGAGTCTTGGTTGACCACAAACTTGACATGAGCCAACAGTGTGACGCGGCAGCTAAAAAAGCCAATGCAATTCTGGGCTGCATCAATAGGAGTATAGCATCTAGATCAAGGGAGGTAATAGTGCCACTGTATTCTGCTCTGGTCAGACCTCACCTGGAGTACTGTGTCCAGTTCTGGGCACCACAGTTCAAGAAGGACACTGACAAACTGGAACGTGTCCAGAGGAGGGCAACCAAAATGGTCAAAGGCCTGGAAACGATGCCTTATGAGGAACAGCTAAGGGAGCTGGGCATGTTTAGCCTGGAGAAGAGGAGGTTAAGGGGTGATATGATAGCCATGTTCAAATATATAAAAGGATGTCACATAGAGGAGGGAGAAAGGTTGTTTTCTGCTGCTCCAGAGAAGCGGACACGGAGCAATGGATCCAAACTACAAGAAAGAAGATTCCACCTAAACATTAGGAAGAACTTCCTGAAAGTAAGAGCTGTTAGACAGTGGAATTTGCTGCCAAGGAGTGTGGTGGAGTCTCCTTCTTTGGAGGTCTTTAAGCAGAGGCTTGACAACCATATGTCAGGAGTGCTCTGATGGTGTTTCCTGCTTGGCAGGGGGTTGGACTCGATGGCCCTTGTGGTCTCTTCCAACTCTATGATTCTATGATTCTAAGACAGCTCAGCTCATTTGCAAAAGGATGGCTTTTCTTAAACCTGAGCTGCTGGTGAACCCTGACAATTTCCAGTGAGTACTAGGGAAGAGGAACTATTGAAAGATGAGGCAGATTACATAGAGTCCTCAAAATAAAATGCAACTTCCCTGCACCCTTGAAACTGTTGCCAAGAACTAGCCAAAGAAGAGATGATTCTCCCAAGAAAAACGTTGTTCGGATGAGGGTTTCTGTTTTTGTTTTGCTCTTGTTGGAATGAACCACCTCAGCCGTGGTTGATCTTCTGCCATCCACTTTCAACCACCGCTCCCCACCTGAGAAAACAATGATAATGACGACTCACCTGAAGGGATGAATGCAGGGAGAGAATTCTTGTAAGGCACAACTTTAGCAGAACAACATAATTCCTTTGCTGAGTCAGAACAAAGTCCATCTAATCTACACTGCAACATTTTGTTGCAGGCCCCCTCTCGTGTGGGCTACCTACTTTTAAAATGAGGCTGCATTTTAAATTGCATTTTAACCTGTATTTTAAATTGGGTTTTTTCCCCCTATTATGTTTTTACTGTAATTTTACTGGTGTTAGCCGCCCTGAGCCGGCTCTGGCCGGGGAGGGCAGGGTATAAATAAAAATTATTATTATTATTATTTGTAAATAATGGTCATGGGATTATAGATACATGCCTATTCTCTCGTGTGTTAAAGGCTGTTGCACAAACTCTTCATGATGCCGGCTGGTTGAATAACAGCTGTTCCTCTTTCTTTCTTCAGAAACCCAAATGGCCCTTATAAGTTCTCTAGAAAAATGACTGGGGTCGCATCCTCTTGGCCTATGTTTCGAGCAGATGCTGATGGAGACAACTATAAGGAATTTACCACTTCCTTTGAGAACCACAAAGGGCTGAAGAAGGCTGAATGTTCATTCTGGTCCGATTACATCAAAACCCTCAAAATTTCCTTGACCTGTAAGTGTACAGTGGAACACACACCTTTTTCTCTCTTTGGGCAGTGATGTTCAGAAAGGTTGCATCAACTCTACTTTTAGCAGTGCTGTTTTTCCTAGCAAAAAAGGGTGCCTGAACTCACCATGAACACCTCCCTTGTTCTCTTGTAATGGCAATGGCACCCACCTGAGAGGTGCCGGAACTGAGTTTCAGAGAGTTTTGGCTGGGGGGGAAAGCCCTGACTTTTAGTACAGTGCAACCTCAGTTTTTGAGCGTCTCGGAAGCCAAACGTTTTGGTTTTCAGACGCCGAAAACTTGGAAGTAATTGCTTCCATTTTTGAGCATGCCTCAGAAGTCGAACGGCTTCTGAGGCACATTTCTCAGTTTTCTCTGTTGAAATTGCTAACCACCCATTAAGCCTCAGTTGTCGAACGTTTCGGAAGTCGAACGGTCTTCCAGAACAGACTATGTTCTGAGGTTCCTCTGTATATGAAAGTTCATTTCCAACACATCCCACTAATTCTGGTTCATGGTCATCCTGTTACAAAGCGAACTAGTTCAGTTCGCAGCCCAATTCAAGTTCGTTTGCATGATCCTTGGAAGAGGGGGGTGGAGCCCAAGCTTTCAGAATATGACAAACCACTGTGCTGAAGTGTAAGTTATACTGAATAAAACTTCAGCTCATACACACACACAGTGGAATGTGAATGGCCTGATTTATTTCTCCCCAACAATTGTGATATTTAAACTTAAAGGCCCAAAGTGTCTGAAGCATTAAAAACAACAACAACACATGCATGACAATGACCTTGAAGATAAACTGCAAATTGTTCAAAGTTCTACCCTGCTCTTCTTGACATTTCCTGTTGAGGTCTGTGGTGGCAACAGGAGACAGGTCCTTTTCTATAGTTTGCCTGGCAAGTTCCCGCCTCCCCCCAATGGAAATAAAGACACAAGACACCATTAATTTGGTTAATGGGCAAAAAATGGCCACAACTTTATTGGTTACAGGTAAGAGCGGTATTGGTTTAGGCACTGGTCCTATCGACTGTATGATTTCAGCCTGATTGCTTGAAGTCCGGGAAGGGTTAACACCGATCGGGGGAGTCCTGCTGATGCACATCAACTAGGAAGTCCCCCGGGGTCACCGCTTGGGGGCGTGCCTTAGGCCCTAACCTCCATAGGCTTCAGACAGGGCCACACACCCCAAAATCCTTTGCCGGACTACCCTTCGACCTGTGGGGGAGGTGATGGCACTTCCTCCCCCCCATCTACATAACAATACCAATACCAATGCCTAACCACCAATGCCAAGGAAGTTGTGACGAGGTAGGCGAAAAACCAAGGGGCTGGTGCCAATTTGCCAAGTGGAAAAAATTCCTACCAGGCCCCATAACGGCGACCAACCCAAGGTCCATAGCAAGGTCAGAAGGGAAACCTTGAAGGGCGGGAGGGTGGGAAACCGGTGAAGCAGAGGCGACGAAAAGAGGGAAATCCCCGGCCTCCTCAGTAAAATATAGGGCAAACCACGCCCCCCCCAACCAGGCGATTGGCTGGCTAGGGGATGACATGACCAGGGGATTCCCTCAATCGGGGCGGGGGCTGAGATCAGCCCCCATGCACGTGGAGACGGCGTGAAGCCCGCAACACCACCTCCTCTTGAATTCGGAAGTGGCTTTCTCACCATAGAAGAATACTTTGCAAAAGCAGAAAAATAAAAATACTAAGGGCAGGAGGCAAAATAGCCCAAGGAGGACTGAGCCACACAAAAAATGGGCACAGATTACTCAGAAAACCACAGAAGAGGGGAAATGGAGTGAAATGGGATAGCTGGAGTCAGGTATATTCTCCACTGCAAGATTTTGTTGCAGATCCCACTTATAAATAGTGCTCATTTGTTTTGTTTGTTTTTTTGTTTTTTTATAATATTTATTCAAAATTTAAAAATACCAAAAAGAAGAAAATAAAAATACAAAATACAAAAAGAAATAACAACACCAAAAAAGAAAAAATACATCCACTTAAAAATAAAAAGAACTGATTAAACCTTTACATCACTTTCTTCCTTTACTTATTTCCTTGACCTCCTCTCACCTCCCAATTTTGTATTCTAATTCAAATCGTTATTTCAGCAAATCCTTCCAACCTTATTTTCATTTAAGTAATTTAATATAATATATTACAATTTAATATCCTCTTTCGTCAATTTCATCAACTCATCTTTACTTAGTCCTTTATGTCATTTCATCCAAAACCATCTAATTTTCTTTTTCCAACATCTTTCTAACAGTCCTTAATTTTACAATATTTTTGAAGATATACTTTAAATTTTTTCCAATCTTCTTCCGCTGACTCTTCTCCTTGGTCCCGAATTCTGCCAGTCATCTCAGCCAATTCCATATAGTCCATCACTTTCATCTGCCATTCTTCTCGGGTGGGTAATTCTTGTGTCTTCCAATACTTCGCGATGAGTATTCTTGCTGCTGTTGTAGCGTACATAAAAAAAGTTCTATCCTCCCTTCGCACCAATTGGCCGACCATGCCCAGGAGAAAGCCTCTGATTTCTTCTGGAAGGTATATTTAAATACCTTTTTCATTTCATTATAAATCATCTCCCAGAAGGCCTTAATCCTAGGACATGTCCACCAAAGGTGAAAGAATGTGCCCTCAATCTCTTTGCATTTCCAACATTTATTGTCGGGCAGATGGTAAATTTTTGCCAGCTTGACTGGGGTTAGGTACCACCTGTAAATCATTTTCATTAAATTCTCTCTTAAGGCATTACAAGCCGTAAACTTAATACCTGTGCTCCATAACTTTTCCCAGTCAGCCATCATAATGTTATAGCCAAAATCTTGTGCCCATTTAATCATAACCGATTTGACCGTTTCATCTTGTGTATTCCATTTCAACAGCAAGTTATACATTCTTGATAAATTCTTAGTTTTAGGATCTAACAATTCTGTTTCCAGTTTTGATTTTTCCACCTGAAAACCAATTTTCTTATCCAAGTTGTAAACCTCCCTTATTTGATAATAGTGAAGCCAGTCTCGTACTTTGGTTTTTAAACTGTCAAAGCTCTGCAGCTTTAATCTATCTCCATCCTGTTCCAAAATTTCCCAATATTTTGGCCAATTTGTCTCCATATTAAGTTTTTTCAGAGCCTTAGCCTCAATAGGTGACAACCACCTTGGTGTTTTACTTTCAAGCAAGTCCTTATATCTCATCCAAACATTAAACAAAGCTTTCCTGACAATATGGTTTTTAAAGGCTTTGTGTGCTTTGACCTTATCATACCACAGATATGCATGCCATCCAAAAACATTATCAAAACCTTCTAAGTCCAAAATGTCTGTGTTTTCAAGAAGCAGCCAATCTTTCAGCCAACAGAATGCGGCTGATTCATAATAAAGTTTAAAGTCCACCTCTTTCTTTAGCGTCGGTTAAAATCTTAAATTTAATTCGAGGTTTCTTGCCCTGCCAGATAAATCTTGAGATCTCTCTCTGCCATTTCTTGAAACAGTCCATCTTGTCCAAAATTTGCAGTGTTTGAAACAAAAACAGCATCCTAGGCAATACATTCATCTTTATCGCAGCGATTCGGCCCAGCAATGATAACTTCAATTTTGACCATATTTCTAAATCCCTTTTCACTTCCATCCAACATTTTTCATAATTATCTTTAAATACATTCACATTTTTAGCAGTCATATGATCCCCTAGGTATTTCACTTTCTTAACCAATGTTAATCCTGTCTCCTTCTGAAACCTTAAATAATGCTCATTTGTTGTTGTTTTTAATTCAAAAAGTTAACAGTAGTTCAAAAAAAGAACTTACAATCTTTGGAATCCCAAATATTCTTCCAGGCACTGTATTTTTCTGGTCTATTTTGATGCAACACTTCTGAAACCCTAAATCGCTGTGCTTTGTCTGTGTAGTATTGTTGCACTGGAACGTTTTGCTTGGCCTTTGCTGCCAGAAAACTCACGGATAATTGAATTAGCATTAAATAAATGATTTATAAGTTCTACCGCGGAATCTGCTGGCAGCCTGTTCAATAATTATTAGCTCGCTGCATTGTTCTCAGACAGCTGCCCAGCAGACTAATGCAGTGGCGTAGCATGGGGGGTACAGGGGGGGCGGCTGCACCGGGCGCAATATCACAGCTCTCTGCCCCTACTAAAATCCACGGGTTAGGAGACGCAAATTACTTGCCTTGTGACGGGTGCTGACAACCCACACTACGCCACTGGACTAATGTGACACAATAATTAGCGAACCATATTGGATTCAATGAGAAATAATGATTTGCATGAGTTTTTCACGGAGTGATGCATCTTGTTTGCGTTGTGGTTGCAGGCAGACGAGAGCCACCCAGCACAAGCGAGCCTAGCAGTGGATTTCTTTCCAAAACCACCCAGAAGAAGCCACTTGGAGACAAGGTGGCCTACAAGAAATAGAACCGAACACTTCTATTGATTTTGGATCGGCTGGATGAAATCAAATCACTACAGATTTGCGGGGCGATGGAAATCACCTTGCTAAATCACAAAAGCGTGTCTGCGATAGATTACTGAAATTTCAAGTATGGTTGCCGTTGACACAAGATGGGCAGGCCCCAAAAGCATACAGGCACTGCAGCATTCAATGAATCACATGTGCTGGGTATCGGTGCAGCAAATTGAAATCGTAGCACTCAATAAAGCTTCAAAAAACCTTTTAAAGAGAGTTGGCTTCTTACCGTTCTCAAAGTGGCATACCCACAAACTCAACGTGTGACCTGCGGTGTCAGGTGATCTGGTTAATCATAGAAGCATAGAATCATGGAGCTGGAAGGGGCCACAAGGATCCTCCAGTCCAACCCTCTGCAATGCACTATAGGACGCAGGTGGCGCTGTGGTCTAAACCACTGAGCCTCTTGGGCTTGCCAGTCAGAAGGTTGGCGGTTCAAATCCCCGTGACAGGGTGAGCTCCCGTTGCTCTGCCCCAGCTTCTGCCAACCTAGCACTTCGAAAGCATGCCAGTGCACGTAGATAAATAGGTACCACTCCAGCAGGAAGGTAAACAGCGCTCTGGCTTCTGTCACGGTGTTCTGTTGTGCCAGAAGCGGTTTAGTCCTACTGGCCACATGACCCGGAAAGCTGTCTGTGGACAAATGCCGGCTCCCTCGGCCTGAAAGCGAGATGAGCACTGTAACCCCATAGTCACCCCTGACTGGACTTAACCACCCAGGGGCCCTTTACCTTTTACCTCTTCTGTAATGCAGGAATCTTTTGCCGAACATGAGGCTCAAACTCATGAACATGAGATTAAGAATCCTATGCCCTACCAACTGAGCTATCCCAGCTGACTTGGAATTGGCTCTATGTTTACAGTCTTCCTTAGGGATTTTTTTTTTGGGGGGGGGAGCCCATTTGTTTATCTGAATGATTTTTCAGATAAACAAAGAGAGAGAGAGAGAGAGAGAGAGAGAGAGAAAGAAAGAAAGAAAGAAAGAAAGAAAGAAAGAAAGAAAGAAAGAAATTCAACTGCCCAACTACCCAACCAGGTGTACACTAAGGAGCCAAGAGAGGGTTTCGATCCTAATGGAGAACAAGAACAACATAAAACAGTGGTGGAAAAGGTAATGTCACACCCACTGTCAGCATCCGGGGGTCAAAAGGCCAGCTGGCTAGGCCCCAGCTGGATCATCTCCCTCTCAGCCTTCACACTGCGTAGAGTCATCGACCTCTGGCTCCGACGTAAATCAGTGACTTTACAAATCAGCTTGCTGCCTTGAGCACACTATATGTAGCAGAGTAAACACAACAGAAGAGGCTGAAGGCTGTGTGGATACATACTAAAACTACGGATTTATTATACATAAATCAGGACAAAGAAACATGTCGTCTCTCCTTGCCGTCTTTTCGGAGAGACAATCAAAACAAGAGCAATACACAGAGCGGAAGTTCCACTCACGGGACCCAGCAATCTGTGCTGGAAGGTAAACAGACGTGTGACACGCAACAAGCCCATGTCTGCAACAAAAGGTGGAATGGAATCTCCCAACACCCACATCATACATTTAAAATGCATGGCTTCTCCCAAGGAATCCTAGGAACTGTAGTTTGTGAAGGGTGCTAAGAAGTGTAGCTCTTTGAGAGAGATACTACAGTTTCCAGGGTTGTTTGGAGGAAGTAAAATGCTTTAAATGTATGGAGTTGTGTCCAATATAGTGCTAAGCCAGCCTGCTGTCAGTGCAAGGATGTCCACGCCTGCAATGGGACTCCCAGCCCTGTGTCATCCCCTGGACATCCCCACATCTGTTCTGGGGGCTCCCCAACCCTTCAGAGCAAATTTGGGGACAGTGCAGGGCATACGTGGGATGATGGTTGCTGGGAAAAGTTCCGCTGCACAAGCGGAAATTATTGAGCTGACAGGACACTTAAGTAGGACCATACAATCACAGAATTGTAGAGTTGAAAGGGACATCTGGTCCAACCCCCTGCAATTGCAGGAATCTCATCCCTGACAGATGGCCATCCAACCTCAGCTTAAAAACCTCCAAGGAAGGAGAGTCCACAGCTCTTGCTGTCAAAAAGTTCTTCCTGATGTTTAGTTGTAATCTCCTTTCTTGTCACTTGAAGCCATTGGTTCCAAGCCCTGCCCTTCAGACCAGGAGAAAACAAGCTTGTTCCCTCTTCCATGTGACAGCCCTTGGGATATCTGAAGATGGTTTTCCTATCTCCTCTCAGTCTCCTCTTTTCCAGGCTAAACATACCCAGCTCCTTCAACCATTCATCATCAGGCTTGGTTTCATGACTCTTGATCATCTTGGTCAACCTCCTCTGCACATGTTCCAACTTTGGTGCGGATGTGACCTAAGATAACTGAATGACCAAACCTGGAAGGGCGCAAACATCTCCTTGGCTTTGTGGTTTGGTCAAGTAAAAGGTAAAGGGTAAAGGTACCCCTGCCCGTACGGGCCAGTCTTGACAGACTCTGGGGTTGTGCGCCCATCTCACTTAAGAGGCCAGGGGCCAGCGCTGTCCGGAGACACTTCCGGGTCACGTGGCCAGCGTGACATCGCTGCTCTGGCCAGAGCCAGAGCCAGAGCCAGAGCCAGAGCCGCACACGGAAACGCCGTTTACCTTCCCGCTGGTAAGCGGTCCCTATTTATCTACTTGCACCCAGAGGTGCTTTCGAACTGCTAGGTTGGCAGGCGCTGGGACCGAGCAGCGGGAGCGCACCCCGCCGCAGGGATTCGAACCGCCGACCTTTCGATCGGCAAGGTCCACAGCAATTCCAGGGAGAGGAGGAAGTTAATATGCAAGAACATTTACACTTGCACCTACAAAGTACGTGAGTTTTCAGGTCACTTAAGGCAGTGATCACCAGTTTTTTAAAGGTTTTGACCGCATTTGGATTACTGAGGGATGGATTTAGGGCTATGCCGGTGGTGAGCACACACTGGGGACTGAGCTGAGGGGGTGCCAACTCAAAGCCCAGTCAGTGGGCATCAGGGCTTTAGGGAGGAGGCATGAAGCTCTGAAATGCTTCCCCCTAGAGTTTTTCCACCTCCTTCCCGAAACGTAGTTAGCACTAGGACCCTGCCAGAGTCCTTTCCCCTCCTTGCTAGAGCCAGGGCCTCCTTATCCACCTATAGCAGGGACGTCCAACTCCCAAGAGACTGAGATCTACTCACAGGGGGGAAAAACTGGCAGTGATCTACCCCTTTGGGGGGGGGGTCAGGCCAAAATTGATGAGTTTTAATAATAATAATAATAATAATAATAATAATAATAATAATAATAATAATAATTTATTTATACCCCGCCATTCCCGGTTCAGAAAACCAGGCTCATGGTGGCTAACAACAAATTTAAAACACTTAATTGATGCTACAAAAAACAGCATAAAATACGATATAAAAACGTGAATAACAATAAAATCAAAAATCAATTTAGGGGGGAAATCCATCCAATAAACATTAGATGATCACCAGGGCTAGCTGACTAAATTTGTCCTATTTGGGCCAGCGAGGAGACCAGGGGAGAATTAGCTGTGGGATCCCAGAGTGGGTAATCTTCATAAAGAGGGGAGGGGGAGGGGAGGAAGGAAGGAAGGAAGGAAGGGGAATAAAAGATCAGGCTAAATTCAAATTGAAAGCCAGGCGGAATAGTTTTAGGGAGTAATGTCGCACTCTGTCTTCCGTTCCAGAAATCATGCGAAAATGGGGGGCAGGGAGAGGGCGGGCCTGGCTGCTTTTAGGCAAAAGCAAAGGAAAAGAAGCACATGATCAGCAGTGATCAACCGGAGCCTCCCGGGGATCGACCTGTTGGACATTACTGATCTATAGGATGGCACTGCAAAAGCTGGGGGGGCAGCACCAAATCTCCCCGAGTCTGCCACTGAAGTGCCAAGGGCAGCGTCCCCTCGGATCAGTTCTGTCTCTTCTGAATCAACCCCACTCCACCCCCTGAGACAAAGCGACAGTGTATACAGACAGACTTCCCTTTTCCAAAGAATCAGAGTAAAAGATCCAGTAGAATTAACCCACTTCTTGAGAAACAGAGAGAAAGAGAGAGTGTCAGGAAGTGGGAGAAAGAATAATAGAATTGCAGAATCTTAGAGTTTGAAGGGATGCCGAGGGTCATCTTGTCTGACCCCCCCTGCAGTGCACGAAGGGTGACCCTACCCATTTGGGTCCCGGCTGCTCCGCACACCGGCTTCAGTCCTGCCAACCACCAACATGTAATTGAAAATATTCAATTAATAGGTAAGAGGTTTAAAAAAGAGGAGAATTCAAGGAGCACATTGAATTTCTTCTACTACAGTGGTACCTTGGGTTACATATGCTTCAGGTCACATATGCTTCAGGTTACAGACTCCGCTAACCCAGAAATAGGACCTCAGGTTAAGAACTTTGCTTCAGGATGAGAACAGAAATTGTGCAGCGGCAATGCAGTGGCAACAGGAGGCCCCATTAGCTAAAGTGGTACCTCAGTTAAGAACAGTTTCAGGTTAAGAATGGACCTCCGGAACAAATTAAGTTCTTAACCCAAGGTACCACTGTAATCTGCACATCTTCGTATGCAATCTTCCCAAATAAACACCTTTGCAAAGCAATTTTCTCTAATAAGATGCATTGCTGTAGGTTAGTTTCACTAATACATTTATTTTTATGGACACATTATATAGCTGGGGAATTTTGGAAATTGGGTAGGTCCACCTTTAAAAATGCAAGCTCCATCAAATTTAATTTCCACCTCTGCATGCAAAAAGGGAAAGCCGGTCTTGTGTCTCTGAATGCTCCTTCCAAATGAGCAGTGCTATGACTCTCTAGGGACGTGGGTGGTGCTGTGGGTTAAATCACAGAGCCTAGGACTTCCCGATCAGAAGGTCGGCAGTTTGAATCCCCGCAACGTGGTGAGCTCCCGTTGTTCGGTCCCTGCTCCTGCCAACCTAGCAGTTCGAAAGCACGCCAACCTAGCAGTTCGAAAGCACGTGCAAGTAGATAAATAGGTACCGCTCTGGTGGGAAGGTAAACGGCGTTTCCATGTGCTGCTCTGGTTCGCCAGAAGCGGCTTAGTCATGCTGGCCACATGACCCAGAAGCTGTAACCCGGCTCCCTCGGCTAGTAAAGCGAGATGAGCACCGCAACCCCAGAGTCGGCCACAACTGGACCTAATGGTCAGGGGTCCCTTTACCTTTACCTTTTTATGACTCTCTAGACTTGCAGGGTCCCTATGGAACGTATCATTCATGATTTGCAACACAGCCTCCCAGTGGATCTGAAATCATTCACAAATTTCTGCCCAGAGCCAGTGATCAACACGGCAGCCGAAATCCAGCTCTACAAACTCTCCCACCCCCTCCATTCCGAATGTATGAAACTTAAGAGAGAGAACTTAAAACTTTCCTGATTCTGGTCCAGTAACTGGTGACTCAGAGCCTTTAAATGAAGACCTGGTCATAAGAGTCGTCCTCCGGTTGTTGTGTCCCCCCCCCCTCTCCTTTGCATAAGAAATCCAGACATCTCAGTGTCTGAAAATGCTGGGGCTCTTTCATTGGAGTCATTCCTCATTAATGCCATGCCCATCGAAGAGCAGAACAGCAAGGTGATAAATTAGGCAGGGGAGGAAATCAAAGCCTGAGGGCATGTCTAGCCAAAGAGAAGCACACTCTGAGTGCATGCTCAACAATTCCACAAGTATGTGAGGAGAGCTTTGATGGATCAGCCCAAAGACCCATCCGACCCAAAATTCTGTTTTCACTGTGGCCAACCAGATGCCTATGGAAAGCCCTCAAGCAGAACATGAATGCAACAGTCCTCTGCCTGCTTGCAAATCCCAGCAACTGAGACACGTACTCTGTTGATAGCCTTCCCCTCCATGAATTTGCCTAATCCTTTTTTAAAACCAATAGGGTGGTGTCATACAGTGGTTTCGCTCCTTCCTCCTGGGCCGTGTTCAGAAAGTGGTGGTGGGGGATGAGTGTTCAGACCCCTGGGCTCTCACTTGTGGGGTGCCTCAGGGTTCTGTCCTCTCCCCCATGCTTTTCAACATTTACATGCAGCCGCTGGGAGAGATCATCAGGAGGTTTGGGCTGGGTGTTCATCAGTATGCGGATGATACCCAGCTCTACCTCTCTTTTAAATCAGAACCAGTGAAGGCGGTGAAGGTCCTGTGTGAGTGTCTGGAGGCGGTTGGAGGATGGATGGCGGCTAACAGATTGAGGTTGAATCCTGACAAGACAGAAGTGCTGTTTTGGGGGGACAGGAGGCGGGCAGGTGTGGAGGATTCCCTGGTCCTGAATGGGGTAACTGTGCCCCTGAAGGACCAGGTGCGCAGCCTGGGAGTCATTTTGGACTCACAGCTGTCCATGGAGGCACAGGTCAAATCTGTGTCCAGGGCAGCTGTTTACCAGCTCCATCTGGTACGTAGGCTGAGACCCTATCTGCCTGCGGACTGTCTCGCCAGAGTGGTGCATGCTCTGGTTATCTCCCGCTTGGACTACTGCAATGCACTCTACGTGGGGCTACCTTTGAAGGTGACTCGGAAACTACAACGAATCCAGAATGCGGCAGCTAGACTGGTGACTGGGGGCGGCCGCCGAGACCATATAACACCGGTCTTGAAAGACCTACATTGGCTCCCAGTACATTTCCGAGCACAATTCAAAGTGTTGGTGCTGACCTTTAAAGCCCTAAACGGCCTCGGTGCAGTATACCTGAAGGAGCATCTCCACCCCCATCATTCTGCCCGGACGCTGAGGTCCAGCGCCGAGGGCCTTCTGGCGGTTCCCTCATTGCGAGAAGCAAAGCTACAGGGAACCAGGCAGAGGGCCTTCTCGGTAGTGGCGCCCGCCCTGTGGAACGCCCTTCCAGCAGATGTCAAAGCGACAAACAACTACCTGACATTCAGAAGACATCTTAAGGCAGCCCTGTTCAGGGAAGTTTTTAACGTGTGATATTTTACTGTATTTTTGCTTTCTATGGAAGCCGCCCAGAGTGGCTGGGGAGGCCCAGCCAGATGGGCAGGGTATAAATTATTATTATTATTATTATTATTATTATTATTATTATTATTTAATTTTTATTAGTTTTTTAACATACCATTTTCAACAGTAATTAAACATACTTTTACATCTTATTCAATTTTTTGACTTCCATCAATCCTGTCTGAAAATTTTCTAATCTAGTCTCTTAGTATGCATTTCTTATTTTACCTATTACATTTAAGACTCATAACCAATATCTCTATCTTTTTCTACTTTGTAACACTTCATATATTTCTCCTTACAAAACTTCTTGTAGTCCTAATAGCATAATTTGTTGGTTACAATTGTTCTTCAAAGAGTTCATATACTTCTTCCAATCTTCTGTAAATCTCTGGTCCTGCAGGTTTCAAATCCTTCCTGTCATTTTGTCCAATTCTGCATAGTCCATTATTTGCCTGCCCTTCACCCTAGGGTCCCAGGGCAATTTACAACATCAAAACCCAGTATTATTCACAGTCTGAAACAACTTATAATTGTAAACATAAGTTAGATCCAAAAAATATACACTTCAAGCATCAAAAGTCAGGGTAAAGAGGCATAGAATCATAGAAGTGTAGCGTTGGAAGGGACACCAAGAGCCATCTAGTCCAACCCTTTCCAATGCAGGAATATCAACTAAAGCATCCATGACAGATGGCCACCCAACCTCTGCTTAGAAACCTCCAGGGAAGGAGGTTCCTTGGAAGCTGTATAAGGAAGATGCCAGACACACTTCTGCAGGGATTTACATTTGCCAGTCCCTTGACTTTGGACCATGAGGCCTTTGGGGGCAAACCACACCTACCTGTCGGTCACCTGACGTCGTGTGGCATCAAGCATGGAGACCGTTATCTCCCACCTCAGCACCTACCCAGAGCCAGTGTGGTGTAGTGGTTAAGAACAATAGACTCATAATCTGGGGAACCAGGTTCACATCTCCGCTCCTCCACATGCAGCTGCTGGGTGACCTTGGGCCAGTCACACTTCTTTGAAGTCTCTTAGCCTCACTCACCTCACAGAGTGTTTGTCGTGGGGGAGGAAGGGAAAGGAGAATGTTAGCCGCTTTGGGACTCCTTCGGGTAGTGATAAAGCAGGATATCAAGTCCAAACTCTTCTTCTTCTTCTTCGTCTTCGTCTTCGTCTTCGTCTTCGTCTTCGTCTTCGTCTTCGTCTTCTTCTTCCCCATTGCATGCAGGAACAATACACCATTCTACAGAGAGGCATGCAAATATTACTTCCAGGAACAGAAAAAGCAAATGGAACCATGTTGGACCATAAGAAAAGAAGAACAACTCCAAATACCAACAGTGGGCGATACATTTGCCAGAGCCAACCAAAATGCAGCCAGCTTTTGAGTTCTTTGGAACCCTTCACCAAGCTAAACGTCATGCAAACCAATGGGTGGGAGGACGAATGAGTGAAAATTAGAAACAAAGTACAAAAAAACTGGGCTGTGGGTGTTGTAGCCACCTGACCTCCTCTATGCCAGAGAAGCGTAACCACACTCCCCTTTGGACATTCCTCAAGGAGGGGGGCAATAGGAGTGTCAGGCCTAATGAGTGCAGCCTCTCACCCCCAGTAGGTCTTGCCCCATGAATCAGTTGCTGACACTGAAAGTTCCCGCCTCCCCACAGCTGTATAAGTCACCTCCTCTCCAGAGTTTTTCCCCAAGCAATCAGAGACTATGCCTATTTAAAGCCAACCTCTCCTCTGCCCATTTCACCCCTCTCCTGGTTCTAGGAGATGGAGACAAGCTTCGAGCCAGTGTGGTGTAGTGGTTAAGAGCGGTAGTCTCCTAATCTGGGGAACCGGGTTCGCATCTCCGCTCCTCCACATGCAGCTGCTGGGTGACCTTGGGCCAGTCACACTTCTGTGAAGTCTCTCAGCCCCACTCACCTCACAGAGTGTTTGTTGTGAGGGAGGAAGGGAAAGGAGAATGTTAGCCGCTTTGAGACTCCTGAAGGGGAGTGAAAGGCGGGATATCAAATCGAAACTCTTCTTCTTCTTCTTCTTGCAGGAGGAGAGAGAGATACCTGTGATTCTTCAGCAGCCTGACTCTTCGCCTCCCTCCTCTCCTGCTTCAGTTTCTGCCTCTGGTTCTGGACTTCTCTCTGCCACAGACTCTTCCTTCTCACTAAGCCCTGTTAGCTCTTCAGCTTCCAACACCTCCTCTTCCCAGTGTTCTCCCTCTTCTCCTTCTGACCACTCATCATTGTCCCACCACCAATCCCTGGGCTCTAAACCTTCTTCCCTTGGTGGTTCCCCAGCTGGTTCCTCACACCAATCCTCTGCATCCATCTGGTCTATGACACCACCATTGCCCTATAGTCTGATCCACTATGGCCTCTCACACATTCAATGCAGCAGAAGTATGTTTTCCAAAGCTCGTTTAGATAACAGAGATGTGGCGTTTTACATAGTTTGGATATTTGGCATAGACTGATAATGGGAGCTAACTGGGTGATCATGGGTGATTTTGAAATGCAACCCAACCATTTCAACGAGTGTGAATGGGCACTCTAACCCACATGGTTGATTGTCCATAGAGATTATGTTCTGGATTTATCTGTCTATACTACAATGATGAGGGACGTGGGTGGTGCTGTGGGTTAATCCACAGAGCCTAGGACTTGCCGATCAGAAGGTCAGCGGTTTGAATCCCTGCAACGGGGTGAGCTCCCGTTGCTCAGTCCCTGCTCCTGCCAACCTAGCAGTTCGAAAGCACGTTAAAGTGCAAGTAGATAAATAGGTACCACTCTGGCGGGAAGGTAAACGGCGTTTCCGTGCGCTGCTCTGGTTCGCTAGAAGCGGCTTAGTCATGCTGGCCACATGACCCAGAAGCTGTATGCCAGCTCCCTCGGCCAATAAAGCGAGATGAGCACCGCAACCGCAGAGTCGGCCACGACTGGACCTAATGGTCAGGGGTCCCTTTACCTTTACTATAATGATTATCTCGTGGCTGCCCCTTTAATCTGAGGTATTGGGCAGAAACTGAACAATCTCCCCACTGTTCTATTGCTTTTTCAGATGGTTTATTCCACCAGGCCAAACACATGCAAGAAGCCATGGATTCAGTCTCAGAGAAGGAAATATACATGAAAGACAAAGTTAACTGCAACTGGCCAGATAATTTTGGACTGAAGAAACGCTGCAGGTTCCAGGTTTCCAAGTTACGTTGTACACACTGGAACAGTTTTGCTTTTAATGAATACTCCTTAGGTAACACCCCAAAGCCTTGGGGCCTGCTGATGGTCCAGAATAAATTGTTGGCATCCTGTGCTCACGATCGAAGAGCAAGCCAGCCCGCTGAAGGTAAGCGCTGGTGTTTCTGTTTCCTGAATGGGGTGAGTGCACTGGACTTTCCATTATGGCAAAGCAGACTTCGCATTTTTGTTATGGAGCCAGAAGAGCAAAAGACTGGCTGCCTAGTCTGGCTAAGGAGATCAGCGCATGAAGCTGCCTTATCCCGAGTCAGGCTGTTGGTCCATCTGGCTCATTATTGTCTACACTGACTGGGAGCAGCTATCCAGGGCTTTTCATGCAAGAGTTTTTCTCAGCCTTCCCTGGTCTTGATGACCTGCAAACCAAGCCCTATGAGCAACATTTGAAAGAGCTGGGTATGTTTAGCCTGGAAAAGAGAGGAGATACGATATCTCAAGGAGATTTGAAGGAGATACTTCATGGAAGAGGGAACAAGGTTGTTTTCTCCTGCTCTGGAGGGTAGGACTCAAACCAATGGCTTCAAGTGACAAGAAAGGAGATTCCGACTAAACATCAGGAAGAACTTTCTGACAGTAAGATCTGTTTGGTAGTGGAACAGTCTTCCTTGGGAGGTTGTGGACTCTCCTTCCTTGGAAGTTTTTAAGCAGAGGTTTGATGGCCATCTGTCATGGAATCTTTAGGAATTTTAGGAATCTTTAGCTGAGATTCCTGCATTGCAGGTGGTTGGACTAATAATAATAATAAATTTTTATTTATACCCCACCCTCCCTAGCCAGTACTGGGCTCAGGGCAGCTAATAACCAATAATAAAAACAAGTTGATTAAAATACAATTTAAAAGATTAAGATACAACATTAAAACATTAGGATGCAGCCTCTTCACAGGAGGAGAAAGAAAAAAGAAAGAAAGAGGGGGAGGGAATCAAACTGATTCCAAGCCAAAGGCCAGGTGGAACAGCTCTGTCTTACAGGCCCTGCGGAAAGAAATCAGATCCTGCAGGGCCCTGGTCTCATGAGGCAGAGCGTTCCACCAGGCCGGAGCCAGTGTTAAAAAGGCCCTGGCTCTGGTTGAAGCTAATCTAACTTCCTTAGGGCCCGGGACCTCTGGGATGTTACTACATATGGACCTTAAGGTCCTCCGTGGGGCATACCAGGAGAGGCGGTCCCATAGGTACGAGTGTCCTAGGCTGTGAAGGGCTTTAAAGGTCAAAACCAGCACCTTAAATCTGACCCTGTACTCCACCCGGGGCCACTGTAGCTAGAAAAGCACTGGGTGAATATGCTCCCATGGCAGAGACCCCGTGAGGAGCCTCACTGCAGCACTCTGCACCTGCTGGAGTTTCTGGGACAGTTTCAAGGGCAGCCCCGCGTAGAGCGAATTACAGTAGTCAAGCCTGGAGGTGACCATTGCATGTGACTAGAGGACCCTGTTCGAGATTCCTTTCCACCTTTTGTTGCAGACATGGGATTGTTGTGCGTCACATGTCTGTTTACATTCCAGCACAGACTGCTGGGTCTTGTGAGCGGAACTTCCGCTCTGTGTATTGCTTTTGTTTTTGAGTCTCTCTCCGAGAAGACGGCAAGGAGAGGCGACATGTTTCTTTGTTCTGATTTATGTAAAAGAAATCCGTAGTTTTAGTATGTATCCACACAGTCTCCAGCCCCTTCTGTTGTGCAGTTTACTCTGCTACATACAGTGGTGCCTCGCAAGACGAAATTAATTCGTTCCGTGAGTTTTTTCGTCTTGCGATTTTTTCGTCTTGCGAAGCACGGACTTAGGAAAAGCTTCAAAAAGCACCAAAGTCTTCAAAAACCTCAAAAAAGGCTACCACACCGCGTGCTATGAGTTGCTCCTCAAAGTGAATGCACGGTTTTAAGAAAAAGGAAACAAACTCGCAAGACAAAGGAAACAAACTTGCAAGACGTTTTCGTCTTGCGAAGCAAGCCCATAGGGAAATCCGTCTTGCGAAGCAACTCAAAAAACGAAAAACCCTTTCGTTTTGCGAGTTTTTCGTCTTCCGAGGCATTCGTCTTGCGAGGTACCACTGTATATTGTGCTCAAGGCAGCAAGCTTGAATCGCTGATTTACGTCGGAGCCAGAGGTCCATGAATCTCCACAGCGTGAAGGCTGAGATGGAGATGATCCACCTGGGGCCTAGCCAGCTGGCCTTAGGACCCCCAGATGCTGATTGACCCTTGGTTCCTTCCAACTCTACAATTCTATGATTCTATGAACTTTGACAGAGAATTAGACCAATTCATATAGAATAGGCCTGGCATTGGCTAATAGCTGCTGCTGATTTTAGGGAACTAAGAAATTAGATTCACTTCCCATTTAAAGGCAAACCTTCCTGATTCTCACTTTCTGAAACAGTTCAGGAACAATCCGTCCTTTGAAATTTGTGCTGCTCCGAATTTTGCAACGCAGTTCTCCAGCCAAGTGATGTGTACAAAAATGCACATACCAGGGCAAAGTGTATATATATTGGTGAAAATAATATACAAAGATGCATATTGGGGGAAATGACTTTAAGAAAATGTGTATGTCGCATATGAACCTGTCTGTTTTAGCCAAAATCTGTACTGACATGATGACGAATTTTCACATGTCCCCTGCTTTCAAAAGTTCGCAAACCCATAAACCCATGAGGAAAGACAGAACTAAACTTAAGTCTGGGAAAATGAGTAAACTTAAGTCTGGGAAAATGAGAAATTGAGAGAAACTGAAATTGATAGATTTGACCGTCCTTATACGGAGCTTGCTTGTCCAGAGGCAATGTACCTCTATTTATCAATCGCTGGGCAGCAGTGTCTCCACCCCCATCGTCCAACCTGGACACTGAGGTCCACCTCCAAGGGCCTTCTGGCGGTTCCATCCCTACAAGAAGTGAGGTTACAGGGAACCAGGCAGAGGGCCTTCTCAGTAGTGGCGCCTGCCCTGTGGAACGCCCTCCCATCAGATGTCAAAGAAATAAACAACTATGTGATGTTTAGAAGACATCTGAAGGCAGCCCTGTTTAGGGAAGTTTTAAATGACTGATGATTTAATGTATTTTTAATCTTTTGTTGGAAGGCGCCCAAAGTGGCTGGGGAAACCCAGCCAGATGGGAGGGGTATAAATAATAATAAATTATCATCATCATCATCATCATCATAATCATCATCATCATCATTATTATTATTAGAGGGCTATCACCTTCTTGCTTGTACATTTCCTGAGCTGCCTGGCTCTTCTTTCCTTCCCCACCATTCCTCCTCGTGCTCTTTTTGCTCTTGCAAAATATATATATATATACAGTTGGATGGAAAACAAAAGAAAACTGTATTCAGGTTCCAACAAAAGAAATCAGACACGGGGTTCAGAATGATGCCATTTGATCAGGTTGGTTAGCAAAAAATTAAATAAATGTGAGCCTTTCTTGCCAGGCAAAATGTCTTAATCGCAGCACAATCAGCGATTGGAACTATTAAAGCAGAAATGTACTTGCCAAGGAGAAAGAGGTTAATTTAGCCTTTCCCAAACTGGCAATCTCCTGATTGTTGCTGGATTCCAACTCCCATCAGCCCCAGCCAGGCCAGCATGCCCAGTGGTAAGGGCTTGTGGTGGCTTTGATCCAGCAACATCTAGGAGGCACTGGCTACTCTTGGATTGGCCCAAGGCTGCCTTAATTCTTTGTTTTCACTTAATGTGTGTCTGTCCTCTGCTGGAAACATAACGAAAGGTTAGGTGCACTTTTGAGGAAGTTCTGAGTTAGCGCACGTCCTTCGTTGCACGACATGCAGAAGTTCCCACATTCGGGTTTCAGTGGAATAGGAACTCATGCAGCTGTTCCAAGAAGGCCGTTTGCCTGAGACTTTGGACTGCTTCCAGTCATAACAGACTCCACTGGGCCAATTGTCTGATGCAGTTTAGGGGCACGCCATATATATATGTACATGTGTGATGCAATTCAGGAAGGCTCTTCTAGTTTGATTGGTTTGTTTTGTTTTGATGGCGCTATGACAGCAAACACAGGCACTGAGTGCCGACAGGAATTGATTGCCCACTAAAAACAAGGGGAGTGGGCCGGCATGCTGGGGAGAACAATGGGATTTGCAGAAATGCAATTTGAAATGAAAATGAAACCTAGGGAGCATGCCCAGTCCTGATGAAGACTGGGCATGCTCAGTAGCCACAGAATGTTGACTGTGGGCTTATTCACAATTTCCCACGTCCTATCACTTTGCCCCTTGGAAAAACTGCTCTTTAGCGCTCAGTCGGAGCAAACAGCCATTCAGGTTTTCTCCAGGCTGATGTTTGCTCCAATTTAGCATTAAAGAGCAGGTTTGCCCTGGGAAAACAGTGGGGGGAAAGGGGAAATTCTTGGACCAGGGTTTTCTAGGTGCTTTCTAAGTGTGGCCAAGCCCTCACATTTAGGGGGGGAAAGGCAAAACAGAAGATGAGTTGGGAATGGAAGAGTTTTCTTGACCTCTCACAACTGAGAGTATCCTTTGAGTAGAGCATGGCTGGCTGGTTGGCTGGAAGCCTGGGCAAGAGCATTCCTGTTGGAAGAGGTGGATATGTTGCAACATTTTGTTGCAGTTCCCACTGGTCTGTTTTGTTTTTCACAATGCAGATGTTGAAAACTTTTAAGAGCATGTTTTTAATTGGAAACCGTCATTTTACATACAGTGAGGGCCCGTCAGGCCCATGATGCGTTGTAAACATTAAATAATAGGGAAACTGTATCAAACAGGAAAACAGCTGTGCACAAAGCAACCCTTGCGAAATGGACACTTTCCTCATTCTTCACTCTAAGGAGCATCTTACTCTAAATAGCCTCTAGTGCATCCTCTCTACTCTTTTTTAAAATGATCAAGGAAGGAAAAGATACACACTCTGTCATTACACTGAGGTTGAGTATTGTGAATGAAAAAAAAATGTAAATATACATTTGTGGGGTGTCTTAAAATGCCACAAAACAATCATAGAACAGCACATCTGCTTCTAGCAAATCGTTTTTGATTTGTGTTATGGGTTAAGGGGCTGCTTGTGCGTAAATGGTTGAGTTATCAACTCATGCAATCAGTTTCTAAAAACTCTCCCAGACCGCGGAGCCATGGGTGCATGGCTACCTCAATCGCTGGCAGAATCCGTCAGTGGGCGCTTCCGGAATTTACGCCAACATAAGAGTTCCTTAACGGAAACTCTCCTTCTGGATTCTCTGCGTGACAGTTTCCTGCGCGGAGTAGGCGTCCCCAGCGGAGGTCCTGAGTGTTATTCTAAAGCAGCAATGCAGCAGCAAGCAAAGGCTATAGCAGCCAAGTCTGCTGCTTGTGGCTGCAAAGCCAGACAGGATGTATGTGACTGTTGCCATGGAAACAAAGGGGCAGTCCATTCTGTACTGAGCACCGGATGTTAGCTCAGTGTGTGTGTCATATGACCTGTACAGGATGTACATGGGTGGAGTTTGGAGTTTCTCTCCGTTTGTTGAACAGAGCAGACATGTTTTCTCTGTACTGAAGTGAAAGACAGGAATAAAGACAATGTAGATACATTTCTGTCTGAGTCTGATTCCCCTCCCTGGGGATATGCAGGGAGCAGGGAGAAGAGAAGCAGTTGGTGTGTTTTTCTCACAGCCTGAGAAGAATCGCCGGAACGGACCTCGTGTGTTTTTACTGCCGGGAGTCGCCGGAGGGAGGTCAAAGGAATTCAGCCGGTGCCTCGAGAGATAGGCACATACCTCTGACCGAGCCTGAATTCTGACATTGGTAGCAGTTGACGGTTGCTACGATCCATGGGAGTCTGCATCAAGGAGGCTGTATTCATCCCTCTCCATTGAAGCCTGAGATGGAGGCTGATTCTCTGCAGCTAGAAGCTGACCAGAAGAAGCTGAAAGCCAAGCTACGGAGCCCAGGTATGAGATTTTCGGGCTTAAAAGTGTGAATGCAGATTGATTCATTCTCTGCTTCATGGGAGCAACGTTTGGGAAAAACAGCTCCGAGAGAGAAGAGTCTGCATTCCAAACATTCCTGTGGTTTTTCCTGTCCAAGGAAAGGAATGTGGTTGCTTAGCAACGCAGATAAGGGCTGGAAGTCAGGCTATGCCCAGAGAGGCTAAAACAGCTCTGTTTTGACTAGGCCCTTACAAAGGAACTGTTGGAAAGGGACTTTCCAAGCGGCCAGTGTTAGAGCTGCCAGGTGCACAGAGTGTAAACAAGCCAGCTATTGGATTTTAGAGGCTTGTGTTTGAGAGTCAATGCAAGGACTCAAAATGGATGCCAAGAAGGGGGGAGGCCTGCCTTCTCCAACCCTTTTGACCAGTGACAATTATGCATCTTGGTCTATTAAGATGAAGGCCCTGCTGCAGAATCAGAGACTGTTTGAGGTGATTGAGAACCCCATCCCTGCAGCACCAACGCGTCCTTGGGAGTCACAGGATATGAAGGCCAGAACTGCTATAATTCTGTGCGTGTCAGACTCTCAGCTTGTTCATATACAAGATTTAGAGCACGCGAAAGATGTTTGGGACACGCTGAGAAGGACACATCAGAGAGATGCAGGTTCTTCAGCGTTGCTGTATTTTGAAAAGCTGACTAACCTGAGGCTTGCGCCTGATGGAGATGTTCAAGCGCACCTGACGGAAATGAAATTTCTGCGTCAGCAGATGGTGGAACGCAATTTCCGTCTGCAGGAGGAAGTGTTTTGCTTCATGGTGATCAACAGCCTGAATCGGACTTACAAAACGGTTGCCAGTCAGCTGGGGTCTCTCCCAGCGCAAGATCTAACGTCGGACAGGGTCTATGCCGTGGTTCTGAACGAACATGACAGACTTGCCGCCCTGGAAGTGAAGGACAGGGGGAGTGAAGAACGGAGTTCAGACACCCCCACTGCTGTAGCTACTGGAGGAGACGCTGTAGCTTTGAACGTTGTCCGATGCCACAATCGTGGACAGACTGGACATTTTCAGCGGTACTGCAGGAAGCCACGTCAGAACAAAGGAGCCAAGGGAAGCTCCACGAAGTCTGAGGCGTCAGGCAGAAGTCATGCCAAGTCACAGGCGAAGCCTGCAAAGGCTTTGATGTCCCTAAAAGCCACACCACAAGTGGGGAATTCCTTCGTTTTAGACACGGGAGCGACGGTTCACATGACCCATCGTAGGGATTTGTTTTCGTCGTTTAAGAAGCAAAGCTTCGTTGTACAACAAGCCAACGGTCGAGAGCTGGAAGCCACCGGAATTGGGACTGTGTATCTTAAAAGTCTGAACTTGACTATAAACGATGTTTATTTGGTTCCAGAGTTGAAGTACAATCTGCTCAGCGTTTCGCAGATTGCCAAGAAGGGACTAAAACTGTCCTATGATGATCAACACTGCGAGATCTACAAAGATGGAGAGTTGTATCTTTCTGCCAAAGAGAAAGATGGACTGTATTTGTTGACTTTTGATCAAAGTGATTACATGGAATGTAATTCTTGTGATTCTAACATGATTTCTTTTGCAGGTGTAGCCAAGAAGAATGCCAAGCAGGTCACCTCGAGGGTCGACAAGGCATTTCAGCGGGTGTATGCTGATGTGATTGGTCCTTTAGCACCTTCTAGAGGCAATGCAAAGTATTACCTAATATGTGTTGATTCTTTCACAGGTTTTGTCTGGATTTATCTTTTGGAGAGACCGAAAGAAGCCTTAGAAAGGTTTAAAGAGTTTTGTGACAAGGTTAAAAATATGCATGATGCTGACATAGATTGTCTTTGCACAGATAAGAAGCCAATTTTTCTCTTACAGGATTTCCAGAGGTTCCTGAAGAAGAAAG
Source organism: Podarcis cretensis (assembly GCF_951804945.1). Classification (NCBI taxonomy): domain Eukaryota; kingdom Metazoa; phylum Chordata; class Lepidosauria; order Squamata; family Lacertidae; genus Podarcis; species Podarcis cretensis. The sequence goes on from NC_137176.1 coordinate 83,547,237, forward strand.
GGATAAGACACAAAATTGCAGCTTCCGAAGAAGCTTGGAACAGATGTGTCTGTGTTAGGGTGAACAAAGAATTGCAAAAGGGAATGCATGCGCAATTGCTTAGTTCACATCTGCCACATGAGTACTGGGCTGAGTCGCTAATGTCATTTTGTTACACGTGGTTGAGAAAGGTTTCAAAAGACTTGGGATGTTCTCCTTTTGAGAAACTGTTCCACAGAAAACCTTCTGTTGCCCATTTCAAGGTTTTTGGGTCTCATGTGAGGACAGAAGCTCCGGGTGGAGTAAAGAATGCCAGAGGCATTTTTGTGGGTTATGAAAAGGGTCTCTACAGAGTAATTTTGTCTGAATCTGGTAAGGTGATTCTCACAAAATTTCTAGAGAGTGCTCCTGAACAGGAGCGAGTGATTGTTCACACATTTCCCACAGGTGATGATGATGATTCTGATGATGATGATGATGAGTTTGATCTTATTGAGTTCAGTAGTACTGATGATGACAGCGATAGCTCAGACAGCTCAGTTGTCACAGTCATTGAGAGGAAATCTCACGTAATGACTAGACCCTCAGAAGAGGAGGATGAACCACTGATTAAGCTTAGTACTGGTTCTTCAGAGAGTTCAGAGGCTGAACCAGAAAGCAAGGGAGAGCAGCACCTCTTACGTAGGTCTGAAAGAGCAACGAAGGGTGTACCACCCAAGAGGTATTCAGAAGAGTTTGCCAACCAAGCTATTGTATGTGTTGCTGTTGTAAACGACCAAGGTGAAATTGAAGCTGTGTCTGAGTCAGAGACAAAGGCACAACAGAGAGTTGTTAACCAAGGTAATGCAGAAGCACTCATTCCTTGGAAGTCACACAACCAGAGAGGTACATTGGTAAAACCAGTGGCGGGTAGTTCCAAGGGTGGAACTGAAACAACAGGGGAGTGTTATAAGTATAACAACTGTTTGTTTTCTTCTCTGGATGACGCTTTGCTCGCTGCACGCATTGATACTTTAGGGGGAGTATGTTATTCTAAAGCAGCAATGCAGCAGCAAGCAAAGGCTATAGCAGCCAAGTCTGCTGCTTGTGGCTGCAAAGCCAGACAGGATGTATGTGACTGTTGCCATGGAAACAAAGGGGCAGTCCATTCTGTACTGAGCACCGGATGTTAGCTCAGTGTGTGTGTCATATGACCTGTACAGGATGTACATGGGTGGAGTTTGGAGTTTCTCTCCGTTTGTTGAACAGAGCAGACATGTTTTCTCTGTACTGAAGTGAAAGACAGGAATAAAGACAATGTAGATACATTTCTGTCTGAGTCTGATTCCCCTCCCTGGGGATATGCAGGGAGCAGGGAGAAGAGAAGCAGTTGGTGTGTTTTTCTCACAGCCTGAGAAGAATCGCCGGAACGGACCTCGTGTGTTTTTACTGCCGGGAGTCGCCGGAGGGAGGTCAAAGGAATTCAGCCGGTGCCTCGAGAGATAGGCACATACCTCTGACCGAGCCTGAATTCTGACACTGAGACCTCTCCGCTGTTCTCACTGGAAGTATCTTGGAGCCATCCCTCCGACTGAGTTTCTGCGGGAACTCTCTCTCTCCCCCTGCTGGTTCCTTCCTCAGCATCCGAGGGTCTCCTAGCCTCCTGGAGCCCTTCCACCACCTGACTCTCTGATGGCAGTTCCCTGACAATTTGACTCTGAAGTTTTTTGGAATATCGGATCAGAGCCACCAACAGTGTTGAGAGAGTACAGTCATACCTCATGTTGTGTCTGCTTCAGGTTATGTCTTTTCAAGTTGTGTTACTTCTGGGTTTCGCTGCTTGCGCATGAGCAGAAGTGCTAAATCACGCCGTGCATGTGTGCAGATGCAGCGCTTCTGGATGTGAATGCTTCGAGTTGCAGACATGCGTCTAGGATGGATTATGTCTGCAACTCGAGGTTCCACTGTAGTTGTCTTTCTGTTTTATTCTGCACAGTCAAGATACAGTATGTATTGGGCATCTGTGTGAAGAAACACGAAGAATTGATGCTTTTGAATTATGGTGCTGGAAGAGACTCTTGAGAGTCCCATGGACTGCAAGAAGAAGGAAATCAGCCCCGAGTGCTCACTGGAAGGACAGATTGTGAAGCTGAGGCTCCAGTACTTTGGCCACCTCATGAGAAGAGAAGACTCCCTGGAAAAGACCCTGATGTTGGGAAAGATGGAGGGCACAAGGAGAAGTGTGCTGGTCCCGGGGGGGGGGGGTTACCATGAGGCGTGGTCAGAGTCCAGTCCTGAGCCGAGGGTCTGGAGACTGTCCACCAAGGGTGAAGCGGGGTCCAAAGCAAGAAGCCAGGCGTGGTTGGGAACTCCGGAAGAACAGGTCAGGGTGTTGGCAGAAACAGGTTTCCAATGACGTTGCTCCCGCAACCTGGGCCTGGGCTGACTGGCCTTAATCTCCTCTGAGACATAGGGTGGTCCCGGCCCACAGGTGACCCGCCTCTCCTGGCCTTAAGGCTAGCACTCCTCCTGCGAGAACTTAGTTCCCTCCACCTCTCTGCCCTGAGCCTCTGCAGCTCAGGAGAGGCTGGAGGGTTACTGGACCCAGAGGCAACCTTACCTTCCCCTGGCAGGGCTGGGAGAGGCGCACCTGCAGGCAATGGGTCCTCAATCACCTCCGGACCCAGAGTGGATTCATCTGGTGTCTGCTCCTGAGGATCCGGCACAGGTGCGCACCCTTCAGATTCAAGGCCCTGCCCCGGCTCAGCCGGCCCTGGAGGCGGGGACTCCTGTGCAGTCTGGGACTCCTCAGATTCAGCTTCTGAATCAGATTCCCAGGCCATCACAAGAAGGGGACAACAGAGGACAAGATGGTTGGACAGTGTTCTCGAAACTACCAGCATGAGTTTGACTAAACTGCGGGAGGCAGTGGAAGACAGGAGTGCCTGGCGTGCTCTGGTCCATGGGGTCATGAAGAGTTGGACACGACTAAACAACTAAACAACAACAACAATGAAGAAACACAGTACATAATTTGAAATGCTACCCATGAAGGTCTGGGCACATGGCTCCCAGCAGCCAGTTTTGCTATAGACAAACGAGATATAAAAGGAGGCACAGAAGAGACATGATCAATTAGCTGTAAATTTGACAAGGCTGCCCGTTCCTCCTTGCACATTTCCTGGAATTGCTATAAAAATTCCTTTAAAAGCCTGAGTGTAAAGTATAAACAGAAATATGTGGTTCAGAGCAGTTCAAAATCAGGGATGTACAGGAGCAGTTCATTTCCAGCTGTCTTCCTTTGCTCATAACTCAGCTAGCAAAAATCAGATTCCCATCATTGCCTTTGAAGCCATGAAGACCGCTTTTGCTATAGAGTGGGTGTAAAACTCAACCAGGCAATTGTGAAATGTTCGAGATTCGAGAATTGCATTCTGACATGCCACGTGCAAAATGGAGAAATATCTGCTTTTCTTTACACTCCCTCTTCTAATAGTAATAATAACAATAATAAAAAAAGGCTGTGTGTTCTTTGAGTAGATTACTGGAATAGTTTGCAAACCAGTTCCATTGCTTTGCCAGCCATTCCAATGGTTGTTTGTTACGAAAGAAATAAATTCATTAAAAGCATTTCTCTTCCAAACCAGAAACCAGAGATCAATATTATGTAAGTGTGTTTCCAGGAAAAATTGTTTGCAGTAGCAGAGGAATTTGATATTTGGATGTAAAAAAAATGCACACACCAAAAAGTGTTTACAGCTCTGGCTGATGCTGGGTCTCCCAAGTTGACATTGAGCATTCAGGCAGATCTGGCAGATTTTGTTTTTGAATGAGGCATTTCAAATTCAAAATGTGCATTCCTAATTCTGGGCATGAATTTTCCTCAGCAAAATTCGATCCTGAATCTTTTTGACACCTTTTGCACTGAGAAGATCCCACATATGAGAAGATCCCATAAACTTCACATATGAGAAGATCCCATAAACTGTCAAGTCTAAGGATGGAACTTTCTTTTTAAAAATCTTGATGCCATGCTTATCCACATAGACACCCCCCCCCCCCAGTTCCTCTTTCACTCTCTAAACTTGAAGACAAGCTAGTACCCTTCCCCAGTTCCCCCTTCCAACTCTACAGTTCTATGATTATTATACACATATCCAAGAATATTTTGTGGACCACCTTCAGATACCCTTTTTATTGTATAACCATGATTATCTGGACTCATGGTGATGTCGGGGTAATTATGTGCAATGCTCTCCAGCTGATGCCCACTCCATAACTTCCTTGCTGAAACCCTGTAACTTTTCATACCGCCAATGTTCTAGGTCAGGTGTTTTTTTGTGGGTGTCTCGCTTTTGTTGTGCTGTAGTGCAAGGAGTGCCCCTTCAGATGCCAATATGGAAGTAACTTTGGGAAATGTCTGTGGAAAGTGGAATGGCGTTATGTGTCGACAGTCCAGCAGAAATTCACCACTAATTGCCCCAATGGCATGTTGTTGAAGTCAAGAGAAACAAAACTGGAGCAAAGAAGCTGAAATCATATATATGACTGACACTCTTCTTTGGAAATTAAACTAAGGTCCAGACTTCAACATTCAAAAAAACTGTACTTGCAGAAACTTATAGCTATAGACAAATTGAAACAGATTATTTTCAGTCATATGCTTTTTCAAGCATGGACTTACCTTCTCCTTTTCTAATTCCCAAACAACTGTCTTTTCCTCTTTCCAGAGCTCAGTACTCAGCCTTTTGTATCTCAGTTAGGCCATGCCTTGCAACTGCTATGAAAGATGCCCACTTTTACCTTCATCTGCAGTTTTTCTCTCTTTTTTTCCTTTCAAGTAAAGAAGAAGCACTCCCAACACTCTACTCAACCCTGCAGTGTTCACAGTGGATTCTAAAATGCAGCCATCTTGCTTCAGACAAAATGGAGCCTCTCATCCACTAGATACCTCCCATGTGACCAACGTTAGCCAATCCCATGAGAACTACTAGAGAACTCTCTAGAATTCAGTCACCAACCAACCAAATTTAAATACGTAGTAACGCCTACAAGCATTTACAATTCCAGTGAATTAAATTACTAAACACATGTTTCGGAATAGACAATAATTTAAAAAACAAACAAACCCAGGTCTGGCAGTAACAACCATTTTTATATCTGCCAGGGTATCTTGTGGGGCAAGATCATGGAGGGAAGTCCCATTATGAAAAGGATTCCCTCACATGGATGCTCTAACATAAGGTTACCAGATGTCCCCATTTCCCGGGGGAAATCCCCAGATTTACAAATCAGTCCCCATACAAAATCCATTGAAGTTGAAAAGTGTCCCCGGATTCATTGAAAAAAATCTGGTAACATTACTCTAACACCCTGGAGAAATCTCTCTCTCTCCTTCCTCCATAAGAGGTCAAAACGGTTAATCAGAGGCTTAATAACAGAACCACCATGAACCTATCTATCTATGTCGCGAGCAGAGAGGCCACTGAACTAATTTACTTAGAAGGCAGAGGTCGAGACTTCGTTGGAGCCTCGTAGAGTCCAGAGAAACAGCAGGCTCTTGGCATTCAGGAGATTTGAGAATAGCTGGAAGTCTGGCTTCAAAACATTGTGTGACTGGAAAAGCAGAGGTTGCGAGAGCCTCTTAATCTATTTGCTTCCCGGTCTCCACTGACAGGCGAAAACCAGGCAAAGACATCAGCGATGCAGACCAGATACTCTTTGCGATTTGACTTTGGATGTGTACGCGCCACGCATTTACAGCACATGGCTTTGCCCCAAAGAATCTTGGGAAATGTAGTTTGCCCCTCACAGAGTTAAGGTGCCTAAGCACCCGTAAGAAAATGCAGTTCCCAGGATGCTTTGGGGGAAAGCCATTTGCTGTTGATACACAGCTGTCAGGAACAAGCAGGAGTCTGAAGGATGGACGGAGAAGGCAGTAAGGAGAGAAACAGAGAGGAGACCAAAAATGCAAAATACATTAGACCACTAAGTCAGTTAGGGAACAAAAAATGACAGCGGGTGACTTTTGCAAAAGAGGAATTGCTGCTGCACACACAGATTTGCAGTGAATGTTCAGAAGCCACGTGGCAGCCTAGTTCTTCCTCAACGTGGTCCTGGGCATGTTCCCAAGAGATACTCAAGTGTGTCACAGCATATAAAGAATGAAGCGACCTCTTTGTAAATCAGAAATAAGGCCAAGAGATTGTAAGCAGATGACTTATTGGCTGAAGCTACTGGACAGCATCCACGGTGCATATTTCATTTCAGGGCTGTGGAGTGTGTGTGTGTTTGTGTGTGTGTGTGTTTGTGTGTGATCCCTGTTTACGCATATACTATGCACCTTTGACGCAAGCCAGCTGAACACAAAGTGCTAAAAAAAAGCCCTCTCTTTCTAACAGTTTCCAAATGAACGTTCCAGAATTTAGCTCTCCAACTATCAAGTAGAGATTGATTTAGAGGAATTATTTTGGGGTGGTTTTAGAACGGCCAAGCTGTACTCTCTCCAAACGGGATGCTTTCCTGACTCTAAAACAAATAATTATTTTACTTGCCGGTCCAAGCGAAAGTCTGCTGTTTGTTGTTGTTGATTCTTTGGGTGTTTCTCATACAAGGCTTCACACCAGTCCCTTTCTTCAATCTGGCTGTCAGATCTACAGGGGCCAGAATGCTCACTTGCATCACCAAGGCCAGCTCACTGGTGTAGTGGTTAAGAGCAGTGGACTTGTAATCTAGTGAACTGGGTTCGCTTCCCCGCTCCTCCACCTGCAGCTGCTGGGTGACCTTGGGCCAGTCACACTTCTTTGAAGTCTCTTTGCCCCACTCACCCCACAGAGTGTTTGTTGTGGGGGAGGAGGGCAAAGGAGATTGTTAGCTGCTTTGAGACTCCTTCAGGTAGTGATAAAGCGGGATATCAAATCCAAACTCACCACTTTCTCTTCTCTATTAACAACCAGGGCTGGCCCAAGGCACTGAAAGCTGCTGTCCACTGATGCCAGACTGTTGACCCATTTGGCACAGTAATGTCTACACTGACTGGTAGCAGCTGTCCAGGATTTCAGGCAGGAGACTTTTCCCAGCCCTACCTGGAGATGCTGGGGACTGAACCCTGCGTGAGATAACCAACCTCATATAACCAAGATGCTTAAGTCTAACTGATACATGAAAGGGTTAAGACTATAGAGTAAGCTGTCTTGTCAGACTTAACCTAGGTCACTCCCCCTCATCTTGGGAGGAAGAGTAAAAAGCTTTTAGTCTACTTGAGAAGCTCAGCATGTGAGGAGGTCTCAGCTGGTTGCTCCAACCTCAAACCGCATGGCTCTCACAAGCCACTCTTGTGCTAGGAACTTTCACCACTTTGCAATGAAACCAAATTTTACTACCTTTGCAACTTTTCTGGCTGATGTATGGAACAGCACATGAACCCGACCTTTGAAGAGTTTGTAAGAAAACCAATTTTTAACTCACCAGATGTGTGGACTTTCCGCCCTATACTGGGGGGGAAAGGGACATTTTAGAATTCACAAGGGTTCTCTTACCAAAGAGTACTTGTCCCAAAATGGATCTTGGCATCCAAAGGAATTATCTTTTTATACCTATTTTTTCCTTGTACCAAAACCTGGGACCTTCTGACACAGCGTGGCTGTTCTGCCAGTGAGCTACAGGCCGCCTTTCCCCTTTTGTTGACTGAGGTGAAAGACAAAATGGAGCTCACTTAGAGATGGATGAATCTGTCAGTTTTGGTTTCCCTTTGTTTCTCATTTTTTGAAGTCTTACATCCACTTCCATGCATTTCCACACAAGTTTGTGAGTTCTTTGAAAAAAGTCCTCATGAAAATGCACCACCATTTTGGTGCAAATTTCTCATAAAATACACAGTTTAGAGAATCTGCTGCTACAGGGTGTGGTGATGGTCACTGACGGCTTTACTAAGGGCTAGGCAAATTCACTGAGAATATCCATCAGGATTAGTAATGATAACTAAAGGTAAAGGTAAAGGTACCCCTGCCCGTACGGGCCAGTCTTGACAGACTCTGGGGTTGTGCGCCCATCTCACTTAAGAGGCCAGGGGCCAGCGCTGTCCGGAGACACTTCCGGGTCACGTGGCCAGCGTGACATCGCTGCTCTGGCGAGCCAGAGCCGCACACGGAAACGCCGTTTACCTTCCCGCTGGTAAGCGGTCCCTATTTATCTACTTGCACCCGGAGGTGCTTTCGAACTGCTAGGTTGGCAGGCGCTGGGACCGAGCAGCGGGAGCGCACCCCGCCGCAGGGATTCGAACCGCCGACCTTTCGATCGGCAAGCCCTAGGCGCTGAGGCTTTAACCCACAGCGCCACCCGCGTCCCCTCAATGATAACTAGTTTTGAGAATATTCAGAATTGGTATATCTCTGAATTCCAGTTGCCAGGGATATCAAAGGGCAGCTATTGCACTGATGTCCTGCTTACAGGTTTCTGAGATGTGTCTGTTTTCATAATTTAATACTACCATTTCAGAATTTGCTTTTTCACTTCCTTTATTTTTTGCAGCAACAATAGGTAAAGGGACCCCTGACCATTAGGTCCAGTCATGACTGACTCTGGGGTTGTGGTGCTCATCTCGCTTTATTGGCCGAGGGAGCTGGCGTACAGCTTCCGGGTCATGTGGCCAGCATGACTAAGCCGCTTCTGGCGAACCAGAGCAGCGCACGAAAACGTCGTTTACCTTCCGGCCGGAGCGGTACCTATTTATCTACTTGCACTTTGACGTGCTTTTGAACTGCTAGGTGGGCAGGAGCAGGGACCGAACAATGGGAGCTCAGCCTGTCACGGGGATTCGAACCGCCGACCTTCTGATCGGCAAGCCCTAGGCTCTGTGGTTTAACCCACAGCGCCACCCACGTCCCTGCAGCAACAATAGTCTTGGGGTATTTCCCTCACAGAACCACAGTTGCCAGAGTTCCTTTGGGAAGAGCGACTGATTGCCAGACCACTCTGGGAATTGCAGCTCTAGTGAGGGGGAAAGGAGACCTGCTAACAACTCTCAGCACCCTTAACAAGCCACAGCTCCCAGAATTCTTTGGGGGAAGCCGGACGTGCCAACTCTATGGGGCTGAGGCCTCTACAGCCCTTCCAATTTCTGCTGGAAGGGGGCTCAGCCTCCCCCAATCTTGAGGGGGCAGAGGAGGCCTGGTGGGATGTCACCTTGACATGGCTTGGTCTGGCAGGAAGTTGACCCGGGCTGATCAGTGTGGCCTGGTGCGCAAATGTCACATCGCAAGGAGCTCTGGTTGACCTCTCCTGATGTGATAGTTGTCATGCTGTTCTCGTGGACTCCTTCCTTTTGTTGCCCCTCTTTCTGGGAGCCTTGGGCTGCACAGCCCCCATCTTGACAAGCGTTTTGCATGAGATTTGTATCACTCACTTGCAAAAAAAGAGAAAAGAAATATTGTTGTTCCAATCCAGCCAGGACCTGTTGGCAAGGCCTCCAGAGCAGTGCTTCTTGCTGTGTGCGGAGAAATGAGCAGGTGTTTTCCATTAGCGGAGAGATGGAGAAAGCGCAGAGGGCATGTGACCTTGGCTGGCTTTGGGGGAACAGCAGCAGGAAACTAAAAAACTGAGGAGGGGAAGGGGTGGGCAGGGAGCCAGGGTTGTCCTCAAACCATTAGCAATGGTATGTTGAGGACCTCTTGGACAAGGTGTTAAGAGCCGAGACTGAAATGCGGCACCGTTTGGTCTGCAAGGTGAGCAACAAACGCCTTATGTGCTATAAAGGACATTAGCCAGAAGGAGATGATCTATGACTCACCTAGGCAAGCCATTTAGCCTGGGGGGAAAGGCTGTGAGTCTGGGGACATTCAGGGAGAAGCTCGTGGTAGGCTCAGCCTTATAAGCGCCAACCTACCAGCAGGTGGCGCTGTGGGTTAAAGCCTCAGCGCCTAGGGCTTGCCGATCGAAAGGTCGGCGGTTCGAATCCCTGCGGCGGGGTGCGCTCCCGCTGCTCGATCCCAGCGCCTGCCAACCTAGCAGTTCGAAAGCACCTCCGGGTGCAAGTAGATAAATAGGGACCGCTTACCAGCGGGAAGGTAAACGGCGTTTCCGTGTGCGGCTCTGGCTCGCCAGAGCAGCGATGTCACGCTGGCCACGTGACCTGGAAGTGTCTCCGGACAGCGCTGGCCCCTGGCCTCTTAAGTGAGATGGGCGCACAACCCCAGAGTCTGTCAAGACTGGCCCGTACGGGCAGGGGTACCTTTACCTTTACCTTTTACCAGCCCACATAAAAAGAGTTTTGGGGATGAAGGCTCCATCTGCCTCACCTTGCCCTACGTCTGTTCACGGGGGATGAAGTTGCAATGGCTTTGGACCCTGAGAGATATGTTCTGCCTCTACTGTTGTAGACAGTAATGCTTCCGAATACCAGTTTCTGGAAACCACAGGAGGAGAGAATCATGTTAGGACCCTCGTACCTACGGGACCGCCTCTCCCAATATGCCCCATGGAGGACCTTAAGGTCCATAAATAGCAACACCCTAGAGGTCCCGTGCCCTAAGGAAGTCAAATTAGCTTCAACCAGAGCCAGGGCCTTTTCAACACTGGCCTGGTGGAACACTCTGTCTCATGAGACCAGGGCCCTGCAGGATTGGATTTCTTTCCGCAGGGCCTGTAAGACAGAGCTGTTCCACCTGGCCTTTGGCTTGGAATCAATTTGATTCCCTCCCCTCTTTCTTTTTTCCTTTCTACTTCTCTGTTGGAACTCCTATTTGGGGACTTCCCTAGCTTTTTTCTGGCCCATGTAGGACCAGTCTGGATAGTTAGCCTTGGTGAAGACTTGACGTTTTTATCTCCGTATTTTAATCAATTTAATCAATTGTTTTTATATTTGGTGTTAGCCGCCCTGAGCCCAGTCTTGGCTGGGGAGGGCGGGGTATAAATAAAATTGATGATGATGATGATGATGATGATGCTCAGGTCCTGCCTATGGGCTTCCCACTTGATGCTGGCCTGGCCTGATCCAGCAGGCTGCCGTAAACATTACTGTGTGGACCATTTATAGAAGAGATGGGAACCCTCTGCCTGTTAGTGGATTGGAGCTCACACCATCCTTGAATATTCCGAGCAGAAATTGTTCCACTCACACAATGACAATGTTCGAGTCAACCCAAAGTTCTTTTGCTCCTCTTGGTCAGGACTGGAGAAGGGGAGGCGTGACCAGGCCTTCTTCCCATGGTGACCTTCAGATATTTCGGAGTATAACTCAGCAGCACCCCAGACTAATGATCTAGCTGGAGCTGGTGAGGGTTGCTGGTCTAGTCAGATGGAGATTGGGTTCTCCATCAGCCTCCATACGTCTTATGCCCATCAAGATAGCTGAGTGTTATCAAGAAGTAACCCAATGCCAGGAATGAAAGTCTCGCACAGTCTTAGGGTGGCTTGGTATCACTTCTGTGGATCGGCAGTTCCTCCTCTCTCTGCGAATAACGCTGCTGTGTCGATTACTTTCTTCTTTAACGAAGAAGCCGGGAGAGGCTGGGAGTGCAGCCAACATCTTCTTTGGAGTCCAGCTTCAAGGACCAAGGAGAGGCTACGGTGCCAGGGAAACACATTAGAGGCTTAAAAGGGGGAAGAGAAGGAGAGGACTGAGAAGAAACAGGGCCAGCCAAGCTCACCTGGATCTGGGACAATAAAAAATGTTCAGCTTGGCTTTCAGGGTCAAGACTGCACGCACACACACACAGAGAGAGAGAGAGAGAGAGAGAGAGAGAGAGAGAGAGAGCTCTCCTTAGAGTGAGTTTTGATGAGCGTTTTCATGGGTCTTCATCAGAGAGCTACTTCCACAAAAGGTCACCTTTCTCCATCCAGCACTGGAGAGGAGGATGAATGAAAAAGAAAATGTCTTGCAAGGAAGAGAGAAGCCTAGCAGAAACTATGCTACTGACATATACACATGCAATAATGGAGCCCTTTGCGCCAGCAGAGCAAAAGACTTGGTGCTGCTTTGGGTACAAGAGCTGGCACCCTCCAGATGTTTTGTACTATAGCTCCCATCAGTTTGTGAATTTTTTAAAAAAGAAGTCCTCACAAAAATTCAGTGAGCATTTACTGTGCATTTCTCTCTCTCTCTCCACACGCACACAAACACACGCATGCATTTCTGTGTGCAATTGTATCTAAACTGATGCATTTCTGTATGTTGTTTCACATTTTTTTATGTACACTTACACCCAGTACACACCTGTTTTATGCACATTCTTTGGTCACAGACTTGCATCATAAAATTCAGAAGTGTGGGGATTTTGAAGGATAGCTGTGCTATAGTTCACTTATCGTTATCAGGAAGTGCAAATGAGATACGTTTGAACTAAAATGCAAACCAAACCAAACTAAATCTCTCCCTCCATATCCTTAATTTCTAGGTAAAGGTAAAGAAATGCAAGCTCAGTGGACAGGCTTCAGATGCCCCAGCAAACCAAACTTTGGCTAAACAAACCATGGCTTAGTGTTATGTGCAAGCCAGGCCATGAACATTCAGAAATTTGCAAAATATTCACTGTGGCTCCTCTTCAAAACGGCCGCAAAGGCATTTAACCAAACATGTGACACTTATTTCTGAGTAAAGGGCTATAGCTCAGTAGGAGAGCCATGGATATGGATGCTTATATGTTTGTTTATATTATTATTATTATTATTATTATTATTATTATTATTATTACAGTCATATCTCATGTTATGTTTGCTTCATGTTACGTTCTTTCAGGTTACGTCCTGTGGTGACCCGGAAGTACTGGAAAGGGTTACTTCCGGGTTTCACCACTCATGCATGCGCACAAGCGCCAAATCGCACCACGCACCTGTGCAGATATGGTGCTTCAGGTTGCACTCTTTTCATGTTGCGAATGGGCCTCCAGAATGGATCCCGTTCGCAACCAGAGGTACCACTGTATTATTAATTATTATTATTATTAGTTATTTATTAATTTTCAATACAGCCCTTCATCCAAGGATCACAAGGCATCTCACAATATAAAAAACACAAAAATGCATAACATAGAAACAAACGAAAACAATAACCCCTACCTTACACATTTATATTTATTCGATTTCTATATGTGTGGAATGTGTGGACACTGGGATTGTGTCTGGATCCTGCCATTGATTTCTCCATGTTTCTCCCAAAGTGTGATCACAGCCTACACAGGCTTTAGATCAATGAGTAGGTGTCAGGGCAGGCAAATAGATGCAACCCTGATGCCCCATACATTCACATTCATAGATACAGTGGTACCTCTGGTTACGTACTTAATACGTTCTGAAGGTCCATTCTTAACCTGAAACACCACTTTAGCTAATGGGGCCTCCTGCTGCTGCAGCGCTGCCGCCACACAATTTCTGTTCTCATACTGAAGCAAAGTTCTTAACCCGAGGTAATATTTCTGGGTTAGCGGAGTCTGTAACCTGAAGCGTATGTAACCCGAGGTACCACTGTACGTCATTTGCAACAGTCAATGAGAATCTGTTATCAGACAGCCCTAGAATTATAAAGTCAGGGCATTAAGCTGCCATGGTCTTACTCTGCAAACAGAGTGTACTAAGAAAACAGTCTTTTAAGGACAAACCAGCACTGGAGACTATACCTGTGTTGCCAAGTTATATTCTGCTTGGAGAGTTGTTTGTGTTGGTAGGGTGCATTTTAGCCTGTTAAAAATTATTTCCCTACATAGTCAGAGCATGAAAAGAGGCTCCTTTGTTACCGTGTTATTTGCTTCGCATACCAGGGACAAATTTACTGAAGAGAATAATTATTTGGAAGGGAAATGTTTGTTAGGCTGCTTCTGACGAGAGGATCCGCAGAACAGGGAGTGTTTTCACATACGGAGTACATTCAGAGAAAACAGCTGTGCTTGGGGGCAAGCACTGTTCATACTTTGTAGCTTAAATTTGGCTTTCTCGTTGGGTGACCATGGTTCAGGGTAATGGACCTTGGATCCCCAGATATTGTTGAACTTTGTTGTTTAGTCATTTAGTCGTGTCCGACTCTTCATGACCCCCTGGACCAGAGCACGCCAGGCACTCCTGTCTTCTACTGCCTCCTGCAGTTTGGTCAAACTCATGTTTGTAGCTTCGAGAACACTGTCCAACCACCTTGTCCTCTGTCGTCCCCTTCTCCTTGTGCCCTCCATCTTTCCCAACACCAGGGTCTTTTCCAGGGATTCCTCTTCTCATGAGGTGGCCAAAGTATTGGAGCCTCAGCTTCAGGATCTGTCATTCCAGTGAGCACTCAGGGCTGATTTCCTTAAGAATGGAGAGGTTTGATCTTCTTGCAGTCCATGGGACTCTCAAGCGTCTCCTCCAGCACCATAATTCAAAAGCATTTATTCTTCGGCGATCAGCCTTCTTTATGGTCCAGCTCTCACTTCCATACATCACTACTGGGAAAACCATAGCTTTAACTACACAGACCTTTAATCTCCAACAAACTTAGCCAAGAGACAGTGATGATGGGAGCTGTGGTTCTAGATGATCCGGTAGGGTGCAACCTTGAAAAACAATGCCAGTAATTTACTAGGACTGGCCAATTTGCCAGGAATCTACTGGGGTTCAAATATTTGGGAGCTGTCCAAACCCACAGATTAACTTCACAGATCGATGATGGAGTCTCTTTTCCTGAATGAATGCATGCCCCTTTATCTGGTGCACTCAGGACCACACAAAACCACAGAACTGCAATTTGGCCGGGACATTTTGGACGTTTAGCCCAATGCCATGCTTGATACAGGAAGTTCAGAACTAGGGTGTCCCCAACAAAATAGGTGTCCAGTCCCTGGCTGAAGACCTCCAGTGAGAGACAGCGCACCAGCCCTTCCTTGGAGAGGACCTGAGATTGGCTTCCCTAGCCCTTCATGTACAAAAATAAATAAATACATGAAGTACCCTCAGGATCAAGTCATTTGCACATCAATTCCAGCATCTGTATTTACAGGACCAGCTCTCCTGGTATACCCTGCAGAGGACCTTAAGGTCCATGAATAATCATAGTTTAGAGGTCCTGGGCCCTAAGGAAGTCAGATTATCCTCTACCAGGGCCAGGGCCTTTTCAGTGATGGTTCCAACCTGGTGGAATGCTCTGTCCCATGAGACCAGGGCCCTGCAGGATTTAACTTCCTTCCGCGGGGCCTGTAAGACAGAGCTATTCTGCTTGGCTTTCAATCTGAAGTTAGCCTGATCTTTTATTCCCCTTCCTTCCTTCCCTCCCCCTCCCCTTTTTATGAAGATTACCCACTCTGGGATCCCACAGCTAATTCTCCCCTGGTCTCCTCGCTGGCCCAAGTGGGACTGATTTAGCCAGCTAGCCCTGGTGATCATCTAAAGTTTATTGGATGGACTTCCCCCTAAATTGATTTTTTAATTCTGAATTTATTGTTATTCATGTTTTATACTGTATTTTATGATGTTTTTTGTTGCATCAAAGTGTTTTAAATTTGTTATTAGCCACCCTGAGGCCGGTTTTCTGAACCGGGAAGGGCGGCGTATAAATAAAGATTTATTTATTTATTATTTATCCTTCCCTCACAGTGGCCAACCAGATATCTCTGAGATTCCCACAAGCAAGAGCTGAGAACAACAGCTCTTGCCTCTTCTGCTGCTTTCAGCAACAGTTATTCAGAAGCATATCGCCTCCAACAGTGGATCGGTAGCCATGGGTTGCCATACGTCCGGATTTCCCTGGACATTTAAGCGATTTCCGACCGGACACTGTTTCCGATGGCCGAATCCTGGCTATGTCCTGGAAATTCCAGACATGTGCTAACCCTAAATTTGTCCAGTCTTCTTTTAAAACCATCCACGTCCTGGGGGAGTGAGTGCCACATGGTGCTGCACGAAAACTTCCTTCCTTTTCTCTGTCTTGAACTTCCCAGCATTCACGGATGTCCACGGTGTTTCGATTTCTGGCAATGGAGTTGAGAGACGACCTAACCTGGGGAGAAAACAGCAAAGACCTTATGAAGAGAGCACAGCAGAGGTTATATTTTCTGAGAATCCTCCGGAAAAACAATTTCTCAAAGGACCTGTTGATGGCATTTTACCATTGTATTGTGGAGTGTGTATTAACTTATGGTCTCTGTGTGTGGTTTGGGAGCTGCATGGTCAGGGGGAAAACAATGCTGTCCAGGGTTGTAAAGACTGCAGAGAGAATAACTGGGTGCCCTCTTCCCACCTTAGATCAAATCTATGCTGCCAGGTGCCATAAGAAAGCGGCAGATATAGCGCAGGATAGTGCGCACCCCGGAAATGATCTCTTTCAGCTTCTGCCTTCTGGAAGAAGGTACTGGGTTATAAAGACTGAGAAACAGTTTCTATTCAAATGCAATTTTGGTTCTAAACGCAGTATAAGGAGTCTCCATAGGAGTATATTGTATTTTAAAATGGGGTTTCAGAGTTTTTAGGGGGTTTTGAATGTTTTATGTAGTTTTTCAGTTTCATTGTTCTGCATGGGACAATGACAATAAAGATATCGTATATCGTATATATCGAATTCTAGTGTTATAGGAGAGGGAGCAAAACTTTTCTCTATCCACTTTCTCCCCCATGCATGATGCTATAAATTTCTGTCATGTCATCTCTCGCTTGCTTTTTCTCCAAAAAAATAAACCAACCAACACCCCCTGAAGAAATGTGGAGAACTAAATTTAAGACTGGAAAAATGAGAAAGCAAGAGAACCAAAATCAACAGACTCTGCCATCTCCACTTTGGAGGTACTTTGCAAGGATATTAATAATTTCAAAATGAGCTGGATGACAGGGACAATGTAGCACCTCCTGCCACTACAAGTTCTCACATCTATTGGTCCGGCAAATTACGTGGAAGTCCACATGCCTGTGATGTACAGATTAATCATCTTCTTCTTATTTGGTGATCACTCATAGCAGTGTAAGAATGTCTTCCATAAACACAGTTTTAACAATGAGTCCGTAAGTGACTGTGGAGGCCAATTCTGGATCCACATGTCCTTCCACAGTGGGGACATTGGTTTCCAGGCGGGGGTTGATCACAGTGTGGATTTGCCAAGCATGCTTTCCTCTTAGCATGTTTCTCCCTTGTGTCCTGAGTTCGAGTGTCTTCAAAGCCCATGACACCTTTGGTAAAGGCTGTTCTCCAACTGGAGCGCTCGCCGGCAAATGTTTCCCAGTTGTTGGTGTTTATACTACATTTTTAAAGATTTGCCTTGAGACAGTCTTTAAACCTCTTTTGTTGACCACCAGCATTACACTTTCCATTTTTAAGTTCGGAATAGAGTAGTAGCTTTGGAAGATAATCAGGCATCCGCACAACATGACCAGTCCAGTGAAGGTGATCTTTGCTTCTTCCAGTACACTGGTATTCGTTTGCCTGTCTTCCCAAGTGATGTGTAAAAATTTTCAGAGACACTGTTGTGTCAGAATTCAGGGCCGGTCAGAGGTATGTGCCTATCTCTCCAGGCACCGGCTGAATTCTTTCGACCTCCCTCCGGCGACTCCCGGAGGAAAAACACACGAGGTCCGTTCCGGCGATTTTCCTCAGGCTGTGAGAAAAACACACCAACTGCTCTCCTCCTCCCTGCTCTCCAGCATATCCCCAGGGAGGGGAATCAGACACAGACAGAAATGTATCTACATGTTTTATTCCTGTCTTCAGCAGTCATATAGAGAAAACATGTCTGCTCTCATCAACAAACAGAGAGAGACTCCAAACTCCACCCATGTACATCCTGTACAGGTCATATGACACACACACTGAGCTAACATCCGGTGCTCAGTACAGAATGGACTGCCCCTTTGTTTCCATGGCAACAGTCACATACATCCTGTCTGGCTTTCCAGCCACAAGCAGCAGACTTGGCTGCTATAGCCTTTGCTTGCTGCTGCATTGCTGCTTTAGAATAACATACTCCCCCTAAAGTATCAATGCGTGCTGCGAGCAAAGCGTCATCCAGAGAAGAAAACAAACAGTTGTTATATGTATAACACTCCCCTGTTGTTTCAGTTCCACCCTTGGAACTACCCGCCATTGGTTTTACCAATGTACCTCTCTGGTTGTGTGACTTCCAAGGAATGAGTGCTTCTGCATTACCTTGGTTAGCAACTCTCTGTTGTGCCTTTGTCTCTGACTCAGACACAGCTTCAATTTGACCTTGGTCGTTTACAACAGCAACACATGCAATAGCTTGGTTGGCAAACTCTTTTGAATACCTCTTGGGTGGTACACCCTTCGTTGCTCTCTCAGACCTACGTAAGAGGTGCTGCTCTTCTCTGCTTTCTGGTTCAGCCTCTGAACTCTCTGAAGAACCAGTACTAAGCTTAATCAGTGGTTCATCCTCCTCTTCTGAGGGTCTAGTCATTGTGTGAGATTTCTTCTCAATGACTGTGACAACTGAGCTGTCTGAGCTATCGCTGTCATCATCAGTACTACTGAACTCAATAAGATCAAACTCATCATCATCATCATCAGAATCATCATCATCTCCTGTGGGAAATGTGTGAACAATCACTCTCTCCTGTTCAGGAGCACTCTCTAGAAATTTTGTGAGAATCACCTTACCAGATTCAGACAAAATTACTCTGTAGAGACCCTTTTCATAACCCACAAAAATGCCTCTGGCATTCTTTACTCCACCTGGAGCTTCTGTTCTCACATGAGACCCAAAAACCTTGAAATGGGCAACAGAAGGTTTTCTGTGGAACAGTTTCTCAAAAGGAGAACATCCCAAGTCTTTTGAAAACTTTCTCAACCACGTATAACAAAATGACATTAGTGACTCAGCCCAGTACTCATGTGGCAGATGTGAACTAAGCAATTGCGCTTCCATTCCCTTTTGCAATTCTTTGTTCACCCTAACACAGACACATCTCTTCCAAGCTTCTTCGGAAGCTGCAATTTTGTGTCTTATCCCTTTCTTCTTCAGGAACCTCTGGAAATCCTGTAAGAGAAAAATTGGCTTCTCATCTGTGCAAAGACAATCTATGTCAGCATCATGCATATTTTTAACCTTGTCACAAAACTCTTTAAACCTTTCTAAGGCTTCTTTCGGTCTCTCCAAAAGATAAATCCAGACAAAACCTGTAAAAGAATCAACACATATTAGGTAATACTTTGCATTGCCTCTAGATGGTGCTAAAGGACCAATCACATCAGCATACACCCGCTGAAATGCCTTGTCGACCCTCGAGGTGACCTGCTTGGCGTTTTTTTCAGCTACACCTGCAAAAGAAATCATGTTAGAATCACAAGAATTACATTCCATGTAATCACTTTGATCAAAAGTCAACAAATACAGTCCATCTTTCTCTTTGGCAGAAAGATACAACTCTCCATCTTTGTAGATCTCGCAGTGTTGATCATCATAGGACAGTTTTAGTCCCTTCTTGGCAATCTGCGAAACGCTGAGCAGATTGTACTTTAACTCTGGAACCAAATAAACATTGTTTATAGTCAAGTTCTGACTTTTAAGATACACAGTCCCAATTCCGGTGGCTTCCAGCTCTTGACCGTTGGCTTGTTGTATAACGAAGCTTTGCTTCTTAAACGACGAAAACAAATCCCTGCGATGGGTCATGTGAACCGTCGCTCCCGTGTCTAAAACGAAGGAATTCCCCACTTGTGGTGTGGCTTTTAGGGACATCAAAGCCTTTGCAGGCTTCGCCTGTGACTTGGCATGACTTCTGCCTGACGCCTCAGACTTCGTGGAGCTTCCCTTGGCTCCTTTGTTCTGACGTGGCTTCCCGCAGTTCCGCTGAAGATGCCCAGTCTGTCCACAATTGTGGCATCGGACAACGTTCAAAGCTACGGCATCTCCTCCAGTAGCTACAGCAGTGGGGGTGTCTGAACTCCGTTCTGCCCTCCCCCTGTCCTTGACTTCCAGGGCGGCAAGTCTGTCATGTTCGTTCAGAACCACGGCAAAGACCCTGTCCGACGTTAGATCTTGCGCTGGGAGAGACCCCAGCTGACTGGCAACCGTTTTGTAAGTCCGATTCAGGCTGTTGATCACCATGAAGCAAAACACTTCTTCCTGCAGACGGAAATTGCGTTCCACCATCTGCTGACGCAGAAATTTCATTTCCGTCAGGTGCGCTTGAACATCTCCATCAGGCGCAAGCCTCAGGTTAGTCAGCTTTTCAAAATACAGCAACGCTGAAGAACCTGCATCTCTCTGATGTGTCCTTCTCAGCGTGTCCCAAACATCTTTCGCGTGCTCTAAATCTTGTATATGAATAAGCTGAGAATCTGACACGCACAGAATTATAGCGGTTCTGGCCTTCACATCCTGTGACTCCCAAGGACGCGTTGGTGCTGCAGGGATGGGGTTCTCAATCACCCCAAACAGTCTCTGATTCTGCAGCAAGGCCTTCATCTTTATAGACCAAGATGCATAATTGTCACTGGTCAAAAGGGGTGGAGAAGGCAGGACTCCCTTCTTGGCATCCATTTTGAGTCCTTGCATTGACTCTCAAACACAAGCCTCTAAAATCCAATAGCTGGCTTGTTTACACTCTGTGCACCTGGCAGCAATAACACTGGCCGCTTGGAAAGTCCCCTTTACAGTTCCTTTGTAAGGGCCTAGTCAAAACACGACTTCCAGCCCTTATCTTGAAACTGGCCTGCGTTGCTAAGCAACCACATTCCTTTCCTTGGACAGGAAAAACCACAGGAATGTTTGGAATGCAGACTCTTCTCTCTCGGAGCTGTTTTTCCCAAACGTTGCTCCCATGAAGCAGAGAATGAATCAATCTGCATTCACACTCTTAAGCCCGAAAATCTCATACCTGGGCTCCGTAGCTTGGCTTTCAGCTTCTTCTGGTCAGCTTCTAGCTGCAGAGAATCAGCCTCCATCTCAGGCTTCTATTTCTGCAGAGTTCCATGGATCGAAGAAACCAGCAGCTCTGCTACCAATGTCAGAATTCAGGGCCGGTCAGAGGTATGTGCCTATCTCTCCAGGCACCGGCTGAATTCTTTCGACCTCCCTCCGGCGACTCCCGGAGGAAAAACACACGAGGTCCGTTCCGGCGATTTTCCTCAGGCTGTGAGAAAAACACACCAACTGCTCTCCTCCTCCCTGCTCTCCAGCATATCCCCAGGGAGGGGAATCAGACACAGACAGAAATGTATCTACATGTTTTATTCCTGTCTTCAGCAGTCATATAGAGAAAACATGTCTGCTCTCATCAACAAACAGAGAGAGACTCCAAACTCCACCCATGTACATCCTGTACAGGTCATATGACACACACACTGAGCTAACATCCGGTGCTCAGTACAGAATGGACTGCCCCTTTGTTTCCATGGCAACAGTCACATACATCCTGTCTGGCTTTCCAGCCACAAGCAGCAGACTTGGCTGCTATAGCCTTTGCTTGCTGCTGCATTGCTGCTTTAGAATAACATGTTGATGGAATCTTTCGAGGAGTTGGAGATGGCATTTATAAGTGGTCCATGTTTCACAAGCATACAGTAAGGTTGGTAGTACAATAGCTTTGTAAACAAGCACTTTGGTTTCCCTGTGAATGTCCCTGTCCTCAAACACTCTGCACTTCAATCAGGAGAAAGCCGTACTTGCAGAGCTCAGGCGATGCTGAATTTCGGCATCAATGTCAGCCCTTGTGGAAAGATAACTGTCCAGGTAGGAGAAGTGATCGACGTTTTCCAACGTTACACCATTGAGTTGGATTTGTGGTGCTGCAGAGGGGTTATTTTGTGCTTGTTGGTGCAGCACTTTGGTTTTTTGGATGTTGAGTGATAGGCCAAGCTTTTTGTAAGCTTCTGCGGTGATATTTAAGATTAATATTGGCATCTTGGTACATGAACTCTTTCAGATAAAAACACTTCTCTACACTTAGTTTAAGTAAACAGTTTCCTCATACTGCAAGTTGAGGGGGGAAACTGTGATTAATGACTCCTGTGGTTACTGGCCGAGCAAATGTATGTTCTTGGAGTTTGCCGAAACCAAGGAGGATGCTTTTCTTAATGTGTGTGAAGTCATATTTGAACAGAACCTTGACTAAGATCCCATTTCCCAAGGAGAGGACAGGGTGACTCCACCGTGGTTTGGCACTCCCCGCCTGGCTCAGGCCATGCTGG
The DNA here is from genome assembly GCF_951804945.1 of Podarcis cretensis. Lineage (NCBI taxonomy): Eukaryota > Metazoa > Chordata > Lepidosauria > Squamata > Lacertidae > Podarcis > Podarcis cretensis. The sequence continues at coordinate 83,569,282 of NC_137176.1, forward strand.
TTTCAAGTTTTCTGGCATTGTCAAAGTTTTCCATTTGTTGCAGAGCACTGAGCTTTCATTTCAGACAGATAAATAAAGCGCATGACAGCTTAGGTCCCATCTTGCACCACAACCTCAAGCCTTCTCTCAGGACTAAGGCCTCATTTTCACTGAGCAGGTAAAGCTGTGCCATTTGGAATGTAGTGGCCCGCTGGAATGCAGAGTTGAGCAGGGTTGTCAACATCACCTTTCCAACAAAGGTCCGTATAGTTAAAGCTATGGTTTTCCCAGTAGTGATGCATGGAAGTGAGAGCTGGACCATAAAGAAGGCTGATTGCTGAAGAATGGATGCTTCTGAATTATGGTGCTGGAGGAGACTCTTGAGAGTCCCATGGACTGCAAGAAGATCAAATCTCTCCATTCTGAAGGAAATCAGCCCTGAGTGCTCACCGGAAGGACAAATCCTGAAGCTGAGGCTCCAATACTTTGGCCACCTCATGAGAAGAGAAGACTCTCTGGAAAAGACCCTGATGTTGGGAAATATTGAGGGCACAAGGAGAAGGGGATGGCAGAGGACAAAATGGCTGGACAGTGTTCTCGAAGCTACCAGCATGAGTTTGACCAAACTGCAGGAAGCAGTGGAAGACAGGAGTGCCTGGTGTACTCTGGTCCATGGGGTGATGAAGAGTCGGACCCGACTAAACGACTAAACAACAACTGCCTTCCATAGAGCAGCAATTCCCAGAGTTCCCTAGGACACTGCTTCCCAATTGGTGGTCCACGTAACCCACCAGGGGGTCTGGGGCACCGTTCACACAACAAAAACTACCACAGAGATATCAGAATATTCAAAAGTAGGGGGTTCATGGCTTGGCTTTTGAAAAACAGGGGGACCGCACCTCCTGGCTAATTGGGAAGCACAGACCTAGCACGAAGGATTTAGAGCTAAATTATTCTGGAATTTCTAGTTCTGTGATAGAAACCAGGGTTCCCCAACAACTCTCAGCACCCATAACAAACTTCAGTCCCCAGGATACTTTGGGGGAAGCCGTAATTGTTTAAAGTGGCATAAAAGTACTAGCTAAGAAGTGGAAAATGCAAGAACTACCAACTGTAGAAGAATGGTAGATGAAGATGATGGATTTTTCAGAGATAGCCGACCTAACCGGAAGAGTCCGTGACCAGAATGAGGAGGAGTATCAGGAAGAATGGATGAAATTTTATGACTATTTAGTTAAATACGTTAAGTTAAACTAATTGGAAATAGCTTGCAAGTACTAGATCGGCTTAGGATTTTAAGTTAAGTGATGAATTAATATGTTTAATCCTGAATTGAAAAGATAGAATGATAATTAGTGATTAAGTTAAGTTTATAAGAACTCTGATTTGGAAAACCGTTAAAAGGATATGCATTCAAATTCAACCAAGGGGAAGTGAGGAAGTCATAGAATCATAGAATCATAGAGTTGGAAGAGACCACAAGGGCCATCGAGTCCAACCCCCTGCCAAGCAGGAAACACCATCAGAGCACTCCTGACATATGGTTGTCAAGCCTCTGCTTAAAGACCTCCAAAGAAGGAGACTCCACCACACACCTTGGCTGCAAATTCCACTGTCGAACAGCTCTTACTGTCAGGAAGGTCTTCCTAATGTTTAGGTGGAATCTTCTTTCTTGTAGTTTGGAACCATTGCTCCATGTCCGCTTCTCTGGAGCAGCAGAAAACAACCTTTCTCCCTCCTCTATGTGACATCCTTTTATATATTTGAACATGGCTATCATATCACCCCTTAACCTCCTCTTCTCCAAGCTAAACATGCCCAGCTCCCTTAGCCGTTCCTCATAAGGCATCGTTTCCAGGCCTTTGACCATTTTGGTTGCCCTCCTCTGGACCCGTTCCAATTTGTCAGTGTCCTTCTTGAACTGTGGTGCCCTTGAACTATTTTTCCCTCTCTCCCTGGGCCACGTCGTTCAACTGGGAGGACAGATGAGATGACAAAGAAGTAGGAGGCCCAGGGTTCGCTCTGATTGTTTAGAAATACACAATCGCTTTGAGGTCCTCTCCCCTAGAATGGAAGACGAAGAGCAGACTCCATTTGAGGATCTCTCCCTCGTTACAGTCGATCAGGTATATGAAGACAAGCAGCAAAGTCAGTCCTCAGGGAATGTGCAGGCGACCTTGGAACGGACAGATCACGGAAGAACCCCCACCAAACCTAAGAGGAGGCGTGTAGTGGTGATAGGGGATTCCCTACTGAGGGGAACAGAAGCAGTGAGCTGTGGGCCTGACAAGATGTCTCGGGAAGTGTGCTGTCTCCCCGGGGCTAAGATCCAAGATGTAACTGAACGACTACAAGGAATCATAAAACCCACTGACAAATACCCCTTCCTCTTGGTTCATGTGGGAACTAATGACACTGCAAGCAATAGCCTCCAGAAGATCAAAAGAGACTATGAGGCTCTGGGCAGGAAATTGAAGCAATTAAATGCACAAATTGTCATCTCATCTGTCCTCCCAGTTGAACGACGTGGCCCAGGGACAGAGAGAAAAATAGTGGAAGTGAACAGCTGGCTTCGCAAATGGTGTAAACAGGAACGGTTTGGATTCTTAGATCACGGACTGCAGTTTCTTGAAGATGGACTTCTGGCAAGAGATGGGCTGCACCTCACAACGGTTGGGAGGAATGTTTTTGCCAAAAATCTCAGAAACCTCATCAGGAGGGCTTTAAACTGACTAATGTGGGGGAGGGAGACAGTGCTCCTGAAGGTAGGAGTCTATCAATTGATGAAGATGATCATCCAAATGTCATAGACCAAATGGAGCAAACAGCACGCAGACCTAGTGGTGGGAGGAAAAAATCCTTAAATAAGAGACACGGGGAAATGATTGATGGACTTCAATGTCTGTACACTAATGCGCAAAGCATGGGTAATAAACAAGATGAGCTTGATCTCTTGGTACAGCAAACTAAATATGACATAATAGGCATCACTGAAACCTGGTGGGATAAGTCCCACGACTGGAATGTAAAAATGGAGGGTTACAATCTATTTCAGAGAAGCAGACCAGACAAGAAAGGAGGAGGAGTGGCGTTATATGTCAGGGATGTGTATACCTGTGAAGAGATCCAAGATTTAGAACCTCAAAGCCAAAGTGAGAGCATTTGGGCCAAAATTAAGGGAGAGATGAATAACAGGGACCTCATTGTGGGAGTTTACTATAGATCCCCAAGCCAAACGGAGGACATAGATGATGCCTTCCTGGAACAGATGGCCAAGCATGCAAAAGGAAGGGAGATAGTAGTAATGGGGGACTTCAATTACCCGGATATTTGCTGGATGTCAAACTCAGCCAAGAGCATAAGGTCAAACAGATTCCTCACTGGCCTTGCAGACAACTTCATTGTCCAGAAAGTGGGAGAAGCAACAAGAGGAACAGCCATTTTAGATCTGGTCCTAACCAATGTTGATGACCTGGTTAGTGGGGTAGAAGTGGAAGGATCATTAGGCGCGAGTGATCATGCTCTTCTGAAGTTTACTATACAGCGGAAAGGAGCAGCCAAGCATACTAGGACTCAATTTCTTGACTTTAAGAAAGCCGACTTCATAAAACTTAGGGAAGTGCTGGGTGAGATCCCATGGACAGTAATACTAAAAGGAAAGGGAGTTCATGATGGCTGGGAGTTTGTTAAGAGGGAGATAGTAAAAGCACAACTTCAGGCAATACCAATGAGACGGAAACATGGAAGGTGCCTAAAGAAGCCAGGGTGGCTATCTAAAGAACTTTTAACTGAGTTAAGATTAAAAAAGGATGTGTACAAAAAATGGAAAGGGGGGGGAACCACCAAAGAGGAATTCAAACAAATAGCCAGCATGTGTAGACACAAAATCAGAAAAGCTAAAGCACAGAATGAACTCAGGCTTGCTAGAGAGGTTAAAAGCAACAAAAAAGGCTTTTATGGGTATGTTCGTAGCAAAAGGAAGAACAAAGAAACCGTGGGGTCACTCAGAGGAGAAGATGGTGAAATGCAAACAGGGGACACAGAAAGGGCTGAACTCCTCAATGCCTTCTTTGCCTCAGTCTTCTCCGATAAAGAAAACAATGCCCGACCTGAAGAATTTGGAGCAAATGATTCAGCAGAGGAAACACAGCCCAGAATAACTAAGGAGATAGTACAAGAATACTTGGCTAGTTTAGATGTATTCAAGTCTCCAGGGCCAGATGAACTGCATCCAAGAGTATTAAAAGAACTGGCAGATGTGATCTCAGAACCACTGGCAGTCATCTTTGAGAATTCCTGGAGAACAGGCGAAGTCCCGGCAGACTGGAGGAGGGCAAATGTTGTCCCTATTTTCAAAAAGGGGAAAAGAGAGGACCCAAATAATTACCGCCCAGTCAGTCTGACATCAATACCAGGGAAGATTCTGGAGCAGATCATTAAGCAAACAGTTTGTGAGCACCTAGAAAGGAATACTGTGATCACCAATAGTCAGCATGGATTTCTGAAAAATAAGTCGTGTCAGACTAACCTGATCTCGTTTTTTTGACAGAATTACAAGCCTGGTAGATGAAGGGAACGCAGTGGATGTAGCCTACCTTGATTTCAGCAAGGCATTTGACAAGGTGCCCCATGATATTCTTGTAAAGAAGCTGGTAAAATGCGGTCTTGACTATGCTACCACTCAGTGGATTTGTAACTGGCTGACTGACCAAACCCAAAGGGTGCTCATCAATGGTTCCTCTTCATCCTGGAGAAGAGTGACTAGTGGGGTGCCACAGGGTTCTGTCTTGGGCCCGGTCTTATTCAACATCTTTATCAATGACTTGGATGATGGACTCAAGGGCATCCTGATCAAATTTGCAGATGACACCAAACTGGGAGGGGTGGCTAACACCCCAGAGGACAGGATCACACTTCAAAACGACCTTGACAGATTAGAGAACTGGGCCAAAACAAACAAGATGAATTTTAATAGGGAGAAATGTAAAGTATTGCACTTGGGCACAAAAAATGAGAGGCACAAATACAAGATGGGTGACACCTGGCTTGAGAGCAGTACATGTGAAAAGGATCTAGGAGTCTTGGTTGACCACAAACTTGACATGAGCCAACAGTGTGACGCGGCAGCTAAAAAAGCCAATGCAATTCTGGGCTGCATCAATAGGAGTATTGCATCTAGATCAAGGGAAGTAATAGTGCCACTGTATTCTGCTCTGGTCAGACCTCACCTGGAGTACTGTGTCCAGTTCTGGGCACCACAGTTCAGGAAGGACACTGACAAACTGGAACGTGTCCAGAGGAGGGCAACCAAAATGGTCAAAGGCCTGAAAACGATGCCTTATGAAGAACGGCTAAGGGAGCTGGGCATGTTTAGCCTGGAGAAGAGGAGGTTAAGGGGTGATATGATAGCCATGTTCAAATATATAAAAGGATGTCACATAGAGGAGGGAGAAAGGTTGTTTTCTGCTGCTCCAGAGAAGCGGACACGGAGCAATGGTTCCAAACTACAAGAAAAAAGATTCCACCTAAACATTAGGAAGAACTTCCTGACAGTAAGAGCTGTTCGACAGTGGAATTTGCTGCCAAGGTGTGTGGTGGAGTCTCCTTCTTTGGAGGTCTTTAAGCAGAGGCTTGACAACCATATGTCAGGAGTGCTCTGATGGTGTTTCCTGCTTGGCAGGGGGTTGGACTCGATGGCCCTTGTGGTCTCTTCCAACTCTATGATTCTATGATTCTATGATTCTATGACAATTTGTGCATTTAATTGCTTCAATTTCCTGCCCAGAGCCTCATAGTCTCTTTTGATCTTCTGGAGGCTATTGCTTGCAGTGTCATTGGTTCCCACATGAACCAAGAGGAAGGGGTATTTGTCAGTGGGTTTTATGATTCCCTGCAGTCGTTCAGTTACATCTTGGATCTTAGCCCCGGGGAGACAGCACACTTCCCGAGACATCTTGTCAGGCCCACAGATCACTGCTTCTGTTCCCCTCAGTAGGGAATCCCCTATCACCACTACACGCCTCCTCTTAGGTTTGGTCGGGGTTCTTCCGTGATCTGTCCGTTCCAAGGTCACCTGCACATTCCCTGAGGACTGACTTTGCTGCTTGTCTTCATATACCTGATCGACTGTAATGAGGGAGAGATCCTCAAATGGAGTCTGCTCTTCGTCTTCCATGCTAGGTGAGAGGACCTCAAAGCGATTGTGTATTTCTAAACAATCAGAGCGAACCCTGGGCTTCCTACTTCTTTGAGTCTCGTTTCTCCATATATCTGGCTCCTGTGTTGGTGAACTAGCCTCCTTCTCAGGGGAGTCCCCTGTCTCCTCCTTGGTGGAGACGGTGTGCTCTGTTGCTTCCAAGAAGAGTTCCAGCTCTCTAATTCTTTGGAGCGTAGCTACACGTTCCTCCAGTTGCTGGACTTTGTCTTTTAAGAGGGCAATCAACATGCAATTGCTGCAGGTAAAGCTGCCTGCAACCTTTGGCAAGATGGCAAACATTGCGTAGGTACCTCAGGTGACTGCAGCTGTTCCCTCACTCTCCATCTTGAGAACGTATCGTTGGGGGTGGCTACAGCGGTCCTCCATCATAAGAAGTGTGCAGACAGGACAAATAACTCCCCCCCCCCCAAAAAAACCTAGGTCTCCCCCAACAAACGTTTGAGACTAGCTCCCCTAAATCTAAAAGATGGATCAAACTGCGTGCGCCGCTAGGCGTGCGCCACTGCCCTGCAAGCTCTGATAAGCTCCTCCCACAGCTAATCACCTACCTCAACAGAAACCCTGCCTCCTCTGACCTTTGCACAGGGAGAACAGCTAATCAGCCACAAGAAACACACACAGGAGAAAACCCTTTTTGCTCCTTCTCCAGCTGCTGCCCTACAAGCTCAGACTGTCACTTAACAATGCTAATAAGTGCAATTTTAATAAGGTTAGGATGTTTGTTTGTTTGTTTGTTTGTTTGTCTGTTTATAATTTTATGAAAAGCAATAATTTTTTTTTGAAAATAAAATAAAATAAAGTGGTATAAAAGTGCTGTAAATATACAGTGCAGATAGAGCTACAGAGCTCTTGTCTCTCCCCCCCCAAAAAAAATTATTTATTCCCACACAGCCAAACCTACCTTGGCTGCCAAGGGCTGCCATAAATAACCATAATTACGGGTGAACTCTGAGCATTTGAGCATGGTGTGGAAAGTACAGCTTCTCTCGCCGATGTGCAGCGAGTTTTCCTTTAAGGATCTTCTGGCTGAAGGCAATACAGTGCGAAGGAGGAGGTGTGGGACGAATCACTCAAAGGAAGGGGAAGGGAAAAGAAAAAAGAAAAAAAAGGCAGGAAAAGTTACTCCCGAAGAAAAATGCAGGGCTCGTCCTTTACCCTGACGTCAGATCTGTCTTCAATAAAACCTCCCTTGGAGCCCAAAGGAAAAAGTCAGACCCACTGTCAACCTCGGCTGCGCTCCGCATTCCCTCAAAGAGGTGCCTAATTTGTTCCAAAAGGAGTTTTATTTTTTTTCCTTTTTAAAAGATCTGGGTTCAATCAATGTCTTTCATCCTGGCTTCCAGTGATGAAGTGGCTTTTGCCCTGGATTCTAGCAACCAACGGCATTCTGCAGGTGGGTCTTCTCCTTTTTCCTCTTGTTTCCCAAATGTTTGTTTTTTGCAACCTGGATGAAAAAAATGCAAAAGGCTGTTTTCTACAGGATGGGTGGCGGATAATGCAAGAACAGAAACCCTGCGTATCTTACCAGCAATAGAGTTTGGGGAAAGAAGCAGATGAAAAGAGGGGGAGATGTCTGGTCTGGTGAGGAAGCAAAGCCCTCTTCAAAATGCATTGTGCCCCAGAGGGAATATGTTGAGGTTTTCTTGACAGCTCAAATGATGATTGAGTGATGTGGGAAGGAAGAACTCAGGGACAGATCTAATTTCTGCGCAGATCTCGCCCTGTTCCACTGGGGTGGTCTTGAGATGCCAGGGTGACTTTTGAGAGTGCCCTGGTGTCCTCAAAAATATAAAATTGAGAAAAAGAACAGGAGATGCAAGAAGTGATATTCAGGGGGAAAGCTCAGCAGAGCCTAAAGGAGGAGACGGAGAATATTGTTTGGCTGCTGAGCGAGGGGGTAAGTGAGCCCCCAGACACACCACACGTGGCAGCAGCTGTGGGGATGATGCAGCGCCGGGAAATGAAAGCAAAGAGGGGTCAGCAAAACTGCAAATGCTTTGCATCTGGTGGGAGCACTGGAAAAAAAGCGGTGCAAAAGTGATCTGGCCAAAGAGCTTGCAGGAGAGAGTGAAGCGGTTCAAAGAAGCAGGCAGTGTTTTTGTTCATCGTGAAGATTTACACCGGACAGCTTTTTCAGATGCCCATCCCAGGGCAGTGTCAAAACCAGGTAGGGAAATAGGAGAAACTGCCTCATGACATGCAGTCTGGACACTGGGCATGCAACGTGTTACTTCAAATAATGTTGAGTAATGTGCAGTTTTCTTTTATGCTTGGAATATGCTTTTGCAGTGGGAGGTGATATATCAGTTTCCTGGGATGCTCAGGCAGGAGAGCTGGCAAGGCAGAGTGGCAGCCTTGCAGGTTCTCTGGGGCTCTGCAAAGCACATTCAGTCGTCGTCCATCATTGGCAAGCAAGAGAGGGCTAGGGATGTGTACTACTACTCGGCAGATTTTACTTAAGGAACAGGAACAGCAGCCGCCAACAAGTTCTTTATACCGCCATTCCTAAACTGACCCATTGTGGAGCAGCAAGCAGCAGGAAGAGTCTATCTTAGGAGCAAGAAAAACAGAAACTCTTTACAAGGGCCAATCAAAGAATAGCTCCTGGAGATTTTTTATTTTTTAAAAAAGAAATTGGAGCTTTCAAAATCATAGGAATGACGATGAATAATGGCACAGTCCCAGGAACAAGGGAACTAAGGCCCTTTTTACATCCTATCCGTGGCCCTAATTGCATTACAGTCATATCTTGGATCTCAAACACCTTGGCTCCTGAACAAATCGGCTCCTGAACGATCGAAACCTGGAACTGAGTGTTCTGGTTTTTGAACGTTCTTTTGGAAGCCGAACATTCAACAGGGCTTCTGTGGCTTCCGATTGGCTGCAGGAGCTTCCTGCAGCCAATCAGAAGCCATGCTTTGGTTTCCAAACGTTTTGGAAATCGAACGGACTTCCAGAACAGATGCCGTTCGACTTCCAAGGTACGACTGTACTTGCAAACAGGCTGTCATTGCTACCTTGTTTAATGACAGGCATGCATAGCTGTCAACTTTCCCCTTTTTAAAAGGGAAATTCCCTTATTCTGAATAGGATTTCTTGCAAGAAAAGGGAAACGTTGACAGCTATGCAGACATGGGACAGTGTCATTTGCACTGAGACTGCAGTGCACGGACAGAGGAGGTTTAACCCTTCACGCCAGCCACGATCTTGATGAAAATCCCCATTGCAAGCTTTTCTCCATAAGCATCAGGGATTCCCAATTCCCACCTGCAGCCGGCAGAGACCGAAAAGGCTCTCAGTTGTGATTTGAGGGACATAAGCAACACTGACCCAATGAAAGCAGCCTCTGCAAAGCTGTCTTTGCAGCCCCTCTATCAATGGCACAGCCTCTCTCCTTCTCCCTCCTGGGCACTGATCAAAAAGAGCATCGTCCTGGGACGATGCCTTATACTCAGTCCATCCAGCTCAGTCCTCCAGGTTTACCAGGAAGCTATTTTTCCCTGGTCCTACCACTAGGGGTCAGACCCAGGACCGTCTGCACTCAAAGCAGATGTTCTCCCATTGAGCTATGGTCCTTCCCCTACAGCTGCCCCTCCACTTGTTCTCTATGGATGAGCTGGCTCTGTGGGCGGAGTCATCGCGAGCCACTCTGCTTTTCTCCCTCTTGCTTCTGCCATTGTTTATTTCTAGAAATATGCCTTTAAATGGCAAAAACAGTTGTGTCCATGTATAAAATTCATTTCATTAAATGTATACACTGCTTGAGTGTAAAAAACACCCCCCCCCAAAAAAAAAAACACACCCTCAAAGCTGTTTGCAGAAAGATAAAGGTAAAGGGACCCCTGAACATTAGGTCCAGTCTTGGCCGACTCTGGGGTTGCGGCGCTCATCTCGCTTTATTGGCAAAGGGAGCCGCCGTACAGCTTCCGGGTCATGTGGCCAGCATGACTAAGCCACTTCTGGCGAACCAGAGCAGCGCACGGAAACACCGTTTACCTTCCCAACTCCTTGCACTTTGACGTGCTTTTGAACTGCTAGGTTGGCAGGAGCAGGGACCAAGCAACGGGAGCTCACCCCGTCGCGGGCATTCCAACCGCCGACCTTCTGTTCGGCAAGCCCTAGGCTCTGTGGTTTAACCCACAGCGCCACCCACGTCCCTGTTTGCAGAAAGATAGAACAAGAAAATCAAGAAAAATGACAATACAGTGTTTTCGACCAGTGTGTTGTGGCACCCTGGGGTGCCTTGAATGATGGTCAGGGGTGCCGCGGGAAACACTGACCTCTGTCCCTCTTTCTTTCCCTCCCTTTTTCTGATGCCCTCTCGCATCTCTGCCTCCCAAAAGCTTGCACAGCTGTTTGTTGCAGCAGCCCTAGCTATAAGCTCATCAGGCGAATGGGGCCTCTTGGACTGGCCAGGGGGTGCTTCCCAGGGCCCCGTGGGGCAGTGTGAGGAGGCACCTCTCTTTGGGGTGGGGTGGGCATCTGAGAGACAAGGGTTGGCAGTTGCAGCTGCCCAAGGATAAGGGAGAGGAAAGAACACTGAGGCAGTGGCGTAGCGTGGGGGGTGCAGGGGGGCCTGGCCGCACCGGGCGCAACATCTGGGGGTTAGGGTTAGGGGGCGCAAATCCACGGGTTAGGGGGTGCAAATTACTTGCCTTGCCCCGGGTGCTGACAACCCACGCTACGCCACTGCACTGAGGGAACCCTTCACAAGGGAAGGTGTTTGAAAAAGGGTGAGAGGCTGTTGGCTCTGCAGGCAAGGTGTGATGTAACTGGGCTCCCGAGCCCCACAGAGGTGCCGCAGAAAGAATGCAGTTGGTCAAGGGAGCCTTGGACCTGAAAAAGGTTGAAATCCTCTGCTCTAAAACAATACAAAAAAATAAAAGACTAATACAGATTAAAAATTGCATCAGCATTTCTAAATACAGTGGTACCTCGGGTTACATACGCTTCAGGTTACAGACTCCGCTGACCCAGAAATATTACCTCGGGTTAAGAACTTTGCTTCAGGGTGAGAACAGAAATCGTGCTCCGGTGGTGCGGTGGCAGTTGGAGGCCCCATTAGCTAAAGTGGTGCTTCATGTTAAGAACAGTTTCAGGTTAAGAACAGACCTCCAGAACAAATTAAGTTCTTAACCCGAGGTACCACTGTACCTGGGTAAGCATAAAGGTAAAGGACCCCTGGACGGTTAAGTCCAGTCAAAGGTGACTATGGGGTTGTGGCAGCACTCATCTCACTTTCAGTCTGAGGGAGCCAGCATTTGTCCACGGACAGCTTTCTGGGTCATGTGGCCAGCATGACTAAACCGCTTCTGCTGCAACAGAACACCGTGACAAACCAGAGCATATGGAAACGCTGTTCACCTTCCCACTGGAGCGGTACCTATTTATCCGCTTGCACTGGCGTGCTTTCGAACTGCTAGGTTGGCAGAAGCAGGGACCGAACTACGGGAGCTCACCCTGTCACAGGGATTCGAACTGCCGACCTTCCAATCGGCAAGCCCTAGGCTCAGTGGTTGCCTAAACAAGCATGCTTTTATCAGGTGCCTAAAAAACCACAGTGAAGATGCCTGCTTGAGATCAAGAGGCAGGGAGTTCCAAAGTTCAGGTGCTGCAGCAGCAAACAATTGAGTGCTTACAAATGCAGAGCAGGTATTATGTGGTAATTGTAGCAGACCTGATTCCTCCAGCTGAAGAGGTTGAGTGGGCACATGTGGGGTAAGGCCACCTCATAGGTAAACTATATCTATATTCAGGGATTGCTGTTTCTAGCACTTTATTGTCATTGTCCCATACAGAGCAACAAAATTGAAAATCAACACCAGACATTCGGAAACCAACAAGCCTGCTATCCCAGCTATCCCAGCCTGGTTAACCCCCTAAAAACTCTGATACCCCATAATTAAATACAATATGCTCCCATAAAGACTTCTTACACTGCATTTAAAACCAAAATCGCATTTGGGTAGAAACTGTTTCTCAGGCAGCTAGTCCTAGTCTTTATAACCCTGTACCTTCTTCCAGAAGGCAGAAGCTGAAAGAGATCATTTCCGGGGTGTGCACTATCCTGCACTATCTCTGCAGCTTTCTTATGGCACCTGGAAGCGTAGATTTGATCCAAGGTGGGAAGAGTGCACCCAATTATTCTCTCCGCAGTCTTTACAACCCTGGTTTTGCATAGAAGCAAGTGTTCTTCCACTGCTGTGGCTCTTCTGTGGCTCATCATGTGTGTGTGTGTGTGTGTGTGTGTGTGTGAGAGAGAGAGAGAGAGAGAGAGAGAGAGAGAGAGAGAGAGAGGCATTGCTCTGTGTTCAAGATGTCTGCGGATTCACATATTACCTTCTTTATAGACTGAGAATCCCAAAGCTGGGACAAGTCCTGACGCGAAGCTATTTTTACAGACTCAACTTCACCCTTCCTCATTTTCCATTTCACTTCATTGATTAGACTTATTCGTCGCCTGTCTCCCAAAGGTCTCCAAGCGACTTGCATCAAAAAAAGGGAAAAGGGGTGAGGTGGGGAAAGGATATTCAATATATATTACCATAGAGGAGGAAAGCAGGGGGAATACATTAGTCGTTCATATAATATAAGAACCATAAAACTCAAATAACAAACAAAGAAATAACCCCTGTTTAATTCCCCTGCATTTATTTCATGATAAGCATGTATAGCAGAAACAGCCAGGGTGGGGTCCTCCAGATCACTGGCAATCATCCCTAACCATTGGCCATGCTGGCTGGACTCATGGGAACTATACCAGTTGCACTGGCTCCTGGTGGAGTACAGGATCAGGTTTAAGGTGCTGGTTTTAACATTTAAAGCCCTATACGGCCTAGGACCCTCGTACCTACGGGACCGCCTCTCCTGGAATGTCCCATGGAAGACCTTACGGTCTTCAAACAAAAACTTCTTGGAGGTCCCGGGCCACAGGTAGGTTAGGCTGGCCTCAGCCAGAGCCAGGGCTTTTTCGGCTGTGGCCCCAATCTGGTGGAACGTTCTCTCACAAGAGACTAGGGCCCTGCGGGATTTGATATCTTTCCGCATGGCCTGCAAGACAGAGCTGTTCCACCAGGCCTTTGGCCAAGGCACAGTTTGACCCCCTCCTTTGGTAATCCTCAGAGAACTCTAGCCCAATGGGTGCCATTAATTTAATTCTGAATTGATTTTAGAATGAATTGATTCTAGAATGCATTTCAATTAATTGTTTGTGATTTTATGTAAACTGTTACTTTTACTGTTGTTAGCCACTCTGAGCTCGGCTTCAGCTGGGGAGAGCAGGATATAAATACATCTTATTTTTATTTTTATTATTTTTATTATTTTTATTATTTTTATTATTTTTATTATTTTTATTATTTTTATTATTTTTATTATTTTTATTATTTTTATTATTACAATACTGAGAACCACTAATTCACAAGTAAACAAACATAAACAAATCCTCATCCTCCCCTTAGTCCAAAAATCATTCACCTCAAGCCAACAATCTCCCCCCTTTAAACTCTCCACCCAGAAGTCTGATGTCAAGGCCAGCTGTTGCAACTCAGTGGGTGGGGGGGTCCATTGTCCCCCAGGGGTGGTCCAGCATCTTTCCTCTTTCTTCAGGGGGAACAGTAGCAAAGCAAGACCCACAGCCTTGGGCTTGGCTCACTTCCTTGAGTTTTGCACGTGCCATTGATTTCTCTGCCGTGGATATCACAGGCTGATGCAGAGACGACAGACCCTCCAAGTGTCCCTATTTTCCAGGGACAGTCCCGGATTTACAGAAGCTGCCCAGGTTTCTGATTTGATCCCGGAAGGTCCCGGTTTTCCTTAGGACACCCCAATTTCCAATGTAGAAATGTTGGAGGGTATGGAATAGAATGTCCTTACTTTCATTGGGGAAATGTTGGAGGCTCTGGAGACTAGTTCAAGTACAAACCTCCCCACCTGTAAAATGGGTACTTCCCCTACCCTCAGAATATACTTAATTCCTTAACGGTATGCTAGAAGTGTGTGGCATGACTTGAGTATGTGACTCACGTAAAGCATCCAAATCAGCTTTCTGCGTAAAAATATATAGACATAAAACACATTCGCGAGCAGAAATCTCAGAAGTAGCCAATAGATGTCAAGGGACTACAACTCCCATGAATCCAGCCAGCATGGCCAATGGTTAGGGATGATGGCCAGTGAACTGGAGGACCTCACACTGGCTGTTTCTGCGATACATGCTTATCATGAAACAAATGCAGGGGAATTAAACAGGGGTTATTTCTGAGTAGACATGCATTTGATTGCACCCAAACTATTAAATGGAAACCAAGCAGCGAAAAGAGCGATATGCCCTGCTAACGTAATAAGGGGAGTGGACTTAGGAATTCAGCTGGGCTCCAATCTACACACATGTAGCTATTAGGTACACAATGTTTATTCTCTTTTATAGATAATTATTTGCCCAATGAGGCAGAGGAGCATGCTGACTCTTGCAACGAAACATGTCTCGCTTCCGGGACGTCTGCGATCTAGCAGACTAAACAATTTCAGCAGAAAATACTCTAGACATCCTGCCGGTGAGTGGGAGGGGGGATGGAGTAAATATGTGGCATTATTTTTATTTTTACCCAAGCGTAAGGCAGCACCTCCCACTCCGCGGACTTCAAACATGCTTGCTAATCTCCTTTCATTCTGTGCCAAATTTCCCCTGTACGTAACCTCGGCTCTGCTGAAACATCCCACATTCAAACAGCGGGAAAGGTCACTTGCTGTTAATCGGAGCTGGATCCAGTCCTTTCTTCTAAGAGCAAGAATGGAGAGCTGTTTCATTATCCACACAACCATTCGGAAAGGGTTGATAGTGTCTTGAGCAGCGTGTGGAATTTGAGTGTGGAATCTGAACTCGGATCCGCTGGTGTATACTAGTGTTGGGTGATATTGATAAATTATATCCGGAGCAGCTGAGCTGCATTCCAGATATCGTGATTTATCAGCATATTGTGGTAATTAGATGCTGATATCTTCTTTGGTTGGTCCATGGGGTCACGAAGAGTCGGACACGACTAAACGACTAAACAACAACATCTTCTTTGGCGATCACTCATAGCCGAGTCAGATTATCTTCCATAAACATGGTTTTAAAAGTGAGTCCGTAAGTGACTGTGGAGGCCAATTCTGGATCCACATGTCCTTCCACATAGGTTTCCAGGCAGAAGTTGATTATGGTGAGGGTTTGCCAAGTGTGCCTTCCTCTTAGCATGTTTCTCCCTTTTGTCCTGAGTTTGAGCGTCTTCAAAGCCCATGACACCTTTGGTAAAAGGCTGTTCTCCAACTGGAGCGCTCACAGGCCAGTGTTTCCCAGTTGCCAATGTTTATACTACATTTTTTTTAAGATTTGCCTTGAGACAGTCTTTAAACTTCTTTTGTTGACCACCAGAATTACACTTTCCATTTTTAAATTCAAAATAGAATGAAATTAAATTCAAAATAGAACGTTGCTTTGGAAGACAAGAATCAGGCATCCGCTGCTGATATATTACGCTGCTGAAAACCAAATATTGCCCAGCCCTAGTCTATACCCAAGATTCTGTCTGGTGTAAAGGTAAAAAACAAACTAAAGGGCCTCTGGATGCTGAAGTCCAGTCAAAGGTGACTATGGGATGTGGTGCTCATCTTGCTTTTCAGGCCAAGGAAGCAGGCGTTTGTCCACAGACAGTTTTCTGGCTCATGTGGCCAGCAGGACTAAACCGCTTCTGGTGCAATGGAACACTGGGATGAATATCCATCTCTTGCCCTACCATTAGGTAAAGCAGTGGTCAGGACTTTGGAGCTCTCAAATTTCAGTGGTGCCCTGTGCGATGCTAAAACATGGTGCACCCCCCCCCCCAGCTCTCACTCTCCATTCTACAGCATTGCTGTGGCGCCCCCTACTGCTGTGGAGGAACTCCCACTTCGCTCAAAAGAGGCCAGCCCAACTCTACAAATCTGTGGTTCTGTAATTTCTGTATCTATAGCCTTAATCGTTGTCCTCTTGCCTCAAGGTCACCAGTGCAATTGGGACAGATCTGGACTGAGAGCCATGTATATATGGGCTTTTTAATTGCACAAGCAATTCCTTTTTTTAAAAAAAAAAAATGCCACTTTTTATATGCTTGTAGCTAGGAGGGGAGTTTGAATTGTGAGCCACTTTGAGTCCTGGTTCTGGGGGAAAGGCAGGATATATTATGTGGGGAGAAGATGGTTAGGGGGATATAACGCTTTGTCTCCCACTATGGATCAAGGCCCCTATTTGCTTCAATTTCCTATGCAGATTGAAACTCTCCTGTTCTTGCTACTATCCTGATCCATATCTGTGCTTGCAACCTGTGTGCCAAAATAACTCCTGCATGTTAGGGGACAAATATCAAGCTAGCATCTTGCCGGTTTTGGACCAGAATACATTAGCAGCACCATATCCTGCTATGCTCTCAAGTGAAACTCAAGGAAGATGTGGCCTGTGAATTTTTATTTTTAAAGAAGAACCAAAGCAACTAGATACCCCGGCAAAAAGTTTTCACCTGCAACCCTGCCCTCCTTCATTCTCAGTCTAGTCTTTCAAGTAAAGTGTGGCCTCAATTTTGCCTCAATGCTGCCCCCTTATGTTTAAATGTTTCTCTTTCTTTCTTTCTTTCTTTCTTTCTTTCTTTCTCTCTTTCTTTTTATCAGGGGTCAGCAAACTTTTTCAGCAGGGGGCCGGTCCACTGTCCCTCAGACCTTGTGTGGGCGGCAGAAATGTATTTTTTTGGGGAGGGAAGGAATGAACAAATTCCTATGCCCCACAAATAACCCAGGGATGCATTTTAAATAAAAGGACACATTCTACTCATGTAAAAACATGCTGATTCCAGGACCGTCCGCAGACCAGATTTAGAAGGTGATTGGGCCGGATCTGGCCCCCAGGCCTTAGTTTGCCTACCCCTGCTTTTTATGACACTTCTTGCATCACAATAAAAGGCAAACTTTGTTATTGATTAGTTGTTTAGTCGTGTCCGACTCTTCGTGAACCCATGGACCTGAGCACGCCAGGCACTCCTGTCTTCCACTGCCTCCCACAGTTTGGTCAAACTCATGCTGGTAGCTTCGAGAACACTGTCCAACCATCTCGTCCTCTGTCATCCCCTTCTCCTTGTGCCCTCCATCTTTCCCAACATCAGGGTCTTTTCCAGGGAGTCTTCTTTTCTCATGAGGCGGCCAAAGTATTGGAGCCTCAGCTTCAGGATCTGTCATTCCAGTGAGCACTCAGGGCTGATTTCCTTTAGAATGGATAGGTTTGATCTTCTTGCAGTCCATGGGATTCTCAAGAGTCTCCTCCAGCACATAATTCAAAAGCATCAATTCTTCATCGATCAGCCTTCTTGATGGTCCAGCTCTCACTTCCATACATCACTACTGGGAAAACCATAGCTTTTACTATACGGACCTTTGTCGGCAAGGTGATGTCTCTGTGTTTTAAGATGCTGTCTAGGTTTGTCATTGCTTTTCTCCCAAGAACCAGGCATCTTTCAATTTCGTGACTGCTGGTCACCATCTGCAGTGATCACAGAGCCCAAGAAAGTAAAATCTCTCACTGCCTCCATTTCTTCCCCTTCTATTTGCCAGGAGGTGATGGGCCCAGTGGCCATGACCTTAGTTTTTTTTATGTTGAGCTTTGGACCATATTTTGTGCTCTCCTCTTTCACCCTCATTAAAAGGCAAACTAATTACACACACATACACACACACACACACAAAGTAAAAATGAAGGAGGAAAAAAAAGAATAGAGAAAAGATAGAAGAGATGGATAAGCACAGAATCCTATCTCACAGATACATCTTAACTTTTGTCCCTCTCTTCTCCCAGCCTCTCACTTCCTGGGTGGGAGCGAAAGAGAAACTCTATGTTCCCCGCAACCAGTGAAATGGTTCCATTTGCAAAAGGAACTGAGATGCAATGAAAACCAAGTTACTTCGCAGCTGTCTGGGTGTGCCAGAATTCTACCCACTGTTTCTGTTTCAAACACGGAGTCCAGAACTAATAAGCAGAATCCAAAAGCCACAATTCTGAGCCCTTTTCTGGAGTCCACCAAGTGCAATCTCAGCCAAGGCAGCCTTGTTGACTAAATTTCCAGCTGAGGCTATTTCTGCACAGATCCCTGTGCTCTTTACAAGGTGAAGAAAAGGAGAATTACAAAAATTAAAAAAAAATAAAATGTACTGTTTGCTTTCAGGTTGCACTTTCTTGTTGCTACAGCTGCATGTGTTCTACCTAGATAAACAGCTCGACTAGAAACAGGGCATTAAAAGTGGAGAACGTTTCTTAAACCTTCTGCCCTAATGCTGGGTGAGATGCAGTCAAAATTCATTGCGTCCCCCTTCCCATTGATTTTGAGTTGGTAGATATTTAAGCCTTGTACAAAGGGTAGGTGACCTTTCTCAGCCGGAGGGCTACATTTCCTTCTGGGCAACTTTGAGAGGGCCATATTATTATTATTATTATTATTATTATTATTATTATTATTATTATTATATCAGCAGCCCCATCATTATTTGGATACTTCCTTTCATCCATAGAGCTCAGGACGGTTCACAACATGAAATCACAATACAGAAACTGCAAAATACGTAGTAAAAATAGTTGGTAATGGGCTATGAGGAACGGCATCACAAAATTCAACTCTGAAACCCTGGCAACGTCCTTCGTTCCTTGCAGCCCCTGACTTTTTGCAGACAACCATGTAATCAAGTCGTTGAGCTTTGAGGGAACACTTAAGTTAAGGAAAAACTTACCCCAGTCACATATCTTCAGGGAAATTCAACAGAAGAAGAATCTGAGCAGGTAGGGGAAATGGCTGTATAGGGTGATGCTTATTGCATGCAACAGACTATCTGTCAAAAAAGGAGGAGGAGGAGATGGAGCAATGGACGTAAAGCTTGCTTTTCTACATTAGGGTAATTCTTGCACATGCTCAAACAGCCCTTTCTGCTCTCCAACCAGGGAAGCAAGAGGAATCATGGGAATTCAGGGTCGTCCCACAGCCAGGAGAGAAGGCAGGAAGGTTCAAAGTAGGACCAGTGAAGGGTTTGCCTTGGGCTGGGGGTGTAACCTGGAAAGGCTTTCAAGGGCCTATTACTAATTACTTATTCTTATTCTTATTCTTATTCTTATTCTTATTATTAACAATAATAATAATAACAATAATAATAATTAATTATTATTGATTATTATTATTGACCCATACCCTCCGACATTTAGCCTGTAAAAGGGGACTGAGAGGAGATATGCTAGCCATCTTCAAATATCTCAAGGGCTGTCACCTGGAAGAGGGAATAAGCTTGCCTTCTGTTATGTATTCAGTGGTCTGTGTTTGCCTGAGCCTGAGTCTGGACTAAGGATTCTGAGCTCCTGATTCGATACAAGATGTCCAATCACAGAACATTTCAGGATTTGGGCCACTGCCATTGGCCCTTGAACTCTGAGTCTTGATTTGCAGCTTGGAAGTTTAGACAGCCAATCACGCTGGGAGTGGGAGTGGCCCAGGCTTTCAGGAATGTATATAAGCAGTAGCTTTGCCCCTGTTTCCCAGTTATGTAGTTCAATAAAGGCTCTTGCTGTTACCACTGTGTCTTGCCTCGTGGGGACCCACCTACACTTCACATTCTCCTGCCCTAGAGGGTAGGACTCGAATCCATGGCTTCAAGTTACAAGGAAGGAAATTCCAACTAAACATCATATAATAATAATAATAATTTATTATTTGTACCCCGCCCATCTGGCTGGGTCTCCCCAGCCACTCTGG
Source organism: Podarcis cretensis (assembly GCF_951804945.1). Lineage (NCBI taxonomy): Eukaryota > Metazoa > Chordata > Lepidosauria > Squamata > Lacertidae > Podarcis > Podarcis cretensis. The sequence goes on from NC_137176.1 coordinate 83,589,271, forward strand.
GCGGCTTCCATAAAAACCAAAAATACACTAAAATATCACAGATTAAAAACTTCCCTGAACAGGGCTGCCTTAAGATGTCTTCTGAATGTCAGGTAGTTATTTATTGCTTTGACATCTGATGGGAGGGCGTTCCACAGGGCAGGCGCCACGACCGAGAAGGCCCTCTGCCTGGTTCCCTGTAGCTTTGCTTCTCGCAATGAGGGAACCGCCAGAAGGCTCTCGGCGCTGGACCTCAGCGTCCGGGCAGAACGATGGAGGTGGAGACGCTCCTTCAGGTATACTGGGCCGAGGCCGTTTAGGGCTTTAAAGGTCAACACCAGCACTTTGAATTGTGCTCGGAAACGTACTGGGAGCCAATGTAGGTCTTTCAAGACCGGTGTTATGTGGTCTTGGCGGCCGCCCCCAGTCACCAGTCTAGCTGCCGCATTCTGGATTAGTTGTAGTTTCTGGGTCACCTTCAAAGGTAGCCCCACGTAGAGCGCATTGCAGTAGTCCAAGCGGGAGATAACTAGAGCATGCACCACTCTGGCGAGACAGTCCGCAGGCAGGTAGGGTCTCAGCCTGCGTACCAGGTGGAGTTGGTAGACAGCTGCCCTGGATACAGAATTGACCTGCGCCTCCATGGACAGCTGTGAGTCCAAAATGACTCCCAGGCTGCGCACCTGGTCCTTCAGGGGCACAGTTACCCTATTCAGGACCAGGGCCCCCTGTCCCCCAAAAACAGTACTTCTGTCTTGTCAGGATTCAACCTCAATCCATTAGCCGCCATCCATCCTCCAACCGCCTCCAGGCACTCACACAGGACCTTCACCGCCTTCACTGGTTCTGATTTAAAAGAGAGGTAGAGCTGGGTATCATCTGCATATTGATGAACACCCAGCCCAAACCTCCTGATGATCCCTCCCAGCGGCTTCATATAGATGTTAAAAAACTTTCAGGAAAAACTTTCTGTTAAAAAACTTTCAGGAAAAACTTTCTGACAGTAAGAGCTGTTTGACTGTGGAATGGCCTCCCTCAGGAGATTGTGGCCTCTACTCCCTTGGAGGTTTTTATGCAGAGGTTGGAGGGCCAATCTGTTGAGTCCCAAAACTGGGATGCAAGTCTTCCCGTGTGAGTCATCCGCACAAGATCACGGAGCCCAAAAAATACACTTTTTTTCAGTGTTGTGCTCTCATGGTGCCCCAAAATGTATATTTTGGGGTGGCACACAATACCATGTCCCCCCCAAGTGTTTTTTGGGAGGAGAGATCACGGTAACCAAAATGGCCGCTGTGCTCTCATTGGGGGAAAATGGATGTCCCTTTTTCTTCGGGATGTTTGTGGGGTATGAGGGCTGCAAATTGTCAACGTGGGGAAGTGAACCAGGTATTCCCCAGTTCCTACATAAATCAAATACTGTTGGTGAAGAAACCCCAAATGGAAGGAGAATCAACAGCAAACTCTTCCCGTCTCCCCCTGCCCGTAACGCTGAATTCCTTCTCCCTGACCAAACAGAGAAAGAAGAAAATAAGTTGGGTGACTCTTCTGGGAAAACATACAAGAATGCTAAGCACTAAGTGCTTCTGCCAACCCAAGCAACCTTTTGACCAAGAAGAATGTATGTGGTCCTTCATTTCTCATTTTAATTAGATGTATGTGGGAATCTGGAACTCAAGAAAGACTTTCCCACATGCTTCCCACAGACATCTTTACCGCACAATGCAACTAGAAATCCATCTTGCATCTCAGTTAAAAATAGCAGCTTGGGCTAATCCAGCCATAAATCTCTATAGGCCAGTCTATATATTGCATCAACAAATGTAGCTTTTTTAAAAAATAAAAAGCTCTCTCTCTTTCTCTCGTTTCACTTGTCCTCCTTACAGCCTCGCTGGGTGGTCCCAAAAATTGCTCCTGAGGATCCTACAATCCTCCAGATTATGCATCTGGACCAATTAGGCTGGCTGTTGGGATGTGAATACATGCTAGGAGATGATATATTTATTAGGTATTATCCTTTCTTCCCCACATTTGTGAGTTCAGCAGGATACATCCCTTTGCAGCTTGAAAGGGAAGCTTAGATAGGATAGTTTTAGCCGTTTAGTTTAAGTAATCCAGGGATGGATGTACACACAGGGGGGCGGGAACTCTATAAATAAGTCAGACATTAGATCGTTATAACAATAATAACAAAAACCCCTATGGGAAAAGGTGTATAAAAATTTCCTGCTCTCTGGCGCCATCTGGTGTTGCATGTTTATAGTGCCTTCAAATCGTTGTTTCTTTACTAATGTAGCTGAGTCCCAGGACTTATTAGTTAGTCCCACTACATATTAGGAAGTCTCTATTGCCTTTTCAGGATGCGGGTGGTGCTGTGGTCTAAACCACAGAGCCTAGGGCTTGCCGATCAGAAGGTCGGCAGTTCAAATTCTCCTGACGGGGTGAGCTCCCGTTGCTCGGTCCCTCCTCCTGCCAACCTAGCAGTTTGAAAGCACGTCAAAGTGCAAGTAGATAAATAGGTACCTCTCTGGCGGGAAGGTAAACGGCGTTTCCATGCGCTGCTCTGGTTCACCAGAAGCGGCTTAGTCATGCTGGCCACATGACCCGGAAGCTGTACGCCGGCTCCCTCAGCCAATAAAGCGAGATGAGCGCCGCAACCCCAGAGTCGTCCACAACTGGACCTAACTGTCAGGGGTCCCTTTACCTTTATCTATTGCCTTTTCTGTGCCTGTTGAAGACCTTTCTCTCCCTGCAAGCCTTCTTTTATCCAGTGCAATTCTTTTCTAGAAAAAGAGGTGCCGGAACTCACCATGAACGCCTCCCTTGTTTTCTTATAATGGCAATGGCAACCAAATGAGAGGTGCCAAAACTGAGTTCTGGTGAGTTCTGGCTGCAAAAAAGCACTGCTTTTATCCCAGTTGATCTCTGGACTGGATCTAGACTTGTTTCTCGGGCATTTGAAATTGTACAGAGTTGTACAAATCAACAAGTGTCCGCTCCATGTTACAAACACATGTGCATTCATCCAGACAGCTTGTTCCTGTGTTCAGTGTAATGTGTGAGTAAGCCTATAGCAAAGGTGATGGGAGCTGGGAGTACAAGATCAGGAGACCTGTTGGTTCCCCATCCCTGATACATTGAACGGTGTCTTATTCCTCCAGAAGTATAACATTTTGTAATTCTGATTTTAGCTTGGCTGGTTCATGCTTTTTTTATTTTATTTTGGGTTGCATCTGCTGCTGTTGGGTGGTGGTCATACTGTATTTTTCTATTATAATTTTGGTTGCTAAAAGGAGGGTTGCAGACATCACCGCTAGTGAAACTTGCAATTGCAGGCTCAGAAAATATTTGCACCACTAGGTGGAGCCGCAAGAAAAGGCAACGGAGCCTGCAGCAAGTATCTCTTTGTCATACTACTATTTACTACTGGGTAATCATTGCCAATTATTTTCAACTGTCCCATTCCAGTGCTTTGCACAATGGTGAACAACAAAATAAGTTTTCCCTTTGCTTTGTCCCTTTGCAACAAAAATGGGTCATTTGCTAAATATAGCTTGCTTTCTAGTGGCACAAGAAGGGAGTCAGTTTTAAGAGATGGCAACTGTGCTTTCCTTCTAATCCACAAAAACACAGTGTTCACATCAGAGGAAGTAATAGTACTGCTCTATTTATGCTTTGGTGAAACCACACCTGGAATACTGTGTCCAGCTCTGGGTGCCACAATTTAAGAAGGATATTGACAAGCTGGAATGTATGCAGAAGAAGGCAAGCAAGATTATCAAGGGTCTGGAAACCAAGCCTGATGAGGAACAGTTGAGGGAATTGGGGAGGTCGCCATCTTGTCTGTTATCTCAAGCACTACCAGCTCTACCATTAGGCAGGTTGGGGTAGCGGCGTAGCGTGGGTTGTCAGCACCTGGGGCAAGGCAAGTAATTTGCGCCCCCTAACCCGGGGCAAGGCAAGTAATTTGCGCCCCTAACCCCTAACCTGCCGCCGCTGCCAGCTTCTTCTTGCTGCTGCCTGGTCTGGTCGGGTGTGGTTCTCTCCCGCGCTCAGCGCTGCGCTGGGCGGCCGCTGCACTGTCCCTCCCCCAGATAGTCCCCCCTCGCTCGCTCTCCGCTCTGCACAGTGGGCGGCAACCCGGCAGCTCGGATCGGATTCGCACAGCCAGCACTGTGAGAGAGAGTGAGTGAGCCAGGTAGGGGCAGAGAGCTGCGAGTGCGCCCCCAAAATGTTGCGCCCGGTGCGGTTGGCACCCCCTGCACCCCCCACGCTACGCCACTGGGTTGGGGCAGCCACCACCATTGGCAGATACTGAGAGATAGGGGGCTTCCCCTACTATTCCCCTAAACCCACCTGCCCTGCAACCCCTATCACAGTCTAATATTCTCAGATTCGTGGAGGATGCATCCTGGTCAGCCCAGCTGGGTTTTCTATGAGGAATCAGAGGGTGCCATCTTGTCCTTTGCATCAGACAGCAAAATATCTTGGGCTGCCTCTGACCTCAGGCAGCAAAATACATTGAGCAAGATCGGATGCTGGTTATTATTATTAATTAAGATCTACACACAGCTTTCTCATAGCTAGCTATCAACATCCCCAGTGTTACTTGTCTGCGTATGGGGTGGTTGAGGAATGATTCTGTTGCAGGCTTCTTCTTAATTAAGGTCCCTCTATATACTTAAAGGTAAAGGGACCCCTGACCATTAGGTCCAGTCGTGGCCGACTCTGGGGTTGCGGCACTCATCTCGCTTTATTGGCTGAGGGAGCCAGTGTACAGCATGACTAAGCCGCTTCTGGAGAACCAGAGCAGCGCACAGAAATGCCATTTACCTTCCCACTGGAGCGGTACCTATTTATCTACTTGCACTTTGATGTGGTTTCAAACTGCTAGGTTGGCAGGAGCTGGGACCGAGCAACGGGAGCTCACCCAGTTGCGGGGATTCAAACTGCCGACCTTCTGATCAGAAAGTCCTAGGCTCTGTGGTTTAACACTGAGTAAATTGTAAATTATTTGTGAATTATAAATAATTTGTAAATTATTACCATGCAGGGTTGTTGTAAGTGGATATAACCTGTTTCATTTTTACATCACATGAGCTCCTTGGAGGAAGGATAGAATACTTTGCTTTTAAGTAAGAAAAAGAGGAGAACTATTATTTGAAAGTATTATTCAGTAATCAATGGGGATCAAAATGAATTGCATGTTCTACGTGACCTTGGATTCACTTATGGTCTTCAGAAGACTGGATGAAAAGCTTCAAGAGAACCTGAAAACGATTAACTAAATGCTGTTAACAAAGGGAACCAACAAATTCCATGGCTGTGGTTGTGGGAACTCCTGCCTTTTAAGCAATGGGAATGAAATGTCCTTTCTAGTCCCTATGAAAATGGCATGATTAACTTTGCAATTGAAGCTTTAATTTTGGCATTAAAGGCCGGACCTTTTAAGGGTGAAAAAGCAAAAGCAGAACACTTTAGTAACTTTAGATCCCAGGACAGTGAACAAAACCCATAGCTAGCATGCAAGACAGACCAATGAATAGGGGGAAGGGACCGAAAATTGCCTGCGAGAACGCCAAGCTATATTCAATTCCTACAGTGACGTCCATTCCAGTTCTATCTCCTGAGAACTCACTCCTGGGGTAATTGTTCAGCAGAAAGGCACTGCTTTCCCTGACAGGTGCAAGAAGCTATTCCTCTTGGGAGCCATCCAAACTCACAGGTCAGGAGTAATCTTCTCACAGGAATAAGCAGAGGATATAGGTCAGGCCTTGGACTGATCCCTCCGGAACCGCCCAATGACCTGGGGAACATTTGCTCAGGGCAATCTACCCAACGGCAAACAATTGTGGCATTGCACCCCTTCCGCATCTCGAAGTGATGAAATTTCCAGGCCATCATGCAAAACAAACAAAAGTATGAATTGCAATGCATTGCATCCTGATGTTGCTACCGAATTGATGGATACTACCAAATTTCAGGCTGGAACATAGGAAGCATCCTTAAACTGGGTCAGCCTATTGATCTGCCCTGCTCAGCATCATAATATTGAATAGAAGCAGTGCTTCCCTGTTAAGCGTAATTGTTTAGTTGACACTGAAATGGAAATAACTCTCTGCGTGTTTGAATGTGTATTGTTGAAAGTTTAACTGGAAAATTCCATTGGGGTATATATATCCTAAAGCTAAGAAGGGCTCTCTAAGCACCTAGATGGGTTGATAATAAACTGTTGGTGTTCTCTGTTAGCTCTCATGTGGTGTTTAACCTTAGGTCTTGTGAGAGAGGTGTTCAGTTGCAAATTGCCATCTTGGGGAATTGGTCCTTGAGTCTTTGTCTGGGAATCACAGAGAACAGAGGGTGTGCTTATGAGGTCTCTCTCCTGAAGAGAAAACAGGCTAATGAAGTCTGTGTGGAGAGAGACAGACCTCTGATTCTAGGCCTGTTGGGAGTAATCTAATATTTCTAAGAAGATGAGCCTATGCTTGGACAAGCATATGAGTGAAGCTTTTGTATCATATTTATGGGTCTGGACAATTTTTACCCCAATAAGAGTCAGTTTTGGGGCATATAGTGGTACCTCGGGTTACGAATTTAATTCGTTCCGGAGGTCTGTTCTTAACCCAAAACTGTTCTTAACCTGAGGCATGGTTTCACTAATGGGGCCTCCCGCTGCCAGCACACCACCGGCATGCAATTTTCATTCTCATCCTGGGGCAAAGTTCTCAACCTGAGGTACTACTTCCAGGTTAGCGGAGTTTGTAACCTGAAGTGTTTGTAACCCGAAGCGTTTGTAACCCCAGGTACCACTGTATAAAGAGTCGGTTTTTTAGGCAATAAGAGTCCGTTTTTAGCTGTTTTAGCTGCCTCAAGCTCTGCAATATTAATATCTGCACTATTTCCCTCCCCTGCCCTTGTGGAAATACCTTGATAATAGTGCCGTGGGTGCCAGCACAAAATAGCTATCATGGGCAGTGGGGAAAAGACATGGCAGAGAAGAACCATAGCTCAGTGGCATATCACATGCATTGCAAGCAGATGGTCCTGAGTTCAACTCCTGGCATCACCAGGTGTGGCTGAGAAAGACTCCTGCCTGAAACCGTGGAGAGCTGCTGTCAGTCAGTGTAGACAATACAAGGTAGGCCAATTGCCTGACTGTACAAGTCCTAGGTTTCTATGTTCTCCATATCAGTCAGTATCAGCACCGGGTAGATCTGTGAAGCAGGAGAGATTAGTGAACCTGTCCGTGGATTCCTGAAGACTTCATGAGTTTCCCTGCTAAGCTTTTTCTTCTTTTCTGACCCAGGTCTTTGCCCAGAACATAACCACGACCACGACTACCATGTCACCCCCTGTCACCTCCTCCGCGACCGAGGCTTACGTGCGGACACAGTACTGTAAGTGGCCGTGTGAATGTCCGAAGACGCTGCCCGTTTGCCCGGCGGGCGTCAGCCTGATGACCGACGGCTGTGAGTGCTGCAAGACATGTGCCAAGCAGTTGGGGGAGAACTGCACAGAGGCGGACACTTGCGACGTCCACAGGGGGCTGTACTGTGACTACAGCAGAGACAGACCTAGGTACGAAATAGGAGTGTGTTCACGTAAGTGATGTACCTTTCTTTTTGCCCAAGATACGGGTCATGGGGCTTCCTGTCGGTCTGAACGTATCCCAGGCTGTTTCTTCTCTTAAAGTAGACTGAGAAAGGCAGGATATTCAGTGGTACCGGTCTTGAAAGACCTACATTGGCCCCCAGTACGTTTCTAAGCACAATTCAAAGTGTTGGTACTGACCTTTAAAGCCCTAAGCAGCCTCGGTCCAGCTCCAAGGGCCTTCTGGTGGTTCCCTCACTGTGAGAAGCCAAGTTACAGGGAACCAGGCAGAGGGCCTTCTCGATGCTGGCACCTGCCCTGTGGAATGCCCTCCCACCAGATGTCAAAGAGAACAACTACCAGACTTTTAGACAACATCTGAAGGCAGCCCTGTTTAGGGAAGCTTTTAATGTTTGATGCATTACTGTATTTTAATATTGTGTTGGAAGCCGCCCAGAGTGGCTGGGGAAACCCAGGCTGCCAGATGGGCGGGGTATAAATAAATTATTATTATTATTATTATTATTATTATTATTATTATTATACCTCCATTTTTTAACGTCTCCATTGACGAACATTTCGGTTTTAGAACGCCATAAACCCGAAAGTAAACGCTTCGGTTTTCAAGCACGCCTTGGAAGTCGAACATGCCACGCGACTTCTCCTGAGTGCAGGATCCTGAGGCCTAGCTGTCGGCTATTGAGTTTTCGGTTTGCAAACGTTTCAGAACTCGGTCTTCCGGAATGGACTGCATTCAAAAACCAAGGTGCCACTGTAAATGCAATAAATAAAATAGGAATAACCACAACAATGATGCTGTGAAGCAACGTTCAGTTTTCTTCCTCTAGCTGGGCCACCACTTTTTGATCCTTTGCTTCTGGATTTCCCTTGTTCCACTCTAGCAACATCCGGCGATGTTGCTTCTTTTTCTTTTTCTTTATGCCAGAGGTTTTCAACCTTTTTGAGTCCCCGACTCCCTTAACCAACTACATTCTTCCTGTGGCACATCTGTGGGGCTCAGGAGCCCAGTTATGTCATCTCTTGCCTGCAGAGCCAGCAGCCTCTCACCCTTTTTCGAACACCCTCCCTTGTGGAGTGTTCCCTCAGCCCCCTATTCTTGGGAGTCTTCTAAAGGTAAAGGTAAAGGAGCACCTGACCATTAGGCCCAGTCGTGACCGACTCTGGGGTTGCGGTGCTCATCTCGCTTTATTGGCCAAGGGAGCCGACGTACAGCTTCCAAGTCATGTGGCCAGCACGCCTAAGCCACTTCTGGCGAACCAGAGCAGCACATGAAAACGCCGTTTACCTTCCTGCCAGAGCGGTACCTATTTATCTACTTGCACTTGGACATGTTTTCAAACTGCTAGGTTGGCAGGAGCAGGGACCGAGCAACGGGAGCTCACCCCGTCGCGGGGATTCGAACCGCCGACCTTCTGATCAGCAAGTCCTAGGCGGGAGTCTTCTAGGCAGCTGCAACTGCCGACCCTTGTCTCTCAGCTGCCCCTCCCCACCCCAAAGAAGAGGTGCCTCCTCACACTGCCCCACAGGGCCCTGGGAAGCACCCCCTGGCCAGCCCCAGAGGCCTCATTCGCCTGGTGAGCTTGTAGCCAGGGCTGCTGCAACAAACAGCTGTGCAAGCCTTTGGGAGCCAGAGATGCAAGAGGGCATCAGAAGAAGGGAGGGAAGGAAAGAGAAACAGAGGTCAGTGTTGCCTGCAGCACCCCTGACCATCATTCAAGGCACCCCAGGGTGCCACAAGACACTGGTTGAAAACCACTGATTTATGCATTTTCCAATTTTCATTGTACACCATACATATTTCATCTGACATTGTTTCTGCGCAGATTTTCCAACCTGAACTTCAGTGGCATTCTAACAAAGCCTTAATTTGCTGCATCTCAATTAATTTCTCCACCCTTTTTTAATTCCCATCCTTTCTTACTGTTGTTCAAAGAATTACCCCTACTTGCAGGTTTACTGTAATGTCATTTCTTCTTAGATATTCTGTAAGGTATTCCCACTCTCCCCCTGCCCTTGTCTTCCTCTCGTCCCAGTTCCTTATTTTGGCTGTAAAAGGTAAAGGTAAAGGTACCCCTGCCCGTATGGGCCAGTCTTGACAGACTTTGGGGTTATGCGCCCATCTCACTTAAGAGGCCAGGGGCCAGCGCTGTCCGGAGACACTTCCGGGTCACGTGGCCAGCGTGACATCGCTGCTCTGGCCAGAGCCAGAGCCAGAGCCAGAGCCGCACACGGAAACGCTGTTTACCTTCCCGCTGGTAAGCGGTCCCTATTTATCTACTTGCACCGGAGGTGCTTTCGAACTGCTAGGTTGGCAGGCGCTGGGACCGAGCAGCGGGAGCGCACCCCGCCGCAGGGATTCGAACCGCCGACCTTTCGATCGGCAAGCCCTAGGCGCTGAGGCTTTAACCCACAGCGCCACCTGCGTCCCTTATTTTGGCTGTAGTGTTTGCTAATTCTGTGAGATCTATCAATTTGTACAACCATTGCTCTTCTGTTGGTATATTTTCATCTTTTCACACTTCTTCTTTTTCTTCTTAGCATCATTTTTTTTGCTGCTTTGGGTGGTCCAGCTCTCGGTTAAATTCAGACCAAAATATTTATTGTACGCTATTCCAGAAAATTCAAGTTCCCAACCGATTTGTAAGGTTTGAAGTTACACAGTAAACACTCCAAATGTCAGAACAGGATCGCTGGGGTATTGAAAACCTGGTTTGGCTTTGAAGCAGCGCCAAACATTGGCAAACCCAGGAGTGGGGAGGAAACATGCAGATCTGCTTACAACTCGATCTCAAGTTTGGGAATTTCCCCTCTATTTAAAACAAAATCCTACAAGCACAGCACCTCCCTCACACTCCCACACTCCCAAATGGGCAGGATCATTGTTGTAAAAATGGAAAAAAACAGAGACTCAATGGCTCAGTCCCATTTTTGTCTGCAGTTGAAACAGGATATTCTATTAAAACCACAGGAGCTGTGCGTGTTCCTGTGGGAGAGAAATAAAGCAAAACAAACTACTAGTTCTATACTGTAAGCATTTGTACAAACACCTGTGAACTCAAGACAAAAGGCGTTGGTTTTGAAAGGCTGCGGTGGCACAAGCCGTAACCTGCACCATGGATTTCACATTACCTTAAAAAGGGCTGTATTTCACCTTTGGAACATCTCATTTGCTTATGAAATGTCCCTGCTTCAATCGATCTCTGGCCTCTCAAGGTAGGATTGAAAATGTCCCCTTTCTGAAATCCTGGAGAGAACCACTGTCATTCAGTGTAGACCATACTGAGCTAGAAGGATCAATTCTTCGGCTCGGTATAAGGGCTCACCCACAGTTACCTTTTGCCCCACACTTTATAGGCATAGTCCTTGTTAAGTTGTGGGTGAACATATCAGACGACACAGCGATTCTTCAAACAGCTCTTGTTTATTCACAGGCCAGAACAGAACTGAACGGAAGGGTTCAGCCAGCCTGCTTATATAGAGCTCCACTAGAACGCAACAGTAACCATTTTCTGTAACTATCCAATCACTGAACGTCACTTTTGATCCCTTTTTTGCATACGTGGACCTGAACTATCTACAGTATCCCCCTGCTGGCCCAGGGTGAGAACTTCAGTACATAACAGTCCTCACTTTTAAAGCTCTGCGTCTGAGCACTTTTTGGAGGTTCCCCACCCCCCACCCTTTACCCCGGGAAAACCCACTCTTTAATGCCAAATCGGAACAAAGGGAAATTTGGGTTGTCAGTAGATTGCCATTCACTCTGAATGAGTTGCTAAAAAGTGTGGGATAACCAACATACTTTGGCCACCTCATGAGAAGAGAAGACTCCCTGGAGAAGACCCTGATGTTGGGAAAGATGGAGGGCACAAGGAGAAGGGGGCGACAGAGGACGAGATGGTTGGATAGTGTTTTCGAGGTTACCAGCATGAGTCTGACCAAGCTGCGGGGGGCAGTGGAGGACAGGAGTGCCTGGCGTTCTCTGGTCCATGGGGTCACGAAGAGTCGGACACGACTAAACGACTAAACAACAACAAAACCAACATACTTAAGTCTAATTAATTCATGAAGGGGTTAATGCCATAGAGTAAGCTGTCCTGCCAGGCTTAGCTAAATCAGTTCCCCTCACCTTGGGAGAAAGGAAGCCAAGGTATTGTTCCTTCGGTCTACCATGTGAACTCCTGCATGTAAAGAGGTCTGGGCTGGTTGCTCCAAGCTTAGACTGCATGGCCTTTACAAGCCATTATTGTGTTCCTGTACCACTGTACCACAGGAATTTTCACCACTGTAACTAAGCCAAGTTGTACTGCGTGGTACTGCATGTAAAACACATGAATCTCACCAGGCAAGTACTAACAGCACATGAATGTGGATTTCTCCCTTCCTCATAATATTGGAAGCTGGGGTCCAACTATGAAACTGAAAGGTCGGAGATGTAGCATTGTAGCATCATTCAGCCCGGACACTGAGGTACAGCTCTGAGGGCCTTCTGGTGGTTCCTCCACCGCAGGAAGTGAGATTACAGGGAACCAGACAGAGGTCCTTCTTGGTAGTGGCGCCCGCCCTCCCTGTAGAACGCCCTCCCACCAGATGTCAAGGAAATGAGCAACTATCTGACTTTTAGAAGACATCTGAAGGCAGCCCTGTTTAGGGAAGTTTTTAATGTTTGATGTTCTGTTGTGTTTTTAACTCTGTTGGGAGCTGCCCAGAGTGGCGGGGTATAAATAATGTATTATTATTATTATTATTATTATTATTATTATTATTATTGCCAATGGAGCTGGCTTTAACATTCCTAGAGGATAATGCCATTGGCTCCTAGTCACAATGATTAGATGCTCCTTACATGATCAGGGTTAGCATGTCTCTGGGTACCAGTTGCAAACTGGGAAACAACAGAGAGAAAGAACTACTGCCCTCGTGCTCTGCCTGTTGGGCTTCCCATAGGCATCTGGTTGGCTGTTGAGGAAGGAAGGAAGGTGATGGACCACATAGGGTTTTGGTTTAATCTGGCAGTTCTTATGTAAAGAAGTTCCTTTTCTCCAGGGAAGAAAGAAATCTGTGTAAATCAGATGGGTACTTATATGTCAGGAGCTCAGCCTACACTCGAGTAGGACCCTGGCAGAGACACATGCCCGACTGGCATGTTCCCTCCTGGTCAATCATTCGGGAGCTTCAAAAGCTTTCTTCAGCTCGAACATCACAGCAACCGATGCCAACAGACACCGGCACACTTAGGGATCTGCAGAGTTTGCACACCTTGCGTGACAGACTTCAGCAACTCAGCATTCTGGCTAATCTACTTTATTTACATATAAACGCACACGGAGCACTGCAACATGGCTCCCTCTCTCTCTAGCATCAGACAGCAAAGAGAGAAAGAACAAAGGATAATAGTCCCACTTCACAGAACACAGTAACACAAACATCCTGTCTTCATCACTTCCCACTCTGTGGAGTCAAAACACATACCGTCATGTGACAGACAATAATCCCATGACTGCAACCATGGAGCAGGAATTCTAACATTACAATCCATATATCTCACTGCCTTCTGAAAACGTCATTGTTTCACCAAGTTTTAATTAGAAAATTTAACTGGCTATTATTATTACAGTCAAACCTCAGTTCCTGAACGTTTCCGTTATCATACTTTTTGGCTCCCAAATATCAAAAACCTGGAAGTACAGTGAGGGGGGAAAGTATTTGATCCCCTGCTAAATTTGCCCGTTTGCCCTCTGACGAAGAAATGACCAGTTGTTATTCTGTTGCTATTCCTGTTGTTATTCTGTCTCTCACAGCTACAACAAACCTACCATTAAAATTATGGACTGGTCATTTCTTCATCAGAGGGCAAACGGGCAAATTTAGCAGGGGATCAAATACTTTCCCCCCTTACTGTAAGCGTTCCGGTTTTTGAACATTTTTCAGAAGCCGAACATCTGACCCAACTTCCCCTTGAGTGCAGGAAGTTCCTTCAGCCAATCGGAAGCCGTGCCTCAGTTGTTGAACGTTTTGGAAGCCGAACAGATTAGGTTCGACAACCAAGGTTTGACTGTATTGTTGCTATTATTATTATGAGGCCCTATACCCGTAGGTCTCAGGGAGCTTCACAACATAAAATTTGACTAATTTACGTTATTTCTGCATTTTTACGATTTTAAATTGCAGTGTTTTAATTTATTGTATCCCGCCTTGATAATTTAAGGAGTGGGCAGTTTACAAAAGTAAAGGTAAAGGTAAAGGGACCCCTGACCATTAGGTCCAGTCGCAAACGACTCTGGGGTTGCGGCGCTCATCTCGCTTTATTGGCCGAGGGAGCCAGCGTACAGCTTCCGGGTCATGGGGCCAGCATGACTAAGCGAACCAGAGCAGCACACGGAAACACCGTTTACCTTCCCGCCAGAGCGGTACCTATTTATCTACTTGCACTTAATGTGCTTTTGAACTGCTAGGTTGGCAGGAGCAGGGACCGAGCAACGGGAGCTCACCCCGCCGTGGGGATTTGAACTGCTGACCTTCTGATCGGCAAGCCCTAGGCTCTGTGGGTTAGACCACAGAGCCACCCGCGTCCCTTATAAGTAAATAGATAACCTGCCCTTGTCTGGTGCTGAAGGGAAGGGAAGGGAAGGGAAGGGAAGGGAAGGGAAGGGAAGGGAAGGGAAGGGGAGGGAGGGAAAATCTGTGTATTAAAAACCTGATTGCCGCTGTGATATCAGATGTCATGTGAGCCTGGGCTTTTGAAACTCTCTCTCTCTCTCTTTATGCATTTCCCCTCTTCCTTTTGTAGAAATTGTTGGCCTCGACTGCATCCTCGATGGGGTCAGGTACAAGAACGGACAGTCCTTCCAGCCCAATTGCAAGTACAATTGCACCTGTATCGGAGGAGCAGTGGGCTGTGTCCCCACCTGCAGAGACTCCAAGCCACCCCTCGTTTGGTGCCCCAACCCCAAACAGATTAAGCTGAAGGGGCAATGCTGCGAACAGTGGGTCTGCGACGACTCCAAGAAAATCAGAAAGACTTCCCCACGGCACATCTCCTCTGCAGGTATTGGCGGTGTGTGTGTGTGTGTGTGTGTGTGTGTGTGTGTGGAGCACGTGAGGAGGGGCAACTTTCTAAGACTTTCTAAGACTTAGGGGCAAACTCCCTGCAGCATGGAGTCCGAGGTATAACTTGTTCCACCCTTTCTCTACAACGAAAAGAAAACAAATTGAAACCAACAGCCACTTGAAGGCTGGGCTTGGAGGGAATTGAGAAGAGGTGCTGAATTTTTTACCTGCTGGCCCTTTTCCAGCTCAACATTTGCGTGGACAGGCGGAGTCCCCAGATTCCGAGTGGTCCCCCCCCCCCCACATCATGTGGAATAACGACTCTAGACAACGTGCTATGGGATTAAATTGGCCACAACTTTATTAAATTTCAAATGTGGGTAGACCTTGGCTCAGGCATTGGGCGTTCTCCCTCCCCAGTCCCCAGCCAGGGACCTAGGGAGCATCAGGGTTATCCAGTGTTTGTGTGGGGGATGGGCCGGCTCTGGAGAACATATGTTCAAGCAGAGATAGCCGCCCCCGTTACGCCGCCGCAGGGGAGAGCAATGACGACCTTTCGGCGTACGGCCAAAGCCTCCCTTCAAAAACCCCTTTAACAGGGAACCCTGGTATAGCCGCTGCAAAGAGGAAGATGGACTAAAGGATTCCGCCCAAGGCCTGATACCGCCAAAGTTGTGACATTTTGCTACGGGAAAGGCGAAACCTGCCAATGCAGGGAAATTCCTTTCCGGCCCTTTAACAGCGACCTTATCGTAGCAGCGCCCGCATACCTGTGGAGACAGGTTAACCTGCAAAACCTATGAAGAAAAGTTAACCTGCAAAAGAAGACATTAACTGAGGGTGGGTAGGGTGGGAGAAGCTCTGGAGCCAAGTGAGGATTCCCAGGTAAGATGCACCCTCTATTGTGTGGGCAGGTAATCCCTCCCCCTACCTGGCCTGGTTTCCCTGGCGACACTTCCCCCAGGTGGGATTGGACAACTGACTGAGGTTGGCGGAGACCTCCAGGTATCCCACCTGAGGGAAGGCAAAGCCTATGCTGATGGGGCCACTCCAGATCCAGGGCTGCACGCGTCCACGCAAAGGGCGCCCCCCGTTTTAAGCGGGGAGCGGTCATTGCCCTTCCAAGGTGGTTTTCCTCCAGCAGGGAAAATGGTAGAAAAGCTGTATCATACAAGGGCAGACCACTGCTTCATCTAGCTCACATTTAAGCCACATTCGCACTATACAGTCATACGTCGGGTTACAGATGCTTTAGGTTTTGTTTTTTCGGGTTACGGACTGCCAAAACCCAGAAGTACTGGAACGGATTACTTCCAGGTTTTGGTGGTTGTGCATGCGCAGAAACACTAAACCACGCTTTGTGCATGTGCAGAAGTGCCGAATCGCAACCCGTGCGTGCACAGACGCGGGTTGCAAAAGCTGCGGGTTGCGAACGTGCATCCCACACGAATCACGTTCACAACCCAAGCATCCACTGTACATTTAAACAAGCATCGTACCACTTTAAGCAGACATGGCTCCACCTCCCCCAAGAATCCTGGGATCCGTAGTTTTTTAAGGGTGCTGTGAGTTGTTAGGAGACCCCAAGTCCCCTCACAGAGCTACAATTGCCAGAGTGGTTTAACAAAAAGAAAAAAGAAAAACCAAAAGCCACCAGAATGCCTATATATACATAATATCGGTATGTACATTTTTTATATCTTTGTATGTTACTTTGGATTTTTTGTAGCTATGTATATTACAAAGTGTCTATGTTTATATGATTTAGAACCACGCACAGCTGATGAAGCCCCTTCGGGCGAAACAGGGGAATATCTAGGAATCCTTGTCTCGTCTGCCTGTGCCAGCATCCATCAGTGCCAGGTTCTTTTGTCTGCCAACCCAATCATCTTCATTAGACACTTAGAAGATTATTTCATGCCACTCTTCTAAGCAATACGACAGACAGAAAAATACAAGAGAAGATGAAAAAAATTAGAAAAGAATGTACTACAGCACTGACAATATAGGATTTGTATTTTGTACATACTGGACTTGGTAGTCAACTGGAAAGCTACATTTTAATATATTATGTCACAATGTTGATTTTGACATTATAAGAAGCTGTATCTAATTTTTGAGAAATAAAGGTAAAGGGACCCCTGACCATTAGGTCCAGTCATGACCGACTCTGGGGTTGCGGCAATCATCTTGCTTTACTGGCCAAGGTACAGCTTCTGAGTCATGTGGCCAGCATGACTAAGCTGCTTCTGGCGATCCAGAGCAGTGCACAGAAACACCGTTTACCTTCCTGCCAGAGTGGTACCTATTTATCTACTTGCACTTTAACGTGCTTTCGAACTGCTAGGTTGGCAGGAGCAGGGACTGAGCAACGGGAGCTCACCCCGTTGTGGGGATTCAAACCGCCGACCTTCTGATCAGCAAGTCCTAGGCTCTGTGGAGTGCCCAGAGTGCCACCAGCATCCCCTTTTGAGAAGCAGTTTCTAGTAAATAGCTTTGCAATTGTTACTATACGGCCTATTATATTTATGTGTTTTTTTCAATTAGAGCGGTTTAACAACCAATTCCTCTTCACAGGGAATTCCTGAGGCTGGCGCCTAAGCTCACCTAATGCCATGTGTTCCTTTCCTCTCTTTTTTACAGTTTACGAAGGGGAAATTGAGTCGTGGCAGAAAAACTGCATCCTCCACACCTCTTCCTGGAGTCCCTGCTCGAAGACCTGCGGGATGGGCACGTCCCAAAGAATCACAAACGAGAACGACCAGTGCCGTCTGACAAAAGAGAGCAGGCTCTGTAACATGCGCCCATGTGAAGAGGACATCGCCAAGCACATTAAGGTATGGGATAATACAGGCAGAAATCCTCCTTGTTGCTCTTGCTTCACCACATTAAGCACACTAAGGTACTGCTTGTAGGACTGCTCTTGTTTCCCCATCCACCCACAAGAAGCTCCCACAATTTCTCCGCAACAGCCAATAGCTTTTTATGGTATCTCCAGATGATGCCATTTCTACAGTAAGTCCTTGGCTTCTAGTGTTTTTACACATTCCCTTCCCAGGTGTGGTCACTTCCTTATTTACTTAAAGGTAAAGAGACCCCTGACCGTTAGGTCCAGTCATGGCTGACTCTGGGGTTGTGGCGCTCATCTCGCTTTATTGGCCAAGGGAGCCAGCATACAGCTACCGGGTCATGTGGCCAGCATGAACCAGAGCAGCACACAGAAACACCGTTTACTTTTTCGCCAGAGTGGTACCTATTTATCTACTTGCACTTTGACGTGTTTTCAAACTGCTAGGTTAGCAGGAGCAGGGACCGAGCAACGGGAGCTCACCCCGTCACGGGGATTTGAACCGCCGACCTTCTGATCGGCAAGTCCTGGGCTCTGTGGTTTAACCCACAGTGCCACCCGCGTCCCTTATTTACTTAGGCTATCCAATTGCAGCTCTGTCCTGTCCAAAGAAATGGACAACATGATGGGGTATGAGGCTTCAGGGAACCAGCTTCCTCCCCCCCCCCCACCTCTTTGGCAGTAGATAAGCAGAACAAAGAGAAAGGAGTCTCTTACCAGTTAGAAACTTTGATGATCACAGAGAGAGAACAAAGAATCCATTGCTAGGAATGACGGTGCTCCTAATTAAGGGTTTCACCCACTTCCTCCCTAGTCACCCATGTCACTACCGCATCTTGTAACCTGATCTCACAACCACTGTGCTTTCTGTGCCGCCACCTTATCTGCTCTTCTTGACATTGTGCTGAGCGGTGAATGCTTTCCAGTGACAGTGAGTCTGTTAACTCTGTCTCTCCCAGTGCTTCTCCTCCTAGCTGTTCCCCATTCAGTATTTCCCAGCTTCTGCCTTCTAAACTATGACCCTCTGCAAACCGCTGTTCCAAATCTATACTGTGGGAAGATTCAGGCTCCCACCATTCCTCCTCAGTGCAGCCCTCCTCAGCACGGTCCCTGACATGGAGGCACAGAGGCTTCTGGGAGTTGTGGTTTTAATCAAGGGGTTTTGCAACTGGGAACGAAGACTGCATAACCCAGGGATAGTCTACCTATAAACCTCTAGATGTTGTTGGATGCTAGCCAGCATGGCCAGTGGTCAGCGATGAAGAGAGCTGAGAGTTTCTAGCACTTTCCAGCCTCTTCATAGTTCTTGGAGAAGTTTTATTCTGTTTTCAAAGTTTTGTTCTGTTTTTAATGTTCTGTTGAAAGCCGCCCAGAGTGGCTGGGGAAACCCAGCCAGATGGGCGAGGTAGAAATAATAAATTATTATGAGTATTACTATTACTGGAAGCGTAAATAAAAATGTTTAATCGATCAAGTTGATTGCTATCATCTCTCTCTCTCTCATGTTGTTTCTAGCCTGGAAAGAAATGCTTAGCAGTGTACAGGAGGCAGGAGCTGATGAACTATACTCTGTCGGGATGCGTGAGCAAGGCAGCTTACCGGCCGAAATACTGCGGCGTCTGTGTGGACAATCGCTGCTGTACTCCGTACAAGTCGAAGACCATCAACGTGAGCTTCAAGTGCCCAGATGGGACCGGGTTCTCCAAGAAAGTCATGTGGATCAACGCCTGCTTTTGCAACCTGAGCTGCAAGAGCCCCAACGACATTTTCGCTGACTTAGCTCATTATCACGATTACTCCGAAGTTGCTAATTAAGTTGGCTGGGTATGATGGCATGCGCAGGGAGGGAGGGAGGGAGGGAGGGAGGGAGGGAAGCGAGCGAGAGGGGACTACTACGTTTTATTGCTCTGATTTTACAGAGGGTTGAAAATAAAAGAGAATCTTCCGTCTGCTGTAGGTGAAAGCAAAACCATTTGTTGATTTAAATCCCTTTTTTTTTCTTTCCTTTTAATCATCCTGGCCTAAGTCTGCATTGATTCATCCTGTCATTTTAAATGCTTTTTTAACAACAGGATTTTCTGCGGAATGCCCTGGTTCTCAAATATTTTCTGTTCTCCGGGCTGCAGTGTAGACCTTTTGAATTATTATTTCCTTTGAGGTTTTTAAGCAGAGGTTGGATGGCCATCTGTCATGGATGCTTTAGCCGAGTTTCCTGCGTTGCCGGGGGTTGGACTAGATGACCCTCAAAGTCCCTTCCAACTCTATGATTCCATTACTCTTTTTAAAGTGCAGGACTTCATCTACATAAAACACTTCTTGCCCGTTTACAGGGGTACCTTGGTTTACAACCATAATCTGTTCCGGAGGTCCATTTGTAAACCAAAACAGGTTGTAACCCAAGGCACACTTTCACCAATGGGGCCTCCAAAAATTTTTTGTTCATAAAAAATGGGTTGTAATCCAAAAAAAGGTTGCAAACCGGGACACACACTTCCTGGTTTGAAGTGTTTGTAATCCAAAATGTATGCAAACCAAGGTACCACTGTATTTTCTTTAAACAGGATTTCTATACCGCTTAATCCTCAAAACCTCTAAATGCTTCACATTAAATAGACATTAAAACGTACCAATTAAATCAGATGTTAAAAACAAGTTGGCTTATAAATATAAATAAGATCAGCCATTTTTCACACAAACACACAAACTTTTTTTTTTTAAAAAAAAATACATATTAAACGGCATGCCAAATTTGCATGTGTGGGTTGGCTCGCCTAAACAACAATGTTTTTAGCAGGTGCTGAAACCAGTACAGCAAAGACACCCGTCTCGTATCAATGGGCAGGGAGTTCCAGAGCGTACTTGCAACCACAGTGAAGGATCGATTCCTTGCACCTAGCACAAGTTGGGTAGCACTTCCCCAGTGACTTGGGCCTACTCTTTTTGTGAGCTTACAGGGCATGCTGCTCTTGTGAAACACCCGCTCAGCTCAGTAGAAGCAAGTCCAAATCACCACTGGATTGGGATGGCTTTCTACATCTGTTCAATGGGGCTGTTGCAACATCCTTGGACCCACACTTTAGCTCTGGTTCCCATGCACTGGAGAATTGCATTTAAGGGATGGAACAGCCTGTGATCTGAGGAGAGTCTGGCAGCAGAAGAGGCACCACAATTATCTCATGCTACACAGACTTCTCAACAAAGCGTTGCCCAGGCAGGCCACAGTCCCTATTCATTGAGTTCTGAAAGTCCCTATTGTGAGATGGCGCATGACGGTCACATTGTGCAATGGGCAGCTACGAGCGGCCCAGAAGAACAAAGCGCCTCTTCAGAAATCTGCACTGCAAACAATGCTCCCAAGGTGAGATGGTACAGAAAAGGGGAAAACATTGAGGAGGCCAGGATTGGGTTAAGTGGGAAATGCCTCCCTCAAAAGGAGGTTGGAGACAGACAACGGTTTGCGAGAGGGTTCAAAGTGGTTGTTGAGAAGGGACACTTATTTCCATGTTGCACAGAGCTCTTTCGTGCTTTCCTTGTGTCTCAGGCTAAACGGGTTTTTGGAAATGAATGGGACAGGCAGCTACCGAAATTGGATTTCAGGTCGCCCTTAAAGGCAAATCTTCCTAAGTCACACTTCCAGAAACAACAAGTGCTGGACTACTGCAAATTTTAAGGTGCGGTTCTCCACCCAAGCGGTGTGTACAGAAATGTCTATATCAGGATAAAGTGCACGTAATGATGCATATTATAGTGAAAATAACACAAAAAGGCATTCTATTTAGGGAACACTAATTGGAAGCTGTGGAAGTTGTGTGGAACATTCGGGTTACAAAGAACGTTTGCAAACTGGAACACTCACTTCTGAGTTAGTGGCATTCTGGAGCCAAAACGCTCAATTCAAAAGGAATTTGGGATCCAAGGTATAGCTGTATAAACTCTGGATCTCCCCCACTTGCCCTGCTCTGACTGATCCAGCAATGGGGGGTTGTTAAAAGCAAGTAAGGCAGTACCTTCTGTGGCTCCCCCACAACTTTCTGCCCCAAACACAGCAGGCCGATTCATTTATCATCGAATCCAAAGGTGCCCTTCAGCACGGCAAATGTAGCTTCCGTTAGACTGTCACAAGAGACTGACCCCAATCGTAACCTCCTGCTGGACACTTCCAGGCACGAGTCACACAGACTGTCCTCCTTTGCTTGGGCAGGAATAGGATTTGGTCCGTGTCAAATGTGGGTCTGCCAACAAGGTTTCGGTGTTCATGTCACTCTGCCTTGCCAAGGGCTTTTCACAGCAGCAGGTGTGTGCCCAGTTATCTCAAGGAGGATTTGATTGTATCCTGCCCCGTCTTAAAGCTAAGCTGCTTACAGAACGAGCAGGGCCCATGTCCCCCGTAGACGGGACAATTATCTGTATCTGGGACAAGGCTCAGAAATAGCATAATGTACGCTTGGCAAAAGCGTCACGTTGTGGCGGCTTGTTCTAAGCAGACGGCACATGTGAACGTGCTTCTCCTCTTCTGTACCTGAGCTGCCCCCACAGCAGTAGAGTTCTGTCACGAAGAGGTGGGCTTCGTCAAACAGGTAGATTTTTTAGAAACAAAACGGATGGAGAAAGGAAAACTCTTCTGCCTTGTCAGGAATACATTCAAAATTAAGGTTCTTGAAAGCTCCAGGCTTTAATTGGATAAATTAATGTATCCATGCATAAGTCAAATGTGTGTTGATCTGTCAGCATGCAACACCAGCCACACCCCAGGAAATGGCTTAGACTGGATGGCTAAAGCAGCTGGGGACACCTGATTGATTGCACAAAACAAATGAAATACCGCGAAAATCCCTGAAACGAGAAGTAATTGACTATAAATATTATCTTATGGGAATCAACTAGTCTTTAACATCAGCAGTAACATCTAGACCACGGGAGCGTTTCAGCCCTGTTCAAATCTAAAGTTTGTTTAAATCTAAAACAGCTTTATCTTGTATTCCTTTCTTTGAATTTGTGCCACTTAGGTTTTTAAACCTTTTTGTAAAAGCAGCACTAGAATTTTCACAGTTGAGTCCTTAACCCTTTATTCTTGTGCTTTGCTTTCTTCAAGCTGAGCTTTGTTTAAAACTTGTTATTTAGGTTTTCAAACCTTTTTTGTAAATTCAGTATTAGAAACTGTACTTTTTGATCAATCCTTTATTACTGAGCTTTGCTTTACCTAGGTCGAGCTAGGATTACAATACATCAGAATTTTGGGGGTTCTACCCTTGTTTGAATTTCGGTCATTTAAAGTTTATGATTTTTCTATTTCCTTCTGAAGAAACTGAATAGTTCAGTGGAACGAGGTTTGTAGCCGGCATCCCATTAAGGCTTTGTTCTATTTTAGGTTTTTCTAATTTTTTCCTTAAGCTTTTTGATTTTATTATTTAGTTGATTTCCACAAGATAATATTTATAGTCGATTACTTCTTGTTTCGGGACGCAGGTGGCGCTGTGGGTTAAAGCCTCAGCGCCTAGGACTTGCCGATCGAAAGGTCGGTGGTTCGAATCCCTGCGGCGGGGTGCGCTCCCGCTGCTCGGTCCCAGCGCCTGCCAACCTAGCAGTTCGAAAGCACCTCCGGGTGCAAGTAGATAAATAGGGACCGCTTACCAGCGGGAAGGTAAACGGCGTTTCCGTGTGTGGCTCTGGCTCGCCAGAGCAGCGATGTCACGCTGGCCACGTGACCCGGAAGTGTCTCCGGACAGCGCTGGCCCCTGGCCTCTTGAGTGAGATGGGCGCACAACCCCAGAGTCTGTCAAGACTGGCCCGTACGGGCAGGGGTACCTTTACCTTTACCTTACTTCTTGTTTCAGGGATTTTCACAGAATTTCATTTGTTTTGTGCATTTCTCAGTTCCGTGACGTGTCTTTTTTCTATTGAGGACACCTGATGGGTCTCAAACCCTCTGTGAGTTAGGGACTTGCAAAGACAGGCTCCAGCAGATTGTGTGGACCAGAACCAATAGTGGGTCCTATGGTCAAAGAGGCAGTTTCTGCACGTACAGTAGAGGGAAGTGATGGTCAGATGGGGCTCCGCAACCTGGGAAGGTAGCCCATCTAGGAGAAAGAAAATATCCTTCTCCTTGACCCTAAATCTTTGCTGCCTTGCAGAATATCTTTGGGAGAAGAAAAGGCCAAGGAGTAAACCCTACACAAATCCAGAGTCGATCCCTAAGATGGTTGCATGGCATCTTGTAGGTCTCATTCTGGAAACTGCTGCAGCTGAGCTGGTGCCAAACGCATTGCTCTGCTTTCCTTTGGATCACATCAGGGAGGTCGAGAGGGGGGTCTTGTCGTCGGAGCAGGCCAGGACCTCCGTATACCTGAAGGAACGTCTCCACCTCTATTGCTCAGCCCACTGAGGTCCACCTATAAGGGTCTTCCGCTGGTTCCCTCACTGTGAGAAGCGAAGTTAAAGGCTAAGGGCCTTCTCGGTAGTGGCACCCTCCCTGTGGAACACCCTCCCTTAGACATCAAGCAGATAAAAGGACTACACAACTTTTAGAAGACATCTGAAGGCAGCCCCGTATTGGGAGGTTTTTAATGTTTGATGCTTTATTATGTTTTTATATATGCTGCAAGCTGCCCAGAGTGGGGAAAGCCAGCCAGATGGGCGGTGTATAAATAAAATGATGATGATGCCCAGGCTTGCATCCTGGGGAGGTCATTTAGGTGCTGCTAACACAGTGATTTAACTTTACCCCGGAGGTGCACTCCATTGCTTCTTGAGACAGTCAGGTGCCAGCAACAGTGCTAGGTAAGGCGATATGCATGTGGATTGTCCCATATTCTCTGGCTCCCCCAGATTAGGCTGATAAGGACTTTTCTCAGTGTAGCCTAGGGCTGAGGCACCTGAAACCCTCCAGCTACTGCTGGACTCCCATTCCTATATTCACGGACCATTGGTCACACTGGCTGGGACTTCTGTTAAGTTGGGAATCCAACAGCTAGAAGGCCATAGGTTCTCAACTTTGGGTTCTCAGATGTTCTTGAACTACAACTCTCATCATCCTTGACCACTCACCATGCTGGCTAGGAATGATGGCTACTGCAGTGCAATGTCTGAGAAAGGATGCTGTAGACAAATCTGAGCTAGATCCACCCATGACCTGACTCTATACAGGACAGCTTCCTATGACCAACCCTATTGTAAATCACCTAGGAAATTATTCATAAATGAAATCAGTTGCGATTCTCAAGGTTGTCTTCTTCCCAGTTGAAGTTAATGGTTGCACATGCTGCCTTCAACATAGCCAGACCCACCCAAATTAGGCACATCCCCGATTTTCCTGTGTCACTGAAAAAGGTGCACATCCCAGTGTTCTTGTGAGACCAGGCAAATTTGAAGGTTGCTTTGGGCCTGGTCATCCTAACCTACAGGAAGTGAAGGGTAAATATAAATGTGGTTGTGGGGAAAGTCTTCCACAGCAGAATATATGCTATGCTTGGAAAAGGTCCCATCAGCAGGTAGGTGGGAACAACTCCTACCCAACATGTTGTAGAACTAGCGCCTGTCAATGCACTGTATATCATTCAGTATCTTGTCTCCAACCAGTCAACTGGATACTTCTGGATCCAAAACCCACAAACTTATTTCCAACCCCTGACTGTCAGTATCGGACTCTGAATATGGGCATTCTGTTTAGCATCTTGGCCAACAGCCATAGGTATAGTTTTATCAATATGCCCAACTAGTGGCCATCATCACTTCTCAGGGTATGCAGTAAATTCCAAAAATGTGCTGTCAACTAGTACTTCCACTTTTCTGTTTTGAAACTACCACCAATTTCCTTCGTTGAGTGACCCACCATTATAGTAACATGGGCTGGGGACAGAGAGAAATCTATTTGCTCAGCCTGTACAATTCATATTACCTGCTTTCATAACCATTTTTTTAAAAAGCAAAAGCTAACTAGTCCAAATGCGTTAGGTTTTGCATTTCACAAGTCATTTTATTGGTCTTTTCTATACCTTTTCCTATGTTCTATCCTCTTTTAGATGGGTCAACCAGAACTGCAGCCATTTTTATGAAGGAAATTAGGGTCATGCTTTTTCTCTTCTTTTACACTGCTGCCAACTAAGTTGACATTTACAGCAAGCTGTCCATCAAACAGCCATGTTACCTTTCCTGGCCAAAACAGCAAATCTCACACCATCAGCATTAAAATATGAAATTCTCAACAACACCACGTTTTACACTTGCTTATATTAACCAGGCAACACAATTTTGTTTCCCAGTTTGGATGGTTCTGACTACTCTGGATCTTGAATAATTTTTTGTTATCGGCAAACTTATCTATGGCATGGCTCACCCAATCCAGGTCATTTTAAAAGTACTATCAAGCTCCAGTACAGAACTAATTTCTCCGCAATGTGAAAATGGTCCATTTATCTGCTTCCTGATGTTTAACCCATTGATGATCCATAAGAGAATGCACTCAAGGCAGTTTAAGTGATCCATACGAGTAGTGAGGTGCATTTTCAACCACCAGAGATGGACTTTTTGTTGTGTAGGGTCAACTGAAGTGCAGGGCCAACTGAAGTTGGACAGTCAAACTCATTGTTTTTTTAATCCTTATCCCAAAGATCACCATCATTTTCAGGACACAAAATAGATGCAAAACCACTGCAAAGTTACAAATTTATTTTTGAAATAAATACAAATAATTCATTAATAAACTTTTCTGAAATAGACAAGTTTCACCTCTCAATTACCATCTGTTCCTCCTCTCCGTGAACCACCTAAGAAACTCTGCAGTTGTCATTTTAAAAATAGGTGATTTGCCTACACTAGAGTTTAGTTCTCTTTGAAATACCAAAGATATTCAGGTGTAGAGATGCTTGATGTTTTAAATGCTTGATACCCCAAAATCATGAGCCATATTACAAATTGTGAAGTAGCAAATAGAAAGCCAGTGAAAAATAATCTGTAAAAAAACAACAACCATTCTATGCTGGAGATCTGTTGCGATGCCCACTGCTCCCCAAAATGCAGCTCTGCAGACATCAGGAAAGGCTGCAGAATCAATACACCTCTACATTCACAGTCATAAAAATCTCCATTGCAGTCATGCACTTCTCGCTCATGAATAGTATGGAAAGTATGCATCCAGCACTAGGTCTTAATCCTGAAATGGTAAGGGGCTGACCAACCTGGCAGCTGACTATAGAGCACTTTATAATCATTACACAACTTTTCCACCTTCTAAGACAATTTACTGCTGGTCCCCCAACCACCACACGCATTACCCTAAGTGGCCACAAGGCCAACTCATTTTGTCATCTCCAAACATCTTTTTGAGGTCCAAAACGTAAGACCAAGTGCTGGCATGCTTTTGACAATAAATTGAACCTTGGCCTTTACTTGCTCAAGCAGTTTTAGTTCTAAAAGGAGAAAGACTGCCGCTAAATAGCATGAAGGCTTAAGATTTTGTTTGCCTGAAATGGCAATACATTCCCTATTTTAATTTATATATATATATATATATATATATATATATATATATATATATAAAAATCATGTAGGAAAACAGGCCTTGAACACTACTCACAAGGCCAGAGACAAAATCTCATTCGATTAATATGTACAGATTTGGGTAAATCCACCTTCAACCTGACTTTCAGACTTTTTCTAAAAGTCTCAAGTCATGCATTGTTTCCCCCAAAGCAAATTATTTAAAATCACATTGGGAAAGGGCTTTTTTTTTAATAGTGTAAAAAAGGGAGGGGGGCAAGAGATGGATCATCTTCAAAGGCTTTGTTTCTGAACAAGACCCTAGGTAGCTTAGGTTTCAATCTTGGTGATCAAATGCTGTTAGCTTCACCACTGGACAAGTTTTAAAGCAATCTAGAATTAGTTGGAGAACAGAATAGCAGCAACCTCTGTTAAGGGAACAGAGAAACTTGAGATGCCTGCTTTATTGGTCCCTGCTGAACTCTAGGTGGGGGACAGAGTCATGTGTTACAGAAAACACTTTAGGTTAAGTATCAAGATACACAGTAGGTGGTGGTTAGGTCTCACTTCCAATTCAAGCCCCTTTCATTTAACAAGAAACTTCCATCGACTTGGGGCTGGGCTGCTCAGTGTTGTTTGCAGAGTTGGGAGTGAGCTCAATGTGAGTGTCAGTGTGAGCACGACTCCGGACGTTATCGCCAGTGTGGGACCTGCTCCTGGCACCCTCGCCAGTGTGGGCTCTGCTGCGGTTTCCTTCGCCAGTGTGGGACCTGCTCCTGCCCCCTTCAAGGGAGGAGACACTGGAACCAGATGCTGTGCGGGATCTCATCAGCCTGGTCATGCTTGCAGAAGGCACTGCAAAGGAAATGCAAGTGACGGGTGAAGATTAAAAGAAAAAAGAAAAAGTCCTCCTGTATTGGTTAATGCAAATTATGAAGATCGGTGACCAAAATAGGCAACACATAAGACAGAAAATTAGATATGGAAGTGCATGTAATCCAAGGGTTGGGAGAAAGATATGGAATATATATAGACCATTAATAAGAAACACTGGGGAAGGAAGATGTGCTTGCATGAAAGAGTTTAAGGAAAGCACACAGCCAAGTCAAGGAACAAGAACCTGAAGGAAGATTTGAGGGGAAATTGACCCAAGTGCCTAGGAACAAAAATGGATTGCAGTAGGAAGTGGATTAAGAAGGGAGGTTTGAAAGCCTAAGGACAGTAAACCACAATGCTGAGGTCAAAAGTGACACTGGGATGTATTTGTGTGTGTGTGATGCATATGTGAGGCAGTGTGGTGTAGTAGTTAGGGTGCTGGACTACTGAGTACAACTCAGCCATGAAGCTTGCTGGGTGACCTGGAGCCAGTCACTGTCTCTCAGTCTCACCTACTTCACAGAGTAAATCAAAAAGTAAATCTAAATCAAGAAGCAAGACGGGGAGTTCTGAATAGGACAATCATGAGGCGGATTCAAAGTGTGTTAACCACAACACTTTAGACCTTTCTGCTTGCTATCAGCAGGTCTAAGACAAGCAGGCACATGTAGAGATGTGAGTGGTGCAGCTTGTGTACATGCCATCTCCCCAAATGTATATAATAATAATAATTTATTATTTATACCCCGCCCACCTGGCTGGGCTTCCCCAGCCACTCTGGGCGGCTTCCAACAAAATATTAAAATACAGTAATATTCACTATAAACACCTGAACATGGCTAATGTGCTGCTCCAGTTTGGGACAAAGTTGATATCCCTTTAAGGGAGTCCAATACCGATGCACCCAAACTTGTACATTTAAAAACCCAACAATTCTGGAACATAACTTTCACCAACAAGCAAGATCAGTTTAGTATGGCAGCTTGAGAGGACACTGCACATTTATTTCAAAAGAAACGTGTACTTACTGTATCCCATGCCCTGTATGAAGTACTTGAATGCTTCAGCGAGCTTTGCAGGCTGTTAAAAGAAAATAACATTTTTTTAAAAAAGCTGCAAGTTACCAATGGCAAAGTGTTTTCAGTTTTGGACTCCAATCTTCCAGTAACAGTAAGCCATGGAAATTTGAAAATGCTACCATGGCATGTTATCACTGCTAGGCCAGAAGCCAATCTCCTTTAAAAAGTGTGTGCTTGTTAAAACTCCTGCTAGTGGGTACACATAACTGAGCAAGAAGACTGGAGGTTTTGATGTGCGTTGCATCATCGTAGAGAGAAGTGCAATGCATCTATGGTGATCTTTTATTGAGAGGGTGGGGACGACCATTTGGAGGGCAGGGCTACCATGGAAGCATTTTGGAAAGGATGTATATTTTAGAAAGTGGTTGCAAACAGAGTTTGGCATTCTGTAACAGGGTTTCTAAGAAACCTATCACTGCAAAGCTATAGTACTCAAGGCCAAACCAGTAATACTAGGTTTTACAGTGGTGCCTCGCAAGACGAAAAGAATCCGTTCCGCGAGTCTCTTCGTCTAGCGGTTTTTTCGTCTTGCGAAGCAAGCCCATTAGCGGCTTAGCGGCTTAGCACTATTAGCGGCTTAGCGGCTTAGAAAAAGGGGGGGGGAGGGGAAAAAAGTCGGAAAAACTCGCAAGACATTTTCGTCTTGCGAAGCAAGCCCATAGGGAAATTCGTCTTGCGAAGCACCTCCAAAACGGAAAACCCTTTCGTCTAGCGGGTTTTTCATCTTGCGAGGCATTCGTCTTGCGGGGCACCACTGTAATTCGTAGAAGAGTGTGATTTCACTCTTGTCATTGTGTTCCCCACCCCATCATGCATTCTCTTTAGTAAGATCTTACCTGAGAAACCTGAGGAAGACCACCACAGTCAGCCATCTGCAAAAATTAATAAAAGTATCAATCAATTATTTATTGTGTTTGACTAAAAGCCATTACAAATTCAGTTACAGATCCAGCAAGTCAATTAAAACCTGTTAAAAGAAATCCAGAGATATACATCCATTTACAATAGGTCAAATTAATTTATCACCTGCACAGTTTACAGCATTGTCTTTTATATAGCTAGCATGAATACTTTTAGCAGCTTTAGCAAATAGGGCTGTTTCGTATGTGACATGCGGATCACAGTCAGATAATAGCCAATGTATTTTCACTTCAGGGTTCTGTCCCAGTAGCGGTGCCAGCATCTGTTCCAAAAATCAATTTTGGGGGGATTGATAGAGCTGACAATGGAGTATATAATGGGGGAGATCTTCTTACCTCACCAACCCCACAAATACAATGTCTTAAATGTCTTAGAACATTTATATATCTTTGACCTAAGAGTGAGATTAAAATATATGTCTAAATGCAGGTTCTTTTTGTGTTGAGGAATTACTCATTAAACAATCCTATTTTGTTATGCCAGATCTACAATCTACTCACAAATTCCCCCCAACACCCCAGTAGCACCTAAAACTAGGGTGGATAAAAATCAATGATTTTTTTTTAATTGATTTTTAAAAATTTAAATCGGATTTTTAAAATAAAATGCTTTAGGAGGCAAAATCTTTCTAAAGATAGTTTTCTATTTAAGTGACATTATAGTCCAAAGTCTATTCAGGAAATAATGATTTGTTTAAAGTTTTTCATGTGTGCTAAAACTCAGTCTAAGTTTTTTTAAAA
The DNA here is from genome assembly GCF_951804945.1 of Podarcis cretensis. NCBI lineage: Eukaryota > Metazoa > Chordata > Lepidosauria > Squamata > Lacertidae > Podarcis > Podarcis cretensis. The sequence continues at coordinate 83,619,843 of NC_137176.1, forward strand.
AATTGTTTAACCACATTGGTTAACAAACATGGATACATATGCGATAATGTTATTGTTTTAGTTAAATAAATTATTTAAATTGTTATTAAGGAAATGGCTATTTTTCTCCTTCCAATAAAGTACAGCAGAAAAGTTATCCAAATATAAACAATAATTTCATAATTATCTGTCTATGTATTTCTGATAGTATAACCAAATCAATCATTTTTGATGTAACTGTAAAAACTACTCTGGAAGTTTATTATTCCCAAAATGAAACCTTCTGCTGGTTGTAAATATTAAGAGGATGCCAGCAAGGTTGAACCTTTCTGTAAACAAATTATTTAACTCAAGCCTTACTGACTAGTGATTTAAATCAATTTGATTTAAATCAAATCCACCCTGCCTAAGACTCATACTTTTGTATTTACATGTGTGAAAAGGAGTTTCACATAAGAAAAGCACAACTTCCGATTTCATTTGGGGTCAAGGTGCTTCTGTTTTGAGGAGGATGCAATAGGCTTCTTGGGATAATGCTTGTGCAAGATGTCGATGGAAAGGGCAGGAGAAGTGCAGATGCCAGAGCTTGCACACAGGAAGAGTTTAGGCTTTTTGCAAATACATACCAAATTAGAATCAGCCAGACTTTCTTTAAAAACGGCCTTTACAATTAGAACAGTGTTTCACTGTGGTACAGATGTCACAGCGTCCTTTTGTAGATTAGTGACAAGCATGTTAAATCCCTTGGCTGTTCTGGGAGCATAACATTAATCTGTAACCTCAGGGAGGGGATCATCCCCTGAATGTTGTTGACCAATAAACTTGCTCTTCATCAAGAATGAGATGCTCAGCTTTTACTAACAAGGGCACTGCAACTCAGCGGTGCAATCCCACAGAAACCAAGAGGTCAGGGCTCATCGTGCACAAGGCCACCTTGCTTCTGGGGCGGAAGTAATTCACCTTGTCCAGAAGCAGATTCTGCACATTACTGCTTAACAGACTGTTTTAGAGTGTACATGTTGTTTTTATTTATTTCTGGATTGGATGGGAACATGGGATGGGAATGTGCTGAAAGTGAAGGATATGCACATTAAATGTTAAATTCCTCAGTGAGCAGCTAGATACAAAATGACCTCATGCAACCAAACAAAATCACATAAGGCAGTGTCGTGTGCCACTTTTCCCTAATAGTAACCAGAATACAGACATAAACTGGAGACAGATTAAATTTACAATGTGTAACTGAAATTCAGCACACTTATTCGTTCTCATAAAAAGAGGATGGAAGCATCTAGTGGAGACCACTATTTCTCAGTTCCTTACCAGAAGTCCAACAAGGAAATGCCAATGCAGGTAAAAGCTGGTTTACTTGCAAATAAAAATCAGTAGCTTCGGGTAAACTAATGATCTTGCATATGATGAAAGAGGCAGCCAGGATTACCAATCTCTCAGTTCAGACTTTTTGATTTGACAATATTGATATAGACAGCTCTCACACTGGGCAGTCTTTAGATGCAGAAAGGCTTTAAAACAGGGTTCTCTAATATCTGATCTCTTAGATGTTCAGCTACAACTCCCATCACCTGACCCATTGGTCACGCGGGTTGCAACTAATGGGAGTTTCAAGTCCAACAACTTCTGGAGGGCCGCAGGCTCCCCACCCCTGCTGCTGATTAAATGGTTTGAATTATACAACAGCATTACTATAGGATACAGGACATTCAAATGACCAAACTGTCAAACACTGAAAAAACTCCATCAAAGGCCAAGGACTTAAGCTATTTTCACCATCTTTGGCATGGTATAGATATATCTTCTCACCAGCCAGGGGGCAACAATGGGAGGAGATAAACTGCTGGAGTTCGTTATGTGACCTTCTGAAACTAACTACTGGCAGGATTAAAATCCATTATGGAATGGGTTTCTGGATGTAGTACTGGTAGCATTATCATCTTTTGCTGTCTAACAATGCTTACAGTCCTAATGCATGTACAAAAATATAGGCCAGCCATTCTGTCTATAGTAGAGCAAAGGGGTGGGGCCTTAATGCCGCTGCAACTTTCTCCCCTATAGTGATTTTTTTACAGCTGTTATCTACAACATTCCCTGTCTAAGCAAGACACTTGCCAACAAGCAGCAGTCACTGTGTTTAAATACTCTAGAAAACATGAACTCCTCTGATTCTGGAGAAAAGTGCTTATGTTTATTACCTTTAAGAGTGTGGTCTTTGTTGGGTCAAGTTTAGCATTGCAGTCAACCTGTTTGGAAAAGGGAGGGGAGAAGAGTGAGCTTTATTTTTATGCTTAACAGCAAAAACGTCTGCAACACAGCACTTATGGCTCTGACTTCAAAATGCCTCAGGAAGCAAAGACCTGCAAAGGCATCCCGCAACCTCCAAGCAGTGATATTGCAGATAGAAGGGAGCCTTCACAATGTGGTTAAGCCTGCAAACCACAGAATTAAGGACCAAGCTACATGTGATGCTCGTATCACTGGTAGTTGTATTAAATCCAGAAACATTAGGAGCAGGGACACACTAACACCAATTGGGATTATGGTGTTTGGGGTTTATCCCTTTGTGTGTGTGTGTGTGTGTGTGTTTTGTTTTTTTTAAAGGAACCCTGGATAAGCTGTCATTTTCCAGACTTTATTTTCCCATCTGCAAATTGGAAGTATGGGCCACCTTACAGATTTGCTTAGAACAGTACGATAAATCACTTTGAACATTAGGAGAGATAAAAGATTCAATAATTCAAAAATTGATTGGTATTACAGTGTGATCAGTGTAATGGATTCCCAGCAATGGATTATTGTGACACACTTCTAAAGCTAATCTGTACGTACCACAGCATCAACTGCAGGAGAGCTGTCTCCAACCACCAACAGTGAAGGGCACCTGAAAGGAAATAACTGAAATTGCAGTCATTGCTATATAATTCACTCTCAATATAAAAGATTTCTAAAACAAAAGTTTTTGTAATAAATTACTGAAGAAACAGACAGCTTCTGTATAAACCACAGAATCTCAAGATATTTGTTGGTGAGTTAACTGTCACTAAGAGGAATGCACAGAACTATTTGAAGCTGGAGCCAGCATATAGCTCAAAGAAATAATCCCCAACACTCTGGACCCAATTTCTTGCAGTACCGAACTACTTTGCAATAGCAAAAATACATAATCCAAACAAACAAATGAACCTCAGCCCCAAAGTAACAACGAGCAGGAAGAGAGGACATGGAACTATGAGAAGGGTGAAAAATAACTAGACAAACATCCCTTAGCAAGATGCATATCAAAGCAGAAAACAGTAATGCAGCCATGATGAAACTGTCTATACCAGGCATTGTCAAACTCGGCCCTCCAGATGTTTTGGGACTACAACTCCCATCATCCCTGACCACTGGTCCTGTTAGCTAGGGATGATGGGAGTTGTAGTCCCAAAACATCTGGAGGGCTGAGTTTGACAATGCCCTGTCTACATTCCAACAAGGTGGCTTGTGGGCATCTGATGTTACCCTTAATGGTAGCTGTCACTAAATCACAGTAGTTAAGATTCTATTTTGCTTCTCAAGCCTTAAGCAAATGTTTAGTTTCTTACCCATTTACAGCTAAGCTTTCATGATAATGTTTTGCACAACTTGCCATCCCATGACACTTGTTTCTCAAGTCACAGCTCACTGCTGTGTACCTCAGTAACTGGGACAGCCCAGGAATAAACCACATACATCTCTAAGCGGTTAAGTCCTGTAAGCTTCGGTTTGTTGAGACATCAACAAGGTAGGAGATTAAGACATGCCCATGGCACGTTCTTCATAAATGAGATTAAAGTGCAAAGTATTCCCTTCCTTATGTTTGTTCAAATTAATACTTGAAATGGTATAGAAGAAATAGCTGAGGAAGGAGGAGCTTGATTGGGTATGAAAAGGAGGACAAGACACAGTCATAAAGAGCCCTTTGAAGATGATACTACAATTATAGCTGGTATGTCTAGGGCATGGTGCCTCTTGGTTCTGCCACTGAAATTCTTGCTATCAATTTAGTGGCAAAAAAATGGCAACCATGAGAATTATACAATCAGTTTGACATACCAGTTTTATCTATAGATTTGTTTCAGAAATTAGCCACAACCAGATGACTACAACAGAATTAAAATGGAATATGAAAAATCCTTACTGTAGAGTTACAACAGTTGTTCCAGGTATAGGCCGCTCAATGTCTAGATCTCTTCGGCTGAAAAAAAAAATGAACAAGAGACAAGTAAGCAGAAGGCTTCCATTTAACTTCTAAGCACTGTTCCTATAAAAAGGCAAGGAGAAGCCATAACTCAGAGTTGATAACATGCAATTTGAGGGCCACATGGAGTCCCTAAGGCATGTGGTCCATGGATACTTGTCAGAGTTGGGCTCTATTTCAGCTTTCAGTTCTTCGAAAAGACCTAAATATGTCAGATACCACCACGGCAAGTCCATCTGACAAAGCTCATGTTTAGAACAAAGATTGTGCTAGCAGCGGTCTTCAAGAGAGATTTTTGGCCCTCCAGACATTGCTGACCTATGATTCCAGTCTGACCCTGTTAGCATGCCACTGATCCAGGGACATAGGAAGCTGCCCTATACACAATCAGACCATTGGTCCATTTAGCTCAGCATTGTCTACACTGGCTGTCAGTGGCTCTCCAGAGTTTCAGAAAGGGGTCTCTCCCAGCCTAACCTGGAGATGGTGGGATTGAATCTGGAACCTTTTCCATGCAAAGCATATGCTCTACTACTGAGCTATGGCCCCTTTAACAAAATCTGGAGGGCCCAAGGTTCTTCATTGTGGATTCTGGAAGACTTCAAGGCATTCTGTGGCTGATTGGACTCAAATGGGTGCAGCTTGTTATCCCAAGTAATCCAGATGATCCCCAATAGCAGATTACCTGTTGTATGAGTTGACAAAGAGATGCAGATTGTTTTGATTCATATCATTGATGATGTGCTGGCGGTAAGTATGCATCAAATCCTGATGGTTGTGAATCTCTTCCTAAATTCAAAAAAAGCTCTCGTTATATTTGGTAGATCAATACCGGCTTTTTATAACAGCTAAATGTTCTTTTCCAAGTGCTCCCTATACATCCGTAATCCCCATCCCCTCCAGACAGTAAAATACTTGACAGTAAACTATGCAACATGGAGCCCTGTCTCCGAAAGATAAACAGCAACATGCTACAGTGGGCTATTTTTCAATAGACGTTTTAGAACAGTAACACTAAAATAGCAGTTGAACTCCTGCCAGTATTGCCACATTTCAGTTACACAAACTGCCTGGTGTCTAAATCTTCCAGGTTTAATGTAGCGCTCTTAAATTTCAACATCAGAACCCACAAGGAGCAAAGTGCACAAGCTAAAGCCTGTCACCATTTAAAAGCAGAAGCCTTCATGAAGTGAGGGGCGAGGAATTCTGTCCAAGGGATTAACATAATAAAGCCTACTAAAATGTAAACAGATATACCTGCCCATGTCCTTAAGCATCAGAATTCAAAACACTGCTAAGATACTGCTGCATGTCAGTTATTAGTACCTTTTCCCTACATGAGAAAGGCAACAGGAGGAGTCTTCAAAATCTGAATGTTATAATACACACTTACCTTGCTAAAAAGATGGGAGATGACCATATCTGGCAGTGCATGAGCCCATCCAGAAATCTACAGAATTCAGAAAAATATGCATTAGGACAGTTCACACTGTCTTGCACAGCGGTCTTTCATACTCCAGTGGTTGACAGTCAACCTCATCACACACAAAAACAAGTCATAGTCAAATTACATATCCAATTCATGCCATGCTAGAGAAATTACTTTGAGTACTGTGTTAACCATTCATTCATTAGACCTTTTAAGGGTATGTGTTTTGTGTGTCACTATGGCTCCCATATTGCCATGAGTTTGTAGGATCAATCAACTTTAAGAACATAATGATTTGCTCAGAATCTACCACAACAGAAATTGCACCAGTTTAACCATTTGCTGATGCAATTCAATGTATAAAAATTGTGGTGTTCAAAGTAAATTTAACTCCATCATGCAATGCACTTGTGTTTCAAAGCCAATCTGGAACTAATGTACATTTGTATCAAAGCGACTTCAAAAAGGATGCCTATCAACATGGATTTTTCCAATCAGTCAATGAAGGGGAGATTACAAATTCGTATAGGTCTCAGGGGTATGCTTGGGTGCCGGTGCAAAATCTTTCCAATGACAAGCATTTGGTATTTTATGAAAAAGAATTAACATGTTTTAAAATTAAATTTAAAAGATGCAGTATCTTACCTTAGTTGCTGCCCAGTCCATCCATCCTTCAGCACATGGGTTGACATTAATAAGAACGAGTCCTTCTACCATATCAGGATGATTAAGCTGCAAATTGAAGAGTCATGTGAACAAACATGCAGATGCACTGAAGTAGCAACAAACAGGGAAGATTTTGCTTTTAGGAAATCAATTTGGGGGAAAACACAGACCCCTTTTCAATTTGAAGGCCTGTGAAAGGTGAAATTTCTCTTTGTATAGGTACCTTAACCTATCTGTTTTCAGTCACTGTGTTCAAGTGGAGAGAACTAAATTTAATGTGAATATCTAGGGCAAACTAAAGCAGATCATCTGCCAATTAATCCTGGACTAGCAGGAATCAGAGCAAAATTTTCAGTGGGGCCATGTGCAAAATTTGAACAGTAGTTTAGCTTGTGGTTTGGATAAATTTGTTCCCTGTGCTTTTGTTACCCAGATGTTAATATACCAAAAATGCAAGGAAGTTATGGACTTTGATTTTTAAAACAAGCCATGCACTAGCCAGTTTTCATTCAGCATGACAGAAGCTGTAAAACCACTGAAAGCATAGACTCTGGTAATTGGCAGGCAATAGCATCGAGATTTTAAACCCCTACCCACCATAGAAACAAGCAAACAACTTACAGCAAATCTGGTTAAGATGTAGGCACCAGCTCCAGTTCCCATTCCAATCACACTTTTCAACCTACATAAAGAAATTATGAATAATGTTTTTTAAAAAGGTCTGATTTCTAACAGCAACCCCCCCCCCCCAATTTCCAAACATACCTATTTTACATTAAGCTACACTGAATAGCAGCTCCATGTCTGTTCAGACATGTTAAAACAAATAGCACTGGCCTGTCCTCATGCAGCGTATCAGCCACAGTATTACTGTTACTAATTACTATTCTTACTCAGAGCTTGCCATGAGGTCCCAGGTACGGTTTCAACAACTGAATACACAATATTAAAACCAGATAAAACAGATTACAGTCAGGAGAATAAGGTGGCTCCTAATACATACTGTGTATCAATGGTCCCAAGAAGAGTTGCATCTTCAACATCCAACATAAACTACATAATAAAGGTGCCCAGATACAACCCTTTGGGGAGGCAATTCCAGAGTTTAGGGGCTGCCAAACAATGTGCTCCCCTGGGCTGCCACCCCCTGAACTTCTAAGGTGACCCATAGGGAAGGAGGTGGGGCCTATGTGAGAACCTTGAACTGGCCCAGCAACCATTGCAGCTGGGTTAAAACAGAGGTTGTGCAAGTTCTAAATGGAACCCAGGTCAATGAATTGCTGCTGCACTTGACATTTCCAAGTAATAATCCAATGTGGAAGCTACCAGAGCACAAGAGTGCAGTGGCAAAGTCATCTCTGTGTAAAAGGGGATGTAGCTGGTGAACCATCTGTAGCTCAGAAAGGGCACTTCTAGCATACTGACCCTCCAGTAAAGTTGGATTCATGAGTTTTCCCCAAGCTACAAACAAGCTCGTTCGGGGAGAGTGCAACCCTGCCCAGAACAGGCCATCTCTCCATCTCTGGGACTAAAGAACATGATACAACTTCAATACTGTATAACCCTTATGCCACGCACCCAAATAGGCATGGTGCACACCACTAAATATGCACAGGGTTGGAAAGAAGTTGCCTACACATGTTAGCATAAGTAATTCAGACTGGGTTAATCCATTGCCTGTGCTTCACAATTCTGCCCTACAGGACATAGCCAGTTTCACATGAGGGCAATTAGAAGTATGGAAAGTTGTATTTGGTTTGCTTAGCATTTGTCTTGGTAACTAACCATAGAGACATGAGGCACTCAATGACCATTTGTTTTTCAATATTTAACTGATAATAAGCTATGCCAAAACCAAGTACCAGTTTCCAGCAATGCATAATTCAATTTAACTACTAAATTACTAAAAATGTTCACAAGACAATCTTCAGAATCTGTAGTTTCTCTTGACTAGACCAGATAGAATCCAAGAGTAAAGGAGAAGCAAAACATTTCACAAGGGCAGTGTGCCAAACAATGTCAGTGGGGGGGGGGGGAAACAGTAGATAAGCAAAGTGAACTCTTATTTACTACAAGCTGATCACCATCTTTATTTAGACAATCACATTTTCTCCATTGCCAGTAACTTCTGTAGCCCATAGGTGGGGCCATAGGTGCCCAAGCACCCACAAAATTCCCCTTGAAGGGGCTGGGCACCCACAAATTTCAGTGCCAGGGCCTTGCACGTTGCATGGCACCCACAGACCCTGGCACCCACTGTCATGGGGCCAAGTTGGCGCTCCTGCTGTAGCCACAGTGATGTGGGTTCCCTGTACAGCCAGACTATAGAAAGATTCGACATACAATGGATTCCAGAGCCACTACACTTCAAATAAGCCCTACTGAACTCAGCAAGGTAGAAATAAGCATGACAGAGTCCACTAAGTGGTAAACTCAGGCAGCCATGGAATACTGTCATGCAATGGGAAAGTTACTTTTTTCAATCTGCACTGAAAACCCTGAGTGATGCTACTTACCCAAACTGTTTCAGAATTCCAGGAAGCATTTCAGCCAGTTGATCCATTGAAGGGTACATGTATCTGCAACAGTGATGATTGAAGACACAATTTAGTCAAGGTTCAGTTGCCTTCTAAAAAGGCAATGTACGAACAAAGCACCGGAACTCATTCAACAAAAGTTTGGTGCTAGAGAACAAACTATACCAGTTTACCTCCACTGGGGCTATAATCTGCAAGACAAATGCATAGCTGTCAAGTGTCCCTTATTTGAAGGGACAGTCCCTTATTCCAGCGCCATGTCCCGCTGCTGTCCCTTATTGATGGATGTCCCTTAAATGTCCCTTAAAGGATGTCCCTTAAATTTCAAAGGAAGCAGCTCCTCTCCCTCCCTCCCTGCCAGCCAGGGAGGAGGGAGGCTCCAACTGTGTTGCTTGGCTGTGTTGCTCACCCAATAAGAAGTCTAAGAATGACTGGGGGTGGAGTTTACATGCCTTGTGTGTGGCTAGTTAATGCAAGCTGAGAGGTTTTTGAATTCTGGATGCCATTTTGTTGCACATGCTGCTGCAAACTTTGCAGTGCAAAGCCAGGCCGGGGAGCCATCTTAAGCTGAGGCTGCATAGGCCTTGTGGTGCATGTGATTCAGATTCTATTCAGTTGAACCTCTGGTTACAAAGTTGGTTGGACAGTGTTTTCAAAGCTACCAGCATGAGTTTGACCAGACTGCAGGAGGACAGGAAGACTGGAGTGCCTGGAACAGGTGAGGCTGCAGGTCCCTTATTTTGGCTGCTGATCCCTTATTTTCAAGGCTGCTGGTCCCTTATTTTCAAATCTGTAAGTTGACAGCTATGCAAATGTTCTTCAGAAGCAAAATGTCAGGTTTAACTAGCTCAATTCATACATACTGTGTGCCAGGTCACTTCATTAATATTAGTATTATTTCCATGTTTTGGAACTGAGGTTGACTCTACAGCAATAGTTCCATTCCCTCATTCTAGAATAGCTAGGATTAACCTTGACAATAGATAATTGCCATTGTGACATTACATATATAGGCACGTGGCCAAGTACAGCAGATGGGACGCACACATGCAAGAACTTTGTGGACAGAACATTATTCATTCATAAAACTGCAGCATGCACACAGCAAGTTATGTTTCTAGGCAGATACATTTCACCGGTGGCAGGGAGCTGGGATGGAATATGTTTGCTTGCTACCACTTAATATGTGAAGCAGCCCTGAAAAGCCTGTTATTCTGGACTGATTCAAAACTCCCAAATTATTCATATGGCAACTCTCACCATGAAGCATGTTATTCCAGGAAGAAAAGAAAGAAAAGGCTGGCATTTGCAACAAGAAGGGATGCAAGACCATATACTTTTGGCACCATAAGGAGCAATTTTGGACAAAGATGTATCTCCACTAACAACAGTTTTTAATTCCTCTGTGCCCTTCCCCCACTCACCCTCCAAACATACCTACAGTCTCATGTGTTCATGCTGTCAATATTCAATGAAGTATTCATGTCACCTAAAGTTTATCCCTAAGAATGATTTATGAAATCTGTCTGCTCTTTAAAATCATCCTCCAAGGGTCTGCTCAGGGTACCTCCCATATTCAGAGTTTAGGCATGTGACTACTGGAGACAAAGCCATCTCTGTAGTGAAGCCCCGGTGATGAAATTCCCTTCTCTGGAAATGTCCAGCCGGGGCCAACTCCATTATTATTATTTTCTACTGTGTTAAAGAGGGTTTCATTTAGTGGGCTTTTAACGGAAGATTGAATTTTGTTTCCTTTTCTCTTTTAAACTGGATTTCGTATTACTGTGCAGTAAGTTTGCAGAACTTACCCAGGTGGAAAAGAGGCTGCCCCATCTTGCTGTCCAGGTGCATCCACGTGGCAGACTGCAAAATGTTGTGTGATTTCCTGCATGTCTTCAAAATTGAAGAGGGGGTTGAAGCAAGTTTTGTCTTTAAGGAAGAAGGGCAGAGAGCAAGAAGAGAAGGTAGAAACATCAATGAGAGAACAGCAGTTGTCAGTCCTTGACACCTTGCAAATTGAGACCTCCATCCCCCAAATCTCGAAACAAGGAGTTCACTTAGACAAGTTATTCTTTTTTTTAAAAAAAGAGAGGAAAAAGTAAGTTTGCTTGATAGGTACCAAGTAAAAAGAGGCCTTTCAAATCAATTCCACTGCTCTAGTTCTATGTGTTTTTGTAGCACAAGTTCTAAGAGCAGGTTTTCATAAAGGTTTTACCACTTTCTATTTCAGTTCATGCCTCATTTATATTTGTTTTATATGATCCTAAGCAAAGTGCTAAGGACCAAATTAAACAAATATACAGTAGGAAACACAGCACTGCTGCCATGAGCTGCCATACGTCTGGATTTTCCTGGACGTGTCGCCCAGACACTGCTGCCCACTGTAGTATTCTGGGTATGTCTGGAAAATGCTTTGGTGCATGCAGAAGTTGGACCTGCTTAAAAGAGTGCTTAATTACTGTGCAGGCAATGTACATAAATCAGCAAATGCAGTCCCATGGATCAGTATGGATAAGAAGAACTAAGCTAGAATTAATGCACTTTGTCACAAGAGAAGCAGCTGTTTGTGCACACTTGTTATGAGAGCAGCGAAGGCGTGCTCCACCTTACTGATACATTATCACACTTACGATTGAGTCCAATATCATGGTATGTTAGAATGGCAGGCCTATTTCCTCGGGGAGTCCCACACATGGTAACATGGACAGAGCCATGTACTGTCTCAATATCTTGTTCCTGTAGGGGAGAGGGGGACCATTATTAGGCAGCAAAAATAAGGATTTTACATTCAACAAAATGGTACCTTAATTAACCATCAGATAGTTACCTAGCACCACTTTTGACTGGTGTTGAATGGATCTATTTACTACTACCAGAATTTCCAGTAGTAAATCCTTCACTTTTCACTGATTGGCTACCAACTTATACTTTCAAATGGAGCAGAATTCCTTCACAGGACTACAACAATTTTGTTTAGACATCAATTGCCCGCAGTTCGCTACATACATATGCTAAAAAGACTACTGTGTGCTAGCAACTCAAAACTGATACTGTGATTTGAGTACTTAATTCTGCAATCTAAACTAGGAAAATGAAGCCTGTGAACACAATCACAGTGGAACACTATCAGGACCTTGTTATGCTGAAAATATTCAGCAATTACATTGCTTTATTCTAGCAAGGGAATGGGTCTAAAGGCATATGATATAGCAATCCTGCTGAAGCAAAGTGGACCTGGTAGAAAGGTTGAATATAAAAATATTTGTCCATTAGAAGTATTGGCTTTAGGATACATAGGACTTCTTGTAGGATCTACAAAAAAATAAACAAGTATTCTTGTCCACTGCCAGTCCTGCAACCAATAATAGTTTTTCAAACGGTTGTCTGAAATTATTATGTACACATTTAGAAAGCTGCTACCTACACTGTTGACTGCTACCCTCCTGTGGTAAAACTGTATATGTATATAGGACAGATTTCTTCATACAAGAATACTCACCCCTGACAAATCTACTGCTACTCTCTAGTAATCTATTTGCTACCATTACTGTCTGGTATTAGTATAAGAACTGCTTAGAAGTAGGTCTGACCTCACCCTACAAATTACAGCAATTTAGTAATTTTACTTGCTATGAAAACTTAAAACAGACATCTACAAATACGTTCCACTCCACAACATGCTCTTATATGTAGACAGAAAAGTGCCCATTATGCAATTGTTTGACAATCAAAACCTCTCACAATTTAGAATTCTGAAAGGCTGACATTACAAAATGTAGGATACAACTTGTTTACCAAGCATCTTTTCCTTGCTGCACATAAACCTTAGAAACAGAAAGCTCACTCAAGGTCACATAACTCAAGAGTGCACCTCTCTGCATCTAGGATTCATAACCTCAAGAAACTAACAGACCATAAAAGGATGCTTCATCTTACTCCAAAGTTTTGTCACATATAAAGCACTACAGTATGCACATACTGAACACCCATATCGGTCTTTAAAGAAGAACTATACATTTTACTTTTTATTTTACTTTTCCCATTGGAAGTACTTACAGCATTATGTAATAAATAGGCAGTATCTTCCACATCCAGCACCATTTTTAGACAGTGCAGTTTGATATTAATCTCAAGGAGTCCAGAGAGAAATAAGGATCAGATTTTACTTGGACCCTCTGGTAAGCTGGGTTATATAGCCAAGCTGTTGCTCTGCCTAAGCCCACAACTCCCATAATGCCCCATCAGAAAAACTAACACAAACTAGTTCAGAAGGACGTCATTCTTAAGGAGGATTTAAGACCGGTTTAACCGCAAGTGCCCATACCATACAGGTCAGACATCCACAGTGGGGGCAGGGAAGGGGCAAGGCAATACTGGGTTTTACTGTCTGGAATAGCCCTTGGTTTGTGTAGTAGTACAGTCGTGCTAATGCCATACAGTATCTCAAGGAGGAAATCCATCTGCATGGAGAGCCTTGCCACTGGGCGAGCACAATGTGCCAGATTATTTTTGACCCAGTTGAAAGATCCTACTTATGAAAGCCTTCTGTTCTGTCAATGTCACCCAGTTTCACGAAAGGCCTAGGTGGGGCATGGGGGAAGATTAAGGTCTTAAAACTAACACTGGTTTGGTGCTCCAAGGGTACAAGGAAGAGCACGCAGTCAAGAGTGTAAATGACTAAGTGTTTAGAAGTGTCAAAAAGTAAGCTGAAAATCACTTAGGTCATATGGGAGGAGAGTGCAATATAGAACACTATCTGACCCTTGTGGTGAAATCAGTGTGTAGGACCTGCTTCTCATAAATACAGTTCTTATGGTAGAATGATCTGATGCAAATTCCACTTGGAAGTTGCTTTTTTAAAATTAATCTCTAGAATTACTGAAGATCACAAACTGCGGCAACACTCTCTTAAACCCCAGGTGCAAACTGGCTTGTTCGGGGAAAATGTACCACTACTGTTACCACTTTGAGATATTTTATATACTGGTGACTCCCTACATACACAGGGGTTCCGATCCAGGTTCCCCACGTGCATATGTGAAATCGCATAAAATGGGGAGTACTCTGGAGAGTCCTAGTGGCTCATGTGGAGACTCATCCCACAGCCCGAAGAGGACCTGTTCGGGCTCCACAGAGGATCTCTTCATGAACCGAAGGGGCAGCAGGGCTTTGTTGAGCTACTCAGCCTCACTGCCAAATAGCTGATCTGTGAGGTAGCGCAGCAGCAGTCACTGCTTTCCAGTGCATCAGCAAGCCTTGCTGCTTAACAAAGTTCCCTAACCCCCAGCTCACAGGAGCCTGCGCAGCATGGAGGCTTGCTCAGCTGAGGCACAGGGAAGCAGTGACTGCTACCCTACTCCACTGAGACATATACAAGTACTACAACTATTAGGCCGGAAAGATGCATGCAATTGGAGCTTTAGGTGCATGTCAGAACCTTTTAATGAAGGTCCAAAGTTAAGAACAACTTCCAAAGAGCTGCATCATTCACAATCTCATTTTTACAACACCATCAAGTAATGCAGTGGTGTGCAGAGAATCACATAAAGCTGCTACTCAAGAGCAACGTGGAAGAGCAGCCCTGAAGAAATGTTCAAGTGTCCTCTGCAGGAGAGCCATATCATGTAATGCAATCCATAGTAATATGCTACAGTGTCTGCTGTGATGCAAGAGTGAAGTAAAAAAAGGAAGCTATACATCTTTTAAAAAACACATAACAGACATGTGTCACAGAGCCAAAACCAAATTGTGCTCCAGGGAATTTCTCAAAGGATGTGGATGTATACACCTCCCTTTCATACAGAGTAGGGGCTTTCTCCGTCGGGGCCATCATGCAGGCACATCCACCCCTTTTGACTTGTTTGATCTTGGGCATTGTTCTTTAACGTAGACCAATTATTCCTATGAGGTGATGAGCATCAGGTGCACTGCTGCTTTAACCCAACTCCCCACAAGGTGATTTGCCTGCTGGTTGGAAAGGACTCAATCTCCCTAGGTGTGAGGATGTCTCTATTATAGTTCCAGGTGAGAGATGGTAAAGTGTTTGCTTTTTTCTGATGCTTTTGGATTGTTTTTATTTAGTGGATCTATTTTTCTGTATGTGTTTAATGGACTGTTTTGAGTGTTTTATTGACATGAATAGATGGGGGCTGTGTGCTTTGGTTTTGTGCAAGTGGAATGAGCTAAGTGACTATGGATTTCTTGAACTATTTATGAGATCTTTATGTTGGAACTGTAATTATGTTGCATGTTATGTTTCTTGATGTTTGTATACAATTTGTTTTATGGTACTTAGTTTAAAGTATGTAAAATAATGTTACAAACATTGGTTTTGAATATGGAATTTGTACTGTGCTGCTTCTACAGAATTCTTGTTGGGATTTGTTAAAAAGAAAGAAAAATGAAGTCATCTATAAATAAACTAAATCAATGCATAAAACACAGTACAACAAACATTGTTGTGTAAAACGGCTTTTTGTTTGTTTTAGGTGCAGTCACAGACACTTTTTTTTTTATTATTTCTGTTGTAGAACATGTGGCTCCCATAGCTATAGATTGTAACTCCTGCCTCCTCACAAATAACGTAATTCCAACTTATTTTAAGACCATGTCCCCAGATTGTTAATTGGATTGAAAACTTTCCCATGCAGGAGCACATTTGCAAAAAGAATTCATGACAAGCACAAAGTACAGCCAAATCAAAGCCTTCTTCCCAACAACAAAGCTCCAAGCTTCATATCACAACTGACCTGTGTCTGATTTCAGGGAAGATTTTTTTCAATAAAGATGTAGCATACTGAAAACAGATGGCATCATCCCCTAATCAACGTCAGTGTTGTAGTAAGAGGCTCTTTAGTGACCGATCTGTATTAAAACACTATCTTGGGGGCAGATGGGGGGGGGGTGAAACCAAGGTACACTAATCCGATAGAAGGATAAAAACAAATGTGCCATCTGGTCACGTTATCTCCTGCTTTTAAAGAGGCAGCTTCCTGCTCACTAGACTAAACAATTGCACGTGAGCATTAGTCAAACACATCCAAGAGGTGCCATCACAGCTTGAACAGGACTGGAGCAGTTACACTTTGGCAACTGTCTTCATTACAGGAAACATTTGCATGTCAACTCCAAATGAACAACCACATTAATGGCAGGAATACACAAAGAGCTGTGGCACTTGTGGAGGGTAACTACTTTTATTTGGCAAGAAATCAGATAGCCACTAAGCTACTGGATACCAAACCAAGAAACACCAGGACTGGTTTGATGACAGTGAAATTGAACGCATGATTGACAAGAAAAGGAAGGCCTTTCAGATCTGGCAAAGAGATAGAAACTGTGCCACTAAGGGGGCGGGGGGGGGGGGAACCTACCTTGTAGGTAGCATGCTGTACTTGCATACTCCATGTCTGAGGAAGCTTTAAGGAAGCATCAAGCATTTAAGACTAGCCATGTTTCTCAAGGGGGCTCTGCACATTCCTCATTTTGTTTTAAACAAAGTATTGTAACAGTCAACCTTTTGAGCCAAAACTGGCTCAACAAAGTAGGCAGCTGTCAATTTAGGCATGCAACACTTACAACAATGAACCAATTAAATTCAGCAGAAGAAAGAACCAACAATAGCAAGAGACTCAAAGAAGATGCCTAAGCTAGTCTGCAAACAGTTATTACCTATATTTGTTTGAAATGTAAAGCCACATACCCACTCTGTTTGTAGCACGCTCCTTTAAGACTTGTCAGTGTTGTGCATGTGTGGCACAAAGCCAAGAATCAAACAACACACCATGCTACAACCAGGGAGTTTCAGATATAATCCTCTAATCAAAACAGTCAGGTCTGTCTCATAAAGCACGCAGCCTTGGTGTGGATAGGGCTACAGAAGGATCTATTTTTAATTTAGTAGCCATGTATGTTTTAACAGAAGCACCCACATATTCTGTGGAACAAATACTGTTCTAACAGGGTACAGGAAATTTCTCACCTATTTACTGTTATGTTAACTGGACTTTTTGCATCATGGGTACAAAAAAAGTGTAGATTTGCCGTTTCAAAAGTTACAGCCAGTCCTCCTCCTGCAACCAAGCAGCAACTCCAGCCCATTTCAACCAAAGTAGGTCTTAACACTTCAAAAACATCCCATTTATAATACAGTGGTGCCTCGCAAGACGAAATTAATTCGTTCCGCGAGTTTTTTCGTCTTGCGATTTTTTTGTCTTGCGAAGCACGGACTTTGGAAATGCTTCAAAAATCACCAAAGTCTTCAAAAACCTCAAAAAAGGCTACCACACCGCGTGCTATGAGTTGCTCCTCGAAGTGAATGCACGGTTTTAAGAAAAAGGAAACAAACTTGCAAGAAAAAGGAAACAAACTTGTAAGACAAAGGAAACAAACTTGCAAGACGTTTTCGTCTTGCGAAGCAAGCCCATAGGGAAATCCGTCTTGCGAAGCAACTCAAAAAACGAAAAACTTTTGTTTTGCGAGTTTTTTGTCTTTCGAGGCATTCGTCTTGCGAGGTACCACTGTAACCACTTTCTATAGTTACGCATCTAATACAAATTTACCACAACTCAAGTCTACTTGTCAATGAACGTAGTCTACCTCTAGGCTGTACTGAATAATTGAATGCTCCCTACGGGGGGGGGGGGAATGGTATTTCCTTCAAAAAAAGATGGAAGAGAATCCTTCCAGGAAGACACTAGGTGTTAGTGAGAAGGCTAGTCTAGAATCCTTTCCCTCCAAATATGCTTCTTTTTTCTGTTTTAAAAATGGAGGGAATGCTTTCATACAGACAGAAATCAGTCCTGCAAGCCTTTTACTGTCTAGACGCAGATAGGCCTTGTTATGGAAATGGTCAAACAAGCCTAGTCTGGGCAGGAAAAAAAAGTACATCACAAGCTTGATTAGCATGTAATGAGCACACAGTTCTCTAAGTTCCTTTATCTAACAATTTTAATATTTTTCTATGCTTAGGACATAACACAGGGTAGACATTAGGTGCCTATTTATGTGCCCTGCTTGCTTGCTGATTTGAAACTTCGGGAATGTTGTGCAAATTTTTTCTAGGTATTTAACTACAGGAATTTCTCTTCCTCCCACCCCCATTGCACTGTCGCCATGTGGATAGATCAATACAGCTATTTCAATAGAACAGAACGCACTCATCTTGTTACAGTACAAGAAAGGTTTGGTTCACTAAACACACAACACGATGAAGAGTTCAACTGCTGGTCATTAAAGAATGGCCAAGAGCTATGCTACTTTAACTGATTGCTTGACTCCTCTTCACCACTTGCAGTTGTGTGGTAGCGAAAGCACAAGTCTCAAAATGCAGGCTGGACTACACTACTACAGTGCAAGAAATACCATATTTTTTCCTCTATAAGACTCACTTTTTCCTCCTAAAAAGTATGGGGAAACGTGTGTGCGTCCTATGGAGCGAATGCAGGCTGCGCAGCTATCCCAGAAGCCAGAACAGCAAGAGGGATTGCTGCTTTCATTGAACAGTGATCCTTCTTGCTGTTCTGGCATCTGAGATTCAGAGTATTTTTTTTCTTGTTTTCCTCCTCCAAAAACTAGGTGTGTCTTATGGTCTGGTGCGTCTTATAGAGCGAAAAATACGGTAACTTCTGTATAGACTCCTGTGAGCTTCATGCAAGCATTCAGAGGCTCCTGAATCTCTGGATGATTCCCTGCTATGGGCTTGTCTCATATCATATTGCATTATATCATATCTAGAGTTACTCCCAGATCAGTAATGTACAAATATACATGACTGCTCTGAAGCTTTGACAACATGTATAACCATGTATTATTTGTTTCTGCTTGGAATCGGTAGTTTACCTAATTCTAGGGTAATTTGAAGCCTAGCAAATCTTTAACCTAAAGCTGACCCAGTAAAGATCTGGCAAACATTTATTTTCTTCAGTACAAACATTGACACATTTAATACAAATCAATCAACAATTCAGCCAACTGGTTCTCAAGCCACCACCCTTTGCTGTTTCTATTTGTAAGTTTTTAGAAACCAGTATGAGAAATGTGTGTGGCAGAAAAAACATAAGATGGAACAGAGACAGCATGCTAGAAAAGTAACTACTAGGGTACCTGAAGCAATTTATTTACTCATACTGCTGCAACAGCATTTTTACATAAATTGATATTTTCATTTGATTTTCTGTCTGGTCTTCACCATAAGAACCCAGAGCAGGTTACAACAATATACAATTATGAAAACAAACAAAACCATTACAATTATAAAACATAAAAAACCGTTCCGAAAGGAGCAGAACAGTATAACATGGTTTCAACAAGATTAATGAAGGTTTAATAAAATAATCATGGAGTATTTTTAGTTTTGCTAAGCAGGGCATAAATAAAAAGTATAGTTAAGAATCTACAAGTTGATTATATGTATGTCCGTAATTTAAGAGTTGTGAAATAAGTTTTTACTAAATTGAAGCTTCACTTACCTGAACATCAAAGTCAGGGAGGAGATGTGTGATTGCCTAGAAAAGCATCATACAGAAGGAGGTCAGGGGAAAAGAATCCAGGTGGTTTGATTTCAATTTCAAAATGCAAACAAACAGCAGCAGCAACACAATATTTCATTGTGGAATTCTCCTGCTCATGGCTGGCTGGCTCTCTCTCCACTCCCCTTTTCCAGGACACTCCATTCCAATCTCCCCCTCTTTGGTATTCCACCCCCTCCCCTCCATCAGTCATCCAGCATTCCATTACCACTCGGCATGCTCAATCCTCATTGGGCTGCTTTCTGTATGAATCCCCATGCAGCAAATGTTGTTTCTCTCTCTCTCTCCATACATACTGCAAACCTTGAGGCTTCCCCACCCCCCACAATCCTGCTGATAACATTTCTCTTCTGTGTTGATGGTGCATAAGGACCAGCACTCAAGAGTACAGAGATCATTATTAGTACAGTGGTACCTCGGGTTAAGTACTTAATTCATTCCGGAGGTCTGTTCTTAACCTGAAACTGTTCTTAACCTGAAGCACCACTTTATCTTAATGGGGCCTCCTGCTGCTGCCGGGCCGCCGGAGTGATTTCTGTTCTCATCCTGAAGCAAAGTTCTTAACCCGAGGTACTATTTCTGGGTTAGCAGAGTCTGTAACCTGAGGTATGTAACCTGAAGTGTCTAACCCGAGGTACCACTGTTTATGATGGTGCTAGAAGATCAGAGATGGGGAACTGTATCTGGCTGGTGGGATGGATCCCTAATTCCCCCACTCTTCCTGTGTCAACTTTAACAGGTGGGTGTACAACCCACATGTCAGTCATTGGAAACGAGATTAAGATGTCGGGCAAATGGCACCTGCCAAAATTCAAAAACAGTTACAGTGACCTCCTTTGAAGGTGCACTTCAAAGCGTGCCTTTTTCAAAGGGTTTTTTCCTATTTCAATCTGCTTCTCAAAATGGAGCTTTGATTTGAGAAGTGGCTTGAAAGTGGACAAGCTACTTTGAAGGCACACTCTTCTGCCAACTGGCGCTTGGTACATACCTTCTGAGAAGCTTGCTCCATTTGCTCTGCACAGTGGGGGGGACAGCTCCATTTTAGGAAGCAGTTTGAATGCAAACTGTTTCAACACGGAGCAAACAAGCCCTACTGGGGAACTCCCTGTGTGCAGCTGATCCCAGGGAGGCTTCCTGTCAGCACTGATCAGCAATGACAGAAAGCTCAACTTGCAAAGGAATAACTGGAAGTTCACATTAAGTTCCTAATCATTCATTTGCATCCATGTCCGTACAGGCCCCCCACCTGAAGTCATATAGAATGTCAGCTGAAGGGCAGGTGGCTGTGGTTTGTGCAAAACATCCATTTGGGCCAAACTGGAACCAGTGCCAGGACTAATTAAACTCACAGGCTGCATGTTCCCTACTGCTGTTTAATTTTGTCTTAATAGAATTTCTACTTTTTGGAACTAGGGTTTGTGAAACTTGGAACTCCAAGAGAATAGTAGTATTCAGTGTAACATTAGTTATGAGCCATGGTTAGTGCACAGTTGAAGGATTTCTGCTTTGCTCCTCCCTTGCTCCCAATGGGGAAACAAATCACAAAGGTCATATTAGCATTAAATTCGAAATGGAGTGTGTGGTCTCCTTTGCCCAAAATCTAGGGGCAACAAGTTAGGAAAGGCTGCTTTAGAGCATTATGCTTTACAGGAGGACAACTGGATGATCCAGTGTGATCATGTGCTCTCCCCAACACCAACGCTACTATCACCAGTAGGGTACCTAGGCTCCCTTGCACCCTTGGTAAGAAGTTGTACTGGTGAACCCCTGTCCCTTGTGTCATTGGCAAGGAGATGTTGGCAGTCCAGAGCAGTGGAGAAGTGGCCTGGGGAGCACATGGACTGACACATGAGCTCCTAGTCACTCCCAGTCAACACTCCTGGCAAGCGTGCCAACATGAAAATTCAGCTGCTAGCATTTCCAAAGCAAAGGTTAAATCATTTGAAGTGATGCTTTATTATTCTGTTTCACTTATATAAACCGAGTCCTTTGGCTCTCTTATTCCCAGGGTGGCATAAGAACAGAAAGTGAAGCGATTTTTAAAAGGCAGGGTAAAACAAACATTAAAAACGGGCCTACCTTATGTTATAAAATTCTTGGGCAAATAATACATTCTTTATTTGATGGCAGAAGACATAAGATTGAGGGTCATGTGGGCTATGGTGGACCTTTTACTGGTGGCCATGCACCTAACCTCAGAAGGCAGGGGCATCTGAAGAAGGGCTTCAAAAGATAGCCTCTGCCTTAGGACAAATTCATGTGGGAGTCAGTGGTCCATCATCAGCCGGTTTAGCTTACCTCTTCTCTCTCCACTAATGGTTTCACCTCCGTAATGTGAGCGTCAGGGCCGTCTGCCGACATTGTCAGTAGCTGGTACCTAAAAATGTCAAGAACAACAGTCCTGAGTACAACTAATATTTACTACATACGAAAATAGATTTCTAAAATTTTAATGAAATTTCTCAAGAGTGAAAAATGTAGAAGCATACAGAACACTGCAAAGATGAAAAGTATGGCACATAGACTAAATGAGGCAATGGAAATTTATCATTGTTTCTTTCATCTGGAGTTACAAGATTACACGGAAGTTCTGTATTTTAATACCCAGGAATATACTCATACTAGGAATCAATCTTACGTGGCATCTTGAACCCAGATTGCTTGAATTAACAGAAACTAGATTAAGAGAAAGTATTAGGAACACTATGGACTATTATTTTTTTTATTAGTACACCGAAAGGAACATGCCAGTCTATTTGTTTCAAGTAAAGTGCATAAAATAATGAAGGAAACCACAGGAGGGGAAGCTGAATAATAAGTTCCTGCAGTTTTCCAGGAGGAGCTGGCTAAAGGAACAAGCCTGCAGCCTGTGTAACACACAACAAAGTTTAGACACAGTAGCTTTGGGTCAGCTACAAAGTCCTTTAAACAGGAATGCAATTTTCCAACATATGATTAAGAACTGAAGCATTAAGAACTGGCTTTTAACATTTGCACTTTTTATATGGCTTCTGGTTTCTTTTGAAAAAGGATTACATATTTCTACACAATCTTAACCAAGGAGTGTTAACTTGCAAAAGAAAAATAGATTAAATGAAATTCTTGGTTGTTGATTATTTAAAGAAACTGTGAAGGATGTGACACAAAGGGAAAGTCAGTTGCAAAAACTGGTTTCGAATCAAGTGCCACTTATAATGAGGAAAATGGCACTTTGTGTTCTGTCGAACATCAAAGGCTCCCTATCAAGATTCAACCTCTAGAGGGAGTTAAGAGCACATGGACAAACTACTTATCTTATAAATGCAAGTCAAAGGAATGCTTCAAGTTCATCTCATGATAAAATAGGGGAAGATTTATACAATGCCATAGCCACTGATGAGTTTGTTGGAGTGAGTGAGTGGGTGAATCAGGCTTAACAGCCTATGACATGGGGAGGCTGTGTGTCTTTCTACAGTGCACCGCCAGTGGAAACTGGTTCATTAGGGGAAATGGGCACTGGTTCTCACCAAGCTCAACCAGCCCCCACCTGCCTGCCTTCTTACTTGCAACCAGTCCAGGCGGTGCATTTAGCTGTCAGCACCATCCTTTTTATTCTGTGCTGCCCTTGTAGAACTCAGCAGGCAGGAGGCTGAAGACAAAACTAAAGTTTGATGGCTCTGACTCCACCCAATTTTGGTCTCCCTGCCTTCTGCCCTTCCAATCACAATGGGCAGCAGCTACCACTGATGCACTGAGAACAAAAAGCCAAGTTTTGCTCTCCTGAGCAAGTTGACAAGGAAATGTTACATTTCCATGGAGACAATACGAGTACAAATGCATAGGAACCTCAAGGTGGTTTTTTTCTTAAATGGTTGGAGGTCATTCAAGGATGAATTTGAAAACTTCAACTCCAAAGTAAGATATGTCAATGTCAATTAATCATTAGATCTTGTCTCTTCTAATGGATGCCACAGTGGGATGCGTATTATTTTATCTATCCACTGCACACAGATACAGCTAGAAGAATGAGGTGCTGGGAGAAATGTAACTGCATAATTAGAATACTTGCATTATATGTACCTTGAGAAAAATTCCTATGTTCAACAGGCCAAAATACAAAAATTGCTTTATATCTGTAGTTATTCATGCCAGCAAATTTACAGATGGATTTTAACAAGGTTCTCTACTGGGGCCCCTCTCCACCTTTTGCTACTTTATAGGTCATAAGGTCTTCTAAATAGAATAGCCTGTTTATGCAGTCATAATAGGTTCCCATCAACCTCAGTCTCATTAATGCAATTGTGGCCAATCTAGTTAAGGATTAAAGCCCAACACTGTCACTCTTGTTAGAGTTAATGACCCTTAATTGTGTAGCAAATTCCCCTTCAAATGGATCACGTACTTATGCCAAACTGGGAAGGAGAAAACAAAGTCACTGTGCGACCTCAAAAAGCATGACTAGGCATTGTGACTCCACAGCCTGGGTCTTCCAAGAGCCAACTATGCCACTGGTGTAGTTCTCATCTCCAACTGTAGAGCCTCTCTCCTCTCATGGCTTAACAAAACAGAGACAAGAGCGGAGGTTGCCATCTGTGAATATACCAGTAATTCTTCCCAGCATTTGTAGGACCCTGAGCTCTGGTACTTAAGGCAGCCAACACACACCCTCACCTTCAGTCCCCGAACTTTCTCAAAGTTTCTTGCTTTCAAGCTTGTTCTCAGGTGCTATATCACTTGTGTCAACCACCGGTAAGTTACGATCTATAGGCATATTACAATTAAAACCTAAAAGATCAGGAGTATACATTTGCTATTCTGGTTTTTGTTATGAACATTTAATAATAGTTGACTTCTAAGACCTATTATGAATTACATTTCAACCCTTTATCAATTTAGTGGCTTAGACTTAGTGAACCTAGTAGTAGAGTTCATTTTGTAATTAAGTACAACAGAGTTTCAACAGCTGAAAGTGACCCAATCAAATCAACCTTTTTCTGGTTTATGTTTGGGTTATGCAAGTAATTTCCAAATTAAGTTATTTGTTTCATTGTTTCCACAATGTATATAAATTAGAATTAGGAGCTATAATCTTACAAGCCACATCTTGTTTAACAGCTCCTATTTGAGAGGGGATATACAGAAAAGTATTTAACGTATTGATGACGTTTTTTGTGGAATGCCCTCCTTAGTGAGGTGAGCCTGCCACCTTCATTACTGAACTTCAGTTGAAATTTAACAACATCCTGTTAACCCAAGCATATTATTCCTGTCACTGATCTATCAATCACCTTCTAAGAAACTGCCTTGGAAATGTACACTGAAGATAATCAGAAACAGCTCAAAGAGCAAAAACAGCAAATACACTTAAAACAAAACTGAAACCATACAAAGTAAACACTCGTGATAAAGACCTATTTATCCAGTTGGGAAAATCTGTGACTGATGTCTTCAATTGTTTCTGGACAGTGCAGGTGTCTGTCAAGGTAGGACAGGAATGATATTCCACAAAACGGGGGCAGCCACATTAAAGCCCTGCTGGCTGAGAGATACTGGCTGTGGCAACAGTGAATTAAAAACACTGATTTCAAATGGTTTCAAATGGGTTTATATTTTATTTTAAATTTTACCGTTTTAACATTTAGCTGTTTGCCACCTTGGGTTCCTCTGGGAGGAATAGCAGGAAACAATTTTTAATAAATATATTTTGGAACATGGTTCTTCATATTCCAGCAATTATAAGGGACAATGGGTAACGCTTACTACTTCTACTCTACTTGTTCTAGTCTCTCAACTGTATCTTTATTGTACCCATATTCTACAATTTTCCCAGAGGCTGTTACCTAACTGTTCTAGACAAACAGAAACCAAATTCATTTTATTTTCTTCAAGAATTCTATACCACCCCTACACAGAAGAGTCTATGGTGACTTAGTCAAGACAGTCGTTTAAAATACAACACATACAACATCATCCACGAAATAAAATAAATCCATAACAGCCAGACAATTGTGCTAAAAGCTTGGTACTAGTAACCAGAAAATGCCTGGATGAACAAATTAGGAAGTGTCAAAAATCTGCTAATCCAGATTCACTGCCCTCACACAGAAGTTCATCTATTTATTTATTTAATTAGATTCATATGCCACCATTTATCAAAAGATCCACATTTTATGCACATTTTACAGAATTTCAAAATACTTCTATTAAAAACTGCATCAGAACATCTATATTTTTCCAAATGTGTGCAGTCACACTGAGGGAAGGGTATGTGCATTTTGATATGCAACCATACAAATGACATTTCCCACTGAAAGCTGGACAGCTGGACAGACCATAGCTACTGCAAACACAGATAATCTTTTGGCAAAATAAGAAAAGTGCTTCCCTTCTGATCCTTATTGGCATTGTCATAATTACTTATTGAAATAGACCACACACACACACAGCATTTTTCTCAATAATTTAACAGGTTTCTCCTGAAGGTGCTTATCTTTACACAGAAGTCAAATCCAATGCTATGGGAAGTCATTCCTTGATTTCACCACCAAAATGAATTCAGTGGAGATGAAAGCTAGGTAACTCAATGTTTTCCCCTTTTCAACATTCTAGCCCAGGGCTGCAAGAGGCAACAGAAGAAGGCAAGACTACACACTCTCTCTCTCTTTAACATGATAGTTTTCTACATGCAAGGAATTTTTAATAAGACACTCAAATGTGGGGAACCTTTTCTCCAAGGAGTCACAGTGTGGCATCGATATGTCTTTAATCGGACTGTTAACTTTCATCCATTGCCACTCCTGATTAGTTGAAGCCATAGGCTACTAAACAGTTATAATACTTGACACAGAAAAGTATTTCATCAGAGGGCTTGAAAGAGAAGTAAATAAAATATGCAAAGGAAAAAATGCTATTTTGACATGAAAATTTATAGGGTAACTGAAAAGTTATCAACCTAACCCAAACAAAACTCAATTTCAACTCAAATTCTCCCTGGTTTATGTGGAAAACAAGTACCAATGAATTCAACAGACCTTAGTCCCAAGTTTATGTAACAATAAAGCCTTAGAATCAGAACTTCAACATCTCTCATCTGCAAGCGCTAATCTGTTTTCCAAATTGTAACTGGATTAATCCTTTATTATATCCCAAAGTAAAAGGCGGATGGGCTTTGCTCTATTGCCTTCTCACAGTTTTAACAGAACATTTGAGAAATATTTTGTGAGGCATGTTAAAATCTTTCTCTAATTATGTATTGGAAATATGTTAGAAATATTAATACAAAGAAATCAGAAATTTTGATTTCTAACTCTGACTTCAAGAAGGGAGGGTCATCAACAGCTCAGAATCAGCTATTTTTTGCAGACTGTATAGGTACTACTGATGCTTCATTTACCTTTGTGAAATATCTAGAGTTCTTGTATTTTTTACTTTGTATTTTTGATTATCTGGATAGTTAGTTAGGGCTTTGTATTTGTTTTCCATACTGTATTAAAATAGTCACTGTTACCAATCACTGATACAGATTGACGTGTAATACTGATGACTTGCGCCCGCCCCCTTCTTGCAATAAAATTCCCAAGAACAATTCTTCCTCAAAGCAGACTATTTCATTACAGTGGTACCTCGGGTTAAGAACTTAATTCGTTCTGGAGGTCCATTCTTAACCTGAAACTGTTCTTAACCTGAAGCACCACTTTAGCTAATGGGGCCTCCTGCTGCCGCTGCGCTGCCGGAGCACGATTTCTGTTCTCATCCTGAAGCAAAGTTCTTAACCCAAGGTAATATTTCTGGGTTAGCGGAGTCTGTAACCTGAAGCATCTGTAACCCGAGGTACCACTGTTTATGTAAGCTACCTTTCCCCACTATCTGCACTTTTATCCTTGCGTATATTAAAATTGGTTTGTGGACTGCATTAGAAACTGCACATGCACACCATGAAAAACATGTGCACATTTGTGTATGTATGGATCAATCTAAATCAACAAAACCACCATAATCATAAGGATATCAGCTAAGCTAAAACAGTTAAAACTGTAGTTATCTGGGACCACCACCACAAAAGTCATAATCCAGCTACCAACAGGTATCTGCTTGGAGAAATATCCTCTACCTGCAAATTTCTTTTTAAATCTTTTGATTATCATACCAAAGTCTAAAAACAAGTTCTCTGTTCAGTATTTTTTTAAAAAAACAATGACTATGCCCAAGAATTCCCTAACCTGAAAACTCACATACCACATTGCTAACTTTGCTTTGCCAGAGTAAATACCTTTACTATCTTCCAAGAACCTTGAACTTCGTCACAGATCTTGTGAGCCAACCTCCTTCACCTCTTCCCTTTCAGTTTATTGTTCAACTATGTTCTTTGGGACTTTGTTACTGCTAATATCAGGGACATCTTATTTCACTTTGGTTTGTGCTTGCCTTCACTATTTTCTACATTGTTACTGGCCAGAATTCTTAGAAATACAGTCATACCTTGTGTTGCATTAGGTTCATGTTGCGTCTTTTCGGCTTGCGAACGCGGCAAACCCGGAAGTGTATACTTCTGGGTTTCCCCGTGCGCCCAAGTGCAGAAGCATTCTGCGCGCTTGCACAGAAGAGCCACTCTAGTTGCAACTTTTCAGGGTGCGAACAGCACCCAGAATGGATTGTGTCCACAACTAGAGCTCCCATCGTATTTTTTTAGGTTGCTTGCAAGGGACCATCCACCCACCCAACAAAGAGTTGCTTTTTCTGCTTTTCAGCATCCCAGGGAGTACAGTGGTACCTTGGGTTACATACACTTCAGGTTACATACGCTTCAGGTTACATACGCTTCAAGTTACAGACTCCGCTAACCCAGAAATATTACCTCGGTTTAAGAACTTTGCTTCAGGATGAGAACAGAAATCATGCTCCGGTCAGCGCAGCAGCAGCAGCAGGCCCCATTAGCTAAAGTGGTGCTTCAGGTTAAGAACAGTTTCAGGTTAAGAACAGACCTCTGGAACGAATTAAGTACTTAACCCGAGGTACCACTGTATTATTTCTTTCCCCAATAGTAGTAGTCCTAATAAAAGAAAGAAGAGGTGCTAGGTTTTTTTTAAAGAGTTGAATATGGTTTGAAAACAAAATTGCTGCTTGAAATGTGTACACATCCACTTTAACCTCTGAAAGAATAAAAACCATCTCTGAGCAGAGGCACACCGTGAGAAGCACAATATCTCAAATCACTTTCATCTCTTTAAAAATTATGTCTCCAAATAAATTTCTACCCAACAAGTTATAAAGCTATTTTTTCCAGTACTGTAATTATTTCAAGGTTGTACATCATTGGCTGTTGTTTTTTAAAAAATACACTGAAGGGAAAGAAAGAAAACAGAACATAAAACCAAGCAAATGTGCATCCGTAAAGACAAGAAATAATTGACCTATACAGTTGAAAAGTATGGCAAATCTATAGAATCACATAAGAAGGTAAACCCAGTCTCTTTTTCTTGATGAATATCCCAATGAACAAAAAAAACCATGCCATTTCTGTAAGAAGTCACTCCTGTTCCCATATCAATTTCCATGTTCATTCATCTACCCACCTTTCACTACCTACATCTATAACTTTCACTAATTAATTTGATAGCTCTAAGAGGATTAGACTAATTTATGGAGGATAAGACTAGCAATGAATACAATTCATGGTCACTATATGCTACCTCTAGGATCAGAGACAGAATGTTTCTAAGTACCAGTTGCTGGGGAACAGCACAATAATGCTATTGCCCTCATGTCCTGTCCCTGAGCTTCCTCTTAGACATCTGGTTGTGGGTAAACTAGATAGGCCTTTTGTCTGATTCACCATTTGGTCTCAATGGTCATATCTATCATTTTAAGTGTATCAGCTGCTTCACAATAGCTGGCGGGAACAAGTTTTGTTACGACCAACATATTCTCTGGCAACAGTTTAGGCCTTCTATAATGAACACCTTCAAGGTATCCAAGAACTAAGGTGATTTAACTCAGTTTCCCTTTGCTTTGTGAGCTATCCCTTCAAGAATAATTGCAAAAATATCAGAAAGCTTTTTAGGTTTCCTCCATCTTACAAGCAAGCAAGCAATTAATTAATTAATTAATTAATAATAATTTATTATTTATACCCCGCCCACTACAGGCGGCTTCCAACAAAAGAGTAAAAATACATTAAAACATCAGTCATTAAAAACTTCCCTAAACAGGGCTGCCTTCAGATGTCTTCTAAACATCAGACAGTTGTTTATTTCTTTGACACCTGATGGGAGGGCGTTCGACAGGGCGGGCGCCACTACTGAGAAGGCCCTCTGTCTGGTTCCCTGTAACTTTGCTTCTCGCAGTGGGGGAACCACCAGAAGACCCTCGGTATTGGACTTCAGTGTCCAGGCTGAACAAAGGGGGTGGAGATGCTTCTTCGGGTATAAGCAAATAAAGTTCAAGTATTAAAAGTCAATTTAATCCCTGTAACCTGGAAAATAATGTGCTCAGCTTGGTTCCAACAAGCCTCAGTTTGCAGGCACAGCTAGACCTGGCAGAAATATTCATGACAAACACTATACATCCAACATGTGAAAGCATTAACCACGACCCCCCCCAAAAAAACCAGTTCAGCCTTTACATTATCATATGCCCTCTATAATTGATTTTATACTGCACTTCATTCAATTGAGCCTAGGCTAAACAAAGTTTTCAAGGAACAACTGTGCTTGTGCTTCCTACCTTAGCTTTAAATTCTGTAGTCACAAATTAGTGCAAGAACTGCTGTAGAAATGCTGGCTTAAAGAAACTGTGCTTGGAATGAACTCAGGGAGTGTAACTTAGATGTTGAACAACACTCTCCATGTATCCAATACCCTTCCAAGCTGCCAAAAAACAAATCACATTTCTTTCCCCATGCCTACCAGTGATGTGGAGCAGGGGAACCCATGCTATCATATCCCACCACACATTTCATTAGATTATGTCATGGAGGAGCAGAAAGAAAGCCAGACATGAGTGGCAGAAACACACTGTTTTTGGTGGCAGTCATGTGGCTTTTCGTAACTTCTCTTTTCACCCTCCGAAACATGCAAGTCCAACTGGAGTCAGCTGGGGAAAAATCCAGCTGAAGAAAACAAGGCTATTGATTCATCTTCTTGCCCATAATTTATATATTTAGATTTATATATTGATTTTCTGCCTGAATAAGTAAACTTCCAACAAACCAAAAGTTAACGTACTAAGTGCTCCTCAGCTTTCCAGAAAATGCTACTTGTTATCCTACTTGTTTATTAAACAATGAACCCATCCTGGCAGTTATCAAGATCCATTTCGCACCTTCAGCATGATGGCAACTGTGCAAAACAGTGTGCTTCTCAACTGGTCAATGCTATCGCATGGAGCTGGCCAGCTCTGCAACGTTCAGGAATCATCTTGTGTGACAAACATTCTGAAATAATCCAGGGGAATATACTTGGCAGTTTGAATGTTTTCTCTCCAATTCAACCATTTTAGAAGATTTGCATTTGCCTGCTGAAACATCAAAATCCTCTTAGCAGCAATATTACATCAGGAGTTTACTTTATCTATTACAAGCCCAGCCCCATCACTCCTCTTCTCAATACCCCACTTTTGTAAACATGACCTAGATGTACACAGCAGCATTTAATATACCTAAACTTAGCCAGTCCACCAAACAATTCATCCTATTACAAACTGTGACAGAAGTGCAAGTGGAAGAATGATTGACAGTAGGGGAGTGGGGTGGAATATTGGGCAGTTAGAGCAAACAACTGGTAAGGAATGTTGCTTGGAAAATGGCAGAGTTGTAGTTGCAAAGGAAAGAGGGAAAGGGGGGGTGAAATGGGAATAATAATGAGATCATATGTAAGAGTTGGAATAGCAATTATAAAAGGTCAGGAAATCAGAACTCAAGACTTCTGAATAAAATGACCACTTCTGAACATTATGTTCCTAAGTAAATATAAGCTAATATTTTAATTGTACTGTATTGTATTGTGTTGTGTTCTGGTAGGATGTTGTGATAAACTTATCTCACCCATGTGTCTTGTACAGATGTACTTGAGTAAGAATATAAATGGAGAATCTCACTGCTCTCTACAGGTCAGAAGGTAGTGCCAGCTGGCTGGACTCAGCATAGCTGCAGAGAGACTAACCTTGGTAACCACTGCAAGACAAGCGCTTCTTATGGGGGATCCCAGAAATGTCACAATACGCTTATCAGCAAGTTTGGCTTACTGCACGCAGTATATAAATATGCTAAGATTAAGGCTGCTAGACAGTAATAATTTATATGTTAATGAGGTCTGGCCACAATGGCCTTTCACATCTCCAAGGTCAGCGACAGAAAGCACTTTTCTTCTCTAGAAACTAGACTGCATTGCACTTTGATAGCAAAGGTTCTAACCTCAAACACGTATATCCCAGAATTGGAGTCTATGCTAATCATGACCACTGCGCTTCATAATTGCTGTTTATGACATCTACAGTTGCAGAAATACCACATTATGACACCTCAGCATGGCAGTTAAGCCAGTAATATTGTATCCCTATGTGGCTATGGGCCAGAGATTGAGAAGAAATGACTTGCCTAGGGCTGCCCAATGAGTTTGGTTTCAAATTTGCTTCTGGAACTCTTAAATTTATTATAATCATCCAAATAATTTATATAAAGTTAAACCAGATTCAAACTCCTGAAATTCAGGAGCAAAGCTACTGCCAGCTGAGCCAGCCCAAGCCTAGCAGAGGGAGAACAAGACTTTAAAATATAGTTTGACTTGCATTACCCTTTTTGATGGTGCATATTCTGCCAGCTTGCCAGGACATGTGAACAGAACCAGGATCCATTTTAAGTCCCCCCTGCCAAGTCCTGTCCTCACCATGTCCGCTTTTGAAGATTTACACAAGTCTCAGTTCAGACAGCTTCAGCACACCTGGCTAAGTTGCTTTGGTGTATCTTCAGCTGAGCCCCAGCTGGGGACTCAGCCAGAAAGGGGCTACATCCTAACTTGCTCATCCTGGTGGATCTTTAGGATTGCCCCCTAACAGGTTTCCATTAAAAGGTTCTTGCATGTCTCTTTTAATCAGCCCCTGATCAGTTTCAGGCAAAACTATAAACATTGTGAAAAACACTGCAGCTGTCAGTTCTGCTAACATGCTGCTGCTATAAGATTTGCAAGCACAAAAGCTTGCAAAATAAAAGCACCCACTCTTTCCCCCCCTATAAATTATGATTAGACATAGCTCAAGAATTACCTTTGTGTATTAGACAATGGTCCATTTAGTACAAAATTCCGTGTCTAACAGCTGCGGGTCACAAGCATGACATTCAAAAGAAATATATTTCCTTGTCAATTAGCAATTCTGTATTTATATTTTGCTTTTCTAGTCAAGGCAGATCTCCCCAGTGGCTAATTAAAAACAATCCATTAAAAGGACCTTTCACCTTGACACAGCCTTTCCTAACCTGGCACCCTCCAGATGTTCTTATCTACAACTCCATCAGGCTCGGTCAACATAGCTGATGGTCAGGGCTGATGGGAGATGTAGTCCAAAACATCTGGATGACATCTGTCAGGGAACGCTGCTGAAAAATGTCAATGGTATCTCTAGGCATTTTCTTTCACTGTGAATACTTGTGGAATCCTAATACTTTTTCAGTTTCAACAGCACACCAAGGGGGAAAAAGCTGTCTTAAAATGCTCTATAAAAATAATGACTTTCAGGAGATCTCTCTACTTGCTTTTCTAACTACAAAATGACATTATTTACTCTTGTCTTCAATCTCACTACAGCATCTCTTTGTAACTGTGGCTCAGCCCTAACTTTACTGTAATGCAACTTTCATTTTTGTCCAAAATCCTTCACAGCATCTCACTTTCTCATAATCCTGTATCTTAGTTTGTAATTCACCTTTGACTCAAACCCTTTAACCATTTTAACTAAACAGATTATCTTCCCTAATTTCTTATCTTTCTCCCTGCATTTTCTGCAGTTTTCCTCATTTTGTTTTAACTTTTCTTCTGACACACTTCTCATAATTTTCTCTTTCCTTTACCTTTATTTTCCCCTGCAAACATTCATTTGAAAATACAGCCCAAACATCTCCAGCAGCGAATCCTCAATAATTAGAAGCTCTGAGTTGAATCCAGAGCTAGGCTGTTCCCAAATGCCGCATTTATTGATCAGTAATCCCAATTTGTTTGCACAAAGTTTGTGGTAAGGTTATACAACACCTGTTGTTTATTCAGCATTCATTCTGGTTTGTTTGTGGTGAGGTCACATGATGTCACATACAGCAATTGTTACCTCACAGTTATCAGTGCATTTCCCTATCAATTTCCTCACTGCAAAAGTCTATACCTGGAAAATAATATGCCTGGAAGTGACTTAAGTCATACTTTGAGAAGACCCACTGAAATCAGTGGGACTTACATTAGCCATAACTAAGTTCTGTTGAGTTCACTGTGTCTGAATTCAACCCTATACTCCTGCAGTGTCTATAATGGTTCCAGCTTCCCCAACCCATTTTGAGATTGTAATTTATTTTACCTGCTTAAGAGTCTAGGTTTATCTGATATAGTAGACATTCTATGTTAAGTAAAACTACCTAACTGATCATGAACCAAAGTGGACAAATATTTTTAAAAAGATTCAATTACAGTGGTGCCTCGCAAGACAAAAAGAATCCATTCCGCTAGTCTCTTCGTCTAGCGGTTTTTTCATCTTGCGAAGCAAGCCCATTGACGGCTTAGCGGATTAGCGCTATTAGCGGCTTTTAGCGACTTAGAAAAAGGGGGGGGAAGGGGGAAAAAACCCGCAGGAACTCGCAAGACATTTTCGTCTTGCGAAGCAAGCCCATAGGAAATTCGTTTTGCGAAGCACCTCCAAAACGGAAAACTCTTTCGTCTAGCGAGTTTTCCGTCTTGCGAGGCATTCATCTTGCGGGGCACCACTGTATTAATACGTTGTGTCTAAATAACTGCTTACCTTATTCCTTAATCCATGCAAATTAACAACATTGTAAGAAGAACATTGGACTGCATCAAGTTAAAGGCCCATCTAGTCCAGCATTCTGTTCTCATAGTGGCCAACCAGATGCCAATGAGATGCCCACAAAATCAATAATAATACTGATTAAGCATTAAGACACTGAATGGGTCCATAACAGCCAAGTCAGAAACTGCTTAGAGGTTTTCTTACAACCAAGCAGTATTTAAATTGCTAAATAAATAAATAAATAAATTGTTAAATAAATCAGTCATCAGTCATAAAAATCTGCATCAATAGTAGTGGTAAATTCTGCAGTAGTAAGGTCAATAGTGGAGTCAATAGTAACAATAAATTCAATTCAAAAAAATACTGTTGATTAGTAGTCATAACATTGAAAAGATTAGTTGTTATAATAAGTTTAACAGCTATAGTAATTATCAGTGAGTTCAACAGCAGTAAAATCAATTATGTCAGTGAGTAGTAAGTAGAAGTTTCAGTTGAGCAGCACCAATTAGAAATAGTTGCAATGTTTTTTCCCCAACTGGGTAGAAAAGATGCATACCATATAGACACTTCATTTGACTACGGAAGAATTGTGCTCACACAAAGTATCTTTACTCACTGTAATTAATCATTGTCCACAAGCTTTTTCTTTTGTTCACCTTTAAATACAAGACCTTGCTTCAGCATTCACTCTTCCTATACGTATAACTATATGAGCTACCAGTAGAGGGAGCAGAAATTCGCTTTTCCACCAATCAAGTTAGAAAACCTCCTAAAGCTTATGGATGCAGTCCTGTATTGACTTTTCCACATCACCCATTACTCAGTTCTCAAGCGTCCACTTATGGCTGCACTTGCACTGCTGGAGAGATCCCCAAGGCACTTCCTCAGTACCAGAAAAATCCTTCAAGGTAAGGACCCAGAAGTGCCCCCCTGACACCCACTGCTGGCTGCTTCAGACCCCCCCCCCCTTTGCCTCATAAAGGATCAATCAGGCTGTGATCCCCAAGTCAGCCTTGGAGAGGAGACAGCTTGACAGGGTTGGTTACTGTTCCTGCATAGATATCCTATTGTACCCTGCTGTTTTACCCAAGGAAAATCTCCACGATGGCTGGCACTATTAAAAACTATTCTATTAAAATGGTTAAATGCATATCAACACTAACATACAAAAGGAGCAGCCAGTTAATCAAATCAAGATCACCTTAGCAAAAATGAAGGTTTTTTACTGGCCCCGCAAAACCTAATAATGTATATTTTTGAGAATGAAGCCAGATTCTGTTCTTCCACTTGATCTAAAGGTGGCATCACATGAATTAGGGCCTCAGAAGAAGATCTTAATATATGGGGTGATTTTTATCGGAGTTGGTTGCTATTTATAGCAAAACTCCTGTGATCATGATGACTAGAAACCTGCCTATGAGTCATATATGCAAACTCTTGTTAACCAATATAAAAACCTGCAATAAGCTTTCAAATCACAAAAGCAGTTTAAAAGTACAGGCTTTAATTTCTTTTCCTCATTGAAGTCTAGTACAGGGCCAAGCAACAGCTGCTGAGATTACGAAAGATTGGGAGGTGGGGAAAACCAGAAGTGGAATTCTGTGACAGACTGTGGGCTGTTTTGCTGCCAGAAATAGATCCCTGTATTCTTTGATTCTATGCTAACCACACACACTCAATTGGCCACCATTCTGCATCTGACTGCAACTGGAGGACCTCATTTTGGATTTTTTATTATTTTTTATAAAAAGAAACGACTTCACAATGCTTAAGAATGCCACCCCATAGTCTAGTAGAAACAGGAGCATTTCTTTACACAGCTTTTTATAGAAAAGGGAAACAGGAAGACAGGGTAACACTGGCAGAGTTTAAGGGGTGCTATAATTATGCATTCTTTTTTGTGTTTTTCTTTGATTTGACGATCTGGGCATAACTCCTAAAGCAAGCAGTCACTAGTAAACTACAACAGCAGCAAAGGAGCCAATGAAATTGAAGAAATAACAGTCTGCTGCAACATTTTGCAGTTCTGCTTATAAATGTTTGCAACTTGCCAGTTCTAATTTCAGTGTCTGCCGCCACCTCCCTACAGACTGACAACTTGTTTCTCTATTCCAAGTCCAGCCCAATTGGCTAACTTCTAGAGGTTTCCAGCTGTTTCTACTGTTTTCCAAGGAAGAACATTTGATGTCAAAACGCAAACTGCTAGAATTTCCTTTCCTGTAGAGGTCCTTTCCAAACCAGTAGAATACCAGATCTTTGTTCTCTTCTCTACATGCAAATATTAGGAGCCCTACACCAAGGATCGCCATAAAACTGGAGTGCCACTAGAAGGAGAGCAAGACATTTTCTTTACCCTTTTCTCTAAAGGGAAACACTTCCTCTCTTCCTATCCACCTCCACACCACTAACTGATAAGATTCCATTCTAAAAAAACACCATTCCATTTTACAACAAAGAACATCTGCCTAGTCATCCTACTGTATGCCTACAGTGCCAGGAATAAGAGCAGGCATCGCTGTTTCCCAAGATGCTGCCCTTGGAAACTCATGGGTGGTTGTATATATATTTGGTTGTTATACACTTTCCCAGAAAAGAACATGTTTAGACTTGAAAATACTTGTTGATTCCAACTTAATGTGCTTTGCATGGTAGCCCCAGTCACCCAAACATCCCATTTTATGAAAACTTGCCAACATTCATCAGACAAGCAGCCATTTCTAGCACTTGCGAGTATGTATGCTTTCATCAACAAATATGTTACTCTACTTCAGGCAGTAACCACTTTCCTCACCACATCAATTAAAAACAAACAAACCACATGCACTAGTAAATTCCTAGAGAGGTAGTCATGTTGCAGCGGGAAAACAGAGTCTCATTTAATAAAAATAATAAGAATCTAACAAATAATTATAAGGGAATGGCGTTAGAACTATTCAAAATTGTGATTTTAAAATTCCATGGCACTTTAAAGACTACCAGATGGATTGTGGCATACATTTTTGTGGAATAGAGCTGACTTCAATTGAGAAAGTGAGCTCAAGTCCAAGAAAACGTATGCCACATGTTTTTATGTGTGCTGTAGCAGACTAACAGCTACACCTCTAGAATTGAAGATCTGGTGTGTATTTTTTAAAATTTCATCTTACCCACGAAAAGAACAAGCACCTGGAAGAATATCTATTAATGGATGTATGGTACTGCAACCAATATATTTTTGTGGATGGAATAGAGCCATGAAGATGCCACCCATCCACTTTGAATCTAACTCTTCCCCAAAACCTTTCATGGGAAAGCTCGTGTTTAACCCCTGCAAAGGTCGTGACAAACTTGTTTTGCTCTTCAGACCACTCTAGTAGAGCATTCTGCTCCCTTCCTACAAATAAGAAATAGTACACCTCATCTATGCCCAGAATATTGAACTAGTCTATATTGCCCCTAAACACAAGGGATTTGTGAATGCTTCATCATTTTAGCTTTCCCCATCTTTTTTTCTCTTTCCCCCTCTGCTAATCAAGGAAAAAAAGATGGTTCAATTCCTTCTTAACCCTCATACAGCTGAAAACTGCCAAACCTAAATAGCCTTTTCAGAAGAAGATCCATTAACCACGAGGACCAGGCAGAACCTTCATGTGCAAAGGCAGGATAACTCAATACCAGATGTAGGGAAAACAACAACAAAGGAGGCCTGTTGCCTTTCTGCCCCGCATTATGAGCTCTCCGGAGACAACTAAATGACCATTTGTTGGATACAGGGTGCTACAGGGAGATGAAATATAAGATGAAATATTGGTCAAATCCAACAGGCTGTTTCTTCTGTCATGAACAATTAAAGTAAACAATTTCAAAATGAATAAAGTGGGGGGATAGTGGAAGAGAAGGAGGCAACAAGACAGGAAGAGATCTATTCTCCTCCAAACAAAAATACCTGAAGTTGGGGAAGGGGTCCCCTTTTGCCACCATCCAAAGAGAAGCAAGTTCCGTTATTTGAGGCAACATCAAAGAAGATTTTGTGAAGCTGAATTCAGTTTGCTGTTAGAGACTCTCTTGGATCATCCAAATAGCCCTGTATACAATCAGCTATTCTTTATTGTTTATTATGAAGCCTTTGCACAGTAACGACCCGTAACCTTGTGTATTTTCTTAAAAAAAACAGTAATCATGCTGGGCTACCATCATCTATTTGATACTTATGTGACTTTTCCTACCTGTTTATGACTTGTTTGTTTTTAAAAACCCAGCAACAATGAAAGGCCCATTATTTGAGGTGACAATAAGACTTGAAAGAGACATCAAAACCATCATCTTCACACTGGGATGGTTTGGGCCAGGGGAGACGGAAAGGAAGAAAAGAGAGAAGATCCAGAGCAGCAGAAAACAGGACCAATTTTTGAGAAGTAGGATGGGAGCTGGGGGCGGGGGATGCAGGTAAGGCAGAAAATACATAAATACATAAAATGGGAGGGCAAAGGACTTTTAAGGCACCCTCAAAGGGAAACGTAGCAAAGGACCTCTCCTTTCTGCTTTGGAGAACCCCCATCTTGGGGAGAAAGATTCACTTATCATCCTTACATCCCCACCTTTCCTCACAAAGCTGCATGCATCCCATCCCACCACCACTTCTACCCTAACCCTAACCTCACGGCAACCCTGTGGAGTAGGGCCAGGCTGAAGGTGAGGTGTGTTGTTTTTGTTGTGGCTGCATGTTTTTCACAGATCACGGACAGACAGCTTTATTTCTATTACTGTTTAATTGTTTAAAGTGACAATTTCTCTGCTTTATAGCTATTAAACGTTCCTAGAACTAAGTGACTGATGCTATGTTTTATAGTTTGTTATAAGAAAAAAAATGCTCCCTTATCCCTTATGGGTATCCAAGTGCCCGTATAGAGTCCTTATGTAGGATTTCTGTCCATAGGAGAAAATAACAGAGGCCAACCAGAGAATATTGAGAAGGAAAAGTTCTTAGTAGTTGTATCTGTAAACTGCCTGGAGTCACTGTTGGGGGGCAAAGGCAGGGTATAAATAAATGTATAACGATAACAACAGCGGTCATATTCTTGGGGTGGGATTCATGGATGTAGCTAGGGAGCAGGGAGGAATTTAGCTCCCCCCCCCAAAAAAAAAAAATCAAGTAAATAAATAAAAATACTTAACTAAAAGTAGAAATTTTGAGATTTTTCTGAGCACTTGGCGTCAAAAAAAAGCCATTTAACATACATTTAAAGACTGGGAAACGTTTATTGAATACGTGGAAAACAACTGTACACAGCTGAAAACGTTGGCAGCATTGAGATAAATTCGATCTTTGGTGGCTGTAAAAGTGGAAAACTGATTTAAATGGTTACGGTAAAAACATGCAAATACATGTATATGACATGTAAAATGGAAAGAGGAGAAGGGAAGCCATTGGATCATTTCAAAGTTTGTTATTTGGAAATGTAAAACTTGAAAATTTAATAAAAATGATGATCAAGAAAAAAAGGAAAAGCCATTTGAAACTGCTGTCGTTGGGACACTTCGCTCTGAATCTAACTAGACAGAATCCGACAGAGGATGGTGACAGGTGGGTGTCCCGTCTCTCTCCCGCCCCCCATTCCAAAAAAAACCCACACACCCCAAAACAACCCCAACGTAAAGCAACGGCTCCGCCCAGGGTGGGATTCGAACTCGCCACCCTGCCATCGGAACCGTTAATGCGCACGCGCAAACCGCCGTTCCTCCGCCGCCTCACCTCTTACCTGGGCAGGGGGTGTTGGGGGTGGGGGTGCACCTGCCTCCTCACAAGAAATCCGCGCCAGAAACCGGACCCTTCCCAATAAGGCGAGGAAGTGAGGGGGGAGAAGTACCAAAAAGTTTAAAAGAGAAAAAACCGTCGACGGTGGTCTCTCAGGAAACGGAGACTTCAAGAGAAAGACTAACGACCAACCGCCTCGCGAGCTTTCTGGGTATCGGCGCGCGCGAAGGGGCGCCGCGCGAGCTTTTATAGGCTAACTCCCGGCCGAAGGCCACGCCCCCTCGCTCGCACCCACCTTTGAATGCGACGCCTCGGGCGTGGCCACGCCCTCCTCCCGCCCACTGGAGGGAAGACTGGACCACACGCACGTCTCTCTTTCTCCCCCGCGGCTCCTCTTCCTCCTCCTCCTCCTCCTATTCCTAGCCACGCCTATCGTTCTAGCTCCGCCCCCGCCCCAATCTCTCCGCACGGATCAACCTGTTGCTGCGCGGCGCCTCTTCCGCGGACCCTTTGCGCGGCTTTTTTTTTTCCCCGCGGGCATCCGCATAAATGCAGTTTTCGCTTGCTTTGCACGTTCACAGCAACCCTGGAGGAATCCTCCTCTTCTTGCAAAATATAAGAGATTGCAAAATAAGCAACAGCTAAAGCGTTGCAGAGAGAGGCTTGCA
Organism: Podarcis cretensis; assembly: GCF_951804945.1. Taxonomy (NCBI): domain Eukaryota; kingdom Metazoa; phylum Chordata; class Lepidosauria; order Squamata; family Lacertidae; genus Podarcis; species Podarcis cretensis. Next base: position 83,660,598 of record NC_137176.1, read on the forward strand.
AACTTTGCAAGGCGATGCCTGCCTGCGCGCGATTGTTTGGAAAAGTTTACCCCTTCCCGTTGAATTGAACCGGGAGTTACTCCTGAGTAAGCGGGCAGAGGCATCTTGAGAAGTAGAGACATCACCTTGCCAACAAAGGTCCGTATAGTTAAAGCTATGGTTTTCCCAGTAGTGATGTATGGAAGTGAGAGCTGGACCATAAAGAAGGCTGATCGCCGAAGAATGGATGCTTTTGAATTATGGTGCTGGAGGAGACTCTTGAGAGTCCCATGGACTGCAAGAAGATCAAACCTATCCATTCTGAAGGAAATCAGCCCTGAGTGCTCACTGGAAGGACGGATTGTGAAGCTGAGGCTCCAGTACTTTGGCCACCTCATGAGAAGAGAAGACTCCCTGGAGAAGACCCTGATGTTGGGAAAGATGGAGGGCACAAGGAGAAGGGGGCGACAGAGGGCGAGATGGTTGGATAGTGTTTTCGAGGTTACCAGCATGAGTCTGACCAAGCTGCGGGGGGCAGTGGAGGACAGGAGTGCCTGGCGTTCTCTGGTCCATGGGGTCACGAAGAGTCGGACACGACTAAACGACTAAACAACAACAACAACAAAGCGGGCAGAGAGGGTATTGCAAACAAAATAAAAGCATAACGACAGCAACTGGGCATGCAGAGAGGATTGCGAATTGGAATTCAGCGCCTGCGCGCGCTTATTTTAAGAAATCATCTGCAGTTCTACGGGGGAGATTTAGCTCTCGAGTAGAACCGAAAGCGAGGAGGATCGGGGCTGCACATTGTTATCATTCAGGTTATTGGAAGATCCCCACCGTAGCATTCAAGTGGGACTTGCCTACGAGTAAACGCGCCCAAGGATCGGGCAAGGCAAAAGAAAAATAGAAAGCGCTTGTGTGGAGCCGTGTGCGCGTCAAACTTTCCAGGATTTTAAAGTTCCCCGATTAAGCTCTTCCTTTGATACCGCATGTGTGGCACGTGAATGGTGCATTTTAACACAGGCATTTTAATTTATTCGTCTGTTGCACTGTATACCATGTTTTGCTCCAAGAAGTGCATCGTGGTCTAAAACCATAGAATTACAAAATTTTAGAGTTGGAAGGGACCCTGAGGATCATCTAGTCCAACCCCCTGAAATGCAGGAATATGCAGCTGTCCCTTTTGGGGACCGAACCTGCAACCCTGGCATTATCAGCACCGCGTCCAACCAACCGAGCTATCCAAACTGTGCAGCTCGTTCTCCGCTCTCTCCAGTTTATGCTCACAACCACGACGCGAGGTAGGTTTGGCTGAGAGACAGTGGATCACACAGTGACCTGCCAATCACAGGAAGAGACTAGTTATGTCCCCATCCTCCCTGCTGAAGTTTACAAGGGCAAAAGTGAGGCTAAGATGGGAGGCAGCAAGCAACACCACACACACACACACACACACACACACACACACACACCTCCCACTGCCCAGGCCGGCTATAAGTAAAAAAGAACTAATAATATCTTGCCCAAAAGCATTTCAAAAAACTAGCAGTGGGTGCCAGGACAAAATTAAAGTGTATGGGTGGTGGTGGCGGGGGGAGTGTGAAAATACACAATTCCTTGCTGGACAACACAATATTATACTTTCCTTTCAGTATTCCTACTTTGGGGACTGTGCAGACTGTTTACATATCCTGCTATTGACCAGCTGAGGGTTTTTTCCCCCAGGGTAGCAAGAAGGGAAGCAGCCGTCACTACGTGTTTGCTCTGATTTTAAATAGAGTTGTCCGTGCAAATCGTGCCCAAGTGGCCCTGCAGAGTTCCTTGTGTTAAGTTGTGGGCGAACATATCAGACGACACAGCGATTCTTCAAACAGCTCTTCTTTATTCTGAGGCCAGAACAGAACTGAGCTGAGGAGCTCAGTCAGTCTGCTTATATAGAGCTCCAGAACAATGTAACTGTTGCCATTTTCTGTAACTAGCCAATCACTGAACGTCACTTTCGATCCTTCATTTGCATACAAACTATCCAATCACTGAACGTCACTTTTGATCCTTCATTTGCATAACTATCTACAGTATCCCCCGCTGGCCCAGGGTGAGAACTTCATTACATAACACCTTGGAATTAAATGTTCTCAGCAAGATGTTGGCAACACCAGCATCAAATGTGATATAGAGATAGATAGACACACACACACACACACACCCGCTAGGCAGGAAAACAATTTTTTCTGGAAATATTTTATCAGTTCCTCTCGCAAGAGGGATGGCCACCAACTTGGAAGGTTAGGCAAATTCACAGAGGATAAGTATCAAATCCTATTGCATGAACAGAGCTCATTCTGTTCACGCAACAACTTAGTTGAATTCTCTCCAGAATCACCAGTCCCAGCTAAGCAAAGCATTTTTTACAGATTAAATCAGAATGGCTGCAATGTATGGGCAATGCGTCGGTGTCTGACAATGACATTTGTATTCCACTTTTTTGCTCCGAAAGGCCCCTAAAGCAGTGGGCAACATATTGGTACAAAATGAAAAGTAAAACAAACAGAAAGCAATTAATCGATATAAAACAGCAAAATCAGCAAGTGCCCACTCATTGCATGTGTGAACTGTGTTTTGTGGTCTCACAGCAGACACAGGTCCCCAACATCCCACGCCTCACTTGGAAGCCAAGTTAACTCACATCCCTCCCCGTAGTCTCAGGAGCAGCTCAGCAATAAAAAAACCGATGTCAGTGAAGTTAACTCCTTATTCAAAGGAACCCAAACAGCACAGGCCTAGTGATCACAGCCACTCTTCCCAGTGGGTCTTGCCCCAATGAGGCAGTTGTGAGGACTGAAGGATCCCGGCTTCCCACTGCTCTCTTAAGTTTCCTCCTCCTCATCCTGAGGCTCTTTCATCTTGTCTGTCTTTGCCCTTCCCTCTTCATACCTCTTTGGGTTCTGGGAGGCCACGTGGAGAGGGTAGCTGGTTGTAGCAGGAGGGGAAGACTCCCTGGCTTCTTCAGAAGGCCTAATCTCTGCCTCTTGACCTTCCCCTCTCTAGCCTCCACTTCTGCCTCCAATTCTGGACTGCTCTCTGCCACAGCCTCTTCCCGCTCACTAAACCCTGTTACCTTCAGCTTCCAACATCTTCTCTTCCCAATCTTCTCCCGCTGACCACAAATCATCATCTCATCATCAATCCACTGGCTCTGAGTTTTCTTCCCCTGGGGGTTTCCTTTGGGGTTCCCCAGCTCTCACCACTCCTCGGCATCCAGTCACTCCATGGAATCTAGATTCCCCATCAGGACCAGCGTCCCACTGTCAGTCTCAAAATGAATAGGCTCCTCCACACACACACACACAACCCGGGAAAGTAGCCATTGTTGGCTGGGCTAGCTGGCTGAACTTTCTGACTCCTCTGATGCGCAGCTCTTCTGCCGATGTAGCAGAAAAGATCGCCGCCACCTCCCAGCCTGCTGCTATCTGCCCCCAGAGATAGGAAATTCCACAGCTTCGGGGGCCACTGTAAAAAAGGCCATGTTTGCTCTCACTGTGAGTTGGGCCTCTGCTGATGGCAGGACACAAGGCAAGGCCTCTGCTGATGGACTCAACAGAGGGGCAGGATCACATGGCAGAAGAGCGTAAGATGCCATGTGTTCATTTCCCTGACTGAACAAACAGACATTTTTCACCCAAAGCAAGCTACATGCCCTTTCCTCCTTCCCCAGTCCTAAAGCTCTCTGGATTATAAGAACAACAACATAGGTGGCGGGTCAAGGCACACTCTGGCGTGAGAATTAGAAACAGATCTGGAGGAGTAATGGCAGCTGAAAATGATGGAATATGCAGAGTTAGCAGGGTAAGAGAACAAAAGGAATAGAGGAAATAAAATATGCAGTTAATTTTGAAGGTACAAGTAACCATGGAAGGAGAAGAAGGGAAGTCGCTGGATGTACTGTTGTGGGACATGTATACCTGAAAATTTATAGATAGATAGATAGATAGATAGATAGATAGATAGATAGATAGATAGATGAAATAGAAAAGGATTTGGATTATTTGGATTCCTCCAGATTCAGACTTCATCCGTGGCTGGAAAAAATTCCTCTTTGGAAACCACAACTGGAATAAAAGTTTCCGCAGTGAAAACAAAAATAATATTGTCTTGGTTTCGGGTGTTATTACTAATCCAGGTCAGTGAGAGTTCCTTTTGAATTGGGATGGGAAGAAGATGACATCGCTTGAAACGTGTTCTGAGATCTGTTAAATCTTCACTTTAAGATTAGCCAGTGTGGTGTAGTGGTTGAGAGCGGTAGTCTTGTAATCTGGGGAACCGGGTTCGATTCCCCGCTCCTCCACATGCAGCTGCTGGGTGACCTTGGGTCAGTCACACTTCCTTGAAGTCTCTCAGCCCCACTCACCTCACAGAGTGTTTGTTGTGGGGGAGGAAGGGAAAGGAGATTGTTAGCCGTTTTGAGACTCCTTAAAGGAAGTGAAAGGCGGGATATCAAATCCAAACTCTTCTTCTTCTTCTTCTTCTTCTTCTTCTCCTTCTTCTTCTTCTACTCCTGGGTAAAAGCTAGATGTGGTTACAGGTAGGTAGCCGTGTTGGTCTGCCGTAGTCGAAACAAAATTAAAAAATTCCTTCCAGTAGCACCTTAAAGGTAAAGGTAAAGGTACCCCTGCCCGTACGGGCCAGTCGTGTCCGACTCTAGGGTTGTGCGCCCATCTCACTTAAGAGGCAGGGGGCCAGCGCTGTCCGGAGACACTTCCGGGTCACGTGGCCAGCGTGACGAAGCTGCTCTGGCGATCCTGCACCAGCGCAGCACACGGAAACGCCGTTTACCTTCCCGCTAGAAAGCGGTACCTATTTATCTACTTGCACTTTTAGGGGTGCTTTCGAACTGCTAGGTGGGCAGGAGCTGGGACCGCAGAAGGGAGCTCACCCGGCCGCGGGGATTCGAACCGCCGACCATGCGATTGGCAAGCACTAGGCGCTGAGGATTTACCCACAGCGCCACCTGTGTCCCAGTAGCACCTTAGAGACCAACTAAGTTTGTTATTGGTATGAGCAACCTCCAGAACTTGGCGCCCTGGCCTCTATGGGTAAGACGGGCCTGGCCAACTGAATAGAAAAAGTTTCTGCAACAGTAACTTGAGGAATAGAAGATAATGCACAATAACACAATAATTATTTTCTTCACAACATGGAGATGAGCCTGTTGGCTGGTTTTTATTTTATATATTTTAAAAAACAAACCAGTTTTCAAATCTAGGCAGTCCCTTGTGTGTCCCCTTGATAGCTTGTGTTGTCCCCTTGACAGCACGTAAAGGTAAAGGGACCCCTGACCATTAGGTCCAGTCATGATCGACTCTGGGGTTGTGGCGCTCATCTCGCTTTATTGGCCAAGGGAGCCAGCGTACAGCTTCCGGGTCGTGTGGCCAGCATGACTAAGCCACTTCTGGCGAACCAGAGCAGCGCAAGGAAACGGTGTTTACCTTCCAACTGGAGCGGTACCTATTTATCTACTTGCACTTTGATGTGCTTTCGAATTGCTAGGTTGGCAGGAGCAGGGACCGAGCAACGGGAGCTAACCCCGTTTCGGAGATTCGAACCGCCAACCTTCTGATCGGCAAGTCCTAGGCTCTGTGGTTTAACCCACAGCGCCACCCGCATCCCTATGTGCTTATAAGCAACACCAAATTTCTGAGGGTTGTCAACCGAACAGAGACAAATGCCTGGACTGGGTTGCTCTGTGTTTAGATCACTCACCAGAAAAACAAGGGGCAAGGCTCAGCTGTTTTCATTCATTGGTTGTGCATCCTTGCTGAACGGTCAGCCTTTGTGCTGGGCTGTGCCACTGCAGTAGGCAAACATCTAATGCAAGGATGGGAAACGTGTGTCTCTCTGGATGTTCCTGAACTACAACTCCCATCAGCCTCAGCAAGCCTGGTCAACGGTCAGGGATCATGGGAGATGTAGTACAACCACATCTGGAGGGCCACAGATTGCCCATCCTTGCGTGCAATTCCTTTCTAGGTGATGGCAGCAGTGGGAAAAGTTGAGCTTCCCATTTTGTGAAACCTCCCCTTGCAAATAACAAGTCTCCAAAACCATTCGGCAAAAGAGATTTCCGCTCTGTATCTATCACGAGCTGCAAAGCAGCAAGTCAGATTGCAGAAAAATAGACGAACACAGAAACTCTTCCCCATTAAGATATTTTGCTTTTTTTAAAAAAAAGTTGCACCGTTCACACCCAGCTTCTCTGCACAAGTAACTCTGGAGTTTTCCATTTATTCATAATGATGCTGCGGTTAGCGAGTGTTTAACTAGACAGCATATTGCAAGTTGAATGAGATGTTTGCTCAGCCATGTCTCGGTTAAGCACGAGTCTGTTATGGGGACCATACTGTTTACAGAACATGCCACCGTTTATGACTCAGCATGGCTTCTCTTGCCACAGGGAGACAATATAAAACGCTGAAGATTCACTCCATGGATTCACTCCACTCACGTGAAAGCAAATTCAAGGGGTTTCCATGTGCTAACCACATTTTAAATTTCCAGCACCATGAACGGAAGAGGGAATTCTCATTGCTGTTTGGGTCCATTCATATTGTTATACAATACTTAATAATCATAATGTTATTATTTGTCCCCCGCCCATCTGACTGGAAACCTCAGCCACTCTGGGCAGCTTCCAGCATATATAAAAACATAACAAAACATTAAAAACTCCCCTATACCGTGAACCTCAGTTTGGGAGCAAGGTGTGGTAGAAATGCATTTGCAACAACTTCTTGTCTGACATTCTGGGCTCCTTTGGGAGGAAAGATGGGGTGTGAATCTAATAAGAAAGACAGGTGTCCTGATTTCATCGTAAAAATGTTTGCAGCGGGGAAAATTAAGCCCCTCTCTAGTGCCACGAGCCTGAAGTAAATCCTACTCCTTGCTAAAACTGCTCTTTTTTAAAAAAAAAAACAACAATGCAGGATTTCCTCTCGAACCATCTAGTTTGAGCCTAGCCTGTCACCATAGCCTGGGGGGAGCTGACATCTACACATCAGATCAATTGCCCTTTTAACAAACACCCATTGAGGATGACCTCAATTACTAGCATCGAAATTATTTCACTATGGAATCAAAACCTGCCAGGAAAACAACAACAACAACACTCCCTGAAGGGCTGTCATGGCATGCAAAAGCCCTGTTCTGCTCTTGAGTCAGAGACTCACCTGCAGTTGCTCACGTCCCTGCCGAAGAATTTCCCACCTCGAGTTTTTAAGCCAAACCGCTTCCGGCAGGTTCTCCTGACTAGTTTCAGAAAGAGTTTGCAGGAGGAGGTGTCTGCTGCTTCCATTGCTGGCTGATGCAGAGGAGGACCAGGAAGGAAAAAAAGGTCTTCTAATATCTACCACATGGTTCAGGAGTGCTGTCTGTGCATCTCTTTGAAAGCTACGCTGTAGCTCTTTGCATCAGGGGCACCTGTGCAAAAAACCTCACACGCAGCCCTTTAGCCTGATTAACAGCTTGCATTCTGGGAATGCTGAGCCCACAATTTCATTGGCTGCCTGTGCCACATTCACAAAACAATGGACTATGTCAACCTCTGCCTGGAACCTCAAAAAGGGGGTGCTATATCTCATGTCTTCAATCAATCCAATATACACGCTCTTTTTCTGGAGTAAAAGTACACAGGAGAGCCTGGAAAATAGAGAGAGAGAGACTTTTTCTCTCCCTCTCTCATAATAGTATATAACCCAATGAGGGCATCCAATGAACGGGTGGGGAATCTTTGGCTTCCTAGATGTTGTTGTTGTTTAGTCATTTAGTCGTGTCCGACTCTTCGTGACCCCATGGACCAGAGCACGCCAGGCACTTCTGTCTTCCACTGCCTCCCGTAGTTTGTTCAAACTCATGCTGGTAGCTTTAAGAACACTATCCAACCATCTCGTCCTCTATCATCCCCTTCTCCTTGTGCCCTCCATCTTTCCCAACATCAGGGTCTTTTCCAGGGAGTCTTCTCTTCTCATGAGGTGGCCAAAGTATTGGAGCCTCAGCTTCACGATCTGTCCTTCCAGTGAGCACTCAGGGCTGATTTCCTTCAGAATGGATAGGTTTGATCTTCTTGCAGTCCATGGGACTCTCAAGAGTCTCCTCCAGCACCAGAATTCAAAAGCATCAATTCTTCGGTGATCAGCCTTCTTTATGGTCCAGCTCTCACTTCCATACATCATGACTGGGAAAACCATAGCTTGAACTATGCAGACCTTTGTTGGCAAGGTGATGTCTCTGCTTTTTAAGATGCTGTCTAGGTTTGTCATTGCTTTTCTCCCAAGAAGCAGGCGTCTTTTAATTTCGTGGCTGCTGTCACCATCTGCAGTGATCATGGAGCCCAAGAAAGTAAAATCTCTCACTGCCTCTGAACTACAACTCCCATCAGTCCCAGCACTCCCAGGGATGATGGGAGTTGAAGTTCAGCCCCGTCTAGAGGGCCAATGATTGCCCACACATGATGAAGACTCTGCATGTGATGCTCTCCGTCCTTCCTGAATTAAATCAAACTTTCAGTTCACTCTGTGTATGTCTTGCTCTCCTCTGCTGTTCTGTCCTGAAGTGCTAGCATACTATATTAAATTGCAGGCACAGACCTTTCAGGGTAGGGTGGTCAATTGCACCAAGCTTCCTTTTCAGTTAAATTAGATGTGGGGAACTTTGGCCCTCCAAATGTTGCTGAACAAACAGCTCCCATCGTGCCTGCTCATTGCCCATGGTTGCAAGCATTGGTGGGAGTTGTAGTTCAGCAATAAATGGAGGACCAAAGGTTCTTCACACCTTATTGTAGAGGCTGGACAGCTATATCTATCTATTTATCTATATAGACAGCTAAACTGGTGACTGGCAGTGGTTGCCAGGATCATATAACACCTGTCGTAAAGGATCGTCACCAGCTCCCAGTATGTTTCCAAGCACAATTCAAAGTGTTGGTTGGCTTTAAAGCCCTAAACAGCCTTTGCCCAGTATACCTGAAGGAGCATCTCCACCCCCACCCCATCGGAGGTCCAGCTCCAAGGGCCTTCTGGCGGTTCCCTCACTGCGAGAAGTGAGGTTACAGGGAACCAGACAGAGGGCCTTCTCGGTAGTGGTGCCTGCCCTGTAGAACACCCTTCCAGCAGATGTCAAGGAGATAAAGAACTACAGTGGTACCTCGGGTTACAGACGCTTCAGGTTACAGACTCCGCCAACCCAGAAATAGTACCTCAGGTTAAGAACTTTGCTTCAGGATGAGAACAGAAATCGCGCAGCGGCGGTGTGGCAACAGCGCGAGGCCCCATTAGCTAAAGTGGTACCTCGGGTTAAGAACAGTTTCAGGTTAAGAACAGACCTCCAGAACGAATTAAGTTCTTAACCCGAGATACCACTGTACATAACTTTTATAAGGTCCCAACCAGAAAAGAATGGATAATCAAGATGATGGACTATGCTGAAATTGCAAAATTGACCAGGAGAATCAGGAACCAAGATGACAAGAAATTTAATAAAGAATGGGGAAAAGTTTATAGACTACTTTAAAGAGCACTGTAAACATCTAAAAACGTTAGCAGGACTGATATAACACTTGTAATGTATGACTTTTGTGGTTAAAATGGGATATAAACAAAATCTGGATAAATATTATAAGCTGCAGTAGGAAAAGTTTTGCAATGGAAACCATGATGGGGCAGGGGGAGGTCTAAGGATTCAGGGAATCCAATATATGTACAAAATAGATTTTATTTGAATGTAAATGATATATGAAAAAACTGGGAAGAAAATTGAAAAAAGAGAGAACTGCCGTATTTTTCACCCCATAGGACGCACCGGCTCATAGGACGCACCAAGTTTTTTGGGGGGGAAATAAAGGGGAAAAAATTATTCCCCCCCCCTCCGGGCGCTTGTGGGGCCGGCAGCGGGGAGAAGCGCTCTTCTCCCTGCCGCCCGCCTGCAGACCAGGTCCGGGGACAGTGGGAAGACGTGCTGCGCCTCCCAGCTGTCCCTGGAGCTTGCGGGGCAGGCAGCGGGGAGAAGCACGCGTCTCCCCGCCGTCAGCCTCCAAACCACATCGGGAGACAGCGGGATGGCGGTGTTCCGCCTCCCCGCTGTCCCCCAACTTTGTGGGGCTGGTGCTGCGGCTCTCCTGAAGCCTGGAGAGCGAGAGGGGTCGGTGCGCACCGACCCCTCTCGCTCTCCAGGCTTCAGCGAAAGCCTGCATTCACCCCATAGGACGCACACACATTTCCCCTTCATTTTTGGAGGGGAAAGAGTGCGTCCTATAGGGCGAAAAATATGGTAAATAACTTTTAGAAGACATCTGAAGGCAGCCCTTTATCAGGAAGTTTATAATGTTTGATATTTTATTATGTTTTATATATGCTGAAAGCAACCCAGCGTGGCTGGGGAACTCCAGCCAGATGGGCGGGTTAGAAATATCAGCAGCAGCAGACATAGGCAAACTCTGGCCCTCCAGAGTTTGGTAATTGTAGTCCCAAACATCTGAAGGGCCGGAGTTTGCCTATGCCTGATCTTGAGGATGCTGTAACTCTAGATTCCCTGCATCAAGCAGAGAGTTAGCCTGCCATGAATCTCACCCCCATTCTTTTAAAGACATAATTGAGCCCACTGCAGGTCAGCGAGTGTGAAGAATCAGTTTGGTTCATGGGAACGGCCCCAGGAACTCTCTCCAAGGCTTTCAAAGGCAGTCATGGGGCTTTGAATCACCACAGTGTGCAAGACGTTAGGATTGCCTTGCAGCACGTTGCCTCAGCTTTAAAGGAGTGTCTGGGTTGCAGGCAAGAAGTCAAGGCTTTCAAGTACGGATGAGTCATCCTGATTATTTCCAGAACACACACACACACACACACACACACACACACACACACACACACCCCTGCTAGACAAAGATTGCCAAACCGAGGACCATCACAGCCCGTAATGCAAAGCGTCCTTAATTTAGGTTTCCTTAGGCAGAGCAGTTCCTGAACGGACCTGATAAGCAAATCAAACACATACTTCTTTGTTATTATTATTTTTTAAAATCACCTAAAATCACCTCTTCTGCACGGAATGCATTCGGTCTCTAAATAGAACAGGAAGGGAGTTCCTCTTTTGCACACTTAAATACAGGCAGAAATCGCTATGAATTGGGCCAAAGTCAGGACATTTGATAAGAGTCCGTGTGGCATAGTGGACAGGGCAGAGAGGGGAAATGAGCAGCTGAAAAAAGCAAGAAAATTACACATTGACGAACCTTAGCAGTGTGGTTCACTTGGCTTGCCTCTCCAAAATGGTATGGGAGAATGCAACAATGGAGGATTGCACCTTTGGGGGGGTGAAGTCAAACCACTGGAGAGTTACAGCGCCTGCTGTGGCTGTAGAGGCTGACACAGGAGAGACATATTTTGTTGCAGGTGGGACAGAGGAAGGTACCCGGTTGTGCTGATGAAGATGCACCAGGGCGTTTCTTCTCTCTGTGGTCCTCCCAGCTTTAATTCCTCTTCTGGTCACAGCTATGGATGCAAGACCTGACTGTCTGTCTCCAGGCACTGTGGTTATCTGCAGTGAATTCCCACATGGTGGGGTTGATGTTGCCACCCTTCAGGTCATGTTTGCAGGCATTTTTGAAACACAGAGGTGGTCTGCAAACGGGCCTGGTGCCAGAAGCCATCACATCCTTGGGGATCCTGCCATCTGTGGACATGATCTACGCACACTTGCTCAAAAGTAAGTCCCATCCATCTCTGTGGGACTTGCTTCCAAGTCAATGCGCTTAGGCTCAGCATGCGAGCTGGAGCCCCAGAGACACTCTTGCATGTGCCTTTTGATGAAGGGTGAGCCAGTTTTAACTAGAAGATCCATAGTTCACATCTGCCTTGCATGCAAAAAGTCCTAAGACCCTCATGTCTCTGGATCAAGGCCAGATTTAGGTTTGATGAGGCCCTAAGCTACTGAAGGTAATGGGGCCCTTTATATGTCCAGCTGTCCTTTGTCAACAACAAATGGTGCGGTTTTTTTGTGTTGAATATATGCTATGTGATAATTTATGGACCTAATAGGTATCTAAAGCCATTTGCACATGTTGCCATGCAATCAGTCCATGGGAAGATAAAGGTGGTATATTATTATTATTATTATTATTATTATTATTATTATTATTAATATTATTTTATATCCCGCCCATCTGGCTGGGTTTTCCCAGCCACTCTGGGCAGCTTTCAGCAGAATATTAAAATACAATAGTCTATTAAACATTAAAAGCTTCCCTAAACAGGTCTGCTTTCAGATGTCTTCTAAAAGTCTGGTAGTTGTTTTTCTCTATGACATCTGGTGGGAGGGCGTTTCACAGGGTGGGCGCCACTACCGAGAAGGCCCTCTGCCTGGTTCCCTGTAACTTGGCTTCTTCCAGCGAGGGAACCCCACATATGTATTTTCTTTACATTCAAATGGATGGAATGACAACATTATTTACACAAGTTACATAATTTTGCCACAGTGCACAGTGAGCCACTTAACATAGTTTTGGGAGGAAGTTGGATTGCAGTGGAATGGAAATAGCGCTGCGGATGAGAAACGCAGAGCGGAATGGAAACTAATGCCTTCTTACCCACCAGATTTTGCATTACGTTGTAAGCTCTTTAGGCAAGGATGTGGCATTGATTCCCAGCTACTGACTTGGGGAATTGATCTGGAATTGCCACTGTTTAGGTTCAATGAGGCTAAGGGCCACAGTTCAGCAATGGCATTCGTTCATTATCCTGGAGAGGAAGTTAAATGCAGAGCCGACTGTATCCGAAAAAGCCCAAGCCAAGAATAAAAATAGGCTTTGGCCAGAAGTGGCTGTGCAGATTTCCGGACTTCCACAGCTGTTTGAAGCTGTTTCCTAGTAGTAATGGGAGGGCAGGAGTTTTCTTGCTTCACTATTACCAGTTTGACGCCAGTTTGAAGGCTCCTACAGGAGCCCGTCCATGCAATTAGGAAAAGCACATGGCCCAGCCCTCTCAGAGAGGACCATTTCAGAACGTACGGGGCACAGAGTCCGAATGCCTGTGTTAGTAAATCAGGGTGATTTACTAGCATAAGTCTGCAGTATCATGTTCATCTCCATACCTGGTACTTTCCTATTCATTGTTTCCTGTTTGGAAAGGAATGGTGACCTGCAAGTTTACAGGACTTTGCAAAGCTGCGAGGGTCATTTTATGCCCTCCAGCCTAGTCTCCTTACTGCAGTGTATTTGCAGCATTTTTCAGCAGCAGTGTGTTATTGCATAGTGTTCAGCAACACCCAGTTCAAGCCTGTCCGCAAAGCTTGCGCTCAATTCATATAACCACGGCATTTCCCAGGCAGGAGTAGAGTTGCCATGTCATCGCCACAAGGACTAGGCTGAAAAACAAGCCAACTGTTGGGTTATTTTAGGTTGCTAGATTCTTGCTTCCAAGATCTTCTGGGTACTGTAGTTTTGCAATCAAACGAAAAGATCCCAGTTGAGTATCAAAGTGTTTCACACAGTTTCCACAACACAGAGTGCATCTGGGTTTCTTCATTCATTCCAGTGATGGACAACGGTCCCCTACCCCAAGGGTACATATATGATGATAATAATAATAATAATAATAATAATAATAATAATAAACTGGGCTCAGGATGGCTAACAACAAATTTAAAACACCTAATTGATGCAACAACAAAAAAACAGCATAAAATACTAAAACGTGAATAACAATAAATTCAGAATTCAAAAATCAATTTAAGGGGGGAATTCCACCCAATAAACATTAGATGATCACCAGGGCTAACTGGCTAAATTAATCCTATTTGGGCCAGTGAGGAGACCAGGGGAGAATTAGCTGTGGGATCCCAGAGCAGGTAATCTTCATAAAAAGGAGAGGGGGAGGTAAGGAATGGGAATAAAAGATCAGGCTAAGTTCAAATTGAAAGCCAGGCAGAATAGCTCTGTCTTACAGGCCCTGTGGAAGGAAGTTAAATCCTGCAGGGCCCTGGTCTCATGGGACAGAACATTCCACCAGGTCGGAGCCATCACTGAGAAGGCCCTGGCCCTGGTGGAGGCTAATCTGACTTCCTTGGGGCCCAGGACCTCTAAACTGTGATTATTCATGGACCTTAAGGTCCTCTGCGGGGCATATCAGGAGAGGCGGTCCTGTAAATACATATGGAGAGCCTCTGGCAGAGAAGACCATTTGGGGCAAGAGAAACAAATTGCCTGACTCAGTATGAGGGCCAAACTAACTGTCTATATCTATCTATCTATCTATCTATCTATCTATCTATCTATCTCTATCTATCTATCTATCTATCTATCTATCTCTCTATTTATCACATTTATATACCACCTCTCCAAGGAGCTTAAGGTGCTGTACCTGGTTCACTGCTCCAATTTTATCCTCCCAACAACCCTGTGAGGTAGGTTGGCTGAGGGACCGCCACTGATCCAAGGTCACCCAGTGAGCTTCATGACTGATAGAGGATTTGAAACCTGGTCTCCCGGGCAATAGTCCAGATCTAACTATCACATCACCTTGCCAACAAAGGTCCGTATAGTTAAAGCTATGGTTTTCCCAGTCGTGATGTATGGAAGTGAGAGCTGGACCATAAAGAAGGCTGATCGCCGAAGAATTGATGCTTTTGAATTATGGTGCTGCAGGAGACTCTTGTGAGTCCCATGGACTGCAAGAAGATCAAACCTCTCCATTCTGAAGGAAATCAGCCCTGAGTGCTCACTGGAAGGACAGATCCTGAAGCTGAGGCTCCAATACTTTGGCCACCTCATGAGAAGAGAAGACTCCCTGGAAAAGATGGAGGGCACAAGGAGAAGCGGACAACAGAGGACGAGATGGTAGGACAGTGTTCTCGAAGCTACCAGCATGAGTTTGACCAAACAGCGGGAGGCAGTGGAAGACAGGAGTGCCTGGTGTGCTCTGGTCCAGGGGGTCACGAAGAGTCGGACACGACTAAATGACTAAACAACAACAACTACCACACCGGACTGACTCTATTAACATAACTACTTGTTATGTTAGCAACAGAGCTATGCCTTTAAGTCAGGGGCGGAGAACCTCAGGCATGGGAATTGAATGCAGCCCTCCCAAGAAGAACTGTTATTTCAGGTTTAGTTGCACATGCTTCTTAATGAGCAACAAACAATCTAGAATGAACATACCGGACGACAGACACATTCCTCTGAAAGTAAGGAAGCAAGGCTGACTCATCCATGCTGCATTGGAAGCCGGTCTACAATGCATCCGGTTCAGAAATCAAGACCTGGGAGAGACCTCAGAGGAAATAAGCAGCGGCCGGTTTTCAACCCAAAGTGCTTTGAGACAAAAGCGTTTCACAGAAACTGTCCCCCAAAGAGTAGGCCCACCGGTTACAGGGAAAGTGAGCTGGAAAGATCTAATTTTCAAGGGAAAGATGTTTGCAAAACAAAAGCATGTGTTTCCTCCCTGCCCCCACTTGCACTTCCTGAAGAAATGATGACAACCAGAAAGGTTTTCAAGGTCAAGCATCCAAGAGCCCCCTATCGAAAGGCAGCGGACATGATTCTGGTTCTGAAAACGTGGAATCTTCTGTTTATTTTGCCTGGAAAACCACAGACTCTGTTTCTTTGCCTCTTGTTACCCCTCTCTGCAAGTGTAGCCCCAGAGAAAAATGTTTGTAGTTTGTGCCTCTTGCTCCTATCGTTTATTTAAATAGTGTCTTATCTTAAGAGTTGGAAAAAGCCTTTCAAATCCATCTTGTCAACCCCCGTTGCTTAAAGGCAGGGAAACCAAAAGAGCTGCTGTGGCAGGGTGGTTAGGATTGAATTAGGACCTGAGAGGTAAAGGTAAAGGGACCCCTGACCATTAGGTCCAGTTGTGGCCGACTCTGGGGTTGCGGCGCTCATCTTGCTTTATTGGCCGAGGGAGCCAGCGTACAGCTTCCGGGTCATGTGGCCAGCATGACTAAGCCGCTTCTGGCAAACCAGAGCAGCTCACGGAAACGCTGTTTACCTTCCCGCCGGAGCGGTACCTATTTATCTACTTGCACTTTGACGTGCTTTCGATCTGCTAGGTTGGCAGGAGCTGGGACCGAGCAACGGGAGCTCACCCCGTCGTGGGGATTCGAACCACCGACCTTCTGATCGGCAAGTCCTAGGCTCTGTGGCTTAACCCACAGTACTACCTGCGTCCCTAGGACCTGAGAGACCAGGGTTCAAATCCCTACTCCTACATGAAACTCACAGGGTCGCCTTGAGCCAGCCACCAAGTCTCAGCCTAACCTACCCCATAAGGTTGTTGTGGGATGGAATGAGGAAGCAGAGAACCAGTCACAACACTTTGAGCTCCTTGCAGAAAGGGTAGAGTATAAAGGCAAGGGGAACAGGTATTAATAGAGCATGATATACACAAAACAAAACAAAACCTGGAATGAGTCGTGGCCACATACTGCCTCCATATTCTCAACCCATCAGTCTGTGGAGTTAGAAACATAAAGGTTTGGATGGATAGAAGTATTCTGCAGCAGAAAACACATCCTCCCTCTGTACAGCAAGCCTATAGACTAGTGAACGCTGCACATCAGCTCCTTGTCTGGTTTGTTTCAAAAAAAGCAACTGTAGCATTTTCCCTATTCGCTGGAGTTTTCTAAATGGGAGCATTGTTTCTTGGGCTGGCAATAACGTTCTCTCTGTCATTTGTTTGTGTCGATGTCTTCCTAACCCTTTCATTTTTGTTTGACTTAGAAAAAATCTATAATAATCAATGCCCTTAGCAGCGGGCATAAAGCAATTGAAAACCACTGTTCATGTGCAAGAAACAGGTATACGTAACCTGTTTACATTTATTTTTTTTAATTAAGTCTCTCAAATAGCACCACGACAAGGCCTAAAAGGTAAAGGGGTAAAGGGACCAGCTTCCGGGTCATGTGGCCAGCATGACCAAGCCGCTTCTGGCGAACCAGAGCAGTGCACGGAAATGCCGTTTACCTTCCCGCTGGAGCAGTACCTATTTATCTACTTGCACTTAGACATGCTTTTGAACTGCTAGGTTAGCAGGAGCAGGGACCGAGCAATGGGAGCTCACCCCGTTGCGGGGATTCGAACCGCCAACCTTCTGATTGGCAAGTCCTAGGCTCTGTGGTTTAACCCACAGCGCCACCCATGTCCCTGGTGTCAAAATGCAGGGAGTTTCAGAGCTCAGATCCTGCCATGATAAGGGAACAACTATTTGCAAAGGTGGAACTGGCATTATATGGCCTGGTGAAAGTGCTGCAGTTTGATGAGATCAAACAGCCATGGGGTGGGAACTTGGCCAGGTGGGGAATTGGAAACCAGTGCAGAACTTTGAGCAGAGGCGTAAGAAGCAGGCAGGATCTCACACCTGCCAGCAATTGTGCTGCAGCATTCAGCGCTAGCTGCAGATTGCAGAACAACCAGGGGGAAGCCCCACA
Organism: Podarcis cretensis; assembly: GCF_951804945.1. NCBI lineage: Eukaryota > Metazoa > Chordata > Lepidosauria > Squamata > Lacertidae > Podarcis > Podarcis cretensis. The sequence continues at coordinate 83,678,046 of NC_137176.1, forward strand.
CATGAATGCTTTGCAGTCATCCAGTGTCTGGAGCAGCTGCCCAGTGAAAGTGGTTGCAGCAGCCGAAGCTGATAAGAAGGTGAAGAAGAGTTTGGATTTGATATCCCGCTTTATCACTCCCCTTCAGGAGTCTCAAAGCGGCTAACATTCTCCTTTCCCTTCCTCCCCCACAACAAACACTCTGTGAGGTGAGTGGGGCTGAGAGACTTAGAAGTGTTACCCAGCAGCTGCATGTGGAGGAGCGGAGACGCGAACCCAGTTCACCAGATTATGAGTCTACCGCTCTTAACCACTACACCACACTAGCTCTCCTCTAAGGATGGAGCTGGTTCCAGGAGTCGCCCCCAGCTGTACCTGGTCCTTCCAGAGGGAGTGCAACCCACTGGCCTGTTTCTGTGACACAGGAAACACTCACTCATAGAGCTTCCACCTTGCCAGGATTTCTAGAATCACAGAATTGTAGCGTTAGAAGCGATCCCAAGGATCGTCCAGTCCAACTCCCTGGAATGCAGGAATCTCAGTTAAAGCATCCCTGAAAGATGGCCGCCCGACCTCTGCTTAAAAACCTCCAAGGAAGGAAAGTCTCTACAGAGGGTGGTGAATACAGCACATGATATCATGGGCTGTCCCCTGAGCCCGCTAGATGACATCGCAAGGGATCGTTGCCTTAGGAGAGTGAGAAAAATTCTCAGGGACGATTCACACCCGGGCCAGCACCTCTTTAATCTTCTACCCTCGGGCAGGAGATATAGAAGTATAATTAGTTCTGTTGTTGTTTAGTCGTTTAGTCGTGTCCGACTCTTCGTGACCCCATGGACCAGAGAACGCCAGGCACTCCTGTCCTCCACTGCCCCCGCAGCTTGGTCAGACTCATGCTGGTAACCTCGAAAACACTATCCAACCATCTCGTCCTCTGTCGCCCCCTTCTCCTTGTGCCCTCCATCTTTCCCAACATCAGGGTCTTCTCCAGGGAGTCTTCTCTTCTCATGAGGTGGCCAAAGTACTGGAGCCTCAGCTTCACAATCTGTCCTTCCAGTGAGCACTCAGGGCTGATTTCCTTCAGAATGGAGAGGTTTGATCTTCTTGCAGTCCATGGGACTCTCAAGAGTCTCCTGCAGCACCATAATTCAAAAGCATCAATTCTTCGGCGATCAGCCTTCTTTATGGTCCAGCTCTCACTTCCATACATCACTACTGGGAAAACCATAGCTTTAACTATACGGACCTTTGTTGGCAAGGTGATGTCTCTACTTCTCAAGATGCTGTCTAGGCCTGTTATTGCCCTTCTCCCAAGAAGCAGGCGTCTTTTAATTTCGTGGCTGCTGTCACCATCTGCAGTGATCATGGAGCCCAAGAAAGTAAAATCTCTCACTGCCTCCATTTCTTCCCCTTCTATTTGCCAGGAGGTGATGGGACCAGTAGCATAATTAGTTCTACCAACAGGCTAAAAAACAGTTTCTATCTGTGGGCTGTTAGGCTGCTGAACGGAAAATAATATAGTGCAACTGACTTTTGGGGTTGGTGTCTTGTGTGACAAGCACACAGAGTGCAATGAGATTGAGTGTTTGTGTGTGGGGGGGAGGAAGGCTCAGTTAATTTCATTGTACACAGGTTGTACATTGACAATAAAGGTGGTATTATTATTATTATTATTATTATTATTATTATTACCAACTTCTAAGGGAGTCCATTCCACAAATGACTTATGGATGTTTACGGCTGTAGCACCATCAATGGGTTCTTTGCCATCTGGAAGTCAAATGCTGTTTCTACAATTATGAAGTCTTCACCCACCTAGTTACTATTGCATACACTTTACAACAGTGGGTGAAATATCCCAAAATAAGAATCCAGGGTCATGTGTTCACCACTTAATCAAGACTGGACGCAGGTGGCGCTGTGGTCTATATCACTGAGCCTCTTGGGCTTGCCGATCAGAAGGTCAGTTGTTCAAATCCCCATGACGGGGTGAGCTCCTGTTGCTCTGTCTCAGCTCCTGCCAACCTAGCAGTTCGAAAGCACGCTAGTGCAAGTAGATAAATAGGTACCGTGCAGCGGGAAGGTAAACAGTATTTCCGTGCACTCTGGTTTGTCATGGTGTTCTGTTGCACCACAGTCATGCTGGCCACAAGACCCGGAAAACTGTCTGTGGACAAACACTGGCTGAAAGTGAGATGAGCACCGCAACCCCATAGTCACCTTTGATTGGACTTAACCATCCCGGGGTCCTTTACCTTTTAATGGCATGTTGCGTCACCCAGGAGTTGTGCTGTATGTGCCAAGAGATGCATCCCGTTCTTTTGCGTGCAACAGAGGCTCACCTCTCAAATGCTCCTTTGCTGATACCCTTAAAAGGCTGCTTGCCCAATGATTCAGAATAAATGTTATGAGGGTTCTTACTAATTTATGAGTTAGTGGATCCTGCACATGCAGGAGAAAAAAACGCTACAATGGCATCTTTCTTTCTTTCTTTCTTTCTTTCGACAATGTCTTGCTTGACTTGGACCAAAAATGTCAGCAAATTCCAGGCTTTGCAAAAACGATCTGGTTCTTTCAAGAGTAGCGGTGGTGGAGTTTGTTCTGGCCAGTTCTGAGCTTTGGAACAGACTTTGGCTCAAACATCTAGTAGTTCTCTTCTAGGCTCATTCCTTGCAAAGATAAAAGTCTTCATTTGCCTTTGAAGTGGGGTGAGGGGAAATAGCCTTTTCGAAAGCTTAGCCAACGGTGCTTACTTTAGAGTCCAACAATACTTATTTAAGGCTTTGTCCCCAATTCCATAAATTATATATATTCCGGGAAGCATTTAACCTTTAAAAAGGGGTGACTATGGAAATCAGCCCTGAGTGCTCACTGGAAGGACAGATTGTGAAGCTGAGGCTCCAGTACTTTGGCCACCTCATGAGAAGAGAAGACTCCCTGGAGAAGACCCTGATGTTGGGAAAGATGGAGGGCACAAGGAGAAGGGGGCGACAGAGGACGAGATGGTTGGATAGTGTTTTCGAGGTTACCAGCATGAGTCTGACCAAGCTGCGGGAGGCAGTGGAGGACAGGAGTGCCTGGCGTTCTCTGGTCCATGGGGTCACGAAGAGTCGGACACGACTAAACGACTAACAACAACAACAACAACAAATGTTAGCATTACGGAAGGCTGTGATTTTTTGTGTGTGTATTTGTTCCCCTGGTATTAATTCTATGGGCTGCTGCAGGATTTTATCCCCAGTGCTATTCAAGATCTCTATAAAGGGAGTGGTCCATAGATTTGAGATGACACTCAGTTTCTCCACAACATCTGAATCAGGTGAGATCATGTAGACCAGGGGTCAGCAACCTAAGGCCCATGGGCCAGAAGCAGCCCGCAGAGGTCGTTTGACTAGCTCATGAGCTGCCCACGAACAGAATTGCCCACTCGCGCGCTGCGCTAAAGCGGCACAGCACGGCGCGGGGACTCGCTTCCGTGGCACTGGTCTATGGAGGGATCTTCATGGGACCGATCCTGCCCAGGCAAGATAAACCTTGCTGACCTCTGATGTAGACCCTTGACCAGAGTCTGGATGCAGTGGATGAGAGTGAATAGACTAAATATTTGGAATAACTTCCTGGCCATAAGAGCTGTCCAACAGTGGAACAGACTCCCTTGGGAGATTGTGGACTCTCCCTCCTTGGAGGTTTTTAAGCAGAGGTCAGATGGCCATCTGTCAGGGATGCATTAGCTGAGATTTCAGGGGGTTCGACTAGATGACCCTCGAAGTCCTTTCCAACTCTACAATTCTATGAACTTCCATCATCCCTGACATTTGCATGCTGTGGCTAATAAGAGTTGTAGCCCCAAACATCTGGCAGGACTCACATTGCCTACCCCTGAAATTAGACTAGAAGTCATGATGTACGGGGAAATAAATTTGTAAATGACAATATATATGAACATTGCACAGAAGTCTCAGGTGCTTATCGTTCTATAAAAAATGGAAATGTTTCATTTTGTTATCACCACCGCCCTGCCTCTTTCCTTGTTGTGATCGCAGGCTCACAAAATATGGAAGGAGGGAGGAAGAGTCATGTGGTATCCTAAAGACTAAGAATGTTTTTCTGGCATAAGCTTTTTTGTAAACCAGAAATTCCATCAAAGAACTCCTCAATTCAAATTTGTCAAGGCGTTTTCCTTCTGTGCCTAATATTGCCAGATATTCCATTCAAATGTGTCAAGACCATTTTCCTTCTGTAACTAATATTGCTAAAAATAAAAAGAAGCAGGTAAGGAGATGTATATTCCATTTCACAAAGGCATGTGTTATTTGCAATAGCGTATGGAGCAAGGCTTCAAGTTCCGCAGAACAGGAAGAACAGGAAATATAGCTGGAACAAAGCTTTCGAGATAGCAGCGCTCCTTGAGGAACCCAAATATCTTCATAGGATAGGCATTTCCAATGGGTAGAAGCCAGGTCAGAAAAACTGTAAGGACTTTTAAGCACATGTGATAACAGAGCTGAAAACAGCTCTGAACACACCCACAACACAAAGCCTCACATAAGTCATCGCTGGCGCTCATTGAGTCTGGTAGGGTGGAAGGCAGGGAGGCCAACAGTAGGTGGCGCTAAAGCCCATGACGGGCAGAGCTATGCTGCTTCCTGGTTGTAAGAAAGAAGGCAGGAAGGTGGGGGCTTGCTGAGCTCAGAGTAAAGTTGGCAGGGCAGCAGCCCATTCATCCTCATGGACCAGCCTCCACTGCTTCCAGTATTTCACTGGTGGAAGCAGAGCTGTTCCCCATATCCCTTACATTGCCCTTAGAACCTGTGGGTCACAATCTGGAGGACTTCCAGGTTGGCGCCATCGCCGAATGGCGGACTCCCTCCGAGCTCCGGAGGGAGCCTGCTCGGCAGGGGCTGGGTTCTACCGCGCCGGCGACGCGGGGACCCTCAAAAACCATGGGCGCTGAAACCCATGGGCATGGTGACTCGGCGGGCACCATTTGCGCCCCCCTGACCCGCGAAGGAGCCTTTTTAAAGGCTGCGGAGCGGGTGACGGGGGGGGGTGGTGCTGTGAGTCCTCCGCTTCCCCTGCCGAGCGAAGCCGCATGCCATTCGACGGAGAGCGCTGACTTCTTCCATTGAAAATTTGGTCTTTAAAAGAATAACCCGTGAGTAATTGGAACTTGGATTAAAAAAGGGAAAAAATTCTATTTAAATTCGGAGCGAGCGGGGGAGGTGCAAAAAGGAAGTCAGCCTCCCCCCTGTTGTAGAGGAGCTAAAGCAAAGGATTTGACAACTAAGATTGAGTGTAACCTTTTTTTGATAAAGTTATTAACTTCGCGATGGAAAATTATAAGACTGGGCTGGAGGAGAAAAGTGGAATGTGAATTAAAATGCAACCCCCCCCCCCCCCGGAAACCCCGGGAGCGATCTGAAAGAGCGCCGGGAGAGGAGAAATAGAGGTTTTGACAGCTGTCAAAGGAGCTGTCAAAGCGGAAGAACAAAAAGAGAACTTTGTTACGAGGACTTTGCTGGTCACATTTGTTACAAATTGGATATAAATTGTTTAAAACAAGGAATAATAAGTTACTTTGACTGTTGGGTGTGATCGGGAAGGAAACTGAGTTACTATAATCCCTCTAGAGGAGCTGTGGGACGCTACAAGTATTGTTGGCATCGAATTTGAATAGGACTTTTTATCGCCTGGGAAACTGCAGAAATGGAACACTATTTTGTCTACAGAGGTCTACATACTAAAGGAGACAATAGATTTATCTATTGAAGAATGGAAGGGACTTGACGTAATGTTTTGTTCCTGAATAACAAAGCCTCTGCAGAGGAATTAGAAGCTTTTTGGAATTAGAACATTTGTGCAGAAGAGCAGGGGGGGGGGGGGAAAAGAGGAGGAGAGAGAACAACAAGAACAATAAGAATAACAAGAACTGGACAAAGTTGGAAGATAGACTCCTTCCAAGATTGGACATGTGAAACCAAAGATGACCAAAAGATGGCAAAGACTAATAAAAAGACGGCATAGCGGACTGGTGAAGGACTGTGGTTTAGATGTGGGAGCTCCAGGATGACAGTAGACATTGATGGACATTGGGAACGCAACCGGGAAAGGGGGGAGGGAAATTTGGAATCCAAAGGGTGCTAAATTACATTTTATTCTTTTTTTTTTATCTTTCTGTTTATCTTAATCTGTATTGCATATTAAAGACGGGAACTCGTGGAAGGGAACAGGTCGATTTTAGGGGATGGGAAAATATTTTTTTTAAATTGGGCCAATGATAATAATTTTAAAATTTGGGGAAAGAATTTGTTGAATCTATTTGAAAGAATTGGAATACAAGAGGGGGAGGGGGGGAAGTCCTGGAAAGAAGCCAATGAAAATAAGGTTTTAAATTTGGATGTTTTTCTTTTTCTGTTATATTTGAAAATCTTTAATAAATATTATTTAAAAAAAAAATAGAACCTGTGGGTCACAATCTGAAATCCAAAGTCTTATTGGGAGTTATGGGCCGGAGATGACCGTCGATCCCTGAACAGCAGCAGCAGCTGGCAACTGCTTTTAGAGGGAAGTATCCTGATCCCTCTGGCTACAATATCAGAGTGGCTGTTAACCGGATGGGACATGGCATTGATGATCCAATTAGTGAGCCCTGAATGGATTACAAGAAGGCAGACAGGCAACTGTTTAGTGGGAAGATGGAATATGTTTTATTATGTTATGGAATAGTAAAACACAAGGCAATGTGCAGCCATATTAGGAAATATTGGGAGTACTAAAAGTCTGGATGATGATTATGATGATGCTCCTAAACATAGAATAGAATCATAGAGTTGGAAGAGACCACAAGGGCCATCGAGTCCAACCCCTTGCCAAGCAGGAAACACCATCAGAGCACTCCTGACATATGGTTGTCAAGCCTCTGCTTAAAGACCTCCAAAGAAGGAGACTCCACCACACTCCTTGGCAGCAAATTCCACTGTCAAACAGCTCTTACTGTCAGGAAGTTCTTCCTAATGTTTAGGTGGAATCTTTCTTCTTGTAGTTTGGAACCATTGCTCCATGTCCGGTTCTCTGGAGCAGCAGAAAACAACCTTTCTCCCTCCTCTATGTGACATCCTTTTATATATTTGAACATGGCTATCATATCACCCCTTAACCTCCTCTTCTCCAGGCTAAACATGCCCAGCTCCCTTAGCCGTTCCTCATAAGGCATCGTTTCCAGGCCTTTGACCATTTTGGTTGCCCTCCTCTATAATAATAATAATAATAATAATAATTTTTTATTTATACCCCACCCTCCCCAGCCAAGGCCGGGCTCAGAGCGGCTTACAAGCAATAATAAAAACAAGATGAATGATTACAACTTAAAAACAAAATAAAATACAACATTAAAATAATGGAACATTAAAATATTAAAATGTAGCCTCATCGCAGGAGGAGAAGGAAAAGAAAAAAAAAGAGAGGGAGGGAGGGAGGGAATCAAATTGGCTCCAAGCCAAAGGCCAGGCGGAACAACTCTGTCTTACAGGCCCTGCGGAAAGAAATCAGATCCTGCAGGGCCCTGGTCTCATGAGGCAGAGCGTTCCACCAGGCCGGAGCCAGAGTTGAAAAGGCCCTGGCTCTGGTTGAAGCCAATCTAACTTCCTTAGGGCCCGGGACCACTAGGGTGTTGCTATTTATGGACCTTGAGGCTCTCCATGGGGCATACCGGGAGAGGCGGTCCTGTAGGTACGAGGGTCCTAGGCTGTGAAGGGCTTTAAAGGTCAAAAGCAGCACCTTAAATCTGACCCTGTACTCCACCGGGAGCCAGTGCAGCTTGAAAAGCACTGGGTGAATATGCTCCCGTGGCAGAGACCCCGTGAGGAGCCTCACTGCAGCATTCTGTACCCGCTGGAGTTTCTGGGACAGCTTCAAGGGCAGCCCCGCGTAGAGCGAATTACAGTAGTCAAGCCTGGAGATGACCGTCGCATGGATCACTATGGCCAGGTCAGGGCGGGAAAGGTAAGGGACCAACTGCTTGATGCGGCGAAGGTGGAAAAATGTCGCCTTGGCTGTTGCTGTAACCTGCGCCTCCATAGAAAGGGAGGAGTCAAGGATTACACCCAAACTCTTAACGGAAGGCAATGGCACTAATTGCCCCCCCCCCAAGAGAAGGCAGTTGGTCCCTCATCCCCATACCATCCCGACCTAGCCATAGGACCTCTGTCTTCGAAGGATTTAGTTTCAATCAGCTCCCACGAAACCATCTAGCCACAGCTTCCAAGCATCTGGTCAGTGTGTTCGAGGTCGAGTCAGTGTGGCCATCCATCAGCAGATAGAGCTGAGTGTCATCAGCATATTGGTGACAGCCCAGCCCAAAGCTCCGTATAATCTGGGGAAGGGGGCGCATAAAGATGTTAAAAAGCATCGGGGAGAGAATTGCGCTCTGTGGCACTCCACAGACCAAGGAGTGGCGCGACGACATTTCCCTCCCTAGTGCCACCCTCTGTCCCCGACCAGAGATAAAAGAGCACAACCAGTTACGGACTATGCCCTGTATCCCCACGTCTGCGAGGCGGTGGTCCAGAAGATCATGATCGACCATGTCAAAGGCTGCTGACAAATCTAAAAGGATCAGGAGTCCTGACCCGCCTCGATCCAGTTGTCTACGGAGATCATCTGTTAGGGCAACCAGAGCCATCTCCATCCCAAAACCAGGATTGTCAGTGTCCTTCTTGAACTGTGGTGCCCAGAACTGGACACAGTACTCCAGGTGAGGTCTGACCAGAGCAGAATACAGTGGCACTATTACTTCCCTTGATCTAGATGCTATACTCCTATTGATGCAGCCCAGAATTGCATTGGCTTTTTTAGCTGCCGCGTCACACTGTTGGCTCATGTCAAGTTTGTGGTCAACCAAGACTCCTAGATCCTTTTCACATGTACTGCTCTCAAGCCAGGTGTCACCCATCTTGTATTTGTGCCTCTCATCTCCAGTTAGGGCTGAGGAATAGAGCTCTGCCAGTCAGTTCAGACAATACTGAGGTGGATGGACCAGTTGCCTGATTTGGAACAAGGCAGGATATTAATAGACAGGATAGCAAATTGTTTTTATATGCAATAACGGCAGCAAGAATATTATTGGCACAGAAATGGAAGCAAGAAGAACTACCAACGAAAGAAGAGTGGCAAATGAAGAAGAAGAAGAGAAGAAGAGTTTGGATTTGATATCCCGCTTTATCACTACCCGAAGGAGTCTCAAAGCGGCTAACATTCTCCTTTCCCTTCCTCCCCCACAACAAACACTCTGTGAGGTGAGTGGGGCTGAGAGATGTCAGAGAAGTGTGACTGGCCCAAGGTCACCCAGCAGCTGCATGTGGAGGAGCGGAGACACAAACCCGGTTCACCAGATTACAAGTCTATCGCTCTTAACCACTACACCACACTGGCTCCCTAAATGAAATTAATGGACTACGCAGAATTAGATAAGATGACAGGAAGGATCCGAAATCTGCGGGACCAGAGATTCTTAAGAGGACTGGAGTAAATATTTGAACTATTTGAAAAGCAATTGTAATAAACAGATTACGCTAGTAGGACCGCAAGAAGTTTTGTAAGGAGGACTGCATGAAATAGTGCAATGAAGACTATGAAGAGAGTTATTAGTTAAGGAAGACTAAGTGATAAGTGATAAGTGATGAAGACTGAAAAATCTTCAGAGGTGGCTGATGGAAGTCCAAAACATTGTATAAGATAAGAAAATATGTTAAATGATTGTTGGAAAGGATATGGTAAAAATTATATATATATATATATATATATATATATATATATATATATGAGAGAGAGAGGTTGGGGTTGGCCTAAGGTGTGGTTGCTTGTTTGTGATTGGCTGTTGTGAACTTTGTTTTCATGTGTGAGTGGGATGGGTGGGTGTTTTTGAGTCAGGTTAGCCATATTAATTCATATGCTATTGGTGGATTCTTGTCATTGTCTTGTTGGGCTGTGATATGATAAAGGGAAGCCATACCATGAAGGCGTCTTCTTCTATTTGTCCTCGTGTCAATTTCAGTTTATTGGTTAATTTCTCTAATAAGGCTGTTTCCCATACTGTTCGGTACCATTGGTCCATGCTTACTCCTGACAGGTCTCTCCAGTGTCTGGTCAAGATGTTTCTGGCTATAGAGAGTAGGTGTGTTGCAGGTGTGCCTTTTTATCCTCACTCACCTCACAGAGTGTTTGTTGTGGGGGAGGAAGGGAGAGGAGATTGTTAGCCGCTTTGAGACTCCTTAGGGTAGTGATAAAGCGAAATATCAAATCCAAACTCCTCCTCCTCCTCCTCCTCCTCCTCCTCCTCTTCTAAATATGGTGTTATTGATTTCCATTATATAACAACAAATACGAAAGAAGAAGAAAATTAAAGAAAAAACCTACAAAACCAAAATCCTAATTTAACCTCCTGTCCTCTCCCGGAAGGACCAGTCTATTTAAGTTTGCCGAAGTCCAAAAACCATCTGCTAAATAAATAAATAAATGTGAACCCTCTCTCCTATAAATAGGACTTTTAACAGTGCTTATCATTGGCCGGATCATGTCCTCCATGCGCAACAAACATCTCACCCATATCCTGGTTTGCGTCCTCTGAGCGCAACTTGCCTGGCAGCAGAATGAAGTCGAAAAGTTTAAACAGTGACCACATTTTATAACCACCCTTTTCATTAAATTGGAAGGGAAAAAAGGAGGAGGACGAAAGGGAAGGCAGCAGAGATCAAAGTGCCCCACCATAAACGTTAATTGCAGTCACACACTCGAATGTTCATGGGCGTTTGAAACGTTTCCAAATAAGACATTGTTGTAGCGGGGTGAGGGTGGGGGAATGGGTCGGAGCGAGCTAATCATTTGCCGAGCTTGTTTACTTTGTCTCAGGCTTATCTGGTAAAGATTTCAACTACTTTCATGGCCGAGGTGGAATTCTGACCCTCTTTAAGTCAACCCGAGTTGGGTTATTGATTCCGGTGGGTCAAAAACTCACCCCCGGGACTTGCAAGCTTGCGTGATTGTAGGGTCAGCCAAACCTTCGAGCTTCAGTAGGAAAACAAGCCATGTGATCCATCAGTTAAGACTGCAGACTTTGGACAGCATGTGTGTGTGTGTGTGTGTGATCCATTCAGTTCAAAAGTGCCAAGGATGCACACATGGCACCTCTCCTACAAGCGCAGGCAGTTGGCGTTGTACCTACCCAACATGGGTACCCAAACCTCCATCTAAAACCCCAAATGCTTCAGTGGGTCGGGGGCAACACCCATCAACGCTGCTCTGATTTGGCCCATGTGGCTCCCTTCCTCAAATGGAGACCCCATTCCTCAAAGGACCACTGGACACAGATCGAGAGAAGCCAAGTTGCAGGCCGGTAGCTGGTGCCTTAGAATAAGTAGTATTATCTTGATCCTGCAGCACATACAAACACCAACTGCGCATTGTGCCTTTGGGCTTGAAGCACAAATAAAATCTCACCGGTGTTTAGAGTGTCAGACTAGGACCTGGGAGACCAGGGTTCGAATCCCCACTGGGCCATGAAGCTCACTGGCTGACCTAGAGTCCAGCTGTCCTTTGTCAACAACAAATTGTCGCTGTTTTTTTGTGTTGAATATATGCTATATGGTAATTTATGAACCTAATAAGTATCTAAAGCCATTTGCACATAACAAAATATGTATTTTATCAAAGTAATTGTTGAACTGAAATACAATTAAGAAGAAGTATATTTTTGGGGTGCCCCCAAGAGAGTGGGGCTCTAAATTACAGCTTGTTTATCTTATATGTAAATCCAGCACTGGTTGTGGGATTAAATGAGGAGAACCGTGGACGCCACTTGGAGCTCCTTGGAGAAAAAAGTGGGATGTGAATGCAATAGATTAACTTAGAAATAATAATAATCCTGGAGCCACAAATGTTGACTGCCTTTATTTGTGGTTGTCATCAACTCCAAGATTATTTAGGAGTGTATAGGGTTTTGGGGGGCATTGCAGCCATGGGTGGCATTGTAGCGTTCCCTATTTTGCTGCCTCCAGGGCCCTGCTTCCACTTAACTCAAACCCTCCAACATTTCTCTGATGCAAATAGGGACGTCCTATTCAATAATAATAATAATAATAATAATAATAATAATAATAAAAAAATACCCCACCAATCTGACAAGGTTGCCCCAGCTACTCTAGGCGGCTTCCAACATACAGTGGTACCTTGGGTTACAGATGCTTCAGGTTACAGACTCCGCTAACCCAGAAGTAGTACCTCAGGTTAAGAACTTTACCTCAGGATGAGAACAGAAATTGCACGATGGCAGCGCGGCAGCAGCAGGAGGCCCCATTAGCTAAAGTGGTACCTCAGGTTAAGAACTTTATCTCAGGATGAGAACAGAAATTGTGCGGGAGCAGCGGGAGGCCCCATTAGCTAAAGTGGTACCTCAGGTTAAGAACAGTTTCAGGTTAAGAACGGAGCTCCGGAACAAATTAAGTTCTTAACCTGAGGTACCACTGTATATAAAAACATACTAAAACGTTAAGCATTTTAAAATTTCCCTATACCGAACTGCCTTCAGATGTCTTCCAAATGTTGTATAGTTACTTATTTCCAGTGCTTTTTTTCCTGGGGGGGACGCAGGGGTATACATACCCCTAAACATTTTGTGAATCTTTGTACTTTTGTTCATTTACTGTATTTATTTCCCCCGATTTGAACTATAAAATGGTGATTTTCTTGAGTCAAAATGAGGGTACCCCTAAACATTTTTTAATAGAAAAAAGCACTGCCTATTTCCTTGACTTGGGATCACCTGACTCCATACCCATGATGAAAATGAGGACGTCGTCCAATACCCTACAACATTTCTCCAATTCTGGGATCAAACCAGAAACCGGGGTGGCTTCTTTAAATCCAGGACTGTCCCTGGAAAATAGGGACACTTGGAGGGTCTTCTCTGGTCTGGAGGGTCGGAGAAATTCTCAGAGGAGACAGCCTCTCTGAAAGGCTGTTTTGCTCTTTTTTCAAATGTTATAAGAACGTAAGGTCTCAAATATATAAATTTAATGTTCATAAATGTACAAGGCAAACACATACATAAATATACAAACCACATGTCTGAAACAGTACAGGAAGACAGTCCTGAAACCATTCTGACTCTCCCAAACCGACCTCAAATGTTTCTCTGCAAGGAGGGAGGAAATGAAATAACCATTGTCTCTTTGCTTACAAATCCTGCCTTAAGGGCACATTTAAGATATGAATAGGGTGAGTCTGTAACCTGGACTCAGGAATTAGGTATTTATCATCACAAAAGGCTGATCACCGAAGAATTGATGCTTTTGAATTATGGTGCTGGAGGAGACTCTTGAGAGTCCCATGGACTGCAAGAAGATCAAACCTCTCCATTCTGAAGGAAATCAGCCCTGAGTGCTCACTGGAAGGACAGATCCTGAAGCTGAAGCTCCAATACTTTGGCCACCTTAGGAGAAGAGAAGACTCCCTGGAAAAGACCCTGATGTTGGGAAAGATGGAGGGCACAAAGAGAAGGGGACGACAGAGGACGAGATGGTTGGACAGTGATCTCGAAGCTACTAACATGAGTTTGACCAAACTGCGGGAGGCAGTGGAAGACAGGAGTGCCTGGCGTGCTCTGGTCCATGGGGTCACAAAGAGTCGGACACGACTAAACGACTAAACAACAACAACATCACAAAAGGATGGCCAGGCTCTCCATGTAAACACATCAACAGGTTTCCTGCCAGACAGAATTCTGTTGTAGATGCCCCTTCTGTGATGTATGTATGATATATTAGGGGGGTGGTCTTGGGCTGCAGGGTGGCAATTTAAAAAGTCTATATAAAGCCATGCACACCATTGTTCTGGGTTGCTCCTCCCTCCTTCATGTGGTGAGTGAGGACCCTGTTGCAACAGTTCAATAAAGATCAGGATTACTAAACTGTTTTGCATCTCAATATTCTCTGGTTGGCTTCTGTTATTTTCTCCTACCGATAGAGAACCCACTTAAGGACTCTACACAGGCTCTTGGATACCCCATAAGGGAAAAAGGGCAGATTTTGTTTACAACAGGAGGAAGATGTATTAGACTGCAACATGGACCAAGTTCAGCAGGCACCATTGTGCAGGCCTGGCTGTTAACGTTGAACTCTGCGTCTTGGCTAACCCACTGAGCTGTCCCGCAAGACAGTTCAAACAAAACCTTCCCCTGGCTTGGCCTGAACAGGGCCTGAGATGGATCCGAAGACTAGAGATGGGCACGACTTCCTAAAGGGCACCTCTCAGCTCCCTCCCTCCCTCCCTCCCTGTCCTTTAGTTTTTACAAAAGGAATTGTCTCCTGCCCCAAGAAAGGCATTTGTCTGAAAAGGTCAAGGCCCTCAGCTGCTGCCGTTCCAGAGCATCGTTGCTGCCAAACACGACTGTGTTGTTTATGGGTGCCAAGGATTAATTATGAGGTTCAAATGACTTGCCCATTTGGAAACCCACAAAAGGAGGTTTTGCACAATTGCACACCTGATTTATGTGACCTCTCCAGCTAGGAGTGGCACCAGTTTTAATGGGAAGAAAAGGAAATTTGGCTCCAGCCCTACAGCATCTTAGCAAAGCCCCAAGGCAGCAAAACTTGAACCTGTTATGTGCTGTGCTGAATCCTAGAACAATAGGATCCAGAATGCAGCAGTCTGATTGGTCCGCAGAAGCCACCCAATCCAGCTCCAGGTGGAAGTGAATCAGCAACCTGATTGGCCTGCAGGAGCAGCCAATCAGGCTTCTGGAGGAAGTGAATCCGCAACCTGATTGGCCTACAGGAGCAGCTCGGAATTAGCTAATCTTGCGGGGCCCATTGTGTAAATAATGTATGTGTAGCTATACGTTTGGGACGCGGGTGGTGCTGTGGGTTAAACCACAGAGCCTAGGACTTGCTGATCAGAAGGTCGGTGGCTTGAATCCCCGTGACGGGGTGAGCTCCCATTGCTCGGTCCCTGCTTCTGCCAACCTAGCAGTTCGAAAGCACGTCCAAGTGCAAGTAGGTAAATAGGTACTGCTCCGGCGGGAAGGTAAATGGCATTTCCGTGCGCTGCTCTGGTTCGCCAGAAGTGTATTAGTCATGCTGGCCACATGACCCGGAAGCTGTACGCCGGCTCCCTCGGCCAATAAAGCGAGATGAGCACCACAACCCCAGAGTCGATTACCACTGGACCTAATGGCCCTTTACCTTTAACTCGGGTTACAGATGCTTCAGGTTACAGACTCCGCCAACCCAGAAATTGTACTCGGGTTAAGAACTTTGCTTCAGGATGAGAACAGAAATTGCGCTGCTCTGGTTCGCCAGAAGTGGCTTAGTCATGCTGGCCACATGACCCGGAAGCTGTACGCCGGCTCCCTTGGCTAGTAAAGCGAGATGAGCACCACAACCCCAGAGTTGGCCACAACTGGACCTAATGGTCAGGGGTCCCTTTACCTTTAGCTAGACGTTTGGGGGAAAGTTTCATTCATTGCTACTAGGAGCTGAATAAAGAGCATAAAATTCACAATCAACTCAGAGTATATTTTAAAACCCAAACCAGGTGATGTATTAGTTTTGTCTCTGTGTCCTCAGGAAACAGGGATGTTGTTGGTGATCTCTACAAAAATTGCCGCATTGGGCGCCTAGTGTGGGGGTTCAGAAGGCCTAATCCTTTGCCTCCCACTATGGCTATGATTTGATCGCAAACACACAGCATTGTAAGCAATTTGCAAAGGGGGAGGGGGAACTACCATCCATTAAATGGGAGCTTTTTCCCTATGAAAATTGCGGAGCTGATTTGAATTTAAATTTGATTTGATTTGATTTGATTTGAATTGAAACGAGAGAATAGCAAAGGGGTACAGGATTAAAGCCTTCTATATCGAAATCTTTAGCAATTTGCATAAATCAAGGGCACCAACTATAGGGGGCAGAAAGGGCTTCAGCCCCCTCAATATTTCTGGACTGGGTGCCAAGCTCCCCCCCAAATTTTGAGGGGGCCTCCATCCCCCGCTGCCCCTGGGCAGGTACTGGCCCCTATGGGTCACGTGACACCAGCCCCCTTGATGTGGGGGGCAAATTAGAGCCCCCGGTGTAAAGTATCTTGCATTTAAGTAAACAGTTTAAATCACACAGCTATACGTAGAAGTCAAATTTCAGGAGAAATCTTTTCCTGAATCTCATGTATTAATTTCCAACTTCTTGTTGTTTCACTACGTTCTTCTCTCCAAAAGGAACGCAAAGGCACTTTTCAAAAATCAAAACACACAGTACAATGTGACCGAAAACAGGGTTAACAATAAGAGAAAGGCAAGTCTAAGGAAGTTTTTAATGTTTGATATTTTATCGCTTTTTTATTGTCATTATTAATATTCTGTTGGGAGCTGCCCAGAGTGGCTGGGGAAACCCAGCCAGATGGGTGGGGTATAAATAAATTATTATTATTATTATTATTATTATTATTATTAGCAGCAGCAGCAGCAGCAGCAGCAGCAGCAGACAAAGCATTAAAACAGTTTAATGAAAAGAACCAAAGGACCATTAGCAATATTTGTATCCTCGTCGTGATTTGCAATAATAAAAACACTGTGATACTCGAGCCCTTTCAGAGCGAACTGCTCTTGGTATCTCTCCTCATCCTGCAATTTCACAGTTTGTGCAAAGTCCAATTACATAGGCACATGACTGAACCTTCATTTGAACTAATTTTGTAACGTGAAAACTGCTCAATGTTTCCCTTACGCGTTTCCTTAGCATTTCCGCAACACATTCTATATCTATTCCAAAAAATAAAATAAAATATCCCTGGTGATAGTTTGCTAACATGTTTTGTAGCTTATCAAAGTCATTTGGCCTTTATTGGGTTACTTGTTTCCTTCCTTATCTCCTCCTCCTTTTGTATTGTTACCTGCCTTTGATCAGGCACGACTAATATCATTAAGATCTCACTTGGTGTCAATGTCTGTTTTGTGTCATGCGTGTTTCGTTTTCATAGTAAGGAAAAGATGAACTTTCACCGTCAAAACATCTAAACTCAAAGCCTCTATCAAATCTTTACCCTCCCCAAGGCACTGAGCCCGGTGAAAATTTCCACACTGTTCTCAGCCTTGCAGAAGACCTTGGGTCGGCAGTGACTGTATCCAACAAAAGTTATTTGCTCAAGCACTTATGACAGAAACGTCTGCAAGATTGCTACAGAAGCGGATCACGTGGGGAGCATAAAACAAATAGTAAAAACAGGAATGATTAAACCAAGATGTATCTTCAAAAGGGATTTTGAAGATAGCAACACACGGAATTGTTTGTTGCTTGCTTTTTTTCTTGCAAAGTTCCTTCCAAATGAGCTGCCACATAATGCCTCTTGGGTTGAATTTTCACTCATCTGGTGCAGAGAGCGGAGCAAAGCTAGTAAGAAAGAGTGGCTAGAAATCTGAGCTAAGAGAATCATATAGTCATAGAATTGTAGCGTTGGAAGGGAGCCTTAGGGTCATCCAGTCCAACCCACTGCAGTGCAGGAATCCTTTGCCCAATGTGGGGCTTGAACCCACAAGCCTGAGATTAAGAGCTTCATGCTCTACCTGTTGAGAAGAATTACCATATTTTTTGCTCCATAGGACACACTTTTTTCTTCCTAAAAAGTAAGGGGAAATGTCTGTGCATTTTATGAAGCGAATGCATGGTCCCTGGAGCCAAATTAAAGGTAAAGGTAAAGGTACCCCTGCCCGTACGGGCCAGTCTTGACAGACTCTGGGGTTGTGCGCCCATCTCACTTAAGAGGCCGGGGGCCAGCGCTGTCCGGAGACACTTCCGGGTCACGTGGCCAGCGTGACATCGCTGCTCTGGCGAGCCAGAGCCGCACACGGAAACGCCGTTTACCTTCCCACTGGTAAGCGGTCCCTATTTATCTACTTGCACCCGGAGGTGCTTTCGAACTGCTAGGTTGGCAGGCGCTGGGACCGAGCAGCGGGAGCGCACCCCGCCGCAGGGATTCGAACCGCCGACCTTTTGATCGGCAAGCCCTAGGCGCTGAGGCTTTAACCCACAGCGCCACCTGCGTCCCTGAGCCAAATTACCCAGGGGCAAAAGGCAGATCATGCTTTTTTTAAAAAAAAAAAAAAGAGGGAAGAAGAAGAAGAAGAGTTTGGATTTGATATCCCGCTTTATCACTACCCGAAGGAGTCTCAAAGCGGCTAACATTCTCCTTTCCCTTCCTCCCCGACAACAAACACTCTGCGAGGTGAGTGGGGCTGAGAGACGTCAGAGAAGTGTAACTGGCCCAAGGTCACCCAGCAGCTGCATGTGGAGGAGCGGGGAAGCGAACCCGGTTCACCAGATTACAAGTCTACCGCTCTTAACCACTACACCACACTGGCTTTCAAGACACCACACTGGGAAGTGGGTGTTGAAGCAAAGCTGCTGATTGGCAAGCGATTGGGAGGGAGATAAGACTGCTGGTAAAGGAGGCTGCCTGGGAGAGGGGAGGTAAATACAGCGAACTTGCAAGGAGAGGAGACAGGAAGACTAAAGCAATGAGGAGAGAAATTAGAAGAAAAGGAGGAGCAAAAGACTGCTCCAGCTAAGGAAAAGACACTAAGGCAAACAAGAGGGAAGGGAGTGTTGAAAGGAAGCAGCTGATCGGCAAGCGATCGGGAGGGAGGTAAGGGACGCGATAAAGGAGGCTGCCTGGGAAGGGGGTGGTAAAAGCACATGGATCCTCAGGATTTTTGCATTGGGTCACCCCAAATTCACCATCAGATCACATAGCATGTCCATGGCTACAGCCTGCACCAAAAACACGCACGCACAAAATGGCACAAAAACGTGGTTACAAAGCACGGATCCACATGGATTCTAGGATTTTTGCATTGGGCTACCCCAAACTCACCATCAAATCACATGTCTGTGGCCACAGCATGAACCACAAAAATCATACATCCACTGTTTTGTTCAGAATATTTTTTTCCCCCTTGTTTTCCTCCTCTAAAAACTAGGTGCGTCTTATGGTCAGGTGCATCTTATGGAGAGAGAAATACCATGCGCTGTTTGGCTATGCTCACAGTTACCACATTTCCCCCCTCCTTTTTAGGGATCTCATGCCTTTCAGTCGCTGCACGGCTGAGGCAGAAATTCAACCAGGGAGGAGTTCCCCGAAAGAAAACACCGAAAACCTGCTGAATTTCTGCCTGCCGCAAGGATGTACAGCTGCCTGAAAAACTTGGCACTCCTAGCCATTCTTAAGGCAGATTAAATTTGCAAACAGAGCAGAATGAATTCAGTCTAGACGACTGCTTCGTTTGCTGTGGAAGGAGCTAATTAATGGACTAATTGGGAGTTAATTGGAAATGATTGCTCAGCCAGAGCAGCAGAGCTCTCTGGTCGAAGCTCTTGCTGGGAATCAATGAACTTAGATCTCGACAAAAAAAGAAATCCTAAGGAAACCATGTTGAGAGTGAAAAGGTTTGTAAAGGTCACAGTAACTTCTGATTGCCCCAGGCTCTGAGTAAGGTTGCCAAATTCAGGTTTTCTGCTGTTTAACAGTTGCTGCAAGTCGCATGCATTCGGCCAATGAAACTCTCCCCTTTTACTTGGGCCAGGAAAAGAGAGTTGCATCTCTTGTTAATTTCTTGTTTACGATTACGATTATGATATCTTCATTGTCATTGTCCCTTGCGGAACAATGAAACTGAAAAACTACATAAAACTACATAAAAACTACATAAAAACTACATAAAACTACATAAAAACTACATAAAACATTCAAAAACCCCTAAAAACTCTAAAACCCCATTTTAAAATACACTATACTACAGAGACCCCTTATGCTGCGTTTAGAACCAGAGTTGCATTTGCGTAGAAACTGTTTCTCAGGCGGCTAGTCCTGGCCTTTATAACCCTATACCTTCTTCCAGAAGGCAGAAGCTGAAAGAGATCATTTCCGGGGTGCGTACTATCCTGCGCTATCTCTGCCGCTTTCTTATGGCACCTGGCAGCATAGATTTGATCTAAGGTGGGAAGAGTGCACCCAATAATTCTCTCTGCATAATTCAACCCTGGATAGCATTGTTTTTTCCCTGGCCGTGCAGCTCCCAAACCACACGCACAGACCATAAGTTAGTATGCTCTCCACAGTGCAATGGTAAAATGCCATCAACAGGTCCTTTGAGAGATTGTTTTTCCGGAGGATTCTCAGAAAATATAACCTCTGCTGTGCTCTCTTCACCAGGTCTGTTAGGTCTGTAGCCTACCTCACAGGGTTGTTGTGAGAATAGTATGGGGGAAGGTGAGAACCCTGCATACCTCACCTTGAGCAAATGGAGGGAAGCTGGGATAGACTCGCAATATAAAATGAAAATAAATAAAAAGGGACCATCTCAAAGTTCTTAAAGAATAATAGCCAAGCCTAGGACCCACGTACCTATGGGACCGCCTCCCCTGGTATGCCCCGCGGAGGACCTTAAGGTCCACAGATGACAACATTTTGGAGGTCCCAAGTCACAAGGTGATTAGATTGGTCTCAACTCGGGCCAGGGCCTTTTCAGTACTGGCCCCGACTTGGTGGAATGCTCTGTCACAAGAGACTAGAGCCCTGCGGGACTTGACATCTTTCCGCAGGGCCTGCAAGACAGAGCTGTTCCGCCTGGCTTTTGGTTTGGACTCAGTCTGACCTTTATATTTCCCTCCCCTTATGGTTTTGATCTGGGGGCTACTATTAAAATGAGGCTGAATTTTAAATTGCATTTTAACCTGTATTTTAAATTGGTCCCCCCCCCCCCGCATTATGTTTTTACTGTAATTTTACTGGTGTTAGCCGCCCTGAGCCCGGCTCTGGCCGGGGAGGGGAGGGTATAAATAAAATATTTTGTTGTTGTTGTTGTTGTTGTTGTTGTTGTTGTTGTTGTTATTAAGTCCAGGTGGGAAATGCACAGCCCCTAAGAGGCAGTCATCCTGAGTCTTTATTAAACTTTTCTAGAACAGCTCAGCCTTCCTTTCCAAACTTCCACCTGCGTCTGCCCCACCACCTTCTCACTTAGGGCCCTGGAATGCCGGAAAGTGGGGTGTTTAACTTTTACAATTGCAGAGTTGGAAGGGACCCCGAGGCCATCTAGTCCAACCCTCTGCAGTGCAGGAATCTCAGCTAAAGCAAGCATGACAGATGACCATCCAACCTCTGCTTTAAAACTTTCTTCTTCCTATACCTGTTCCCTTTGCATTTGTAGGAACCGTTCGGTGTGGGGTCCCAGTTATACTTTGGAACTCCCCGCCTATTGAAATGAAGCAGAAATCTTCACTTTACTCTATTTGTCACCTGCTAAAGAGATTCTCATTTTGACAACGCTACCCAGACGCTTTTGAAGTCGACGTGATTTTAATCTGTTTTAGTTTTTTAACTTTT
The DNA here is from genome assembly GCF_951804945.1 of Podarcis cretensis. Classification (NCBI taxonomy): domain Eukaryota; kingdom Metazoa; phylum Chordata; class Lepidosauria; order Squamata; family Lacertidae; genus Podarcis; species Podarcis cretensis. The sequence continues at coordinate 83,699,442 of NC_137176.1, forward strand.
GTACAGTGGTACCTCGGGTTGCGGGATGCGGGTGGTGCTGTGGGTTAAACCACAGAGCCTAGGACTTGCCAATTAGAAGGTCGGCAGTTCAAATCCCTGTAACAGGGTGAGCTCCTGTTGCTCGGTCCCTGCTCCTGCCAACCTAGCAGTTCGAAAGCACGTCCAAGTGCAAGTAGGTAAATAGGTACTGCTCCGGCGGGAAGGTAAATGGCATTTCCGTGCGCTGCTCTGGTTCGCCAGAAGTGTATTAGTCATGCTGGCCACATGACCCGGAAGCTGTACGCCGGCTCCCTCGGCCAATAAAGCGAGATGAGCACCACAACCCCAGAGTCGGTTACCACTGGACCTAATGGCCCTTTACCTTTAACTCGGGTTACAGATGCTTCAGGTTACAGACTCCGCCAACCCAGAAATTGTACTCGGGTTAAGAACTTTGCTTCAGGATGAGAACAGAAATTGCACGGTGGCGGTGTGGCAGCAGCAGGATGCCCCATTAGCTAAAGTGGTACCTCAGGTTAAGAACAGTTTCAGGTTAAGAACAGTCCTCCGGAACGAATTAAGTTCTTAACCTTAGGTACCACTGTATATTTTAAAGTAGGGCTATTGAATTTTTCCCGATTGTATAGTCTTATATTTTTGTAACCCGCTATGAGGGTTGTTTTTTTAAACACCCAAGTTTAATGATTTAATGAAATCAATCAATCAATCAATCAAACAAACAAACAAACAAATAAACACTCTTTTATCTTCCTGAAGTGTCTCCCCAACCCCTCCAGCCTCTTTGAAGCTGCTATTAGCACCGCTGGGGTGTTTTGATTGGGGAAACTGCAAGGAAATGAGCTTAGCCATTCGCTTCTCCATCGATGAAGCTCCAATCCAAATCCGTCGAGCTGCTTCCCAGCTTTTTCTTAAGGCATCAGGAAAGCAGATTGCGGCTTTTCTTCAGCACATGAAGTTTGACTCTTTTGCTGAACGAGAGGAGATGGGCTCACACATCTCACCAGGAATTTGCGTCCTTACCCACAAGCAAATCCCCAAAGCATTCAGTGTGACTTACGCTCAAGTAGGTGTGTTTAAGATTGCTTTTTTAGGAGAAAATACCCCCTCCATTACAAGACTTGGGAGACATGCAACGCAAAATGGACAAAACTGAGTTTTTCACCTGCCTCAAGGACTGCAGTACTCTAGAGTTCTAGACGGCTTACGCACTTAAATATTTAGTCTCAGCACCTTTAAGCGTGTAGAATTTAAAAACAAACTGTATGGCAGCAGGCAGAAATTCAACAGGTGATACTCTTCCCCACCAAGGCATGCTGTCGGAAAAGCTGCAGCTGTAGGATTTCTGCCTATTGTGCAGCTTTGAAAAGAGCCTCGCCAGAGAGGAAGGAAGAGCTGCTTTCCTTAGAAGTAGTCAAGAAAGTTGAAAGTGCAATCTAGTCCAACCCCCTAAATGCAGTGATAGAAGGAAGCGAGTCCTCTGCCCCAAGCACCTTACAGTTCAGTTCAGATAGAGCTTGGGGCGGGAGGAGGGGAAGGGGAAATTGCAAGAAAATCAATTCTAGCAACTTGCCGCAAAGCTCCAATAGCTCTTTAATAGATGGATTTTTACCTGGTAGTCGATACGGCATGCATTGATGTCTTGCTCGCTCACTCACTCAAGTTGGGGACCAACCAGGATCCTGCCCTTCCGTCCTTGGTTTGCAGTTAAAAATGGCATGTAGTCCCTGAGAGCCGAATCGAGAAAAGCTGCCTTTTTGGGGGGGAGGGAGAGGGAGTCAAATCATACAAGTCGAGGCATTTGTAGCAGCTCAGAGGCTGACCTGGATTTTGCCCAGCTCCAAGGCCATTTTCCCCACCCGAGCCAACAAGACTTCCTTTTTATAAACACTGTAATTATCTTCTGGACATAATTCCCGTCACAATTCTGATTGGAAAATGGAGCTGCTTAGGAAAGGCTTACAAGACAACATCTGTTCAATGGCGGACATTTGGGTCAGGGCGGGAGCCGCTGGGGAGGGAATTAAATTGCCGCACAGAAGCGAAGCGACGGCAGGGGAAGCCGGATGCGTTCTTCACGAGGGCCGGCGTTGCTTCCAAGAAGGGTGCATAAGACACGTCAAGGCCAGAGGGCCGGTCTCTCTTTCCGTCATTCCCCCTCCTCCCTACTCATTCACATTGTGCGCATAATTCTGCAGGGGCGCAGAAAAACACTTGCCTAACATTGTGCTGGGCACAGAATTCAGAGGCTGTGTGAAAAAAACAACAGGCATGATACTAGTCCTCACTGTGGCAAAGACATGGCTGCTTTCTGAAACCTCACCCACCTGAAGGGTGATGGAATAAGGCTTCCAGCGTTGACAGGGAAAGATCCTGTGAGATTTGGCTTTGGCCATTTGAATTTACTTTTTAAAACATATTTCATTTTTCAGTTTTTTTAAAAAAACTATTTTGACAACAATACAAATCTGATATTACAATACACAAACATATCTTGACTCCCACCCCTTTTGCGGTTTCTGAATTTTATTTTAATTTGTAACACTGCATTTTCTTCGTTATTCCAACTGTTCATTACTCCTTGGTTTCCTTTTAAGTTCTATTTTAACTTTTTGGTTTAAGTTACTCCTGCCCATGAACCAGGGCTGTCTTAAGCATATGAGGGACCGGGATGCAAAGATCTACCTGGCACCCCCTGAGAGCCTGGCGCCCGGGTGCCCCACACCCCTAACGCCTATGGGTAAGATGGCCCTGCAATGAATTTATGTGTGCCCAGTCACATTTCAAATAATCCACAATTTTTCCCAAGTTTCTTGTAAAGCTTTTTGCCTCTTGGTTCCTTATTGCTCCCATTAGTTTTGCCATTTTGGCACAGTCTACATTCTGCCACTCCTCCTTGGTGGGTATAGAATCTTCTTTCCATCTCCGTGCATAAACTATCCTGGTCTCTGTTGTGGCACACATAAACAGGTTTGTTTTGTTTTCTCTTTTTGTCTTTAGGTAACTATATGGAGAGGACAGGAGTGCCTGATGTTCTCTGGTCCATGGGGTCACGAAGAGTTGGACACGACTAAACGACTAAACAACAACAAAACTATATGGAAGTGAGAGCTGGACCATAAAGAAAGCTGATTGCCGAAGAATTGATGCTTTTGAATTATGGTACTGGAGGAGACTCTTGAGAGTCCCATGGACTACAAGAAGATCAAACCTCTCCATTCTGAAGGAAATCAGCCCTGAGTGCTCACTGGAAGGACAGATCCTGAAGCTGAAGCTCCAATACTTTGGCCATCTCATGAGAAGAGAAGACTCCCTGGAAAAGACCCTGATGTTGGGAAAGATGGAAGCAACGACAGAGGACGAGATGGTTGGACAGTGTTCTCGAAGCTATCAGCATGAGTTTGACCAAACTGCGGGAGGCAATGGAAGACAGGAGTGCCTGTCGTGCTCTGGTCCAGGGGGTCACGAAGAGTCGGACACGACTAAACGACTAAACAGCAAAGTTTGCCTTTTATTGTGATGCGAGAAGTGTTAACAAAACTTTATCATAAAAAGCATGGGTAGGCAAACTAAGACCTGGGGGCCGGATCTGGCCCAATCGCCTTCTAAATCTGGCCCGCGGATGGTCCAGGAATCAGCGTGTTTTTACATGAGCAGAATGTGTGCTTTTGTGTGTTTTTTGTGAATGGGGATGGGGGGGGATTTGTTTTTTTGTAGTTAATTGTGGAAATTAATTGTGGGGGGGAAACCAATAAAAATCTATTTACACAGCAAAAAATATAAAAATAAACTCTGCCTCCTTGTAGTGGCATACATAAATAAGTTCTTCTGACCCTTGGGAACCTTTGTCTCCACTATTCCTTGGAGGAATTCCCCCGGAGGTTTTTTTTTTTTTTTGGGGGGGGAATGTTCTTTTAAACAATTTCTTTTTCATCTCATTATAAATCATCTCCCAATAATCCTTCGCATGTCCACCACATGCAATAACACGTTCCTTGTTTTTTATTTCATTTCAATTTTTTTAAACAAAGTATAAATAAATAAATAAATAAATAAATAAATAAATAAATAAATAAATGTGCACTCCACTCCCAAGGCCAAGCATAGGCAAACTCCGCCCTCCAGATGTTTTGGGACTACAACTCCCATCATCCCTAGCTAACAGAACCAATGGTCAGGGATGATGGGAATTGTAGTCCCAAAACATCTGGAGGGCGGAGTTTGCCTTTGCCTGCCGAAGACAATTCCATCGTAACTATCCAACCTCCCAAAAATTCAACACCTCTTGCGATGGTTTGACCCCTTTCTGTTTTAACAGCACAAATTCTACAAATACCTTCCATATCTCCTCAAAATCATTTGCCCTGCATATTCCCCGTCTTACCTTAATAGCACATGCTAATTGATCATTAATAGCTGTATCCCATAGTCCTCCTACTTCTCTGCATTTCCAACATACATTGGTACCTCGGGTTACATACGCTTCAGGTTACATATGCTTCAGGTTACAGACTCCGCTAACCCAGAAATAGTACCTAGAGTTAAGAACTTTGCTTCAGGATGAGAACAGAAATCGTGCTCTGGAGGTGCAGTGGCAGCAGGAGGCCCCATTAACTAAAGTGGTGCTTCAGGTTAAGAACAGTTTCAGGTTAAGAACAGACCTCGGGAACGAATTAAGTACTTAACCCAAGGTACCACTGTATACCAGATTTGGATTTGCACATCTTTGCTAACTTAGTCAGGTACCATCTGACAGGTGTATATTTGGGGTAGCAGTTCTGCCTATGCATTTTTTTGCAGCACCCACACAACATGGTTGGCATCAAAATACCAGCCTGTATCCATCATTCAAGAGCTTTTTATACTGCCCTTCAACAAAACCCCGTGGGCTCTACATTAAAAAATAAAATACAAATAAGACAGACCCAACCAACGCTTAAAAAAACAAACAAGAGCTAAAATAACTTGAAAGCCAGAAAGACTAAAACATACACATAATACGTACTTACTTCTAGTTAGTTCTACAGAAGGTGTCCCATCAGCATATTATTGATTCATACCCTGAGAAGTTGGAGTGTTTGTGGCCATTCCTTCACACCTCATCAACTTTGCTGCAAGAGGAACACAATGCAGACAGAAAGCGAAGGATCCCACTTACCATAATACTTGCTCAGAATATAACATGAACATTTGATTCTGAAAACGATGCCTTATGAGGAACGGCTAAGGGAGCTGGGCATGTTTAGCCTGGAGAAGAGGAGGTTAAGAGGTGATATGATAGCCATATTCAAATATATAAAAGGATGTCACATAGAGGAGGGAGAAAGGTTGTTTTCTGCTGCTCCAGAGAAGCGGACACGGAGCAATGGTTCCAAACTACAAGAAAGAAGATTCCACCTAAACATTAGGAAGAACTTCCTGACAGTAAGAGCTGTTTGACAGTGGAATTTGCTGCCAAGGAGTGTGGTGGAGTCTCCTTCTTTGGAGGTCTTTAAGCAGAGGCTTGACAACCATATGTCAGGAGTGCTCTGATGGTGTTTCCTGCTTGGCAGGGGGTTGGACTCGATGGCCCTTGTGGTCTCTTCCAACTCTATGATTCTATGATTCTATGATTCTAATACGTACTTACTTCTAGTTAGTTCTACAGAAGGTGTCCCATCAGCATATTATTGATTCATACCCTGAGAAGTTGGAGTGTTTGTGGCCATTCCATCACACCTCATCAACTTTGCTGCAAGAGGAACACAATGCAGACAGAAAGCGAAGGATCTCCTTTACCATAATACTTGCGCAGAATATAACATGAACATTTGATTCTGAATTGGCCTGGATATTGCAGCTATCAATTGAACCCAATTCAAAAGGTTTCCCCCCCAGCATTTACGGTTGCCACCTGCTTTCTTCTGGCCCAGCTCCTGTGTCTTTCTTTAAGAAGCAGTCTGGCGCAAAGAAATTCGTTTGAGCAGAGAGTTTCACATTTCTGCAGAGGAAACAGCTTCAACTGTTGAACTTCAGCACGTTGGACCCAGCGACTGGGCTGGGAAAGAGAGGTGGCAATCATTTTTGCACAAGACGAGGAGGTAGACAGGCAGCGGCCTGCAGGTCTTGGTTAAAACTTTTGACTGGAAGAGAACAGTCATTATTAAGCCTGTGATGCAATTGCCAAAATTAGCCAGTAAAGGCATGTGAGCTGGGGGTTTTTGGGAGAGCTTTTTTCCTGGCTGCCAAGAGACATGCAGAGGGTCACACAAAGCATTTTATGCACACACACTCACACACCCCAAAAGCCAATCTTCCCAGTCACCACAGGGCCGTGACTCATGTTTGCATTTCCTTTTAAAAGGGAAGATAGAGAAAGCAAACAGAAGGAACCAAATCTTTTTGGCGGTTGCAAAGCAGAAGGGAAGGCTGGAATGAGGGAGGGCAAAGGTGGAGCAGCTTGCCATTTGCTCAGAGGCTGAGAAAGGGCCACATTGGTGGTCACCAGAATACAGCTGTAAAAAACAAACAAAGAGTGCCTTCCCTCATCCCATCCGGATACAAAATATTTCCATTTTCAGGGGTAGGCAAGAAAAGTTTGGATTTGATATCCCGCTTTATCACTACCCTAGAGAGTCTCAAAGTGGCTAAGATTCTCCTTTCCCTTCCTCCCCCACAGCAAACACTCTGTGAGGTGAGTGGGGCTGAGAGACTTCAGAGAAGTGTGACTAGCCCAAGGTCACCCAGCAGCTGCATGTGGAGGAGTGGAGACGCGAACCTGGTTCACCAGACTACGAGTCTACCGCTCTTAACCACTACACCACACTGGCAGGTGGTGGCTGCCAGATGTTTGGGATCAGTCACAATGAAATTTCATGCTCTTTATTCAGCTCATAGTGGTGAGGAGGAATAGAAGTTCCCCCAGAATGTCTGCCTTATATACATTATTTACACAATGGGCCCCACGTGATTGGCTAATTCCGGGATTCACCTGTAGGCCAATCAGGTTGCGTATTCACTTCCACCTGGAGCTGGATTGGGTGGCTCTCGTGGACCAATCAGACTGCTGCATTCTGGACCCTATTGTTCTAGGACCAATCAGACTGCTGCATTCTGAATCCTATTGTTCTAGGACCAATCAGACTGCTGCCTTTTGGATCCTATTCAACTTAGTACATAACACACAGCCAGCAGGGGCAAAAGTCAGGGATGATGGAAGAGGACCGCAGAGGACCTTAAGGCCCATGAATAACCATAGTTTAGAGGTCCCGGGCCCTAAGGAAGTCAGATTATCCTCCACCAGGGCCAGGGCCTTTTCAGTGATGGCTCCGACCTGGTGGAATGCTCTGTCTCATGAGATCAGGGCCCTGCAGGATTTAACTTCCTTCCATCAGGCCTGTAAGGCAGAGCTATTCCGCCTGGCCTTTAATTTGAATTCAGCCTGATATTTTATTTCCCTTCTCTTCCCTCCCCTTCCCCTTTTATGAAGATCACCCGCTCTAAGACGCCACAGCTAATTCTCCCCTGGCCTCCTTGCTGTCCCAGGTAGGACCAATTCAGCCAGCTAGCCCTGGGGATTATCTAATGCTTATTTCCCCTAAATTTTGATTTTTGAATTTTATTGTTATTCATGTTTTTATACTGCATTTTATGCTGCTTTTATAATTAATTTGTTGTTAGCCGCCCTGAGCCCGGTTTTTGAACCGGGAAGGGTGGGGTATAAAATCATTATTATTATTATTAGTTCATAGAATCGTAGAATTGCAGAGTTGGAAGGGACCATGAGGGTCATCTAGTCCAACCCCCCGCAATGCAGGAATCTCGACTAAAGCATCGGTGGCAGATGGCCATCTAATCTCTGCTTAAAGACCTCCAAGGAAGGAGAGCCCACCACCTCCCAAGGGAGTCTGAATGAGACCTAGGAGTTTCCATGGACAAGTCGTGTTGGGTTAACAGTTTGATGCAGCGGCAAAAAAAGCAAATGCTGTTCTAGGCTGCACCAACAGAAGTATAGTGCAGTCATACCTCGGGCTGAAGCAGTGGCGTAGCGTGGGGGGTGCAGCCCAGCCCAGGCAGCAGCCCAGCCCAGGCAGCAGCAAGAAGAAGCTGGCAGCGACGGCAGGTTAGGGGTTAGGGGGCAAATTACTTGCCTTGCCCCGGGTTAGGGGGCGCAAATTACTTGCCTTGCCCCGGGTGCTGACAACCCACACTACGCCGCTGGGCTGAAGTAGCTTCGGGCTGAGTGTTTTTGGGTTGCGCTCCACACGACCCGGAAATAACGGAGCAACCTTACAAGTCACATGCATTTATTTTTTAAAAAAGCTGTGTCCAAAGATCTATGCATCCTGATGGAGACACAGCCCTCCCTGACCCTGGATTTCACATTCCTTCTGCATCATAAGATCTGTAATTTATTACACTCTCCAGGACAGAGTTCCCGTCTGCAAAGTCACTTCGAGAAACAAAGCTGATATATTGACAGGAAAGCAGCTTTCACAACAGCAGTTCTGCTGCCTCTGCTTCCTTAAAATCCTTTTTCATTCATTGGCCATACATATTTCTAACTGCCACAGACATCTGTTAAATGAACACGAGGCTACGGGTTATGCACCGTCTCTTGGGCAAAGGGTTGGGGGAAAGCTGAAATTTTGGATCCTCCAAGTTTCTCACATTTATTTATTGCACCCCCCCCCCCTTTCCTCTAAGGAGCTCCAAGTGGGGTACATGGTCCGCCCCTCCTCCATTTTGTACTCACAACAACCCTGTGAGGTAGGTTAGGCTGAGAGGCAATTACTGGCTCAAGGTCACCCTGTGAGTATCATAGTTCAAGCGGGATTCAAACCCTGGTCTCCCAGGTCATAGTCCAACACCCTAACCACTTCTCCACACTGGCTCTCTCCAATCTTAAGCTCAATTCTTTGCATTTCCACATAAAGTTTGCAATTAAAAATAAATAAATCCTCAGGATAATTAATTGTATTTTAGTGCTAATTTCTCCTAAGATACATTATGTTTGCATGCAATTTTGCCAAATGTACACATTTTTTTTTTTTTGGCTAAAGAATAATAATAACCCCCAAATATAATACAGTTGTGTATGGCCTTTTCATCAACATATACCTGTGTACCCTAATATGCGCATTTTTATAAATGCTGGAGAACTGAGCTGCAAAATTCAGAGAAGCATGGAGTTCAAAGGATGGCTGTGTTTCATTCTGCATACTGTTTTGGACAGTGAGACTTGAGAAGGGTCTCTTTTAAATACAAGTGAATTTTAAAAAAATAAATCACAGCTCCTGCAGTGTCGGACAATGGAGCTCTATGACAGGCGGAAATTCAACAGGCAAAGCTTTCTCTGTGACAATATCTGCGGCAGGAGTGACTTGTTTAAAGGCACAGGCACTTGTGCAGGAAAACAGGTGGAAAACCCTAAAATTAAACAGGCAATTTTTCCCCCTTCTGCGACTGTAACTCTGTAGCAGGGAAATCTTCACCTGTTGAGTTTCAGTGACGTTAAAGGCACAGGCGCTTTGGCAGGAGAAAATGTGGCGGCCCTATCAATAACTATTTTGTGTTCTTATATTCATTCATTATCTCCAGACCAGTAGGGAAGGACAAACGGATAAATAAGCCTCTCCCATTTTCCATAGCCAGTCTCTGTGTGTTTTTTTCCAGCCTCCCCCTCAGGGAGGCAAATCAACAAATCCCAAAAGGTGAGTTTTAAGGAGGGGGGTGAGCACATTTGGGGCAAGAGATATCTCCAAGCTAGCTGAATGCCAAGATTAGCATTATTTGCCTCCTATGAGCAGAATGCTGGAAACCATTTTCCTGGAATTATCCAGTAAGCATTCCCCCCCCCCACATTCTTCTGTCATCGTTTTGTAGCACGGGGGTCAAAATGCACTCGAAACCTGGAGAGACAGAGAGGTAGAGTAGCCGTGTGTGTCCCATTTTACAGAGGGCAGCCCTCTTTTTGAAAGAGCCCTCCATTTTGCAGCCCAGAAACCCAACCATAGTCTGGTTTCAAGATAACAAAACTCCGGAAAGGGGGATAATGAGGAGCCTTGAAGTTGACCCTCCGCAGTTAACACCAGGACTGAGCAGCCACAAAAGTCATTTGGTTGCAGACTTCCCCACTGTGGTGAGATGTTTTGCATTTCTATTTCAAGAAGAGTCATTATTTCTAAATCTGCACATCGCCAGAGTGGTGCATGCTCTGGTTATCTCCCGCTTGGACTACTGCAATGCGCTCTACGTGAGGCTACCTTTGAAGGTGACCTGGAAACTACAACTAATCCAGAGTGCGGCAGCTAGACTGGTGACTGGGAGTGGCTGCAGAGACCACATAACACCAGTCTTGAAAGACCTACATTGGCTCCCAGTACGTTTCTGAGCACAATTCAAAGTGTTGGTGCTGACCTTTAAAGCCCTAAATGGCCTCGGTCCCCTATGCCTGAAGGAACGTCCCCACCCCCACCGTTCTACCCGGACACTGAGGTCCAGCGCCGAGGGCCTTCTGGTGATTCCCTCCGTGCAAAAAGCCAAGTTACAGGGAACCAGGCCTTCTCAGTAGTGGCACCCACCCTGTGGAACGCCCTCCCACCAGATGTCAAAGAGAACAACTACCAGCCTTTTAGAAGCCCAGCCAGATGGGCAGGGTACAAATAATATATTATTATTATTATTATTATTATTATTATTATTATTATTATTACTACTACTACTACTACCCTCCTGTTTTCTCTGCTTTCCTGTTCATGGCAGCCAGCGAAACCCCTTTCCTCTCTGTTCCCAAAAGCAGCTGAAACGGACTCGCCAGGAAGACGAAAACACAAAAGTCTGCCAGGCTGAGTCAGCCTTCAGCCTTCCACCAAACTCATAATTCTTTCCTCCAAGAAAGCTTTGGCAGGCACCTCTGAAGATTTTGGAAGGAGAGGAGAGCCATCGTAGGCCCCTCATCTATCAAGACCTCACAGGGTTCTGTTTCTCCGCTGGAGATGGGCATGTGTTTGCCTGCCTTGGTCAGAAGGAATGGGCCTGTCGCTGTGGGTTTGGCCTAACAAAAGGGACGAGCCATTTTTAACGGCTCCAGCCTTTGGAATGTGACAGCCATCAGAGATTGGGAGAGGGACAAAGAAAGCTAGAGGGATGTTTGGGATGTGCGTGTTTACAGTTTGAATTTGGACAGAGGCTTTGGCTCAAGTCAGATGCTGAATTTGCCTTGTGCCAAGACCTTTCTTCTGCTTGAAGCATAGCCCATTCACTCCGCTGCACTGCAGGACCAGCCCTGCTTTTCCTGATCTCTAAATGATGGCTCAGATATTTTGAGGGTGTTGCTGCGGACTCATAAGCTCCCTCTTCCCTTCTCTTCTCATCTGTGGATTTTATCTCCCTGATTTCCTCCTTTTCTCTAACCACAGGGCCGTCTTAACCATTGGCGCTAGGGGTGCACAGCACCCAGGCATCGGGCTCTCAGGGGCTGAGCATTGAAGTCCGGGGAAGAGCCGCCGGCAGCTGAGCGCAGCAGAGCCCATCAGAGCGCTGTGGGCTCTTCTGCTGCGGGTGGCTCTTCCCCGGACTCCAATGCTTGCCCCCGAACTTGTGCCAAGCCGCCCGCAGCAGAAGAGCCCGTGGCACTCCGACGGGCTCTGCTCAGCTCGGCTGCTGGCTCTTGCCCCAGCTGCATGGCAGCTAACTGTTTCAGCGCCACGCCCGGAGCACTGTATAATGTTGTGGGCGCTGTGCAACACATCCTGTTGCATGCGCCAAGCTGTGGGTTCCTTTGCTGGCTTTTCCGGTGTCGGCTCATGCTCCCGGCACTGCCTAACATGGGGTGCCAGCGCAGAATGACAAGGAATGCAAGTGGCAGTAGAGGAAACATCTCTGGACAGGATCCGCTGAGTGCCGACAGTGCCAGCGGCAGCAACAAAACCCGACGAATAGGAGAGCATGGATCCTGTCCACAGATCTTTCCTCCACTGCTGCTTGCATTCCCCATCGTTCTGCACTGACATCCCAAGTTGGGCAGCGCTGGGAGCATGTGCTGACAGCGAAAGGCAGCAAAGGAACCTGCAGTTTGGCGCATGCATCAGGATGCATTGCACAGTGCCCACAACATTACATGGTGCTCTGGGAACCGCACGTGCAGCCGAAACAGTTAGCCGGCATGCGGGGGGGGCAGCGGGTGGACAACGCGGCGACTGTGCCACCTGACATTTTGTCCCACCCCAGCATGGAACCCGTATCCACCTTCGTATGCCCCTGTGCGTGGGGCACTGGCACCCCCGTTGGTTGGTGCTGTGAGTCCCTGCATACCGCAACCATTCCAAAGGTAAACAACTATTTCCTTTTAAAAAGGTTGACAACTCTGGGCAACCTAGGTGCGCTGGCTGGATTTTTGCACCCCGGCACTGCATATTCTTAAGACAGCCCTGTCTAACCATATGAAACCATACCCTCTAACACGTTCAGGCCAAAAACTGGGACACATGTCACATGATCCACACAAGATCACAGCCCTGAAAAAAAGCACTTTTTTGAAGAGGGGGCAAGATTGTGGCACCCAAAACGGCTGCCATGGTTTTGCCTGAAAAGAAACAGCATGTCCTGGTTTTCCCCAGACAGTTGAGGGGTATACTTTAAGCACAGCATGCAAAGGGACAAACTATGCTTAGCTCAGAGACGGGGAGGCCTCTAGATGTTGTGCTGATGGGAGTTGGGGTCCAATATCGGGAGGGCTCCCCCCCATTTTTGAACCAACCATGGGTTTGCAAAGTGGCTCAGAGGCAAGGGACTAACCATAGCATCCCCGTGCCTTTCTCCTCCAACATTACAAGACTAGAAAGGAACTATAGATAAAAAGCAAATATGTGAATGGGTTCTGTAGTGTGGCTTGGGAGTCAGAGATGGGTCTTGGGTCCGGACCAGTTGACGACCCCTGCAGTAAAGGATCTCTGCTGTTTGCGCATGCACAGTAGTGCAGGTTTGCATAAAATGGGATGCGCAGGTGAGATGTTTGATTCAGTTCTCATTTAAAGGCAAACCTCCCAAATTTGTCCCTTCCAAAACTGTATTGTCATACCTCATGCTACATCCACTTCATGTTATGTTCTATCAGGTTACGTCCCGCAGTGACCCGGAAGTATCAGAAAGGGTTACTTCCGGGTTTTGCTGCTCGCGCATGCGCAGACGTGCAAAATGATGGCAAGTTGCAAATTGCAACCTGCGCATGCACAGATGCACTGCTGTGGGTTGCGTTCTTTTCATGTTGTGAACAGGCCTCCAGAACGGATCCCGTTCGCAACCAGATGTACCACTGTACCATAAACCATAAGACAGGCATTCTCTGAATTTTGCAATGCAGCTCTCAAGCCAGATAATGAGTTCCAAAATGTATATACTAGGATAAACTGTGGGTCAAAATGCACCTATCTGTGAAAATAATATTAAAAATGCAGTCTATTGGGAAAAAATTGCTTTGCAAAACTGTGTGTTTCAGGGAAAACGGCATACAAACATATGCATATTAGGAGAGATTTGCAGCTGAATTTTCAGGAGGCTGTTTTAAATAAAGAAATTTGCAGACGGATGAGGACATGATTAAAACTGAGCTTCAGGTGGTTAAAAATGAAAAAAAACCAAAACTGACAAATTTACACATCCCTAGAGATGAGTCGGGAAGAATGTGCTTGCGGGGGAGATCTGTGAGCACAAACCCCAGCGCTTCCACTTCCAGCTGCAGTTGATGGGCAGCTAGTGAATAACCTCCCAGCTGCCTCTCCTCTTTCCAGCAGTGGGAAAACAAGCTTTTGCCAGAACAAGCTATTACATCTCATTACGCCCTGATGGCTTGGCGGGTGCATTTTTTACATATAACCGACATGCAGCCTTAAGCAAAAAATAGAACTTTACATCCCACGTTGTGGCCACCCTAAGCGAGCCCACACGGTCTTTTCTCGAAGAGAGAAGGAAGGAGGTCTTGACCCTGAACAAATAAGGGTTTCCAAGGGCTTGTTTTGAAACAGCTGTTGGACTTTCCACTCAATGGCCTTCTTCGTTAGCTTGGAAATAATTAACAGCCGAAGAGGAGGATGTTTTTATCCCGTGTTCCTCGGGGGGGTGGGGAGCACAACAGCCTTGCTGTTATCCACCCGGTCTCAAATCACCTCTATCAATATGGTGCAGCCATGATAGTGGGCTAATTTTAACCAAAATAGGCCCCTTTGAAGCACAGAAGAACAGGAAAAGTCGTTGTGCACAGGCCTCAGTGTAAGCCAGGAAACAGACTGGAGTTTTGGTGGAGAAGGTTGCTGAGTATTCCTCGTCGCCTGGCAGAAACAACTCATTCGAACCAATCAAAGCTGTGGGATAGCTCAGTTGGTAGAGCATGAGTCTCCTAATCCCAGGGTTCTGGGTTCGAGTTCCATGTCTAACAAGAAGATTCCTGGATTGCGGGGAGTTGGACCTTCCAACTCTACAAATCTATGATTCTACAGCTCTGTAAGCGCTTGTTTTCCACCTGCTCAACAGGTATACTTGTAAATGAGCCAAGTATTATGTCAGGGGTTCAGGAGCAGAGGCACAGGGAAGAGAGGAGATGGAGAGCGAAGGGGAAGAATCCGAGGGGAGCGTAGGAGAAGAGGACAGTGGACCGAGGGATTCCATGAGCCTCTCCAGCGAATCGGAAGATTCACAGAAGGGGGCGCCAGTGGCCAGGGGTAGGGGGTTCCCAAGGGGAACGCCCCAGGAGCAAGGGGGCAGCAGGGACTCCCAGAGCAGTAGCTGGAAATCAGGACCAGCTTCCCCACCAGAGCAGAGTGGGGGGGAAGAGTCCCAAGGATCGGGGCCAGTGCATTCCCCACCAGGGAGAGAAGATAAGGCAGGGCTGACCACACCTCCATCGGAGAGTCAGACAACGGAGGGGAGGTCAGATCCGGCCAGTGTCCCGGAAGAGGGAAGCAGTGACAGAAGTAGTGTAACGGTCAGGAGGAAGGTCACTGGGTTGGCGCGAGAGGCAAGTTCAAATGTACAGGAGCGCGGGACAGCAGAGAATGAGGATTGGGAACCGGGTCCTAAAGCCCGCCGGAGGGAGGGGGAGGAGCTAAGCGACTCAGCGTCGGAAGAGTCCAGAAAGGGCAATGCCCCAGCGGGCAGGAGGACCCAGAGGAGGAGAGAGCAGCGTAAAAGGTGGAGCAGGGCTAGGATCTTAAACTGGTGTCATAGGGGAGGAGACTCAGACGGTACTTCGCCGGTCTAGGGTTAAGACGTAGAGCTGCGCGCTGCGGCTTGGAAATGGAAACTGAACATCAATAAAGACTTTTGTACATAACGACAGCCTGGCGTTGGTCCTCTGTGAGCTGGGACCTAGGGGCAGCTCTGACATATTACAAAAAGCCGCTAAAACACCCCAGAGCTTTCTCTCACAGAGAATTTTGTAATTATTGCCGGGGTTGATGGCAGAGCAAGGGTGTACAACTGTGATATACAAAGCTTCTTGACTCAGATTAAACAGGCTCAAACATTTTGGGAGAAAGGGCATATTTGGAAATCTAAGAAATGGCTGTAGGCGTCACAATATCCCTGCTTCACAGAAGAAAAACTGGCAGTGTTCAGAAACCCGCATGTGAGCAGGGAAAACACCAACAATGCCCCCCCCAAAGTAGGAAGCACCCTCCAAAAGCAGGTATTCCCACCAACCAACCAACTCCCCATACCTTAATTTTGTATTTTAGCTATTCTTTTTTTTAAAAAAATCAATTTTTATTAAGATTTTTAAACATAAATGCAAATATAATAAACAATGTAACATATATCATAATTTCTTAACTTCTTTGGACTCCCTCATGTCTTCCGCTCCCACTTGCATCTTTGTCAATTCTTGCCCGCAATTTATCATCTTGTTTACATTCTTATGTCCCATTCATTTAGAATATAATCTAATAGTTCTCCCAAAGGTTTAAGGTTTTCCCTCAATCTCACTTATCATCCTAATTGCATCTAATTTAGTGGTGGTCAATTATTTATGATCTAGCCTCCATCTTAACATTCAACCAAATTACAATGCTTTTTAAAGTAAATCTTAAATTTCTTCCAATCTTCTTCAACCTTCTCTTCTCCCAGGTCTCGGATTCTGCCGGTCATCTCGGCTAGTTCCATATAGTCTATCAGTTGCATCTGCCACTTGTATTTTAGCTATTCTTAAACAGCTGGTCTATGACCGTAATAATAAACTGATTGAAGGTTGCTGCGGTGCCCACGGGCACCATGTTGAGCCCCTCGGATTTGAGCAATTGCCCTGTGTTTCAGGGCCGGCTCAAGACATTTTGCTGCCTGAGGCAAAGGAGAAGATGGCACCCTCCCCCAAGAAAGGTACAGAAACCAATCTGAATCTTCCTCCAATCTTGGTGAAAGGATGGAGTCTTTCACTGCAGCCAGCTAGTATAGAGGTTATAGGGTAGGACACCAGGCACTCCCCGCACCTCAGCATCTGCCGCCTAAGGCAGCTGCCTCACTCTGCCTCATTGCAGGGCCGGTCCAGCTGTGTGTCTTCTGCTGTGCTAGATCTTGGCCATTGTCTTGGTGGCAGCTGTCCAAGATCTCAGGGCAAGGGTTCCCACCCCCCAGTGAATTCCAAGATAAGAAACCATAAGAAAAAAAGGCATCTACCTGTGCCATAAGATTCCTTTTATGGCATGTAATGTCTTGAATGTGTACACTGGCTTCACTCTGCTGCCAGATGCAGCACGAGTTCCTCGTCCTCCATGCCCTTTCCTTCATATCTCCTTGCTTTTATGCCCTGATGCCATCGCCTGTCATCTCCACCACCATCAACCATCCAAAGGTCCTCCTCTCTTCTTCAGAGATAAGGAGACAGGAGGCTGTCTTACACAGCCTCAGACCACAGGTCCACGTGGATCAGTATTGTCTCCACAAGGAGTTCCCCAATGGCTGCTCGTGGAGAACCTGTGGTCTGCGAGCTTCACTCAGGTGGTCCATGGCATGTCTGTGAAGAACACCTACAATTTGAATTCTGTGAATAAGAATAAAACACAGTGAATTGAAGCGGCAGTAAAAATGCAATGAAAAACCACACAGCATCTAGCATGGTGCATTGAAGTTACTACAACAAGCAAGAAAACCAGGAAGTAAGTCTGTGGTGGTCGACTCTCATTGGCTGGAGGTTTTCTAACAGAGGCTGAATGGCCAGTCATCATGGATGCTTTGGTTGAGATGCATGCATTGCAAAGGGTTGAAAGAGATGACCCACAAGGTCTATTCTATGATGCTACGATACCCTCAGTGTTTTTCAAGTGGTCTGGGAAGAGGGTGGGAGTTTGGGAATTGCTGGTCTACACTGAGTGGCAGAAGCTCTCCAGGATTTCAGGCAAGGGAGCCCCACCTGCAGATGCCAGGTGTTAAGTTGTGGGTGAACATATCAGATGACACAGCGATTCTTCAAACAGCTCTTGTTTATTCACAGGCCAGAACAGAACTGAACTGAAGGGTTCAGCCAGCCTGCTTATATAGAGCTCCAGTACAACGCAACAGTAACCACTTTCTGTAACTATCCAATGAAGATCACTTTCAATTCCTTATTTGCATATGTGGACCTGAGTGAAAACTATCTACAGTATCCCCCTGCTGGCCCAGGGTGAGAACTTCAATACATAACACCAGGAATCAAACCTTTGACATTCTGCATGCTAAGCGGATACTCTACCTCTGAGCTATAGCTCTTCTGAGACCTCACCTTCTCCCCCTTGCTACCCCATATATCCAGAACTACGTTTCACAACACCTGAGTGGTGCCATCCCTTGCTATCCATCTTTCTCCAGCTCTGACATTCCTTTCCCAGTGCAGTCCTGGTTGCATGATGGAACTGTGGTTTGCTTTAACCAATATACTGAAATTCCATTCACACCAGTGGGTGTTGCGTGACACAACAGCAAACATCATGGGACAACAGGCGTACTTTTGTGTGCAAGGTCAGGAAAGAACCTTATGCAGGTATTCCAGGCCAAATTGCTCACTTTCCACCTGCAATTTTCTGGGTTAATGGGATTACAAATGGATTTTTTCCCCCTCGAAGCCGTTCACATGGAAATGAGCGCTAAACTTCCGCCATATTCTGCTAGATTTCCAGAGGTGACTCTTCTAAGTAATGGAAATGTCAGGGAAATGGAACAAATGGCTGTGGGAATGCATCGGTCTGTCAATGCCATTTTGCAGAACACACCCTTAAAAAACACCAGAAGCCACCAGTCTGGAAGTGGCCTCAGAGAGGTGGGACCACAAAGCCACGAAATCATGTGCAGATACTTCAGAAACCAAAACAGCAGATGTTGAATTCACCATGAGCATGCAAAAGAAAAAAAAATCTGTGGATTAAAGACCTTGTTTCCCTATCTTTAAAGCTTTTGTGTCACATATTAATCTTCCTAGTAAACAAACCTCACCATCACATTCGCAGCTCTGCTCTCTAGGTCAATAAAAAGACTTAGGAATGTACACACCCGCACAGCATGTGATGCCTTCTGCAGGAGCCAACAATGGCATCTGAGAGTGGGTGTGCATTCACCATTTATGGAGTCAGGGAGGGAAAAAAGCCTTTCTAGAAAGAGCTTGCAAAACACTTAAGGAAGGTTGAACTTCTACCCTTTCTTGCTGCTTGGTGGTGCCAGGTATATTATAGCAATTGTAAGGTCCCAAATATAGAATGAATGTTGATAATTGCACAAGGTAAACACACGTACATAAGTATATAAACCACATGTCTCAAATAGTACAGAAGAGCAATGCAAAAGCCATCTTGGCTCGCCTAAAGGCTCTAAATATTTCCTCTGCCCCCTTAATCCCCCTTGCCAGAGAACACAGTTCCTGAAGGGATTCCTCTCCTATATCTATGAACCTAGTAAGGCAAAGGGACCCCTGACCATTAGGTCCAGTCGTGACCGACTCTGGGGTTGCGGCGCTCATCTCGCTTTATTGGCCGAGGGAGCCGGCGTACAGCTTCCAGGTCATGTGGCCAGTATGACTAAGCCACTTCTGGCGAACCAGAGCATCGCACGGAAACACCGTTTACCTTCCCGCCGGAGCAGTACCTACTGTATTTTTCGCCCTATAGGACGCACCGGCCCATAGGATGCACCTAGATTGGGGGGGGGGAATAAAGGGGGAAAAATTATTCCCCCCACCCACCCAGGCACGAGCTTCCCCCGACCCCAGCCCCCAGAACGGGTCCCAGAGCGTTGCCAAAGCTTCGCGCCAGGCTCCCTAAGGCTGTGCAGAGTTTTCTGTAGCCTGGAGAGGGAGAGGGGTCGGTGCGCACCGACCCCTCTCGCTCTCCAGGCTTCAGCGAAAGCCTGTATTCACCCCATAGGACGCACACACATTTCCCCTTCATTTTTGGAGGGGGAAAAGTGCGTCCTATAGGGCGAAAAATATGGTATTTATCTACTTGCACTTTGACATGCTTTCGAATTGCTAGGTTGGCAGGAGCAGGGACTGAGCAACGGGAGCTCACCCCGTTGCGGGGATTCGAACCGCCAACTTTGTGTTCAGCAAGTCCTAGGCTCTGTGGTTTAACCCACAGTGCCACCCGCGTCCTTCCTATGAACCTACTTTGTAATTATTTGTCACTGTTTGCCCAGATGCTCTGCCTTAAGGGAAATCTGACAGGGGGACTATGTAAAACTTGCTGAATTCTCAGGAATATCACACCTTGGCCTACCTGAGCCACAGCCACCCCACCTTAAGTGTGATGCAATTTCTGATTGTTTGTAGAGGGGATGTCCTTCTTCTCTATGCCAAAATGAAAAACCCTTAAAAGAGATGTTTCTTCTTGGTTCTGGGTCTCTCTTGCCTCCTTGCTAGGAGGGAAGGGAACTCTCTTTCAGTGTATCTGAAGAAGTGCGCATGCACACTGTTAAGTTGTGGGTGAACATATCAGACAACACAGCAATTCTTCAAACAGCTCTTGTTTACTCACAGGCCAGGACAGAACTGAACTGAAGGGTTCAGCCAGCCTGCTTATATAGAGCTCCAGTACAACGTTACTGGAGCAACTTTCTAAAACTATCCAATCACTGAATGTCACTTTCGATCCCTTATTTGCATAACTATCTACAGTATCCCCCTGCTGGCCCAGGGTGAGAACTTCAGTACATAACACACAAAAAAACTCATACCTATAACAAACTCAATTGGACTCTAAGGTGCTACTGGAAGGAATTCTTTTATTTTGTTTTGACTACAACAGACCAACACAGCTACCTACCTGTAACTAGAAAAATAAATATCTGCTTTGCTTTCACTGCATCCTGCCTCCATCCATTCATCTCTGACCAATCATGGACTTAGGGGACTCAGTCCCTTGAGGAGTCGGGCAGCAAAAGCCAAATACCCCTATTTTTCGATATCACAGGGTAGGCAACCTTTCCAGTACTGAACAACATGGGCTGGAAAAGAGTCAGTCCAGGGCTGCCCAGATGTGGTCCAAAAGAAAGCAGGGCATTACATCTGGCACCAGCTTGGACGCAGGAGCTGCTGGAAGGAGGTGTACAAGGTGCCATCCAAATGTCTTAGGGACTCCACTCTGGATCTGTGCAATCTTTGCTCCTCAGCCTTTTCTTTTCCCAAAGATATTCTCCAAGACAGCAGAGGTTTAGGAACAGAGTTTTCCTTCTGCTAGATGAGCTGCCTTCTCAGGTATATGAGCCCCATCTGCCCCTCACTAGATAGATGAAAGATAGATAGGTGATAGGTGATAGATTGATTGATTGATTGATAGATGATAGATGATAGATTAGATAGATAGATAGATAGATAGATAGATAGATAGATAGATAGATGATAGATAGATAGATGAGAGAGAGAGAGATGATAGATGATAGATAGATATAGATAGATAGATAGATAGATAGATAGATAGATGATAGATAGATAGATATAGATAGATAGATAGATAGATAGATAGATAGATAGATAGATAGATAGATGATAGATAGATGATATAGATAGATAGATAGATGATAGATAGATAGATAGATAGATAGATAGATAGATGATAGATAGATAGATGATAGATAGATAGATAGCTTTTTTCTGGGGGTACGCAGGGGTACGCATACCCCTAAACATTTTGTGAATCTAAGTTTGGCCTCATTGAGGGGCAGTATTTCAATATGAGTAGGAAAATGAGGGTACCCCTAAACTTTTTTTTTTTAATAGAAAAAAGCACTAGATAGATAGATAGATAGATAGATAGATAGATAGATAGATAGATAGATGATAGATAGAAAGATAGATAGTGCCAGGTTTGGGGGCAGGCATGCAGGGGTCCCTCAAGTCAGGGTGGGAAAACTCCTTAAGAACTAGAGAGTTTGAAATGCCTGCTTTGGAAAAAGGACGGATGTTTAAACATCTCAGACTTCTTTGCACGTCCAAGAAACTTTCCGAGTGAATGTTGGGGAAGGAGGGTGTGTGTGTGTGGGGGGGGCGGCATTTGGCTTCCTTATCACAGAGGCTTTACTGTACGGTACATCTGTCAGCCCATGAAAAATCCAAAGCGAGATGGTAACATACACAGAACCCAAATGTTTACCCTCCTCTCTAAATGCGCGGCCTGCTCTTAAGCTTAAAGAGACACACAGGAGATTGCAACGCACTAGAAAGGCCTTTGCGTAGATCACAGGGAAGATCAAAACTTGCCCGCTTGAAGCAGTTTGCACCTTTTACAGTTCCTAAAAAAAAAAAAATCTCTTCCCCATTTAGAACTGAGTTATTTTTTTTTAAAAAAAAATATGTTTTGCTTTGTTTTTTAAGGAGGAAGAATGAAATAAGCATGCACAGCACTGCCAGTCAGGAAATGGCAGCAGTAGGCTTCTGTTGACAATTGTGCGTGTGCCTAAGTGCATACCCTCCAACACTTCTCTGATGAAAATAGGGACACCCTATTCAATACAGTCGTGCCTCGCAAGACGAAATTAATTCGTTCCGCGAGTTTTTTCGTCTTGCGATTTTTTCGTCTTGCGAAGCACGGACTTTGGAAAAGCTTCAAAAATCACCAAAGTCTTCAAAAACCTCAAAAAAGGCTACCACACCACGTGCTATGAGTTGCTCCTCGAAGTGAATGCATGGTTTTAAGAAAAAGGAAACAAACTTGCAAGACAAAGGAAACAAACTTACAAGACGTTTCCGTCTTGCGAAGCAAGCCCATAGGGAAATCCGTCTTGCGAAGCAACTCAAAAAACGAAAAACTCTTTCGGTTTGCGAGTTTTTCGTCTTTCGAGGCATTCGTCTTGCGAGGTACCACTGTAATAATAATAATAATAATAATAATAATAATAATAATAATAATAATTTTATTATATATACCCCACTCATCTGTCTGGGTTGCCACTCTGCCACTCTGGGCAGCTTCCAACATATATAAAAACATAACAAAACATTAAAAAAACTTCCCTATACAGGGCTGCCTTCAGATGTCTTCTAAAGATCTCCTTGGTTCAGGGAGTCACACAACTCCATACCTTCCAACATCTCTCTGATGAAAATAAGGACATCCTAGGGAAAAGTGGGACATTCCGGGATCAAATTGGAAACCGGGATGGCTTTTGTAAATCAGGGCCTGTCCCTGGAAAATAGGAACCCTTAGAGGGCCTGTAAGTGCTTGCTTTGAAGTAGAGAGGGAGAAAAGGGAGACCTGGAACTTATCTGTTGTAATTTATCGAGAGTGGCAGTTAGGAGAAACAGAAAAGGCAAAGTAGGAATGAGAAATATGTACTGAAGTTCTCACCCTGGGCCAGCAGGGGGATACTGTAGATAGTTTTTACTCAGGTCCACATATGCAAATAAGGAATTGAAAGTGACATTCAGTGATTGGATAGTTACAGAAAGTTGTTACTGTTGGTTTGTATGAGCTCTATATAAGCAGGTTGGCTGAACCCTTCAGTCCAGTTCTGTTCTGGCCTGTGAATAAACAAGAGCTGTTTGAAGAATCGGTGTGTCGTCTGATATGTTCACCCACAACTTAACAAAATAGACTAATCCCAGGACACCCAATATCATAAAAAGACCTTACTGGAACAGGCCAGCGGCTCGCTCAGTGGCATTCTGTTTTTACAGATGTCAACCAGGTTAGGAAGTTTGCCAGCTGGACCTCACTGCCACCTCACTCCTGAGGTTTCCAGGAACAGTTATTCAGAAACATACTGCTTCGGACTCTGGGGGTATTTTCTGGTGAGCTCTATTCACATACTGTTAAATTCTGGTTGTGCAATTGAAGGGGATTTGGTGTTCTGGCGCAACAAACCTGCTTCCTTCCTGAATCAGACTTTTTGCACAAAATAATTTTTATAAAAAAACACACACACCAGAAGCTTTTCTTTTGGGAATTATATGGGCAGAACTACTTAAATTGTATAGAAATTTATGTACGCTACTACAGCAGCAGGAATGCTATTTGCCCCAAAGTGGAAAGAAGCAGAAGTCCCAGCATAGGTAGAATGGATCCAAAAACTTATGGAACATGCAGAAATGGCAAAAAAATGGAAACAGTTTATTGAATATTGACAGATAAATTGCAAACAGATAAAAACATTAGCAGGATTATTGTAACAACCTGCAGTTTCATAAGAGTATATATTTGAAGCAGATAATTAAATAAGCAAATTAAATCAATTTGGATATGCAGAAGATATTTAAAAAAATAATTTAAGGAACCGCAGAAAGAGGGGGAAGGAAGTCAAATTTTGATACGTTAAATTGATTGTAAAACTAATGGAATGTATAAACTTGAAAAGTACTTTTAAAAACATTTTTTCCCCAAAGACTTTTTGCAACAAGGTAACAGTCAGGGGAAATGGGAGAAACATTGGGAAATGAGGGATAAGCATCTATTTGATGCAGAATTGTGTGACCTCCCCACAAACCAATGGGACGTGGTGTTCAATAAATGGCCAAAGACATCGAACCTCCTTGCAAACTGAGCCAGAAGGAAGCTGGCGCTAAAATGCTGGTGAATTTTCATGGAGACTTAAAAAAATAAATAAAATAAAATTGCAAACTGATGTGGAGAACTGAGCTCAAGCGTGGTAGAATGAGAAGCTGAAATTGGCATGCCCATCCTATTTCGATCCTAGTCAGCTGCCCTTTGCAATCCCTCTCCTTCTGCATTGTTTTGATATTAGGATCAAGGAAGACAGCGGGGGAAAGCTACAGAATCTGCCAAGGCGGAAATCCTCGATGCTGAGAGGATTGGTGGAGCATTTTCCTTCCGAAGAATAAAGACGCCATTTCGCTGGGAGATTAAAAAGACCCGAGATATCAGCCAGGACTTGAATACTCAAGTCTTTTCTCCTTTTCTTTAAGGGTGTCAGAATATGCTTGGTTCCTGCCAGCGTAGGTTTTAAGTTCAACCTTACAAGAACAGATAGAAGAGGCGATTAATTTTTATGAAAATGACAGGCCTCTTGTTCCACTGCATGCAGAGGAGTTTTTTTCCATTGTACTATTTAGTAAACTCCTTGTGCCCTAAATAAAGGGGAAAAAATGGAATCACAGAGTGCTTGCTCTGAAAAACATCAAAGTGAAATGAACTTTGATTTCGTATACACTGCTCTGAGCTCAAAGACTATCCTTCTTTGTAAGGTACCTGTCTGTAATAACCCCAAAAATCCTGCTCCTCCCCAACACTTTCGTGTTTCAAGTTGAAGGCTGTGTCTAAAGACGCAGGCTGCTTGATCCAGACTGTCACTATTTTGTAGGAGGGATTCAGGTGCATACAGCTTGTTCCCTAAGTTTTATGGCAGTCGCACAGAATTTGGCCACCCTTAGTGTGAGCTCTAGATCCTTGTTCTCTACCAGGAGTTTTAGACATTGAAGTTCGGACCCATTTGGAGATTTTGTATAACAGGAGTGATAAATGTTGTTGTTTAGTCTTTTAGTCGTGTCCGACTCTTCGTGACCCCATGGACCAGAGCACGCCAGGCACTCCTGTCTTCCACAGCCTCCCGCAGTTTGGTCAAACTCATGCTTGTAGCTTTGAGAACACTGTCCAACCATCTTGTCCTCTGTCGTCCCCTTCTCCTTGTGCCCTCCATCTTTCCCAACATCAGGGTCTTTTCCAGGGAGTCTTCTCTTCTCATGAGGTGGCCAAAGTATTGGAGCCTCAGCTTCACGATCTGTCCTTCCAGTGAGCACTCAGGGCTGATTTAGTTAAGAATGGATAGGTTTGATCTTCTTGCAGTCCATGGGACTCTCAAGAGTCTCCTCCAGCTCCATAATTCAAAAGCATCAATTCTTTGGAGATCAACCTTCTTGATAGTCCAGCTCTCACTTCCATACATCACTACTGGGAAAACCATAGCTTTAACTAAACGGACCTTTGTTGGCAAGGTGATGTCTCTGTTTTTTATACCGAGCGTATATTCCCGTAGAAATGGCAGCATAACAAGTGCATATGGAAAATTTCAGTTTACACAATTAAAGGGGATGAAAGCGCTTTGTTGTCCGAGCACAGGGGTAACCAACATTACCAGTAGCACCTTAGAGACCAACTAAGTTTGTTCTTGGTGTAAGCTTTCGTGTGCATGCACACTTCTTCAGATACCCGTATGTAGGTTTTATTTTATTTGTTTTTGTCTTATATTTTGGAAATGTACATCCAGTTTTTTCCCTTTAATTTTTTTTTGGGGGGGCCTAAGCTTTAGCTTGTTTAGCTTATACATAAATCCAGCACCCATAGTCTAATCTCTGTGTAAGCAAATCAAGATGAATGTTCAACTAAATAGGTGGCTCCTCGGAGCCCTTTCTCTGCAATAAGTGAAAGGTTTTGATGTGGTGGAACTATGTCAGCTGCTTTGAAAATCTCAAGGTGCACAAGGCATGATAGCCAAAGCTGGCCTTCCCATTCAGCAGGTTGCCAGTGGCCTGTTTCAAGCAGCAACATGATGGCGGGAGATGTCCTACATTCACCAACAAGCGGCAGTTTTCAGTCTCGAGGGAAGCCCCATGCTGAGTGCACTGTGGTAGTCTAGGCGCAAGGTCAACCAGTGCACGAATCACATTAAAAGGAGCATGCACTGCATAGGATGTTTCTCTGGGACATTATCGTTTGGGGCAGCCTGTTTCTATTCCTGAAACACATTGTTTTGCTCTTCTGTGGTTAGGAAAGAGCCCCTTTTTGCTCACAACTCAAGGTTAAAATAACTGGGCTGCTTCAGCCTCCAGTATTCAGAGAGAGCAAATGTGCGCCGGAACATAAACACTGCAATCGTGTACTAATAACACTTGGATAATGCTCCGTAATCCCCCACAAGTTAATGCTTTGGTGCTGAGCCAGATGATCTTAATATAGCGAGCAAAGGAGTGATTGTTTGACTGGGAGCTGAATGAATTGTTGGTCGAGGGTTGCCAGATGTTCAGGATTGGGCTAGAGGGCACTCTGGCATCGACTGCAACGTCAAACGACCTTCATCCCTGATCTATCATCCACAGGACGAAAATAGCAGATTATCTGCAAGACACGAGTCCAAAATAGCATGCAAAGGTCCTGGATCTAAAATATACGGGACAAAAATATGAAGATGAGTGCATTCAGACACGGGAATGATTGCATTAGTTTCCCTGGTTATAGAGCAAGAGATTCTGTCCTGATTTTTTAACATTCCTTTTGCATTACATTACCTGTTGCATTGTGGAAAGGTGGCTTTTGGATTGATTTACTGCCATGTTGCATTAAATTTCATGCACATCAGTGGGTATGGTGTGGATATAATTGAACATCTTGCCAACCAGCCTTGCCCTTGACATGCATTGGGCTTCTGTTCATGTTTTCCCCATGAAAGCAGCAGCAATTAACTGTATTATTCATCCATTCATTCATTTATAGAGTGCCATTTATGTACATGGCTCTGTACAAAATTAAAATAGGAAATTCTACCTGGTGGATGGGGGCAGGCATACAATCTAAAACAATATAAACAATAGGATCAAAATTAAGGAATATAAACAATACGATCAAAATTAACAGTTTACCGTAAGTAATTCAGAAGACATTCCACCAGATATAATAAATAGGTGTGCTGGGATGCCACTTCAATTTTCATCCTGCAATTTTTCAAGTTAAAAGGATTGCAAATGGATCAGACACCCCCCCCCTGGAATTAATTAACACAGAACAGAATGCTAAACTTCTGCTAGATCCAAAGGTAGCTCCCCCCCCCCCATAAAGCATGGAAAATATCAGGCCAGGAAACATTGGGAAAATGGCATAAAGTGTTTTCCTATATGTAACCTACACAAATTCAGCAAAGCAGAACTCACCATGCCTCCAAAATGTAACAACAATAAATGAAAACAACAACAACAATCTGTATGTTTCCAATAAAATGTGAGGAAGGTCCAGATTACCTAAATAATATAAAGGCCTGGATGAACGTCAAAACGTTCATCTGGTGCCAAAAGAAGACAAACTGTATATGAATTTCCAGATTCCCAGATCATCCAAGTGTCCCTATTTTCCAGGGATAGCCCAAGATTTACAGAAGCTGTCCTGGTTTCTGATTTGATCTCAGAATGTCCCGCTTTTCCTTAGGATATCCCTATTTTCATCAGAGAAATGTTGGGGGGTATGGAATAGGGTGTCCCTATGTTCACCGGAGAGATGTTGGTGGTTATGCATTCCCTGCTGCCATGGAATTATGGCTAGCTTATTGCCCTGTTCATGTGTCATATTTCTGAAAACCTGAAGAGCTGGGTGACTAGGTTGGTCGCCAAACTGCTCTGCTGTACATCACTGACACAGCTAATTTGGTGTGCTTTTCCTTTGCTCTGCTTGTGCAGAGATCCACTGCAAGTCCAAATATTGTTCCTTCCATCCTTCTGAGTGTGTAAATCAAGCACAACACTTCGATTCAGGTCACATGCCTTTCTTTCTCTTCATTTTGGTCATAAGCTTGACCAAAGAGCAATCCCAGGTTCAGGTGGCAGCAAAGGGGAAGCCAATTGCTGATTATATTCTTGCAACAAATGACTAACCGAGAGAGAGAGAGAGAGAGAGAGAGAGAGAGAGAGAGAGGGTGCTCAGCATGGCAACGTTTTCTCTACCCATTTTTGTAATCGGAAGAATCTTGAGGAAACGATATGGTTGGGCAAATGTGGCCATCTGAGATTTGATTTCCCCCCTCCCTTTAGTATTAAATTCTCTTTTAGGCGCATGCTAGTTTGTTCATTAATCAAAAGAGCCTGCGGTGGAATTAGGAAAAAGGTGAACATTAAACTATAGCCAACGACTAGGGCTTGATTGCAAAGCACACTGGAGCTGCCACATATCCTCCAACTGTCCCGATTTTCCAGGGATGGTCCCAGAATTACAGAAGCCATTCCTGTTTCGGATTTGATCCCGGAATGTCCAGGTCTTCCTTTTCCCTCCCCTCCACATCTCAGAAAACTATTAAAAGTGGTGAAGAGATCAGATCAGAAACCTCCCATGCTTTTTGGAAATAGCAGCCTTTCCTGTGTGTTTGTGTAGCTGCAAAAACCTGTTTATACTGAAAATAAAATATGTGCACCAAATGAAGGAAATGGTGACGCTGACGTACAAAACCCTTCCTATAATTTTGAATTCACTTTAAATTCTTTAATTGCAATGCTTCAGCAGCCAACAATTTTTTAAGACACGCATGGAGGGTATATTCCTTTCTTGTAAACTGAGCCTTTCACTGCAAGCCTTTGCATGTCTACTCAGAAGTAAGTCCCATTGTATTCAATGGAGCCTACTTCCAGGTAACTGGGTAAAGAGTGTGCAGCCCTACACTGCAATTCTAAGCCTTTTTACTCAGAGGTAAGTCCCACTGAGTTCAATAGAATTTAAGGACTGATCATTCTCACAGATTTCATCATCATCATCATTATTATTGTTATTAATTTCCTGTCTTTTCCACAGGGACTTAAGGCAGCTTACAGCTAAAATTGTATTTCATTCCATTTATCTGTGGAAGGTTTGTACATGATTTTTCTTTACAACAATCCTGTGAGGTAGGTTCGGTGGAGAGGTTGCAACTGGCTCAAGGTAACCGATGTTGGTGTGTTTATGACATCTATGTGTGTGGTGAGATCAAATGCGGGAGAAGCTGATATAGAATAGAGTGTCCTTATTTTCATCTGAGAAACATCAGAGGGTATACTATCAGGTCCCACACGACACGATGCTTGACCTCACATGCAAAGGGGAAATGCACCGGAAAGTGTGGAATAAAAGTTTGCTTGACGCAGCATCATCTAACCTCCCCACAAACGAGCTGGAACAAATGCTCAATAAAAAACACCGTCTAAGCTCCCTGCAAAGGGGACGCAGGTGGCGCTGTGGGTTAAAGCCTCAGCGCCTAGGGCTTGCCGATTGAAAGGTCGGCGGTTCGAATCCCTGCGGCGGGGTGCGCTCCCGCTGCTCGGTCCCAGCGCCTGCCAACCTAGCAGTTCGAAAGCACCTCCGGGTGCAAGTAGATAAATAGGGACCGCTTACCAGCGGGAAGGTAAACGGCGTTTCCGTGTGCGGCTCTGGCTCTGGCTCTGGCTCTGGCTCTGGCCAGAGCAGCGATGTCACGCTGGCCACGTGACCCAGAAGTGTCTCCGGACAGCGCTGGCCCCTGGCCTCTTAAGTGAGATGGGCGCACAACCCCAGAGTCTGTCAAGACTGGCCCGTACGGGCAGGGGTACCTTTACCTTTACCTTTAAGCTCCCTGCAAGCTTTGCGCAAACAAATCAGAAGCGATGCTCAATAAACAAGTTGGCTGCAAGCAGCCCCAGTTCCTCCACAGCGCACAAGGATTATGTTCTGCCCAGGGCCGTCTTACCAATAGGCGCTAGGGGTGCGGGGCACCTGGGCGCTGCGCTCTCAGGGGCATCAGGCCAAGAGTCTGGGACCCGAGAGTTGAGTCTGGCGAAGAGCCTGCCCATTGGTCGGAGCGCTGTGGCAAGTTGTTCTGTGCCGTGAGTTCGGGGGTGACCGAGCCAGCGAGACGCTGAGGCAACCAGCCGGCTCTGCCCTCCTGCACACCTGGGACTGGGCAACCGGGGGGGGGGGATGGGGTGGATCTTTGCACCCCAATGCCACATATGCTTAAGACAGCCCTGGTTGTGCCTCCAGTGTCAGAGACAGTATTCATCGAAAAATCAGAACTCCTATTAGAATAAACAAGTTTCGTTTCAAATACTGAAATTCTAAATAAGTTGGATAACAATGTGTAATAGAAAAAGAATTATGAAATTAGGTTAAAGGTGTGTGAAAGAAAGTAATAGAAGTGGAAAGAAACTGCAATTGAGTAGATTGGAAGTCTAACACAAAGGTGGGTTGAGGGGTGGTGGATGGTGGTGGGAAAAGGAATTATCTGTGGGATTGAGTGTAGGTATGTTGTAGATATGTTGTAGGTATGTAGGTATGTTGTATGAAATGTATGTTTGTATGCTTGTATATTTTTGGGACGCAGGTGGCGCTGTGGGTTAAAGCCTCAGTGCCTAGGGCTTGCCGATCGAAAGGTCGGCGGTTTGAATCCCTGCGGCGGGGTGCGCTCCCGCTGCTCGGTCCCAGCGCCTGCCAACCTAGCAGTTCGAAAGCACCTCCGGGTGCAAGTAGATAAATAGGGACCGCTTACCAGCGGGAAGGTAAACGGCGTTTCCGTGCGCGGGTCTGGCTCGCCAGAGCAGCGATGTCACGCTGGCCACGTGACCCGGAAGTGTCTCCGGACAGCGCTGGCCTCTGGCCTCTTAAGTGAGATGGGCGCACAACCCCAGAGTCTGTCAAGACTGGCCCGTACGGGCAGGGGTACCTTTACCTTTACCTTTTTATGCTTGTATATTTGTAATATATGTGTATTAATGTTGAATTGTTTTAACAATAAAAACTTTTTTAAAAAAATTTAAAAAGAGACAGTATTCATCTGACTGCCAGATGTTATGAATCAGAAGAATGGAGAGTGCTCTTGAGCTCTGCCTCTGCTTGCAGAGGCATCTGGTTAGCCAGAGTGGAAACAAGATGCCGAACTACTAGACGGGTCCTTGGCCTGATCCAGCAAAGCTCTCCTTTTCCATGATCGCTTTTATTTTCGTTTTCTGAATCACAATAAGCAATAATAACAACAGTAAAGAAGAGAAGAGTTCCACGCATGGAAGAAAAAGGAATCAGGGAGGAAGGAACGGAAGTGTGCCAAAATCAGCCTTATATCTCCAGACAATTGTCCTTCGGAAGCAAATTATCCAAGAATGTTTTTCCAAAGGAGACTGTGACCATGAAGCTCTGTTTACGTTCTTTCAGACAGCAGAAAACAAGCCCAGACTGCGCTTCTGCTGCTTCCAAACCTTTTGAATTCCAGACCAGTTTTCCAGTTCATTTGGGCATTGTTTGTCTTCTTCTTTTTCCCCAACATAATCTAAAAATGGTGCTAATTTTCTTCATGAGCTCTGTAGCTGCAGACAAATGCCTTCTTGTAATTAGAAATCCCTCTGAAATACCTTGCGGTGGGAGTTTTCTAAAGCAGGCACCCCCAAACTCGGCCCTCCATCACCCCTATCTAACAGGACCAGTGGTCAGGGATGATGGGACTTGTAGTCCCAAAACAGCTGGAGGGCAGAGTTTGGGGATGCCTGCTCTAGAGGAAGGGAGAGAGAAAGCAAGGCCAGCCTCAGCTAAAAGGAAGTTTTACTTCCCTCCATGTTATTTTTAACAGGACACAATACCTATTGTTGGGTCTGGGGAGTGTGTGTGTGGGCAAAACCAAGTCACAAGCTTGGCTCATTTGCCTGGTGGTTTGAATGCCTCTTTTGATAGAAGTCAAGTGAAGGCAGAGAAGCACACAAGCAATTGTTATCCTTCGGGGCGATTTGAATCTGCTTTGTTGCAGAGTTGTTGCTGGGCGTGTTGCTGTTTTTTTCTGCGGAAATGATTGGGAAAGATCTGTATATATTCCTTTAAAGAGCCCACAGATCAGCTACACTCGAAACCACCCCTTCTTCCGTTCGGCACATCAGCCCATTTGTCTAGCTGCTGCTACCAAATGAGACTCGAAAAGAGGTCTTAATGGGGACGCAGGGCAAAGAGACACTCAGGCTGTGAAGCCTTCCTTTTAGGAATTCCAGGTGCCAAAATCCCAAAGGAGCAGAAAAGACTATTTATGTATGAGACCACAGCAGCACGGATGTTACTGGCCCAGAGACGGAAAGAACATAAAGTCCCTACCAGAGAAGAATGGCAGATCAAGTTGATGGACTATGCCAGGCATCCCCAAACTCAGCCCTCCAGCTGTTTTGGGACTACAACTCCCATCATCCCTAGCTAATAGGACCAGGGGTCAGGGGTGATGGGAATTGTAGTCCCAAAACATCTGGAGGGCCGAGTTTGGAGATGCCTGGATTATGCTGAAATGGCTAAAATGATCAGAAGAGTAAGAAATCAGGAAGACCAAAATTTTAATAAGGAATGGGGGGAAATTATAACTTATCTTAAAGACCACTGTAAACAGTGAAAATCATTAGTAGGATTGGAATATCACTTGGAGTTTAAGGTTGATTCTGGACATAATGGAAGAAGTAAAGGGTTTGGATTTTCATAAAAGCTGCGAGAGGAACTGATTAATAATAGGACCTACATGGGGGGGGGATGGAAGTCCAGGAGATTCCTTGGGATCTCGTTTTTATGATTTATGTTTGATATATCTCTGTAAAAGTTTAAGTTGAAAATCAAATAAATATTATTAGTTTTTAAAGAAACACTCAGGCTGCCACCCCCACCTGCCCCGATTAAAAAAGTTATTGCTTTATTAGTCAAATACATTTCTTTTCATTTCTTTTTCATAAAAAAATTATTGATCTAAGCACACACAAAATACAGTAAAAGTAATATGTACAACCAAGACAAATGCATGCAGAAACAGAAAAATTAAAATGAAGATACCCTTGGGGAGGAAAACCAAAAAAGCAACTAAGAATGCAATACAACATTCAACTATCTGCCTTGGTAGCTCAGTTGGTAGAGCATGAGGCTCTTAATCTCAGGGTTGTGGGTTCAAAGTCCCATGTTCCTGAACTCCAGGGGGTTGGGCTAGATGACCCTCGTGGTCCCTTCCAATTCTATGATTCTATATATTTTTTTGGGGGGTGGAAGGGGGTGAGTCAATTCAGTTCTCAATATAACGTCTTGGCGTGCTTATCTGCAGAACATGGGGTTTAGTGGGTTGTTTGATCGAGTTAAAACGGGAGAAAAACTTATACCATCTCAAATAAAGAAGATCGGGTTAATAATAATAATAATAATAATAATAATAATAATAATAATAATTTATTTATACCCCGCCCATATGGCTGGGTTTCCCCAGCCACTCTGGGCGGCTTCCAGCAAACCCTAAAATACAATAACCTATTAAACATTAAAAGCTTCCCTAAACAGGGCTGCCTTCAGATGTCTTCTAAAAGTTTAGTAGTTATTTTTCTCTTTGATATCTGGAGGGAGGGCATTCCACAGGGCGGGTGCCACTACCGAGAAGGCCCTCTGCCTGGTTCCCTGTAACTTGGCTTCTCGCAGTGAGGGAACCACCAGAAGGCCCTCAGCACTGGACCTCAATGTCATCTAGCAGGCTCAGGGGACAGCCCATGATATCATGCGCTGTGTTCACCACCCTCTATAAAGACTTTCTGTCCGTGGCTGTCAAGCCAACGTACCACACTGTGATACAATATGAGAGGACACTTTCTATTGTGGACCGGTAGAAGGAGGTCATCAATTGTTGTTGAACATTGTTCTTTCGCAGGCCCCTGAGGAAATGGAGTCTTTGTTGGGCCTTCCTAACCACCTGAGTTAAATCGTTTCCCCAAGTGAGGTCTTCACTATTAAGGACTCTTCGTTTATGGGTCAGATGTTCTGACAGTGCAATGAAAGTCACCGCTCCCGGAAGGAGTAGATTTGGACTTTCAATGGGAGGCCACTGACAATCTGGCAGGAGCATGAAAAAAACCCTCTCCAGGGTTTCCCCTAAGCAATCAGAGACTGCGCCTGAGTGAAGCTAACTGCTCTCTTCATGCCTCTCCTGATTCCGGGAGACCAGTGGAGACCTGTTGCAACAGGAGGGAGAGACACCCTTGCCTCTTCACCAGCTGGACTCATCTCTGCCTCTTGGTCTCTCCTGCTTCAGCTTCTGCCTCCCATTCTGGACTGCTCTCTGCCACAGACTTTCCCTGCTCACCAAACACTGTTACAACCTGCATCCAACCAGTCTGTGACACTGCCTTCTGCCCCCTGCCCCAGCCCAAAGGTCACCAGCCACCATTGCCTGAAGCCTGCTCATCCCTGCTTGACGTCATTGCACTTTACGGGAGATTTGTAAATCGCCTCTTCTTGGTTCACCCACGGCATCAACCGAGGCCTTCCTTGGGTGACCTCTGAGGATTTTGAGGTTAAAAATGCAATTGATTGGGAAACTCTGTACCTTTGCTTCTTATCAGCCTCTGGCTCGGAGGAGCAGGATGTTCTCGATAAGGCACCAGGAAGAACGGTGCATGTAGCAGAGTGGTAAATTGGAATAATCTGTCACATCCCCCCTTTTTTTATTAAGTTTGCTTGACAACATTACATTGTTATACAGTGGATGCTCGGTTTGCGAACATGATCCGTGCGGGATGCACATTCGCAACCCGCAGTATTCGCAACCCGCATCTGCGCATGAGCAAAGCGCGGTTTAGCGCTTCTGCGCATGCGCGACCACCGAAACCTGGAAGTAACCTGTTCCAGTACTTCCGGGTTTCGGTGGTCCGTAACCTGAAAAAACCGCAACCTGAAGCGTCTGTAACCCGAGGTATAACTGTATATGGTATTATGAAAAAAGAAAAAGAATACAAATCAGAGACAATTCTATACAATACATTCTTTCGTATGTACATAAGACTTCCTGCCACCCCCAATGTATTTACCTTTTCTATTTTCCAACTGTATACATGGCTGTTACTTTAAACTAATTATGTAATCTTAAAATTTATTACAAAACCTTTTGCTTTAGTTTTATCTGTCATATATACAGAAATCATTCAAATGCTGTCATAGACGCCACACCACTATAGTATTTCGAAAATATTTCTTAAACGTATCCCACTTTTGAATAAAGTTTTGATTGACATTGCCTCACAGCCTATTCGGAGGCTAAATCTGTCACATTTTTTAAAAGCCGTGTCTCCTTGCAGGGCTGTGCCATTCATGGCTGGGATTGTAGAAAGCCACCCAGTTCTTAAATCTTGGTAGTGGTTCCTGCAACCTCCACTGGCAAGGCGCTTAGTGAACTACTTTCACCTTGCAGTCTCCAAACCCACTAAATTAAGAAACTGCACTGAAGATGCAGCTGAGGAAAAGAAGGCAAAGGCTGGAGATCAGAGCTCCTGAAATAGCATTGAGCCAAAGGTTCCCTGCAGAGCTTATTTTGCTCAAAAGTGAGACGGTGGGGGAAAGTTTCCTATAACTACCCCATCATTCTCACACGGGTGGGCAGTGATCATGCTTCTCTAACTGCTGCCAGGTACCCTTCACCGACTCTCAGTGTGTCATTATGGTAAAGCCAAACCAGAGTGAGGGCCACAAGAAGCATTGCCCTTACTCGGATTTGGCTTAATGACGATGGCACAGAATCCCATGGTGTTTTGTGATGCAGACGGTGTGAGGGGAATCCCTCTTCACCTCTGAACCCTGCTGGCTCAGACCAAAGGTCCATTTGGTCTACCCCCACCCCACCCTCGCTTACTGAGCAAATTCCCCTCCAAATCACACAATCAGGATGGACTGAGTCTTTGGCGAGAGAGAGAAATAGGACCTGTACAAAGGAACTGGCTTGGTGCCCTGGTTTGTTTTCTGGAATTTAGACTGTGTTGGTAGGGTGTGTGTGTGTGTGTTATAAATTGATGGTAATAGCAGATGGCGCTGTGGGTTAAAGCCTCAGCGCCTAGGACTTGCTGATCGAAAGGTCGGCGGTTCGAATCCCTGCGGCGGGGTGCGCTCGGTCCCAGCGCCTGCCAACCTAGCAGTTCGAAAGCACCTCCGGGTGCAAGTAGATAAATAGGGACCGCTTACCAGCGGGAAGGTAAACGGCGTTTCCGTGTGCGGCTCTGGCTCACCAGAGCAGTGATGTCACCCTGGCCACGTGACCCGGAAGTGTCTCCGGACAGCGCTGGCCCCTGGCCTCTTAAGTGAGATGGGCGCACAACCCCAGAGTCTGTCAAGACTGGCCCGTACGGGCAGGGGTACCTTTACCTTTTAATAGCAGATGGGGCACATTTCAAATTATTTATTTATTTATTAATTATTATTATTATTATTATTATTATTATTATTATTTATACCCTGCCCACTCTGGGCTGCTTCCAACAGAATATTAAAAACACCATAAAACATCAAACATTAAAAACTTCCCTAAACAGATGTTTTCTAAAAGTCAGATAGTTGTTTATTTCCTTGGCATCTGATGGGAGGGCGTTCCACAAGGTGGGTGCCACTACCGAGAAGGCCCTCTGCCTGGTTCCCTGTAACCTCACTTCTCGCAGGGAGGGAACCGCCAGAAGGCCCTCAGAGCTGGACCTCAGTGTTCAGGCTGAACAATAGGGGTGGAAACACTTCTTCAGGTATACTGGGCCGAGGCCGTTTAGGGCTTTAAAGGTCAGCACCAACACTTTGAATTGTGCTCGGAAACGTACTGGGAGCCAGTGTTATACGGTCTCGGTGGCCACTCCCAGTCACCAGTCTAGCTGCCACATTCTGGAATAATTGTGGTTTCCAGGCCATCTTCAAATGTACAGCGCATTGCAGTAGTCAAAGCGGGAGATAATAAAGCAGGACACTGGATGGTTTAAAAGGGAGATGTGATAGGTGTGATGTGAGGAAAATACCCAACACCCTTCTGGGTGTTTTTCACTTGCAACCGCTCCTCCTGCCCTGTTTTCCAACGCCTGGCTGATGCAACTCCCCATGCCAGGTTACAACCTTTCGTCCCCATGTTGCATTCTTGCACATGGAGGCATGCGCACCAGGTACGACGCCAAGGATGGGGTCGTGCTCCTGTGACCCTATGACACATGCCTTAAGATCATTCTGCAATCTGATGCAATCTGCAGAAACAGCGGCTTTCTTCCTGCTTGTACAAGTTTTAACCTTCAGTGCATCCTTTAATTGCATATGATCCCCACGTAGCTGTGTACGTTTGTGGGTGTGTTTCTACAGCTCATCTCGCCTCTGGACCTTCTTGCTAATGCCCTCAGAAGCCTCCTTTTCCAAACCGTCACATTTTGGCTTGTTGAACCGGGTTGACTCAGAAATGTGTCTGGGGCATTTTCAGCAAGAACTCATTTGGCGCTTGCTTCCTCCAACGGGGCATATTAGCCAACTCATTGAATCGCAGAATTGTCAAGTGAGTGAGGTTCCCTAAAAAGGAGGATCAGCAACTAAAGATGACAGGATATGTAGAGTTAGCAGGTCTAACAAGTAAAAATAAGAGAGCAAGAAGACCAAGAATATAAAGAAGAGTGTGTGTGTGGGGGGGGGGGAATTTGTGGAGTATCTGGAAAATAACTGTAAAGAAGTGAAAAAGCTAGCAATGTTAAGGTAAATTCAACAGTATACTATATCGTAAATGGGGAATAAGGGGAGAAAGTGATCTAAATGGATATATAAGGTATGTGCAGGAATGGTGGAGAAATTAAAAGAACCAGGGAAGGGCGATAAGGGAAGAAGAAGAAGAAGAAGAAGAGTTTGGATTTGATATCCCGCCTTTCACTCCCTTTAAGGAGTCTCAAAGCGGCTAACATTCTCCTTTCCCTTCCTCCCCCACAACAAACACTCTGTGAGGTGAATGGGGCTGAGAGATTTCACAGAAGTGTGACTGGCCCAAGGTCACCCAGCAGCTGCATGTGGAGGAGCGGAGACGCGAACCCAGTTCCCCAGATTAGGAGACTACCGCTCTTAACCACTACACCACACTGGCTCTACACCAAACAGTCGTTGAATGTTTTTATTAAAAGAAAGTTATAATAATAATAATAATATTTATACCCTGCCCATCTGGCTGGGTTTCCCCAGCCACTCTGGGCGGCTCCCAACAAAATAGTAAAAGCAGAATAACACAATTGAAAACACAATAAAACATTAACGGTGGAAATGTATATTGAACATGAATGTGATTTTGTAAATGTTAATAATGGAAATCACACACACACACACACATACACACACGAGATTGTCGAGTTAGAAGGGATGGCGAGGGTCATCTAGCCCAGTCCAAGTAGCACCATCCACAGGTTCAGGGGAATCTTAAAATTTGCAGAAGTAAACTAAGGGGGAAAGAAGACGAAGTCCCTACCAGAAAGGAATGGCAAACCAAGCTGTTGGACTAAACCGAAATGGCAAACCTGACCAGAAAGCCTAAGAACCAAGAAAACAAAAACTTCAAGAAAGAATGGGAAAAATTTATTTAGGAGGCCACTGTAAGCAGATGAAAACATTAAAGGTAAAGGTAAAGGGACCCCTGACCATTAGGACCAGTCGTGGCTGACTCTGGGGTTGCGGCGCTCATCTCACTTTATTGGCTGAGGGAGCCGGCGTACAGCTTCCCGGTCATGTGGCCAGCATGACTAAGCCGCTTCTGGCAAACCAGAGCAGCGCACAGAAACACCATTTACCTTCTCGCCGGAGCAGTACCTATTTATCTACTTGCACTTTGACATGCTTTCGAACTGCTAGGTTGGCAGGAGCAGGGACCAAACAACAGGAGCTCACCCCATCGTGGGGATTCGAACCGCGACCTTCCAATCGGCAAGCCCTAGGCTCTGTGGTTTAGACCACAGCACCACCTATTAGCAGGGTTTTAATCTAACTTGTAATGTAACAAACACTATGGACAATATGGAGAGATACAAAATATAGATTATGAAATAATACGCAGTTGAAAATGTTGACAAGAGGACCCATGGAGGGGATTGGGGGAAGTCTGGAGATTCAGAGAAATCTCTAAATATGATTATGTATTTGGTATTTTTATAACTTTACACTTGTAAAATCAAATAAAAAACAATAGAAAATAGACGGGGGGGGGGGAGCTTTTGGGTGGAAACTCCAAGAGTGTATGGGGGAAATGCTACTCCTTGAGGAATTGTGCATGCAGGTTGACTGAGGGAGGGGCAGAAAACTGGAGGAGGGGGAACAGAATTGGAGTGTCCTGGAAGAAGCACAACTGGCACGCCGAACAGCAGCACTCCACACATGGTGTTTTGTGCGCACCTCTCACTTAAGGTAAAGGTACCCCTGTCTGTTAGGTCCAGTCGTGACCGACTCTGGGGTTGTGGCACTCATCTCGCTTTATTGGCTGAGGGAGCCGGCGTACAGCTTCCGGGTCATGTGGCCAGCATGACTACGCCACTTCTGGTGAACCAGAGCAGCGCACGGAAACGCCGTTTACCTTCCCACCGGAGCAGTACCTATTTATCTACTTGCACTTTGACGTGCTTTCGAACTGCTAGGTAGGCAGGAGCAGGGACCGAGCAACGGGAGCTCACCCCGTTGCGGGGATTCAAACCGCCGACCTTCTGATTGGCAAGTTCTAGGCTCTGTGGTTTAACCCACAGTGCCACCCGCATCCACCTCTCACTTAGTCTCGTTATAAAGGAGATGGAAAGGCAGGTGATATGGATCTCAGTGTCAGTCCGTCTTCATCGCAAAAATGATGCCAGCTGGGAGCACGTGGCTTTAGCAGACAACTGAAGACACTGACAAACT
The DNA here is from genome assembly GCF_951804945.1 of Podarcis cretensis. Classification (NCBI taxonomy): domain Eukaryota; kingdom Metazoa; phylum Chordata; class Lepidosauria; order Squamata; family Lacertidae; genus Podarcis; species Podarcis cretensis. The sequence continues at coordinate 83,739,206 of NC_137176.1, forward strand.
AATGGACAGGAAGCCAAGGAAAAGAACAAGCTACATGGAAAGATTCCTCTTGGATGTTATCCCCAACTTAACGGGGTTCCTCTGCGCTCCTTACAAGGCCTTTTTAACCTCCTTTGTTATTTATCTGCATCCTTCCGCTCAGGTACATGCTGAGTCTCCCAGTCTGCAGAAGGTATTCTCCTAAGGCAGGGATGGGCAAACTGTGCTCTTCCAGTTTTGTGAACTCCCATCAGCCCGGCCAGTGGTCGAGAATGATGGGATTTGTAGCCCTATAACATCTGGAAGGTTGTGGGTTCTCCACCCTTTTCCTAATCCACACATCTGCGACAATAAAATTGTGGCTAAGCTGTAGCGCGTCAGATTGCAAGTGGGGTTCATGGGACCGACTGTCCCCCTCTATACGGAAAAAAAAATAACTGCATGTAGAAAGCTAGCCTGTCAAGGAAATAGGATTAGGTATAATCCTCTCCCTGACTGCTAATTTTCTTAGTAATATAATAATAATAATAATTTATTATCCATACCCCGCCCATCTGGCTGAGTTTCCCCAGCCACTCTGGGCGGCTCCCAATCAAGTGTTAAAAACAGTACAGCATTAAGAGTTCCGTTATTTATTCATTTATTTTTGGGTATGGAAGAGCATCATGCGAATCTCTGCCTCTAGTATGAAGTGGTACACAAAGCGGCCTAAAAGTCTTCAGTTTTTGTGTGTGGAATCATTTGATTGGAAATCAAAGAGTTTGCTAAGTTGGAGCATCTGGGCCTCTGACCTGGCAGAAAACGAGCTCATTCCCTGCGGAATAGATTCAGCAAATGAAAAATGGAGGGTTACTCGTGCTTTGCAACAACAGGTGTATTTATTCTCTTAGGGTGGTGGTTACTTATTAAAAAAAGATAAAGAAAAAACTGCCCAGCTCTGCAAGATAGGACTGAACGGCCAAGAGAGGCTGATAAGCATCTGAGTTACCGATTAACTCCTTTGCGAGATCCTGAAACTCTAAGATGACTAATCTGAAATGTAGACCAAAACATCAGGCTGTGCCAAAAGGGTTCAAAAGTTTACAAGACAAAGTTATGTTTCATAGATTCTTCAGAGGGTGCAGCACTGTAGCTTATTGAAGTGAACAGTGCCACTGCCCTCCATGGGCAAAAATTTGCAGCAGCTAATATTTGCTACCGCAGAGCTGAGGGTTGGGCAGCATATTTTGAGCAGGGATGAAAGACCTTTAGCTCTCCAAGTCCTTCCTGGACTTCAGCTCCCATCCATCCCTGCCAGGATGGCCAATGGCCAGGGATAATGGAACAGGGAGTCCAGGAACATCTGGAGAACCTGGGGTTCCCCAACCCTGATACAGTGGAATGGTAAAAAGCAGGCACGTGGTGAGAAATCTGCTCCAAGAACAGCTGCCAGTTCATCCACCCTTCTGGCATGGGATGGGCAGAGCTCACATCATAGAATTGTCGAGTTGGAATGGACCCCCTTGCAAGTCTGAGCTTTAACCTGCCTGAACTTCAGCCAGCAACTGTTGGCTCCTGTTGGGAGCGGGTGGCGCTGTGGTCTAAACCACTCAGCCTCTTGGGCTTGCCAGTCAGGTGGTTGGCAGTTCGAATCCCCACGACAGGGTGAGCTCACATTGCTCGGTCCCAGCTCCTGCCAACCTAGCAGTTTGAAAGCACACCAGCGGAAGTAGATAAATAAGTACTGCTGTGGCAGGAAGGTAAACAGTGTTTCCATGTGCTCTGGTTTCTGTCACAAGTGTCCTGTTGCGCCAGAAGCAGTTTAGTCCTGCTGGCCACATGACCTGGAAAGCTGTCTGTGGACAAACACTGGCTCCCTTGGCCTGAAAGTGAGATGAGCGCTGCTACCCCATAGTTGCCTTTGACTGGACTTAACCGTCATGGGGTCCTTTACTGGTGTGTACTCCTCCTTTGTGACTCCCCCTTTCTTCCATTTCTTATACATGCCCTTCTTAACTCTCAGCTCTTCTGTAAGTTCCTTGTGCAGCCACACTAGTTTCCTTAGACGCCTCCCACTTTTCTTCCTTGTTGGAACTGTCTGTATTTGGGCCTTCAATATTTCACCCTTAAGAAACTCTCACCCATCTGCGACTCCCTTCTCTTTGAGTATTTCCAACCTTGGGATCTCACCTTTGGATTTTTTAAACTGGCCTTCTTAAAGTCCAGAGTGTATGTCTGACATCATCATCATCATCATCATAATAATAATAATAATAATAATAATAATAATAATAATAGTAATTTATTTATACCCCGCCCATCTGGCTGGGTTTCCCCAGCCACTCTAGGTGGCTTCCAACTGAATATTAAAAACAATACAGCATCAGACATTAAAAACTTCCCTAAACAGGGCCGCCTTCAGTTGTCTTTTAAAAGTAAAATAGTTCTTTATTGCCTTGACATCTGCTGGGAGGGCGTTCCACAGGGCAGGCGCCACTACCGAGAAGGCCCTCTGCCTGCTTCCCTGTAACCTCATTTCTCGCAGCGAGGGAACCACCAGAAGGCCTTCAGTGTTGGACCTCAGTGTCTGGGCCGAATGATGGGGTGGAGATGCTCCTTCAGGTATACAGGACCGAGGCTGTTTAGGGCTTTAAAGGTCAGCACCAACACTCAGCTTTCCCTTGCCTCTGTATTGTGAAACCCAGGAGGGCACAATCAATACTTCCCAAGTTTTCAAGAACTTCCACTTCATCGATCAGTGCTTCCCTGTTGTTGAGGAGCAAGTCTGAGTTAGACGATCCCCTTCTTGTTTCTTCCACCATCTGGAAAATGAAATTGTCAAGAGAGGCAAAGGAGGAATTATTGGTAGAATTTGAGTTCCAACAAATATCAGTATAGGATCTCTTAATATGAGGAAATTCAAAGGGTGGGTACCACTCCGGAGAAAGCCCCTTGCCTGGTTCCCAGCTTTAAATAAACAACAAATGAAAAGGGTTACAGAGAAAATGTATATGGACTACTTCAAACACTTTTTAAAGTGTTCTATAAATGCTTATTATCATGATCATCATCAGGCAAGTTGGTTGATATGGTTCATAAATGGCGGATGAGCAGGCAAGACTGATTTGAATGCAAAGACTTGCTTATACCCTGCCACAATTTTTTCCCCTGGATGACCTTCTCGGGCTTCTGTTACAATAAGGTCCTATGATTAATTGGCATCATTGTCGGTGACATCAGGGCAAAAACAGGAAAAAGAAGAGAGGGGAAAATATTTGCATGTCCTGGAATCCATCCTGTTGTTGCAGGTGTGTCGGAAAGAAGCGATTCAGTTCTTCTCATGAGCCGGACATCTAGATGAACGGCGATGCTCATCTTGTTGTGCAAACAGATACAAATCTTCCTTGCTCAAGAGATTAACCAAAAGATTTTCCCCAACCAAAACAGGAAATTTGCTGTTGAAGCGCTTCTGAATGGTGGCCATTTGGCCTCTGCTCAAAGACCACTAGAGAAGGAGAGGCCAACAGCCGATCCCACCGCTGAGCAGTTTGGGAGACCCGATCTCTGCCCTGGGAAAGGCCAAACAACAACAACAACTTATTATTTATACCCTGCCCATCTGGCTCTGTTTCCCCAGCCACTTTAGGCGGCTCCCAACCGAATATTAAAAACACAATACAGCATTAAACATTAAAAACTACCCTAAACAGGGTTGCCTTCAGATGTCTTTTAAAAGTAAGGTAGTTGTTTATTGCCTTGACATCTGCTAAGAGTGCTAAGAGGCAATAGGAGACCCCTAGGTTTATCGGGACACAGGTGGTGCTGTGGGTTAAACCACAGAACCTAGGGCTTGCCGATCAGAAGGTTGGCGGTTCAAATCCCCGTGACAGGGTGAGCTCCCGTTGCTTGGTCCCTGCTCCTGCCAACCTAGCAGTTCGAAAGCACGTCAAGTGCAAGTAGATAAATAGGTACCACTCTGGTGGGAAGGTAAATGGCATTTCCGTGCACTGTTCTGGTTCACCAGAAGCGGCTTAGTCATGCTGGCCACATGACCCAGAAGCTGTATGCCAGATCCCTTGGCCATTAAAGTGAGATGAGCTCTGCAACCCCAGAGTCGTCCGCAACTGGACCTAATGGTCAGGGGTCCCCTTTACCTTTTAGAGGTTTATCAGTCCATACATCTTCACTGGGGGGACTCTGGGAACTGTAGTTCTGCAAGTAGAATAGGCCTCTCCTAACATCTCGCAGCACCCTAAACAAGCTGCAGCCCCCATAATTCTTTGGGTGTTTAAAGTGCTATCATACCACACGGCACAAATGTGACCTGAAGTCTTCTTTGCAAAGCTCTGGTTGAAAAGGAAAGATCCCCATTCTCGTTTTTGAACATGTTTCAGGTCATAAACTTTTTTTTGAGGGTGTGTGTGTTGGACAGCGGTGGTGAGGGTGAGGAGGAGGGAGGGAATTGGGTGCATTTCAATAACTCCAACAGAAATAGATTGCAATTGGTTAAATCGTTTGGTGTATCCTAGGTTTTGTTCTCACAAACAGTGAAGCAGGTGAAAATCCTGGGTCTCCACTTCAGAAATGTAGTGTGTGTGTGAGAGAGAGGGAAGAGGACTCCATAACAAATCAATCAACCCATCAATCAATTTTGCAGCTTTTCTTTCAAGGCAGGAGTCAGCCGTGATCAAAGGAGCACAGCGCACTCTAGTGGACACAGCAAAATATGACAACTAGCTTTCGTTTATAGAGTGGACAGTACTGCCCCCTGGGGGTAAAATGGATTTATTGGGGGGGGGGAGTAAGATGCATGGGGCAGCTGTGGGTGCAAATGATTCTCAGACTTCAGAAAGCTGGTATCACTTGACCAAGTTCCTCAAGTTGGTTGAATTCCTTAATATATATATATTCCTTAAATAAATACCAGGCAGAATTCCATGTCCTTTGAACATTGCTCAGCCCTCGTTGAGCTGTTTCGGTCCTCCTCACTTCTCCATTGGACCGGATCGACATTCCTAAAACAACTGTCACTGTTAACTGTTTGCTTAATTAATTGCAAGCCATTAAGGTGGTTATCAACCGATCCTAGCTGGCTCATTGATCTGACCATATGCTGAGCGGGGGTTTCCTTGTGTGCAGGAAGGGGAAGCAGAACTCAGCCAACAGCTGTGAACCTTGGCGAAACGGAGGCCAGGAGTTTGCAGCAATAAAACTGCAAGCACCTTTGCAAAGCTAAGCAGGGTCCAGTATGGTTCCAAATTGGATGGGTGACGGCGTGTGCAGAATCCTGCACTGCAGTGGGTTGGACAAGATGACCCTCACAGTTCCTTCTCATTCTATCACTCTATGAAGTCACAGTTACTGTAACATGCTCTGCCTTTTGAACATAGGAATATAGTTCGCTGCTTTATATGGAGTCATAGGTAAAGGTAAAGGTAAAGGTACCCCTGCCCGTACGGGCCAGTCTTGACAGACTCTGGGGTTGTGCGCCCATCTCACTTAAGAGGCCAGGGGCCAGCGCTGTCCGGAGACACTTCCGGGTCACGTGGCCAGCGTGACATCGCTGCTCTGGCGAGCCAGAGCCGCACACGGAAACGCCGTTTACCTTCCCGCTGGTAAGCGGTCCCTATTTATCTACTTGCACCTGGAGGTGCTTTTGAACTGCTAGGTTGGCAGGCGCTGGGACCGAGCAGCGGGAGCGCACCCCGCCGCAGGGATTCGAACCGCCGACCTTTCGATCGGCAAGCCCTAGGCGCTGAGGCTTTAACCCACAGCGCCACCTGCGTCCCATATGGAGTCATACTGTTCATTTATTATCTGCACTGGCAGCAGCTCCTTCAGGGGATGTTTCCAGCCCTACCTAGAGAAGCCGGGGATTGAATTTGGGACTTTCTGCATACAAAGCAAGAAACTGATGATTCTTGGTGCCAACAGCTGTCGGGTAGGAGCAGTGGCGTAGCGTGGGTTGTCAGCACCCGGGGCAAGGCAAGTAATTTGCGCCCCCTAACCCTATCCCTAACCCCCAGATGTTGCGCCCGGTGCGGCCGGCCCCCCTGCACCCCCCCACGCTACGCCACTGGGTAGGAGTCACTCCTGCCTTTTTTAAAAACAAAACTGTACAGTTCAGAAAGGCCTTTGGAAAGTGTGTTTTTACAAACCAGTTTGATTTTAGTACATCATTATGTCTATTTCAATCCTGCCTTTTCCCCAGGCCGGCACTCGAGCCAGAATCAATAGACGTCAATAAGGAAAAACTCGGTTTGTCCTCTCCCTCTGCCTTATCAATAATAATAATAATAATAATAATAATAATAATAATAATAATTTATTTGCACCCCGCCCATCTGGCTGGGTTTCCCCAGCCACTCTGGGCGGCTTCCAACAAAGATTAAAAATACATTAAAATGTCACACATTAAAAACTTCCCTGAACAGGGCTGCCTTCAGATGTCTTCTGAATGTTAGGTAGTTGTTTATCTCTTTGACATCTGATGGGAGGGCGTTCCACAGGGCGGGCGCCACTACCGAGGATTTCGTTAATTCAATAAGAAACAATATTATTTTAATATTCATCTCGCCCAAAACAGTAATGGGCTTTTATCCTATGCTTAAAATCATACTCAGCCAATTTTTATTGTACCTACTTGGTGTATGGTGTGTGTGTGACACACACACACACACACACACACACACACACACACACACGTATATATGTAAAGGTAAAGGACCCCTGGACAGTTGAGTCCAGTCAAAGGCTGGGGTTGGGCGCTCATCTTGCTTTCAGGCCAAGGGAGCCGGTGTTTGTCCACAGCTAGCTATCCAGGTCATGTGGCCAGCATGACTAAACCGCTTCTGGTGCAATGGGACACAGTGACGGAAACCAGAGTGCACGGAAACACTGCTTACCGTCCCGCCGCAGCAGTACCTATTTATCTACTTGCACTGGCACGCTTTCGAACTGCTAGGTTGGCAGGAGCTGGGACAGAGCAACGGGAGCGCACCCCGTCACGGGGATTTGAACCGCTGACCTTCTGATCGGCAAGCCCGAGGCTCGGTGGTTTAGACCACAGCACCACCCGTGTCCACACACACACACACACACGTGTGTGTGTTTACCACATGGTGCCTTCTCTTTAATTTGCTTTTATTTTTATTTTTTTAATAACACCACCTTTATGGATATGCTATTGCCGTTTTTAACCCAGGTTTCTGTTGCATTGTGTGTCACACTGCCTTGGTGTATTGTTATTAATCGAAAGCGCAGTTTATATGTAAGTAAATCAGAAAGATGTGTTCCTAGTTTATGGAATTTTCTTCCAAGCCAGTTTAGACTCCTTTAAGCAAAGATTAGACAAACTCCAAGGAGATTAGGCCTATCCCAACCATGATAATACAACTGTACCATTCAGAGGAGGTGTATGATACAAGTATTGTTTTTCTTTCCTCTCTCTCCCCTTGCGTATGTGAGAGGGAGAAATCAGTTTAAAAAACAACATATGGCATGATTTTATTTCTTTCACAGGTATTGAGGCACATAGTCACTTTGTGCCATCTCTATCTGCAAATGTCAGGCACGTTTAAGACTATATAGAACTGTGAGGAGCAGGTTAGCAATAAATCACACAGCGCCAGTGAAGGCAACTTTTTATTCAAGGAAACAGGGATGGCTCTGGAAGGCACAGCATTTTGTCCTGGTGGATCTTGCCCCTATTCTCTAAGTCTCCTCCTTCCCTGGGTCCTTCTCAAGCAATCTGAGACTTTGTAGTCTTGTCTGTTTCAGCTCCTTGCTCTTCAGACCGCTACTAGTCCTGGGAGACCAGCAGGGAGGGGAACTGGTTGCAGCAGCCTGTCTTATCTCTGCCTCTTGACACCCCCTCCTCTCCAGCCTGCTTCTGATTTCTCTCTGCCACATACACCCCCAGCTCACTAACCCCTGTTCATCGCCCTGCTAAAAGGTAAAAGGTAAAGGTACCCCTGCCCGTACGGGCCAGTCTCGACAGACTCTGGGGTTGTGCGCCCATCTCACTTAAGAGGCCAGGGGCCAGCGCTGTCCGGAGACACTTCCGGGTCACGTGGCCAGCGTGACATCGCTGCTCTGGCGAGCCAGAGCGCACACGGAAACGCCGTTTACCTTCCCGCTGGTAAGCGGTCCCTATTTATCTACTTGCACCCGGAGGTGCTTTCGAACTGCTAGGTTGGCAGGCGCTGGGACCGAGCAGCGGGAGCGCACCCCGCCGCAGGGATTCGAACCGCCGACCTTTCGATTGGCAAGCCCTAGGCGCTGAGGCTTTAACCCACAGCGCCACCTGCGTCCCTCATCGCCCTGCTACCAATCCCCAAATACAGTCGCACCGTAGATTTGTATAACAGCATCACTATATTGGCAGTTTTATTTTCAGTTCCTTTCCTAACAACCCATAGCACGGAATCTGATTCTTCACAGCTGCCACACACTCAATCAACAATTTAACCAATTAACTGACCGCAAGCTCCTGCGGTCAGCGAGCACAATTTCTTTAATCAGACGCCAAGTCAAATAAAGAGGCCTTCGAGAGGGAGGGGTGATTACAATAAAAAAATTTATTCGAAGTCGTTTGCATCGTATTGAAAATGTCAACAATAAATAAGATGTCGCCAAATAAAACAAAGTGATCCTTCATTTGGAGAGAGAAGAGTGATCATATAAAGAGTAGTATAATAAAGAAAGATAGATAGAAAGAAGACTTTGACGACAACCCTGGAGACAAGTGTCAAAGAAATTTGGCTTTGCTCAAAACACCCACACCTACAAATAAATACTTTAAAAAGATAATTTAGCAGGGACATTCCAGACCTACTGGGCAACACTAGCAATTGAACCAGGTATTTCTGTATGCAAAGCTCTACTTTCGAGCTACGGTTCTTTCCTCAAAAGGGGAGCTTGCAGGGCCTGGCACTTCACCCTTGCCCCCACCGACATTTCTGTGATTAAGGTCGCCAACTGATCAGGAAACCTATCTAGGCCTGCTCCTCCGCCTTCAACACCCACTCCACCTTCAAAAAAATTGGTGGGTAAAAGCTTCTCCACAGAGTGGAAAGTTGCAGGCAGCAACTCATGCAGACCCTGTTGAAATGGATTTAAATTAGGCAATTGAGTTCAACGCGTCTGCCCATTGCCTCCAGTTCAAGTTGTTGTTAAAGGCACAAGAGCACAAGTAGGTGTATATATATAAAGCTGGTAACCCTCACTGCGATCATAGCAGGAAGACAGCTATAGAGTGTTACTGGTTACTAGAGTTTTGCTGGAAAATGAGAAAACCCTTGTCATTTTGACTGTCATATTAGCTTCCATTTTTAATCAATAAATCACTGATCACCCGGTATCAGAAAAGTGAGAAAGGCTGGCTTTGCCGCCTAGAGGTAAACAGAGACACAGTCTCCTTCTTCTCAGCCAAGGGGAGAACATGCACTTTCTGAATGCTTACGAAAGCTACTGGACATAGAATCTCACTCATTAAAGCAGGGCTGGTCTGTGACCACTGGACCTGCTTGCTGGGAGTCCATCTCCAAACAGTGCCCAAAGCCCTGCCTGCTTTTTAAAGGCTCAAATATTGAAGCAAGGGATTTTTGGGTGTGTGCCTAAGTTGCTTGGGAACTTGCAGCCTTGCCAAATCAGACGCCAGAAGTATAAGCAGAACGCAGAAGAGAATTCTGCAAAAAGCAGCAACACGACCCAACAGAAAAGAAGGGCGAGAAATTACACCCACCCAACAAACACACCTTGATTTAAAAACGATAAGTCAACAAGTTTCTTAAGAGTGATTTCTTTCCTTAAAAAAATAATACCACAGGTTCCGGAAGAAGAAGAAAACATTATGGAGGATAACCAAATAAGCAGCTCTTTTGAGAACATTTGCTTTACGTTCTTACACTCCAAGCTCTGCTGAGGTGGGCTGGTGAATAGTTTGATTGGGCTAAAGGTGCCAGTTTGTCTCCGCCTTCTGGCAGGGATTCTTGTGCCAGGACAGGCAGAAATCCAACCGGGGAAGCTGCTTCTCATCACAACATTTGGGAGCCAAGGGAAAGCTTTCCCAGTTGGACATCTCCTTGGCTTGTGGGAAACAAAGGCATCATTCTGAGCTCTCATTGAGACTGAGTGAGCACAGTGCAGTCTGCGCCCCTGACTAGAGAGCAGGGGTTGCTAACACACACAAACACACAACCTGCAGCCCTCATGGCTATGTGAGAAAACCCATAAGCTTTCTGCTTGCTCGGATATTTACAGGGACATTCTGTGGTCGGGACATCTGTGTGCTCAAAGCAGTTCTTCTCCTTCCTATGAACTTCCACTTTCTATTCTTCCTTCATTAATGCCTTCCATCGCTACTCCATGTTTTCATTCTCCCTACCAACCTAGAACTTTTTATCTTTCTTTTTTAAAGAAACGCAATACATATATTCACATACTTGATTGGAAAACCCCCCTCAAAATACTGGAACAAGGAATAAGGTAAAGGTAAAGGAACCCTGACCATTAGGTCCAGTCGTGACCGACTCTGGGGTTGCGGCGCTCATCTCGCTTTATTGGCCGAGGGAGCCGGTGTACAGCTTCCATGTCATGTGGCCAGCATGACTAAGCCGTTTCTGGCAAACCAGAGCAGCGCACGGAAATGCCGTTTACCTTCCCGCCGGAGCAGTACCTATTTATCTACTTGCACTTTGACGTGCTTTCGAACTGCTAGGTTGGCAGGAGCAGGGACCGAGGAACGGGAGCTCACCCCATCACGGGGATTTGAACCGCCGACCTTCTGATCGGCAAGTCCTAGGCTCTGTGGTTTAACCCACAGCGCCACCCGCATCCCGGAACAAGGAATAAATTAAGCCAATTTCACAATTCTGACCCAGTCACAGATTGTGCTCAGGGTAAGAGCACCACCCAAAGCCAAGCCATGTATCTCAGTTCTTTCCGTCTTTGTAGGGAAGGTTTTCCAGATCTCATGCAATGATGAACCAGAGTTCCTTTTAAAGGGGAACTGGACATCAGGGACTGAAACTAGAATCTTTCACATGCATAACAAGTGCCTCTGAGTTCAGTCCTCCTCGGGTGCTAACTACAAATTGATTTATTCGGTTGTTGTTCCGACCCTATAAGCTCAGAGTACGATGTTGAGAAAAACAACATTATTTCCAGTCTGTAAAACAGGGTTGCCAATTAATTGGGGCAGTCTGGCCTGCTCTTGTGCATTTTGAGCAGCGACCCTGATCTGCAGGCGATGATTCCCACAATGTGCAGATAAGAATTAGCCGCTTGCGGATCATGGTGCTGTGAAAGGCACAGGCGCAGAGGCAGGCAAAAGGAACTGGCAACCCTACCAGGGAATCAAAACAATTCTGGGGCAGACAATAACATCCTTGCTGCGGCACTCGTTTCGAACAGGTTTCGAACTACACCTGCGCCGTGAAATTAATGACGGCAACCCACTGGGGCTAAGGGTCAAATGGCAAGTTTTCAAAAAGCTTCCTTAAATCTGGCCCCTTTTGTTTTGAGGGAAAAGCAACCGTCCTGATCCCCACATCGTCCCCTTCCTGCTGAAATACAGCTGGTTTATGCATTCTTATTTATTTAAAAATAATAATTGTGTTTATCCTCGGATGTGGGTTGCCCGTGAGAACTAAAAAGCCTTGCACGAGATCTTTCGGAGAGTTTTTCAGAAAGGGTTTCTCTCTCCTTTTTATAGTGACAATTAAAATAGATACACACTATTTTTATTTTTTTAAAAAAGGAAATAAGAAGGTAGCATAGCCGCCTGGATTTTCAGGACAAAGAATCACTCTGACCCCCCCCCCCCCCAATGTCCCCTCAAGAGGTCCCATGACCAGCGGCACGAGACAACTTTAACGTGGATCTGCCCATCACCGTTTTCTTGAAACCGCCACACGGCCGTCTTCCTAACAGTCTCACAATTAGTTCCTGTGGCAAATGCTTCGTTAAGGACGGCTTCCCCTCACTTCATTCTCTGGAAGAGGATGCTTTCTACAACGTTCCAGCCCAATCTCTTCCTGTCACCTTCGCTTAAGGGCCTTGTTAACTGTGGAGATCATCCCTTCCTCTTTTCATTGTTTATAAGGTTCCTGACGGTGCGATCCTATGCTTGTCTGCTCAGAAGTAAGCTGTATGGAGTTCGCTGGGGACTTACTCCCAAGTAATCCCATTCCCTGGCCATGGATCTCACATCTTGATTCTGCTCACTCCTCCGATGTAGCCCTTGAACAATATCTTCCTGGGGTGGAGACAATTTCCTTCCACTTCAGGACAATTTCACACAGGAGCCACCTACCGCAGCAGTAAAAAATAGAAGCCAAAAAAAAATCTTCTTTTTTTAATAAAAAACCCCACATTCTTTTAAAAATAAGGCAAAAACGTTTCTCTCTCTCAAAAACAAAAACAAAACCCGACTGTTGCTCGTGAACCTTTCAAGTAGACTGAAGAAAGCTGTTGATAAAAAAAACTGATGACGGTAAGTAGCGTTGAACTTTGGTCAGTTATTTCCCTATATATATATATATAAAAGGTTTAATCGAGGGATTTCAGTCTCGGTGAGAGCCGAACAAGACAAAACAACTCTCCCTTTTATATTCTTGATATTTCAGAAAGGCACATGTCAATGACAAAAATTTATATAGATATAAAAATAACTTCATTTCTCTGATTGGTAGCAGAGTCGAAAGCTCAGAAGCGGCGAGAAAGACATTTTTAAAAGGTAAACAATAGTGACTAGTTTACTCCAGCTTCTTAAATCTTCATTTTCAAACCCCCCCCCCATTTTCCCTCCTTAATTATGGCTATGAAGAAGAGCAAATACATTTCACACGGGGGGGGGGGGGGGGAGAATCCACAGTAATAACTGGAAAGTGTTTCATTCAATATTCCCAGCTCTTGGCAAATAGAATAATAGAATCATAATATTTTAGAGTTGAAAGGGACCCCCCAAGGGCCATCTAGTTCAACCCACTGCAATGCAGGAATCTCAGTGAAAGCTGGTGCCAATTTTTGCCGGCTGGTGACAAATGCACACTTGATCATAATGCAATATGGGAGCTCGGAGGTCTAGCAAGGTCGCTGCTCCCGGGAGAAGATAAAAAACAGAATTAGCTCCTTTTTGAGGTAATTTGTGAACGGAGAGGGTGTTTCACATCCACTGTTGTCAGGAATGAAATCCAACATCTCTTTCGCTGTGTTTTCGGTCCCAGAGAAAATGAAAGCTCAAGATATGCATTCTCAGAAAGACGAAAGGGGGTTGGGGGTTGGGATCTAACTTTTGCTTCCTTTAACTTGCACAACGCAAGATTTACAGAGTGGAAATGTCTCACGAAAGGGAGAGTGACGAAGCAGGAAGAGGAATCCTCCCACATACTTCAAACGTTGGTAAAGAATTCTTGGGAACCCAGCAATGCCGCTTGCAAACTGCAACCCGGCGGTCGTTCCTGGCTTTGTGGGCTAAGGCGTGAGATACAGTCAACTCCTAGACCCCTTTCGTTTCGGCAAAAGTCTCTGTATTCCCCGTAAGTCAGAAATCACAGCGCTCCCCGTGACCGGGGTCATCTGCCCTTGAAAAAGCGTACTTTGTCGACCGAGGCAAGAGTCAACGTTACATTGGATTCAAAATCCCCGTCGTGGACGCCCGTCTGGCGGAAAGCTCCAGCTGATGGGTTGTTCTCCCAGTAGTGGTGCCAGTTCCCTTTGCTGTCGGCTCCGAAGCCGTAAAGGTCCACCTGCATGGAAAAAGAGAAAAGAACTCTGAAGAAGTCTCAGCCTTCAACGTAGCAAGTGCTCTGCTTTAAAGCCCTAAACGGCCTCGGCTCAGTATACCTGAAGGAAAGTCTCCACCCCCATCATTGTGCCCGGACGCTGAGGTCCAGCGCCAAGGGCCTTCTGGCGGTTCCCTCACTGCGAGAAGCCAAGTTACAGGGAACCAGGCAGAGGACCTTCTTGGTAGTGGCACCAGCCCTGTGGAACGCCCTCCCACTAGATGTCAAAGAGATAAACAACTACCTGACATTTAGAAGACATCTGAAGGCAGTCCTGTTCAGGGAAGTTTTTAATGTGTGACATTTTAATGTATTTTTAATCTTTGTTGAAAGCTGCCCAGAGTGGCTGGGGAAACCCAGCCAGATGGGCGGGGTGCAAATAATAAATTATTATTATTATTATTATTATTATTATTATTATTATTCTAATAACATTGTTGGCAAGGTGATGTCTCTGCTTTTTAAGATGCTGTCTAGGTTTGCCATCGCCTTTCTCCCAAGAAACAGGCGTCTTTTAATTTCGTGGCTGCTGTCACCATCTGCAGTGATCATGGAGCCCAAGAAAGTAAAATCTGTCACTGCCTCCATTTCTTCCCTTTCTATTTGCCAGGAGGTGATGGGACCAGTGGCCATGATCTTCTTTAGAAGATCAAACCTATCCATTCTTAAGGAAATCAGCCCTGAGTGCTCACTGGAAGGACAGATCCTGAAGCTGAGGCTCCAATATTTTGGCCACCTCATGAGAAGAGAAGACTCCCTGGAAAAGACCCTGATGTTGGGAAAGATGGAGGGCACAAGGAGAAGGGGACGACATCCAGAAAGACATCCAAGTTGGTGACCACCTGTATCTCATATAGTATTCAACCTCTTTCCCCATTTCCATCGATGGAAGCCCTCTGCAAGCTCATGTGGTGAGGGGAGAGCGGGAACGAGATTCCTGACCCTTCCATCTCCTTCCCATCCCCAGCTTCATCACCTTCCCCAAGCAGAGAAGGAGCCCATCTGTAGATGTTGAGCTTTCCAACATATCTCCAATCTCCCTGCCACATGATAGTAATTGTGCGTGTGGGAGAAGAATGAATGAATCGGGTTTAAGTCATATATAGCGGTACCTCGGGTTATAGACACTTCAGGTTAAAGACTCTGCTAACCCAGAAATAGTACCTCGGGTTAAGAACTTTGCTTCAGGATGAGAACAGAAATCGTGTGGCGGCAGCAAGAGGCCCCATTAGCTAAAGTGGTACCTCAGGTTCAGAACAATTTCAGGTTAAGAACGGACCTCCAAAACGAATTAAGTTCTTAACCCGAGTTACCACTGTACCTGAACAAGTTAAAGGACCCCCGGATGGTTAAGTGCAGTCAAAGGCAACTATGGGGTTGCGGCGCTCATCTCGCTTTCAGGCTGAGGGAGCTGGCGTTTGCCCACAGACAGCTTTCTGGGTCATGTGGCCAGCATGACTAAACTGCTTCTGGTGCAACGGGACACCTTGATGGAAACCAGAGTGCACGGAAACGCCATTTACCTTCCTGCCACAGCAGTACTTATTTATCTACTTGCACTGGCGTGCTTTTGAACTGCTAGGTTTGCAGGAGCTGGGACAGAGCAATGGGAGCTCACCCCGAAGGGATTCGAACCGCCAACCTTCTGATCAGCAAGCCCAAGAGGCTCAGTGGTTTACACCACAGCGCCACCTGCGTCTCTGTGTACCTGAATAACCCAGACCTGACACTCAGCATCTATTTTTACCCTCACTGCAGGGGTTGTGAGGAACAGGTCTTCTCCAATAGTTTACTATTTGGAAAAATGCGGTCCCTCCTCTCTCTCGTTTTCTTTTCCATGCCAAAGGAGGAGTTTGAAAGCCTCTTCTTTTGATTTAAAACTAACCACAGTTCCTTGTGACCTCTGAATCCGGCAACTGTGGTTTGTTTAAATGAACTGTGTGAGCCTTGTTCACTCCCATCTGTTCTGTGAGGAGGAGGCTAGAAGCTTTCATTTTTGCTCGGTTACCTGAACTTGGTTACATCTGAACTTGGAGAATTAGCCCATATTCACACCTCACTGAAGATGTGAATTATGTGCATATTCACACTTCATTGAGGATGTGAATTATGTGCAGAATAAAGTGGCACTGTTACTTCTCATGAATTGGAAGCGGTGGTTCTATGATGTCTGCAATGCTCACAAGCACTCCAGGGATCTGTGCTCGGTTTAGAAAGTGGAAGCTTTCACTGGCGGAAATGACTGGCAGAATCCGAGACCAGGGAGAAGAGTTGGTGGAGGAAGATTGGAGGAAATTTAAAGACTATTTACAGAAACATTGTAAAATTAATATCTGTTAGAAGGATGTTGGAATAATATTATATGATTTTAGCAGGAATGATATAAAGGATTTGGGAATAACTGACTGTTAATTGGTGAAAGGAGGAAAAGTAAAGTTACATTATATTAAGACAATTTACAGGACAAAAATTTTAAAAGAGGGAAAGGATTTGCTGAAATGGATAATTGACCTAGAATACAAAAAAGGGAGGTGTGAGGAGGTCAAGGAAATAAGCTAATGAAAGATTAGTAATGAGGAGATTTGATGCATTTTTCTTTGTGTTTTTGTTTTTGTTTAATGGGTTTTATCTCTCTGTTTTTTTCCCCTTTTTTATATTGCGATGTGTTGTTTTGTTTTTGTTTAATGTGGCATTTTTACTTTTTTTTCTGTAATTTTTGAAACTTTAATAAATATTATTAAAAAAAGAAAAGAAAGTGGAAGCTTTCGTTCTCCCTCTTGAGCGGGCATAGTGGCAAACCACAGTTTCCCGTGATGTCTACACCGAGCCCTAGCATTGCACGTACCTCATCGCAGATGTGAAGAGCAAATATAACCGACAGGAAGCCTGTTGAGGGGTATCTCCCATGATGATGCAGCCAGTTATCATAAACGTATTTTATGAAGAAGGGATGATAAATCAGGATCTGCACAGAATGAATCAACAGGCCTTGTTAGTTTGATTGCAGATACAACACTGAGGCAAGAAAGGTCGCTAAGACGAGATATGAAATTGGACAAGGTTAGAAGTCGCTGAATTCAAGTGCAAAATTGCAGTAAAAGGTGGGGTTTCAAAATCAGGATTTGTGTATTTATTCACCTGCCTTACCATGTAAAAACCAGGATGGGTCAGAACATTTAGAACATGAGTGGCCCTTGTGGTCCTCCAAATGCTATTGGTCTTTGCCTCCAACTCCTATTTGCCCCAGGCAATAAACCAGAGCTTTCCAAACTTTCCATGTTGGGGGACACACTTTTTAGACATGCAGCATTTCGTGACACAGTAATTCAGTTTTACTAGCAAACCGGAGGTTCAACTGACCCCTTTCCAGCCCCTGGAAGAGCGTGGGGAGCATCTGGCGGTTCCCTCATTGCGAGAAGCAAAGCTACAGGGAACCAGGCAGAGGGCCTTCTCGGTAGTGGCGCCCGCCCTGTGGAACGCCCTTCCAGCAGATGTCAAAGCGATAAACAACTACCTGACATTCAGAAGACATCTTAAGGCAGCCCTGTTCAGGGAAGTTTTTAACGTGTGATATTTTACTGTATTTTTGGTTTTTATGGAAGCCGCCCAGAGTGGCTGGGGAGGCCCAGCCAGATGGGCGGGGTAGAAATAATAAATTAATTATTATTATTATTATTATTATTATTATTTGTGTGACACACCTACACACTGCAGCCGACACACTAACATGTCGCGACACACAGTTTGGAAAGCTCCACAAGAAACGAAGAGTTCAAGGAAATGCTTCATGTGCAGTTCCCATCACCACCAGTGGGTGGAGATGCAGCCACGCCACTGAACTGCTAGCTTGGTTCCTGCTGGTTACAGGGTGGGAAATATGAACAGCATCACTTTGCAAGTCCCCCTTGGAACTTTGGCTCCTTCCCCCTGACATGATATGGGGTTTGTTGTAAGGATGGAGGGATCTGTAATTTTTTCTTCTGTCCCCCCCCCTTTTACATGTGTTCATTCATAAATCAATTTCACCACATTTCTACAGTCACCTGATAAAAAAAAAAACACCCTGTACAAAAATCCTCCTATATAATGCGTATTGTTAAATGTTTCATTGCAAAGTAGGTACTGGGACTGTGGCTCAGTAGTATGGCATCTGCTTTGTTTGAAGAATGCCTCGAATTCAATTCTCAGCATCCCTTGGTAGAGCAGGGAATGTCCCCTTTTAAGAAAACAAAAAACAAAAACACGGAGAGCAGCTGCCAGTCAGTGTAGACAATACTGAGCTATATGGGCCAATAGTCTCGACTCAGTATAAGGCAACTAAACATGCTACAGTGGTACTTCAGGTTACATATGCCTCAGGTTACAAACACTTCAGGTTACAGACGCTTCAGGTTACAGACTCCGCTAACCCAGAAATAGTACCTTGGGTTAAGAACTCTGCTTCAGGATGAGAACAGAAATCTCGCGGTGGCATCACGGCAGCAGTGGGAGGCCCCATTAGCTAAAGTGATGGCTCAGGTTAAGAACAGTTTCAGGTTAAGAACGAACCTCCAGAATGAATTAAGTTCTTAACTCAAGGTACCACTGTATTGCAAAATATGTATTTTATCTCAATGTACAGACCCCTGGTAATGGACTTGACTGGCCGGCTAAACCAGGCAAGTGTAACTGATGGGTCTCAAACCCTCAGTGAATTAGGGACTTCCCCTGCATGTGAAGATAGGCTTCAGTGGATACAGAGGACGAGACCAATAGTGTGCTAACGCAGCAGTGTGAACTTTGCCCCTGAAGGTGCACTCCATTGCTTCTCAAGACAGATGGATGCCAGCGACACACTTCCAGATCAACTTTATCCTAAAACACACATTTCCTGTGTGCTTTTGGGTACAAGATACCTAAAAGATCGTCTGACCCCTTGTACACCCTACTGATCACTGCAGATACCATCTGTTCCCATCTTCCTTCTGTTGTTGAAATTGGACTTTTGGTGGGATGGCATCTGTCCTGTGGAATTTCTTCCCGCTGCATATCAGATAAGCACCACTGCTGTTGAAAAGCTTCCTCTTTTAACAAGCCATTAAACCAGGTTTTTTTAATCCCACTTTGTAACCATATTGGATTTGAAATAGTTTTGATATAAGAAATTATTCTATATAAGTTTGCTACTGCTGATACTTTTATTGCTCAGTTGTTTCAAGGTGTTTCCCAGGAAGTTATGCATAAATGGAACTAACTTTGTGTGTTGTGTTGTGTGTGTTACAATTTAGAATATTCATTTAAACAACCTTAAAATATCAATGACTTCCCTTCCTCTCCTTCCATGGTTCATTCTGCATAACATAAATCCCTCCATTTTTTATATAAACCAAACCCTTCAGCATTCCATTATTGCATCCATCAAAACTTATTTATACTGCTGAATTTATCTTAATGCTGCCAACGTTTTCAAGTGTACACAAAATGGAACTAACTTTGTAAGCGAGAACTGCCAATCTTAGAGAAGTTCCATCTATGGTTAGCCAGCTGAACAGCTCAGTTGGTAGAGCACAAGACTCTTAATCTCATGGTTGTGGGTTCGAGTCCTACGCTGGGCAAAAATTCCTGCATTGAAGGGCCGGTCTTTTCTGATTCTACAATTCTACGGTAAGAAGGATCATCTGAATGTAGCCCATGCTTACGTACGGAAGAACTTTGTGGCCAGATCAGAGCAATAACTCACCTTGCCTTTGTTGACTTTGATTTTGCGTGGCACTGGAATATATGTGCTGTCAAAGAAAATATATATGTGAGTCAGTAAAAGCAAGTTACACCCTGTGTGACATGCAGTAATTTTTTTTAAAAAAGTAAAACATCCACCCTTACTTCTAAATCCAAAGTCTTGGCATATATGTCATTTATGAATGAGACACTAAATTAAAATGCCGAGGTTGTAGGTTTGCAAAATATAGGGAGGAATTCAGATCGCTATTCTGTCACAGTGCATTTCTGCTTGGAAGATGGAGCAAACTCCCATTAGGGCCTGTTGAATTTGTCAACTTTCAAATTCCAAAAAATGAGGGGATGCTAAAAAGTGTGACTTGGGAATTCGAAAGGTATTTTGGTTTAATTAATATGATTAATATGATTTAGTTTGGCCTGGTAAGTAAAATGTGTGTAAAATGACATAGAAATCATTAAAAATGGTTGCCGAGTACCTGTAGTTACATTATATATCAATAATATATTTATTTATTATTATTATTTAGCATTACCTGACATTTTCAGAAGGCAAAATTAAAATTCTTTGGTTTTCCTAAAGCAGTGCTTCTTCATCAAACGTAGACTTACCAAGCTAAATGTTGTCCAGTCACAAAAATAATAGAGGATTTGAATTCCTCGTACCAAAAAACACACATATTTTTAAGACTCTTGACTGAATAAATTCGCAAAAGTTAAGTTTAATTCCCTAAAATGGCACACCTTACTCCCCCATGTGCTGTCCTGGGGTTCTCTTGACCCCTCGCCCCAGCAGAGCTGATCTGGGGCACATGGGTGCAGGACATATGAAAAAGCCCCACTTGTGCTAGCAGGACTTCTGCTAGCACAGCTGTTTTATTTCCCTCCAGCCCATAGTCAATTTGCCAAAAGTTAAACACAGAAAGGGCATTAAACCTTAGGCGAGCAAAGACTGGCAGCTCCATGTCTCTCCACAAGCCCTGTTCCTGAATGGCTAAGCTACTGTGATGTCATGGAATGTTCACTCCCTCCCTCTACTCCTCACAGCTGTCAGTCAACAGAATGCCCTCCCTTTCCCCAACCAATGTTCTGTCTGTCCTGCCTCCATGGCAGAACACTCAGGTTTGCCGTGGATCAAGGAAGAAGTTCTTTCATCCTCAGAAAAAGTCAATAGCTGCTGTGAAACCCACTTTTTTAAAAAAAACACACACACATATCTTTTTTTTTTTACAGAAAAGAATTCCCTGCCATATATGTGGCATTCTGGTTTGGATGAAGCCGTTGCTAAAATCCATTTCTTTACCAAAGGGAGACTAATCCATTCCCTTAAACTCGGCTAATAAGAACAGAGGCTTTTGTCAATTCCCAAATAAACCCTGGAACGTGAAACCTTTGATGAATGCTTCGGTTTGTGCTCATCCTGTCCAGGAAGTTTGCTTTGATTCTGTTACACTGTAAGCTGCCTAAATTTCTTTAGCCTTTGCTCCATCGCATTACATGGAAACATTCACGTTCCCTTGCTTCCTGCTGCTTGCTTTTCACGGACAGCGAGATCAAAGGAAGGAACCCTGACCCCTTCTCCTCCACCCCCCCCCCCCAAATAAATAAGGCACAATAGAGAGGGGAGAAAATAGAGGACGTGCCACGCAGCACATTGTATCTCAGTATGCAAAACCACAAATTTGCATATCCGTTTCTATTTAACGATTTTCCTCTCTCATTTCCTAGTTCTGTTTAGCAAAAAGAGGCACCGTTATTATGATGAAATCTGTGTGTATTGAGAGAGAACATCAATATGGAAATAGGGATCTGGTGCGTTATTCTTATCCTGGCTAGTAGGCTATGGACGGCTTACATGTTTAACATGAGTCAACAGTGTGATGCAGCAGCAAAAAAGGTGAATGCTATTCTAGGCTGCATCAACAGAAATCTAGCGTCCAGATCAAGGGAAAGGATAAAGTAAAGGTAATGGGACCCCTGACCATTAGGTCCAGTCGTAACCGACTTTGGGGTTGCAGCGCTCATTTCGCTTTACTGGCCGAGGGAGCCGGTGTACAGCCTCCGGGTCATGTGGCCAGCATGACTAATCCGCTTCTGGCAAACCAGAGCAGCACATGGAAACGCCGTTTACCTTCCCGCCGGAGCGGTACCTATTGATCTACTTGCATTTTGACGTGCTTTCGAATTGCTAGGTTGGCAGGAGCAGGGACCGTGGAATGGGAGCTCACCCTGTCGTGGGGATTCGAACCACCGACATTCTGATCGGCAAGTCCTAGGCTCTGTGGTTTAACCCACAGCACCACCCACATCCCTGGTAGGGAAAGGATAGTCCCACTCTATTCTTCCTTGGTCATACCACACCTGCAGTACTGTGTCCAGTTCTGGGTGCCACAATTTAAGATGGATGTTGACAAGCTGGAACGTGTGCAGAGGACGGCGACCAAGATGATCAAGGGTCTGGAAACCAAGCCTTATGAGGAATGGTTGAAGGAGATGTATATGTTCAGCCTCGAAAAGAGGAGACTGAGAGGAGATATGATTTGTTGTTGTTGTTTAGTCATTTAGTCGTGTCCAACTCTTCGTGACCCCATGGACCAGAGCATGCCAGGCACTCCTATCTTCCACTGCCTCCCGCAGTTTGGTCAAACTCATGTTAGTGGAGATATGACAGCCATCTTCAAATATCTCAAGGGCCGTTATGTGGAAGATGGAGCAAGCTTGTTTTCTCCTGCTCTGGAGGGTAAGTCCTGAACCAATGGATTGAAGTTTCAGTTTCAATGGAATGAGATTCT
Organism: Podarcis cretensis; assembly: GCF_951804945.1. Lineage (NCBI taxonomy): Eukaryota > Metazoa > Chordata > Lepidosauria > Squamata > Lacertidae > Podarcis > Podarcis cretensis. Next base: position 83,761,458 of record NC_137176.1, read on the forward strand.
AAACATCAGGAAGACCTTTTTCTGACAGCAATAACTGTTTGATAGTGGAACGGTCTCCCTCGGGAGGTTGTGGACTCTCCTTCCTTGGAGGTTTTTAAGCAGAGCTTGGGTGGCCATCTGTCATGGATGCTTTAGCTGAGATTCAGACGCTGAACCTGAGGGATCCCAGCCTGCACAGGATTCCCCGCCTCCAGAACCAGCTGAGCTGGGGTTGGGGCATGAGCCTGAAAGGTTCTCACCTGTGCTGGATCCTCAGGTGCAGGCACCAGCTGAGTCTGCTCTGGCTCCTGAGGTGATGGAGGACCCATTGCCTGCAGGTGCTCCACTCTCAGCACTGTCAGGGGAAGCTGAGGTTGCCTCTGGGTCCAGTAACCCTCCAACCTTTCCTGGGCTGCAGAGGCTCAGGGCAGAGAGGTGGAGGGAACAAAGTTCCCGCAGGAGGAGTGCTCTCCTCCAGGCCAGGAGAGGTGAGTCACCAGAGGATCGGGGCCGCCCTAATGCCTTGGGGCAGATAAAAGCCAGCCAGCCCCAGGTTGCGGGAGGAACCTTGTAGGTTGCCAGTTCCTACCTGAACCCTGTCCTGTGTTCCTGACCTCACCTGACTCCCTGCCCTGCACCCAGCTGCAGCTTTTATGGACTGCCTTCATATCGCACCTTTGACCTCGGACTGGACTCGGACCTTGCCTCTCGGTTAACCCACACGACCAGCACAATTAGCTTTTTTCGCTGTTGCATTTCTAGGCTGCATTTCTGGTCCTGATTGCTGGTTTCCCACAGGCATGTGGCTGGCCAGAACAAGATGCTGGACAAGATGGGACATTGGCTCTCCTTATGTTCAGTGGGACAGGTCTCAAATCCCCACTCACGTATGACGCCCCCTGGGTGACCTTGGGCCAGTCACTGCCTCGCAGGGTTGTTGTGGGGATTAAATGGGATGGGGGGGAGGATCACACAGTATGCCAACGTTGAGCTCTTTGGAGAAAAAGGTGAGCTATAAATGCAATAAATAAAAATAAATGTTCTTACTGCCAACAACAATGGCTGGATGAGGCCAAAGGCTCGTCCAATTCCGCATTCATTCTGTTCTCCCAACAGCCAGCCAGGTTCCTATGGGGTCATGACCGCTTGCTTCCCCCATATATCCTCGGTCTCAGTTGAGGCTCAAAATTGAGCTGCGCCTACTTTGGCTCTCTATGGCCCACTGCAGGGGAAAAGTGCTCTCACTTCATAAAAAAAAGTCCCTGTCCATTAATCACAAGCCCATCTTCTTCCTGCTTGCCAGAGGCCTGCTCTCTAACATTGTGTGCTCCTCGTGTTTTTAATTTCCTGGCTGGAACTCGGTGGGCTGCTGTGGCTTATAATAATAACCATCGTCCAGAAACTAACTTCAGGAACCTGCCTGATCTGATCGGCGGCAACTTCCAGATGCAATAAATGGAACAGGAAGGAGGCACGTAAGAATAAATATCAGGTGGGTGTTGGAGGGCGAGATTGAACACCTTCTAATAGCCTGCATTTGCCAACAAAGGTCCGTATAGTAAAAGCTATGGTTTTCCCAGTAGTGATGTATGGAAGTGAAAGCTGGACCATAAAGAAGGCTGATCGCCAAAGAATTGATGCTTTTGAATTATGGTGCTGGAGGAGACTCTTGAGAGTCCCATGGACTGCAAGAAGATCAAACCTATCCATTCTGAAGGAAATCAGCCCTGAGTGTTCACTGGAGGGACAGATCATGAAGCTGAGGCTCCAATACTTTGGCCACCTCGTGAGAAGAGAAGACTCCCTGGAAAAGACCCTGATGTTGGGAAAGAATGAGGGCACAAGGAGAAGGGGACGACAGAGGACGAGATGGTTGGACAGTGTTCTTGAAGCTACTAACATGAGTTTGACCAAACTGCGGGGGGCAGAGGAAGACAGAAGTGCCTGGCGCGCTCTGGTCCAGGGGGTCACGAAGAGTCGGACACGACTAAATACTAAAGAACAACAACAACAGCCTGCATCAGCCAGATATAGAATAATAGAATTGTAGAGTTGGGAAGAATTGAAGAGTTGGTTAGCCCAACCTGCTGTAATGCAGGAATCGCAATGGAAGAATCTCTGACCACAAGCTTAACATAAGTCAACATTGTGATGCAGCAGCAAAAACAGCTAATGCCACTTTAGGCTGGATCGACAGAAGTCTAGTGTTCAGATCAAGGGAAGTAATGGTCTCACTCGTATTCTGGAAACCAAACCTCAGGAGACTGAGAGGAGATACAATAGCCATCTTCAAATATGTCAAGGGCTGTCGCATGAAGGATGGAGCAAGCTTATTTTCTCATGCTCTGGAGGGTAGGACTCCAACCAATGGCTTCAAGTGACAAGAAAGGGGATTCTGACTAAACATCAGGAAGAACTTTCTGAAAGTAAGAGCTGCTCGACAGTGAAATGGACTCCCTCAGTTGATGGGCTTTCCTTGGAGGTTTGTAAGTAGAGGATGGACGGCCATCTGTCATGGATGAGTTAGTTGAGATTCCTGCATTGCACAGGATTAGACTAGAGTTCTTGCTTCCCTCTACAGTTCTATGATTCTACTATTCTGTGAGATCATATGAAGAGATCTGCTGGATCAAGTTGTGGGCTCACTATTACGTCCCTTGATCTAGATACTATACTTCTGTTGGTGCAGCCTAGAACAACATTTGCTTTTTTTGCTGCTGCATCGCACTGTTGACCCAACATGACTTGTCCATGGAAACTCCTAGATCTCATTCAGACTCCCTTGGGAGGTGGTGGACTCTCCTTCCTTGGAGGTCTTTAAGCAGAGATTAGATGGCCATCTGCCACCGATGCTTTAGTCGAGATTCCTGCATTTCAGGGGGTTGGACTAGATGAGTGGTCCACAAAGACTCCTAGATCTCGTCCAACAGAACTCGCTCAACTTCTCATGGCCTCCTAGAACAGAGCAGACACGGCCACTTACTGGTTGATGGTCCCTGTGGTGAGAGCGCTGATGACCCAGCGAAGGTCCAGGGTCTTGAACGGGATGACTATCATGCTGACGTTCTCGCCCAGTTCCTTGTAGCTCTCAGGGTAGACAAAGTGGTGGGTCGTCTTGCTGCCGACATCAGACTCATAGCCGGCTGTGGGGGCTTTGTTCATTCTGTGTGGTCCAAGAGAAGAGGGGTGAGGGAAAAAGCAGGCAACACTAGGAAGAGGTACATGGGGCAGGTAGGCATCATCTTGCCACAGGTGGCAACGGCCGCTATTGATGGGCGCATTTGCAGGCTGGATAAACTCTCCCCTTCCCACCTCATAAGTCTCACGGCCAGTCCCTGCACCCTGAATGGACTTCAGAACATTCTTCTGTTGGCTAAGGAAGGGTTCCTCTCAAGCACAGAAGTGCAATTGGTTCGACAGCTGCAACCGTTCCTGGATTGGGAAAGACTGACCATGGTAGTTCATGCATTGGCTAGATTACTGCAATGTGCCCTTTGTGGGGCTTCCCTTGTGCTTGACCAGGAAGCTGAGGTTAGTGCAAAACGCTGAAACACAGTTACTGACAGGAGCGAAACCTTGTCAGTATAGAACACTTGCCCAGAGATCTGTGCCGGTTCCTGATCTGCTCCCAGGTCAAGTTCAAGGTGTTACTGTTAGTATATAAAGCCATTAACAACCTGGGACCAGTTTACCTGCAAGATGTTGTGAACTGCCCTGAATCCTGTATACAGTATACAAAAATTACAGTATACGGCATATAGGGCAGTATATAAAATTAATTAATTAATAATACCACCCCACTCGACTGCTTCAATCTGCGGAACTGGGACTGTTAAAGGCTCCATATAACACCTGTTCTATATTTATAAGAAATCAGTCTTTTAGTGTGGCAGAACCAACACTTTGGAACTCCCTGCCTATTGCCACCAGGCAGAGAAACCTTTGCTGTATTCAATTTTTGCGCCTGCTAAAAACATTTTCCCTTTAGTCGAGCCTAACCAGACCTGGAGAAGGTTGAAGTATGTTTTAATCTGTTTTTAGTTTGTTGCCAATTTTATTTTTTTGAACGTTTTAAAGAGCTGGGTTTTTTGGTTTTTTGTTTTTTTTTTACTGATAATACTACAGTGGTACCTCGGGTTAAGTACTTAATTCATTCCGGAGGTCAGTTCTTAACCTGAACTGTTCTTAACCTGAAGCACACCACTTTAGTTAATGGGGCCTCCTGCTGCTGCTGTGCCGCCGGAGCACAATTTCTGTTTTCATCCTGAAGCTAAGTTCTTAACCTGAAGCACTATTTCTGGGTTAGTGGAGTCTGCAACCTGAAGCGTCTGTAACCTGAAGCGTCTGTAACCTAAGGTACCACTGTATTAGCTTTGTCAACCCCATGCCCTTTGAGGTGCTTTTTTTGTCTTTTTACGGTTAAGCAGCATTTAAATTGTATGAAACAATTGTATGTAAATAACTAAATTCAGCAGGGGGAGGAGAGGGGCCACGTGGGTGCCAGAAACACCCTTGCGGCTACGCTAACAGGCACAATTTGGCAAGCCAAACCATCTTGTACAGAAAGGAGAAAGGCCACAGAAATAGAGCCCCCACTCTTTTGGAAAACAGAGGGTCCCAGATTTGATCTCTGGCATCTCCAAGTACTGTACAGCTGGAAAGGATTCTTGTGTGAGATCCTGGACAGCTGCTGCCAGTGCTGTCAATACTGGGCTGGGTGGCCCAGAGGCCTGACGCCATGTAAGGCAGCTTCCCCTGGTCCTGAGCCCGATATGGGTGTCTGTACATTAGGTAAAGGTAAAGGGACCCCTGACCATTAGGTTCAGTCGTGGCCGGCTCTGGGGTTGTGGCACTCATCTCGCTTTATTGGCCGAGGGGGCCGGCATACAGCTTCTGGGTCATGTGGCCAGCATGACTAAGCCGCTTCTGGCAAATCAGAGCAGCGCATGGAAACGCCGTTTACCTTCCCGCCGGAGCGGTACCTATTTATCTTGCACTTTGACGTGCTTTCGAACTGCTAGGTTGGCAGGAGAAGGGAATGAGCAACAGGAGCTCACTCCGTCGCGGGGATTCGAACCACCGACCTTCTGATCGGCAAGTCCTAGGCTCTGTGGTTTAACCCACAGCGCCACCCGCGTCCATTAATGCCACCTAAATAACATGCTGGTAAGAAAGCCATGATGCCCACAAGTGGCTGGACCATGTTTGTGGTTAACATGACCTTTCATCCTCTATAAAATGTTTGCCAGTTCTTGTGGTTAGGGTGTGTGCGTGTATTTAACTAAACTATTCCCTGGATCATCCAGAACTCTGCCATAAAGAGTTCACTCAAGGTTGCTTGGATTCGGGAAAAGGCAATGGCACCCTGAGGCCTCTGAACACGAGCAGAGCTGCTAAAAGAGGGTGCTCCCTACAGGTGAACAGGCAGACGGGCAGTAATACAATGAAAAACCTCCCCATACAGTCTGCCTGTTTACTTCAACTTAAACCGCCCTGGATTTTATTTTATTTGTTTGTTTAAAGGTCAGCATATTGAAAGCAAATATCTATCTATCATCTATCTATCTATCTATCTATCTATCTATCTATCTATCATCTATCTATCTATATCTATCATCTATCATCTTCTAGCTATCTCTCAGAATATTTATTTAATTTAAGTGGAACAACCAAAGCATTCCCAAGAGGCAGAGTGAAGACCTGGCAAGAGCTAGAATCAATTATTGTACAGAAATATAGTAAAACCACAGATAGTCTAAGCCAAAGCCTAGGGCTTGCAGATCAGAAGGTCGGCAGTTTGAATCCCCGTGATGGGGTGAGCTCCCGTTGCTCGGTCCCAGCTCCTGCCAACCTAGCAGTTCAAAAGCACGTCAAAGTGCAAGTAGATAAATAGGTAACGCTCCGGCAGGAAGGTAAACGGCGTTTCCGTGCGCTGCTCTGGTTCGCCAGAAGCGGCTTAGTCATGCTGGCCACATGACCCGGAAGCTGTACGCCGGCTCCCTCGGCCAGTAAAGCGAGATGAGCGCCACAACATCAGAGTCGTCCACGACTGGACCTAACGGTCAGGGGTCCCTTTACCTTTTATAGTAAGCTGCCTTGTGCATATTCAGACCAAGCTCAGTATTGTCTGCACTGAGCAGCAGCTGCTGTTCAGTATTTCAGACTGGTCTCTCTCTCCCCACCAGCCAGTGGTGTAGCTTTTTTGAGGGGGGCACAGGGGGCACAGCTTCCGTCGCTGGGCTCCGTTGGAAACGGCTTCTCCATGCGGACCAGGAAGCGACCTCTCCGGACAACGGAATGACTTTCCTTTTCTTATCTCGGTGGCTGCAATCTCCTGGGTGATGTGGATGCCGTGTGTAATGGTTATAAGGGGTTACTTGTGCGTAAGTTGCCATTACTTTTGGCTAGATTGCCTGGCTAACCATGCCTCGGCTTCTGTTTCAGTGTATCTGAAGAAGTGTGCATGCACACGAAAGCTCATACCGAGTACTAACTTAGTTGGTCTTTAAGGTGCTACTGGAAGGAATTTTTTTATTTTGTTTTGACTATGGCAGACCAACACGGCTACCTATCTGTAACATGCCTCGGCTGACAGCCTTTCACTCCGTGGCCGTTCAGTCGCTAGCAGAATCCGTCAGTGGGCGTTTCTTGAACCTTTTCCAGCATAGAAGTTGTTTGATGCCAAGTCTCTGCCTACTCTCCCTGCGCAGAACTCTTCTGCGCAAGGAAGGGGTGGGCAGAGGTGTGCCCGTGCTCTCTCCACTAGTTTCGGCCGAAGAGTCTTGGAGACCCCTCTCTGAATCCTCCATCTCCCTCCCTTCTCTACTGGTGTTGCGCTGAATTCCTTCCCCTCTGCTGGTCCCCTCTTTTGCATCGCTCGGGAGCCTTGCCTCCACCTCTCGCTCCGATGTCAGTTCCCTGACACCGTGAGGCAGTTGAATGTGCACCCATATTTTGTCCGTTTCAAACGTCCCTCCATGTGGCTCTGGCAACCCATGCTACACCACTGCTCCCAGCCTTACATGGAGATGCTGGGGACTGAAGCTGTGGCATTCTGCACAAGAACCAGGTGTTCTACTGCTGAGCTGCAGCCTTTTTCCTATGGAGTCAGTTCCCCCATTTGGTTTCAAATATCGAATTATCAGGTGAGGGGGAGGTGTATGTGAATCACGAGTCTGCAGCAGCAATGGGCTGAAAATTGGCAAATGGGATCTTTGGTGAGGCTCAGCTCCAGACGTCACCTATTTAAGCCTCACCGTGAAGACAATGGCTTCTTTCTTTTCTTTTCGTTACTTTCAGTGGCAGAGAGCGGTCAGGCTAAGATCGCTAAGCCTTGCAACAGAGACTCACCTGAACACGAAGTCATGGTTGTCGATCTCCTGGCCGTACTGCGACTGCTTGAGGTTACCCGAGTTCCCCACCACGGCACACTGCCTGCATCGTGAACCGCTTCTCTCCAGGAGCTGGTCCGCGTCTCCAGGGATGAGCTCAAACAGCTCCTGGATGGTCTCATTTAAACCCTTGGGGTTCTTTTCCCCTTGCAGCTTCTGTAAAGAAGAACACACAAGTCACTGCGCGGCTTTCGGAGGGGCTGTGGAAAAAGGATTCCAGGCACAATTCAAAGTGTTGGTGCTGACCCCTAAATGGCCTCGGTCCAGTATACCCAAAGGAGCATCTCCACCCCCATCATTCCGTCTGGACACTGAGGTCCAGCTCCAAGGGCCTTCTGGCGGTTCCCTCCTTGCAAGAAGTGAGGTTACAGGGAAACAGGCAGAGGGCCTTCTTGGTAGTGGTGCCCACCCTGTGGAACACCCTCCCATAAGATGTCTAAGAAATAAACAACTACCTGACTTTTAGAAGACATCTGAAGGCAGCCCAGTTTAGGAAAGCTTTTTATGTTGATGTTTTATGTGTTTAATATTTTGTTGGTAGCTGCCCAGAGTGGCTGGGGAGGCCTGGCCAGATGGTCGCAGTATGAGTAATAAATTGTTGCTGTTGTTTGTTGTTGTTACAGCAGTGTCTTGGCTTAGGAATCAATAGGCTGGAGCAGGTTAGTTGACACAAGAGGCATTCAAACGTGGTAGATATCACATTCGTTTCCTTGATTAAAGCTCTTGGAGAAACCGCCTTCTTGAGTGTCAGACCCACTAATGGTCTCAATCTGCTGAGCCTGTCTTCACATGCAGGGGAAATCCTTAATTCACCGAGGGTTTGAGACCCATCAGCTACCCTCAAGTGGTTTAGCCAGTCAGTCAAAGCCATTCCCAGGGTGTGGCCGCTGTTGCATGCTGACTGCTTCTAAGAGCCACAGGTGAGATCGGAGTGCAGGCTGGGGACCAAAGGTGAACAAACTACCCCAGAAGGAGCATGGTGTGTCCCCCACCAGGGGAAAAAAAGATCCCTGCATTCCCATGCACCCTATTTTATCCTCCTAACAACGCTTTGAGGTAGGGATTCAAACCCCGGTCTCCCAGGTCCTAGTCCGACACTCTAACCTCTACACCACATTGGTATCCCTACCTAGACTTGCAATTTCCATAATATGGTGCTTTTATTTCCTTACGGGCAAATGTGAACATCTATTCTGCAGCTGTTTCCTACCCCCGCCCAAACCCAATTATAATGTGAAGTAAGAAATGAGCCAGCTGGTGGGACCACAGGCAACAGAAATGTGGTCATTGCCTCTAATGATATTGATTTTGGGGAGGATTGGCAGGTGTCCCGTCCCCCCCCCCCCACTGTCAGCACAGATTTAACGGGCCTCTCAGATATCGGGAGAGCCACCCACGACAGAAATTTCTGATGGACAGCTTGCCACAGAAACCAGATACCATGCAGAACAAACCGTTTCTCAGATTGGTCACTAAAGCTGCCTCCAGGCTGTCAGTAATTTGCAGGAGGGATCCAAGAGCATGCCGGAAATTTAGGTTTGTGCAACTGCAGTGTTCTTACAAAAGGCAACTTCTTTGCAGATTTGTTGAGAGCCAGTGGTGGTTTGGTGGTTAGAGTGTTGGACTAGGACTTGGGAGAGATCAGGAAGCTCGCTGGTTGACCTTGAGCCAGACACTCACTCTCAAGACTACCTTGCAGAGTTGCTCTGAGGATAATATGGGGGAAAGGGACAGCCATGCAAGTCACTTTTGAGTTCTTTGGAGAAACGGGTGGGATAGAAATGAAACAAGCAAACAAAATGATAGTTACGAAAATGGCTGGGAAACACATTGAGGGGATGAATGAATAACACAAAGGTTCAATGCCTATTGTTGACCACATCTGTGGCCCTCCAGATGCTTGCAAGGATCTATCGGGCCCTGCCCTGATGGCCAATGCTCAGGGATGATGATAATAATAATAGTAATAATTTATTATGTATATCCTGCCCATCTGGCTGGGTTTCTCCAGCCACTCTGGGCGGCTTCCAACAAAGTATTAAAATACAGTAGTCTGTTTTTTTTTTGTTTTTTTAAAAAATATTTTTTATTAAGGATTTTCTTGTTTTACAGAAGTGTAGTGCCTCGTTTTTTGTTTTTTTTTCTTCTTCTTCTTCCATGTAACGTTTTTACAAATCCGTTTCATTTGTTGAGGCATTAGGGGGAGAAGAAAACAGAAAGAAAAAAGAAAGGGGGGTGGGGAGAGGGAGGATGGATGGGGGTGGGGTCGGGTGGCGGTGTTTCTATTATGTTTAATGTATGTAGAGTTTGGTGTCAGCGTTGCTTGTGTTGTTCACTTGTGTTCCTTTGGTGGTGAGAGAGGTTGGGGTTGGCTTAGGGTGTGATTGTTTGCTTGTGATTGGCTGTGGTGATCTTTGTTTTCGTGTGTGAGTGAGGTGGGTGGGTGTTTTGGATCAGGTTAGCCATATTGATTTGTATGCTGTTGGTGGATTATTGTCATTGTCCTGTTGGGCTGTGTATGTGATAAAGGGGAGCCATACCGGGGTGAAGGCGTCTTCTTCTGTTTGTCCCCGTGTCAGTTTCAGTTTATTAGTTAATTTTTCTAGTAGGGCTGTTTCCCATACTATTTGGTACCATTGGTCCATGCTTACTCCTGACAGGTCTCTCCAGTGTCTGGTTATGATGTTTCGGGCTGCTGAGAGCAGGTGGGTTATGAGTTCTTTGTGGTGTAAATGGGCATTGTTGTCTTGGAAGATGTTTAGTAGGGCCAATTCTGGGGTGATGTCTATTACTTGCTTAGTTATTTTACATATTTCTTGTATGGCTGTTGTCCAGAATAGTTGAATTTTGGGACACTCCCACCACATGTGGAGGTATGTGCCTGAGGAGGTGCACCCTCTCCAGCATTTTGGTGAGGTTCCTGGGTGTATTAGCGCTAGTTTCCTTGGTGTTAGGTACCACCTGTAGGTGAGTTTCAGTGTGAGTTCTTTTCTTTTCGTTGATATGGATTTAAAGGGGGGTTTAGACCACATTCTGGTCCATTGAGTGGGGTTAATCTCATAGCCTATGTCATTCTCCCATTGTTTTTTGATTGTGTCTAGGGGATTTGCGGGATTTTGGAGTAGTATTTTGTATATTGCGGATACCGTCCCTTTACCGTTTCCCTTTGTTGTTAGGAGGAGGTTTTCGAAGGTTGTCAGGGGCCTAGTTGCTGCTGATTTTACTGTTGGGTTGTTTAAGAAGGCATGTAGTTGGTGTTGTGTTAACCAGGTCATTTGGGTGTCTTCTAGTTTGTCTTGTATTTCTTGTGTTGACAAGGGTTTGTTATTTTTATAAAAGTCTATTAGGCGATGTAAGCCTTTGGTTCGCCAGGTTTTTGTCTGGAGGTTTTGTGCTGCATGGTAGAATAGTCTGTTAAACATTAAAAGCTTCCCTAAACAGGGCTGCCTTCAGATGTCTTCTAAAAGTCTGGTAGTTGTTTTTCTCTTTGACATCTGGTGGGAGGGCGTTCCACAGGGCGGGTGCCACTACCGAGAAGGCCCTCTGCCTGGTTCCCTGTAACTTGGCTTCTCGCAGCGAGGGAACCGCCAGAAGGCCCTCAGAGCTGGACCTCAGTGTCCAGGCAGAATGAGGGAGGTGGAGATGCTTCTTCAGGTATACTGGACCGAGGCCGTTTAGGGCTTTAAAGATCACCACCAATAATTTGAATTGTGCTCGGAAACGTACTGGGAGCCTCCAGCCAGAGAACCCTCTAGGGAACCCTCACCAGAGGAAGACTCTGACTAAATATCAGGAAAAACTTTCTGGCAGTAAAAGCTGTTTGACAGTGGAATGGTCCCCCTCAGGAGGTGGTGGACTTTCCTTCATTGGAGGTTTTTAAGCAGAGGTTTGTTTGGCTATATGTCAGGGACGCTTTAGCTGAGATTCCTGCACTGAAGGGGGTTAGACTAGATGCAGCTCTCAGATCCTTTGATTCAATTTGCCAATAGCTGGGAATTTTGAATGAAACTCTTCCTACGATTTTATGATCCTTACAAATTTGGCCACGCAAGGCTCCAACCAACCGCGGTGCACAACAATGCACGTACGAGGGTAAAGGAAAATGCACCACGTTTGTGAAAAACAACCCCAAAAGATTTACATCGCATTAGGGGGAATTTGCTTGAAAAGGTGTTTCGTCTTGGTCAAAAGTGCATACAGAAATGTGCCTGTTTCTGGAGAATCCTGCACTAAAATGCTGGTGGTTCACGCATAGGTAAAGGTACCCCTGACCATTAGGTCCAGTGGTGGACGACTCTGGGGTTGTGGTGCTCATCTCGCTCTACAGGCCGAGGAAGCTGGCGTTTGTCCGCAGACAGCTTCCGGGTCATGTGGCCAGCATGACTAAGCCGCTTCTGGCGAACCAGAGCAGCGCACGGAAACACCGTTTACCTTCCCGCCGGAGTGGTACCTATTTATCTACTTGCACTTGACATGCTTTCGAACTGCTAGGTGGGCAGGGGCAAGGACCGAGCAACGGGAGCTCACCCCATCACAGGGATTTGAACCACCGACCTTCTGATCGGCAAGCCCTAGGCTCAGTGGTTTAGACCACAGCGCTGCCCACGTCCCTCTTGGTTCACACATACACACCAATTAAAAATGGCTAGGGAAAATTCGGATGACTGAAGGCTGGGGGGAAAAACAACACAAGAAAGTGGGGAGACCCCAAGACAAACAGGTCTCTCTCCTCCACAGCTAACTACTCACCAGCCACCACTTGTAGCTGTCTTCGGGCATGAAGGCATTCTGTGTGGTCAAGAAGGGTTGCATAGTTTGGTTGAACCTGTCGTCGAACCAGAGCGAGACCCCCTCTTCAGAAATGCACGTGCGGCAGCTGCAAGGCCTCCGGGAATATTTCATCAGTCTCCGAAACTGCTCCGAAAACTGGTAGACGAGCTGTTTGGGGTCCCAGGCGACCATGACCGTGTTGTGGCTGTAGTTCAGCAAGAACGACGTGATGGTGATGACAAACAATAAGGCAAGAGTAAACATCTTGAAGCCCCTCTTCCTGATGGCCAGCATCTTGACCCGCTGCTGCCGCCTCCGCCTCCTCCTTAGCCCGGATGCTCGAGTGAAACGCCAGTGGCTGAGGCAACCAAAAGCGGAGGTTTCCTTCCAGGGCTCTGTTTAGGCTGCAAACAGTAGCTTGATTGCCTTTATTGTCCAAAAGGAACAGCCCACATTACTATGTCCTGGAGCGACTGAAACAGGACTGAATCCCTGATCATCTTTTATCTCCTTTTATGAGAAAAATAAAAGGCTCCATCCACCTTCACAACTCTTTCTTCCTTCAGCTCTCCTCCAGCAGCTGCTAATTCCTCCAAAGGTTTAATGAAAGCAAACAACTGCAATTTTCTGTTTCTTTTTTTGCCACCCCGGCAGTTTGAGGGAGGAAATTATTAACAATGTCAAGGAACACTCCCCCACCCACCTCTTTGCTGTGTGGGAAGAGAGACCTTAAATGAAAAAAAGGCTTTAAGTAAGGGCGAAAAAATCACTTTTCCTCTGGAAATTATTTCATTAGGGCCGCTGATTAGCTCATTCAAAGGTTGTCATTCCAGGCAGCTGGCAGTCAAAAGCCTTGTCCACATTACGATGCTGAAACTCTTTTTTCTCTACCTGGAAAACACAAGAGAGAAGGAGAAACTTCAACAGTGAGTTTCAGGGATCTTTCCATTTAATGGGAGGGCGCGGGTTTCATTTCCCAACCCCCCACAGCTTCAAATCAATGGAAATTAAACGTTTCTGCTGCTCCCAACATAGGATTCATGTGTTGAGAAATTTCCAAAGAGGCTTTTTCAACATAATAAAGCCTACGCTCTCTTGCAGGCTGAGCCACCGGTCGGCTGGGTTTTCTGCAACATATTCAGGATATAATCTGTGTTTTTGAAATTATAGTTTGCCTGCATTTCATGAAATCTACCCGTTACATTAAGGCACAATTGGTAGCACTTACCAACAGAAGAGTATTCATAACAAGCAGAAGTGGAACACTGGAATAAATGGAGTGGAGCAGCCACAGCAAGGCTCCCGCATGAAAACAGATGGACGTACAAGGCTGTAGTTTGTTCATCTAGCTCAGGCTGTGCTGTCTACTGGGATAGCTCAGTAGGTAGAGCATGATAATGTCAGGGTTGTGTGTTTGAACCCCACATTCGGCAAAAGATTCCTGCATCGCAGGGGGTTGAATTATGTGGCCGAGGCCTCATCAGATGCTTTGCAATTTGCAGCAAGGGCCATGGCAGCAGATGTAGGAGTGCGCAGGCAGCTCTGGTTTAAACAGTGGCAGTCAGAAGCCAAAGCCAAGACCAGCCTGGCCAGCGAGCCCTTCAAGGGTGGGCAAGCTGTTTCAGGAGGGCTTGGAAGATGCACTGGTAGAGACCAGGGACAAAAAGAAGGCACTGCAATGCGCTCTACGTGAGGCTAACTTTGAAGGTGACCCAGAAACTACAACTAATCCAGAATGCGGCAGCTAGACTGGTGACTGGGAGCGGCTGCCAAGACCATATAACACCAGTCCTACATCGGCTCCCAGTACATTTCTGAGCACAATTCGAAGTGTTGGTGCTGACCTTTAAAGCCCTAAACGGCCTCGGTCCAGTATACCTGAAGGAGCGTCTCCACCCGCATTGTTCTGTCCGGACACTGAGGTCCAGCTCCGAGGGCCTTCTGGCAGTTCCCTCATTGCAAGAAGTAAAGCTACAGGGAACCAGGCAGAGGGCCTTCTTGGTAGTGGCGCCCACCCTGTGGAACGCCCTCCCACCAGATGTCAAAGAGAAGAACAACTACCAGACTTTTAGAAGATTAGATTAGATTAGATTAGATTAGATTAGATTAGATAAATTTATTGTCATTGTCCGTATATACACAGTATACACAACAACGAAAATCAAACACCCAAGACCGGATTCACATACACATTTGCACGTATCTCCAACACTCTCATCCTATTCAGACATAATCTATTAAAACATACATAATCCAGAATATAACACAACCTATTAGAAACATAGCATAACCTAAAACCTATCTCATTCCTTACTACTCACTGCTTGCTATTTCTTACAACTGGCCCTGAGATCATTGTTTAGTGCAATCAGAGCTCTTGGATAGAAACTATTCAGAAGGCGTGTGGTTCGTGTTTTCATTGTCCTATATCTTCTGCCCGAAGGCAACAGTTCAAAGAGGTTGTGAGCAGGATGGGTGGGATCTCTCAGGATATTGTGTGACTTCTTCAAGCTGCGAGACGTGAAGATCTCATCCAGGGTTGGTAGTTGGAGCCCAATAACATTCTGGGCAATTTTAATTATTCTCTGTAAGGCTTTTTTATCCATTCCAGAGCTGTTCCCATACCACGATAATATACTATAGGTTAAGACACTCTCAATGGTACTATGATAATAGGACAGAAGTAGGTGCTGAGATAGATTCAATCCCCTGAGCATTCTCAGGAAATACAACCTCCCCTGCACCTTCCTCACAACCATATTAATATTTGCAGTCCATGAGAGGTCCTCAGAGATGTAAGTGCCCAGGTATTTAAAACTACCAACCCTCTCCACCTCCTCGCCATTTATGTGCAATGGTAAAACTACACTTTTCTTTCGCCTAAAATCAATTATGAGTTCTTTGGTTTTTTTGGTGTTAAGCATAAGATTATTTTCTTTACACCATTGAACTAACCCCTGTACTTCTTTCCTATAAGCAGCCTCATCATTCTCACTAATGAGCCCCACCACTGTTGTATCATCCGCAAATTTGATGATTGTGTTGGACTTATACAGTGGGGTGCAGTCAAATGTGTACAGGGAATAGAGGAAGGGGCTTAACACACACCCCTGAGGGGCTCCTGTGCTTAATACTAGAGTAGAAGAGTGGTAAGGTCCCATTCTCACTGTCTGCGGCCTATCGGTCAGGAAATTCCTTACCCACAAGCAGATCTTCTGATGTATACCCAAATTGGTCATTTTAAGGAATAACCTGTCTGGTAGAATTGTATTAAAGGCAGAACTGTAGTCCACAAACAACAGCCTTGCGTAGGTTCCCTGTTGTTCTAGATGACTCAGTACAGTATGGACAGCGATGGAAATAGCATCATCAGTAGATCTATTCCTTCTGTATGCAAACTGGAACGGGTCTAGAGTGGATGGAAGACCAGCCTTAATATAATCTAGCACCAATCTCTCAAAGCATTTCATAACGACAGATGTTAGGGCCATTGGTCTGTAGTCATTGAGAGATACCACCACTGACTGTTTAGGGACTGGCACTATAATCGATGTCTTCAGGCAGGTAGGGACAGAACCTTGCAACAGGGATAGATTAAAAATGTCCGTAAATACACCAGCTAATTCTGCAGCACAGTCCCTGATAACTCGTCCCATAATTCCATCCGGTCCAGCTGCCTTCCTAATATTAATGCTCTGAAAAGCACGTTGTACGTCGGAGGTCTGTAATAAAAGTGGTTGTTTATCAGTAATAGTTCCTGATGGTGTGCTGGTAGCCAATGCTGTAGTGACGGTGGTTCCAGTTCCCACCTCAAAACGACTGAAGAATTGATTCAGCTGATCAGCCAGGTGCGCACTGCTGTTAGCCAGTTCGTTTTTAATATTTTGCCCTGTAATTTGTCGCAGGCCTTGCCATACACGACGAGGGTCGGAGCTCTCAAAATGCTTTTCGATCCTCCGGCAGTACATGGCTTTGGCATCCCTAATGCCCTTTTTCAGTTTGGCTCTAGCTTCTCTATACTGTTGCGCATCGCCAGAGTGAAAAGCAGCATTCCTTGCCTTTAGCAGAAGATACACATCCCTGTTTAGCCAGGGCTTGTTGTTAGGAAACACCCGTATTTGTTTGGTGGTAGTAACGACATCAATGCAGCTTTTGACATAGAACAGTACTATTGAAGCGTATGTGTCCACATTATTCTCCGCAAAAAGTGACCATTCAGTGTTCCGAAAGCAATCTTGAAGTTGCTCGGATGCACCTGCTGGCCACATTCGTATCTCTCTAGTTGATGGTCTAATTCTGCGTACGAGAGGTCTATATGATGGTATCATAAGTAAGGATATGTGGTCTGACTGTCCCAAATTGGGCAAGGGCTTGGTCTTGTATCCATGCATGATGTTGCTATATACTCGGTCTAGGGTATTTCCCCCCCTAGTGGGACAATCAACATACTGATGGAACTTAGGAAGCACAGTCCTTAAATCGGCTCGATTGAAATCACCAGCAACCACAAATGCTCCATCCGGGTGGGCCCGCTGCTGTTTGCTAATAGCAGTTAGCAGGTGACCCATAGCTATAGTAGTATTTGCATCGGGAGGTATATACACCGCTGTTATTATGACAACATTAAACTCACGTGGCAAATAAAAAGGGCGGCACTTCACCACTAGGTACTCCAAATCAGGAGAACAATGCATGTCCATTTGTTTAATGTCCGAGCTCCAGTTGTTATTTATATAAACGCAGATTCCTCCTCCTCTACTCTTCCCGGATTCGGCGGTTCTATCCGCTCTAATTACTGAGCGTCCTTCTAGCTGCAAAAGTCCCTGTGGAAAGGAGGAATCCAGCCACGTCTCTAAAAGGACCA
Source organism: Podarcis cretensis (assembly GCF_951804945.1). Taxonomy (NCBI): domain Eukaryota; kingdom Metazoa; phylum Chordata; class Lepidosauria; order Squamata; family Lacertidae; genus Podarcis; species Podarcis cretensis. The sequence goes on from NC_137176.1 coordinate 83,778,462, forward strand.
TAACACAACAGTCCCGGATACTTTTCTGCCGAGAGGTAATAAGTTCCAACTCCTCTACCTTGTTGGGTAAAGATCTAACATTTGATACAAGGAGACTTGGCAGTGCAGGCTTGTGAGGATTTTTACTTAGCCTCACTCGTAGTCCGGCCCTACAGCCCCTCTTCTGCTTACGCCCTCTCCGTTTCCTTTTCTTTCTGGCCAGGAGAGCAAGGGGAGTATCCCAAGGATATGCAAGATATGGAGGCTCTCTGATAAGCTCAGCTGGAATGTTGTAGGTTAAGACCTCCTGGCTGCAGCCTTCTCTGCCGATACTTAAGAGCTCTTGACGACTATAAATTACATCTGAAGGCAGCCCTGTTTAGGGACGCTTTTAATGTTTAACAGACTACTGTATTTTAACACTTTGTTGGAAGCCGCCCAGAGTGGCTGGGGAAACCCAGCCAGATGGGCGGGGTATAAATAATGATGATGATGATGATGATGATGATGATAATAATAATAATAGAGAAAGGAAAACTATTCTTCCTTTTGTCCCTACAGGGGCTCATCCAATGCTAGAGACCCCAAGAAACACCACCTGCTCACGACTTTGGATGAAAGTGTGGACCCGTGGGGCGCAGCAAGTCCAATCCTGCTTCTCCCCCAATTCACAACTTCACTCATATTCCATGACCAAGGCTGGTGCCTAAAGCTATTCCCAGGCAGCACTGTTGGAAACCATGCAACTTTCCATTTCTCCAATTTCCTTAGTAACTCGCAGACATACTGGAAAGAGCTTGCTTTAATCCAGGTGTGCAAAGAGCTTTCTCTTCCCCCTCCCCATCCCTTTTAAATGGCTCTCGCAAGACAAATCACCACTGGGCTTGAGCCTAAACTTGAAGAATGTGGCTGCGAAAGGAATTTCACCAGGCCAAGCCAAATAACATCTGGAAGATGTGAGAAGGCCACTCCTCTGAGTCTGTGTGTCAGTGTGTTTCATGAGAGAGGACCAGAGATGGCCACAGTCCATAAATCACAGGTGCACAGCCTGTTCTGCCTGCCCAGTCCCACCCCACCCTGGTCCTGCGCATACCCAGCCAAGGAAGGCAAACAGCAGACAGTTAATTCTTTATTGACAAAAGCACACACTTAACAGCAGCTCCTAAGGTATACCAGATGCACACACACAGAATCACAGAATTGTAGACAGAGTTGGAAGGGACCGCGAGGCTCATCTAGTCCAACCTCCTGAAATGCAGGAATCTTTTTGCCCAAAGTTGGGCTTTAACCCAAGACTCTCATGCTCTAGCAACTGAGCTATCCAGGGTTTCTGGCATCTACATGGCTGCTTTCCAGTTTCATGCCCAGCACAGCCATCAAGAAATCTGTGGGACCACACACTCCTAGGCTTATGTACAGTGGTACCTTGGGTGGTGCTGTGGTCTAAACCACAGAACCTAGGGCTTGCCGATCGGAAGGTTGGCGGTTCGAATCCCCGTGACGGGGTGAGCTCCCATTGCTCAGTCCCTGCTCCTGCCAACCTAGCAGTTCGAAAGCACGTCAAAGTGCAAGTAGATAAATAGGTACCACTCCGGCAGGAAGGTAAACGGCATTTCCGTGCGCTGCTCTGGTTTCACCAGAAGTGGCTTAGTCATGCTGGCCACATGACCCGGAAGCTGTACGCCGGCTCCCTCGGCCAATAAAGCGAGATGAGCGCCACAACCCCAGAGTCGGTCACGACTGGACCTAATGGCCCTTTACCTTTACCTCGGGTTACAGATGCTTCAGGTTACAGACTCCGCCAACCCAGAAATTGTACCTCGGGTTAAGAACTTTGCTTCAGGATGAGAACAGAAATCATGCGGAGGCAGCAGGAGGCCCCTTTAGCTAAAGTGGGGCTTCAGGTTAAGAACAGTTTCAGGTTAAGAACAGACCTCTGGAACGAATTAAGTTCGTAACCCAAGGTACCACTGTACACTCATCTGATGGAGTATGAATATACCACCTGAGACTTCTCCTGCATGGAAGCTACCCCTCCTGGTTCTGGGAGACAGTGAGGCTGGGGATGCCGAGGGTTCGACTGGCCTGCCCCTTGCCTGCACAGCCTCTTCCTCTGCTTCCGATCCTTTCTGTGCCCTCATGTCCATCTCTGACTGCTCCGACTTCTGATTTGCATGTGGCACAAAACCCCATAAATTGCCGCCCCCCTCTCCTCTGTCACACACTCGCCAGAGCCCTGCCAGTCTTTCTTTCCCTCCCCACACTTTTCTTGTTACTCCACACAGAGCTGAAACCTGCACAACTGGGTTTGGCTCAGAATTCCCCGGAATCCATTCAGCCGGGTAAAGAAAGGGCTTCTAAATCAAGAATGTCAGCCCTTGACATTTGCTCAGGTGAAACACAGGCGTTGTCGATTGCTCTCCCACGGAAAAGGAGGGAGACGGCTGCCTGCAGGGCTTCTTCCTGGGAAAGCTCTGAAAAATGCAAGTTTGACTGTCGTAAGCAAACATTCCGTTACACTCGAGTGTGACCAAGAAGCAAAACTTGAGGGCAGGGCTACGCAGGTTAAAACTGATAGAACTGTGCAGCCCAGCCTAGCATTGATTCTTAATAGCTGTGATAACTGAGGACCACCAGGGGAGAAGTAGCAATTTGAAACACCTCTCCAATGGCATTCCTGATTGCATCTTCTTAACTTTCTCCCACAGAAGTGAACAAGGCCGTATCTCAAGTAACCTGCTCCTGAGCTGCAGAAGGCCTTATGTATTAGTACCGTAACCTTGAACTTGGCCCAGTCGCAGATTGGCTGCCGGCGCAAATCCCACTAACAAGGTGTTGCATGCCGGTGGTATTTTGCGCCCACAAGCCGCCTAAGAGATTATGTATCATGAGACCTGTCTAAACTTAACTTCCTTACATGAAGACTATTGTTGCATGTATTGTGACTTGGTGAGTCACGAGCATGTGATTTCAACTCAAGAGAGTATTTTAAAACAGGCAAATTAATTGCTCTTGCCTTTAAGCTGCATTCTCTGCTATGTTCCTTTCTTCGCCACCAAAGGCTGGCAAACAGGCTTTGCTTGGTTATTTGGGATGACAGCCCCTCACTGCCTTGTCCCTTGAATCAAACTTTGCGTGTGTGTGTGTGTGTGTGTGCACGCGCGCACACACACACACACACAGAGAGAGAGAGAGAGAGAGAGAGAGAGACCTTCTTTGCATCCTTATCCCCAAAGTTTTGTGGAACATTCTGATATCAGATGAGGCCAGCACTGAGGAAACAGCAAAACAAGGGGGGAAAGCAGCTTCCTCTTGCTCCTGCCTAAATTCCACATGCAATGCTGTCAGCTGCTACATTGGTTGGATGGACATAAATGCTTTAGCTGAGATTCCTGCACTGCAGGGGGTTGGACTAGATGATCCTCAGGGTCCCTTCCAACTCTATAATTCTAAGGAATATGAGCATTCCCCAACCTGGCACACTGCAGGTATTTGGGACTACAACTCCCATTAACTCCAGGCAACATAGCCGTGCATTTAGAGTGCATTGGGTTGGCCTAGACTGGCATGGTGCATCTGTGCCAAATTTGCCATGGTCTATGATTGGATGCAGGTGGCGCTGTGGGTTAAACCACAGAGCCTAGGACTTGCTGATCAGAAGGTCAGCGGTTCGAGTCCCCGCGACGGGGTGAGCTCCCGTTGCTCGGTCCTAGCTCCTGCCCACCTAGCAGTTCGAAAGCACGTCAAAGTGCAAGTAGATAAATAGGTACCACTCCGTGTGCTGCTCTGGTTTGCCAGAAACGGCTTAGTCATGCTGGCCACATGACCCGGAAGCTGTACGCCGGCTCCCTTGGCCAGTGAAGCGAGATGAGTGCCGCAACCCCAGAGTCGCCCACAACTGGACCTAATGGTCAGGGGTCCCTTTACCTTTACCTATGATTGACACTGGGAGATCGGTCCAGTGCAAGACCAAAGGTCAGCTCCAACTGACCCACAACTAGCATGGTGTACATATTAAGGGATGCAACATGCCCAAACCCTGGTCTCTGAGGCATGTTCTAACACTGCCCTGCGCCTGCCCAGCATTTGAGTAAGAACCAGCCCACGGCATAAAGCAAGGCAATGCAGCATTATTAATAGCTAAAGCAGGTATGTTGTGGGCAAATGTAACAGGGCAGTGCTACCAACAAGCCTGGCTGTGAGCTGTCGCTCCAAAGGCTGAAAAAAATAAATAAATACAGGACATCTGATAGCCCTGCTAAGAAGATCAGATGTGATATCCCCTGTTTCTTTGGGTTGTGTTTTAGACAAGCTTTGGGATTTGACCAGGAGACTCCATAGACTGAAGATCGGGACAATATTTCTTAAGAATGTATTAATGCTGGTGCCCTTGTCTGGACCAATTGTGCAAAAGCTTTTTGCATGAAGTTCTCTTTCCCCTCCAGCAAACTAAAAACATACCATCTCACCCATCAATTCATTCTTAAGACAGCTAAATTCAAATTATTTTGCATACTACAAAAATGTTTTTAGAGGCATCTTTCGGGAACACAGAGGAAGTTTCCACACTGGAACTTAGGGCCACCCAATGAAGTGGAAGGTCTGAAGCAGTGTTAGAACCTCAGATATATAAGCTAGGCACCAAATACCGGTAGCTCCTTAAACCAAGGTTACAGTTGCCAAAACAAGAATGCCTAGTTACCATTTAGGGGTTGTTGTTGTTGTTTAGTCGTTTAGTCGTGTCTGACTCTTCATGACCCCATGGACCAGAGCACGCCAAGCACTCCTGTCTTCCACTGCCTCCCGCAGTTTGGTCAGACTCATGTTTGTAGCTTCGAGAACACTGTCCAACCATCTCGTCCTCTGTCGTCCCCTTCTCCTTGTGCCCCCCATCTTTCCCAGCATCAGGGTCTTTTCCAGGGAGTCTTCTCTTCTCATGAGGTGGCCAAAGTATTGGAGCCTCAGCTTCAGGATCTGTCCTTCCAGTGAGCACTCAGGGCTGATTTCCTTAAGAATGGATACGTTTGATCTTCTTGCAGTCCATGGGACCCTCAAGAGTCTCCTCCAGCACCATAATTCAAAAGCATCCATTCTTCGGCGATCAGCCTACTTTATGGTCCACCTCTCACTTCCATACATCACTACTGGGAAAATCATAGCTTTGACTATAGGAACATAGGAAGCCGAAGATACAGAGTTGGAACATGAGTCCATCTAGGCCAGTATTGTCGGCACTGACTGGCAACAGCTCTCTGGGGTTCTGGGCAGGTTTCTCTTCCAGCTCTAGTGAAGAGGCCAGGCAGGTTTTTGCATGCAAGCCATTCACTATGTCATTGAGCTACAGACCTTCTGCACTGTATGGATCATGCAGCAGCCAAGCAACTCCAAATAATAATAATAATAATAATAATAATAATAATAATAATAATTTGTACCCCACCCATCTGACTGGGTTGCCCCAGCCACTCTGGGCAGGTCCATGCCCAGATGGGATGCCCTACGAATGAGCACTCAGGGCTGATTTCCTTAAGAATTGATACGTTTGATCTTCTTGCAGTCCATGGGACTCTCAAGAGTCTCCTCCAGTACCAGAATTCAAAAGCATCAATTCTTTGGCGATCAGCCTTCTTTATGGTCCAACTTTCACTTCCATACATCACTACTGGGAAAACCATAGCTTTAACTAAACGGACCTTTGTTGGTAAGGTGATGTCTCTGCTTTTTAAGATGCTGTCTAGGTTTGTCACTGCTTTTCTCCCAAGAAGCAGGCGTCTTTTAATTTCAGGACTGCTGTCACCATCTGCAGTGATCATGGAGCCCAAAGAAAGTAAAATCTCTCACTGCCTCCATTTCTTCCCCTTCTATTTGCCAGGAGGTGATGGGCCCAGTGCCCATGATCTTCGGTTTTTTGGTGACATATAATGTAGGGATATTCTTCACAACTGTGAGCAGGGCAGCTGGGTGGGGTAAATGAAGACAAGCGACAACAATGAACTAGAACGTTGTTCTATTCTCCTGCTCAGGCATGCAAATATCCATGAATCTGTTCAACCCTCTTTCAGAGCCTTTTGTGTAGGTGGCAACTACAACCTCTTGTGAGAGCAAATTCCATCTTTTAACTATGCAGTGTGTGACTAAGTACTTTCTTTTGTCTGTCTTGAACCTTCAAAACGGTGTTCGAAATTAGCCCTAGGCGCCAAGATAATTGCCCGAGATAGAATAAAATGGATAGAATTCTACAGGATGTGGTATTAGTGTGTACAAACAGTCAAGATGCAATAATCACCAGGCAAGTATCTCCAGATGGTGGAGATGTCAGGAGCCATCTTGGTGCCTAGGCATCTTCACTTGGTCACAGGCAGCCAATAGCCAGAGGCAAACTGTGCTTGACGCCTGGCTAATTTTGAACACCGTTTTTGTTAAGTTGTGGGTGAACATATCAGATGACACAGCGATTCTTCAGACAGCTCTTGTTTGTTCACAGGCCAGAACAGAACTGAGCTGAAGGGTTCAGCCAGCCTGCTTATCTAGAGCTCAACTACAACGCAACAGTAACCACTTTCTGTAACTATCCAATCACTGAACATCACTTTCAATTCCTTATTTGCATATGTGGACCTGAGTGGAAACTATCTACAGTATCCCCCTGCAGGCCCAGGGTGAGAATTTCAGTACATAACAGTTTTGAAGGTCCAAGACAGACAAAAGAAAGTACTTAGTTACATACTGCATAGTTAAATGAGGGAATTTGCTCCCACAAGAGGTCGTAGTGGCCACCTACATGAAAAGCTTTGAAAGAGGGTGAAACAGATTTATGGATGATAAACGCTCTCAATGGCTACCAGGCCTACGTTGCAGGCAATATGCTTCTGAATATCAGTTTCTGGAATTGCAAGCATGGAGAGAGCTGCAGCACTCGCGTCCTGGTTTCTCAGGCTTCCCATAGGAATCTCATAGAAACATGGAGTTGGAAGGGACCCTGAGGATCATAGCTGTCAACTTACAGATTTGAAAATAAGGGACCAGCAGCCTTGAAAATAAGGGATCAGCAGCCAAAATAAGGGACCTGCAGCCTCACCTGTTCCAGACACTCCAGTCTTCCTGTCCTCCTGCAGTCTGGTCAAACTCATGCTGGTAGCTTCGAGAACACTGTCCAACCAACTTTGTAACCAGAGGTTCAACTGAATAGAATCTGAATCACATGCACCACAAGGCCTATGCAGCTTCAACTTAAGATGGCTCCCCGGCCTGGCTTTGCACTGCAAAGTTTGCAGCAGCACGTGCAACAAAATGGCGTCCAGGATTCAAAAAACCCCTCAGCATCCATTAACTAGCCACACACAAGGCATGCATGCTCCAACCCCCAGTCGTTCTTAGACTTCTTATTGGGTGAGCAACACAGCCAAGCAACACAGTTGGAGCCTCCCTCCTCCCTGGCCAGCAGGGAGGGAGGGAGAGGAGCTGCTTCCTTTGAAATTTAAGGGACATTTAAGGGACATCCATCAATAAGGGACAGCAGCGGGACATGGCGCTGGAATAAGGGACTGTCCCTTCAAATAAGGGACACTTGACAGCTATGCTGAGGATCATCTAGTCCAACCCCCTGCAATGGAGGAACATGCAGCTGTCCCTTATCGGGATCGAACCTGCAACCTTGGCATTGTGAGCACCACAGTATAACCAGGGCAGCTATCTGAGCTAGTCTGGCAGCTGTGGGAACAGGATCCTGCACTTGATGAGACTCTGGCCTGCTCTAGCACGGGTCTTAAAGTTGTGGGTTTCTTATTTTTAAGATATATTTGCAAAAAGGAAATCTACAATTGAGCAGAAGGAGAAGGGAAAGAAACTTTGGCATCTGACACTAACAGTAACATTTCGTTCATCTTGAGGCCCTGCTTAAAAGATTTCCTAGGTAATAACAAAAAGTCGCGTGCAGGTTACGAAACTTGGTGTCTTCCTCGAAGGGTTGTCAGTACGCAGCCTGCAGTTCATTTTCTGTGCCTTTGCGTCAACGGAAGACAATGGTCACCATGTTGCTTGGCAACGCAGTTATTTTCAAGTTGACAGCTTAATTAAAACCAATGAAGAATTTTGTTTGCGACAGCTGAGTTCCTTGGCCCCTCCCGGATACTCTGCTTCCTCCCAAGTCTTTCCTTTGACAGGAGAGAAGACAAGAGGCAGAACTGCCCCCTACGCATACAAACGCCCATCGCCCCTACTCACACAGCTGCAATTGTGTGGTCCAGCCTTGTTTTCTCACTGCAGAAAAGGCATTTGGAGTAAGTCTGCTTCCTCTCCTATCTCCCATTGTCATGCATGGTCCAGATCATCTTCCAGAGGTCTAACCTGTTACTTTTTTAAAGTCCCATAATTTCACCAGATTTGGTGGCTGGAAGAGGTTTGGTGTAGCTGGCACTTTACCTAAGTGTCGTAAGATGCGGAAGGGTCTTCTGCTGACATGAAAGGAGCCATGCACAACAATGATTCATATCAAGGCATGAATCCCATTCTGTAAGTTCATTCATATTAAAACAAAATCCTACCGGACGCTTTTGTCCTTTGCTTCAGAAACTCCTTCCTTTAATTAGGCTGCAGTAAGAGACTAGGGTGCTCACTGGAAGGACAGATTCTGAAGCTGAGGCTCCAGTACTTTGGCCACCTCATGAGAAGAGAAGACTCCCTGGAAAAGACCCTGACGTTGGGAAAGATGGAGGGCACAAGGAGAAGGGGGCGACAGAGGACGAGATGATTCTATGAGATGGTTGGACAGTGTTCTCGAAGCTACCAGCATGAGTTTGACCGAACTGCGCGAGGCAGTGGAAGACAGGAGTGCCTGGCGTGCTCTGGTCCATGGGGTCGCGAAGAGTTGGACATGACTAAATGACTAAACAAAAACAACAACAACAAAGAGACTAGGTATTCACTAGCTTCTTTGGCCCCAGATTATGCTCTCAAGACACATGTGGCCACCCAACCAATGTGGCTTAGCACATCTTGGCCTGGTCAAAGCCTGGATGCATGACCACTTGGGAACTACATGTACCCTGCCCAGGGTTCCATGTTGGATGAAAGCTGGGCTATAAATGGCAGGAAATGATTTTTAAAATCAAGGACACCCCACAGTACCTCAAGGATCATCATCTGAGGCCCTTCTTCATGTGCCTTCTCTACGAGAGGTCCAGAGGGTGGCAGCACAAGAATGGGCCTCCACGTTTGTGTGATGCTCTCCCCAGAGAAGACTCATTACATATCTTTATGCACCAGCGAAAGAAAGTTCCTCTTCTCCCAAACCTTTGCTGTTTAAACAATCTAAGGCCTTTTAAACTGTGCGTAGGATGGATGAGCTCTAGTTTTGTTTGCTATTATGTTATGTATTTTTATACTGTAAATTGCCCTATGATGAAGGACGGTATAATAACAGTAATATAACCAAATATTTTTTACAGGTGTATCTAACTGATTTATCACTTATATGTTTGCTGCCTGACAGATGGAGGGGACCCCCCACCCAATGTCTCCTGGTAAAACAACGTGAAAAACAGCCATGCTAAGCGGTACCTCAGAGCCAACTCCGTTTTGCTTCTCCTGCTCCAGAATAAAAATAACTTCCCTGGCAAGTCTTTTCCGCTGTTGGTTTTGACCTGGAACAACGTATCGGGGCCAGGAACTGGCAGAACCTCATTCATCACAATGAAGAGGATTGAAAGGCTTTTAGAATTATGCGCCGAGCATCCGAGATGTTAACCGTTTGAGTAAATCAATGGTTATCGCATCTTATCAGTGTACAGGCTCCTCGTAACAGGCTTAGACCAGCTAGCTGGATAAAAGGCTCTTTTCCCGCCGGTAATTTAAGCCGAACATGGGAGAGCTGGCATGCCCTTATTCTTCATGAGCTCAGCGGGTCTGTTGCTGTCAGATGAAATAAATGGCCACCCTCTCTTCCCTCTAACGCTCCGAGAAGGATTCTGGAGAAATTTAAATGGAAAGCAGACATCCTGCACCCTCAGGACACAGCAACAAAACCGCCCCCTTCTCTTTCGCAGTTTTATCTGTAAATGAAACCAGTTTGCAGCAGGCAATTGAGGCTTGGGGCCCCCCATACATACAGCAAGATCTGCCACTCTGCATGAGCCATTTCAGCCTGTCTATCTTTTGGGTTGCCAATCAGGGCATCTAGGCAATACCAGGCGAAATGGACCAGTTGTCCAACTCTATCTCAAGCAGCTTCACATATCTATGGAACTACTTCCTTAGGAAGTAGTTGTGGCTGCCAACTGGGAATGTCTTTAGAGGGGAATTAGATACATTCTTGAATTATAAGCCACCAACCAAGATGCCTAGGTTCAACTTCCACTCTGCTAGGAATTGTAAGCGGGGGGAAGGCTGTTGTGCTCAGGTTCTGCTTGTGAGCTTCCTAGGAACATCTGGTCAGGATCCTAGAATGGCCTGATCCAGAAGAATATTCCTTATCTTCTTACGTTAACTGCAAGGAAAGGGATTGACATATCCCTCCCCCACAGGCCCATTTCAATGTTTGGGGCTACAGTACAGTGTTATAAACTTAGATATATAAGTTGGGCACTGAATGGCTCCTTAAACCAAGGTTACAGTTGTGACATTAACATATGAGAGTGCTGGAGGTGAAATAGTTAAACAAGTTACCCAATTAGAACCCAAGGGGTGGAGTCAGAGGGACTATAAAACCAGCTCTGGGAGGGGTGAAGGGAGGAGTTTGTTGGGTGGTTGGTTGGAGTGGGAGTGAATTGGGATAGAGCCTGTGGGGAGATTGAGTTAGTGTAGCGAAATAAGCTGAGTCAGGAACAGTTAGGGGCTAGGAAGAGAAGTAAATATCTGAGAGGTGGTTTAGTGAGTGAGAGCAGGTAGCGGAAGTTATAGGTCTGGATAGGCAACTCATGATTGTAATGGACCGATACCGTTTATGAAACCACATGCTTGTTAAACTGCAATAAATAAACAGAAGTTTATGTTCCAGTTTAAACCTGACTGGACTCAGTATTGTACCAGGTAGGGCCTGGGTGGTGGCAGTAGGAAATAAAGTGATGGCACAGGGATCACTAGACGGTGAAAAGTCCGGGGACCCTGTGTGATCGCCACAACAGTTGCCAAAACTGAATGTCTAGTTGCCATTTGGGGCAAGACAGCTCTAAATTCTTATTTTTCAAATGATGGACTGACTGTGATTGATCCTCAGTTAAACAAAGGACAACCCTGAGCTAGGTGAAGAGCTTTGAAAACTTCAAGAAGAAACATCACTTGATCCAGGGTCTGTCCACATATATAATGGCCTGTTCCAACCTCTTTTGCTTAATGGTGACACGGGCCATTCATAACTTAGGAATATTCTTCTCGACTGTGAGAAGGGCAGCTGGGTAGGGCAAATGAAGACAAGCTAAATCAATTAGCTATAATGTTGTTCACCGCTCCTGCTCAAGCTGCACAGAAAGAGCATTCTGGTTCCTGAAATTCAATCCGATTGTGCAGATAAAATATAACAGAGAGAATTCTACAGGATATGGTATCAGTGTGTGAAAATAGTCAAGATCCAATGATCCCCAGGCACGCACCTCCAGATGGTGGCGATGTCAGGCGCCATCCTGGCACCCAGGCATCTTCACTTGGTCGTGAGTGGCCTACAGCCAGGTGCAAGATGTGCCTGGCACCTGGCTAATTTTGAACACTGTTACAGTCACTTGATGGAGATGGCTGGAGGTTATGGCTTCCTAGAGACATCAACACATGTGGCATTTAACACAGGAGAAATGGCTCCATGCCAGTGGCTATGTCTGACCTGACTGTTGGGGGCATTGTGCCCCTGAATTGTGCTGGGAATCGCAAGTAGAGAGACAGTTGTTGTACTCTGGGTTTTGCCTATGGGGTTCCCAAAGGCTTCCGGCTGACCACTGTGAGACCAGGCCCCCAGACCAGATGGGCCTTGGGCCTGATCCTGGTTCTTATATCTAAATGATGCCTCTTTTCGCCAGTCCCACAGCTTCAAGCTTCTTTCACAAGAATGCGTCTCCTTCCTAACACACAATGGAAAAAATCTTGTTGCAAGCAGCCCTCTGGAAACCAGCCAATTATGTTGAGGGGGCGAAAAAGCCATGCAGAAGTGACTTTGGCATCTGTTTGGTCCATGAACTGGGCGTCACCCACCTTGACTCCTTTATCCTTTCCAGCTCTCTTCACTTCCATTTTCATGCAGTGCCAGCCTGGGTTGGCAAGAGAAAAAACCCACTAACACCTGGCAATTAACCAAAGACCTCCAGAGCAAACCTCGCCATCTAAGTCTTGCTCCGATTTGGGGCATTAATGTTTTTTTTTTAAAAAAACACCACTTTCCGGCAGGGCGTGTTGGCCCAACTTTGACGGAAGGCCATCTGCACGCCAGGCTGCCGATATCTACTAAGCCAGCCCTAATGCTGCGTGTCATCTGTTCCTCTGTCTCCCTTGCACCCATGAGATAAAAGGACAAAGCCAACGCATTAGCACAAGCCCCTGGGAGAAGCATCTCAAATTTGCAGCCTGCTGCGTACACCCATTTGGCGGGCACGGCGCCTTGGCAGCAAAAGGACTTTGGATGCTCTCACATTCGGAACAGCAGGGGGGAAAGAGACTAATCTGGTTCAGTGTGTGCCACGTACACCTACTAAGCTGGTCTGCTTAGGCCAGGCAGCAGGAATGGCTCTTGGAGGTCAAACACAGGATCACAGGAAACTGCCTTATATATAATCAGACCACTTGCTTATTGAGCTTAGTGCTGCCTACACTGACTGGCAGAAGCTCTCCAGGGTTTCTTGCAGAGTCTCTCCCAGTGCTGCCTGGAGGTGCTGAGGTTTGAACTCAGGAGCTTCTGCTTTCAAGGCAGAGATGCTCTACCACTGAGCTACCGTCCTTCCCTAAGGTCCGGGGCAGAGACATTTCCTTGCTACTTGAAAACTCAGCTTTCCGACTGACGAAAAGTTAAAGGTCGGGCTTGGGAGGGAAATTTGGGGAAAGTTACATCCTGCAGAGGGGTAGAAACTACTCTGGAGTGTGTTAAACATCTTGAATAATTGCTATTACAGATAATGTTTAGCTATTTTTCTATTCTTTTATATGACAGTGGTACCTTGGTTCTCAAACGTCTTGGTACTCAAACAACTTGGAACCCCAACACTGCAAATCCGGAAGTGTTCTGGTTTGCGAGGTTTTTTCAGAATCCGAACGTGCTCCGTTTTGAGTGTTATGCTTCCGTTTTGAGTGCCACACTCCCATTTTGAGTGTTACGCAGAGGTGTGTCTGTTTTTGCTATTTATTTTGCGTTTTTGTGGCTCTTTTTGTGTGTGACAGTGTAGAACCCAGTTCAGCAACTGATTGACTGACTGTGTGACTGCAGTACATTGTTAATTGCTTTAATTTCATGGATCAATGGTCTCGTTAGACAGTAAAAATCATGTTAAATTGCTGTTTTAGGGGTTGCTTTTAGAAGTCTGGAACGGGTTAATCCATTTTGCATTACTTTCTATGGTGCGCCTTGGTTTTGGAATACTTTGGTTTTGGAACGGACTTCTGGAATGGATTAAGTTTGAGAACCAAGCTACACTGTATATGATGTAAATGAGATAAAGGGTTTCTTTTTCTGTTTTTTAGTTCTTTCTTATTGTTTTTAAAAGTCTGGAACGGATTAATCCATTTTGCATTATTTTCTATGGGAAAGTGCACCTTGGTTTTGGAACCCTTTGTTTTTCGAACGGACTTCCAGAACGGATTAAGTTTGAGAACTAAGGTACCACTGTATATGATGTAAATGAGATAAAGGGTCTCTTTTTCTGTTTTTTAATTCTTTCTTAACTGTTCTTTTTCTTTTTATATATATAATTGTGTTTTGCAGTATTCTATTTTCTTTTCCTTTATTATTATTATTCTTTTAGGATATATTGCTTTTTATAAACGTGTTTGGATCTTAGGACTTAATATGTTAAAAACCTTCAATAAAATTGCTTTTTTAAAAATAATTAAAAAATACAGTTTTAAATGGAGATGTTGTGCATGAAAATAAGGCCATTCCCCCTATCCTTCTTCGTAAACAGTCCCACGTACCACCGCAGTGCAGAAGATGTCACAATCCGAACCCACATCTCCAACCTGACCTTTCCAGATATGCTGTGCTTAATCTCCCGAGCCGTACCTCTGCAGGCCAAATCTAGGGGCACACATGCTACTTCCAAGCGAGCTTGTTATTAACTTCCAAACTCAAGTTGCCCATCAGTTACGGGACAGATAACGGAGTGCAGCAGAGGCCAAAGATGCAAGGAAATGCTGGATGTTATGTAAGCGGAGCATCAGAGACAGAAAGTGCTTATCTAAGCTTCCAGCTAGCTTGTTTTACTCCTCTCCATCTCCCCTTTTGTTACAAGAGACTCTTATCTGATCTCTCCTCCTATTTATTGGGTTCTCTAACCCTTTCCTTGCCCTCTTGTGCTCTAAAGTTCCACTGAAAAGCTCTCCAACAGCTTGCTACTTGGAAACCGAAATATTATGCTGCTAAACTGGGACAAGAGTTACAACCTAATCCTTAGGAGGGGGCGGGGAAGAAATAAATGAAATACCCCGGAAAACAGGAACATAGCAAGCTGCCATATACTGAATCACACTTATTGGTCAATCTAGCTCAGGGGTCAGCAAAATTTTTCAGCAGGGGGCCACTCCATTATCCCACAGACCTTGTGGGGGGCCGGACTATATTTTGGAAAGAAAAAAATATGAACGAATTCCTATGCCCCACAAATAACCCAGAGATGCATTTTAAATAAAAGCACACATTCTACTCATGTAAAAACACGCTGATTCCTGCACCATCCGCGGGCGGATTTAGAAGGCAATTGGGCTGGATCCGGCCCCCGGACCTTAGTTTGCCTACCCATGATCTAGCTCAACTATGCTCAACTGAAGGAGCTCAACTGAAGGAGCGTCTCCACCCCCATCGTTCTGCCCGGACACTGAGGTCCAGCGCCGAGGGCCTTCTGGCGGTTCCCTCACTGCAAGAAGCCAAGTTACAGGGAACCAGGCAGAGGGCCTTCTCAGTAGTGGCACCCTCCCTGTGGAACGCCCTCCCACCAGATGTCAAAGAGAACAACAACTACCAGACTTTTAGAAGACATCTGAAGGCAGCCCTGTTTAGGGAAGCTTTTAATGTTTGATGTATTAGAGTGGTTTTTTTGTTTGTTTGTTTTTTGGAAGCTGCCCAGAGTGGCTGGGGAAGCCCAGCCAGATGGGCGGGGTACAAATAAATATTATTATTATTATTATTATTATTATTATTATTATTATTCCTACATTGGCTGGCCAGAGATAGTAGTGGTGGTAGTTGTCGTTTGCCAACTCCCAAAGCATCACAAGTTCCCCACACCAGCCCTAAATTATTCCCACTGCTTATTATGATGTCCTGTTCTGGACTGACAGCCTATCAATGGTATTTAGGTAAAGGTATCCGTTAGAGACGTGGGTGGCGCTGTGGTCTAAACCACAGAGCCTAGGACTTGCCAATCAGAAGGTCGGTGGTTTGAATCCCTGTGACGGGGTGAGTTCCCGTTGCTCAGTCCCTGCTCCTGCCAACTAGCAGTTCGAAAGCACGTCAAAGTGCAAGTAGATAAATAGGTACCGCTCCAGCGGGAAGGTATATGGCATTTCCATGCGCTACTCTGGTTTTTCCAGAAGTGGCTTAGTCATGCTGGCCACATGACCCGGAAGCTGTACGCCGACTCCCTCGGCCAATAAATCAAGATGAGCGCCGCAGCCCCAGAGTCGGCCACAACTGGATCTAACTGGTCCAGAGTCGGACACAACTGGTCCCTTTACCTTTACCCCTGACCGTTAGGTCCAGTCGCGGACGACTCTGGGGTTGTGGTGCTCATCTCGCTCTATAGGCAGAGGGAGCCAGCGTTTGTCCGCAGACAGCTTCTGGGTCATGTGGTCAGCATGACTAAGCCGCTTCTGGCAAACCAGAGCAGCGCACGGAAACATGATATTTGAATGGCTCCAAATTTCAGCATTTTGAATGAGGGAGAACAAAAGACTCTCTGTCCCATTTCTGCACTGCACACATAATTGCATCAATATATATATAAATAAAATTTTGGTATGCACACATATTTGGTGTGTGTATTTGGGGTACCATAGGAAGGAGGGGCTCTCTCATGATTTAATTCTGCAAAGATTTTATTGGGTGGGTGGGAAGATTATTTCCCTAAGGCCGCCACTCGATGATCCCCCTGCTACTACGATTTTTGCTCACCACGTGGGAGGTATTCTAAAGAAACCAGATTAGCATACATTAGAGAAGCAGTAGGCATGGCATTATCGGAAATGGGGAAATACATTTGAGAGTCACATTCAAAGGGGATTTGCACATCACAAAGCCCCCAGTGTGGCTTCCTGGCTGCGAATCCCAAAGCATATTAAAAATGTTAATGCTGAATTAGGTAGATGGCGATAACTTTGTTGTTGGTGAGGGATCTCAGGGAAGGGAAAATGTGTGGACATTAAAACAAAAGGAATATATATTAAAAAAATGGGTCCTTTTGCCTGCTGTGATAGATGCCAATTTTTGTTTTCCTTCAAAGCATGAAGGTAATGCGTGCCATCTCTGTTTTGACAGGGAAAGTCCCTGCCCCCCCCCCCCAGTTAAAGATTTCTAAGGACCTTGTATTCATACAGGCACAGATTAGAGGAAGAAAGACTTTAATTGAAATGCCGCACACAAGGAATTAAAAAATAATAATGTGTTGATTAATGTTTGCAGGAGCACTGGAGAAAAAGCTGCCTGCAACTGAGTCCTACTCATGAGGAGACTGGCCGAAATTAATGACCATAAGTTAGTCGTGCCCATTAACTTCAATGGTTCTGCTCTGAGTAGGGCTAGCATGGAATACCATTCCCCCAAATGGGAAGCTCGAGTCCCAAGTGAGAGATGTCCACAGCAGAAAGGGAAATCTACCTGGCCCAATGAAGGTGGAAGGTTAGTTCAGGGAGAGTTTTGTTGGGTGCTACATTTTATATGTCTCCGTGTGTAACAACAACAACAACAACAACAACAACAACAACAACAATAATTGTATTCCAACCTTTCTCAAAAGATCCCAAGGTGTTGTACAACATTATAAAAACACTTAACAGAACACCAATGACAAAAACATAATACAAAACATAATGACACACAGCCTAATAGTAAAATCATCATCCTAACAGTCCTTACACAGGCCATAGATGATTTAATAGCCATAGGCCTGGGTGAAGAGGAATGATTTTGCCTGGCACTTAAAGAAATGCAGTGACGGTGCCAGGAGAACCTCAATCGGGGAGCCACCACAGAAAATTCTTCCTATATGGGAGCCAGTTGACAACAGACACACTGTATTATGTTGAAGAAAAATGACTTAAGATAAGGATCCTTAGGATTGGGAACTATGCTAGTGGCTACAGGGAAAGCTAAGAAAGTAAGGAGGGCCCTGTTGGATCAAACCAAAGGCTGCATCCAACTAAGTTCTACTCACGAGTAGACCCATTCAAAGTAATGGGTCCCAAGTTAATCATGGCCACGTCTTTCAATGCTAAGTGCAACTAGTATTGGATATAACCCCCCAAAGGCTCATCTGGCTCAGGCTTCCCCAACCTGGTGCCCTCCAGCTCCCACCAGCCCCAGCCAGCAGGCTGGTCCACCATCCTGACTCCCCTACAGAGGCCTCCAGGGAGCCTGGAGTGGTCACAGGATACTGACTTGTGTTTGTGTGCGGACAAAAAAAATGAGATTGATGGCTCTGGGAAAGGGCAACGTGGCTAGCTAGAATCCTGAACAGGAGGATGACTCCATGCTGCAACATTTTGTTGCGGGCACCACTTGAGTAGATTGATGCTGAATCCTCCTCGAATCAGTTTCCCCCACCCCCGCCCCCAATTTTAAAGCCGTGGGTCCTAGGAAGGGGGCGGACTGAGCTCTGGAGGCAGAAGAGGCAGAAGTGGACTGGATTTGGAGAGGTTCTTTTGCTAAAGCTAAAACTCTTCTTTGCTACTTTCCTTTTGGCCATTTTGCAATCTCTGCCCGGGGAAGGACTGCTCCTTTAACATTCAACAGCTCTCTGCCCCTCCCTCCCTTTCCACATGGCAGATTCCAGGACGGAGGCTCGTTTGCTGAACCTGCATCCAACTCAGCATTGTGAGAACACAAAGGGTCCCATTTACCTTGCCAGCCTCTTTCACTTGGCTGCTTTTCCGAACACTGGGCGCACTGTTGATGGATTTTCTCCTGCCACGGCAGGTCACCGCTTCTTCCCCTTGTTTTTGCCAAAGCCGCTCTCCAGTTTCGCTCTATTCTCCGGTGAATATGCGGTTCTGCAGCAGAGGTGATGTGGGCGCAGACTGGGGGTCTTCGTAGATCTGCAGGGGTGGACAGTAGGGAATTTAGCACTGCATGCAAAGATCAAAACATGTATCAGGAGCAAGCATCTAGTCTCTGTTGACTATGAAAATAAGCTTCGAAATCTATAGGCCTGGTGAAATTTCAGAAGGCACCTGTAGAAGGGAGATCTAAATTAAGATTTCCTATGGAGAGAAGAAGCAAAGTAAATTCACAGGCTGTGTGCAACTTTTTCACAACCTTATGTTCCTGTAGCTTAGTTAGATGAACTTTTGCCAAAAAAGCAAAGAAATGAACTGCCATTTTCAAATCTCTTGAAAATAGGTCACCCCGAAATCAATAAATCTATTTTTGTGTATGTAACTGTATAATGTATTATGTAATATGCAGTGCTTTTTTTCCTAGAAAAATAGGTGCTGGTACTCACCATGAAGTTGTTGCAGTGAGTGCCATGCTTTTTTTAAAAGCCCATATAAAAGAGATGCTGGTACTGAGTACCTATGAGTACCCCTTGGAAAAAAACACTGGTAGTATGCATAGCATGTACATGAAAAATGGAGCTTGCAAATTTTCTGATACTTGTACAATGTTTTGTACATTGTACATCACTTCTTATTGCTTAAAATAAATCAAGGTTCTTGTGCGATATTGTATATTGCCACTGAAAGAAGTATTAAAAATTTAGAAGTTTAGTTGTGTGCCCACAAGGCTTTCTATATAGACAAATTTTTGGATTCTACTAGAATGTTCCAAACAGCTTTAGGACGCTCCAGGCACTATAAAAATTCTTAAAAGTTCCATTAAGTTTTTAAAAGTGCTAATACTCTTGAGAAGTAGCGTCACATATGCGGTGATTGCAACTTTTCATTTCAGAGTGACCTTTTACACAACTGGGAAGAATTAGTTCTTTTTTTCCCAGTGTTTCTAAGCAAAGGTTCATCCCTTTATGATTCAGGAAATCATTTTTTAAAAAGTCAAAAAGTTAAAATCCTAGCACGCACGTTTAGCAGAACTTAGACGGGTCATCTTTCATCAGAAAAGAATTTGGCACTGCTGTTTGGCACACAGACTCGTACGTGTATTTTCTGTGCTGCCACAGAATTGTGGCCTGTTCACAGTCCTGGTGCTCGAATTTCAGAGCTCAGGTTTTGGGGACTTTTCCTTGCACCTTAATAAGGAATTGGCTTGGTCCCAACTACCTTATAACCTTGGCAGGCGATGGGACTTGTCTCAGGGGTTTTGACAGTGGTTGATGGTCACAACTGCTAGCCCGCCAATGCAACCTGATCCTAATACTACACACTCCCCCCTCCACCTGCAGCCAAGATGGTGCAGCTGAGTTGTGTAACAATTGCTATGTCGTGAAGCCAGAGGAGGGGAAAGGCACAGCCTCCACTCTGATCTCTGGAGACTGGCACAGCACTGCCAACCCAAACAAGACCCAGAGCAGACTGAAGATTTCTCTCTAGCCCACCATCCTGCATCACAAAGTGGCAGAACCAAACACGTTGAGGACACCCACAAGCGGAAGGGCACAGAAGGCAACAGCTCTCTCCTGGTTCTCGTCTCCATCACCTGGTATCCTAATGTATACTGCCCCTCTCATTTAGAATGAAAGAATCCTAGAATTGGAGAGGACCCCATGGGTCACCTAGTCCAGGCATGTCCAACAGGTAGATCGCGATCTACTGGTAAATCGTGGGGTGTTCCTGGTAGATCCTGGTGTTGAGATTTCCATTCCACCTTAAGGAGCAGTCGTGTGGAACTGTTGCGTGTCACATGTCTGTTTACATTCCAGCACAGCTTGCTGGGAACTTCCGTTGTGTATAGCTTTTGCTTTTCCCATTCTCTCTGAGAAGACGAGAGAGAGGCAACATGTTTCTTTGTCCTGATTTATGATTAATAAATCTGTAGTTGTAGTATGCTTCCACAAGCCTCACGCCTATTCTGTGTGCGCAGTTCAATCTGCTGATAGTGTGCCCTGGCTCTGAAGCCCGGGTCACTGATTTACGTCGGAGCAGAGGCCGGCGGTTTTTGCAGCGGGACGGCTGGAAGGGAACAGCCCAGCTGGGGCTTGCCAGCTGGCCTCCCGGCCCTCTGCATGTCAACAGCTGGTTGATCTCTGGCCCTTCAGTAATCTCCTTACAAAAAAGCAAAAAAAAAAAAAACCCAACAACTTTGGCTTCCTAAAAAAAAAAGCTCCACAACTTTGGGTAGATCACTGCCAGTCTTTTTATGACAACAGGTAGATCACTGCCAGTTTTTTTATACTGTGAGTAGATTGCAATCTATTGGGAGTTGGACGTCCCTGAAAGAGTCCAACCCTTACAATGCAGGAATGTGCAAGGTAAAAAAGGTAAAGGCGAAGTCCAGTCAAAGGTGACTATGGACCTGCGATGCTCATCTCACTTTCAGGCCAAGGGAGCCGGCGTTTGTCCACAGACAGCTTTCTGGGTCATGTGGCCAACAGGACTAAACCACTTCAGGCACATCGGTACACCGTGATGGAAAGCAGAGCGCACGGAAAGGCTATTTCTCTTCCCACTGCAGCGGTACCTATTTATCTACTTGCACTGGCGTGCTTTCGAATTGCTAGGTTGGCAGGAGCAGGGACCGAGCAACGGGAGCTCACTCCGTGGCGGGGATTTGAACCGCCGACCTTCTGATCGGCAAGTCCTAGGCTCTGTGGTTTAGACCACAGCTCCACCTGCGTCCCACCTGCAGGAATATGTACCCATATGGGGATCAAACCCGTGAAGCTTGGCGTTATCAGCACCATGCCCTAACCAACTGGGCTAACCAGCAAGGCTAAACAAGGCAGAACACGGACATTCCACTTGGTGTCATAACTCACAATGTGTTCTCTATTTATTATACCGCTATTCATTTGGAAAAAGAGAGTGGTTTAAAACACAAAACTGTACCATAAAAAGCTGTATTAAAAGTTTAAATAGCCCTGTTTTTAATTTTTTGAAAATGCCGTCTAACCTGGTTATCACCTCCAGCTGCCCATCCTGTGGCAAGGGGTTGAATCCAAAGCTAATTCTGCTTA
Organism: Podarcis cretensis; assembly: GCF_951804945.1. Taxonomy (NCBI): domain Eukaryota; kingdom Metazoa; phylum Chordata; class Lepidosauria; order Squamata; family Lacertidae; genus Podarcis; species Podarcis cretensis. The sequence goes on from NC_137176.1 coordinate 83,799,905, forward strand.
GAGTAGACCCACTGAAACTAATGGACATGACTGAGTGCCGTAAGAACATAAGGTGAGTCTGATGGATGAGGTTAATGGCCCATCAAGTCCAGCAGGACATGAATTCATAAAGTGTGGCGTAATGGCTTGGAGTGTTGGACTAAGGCCAGGGAGAGCAGAGTTCGAATCCCTCTCAACTCAGCCGTGAAGCTCTCTGGGTGACCTTGAGCCAGTCACCATCTCTTAGCCTAACCTACCTCACAGGGTTGTTGTGAGGATGACATGGGGAGTATGCTATGTAGACTACCTTGAGATCCTTAGAAGATAAAGCAACTGTGATAAAGAAATAAACAAGGCAGAGGACCTTCTTGGTGGTGGCACTCTCCCTGTGGAACACCCTCTCCATAGAGGTCAAGTAGATAAATAGCTACACACTTTTAGAAGACATCTGCAGGCAGCTCTGTACAGGGATGGTTTTTTATTGGTTTATATTTTATTGTGTTTTTGATATTTTTGGGGGAGCTGCTCAAGGTGGCAGAGGCAACCCAGTCAGATGGGTGGGGTACCAATAAAATAATACTGACAATAATAATAAAGGTGGTGGCCATCATTAATTAGATGCAACCCAATAAGCCTCACACAGCAGTGACATACAAAGAACTGGAGTTTAAGGAAACAGAAATTCATGTGTTCAGGGTAAAACACCCCTACATGAAATGAAGAAGAAGAAGAAGAAGAAGAAGAAGAAGAAGAAGAAGAAGAAGAAGAAGAGTTGTTTGGATTTGATATCCCACCTTTCACTCCCCTTCAGGAGTCTCAAAGCGGCTAACATTCTCCTTTCCCTTCCTCCCCCACAACAAACACTCTGTGAGGTGAGTGGGGCTGAGAGACTTCAGAGAAGTGTGACTGGCCCAAGGTCACCCAGCAGCTGCATGTGGAGGAGCGGAGACGCGAACCTGGTTCACCAGATTACGAGTCTACTGCTCTTAACCACTACACCACACTGGCTCTCCACATACTTTCCACATCAGATAGACACCATCTTCATTGTGTTTTCAGCATCTGCTGAAGACATTACTCTTTAAAGAAGCCTTCTTAAGCGGAGATTTGTGTATCAGTCAGTATCTGTATTGGAGATTATATCTATCTATCTACCGTATTTTTCGCTCTATAACACGCACCCGACCATAACACGCACATAGTTTTTAGAGGAGGAAAATCCGTAGGCATGCCACCTGTAGGCATTTCCTCCATAACACGCACAGACATTTCCCCTTACTTTCTAGGAGGAAAAAAGTGAGTGTTATGGTGCAAAAAATACGGTATCTCTCTCTCTCTCTCTCTCTCTATCTATCCACACACACACAACCGCAAACACATATACATACTGTATATATACATATACAGTGGTACTTCTGGTTGCGAACTGGATCCGTTCCGGAGGCCCGTTCGCAACCTGAACAGAACGCAACCCGTGTCTGCACACGCGTGGGTCACGATTTGCTGCTTCTGCGCATGCGTGTGACATCCTTTTGCGTGACCGGCAAAACCTGAAAATAACCCGTTCCATTATTTCTGGGTCGCCACGGGAAGCAACCTGAAAACGCGCAACCTGAAGCAAATGTAACATGAGGTATGACTGTGTATGTATGTATAACTGTGTGTGTGCGCGCGCGTGTGCAATTGCTTTAGGGAATAATAGAGTGGCCCTGACCTGCTGCTCCATCTCCAGTTCCTAATCAGAGAGTAACACACACACACACACACACACACACACACACAACATCTGACTTGCTCTTTTGATCCCCTCCCTTTTGGTCCTGCTTAAAATCATTCCCCTTCACAACCCCTCTGGGGGATTTAAAAAGCAGCAGCAGCAGCAGCTATTTCTTCCAAAGACGTTAACATGGCATTCTCAGATGTCTCCCATGCATAAGCCGTTTCCCTTCCCTCCTTTATTTACTGCTGGAAGGCTCTTATGTTTTGAGCCTCGGAGCCAGAGGAACAGAATCCCCAGCATGTGCGGTTGGTGGGATGTTTGTCTGGCAATGGGGGGAAGGCTGCCGAGTTGCCCTTTTGCCAAGTCTCTTGTGTCTCCTTTGGCACCGTCGCCGGGCATGGCATGAAAGCAGGCAGGGGAGACCTGCTAAAAAGCAAGCGCGGTGGCGAGATCTGAATAGACAATTGTCCAGGCACTCGATGAACAAGATGGTTGGCAAAATAGGAGAGGGGCAGCTCGGATCAGGTTCTGTATGCATTATTTCGCTCTTCTGGCACACAGGTCAATGGGAACCTATATAATTTCATTGCACTTATTTTTAGACTCCAGAGTCATTACCGCAGCTATCTTCACAATGGGTTGCATGCAACTAAATTACCACACAGACAGAATGACTTCTGCCGGGTGCAAGGGATCTTCGGCTTCCTTCTGCGCCCTGCTAAATCCACTCTGGGGGATCCCCTGACCCTCTGGAGAGGATTTTTAGGCGGTGGCAGGGAATGGAGGAGGAAAAGGAAGTTCCATTGTGTTTGTGGAAAGATTTCATTGAATACAACCCAACGTTCTTGTAAGAAACACCAGCCTTTATCATCCCAGTATCACCAGCATCACCAACTCGATTTGCATGCCACTTTTCCAAATTATTCTGACAGGGGATCACAAGAGCAGCAAACAAATAATCAGTGTAGATACACAATGGAAATGACATTTGCCTATAACTATCACTACACAATACAGAATTTGCAAGCTGACAAAACATTGCAAGCAAAATATCCCTAACTGTGATGAAAGGAATGCCGTAGGGTAGCTCATTGGTGAAGCATCTGTGTTGCATTGAGAAAGTCCCTTGTTCAATCCCCGACATCCCTCTGAAGCCCAGCAGAGCTTCTACCAGTCAGTGTAGACAACACTGAGTGAGATGAACCAAAGGTAGAAAACAGCTTCATGTGTCCCAATCATGCACAGACACAAATCCACCCTAACTTGCAAAGGTATCAGCGGTGGGAAATACATACAGATAGGAAGATGCAACAGTTTGATCTAAACAATTCAGTCCAAAGTCTATCAAAGCAACACCATTACAGTAAGGCAGCGGAAAGAGCTGGAGGCTTATTGATCTCAATCAGCCTAAGAGCAGCAGAAAACATGCTCACATTTTCAATCCGCAGAGCCACTCATGAAGCTTGGAGACACTCACAAACAATAATAAATTAATAATAATAAATTTTATTTATATCCCGCCCTCCCCAGCCGAAGCCGGGCTCAGGGCGGCTAACAACAATAAAACAGTACAAAAGTACAGCATAAACAACACTCTAAAATCATTCATTATAAAATTAATTAATTCAAGCCACTGGCAGCCATTGGGCCAGAGCTCTGCGATGATTGCCGAGGGAGGGAGTCAGGCTGTGCCCTGGCCAAAGGCCTGGTGGAACAGCTCTGTCTTGCAGGCCCTGCGGAAAGATGTCAAGTCCCGCAGGGCCCTGGTCTCTTGGGACAGAGCGTTCCACCAAGTCGGGGCCAGTACTGAAAAGGCCCTGGCCCTAGTTGAGGCCAGCCTAACTTCTCTGTGGCCTGGGACCTTCAAGATTTTTTATTTGAAGACCGTAAGTTTCTCCGTGGGGCATACCAGGAGAGGCGGTCCCGTAGGTATGAGGGTCCTAGGCCGTATAGGGCTTTGAAGGTTAAAACCAGCACCTTAAACCTGATCCTGTACTCCACCGGGAGCCAGTGCAGCTGGTATAGAACTGGGTGAATGTGATCTCGCAGCGAAGACCTCGTAAGGAGTCTCGCTGCAGCATTCTGCACCCGCTGGAGTTTCTGGGTCAGTCTCAAGGGCAGCCCCACGTAGAGCGAGATACAATAATCAAGTCTGGAGGTGACTGTCACATGGATCACAGTGGCTAGGTTAGCTTCAACCGGCTCCCACGTAACCATCCAGCCACAGCTGGTCAGTGTGTCTGGGGCCAAGTCAGGATGGCCATCCATCAACAGATAGAGTTGGGTGTCATCGGCATACTGATGGCAACCCAGCCCAAAACTCCGGACAAGCTGGGCGAGGGGGCGCATAAAGATGTTGAAAAGCATCGGGGAGAGTATCGCACCCTGAGGTACTCCACACACCAAGGAGTGGCGCGATGACAATTCCCCCCCAAGCGCCACCCTCTGTCCCCGACCAGAGAGAAACGAGCGCAGCCATTGAAGGACTGTGCCCTGGATCCCCACGTCGGCAAGGCGGTGGTCCAGAAGTTCGTGATCGACCATGTCGAAAGCTGCTGACAGATCTAAAAAAATCAGCAGCCCCGACCTGCCTCGATCCAGCTGTCTACGAAGATCATCTGTTAGGGCAACCAGAGCCGTCTCGGTCCCATGACCAGCGCGGAAGCCGGACTGGAATGGATCCAAACAGAAACTCCTCCTCTGGTGGCTGTCACCAATGGAGGCAAAAGCTTTGAAAAAACTTAATATGGAAGCTAAATGACCAAAATATTGTGAAATTTTAGAACAGGAGGGCGATAAGTGGAAATTGCAGAGTTTTGAGAATCTAAAAGACAAAGTGCAAGACTGGCTTCATTATTATCAAATACTGGAGGTCTATAAGTTGGACAGGAAAATTGGCTTTCAGGTGGAAAAATCAAAACTGGAAACAGAGTTATTAGAATCCAAAACTAAGAATTTGTCAAAAATGTATAACTTGCTGTTGAAATGGAATACACAGGATGAAACAGTTAAATCAGCTATGATTAAGTGGGCACAAGATATTGGTCATAACATTATGTTTGCTGACTGGGAAAGGTTGTGGACCACCGGTATGAAATTTACGGCATGTAATGCCTTGAGAGAGAATATTATGAAAATGATCTATAGGTGGTACATGACTCCAGTCAAGCTTGCAAAAATTTACCACTTATCAGTTAACAAATGTTGGAAATGTAAAGAAAATGAAGGTACATTTTTTCACCTCTGGTGGACATGCCCAAGGATTAAGGCTTTCTGGGAAATGATATATAATGAAATGAAAAAGGTATTTAAATATACCTTCTTGAAGAAACCAGAGGCCTTTCTCCTGGGTATGGTAAGCCATGTGGTGTTAAAGAAGGATAGAACCTTTTTTATGTATGCTACTACAGCAGCAAGGATTCTTATTGCAAAGTACTGGAAGACACCAGATCTACCCACCCTGGAAGAATGGCAGATGAAGATGACAGATTATATGGGACTGGCAGAGATGACTGGCAGAATCCGAGACCGGGAGAAAGAGACAGTGGAAGAAGATTGGAAGAAGTTTAAAGACTATCGTAATAAACATTATAAAATTAATGAAGGCTAAAAAGATATGGGTTTAAAAATTAGTGGTTGGCAGGGGTGTTGATTAAGGGAAAAAAATAGAATTATCAAAAACTATGGGAAATATGGGAATGGATTTGCTGATAAGATAAATGAGATTAGAATACAGAAGGGGGAGGTGTGAGGAGGTCGGTGAAATTAGGTTTAGAAAATAAGGTTTGAATTTATACTTGTTTTTGTTTTGTTTGTTGGTTTATGTATGTTTTTATTGTTGCTTGTGTTTGTGTGTATATGTGTTTATTTGAAATTTTAATAAATATCATTTAAAAAAACCCAAAAAACAGAAACTCCTCTTTCTCTAAAGTTTCCCCGAAAGCAAGATCCCAACACACACATGCATGCACACTAAGCTGAGTGACACAGGAGCAGCCTTTGCAGTCGGAGTAAGTCAGGGCCCCGCCTCCCAGGCAAGGTGGAAATGAGCTAAGTAGAAGCAAGGGCCACGTCTTACAGGGCTCATGTTACAGAGACAATGGTTTGCCTGTACAGTGGTACCTCGGTACTTAATTCGTTCCGGAGGTCCGTTCTTAACCTGAAACTGTTCTTAACCCGAGGTACCACTTTAGCTAATGGGACCTCCCGCTGCCGCCGCACGATTTCTGTTCTCATCCTGAAGCAAAGTTCTTAACCCGAGGTACTATTTCTGGGTTAGCGGAGTCTGTAACCTGAAGCGTCTGTAACCTGAGTGTCGGTAACCCGAGGTACCACTGTAATTCTCCACACACCCCACTATAGGACTGTTAGGGGCCTCAGGTGTTGGTGATCAGTGTTAGAAACTCAGATATATAACCTAGGCGCCAAATGGCTCCTTAAACCAGACTTACAGTCGCCAAAACAGAATGCCTGGTTGCCATTTTTGAGCCAGGTGGCTTGAAAGTCGTATTTGCCAGCATGACTTGGGACGCAGGTGGCGCTGTGGGTTAAAGCCTCAGCGCCTAGGGCAGTGTTTCCCAACCTTGGGCCTCCAGCTGTTTTTGAACTACAATTCCCATCATCCCTGACCACTGGTCTTGCTAGCTAGGGATGATGGGAGTTGTAGGCCAAAAACATCTGGAAGCCCAAGGTTGGGAAACACTGGCCTAGGGCTTGCCGATCGAAAGGTCGGCGGTTCGAATCCCTGCGGCGGGGTGCGCTCCCGCTGCTCGGTCCCAGCGCCTGCCAACCTAGCAGTTCGAAAGCACCTCCGGGTGCAAGTAGATAAATAGGGACCGCTTACCAGCGGGAAGGTAAACAGCGTTTCCGTGTGCGGCTCTGGCTCTGGCTCTGGCCAGAGCAGCGATGTCACGCTGGCCACGTGACCTGGAAGTGTCTCCTGACAGCGCTGGCCCCTGGCCTCTTAAGTGAGATGGGCGCACAACCCCAGAGTCTGTCAAGACTGGCCCGTACGGGCAGGGGTACCTTTACCTTTACCTTTACTAAAATTCATTCTGATTGTACAGATAAAATGTAACGGGTAAGAATTCTACAGGATGTGTTGCCAGTGTGTGAACAGGGTCCAGATCCAAGGATCTCCAGGCATGCACCTCCAGATGACATCAGGTGCCATCCTGGCGCCCGGGTATCTTCACTTATTCACAAGTGGCTGATTGCATTTTGCACCTGGCAGATTTCGAATGCCGGTGGGGATGTAGATCTGGAAAAGGCACTTTGCATGGGCTCTTCTCCAGCAGCAGTCTGGAAGCACCCAAAATATATCCAGAAATTGCCCATCTGAGATAGCCTTCAGCTGTTTGGAGCATCGTGCTTATGCCAGCTAGCAGAGCAGCTGGCATAAGTCCATGCAATGCGTTAGCACACATTCAGTGTTATGCCAGCTAGTCCATGCAATGCGTTAGCACACAAATGCAGTGTGAAACTTCAGTCACAGAAATAGCTTACTGATAGCAGGCGCCCCCGAAACAGAAACCAACACCGGCCTTAGCAATATTATTGGGCAGCAATTGGATATTGTTAGCAATGTTACTGGGCAGGACGTGGGTGGCACTGTGGGTTAAACCACAGAGCCTAGGACTTGCCGATCAGAAGGTCAGTGGTTTGAATCCCTGTGACGGGGTGAGCTCCCGTTGCTCAGTCCCTGCTCCTGCCAACCTAGCAGTTCGAAAGCATATCAAAGTACAAGTAGATAAATAGGTACCGCTCCGGCGGGAAGGTAAACGGCATTTCCGTGTGCTGCTCTGGTTCGCCAGAAGCGGCTTAATCATGCTGGCCACATGACTCGAAAGTTGTCTGTGGACAAACGCGGCTCCCTCAGCCAGTAAAGCGAGATGAATACCACAACCCCAGAGTTGGTCACGACTGGACCTAATGGTCAGGGGTCCCTTTACCTTTACCTTACTGGGCAGCAACAGGAGATCCCACTTTTCTCCTGCTGCAAATGCCAATTGGTCCTTAACAAACAAACAAACAAACAAACAAACAAACAAACAAACAAACTCCTCTCTTTCTCTCTCTCCAGTTTTTTAACAGCACTTGAACTGGCTTTGTGCTGTTGGAGAAATCACTGCAAAAACAAACAAACAAACAAACAAACAAACAAACCATCTCTCCATCGCCTTTAAAGAAAATCAGTAATTGGCATTACGATGGAAGGTCTCCAGCATTAATTATAAATAAATCTTAGATTGGCTATAATAATAGTCTGGATTTACAGCCCCATCTTGTACGCCGATGCTTAAACCAGAGAGGTTGTCAACTTGATGCATGTCAGAGGCCCAGAAAGTGTGGGTACTGCAGTTTGTGGTTTATGGCCTATTAAAATGAATGTGTAAGTAGCAATAAAGCAAACAATTACTTAGCAGAAAAACAAACTCACCAGCCTTTATAAACTGATGACACTGGGCTGTGTTTTTAGTTGCCTACGACTGAGCCACCTGCTTTGGTTTAAGCGGAAGCACCCGTGTTTTCTCAGGCAGTGTTTTCCAAGGCTCTTTGCCAGGTTGACTTGTCAGCTCTAGAAATCGAAAATACATGGATCTGGGCAGGGCCCGGGGAGCGGAGGAAAGAAGAGGTTTGGTGATGGAGTCAGAAAGCTTTTGGTGGAACCAGAAATGGAAGAAAAATCTATCCATCTACTGTTTGTTTTAAAGCACAGTTTGTGTATGAGGTTTATTATCATTATTATTAATGTTTATTCTTTAAATTTCCCCTAACTGGCAGCTTCGTCCTCTCCGTCTCTTTTCTGACACTGTAATATCATGAAGTTTAGCTGGCATTATATTACGATGTTGGAAAGCAGATATTGGCAATCCCTAGTTGTTTTACTGCATTATACACATCGTAAATTGCATTAAGGCTTTTCCCCCCTGTAGTATAAAACGACATACAGTGGTACCTCAGGTTACATATACTTCAGGTTACAGACTCCGCTAACCCAGAAATAGTGCTTCAGGTTAAGAACTTTGCTTTAGGATAAGAACAGAAATCGGGCTCCGGCAGCACGGCAGCAGCAGGAGGCCCCATTAGCTAAAGTGGTGTTTCAGGTTAAGAACAGTTTCAGGTTAAGAACAGACCTCCGGAACGAATACTTAAATACTTAACCTGAGGTACCGCTGTACAAGTCGAATAAATCACATCAGGTAGGGTCAGGCTCAAGTCTGGAATCAGTTTTCTTTGCAATTCAGGAAAGAGAGTATTGGAACTCAGCTACATTAGTAAAGAAACAGCGATCTGAATGCGCTATACATATGCAACAGTTGATGGCGCAAGAGAGCAGGAAATTTAAAAGCACTGTTTTCCATAGAGATTTTTTCTTTTGTTATAACCATCTAATTTCTGACTAATTGAGAAGCGGGTTTTTTCCTGTGTCTAGATCCACCCTTGCTCTGATCGCTGAGACACATCACTGCAATATACAAGCTCTTCCTCCACACACACATTTATCATAATTATTAGCATTTTGCCAGGATTACACAAGAAAGGCATGTGTTAAGTGGCCAGTAATGTAAGCGTACTTCTTCCCTGCTTAAACATTGCTTGGTTCAGATCTTGGAACGGGAGTCCAATTAAAGGCTGAGTCAACATTCTTAAAAGCTGGAAGCAAGTGTTTGACAATGCCAATCAAGGGGAATGTGAGTTTCAAATGCTTCTCGACTCTCTCCCTCGCTCAATTTCATCTTCGCATCAAATGGCAGCTGTGGTGAAACACAAGTCCAGGAAATTCTGCTGGTTCTTATCTCTGAGTGGAGTTTGAAAAACATGGGATGACCTCATACCCCCTTTCCTGACTCTTTCAACCACCCAGAAAGGGAAAAATTCCAAAAAAGGCAACCTGTCTAAGCTGTTATCGTAAGAGCATAAGAAAAGTTGTGCCAAACAAGGACAAAGACCCATCTAGACCAGTGTCCTGTTCTCAAAGTGGAATACAGCCATTGTGGCTAGCAGCCACTGGCAGCGCTCTCCTCCATGACTGTCTAATCCTCCTTTAATGCCATCCAAATCGGTAGCCATCATTATCACTTTAGATTTTTCCCAGAAAAGGAGATGTGACAGCTGGGCTTTTATCCCACCATATTTCCCACTCAATCAATCAATCAACCAATCAATCAATGAAATGTCTGAATGCCACAGAGTCTGTAATTGATTGCATTTCCAAGGAGGAAGAAAAATGCAATTTCTTCCACTCTGCCTAGAAAAGCAAGCAAACAAATGGGAGACTGCACTTCTGTTGATGCAGCCTAGAATTGTTGTTGTTGTTGTTTAATCGTGTCCGACTCTTTGTGACCCCATGGACCAGAGCATGCCAGGCACTCCTGTCTTCCACTGCCTCCCACAGTTTGGTCAAACTCATGCTGGTAGCTTCAATAACACTGTCCAACCATCTCGTCCTCTGTCGTCCCCTTCTCCTTGTGCCCTCCAACTTTCCCAACATCAGGGTCTTTTCCAAGGAGTCTTCTCTTCTCATGAGGTGGCCAAAGAACAGCATTAGCTTTTTGTTGCTGCTGCATCACATGATTGGCTCAATGTTAAGCTTGTGTTCCACCATGACCCCTAGATCCTTTGCGCATGATGGGAGTTGTGGTCCAATAACAGGACTGGCGGGCATCCTAAAAGAAGGAGTGGGGTCACTGTCATCTCACCCACTGGGTGCTCCTGTCCCATATCCAACCCTCACCTCCAAGTGTTACACATAACATCTGCAAAGCATCTAGCAGGGAGGAGGCCCATTGGCCAAGAACCACATGACCACATTGCCTTGTGGGCTCTTGCAGCATGAACTGGACTTGTGTTTATTGGGTTTAATTTCCGCAGCACCAACATTACTCTTCGTACGTCTTATACAAATGTGAAGCAGGTCTTGCAGCCCCAAAGTCTCCCGAGGCTCAAACCTGAGACAAAACTTTTATGTCACCTAAGGCACAGTGCTCTTTTAATTTCTGGTGGTGTATTTATACATGCTAAGGGTAAGGATTGAATAAAGTGCATGTATAAACACACGCCATGCTTATCACTTTCACTGGCAGAACATCTGCCATGATAGATGGATAAGTGTGCAGAGCAAGAGTTGCATATTGCTAATACAGTGGTGCCCCGCAAGACGAATGTCTCGCAAGACGGAAAACCCGCTAGACGAAAGGGTTTTCCGTTTTGGAGGCCCTTCGCAAAACAAATTTCCCTATGGGCTTGCTTCGCGAGACGAAAATGTCTTGCGAGTTCCTGCAGTTTTTCACCCCTCCCCCCCCTTTCCTAAGCCCTAAGCCGCTTATCAGCTGATCCGCTGATAAGCCACTTATCAGCTGATCCGCTAAAAGCCGCTAAACCACTAATAGTACTAATCCACTAAGCTGTCAATGGGCTTGCTTCGCAAGACGAAAAAACCGCTATACGAAGAGCCTCACGGAACGGATTAATTTCGTCTTGCGAGGCACCACTGTATCTTTATTTAAAAAAATAAAGTGCCATTGGTTTTCAAACAAACACAAATACAATAACCTTTAAACACTTATCCAGCAGTACATCTAATGGTGCTTGTTTATCCATTGTCTCTAGATAGACGCTTACACATTCAACATTCAAACATATTACTTAACGTAACCTCTCGACTGAGAATATTGAGCGGTTGGTATAAGGTGGTTTTGATTTTGGCCATTAACATAGTTAAAGAAAGGGGTCCATGTTTCTTGGAAGATAGCTCTATTTGTTCTGTCTTTAATTGCCCTCTTGTGCCTGGTGAGATGCCTGGATATTGCTGTATCCCATATATTATTTCCCCATATATTCAGGAGTATTTCAGTCTCGGTCTTCCATTATTGAGCTATGGCTAATTGTGATGTGGTAAGAAGCCTACTAGTTTGCTGGGGGGGGGGGGCAGGGTTGAGCCTGTCCATGTCCGAAGATAGCAGGGCTAAGGCAGGATTTGGAGAAAGGGGGAGAATTGCGGGTATAATTGAGAATGCTCTATTCCAAACGTTTTTAAGGCAAGAGCATTCCCACCAAACATGAATAAATGAACCAAGCTTTCCCCAGCCCTTCCCACATAAAGGGATAAAGGAGGGATAAATTTTTGCCAGCCTGACTGGCATCCAGTGCCATTGGAGGATGACCTTGATCGAGGGCCTCCTGTAAGCGAGCAGAGATGGTTTTGAGTGGGGTCCAGGTACCCTCCCATCTGTGATCTTCAACTGGGAGGCTACATCTGATTCTGGTACAATTTGAAGGCCTCTAGAGCTCACACGAAGGGACGCAGGTGGCGCTGTGGGTTAAAGCCTCAGCGCCTAGGACTTGCCGATCGAAAGGTCGGCGGTTCGAATCCCTGCGGCGGGGTGCGCTCCCGCTGCTCGGTCCCAGCGCCTGCCAACCTAGCAGTTCGAAAGCACCTCCGGGTGCAAGTAGATAAATAGGGACCGCTTACCAGCGGGAAGGTAAACGGCGTTTCCGTGTGCGGCTCTGGCTCGCCAGAGCAGCGATGTCATGCTGGCCACATGACCCGGAAGCTGTACGCCGGTTCCCTCAGCCAATAAAGCGAGATGAGCACCGCAACCCCAGAGTTGGCCACGACTGGACCTAATGGTCAGGGCTCCCTTTATCTTTACCTAATATATCAACCATCATCAGTGAATGCATAGCTTTTTACTTATTTCTCACAGTGGCCCTCCAAGTGCACCATAAATGCAGGGGGAGATAGTTGTTAAGGCAGTATGAGAAAAGCAAGTAAAAGATGGGTTTGAAAACAATGCAAAATTAATACCGAAGACAAACATGTTTTCATCTAGCTGGAAAAAGCATGTCAAAACGAAAAGGTCTTTGTTTCCGGAAAGCGCAGAGTGCCTGACACATCTCAACACAGAACAAGGGCAGCCCTACTCCCAGTTACTGTGGAGCATGTGCCTGATGTCTTAGCATCTTGTTGGTCACACTGGAGCGTGATGGAATGTTGCAATCAGATAGATCTTTCCTGTGGTCTGATGCAGAGGTTGGATGGCCATCTGTTACAGATACATTACAGGGGGCTGGAACAGATGACCTTTGGGGTTCCCTTCCAACTCTACAATTCTTTATCCTTTTCCCTGCTCGGCAGTTTCTGCCTATTCATGCACCATCCCCGAGGGATGTAGGCTCTGCCAGAGTCGCTTAAAAATGACAACACCCGGCCTCACTCATTACAAAAAGCTGGATTTCGCTTAAAAAAAAAAAAAAAAAACAGGCAGGAAAATCCTGCCCTCGCTAAAGAGAGGCACTGTGAAATAGATTGTAATCAATTCGGCGCTACCTCAACCTTGACAAGATGATCCATCACCTCCACTCGGAGTGAGAGTGTGTGGAAAGAATAAGCCCAGCAGAAGATTAGAGAACAATTAATCATCAAAAATTAATCAGGGTATTAATTAAGCACTGTATCCTATTTAAGTACAGGCCGGTATGAGGTTTCTAGTCCCAACCGCCGATGACATCAAAACAGCAAGCGAAAGCATAATGCAAAACAAAGGGGAGGGAACAGTAAGGACAGGAACCAAGTGGAACACAGCAAAAAGAGACAGCGCAACTCAAAAGGCTATTTTGCTTGCACAACTGGTAGAATCAGGCATTAAGCAAAGGCATTCACTTACAAAAGTCATGGTCACCTAGGTGGGCTTTAAACGGGGTTTATATAAATTCAAGGGGAGTAAGCTTAAGACATCACAATACAGTCATACCTCGTGTTGCGTTAGGTTCATGTTGCGTCTTTTCAGCCTGTGAACGCAGCAAACCCAGAATTGTATACTTTCGGGTTCAGCCGTGCGCACATGCGCAGAAGCATTCTGCATGCTTCACACATGTGCAGAAGCGCTCTATCGCACTCTGTGCAGAAGCACTGCTCTAGTTGCGGATTTTTCGGGGTGCCGTTTGCACCCCGGAACAGATCGTGTCTGCAACAAGAGGTACCACTGTATATCACCAGCTAAATGTCAAGATATATCACAATGTCTGAAATAACAGTGAGCTCACGCACACACAATGACTCGAGATATATCGCCAGGTCAAAAATTATGAAACCACTATCACGATATGGACTTCAAACTCCCTGCAGGCAGATAATTAGTGTATTAGCAGAAAGGCTAGGCTGAGCCTTTCTTCCCAGCTTTGCTAGTGATATTTATGTTTACTTTCATCTGATCAAGTATGTGCACGTTTTATTTATTTTTTAGTTTCATTTTTAAGTTTACAGGGCGGTTCAGGATATAAAAACACGTAACATAGTAGCAAGTAAAAACAATACCCAATGTGGGCAGTGGTGAAAATTTTGTTTCATTTTTTTCTGGCTTCTGTTAAGTAGGGATAGGATGTTCTGCGGGCAGAGTATTTCTTTTCAGGTGCTCAGTAGAATATATAATGTATTGTTATCCATCTCCAGCCTTCTGGATGGTGCAAACTAAGAATGTAAGCTGTCTGTTTTTGCCATTTATTTTGCGTTTTCGTTTTTGCGACTTTTATCTTTGTTTTTGTGACTGCGTGGAACTTAGTTCGGCTACTGATTGATTGAATGTATGACTGCAGTACATTGTTTGTTGCTTTCATTTCGTGGATGAATAGTCTCGTTAGATAGCAAAATTCACGTTACAATTATTGTTTTAGGAGTTGTTTTTAAAAGTCTGGAATGGATTAATCCATTTTGCATTACTTTCTATGGGAAAGCGTGCCTTGGTTTTGGAACGCTTTGGTTTTGGAACGGACTTCCAGAACGGATTAAGTTCAAGAAGCAAGGTACCACTGTACATCCTTTCTATGGTGGTGCTGAGGGGTTGCCCGCAGCCTTCAACTGGCGTCCAGCATGCCGAGCAGAGCAGGGAGAGAAGGCCACTGGTGCGCCGGATCCAACTCTTGCACAGCCTCCAACTGGGCCTTATTCAGACACCATTCTGTCACCCCCGGTTCTCCTGAGCTATGACGCAGCCAAAGTCATTTGGGTTGTTGTTGTTGGAAACTACCTTGTAAATTACCGCAGATCTAAAAGGGAGGTACCTATTTACAAAGGGCCTTGCCCAGGGTGGATTTGATTTAAATCAAATCAATTTAAATCACTAATCAGTAAGACTTGATTTAAATCTTTTTTTTACAGAAAGACTCATTCTTGCTGGTATAATCTTAATATTTACAACCAAATGAAGGTTTCGTTTCCAGAATAATAAATTTTCAGAGCATATTTACCGTTTTATCAAAAATTACTGATTTGGTTATACTATTAGAAATAGACAGATAATTATGAAATTATTGTGAGGCTCGGTAAGTTAACTGTTTACATTTGGACAACTTTTCCGCTGTACTTTATTGGAAGGAGATAAATAATCACTTCCTTAATAACAATTTAAACAATTTATTTACCGCATTTTCCAGTGTATAAGACGAGCTTTTCCGACCCAAAAATGAGGTTCAAAATTTAGGGTCGTCTTATACACGAGTAGAGCTTGGGGGGGGGGGGCGGGCGAACTTTTTTTGCGCGAGCCCGAGATTGTAAGTGGCGATTGGCCGCTTGATCGTTTTTTTTTTGGGGGGGGGTAATGCCGAAAATCGCTCACCCACTGGAACGCAGCACGCAACCGCTCACGTCGCAACTGCCGATCGCTGCCATTAGCCCTCCCGATTCCGCTGCGGCAGCCAATAGACAGCTGTCCTTGCTGCCAATCACGTTCCCACTCGCCGCGACAAGGGTAGCTATTGGCTGCGGCAGCAGAATTGGGAGGGCTAATGGTGGCGATTGGCAGTTGCGATGCAAGCAGTTGCATGCTGCGTTCCAGGGGGTGAGCGATTTTCGGCATTCCCCCCAAATAACCCTCCCCCAAAGCTCAATTTTAAGGCCCCCCCAAAATAGGGGTCGTCTTATACATGGTGGCGTCCTATAGACGGAAAAGTACGGTAACTAAAACCAAAACATTACAGCGTATGTATCCATGTTTGTTAACTGATGGGGTTAAACAGGTTTTTTGGTTGTTGTTGTTTTTTAAAAAAAACAAACAAACTGAGTTTTAGCACACATGCAAAACTTAAATCCTTATTTCCTGATGAACAGCCTTTGGACTATAACATAAATTAAATAGGAAAATTTCTTTAGAAAGATTTTTCCTCCAAAAGCATTTTATTTTAGAAATCCAATTTAAATTTAATAATAAAAAAAAATGAAGTAAAAAACCCCCAATTTTATATATATGTTTTTATACTGTATTTTATGCTGCTTTTATAATTGTTTTAAATTTGTTATTAGCCACCCTGAGCCCGGTTTTTGAACCAGGAAGGGCGGGGTATAAATAAAATTTGTATTATTATTATTATTATTATTATTATTATTATTATTATTGTTTTTTATCCACCCTGGCCCTGCCTCAGGCCACTGGAATGCCTCAAATCCCTTTAGCAACAAAGTATCTGTTTCTTCGCTTGGCCTCAGCAAGGCCTGGCCTGCGCCGCAGCCTGTAGGCCCAAAGGCTCCCGCTTCCCTATTCCCATTTTTTAGAAAAATAATGTTGTCCTGAGAGGAGCCACGAAGGGCTAGTTTCCGCCATGAGCTCCGGGAGTCGCTCTTTCCCAAGCCTGCCTACCTCATGGCGCCTCACGGCGGAAACCAGGATGAAGGAAGAAGCTCCGCCATATGAGTCGCTCTTTTCTCGCTGCGACAGACCACCGATCCGTTCAGCTCAGTGCTGCCTACACTGACATGGGTTGCCAAATTGTTTCAAAAAGTGGGACGCAAAAGTGGTTGCGGGGGGGGGGGGAGTTGTTGAGTTTTTATTAATAATAATAATAATAATAATTTATTATTTATATCCCGCCCATCTGGCTGGGCCTTCCCAGCCACTCTGGGCGGCTTCCATAAAAACCAAAAATACAGTAAAATCACACGTTAAAAACTTCCCTGAACAGGGCTGCCTTCAGATGTCTTCTGAATGTCAGGTAGTTGTTTATCGCTTTGACATCTGCTGGAAGGGCGTTCCACAGGGGGGCGCCACTACCGAGAAGGCCCTCTGCCTGGTTCCCTGTAGCTTTGCTTCTCGCAATGAGGGAACCGCCAGAAGGCCCTCGGCGCTGGACCTCAGCGTCCGGGCAGAATGATGGGGGTGGAGACGCTCCTTCAGGTATACTGGACCGAGGCCGTTTAGGGCTTTAAAGGTCAGCACCAACACTTTGAATTGTGCTCGGAAACATACTGGGAGCCAATGTAGGTCTTTCAAGACCGGTGTTATATGGTCTCGGCGGCCGCTCCCAGTCACCAGTCTAGCTGCCGCATTCTGGATTAGTTGTAGTTTCCGAGTCACCTTCAAAGGTAGCCCCACGTAGAGTGCATTGCAGTAGTCCAAGCGGGAGATAACCAGAGCATGCACCACTCTGGCGAGACAGTCCGCAGGCAGATAGGGTCTCAGCCTACGTACCAGATGGAGCTGGTACCTCGCAAGACAAAAAGAATCCGTTCCGCGAGTCTCTTCGTCTAGCGGTTTTTTCGTCTTGCAAAGCAAGCCCATTGACGGATTAGCGCTATTAGCACTATTAGCGGCTTATCGGCTTAGCAGATAAGCAGATAAGCGGCTTAGAAAAAAGGGGGGGGAGAGAAAAAAAAACCCCGCAGGAACTCGCAAGACATTTTCGTCTTGCGAAGCAAGCCCATAGGAAAATCGTTTTTGCGAAGCGCTTCCAAAACGGAAAACCCTTTCGTCTAGCGGGTTTTTCGTCTTGAGAGGCATTCGTCTTGCGGGGCACCACTGTATTATTTTTGCAACACCACACAATAAGAAGGACACTGCTGACATGGATTGCCATACATCCAGATTTTCCCGGACATTTTTTGTGATTTCCATCCCGGCACAGTTTTCCAGCTATGTCCGTATGGCAACGCTAACACTGGCCGGCAGCAGCTATTCTTTATATATATATATATAAACGTAAAGGTAAAGGTACCCCTGCCCGTACGGGCCAGTCTTAACAGACTCTGGGGTTGTGCGCCCATCTCACTTAAGAGGCCAGGGGCCAGCGCTGTCCGGAGACACTTCCGGGTCACGTGGCCAGCGTGACATCGCTGCTCTGGCGAGCCAGAGCCACACACGGAAACGCCGTTTACCTTCCCGCTGGAAAGCGGTCCCTATTTATCTACTTGCACCCGGAGGTGCTTTCGAACTGCTAGGTTGGCAGGCGCTGGGACCGAGCAGCGGGAGCGCACCCCGCCGCAGGGATTCGAACCGCCGACCTTTCGATCGGCAAGTCCTAGGCGCTGAGGCTTTAACCCACAGCGCCACCTGCGTCCCTATATATATATATATATATATATATATAAAAATTTTTTATTGATTTTAAAATATAAATTATAAAATGTACCACGAAACTTATCACTTATACCATCTTTTTAGACTTCCATCAGCTCCTCTGATAATCCACTGTTTTATCCACTTCTTATACATTTCTTAGCTTTATATTGCCTTTAAGTCTCTCAACAAATTATCCTTCCCCTTAACTATTTTTGCAATACTTCCAGTAAAACTCCTCACAGAACTTCTTGCAAACCTACAAACGTCGTCTGATCTTCACAAATACTTTTCAAATAGTCCGTAAATTTACTCCAGTCTTCTGTGAATTTCTGGTCCCGCCGGTTTCGAATTCTTCCTGTTAGTTTATCGGCCGGCAGCAGCTATTCAGGGTTTCAGACAGGAAGCAATCCTAGCCGTACTAGGGAAATCCCAGGGAATGAATCCATGTGTGTACAACGCAGATGCACTACTGCGGAGAATGGAGGGATGCTCAGCAGAATCCCTCTCATAACACTTTCCTGGTTCAAATGCAACACGACAGCCCTGCGGTGTTGCCGGCAGGCGTTCCTCTAAGATAGCTGCCACCACCTTGTCTGTCTCAAGAAACAACAGAGTGTGCCTGCAGGGGTGAAGTCAAACCAATGGAGAATCGCAGCGCCTGCTGTGGCTGCAGAGTCATAGAGGAGGAAGAGGAAAAAGATTTGTCCATCATAATGCTGTAAGCCAAAAATGGCTTATCTCCTGAGTTTATGCCAATAAAACCCAGAAGTCTGAGGAGTTAGGGGTCCATCGCTGTTTCTTGCAAAGCAATAGGTTACAGCACTGCTCCTTTGGGGCCAGACACTGCTCACCTTTCTACCTGTTTGACATTTTAAAGCCAGCGGGATGTTAATTGTGCGAGAGACAAACTGTAGATTTTAAAAAAAAGAAATCACAAGCAGAGAGAACACAGAGCACTGGTGGAGCCAAATTCATCCTCTTGATTACGGTCCCAAAGAAAATCACCTTCCTGCAGCTGAGATTTGAATCGAGAAAGGAGCCTCCAGGGGCACAACCCACCCCTGCAATCCGACTGCTGCTATTGTACATTCTTAAATATGCACCACGTATTCATGGTGTCGCATCTAATTTTTAAGAATGTGGCCCAGAATTGCAGTTTAGAACTGCCACCTACCACACACACAGAGAGAGACATAATACGGGAAGGGCTGTAGTTCGGCGGCGCATGCCCCCCCCCCCCCACATGCAGAGCTTGGCTCTGGGTTCAATCCTCAGCATCTCTAGGTGGGGTTGAGAAGGACCCTGCAGAGCTGCTGAGCGTAATCCTGAGTTGGTGTGCTGGTGGCCTGACTCAGTAGAAAACAGCTTTCTATGTTCCCTAATTGAAAAGGAGGCGGCTCTGCAGATTTCTAAGCCTGCCTAGAGGACATCAATATCTAGTTATGACTTTTTCAGGAACAGCTGAATTAGGAAGAGTGTTTGTGTGTGTGTCCAGTGAAATGAATCCCTTACGAACAGCAGAAACAAACATTTTCATTTGGATCCTATGAAACAAGAATGCCCTCTATGTTTTTCATGGCGCCCAGCCACCTCCATCAAAAAGGAAGGCTCTATCGTGAGCATACAGTTTTCACTGTTCACATCTCTCTCCCCTGCGCGCCCCCCCCCCCAAACTCCCCACAAATGAATATATGCAGGCATTATGTAAGTGCCATTCAGATTTTGGTCCAGACAAACCTAGCACATCATAAACATCAGAAGGCTTGTTAGCTCCATTTGGGGCCAAACAGAGGATTTAAACTGTCCGTCCCTCTCAGGGCATTCTCCTTTGTAATGCATCTCCCTTGAGCAGTAAGATATCCAAACGAAACTTGGTCTGTGTGCATGGGATGCAATTCAAAGGCCTGGTCTGCCGTTTCACTAAGCAAAACCATGAACACTTGAGCATGAAGGTTCTCAAGAGGAGATCATGGCTGCTTCCATCTTCCTGGTCGTTCCCCTCAATTGAGCTATGCCACCGTGTAACTTAGCAAAATCAGGCTTGCGGTTTAGCTTTTTTCCAGCCTAACCCAAAGCCTAAACCAAGGTTTTTCTTATGGCAGGGATGGGAAAACTTATTGGCTGGGGTGGGTGGGGGGAGCCAGATCTTTTATCTCCCTCCTCTATTGGCAAACTTCTGCATTTAGGCCAAGTCTGTGCAAGTTGACCCTTCATTTCCCAGAATTCCTTGAGGGAAGCCAGGACTGTTTCTGACGATATGATACTGTTAAATGTATAGTGCAAACGGGGCCTCGGTTTCAATAAGTCCTAGAAAAGAGCAATGCACCCTGGAATGCAGTAATTTTGCATTAATTTCACAGCGAAGCTTGGTTTGCGAAAGCCACCCACTCTACTGAGCCTCATGTTCCAGGCAGCCAGTTACCATGAAGTAAGCCCCACTCAAATTTTGCTGTTGTCACAACTGGTATAAAGTGTGTTTTCTTTTTTTCCTCCTTGGCAGCCCATGCCATTTGCTTTTGTCTCATCTCCTTCAGAGACTCGGTTCCCAGCCTTGGCAATTTCACTAAATGTTGTGTGGTTTGTTGGAAAATCCACAAAGTGCATTTCACAGGAAACTAACAGTACTCGACTACAGCAAACTGCAGATGGAGGGAATCCACCATATCCGAAAAATATCCTCAATAAGTCTATGCATGGAGGCAAGACCTAGGACTGAGTTATCAAGGGTGCAATTTAAGGGTGTCTCCAAGCAGATGCTCTTTAGGCAGTAAGCCATCAAAGCACCCTATTTTATTTCACCTTGGGAAAGCAGGGGGCAGGGGGTCAAAGATGCCAGGCTTTCTTCGTGACTCTGCCAGTTGCACTGAAGTGGAGCTGACAGAAAAGGAGACACATTTCCTTTACAGAGCCTGAGATGTTCATATTGCGGAAGGCATTTCATTAAGTGGCCTTTTTATTCCCAGCCACGCAAAATGAGCAAACGCAGCATTTCCGAGCTTATCTTTTGGCACCGCTTCAGAGAACGAGGAGACAACCTGAGCACCAGCGTCTGCAGGGATGTTTGCCTTTGAGGTTTGAAACGCGGAGCCAAGGCCAATATTAGGATAGCATCTAGCACACAGTGTGAACCCTAGCGCATGATGTGGACAGTTTCCCAGAATCCCTCGCAAAGCAGAAGAGTTTCCACAAACAGACGTGGGGGGAAGTTAGGCACAAATCTGGAGATTTGAAAACTACCTTCGCTGATATGCTTTATAAACCACCACACCTGATAGCATTAGGCTAACTTGGGGGGGGGGGTACATAAACAGTTCAACATCTTATTCTCACTTCTAGTTTCTGCTACCACAGATGGATGCCCCACACTTCCTAATGGTAGGCTGGGTCTAATTAGGTCAGCCTGGGTTAAATAAATAAGAGCACCCAACCAGCCTAATTTGAGAAGCGGGTGCAGTTTTTAAACAGAAATAACACTGTCTTTGCCTTTGGTATTTGCGTTTGGCAACCTGACTTTCCTCTCGCTCCTCCACCCATGCCCTCCCCTAAGTCTGCTTTGGGTTAGTGGGAACCAGGAATCTATATTACCGTATTTTTCGCTCTATTGGACGCAGTTTTCCCCCTCAAAAAATTGAGGAGAAATGTGTGTGTGTCCTATGGAGCGAATGCAGGCTTGTGCCATAGCCGCACGCAACCCCTCCGGCAGGGAGAGGCTGCACGGGGCTATGGCTTCTTTAGCCCTGCGCAGCATCTCCCGGCAAGGAGAGGCTGCACGGGGCTAAAGGGGAAGCCAAAGCAGCGAGCAGGATCCATCCCGCTCGCTGCCTTGCCTTCTTCCATAGCTGCGCGCAACCCCTCCGGCAGGGAGAGGTTGTGTGCAGCCTGTACGTTGCTCTTTGGGGCTTGGGGGGGGAAATATTTTTTTTCTTGATTTCCCCCCCTAAAAACTGGGTGCGCCCTATGGTCCGGTGCGCCCTATGGTGCGAAAAATACGGTATATCTAAGCTACACAATGCCACTAGTTTCTGCTGGGACGTTATTATGATATTTTGAAGGTTTTGTAAAGAATAGCATGGAATCTTCTCAGCTGCTAAATTTTCATTGCTACATAGTTAGAAGGACAGTAAAACACCAATACTGAAAATGTGTTGCTTAAAATCTGGAACACTGTAGAAATGGCAAAGGTTACAGGGCACATTCAGTCACTTTACGAAGAATAAATATGGATTAGACATTAACAGCTATCTTCCTTTCCAGCTAACATAAAATGCCATTTATGAGTGAATTATTATTGCAGTCAATGATAGTATTTATGTTCCTCTTTCATACGCTTTATCATACTTTATTACTTTATCATTTTAGTGTTCTGTAGAACTAAACACTTTAAATACATGCTAATCTAGAAATAATCTAGAAATAAATCAGAATAAAGATATACTCATATGGAATGATGTTGGGTAATTTATAGGTGTGGCCATTTTTTTGGAATATTGAGTGGAAGTGATTGTGTAATTAGAATCAGTCCCTTTTGGTATATGTCATATGATGGAGATAGCCAAGGTGGTTCTCTCCAGATGTTGTAGGAGTACCGCTACCACCAATCCCAGCCTGCATGGCCAATGGTCATGGATAATGGGAATTAAATTCCAACATCTGAAAGGCACCTCATTGGCTATTCCTGATGGATTAGATGAATGACTGACATCCTTGATTACAGATATAGTTTGAAATATATGTATATTTGAATGTGTCCATATATACAGATATTTCAAACTATATCTGTAATGTATTTGGCTCAAAAAATCCCATTGGCAGCCTTGGCAGAGAATAATGAAGTTGTTAAGGAACTTGCACCTGTCTTGCAGAATAAACCTCAATGGCCATATCGACAACTGGACGTCATCCAGAGCAAATGGTTTTACCTCATGGCCCCAGGACTTTAGCTGCTGTTCATAAATTAAATCATCTAGCCAAGTGGTTGAAATTTTAATTCCTCTTCCTTTTTAAAGAAAGGAAAAGAAAGGAAAGGAGCAGGAATCTGTCATCAAGCCAGCTAGCCTTGTTCAAATGCAGAATGATTTTCCCGAAATAAACTTTCTAATGAGTGACATGACAAAAAGCCACTTGGGATGATTCCAATGCATCTCGTAACAGAAATGAAGAAGGACTAAGCTGTGCCAGCCTGGTTAAGACCCAAGTTTGGGAAACCCTGGTATAGACAGCACTAAGCCAAGGTGACCAATGGCCTGATTATGTATAATGATGCAGTTTCCTGTGTTCCTTTCTCTCTCTGCAAGGGAACTGAAACCCAGGAAGAACTAAAGTGATTTCCCACTTTGGTATGAGCATCTACCAATATGCCCTCACTCCCGACTGGGCTATTTTCCTTCCGTTCATTACAGATCCCTTCAATATGCTCCCCTCATTAAAAGGTAAAGGTACCCCTGCCCGTACGGGCCAGTCTTGACAGACTCTGGGGTTGTGCGCCCATCTCACTCAAGAGGCCAGGGGCCAGCGCTGTCCGGAGACACTTCCGGGTCACGTGGCCAGCGTGACATCGCTGCTCTGGCCAGAGCCAGAGCCAGAGCCAGAGCCAGAGCCAGAGTCGCACACGGAAACGCCGTTTACCTTCCCGCTGGTAAGCGGTCCCTATTTATCTACTTGCACCCGGAGGTCCTTTCGAACTGCTAGGTTGGCAGGCGCTGGGACCGAGCAGCGGGAGCGCACCCCGCCGCAGGGATTCGAACCGCCGACCTTTCGATCGGCAAGCCCTAGGCGCTGAGGCTTTAACCCACAGCGCCACCTGCGTCCTCCCCTCATTACGGAGTCTAAATCATTTATCAGTCTACAGCATTAAGAGCAGCCAGGGTACATCTGCTCGTTGAAAATTGCTATCGTTCATCACAAGACCGTCCTATTTCAGTGACTCTCGGGGACATGTAAAGGACCCCTGGAAGGTTAAGTCCAGTCAAAGGTGACTATGGGGTGCAGTGCTCATCTCGCTTCAGGCCAAGGGAGCCAGCGTTTGTCTGAGGACAGCTTTCCAGGTCATGTGGCCAGCATGACTAAACAGCTTCTGGCGCAACAGAACACCATAACAGAAGCCAGAGTGCACAGAAATGCCATTTACCTTCCTGCCACAGTGGTACCTATTTATCTACTTGCACTGGCATGCTTTCGAACTGCTAGGTTGGCAGGAGCTGGGACAGAGCAACGGGAGTTCAGCCCGTCGCAGGGATTTGAACCGCCAACCTCCTGATCGGCAAGCCTTAGAGGCTCAGTGGTTTAGACCACAGTGCCACCCGCGTCCCCATGTGCAGCCCCAGTTAATTTCAAAGTGATGCAGACCGCGTAGGATCTTCCATTCATGTCAGGACGGAGAAGCCGCCCGCCCTTCCTTTCCCAGGAGGTATTTTTTAAAAAAATAATGAAGAGTGCTAGAGCAGAGAGCAACGGTTTAAATAGGCTTGACTTGGCTAAGTGCATGACAGCTGCTTACAAGTCCAGGAGTAGAAAATGCCCCAAGGAAGATAACCAACAATTTCCCGCCCCCTCGAGTCAAAGTCCTGGGATGTTCAGTGCTCAAAACACACATTGCCTCCAAGAGCCTATGTTCCAGCAACACACACTTAACCTAAAGGCAAGGCTGCAATTTGGCAACTCAAACCGACTCTTACTGTGCTCCAAAATCCTTTTTGCAAATCTTGACTCTTGCTGGAACAAGCAGCAATTCTCTTTATTACATTTTGTTGCTGTCTTTTGTTTGCCTTTGCTGCACAAAGAGGAAGAAAGGCCTGGCACTTGGGGATATATATATATATATTCAGAATACCAAGCACAGTGTGTGCAGATTTTCCCATGCTCAGTCTGTCCAATGGGAATAGTGGTAATATAACGCACAGGGTGGTTGCAAGAGACTGTGCCAGTTTCAACTGCTTGGATTTCTTTTTCCATTCTCTTGACTTGCTCTGCACTGTAAAATGTTTTGATTCCTCGCTAAAGCCTTCAAAACCGATTAGATTCATTTGAGATCAGTTTTATTTATTTATTTTTTAATCATTTCAACTTTGTGTTATGAATGGAAGAAGAGTCTGCTGGATCAGGCCAAGAATTTGTCCCGTCCTCTTTTAAAGCTATCCAAATGGTGGCTCCACCTCACGGCAGGGGGCCGCTGTGGCAAGGGACCCTGGGTATTCTTATTGGGTGACACAGTCCAGCTCCGTAAGACAGCATAAGCTCTTGATCAAGTGGGTGGTGCTGTGGTGTAAACCACTGAGCCTCTTGGGCTTGCCAATCGGAAGGTCGGCGGTTCGAATCCCCAGGATGGGATGAGCTCCCGTTGCTCTGTCCCAGCTCCTGCAAACCTAGCAGTTCGAAAGCACACCAGCGCAAGTAGATAAATAGGTACCGCTGCAGTGAGAAGATAAATGGCGTTTCCGTGCACTCTGGTTTCCGTCACTGTGTTCCGTTGCGCCAGAAGCGGCTTAGTCATGCTGGCCACATGACCCAGAAAGCTGTCTGTGGACAAACGCAGGCTCCCTTGGCCTGAAAGCAAGATGAGCGCCACAACCCCATCGTCGCTTTTGACTGGACTTAACCATCCAGGGGTCCTTTACGTTACCTTGGTCAAGTCCTAATCGTGACAAAGAGGAAAACATTTCAGAAATCTACATGCCGATTCAGTTCTCGCCTGTACAACTAGCTGCCCACAAACTGAATGCCATCTTTGCCAAGAAGCTCGATAAACCTCCAGTTTTTATTTCCGACAAGGAACTATTGAAAAATGGAGGGAGTACAAAACATGGCTGGTGAGCTGAGTCTGGCACGATGGGCCACAAATCGTGCAGGCCTGAACTTTAGGCTGCACCACTGAGCATGCAATTGAATGACCCTTTTGCTTTAGAGTCACCGGCATGATCTCACGTATGCCAAAACAACACATTGCTTTCCACCCAGGGCTATACCTTGCAGCATCCAGAGGAGGCAGATGTGGTCTCGTCCCTCTGCACTAGAACATCTCTGTTGAATGTTGATGTATTCTGGGGAGAGAGAGAGAGAGAGAGAGAGAGAAACACAAATATAACATAAGCCGGATATTTTTAGGTTTCAGATTTACTCCAATTGCTAGAAGGCACATTTATAAAGATCCGCACACTCTGTGCTTTTAAGGTTAGATTAACAGACAACCTATTTCACCCTGATCTGCTTGCACAAAACTTGCACAGAGGTTAAAGTCAGACTATGTTAGGTCTTTATGGAGTGGTTATTCGACAATCACTCTTCATCTTGATTTGCTTGTGGGTATTTTCCCATTGATCATTCCTTCATCCCACACTTTTCGGCTCATTTCTCAGTCACCGCAAAAAGTCTGCGTGTTTTTTTAAGTGGAACTTTTGTGCTAGGGCACAAAGGGTGTGGTGTGCCACACTGATGTGGCAAGAGAGAATGGCAACTGTGGTGGGGAGACACAAGTACAATCAGAAACGTTTGAACATTTCAATGTAGTATAGGATCAAAATAATTTTTTTTATTTATTTATTTATTTACAGCGCTAATATAAATAAGATTACCCTCTCATTGAGTATGCATGCATACTCAAGAGTTGGAAAGGAACACAATCTAGTCCAACTCACTGCAGTGCAGGAATATTAACTAAAGCAATCCCTGACAGATGGACATCCAACCTCTGCTTAAGGACCTCCAAGGAAGGAGAATTCACAACCTCCCATGGGAGTCTGTTCCACTGCCGAACAGATCTTATTGTCAGAAAGCTTAGTCAGATTTTCCTTTCTTGTAACTTCCTTGGTTCGAGTCCTACGCTCCGCAGCAGGAAAAAAACAAGCATGTTCCCGTCTTCCACGTGACAGCCCTTGAGATATTTGAAGACGGCTATCGTATCAGTCTCTTCTACCATCTCAGAATTCTGCCATGTCATTCTGATGCATCTGATTGCACAGAATTAGGAAGTCGAAAAGGGTTTATCTTGCTCCTTCACTTAAAAAATTAAAGGGGGGGGGGGAAGCTTCCTGCAGATTGCACACTTCCTGCAAGTGCCACGTAATAGTCACTCATTCCGCACATGTAAGAAGTTGGTCGTTTAGTGTGTGCCGCTTTGTAATTCCCTGCCTACTGAGATCAAGCAGGCACCTTCACTGTACAATTTCCGGTGCCGGCTAAAAGCATTCTTGTTTAGGCAAGCCTAACCAGATGTTTCGAATTAATCTGCTTTGAATTTGCCATATTTCAAAAAGGAAAAACCAGGACACCCCCCAAAAAAAATTGAGCTTAGGAAGGCCCCAAAATGACTGAGCTTTTTTTAAAGGAAACCCCCAAAATTGCTGAGCTGCTTCTTCTTTCTTTTTTTAAAGGAAAACTTTTTTTTAAAGGAAAACTTTTTTTTAAAGGAAAACTTTTTTTAAAGGAAATTTGTTCAGCTTCTTTTTTTACAAAACCACCCAAAAACCCGGGATTTTTCTATTGACTTGTCTAAGATCCAGGACAACCCCCCCCCCCGACATCAATTTCACCTTTGAAATCCCGGTAATGTCGGGACGTACGGCGGCCCTAATTTAGGCAAACCTACAGATGTTTGGAAAGCTGAAGTAATTTTAATCTGCTTTAGTATTTTAAAACTTTTGCGTGTTTTAAAATACGACTGAGTTTTTCACAATTTTAATACCCTTTTGTTACCTTCTTTGAAGTTTGTTTGGGTTTTGTTTTTGTTTTCACAATCAAGTGATGCATAATTTTTATGAAATAAATCCATAGTGCAGAGAGAAAGGGTTTGTGAAGTTTCCTCTCCCACTTGCAAGTTTAAAGCGTGTGGAGGGAGATTCTGGTGTGGGCGACATTTACAAAACGAAACAAGAGACACCTACTCTGCAATCTGATATTCTGCAGTCGACAACACGGAGGCTCATCCTGTACAATGGGCAGGCTGTCTCTTAAAGCAAAATAAACAACTTACAAATCACCAAGACTGCCCCCCCCCTTGCTTAAGGCTCTGCCTGCAGGGATGCGTCCCCCAACTGTGTTAAACGTGGCTGTTCTTTGGTATGAAATGTGCAGCACAGAAAATTCCCGTTTCCTTAATGTATGCATTGACTTGCTTGCACTGCAAAGCGCAATTCTGAAATCCGAGTTGAAGTTTTCTATAAAGTTACTATAGTGACAAACTCGCATGCATTTAATGACTGATAAACCACCCGTTCATCAACGCTTCTCCCACCCACCCGTCCCTGGCAATAACCACCTTCTAAATGCTTTTGAGTTTCAGCTACTCTATAATAAGCAAAAACAGATCCCAGAAGAGATTAAACGCCCCCAAGTCATTTAAAACTAAACTACTGTGGTCAGTTTACTAAGCCGGCCTCCTTCAGAAAGCCACTGCAGGCCAGGATATTGCAGACAAAAACCACAACACCAACACACACACACACAGAAAGAGAGAGAGAGCAAGCAAGGAAGGAAGGAAGGAAGTACAATGATAGTAATTGCAGCTTTTGACACTTGAGGTGTGTATTTTTAGGACCCGCTTATTTTGTGACTGTTAAGTTGCGTTAAACTGCATTTAACATTGTGTTTTCATGTTGTAACCCGCCCCAAAACCTTAGGGTGAAAGGCAGGTAAAGCAAATTAATAAGAATAATTTGTTAACAGTGGAGATGGCTAAATCAGCCGGTGGTTTGGGGGTTTGCGAATAACAGGAGAGCCATTGGTCACAGCACCCTAAGCTTTCATCTGTTGAAATGTTAGAGATCATGAGCCGCATTTGTGGCCAGTGATCATGTGACAAATCACAGCTCAGTGGTAGAGCACACCCTCAATCACATGTCCATTCCCTGATACCTCCAAGTACAACAGGGAAAGACTTCTCCCTGAGATCCCATTGAGCTGCTGCTATAATAATAATAATAATAATAATAATAATAATAATAATAATAATTTATTATTTATACCCCGCCCATCTGGCTGGGCCTCCCCAGCCACTCTGGGCGGCTTCCATAAAAACCAAAAATACAGTAGATCCAGAAATGGCCAATAGGGCACCCCAGAGATACTGCTGGGTCAAAACTCCCATTATCTGATGACCAGAGATGTCATAATTCAATAGGATATGGAGGGCACAGCATTGGTTTCCCCTGGTGTAGACAAAAGCGTTTGAAATTAGCCAGGCGCATTATGCACCTCTCGGCCACTTGTGACCAAGTGAAGATGCCTGGGTGGCAGAATGGTGCCTGACATCTCCACCATCTGGAAGTGCATGCCTGGGGAGCTTTGGATCTGGACTGTTTGTATACACTAACACCCCATCCTGTAGAATTCTATCCGTTATATTTTATCTGCCTATGCAGAACGAATTTCAGGAACCGAAATGCTTTTTCTGTGCAGCCTGAGCAGGAGCAGTGAACAACGTTCTCCTTTTAGGTAGTGGCGCCTGCCCTGTGGAACATCCTCCCATCAGATGTGAAAGAAATAAACAACTATCTGACGTTTAGAAGACATCTGAAGGCAGCCCTGGTTTAGGGAAGCTTTTAATGATTGATGTTTTAATGTATTTTTAATCTTTTGTTGGAAGCCGCCCAGAGTGGCTGGGGAAACCCAGCCAGATGGGTGGGGTACAAATAATAAATTGTTGTTGTTGTTGCTGTTGTTGTTGCTTCTCTTCACTTATCTCACCTGGTTGCCCTGCTCACGGCTGTGAAGAATATTCCTACCTTATGAATGGCCCGTGTCACCATTAAGAAAAAGAGGCCAATATATAGGTGGGCTGTCCCTGGATCAAGTGATTTTTCTTCCTTTAAGTTCTCAAAGCTCTTAACCTAGCTAGATGTTTAACTGATAACTCAGTCGTTCCTTGCCCAAAAATGGCAACAGAAATTCTGTTTTGGCAAGTATAGCCTTGGTTTAAGATGCCGTTTGGTGCCTAGTTTATACATCTGAGTTTCTAACACTGGTTGAACTAGACGGATCAACAGTGGTTCAATCATAAGGCCACTTATGATATTTGCAGTCCTTTGGGGAAGGGCGCAGTGTTTGTCATGTGGAAGGTTCCTAGATCAGTCCCTAACGAAACATCCCTGCATGAAACTGTGGAAAGCTGCTGGAAGTGTAGACAGCCCTGATCTAGACGGACCAGCTATCTAGCTCAGCCTCATACGTCTTTCACATGCAAGCAGTCTCACGCCCCACAGTGCTTGCTTGGAGTCGCCTGCTCATGGGTGCAGCAGAAATCATGCAGGTGGCCACTTTGCCACCAGTCACAAGCAAATCTAGGCGTTTGGGGGTGGGGGTGGGACATCGGCCAACAGGGAACACGGGGAGCCAAGCACAGAACAACCCGTCCACCTCCTCTAAATCAGCACAAACAATTCTAAAAACATCACAACTGTTTTGTCAGACCAGTGCAGAAATCTATATAGTCCAGAGTTCAATTTCCAGCATCAGTCAGCTTCTAGGAAATTCAGTGGCGAACCTACATTTTTGTGGCCCTGAACCTTGAATTTTCATGGGGGCCCCTTTGCAAACCAACAGTGAGGTTTGGGTAACCACTTTTATCTCCTTCAGTGGGGTTGTTCTACCAGAATTTCATTTTTTTTACTGTAACTACTGCATCTCAGATTTTGATTAAAACTGCTGAACTGAATTATCTCATATTACATGGAGCACATTTTACAAAATACTCTTTTTCTTTTTCTTTTTTTTAGCAACCTATTCATGTACAGTTTCATTGTACAGTGGTGCCTCGCAAGACGAAAAGAATCCGTTCTGCGATTCTCTTCGTCTAGCGGTTTTTTCGTCTTGCGAAGCAAGCCCATTGACGGCTTAGCAGATTTGCGCTATTAGCGGCTTAGCGGATAAGCGGCTTAGAAAAAGGGGGGGAAGGGGAAAAAACCCGCAGGAACTCGCAAGACATTTTCGTCTTGTGAAGCAAGCCCATAGGAAATTCGTTTTGCGAAGCACCTCCAAAACGGAAAACTCTTTCGTCTAGTGAGTTTTCCGTCTTGCGAGGCATTCGTCTTGCGGGGCACCACTGTATGAGAGCTTCCTTGCAATGCCCTTTTCTAGAGGCAATATGCATCAGGTTAAGTGCTCTTCAGCAGAACAGCCAACTTACCAAGACAGTTCACCTTTACGACATCTATGCTACCCACTCTCAAACTTTGGGATTGTTGAATATATCTATCTATCTATCTATCTATCATCTATCTATTTATCTCTCTCTCTATCTATCTATCATCTGTCTGTCTATATACACACACCTATACATATATACACATACATATATATATATATATACACACACACATACATATAGTAGTCAAAATGGGTTGTGCAACCGTAATCTAGACTATTAGATCCAATTTTTTTAAACAAGGAGGACTGAAGTCTGATCCAGGGGACACCCCCCCACACACACCCAGATTAGGGCACCTAGAGCTTAATATTTGTTAAATTTCATAGCAGATTTGCCTCTGCATGAATTCAGGCAGGGAACTTTCTTTCAGTTGTCTGAGGGTCAGCTTCTCGGGAACCAGATACCAGGGGTATTCAGTGCTCTTTGTTCATTTCAGCGGGTTTACTCTGAGTAAAACGTAGTTGAATACCACCCTATGCACCTCGCCATGTGCAAACATGCCCGGGAGGCAGATTCGAGTGGCTTTTCAAATGCTTCCGTCTTCTTCAGCTTCCTTCTCAGGATTTATTTCCATTTGTGCCAGAGGACTCTCAACTCTAAGAATATGCTGATTTATTCCTCCTACCAGCTCCCGGCTTCTTGTCGGGGGAGATCGCTAGCTGCCTTCAAATTAAAGCTCACAAGCTTATGATGTCTATCGGGGGTCCATTTCCTTTTGAAGGCCCCCCGCAGAGCCCTCCATTCAAGCGATAGGAAATTACAAGAGTCCGACTGACTGGAGAACATGCAACTTTTACACCTGTGAAGTCTGAGGTAACTTCAAAGCAAAGGAGGTCCTGGCTTTGGAATTTGAAATGAGCACTACTTATTCAGTCAGGAAATTATTGAGAATGGACAGAGAAATCCCTATGCTGAAAGGTACATTTCCTTATGGGAGATAGGGAAGAATCTAACAATCTGCTAGTGCCTCAGTTCCTCTTCTGCAGAACTGGGAAACAGGTCAAGTCACCTCCTTGACTTCAAAAATATTTTTAAGGAGCTGATGAAATGATGTCCTGGTAGAAGAATGGTCCTTGTGGGGCAGGTTAGTTAGTGGTCTTTTATATGGAAATCAGCCAGAAAGGATATACAGTGGTACCTCGGGTTACATACGCTTCAGGTTACATACACTTCAGGTTACACACTCTGCTAACCCAGAAATAGTGCTTCAGGTGAAGAACTTTGCTTCAGGATAAGAACAGAAATCGGGCTCCGGCGGCTCAGCGACAGCAGGAGGCCCCATTAGCTCAAGTGGTGCTTCAGGTTAAGAACAGTTTCAGGTTAAGAACGGACCTCCGGAACGAATTAAGTACTTAACCCGAGGTACCACTGTAGTGGCAGTTCTCTCTCTCTCTCTCTCTCTCTCTCTCTCTCTCACACACACACACACACACACACACACACACCTTGACTGTCCCTTCAGCCTGCGGTTTTATCGTGGGTGTTTTCCGCAACTTGTTCTTCCCACAAAAATAGTGTGCCTTTGGTGGACTTACATGCTCCACTTTGTTCTGAATTGCGCCCCCCACCCCACCCCACCCCAATGCCACCACATTATCACTGTCTGGAAGGGCGATAGTGCAGCAAACGTGGGACAAAAATTAATCGGAACATTTGTGATACAAAGAGTTGTGAGATTTCAGCAGGAAGTGACAGGATAAGCACTGTGACCACCCCAAAACTTTCACAAACTGCGTTGAAAGCGGGACCACGTGGGACAGCCCCAGTAACATACTGACCGCAAGTCACCTTGACTGAGGAATAAAAAGGATGTTAGGAGCGATTCTTTCCATGTGTGAATGGGCCATTGCAGATGGGAATACCAGGGACAGAGTTCCTTTCAACTCAAGTGAAAGGCTTTGCCTGATCTATGATATACCGGTATATAATGGGTAGGCAAAATAAGTCCCGGGGGCCGGATCTGGCCCAATCGCCTTCTAAACCTGGCCCACGGACGGTCCAGGAATCAGCATGTTTTTACATGAGTAGAATGTGTACTTAAAATGCATCTCTGGGTTATTTGTGGGGCATAGGAATTCATTCATTCCCCCCCTCAATATAGTCCAGCCCCCCACAAGGTCTGAGGGATGCCACTTTAAATGCATAGATGGGGCCCTTACCAATGCAGACAGTTAAGAACAGGGTGTTGGACTCAGTGTTAGAAACTTGTATATATAAGCTAGGCAGCAAATGGCTCCTTAAACCAGGGGTTACAGTCACCAAAACAGAATGCCTAGTTGTCATTTTGGGGCCGAATAGCTCAAAAGTCGTACTTTTCCAATACAGTGGTACCTCTAGTTACGAACTTAATTCATTCCGGGGGTCCGTACTTAACCTGAAACTATTCTTAACTAGAGGCGTGTTGTCGCTAATGGGGCCTCTTGCTGCCGCTGCGCCGCCAGCACACGATTTCCGTTCTCATCCTGGGGCAAAGTTCTCAACTCGAGGTAACTCTTCCAGGTTAGCGGAGTTTGTAACCTGAAGCGTTTGTAACCTGAGGCGTTTGTAACTCGAGGTACCGCCGTACAACTTTCTGGCTCCTGAAATTCGTTCTGATTGTGCAGCTAAAATATCACAGATAGAATTCTACAGGATGCGTTGCTAGTGTGTGAAAACAGGCAAGATAAAAGGATCGCCAGACGTGCACCTCCAGATGGCAGACATGTCAGGCCTGGGCATCTTCACTCGGTCACAAGCGGCCAATAGGTAAAGGTAAAGGGACCCCTGACCAATAGGTCAAGTCGTGGCCGACTCTGGGGTTGCGGCGCTCATCTCACATTATTGGCCGAGGGAGCCGGCGTACAGCTTCCTGGTCATGTGGCCAGCATGACTAAGCCACTTCTGGCGAACCAGAGCAGAGCACGGAAACGCCGTTTACCTTCCCGCCAGAGCGGTACCTATTTATCTACTTGCACTTTTGACATGATTTCGAACTGCTAGGTTGGCAGGAGCAGGAACCGAGCAACGGGAGCTCACCCCAGATATTTGCAGTTTGAGGCAGCAGTGCCTCTGAATACCAGTTGCTGGAAAACACAGGAGGTTGGGTCATTTGGCCTGATCCAGCAGGCTCCACAGAGCCTAGGGCTTGCTGATCGGAAGGTTGGCGGTTCAAATCCCCCCAATGGGGTGAGCTCCCGTTGCTCGGTCCCTGCTCCCACCAACCTAGCAGTTCGAAAGCAGTCAAAGTGCAAGTAGATAAATAGGTACCACTCCGGCGGGAAGGTAAATGGCATTTCCATGCGCTGCTCTGGTTCGCCAGAAGCAGCTTAGTCATGCTGGCCACATGACCCGGAAACTGTCTGTGGACAAACACCGGGTCTCTCAGCCTATAGAGCGAGATGAGCGCCGCAACCCCAGAGTCATCCGTGACTGGACCTAACGGTTAGGGGTACCTTTACCTTTACAGTTAAACATACCAAAACCCCCGCTCCCCATCCATGAGAATTTCACTGAAATTTTGGATAAGTTTGCAGTTTCTTTTCTCATTAATTAATGGAGAACAGTTACAGAGAGGTAGCCGTGTTGGTCTGCCATAGTCAAAACAAAATAAAAAAATAAAAAAATTCCTTCTTCAGATACCTGAATAAGTGTGCATGCACACGAAAGCTCATACCAAGAACTAACTTAGTTGGTCTTTAAGGTGCTAATGGAGAACAGTTAGGGGAAGAATGCCATATTTTGGGGGACATCATTACTTCATATAGTTGTTTAACAATACCAGTGAGGCAATGCATCTCCAAGATATGTCTCATGGGCCTGCCCTGTTTATAAGAATCGAAGTTCCTATTCAGTGCTTTGTTGCTGCCGGAGGGAAACAAAACAGTCTGGGAAGGGAACCCACACAAAGCGAAACAATGCCCAAGACTGTAAGAGGCCTCTTCTCCTGCCAAAATGGTTTCTGCCGCAGCAATGCTAGATAATACCACTCTCAGACTTCCTGGAACCAGCCAGGTGGAGGAGAAATAATAATGGGGATGGGAGACGATGACAGTTCGGAAAGCGTATCAGCAAATTGATTTTGACAGCTGTATAGGAGAAGGATTTTTAGTATTCACAGATGGATATGACAGCACCATCATAAAGTGGGGGAGAGCACAGGGAGACAGAATTTCCATTTCCTTGGTTTGAAGTGCTATTGTCAAGTAGCTGTTTAGATATACAGCAGCAGGGGAGGTTATGGGGAGAAAGGATGGAGAGATCTCCCTCAGCAGAACCGTGTCCAAATGTTTGGGTGGTCACAAAGTTAGTTCTGCTGTGCTTCCTGCAAAATAGGGGTGGAGAGCCTCTGAACACCCAGACATCACTAGGCTTCTGTTTCCATAATCTGCAACCAACATGGCCAATGGTCCAGGATGATTGGAGTTCGAGCAACAACATCCGGCAGGTCAGAGAGTAATTGGTCCCTTTGTGTCCCACCTTTCCTCAAAGGATCTCAAGCATCTCTTCCTTCCCATTTTAGAAGAAGAGGAGGAGGAGGAGTTTGGATTTGATATCCCGCCTTATCACTACCCGAAGGAGTCTCAAAGCGGCTAACATTCTCCTTTCCCTTCCTCCCCCACAACAAACACTCTGTGAGGTGAGTGGGGCTGAGAGACTTCAAAGAAGTGTGACTGGCCCAAGGTCACCCAGCAGCTGCATGTGGAGGAGCGGAGACGCAAACCCGGTTCCCCAGATTACGAGTCTATCACTCTTAACCACTACACCACACTGGCTCTCACTGACTCTCTACACCTCTCACTGGCTCTCTTTATCCTCACACCACTTCTTGTGACCTTGAACCCTGGGTATCTTGACCCCCGGATCGCCTGACTACATTAACTGATATACTACTGACCAGGCATAGGCAAACTCCAGATGTTTTGGGACTACAATTCCCATCATCCCTGACCACTGGTCCTGTTAGCTAGGGATGATGGGACTTGTAGTCCCAAAACATCTGGAGGGCCGAGTTTGCCTAGGGGCTGGACTGAACCTTGTATATGGGCTCTGCCCTTCTGTATCCTCAAGTATTCAACTGGTTAACTGGCTTCTCCCTCCACTGAGCTCCGCCATGCTGGCAGCACCGGACTACAATATTCTCCTGCTTTGACCTTAACCAAATACTTCAGTATCCCAAGCAGGAAGCATTCCTTACGGAGCTTGGTTTTTGCAGATCACAGAAGCTCAGAATGGTGAGTACTTCTTGTGGCAGTTTGGAGAGCTAGGATTTGCATATCTGCTATTTCTATCTCGTGCTGGAGGTTTTCTTTAAGGGGGGGGGGAGCAATTGTGCTCTCTGCAGGCACAGGGAAGTCCTGATGAATGTCATTCTTCAGGCTCATGTTGAGTTAGCAGCACATGAAGCAGAAATAGGTCTTATTTTTTCCATCCAAGAAAAGAACTTTAATTCCCTCCCCCTGGTCAGTGCTTTCAGACACACTGAAGTTTCATTTTTTTTAAAAAATATTATTGCCAATTGGGCATGTTTTACCGAAAACAATGGGGAAGTGGGTAGTAATAATAATAATAATATTTATTATTTATCCCCCGCCCATCTGGCCAGGCTTCCCCAGCCACTCTCGGCGGCTTCCAACAAAATATTAAAATACAGTAATGCATCAAACATTAAAAGCTTCCCTAAGCAGGGCTGACTTCAGATGTCCAGGCAGGGCTTAATAATAAAAATAATAAATTTATATTCTGCCCACCTGACTGGGTTTGCAAGGGGTTGGAATCAATGACCCTCGTGGTCCCTTCCAACTCTCCAACTCCTTGATTCTATGATCTAGTTCAGCACATTGGCTGCCCCTGACATAAAGACCATCCCAGATAAACCCACCCTCCCTGAAAGGTTGGCTGGAGAGGGAAGAATCTGTTCTCTGGGTCCTGAGAATGGCAGAGGCATGGCTGGTTGGGACAATGGGTAGGGCCCCTATCACAAGGCCCTTATCAGAAGACGGGGCCTTTGACTGCGGAACTCCTTGCCACAGGATAACTGGTTGGCTCCCTTGCCTTTGTTGTCTGGCGAGCGTCATTTTGCTCTGGCAGGCATCAGAGCTTCAGGGACGAGTCTGCCCCCCCCCCCCTGTTTTTACAAGGCTTCGGTTTTTAAAGCCATTTTTATCTGTTGCTGTTATTGTACTGCATTGTCATTGTTTGCTTGCTTCTTTGCACTTTGTCAACCTTAACTGTTAAGCTGCCCCGGGCTCTGCACTGCAGCAGATGGGTGGAGTGCACATCTTTTCATTAAAAAGCAACTCTGGCGAAAGAGAAATGCAGTGGTTTGGAAATCTGTCCATTTTGCCCGAGAGTGTGGCAAAAGACTCATCGTTTCTCCTTGCCACTAGCAAGTTATTTTTCCCATTTGGGGGTCTCTGCCTGTTTGCCTAAGTTGATTACACAGCAGCACTTCCCCTCCTAATCTTTGGCCAATGTGTCTTATAAACCTTCTGCAGGAGGCGAATGAGCATCTTGAGCACAGATCCTAGACAGACTCGTTCTCCTTCTATAGCAATGGTCCCCAAACCCACTGGCTCTACAAACTCATCCCCAGTCCCCCTACCCTATAAAAAGAATTATTCAAACGAGCCCAGTAAGAAAGATAACAGCGCAGCAAAATTCAAAACAGTGAACAATTAATTGCACATTTATTCAAAATCCAATTAAAACGATTTAGTTCCATTCTTCTGCGGAGTCTCGCAATCTATCTTTGGATATGAGGCTCTCCAATTTCTCTCCAGAGTTCTGTGTTGTTTGCTTCCCGTACCTACGTATTGTAAGCCCTCCTTCTAGTCTTAGTCCACCCATCGCAGAGGACTTTCAAAAATTTAGGGTCTCCACACTAACACCGCATTATTCCATTGGCCTGAGTCACTTCTCATCACATTTTGATGATGTTCCTAACACTCCACGTTCCATGGCATGTTGTGTTGCCCTTCAGCTCTTCGTGGTTCTCTGGTCATTAGTTTAATTAATTCAACAAAACTAATGAAAACTTGATCCACAGGCACCAGCTTCTCAAAAGCACCCCACTTAAACTCCCTTGCCTCTTATTGCCCTACTAGGAAATCCCTGGGGTGGGGGGGGGCGGTACTGTACCAATTGAGGAACCACAGATCTAAGTGATCTTACAGATCTATACAGGGGCAGGCAGGCTTTCTGCCGCGGATAATTATCCTAACGTTCTGAGCGGACCTTGTATCCGAGTGGTTTAGAAGCAGGAAAAAGAAAGGTTGCTGATCTCTGGAGCGCTTGCAACATAAATTTCATCAGGGGAGGCAGCAAAGAGGCGAGAGACACAGGTGAGCAGATGCGAGGATGTGTGCTCAAGCTCTGCTTTGCAAATTGTGCCAATACAGTGGTGCCCCGCAAGACGAACGCCTCGCAAGACGGAAAACCCGCTAGACGAAAGGGTTTTCCGTTTTGGAGGCGCTTCGCAAAACGAATTTCCCTACGGGCTTGCTTCGCAAGACGAAAATGTCTTGCGAGTTCCTGCGGGTTTTTTTTCCCTTTCCCCCCCTTTTCCTAAGCCGCTAAGCTGCTTATCAGCTGATCCACTGATAAGCCGCTTAACAGCTGATCGCTAAAAGCCGCTAAACCGCTAATAGCGCTAATCCGCTAAGCTGTCAATGGGCTTGCTTCGCAAGACGAAAAAACCGCTATACGAAGAGCCTCACGGAACGGATTAATTTCGTCTTGCGAGGCACCACTGTACATCATAATGGCTTTACTTGCCAGAATCCAAAGCAAACCTCGCCCAAGGTTTGTAACAAAGTCCATAAGCTCACAAGACTAGAAGACCTGCTCCCTGCTGCTTGACCCATTTCCACCTGGCCTAGGGGGCGGAACCCAGTCTCGCCCTGAAAAACCAAGAGGCTCCTGGGAGGCCGCAGAGAAATTGCTGGAACAACTCTTGGATTGGGGCAACTGGCTAAAAAATGTTTTAAAATGTTTTAATTTTGGTCCCTCTGTTTTGTTTTTTGTTGGGTTGGGGTTGGTTCAATGTTTAGTTGGGACTGGCAGTTATTTTAATTTGGGTGTAACTGAACTGATTATTACTATTTTGTTTTTATTATTCTACTGATTTTTTGGTTTCTTTATAGTCTGTATAAGAGATTCTGCTTTTTAATGTTTGATGTTTTGTTATGTTTTTATATACAGTGGTACCTTGGTTGTCAAACGGCTTGGCTCCCGACCAAATCGGCTCCCAACGCTGCAAACCCGTAAGCGTTCCGGTTTGTGAACGTTTTTGGGAAGCCGAACATCCGATGCAGCTAACCCAATTAAAAGCTGTGCCTTGGTTTTCAAATGGTTCCATGAGTCGAATGGACTCCTGGAATGGATTAAGTTCAACAACCAAGGTACCACTGTATTTTGTAAGCCACCCAGCCAAATGGGCGGGATATAACTAATAAAAATTTATTAATTATTATTGTTAATATTAATTACTACTACTACTACTACTACTACTACATCCCAACCCATATTGCTTTGCTTCACTCCAGGAAACCATGATCACCAGTAAGCCAAGGACAAACTCTGGTTGCATCATAGTTTCTTGAATTTCAGATTCGACTGTACACCAGGAATTGTGGTTTGTTTCCTCCAAGCACAAGTGAGAAGAAATGTGGGTGCACACATGATAAGCCAAACTTTACGGATTTCCATGGCATGTAAGCACAACCTTGGTCTGCCAAAGCTTTGCCACGGATCTATTTCAAGCCCCAAGTTGGGAAGAAGGGTTTGCAGATCAGGGATGGATAATCTTTTGACCCTCCGGTTGTTGTTGTTGTCCGACAGTTTCTTCCTGTTATTCCTGACCGTTGGCCCTGCTAAACAAACACACCCACACCACAATCAGCTAAAACTGGGCACATGGCACAAGCGATGCAGAACCTGGTGCTCCTACAGGTCACTGCCCCCGTCCCCGCCCCAGCTATTTCTGTTTGTTCATTTGTGGCCAAGAACTGCTGATATCAAATCTTAGGACTGGCAGAATGCCCAGGAACAAGGAAAAAGCTAGCAAAACCATCTGCCAATCTAAATGTTATTTGTGCATGTGTCCAAACTCAAATGTTTCCTGAGATAACGGAGATTGTGGGAGATTGGGGAACTTACAGGGGGAGATCTGTGTGTGTTTAACCCCTCCAGAGCATGATACACACTAACTAAAATGCCCACCCACCCAGGAGAGTATTTCTGCACCGGCTGAGCTCGAGAGTTTTGAAGGCTGCCCAGAACATGCCCTAACTGCTAGGTTGGGACATTTGCTGTGGAGAGAATCAGCTGTCTGGGGGAGGGTTAAGCAACACCCCCCTCCGCATCCCAGTTCTCCCCTGCAAAAATGCCCCCCAGGACCTACATCAGTGCTGCAAAGGAATCGCAAGATGGGGAGCTTCATTTTTTTCAGGGTTTTGACAACTCGGCTCCATCCGTGGATGCAGAATGTAGCCATTGTGGTGGCCAGAAGCCATCGATAGAATTTTCTCCCATGAATTTATCTAATCCTCTTTTTTTTTTAAGCCACACATGGTAACATGGCAACCATCTCCAAGTATTTTAAAGGGCTGGTGCACAGATGGAGCAAATCTGATTTCTGCCGCTCTGGAGGGCAAAACCCGAAGCAATGGGTTGAAATTAAAACAAAGGGATTTCAGTTAATGTTGTTGGAATCATAGAATTGGAAGGAAACCTGAGGGTTCATCCATCCAACCCCCTGCAATGCCGGAATATGCAGTTGTCCCATACGAGGATTGAACCTGCAAACTTGCCGTCATTGGCACCATGCTCTAACCAACTGAGATATCCAAAATTCCCTGGCGAAACAGTGGAACAGGCTGTCTTGCAAGGTGGGCTCTCCTTCACCAGAGACATTTAAGCAGAAACTAGACAATGGACTCTTTGCATGGTCAGGGTTGGGCTAGATGACCCCTGAGGTCATTTCCACTTCTGCCATTTTATGACCTAAAAGGTAAAGGTAAAGGGACCCCTGACCATTCGACCCAGTCGTGGCCGGCTCTGGGGTTGCGGCACTCATCTCGCTTTATTGGCCAAGGGAGCCGGCGTATAGCTTCCGGGTCATGTGGCCAGCATGACTAAGCCACTTCTGGCGAACCAGAGCAGCGCACAGAAACGCCGTTTACCTTCCTGCCAGAGTGGTACCTATTTATCTACTTGCACTTTTGACATGATTTCGAACTGCTAGGTTGGCAGGAGCAGGAACCGAGCAACGGGAGCTCACCCCATCGCGGGGATTCGAACCACCAACCTTCTGATCGGCAAGCCTTAGGCTCTGTGGTTTAACCCACAATGCCACCTGCATCCCATATTTTATGACCTAGGATTTCCTAGTCTTGTGCTGCTTCTGGCAATGGAAGATTGCCACTATCTTGACCTCGGCA
The DNA here is from genome assembly GCF_951804945.1 of Podarcis cretensis. Lineage (NCBI taxonomy): Eukaryota > Metazoa > Chordata > Lepidosauria > Squamata > Lacertidae > Podarcis > Podarcis cretensis. Next base: position 83,841,485 of record NC_137176.1, read on the forward strand.
CTACCACAAATATACCTGAGTTAAGAGCACTGAGAGGCTACTACAGAGACTTCCTTCCAAATTCCGCCACCATTTCAAAACCCTTCTGATACTGCCTTGAGAAAGCTGTGCATAGAGTTATGTTCACAATTGCCCCCCGCCCCCATTTCTCAATATCACATCCCAATGGAAATGGAGGCAACAGATCTAATTAGATGGGGGCGAATTTTGGAAAGGAAAAAGAGACGAAACCAAGTGTTAATGAGGTTGCTTCGGCTGAAATTACACCTCGGAAATTAACATCAAGGCCAATCATACATACATCCAGGGAATTAGGCTAAACCTTTCGTGAAATTATGTTCACATAGGAAAGAGGTACATGCATGAAAAGATCAGGCATATTTTATTGGCTTTAATTAAAATTCACTGAATTACAGAGAACGACCATAGCTCAGTTTGATGTTTATATGCTGACGTTCTCAGGTTCAATCCCTAAAAGCAGGCTGGGACTGACCTCTGCCCATCAAAGCAAGCCCCGCCATGGGTCAATAATGCAACTGGAAGAAGAGAGTTTTGCAGAGGCCAGCTACAGAATGGTGAGTGAAGAAGTGTCCTATTTACCATCCTCTGGACCTCCTGGGAAAACTCCCCAAACCAAACCTTCCGTGCAAGGTCTGGGGATGGCTGCTGGGATCGGGCGGGGGCCAGTACTCCTGGGCCCTCAGCCACTGTCTCGCCTGGCCAGCCAGTGCCGTCAGGTCTTCCTGCTGCCAGCTGGAACCAGATGTGAGTCCAGTGTAGCTGACTAAGTACAGAATGGTCCACAGCTGTGGGCAGTCAAAGGATGCTCCATCAACCTTGGTGCCTGCCCATAAAAGCAAGTCTAGAGTTGGAGACTCTAGGGAGATGTTGGGATTGTGAGTATGTGATCTGAGTTTGTTTGGGCCCTGGGTGAGTGCCAAGGTGGATGGGTGGAGCCCTGGGTGAGAACCAGTTGGCTGAGAGGTCCTGGGTGCCAAGGTGTGTCAAAAAGAGGAAAAATTCGTAGCGGTATGCACCTATCAGTAATTTGTGTTGATTGTTTTCTTGTGCATTTTCATAACATTTGTTGCTGCTTTAGGTTTCTGTACACTGGTTAGGGAAACTTTTGCATATTAAGTGTTATAGAAAAGGTCTAAATAAATTAAACGAATAAACTTGGAGAGCTATTGCCAGTTATAGTAGACAGCTTGGCTAACGTGATGTCAAACTGATCCCGATGCAAGTTTGATAAGTTATTTTAATATACACAGGTATTCTTCAATGAAAACATAGTTGAATTTGCTGAGAAATTTGACTCAATTTCATTTAGGACGAAGGTAAACACTTCAGATGAATCTTCTCCAAATCCATTTGGAATCAAAAGCTAACAAATTGCTACAACAATGGATTTAAACTCTGGCAATTTTAGCCTGAGGCACGTTTTTATGGCCCCTTATCCGAAGGGAAACAGATACCCTCGAGCTTAAGAACTTTACTTAACAACTTAATCAATCAAGTTTCAGAAAGTTGTGGGAAATGCTGGTCCATGTGTTATTTTTCTTGGACTTGACTCTACAATTCCATTCAGAATTTTTAAGTCATTGCAATGTCTACCCCAAGAGACGCTCAGCTGCAAAGTTCTGTGAATGCCCGAGAAATTAGACATGAGTAATCGTGCCTCAATAAACTTTTACGGCAGTGTTGGCTCTCCAGAGAAAATGTGACATCCGAAGAATGTAGGAAATTGCCTGCAGTGTTTGGTTTGTGATGAACCCATGCGTAGGATTACCAAGACAATCCAGAGGAATTGGGGAGGAAGTAAGATAAGAACATAAGACCCCTTGGATCAGGCCAACGGCCCAGCTAGTCCGTCATCCTGTTCTCACAGTGGCCAACCACAAACCCAAAAGCAGGACCTGAATGCAACAGCACTTTTGGTTTCCAGCACCTGGTATTCTGGGACATGATGCCTCAGCCAGTGGTGGTACATCTTGCCGGTTAGTTTCCTATTTCAAAGGGAAGTGTACCGAGTGCTGCCACAGGCTGTCTCGCCAGAGTGGTGCATGCTCTAGTTATCTCTCGCTTGGTCTACTTTAATGCGCTCTACGTGGGGCTACCTTTGAAGGTGACTCAGAAACTATAACTAATCCAGAATGAGGCAGCTAGACTGGTGACTGGGAGCGGCCACCGAGACCACATAACACCGGTCTTGAAAGACCTACATTGGCTCCCAGTACGTTTCCGAGCACAATTCAAAGTGTTGGTGCTGACCTTTAAAGCCCTAAACGGCCTCGGCCCAGTATACCTGAAGGAGCATCTCCATCCCCATCGTTTTACCCGGACCCTGAGTTCCAGTGCCGAGGGCCTTCTGGTGGTTTCCTCGCTGCGAGAAGCCAAGTTACAGGGAACCAGGCAGAGGGCCTTCTCAGTAGGGGCACCCGCCCTGTGGAACGCCCTCCCACCAGATGTCAAAGAGAAAAACAACTACCAGACTTTTAGAAGACATCTAAAGGCAGCCCTGTTTAGGGAAGCTTTTAATGTTTAATAGGTTATTGTATTTTAATATTCTGTTGGAAGCCGCCCAGAGTAGCTGGGGAAACCCAGCCAGATGGGCGGGGTATAAATAATAAATTATTATTATTATTATTATTATTATTATTATTATTATTATTATTATTATTATTATTATTATTATTTTGACCTATAAAGCCTTAAATGGCTCAGGACCACAATACCTCAAGGACCGCCTCTTTCCATATGAACCTACCCGGACCCTGAGATCATCTTCTGAGGCCCTTCTTAGTGTGCCTCCCCCTCAAGAGGTCCAGAGAGTGGCAACATGAGAACGGTCCATCTCTGCAGTGGCTCCCATCTGTGGAATGCTCCCCCCAGGGAAGTTCCCCTGGCGCCTTCATTATACATCTTTAGGCGCCAGGCCTTTGGTTGATCCGATTGACATCCTATGCCCTTTTAAAATGTGGCTCTTGGGGGGGGGGCATTGTTACTGGGTTATTGTTTTGATTTTGATTTTATAAATTGTGAACTGCCCTGAGACCTCTGGATATAGGGTGGTATATGAATTCAGTAATAAGACTAAGAATACCAACACCCAGCAAAATCTGTCACTTAAGGAATATCCTCCAGTTCCCTTTTGAATATATAGCTCAGTCGGCAAAGCATGAGACTCTTAATCTCAGGGTTGTGGGTTTGAGTCCCACATCGGGCAAAAGATTCCTGCGTTGCAGACTAGATGACCCCTGAGGTCCCTTTCCAGCCCTACAGTTCCATGATCTACCCAAGGGGTTTTCTGGATCTGCACGGAATTGCAAAACAATGAAACCAAGCAAAGTATGCATGCAGATTGCAATCACAGAGGAAGCCAAACCAATCACTGAAATCCACGACTGTGATCTCAGCAGTAAAACAGGTATATTTTATTGCCTTATACAGAGCAGGCCATAATAAATCTACCATTACTTCTGCTTTCCACCCACCCAGAGTTTCGGCCGTCACTGTTGGCAGCTGACCACATAGTTCAGTGGTTAAATAATCGTATCACCAAGGTTGATAAAACATATTTGCTTGTTTCAACATCTTTCGAGCTCAGGTTACACCACAAAGGAAATGTTCAATGTTGTGCTTGGCTCTTTGTGAAGATGTAGCCTTTCCTTTACGAAACAGGCATGTGATTGGCATGGAATGGGGAAGGAACTGCCTGAAAATAAGTAGATCTACATCATGGAGCATGATTAATGTTATGCTTTATGGGAAAAGTGAGCTTAAGTTTCTATTTATACAAATAGTTGCTTTTAGCGGGGGGGGGGTGCTTTCTTCCCTCCCCTTAACACTGGACTGAGAAAACTGTGGCCCTCCAGATGTTGCTGGCTCTTACTCTTATAAGCATCACTCAGCATGGTTTGTTGTTGTTGTTTAGTCATTTCCGACTCTTCATGACCCCATGGACCAGAGCACACCAGGCACACCTGTCTTCCACTGCCTCCCACAGTTTGGTCAAACTCATGCTGGTAGCTTCGAGAACACTATCCAACCATCTCCTCTGTCATCCCCTTCTCCGTGTGCCCTCCATCAGGGTCTTTTCCAGGGAGTCTTCTCATGAGGTGGCCAAAGTATTGGAGCCTCAGCTTCACGATCTGTCCTTCCAGTGAGCATTCAGGGCTGATTTCCTTCAGAATGGAGAGGTTTGATCTTCTTGCAGTCCATGGGACTCTCAAGAGTCTCCTCCAGCACCATAATTCAAAAGCATCAATTCTTTGGTGATCAGCCTTCTTTATGGTCCAGTTCTCACTTCCATACGTCACTACTGGGAAAACTTTAACTATTCGGACCTTTGTTGGCAAGGTGATGTCTCTGCTTTTTAAGATGCTGTCTAGGTTTGTCATTGCTTTTCTCCCAAGAAGCAGGTGTCTTTTAATTTCGTGGCTGCTGTCACCATCTGCAGTGATCATGGAGTCCAAGAAAGTAAAATGGTCAGGAATTGGCAGAGTTGTAGTTCAACAGCTGGGTGGCCGTAAGAACATAGATTCCCTCCTAGATCAGGCCAATGGCCCATCTAGTCCACCATCTTGTTCTCACAGAGGCCAACCAGAAGCCTGCAAGAAACCTACTAGCAGGATTCAAACAGTCTCCAACAACTAGTATAAGGGTTCGAAATTAGCCAGAAGCCAGGCGCATTTGGCACCTGGCTATTGGCTACTTGTGACCAAGTGAAGATGCCTGGGTGCCAGGATGGTGGTCTGACATCTCCATCTGGAGGTGCATGCCTGGGGATCAGTGGATCTGGACGGTTGTATAAACTAATACCCCACCCTGTAGAATTCTATCCGTTCTATTTTATCTGCACAATCGGAATGAATTTCAGGAGCCAAAATGCTTTTTCTGTGCAGCCTGAGCAGGAGCGGTGAACAATGTTATAGTTAATTGTTCTCGCTTATCTTCACTTACCCTACCCGGCTGCCCCGCTCACTGTTGTGAAGAATATTCTGATGTTATGAATGGCCCGTGTCACCATTAAGAGAAAGAGGTCGGAAAAGGCCAAAATATATGTGGACTGTCGCTGGATCAAGTGACTTTTCTTCTTTAAGTTCTCAAAGTTCTCAACCGAGCTCAAGGTTGTAATCTGAACTAGCCAGATGTTTAATTGATAGTCAATCACAGTCAGTCCATCATTTGGAAAATAAGACTTTAGAGCTGACTTGACCAAAAATGGTAACTAGACATTCCGTTCTGACAACTGTAATCTTGGTTTAAGGAGACATTTGGCACCTAGCTTATATATCTGAGTCCCCAGCCCCCTATAATTTTTATTAAATTTTCTGTTTTACATTTCAGAATATTCATTTAAACAACCTTAAAATATCTGTGACTTCCCTTCTTCTCTTTCCATGGTTTGTTTTGCATAAGATAAATCCCTGCATATTTTTTACATAAACTAAGCCATTCAGTATTCCATTATTATATTCATCAAAACTTATTTACACTGTTGAATTTATCTTAAGATACATATTGGAGTTTCATGGCAACTTCCTGTATGGCACTGAGTTGAACTTCCTCAACAGAAATGAGTTGCATCAGTAACTTATTATGCTACGGTTTCATCCTTTCTGCTGTGATCCTGCCCCCACCCAAAAATAAATAAATAACCCCTTCTTAAAGATATTGACTATAAGAGTTTACCTTTGCCTTTAATGAGAGGGCAATAAGGATTTGCATATAAACATGGACTGGAAATCAAGGACAATATGAATTCGTGGTTATCTTTTCTTTTGAAACAGGGCAAATATCCAGGAATATTATTCCTAGAAACTCTGAAAGATTAGATTTGAAGCTCCGATTGAATCATAGACTCATAGAATTGTAGAATTGGATGGGACCCTGGCGGCTTACGAGGTTTCATCCAACCCTCAGCTTCCAATATGTTTCGGTCATGCAGATATACCAAGCACGCCAAATAAAGTTTATAATTAATTCTGGAAAATACAACTGACACAGAATGGAACAGAAAGATGTTATAATTTGCTAATTAACTACATAAGGGATATTACTTCAGGAAGAAGAGTACACAGAGGTTTTAATTAGTGTCTAGAGTTAAGAATCTCGGAGACCTTCATAAATTTACATGTAATGACTAAAAGAAAGCCATTATTATTATTAAAGGTAAAGGTAAAGGTACCCCTGCCCGTACGGGCCAGTCTTGACAGACTCTGGGGTTGTGCGCCCATCTCACTTAAGAGGCCAGGGGCCAGCGCTGTCCGGAGACACTTCCGGGTCATGTGGCCAGCGTGACATCGCTGCTCTGGCCAGAGCCAGAGCCAGAGCCAGAGCCGCACACGGAAACGCCGTTTACCTTCCCCTATTTATCTACTTGCACCCGGAGGTGCTTTCGAACTGCTAGGTTGGCAGGCGCTGGGACCGAGCAGTGGGAGCGCACCCCGCCGCAGGGATTCGAACCGCCGACCTTTCGATCGGCAAGCCCTAGGCGCTGAGGCTTTAACCCACAGCGCCACCTGCGTCCCATTATTATTATTACCACTTGATAAATTGGCAGGCATTGAATTTATGACTATCCAAAGTGTCATGCAGAACAGATATATTTGAAGGAACATTGAAACTCCGAATTACAAATAGAAACCTAGAGGTCAAAGGGTAAAAGCACAATCTTACATTTGCTTACTCAGAAGTAAGGGTAAGGGTGCATGCCCCGAATTGCAGCTTTAACTGAATTGTCACAAAACTGACTGAGTAGCCAATCTGTTAGAAATCACTCAATATATGCTGGGTCTTACATACTAAGCCTGCACTGAAAAGAGTTTGGATTTTAAATCACAGCCAAAGGAGAGGCTGCCTTCAGCATGAAACGCTTTCAGCATGAAACAGCTTTCAGGATGAAGGTGTTTGTTGTCGCCGGATGTTGAGGATGAGAAGAAGCTCATTCTGTTTCTGAGCTTCCAAAGACTTCTAACACGTTGCGAGGCGAAGGAACTCAAGTGTTGTGTGTGCAGCCCAATCCTATACAAAGATTAGTAAGCCCATTCTACAGACACATGTTGTTGTATTATACTGTAAATCACCATATTTTTCGCTCTATAAGACGCACCAGATCGTAAGACGCACCTAGTTTTTGGAGGAGGAAAACAAGAAAAAAAATATTCTGAATCCCAGAAGCCAGAACAACAAGAGGGGTCGCGATCCCTCTTGCTGTTCTGGCTTCTGGGATAGCTGCGCAGCCTGCATTCGCTCCATAAGACGCACACACATTTCCCCTTACTTTTTAGGAGGGAAAAGGAGCGTCTTATAGAGCAAAAAATGCGGTAACCTGATCCGAGGCAGAAAGGGTATTGTTACGTCCAAAAACTTAGCCACTCCAAATGGTACCTTTTTATTTCCATTATTTGTGTGCATTTAGGGACATAAGACCCATTAAGTCAACTTGAGAATTTTGTTTCTCTTCCTCCCACTTCAGACAGACTTTGCCAGAAGTTAAACTTACATTTTTTTAAAAAAAATGGCTGGTTTTTTTTAAAATAAAAAAATATAAGCTAAAGATTGTTGGCAAATTTGTCAGCTTGTCAACCTCTTCTCAAAAATCTGTAATTAGAGCCTTTCCCCCATTAAGTATGAGCCCAGAAGGCAAATACATAATTACAGGCATTTTCTACCAATATATTAGACACATGAGTCACTTGGAAGCATCTGGTCTGCTAGGGCTCCTTGGCACGTCTGTTTTTGAGCATGTAAATATGTATGAATGGGTAAAAAGGCATTTTATTGGCTTAACTGACAGAACACAGAAAACAGAACATGCGCCTTTTGTAGGGAAAGAAAACTGGAACGTGTGCAGTAGAGGAATCATAGAATCAGAGTTGGAAGAGACCACAAGGGCCATCGAGTCCAACCCCTTGCCAAGCAGGAAACACCATCAGAGCACTCCTGACATATGGTTGTCAAGCCTCTGCTTAAAGACCTCCAAAGAAGGAGACTCCACCACACTCCTTGGCAGCAAATTCCACTGTCGAACAGCTCTTACTGTCAGGAAGTTCTCCCTAATGTTTAGGTGGAATCTTCTTTCTTGTAGTTTGGATCCATTGCTCCGTGTCCGCTTCTCTGGAGCAGCAGAAAACAACCTTTCTCCCTCCTCTATGTGACATCCTTTTATATATTTGAACATGGCTATCATATCACCCCTTAACCTCCTCTTCTCCAGGCTAAACATGCCCAGCTCCCTTAGCCGTTCCTCATAAGGCATCGTTTCCAGGCCTTTGACCATTTTGGTTGCCCTCCTCTGGACATGTTCCAGTTTGTCAGTGTCCTTCTTGAACTGTGGTGCCCAGAACTGGACACAGTACTCCAGGTGAGGTCTGACCAGAGCAGAATACAGGGGCACTATTACTTCCCTTGATCTAGATGCTATACTCCTAGAGATGCTATACTCCTAGAGAGCAACCAAGACGATCAAGAGTCTAGAAACTGAGTCTTATGAGGAGTGGTTGAAGGAGCTTGGTATGTCTAGCCTGGAAAAGTGAGACTGAGAATAGATACGATAGCCATCTTCAAATATCTCAAGGGCTGGCACATGGAAGAGGGAACAAGCTTGGAGGGTAGGACCCGAAACAATAATGATAATGATAATGATAATAATGATAATAATAATAAATTTTATTTATACCCCACCCTCCCCAGCCAGAGACGGGCTCAGGGCGGCTAACACCAGTAAAATTACAGTAAAAACATAATAGTGAGGGGGGAAACCAATTTAAAATACAAGTTAAAATACAATTTAAAATGCAGCCTCATTTTAAAAGTAGCCCATAGATCAAAACCATAAGGGGAGGGAAACATAACAGTCCGACTGAGTCCAAACCAAAGGCCAGGCAGAACAGCTCTGTCTTGCAGGCCCTGCGGAAAGATGTCAAGTCCTGCAGGGCCCTAGTCTCTTGTGACAGAGCGTTCCACCAAGTCGGGGCCAGTACTGAAAAGGCCCTGGCCCTAGTTAAGACCAATATAACCACCTTGTGACTTGGGACCTCCGAAATGTTGTCATTTGTGGCATACCAGGAGAGACGGTCCCATAGGTACTAGGGTCAAAACCAGCACCTTAAACCTGACCCTGTACTCCACCAGGAGCCAGTGCAGTTGGTAAAGCACTGGATGAACGTAATCCCACAGCAATGACCCCGTAAAGAGCCTCGCCGCGGCATTCTGCACCCGCTGGAAGATCAGCTTCAGGGGCAGCCCCGCGTAGAGCGAGTTACAATAATCAAGCCTAGAGGTGACCGTCGCATGGATCACTGTGGCCAGATCAGGGTGAGAAAGGTAAGGGACCAACTGCTTGATACGGCGGAGATGGAAAAATGCCACCTTTGCTGTGGCTGCAACCTGTGCCACCATGTAAAGGGAGGTGTTGAAGGTTACACCCAAGCTTCAAGTTACAAGAAGGCAGAGTCCGACTAAACGCCAGGAAGAACTTTCAGCCGCTAAGAGCTGTTTGGCAGTGGAACGGACTCCCTCGAAAGGTTGTGGACTCTCCTTCTTTGGAGGTTTTTAAGCAGAGGTTGGATGGGCCTCTGTCATATGGTTGCTTCACTTGAGATTCCTGCATTCCAGGGGGTTGGACTGGATGACCCTCAGGGTCCCTTTCCAACTCTGATTCCCTAGTGCTTTAAAGATATTGTGTGGATGTGGTCTAAGACAGACATAGGCAAACTCCAGCCCTCCAGATGTTTGGGACTACAATTCCCATCACTCCGACCACTGGTCCTGTTAGCTAGGGATGGTGGGAATTGTAATCCCAAACATCTGGAGGGCCGGAGTTTGCCTATGCCTGGCCTAAGAGTTCCTGGATACAGTGGTACCTCTGGATGCGAATGGGATCCATTCCAGAGCCCCATTCGCATCCTGAGTAGAATTTAAGACACGACTGAGCATCTGTGCAGGTCACGTTTTGCCACTTCTGCACATGACGTCATTTTGAGCGTCAGCGCATGCGCGAGCAGCAAAACCTGGAAGTAACACGCTCCATTACTTCCGAGTCGCCATGGAGCGCAAGTTGAAAATGCTCAACCTGAAGCATATCTAACCCGAAGTATGACTGTACAGTGGTACCTCGGGTTAAGTACTTAATTCGTTCCGGAGGTCCGTTCTTAACCTGAAACTGTTCTTAACCTGAAGCACCACTTTAGCTAATCGGGCCTCCCGCTGCTGCTGCGCCGCTGGAGCACGATTTCTGTTCTCATCCTGAAGCAAAGTTCTTAACCTGAAGCACTATTTCGGGGTTAGCAGAGTCTGTAACCTGAAGTGTATGTAACCCGAGGTACCACTGTCCAAGCAATCTGCAGGGGCAGTTCCTCATTCCCCCTCTACTGTACTAGACCAGCCTCTACTGATGCCATAAAAAGCCTTCAGACTGGAGACACTTGCTCCAGTTCTATTGCCACTGAATTGGATCCCAAGATTCCCCTCCCTTGGTTGGAAGGCGGAAATCTCTTGATCCCAGCCATTGATTTAAAGAAATAAGAACAAGCCCTGTGTTGTCAACATAAAGTGAAATTAAATGTCTAGTTCTTGTAGGCGCAGCCAAGTATTCTGGATACATAATCCTACTGTAACCTTCAAGGCTTGGAAACCAGACAGCTTCCCTTCCCCCCTTTTTTTAAAAAAAAGAAAGATTATTTTAATCTCATTACTTTTAAACCAGTCTCATGGTTTTTTGGGGAGGAGTAGAAAGGGAGGGGGCCGAGCCAGGATAATTGGGCACTCCACGTTTTTCTACAGCAAGAATTTCCAAGCAGGCATCAAACCTCACCTCCCCTCCTCCCGTCCTCTTCTGAATACCAGGCACAGCGCTAGATTCTTTTGATAGGAAAACCACTTAACATGATTACAATCAACTTCAGCTCTCGTGTTTCCTCTCTTCGCAATCTACATCCAAACCTTAAAAACTTGGTTTGGCTTCACCCAGTAGTTGCATCGGCCGCTGGGAGGGCTTTGCAAAATATATATTATTATCATCATCTCATTTTTCATCCTTGGACCTGTTTAATATGAGCACACAGGGAGTGGGCTAAGGATGGAAGGAGAGAAGGAATATCCTTCCTTCAACACACGGTTTTACCAACATCCATCATGGCCGCCCCTCTGTTCCGCCATCTTTCTTGAAAGCCAGCACCTCTGAAACTTTCGATTCATGTCACCCTTTTTTCCCTATACAGTGGTACCTCGGGTTACAGACGCTTCAGGTTACAGACTCCGCTAACCCAGAAATAGTACCTTGGGTTAAGAACTTTGCTTCAGGATGAGAACAGAAATTGCGTGGTGGCAGCAGGAGGCCCCATTAGCTAAAGTGATACCTCAGGTTAAGAACAATTTCAGGTTAAGAACGGTTATGTACATATTTTATTGGCTAATAGCCGTAATAATAATAAAGTAAAGTAAGACCTCTGGAACGAATTAAGTACTTAACCTGAGGTACCACTGTATTCACCCTAATGCCATGGGACCACCAGCCCATCACACAGCATAGTTAAACTATGGAACTCAGTACCACAGGAGACAGTGGTGGTTAGCAACTAGGATGCCCTACAAGAAGATTGGGACAAGCTTGTGGGGGAAGAGGGCTGTCAGTGGCTACTCTCCGCCTCCACAATTTGAGGCAGCAATGCTTCTCTGAATACCAGTTGCTGGAAATCAGAGGAGGGGGTATAGCGTATTTTTTGCTCCATAAGACGCACCTAGTTTTTAGAGGAGGAAAACAAGAAGGAAAAAAAATATTCTGAATGAAACAATGGATATATGGTTTTTGTGCTTCATGCTGTGGCCACAGACATGTGATCTGATAGTGAATTTGGGGTGACCCAATGCAAAAATCCTGAGGATCCATGTGGATCCGTGCTTTGGTACCACATTTTTGCACCATTGCAGCCCCACGGAACAGTGGGTGCGTGATTTTTTTGGTGCAGGCTGTAGCCATGGACATGCTATGTGATCTGATGGTGAATTTGGGGTGACCCAATGCAAAAATACTGAGGATCCATGGGCTTTTACCTCCCCCCTCCCAGGCAGCCTCCAGTAGCGTCCCTTATCTCTCTTCTGCTCCCAGCTGTTTCCTTTCAACATTCCTTTCCCTCTTGTTTGCCTTAGTGTCTTTTCCTTAGCTGGAGCAGTTTTTTTGCTCCTCCTTTTCTTATAATTTCTCTCCTTATTGCTTTAGTCTTCTTGTTTCCCCCCTTTGCAAGTTTGCTGTCTTTACCTTTACCTTTACCAGGCAGCCTCCTTTATCTCTAGCATCCCTTATCTCTCTCCCCGATCAGCAAACAATCAGCGGCTTTGTTTCAACACCCACTTCCCTCTTTCAAAAAATAAAGCATGATCTGTTTTTTGCCCCTGGGCAATTCAGCTCCAGGAACCACTCATTCACTCCCTAAGACACATAGACATTTCCCCTTACTTTTAAGGAAGAAAAAAATGTGTCTTATGGAGTGAAAAATACGGTAATTCTTGTGCTCAAATCCTGGTTTGCCACTGTGGGAACAGGATATTGGACTAGATGGGCCACTGATGTGATCCAGCAGGCTCTTCCCATGTTCTTAATATGTTCCCTCTGGAGTGTGTTGAGATCTACATATGAAGTGGACACAGCACAGATGCGGGAACAGATGCAACTCCCATCATCCCTGACCTGCGGCCACGGAGCTGATGGGAATCTATCAAGACATCAGGGCTGGGCAATATCTGGTTTTTAACGTCGCAATATATCACCAGCTAAACATTGCAATATATTGATATATCACGGCATCTTAAATAAGGATTGAGCTACCTAGAGGCAAACACTCGTGTAGGACCACAGAAGTAGCTCTTCCCTTTTCTACTGGAAGAACTGTAGAACATCTTAGATCTGCCTAACTTTTGGATGCAGTTATGGTTATAATTCTAAAATTGTTCCCCATTCTAAAATCGCATTGGAACGATGGTGTTGAGAGGACTCAAGCCTGGTCGGAGGGCTGGTGGTGAATGGACAGATAAATCACTCGCCTCATGGTTTTATCACTTCCTGGAATTTCACAGTTCCCATTCGAGATGCCTCCTGCTTTCAAGATCCCACACCATGTTAAAATATCTCCGTCCTATGCTATAAAGTCTCACATGCACATGTTTCTGGACACCGACTTTCTCCCAGTGGTGCAGCAATAAAACTGCTAACACGTTTGCAAAGCTAAGCAGGGTCTGGTATGGTTTCAAATTGGATGGGGTAACAGCCTGTTGAAATTCCTGCCTTGCAGGGGGTTAACCCACGGGTGGTCCCTTCTAACTCTGCAATTCTGTGACATCAGCCTTAAGATATTTTTTCACGAGAGATGGTTGACCGTGGAAAGGACTCCTTCGCAAGGTGGTGGACTTCTCCTTCCTTGGAGGTTTTTAAGCAGAGGTTGGGTGGCCATCTGCCGTGGATGCATTAGTTGAGATTGATGCATTGCAAGGGATTGGAGTAGATCAGTGTTTCCCAACCTTGGGCCTCCAGCTGTTTTTGAACTACAACTCCCATCATCCCTGACTAGCAAGACCAGTGGCAAGGGATGATGGGAATTGTAGTCCAAAAACAGCTGGAGGCCCAAGGTTGGGAAACACTGGACTAGATGACCCACGGGATCCCCTCCAACTTGAGAATTCTATAATTAAGCCATTGTGGGTACTAGGAAAAGTTCCACAAATAGCTTCCCATGGACTTAATCTCCTGTGCTGGCACCAGCTCCCCACATACCAGAGCCGATTCCTGGAAGACTCGCCCCTTTGTATTGGTGGGATTTCCCTCCCACTCACACCTAACTCCCAGGAGAGAGAGTAGGGAGGGGAAGGTGAAGGAAGAAGGGATAAAGAAATATAATTCACGGACGGGCATCCAAACCTAAAAGCAGACATCCATGCAAAATTAAACACAGGACTTACATGATCTGTCCCACTAAAATCAACCACAGGTACTTGATAGATTTCAGACTGAGGGACAAAATCCCAGGGAAAAGGGAAACCGTTTGCCTAAGGCAGGGGTCAGCAACCTTTTTCAGCCGTGGGCCGGTCCACCGTCCCTCAGACCATGTGGTGGGCCAGACTATACAGTGGTCCCTCGGGTTACAGACGCTTCAGGTTACAGACTCCACTAACTCAGAAATAGTACCTCGGGTTAAGAACTTTGCTTCAGGATGAGAACAGAAATCGCGCAGTGGCGGAAGTGTGGCAGCCCTATTAGCTAAAGTGGTACCTCAGGTTAAGAACAGTTTCAGGTTAAGAACGGACCTCCAGAACGAATTAAGTTCTTAACCCAAGGTGCCACTGTATTTTGGGGGGGAAATGAACGAATTCCTATGCCCCACAAATAACCCAGAGATGCATTTTAAATAAAAGCACATATTCTACTCATGTAAAAACACGCTGATTCCTGGACGTCCGTGGGCCAGACTGAGAAAGCGACTGGGCCGAATCCGGCCCCCAGGCCTTAGGTTGCCTACCCCTGGCCTAAGGCCTAAATATAGAGAAAGATTGTGCCAGGCGAGCTCATAGCTGTCAACTTTTCCCTTTTCTTGCAAGGAATCCTATTCAGAATAAGGGAATTTCCATTTTAAAAAGGGAAACATTGACAGCTATGGGCGAGCTTCCCAGGGGAAAGCTTTCCACAAGGACCAACAACTGAAAAGACTCATTCTGGCACTGCCAAATCCAGACCACCTATAGAAGGGCACTCAGAGAAGGTCCTATCTTGTATAGTCCAGGTCTGACCCCAGTGTGTCAGATTTATTCTTTCTAAATTAGTAGGACCTATGACAGTGAGTGTGGTGGTGACAGGAGACAGGGTGTGTGTGTTATAAATTGGCAAAACAGAGAGAGAAATTGATGCCTTGGGGTCAAAATCCATGTTGAATCAACTTTTTTTTCCCATCAAGGAAATAAAATGTGAGTGTGGCATGTGGACACTTAAAGGCTGGGGAGTTTTTGCTTCCCAGAACACTTGAATGCATTGTTTCTGGTCTAGATTGTGAAAACTGAGGAACAAGTATTTCAAGTGTTCAGAGATCCCATTAGACCAAAGTACTTGGGTTTCTTCAGCATTAAGGGCAATGAAGTCAAGCAGAGCTTTTGCTTGATCTGCTACTCTCCTGTATGCTGTTGAAGTTAATGAGATTGAAATCAGATTAAATGCGGATCAGGACATGGGAAGCCTAACTCACCGGGGCGCTTTTTGAAAGTGATCGCTTCCAACACGGCACAAAAGATAATGTGCCAGTTGTCCCACCTAAAACTTTCCACACTTCCAAAAACACGTTCCACGGGAACTGCAGTTTGCTCTGGGCTCTGGGTGATTAGCACCCTGAACAAACTACAGTTCCCATTACTTTCCATGAGTGGTTTAAATGTGTGGTGTGGGTGTGACCTTAGTCGAGCTGTTCTTCAGCACCCACTTCAAAACCTGACAGTTTGACCCTTATTATTTTTATCTAGCAGAGGAATGGGGAACCTGTAGCTAAATGTTGCTGAACTACAACTCCCAGCATCCCTGACCATTAGCCATGTCACCTGAGGACTGACAAGATCTGGAGTCCATCATCTGGAAGGCTGCAGGTTCCCCATCACTGAGTTAGCACCCCGCGTAAAATTTCTCTCCACCTCTTTCAGTGCAAGGACTGCCTAGATGTGGGGTAGCCAACATGTCCACTCTGGATATTGTTGGACCACAACTCCCATCAGTCAACAACTCAAAGCCAATGCGCACAATGGCCAGAGATGATGGAGTTTGCAGGCAAAGAACTCATTAGCTACCCCTGATGTAGTTTCTCTCATTTTCCTTCTTTTGAGAATCTGGGGAGTTCCTTTTAATGATGGAGACGAACTTGGATAGCCACTGCTTTTTGTAGTTCTAGGTAAAGGTAAAGGGACCCCTGACCA
This sequence comes from Podarcis cretensis, assembly GCF_951804945.1. Taxonomy (NCBI): domain Eukaryota; kingdom Metazoa; phylum Chordata; class Lepidosauria; order Squamata; family Lacertidae; genus Podarcis; species Podarcis cretensis. Next base: position 83,857,430 of record NC_137176.1, read on the forward strand.
TTAGGTCCAGTCGTGACTGACTCTGGGGTTGCAGCGCTCATCTCGCTTTATTGGCCAATGGAGCCGGCGTACAGTTTCCGGGTCATGTGGCCAGCATGACTAAGCCGCTTCTGGCGAACCAGAGCAGTGCACGGAAACACCGTTTACCTTCCCACTGGAGTGGTACCTATTTATCTACTTGCACTTTGACGTGCTTTTGAACTGCTAGGTGGGCAGGAGCAGGGACCAAGCAACGGGAGCTCACCCCGTTGCGGGGATTCGAACCGCCGACCTTCTGATCGGCAAGTCCTAGGCTCTGTGGTTTAACCCACAGCGCCACCCGTGTCCCATTTTTGTAGTTCTAGGGAAGAGGAAATAACCATGGTTGGGTTCAGAGCCATCTTTTCCATTGCTCTTAGTGGTTCATTGCACCAGGGCGCCGGCCTCTCAGAGGCACCCTAACAAGTGGAGGAGCTGCACAGCTTTGCCGACAGCCTCCCCTTTCCCTGCAAGCCCACCAGCTGTGCCCCGCCTACTATATGGCTGGCGGGTGTGCAGCTTCCTTCCCAAGCCTCTGCAGGAGGAGAGTGATCCCCGCAGAGGCTTAGGAAGGAAGCAGCGCACAGCTTCCCTCCCAGGCCTCGGCATCTGCTAAAGACGGCCCTGCTCCCGGTCGTTGTCGTCCTCCTGCTGCATGGCAAAAGGCAGTGCGCAGCCTTCCCGGGTGCCCCGACACCAGAGAGCATGTCCGCCAGGACATTTCCCTGCTTGATTGCCTCCACCACACCGGGGATCGGGGAGGCAGAGAACGTTTTCCACCACCCCCTCCCTTGTTTTGGAGTTGCCGGGGCGGGGGTGCCGGAGAGATCTTTGCACCATGGTGTTGGATATGCTTAAGACGGCCCTGGTTGGGTTTCTCCTTCCCAGCAGCGATAGGTTCCAAATGGCTCCTTAAACCAGGGTTACAGTCACCAAAATGGAATGTCTAGTTGCCATTTGGGGGCCAGGTAGCTCAAAAGCCATGTTTTAGATACTTTTTGGTTCCTGAAATTCGTTCCGATTGTGCAGATAAAATACCATGGGTAGAATTCTACAGGATGTGTTGCTAGTGTGTGAAAACAGCCCAGATCCAAGGGTCCCCAGTCACGCACCTCCACATGACGGAGACGTCAGGCACCATCCTGGCAACTTCATTTGGTCACAACTGGCTGATAGCCAGGTGCAAAATGCACCTGGCAAATTTCAAATGCTGCTTCCCAGTAGGCTAGTGTTGTGCAAGAGCTTGTCCTCCAACTTTTCAAGTTTGCTTCCCCAGCAAAAGCGGGTTCCCGTTTTACTGCCTCGTTCATAGAACACTTGAGAGTTTCTTTAGAATTTCTCTGATTTGGGGGTTTTGAGGCTACCTTGCAGGTGGCGTGGGTATTTCTCCTCCACATACAAACTATTCTCTCTAGCACTCTAACCTTCTGGATCTGAGAAAATCTCATGACAGGAGTTGTCGCCTGGCAATCTTCCCCCTGGGCCTCAGCTGAATCAAGGGCACCCAGGAAGGCTTCAAAGTGCAGACCATTGCAGAGATGACTTGCAAAACTCCCAAAGGGACACTTGCAAAAGTTACGTAAGCACAATGAAAGCCACGAGAAGCTCACCAAAATTTCAGACGCACTTTGTTTACTCCTGAACTGATGACGAATGGATTGGAATTTTCAGCACAGCACTGCAGTAGGCCTTGGTGCAATCTCATTCTTGTGAAGAATAAAAAAAGAGCCTCATTTGAAAGTCTTGTTATCTCCTCCCACCTTCTGCTTGAAGACGCAGAATCATGGTCTGCAACCAGCCAATTTTCCTCTAACATCCCCTTGGGTTTTCCCCTCTCCTTTTTCTTTTACCATCTAGCCTGATGCAAGAGATCGGTAGCACTCAAAAGCACTTAAATTCGTTCCGGGGGTCCGTATTTAACCTGAAAAGTCTGTAACTGGAGGCACCGCTTTTGCACATGTGCGTGGGGCGAAACCCGGAAGTATACACTTCCAGGTTTGCCATGTTCGCAACCTGAAAGTTACGCATCCAGAGCTGTACATAACTCGAGGGTCCACCGTACACTGATGTGTAATAGTTTGGTTGGCTTAGTAAAGGTATTGCCCTCACGTGGAATTTTGGAATTTGACCATATTTTGGTATTGCCCTCACATGGAATTTTAGAATTTGACCATATGCTAGTAGCCATCTGTGAACCAGGAAGAAGAACCCCTACTCAAATGTCATCTTTGCCATGTTTTCTCCCTTTCCACCTTAGTTCTCACATCTAGAATATGGGGATAACAGTACTGATCGAATTCTGTAGCTGTAAATTCTGTGCTCCAAAGGGAAGGACAAGAACCAATAGGTAAAATTGTGGGGCATGAGACCCTTCATCTTGAGCCCCACGTTGAACAAATGATTTCTGCTTTGCAGGGGGCTGGACTAGATGTCCCTCCTGGTCCCTTCCAACTCAACCATGAACATAAGCATGAAATTTATTACGGTCAAAGACCAGCTTGAGAAACACATATGGAACTACAATCCCAATAGCAAAACAAACATTTAAAACAATATACAACCGTAGATTTTATGTTTAAAAGTCCGATAGGCATATAAAAACATAAAAACTTTAAAATAGACTACCTAAGAGAAATGACTCAAAGTCGCCCGTGGGTCCGGGCTTAGGAATTTTCTTAACAAACTAGATTGAATCGAGGGATGGTCTGTGCCTACAGATCTGTGTGCAGAATCTGGCGACAATCCGGGTTGTCTTGTGGTCTTTGCCTAACAGGAGAAGATCAAATTTTTGCTTTACCAGGAGGTCAGTAAGCCTCACCATCAGGGGGGTCAATGGTTTCTCTACATGCCTCATTGTAAAAGGGATATCTAAAAAATATGTGTTCCGGGCTTCCTATATCCCCCCAATGGACAGGCGCAAATTCTCTGGTCACCAACTCAACCATTCTATGGTTCTATGAACTTGTAAGGAAGAGGTTTCTAGCTAAACATCAGTGCAGCAGGCTCCTTTGAGGGTGGGCGAACTCTTTGCTGTAGGGAGTTCAGAATGGCCCTCTTATCAGGAAGCCTGAAGTCTCCCGACCCAGCAGCCTATCAAAAGAAAAATGCAGCCATCAGCCTACAAGGGGCAGTGTGCTTTGCAGCTGCTCCATAACACCCACTAATACAGCCCATAGCCGAGGATGGGGGAGCTCACATTCGGCAGATTCCCATCGCCTCCGAAGATTTGCTCGGCATGCGTTCCGAACAGAGGAGAGGCAAACCTAATAATCAAACCGCGTTCATTATCCAGCATCCCTCTGATCAAGACGCACAAAGCCTCCAGGCCAAAACAGATGCATATTTAGCCCGTGGTACCCAGTGATGGGCTCCTGTGGCTATAGAGCTCTCGGCCAAGTTGAGACGGGAAGAGGGATGCTGATGGCAGCCTAAACCTGAGAAGCCCCTTGATTAATTTATCAGCGGCTACGAACACTGGAGAGACCATCTGCTCGGTGAGACCAGAGCCCAATCTGCCAGCGATTTCCAATCTTAATTGCCGTATTAAAAAGGGACTTAATAAGAAGGGAGAGCTGCTTCCTAGACCGTCAGCTGAAACTTGTCGTTTCGGAGGAAAAGGATGGCTGTACTTCAAAGGGAGCGGGGGACCTCCTTCCATGTTTGGTGCCGTTTACTTTGCCGCTTTTACAGTCTCTGCACATGGGATGAGTTCCACCACTTATCAGAGCTCACCCGTCTGCCACCGTCTTTCAGGGAAACAGTCAAGAGCTCTGCACAAACCCAGAAGTGTGCCGATTTACTGACTGAAGCTGCCTTATACAGAAGTAAGACCATTGGTCCAGATAGCTCGGTCCTGTCTACAGTGACTGGCAGGGTTTCAAGCAAGAGACTTTCTCACTCCTATCAGGAGTTGCTGGGACTTGATCCTGGGAACTTCTGCGCACAGAGAGCATGCTGAAGCAATGGGCCCCAGCTGGACAGACTGGGCAGCAGTTGAGAAAAACAGCAGGTGCCCAAATAATAATATAGTAATAATAATTTATTATTTGTACCCCGCCCATCTGGCTGGGTTTCCCCAGCCACTCTGGGCGGCTTCCAACAAAGATTAAAAATACTTCAAAATGTCACACATTAAAAACTTCCCTGAACAGGGCTGCCTTCAGATGTCTTCTAAATGTCAAATAATTGTTTATCTCTTTGACATCTGATGGGAGGGCGTTCTACAGGGCGGGTGCCACTACCAAGAAGGCCCTCTGCCTGGTTCCCTGTAACTTGGCTTCTCGCAGCGAGGGAACTGCCAGAAGGCCCTCAGAGCTGGACCTCAGCGTCCGGGCAGAACGATGGGGGTGGAGATGCTCCTTCAGGTATACTGGGCCGAGGCCGTTTAGGGCTTTAAAGGTCAACACCAACACTTTGAATTGTGCTTGGAAATGTTATTGGGAGCCAACGTAGGTCTTCCAAAGCAATTACACCCTCTTTGCATTCTCCACAATCCCAGGTGTGCAAGGCCTGGCTGCAGGACTGGAAAGGCACTCTGCACATGATCAGGAGATCAGGATGTTGTCCCACACAGGAAGCATCAAGCAGCTCATTTCAACTGAATGTCAAATCCCATCGCTATAATTACATTGATCCCGTGTAAGAAAAGGATGTTAGAATCATAGAGGGTCATCCAGCCCAACCCCCTGCATTGCAGGATTCTCAACTGAAGCAAGAATGACAGAGGACCACCCAACCGCTGCTTAAAAACCTCCAAGGGAGGTGAGTCCACCATCTCCCAAGGGAGGTGGACAGCTCTTACTGTCAGAAAGCTCTTCCTGGTGCTTCGTCGGAATCTCCTTCCTTGTAACGTTACTGTCAGCAGGGCTGTGTCTACTTCTTATCCGGACAAATTCTTAGAACTAGCAGCAAGAAGTGAAACTAGCTAAGAGCAATGCTTTTGCACTGAAAGGGTTTGTCTCAAAATTCATGCATGCGAAAAGAGGAGGAGAACATCAAGTTTTCAGCTGCTCAGAATGAATAATCTCCAGTATGAGATCTGCACTGGCCAGGAAACTGATCTTTTGTTTTACAAATATGCTGAATATCAGATGTGAACAAGAGCTTCAAGGGGGAACTGAAGACTTATATGTAAAAAAAAATAAATTCCCTAGAAATGTGAATTGAAGAGCCCTAAGTTCAGAACTTCTTCATGAACTCACAAACAATACTATACATTACAACAGTGCAGTGAAGTAGGTTAAACAGAGAGAATGACTGACGCAGTGAGTAGTGATTTGAACCTGGGGTTCTCCAGTCCTAGTTCTTCATCATCATCATCATCATCATCATTTTTTATTTGTATGCCACCTTTCCACAGTTAAAAAACAATGTTCAAGGCTGCTTACAGCATAACAAGATTTACATAATTACAAAAGTCATAAACAAGAAATAAACCACATCAAAAAAAAAAATACACAACCAAATGGGAAACAATTTCCACAGAGCTAACCATTAGGCAATAGGGCCTCTCCCATAACACTGACCAACCTTATTTGTTTCAAAGCATACCAGGGCAACATTTTTTTAAAAAAATCACATTGCTGTCTAGAGAATTATCATAAGATCTTGATTTTCTCACCCCTGGACCACAAATACACATATCCCAAGGTTAGGCAATATTGAACCACTAGTAGACTAGATTTCTTTTCTTTTTAAACTGCTCTATTTAGTAAGCATAAATACCCGAGAAGTAATTATGTCCAGGAGGATCCCTGTACAGCAGGTTTTCTAGTTACACTTCTCCCCCTGCCTTAACGCAAAGTTAGGTTGGAGTCGTTTGTTTTTTTAAAAAAATGAGATGACCATTTATTTATTTAAAAGCATCCCAGAGTGTCTTACAAACAAGCAATTTAAAACAAGACGGCCCCTGCCCTCGGTTTTCTGGTTTTAAAAAGAACACAACACACAAGGCAAAAGGGACAGGGAGGGCAGAGGAGTGGGAAGCGCTCAGGTACCATTTCTTAAAGATCAGGTCTTATTAAAACTTAGCAATGCCATTAAGTCCACTTCTAACATAAGGAGAATATTGACACAAGAGCTACCCACGCTGGAGGAATGGCAGGCGAAAGTGATTGACTTTATGGGACTGGCAGAAATGACCGGCAGAATCCGCGACCAAGAGAGAGAGACTGTGGAAGAAGATTGGAAGAAATTTAAGATGTATCTTAAGAATTATTATAAAACTGAGGAGTGTTAAAATGCTGAGGGAAAAGAAGACGTAGAATTGCAGCGATAACTGGGTTTAAAATTAAGGGTGGAATAGAGAAAGAGGACAAATTTATATTTAATTGGGCAAGATAGGTTGCTGAATAATGGTACTAAACTAAGGATGCAAAAAGGGAAAGGTATGGGGAAGTCCGGGAAAAGAGGGTTATGAAAATAAGGTTATGAAAATATGAGTTTTTTGTTTGTCTGTTTGTCTGTTCTTTTTGTTGTTTTTTGTTTCTGTTAAAAAATTGGAAATTAATAAAAATCTTTAAAAAAAAAAAATAACATAGGGAGAATATTTCTGCTTGGACATATTGGTGTTCCATGAACATACAGACACATCTCTGATGTGCTATTCCTAACAAATAAATCTTGAATAATATTTCCCCCCACTGGGCTAAGAAAATCTAAGTCTTTGTAGCAAGAAAAAAATGGGAGTGCCTACCCAATAGACACAGCTGCAACCTCTAAATGTGAATATATGATTTCAGGACAACACAGGATTCTCAAGTTAGTATTTGTAGACTTTTTTTATAGTGTTGGGGCGGAACCACCCCTCACGGAAGCTGCACTTCGTTTCCTAACACACTTCCAATTTTTGTACCTCTTTTAAAAACTCTGTATATTTCCACTTGCAACAGTTATTGCTCACTATGAGGGCATTAGGGAAAGAAACTGGGGTGAACATCTGATAGCAAAAGCTCCAGATACCAAATATCACTTTCTTAGGGAGTACTCTGAAGATCTGCATCTGCCAGAAGATTCCCAGCTCAGCTGCAGATACGCTTGTTTTTACCTTGTAAGTTGCTCTCATCCTGGCTATAAACTGAAACTGGTTGAGGCAACGCTGCTGTAAATCCAAAAAAGGGAGGGCATGGATGGGGCAGGACCAGGCAGAAGGGACTTAAACTGGATCTCAACTCTGCTCAGCTCAATGTGACCAGGAACAAGGGTTAAGGTAAAGGTACCCCTGACCATTAGGTCCAGTCGCGGACGACTCTGAGGTTGCGGCATTCATCTCGCTTTACTGGCCAAGGTAGCCGGCGTTTGTCCGCACACAGCTTCTGGGTCATGTGGCCAGCGTAACTAAGCCACTTCTGGCGAAACCAGAGCAACTCACGGAAACGCCATTTACCTTCCCTCTGGAGTGGTACCTATTTATCTACTTGCACTTTGACGTGCTTTCGAACTGCTAGGTTGGCAGGAGCTGGGACCCAGCAACGGGAGCTCACCCCGTTGCAGGGATTCGAACCGCCGACCTTCTGATCGGCAAGTCCTAGGCTCTGTGGTTTAGACCACAGTGCCACCAACACTTGTTTTAACAACTTGCTTTCCCTCTGACAGGCTTGGGCCAGCTCAGCCAGCAGCCCTGGTCTTGAATGGGGTCTGGATGTGGCAGAGCTTTATGCAAGCTTAATTTATGGAGGGGCTGGGCTGCCCAGACAAGAGCCCCCTCTTGGCCTCACTGATGGGGTCCAAAGGAAAGCAGAGCAAGATGTTTGGCACCAGCTTGGCTGCAGGAGGTGCCAGCAGGCAGAGTACAAGGCACCATCCCACCGTCTTGGGGACTCCAATCCGGATTCAAGAAGGACACTGACAAACTGGAATGTGTCCAGAGGAGGGCAACCAAAATGGTCAAAGGCCTGGAAACGATGCCTTATGAGGAACGGCTAAGGGAGCTGGGCATGTTTAGCCTGGAGAAGAGGAGGTTAAGGGGTGATATGATAGCCATGTTCAAATATATCAAAGGTTGTCACATAGAGGAGGGAGAAAGGTTGTTTTCTGCTGCTCCAGAGCAGCGGACACGGAGCAATGGATCCAAACTACAAGAAAGAAGATTCCACCTAAACATTAGGAAGAACTTCCTGACAGTAAGAGCTGTTCAACAGTGGAATTTGCTGCCAAGGAATGTGGTGGAGTCTCCTTCTTTGGAGGTCTTTAAGCAGAGGCTTGACAACCATATGTCAGGAGTGCTCTGATGGTGTTTCCTGCTTGGCAGGGGGTTGGACTCGATGGCCCTTGTGGTCTCTTCCAACTCTATGATTCTATGATTTGTGTAGGGTTTGTTCCTCAGCCTTTTCTTCTCCCGAAGATGTCCCGCAAATGCAATGGAGGCTTAGGATCAGAGATTTCCTTCTCCTAGATGGGCTTCCTTCACAGGTGGACGAGCCCCATGTGCCCCTCACTTCCCTCTACAGCACGTGCAGAAACCCCCTTCCTGACCGCTGGCCCCACTTTTGGTCTCATTCGCTCAATCTACCAGAGCCTGTCTTCTCATGTAGGGGAAGCCCCTAACTCACTGAGGGTTTGAGACCCATCGGCTGCCCTCACCTCCTTTAGCTGGGCAGCTGAAGCCGTTTCCTGGGTGTGGCCTCTGTCGCATGTTGACAGCCTCTAGGAGCCACAGGTGAGAACTGAGCGCAGGGTAGGGACCAAAGGTGGTTGAACTACCTCAGAAGGGGCATCATAGTACCAAAGGTACTACCCCTGCCCTAACACCCCACACACTTCAGATTTACTACTCGATAGGGGTGACAACTTTAATAAAATATTGGTGGGCCCATATATTTATATTTATTATTATTATTATTATTATTTTAAAAAATATACAGTGGTGCCTCGCAAGACGAAATTAATCCGTTCCGTGAGGCTCTTCGTATAGCGGTTTTTTCGTCTTGCGAAGCAAGCCCATTGACAGCTTAGCGGATTAGCGCTATTAGCGGTTTAGCGGCTTTTAGCGGATCAGCTGATAAGCGGCTTAGGGCTTAGGAAAAGGGGGGGGGGGAAAGGGAAAAAAACCCGCAGGAACTCGCAAGACATTTTCGTCTTGCGAAGCAAGCCCATAGGGTGGCAACTGCAAGTATAATTCTGACGGCAACAAACTATGCACCACCAAATGGTTTTACCTACCACACATCAGGTAAAGGTAAAGGTACCCCTGACCATTAGGTCCAGTTGTGGACGACTCTGGGGTTGTGGTGCTCATCTTGCTTTATTGGCCGAGGCAGCCGGCGTACAGCTTCCGGGTCATGTGGTGAACCAGAGCAGCGCATGGAAACGCCGTTTACCTTCCCGCCGGAGCGGTACCTATTTATCTACTTGCACTTTTTTTGAACTGCTAGGTTGGCAGGAGCAGGGACTGAGCAACGGGAGCTCACCCCGTCGTGGGGATTCGAACCGCTCACCTTCTGATCGGCAAGCCCTAGGCTCTGTGGTTTAACCCACAGCACCACCACACATCAGGAGCAGAAGGTAAAGCCCAGGGACCAAAGGGCCACCTGAGGAGGTGAGGGGCTGGTTTCAAGGCAGGCTGAGACACAACGTACTTATTTATTATTATTATTTCAAGGTTGAGTACACGGTTCTCCTCCCCTCATCTCAACCTCACAACAACCCTGTGAGGCAGGTTAAGCTAACAGATGGTGACCAGCCCAAGGCCACGCAGTGAGTTTCATGGCTGGGGGAGTGGGGTTCAAAGCCAGATCTCCCAGGGCTTATCTCCCCGCTCCGGACCTATTTCTGCAGCCGGGGGCGGGGAACTTAGCGCTGGAGTTGCAGAAAGTCTTCAAAGTAGAAACACGTGGCGGAGCTCGCTTCCTGCGTCAACAGGGTCGCTTCCACAAAACGGATCGCCTCGCCGCGTTTCCGCAGCCAGCGCAAAGTTAACTTCCTTTCCCCACCGCAGCCTTTTCGGAAACCGGACGGGCGAAGTTTGCAACTCTGCGCCCCTCACCCCTTCTCCAAACCAACATCTCTGGAGAGAGAGATCCCCGGCCCCTCGCTCCCTATCCAAGGGCAAGGATCTCCCCCTCTGCACACACACGCCTTGCGCACCCCGCTACTTTCTCTAGAAGTAAAAGAGAAGGGGAGAAAGGAAAGGAAGGCGCCGAGGCGCCGCTCGGACTCCGGGCTCGCCGGCCACCAGGCGGGGGCGGCAAACAGCCAACCCCCTTCCCCAAACCCCCTGAAGGGCTAAGCCGAGAGAGAGAGAGAGGGGGGGGGGCGGCAGACGGAGAGGCCGGACCCAGGGGAAGACTGGAAAGCGACTTGCTCGCCAACCCACCCACGCCTCGCGCGGCTGCTGTTTTAAACCTAGGGGGAGAGAGGCGAGTGGGCAGCTCTAGGGGGACGAGACTGCCCGGCTGAGGCCACAACTCCGCCGGGAAGAGTCGGCGTCTTCCTCCGACACCGCGCCCCGAGTCTGCGCGCCGGGCGCGGAGATCCTTTCTTGGGGGGTCGAGGAGTCGATGGAGCGCGCTTGTCCCGTTGGGCCGAGTCCGGAGGACGAAAAGGTCGCCTCTCCCCTTCCCGTTAGCCCTTTTTGAGACATACACACACACAGGCAGGCACACCCCTCTCTCGGCGAGCTGAGCCCCCACTTCCCGTCTCTCTTAAAAATCCTGGTTCATAGGAAGAGATCCCCACTCCACTCCGCTACATCACGTCCCTGCTACGCCCCGAGACGCGGGACCCATTCCGGCTTGGAGATCTCCCCTCTCCAGAAACAGATCCCGCCTCAACCGGTGGACACAGCTCCTTTTAAGCCCGGAGATACACAAACACACACCCCCGACCCCGTCGCCAATTCTACTCCTCTACCTTCGCCCCGCCGATGCGAGAGTCCCTTTCCCCGCCTCTCCTTCTTTCTCAGCGGATCCGGGAAGGAGAGATCCCTGGCGCGCAATGCCGCCGGGCACTCACCGCGTCCGGAGAGGCTGCTGGCGCCGCTGTCGCTGCTTCTGCTGCTTCCCGGCAGCTCTCATCGCCTTTGCACGCCGCCTTCTCCTCCTGCTCCTCCTTTGTCCTTCCAAAGTACCCGCCGCCGCCGAGCCACGACGGAGGCACCTCCCCAATCCTAGGCAAGGAGGGGGATCCTCTTGCTCTGCTCTCCTCCCCTCGCTCTCGTTCCCCGGGCGGCAGCAACAGCAACAATGCACTCTCCCAGCGCTGCCTCGGCTTCTTCCTTCCTCCCTTCCTAATATAGCGCTCCCTCCCCGAGAAAGCCACGTGGATGGGAGAGGGAGGCAGACAGACGTCGAGAGAGCGAGCGCGCAAAAACGCACAGGCGAGGGGCGCAGCGCAGGCTCCTCCTCGCTCGCAGGCAGGCAGGGACCGAGAGAGAAGGACAGCGGGAGGGCGTGTGTGTGTGTCGGTGCTTTTAAAACATCGACCGAGCAGAGCCCTCGGCTGATCTGGCAGGAGAGAGAGAATGTGGAACGAGTTAAAGGGGGCTTTGCGCCAGGCAGAAATAAATACGGCCCATGTGGGACTCAGCAGGTTTCTGGCACGTGTGAGAGGGGAGGGTTCCCGTGCCCGGTTTAATTTATTCCTCGGCCATGTGTGGAGAGCGAAGGGTGGAGTTACAAGTTGCTCTCTCTCCCCCTCCCCGGCCTTCTAAAACTAGCAGCTGGATGATAATCCAGTCCTCAAGAGAGCGAGAGTCCAGTTTGCCAAAGTTCCCGTCTGGCAGCGCCGTCGCAACAGCCGTCTTGTTTCCAAAGCAGCCCCGGAGAAGCCCCCTGGTCGGTTTTCGCAAAGGCTGAAAACAGTGGGTTGTGCCCCGCGCGAGGGCAAGAGACTTCTCCCTTCTCCTTCGCCTCGGGCGATTTAGTCGGGTGCCAGATCCCCCTGGAATCCCGCTCCTTGGCGGAGTCTCAATACGGAGTTGGGGGCAAGAGGATTCCCCGGGAAAGTCGTGGCAATGCCCAGTGAAACTGATAAGAGCGCCGCCGCTGCGCGTTGCATTGCCGATGTGCCGGCGTTGGGTGCTGTGCGGGAGAGAAGAGTTTTGAGAACTGAAGAAAGATACAGAGAGAAAGAAGGTGGAGTTGGAATATTGTAGGCAGGAGGCTGGGGAAGGCTAGAGTTTAGCAATGAGATGGGCGTGAGAGGTAATGGAGACCGTGCGAGAGCGACGGCTCAGAGCAGAGGACTGGGGGGGGGGGGCAGCTATCCCCCCCCCAGTAAATACAAACTAATACAAATCTGAGGTTGTGACCTCCCTAACAAAAATCCTGGCTACGCCTATGACACAGGATGTGGGTATGTGGAATATAGCAAGATGGATTTTCATATATAAATATTTGCACTCATTTTATTTAATTCCATTCATGAATCACTTGCTATGAAACATCACCAAACGATCAACATTAACAATATATATCTATAAACAATAGCGAAACCACACCTGTTTCTCTAATCCTCCATCTACCTTCCCTGTATTTGATGGTCAGGCTGCTGAATCACTTCCCTGGTTTGTCAAAAGTCTGCTGCTATGTTTTTAGTTGCTTGAGATTTTATGGTTCCAATATACAGTGGTACCTCTGGTTACGTACTTAATTCGTTCCGGAGGTCCGTTCTTAACCTGAAGCACCACTTTAGCTAATGGGGCCTCCCGCTGCTGCCGTGCCGCCACTGCGCAATTTCTGTTCTCATCCTGAAGCAAAGTTCTTAACCCGAGGTATTATTTCTGGGTTAGCGGAGTCATGTATGTAACCTGAAGCGTATGTAACCCGAGGTACCACTGTATGGTGTGTGGTAGTATTTGCTATCTCTTTGTAAATGGCTTAAGAGACTGGTCCTGTCTTAAGCTGCATCTAAATAGGTCTGAAAACAAATATGAAACTGTCGCCTATGTCACCTATTAAAAATGATTTCAAATCCCATGCACGTACACCTGGGGCATGGAAAAGGCAGAGAGGTGGCTCAGCCAAGGACACAAGGTTTGGGTAGGTGGAATATAACAAGATGGATTTACACAGGAATGTTTGTATTTATTTTGTTTTATTCCATTCATGGAGCACTTGCTATGGAGCATCTCCAAGCAATTGACAGTAGCATTGGTGCATATGTATATAGCTAATATATAAAACTGTCGTATAAAAGCAGTTCAAATCCAATGCATGTGGAACGTGAAAGTGAAAGAGGGATGGGGTCAAAAAGAGCAAAAGGAAGTGTGAGAAAGATTGAAAGTGCATGTGAGAGAGAAAGAGGGGAGAAGGAAAAGGGAGTTTGAGAGTGGCAGGCAAAGGCAGAGCAGAGATAGAGAACTGATGGACAGCAAGACTATTGTCATCATTCAATGCTGCTACCTGTGTGGGCAAATGGGAATACCTGTTTGGAAATAAAAGGCATTCACCTACATGTACAACTTTTCCCCCAAGGAGCTGATGATTGCCTCGCCCTGTCCTTTGCTGCCAACATTCCTGCCGGCCCTGCCGCTCTTAAAGGCACAGGGGCCCTGCCGGCAGGACACGAGTGGCTGCCATGGACGTTAAACTCACAAAAACTGGAGGCTTAAAGGGGAGAGGAAGTATGTGAGTATCTGCCTCCCTCTGTCTCCGTCCATAGACATCAAAACAGGATAGGGGATTTGTCTGGTGAAGAGAAGCAATTCCCCCTCTCTCCTCCCTATTACATAGATCATAAAAGAGTATATTGCCATGAATAAACCAGCTCATCTATTATTTATTGATTACCCAAAGGCTTTTCACAGTGTCGGCAGGTGTAAAAATCTCTTGTCGTGTTTTAATGGAGATGGCCTTTCTGCTCTGTCTTATTTGATTCACAGTTCTGATTGAAAAAGCCAGAGGGGTATTCCTTCACCCCCACCACTCCACTTTGCCCATCCCTCTCCATCCTTCCTAGCTCCCCAATCATTCCTATTATTATTAGTATGTGTGTTCTATCCATTCTGAAGGAAATCAGCCCTGAGTGCTCACTGGAACAGATCGTGAAGCTGAGGCTCCAATACTTTGGCCACCTCATGAGAAGAGAAGACTCCATGGAAAAGACCCTGATGTTGGGAAAGGTGGAGGGCACAAGGAGAAGGGGACGACAGAGGATGAGATGGTTGGACAGCTACCAGCATGAGTTTGACCAATCTGCGGGAGGCAGATTGGAAGACAGGAGTGCCTGGCGTGCTCTGGTCCATGGGGTCACGGAGAGTCGGACCTGACTAAATGACTAAGCAACAACAATGTGTGTTCTACCCTACCTGTGTGGAATTCAGCTTTATCTGGTTGTAAGGAGCTTTGAGTTGTCCCAAACAAGATAAAGCAAATAACAAATTCAATAATAATGATAATGCCCCCACTTGCACAATAACCTTGTGAGGTAGGTCAGGTTGGGAGACAGGGACTGATCCAAGGTCAACCCAACGAACGTCCTTCTCTAGTTCCCTCCATGCTGTTTGTTTGTCTCTGCAAACCATTCTAACAGAGCCTCTTCTCTGAGTAGACCTTGATTTGGCAAGAACCTGGGTGAAAATCTAAACTACAGCTTTCCAGATGTTGTACTACAACTCCCATGAATCCAGCTGGGGCGATGAAGAGCGAGATATAATTTTTAGATGGAAATAAAAATAAATAGTTGCCTATTTCATCCTCTTGCTCCCATAAGCTCATCCACTTTTAAAGAAAATATTTCAAAGGTGACTTCCAAAAGACCAGAGATTCCTTCCATGTAACAAATGACCACCCTCATTTCTCCCACTTTGTCTTACCTCTGTCCCTAGTGGAATGATTAATTATAGGTTTGAGGGGTCAGCCTGGATGATGCCTGTGGATGGCTTCCAAACCTGTGATCCTGTGACTGTGAGGTTAGAATCTACAAGAGGAAACACTGGTCAGTCTAGCTCCTTTGTTAAGTACCAGTTAAGTACCACCATTTACATGCCCAAAGAGATGAACAGTGGGCCTTTTCCCACCTCAGCTGGCTGGATGCCATGTCATCCTACATGGAAAACGGTGTCAAGGAGCTGTCAGGCATGCACAGGTCATTCACAGGCTATCCTGGAAGGGCCTCCTTCTTCTGACCCCCCCCCCCTTGATCACTCAGACTTCCTGCTCTAAGCACCTCCCAGCTCATCCCTTCTCCAGACAGCTCTCCAGTGTCCCACCACCACGATCCGGGGTCTAACTCGTCTTCTGTGTCATCCCTCGGGGACTCTAGGGCAGGCAGCACCCCTGCTCTTCCTCATTCAGCCAGTCTTCAACAACAGTAGGTCAAGAATGGCCTTGCATGTGAGCATATGGGTGAATTTGGGCTGATGCTGGAAGCTGGAGACACAACGTATGGTCTTGCTCTCTGCTGGAACCAAAACTGTGACTCAGTGGCTTCTCTGGGAACCTAATTGGAAAGCAAGCTCTGTTGGGGTGTTAATGCTGTGAACCCCTCTATCCTATGCTCAAACTGTATATATGTGTGCAAATAAAAAACACATACCCTAAAGACCTTTATTCCAAAGAAACCAAACCTTGTGTGCTGGGCCCAGGGGTAACCCAAGTAGCGCAGTCCAGGTCCTGTCCTAAATCCAAGGGTTCCGCGAGGAGTCAGTCCAACAGGGCCAAGGCAGGAAACCAGACAAGGTCAGGCAGGATCTGGCATACAGCAATGTTGCTCCCGCAACCTGGGGCGGGGTCCAACAGCCTTTTATCTTTGTCGGGGTAACAGTCGGTCCTGATCCCCCGGTGACTCACCTCCCTGTCTCACCCAAAGGCGAGTACTCAGGTCTCTCCTTCTCTCAGACCTTAGTCTCTGCAGCTCTGGTGGGTTACTAGACCCAGGGGCCGCCTCAGCCTCCCCTGACCAAACCGGTAGTGGAGCAGCTGTAAGTGATGGCCCAGCTGAAGGCAACCAGGTAATCCCCGCATCTGGAGCGAGAACAGGCTCAGGCCCTTGACTCGGCCCAGCTGGTGCTTGTTGCAGGGGAACCTGTGCATACTGGGGCTCTTCAGGATCAGGCCTCAGACTCGGTTCAGATGCCGCCTGGGGCAAAGGATCCGGTGCGGACTGAGTCTCCTCCGGTTCCGAGTACGAGCCCGAGCCCCAGGCCATCACTAGCACCCCTGGATTTGCTCAGAGATTTGGGGTGCATGCAGCAAATAAAGCAAAAAAAGCAGGCACATGATTTCGCTCAGATAAGCGATACAGGGAAGAGAGAAAAGAACATGTTGTCGTGTGTACTTTTTGTGTGATACATACGCGTTGGCTGCCTTCTTTCTCTACAGGAGCAATCATCAGACCGCCCTCCCCTGTTCTCTTTGGTGAGCTGTTCTAAGATAAGACGCTCTGTGTAGATGATGACCTGGATTTTTCCGCTCCTGTGACACGTCTTCCGAGGAACCTGGATTGGCAGGAGGCAAGCTGATCACCCTGGGAAAGGTCAGACCCCTCTGTGAATGGGACCAGCGAACGTCCAATCTGAATTCTCACCACACCCTTTCAGAAATAAGGACTTGGGTGCCTCTCAGGAAAAAGCACCAGGCAATTAAAAACAAACACACATACACGCATTCACCACAATTTTATTTTACAGTTAAAATGCAAATTCATATCCGTTGCAGCCTAATTCAAAGTAGGCACCAAATTAAAATATAACAGGATGAAATAGTCTATATCACATGAGCACAGGGAACTATAGAATTCTTGGCAAACATGCCTAGCTGTTCCCTCTGCATGTGCTTTGTGGTGCAATTCCATAGCTGCTTGCGCAGAAGTAAGTCCCATTTTGCTCCTCAGGACAAACTCCCAGTTGATTTAATGTGTACTGGGCCTCAGCTTTAGCATCACTGCCTTAGATCGTAAGGTCAGTTAAAATACAGCAAGTCTACCCAGAAGTAAGTCCTGTTCCTAATGGGCCAAAATATGGGCTGAAGGTACCTGTGGCCACCATCTTGTTGAAGCTAAGCAGGTCTGGATCTCCTGGGCACCTCGGGGTGCCTGGTGGAAGAAAGCAGAGGGTGGAGTATAAATGTATGGAAATGAATGAATAAAAATAAAATGTGTTAAATGAGGTTTACAGAGAACAGTACAGGGTCACACCCAAATCATCCATTTAAAGCCCACTTCTACCTTCCAAATTGGGGCCTTCCAAATTAAATTTTGGAAACTGTTTTTTTTGTTGCTGTTGCTGTCATATGTTAGTTCAGTGGCCCCTTTGGGGCTTCATCGGTTTATTCTTTTGTTCGCCTTTTGATAACACAATGCAAAGGAGAGATGGGCAGTGTGAATCCATCCATGCAGCCAGCAGCTCAGAATGTGTTAAAAACCGAATGTAACAAATATCATTACAAAAACAAACCATCTGCCCCCATGAACCTCTGAGCTTCATTTTGGTTTTCTTTTGTTGTTGTTTTTTTGTTTTAAATTACATTAGTGTACCCGGGCTGCTCTGCAACAGCGAGCCATTTTGCATTTTGTTTAATATTTAAAATGTGAAGGTGTGTCACAGGCCTCATTCCCTCATTTTTTTATTTTCTATTTTGCTTAATAATCTCATTTTACAGCCATTCCCGAAACTAAGCCATCCTTGCTAAGAATCCAACGTTTTCAAAAAGCTCCACAAGACTGGAATTAGAAATGAATAATTTACATCTGTTCGCTCATGTAGAATTTCTTAAAACATGTTTTGCCACTCATATGACAACCTCCATATTGCCCGCCCCCCCCCCAACCGACTGGGGTCTTGTCATATGATACCTGTGAGAAAGGCTGAACATTGGAAACATATTTCTGTTTCTGGAGCCTGCGAGGTCTCTGGAGCTCTGAGGGGGGTTTATGAGACACGAGCCCCCCTCTCCAATTCCCATGTGCGAGCAGCCAGCTCAGGGAACTGTGTGGACATTTGGAGACAAAGCTTTAAAGGCCTATTGTTCCACGTTCAGTTCCTGGCTTCTCTGGCAAGACAGGCAGCACCAGGAAACGGTACTTGACAGTTCCTGCCTATGCAAAGGCAGTGCATCTTGTTTCACCGCCTGAGGCAAAAGGGAAAGGTGCTGCCCCACGGCTTCCCTTGCCCAGGTTGCACGCAAAGAGATATGTTAAGATACCTTAAGGTCCATGAATAATCACAGTTTAGAGGTCCTGGGCCCTAAGGAAGTCAGATTAGCCTCCACCAGGGCCAGGGCCTTCTCAGTAATGGCTCCAACCTGGTGGAATGCTCTGTCTCATGAGACCAGGGCCCTGCAGGATTTAACTTCCTTCCGCAGCGCCTGTAAGACAGAGCTATTCCGCCTGGCTTTCAATTTGAACCTGGCCTGATCTTTTGTTCCCCTTCCTTCCCTCCCCCTCCCCTTTTTGTGAAGATTACCCACTCTGGGATCCCACAGCTGGTTCTCCCCTGATCTCCTTGCTGGCCCAAGTGTGACTAATTTAGCCAGCTAGCCCTGGTGATCATCTACAGTGGTACCTCGTGTTATGTAGTGAAGTTTCACCCTGGGCCAGCAGGGGGATACTGTAGATAGTTTTCACTCAGGTCTGTAGATAGTTTTCACTCAGGTCTGTAGATAGTTTTCACTCAGGTCCACATCAGTTATTTTAGGCGGGAAACTCTGGGTTGTTGTTGCTACAATGTTGACAGCCGGCTGCCTATAAAAGCAGGCTGGCTGAGCTGTTTGCTGTTCAGTTCTGTCCAGCTTGCAAGTAAGCAGCTGCTCTGGAGAAATCGCTGTGTCGTCTGCTATGTTCGCCCACAACTTAACACCTCGGGTTACATACGCTTCAGCTTACACACTCCACTAACCCAGAAATAGTACCTCGGGTTAAGAACTTTGCTTCAGAATGAGAACAGAAATCATGCTCCAGCAGCGCAGCAGCAGCAGCAGGCCCCATTAGCTAAAGTGGTGCTTCAGGTTAAGAACAGTTTCAGGTTAAGAACAGACCTCTGGAACGAATTAAGTACTTAACCTGAGGTACCACTGTAATGTTTATTGGATGGATTTCCCCCCTAAATTGATTTTTATTCTTGATTTTATTTTATTTACGCTTTATGCCATATTTTATGCTGGCTTTTTTTGTAACATCAGTTAAATTTGTTTTAAATTTGTTGTTAGCTGCCCTGAACCAGGAAGGGCGGGGTATAAAAATAAAATAAATAATTATTGTTGTTATATTGGGAGATCTCATGGAACTATAGAGTTGGAAGGGACCACGAGGAATGTCTAATCCAGGGGTCAGCAACCTTTTTCAGCTGTGGGCCGGTTCACCATCCCTCAGACCATGTGGTGGGCCGGACTATATTTTGGAAAAATAATATGAATGAATTCCTGTGCTCCACAAATAACCCAGAGATGCATTTTAAATAAAAGCACACATTCTACTCATGTAAAAACACACTGATTCCTGGACCATCCGGGGGCTGGATTTAGAAGGCAATTGGGCTGCATCTGGTCCCCAGGCCTTAGGCTGTCTATCCCTGGTCTAGTCCAACCTCCCACAACCTCCAGCTGCCTCATCTTGTTTCATGAACAGACGGGCCCTGTACCTATGGCCACACACTCAACGTCCATTTAAAGCTCTGTGATGCCACAATAAGCAGAATTCCCCCAAGGAATTCTAGGAGCTGTAGTTTGTTCAGGGCACTGAGAGTTGTCAGATGGTCCCTTTTCCCCTAAAAAGGTAAAGGGACCCCTGACCATTAGGTCCATCTGTGGCCGACTCTGGGGTTGCAGCGCTCATCTCGCTTTATTGGCCAAGGGAGCCGGCATACAGCTTCTGGGTCATGTGGCCAGCATGACTAAGCTGCTTCTGGAGAACCAGAGCAGTGCACGGAAATGCCGTTTACCTTCCCGCCAGATCGGTACCTATTTATCTACTTGCACTTCGTGCTTTCAAACTGCTAGGTTGGCAGGAGCAGGGACCGAGCAACGGGCGCTCACCCCATCGCAGGGATTCGAACCGCCAACCTTCTGATCGGCAAGTCCTAGGCTCTCTGGTTTAACCCACAGTGCTGCAATTCCCAGGGTAGTTTAAGAATCAATTTATCTTTATGCCAGCTGCTTAAAGTTGGGTGTGCTAGTCCCATGACTAACCTAGCCATGTTTGCTCAGAAAAGGAGTAAATTTGACTGAATTCAATGGGGCTTGCTCCCAGATAAGTGAGGTTAGGATTGTAGAGGACACATACATCTAAAGTGCATATAGCGAGCATTCAAAGCACATGGTTTTCCTCACAGAATCCTGGTAGCAGTCCTTTACTCCTCACAGAGCTGCTACAGTTCCCAGCACACATGACAAACCATGGTTCTTGGCTAGAAGACATGCTTAAATGTATCACATGGATGTGAGCTAAGATCCCCTCCTGTAGACTGCAGGGAGTAGCCAGCCTGGTGCCTTAAAGACATTGTTGACTACAATTCCCATCAGCCCCAGCCAGCATGGCCAACCGTCAGGGACGATGGGAGTTGTAGCTCAAGAAATATCTGGAGGGAGCCACATTGAGTAGCCCAGCAATGTCTGCCTGTGTCTTGGAGATGGCAGCCGTGATTGCTCTCAAATATTAATGAAGAGGCCCAGTATGGTTGGAGGAGTGGCAATGTTCAGGGGACAGGTCATTAACAAGAAGACAGCACTTCCTCAAGAGGAGGGGGATCAAGGACGCAGATGGAGCCAAGCAAACAGAATGAGGTGAAGATCAAAGGAGGCAACCTTTGAGCGAAAGACTGAGGGATCAGAAGGAAACATCAAGGTGAAGATTGAAGTCCCCAAGGATAAAGGCAGAAGACGGAAAGGAATGGAGACAGAGCAGAGAGACAACAGACTGCATTGGAGAGCTTCATTAACTACGAACTCCAGTTTTTGAATTACTCAGATTAGGGAGGAACTACAAAATATGGGGGACGCGGGTGGCGCTGTGGGTTAAACCACAGAGCCTAGGACTTGCCGATCAGAAGGTCAGCGGCTCAAATCCCCGCGACGGGATGAGCTCCCATTGCTCGGTCCCTGCTCACCTAGCAGTTCAAAAGCAAGTCAAAGTGCAAGTAGATAAATAGGTATCGCTCCGGCAGGAAGGTAAACAGCGTTTCCGTGCGCTGCTCTGGTTCGCCAGAAGTGGCTTAGTCATGTCGGCCACATGACCCGGAAGCTGTACACTGGCTCCCTTGTCCAATAAAGTGAGATGAGTGCTGCAACCCCAGAGTCGGCCACAACTGGACCTAAGGTCAGGGGTCCCTTTACCTTTACAAAATGTGGGGTTCACGCTACAAAAGGACTACAAAACATTGGCACCATTTTGGAGTGAATCGGACAATGTTGGATTACTGGGTGTCAACTACGAACCCCAGTTTGATGTATTGATTACTCAGTTTGGGGGACCCTACAAAATGTGAGGTTCGTGCTACAAAATGAACACAGAACTCTAGTACCAGTGTGGAGGTTAGCCAAAATTTCTGGGTTGGTATTGGAGGATGGGGAGTGGGTTGCGAGCTGAGATTAGATAGCACTTGTCCGGAGGGGAAGAGGAAACAAAGATGGATGGTGTACACTTCAGAGGGAAAGTGGGCAGGGCAAGGCTTTGGTCTCCATTGGTGTAGTTTGGAGCCCTCACCTGTAAAAAGACCTAATGTTGGAGAAAGTTAAAAGGGGATCCTAGACTGGAGGAGAGGGTGCAGGCGCCAAGTGAAAAGCTAGGCCTTTATTGAAACTCAAATCACATAGGGACAGCGTCAAACTAAGGAGGAGGCTGCAAAGAACCATATCCAAAGCAATGTTTCTGATACACTTCCTCGACTGCACATGGGATTTCTATTCACCAATCAAAGGGTCACAGCAATCTTAACAATTGCAACCCAATTCCATCATCCCGAACCAATCACAACTACCGTATTTTTCTCACCATAGGGCGCACCAGACCATAGGGCGCACCCAGTTTTTTTTTTTGGGGGGGGGAAATCAAGAAAAAAAATATTTCCCCCCCAGCCCCAAAGAGCAGCATACAGGCTGCGCACAACCTCTCCCTGCCAAGGCAGCAAGCAGGATGGATCCCGCTCGCTGTTTTGGCTTCCCCTTTAGCCCCGTGCAGCCTCTCCTTGCCAGGAGACGCTGCAGAGGGCTAAAGAATCCATAGCCCTGTGCAGCCTCTCCTTGCCGGGAGACGCTGCGCAGGGCTTTCTTGGCTTTTCTGGGAGGTGGGGGGATTCCCTCACCTTTCGCAAAACCGGCAGAAGCCGCACACACTTTAAAAGGGCTGCACGGCTTCTTCTGGCTTTCCTGGGAGGTGGGAAAAGCAACTGATGCGGCCAGTCAGTCCCTTCTCCCTCCTGGGGAAAAGCCCGCAAGAGTGCACGGAGCTTGTGTGCGGCTCTTGGGGGCTTTTCCCGACTGCCTCTCCCCTGCATTCGCTCCATAGGACGCACACACATTTCCCCTTGCTTTTTAGGAGAGAAAAAGTGTGTCCTGTGGTGCGAAAAATACGGTATCTAGCTCTTCAGATCTGCCCTCGCTCTAATATCCTGTGATTACATATAATCATTTTTCAGTGTCTTTATTAGGACTTTGACTAATTTTCCTATTCATTAAATGCCTCCCAATATCCTCTTTCATCTGTCTACGAAACAATTCAAGATTAATCGCAATTGCCGTGCTTAGCCGATTCTCTTTTCAGGCATACAATGGCCACTGTAGATTCTAGCAGGTTATTCTTTTCAGTGTTCCGGAACGAACACTTGTTGCATACAGAACCTAAAAGCAGCTGGTTCTGTACCATAAAAGGTGGGCACAGGCCTCTTTGGTTTAGTTAGACCATATGTTCAAAAGAAAAGAGAAACATCAAAATGATACCGTTTATGAAATTATTATTTTCTCCATCTTTAGCGAGTGATTCGTGAGTCCCTCAAATGCTGCAGCGCAGCATGGAGAACCTCAGGCCTGAGAGTCCAGTGTAGTCCTCCAGGTCTCTCTGAGTCTTGCCCCCCACAAGTGCACCCCTAGTTTCCGGGCTCCACCCCTTTCTGAAGGCCCATCATCAGTCCAGCTTCGCAAACTCCTTGAGTGTGGTTTTCTTGGTTGGAACGTCTCCTTGAACTCTGAGAACCAGTGTGGTGCAGTGGTTAAGAGCAGTGGACTCGTAATCTGGTGAACTGGGTTCGATTCCCCGCTCCTCCACATGCAGCTGTTGGGTGACCTTGGGCCAGTCACACTTCTCTGAAGTCTCTCACCCTCACTCACCTCACAGAGTGTTTGTTGTGGGAGAAGAAGGGAAAGGAGAATGTTAGCCACTTTGAGACTCCTTAAGGGGAGTGAAAGGCGGGATATCAAATCCAAACTCCTCCTCCTCCTCTTCTGATTACGTTCTGGATCAGGGGTCAGCAAGGTTTACCTCGCCTGGGCCCGTTCACTCCAGCGGAGATCCCTCCATGGGCTGGATTGCACACGCAATTTCTGGCGTCTGCATCAGCGCAGGTGCGATTTCCGGCATCTGCGCATGCACTGACGTGATTTCCGGTGCCACGGAAGCGAGTCCCCATGCTGTGCCGTGCCAGTTTAGCGCTGTGTACAGGGACTCACCGAGTGGGTAGCTCGGTTCGGGGGTGACTAATGGGCCGGTTAAACGACCCTCATGGGCTGCTTGTGGCCCACGGACCTTAGGTTGCCTGCCCCTGCTCTGGATGGAGAACTGGGAGGAACCTGCAAGCCTGCATAGAAACATGGCTACTCCTCAGTGCTCAAATGCGGATCTGTTACTCTCCTCGCTTTTGCCTTGGCCTCACCCACCCAGTGTTTTCCCCCTGTGGGTACTCTAGGGTACTTAGTACCAGCAAGCCCCTCCCTTCAGTGTTTTTTTTTTAAATATTTTTTATTAAGGATTTTCTTGTTTTACAGAAGTGTAGTGCCTCGTATTTTTTTCTTCTTCTTCTTCCATGTAACGTTTTTACAAATCCGTTTCATTTGTTGAGGCATTAGGGGGAGAAGAAAACAGAAAGAAAAAAGAAAGGGGGGGTGGGGAGAGGGAGGATGGATGGGGGTGGGGTCGGGTGGCAGTGTTTCTATTATGTTTAATGTATGTAGAGTTTGGTGTCAGCGTTGCTTGTGTTGTTCACTTGTGTTCCTTTGGTGGTGAGAGAGGTTGGGGTTGGCTTAGGGTGTGATTGTTTGCTTGTGATTGGCTGTGGTGATCTTTGTTTTCGTGTGTGAGCCTCCCTTCAGTGTTAAAAGTTTGGCACTTTTTGTAACAACTTCATGGTGCATACCTTTTTCTTTTTTTAAAAAAACAGCACTGACTTCACCCACCACTGGCATGTGACCTCTGCAAGGTTTCTCAGAAGGGAATGCGCCCCTTGACCTGAAAGTGGTTCCCTACCCCGTTGTAGAATAATGGCCAGCACAGAAAGAAGAAAAGTCACATCTGGTGTGAAAAGGAAAACCAGGCATAGGCAAACTCGGCCCTCCAGATGTTTTGGGACTACAACTCCCATCACCCCTAGCTAACAAGACCGGTGGTCAGGGATGATGGGAGTTGTAGTCCCGAAACATCTGGAGGGCCGAGTTTGCCTATGGCTGAGGAAAACCATCTGGCAGGACAACAGATTAGGGTGGCATTACTTTGGGGATGCGGGCGGCGCTGTGGGTTAAACCACAGAGCCTAGGACTTGCCAGTCAGAAGGTCAGCAGTTCAAATCCTCATGACGGGGTGAGCACCCGTTGCTCGGTCCCTGCTTCCGCCAACCTAGCAGTTCGAAAGCACATCAAAATGCAAGTAGATAAATAGGTACCACTCCGGTGGGAAAGTAAATGACATTTCCGTGCGCTGCTCTGGTTTGCCAGAAGCGGCTTAGTCATGCTGGCCACATGACCCGGAAGCTGTACGCCGGCTCCCTCGGCCAATAATGCGAGATGAGCGCCGCAACCCCAGAGTCGGCCACGACTGGACCTAATGGTCAGGGGTCCCTTTACCTTTACCTCCCTTACTTTAACTATTATTATTATTACTAGTAGTAGTATTAAATTGCCTTATACCCACAGATCTCAGGACTGTTCACAGGATAAAATCACAATATAAAAACAAAAAATATATAATCAAAATAAAAATGCAAACAAGCCAATACCCCCCCCCCCGCACACATTTTATAAGGGCATTGGATGTCAATTAACCAAAGGCCTGGTTAAAGAGGAATGTTTTTGCCTGGCACCTAAAGGTGCATAGTGAAGGCGCCAGGCGAACTTCCTTGCGGAGAGCATTCCACAGACATGGAGCCACTGCAGAGAAGGCCCTGTTCTCCTGTGGCTGCTCTCCGAACCTCTCATGGCGGAGGCAAATGAAGGAGGGCCTCAGAAGATGATCTGAGGGTCTGAGTTGGTTCATTTGGAAAGAGGCGGTCCTTGAGGTATTGTGGGCCTGAGCCGTTTAAGGCTTTATAAGTCAAAACCCCCAGTTTGAATTGGGCCTGGAAACTAATTGGTAGCCAGTGTAGTCGGACCAGGATCAGTGTAATATGCTCAAACTGTCCTGCCCCGGTGATCAGCCTGGCTGCTTGAGACGCCCGCGTTGCAAACCCTCAAAACCTGTCATTGGTCGGAGCACGCAAATGGCTCAATTTCACTGGAAAATGGAAGCGTCGATGGAATTGTGTTGGCACTATGATGTCTTGGTAGCTAAGAGATTGTGCTGTGCTGCGGGCAATGTTTAAAACCTCTCCAACGCCAACCCACTAAGCTATTCTCCCTCAGCCTCCAGATACCACTATCTGTGGTAGGTGATCAATAATAAAACTGACCTCAGGGATGTCCTTATCATGAGACAGCTGCCTTGGGCAAAAAGAAATGGGGCATTGTTAAAAAGTGGCAGTTGTCAGCTTTTTAATGTGCGTTATATATCTGTGATAATCATTTGGAATTTTTATTTTTGGCCTCAAGGTACCAAAATGTGCTGAGCTGGACTTAGCTAGGCCACAGCACACGGCCATTTTAAGGACAGCGGTTTCATCCAGACATAAGACAAGCCTGCTGAATTAGGTCAATTGCCCATCTTGTGCAGCATCCTGCCCTCAGTGCAGCCAACCAGATGCCAGCAACTGGAATTCAGAGTTGACTCGCCTCTGACAGCAGAAGTAGAGACTAGCTGCTGCAGCTAGTACCTTTTGGCAAGGGCAGCGGCAAAGAGATTTTTGTGCACACAGAAGGGGAGAATTGCATGGCAAGGTTCAAAGACGGGAGTTGCAAAGATCTGGAGGGCACCAGGCTGAGGAAGGCTTCTCTAACCACTACTCCACATTGCCAGTTGTGATAAAATCCCGCCGAAAACAAACAAAAAATGGCAGTGTTTGAGATCAGTCTGGAAAGAGTATTTAAGAGGCAATTTAAGTTACGAGGCTGCGACTGATTTCAAGGTGGGCTTTGTAGCTGAGTGGGAGTTTGAGCTCTGGTCTCCCAGGTCTTAGTCCCTCACTCTAACCACTATGTCATGCTGCCTTCCTAGAGTTCCTCTGCTATGGAGCAGCTATATAAAGTAAGTAGATAAAATAAATATGGGGAAGGCAAAACTCCACTTAGAGAAGGATTTTGAATATTTTCCTTGAAACCTGAATTTGTTTTATTACAGATTGTTTCATTTGATGCTTTGATGTGTTGCAAACCTATTTGAGATTTTTTTTTCTATTTCTTTAAAATATAAAGCAGAATAAAATGAATAATGCTGTATTGTTTTTAACACTTGATCAGGAGCCGCCCAGAGTGGCTGGGGAAACTCAGTCAGATGGGTGGGGTATAAATAATAAATTATTATTATTATTATTATTAGTAGTAGTAGTAGTAGTAGTAGTATTACAGTGGTACCTCGGGTTAAGTACTTAATTCGTTCCGGAGGTCCGTTCTTAACCTGAAACTGTCCTTAACCTGAAGCACCACTTTAGCTAATGGGGCCTCTTGCTGCTGCTGTGCCGCCAGAGCATGATTTCTGTTCTCATCCTGAAGCAAAGTTCTTAACTTGAGGTACTATTTCTGGGTTAGCGGAGTCTGTAACTTGAAGCGTCTGTAACCTGAAGCGTATGTAACCTGAGGTACCACTGTATAATAATGCTAATACCACTGTATTATAATGCTAACAACAACAAAACATTATCTGAGATAGACAGGCAAGGACTTTCTGCTTCTCAATATCGCAGCACCATTGGATCTGCAATATTGGATCTTTTCGCCAGTAGGGAATATTTGGAATCAGATATTCCCCCCCAAAAAAATAAATACCGTATTTTTTGCTCTATAAGACTCACTTTTTCCCTCCTAAAAAGTAAGGGGAAATGTGTGTGCGTCTTATGGAGCGAATGCAGGCTGCACAGCTATCCCAGAAGCCAGAACAGCAAGAGGGATTGCTGCTTTCATTGCACAGTGATCCCTCTTGCTGTTCTGGCTTCTGAGATTCAGAATATTTCTTTTCTTGTTTTCCTCCTCCAAAAACTAGGTGCGTCTTGTGGTCTGGTGCATCTTATAGAGCGAAAAATACAGTAAATTAAGCACTCCACGTCACCCATCAGGATTTAACGACACCCTTAGCTCAAAAAGGCTGTGGTCCCGAAGCCCCTTGCGAGCACTCAGATCCCCTTGGCATGACTTTAACAGGCTTTCCGTTTGCCTTCAGACCCGCAGCTTCTATTATGCTCTCAGCGAAGCTGCAGGCAGTTCTCACCAGGAAGTTCACTGGAGTGATGCAGAGTTGCATTTAATGGTTGAATCCTGGAGCGGAGGGCTGCTGGGCGGATGATTTAAGAGCCGCCTGGCAAGAAGCCATGACTCATAGAGGTTATGTCCAGCAAATTAACAAGGCGCTGCCCCCTCCGCACTGAATGCACCCTTTTCCTCGGGAGATGTTCATTAAGCGAGGGGGGAGGGGAGCACGCAGCGGTGACCCCCTCCATCATTCATTCTCGACCAGCCGTCATTTGTAGAGCTGAGGCAACGTATGGGGGAAATGCAAACTTCATCAGGATTCGAAGATCTTTACCAGACCAACTCCATGTTTCTGTGAAATGGAATTGCAGAATTGCTCCATGGCCCAGATCTGGTAGATTCGTAGATTTGTAGAATTGTAGGGTTGGAAGGGAACCTGAGGATCACCTAGTCCAACACCCTGCAAGGGAGGAATATGCAGGTGTCCCATACAGGGATCGAACCTGCAACCTTGGTGTTATGAGCACCATGCACTAACCAACTGAGCTATCCAGGCTGTGTATTGAAATTAAAGTTGGAGGTGTAAGGTCTGCACTCTAGATTGAAAGTTCCATCTCTGAATTTGAAAAGTGGAATCTGTGTGTGCATGTAAACAGTGCATATATATAAGTGGTACCTTGGGTTACAGACGCTTCAGGTTACAGACCCAGAAATAGTACCTTGGGTTAAGAACTTTGCTTCAGGATGAGAATAGAATTCGTGCGGCGGCAGCAGGAAGCCCCATTAGCTAAAGTGGTACCTCAGGGTAAGAACAGTTTCAGGTTAAGAACAGACCTCCAGAACGAATTAAGTTCTTAACCCGAGATACCACTGTATGTGTATTTGTGTCTGTACAAATTTACGCACCCTGTGTTGTTGTTTAGTTATTTAGTCGTGTCTGGCTCTTCGTGACCCCATGGACCAGAGCACACCAGGCACTCCTGTCTTCCACTGCCTCCCGCAGTTTGGCCAAACTCATGTTGGTAGCTTCGAGAACACTGTCCAACCATCTCGTTCTCTGTTGTCCCCTCCTCCTTGTGCCCTCCATGTTTCCCAACATCAGGGTCTTTTCCAGGGAGTCTTCAGATTCAAGGACCACTGCCTTGTCATGGCGAAGGGGCTTGAATAACTCAGAGGAGCTATGAGTTATGCCGTGCAGGGCCACCCAAGACAGAAAGGTCATAGTGGAGAGTTTTGACTAAACACCTGGAGCAAGAAACCGGCAAGCCACTCCAGTATCCCTGCCAAGAAAACTCCATGGACAAAAACACAGCTCTAATATTAGGGATGTTAAGAGTTTCTTTATAGCAGTTCTGCTTCCAGTGATAGTCAGTGTCACACTATACATTTAAAGCCCCCAAACATTCATGGGAACTGTAATTTCCCAAACACAGAGTTGCAGTTCACAGGCCCCTTAACAAACTATGGTTCCCAGAATTCCACAGCCGTTTTCAACCTGTGGGTCGCCAGATGTTGTTGAACTACAACTCCCCTCACCCCTAGCTAGCAAGGCCATAGCTCAGGGATGATGGGAGTTGTAGTCCAACAACATCTGGGGACCCACAGGTTGAGAACCGCTGCCTTAGAGGAAAGTCCTGTGATTTAAATGTGCATTGGATGGGCTTTAAATGTGGGTCTTTAAAGCCCAATGCCATGGTATGTGGTTAGCACAAGCATATTGAAATCTTGTTTATCAGCTGCTGAGCATGGTGAGTGGGGAAAACTTTCCACATTCCTTCTGCTTACGAGGCACAGGCAAAAAGATGGTCATTCCAAGGCCTTGGGTAACAACTACACTGGGATCTCCATATGTCCACATCAAGAACTCTGTTCTCAGAATGACTTTGCTTGGTATCAGCGCAAGCCCACTCCATTCTCGGGAACTCACACAGGAACCGGGGCTGAGTGGTCGGGTGAGAAAATGCTTCATGGAAACACCGAATCCTGCAGGTTATAGGCCAAGTACTTCTGCCAAAACAGAGAGTGGAAAAGGCTAGCATCTGACAATGATCAATAGCTGGGACCATTAGGAGCGAAGCGTCAACCTCCACAAACGCAGATGATGATGGAGAGAGAGAGAGAGAAATGTAAAAACAAAACTATATTGAGTCAGGACCATTACACAGCTCCATTTCCTGTCTTGGACAGTG
Organism: Podarcis cretensis; assembly: GCF_951804945.1. Lineage (NCBI taxonomy): Eukaryota > Metazoa > Chordata > Lepidosauria > Squamata > Lacertidae > Podarcis > Podarcis cretensis. Next base: position 83,887,263 of record NC_137176.1, read on the forward strand.
TCCAGATCTGGTTGTTTTCAAATGCCTTGCCACAAGCTTTGCCAACTTGGTGCCCTCCAGGTTGGCAAAGGGCACATGAACCACACAGGGGACTCGTAAAGGGGCTGTTTTGTGCTGTGGAGTGACAGTCTCTGGGTATTTAAAGTACAGTCGGTAGAGCGGATGTGTGAGTTCGTTGCCCTTGTCTCTGCCTGACACCGCCCCACTTTAGTAGTGGTTCAGTTTACATCAGTGTGTATCTTGCCAGACAAATGCTGGACATCCCCCCCCTTTTTTTGTTCAGTGCTCCAATAAATGTATCTCACCACAGAGTCATTTTTGAGTCATTTTTCTTGCATTGAACTGGTAAGGTACCCCCTCTTTCCATGTACACAGCAGTGTGTGTGTGTGTGTGTGTGTGTGTGTGATAGCTGTCAACTTACAGATTTGAAAATAAGGGACCAGCAGCCTCGAAAATAAGAGATCAGCAGCCAAAATAAGGGATTTTCCAAGCACAGGTATGCTCGACTTTTGAGCTCCTCCAAGCCAAAGGCAGAAAGCCCAGCCACCAGCCAAACGAAGCCTCAAGCGGTGGTTCCCACAGTGCAGCAACCTGGCAAAGGGGATGCAGCAAGGAAAACCACCGTCACCTCTCTGCTGGGAAGCGCTGAGCAAAAGTGAGTCCCCAGGCAACGCGGCCGATTTGATCGGCACAAGGCATGCAAGCTCCACCCCCCAGTCATTCTTAGACTCCTTATTGGGTGAGCAACGCAGCCAAGCAACACAGTAGGAGCCTCCCTTCTCCCTGGCCGGCAGGGAGGGAGGGAGAGGAGCTGCTTCCTTTGAAACCCGGGAAATTTAAGGGACATCATCAATAAGGGACAGCAGCAGGACACGACGCTGGGATAAGGGATGCTTGACAGCTATGGTGTGTGTGTGTGATTGCATTCCTGAGGGGGGCTGGGTAGTTAAAGCTTTCATTGCCCAAATTACATCTGGGCATTTGCTTTAAGCCAAGCTCTAGCAACCAGAAGTTTTGGACTACAACTCCCATCAGCAATTCCGGCTGTGGCTTATGGGAATTGTAGTCCAGAACATCTTCTGGAAGGTGCTGGTTGCTGAGGGCTGTTCTAGAGAGGGGTGAGGAGCTTTTGAGCCACCACTGGTTGCTGATCTACAACTCCCATCATCCCTGGCTGTCGGCCATGCTTGCTGGGGTTGATGGGAGTTGTAGTTCAGCAACAACAGAAAGGGCAGAGGTTCCATCACACTTGACATCAAGCAAGCTTGAGACCTTCCCTCGTCCAACACACAGAAGGCAACATGGCTGGGTAATGCTGGAGTAGCCAAGTGAGGAAGCCCAATAGATATCAACCTTCCTTCCACAAGTGTAATTGCGTGAAGGCGAGCACCAAAGGAGGGTTGTGGCTTAATCACTAGGTGACGCTGAGCTTAGTTTCCTGCTGCTGTTCCATTTTTGCTGGACAGGTCTAATCAAGTCCTTGCAGAGCTTTCTGACTGGGGTGCCCGCTAGCTAACCCCTCTGTGAAACGCAGAGAGCCAAAGGGATGAGTCATCCTATCTCTGCAGCAGGCTTGAAAGTAAATGTTATGTACTGAGTTGAATTGGATTCAGAATGCAGCAGTCTGATTGGCCCTAGAACAATCGGGTTCAGAATGCAGCAGTCTGATTGGCCCTAGAACAATCGGGTTCAGAATGCAGCAGTCTGATTGGCCCTAGAACAATCGGGTTCAGAATGCAGCAGTCTGATTGGCCCTAGAACAATAGGATTCAGAATGCAGCAGTCTGATTGGCCCTAGAACAATAGGACAATAGGATTCAGAATGCAGCAGTCTGCTTGGTCCGCAAGAGCCACCCAATCCAACTCCAGGTGGAAGGGAATCCGCAACCTGATTGGCCTACAGGAGAATGCCGGAATTAGCCAATCATGTGGGGCCCATTGTGTAAATAATGTATATAAAGCAGACATTTCGGGGGAACTGGCATTCCTCACTACTATGAGCTGAATAAAGAGCGTGAAATCCACACTCGACTCAGAGTATATTTCAGTAAACATGTATAAGAACACAATGAAAGGTCTTCCCCCAAACTACCTGAACCTGGAGACCTCCAGATTTTTCAGGCTCTAACTCCCAGAGGCCTTCGATTTTGCAGCTAGCCACCTGGCTGGTGAGCAGAGGATTCAGTACTGGTAGCTGGAGGGGTCCACTTTCCCAGTAGATCTCTCTCACTCTCCCTGGATCGAGGAATGGTCAGGGGTCCCTTTACCTTTACAATATGCATATGTGCTTGGGCCCAGAGCCTTTTGCCTCACCATCCCTACTACTCACTCCCTGTTGCAACTCAGCTTCAAAAAAAGTGTCCCCAGATTCACTGAAAAATATCTGGTCACCATAGGCTAACTGCCAGATGCACTGACCCATTGCTCTGCAGGAGTGCCCAGGTCCTGCTTGCCCTTTTCCCACGGGCATCTGCGTGACCACTGTGGAAGCAGGATGCTGGTCTAGATAGGCCATTGCCTTCATCCAGCAAGCTCCTCTTATGTTCTAATACCAACATGTTCCCTGCCAGGAACTCACTGTAGAAACAGCAGGATTGGCCCTCCTGCTCTTTGCAGTTCAGATGGAAGGTGGGGGAGATACAATGTCTCCTTCTGTGCTGGTCCTGGGAGGAAGGTTACCGTTGGCGTAGTCAAAGTCCGGTCCTGGGTCAATAGCCTGGAAACAGTTCCGAAGGAGCGGGGCGAGGTCCGAAGCAGGAAGCCGGGCAGGGACAGGAACACTGGAGGAACAGGACTGGATGCTGGCCGAAACAGCTCTTCATTGACGTTGCTCCTGCAACCTGGGACCAGGCTGACTGGCCTTTATCTTCTCTGAGGCCAGGGGTGGTCTTGGCCCCCAGGAGACCCGCCTCTCCCGGCCTTAAGGCGAGCACTCCTCCTGGGAGAAACCAGTTCCCTTCGCCTCTCTGCCCTGAGCCTCTGCAGTTCAGGAGAGGCTGAAGGGTTACTGGACCCAGAGGGAGACTCACCTGCAGGCACTGAGTCCTCAACCACCTCTGGAGCTAGAGTGGATTCACCTGGTGCCTGCTCCTGAGGATCTGGCACAGGTGCAGGCGCTTCAGAATCCAGGCCCTGCCCCAGTTCAGCCGGCCCTGGAGGCGGGGACTCCTGTGCAGGCTGGGATTCCTCTGGTTCAGCCTCTGAATCGGAATCCCAGGCCATCACACCTCCCCCCACTGATTTTCAGTTTAATTAGGGCTTTAAAAACCCTAAGTAAACATTAGCTGTGCACCTAAATTTTATCCGAGGACGGATCTGGGTCAGGTCAGGTGTTCCTGGTGCTGCTATATACTCATAGCCACCTCATTCTCAGGGCCAGCCCAAGATATTTTGTTCTCTGAGTCAGGAGAGCCCTTAATCTCCTGTCCACCCTCACTGGAAGCAAAAATGTGGTAATAATAAATCAAATGACTCACAATTTGCTGCCCTTTCCTGAGTCCCAAAGTCAGCACCCAGAGGCAGCGTCCAGCTGGTTCTGCCGAATCTCCAAGCACCAATCTTCATGTGGCCAAAACGGTCTGATCCGCACACAAGAGGGAAGTGTCAGCAGATGTGGGGAAACCCGAAATTTTGAAAAAATGGGAGATATGCTGGGTGAGGGATGACAATTTTTTTTGGGGGGGGGGGCTATTGCAGAATGACCTCATGAGAAAAGAAGACTCCCTGATGCTGGGAAAGATGGAGGGCACAAGGAGAAGGGGACGACAGAGGATGAGATGGTTGGACAGTGTTCTCGAAGCTACCAGCATGAGTTTGACCAAACTGCGGGAGGCAGTGGAAGACAGGAATGCCTGGCGTGCTCTGGTCCATGGGGTCACGAAGAGTCGGACACAACTAAACAACAATTGAAGACTGAGACTGGTGAGTACTGATCAACCATATGAAGAAGAAGAAGAGGAGGAGGAGGAGGAGTTTGGATTTGATATCCCGCTTTATCCCGCGAGTTCAGCTGCTCCCTGCTGAGCTTTATCACTACCCTAAGGAGTCTCAAAGCAGCTAACATTCTCCTTTCCTTTCCTCCCCCACAACAAACACTCTATGAGGTGAGTGGGGCTGAGAGACTTCAGAGAAGTGTGACTAGCCCAAGGTCACCCAGCAGCTGCATGTGGAGGAGCGGGGAAGCGAACCCAGTTCACCGGATTACGAGTCCACTGCTCCTAACCACTACACCACACTGGCGCTCTCTCTCTCTCTCTCTTTTATGAGCATTCTTGGTCACCACAAAACACTGTTTCAGGGTTGTGTGGAAATGGAAGACCACAGAGAAGCGGTGGATCGAATTGAGCTCTGTTAAGACAGTGTTCATGGAAGACAATCTTACTCAGCTACAAGTGATCACCAAAGAAGAAGATAGGGATGTTTGATGTCAGTTGGGCAGCATTTTGTTATCATCATCATCATCTCAAGGGCTGCCACAGGGAAGATGGAGCAAGCTTGTTTTCTCCTGCTCTGTGATGGGTAGGACTCGGATCAATGGCTTCAAATTACAAGAAAGGAGATTCCAACTAAACACCAGAATCAACTTTCTAAGAGCTGTTCAACAGCGGAACAGTCTCCCTTGGGAGTTTGTGAACTCTCCTTCCTTGGAGGTCTTGAAGCAGAGGTTGGTTGGGCATCTGTCCTGGATGCTTTAGTTGAGATTACTGCATTGTAGGGCGTTAGACTAGATGTCTCTTGGGGTCCCTTCCAACTTTACGATTCTAGTTTTCAATTTTGTGGTTATTTGATTCCATATCTGGGCAGACCAGAGGGATCATCAAAGCTCAAGGACGCATGGAGCTGAGGGTCATGCAAATAACAACAACAACAACAACAACAACAACAACAACAACAACAACAACAACAACATTTTATTTATATCCCACCCTCCCCAGCTGAAGCTGGGCTCAAGGCGGCTAACAACAATAAAAGTAACACAGCATTCTAAAATCAATTCATTCTAAAATCAATTCAAAATCAAATTAATGCCAATCAGACTTCCGGGTTGGTGCCATCGCCGAATGGCGGACTCCCTCCGAGTTCCGGAGGGAGCCTGCTCGGCAGGGGCTGGGTTCTACCGCGCCGGCGACGCGGGGACCCTCAAAAACCATGGGCGCTGAAACCCATGGGCATGGTGACTCGGCGGGCACCGTTTGCGCTCCCCCGACCCGTGAAGGAGCCTTTTTAAAGGCTGTGGAGCGGGTGACAGGGGGGGGGTGCTGTGAGTCCTCCGCTTCCCCTGCCGAGCGAAGCCGCATGCCATTCGACGGAGAGCGCTGACTTCTTCCATTGAAAATTTGGTCTTTAAAAGAATAACCCGTGAGTAATTGGAACTTGGATTAAAAAAGGGGAAAAATTCTATTTAAATTCGGAGCGAGCGGGGGAGGTGCAAAAAGGAAGTCAGCCTCCCCCCTGTTGTAGAGGAGCTAAAGCAAAGGATTTGACAACTAAGATCGAGTGTAACCTTTTTTTGATAAAGTTATTAACTTCGCGATGGAAAATTATAAGACTGGGCTGGAGGAGAAAAGTGGAATGTGAATTAAAATGCAACACCCCCCCCGGAAACCCCGGGAGCGATCTGAAAGAGCGCCGGGAGAGGAGAAATAGAGGTTTTGACAGCTGTCAAAGGAGCTGTCAAAGCGGAAGAACAAAAAGAGAACTTTGTTACGAGGACTTTGCTGGTCACATTTGTTACAAATTGGATATAAATTGTTTAAAACAAGGAATAATAAGTTACTTTGACTGTTGGGTGTGATCGGGAAGGAAACTGAGTTACTATAATCCCTCTAGAGGAGCTGTGGGACACTACAAGTATTGTTGGCATCGAATTTGAATAGGACTTTTTATCGCCTGGGAAACTGCAGAAATGGAACACTATTTTGTCTACAGAGGTCTACATACTAAAGGAGACAATAGATTTATCTATTGAAGAATGGAAGGGACTTGACGTAATGTTTTGTTCCTGAATAACAAAGCCTCTGCAGAGGAATTAGAAGCTTTTTGGAATTAGAACATTTGTGCAGGAGAGCAGGGGGAAAAAAAAAAGAGGAGGAGAGAGAACAACAAGAACAATAAGAATAACAAGAACTGGACAAAGTTGGAAGATAGACTCCTTCCAAGATTGGACATGTGAAACCAAAGATGACCAAAAGATGGCAAAGACTAATAAAAAGACGGCAAAGCGGACTGGTGAAGGACTGTGGTTTAGATGTGGGAGCTCCAGGATGACAGTAGACATTGATGGACATTGGGAACGCAACCGGGAAAGGGGGGAGGGAAATTTGGAATCCAAAGGGTGTTAAATTACATTTTATTCTTTTTTTTTTATCTTTCTGTTTATCTTAATCTGTATTGTATATTAAAGACGGGAACTCGTGGAAGGGAACAGGTCGATTTTAGGGGATGGGAAAATATTTGTTTTTTAATTGGGCCAATGATAATAATTTTAAAATTTGGGGTAAGAATTTGTTGAATCTATTTGAAAGAATTGGAATACAAGAGGGGGAGGGGAGGGGAAGTCCTGGAAAGAAGCCAATGAAAATAAGGTTTTAAATTTGGATGTTTTTCTTTTTCTGTTATATTTGAAAATCTTTAATAAATATTATTAAAAAACAAAACAAATTAATGCCAATCATTGGGCTAGAGTTCTATGAGGATTACCAAAGGAGGGCGTCAGACTGTGCCTTGGCCAAAGGCCTGGTGGAACAGCTCTGTCTTGCAGGCCCTGCAGAAAGATGTCAAGTCCCACAAGGCCCTAGTCTCTTGTGACAGAGCGTTCCACCAGATCGGGGCCACAGCCAAAAAAGCCCTGGCTCTGGTTGAGGCCAGCCTAACCTCCCTGTGGCCCAGGACCTTCAAGATGTTTTTGTTTGAAGACCGTAACGTCCTCTGTGGGACATACCAGGAGAGGCCGTCCCGTAGGTACGAGGGTCCTAGGCCGTATAGGGCTTTAAAGGTTAAAACCAGCACCTTAAACCTGATCCTGTACTCCACCGGGAGCCAGTGCAGCTGGTATGGCACTGGGTGAATGTGATCCCATGGCGAGGACCCCGTAAGGAGTCTCTCTGCAGCATTCTGCACCCACTGGAGTTTCTGGGTCAGTCTCAAGGGCAGCCCCACGTAGAGTGAGTTACAATAATCAAGTCTGGAGGTGACTGTCACGTGGATCACAGTGGCTAGGTCAGGGCGAGAGAGGTAAGGAGCCAACTGCTTAGCTTGGCGGAGATGAAAAAAGAGGGTGCAGAGGGAGGTGCATGGCATAGGGAGGGGGGAATGGCCTGATAAGAGTCCTCAAGGCTCCCCCAGGCTCCCCCCCCCAAGATCTGAGGTTCCTCTCCCCTTGAGCTAAGGTACTGCCATTTGCAGGTTCCGTTCCTGTTGTCCAAGCTCTCTGGAAGAAGCATGGTATCTGCTGAGCTCCTCATGCTTTGCATCACAAAGGAAATGTTGCTTAGCTCAAGTAGCTATTAGGTTTGCTCAGAGGAGGCCCCTGAATAAAAGCCACACAGGGCACCGGATTTGAGGCCCCTTGAAAAGCCATTTCGCGAAGAAGGCACTCTCCTTGGGTCATATGAAAATCAGCAGAGAAACATAAAAGACACTTTTCAGGCGACGGCTGAAGTGCTCATTGCCTCAGCCCCGGCATTATGCTCCTTTCTTCTGGAAAAGCAAACAAGGACACAGGCGATGCCAAATAGCAGCGATTTTATAGAGAAACGCACTCCTCCTCCCTTTTGAAAACACCACGCCGCCCCGAGGGGCATTGCGATCCAGAATGGCCGTGCGTTCAAGGCAGGGAGCAAGAGGCTCCATCAGGCTGCTATAAATTGCAAATAAGTGTACACAAACATTGACGTTTTTAAGACCATTGGCGAGTTCAGCTGCTCCCTGCTGAGCTAGTAGCTGCGGTATTTATTATTACAGTTCTTTATTACATTTTTCTATCTGACCTTTCTTCCGTCATGGAACTCAAGGCAGCGTTCATATGGTATCCCATCAGGGCAAGGACCCGCCCAGAGTGGCTGGGGCAACCCAGTCAGATGGGTGGGGTACAAATTATTATTATTATTATTATTATTATTATTATTATTATTATTATTTGCTTGGAGAGCTAGTGTGGTGTGGTGGTTAAGAGCGGTAGACTCGTAATCTGGGGAACCGGGTTCACTTCCCCGCTCCTCCACTCCACATGCAGCTGCTGGGTGACCTTGGGCTAGTCACACTTCTCTGAAGTCCCTCAGCCCCACTCACCTCACAGAGTGTTTGTTGTGGGGGAGGAAGGGAAAGGAGAATGTTAGCCGCTTTGAGACTCCTTAGGGTAGTGATAAAGTGGGATATCAAATCCAAACTCTTCTTCTTCTTCTTGCTTGGCTGCTGCATGATCCATACAGTGCAGAAGGTCTGTAGCTCAATGACAGATTCCTTGCATGCAAAAACCTGCCTGGCCTCTTCACTAGATCTGGGAGAGAAACCTGCCCAGAACCCCAGAGAGCTGCTGGCAGTCAGTGCCGACAATACTAGGCAAGATGGACTAATGTTCCAACTCTATATATTTGGCTTCCTGTGTTCCTATAGTCAAAGCTATGGTTTTCCCAGTAGTGATGTATGGAAGTGAGAGCTGGACCATAAAGAAGCCTGATCGCCGAAGAATGGATGCTTTTGAATTATGGTGCTGGAGGAGACTCTTGAGAGTCCCATGGACTGCAATAAGATCAAACCTCTCCATTCTTAAGGAAATCAGCGCTGAGTGCTCACTGGAAGGAGAGATCCTGAAACTGAGGCTCCAAGACTTTGGCCACCTCATGAGAAGAGAAGACTCCCTGGAAAGGACCTTGATGTTGGGAAAGATGGAGGGCACAAGGAGAAGGGGACGACAGAGGACGAGATGGTTGGACAGTGTTCTCGAAGCTACCAGCATGAGTTTGACCAAACTGCTGGAGGCAGTGGAAGACAGGAGTGCCTGGCGTGCTCTGGTCCATGGGGTCATGAAGAGTCGGACACGAATAAACGACTAAACAACAACAACAAATGTTCCGATGCATCTTCAGACCGCCTTCTGACAGTGGTCTCCATGGCAGTGGTGCTGAAGTAACTTGAAAGTGATCCATTACAATCTATTGCAGCTTAACAGGGTGGCCCCTCTGGAATTTGTCACATACAAATACATACATGCACACATACACGTGAATTTGTAAATCTGTCTGTGCTTGGCTACCCAGAGCTTAAATACATGACCCTTTCACGCACCTTTTCAACTGCATGTATTTGGAGAGGGCCCCTAACTTGGCACAGAGAGACAGAGAAGATCTGAAATACAGGACAAAACTGTATCAACACAGGAAGTAGCATTTTGCATTGAAATATGGGACAATCCTTATTATACAGGTCAGGTGGCAACTCTAGGTTTACCTGAACTGCTTGGCTTTCTCAATTATTTCATAAACCTAAAATTAACAGGAAACCCAGTCCCTTGAGTCTGGGACTCAAGGAAGGTGGTAATGTGGGGGTTTTTTATTCAACAAAATGCTTTCCAAAAGAAGATGAGAGAACAAAAAAACACTACAATAATTGCTGGAAGAACTGATTAAAAATGAAAAAGAATTGATTAAAAAACCTGGAAAATATTCTATAAAACAAACCATAAAAATGTTACAAATACAATATTCGATGTTGATAAATCAAGAAATTGAATGGAAGGTTAAAATTCTACGGCAGAAAAAAATTGAATTTGCCAACCGGCCAGGCAAACTGCTGGCATGGCAGCTAAAGAACAAACAGAATATGAACTTAATAAACTAAATACAAAAAGAAAAGTTATAGATTATCCAAAAGATATAAGAAAGCAATTTGTAAGGTGTTATTCAGAACTGTATTGAGCCAGCAGAGAGAACATAAATAATACCGAAGAATATTTAAAGCAGAATAACCTACCCAAAATTCCATAAAATTAACAGGAAACACTCCTGGTGCCTCTGAAAAATCATTATAAAAATAGAAGGGAACTTGCAGCCGGCCATCTCATCTGGTCCCCTGCCACAGGGCCAGACCATTGATCCATCAGCCCCTCCCCCGTTCAGCCCATGCAGTTCCGACGATGGTGTAAAATGAGCAGAGAACAGATGTAGAAAGGACATTCGGGTGAGACTCACAGGGCCAATTAGACATCTGGGGTGAATTGCTTGCTCACTGAACACAGGTCAGGCATCCCTGAACTTAAGCGAAGGCAATTGACTGGGTCGCCTAACGGTGTTTGCATCACTCAAGATATCGCAGCCGCAAAGATGAGTAGTTCTGTTGTCTGGACAGGTTGCTTCCTGGTTCCACGGAGAAGGCATTTTCAATGGATTCCAGTGACAAAAGCACACAGCTGTATTGAGGCAGAATCAGGTGTTGAAATTTTGTGCCCCTAACAATATTATTATTATTTCAGTAGAACCTTGACTTACCACCACCCCTACAATCCGATTCACAACCGCGGCAAAACCGGAAGTAAATACCGGGTTTGCCGTGATTCGCGCATGCGCAGAAGTGTCTTCTGCTGGCTGCATATGCGCAGAAGCAGTGGCCGCCGAATGTGCATGCGCAGAATGGCGCTTCTCCCAGCGACCCCGATCGACTCACAAACGGACCTCCTGGAACGGATTCCGTACATGAGTAAAGGTTACACTGTATTATTATTATTATTATTATTATTATTATTATTATTATTATTACTATTAATTGAGTTTATATACTGCCCTATACCTGGAGGTCTCAGAGTGGTTCACAGAAAAGATCACAACATATATAATCAGGATGAAAATGACGACCCAATAACACCCCCACAGAAAAGAGCCACATTTTAAAAGGGTATAGGATGTCAATCGGATCAACCAAAGGCCTGGTTCAAAAGGAATGTTTTTGCCTGGCGCCTAAAGGTGTATAATAAAGGCACCAGGCGAACTTCCCTGGGGAGAGCAATCCACAGACAGGGAGCCCTGCAGAGAAGGCCCCTTCTCATGTTGCCACCCTTCGGACCTCTCGAGGAGGAAGCACATGAAGAAGGCCTTCAGAAGATGATCTCAGGGTCATATGGAAAGAGGCAGTTCTTGGGGTATTGCGGTCCTGAGCCATTTAAGACTTTATAGGTCAAAACCAGCACGGAAACTAATTGGTAGCCAATGCAGTTGGACCAGGATCGGTGTAATATTCTCAAACCACCTTTCTCCAGTGAGCAACCTGGCCGCTGAATTCTGCACTAGCTGAAGTTTCCGAACTGTCTTCAGAGGCAGTCCTACATATAACACATTGCAGTAATCTAACCTTAAAGTTACCAGAGTATAGACAACAGTAGCTAGGCTATGTTGTGCCTGGGCCATCCAGTCCTGTGCCATTTGTCATGGATGCCTTAGTTAAGAATGCTGCATTGCAACGGGTCAGATTCGACGACCCTTGGGATCCCTTCCGACTCTATAATTCTATGATTTTATGATTCTAATCCTGCACATAGCTGGTCTGGAGGAAATATCACTGAGTTCAATAGGACTTACTCCCTGGTGAGTTCAAACAGGACCGCAGCTTAAAATGGACCACTGATCTGATCCTGTAGAGCTTTTCTTTACATTTTTCTTCTGTTAATGTTCGAAGTGATTGCAAAAAGGGTGGCCGAACCAGACATATATTACAGAGGGTGGCACAGAAGGGGCAACATTCATTTTTTTGGAGGGGGGCTGAGCTTTGCCACACATGTTAGAAGCAATGGTAGATTTTGTCTCAACGCTCCTCCTAGGAATGTTTTCTTTGCGGTTGTCCTACTGATTTTGAAAGCAGCCGAGCTTTTGAGTAAGCCTGCTTAGTGTTGCAGCCGTAGTGTGACTTCCTGTTTATGATTCAGTTATAATTTCCAGGTGCTGGCAGGAACAAGCTCTTTTACTAAGTGAATAATAAGGAAAAATCTGTTTCATTTCTGCCCTGAGGAAGTGAGTAAAGCTGGCTGCAATTTTCTCCCCTTTGCTTTTAGCAGTTTTCACCACCGGCTATCTGGACTTGGAAACAGTGGCAATGATGTCAGGACTCTGGAGCAGACACCCAACGGCCCACTCTGCAAAATGGCTGGAGGGCTCCCAAACGCAGCTGGGATTTCTGCTTCTCAATACACAAACCGAAACGGATAATGGAATGGGCTCCCTTGGGAGGGGATGGACTCTCCTCCATTGGAGCTTTTAAAGCAGAGGATGGATGGCCATCTGTCATAGATACTTCAGTTGGGCTTCCTGCATTAAAGGGTTCCTTCCAACTCTATGATTTTATGAAAGACAGCTGTCTGTCATGGACTGCCTGGATGCAGAGGAGAAGGGAAGAATGCTCAGAGCCAGGGGATTGGTGGTGGGACAACGATGTGTGGTCAGAGAGAGAATATAAATAAAAACAAATATAAATAAATTTTTATTTATACCCCGGCCTTCCCGGTTCAGGAAACTGGGCTCAGCGTGGCTAGCAACAAATTTAAAACACTTAATTGATGCTGCAAAAAAACAGCATAAAATACGGTATAAAGCATAAATAACAATAAAATCAAGAATCAATTTAGGGGGGGAAATCCATCCAATAAACATTATATGATCACCAGGGCTAGCTGGCTAAATTAGTCCCACTTGGGCTAGTGAGGAGACTAGGGGAGAACCAGCTGTGGGATCCCAGAGCGGGCAATCTTCACAAAAAGGGGAGGGGGAGGGAAGAAAGGGGAACAAAAGATCGGGCCAGGTTCACACTGAAAGCCAGGCGGAATAGTTCTGTCTTACAGGTCCTGCGGAAGGAAGTTAAATCCTGCAGGGCCCTGGTCTCATGGGGCAGAGCATTCCACCAGGTCGGAGCCATCACTGAGAAGGCCCTGGCCCTGGTGAAGGATAATCTGACTTCCTTAGGGCCCGGGACCTCTAAACTATGATTATTCATGGGCCTTAAGGTCCTCTATGGGGCATACCAGGAGAGGCAGTCCCGTAAGTACGAGGGCCCTAAGCCACAAAGGGCTTTAAAGGTCCAAACCAGCACCTTAGGGAACAGGCTGGAGGGAGGAGGTGTCAGAATCTGAAGAGGCAACAGGGTTTAGTGATCAGGAAGAGGCTGTGCCATAGAGCAGTCCAGAATCAGAAGCTGAAGCAGAGGCTGGAGAGGAGGGGGGGCCCAAGAGACAGAGATAAGACCGGCTGCTGAAGAAGCCAGGGGGCCTCCCCCTCCTGTTATGACCAGCTGCCCTCCCCTCTGGCCTCCCAGAACCAGAAGAGGTATGAAGAGAGAGGAGCAGAGGCAGACAAGGTGACGGAGTCTAAAATTGCTTGGGAACGACCCAGGAGACTTAGGGAACTGTGGGAAGGCGGGGACTTTCAGTTCCCACAACTGTGTCATTGGGGCAATGTCTGCCAGGAACAGTTGTTGTGCTCACTAGCCTGGCCACCTGAGCTGGTTGTTTCTTTGAATAAAGCGTTAACTTCGCTGGCACCATGTGAGTTGTCGCTGACCTGTTCCCGGCACCTGCTCCTGACACCTGTCCTTCTAAATTTGCACTACTCCGAATTTTGCGATGCAGTTCTCCAATCAACCAAACTGCAGAAAAGTACACGTGTTAGAGGGAACTGTGCACAAAAGTTTATTAGAGAAAGATTAGTAAAGATGAGTATAAAAATGCATTATGTTGGAGATAGTCGCATGGAAGGAATTGAGTACAAAAGAAGGGTTGATTTGGGGAAATTTGCCCTAAAATGCTGACGAATATGCATGAGGACTTTAAAATAAAATTCAAACATGGATAAAACATTGTTTTTCCTTAAAAAAGCTGAAAAACAATTTGTAATGTAGCAAGTACTATGGAGATAATGGAGTTATATAAAATATGGACCACTGAAAAAGATGCAGTAGAAAAGGTTTAATAATAGGACCCACGAAAGGGAGGGTGGGAAGTTCAGAGATTCAGAGGAATCTTTAAATGTGGATGTGTATGGGTGTATTGCTATAACTTTATGTTTGTGAAATAAAAAATATTTTTTTTTAAAAAAAAAAGCTGAACAAGTTTGAGTTTCCTAAAAAATCCTCAACCACTTTGAGTTTCATTTGCCAAAAAAGTCAACAACTTTTGTGCCCTGAATTTTACTTCTAGAAATATGGCAACCACCTCTGTTCAAAAGCTTCCAGTGAAGGAGTCTGCCACCTTCTGAGGCAGCCCATTCCACTGTCAAACAACTCTAACCATCAAAAAATTATTCCTAAAGTTTAATTTTCTGATTGTTGGGGCTGGACTGAGGTGGGGAAATTCCAAGAAAGCAAAGGGGTGGTTAAGATAAAAAAAACTCTGAAGAGCACTGGATTAAAGAAACCTTTCCCCCTCTTTGAGGCAACTGGTTTGATTGCCCTGCTGTTCTTGATGTTAACACTGTTTTCTTAACACTTGAGCCCAAAGTGATGGTTTTCGAGCATCTATCCGCAGCCATTTGTCCTTCACAACTGTCTTTTCTGCCGCAGCCTCTCCAGTTCCTCTAAACCAGGGGTCAGCAACCTTTTTCAGCTGTGGGCCGGTCCACCGTCCCTTAGACCATGTGGTGCACCAGACTATATTTTGAAAAAAATAATAATGACCGAATTCCTATGCCCCACAAATAACCCAGAAATGCATTTTAAATAAAAGCACAAATTCTATTCATGTAAAAACACCAGGCAGGCCCCACGAATAACCCAGAGATGCATTTTAAATAAAAGGACACATTCTACTCATGTAAAATCACGCTGATTCCCGGACCGTCGGCGGGCCAGATTGAGAAGGCGATTGGGCCGCATCTGGCCCCCAGGTCTTAGTTTGCCTACTCCTGCTCTAAACTATCCTGACCACATTTAATCTACTCTTCTCTCAGCCAAAACAACCTTCATGCACCTTGCATGCTAAGTCCTTTATTTAGGAACACCTCTACAATTTGGGGGGCAATGGCTGGTGAACTCTCCCATTTCCTTTCAGCCGAAGACTTGCGCACCTGTAGGGGTCGGATCCGTTCGAAGCAAAACTCGCAGGAAGTGAAGAGGGAGGTGTGCCAGCGCTTGTAGGGGAGCACAGAACATAGCAGTTCAAAGGACGGCACGTCTACTTTCATTAGCGGGGCTATTTATAGCGCCTACGTAACGGTGGACAAATTGCATTGATAGGCTCATGCCTCCCTATTTGCGGCCTGGTGGAAAGGCCCAGGATTATTGAAATGTTAATCTTTGTTCTGTATTATTTTTAACCACCTGCTTCAATCCTGTGCTTAACTTCCTGCCAGAAAAACCCTCTTAGGAGGAGCCATCTTCGGGGCCCAGTTTTCCCACGGGTTAAGAGTTCAGCCGCTTCTAATCGCATCAGGCTGAAATACTAAACCTCCTCTGAGCTGCCCAGATGTTTTATTTTTAATAAAACTCTTTGCATCTCTTGAGCTGCACCGAGGATGAAAAACAACATAATTGCCTTCTTGGGGATGCCTGCTCTAGTATCTTTGGGAGAGAAAAATATGAGTATTTGCATCAAACAGGCTGCATTATGTTATGTAAAAAATTCTCTCTCTCTCTCTCTCTCTCTGTGTAAAATCTTTTACTCAGAATTGCACGTCTGCAGCCAAAGGATTAGGTGGAGCTGCACAGGTTGTTCACAGGCCATATTGTCACCCCACTCCAGACTTGGACCACTGTTGAGAAATGACTGCCTCCTCTTCTAACATTAGGCACTCACTAAGAGCAGCAAAAAAGGAATTTTACAAGAGCAGGCAGTCCTACAGCAGTTGGTTATGCAAAGGAAAGCTTGAGAATTTTAAAATGCTTACCCAGTGAAAATTTCTTTTTCTCTTTGAGTTGCAATTAAATTTAATGCATTTTAAGATTTGGGGAAAAAACTTAGAAGTTGGCAGCTTGTAAACAATTGACCCCCCCCCCCACTGAAGTGTTATCAATTTATATATTACGTGGTCTTGTTGAACGCCATGTGGTTTGCTTTGCCCTGTATTGATTGATCTCTTCCAGAACACATTTCTAGCTGTGGAATAACATTATTTCCAAGCAAACTGGGGTCCTTTTTTTCCAGGGGATCTGTTTGTCTAGCTTGTATGTCTGCAGGTGGCTCAATGTGCTGCTGTTGCTTTGTTCAGTCACATTTTGTTCTAAATGTGGTAAATGGCAATAACTGCCTGGAAAACTTGTGAATGTGAATAAGAGAACTCTTTTTAAAAAAATAAAAATGAAAATGAAAAAACGTGAGAAAAAGGTTTGTCTAGTTATGTGAAATTCAGCCCTCGCCTTCTCCCTCTCTCAACTCAATTTTTTGCTTCCCTTCTCCCCAAGCTCTTTCCATCTCCCGTCTCCATTACCCTCTAATTCCTGTCTGTTGCCTCACTCTGGGCTCTTTGCCCTTTAGCTTCTCGGCTAGCCAGGCTATCAACCTGCCTGACAAATCCAATCTTTCCCCTTGGATATTCCAACCGAGCACTTGGAACATACGCGGTCTATCTTCCGAGAGGGAAGGCAAAGCTGTCTGTTTGGCTGGGCTGAAATTTCTCAGTAAACAATTTTCCAATCGCATTTCTGAGAATTTTCTTTTTCAGGCTGCTCTGAGATACTTCCAGCCCCCGTCTGAGAGTATTTGGTGAAAAGTCTGTGTGCTCTAATATCTTCACAATCTGAAGTCCATCCAGTGTATCTGAAGAAGTGTGCATGCACACGAAAGCTCATACCAAGAACTAACTTAGTTGGTCTTTAAGGTGCTACTGGAAGGAATTTTTTTTGTTTTCACAATCTGAATTAGCGACTTTGCAGTTGTGTGACAAATGCATTCAGTGAGGCACTGCATGCATAAGCCCAAGTGAGGTCATGCCTAAGTGTTTAAAATGGAGACAAATGAGATTTGAAGGAGTGCATTTCTGGGAACTCCAGTGTGGGGTCATGGTGCTAGGAAAAGAAAAGCAGCAGCAGAGGAAGGATGATGCATTCATCACTAAGTTTTACTCAAAGTAGACCCACTCATTTCCCTTATGTCCTATGGGTCTAATTTGAAATTTGAGAACAATTTCGTTGCCTCACCTGCAATAAAACATGTCTCCCCTATATCAGTCCCTACAGCCACAGCAGGCGCTGTAACTCTCCAACTGTTTGACTTTACCTCCAAAGGCACACTTTTCCATTGTCTCCCGAGGCAAATGGATGCCAACAATAATTCCTTGACACCCGCTGCTTCTCTCAGAGAGCTACAATTCCCCAAGTAGTTTAACAATCAATAATCCATCTTCCCAGGGAACTCTTGGACTTGTAGCTCTCTGAGGGTGAAATATACTTGGAGTCGAGAATGGATTTCATGCTCTTTATTCAGCTCATAGTAGTGAGGAATGGAAGTTCCCCCAGAATGTCTGCTTTATATACATTATTTACACAATGGGCCGCACATGATTGGCTAATTCCAGGATTCTACTGTAGGCCAATCAGGTTGCGGATTCACTTCCACCTGCAGCTGGATTGGGTGGCTCCTGTGGACCAATCAGACTGCTGCATTCTGGATCTTATTGTTCTAGGACCAATCAGACTGCTGCATTTTGGATCCTATTCAACTCAGTACATAACAGAGGGTAACCAGGGTTTCCTAACACCTCTCAGCACCCTAACAAACTACAGTTCCCAGAGTTCTTTGGGGGAAGCCATCAGTGTTTACAGTCATATGATGCTTTAAAATGTATTGCAGAGAGGGGGCCCAAGAGAACAGAGAGCAGCCTCGAGCCATCACGTTCCATGCTATTTTGGCACCGGTGGTCACATAGGTCTGGCAGGTTTCTAAGAGAATACAGAGCCCTTGAAAAGCCTGCTTAGCAGAAATGAAAATGGAAGACGCATGCAACAAACCATGAGCAGCAATCTCTTCTTCAGGCTCCCACCAATCACCTGTAAAAACTATAATCTCTCTCCGTGGAGGCACCTACTGGCACACTTCCCCAAAGCACATTCGAGCGAATACACGCCTTGTCTTTGGAGGATCAAAGGGGATTTGACTTAAGGCAAATTGATGCCAGCGAAGAGCAAATACCGATATAAGCAGTGCCACTTATTTGAATGAAATCAACTTTAAACAGCAGGCTTTTGTTTTCCAGGCGCTGGCGTCTTCTGGCAACATTATTAAGCAGCCTCATGCAAAAAATGCCAAGTGTGTCGGCACAGAATAATTCAATCAGAGCTCAGACAATCATATTCTAATATAGTGGTGCTAATCTTTCCTTGGGAAAAATAAATAACAATGATCATTGCCTTCCTGTAAATATTTTTTTTAAAACCCAGGCTTTCATTTCCTCCTCCAATCCATCTCCTCCTTTGTTTTGTCTTCAGAAAGCAAGACTCTTTTTAATATTATTATTACTGTCGTTATGCTTATCGGTTTGGCAATCTCACACACATATCGTATCTCCATGACAATTGGGAACGTAGAGAAAATATATGCCAAAGATTAAGGTCCCTTCTGGAAAATGCTGTTGCTTTTCACATGGGAAAATCAGGCCCACACTTCAAGCATCTTAATTCCTTAATCTTAGCTTTGCCTGTTCCATTGCGTTTTGATTTGTTTTCACATATCCCCGAAAAACAAGCAGCAGATCTGAAATGAAAACGAGGACATATGGAAATGTTAAGAGCAAGAGACAATTTCATGAGCCTGCTTTATTTTATTTATGGTCCTCTCGTCTCCCTTAGGCCGCCCTATGAAGCACAGCTGTTGGAAAGAAAGTGCTCTTGAATCCACTATTCCCCAGTCAATGTGCATAGCAGCAGAATAGCCACGCGGTGGTTTATGTTGTGGCTTATGAGCCTTGGCACACATAATGCGCCAGAGAGGCCTCTTCCTCCTGGAAGGTGAAAGGAATTTGGAAAGCTGGCAGCAGTTAGGAGCTGCTAGTTTCTGCAGCCACAGCAGGAGCTGTGATTCTCCTGCAGTTTGACTTTCGGAACATGCTCCCATAGGAGCCAGCAGGATGGTTGGAAAAGAGGATCAGGCAAATTCATGGAAGATAAGGCTATCAATGACTGCTAGTCATGAGAGCTATACTACCAAACTTACTGTACGCTTGAGATTCCATCAATGGTGTCTCCGGAAATTTTTACACATCACTTGGGAAGACAGGCAATCAAATGCCTGTGTACTGGAAGAAGCAAAGATCACCAGTGTCAAAGCAATGATTCTTCAACATCAACTTCGTTATCATCTTCCAAAGCAACTATTCTATTCCGAACTTAAAACTGGAAAGTGTAATGGTGGTGGTCAACAAAAGAGGTTTAAAGACTGCCTCAAGGCAAATCTAAAAAAAATGTAGTATAAATACCAACAACTGGGAATTGCAAGCACTCCAATTGGAGAACAGCCTTTACCAAAGGTGTCACGGGCTTTGAAGATGCTCAAACTCAGGACGAAAGGGAGAAACACGCTAAGAAGAAGAAGAAGAGGAGTTTGGATTTGATATCCCACTTTATCACTACCCGAAGGAGCCTCAAAGCGGCTAACAATCTCCTTTCCCTTCCTTCCCCACAGCAAACACTCTGTGAGGTGAGTGAAGCCGAGAGACTTCAAAGAAGTGTGACTAGCCCAAGATCACCCAGCAGCTGCAAGTGGAGTAGCGGAGACGCGAACTCGGTTCACCAGATTACAAGTCCACCGCTCTTAACCACTACACCACACTGGCTAAGAGGAAGGCACGTTTGGCAAACCCTCACCGTGATCAGCTCCTGCCTGGAAACCTATGTCCCCCCTGTGAAAGGACGTGTGGATCCAGAATTGGCCTCCACAGTCACTTACGGACTCACTGTTAAAACCGTGTTTATGGAAGACAATCTTACTTGGCTATGAGTGATTGCCAAAGAAGAAGAAAGATTCTCTCTCCATAGTTGGAGACAGTAATGCTTCTGATGTCATGCCTCCAGATGTTTTGGGACTACAATTCCCATCATCCCTGAGCACTGGTCCTGTTTGCTAGGGATCATGGGAGTTGTAGTTCCAAAACATCTGGAGGGACGAGTTTGCCTGTGCCTGTTCCTATTGCTCATCTGCTTCAGGGGCGATGCTGCTTGAGGCGAAACGGGAAGTGCTTTCTTCCCTGCCACCTACTCCATTGCCTCCTCCTGCTGGCATCACCACCATGTCACCCCCGCCTCGACTGGCAGCACTGCCACTTCACCCATTGCCGCCACTGGAGAAGTGGCGTGGCATCGGTGCTGATTTACGGCGAGAGCTCGCCAAAATCTCTCGCACTTCATGGAATCTCACAAGATTTCAGTGCCAATGTTAGCGCTGCTTCTCTGCCAGTGATGCAGGCCAGGTGAGGTGCTTGTGAGCACGCCACCCTGGGGGCTTCCAACATTTGAGACAGCTGCTTCGTCCCACCCAGGCCTGATCAGCTCTAGAAACATCACCTGACCTTCATTGCTCTTGATCAAATGCAATCACTTTCCCTCTAACAATATCGCAGAAAAGATTATCTGCAGAGTACCACTTCAAGTCTGTGCTGGAGATAAGACTTACGCACAAGCACGTCTGAAACACTTCTGCCTCACAGAGGTTGCTAATTTTAGATTATATTGTTAATCCTGTCTTTCTGGCAAGTCACTAAGAGCCAAGGCACGACTCTCCCCCTTTGCATCCTTCTAATAACCCCACACCCTCCAAGTGTCCTGATTTTCCAGATACAGTCCCACAATTACAGAAGCCGTCCCGGTTTCTGCTTTGATCCCAGAATGTCCCGGTTTTCCTTTTTTTCCCTCTCCTCCACTTCTCGGAGGACAATTAAAAGTAGTGTGTGTGGGTGCAAAAACAAAGCAATATTTTGTTACGGGAGTCCCCACTAGACTGTATTTCATAAGCCCAGGAATTTGAAGAAACTAAAAAATATGGTGGTTTTTAAAGGGAAAGTGCAATTTCTGAGTTTTAGGACTGTGTGCACATATACACCAATCCAGAGTTCTGACCCAAGGAACATCCATTGGTGTGTGTGTGTGTGTGTGTGTGTGTGTGAGAGAGAGAGAGAGAGAGACTAATGCTTAATTAGAGTTAATTTGGTGCACTATCTTCATCCAAAATGGTGTTACACCCTTGTGCAAATTAATTAAACAAACAATGTAATTTATTGTAAAATCTCATATATACGTGTACCAAACTCACATATACAGTGGTACCTTGGGTTAAGAACTTAATTCATTCTGGAGGTCTGTTCTTAACCCGAAACTGTTCTTAATCTGAAGCACCACTTTAGCTAATGGGGCCTCCTGCTGCCACCACAATGCGATTTCTGTTCTCATCCTGAAGCAAAGTTCTTAACCTGAGCTACTATTTCTGGGTTAGAGGAGTCTGTAACCTGAAGCGTCTGTAACCCGAGGTACCACTGTACGTACATATATGACTTCCACTAATTTTAAGCAGCATTTGAACACGGTTTGGCATGGAGTCTACTAGCTTCGAACAGTCACTGTTGATTTTCGGATCCCTGTACCACACTTGAATCAGTGCCTGAATGAGCTTCTCCATAGTCGTACAGTCTACAGCACGGAGGCGACTTTTGCATACAGCCCACAAATTCTCAGTGGGATTTACATCCGGAGAATTCCCTGGCCAATCAAGTACCTGCATTTTTTGCTCTGTCATGAATTTCTTCACCGCTTTCGATGTGTGACAGGGGGCTAGGTCCTGCTGCAATATCCCAGTACCGTCAGGCTACCTCTTTTCCAGCTCTGGAATAACTCTCTTTCATAGAACCTCAGTATATTGTGGCGAGCGCATCATTCCTTCTATTGGCTGCAGGTTTCTGACACCATAATGATCTACTGATTTTTTGTGTTTGTTTTGAGTACAGGATTACAAGTAAGATAGAAAACATGCTTTGTTTCAGTTAATTTGCACAAGGGTGTAGATCCACTGCCCCTACCTTAGGAAACCTCATGCCGAGTTTGGTGATGATATCTTGAGAGGCAGCTGAACGTAAAAGAGAAAATAGACAGAGAGAGATGGATGGGCAGACAGACAGAACCACTTTTCCAAATACACAGTAGAGATCAGTCATAACGTTTTTGTCCAGATAGATCTATGGTCTCTTTCATCAACATTTACAGAAATTGTAGCCACCTGTGTTAGAATCTATACTGCCTCTCTGTATAAAAAGGAACATTGGCCAGTGATTGGATTAACTGAATTTATTTTGTTCCATGTTTCCGTCATACAAGAATATGGTATGTAAGCTTCTTGTTTAATTTGGATGTTATCTTACTTAGTTTGTATAAGGATTATGTTATATCATGTTTGTTTAATTTAGAGTATGCACGGCTGACAAAGCCCAGTTGGGCAAAACAAGGTCTTATCTTGGAATCCTTTTTGTGCCATACCTTCAAGTTTTCTATCTGATCCGATATCTACATATAAGGAACGTTAGAATCCTCAAAGCAGTGACACATGGAACTTCATAAGATAAGCATACCATATTGTGGTTATTACCAATATGCCAGTTTAGGAACCAAATGAACTTTATCTCCTGACCATCCATTGGACTTTAATTTCTCTTGATATGTTCTGTTTGCATGATGTGTTGGTCTATGGAATTACGTTTTGTGAGATATTATATGTTGAACTGTGTTTGAAATAGAAGTTACATAGTCAAAAACAGCCTGTTACGTTGTGTGTGTTGTTACCAGGATTGTATTTATGTAACCTAAGGTTTAGTAGTGTTTTCCAATCACATAAAAATCATGCACAATTGAAACAGCAAAAGGGTCTCCTCAACAAACCCACTAGCTTTCATGGATTCATGCCTACTTTGTTGGATCGAAAATTAAGTCCCTGATGAATTCATTCTAAAATGGTTAGCTAAATAAATAAGCAAACAGGAAGCTGTCCTACCTCCCTTTCTGTGTGACAAAATGCCTTTCCCTGCTTTGATTTACAATTTTTCCAAGCTTTTGTTGTTGACAGCATCATTTTGTCCACGGGATCTTTCGTTCGCTCGAGATAACCAGCCTTCTGATCTGAGCAGGCGTTCGCGACTCCTTAACAAGCATTAATCAAAGGCAGCGCGATGCAGTTTTGTACCCTAATTAAACATAGTATTATACTAATAGCAGTTTTATAGCTTCTATCGAGCTGACTCATCAGCTGATTCATCAGTTAACTTGCTCCTTGCTGCCGCTTCACGACTGGTGGCCAACTGAATTGGAAATGCAGAAAGTTTCTCCCGCCAGTGTTTTGATGCACTCCTCTTTCGCAGTAGATGGAGAGGGGTTACCAGAGATAGCTTGAAACAGAATACACAAGAAGCTGCCCACCCCCTATACCAAGAATAATAATACAGTGGTGCCCCGCAAGACGAACGCCTCGCAAGACGGAAAACCCGCTAGACGAAAGGGTTTTCCGTTTTGGAGGCGCTTCGCAAAACGAATTTCCCTATGGGCTTGCTTCGCAAGACAAAATGTCTTGCGAGTTTTT
This sequence comes from Podarcis cretensis, assembly GCF_951804945.1. Classification (NCBI taxonomy): domain Eukaryota; kingdom Metazoa; phylum Chordata; class Lepidosauria; order Squamata; family Lacertidae; genus Podarcis; species Podarcis cretensis. The sequence goes on from NC_137176.1 coordinate 83,910,776, forward strand.
CCGAGTTTTTCCCCCTTCCCCCCCTTTTTCTAAGCCGCTAAGCCGCTTATCAGCTGATCCGCTAAGCCGATAAGCCGCTAAAAGCCGCTAAAAGCCGCTAAACCGCTAATAGCGCTAATCCGCTAAGCCTTCAATGGGCTTGCTTCGCAAGACGAAAAAACCGCTAGACGAAGAGAATCGCGGAACGGATTCTTTTCGTCTTGCGAAGCACCACTGTAGTAATACAGTGGTACCTCGGGTTACATATGCTTCAGGTTACAGACTCCGCTAAACCAGAAATAGTGCCTCAGGTTAAGAACTTTGCTTCAGTTAAGAACAGTTAAGAACAGTTTCACAGGTTAAGTACGGACCTCCGGAACGAATTAAGTACTTAACCCAAGGTACCACTGTAATTTTATTATTTATACCCTGCTCAGCTGGCTGGGTTTCCCCAGCCACTCTACCAACACATTAGAACAGCCAAAGAGGTGCCGGAACTCATCATGAACACCTCCCTCATTCTCTTAGAATGGCAATGGTGACCACCTGAGAGGTGCTGGAACTGAGTTCCAGTGAGTTCCGGCTGAAAAAAGCCCTGGTTCTTCCAAATATGGTGTTTGCCTGCTCCTGAAAATGGAAGTCCCAAATATGACATAGAATTACAGTTCCCAATTGTGCTGGGCCCAGGGGTAACCCATGAAACGCAGTCCAGGACCGGTCCAGAATCCAAAGGTTCTGCTAGAAATCAGTCCAACAGGGCCAAGGCAGGACACGAGGCAGGATACCAGGCAAGGACAGGTACAAGATCTCAGGCTGGATCTGGCATACAGCACAACCTGGGGTGGGGTCTGACAGCCTTTTATCTTTGTTGGGGTAACGGCCAGTCCTGATCCCCTGGCGACTCACCTCCCTGTTTCGCCCGAAGGCGAGCACTCCTCCTGCAAGTACTCAGGTCTCTCCTTCTCTCAGACCTTAGTCTCTGCAGCTCGGGAGACATTGGTGGGTTACTAGACCCAGGGGCCACCTCAGCCTCCCCTGACCAAGCCGGTAGTGGAGCAGCTGTAAGTGATTGCCCAGCTGAAGGCAACAAGGTAATCCCCGCATCTGGAGCCAGGGCAGGCTCAGGACCCTGACTCGGCCCAGCTGGTGTTTGTTGCAGGGGAACCTGTGCAGACTGGGACTCTTTTTATTTATTTATTTATTTAAATAATATTTTTATTAAATTTCCACAGTGAAAAAATTATAGACAATGCACAATAAATAGGAAAAAATACAAAAAAAAAAGAAAAATACAAACCACAAAAATACAAACACTTAACATAAAAAAGAAAAAGCAAAAAAAAAGAACACTCTTTTCACAATCGTATCCTTCATATCCTTATTTTCTTGACTTCCACCCGCCCTCCTTTCTTGTATTCCACTTCAAATTTAATTTAGCAAATTCATTTTTATTAATTTTCTCCTTTAAGAGTTCCTTCAAATATTATATTATTCAAATTTTCATCCAATATCTATCCCTTCTTTCATATTCTTTTATCTTAGTTATTTGAACCTCTTCTTTTCATTTCAGTGTTCTCAACATTCAAAGATTTTGCAATGTTTTTGTAAGTAATTTTTAAACTTCTTCCAGTCTTCTTCCACCTGCTCTTCTCCTTGATCTCGTATTCTGCCAGTCATTTCTGCCATTTCCATGTAGTCCATTACTTGCATCTGCCATTCTTCCAAGGTGGGTAGGTCCTGTGTCTTCCAATGCTTTGCCACAAGAATTCTTGCTGCTGCTGTAGCATATAAAAAGAAAGTTCTATCCTTCTTTAGCACCAATTGGCCGACCATGCCCAGGAGAAAGGCCTCTGGTTTCTTCAAGAAGGTATACTTAAATACCTTTTTCATTTCGTTATAGATCATTTCCCAGAAAGCCTTAATCCTTGGGCACGTCCACCAAAGGTGAAAGAATGTACCTTCAGTTTCTTTACATTTCCAACATTTATTATCGGGCAAATGGTAAATTTTAGCAAGCTTGACTGGGGTCATGTACCACCTATACATCATTTTCATAATATTCTCCCTTAAGGCATTACATGCCGTAAATTTAATTCCAGTGGTCCATAACTGCTCCCAGTCAGCAAACATAATGTTATGTCCAACATCTTGTGCCCATTTAATCATAGTAGATTTCACTGTCTCATCCACAGTATTCCATTTCAACAGCAGATTATACATTCTTGATAATATCTTAGCATTGGGTTCTAGCAATTCAGTTTCTAACTTTGATTTTTCCACCTGAAAGCCAATCTTTTTATCTAAGTTATAAGCCTCTCTTACTTGGAAATAATGTAGCCAATCCCGCACCTTATCTTTGAGATTTTCATAACTCTGCAATTTCAATTTATCACCCTCCTGTTCCAAAATTTCCCAATACCTTGGCCAATTGGTCTCCATGTTAAGTCTTTTCATGGCCTTTGCCTCCATTGGTGATAACCACCTTGGGGTTTTGTTCTCCAACACATCCTTATATTTAATCCAGACATTAAATAATGCTTTTCTGACAATATGGTTTTTAAATGCCTTATGTACTTTAACCTTACCATACCACAAATACGCATGCCATCCAAATACATTGTCATATCCTTCCAAATCTAAAATGTCCGTGTTTTCAAGAAGTAGCCATTCCTTCAGCAAGCAGAAAGCTGCTGCTTCATAATATAACTTAAGGTCCGGCAGGGCAAATCCCCCTCTATCTTTCACATCCGTAAGTATCTTGAATTTAATTCTGGGCTTTTTGCCCTGCCAGACAAATTTAGAAATATCCCTTTGCCACTTCTTAAAATAGTCCATCTTGTCTATAATTTGCAATGATTGGAACAAAAACAACATTCTCGGCAATACATTCATCTTGATGACAGCAATTCGTCCAAGTAAGGAAAGCTTTAGATTTGACCAAATTTCAAGATCTTTTTTCACTTCTGCCCAACACTTCTCATAATTGTCCTTATATAGATTAACATTTTTAGAGGTCATATTCACCCCCAGGTATTTTACTTTCTTTACCAGTAATAAATCTGTCTCCTTCTGAAACTTTTCTTTCTCTATTGGTGTTAAATTTTTCTCCAATACCTTAGTTTTTAACTTATTCAGTTTAAAGCCAGCCACCTGACCAAAATCCTGGATTAATTCTAAGGCCCTTTTAGTACTTGGTACTGGCTCCTGCAGTGTCAAAACTAGGTCATCTGCAAAGGCTTTAAGTTTATATTCTTTGTCACCGACCTGAACACCCTGAATCTGTTGGTCCCGTCTAATCATATTCAGCAAAACCTCCAGGACCGAAATAAAAAGCAATGGGGAAATTGGGCAACCTTGTCGTGTCCCTTTTTCAATTTTAACCTCTTCTGTAACTGCATTATTAACTATTAGTTTAGCCTTTTGTTCTGAATAGATCGCACCTATACCATTTTCAAATTTTTCTCCCACCCCCATCCCCTGAAGATTCTTCTTCATGAAACTCCAAGATATATTGTCAAAGGCTTTCTCTGCATCAATAAATATCAAAACACCTTTTGAATTAATATTAACTTGTAGCTTTTCCAAAATATCAATTATATTCCTCATATTATTTGACAAATGTCTGCCAGGGAGAAAGCCAGCTTGGTCTTTGTGTATCATTTCAACTAATACTTTTTTCAATCTTTTGGCCCTGTGCAGACTGGGACTCTTCAGGATCAGGCCCAAGACTTGGTTCAGATGAAGCCTGAAGCAAAGGATCCGGTGCAGACTGAGACTACTCTGGTTCCGAGTCCGAGCCCCAGTCCCAGGCCATTCTTTTGAGCAGAAGCCAGGCAGGTACACCCATTTAGTTTCATAAGGTAGTCATGGTGATATCTCAAGGGCTGTCACATGGGAGATGGAGCAAACTTGTTTGCTCCTGCTCTGAAAGGAAGGACCCAAACCAATGGCTTTAAGTTACAAGAAAGGAGATTCCAAGTAAACACCAGGGAGAACTTTCAGAGCTGTTCGACAGTGGAACAGACTCCCACAAGAGGTGGTGGACTCTCCTTCCTTGGAGGTCTTTAAGCAGAGATTGGATGGCCATCCATCATGGGTGCTTTAGCTGAGCTATCTGGGACCTCCATTTGAAACTCCTACAATCAACTGATAGTTTGGACTTCATGGTGGTCTTGTAGTAAGGTTAAGGCTTACTGGGAAATGATATACAGTGAAAGGAAAAGGATGTTTAATATAATGTTCGTAAAAACCCCCAGAAGCTTTTCTCTTGGGAATATAGGGGGAGAACTAGCTAAACTGTATAGAAACTTATTTATGTATACTACTACAGCGGCAAGAATATTACTTTCCCAGAAGTGGAAAGAAGCAGAAGTCCCAGAAGGATGGATACAAAAACTTATGGAATATGCAGAAAGGGAGAAACTTACCGGAAGAATATGAAAACAAGGTAACAAACTCTTTATAAAAGAATGGAAATGGTTTATTGAATATTTACAGATAAATTGTAAACAGATAAAAACATTGGCAGGATTATTGCAATAACCTGCAGTTTCATAAGAATATATTTAAAGAAGATGAATAAATGATCAAGTTAAGTTAATTAGGATATGCAGAAAATATTAAAAAAATAAATTTAAGGAAAACCACAGAAGGAGAGGGAAAGAGGTCAAGTTTTGAAATGTCAAAATGATTGTGAAATCAGTGAAATGTTAGGACTTCAAAGCACTGCAGACCACTCCCCCTTCCCTAGGAGACAGTGATGGCCACCAAGTTGGATGGCTTTGCAAGAGGATTAGACAAAATCATGGAGGATAAAGCTGTCAGAGGCTACTAGCCAAAATGGCTGTGTTCTATTTTCTGTCCGGGATGCTGTAGCAGCCTGATTCACTTTGACTCCTGTACTTAGAAGGGACTGAGTGATATCTAGCTCTTTGATTCCAGAAACATATGGAAGGGAGGAAAGACTCAAAGGAGCCTTCAGAGCAGAAAACCACGAGAAACAAACAGAACCGTGCCCAGCACTTTGTAGACAATTCGGAATGACCGCTCCCCGCATAAAACGGGGGGCACCCTTTGCGTGGACGCGCGCAGCCCCTGGATCTGGAGCGGCTCCATCAGCATAGGCTTGGCTTTGCCTTCCCTCAGGTGGGATACCTGGAGCAGTGGCGTAGCGTGGGGGGTGCAGGGGGGGCCGGCCGCACAACATCTGGGGTTAGGGCAAATCCACGGGTTAGGGGGCGCAAATACACCGGTTAGGGGGCACAAATTACTTGCCTTGCCCTGGGTGCTGACAACCCACGCTACGCCACTGACCTGGAGGTCTCTGCCTACCCCAGTCAGCTGTCCAGCCCCACCTGGGGGAAGCGTTGCCAAGGAGATCAGGCCAGGTAGGGGAGGGATTACCTGCCCACACAATAGAGGGAGGATTTTACCTGGGAATCCTCACTTGGCTCCAGAGCTTCTCCCACCCTACCCACCCTCAGTTAATGCCTTATTTTGCAGGTTAACTTTTTCTCACAGGTTTTGCAGGTTAACCTTTTCTTCACAGGTATGCGGGCGCTGCTACGTCAAGGTCGCTGTTAAAGGGCCAGAAAGGAATTTCCCTGCATTGGCAGGTTTCGCCTTTCCCATAGCAAAACGTCACAACTTTGGCGGTATCAGGCCTTGGGCGGAATCCTTTAGTCCATCTTCCTCTTTGCGGCGGCGATACCAGGGTTCCCCGTTAAAGGGGTTTCTGAAGGGAGGCTTTGACCGTACGCCGAAAGGTCGTCATTGCTCTCCCCTGCGGTGGCGGCGTAACGGGGGCGGCTATCTCTGCTTGAACATATGTTCTCCAGAGCCGGCCCATCCCCCACACAAACACTGGATAACCCTGATGCTCCCTAGGTCCCCGGCTGGGGACTGGGGAGGGAGAACACCCAATGCCTGAGCCAAGGTCTACCCACATTTGAAATTTAATAAAGTTGTGGCCAATTTAATCCCATAGCACGTTGTCTTGAGTCGTTATTCCACATGACGGGGGGGGGCCCTCGGGATCTGGGGACTCCACCTGTCCACACAATGAATACTGGAACAATGGAGAATTGCTCATTGCAGGAGCAGGTCTGTAATTGTTGTTGTTTAGTCATTTAGTCGTGTCCGACTCTTCGTGACCCCCTGGACCAGAGCAGGCCAGGCACTCCTGTCTTCCACTGTCTCCCGCAATTTAGTCAAACTCATGCTGGTAGCCTCGAGAACACTGTCCAACCATCTCGTCCTCTGTCGTCCCCTTCTCCTTGTGCCCTCCATCTTTCCCAACATCAGGGTCTTTTCCAGGGAGTCTTCTCTTCTCATGAGGTGGCCAAAGTATTGGAGCCTCAGCTTCAGGATCTGTCCTTCCAGTGAGCACTCAGGGCTGATTTCCTTCAGAATGGATAGGTTTGATCTTCTTGCAGTCCATGGGACTCTCAAGAGTCTCCTCCAGCACCAGAATTCAAAAGCATCAATTCTTCGGCGATCAGCCTTCTTTATGGTCCAGCTCTCACTTCCATACATCACTACTGGGACAACCATAGCTTGAACTATACGGACCTTTGTTGGCAAGATAATGTTTCTGCTTTTTAAGATGCTGTCTAGGTTTGTCATTGCTTTTCTCCCAAGAAGCAGGCGTCTTTTAATTTCGCAGCTGCTGTACAAAATCCAAGGAGAAGTTTAGATGAGGGAGAATGTCAGGAGCATCTCTGCTTGATCAGGTGTGAATTGGTACCCCGATCTCAGCTGCAAGGAAAATGTGAAGTCCAGCACCTGCTGTTTCCATGACCCTGTGATATTTAGGTATGCAGAGCAAGTGACTCAGCCGTAACCAACTGCATCCGTTCATTCCTTGCTCTCCCTGGCAGCCAGAGAAGGTGACAAGAATGTAGCCTCTGGGACTGTGTCAAAACTCAGTGAAATTGAGATCGAGGACGGCTTCACCTTTGGGGCGCTTTTGACATGACATGATATATAAGTATAGCTTTTGCTTCTTGCATGTGTTTGTGGGAGTCATTTAAACAGGGAGCTATTCACTGCCTTTCTGTTTATTGTCGCTCAGGAGAACTTCTTGGCAGAAAGAAAACACATTTCAAAAGGTCGCCCAGGGCTTCTTCAGGAGCGAAGGGTGGGTCGCAAATTCCATAAATGAAATAAATAACGAATACACAAGGTACACGAATTTGGATGGTGCTGATAGCCATGGATCTGCAATTTTTGGTTCTCTCCATTTTTTCCCAGTTTTAAATTCAGGTCTCCACATTTTCATAGCAACTTGCAGGTTTCCTTTTTTAAAAAAACAACAACCAGGAAAATTTGACAGCATGTTAGTGAAAATTTCTTTTAATAAGCACATTTTTGCATGCATTTTTTTGGTGGGATAATTTATTACCTTAGATATTAGGGTTGTGTGCAGGCCCTTGGATTTGCTCCATGGCCCAGATCTGGTAGATTTGTAGATTTGTAGAATTGTAGGGTTGGAAGGGCACTTGAAGATCATCTAGTCCAACCCCATGCAAGGCAGGAATATGCAGGTGTCCCATACAGGGATCGAACCTGCAACCTTGGTGTTATCAGCACCTCACTCTAACCAGTTGAGCTATCCAGGAGGGCCCCCAAACAGGCCAACTCACCCTGGGCCATCCTGGGGACCATCTGCCCTACCCCAGATCCATCCCTGATAACCAGGAGGATTTGATCCTGCACGATGCTGGCAGTTTCCCTATGAGCAGGGAAGCGGCTACAGAAGGATTGGCAACTGGAACCACTAACCAGCTTGTACTGGAAGGCTGAACTTAAGATGGGGGGGACAGGACATGAAAGGAACAACTGAAACTGTCTAATTCACCCTGTCTACACACCTCCATTGCCCGCAAGATCAGCATCATTTTCCGGGAAGCTAAGCCATGAGGAGCATTTAAGAGGACCATAAAGCCTGATGCCTGCATTTGTTCAGGCCAAACAACAAATCCAACTTGAGCACGAAGCATCGTTCTCATACCATAAATAAGCAAATAAACTATACGTGCGCACATCATGCATCAGAGAAGCTCTCTCCCTCCCGCACTTTCGAGCTAGCTGTTTGTAATTACTGCGGCATGGTGCTGAATGCATGGGGAGCACATTTATTTCCTCCCATATTTCTCGTGAATGTTGCCGATGAAAATGAATGGAGCAAATCATTCATATGAAAACAAATGGAATGGAAAACCCCGCAGTCGGAGAACTCGAGCAGTGACTGGGCTTCTGTTGTGTGTGTATTTAAAAAAAAACTTGCAAAGGACTCTCATTAGGCATCCTCTGCCTAATTTTGGAAAAGAAGTTCACAGCCCCATCAGATGCTGAGGCAAGGGAAGCTGGAGATGGCTGACATATCAGTTGACTACCATCCATCACATTGCATTTAATGCTTCCTCTTCTCCTGCATACAGATGGATGGCAATCCATCATGTATTTTCTAGTTTGGGCTAAGATTCCTGCATTGTAGGGGGTTGGACTAGATGACCCTCGGGTCCCTTCCAGTTCTACAAGTCTATGATTCTATGAGTTCATCATCATCATCATCATTTTATTTGTATGCTGCCTTTCCATAGTTGAAACTATGCTTGAGGCGGCTTCCAACACGACAAGATTTACATAATTACAAACATAACAGAAATCATAAGCGATAAATAAAACCCATCAAAAAGTACGCAACCTAATGGAAACAATTTCCACATAAATCATAAGATTTAAAACTAAAGATACAAAAATAATATCAATAACAGCAACAGCTCTCTCAACCCCACTGTAAACAATACTCTAGCCCAAGAATCTGTTCAACAGCCTCAGTTTTTATAGCTGGAGTCAGTCCGCACTCCACTCTCCCAGGCCAGATGGGAAAGGGCCAGCCAGGCAGGGGGCAGGTCTTCCAGGACTCACAGCCAAGATGGTCTCATTTAAAACAACACAGATAAAAATTAAAAACAATTTAAAAGAGGAGCCCTCGGTGCTAAGCAGCAGCCGCAGTCCTTGTGAAGCCTGTCAAGCCCCGCCCCAGGCCAGGTGGGCCCTCAGCAGGCAGTCCTCAGTTCAGGAATCAGTTTTCTCCCCCCTGCCAATACACAAAACACAGTTCCAGTCATCCCTCCCCAAAAAGTTGCAATAAACTTTGGCAACGCCTATGAATTCTTATTGGGGAGCAATATAATTTTCATCCAGGTGTAGGTAGAATCACAGAGGGTCAAGTGGATAAACTCCAGACAATTGCACTTTCACGTGCAAATTATAATCTGTAAATTTCCAGAAGGGTTTAACAGCCATTCCCTACTCCCAGGGAACTCTTGGAATCGGAGGTCTGAGGGGAATAGGGGTGACCCTCCTAACAGCTCTTAGCACCCCAAACAATGGCAATTTACAAGATTATTTGGGGATGCTGTTTAAAGTGGTATGATGACTGTTTAAATTGGTGTGGGTATTCTTTCAGTGCATGGTGAGGCTTTGGCCCAACTCTGGTTCAAAGATAAGGAACCATAAGAAGAGAGAGCAGCAATCTTGAAGTTGTCCGAGAACAGTAACAACAGCACGGCAGCATGGTGTTTCTTTGGTTTCTTTGGTGAGATGACTTGTTTCTATCAAAAAGAGCAATTGTTTTGAAACTTGCACAGGCGTGCATAAATTACCATATGCAATCCCCCTTTTTAATTTGGTAATGTACAACTGGCTGCCTGAGCTGTTTAAGTCCTAGCCATGTGCCCACCAGTCTATTCTCTTTTTAATTTTCATACATGTGTTTAAAAGATGCTTAGACGCTGAAAATGGCTTGCAAGTGGGAGAGAGGAAAGCCAGCGAACAACAACCCACAAAGACCCCCTTACCCCCAAATTCTTCAGTAGCAGGCTATTGTTTGCCCTTCACCTGAAAGTGATTTGGAGCGGGTGGAAGGGGTAAGCCAGGAATTCTTCTCCAGCTCAGATTTCAGTCTGAGCTACAGGAGAATCTGTGAACTTCAGATGTTTCCCTCTGCTTTGAGACAAACATTACTGGGTCTCTAATGTTCATTTCGTGGGACCCAGGTGGCACTGTGGGTTAAACCACAGAGCCTAGGACTTGCCGATCAGAAGGTTGACGGTTCGAATCCCTGCGACGGGGTGAGCTCCCGTTGGTCGGTCCCAGCTCCTGCCAACCTAGCATTTCAAAAGCATGTCAAAGTGCAAGTAGATAAATAGGTACTGCTCCAGCGGGAAGGTAAACGGCGTTTCCGTGCACTGCTCTGGTTCTCTGGCTTAGTCATGCTGGCCACATGACCCGGAAGCTGTACGCTGGCTCCCTCGGCCAATAAAGTGAGATGAGCGCCGCAACCCCAGAGTCAGTCACGACTGGACCTAATGGTCAGGGGTCCCTTTACCTTTAATCTTCATTTCACCAGTGACTCTGCCCAGGACACACCTGGATGTTATGGGCATTACACAGAACTGTGGTGAGAGAAATTTGCTTTACTGCTATGGCTAATGCAACATTCCAAAGAAGGCACCTGGATCTCAGCTAAAGTGATTGCAGTGTGCTCAATATGATTTTGGGCAGACAGTGAAGAATCGTTTTCCTAGTTCCATAAGCTAAATGTCAGATGTGAGGGGTTCATGTGCCTGTAATTCCCAGTTTTACATATAATATAAGCCATCCCTTTATAATGCAGTCTACTATGATACACCCTGTAATATTTACCACAATTTGTTTCTATTTTTATTTTCCCCATGTATGGCAGACAGATAATTACATAGATATGTTTTTGTTATTATGCTATGTATCTTTGTGATTTTAAACTTTAAAATGCCCAGTGATACTCAGATGAAGGGTGGTATAGAAATAATAATAATAATAATAATAATAATAATAATAATAATAATAGGCATTGCAATCCTATACATGTCACTGGTTCACAAGTAAGTGGTACAGGATTCCAGCTTCAAAATATGAATTATTTTTATAAAGTGTGAGATTGGCTTCATTACTTTCAAATAAGGGAGGCCTATAATTTGGATAAAAAAATTGGCTTCCAGGTGGAAAAATCAAAATTAGAAACATAACTGTTAGAACCCAAAGCTAAGACACTATCAAGAATGTATAACCTGCTGTTGAAATGGAATACTGAGGATGAAACGGTAAAATCTGCTATGATTAAATGGGCACAAGATGTGGGACATGACATTATGTTTGCTGACTGGGAACAGTTGTGGACCACAGGTATGAAATTTACGGCACGTAATGCCTTAAGAGAGAATATTATGAAAATGATATACAGGTGGTACATGACTCCAGTCAAGCTTGCAAAAATCTATCATTTGCCCGATAATAAATGTTGGAAATGTAAAGAGACTGAAGGTACATTCTTTCACCTTTGGTGGACGTGCCCAAGGATTAAGGCTTTCTGGGAGATGATCTATAATGAAATGAAAAAGGTATTTAAATATACCTTCTTAAAGAAACCAGAGGCCTTTTTCCTGGGCATGGTCGGCCAATTGGTGCCAAAGAAGGATAGAACTTTCTTTATGTACGCTACAGCAGCAGCAAGAGTACTCATTGCAAAGCATTGGAAGACACAAGACCTACCCACATTGGAAGAATGGCAGATGCAAGTAATGGACTACATGGAATTGGCGGAAATGACCGGCAGAATCCGAGACCAGGGAGAAGAGTCGGTGGAAGAAGATTGGAAGAAATTTAAAATCTATTTACAGAAACACTGTAAAATTATTGAATGTTAATGATGTTGGAATGAAACGAAGTGGTTCTAGCAATAAGGCAAAATAAGAATATGTAAGAAGGGATTGATATCTGATGAAAATTTGAAGTTAGAATATGTGAGGACAAGCAATTAAGGGTAAATTAAGAGGGTATGAATTTGCTGAACAAATTTTTAAATGAATACAAAAAAGGGAGGTGTGAGGAAGTCAGGAAAATAAGTAAATGATTGTAAGATATCAGAAAGAGCGATTTTTATTTTTTTTCTTTTGTCTTTTTATGTTAAATTTCGATTTTTGTATTTTTCTTGTGTGTTCTTTGTTCACTGTTTACTGTTTTGTAATCCTTTTTTTTGTTAAAAACTTAATAAATATTATTAAAAAAACAAAAAACAAAATATGAATTATTTTTTTAGCGTGGGATTTCAAAGAGATATCCTGAATACTCTAACAATGCTTATGTTCTGTCCAAGAAATTATCAGTGACTCTGTTTTTTTATCTGTTCTTCCAATATAATTTAATATGCTCAGATTTGCAATCTAGTCATACCTCGTGTTGCGTTTGCTTCATGATACTTTTTTCAGGTTGCGTCCTGCGGCAACCCAGAAGTACCGGAAAGGGTTACTTATGGATTTCACCACTTGTGCATGTGTAGACACACAAAATGACGTCATGCGCATGCGCAGACGCGACAAATTGCGACTCGTGCATGCGCAGACGTGGTTTGCGTTCTGCCCATGTTGCGAACAGGACTCCGAAAAAGATCCCATTTGCAACCAGAGGTACCACTGTATTCCGAATCTTCCAGATAATTTGAGTTTTGCAGGGTTCTCAGTTTTCCCATGGGTAGCAAATTTCCATTTGGACTATTGTTAAAGTATTTATAGCCTCTTCATTTATGCCTGACCACATCACACAAGTAACATAATGTGAATGTTGTCAGAGATATCTGAGGTTGCTTCATAAACGGGTACAGATCTTGATCCTATTGGCTTAAGAACAATGATGTGTGCACACTCACACACAAGCTCATGGGGGAATCTTACAAAATTTTATTTGTATGTTACCTTTCAACGGTTCAAACCATGCTCAAGGCAGCTTACAACATGGCCGGGGGAGCATAACTACAACATAAGTAGTCATAAACAGTCAGTAAAACATTAAAAAGTGCACAATCAAACTGAACAATTTCCATATAAATCTCAGCAAGGTCTAAAATAATGATACAAAGCAACAACAACAACAATCCACCCTCAACACACACACCCACCACAAACACCCCAGCCCAATACAGTGGGGTGCCTCTGGTTACGAACGCTTCTGGCTACGAGCTCCGCTAACCCGGACTGAATACCTTCGACTAAAAGTGTGCTCCAAGCAAGGACATATTTAACTAAAGTTATCTTATGCTGCTGCATAAAAATCCCACGTGCATTTTTGTATGCATTAGTTGGCTTGCAAAATTCAAAGAAGTGCAAATTTCTAAGAATGCTTGTGTCTCAGTTTGTTTTGTTTTGGAAAGGGAATTAGGTAACTTCACCTTTAAATGGAAAGCAAATTAGATTTCTTCCCCCTCCCTAGAGTAGGGCTGCCATATGTCCAGGTTTTCACAGACATGTCCAGGAATCAGGCAGTGAAATAGAATTTGGGTGGATTTTTCATGAATCGGGAAAACTTCTGGGAAAACCTGGCAAATAGGGCAAATAGGGTGTGGTTTTTTTAATGGCAAATAGGGCGTGGGTTTTTTTTTTATGCTTAACAACTTTGACCACAAAAAAGTTCAACTGTCCTGATTTTCACTTTGGGAAATATGGCAATCCTAACCTAGAGTAGAGTGGCCATGTCCTACTTTGCAGAGCACAGTTCTCTATTCGAAGAAATGTCCCGGAGTGACTGTCCTCTGGTTAAGCTCCTCTTTTAAGATATAGAATCATCAGACAGGAGAGGAACGGGGGGCTTTGAAGCTGCCCCCCCAGCAGTTAGCACCAGCATAGCAGAGTGAGCAGGCCTACAAAGGATGGATGGCAGCTAATGGATTGAGGCTGAATCCTGACAAGACAGAAGTACTGTTCTTGGGGGACAGGGGGCGGGTGGGTGTGGGGGATTCCCTGGTCCTGAATGGGGCAACTGTGCCCATGAAGGACCAGGTGCACAGCCTGGGAGTCATTCTGGACTCACAGCTGTCCATGGAGGTGCAGGTCAATTCTGTGTTCAGGGCAGCTGTCTACCAGCTCCATCTGGTACGCAGGCTGAGACCCTACCTGCCTGTGGACTGTCTCGCCAGAGTGGTGCATGCTCTAGTTATCTCCTGCTTGGACTGCTGCAATGCGCTCTATGTGGGGCTACCTTTGAAGGTGACCTGGAAACTACAACTAATCCAGAATGTGGCAGCTAGACTGGTGACTGGGGACGGCCACCGAGACCACATAACATTGGTCTTGAAAGACCTACATTGGCACCCAGAACATTTCTGAGCACAATTCAAAGTGTTGGTGTTGACCTTTAAAGCCTTAAATGGCCTCGGCCCAGTATACCTGAAGGAGCGTTACCACCCCCATCGTTTTGCCTGAACGCTGAGGTCCAGCTCAAGGGCCTTCTGGCGGTTCCCTCACTGCGAGAAGCAAAGCTACAGGGAACGAGGCAGAGGGCCTTCTTGGTAGTGGCACCCGCCCTCCCACCAGATGTCAAAGAGAAAAACAACTACCTGACATTTAGAAGACATCTGAAGGCAGCCCTGTTCAGGGAAGTTTTTGATGTGTGACATTTTGATGTATTTTTAATCTTTTTTGGAAGCCTCCCAGAGTGGCTGGGGAAACCCAGCCAGATGGGTGGGGTACAAATAACAAATTATTATTATTATTATTGTTACTACTACTACTACTACTACTACTACTACAAACCACCTGGTCACACTCTTCCCCACAATGGTGTTTCTGTTTGAATTCTAGTAATTATTTCTACACATACGTATAAATCAGCGCATGCAAATTATGCAAATCTGTGCCCTTTGTGTGTGTTTTTTTGTGTGTGATGCAGCTATGATGCAGCTCCTCTTTTCTGGGCTCAGGTACAAATTACACCCACCCACCCACACCCACACACCCACACACCCACCAACAGCAACATGTCCCTGGATTGCATTGGCAGTGGCTCTCGTGAGGAAAACTGTTTTGAAAGCTGCATCGTTCCCGGCTGGCTTTTCTAACTCTTTCTTGTTGGGCTGGAAGTTATGAAAGAGAGAGGTCAGGGGAAAGCATGAATTCCTTGCTTTGAAACCATGTGCAGGCTTTAAAACATTCAAGCCCATCCTCTTGACAGTAATCTGCAGTGACTATCAATTTGTCGCGATTCTTGAAATAGTGCTATTTCCCTGGCCAGACATGTGGGATACCAGAATAAGTTAGTGGGAAATGGCCTTTTCTGGGAGTTGTGTTGGCTCCTCTTTAGTATCCCTGGAGTCTCCCTTGTCTGCTGAGATGAACCAGCAACTTCCACCCAACTATGATTCAGAATCTCTTCTCCCCATATGCTGTCCAGCTGTCCTGCAAATGTCCATTTCCACAGAGCTCCAGCTCCTCTCCTCTCTTCCTATATGTTCACAAATCTCTCGTGCCCATCATAATGAAAACAGCTCATCTTTTTTCCAGCCAAACATATGAGTTAAGCAGTCTGTGGTTAGGAAAGAAATAAACACACCTATTAATATCTTCTCCTGGGGAAGAAAATATAAAAATAAAATTACAAGCCTCCTTGCCGGCCTGCCACAGCAGTCTGGGGGCAGCATTGACAATCTACTCTGAATAACCAAGGTAAGTAATTTGTCTGTGTGCATTGGCAGGCTTCAGACCAATGTCGCCTTCTTGCTTATTGAACGGCAAAGTAAACAGAGGTGAAAAGGCAACTTTCTTTGCCAATGAGTGAGCAAAGTGTTTATTCTTTTCTGGTGTTTATTCTGTGTGCACTGATCAATCTGGAAGCACTGGAGGTGGAATAAATTACGTTGGGAGCTGGAGCTGGAAGACAACATGTATCTAGGTCAGTAAAAAGGTAAAGGGATACCTGACCGTTAAGTCCAGTCGCGGACGACTCTGGGGTTGTGCACTCATCTCACTCTATAGGCCGAGGGAGCAGGCGTTTGTCTGCAGACAGCTTAGTCATGTGGCCAGCATGACTAAGCCGCTTCTGGTGAACCAGAGCAGCGCACGGAAATGCCATTTACCTTCCCACCTTCCCGCCAGAGCGGTACCTATTTATCTACTTGCACTTTATGCTTTCGAACTGCTAGGTTGGCAGGAGCAGGGACCGAGCAATGGGAGCTCACCCCGTCGCGGGGATTCGAACCGCTGACCTTCTGATCGGCAAGCCCTAGGCTCTGTGGTTTAACCCACAGCGCCACATCAGTAGGAGGCAGCAATTACACTTCAGGTCACTGTTCTTCAACCTTGGGTTCCCCAAGAGGTAACTGTACTACAGCTCCCATCATCCTTGGCCATTGAGTAAGCTGGTTTAGGTTAGCACTTAGGTTGCTTCTCTGCAATCAGCTATATGATCTGGGCCAGACAGAATCAGTAGAGCAGGAGACTGGTCCTCCAGATGTTGTGGCATTCTAAGTGGCACCATTCATGGTGCTGATGGGTGTTGGAGTCCAACAACATCTGGAAGGCTACAGGTTCCCCACTCCTGCAGCAGAACTTGAGTATCAGACCTGACGTGAATGTGCCCACTCACCTCAGTGATATCAGGCTGAGACTACGGCTGCAACCAATCAAAGAAATTTAAATTGATTAATAGTTCAGATTTCTGTTAATTCATCTGTCAATTGCCTATGTGTAAAGCATAAATAATTCTGAAGCAGGAATCATACGTTCTTCATTTTTAGATGACACACAGGAATGGAGTGGTATTTAACTAACTCTTATTCAAAACACACCCATTGAAATATGACTAAGTTAGGCCATTAACTTCAGTGGGTTGAATACTACCCATAATGTAGCAAGCAGCATCTTAGGAGAGGCATTCATTTCTGTGTGAGAGAAATGGGGGTTCCACCTCTGTCAGTCACCCACAGGTTTTTGTTTTGTTTTTATAAATGTGCATATATAATTGTAGATACATGTTTTCTGTTGAAGATACATGATTCTGTTCTGGAACAACTTTTAGTAATAGATCTGTATTATTAGTGATATATCCATCTATCATCCAAAACAGGTTTGAAGTCCATATCATGATACAGTGGTACCTCGGGTTAAGAACTTAATTTGTTCTGGGGGTCTGTTCTTAACCTGAAACTGTTCTTAACTTGAGGTATCACTTTAGCTAATGGGGCCTCCTGCTGCTGCCACGTTGCTGCAGCACAATTTCTGTTCTCATCCTGAAGCAAAGTTCTTAACCTGAGGTACTATTTCTGGGTTAGTGGAGTCTGTAACCTGAAGCATTTGTAACCTGAGGTGCCACTGTATTGGTTTCATACTTTCTGACCTGGCACTATATTGTGAATTATGATGTGTGTGTTTATGTGTGTTATGCAGAAATCACAAGGTGGGGAAAACTGAAGCCACCAATGCCTCTCCATAGCTGCATCCATATTTCAGACGTTGTGATATGTCAGTATATTGTCATGTTTACCTGGTGATATATCACAAAGTTGAAAACCAGATATTGCCCAGCCCTATCTATCACACACACTGTATAGGCCATCACACACACTGTATAGGAAACCAATTTACACTGAGTCAGACTGGCAGTGGCTCTCCAAGGTTTTAGGCCAAAGTCTCTCCTAGTCCTGGCTGGAGATTATGAGAATTGAACCTGAAACCCTCTGCATGCAAAGCAGGGGCTCTACCAATCATCTTCTGCCCTTCCCCATATCCAGATATTTGAGAGAAGAAAGAAAAGAAGAAAGAATTCCACAGCTGTCACATGGAATAAATCCCTGTCTTCCTTCAGAACGATGTGAATAATGGGAATATTGCTTAATCAGAAACCCAGTTTGAAATTAGTTGCTGAAGCCGAGCTGTGTTGTGTGTCCAAATGCTGTAAGCTAAGAGTTCTTTCCACTCTACCGGGCAACAGTAATAAGATGTGAGGTGTGAAGGAGCCTTATCTTTCTGCCTGAGGTCTCCTTTTTGCTTCCCTTGTCCTTGCAGAGCACGTTTAAGGCGACCAAACGGATTGAGTAAAAATGCTTCATTTATTTGATCGGGGCCCGATTGTACCTCTAAGGCTAAAGAGCCTAGCGAGGCAAAAGGAGGGAGAAATCATCCACTCTCAGGCAGGAAAGGAGCAAGGCGCAAATCTAAGTCCTTTATGCAAAATTTTCCCATACTTCGCCCAAATCCAGATAGGCATATGAATATACAAGGACGCATGAGAAAGCACTGCATTTTTATCTCTATATTAAAAGGAATTAACGATATAGGCATGCTTCAAAACTGAGGAACCAACATCACATGCGATAAAGGAGCTGTGTGTCATTTGGAAAAAGAGCTGAACACTCTCTTTTCTTAAAAACTATTCACTGAATCTGCCTAAAGATTGTTGTTGGCTACCGTCTGTCTGGAGAGACAATGGAGTGAGCCTCTGGGGGTGAAGTCAAACTGCTAGAGAATCACAGCACCTGCTGTGGCTGCAGAGACCAGTAACTCATCGCTGCTGCCTCCCACATTGTGTTTTTTGCTGTGTTAGCAGCACCAAAGTGACCCCTTGTGGGTGCAAGCCTAGACAGTGTGTCTGGAGGTCCTGGGCTGTGTCAGGAGTGCATGCAGGAGCCAGGCCCTGTGACCAGTAGGGCTTCGCAGGACTGGGGCTTTCCTAAGTTTGTTCTGGAGAGGCAAGGCGTGGCTGCACAGGTGAGGTCGCTTGGTAACTCACTGCACCTGGGGGCAAAAGCCGGGAAGGGATATAAGGTCAGCATTTCCCTTTGGCTCTTTGCCACAGCAACACGTTTCCTGCCTTGCTGTGTTTGGCTTCCTGATCTTCAGACCCTTGACTTTGTGACTACTTGCTTCTCAACCCTCGGACCCTTGACTTTGTGACTCCTTGCTTCTCGACCCTTGGACCCTTGACTTTGTGACTTCTTGCTTCTCGACCCTCAGACCCTTGACTTTGTGACTCCTTGCTTCTCGACCCTTGGACCCTTGACTTTGTGACTCCTTGCTTCTTGACCCTCAGACCCCTGGCTTCTGGACTCTCATTCCTGCTCCCACCCTGCCATCTTGCCCCCAGTCCCAATCTCCTCAGCCGGGACTTTGATCGCCTGTAGACCAGACCGTGACAGGCTGCCCAGACAACAAGACTCCTCTCTCGGCTTCACTGATGTGATCCAAAGGAAAGCAGAGCAATACTATTATGTACTGATGTTCTCACCCTGGGCCAGCAGGGGGATACTGTAGATAGTTATGCAAATGAAGGATCGAAAGTGACGTTCTGTGATTGGATAGTTTGTATGCAAATGAAGGATCAAAAAGTAACGTTCTGTTCCAGCTTACAATAAAGAGCTGCTTTGGAAGAATCGCTGTGTCATCTGATATGTTCGCCCACAACTTAACAAATACATTTGGCATCAGCTGGGCTGCAGGAGTTGCCAGAAGGAGGCGTACAAGGCGTCAGCTGGGGGGGGGGGAGTGAGAAATGCCCCTATTTTCATCTCAGGAATGTTGGAGGGTATGTATGTTCTGAGAGGCCAGGCAAAGATGGAGGGTGGGCCAACCCACCTCCTTTCTTGTGTAGGGTCACCAAAAGGAGAGGCTTCCTTCTGGGAGATGGTGAAAAAGGCATATTACCACTCAAACTGGGCCTAAACAAAAGTTACCACTCACTGTTGGAAAAAAGCCTTCCATGACATTTTATTTTCTACGCCCTACTGCCACAACACATCGGGCTCGAAATAATCTGTTAAAATGATGAAGTGTGCATTTAAGGAACTAAGCACACCAATTCAAATTTGTAAAACAAGTAACCATACCAATTAAAACTGGCTCGCATTGATTTATCAGCCAAACCCAATTAAAGCTTGCGGCCCTAATTTTCTCAGCTCGCCTCTGATGGTTAAAGTTGCCGCTTCTCCATCCCTGCGGCGTTCCTACTTCGGCAGGCGATTCTCTGAGCAAAATGAAATAACTCTGTCTGCAGTTGCTGGATTTTTTTTAAAAAGGCACTTGCCTGTTCACCTATGGTGAATGAGCTCCCAGACCCTCAAAGTGTCCCTATTTTCTAGGGACTGTCCCAGATCTAAAGAGGCTGTCCCAGTTTTTGATTTGATTCCGGAAAGTCCCGCTTTTCCTTAGGACATGCCCTATTGGAAAAGAGGGCATGGAGTTATGTGACCCCTGAGCCAAGGAGATAAGCAACTCTACAAACTGTAGAAGACTTCTGAAGGAAGCCCTGTATAGGGAAGTTTTTTTTAAAAAAATGTTCAAGGTTTTATTATGTTTTTATATATGTTAGAAGCTGTCCAGGGTGGTGCGGGCAACCAGGTCAGATGGACAGGAGATGATAATAATAATAATAATAATAATAATAATAATAATAATAATAATAATAGAATAGCACATCCCTATTTTTACTGGAGAAATGTTGGAAGGTATGAGGTTTTCCTACAGAGACTAACCTGAAAAATGAGACTAACCCTTTCCCTTTCCTTCTCCTTTTCAGTTTATTGAATGTGGTCCAAATGACTAGCGCAGGAATGGAACTGAATGAAGTATCGGTGTTAAGAAAAATGGTGAATCAGCGGACAATTGGATGACCATGAGGTTTATGATTACGACAGGGAAATCTGTTTCCCAGCTTTCTCCACAGCATGCTTAATTTTGCAAAACTCTGTCCATGTCTCCCCTTAGTTGCTTTTTTGACATCAGCCACACCTGACATTTTGCTATCATGTGCAAATTCACGTACTGAGCAGCCTCACATCAAAGACTAATATCCGAGAGAGACCATCGTTGACCATGACAATTGGGGAGAACTGCGTCATTCAATGAGGGCATAATCCAGTTTCTGAGTGGATAATGTTCCAAGCGAAAGGGATTATACCTCCAATAAGGAAATTGGATTATTGTTGGTGAGAAAAGAAATGGGGCACCCTCTAATTATACCTGATTAAATGGCAACTTGGATATGCATGCACGCACGCAAATTCTTGGCTCATGGGACACAGAAGAGTTTTCCTGTTCAAAGAGGCCAAAGATCAGAGGCCAACGATTAGCCGCAATTATTATGGAGAGAAAAAGGGGCGGATTAGGCATCTGGAAGACTGCAAACGAAGTGGAAAGGCAGATGGTACCAGTGGATTTCTGGTCCTGATTTGGCAACGTTCATCCATCATCAGGCTTTGCACTTCCCAGCCAAAGCCTGAAATTTTGAGTGCCTGAAAATACCCCTGGTTTGGCTGTTACATACTTTCCAAACATGTCTGTTTAATATTTATTTCCTAGTTCATTCCTAATTGATTGAGAGCAGTGGCTCTTGGCGGCCCCTTGGTTCCATAGACCCATCCCCAGTGCCCCCCTACCCTATAAAAAGCATTATTCAGAATAGCTGATTGCATGACCCACTCAGAGAGACCACGATGCAATAAAATTCAAAACAATAACAATTAATTGTACACTTATTCAAAACCCAATTAAAACAAATGCATTCAACAGAACAGATTAACTTGGTCTAGCGATACCAGATTCTCAAAGCCTGATATTTATGACGAGAGTTCTGAGAGTTCTCGCGAGATCTCTCCAGAAGCTGCCGCCACTTTTCATCACTTCTCTGGCAACAGGAGTAATGGGGGGGGGGGCTGTGGGCGTGCAGGGTTCCACCACCTGAGGTGGTTGCCACAGTCCCCCTCACTGGTGGGATAGCCCTGCTGAGCTATGTCGACCAATAGTCTGACTCAGTACAACCTGTGGCGTACCACGGTTTGCTGGTGCCCGGGGCGGGTGTGGAGTGTACTTGTCCAGCTTTTGCCACCACTGCCAGATGAGTGCTCATGCAGGTGGAGACGGGGTGCTTCACCCTCTGATGCTCAACCCCTGCTGCTGGCGGGGTGCAGAGAGCACACGATGGGGATCTCTGCAGAGGGCACCTGGTTTGTGCCAGTGTGGTGTAGTGGTTAAGAGTGGTAGACTCGTAATCTGGTGAACCGGGTTTGATTCCCCACTCCTCCACATGCAGCTGCTGGGTGACCTTGGGCTAGTCACACTTCTCTGAAGTCTTTCAGCCCCACTCACCTCACAGAGTGTTTGTTGTGGGGGAGGAAGGGAATGGAGAATGTTAGCCGCTTTGAGATTCCTTCGGGTAGTGATAAAGCGGGATATCAAATCCAAACTCTTCTTCTTCTTCGTGCCCCCAAGACAGTGTTCCTGGGACAACGACCCCCCTGACCCAATCTATGCCACTGGGTATAAGCCACCTTCCAATGTTCTGAGGTGCTTGTCAAGTTCCACTGGGTGTTGCAGGGGGGACAAATGATTGTTCCAGATTGTTCCTTGTGTGGAGAGGCTGTAAGTATGTATATCCGTGCAGCCACAGGCAGAGGCGCAGCAAGGTGGGTGCAGTGCACCCTGGGTGCCACCTTCGGGGGGTGTGTGTGTGACAAAATGCTGTGCGGCAGTCAACGGCTGTGAGAGACGCTGTTGCTTTGGTGTGCGCAGGCTTCCAGCTGCCAAAATGGTCCGCCCTCTGGCGATCTCTCCCCAAAAAGCTCAACAACTTTGGCTCCCCCCCAAAAAAGTCAAACCATTGTTGCAGGCGAAAAATAAATAAATAAAGGTGCGTGGGGGGTGACAAGAAATTTTCTGCACCAGGTACCACCTGATCTTGTTCTACCATTGGCCACAGGTCATCTCATGAGGTGCTGCCTACCAGTCCTCCACATGCAAATAATTTAGTGTTGGAGAGATATTGGGTTCAAACCCAGTATCCTAGGCTGCTTGGAAAGGCCAATAGAATCCAGACGCCCATTGTCCATCAAACAGGATGTTTATTTAGGCATTGCAGGGCTGGTGTGACACAAGCTCAACCAGCAAGTAGCTGAGAGGCGCCACACCAAAAATGAAACCAGCACAAGCATCAGGCGTGATAACTCCTAGGGGCAGATGTGTCTTCGATGCCCTCAAAATCTGAAGGCAGGGGACATGGCCCCCTCAGTATTGAGGAGGCTGAGGAGGCCGAGCGTGGAGCAGTTCAGTGGCTGGCTCCCCCTGAGAATGAAAGAGGAAGCCATGTTTTGCTGGGCTCCATGCTGGGCCCCTCCCAACAATGCAATAATAAGAATAAGAATAAGAATAATATGATAATAATTTATTATTTATACCCTGCCCATCTGGCTGGGTTTCCCCAGCCACTCTGGGCAGCTTTCAACAGAATATTAAAATACAATAGTATATTAAATATTAAAATATTCCCTAAACAGGGCTGCCTTCAGATGTCTTCTAAAAGTTTGGTAGTTGTTGTTCTCTTTGACATCTGATGGGAGGGCGTTCCACAGGGTGGGTGCCACTACCGAGAAGGCCCTCTGCCTGGTTCCCTGTAACTTGGCTTCTTGCAGAGAGGGAACCACCAGAAGGCCCTCGGCACTGGACCACAGTGTCTGGGCAGAACGATGGGGGTGGAGACGCTCCTTCAGGCATACTGGGCCAAGGCCGTTTAGGGCTTTAAAGGTCAGCACCAACACTTTGAATTGTGCTTGGAAACGTACTGGGAGCCAGTGTAGGTCTTTCTGGACCAGTGTTATGTGGTCTTGGCAGCCGCTCCCAGTCACCAGTCTAGCTGCCGCATTCTGGATTAGTTGTAGTTTCCGGGTCACCTTCAAAGGTAGCCCCACGTAGAGCGCATTGCAGCAGTCCAAGTGAGAGATAACCAGAGCATGCACCACTCTGGCGAGAAAGTCTGCGGGCAGGTAGGGTCTCAGCCTGCTTACCAGATGGAGCTGATATACAGCTGACCTGGACACAGAACAATGCAATGTTGTGCGTGCATCATGTGATGTCACTGGGCACATGACATCACACACACGCAACAGATTCCCCCATCCTGGGTGCATGACGGCACTTCTGAGAATCATTTATACACTTACAAGCAAAGGAAAACAAAGGGTCATATATGTCCATATATGATGGCACTCTCTTCTACCAATTCTTTAATCAAGAGGCATAGCAACTTTATTCTCTTTCCCTCCCTCCTGCTTCAATAGTAATAGCAATAGCTCCTGCCTACGTGTCGTTCTGTCTGTCCCCCACAGCTCTCTTGCAAACGCAACCTTCACATTCCAACCTTTGCTTGCTCAGTCCTTTCTCAGCAAGAAAACCCCCACCAAATAAGCTATGCAGAGGAAAAGCTAGGTTGCATTAGCATGCAGGGCTAATGCTTGAACTGCCGCTTCTTGAAATCCCAAAGTCTCTTTATTATGATCATTCGAAGTGGCACAAAATAGTCAGCAAGCTTCTGAGTCAACCTGAACTCTCCATCAAGCTGCAAAGTGAGAGACAAAGAGTGAGAAAAGATAGTGTTGAAGCCACAATGTCTACGCTGGTCAAATAGGCATTTATGTTGTATAATCTTAAAATGGGCGTGGCTCTAGGGGTGTGGCTGGAAAGGAAATTAGGAATAGCACTTGGACTTCAGAATTTACCGTATCAATCAAAATAGCTAAATTCTGCTCAAGGAGCCAAATGGGGATATTTGGGCTCAGCCTGTATTTTGATTGACTTGGTGCCACGATCACAAATTTATTTATTTGATCTAGTTATATAGTGGTGACAGCAGCCACGAAATTAAAATACGCCTGCTTCTTGGAAGAAAATGACAAACCTAGACAGCATCTTAAAAAGCAGAGACATCACCTTGCCAACAAAAGTCCGTATAGTAAAAGCTATGGTTTCCCCAGTAGTGATGTATGGTAGTGAGAGCTGGACCATAAAGAAGGCTGATTGCCGAAGAATGGATGCTTTTGAATTAAGGTGCTGGAGGAGACTCTTGAGAGTCCCATGGAGGACTGCAAGAAGATCAAGCCTCTCCATTCTGAAGGAAATCAGCCCTGAGTGCTCACTGGAAGGACAGATCCTGAAGCTGAGGCTCCAATACTTTGGCCACCTCATGAGAAGAGAAGACTCCCTGGAAAAGACCCTGATGTTGGGAAATATTGAGGGCACAAGGAGAAGGGGACGACAGAGGACAAGATGGTTGGACAGTGTTCTCGAAGCTACAAACATGAGTTTGACCAAACTGCGGGAGGCCGTGAAAGACAGGAGTGCCTGGCATGCTCTGGTCCAGGGGGGTCACGAAGAGTCAGACACGACTAAACAACTAAACAACAACAACAATTAATTTTGATTGACTTGGTGCCATCTTCTGCACTATCCCAAATTTATTCATTTGATCTAGTTATATAAATATTTATGTCCTGCCCTTCTAGTTCTTACTGCTCAGAGTGGTTTACAGCAAAACAACCACACCCATTTATAAAACACGCTAGCATTGCGCAACATGGACGATTTGATAAAACTGAGACATGCTCAACTGATTAAGCAAAGACATCAGGTAGAACATTAAACAAAGATCTGATGCAATATGTGTTACTGTGACGATGGGGTGGGACAGGACGAGACCAACAGAGATTTATGGAGGGGACAAGATATCTTACTGCCTCCCCAAATCTTGCTTTATTTACTTAGGTTGCATATACATCCTACATTTGAAGCACCCCAAAAATAATTTTGGGAAATTTTATTTTCCATTTTGTACACACCACCTGTGACTACTACCGACTGGATACAGCCACCAAGCTACAGTTCCCAGCACCCTTAGCAAACAAGAGTTCCCAGCATTCTCCGAGGGAGGGGTAATCATGTGATTTAAATGTATGGCACATATCAGGCATAGGCAAACTCCGGCCCTCCAGCTGTTTTGGGACTACAATTCCCATCATCCCTGACCACTGGTCCTGTTAGCTAGGGGTGATGGGAATTGTAGTCCCAAACATCTGAAGGGACGGAGTTTGCTTATGCCTGGCATATATGCAGCCTTAGTGGATCCAGCTCACTGTTCCCAAGCTATTTGGACTGTGTGTGCTTTAGATGTGCTTTATATACGGTTTGTTTGCAACCTTAGACAATGGTTTAATGCTTTGCCACAAACTATCATCATAGTTCCTTTCCTCCTAGCAGGCACTGATGCAAATGTTGCTATTTGCTTCATGTTATGTAAACCCTAGCACAATTTCATCTGAATGTCAGACTGCTGCGCTGCATTTTTCTTTTTCTTTCTTTTTAAATTTTTTTTTATTCAAAGTTATAACAAAATAATAATAATAATAATAATAATAATAATAATAATAATAATAAATTTTTTATTTGTACCCCGCCTATCTGGCTGGGTTTCCCCAGCCACTCTGGGCGGCTTCCAACAAAGATGAAAGATACACTAAAATGTCACATAGTAAAAACTTCCCTGAACAGGGCTGCCTTCAGATGTCTTCTGAATGTCAGGTAGATGTTTATCGCTTTGACATCTGGTGGGAGGGCGTTCCACAGGGAGGGCGCCACTACCGAGAAGGCCCTCTGACTGGTTCCCTGTAACTTGGCTTCTCGCAATGGGGGAACCGCCAGAAGGCCCTCGGTGCTGGACCTCAGTGTCCGGGCAGAACGGTGGGGGGTATTATCCAAAAACATATCCTTATTCCCCCCCCCCATTTTTCCTCCCCCCCCACGGAACCCCCCCCCCCGACTTCCCTCAGTTCCAGTCTTTGGTTTCTCTAATATTGCTAATTTTTGCATGTTACAAAGTTGTATAGATCCTCAAACCGTTTGGCTGATTATTATCAGTAAAAAAATTGTGAATGTTTATTCAAAACCTGCCAAGGAGTCCAGTTCGCTTTGTTGTGTCTTCAGATACTTTGTGAAAGGTTCACATTCATCCTTAAAGTCACAGTTATCCTTGTCCCATAGCTTATATGTCAATTTTGCCAGTTCTGCATAATCCATCAATTTTTTTTGCCATGATTCTTTAGTTGGGGTTTCTTCAGTCTTCCATCCTTGTGCTACCAGAACTCTCGCGGCCGTTGTCGCATACATGAAAATGTTTTTCAGCTTTTTTGGCAGGTCTTTCCCCACAATCCCCAACAAAAATGCCTCGGGTTTTTAAGCAAATGTTAAATGGAACATTTTCTTCAATTCATTGTATATCATTTCCCAAAATTTTTTAATTACCTTACAATCCCACCACATATGATAAGATGTTCCCTCCTTTTCCTTTCACTTCCAACATATATTTGAACTAGTTTTGTACATTTTCCCTATCTGCACTGGTGTTGTGTACCATCTGTACATCATCTTCATGTAATTCTCCTTCAATAGGGAACAATCTGTAAATTTTAAATCAGTTTTCCATAATTTAACCCAATCTTCCATCATAATGTTGTGACCTACATCTTGTGCCCATTTAATCATAACTGATTTTACCTCTTCATCTTTCATCTCCCATTCTAATAGTATGCTGTATGCGGCCTTCAGTAGTTTCACTTTCTCTTCAATCACTTCCGTTTGAAACCTAGATCTAGTATAACTAAATCCTTTCTTACTGTCTTCTTTATGTGTTTCATGTAGTTGTCGATAATGCAACCAACTCTGAAAGTGGTCTTTGATCTCATCATAATCTCTTAATTTCCATTTTCCATCATGTTCCTTTAACAAATCTGCATATGTGAGCCATTGCATTGCATTTTTCTTAACAGTTTCATGGAAGAACTTAAGTATGAGGAAGTCCACTGTAATAAACTCCCAAAAGGGAATGTAAGATTTACTTTTGATGCACAGGGATATTTCACACCATTGTCAAAGCAGGGAGAGCTTGGTGACATTTGCAATTAATATGGGCATGGGAAGTTTAACAGAACGAGAAGCCACAACCCGATTCCATGTGTGGGAGAGGCAAAATGGCCTATTGGCTGTTGTTTTTTTCCTGTGTTTTCCACCTCCAGCTTTCTTCACAGAAGAAGCCACTGTATTTTAGCTGAACAGCTGTAAACCATGGATAGGCAACCTAAGGCCTGGGGTCCGGATGCGGCCCAATCGCCTTCTCAATCTGGCCCCCAGATGGTACAGGAATCAGCATGTTTTTACATGAGAAGATATGTGTCCTTTTATTTAAAATGCACCTCTGGGTTATTTGTGGGGCCTGCCTGGTGTTTTTACATGAGTAGAATGTGTGCTTTTATTTAAAATGCATCTCCGGGTTATTTGTGGGGCATAGGAATTTGTTTATATATTTTTTTCAAAATATAGTACTGCCCACCACATGGTCTGAGGGACGGTGGACCAGCCCACGGCTGAAAAAGGTTGCTGACCCTTGGCTGTAAACCAACAGGCAAAGCCATCAAAGGTGAAAAGCCATCCTCACCGCCTTCTGCTTAACAGTCCCTTTGACAGAGACCGTTCAACTTTAAGCACCGTGGGAAAGTGGAAGCACCAAAATGGATCTCCAGGGGCCCTGCTCTGAGAGCCCTCTGGCAAGAAGTGAAGTTACAGGGAACCAGGCACAGGGCCTTCACAGTAGTGGCGCCCGCCCATCCAGACGTCAAGGAGATAAACAACTATACAACTTTCTGAAGGCATCTGAACCAGGAAGTTTTTAATGTTTGATGTCTCTGTGTGTTTTAATATTATGTTGGAAGCTACCTAGAGTGGCTGGGGCAACCATGTCGAATGTGTGGGGTATAAGTTATAATAATAATAATAATTAATAATAGCCACCTCACCTATAATGCTTTACTCTGAGGAAGCACCCCATCCTTTGAGTGAGTTGTGGTGGTCCTAGAGAACCTTGTGGGAGCATCACTGTGTAGAAGTGGCACTTCATGGTGGATAGATGCCCTCACAACCATAGCAGTAGATGCAGGGACAGTTAACCACAGCAGCCATCGTCAGGCTGAGCAGTGTGGCTGGCCATAGCTAGACCAGGGCAAGAGGCAGGCCTGTGGGCAGATCACCCACCAACAATTCTGATCCATCAATTGTCTCCAGCATACCCTCCAACATTTCTCTAATGAAAATAGGGATGTCTTATTTATTTAATTGGGATCAGCTGGCAGATCTTTGGGTGGTTTGCAGTAGGTTGCTGTTCCTGGGGTGCAGGAGGAGGCAAAGCTGCTCAGGAGCATGGTCCCTGGCCCCAGACATGACCCAATGAGGGATGGGCTGCCCCAGGGCATCAGGTCTGGACTCAGGGGGTCATAGGCCCCACCGCCTGTTCTTCCAGGGGCTGTGGAAAGAGCCTGGGATGGAGGGCACCTGTAGACACAGCTTGATGCATGTCACCCCGGAGGCAACCATTAAGCTATCCCAGTATGTTGCAGGTGTATTGATGTGTTAACAGTCATTCAGTGTAAAGGTCATGAAGTAGTTAAGGTGCAACCTCACTTAACATTTGCAGAGGAGGAAATAAATGCCATTAACAGCAATTCCAAGTGGATTCCCGCTTGTGTCAACTAAAGGATGTGGTTAAAGACTGATAAAGCCAATAGGCTGACATCAGGGAAATCTGTTACCTGGGTGTTTGAGAAACGTTTTGGGGCATTCCCAAGAAATGAGTCAAATTTGCCTTGTTGGGTTTGGCTCACATCGTGGGCTTCACATTTCAAATTGCCATTGTGCACTGTAATAGCCGCAACTGGCGTCACATTCAGAGATTTGCTTTACCTACTTTCACAGAGGACCACCGTAAGAGTCAGACTACAATTTTCTTCAGCAACCCAGAATGCGTGAGCTGGATAGTTTTAGCTGAACGTGGCAAAATATTTCTCTCTGTATTCAGTTTCAGCTGAAATCTCTTCTTCTTAATTATCTTTCAATTGAGAATCTCATGTTATCAACTCAAGCTCTTAAACTGCTAGCTGTTAGCATCACCTCTGAAGTTTCATCTTAATTGGAATGACTACTGGGGTGCTCCCAGACTGTGACGGCTTTGTGGGTCACATCCCAGGTTGTGCAATTGAAGTGGATTTGGCACTCTGGGGCAATAAACCAGTTCCACTGCAAAACCAGGACTTTTTGTAGTCAGGAAAGTGGCAATAAACCACTGGAAAGTGTCCGATAATGGTAGCTTCATATGACATTGCATAACTTCCCTGAAAACAATCAATGTGCCAAATGAAGGATGGAATATAAAATAAATAAAAACTTAGAACCATTTCCACTTTTCAGCTGGTCACACTTGTAGAGGTAGAAAGCTGACCCTCCAGATAGGGATATCGAAGAATCCCGATGAAAACAGAAAATGCTGATATTGGCTTATTTGTCCACAGTGCAACATGCTTGCAAAAGGCTTGTGGAAGTTTAGACTGCATTAATGGAACCAGAGTTTCCAGATCATGAGAAGTAATCGTTTCACTTCGTTCTGCACTAGTCAGACCTTCTTCAAATAACTGTGTCCAGTTCTGAGTGCTGTACTTTAAGGATATTGACAAACTGGAGCAGGTTCAGAAGAGACCGATAAAAATGGTCAGCAGTAGGTCAGACAAGTCCTACAAGGAAAGTTTGGGTGTGAAAGTTTTAAGTGGGGAATGGACATGACAGCATTCTTCAAACCCCGAAGGGTTGCCACAAAGAAGAAGAAGAAGAGGAGGAGGAGGCGGAGGCTGAGAGACTTCAAAGAAGTGTGACTAGCCCAAGGTCACCCAGCAGCTGCATGTGGAGGAGCGGAGACTCGAACCCGGTTCCCCAGATTATGAATCTACCGCTCTTACTACACCACACTGGCAAAGCTTTGCTCTCTGATTCTTCAGAGGGCAAGACAGGACCTAATGGGCTGAAATTAGAGGAGAGCAGTTTCCAACACAACTCCAGAATAAGCTTCTCAACAGCAAGGGCTGCTCAACAGTGGAGGGCTGTGGGCTCTCCCTCATTGGAGACCTTCATGCAAAAATTGGATGGCCATGTGTTGGGGATGCACTAGCTCTGGGTTTCCTGCATGCAGCAGGAAGTTGGCCTAGGTAGGCCTACAGAGTCCCCACCAACTCTATGGTTAGTCTCCCCATTTTCCTTATGAAAATCACCCCTCCTTTGTGGTAATGCATGGACACATGCACATTTCTGTAACAGGGCAAATAGCAGCTTGGGGGGGGGGCAGTCATCAGGCTTACTTAGACGGTGGTAAATTTATCCCACCCATCCCCTAGCGCTGCAGTCACAATCCAAATTAACACTTGTGTTAAATAAAAACACTTATTTTAACTTAGAAAGGGAGAGAAATGGGTCATCTTATCACAGTGGCAACCAGTGGACTAGGGAAGCTAGTCTTCTAAGTGTTCCTGGTAAATTTGAGTATTACAGTATTAAAGACCCAGGAAGTTTCTGCCCAACTTGGGGAGAAGAAGAAGAGGAGTTTGGATTTGATACCCCACTTTATCACTACCCTAAGAGTCTCATAGAATCATAGAGTTGGAAGAGACCACAAGGGCCAACGAGTCCAACCCCCTGCCAAGCAGAATAGCAACTAACATTCTTCTTTCCCTTCCTCCCCCAAAACAAACACTCTGTGAGGTGAGTGGAGCTGAGAGACTTCAAAGAAGTGTGTCTAGCCCAAGGTCACCCAGCAGCTGCATGTGGAGGAGTGGGGAAGCGAACCCGGTTCACCAGATTACAAGTCCACCACTCTTAACCACTACACCACAGGGAGGGAGGTGCGATGCTCTGGCAGGCTCCAAGAGCCAGCTCCTCAAAGCCTACTAGGAGGGCTCCAGCTTCCTGTCAGAGCCCCGGCTTCTCCTTCCCAAAGCCCAGGAAGCTTCTGCCTAGTTTAGAGAGGGAGGTGTGACGGTCACACGAGCAACGTCAGAACATTGCACTATCAGCCTCCCCAATCACTTTTGCAAGCTGGCGCCTCTGGCCCTAACTGTTCCCCTACGAAAAAATTCACAGCACACCACTGGTGGCAACCATTTCCTCAAGCACCTCAGGTAGAGGATATGTGCAATTTCAGTTTATGTTTGATCGTTCCTCCCAGAGAGCCATGCCCCAACCAGAACTTGGCCATTGTCCCCAAAATTAACACATCACTGAGTGAAACACGAAGAGTTGAGCCTGTCTCCCTTTGCATTCAATCATCTGCAAAGCATGTCTTATTGCCTTTTAATGGGAACACGGCGCAGAGCGACATATCAAATGAAGCCGCCTTTGAAGGCAAATGGCTTACTTAGATGGCAAAGCATGCTGAGTTAACGTATGAGGGGATCTCCCTAAAGAATGGTGTTTAGCATGTTGTTATTCACGTCGGATAAAGGAAGCAAATGCCGAACAGCACTAACAGCTTGATGCTTGGAAAACTGAAAATGTTTGGTGGCATTTCTAGGAAGC
This sequence comes from Podarcis cretensis, assembly GCF_951804945.1. Classification (NCBI taxonomy): domain Eukaryota; kingdom Metazoa; phylum Chordata; class Lepidosauria; order Squamata; family Lacertidae; genus Podarcis; species Podarcis cretensis. Next base: position 83,942,824 of record NC_137176.1, read on the forward strand.
CGTGCTGGCCTAGGGAAACAACAAGAACCGAGGACCAGTCTCCAGTTTGGGAATGTTTCTGTGACCCCAAAGCTTGTATATGCTGCTGATCCAGGATTCCTACAGAGCAAAAACACTTTGTAGGGGAAAGAACAATAAACCTCTTTAGCATTGCATGATTCCCACTGCTTATATAGCTGTGATTAGAGTCTGCTCTGCAACTTGCCCTCACATCTACGAAATGTAAGACAAGGACTGCTGTCCAAGTTTTTGGTTCATCTCAATTTAGGTCACTAGGGCAGATGGTTGCTAAGGATTTGCAGAGACAGTGTGCTGCTTTCCCCCTCCCTTCTTTGAGCAAGCAAAGGGGCTTCCTGCTGATATGGATGCTTGGTTTCAATTAGATCCACATTCCCCTACAAAGACAACCTGACCCACAGCTCTTGAACTCTAGTGTGGCACAGAACATACCCACTGCCTGCTGAATTTCACACTTCTCTGACCATGGCAGCAAAGTCCTCAGCAGCTCAGACATGATATACACTGAATTAGCCCGAATATAAGCCATACCTGCAAATAAACTACACCTTTAAAATTCAAGAGGGGGTGGGGAGACAATACCCGAATATAAGCTGCTCCCTTAAAATTCTGCAGGCACTCACACCCGTTCCGTTTTACCGTATGTCTGTTTCAGCAGCGATATCATAAAAGCCAAATTTTGTAAGGTCACAAATTTAAGCCGCACTTTAAATTTTTTGGTCAGAATTTGGAAAAAAAGTGTGGCTTATATTTGAGGCAATACGGTATATATGTAAAGGCATTTTTTTGAAATAAAGTAAGTGTGCATTTTAAGAGTTCTTTTTAAGTTGCAGAATAATGAGAAAATGGGACAAAGCAGAATTAGGAGGAGGGACATGTAAAACCAAGGCAGAACAGAAATGGATTTATTTACCCTTTCCAATGTGAATGGTTGAGGAAGGCATTGGATTTTGCAGAAATGAAAAAAAAAAAAAGAGCAACTTTTGCAGGGTCTAGTGCAATTGTTAGGGTGACTTCAGTCAAGTAGTCACAGAACTACCCAAATGTCCATGCTCCTCCTACTCCTCTCTGTCCAGTGTTTTTCATTTGTAGGGAGTTGGGGAGAAGTTTAAAAATATATCAAATTGGCCAGAAAAAGTAAAAGCATCCATTGAAACTTTGGGGCCACCATTCTTTGTTCTGGACCTCTTTGGACCCAAATTTCTTTAAATCCCAAAGCTGTCCAAATATAGGGGCACTATATAAACTTGAAAATACTGGTGGGGATTTCCCCCCCTGTCGATCGCCCAACTTTTTGGATGATTGCCCCCCCCCCAAAGCTGAGCAACTGTGTCCAGATTTTTACTTCTTGAAATATGGCAACCTTATCCAAATATCTCCGAAGAAGGGCACTTCAGTTCAGATTCATGCTTCATCCAAAAGATGTACACATACCTACCAAGTGCCTTTAAATGTAATAAATCTCAAGAAAAGGATAGGTTGATAGTGTCAGTGTTAATGATAAATAGCTTATATTTATTAGTGTTTCTTTTTTTGAAAAAAACAAAAACAAACACGTTACAGAGGCAATAGTTATCAATCATCTTCTTTTTAATACTGCCTGTTCATTCTCTAAGGTTACTTTGATAAAGTATCTGTGGTATATTTTCTAAATCATGAGCATTTTGAGTCTGTGATACTATCTTGTATAGAGCCAGACAATCGTTCCCTCTAGCCCAATACTGTCTCAGTAAAGTCTTTACCATATAAACACTGGAAGCCACATTCCTCACCCCTTATAGTTTCACCTGGGAGTGATGGGATGTCATAAAAGCCTGTAGCTCTTGGGACTGTGCTGGTGGCAGCTTGCTCTAGGGTCTGTCTGAGCACTTTTACCTCAGCTCAGTCATTTGCAAGTATCTGCAAGTGTGTCTTTGGTTGCCTCTCAAGTTGGGTCCTCTCATCAGATGTCAACATGAACTTGAGCCTTCAGTGTCGCTGGCCAGTCTTGTGGGATGCTCTTCTGACAGAAATTCAGCAGCGACTTTTAGACTGAAAATATTTCTATGCCACCAGGCTAACACAAACAGCTAACAAAAAAACTCTGCTGTTTTACAGAGAGCCAGTGATTTTTTATTTCACAACTCACACACAGTATGCGAAGTATTAGGTCTATGCACGGCCTCCCTGATCCAAACCAGGATCTGATCTGGCATTTGGGTTGGCTGGCTCCTGCCGCAATCTGGGGCCAACTCGTCAGGACCCAGATCTAGGCCCTAAATCGATTTGGGGAGGCAGCCCTGTTATTTCATTGGGGTTTTAAATCCTAATTAAACCTGCACTTGGAAGGGAGGCAATACAGGACTCTTCCTGATAAACAGGCATCTGGATTCACACAGATTCAACTAAATCATGGGTAGGCAAACTAAGGCCCGGGTGCCGGATCTGGCCCAATTGCCTTCTAAATCCAGCCCACGGATGGTCCAGGAATCTGCGTGTTTTTACATGAGTAGGGGACGACAGAGGACGAGATGATTGGACAGTGTTCTCGAAGCCACCAGCATGTGTTTGACCAAACTGCGGGAGGCAGTGGAAGACAGGACTGCCTGGCGTGCTCTGGTCCATGGGGTCACGAAGAGTCGGACACGACTAAATGTCTAAACTGTAGCACCCTGCTTGTGGTTAACGCTTAGCTGGAATGAAATATTCAACGCAGCAATAGAGAAATTAAAATAATAATTTATTTGTCAGACAAATAAATATGAGGCACACTGGTATATGGTTACCAAGCTCTGGCCTGGCCTCCTGCGATTCGGGCCAGCACTTATATTTCCTTAATCCAGCCCCCTTGCTCCTCCTGTGGCTGCCTCTGTCCAATCAGCCTGGTTGAAATTCCTATTGGCTGTTTGCTAGAACCAATCACAAAAGATACACCCATTTCCTTCTGTCCTTTTATGGGAAACAAAAAGCTATATATTCTTCTATCTATAAATGACAAATAAGTAGTAATATATCTTACATGTGTCTCAACAAGGAACCTTAATTACCAGCTCACCTCGCCCTATTGCCCTCCAAAACAGATGGTTAATCTTAAATTTTTATCTTAAACAGATGTCAAGGATCATCATTGAAAGATCTCCTTCCTTTGGAGGTCTTTTAAACAAAGGCCTGACAACCAGTGCTCTAATGATGTTTCCTGCTTGGCAGGGGGGGCTGGTGGCTGATGGCCCCTGTGATCTCTTCCAACTATATGAAATAAGAATCTAGCATAAGGATTTAACATTTCTTAGCTTCTAATTCCTTTGCATAATTACATTTAAGCCAATATATTTAATACATAACATAAATAACCTTTTAAAAGGAAAAGAAATCTTAAAAGGATCTCAGTTTAAGAAAGAAACAACTTTAGAAAAAGACTTCCCAAAATACTCTCTTCCTTTCTGCCAGCTAGATGCTTTTCCATTGCTCTTGACCTTTGAACCTTAGGAAAATATGGCTCAAGTTTAATGGGAGGCACATGGTTTTATTTTACTATTTATCAACTCTTAATTATGTTTTCTCAGCCTTCTTATATCTTCTGTAATATGTAGGGTCAGTGTAACCTTGGCTATCAGCCTGTAATTCCCTTTGACTTTGAGAATTGTTTTCTGCTATAAATCAGGGGGCCCCCTTGTCTAGGAGGAAAAACATTGCCAAGGTTCTTAGGCAGCTGCTCTTCTGGCATGAAACATTTGAAGATCTTTAAGCTCATTTTAAAATACAGGCCCTGATCAAGCCTCAATAAAAATGCAGGCTATGATTAGATGCCTCAAAACAACAACAAAAACCTACTTTACCGCACTCACCATTTTCCTTCACTTCTGTACAACTCCCAGAGTGCCAACCAGTCCCTTTTCACAGGGAACTCTGAGAATTGTAGCTTTCTGAGGAGAAGAGGGGCCTCCTCACAACTCTCAGCACTCTTAGCAAACCACATCGCCTATAATTCTTTGGGGGAAGCCATAACTGTTTAAAGTGCTAGTGCGGTGCTTAAAATGTTTGGTGCAAATGTGGCCCTAGAGTAGCTTTTCCAAGCGTACATTGGTAAATTGCAGGTGGCTTTCTTAAGGCTAGCCGGTCCAAGGCAATGGCCAGAGAACCAATCTTGGGACTGCAGTTTGGGTGGCCACCAACTCGTTGCTCACATTAATAACAAGTTTGGTGACCTCTAGGAAATTTGAGTGGTTGCTTCCTGTGGGGTGTGGAGACCACACTGTGCTTAGACAGCCTAGTTCATGGCTTTATACAGCAACTTTCCTGCTGAAGAGACTTCATGTATTTTTTGAAGCTACATGCTGAATTCTTGAGCTTTCCGCCCACTGTTGGACTTTCCCAGTCACCTCTGGGAGGGCGGAGGCAGCTGGTTAGTAGGAAGAGAGAGAGAGAAAGTAAGTAAAAAATTGGCAGCCCCCGAAAAAATGTATCGAGAGTAATAGAGAAAGGGCTGCATTATTCATGATGTGTCATTTTTGATTTGTGTCAGATGACATATTTTCCTTCATTCGTCCTAATTACCAATACTGCTTTGTGAAATAGAATTTTTTTTTTGCTGCGGGTGTGTGTGTGTGTGTGTGTGTGTGTGTATTTATGCCTGTCAAACGGCATATTTATGTCATCCCGCATAATTATCAATTTGTGGAACTACATCATCGCTTCTTCTGGAGATGTCACTTTGAATTATTTGGAAGGTATAAATCTGCAAAATGCAAGGGATTTCAGTAGTAGTATTTCATTAAAAATGTACTGCATAGGTTCACTGGGTAGCTCTATTTTTTATTTTTTTAAAAGAAACCTACCAGACACTTTTTACAATTATTTTGTCCCCAAAGATGCCATATTGCATTATGAATTAGTTGCCTGCTTAAAGGAGCTGTCTGTTTTCCTGGTTTTCCGGTTGTGCGTCAAGGAATTTACTGACGCTTTTTTTTGCATGGGGGAACTAATTAAACTGGTGAGAGCCCCCAATGGGCGTAAACTGAAACTGCAGCCCACATATGCAAATCCTATGCTCCTTGTCTTTAGTATCGATCTGAAGAACCCCCTCCTCTTGTATGGACCTCCCTCACTCCCCAATATCATCAAATGAGCCTTTTCTCCAGATCCTATAGTGACAAGGAACAGGGACTTTTCAGTGGTGGCCCCTATGCTATGAGATTATTTCCCCTATGAGATTCTTTCTCCTTTATGTTATTTGGGAAGCTTATGGAGATCTTTATTTTTAGGAAGACTTTAAGCATTCTTCTTTATTTCTTGCATTAGGTCTTCCTAGCTGGCATGTTGCTGTGGTTAGAGTGTCAGACCAGGAGAGGGGAGAGACGGGTTTAAATCCCCATTCAGACATGAAACTAAACAAGCAGCTTTCAACCAGTTGCTCTCTTAGCCTAGCTTACTTAACCGTAAGGATAAAATTGGGACCGAGAAGCCACACACGCTAAAGCTTAACAACAATGGAGCCTAAAGATTCTCTGGAATGCTTATTGATTTCTTTTATTTAATTAAAGCATTTTTTAGCCTGCTCTTTATCTGAAAAAAGTCTACTAGGGTGGCTTACATTAATCAGTAGTATGGCAGCTGCTGCTTTTGTGATGCACAAGGAAAAAAGAGATGTAGGGAAGAGGCAGGAGGAAACACTCTTAAAATTACAGTTTGTATAACAACTCCACACCCGTTACACGGTGATCAAAATTGACACAGAAGACTTAAAAGAGTCCAGTAACCTTACGTATCCAAATCTGACCAATACAGTGGACGCTCGGGTTGCGAATGTGATCCGTGCGGGATACACGTTCGCAACCCGCAGCGTTTGCAACACACGTCTGCACACACGCGGGTTGCGATTTGGAGCTTCTGCCCATGCGCAAAGCGAGATTTAGCACTACTGCGCATGTGTGACCGCCGAAACACGGAAGTAACCCGTTCTGGTACTTCCAGGTTTTGGTGGTCCGCAACCCAAAAAAACACAAACTGAAGTGTCTGTAACCCGAGGTATGACTGTACTGATGCTAAGAAACGTCATGGTCATGTTGGTTTCCCTCTTCTGGTCAGAGTTTGGTCATAGAGCATCAAGGGAATCTGTTCCCAGTCATCCTGACACCTGGTTTTCTAAAGGTACAGGATTATAAGGAGCTGCTTTATGCAGTCAGACCATTGGTCCATACCTGTCAACTGCCCCTGAGGAAAAAGGGACATTCCATTTTTTCTCACAAGAAGACAGTGGCCCAAATGGCCACCATGATCTCGCGGGATTTGGGGCTGCACTTTCTTGAACACGGTGCCCGAAAAAAAACACTTCTGGGGGGGGGGGTGATGAGCTTGCGTGGGTCATGTGACTCACACAGGAGTGAGGACTGGGAAGATGGAGTGGAAGGCTATCGATGGTGAATAGTAGCCAGTGTGGTGCAGTGGTTCAGAGTGGTAGTCTCGTAATCTGGTGAACCGGGTTCGCTTCCCTACTCCTTCACATGCAGCTGCTGGGTGACCTTGGGCTAGTCACACTTCTCTGAAGTCTCTCAGCCTCACTCACCTCACAGAGTATTTGTTGTGGGGGAGGAAGGAAAAGGAGATTGAATCCAAACTCCTCTTCTAGCCAAGATGACTACAACTAGTTGGTTAGAGTGTGGTGCTGAGAATGCCAAGGTTGCAGGTTCGATCCCCGTATGGAAAGCCTGCATATTCATGCATTGCAGAGGGTTGGAACAGATGATCCTCAGGGTCTCCACCAACTCTACAATTCTATCGCACCCTGGATTTGGGCTACGTTGTGTTGGAAGGTGTGTTGGTTCCATTTATCCCAACCTTGTCTATGTAAAGACTGGGTCAACCTCTTTCAGCCCAAGGGCCACATTTCCTTCTGGACAACCTTGCAAGGGCCACATTACATTGCTGGATGAGGCCGAGGGCAAAAGTGCGCAGAGCAACAAATTGAATTTTTAGCTTTGCACTGTAGCCTACACACACACTCGGACAACCCTCTCTGTTCTCCACCCCCAGACAGGAAAAATAAAAATAAAAATAAAAATAAAAATAAAAATAAAAATAAAAATAAAAATAAAAATAAAAATAAAAATAAAAATAAAAATAAAAATAAAAATAAAAATAAAAATAAAAATAAAAATAAAAATAAAAATAAATTATTATTTATACCCTGCCCATCTTGCTGGGCTTTCCCAGCCACTCTGGGCAGCTTCCAACACAATATTAAAATACAGGGCATCAAACGTTAAAAGCTTCCCTAAACAGGGCTGCCTTCAGATGTCTTCTAAAAGTTGGTAGTTGTTGTTCTCTTTGACATCTGGTGGGAGGGTGTTCCACAGGGCGGGTGCCACTACTGAGAAGGCCCTCTGCCTGGTTCCCTGTTTCCCGCCAGAAGGCCCTCGGCCCTGGACCTCAGTGTCCAGGCTGAATGATGGGGGTGGAGACGCTCCTTCAGATATACTGGACCGAGGCCATTTAGGGCTTTAAAGGTCAGCACCAACACTTTGAATTGTGCTTGGAAACGTACTGGGAGCCAATGTAGGTCTTTCAAGACCAGTGTTATGTGGTCTCAGCAGCCACTCCCAGTCACCAGTCTAGCTGCCACATTCTGGATTAGTTGTAGTTTCCGGGTCACCTTCAAAGGTAGCCCCACATAGAGCGCATTGCAGTAGTCCAAGCAAGAGATAACTAGAACATGCACCACTCTGGCGAGACAGTCCACGGTTACTGGACTGGCTGGGGAAACAGACTGGGGAAACAGTCCACGGTTATACAGACTGGCTGGGGAGACCCAGCCAGATGGGCGGGGTATAAATACATTATTATTATTATTATTATTATTATTATTATTATTATTATTATTTGGATTGGGGTCTCTTGCCAGTTTCTTGCTGATAACCCCCCTCTCCATGGCCTCTAGCGTGTTCCATATATCATGTCTGGGCTGCTGCCAAACAGAGGCACCATAGCAAGAGAGGCTATTGATGGGCCAGGCTGCATTGTGTATTTGAGTGGCATTCCGGGCTGAGAACTCCTAAACGGAGGGGAGCAGGGTGCCATTTAGGACAAGCAAGCAGACAAAGGAGCCTAGGCAGCGGCACCAAAGCCCATCTAGAGCAAATCCCTGCAACCCATCTCTGCATTATGATATTGTGTGCCAAAATAATGAGTCCCTTTCAAGAAATGCTCCCTATTGTACCGCAGCTCGCAGTTGCACAATGGCAGATAAAGAGCTGGTAATTTGTACGATATCAAAGTGCCGGCGATCTTTCCCCAGGTTTCCCTCCCTCCCTGGGTCTAAAAGAAGAAGAAGGAGGAAAAGAAAGGCGAGCATATTTCAAGAGCACCAGATTTTATGTCCATGCTCCCTTAGCAGAAGCTAATGATGTGGCTTGATCCTTGAAGCACGTGAGAGCAAAGGTTTGATCTTCCGGTGTGTCGACTTCCAATCCCAACTGATACGTTGCAGAGCACACCTAGCTCAATAATGTCCACACTGACTGGCAGCCTTTCTCCATGGTTTCCGACAGCCTACCTGGAGATGACGTGGTGGCACTGTGGGTTAAACCACAGAGCCCAGGGCTGGCCAATCAGAAGGTTGTCGGTTCGAATCCCTGTGATGGGGTGAGCTCCTGTTGCTCGGTCCCTGCTCCTGCCAACCTAGCAGTTCAAAAGCACGTCAAAGTGCAAGTAGATAAATAGGTACTGCTCTGGTGGGAAGGTAAACGGCGTTTCCGTGGGCTGCTCTGGTTCGCCAGAAGCGGCTTAGTCATGCTTGCCGCATGACCTGGAAGCTGTACGCCGGCTCCCTTGGCCAATAAAGTGAGATGAGCGCCGCAACCCCAGAGTCGGCCACGACTGGCTCTAATAGTCAGGGGTCCCTTTACCTTTACCTTTTACCTGGAGATGAAACTGGAGACTTCTGTATGGAAGGTAGACGCTGTGCTGCTGAGTTACAGTCCTTCTCCTCAGCCATGGCCCTCCCCAGCAGGAAAACGAATAGGCATATAAGACAGTTATTGAAGTCCCAGGTTCAGTGTCTCCTTTAAAGCTCTCTGTGAGCTGGAACCAAGGCTGTTGTTTTTTTAGATCTTCTCTCAGAAAGGTCATGCTTTTGGCCTTTGCCAGCTCCAGGACCTCCAAACACAATAAGAACTTTGATTGCTTAAATGCGTTTGTTTACCTTTTCCTGGAAAAGAGCTTTTATACAAAGCAGACACATAAGCAGTAAAACATTGTTTGAAACCGGGGATGGCTCCATCTGTCAATCCCACTTTCACTCATTTTTTCAGTCTGCCATGTTTCCGCATCCCTTTCCAGGCTGGGGCTACTGACAGCTGCATCACCCCTGCTTACCAGGAAGGAGAGGGGGAGGTCTGCAGTGGCAGGGCGGTGTTGCAGTGCGAACACACTGGCAGGAGTTCCACCTTGGCTCCACTGATGCTTTTGCACCACGCTGACCTCCCGGTTGCCTTGACCCTCCCCTCTCCTTCTCAGTAAGCAGCAGCAACTCAGCTGTCAGGAGGTCAGGTGTCCCACACACTTACCTGTGGGAAGCCAACCTGCAGGAGCTGAGCCCCTGTGGTTTCCTGCAACTGGTATTCAGAAGCATCACTGCCTCCAGCCGTGGAGGTCCAGCCCAGCCATTGTGGCTTGTAGCCGTTGATAGCCTTCTGCTCTGTGACTTTGTCTTATCATCTTCTAAATCCTCTTTGAGGAGGATGCAGAGCAAGGGCAGAGGTGAGTTTGGCCTGGGGCAAGGTGGCATGGCTTGGAGAGGGTGGTGGTGGCAATCTGAAAAGAGAAATGGAATACCACATTTATTCATTCCCTGGTTGTGCTGGACCTGGGGGTAACCTGTGAAACACAGTACAGGACCGGTCCAGAATCCAAAGGTTCCGCTAGAAGTCAGTCCAACAGGGCCAAGGCAGGACACGAGGCAGGAAACCAAGCAAGGACAGGTACAGGATCTCAGACAGGATCTAGCATACAGCAATGTTGCTCCCGCAACCTGGGGCGGGGTCCGACAGCCTTTATCTTTGTCGGGGTAGCGGCCGGTCCTGATCCCCCGGCCACTCACCTCCCTGTTTCACCTGAAGGCAAGTACTCCTCCTGCGAGTACTCAGGTCTCTCCTTCTCTCAGACCTTAGTTTCTGCAGCTTGGGAGACATTGGTGGGTTACTAGACCCAGAGGCCGCCTCAGCCTCCCCTGACCAAACCGGTAGTGGAGCAGCTGTAAGTGATGGCCCAGCTGAAGGCAAAGAGATAATCCCTGCATCTGGAGCCAGGGCAGGCTCAGACCCCTGACTCGGCCCAGCTGGGGAACCTGTGCAGACTAGGACTCTTCAGGATCAGGCCCCAGACTTGGTTCAGATGATGCCTGAGGCAGAGGATCCGGTGCAGACTGAGTCTCCTCTGGTTCAGAGTCTAAGCCTGAGTCCTAGGCCATCACACTGGTTTTCCACCCCTGGTTTTCCATGATATACCTGGAAGTAGTTTTTCCTTTAGGACGGGGGTGGCCAACTCCCAAGAGACTGCGATCTACTCACAAAGTTAAAAACTGGCAGTGATCTACCCCCTTTTTTGGGGTTCATGTCAAAGCTGTTGAGTTTTTTAGGGAGGAGGTAAAATGTTGAGCTTTTTTTAGGGGAGTCACAGTTGTTCAGCTTATTTGGGGAGAGTCAATGATCTACCAGTGATCTACCACAGAAGTCCAGTGATCTGCCAGTAGATCACGGTCTACCTGTTGGACATGCCTGCTTTAGGAGAAGCATGGTTCCTGATTTCTTATCCTGCTGCCTATATTCAAGGGGATGACAACTGGAAAATAATCTTTACTGCCTGATGTCTTTTCACCACCCGAAGTGACAAATTTTCCCTGTGGATCTCTTAATTTAAACATATCTGTATCTATTTCAGCTGAACAAACAGCCTCCTGTTGCTTTCTGTGTGGAATGAAGGGCAATTGCCCAATAAAATCCTGCTTTGCCCTTTCCAAACAGAACCCACATCCTGTTGCCTGTCTGCTCTCCACAGTCTGACAAGTTAAATACAAAGGGTTTTGTCTTCAGGCATGGGTGGGAGAATGCCCTCTTTGGGAGAAAAACCCTCTCTGGCCATAAATATTTTCCCCTCTCCCCAAAAGCAAACAAGTCCAAGCTATTTTGATGTTGTTTGCCACAGCTGGAAAGTCAATGTCATAGCAAGGATTACTATTCTAGTACTGTAGTTCAACCTCCTAGCTGTGTATAGAAGGGGCTTGTCTGTTTACAATGGGCAAAGGTGTCTGCAGTGTGGAAATGCTACTTCCTGCAGCCCAAGACCTCTCAGGGAGAGCAAGTGAGGTATAGTGGTTAGGGCAATGGGTGTGGCACCCCACATTGGTATGGCAGGAGACGATGGCACGTGTGGCGGGAATAGAGACCTGAGGTTTTCCACCATGCACAAGAATGCAGGATCTCAGCATATACAAAGGAATGAAACAAGCAAAAATCTTTAGAGGGTGGGAAATGCTTAGGTCACACCCAGCTGCTGTAGCAGCCTAATGAGTCTCTTGGGCCTGCTGATCAGAAGGTCAGCAGTTCGAATCCCCACAACGGAGTGAGCTCCCGTTGCTCTGTACCAGCTCCTGCCAACCTAGCAGTATGAAAGCATGCCAGTGCAAGTAGATAAATTGGTACTGCTGAGGCAGGAAGGTAAATGGTGTTTCCATGCGCTCTGGCTTCTGTCACGGTGTCCCATTGCGCCAGAAGCGGTTTAGTCATGCTGGCCACATGACCCAGAAAGCTGTCTGTGGACAAATGCTGGCTCCCTCGGCCTGAAAAGCAAGATGAGTGCAGCACCCCATGGTCGCCTTTGATTGGACTTAACTGTCCAGGGGTCCTTTACCTTTACCTGTAAACATAAATGACAAAACGAATGCATAGCCCTATACTTGCTTACTCAAATGGATGTCCCAGGGCATTCAGCGGAGTTAACTCCCAAGATTACAGCCATCAAAACCAAACAAGACCAGAACCTGTAGGAAGAACCTAAATTCACAAAAAAAACCCATATCAGTGTTTATCACACAGTTTTTAATAATCATGTGCTAATAATATTTATATCAATTTGTTTGTGAGTATATAATTATGTTATAACTGTGTTAATTATAATTATATATAATTATTATAATTATAAGCTGATTTATATTGTAAATCAATGCTAATTTACCAATTAAATGTAATTATTGCAATAACTATTATACAATTTTTATTTTATTTGAGGAAGATAATCTAAAAACGCATCTGCTGGAAAGGCGGGTGAGATCAATGCAGAAATGTTGGGCGCAACTCAGCGCTTCTGCATCCCATGAAAATGAATGTTGGAAAATGCAGAAGACAGCAAAAGGCATAGTTAAGCTCTGCAGTCTGCTAACACAAGAGGTAGTAAAGGGCACCAACCTGGACAGCTTTAACAACAAAAAATTACTTATAGCCTGGCCATCTGGCCTCCCCAGCCACTCTGGGTGGTCCCAACAGGATATTAAAAACACAATAAAACATCAAACATTAAAAACTTCCCTAAACAGGACTGCCTTCAGATGTCTTCTAAAAGTCAGGTTGTTGTTTATTTCCTTGACATCTGGTGGGAGGGAGTTCCACAGGGCGGGCGCCACTACCGAGAAGGCCCTCTGCCTGGTTCCCTATAACATCACTTCTTGCAGTGAGGGAACTACCAGAAGGCCTTTGGAGCTGGACCTCAGTGTCCGGGCTGGAGGATGAGGGTGGAGATGCTCCTTCAGGTATACTGGGCTGAGGCCGTTTAGGGCTTTAATGGTCAGCACCAACACTTTGAATTGTGCTCGGAAACGTACTGGGAGCCAATGCAGGTCTTTCAGGACTGGTGTTATATGGTCTTGGTGGCCACTTCCATTCACCAGTCTAGCTGCCGCATTCTGGATTACTTGTAGTTTCCAGGTCACCTTCAAAGGTAGCCCCATGAAGGAATGGGCTACCAATGTCTACTAAGTGTGATGGCTCTGGGTTGTAGAGGCTGGAGTCAGATGCAGGTCAGAATGAAGAGGAACAGTCAGTGAAGTTAACTTTTTATTCAAGGAAACAAACATACAACTGAGCAACCCTTCCCAGTAGGTTTTGCCCCTATAGAGCAGTTGCCAGGACTGAAGGTGCCTGCCTTCCACCCCTCTTAAGGCTCCTCCTCTCCCAGATGTTTCACAGGCAGTCTCAGACTGCATCTGCACACCTCTGTCCTCTGTTCTGCCCTCCTCATTATTTTGTGTGTTCTTGGAGACCAGAGAGCGGGAAGGTTGTCACATCATGAGAGACTCCTTAGTTTCTTCAGCAGCCTCTTGACTCCACGCCTCTGCTTCAGCCTCAGAGTCTGAACCGCTCCCTGTCCCAGGTTCCTCCTGTTCACCAAAGCCTGTCACCCCTTCAGTATCCAGCACCTCCTCCCAATCTCTCCCCTCTGACCTCTCCTCAGTGTCCCACCACCAATCCCTGGGCTCTGAGCCTTCCTCCTCTGGGGTCTCCCTTGGGGGTTCCCCGACTCATGTTCCCCACCACTCCTCATTGTCCAGCCAGTTCCTGAAGTGTACTCTGAATACTTGTGGTGGAGAATGAGGAATAGATGAGGACCCATGACCTGCTTGTGGGCTGCCCATAGTTGGCTGGTCTACTAGGTGAGTCTTCAGCCTGATCCCCCAAGGCTCTTCTTATGCTCTTGAGGGCAACATCTCTGCTTATGCATTCTTTTTGCTTTCAGGTCCTTCTAACTCTACAGTTTGGTGACACCTGTCCATCTCCTTCAGGGGCAGAGCTGCATTTAAACCCTAGAAGCTGTTTCCTTTGGCTTTCAGGGCATGTCGCACACAGTGTGTGACAAAGGGGAGACTGTTCTTCAGTTGCCCATCTCTCCCTTTCAAAAGACTCTTTGTCTTTGAGATAATGACTTCCCTGTCTGAGGAGAGGCAACCTGATATTGATTATCTACATTCCTCTTCCTTGTGCCCATAATTCCGCTGTGTTGTTTTGATAAGTTCAGTATGTGGCTCTTTCTTTCTTTCTTTCTTTTTAAAAAAAACGGAAAGAAAGACACAGCTTTTCTGCTGGGAGGTTTAGAAACATTTTTAAATAAACGAATCCGGTTTCATGAATTATGCTTTTTGATATAATGCATCCTGAAATGGGTGGGGTGAGGGGAATGGAAAGCTATCTCAAGACTGAAATCCTACAAGCACCAAGCTTGGAGAAAACACCATTGGATACAGTGCGTCTCACTTCTGATTAAACATGCATAGGATCCAGCTGAGCATGCTGTAGGATTCTGTAAGAATATCTGAGTGAGGAGGGAATGGGATAGACAACATTCATGAAGCTTTAACCCTTTCAGCAATAGAACTAGGAGCCAATCAGCTTAGCTTGGGATTCTACCTAGTCCAGGGGTAAGCCAATGTGGAGCTGTTCTGGACCATAATTTCCCATCAACTCCAACTAGTGTGTCCAGCCATCATGGATGCTAAGAGTTGTAGTCCATAGCATTCTTGGCAGCACAATATTGGCTTTCCCTGGCCCAGTCCATATCTTGGGAGGCGTAAACACACCTTCACGCCTAGAGAGAGCAGCTGATTGGGACACAGCTGTGGGTTGCTTGACGAAGTCCCATCTACCTTGGACCTGCCCATAAAAAGCAAGTCTAGAGTGAGAGACTCGAGTCCCTAGAGTGATAGCTGCTATTTCCAGGAACTCTTCTCCTTGTGAGACTTTTTGGGTAAGGTGAGAGTTTGCTTGGACTGTGTATTTTTGTAATGTTTTGTTTAAGTTGTCTGTTGTTGCTTCAGTTATTTGTACACCGCTTAGATATATATTTAATATATTAAGCTGTATAGAAAATAATAATAATAATAATAATAATAATAATAATAATAATAATAATAATAATAGGTCTTGGACACTGGCAACTGGTCCCATCTAAAATGCGACTTGGTGCAAGCAGTAACACAGGTGAGACCTTGTTCTCACTGAGGCTGCAATCCTGCTCTGTGTTGTATCACTCTGAACTGTAGATGAGGGCCTCATATGTTTGAATGTCCCTCTGGCTTTGTAGAGATCTCTTCCTTCCGAATTTTATCCTGGCAAAGAGATCCCACCCCCTTCCTGAGTTGAGTAAACTGGATGAGGATGAATGAATGACGTTTCAGCATTTCCCAAGCTCCAGGAATTCCTGGTCCATTTGCTATAGGTCTTTCCTCTCTCCAGAGGTTGTAAGATGATTAAAGCAATGCAAATTTCTAGGACATGCTCTGCGGTTGACAAATTATTTCACCACTCAGCTTTAGCATGTGCATCCAACAGCACTATTTCCCCCCGTTTCATAACACCACCAATGACCTTGACAAGGGCGTTTCCTGAAGACTAATGACCAGCTGGGATTAATGGTTTGATGCTGCATCTGAGGCCATCAGCGCTTCCCAGCCGGTCACTAATCCCATTATTGCTTAATGGATCAGTTGCATCAAGACTCTGAAGTTAGACTCTAGTGCATGAGAGGAGACATAGAGGTTATTACTATAATAAGACGGGCTCATTTAATTAACTGATAAACCCGCTTCTGGTACTTTTAGAAGGGGGGGGGGATTTGGAATGTGATACAGAAAGGCATGAGTATCTGTAGGGTGGGTTGTTTTCTGTAATTCCTCTTTTCCCCTCCCCGGTCAAAAACCTATAGATATTCCTTTGCCATTAGCAGAAACATGCTTCCTCTGCGCAGTCTGTTATGATTGCAATAAAGTTTTCTTTTTTTTAAAAAAAAAAGAGAGATTAAGAATACTTCAGCGAGGCAGAAGAAATAGAGAGAGAGAAGAAATAGAGCGGGAAAAGAGTGCAATGTTATTAAAAGACCAGAAAGAGCAGAGGATCAAGGGCAGAAGATCAGAGGGAATAATGGTATGGTACCAGTACAGGTTGTCACCTTTGTTGGCAATGATGCTGCATCTGAGGCCAACAAAGGTCCGTATAGTTAAAGCTCTGGTTTTCCCAGTAGTGATGTATGGAAGTGAGAGCTGGACCATAAAGAAGGCTGATCGCCAAAGAATTGATGCTTTTGAATTCTGGTGCTGGAGGAGACTCTTGAGAGTCCCATGGACTGCAAGAAGATCAAACCTATCCATTCTGAAGGAAGTCAGCCCTGAGTACTCACTGGAAGGACAGATCCTGAAGCTGAGGCTCCAATACTTTGGCCACCTCAGGAGAAGAGAAGACTCCCTGGAAAAGACCCTGATGTTGGGAAAGATGGAGGGCACAAGGAGAAGGGGATGACAGAGGACAAGATGGTTGGACAGGGTTCTCGAAGCTACCAGCATGAGTTTGACCAAACTGCGGGAGGCAGTGGAAGACAGGAGTGCCTGGCGTGCTCTGGTCCATGGGGTCACAAAGAGTCGGACACGACTAAACGACTAAACAACAACAACCAGTACAGGTAACTTGTGGCCTCCAAGATGGTTTTGGTCAACAGCTGCCATCATCCCAGACTATTGGCCATGTTGGCTATTGGCCTAATGGGATCTGTATACCAGCAACATCTGGTGGGAGGGGCACAAGATGTTCATCCCTAGTGTAGGACTCACCTTACCCCTTCTTACTAGTATTTCTGCCCCTTGGTTTTTCAAAGCTTCAGCAGTTATTTTCTTCTCCACCAAAAGGGCTAGACACTTAATTGAGGGCAGATGATGTCAAGACACTGGCCTTCGCTATATTCTGTTCTCCATTGTCTACTGGTAAAGCAACTTGTCTCTCAGATTTGGAATCTGAGGACTTTGTCAACAATGAAAACAATGGCTTTTCTTATCTCGGTAGACATAAAAACCAGCCAGTGAAACATGAATTGCAGTTGGGCTGATACATACATTGGATGCAAGTGATCCATCTCAGAAATTGGCTTAGCTATGTAACACTTTCTTTATTTTCCTGCATGTTTCATGGGTGGGTTTTTTGGCACCCCGGCATTTCACGCTTTTTATTGTCCAATTTCATCCCTCCTGTGAGCATCCTATAAATAACAGACGTAGCACATTTGGGACTTCAGATTGATTGTTTTTAATACATGGACTGGGATAGGGTGTTGCAGATGTAAAAAAGAAAGAAAAGTCTTCTTTTAAGAGCAATGCAATCACACAACTTGTCACCTTCACATTCTCCTTCTACTGATCATCTCAGAATGAAAGTCACTCCATAGATTAAAGTGGACTGGGAAATCTTTCTGGTGAATTCTTTAATTGATTTAGATGTTCTGTCATCTATCCGTTGGAATGTGCATATATAAGAAATGAAAAGAAAACTTAAGTGAAGTTGAGGTTCAACATGTAGTACAACTACAATTACTTTTTACCTATCACCATTTTGGGATGGAGATGACTTGACCACAGTACTCCATGGTTTGGTAACTTCCAGATGGGATTATTGCAATGGACTCTACATGGATGATCTATAATGAAATGAAAAAGGTATTTAAATATACCTTCCTGAAGAAACCAGAGGCCTTTCTCCTGGGCATGGCCGGCCAATTGGTGCCAAAGAAAGATAGAACTTTTTTTATGTACGCTATGGCAGCAGCAAGAATACTCATCGCAAAGTATTGGAAGACACAAGATCTACCCACCCTGGAAGAATGGCAGATGAAGGTAATAGACTATATGGAATTGGCGGAAATGACTGGCAGAATCCGAGACCAGGGAGAAGAGTTGGTGGAAGAAGATTGGAAGAAATTTAAAGATTACTTACAGAAACACTGTAAAATTATTGAATGTTAATGATGTTGGAATGAAATGAAGTGGTTTTAGCAATAAGGCAAAATAGGAATATGTAAAATCGATTTGATGTTAAGTGAAAATTTGAAGTTATAATATGTGAAGATAAAGAACTAAGAGTAAATAAAGAGGGTATGGATTTGCTGAACCAACTATTAACTGGAATACAAAAAAGGGAGGTGTGAGGAAGTCAGGAAAATAAGTAAATGAATGGTAAGACAACAGAAAGAGGGATCTATTTTTAACTGTTTTTATTCCTTTTTCTTTTTTTCTTTTCTGGTGTTTGTATTTTCTGTATTTTCTATTTACTATTTTTTGTAACTTTTTTCTGGTTGAAAAGCTAATAAATATTATAAAAAAAAAAGCAATGGACTCTACATGGAGCTGCCTTTGAAGATGAGTCAGAAACTTCAAATGGTCCAAAATGTGGTGGCCCAGATTACTGACTGGGGTTGTCTAAAGAACTCATATAACCCCAGTTCTCATAAAGCTATATTGGCTGCCAGTTCATGGTGCTCACACAAGTTTTTCAGTCCCTCAACAATTTAGTCCCCAAATATCTCAAAGACCACCTCATTCCCTTGAGCATTAAGATCAGCAGATTAAGGACCCTCAAGAGTTCAAGGGAAGTGGCCAGAAGAGGACATTGTCTGTGACAACCCCGAAATTGTGGAATTCCCTCCCCTCAGAGGTCTGGAACCTTCATTATGCAGGTTTCAACAAATGCTGAAGACATGTCTCTTTGCCCTGGCCTTTTCACACCTGAGACTTGCATTTTCAGGACCCAGTCTATTCCTGTGACTATGATTTGTTACTATTGTTTTCATACTGAATTTCAATTTTTTATAAACCACTCAGGAACCTGCTGGTGAAGGGTGGGTTCTAAATTCAATAATAAGAGTACAAATAAAATATTGGATACGGTGAAGAAACACTAGGTTGAGAAGGTGGGGAATACTTCTGTTCCACAAGAATATTTTAAACTCCATGGGATTAATCATCAGGAGTAATAGCTGCGGCTGGTTCTTTGGTTCAACCCTTTGAGCGACTCTTGTTGTAATCCAGGGGTTGGGAAACTGTGGCCCGCTAGATGATGTTGGACTCCAACTCCCATCAGACCCAGCCAGCATGGCCATTAGACAGGACTGATGGGACTTGAAGTCCTCGTGTATCTGGAGTGCATCATTTCCCCTTTACCTGTTGTTTAAAAAGGTAAAAAAAGGTAAAGGACCCCTGACAGTTAAGTCCAGTCACAGACGACTCTACGGGTTGTGGCGCTCATCTCGATTTACAAGCTGAAGGAGCCAGCGTTTGTCCACAGACAGTTTTTCTGGGTCATGTGGCCAGCATGACTAAGCCGCTTCTGGCGAACCAGAGCAGCACATGGAGATGCCGTTTACCTTCCCGCCAGAGTGGTACCTATTTATCTACTTGCACTTTGACATGCTTTCAAATTGCTAGGCTGGCAGGAGCCGGGACAGAGCAATGGGAGCTCACCCCGTTGCAGGGATTCAAACCACTGACCTTCTGATCGGCAAGCCCAGAGGCTCAGTGGTTTAGACCACAGTGCCACCCGCGTCCCCTACCTGTTGTTTAGAAACAGGTAAATAGGTCTGCCTACTGTGCATGCATCCTGAAATATTGAAACATTAAAAAAAAGTAGAGATGACCTTTCTGTAGTTGTCACGAGATTTAGAATTCTTTTCTTCTCACGGTAATCTTAAATATATTCAAAAGGCAGCTTTTGAAACTTTGTAAGAGGTGCCTGGTGTCTGTTACAGGGAATGAGGTAGGCACCATTTTGTCTTTTTGCCTCAGTTAGCAAAGCTTCTTTTTGCCAGCCCTGCTGCTGTGACTGGCCACTGTGTTTATCTTGTAGCAGACTGTACTTTTTCATATTTTGATCTTTTGATCTTGCCCTTCTGCACTTTGTGCGTGTTGATATATCTGCCGGTTGAGAATACCCTTCAGGCGTCTGATGAAGAATGATAGAGTCCATGAACAAACATCTGTTGCTTTTGCTTCCTATAGGGAATGGTGCCCACGTCAGATATTTTCTCTTGTGCAGTCTTATAAATCATAAGACGTGAAACTCATGCCATTCCATTCCTTCCTTGCTTTCATTCTTCTACTTTCTGGCAATCACATTTTCATGCCCATCTGTGCAACAACAAGAGCTAAATACTTACATTTTAAAGGGAAACTGAAATTCCTAAGATTCCCATTCTGTATCAAAAAAAAAAGAAAAGAAAAAGAAAACCCATTGCAGGGCTATAATAATAGCAATAAATCACAAATATGCAATGCAATGCCACAATAGCTCCCTGTTCTTTCAGAGGATAAATGTAATCCAAATTCTAGGCTTTTCTGTTTCATCAAAAAGACAGGCCCTGAACTCTGCCATGACTTCTCATCTGAAACATAGATTAAACATGAATTAGGGGTGTACATGGCCTCCAAGACTTGCCTTCCATCTTATTTTTTTATTTTTTTAAATCTGATCTGCTTTTGAGTCGCTTTGTGCATTCTCTGCTTTGATCTGTAATTTGGCTGCTGGGCCACTGTGTATAAAGCAAAGTTCAGTGTTTCCCCATTGACTATAATGGGGAAATCTATAAAGTGCCAAAGTGAATGGAATTTATAGGCATAGAGGCCCTCTAGAGGGGATTGAGTCTGTCAAATTTCAGACAAATAGGTCCAGGGGCATTTAGCTGGTGTAAAGTAAAAGAGATTCACTTTCCTCCATAATCTTTAGCTGTGGGGTGTGGGGGCTTATCTCTTTCTTATCTTAAAGGAATTAAGATATGAACTAGAGGTGTGCATTTTCGTGCCTACATTTTTGGAAACTGTTATGTATGCTGGCGTGGTTGCTTGAGAGCGAACAGGCAAGACTCCCACTGGTCTTTTCAAGGCTTTATTATCTGTACAAAACATTTACAAGTCCATCTCAAGTCCATGTCTGCTCAATCGCTAGCAGAATCTGGGAGTGGGCGGTCCTTAAACTTTTCCCAGCATAGCAGTCTTTTGACCCCCATCCTACGCCTCCCCTCTCCGCGCATAAACTGACTGCGCAGAGAGGGCAAAGGAGGACCTGCCTCCCCCCCCCCCGCTTTGCTCAGGCCCAGTGTTGTGGCTCTCTCTAGCATCTTCCGAGCCCTGCATCCCTTCCCCACTGGAGGCGGGGCTTCTCTCCTCGCCGGAGGAAGGGCTGCTTCTCACGATCTTTGGAGGCTCTCTATAACCCAACTGCCCTTCCACCTCTTGCCTCTGAGCTGATGGCAGTTCCCTGACAGAAACTTTGCAGCTTTTCACCAGCATTTCTTTCTGGTGGTTGTTTGTGTCCTGATAGGCTGTTGCAGCACTCAGCCTATCAGCCCTGAGTGCTCACTGGAAGGACAGATCCTGAAGCTGAGACTCCAATACTTTGGCCACCTCATGAGAAGAGAAGACTCCCTGGAAAAGACCCTGATGTTGGGAAAGATGGAGGGCACAAGGAGAAGGGGATGACAGAGGATGAGATGGTTGGATAGTGTTCTCGAAGCTACCAGCATGAGTTTGACCAAACTGCAGGAGGCAGTGGAAGACAGAAGTGGCTGGTGTGCTCTGGTCCAGGGGGTCACAAAGAGTCGGACACGACTAAACAACAACAACAACAACAACAGGCTGTTGCAGGTAAACTGACAGGCCTTTGACGGTCTCAGAGAGGCCTTACAGTCTGAGCCTGTCTAGAACATTGCCTGCGGAGTTCTGGAAAACTCTTGGGTGCGGTTGATTTGTAAAAAACCAAGTCTGCTTGGTTTTTTAAACTTAAATGAAGGTTTTAATCCACCACCACCACCACCACAAAAAATCTTCTGCTGCCATGCTTTAACAAACTTAAAAATAAAATTAAAAAAATCCAGAAATCTTCAGGGTTCTGCTGAGAACATTTCTGACAGCCTCACTTCATGGAAAGCCTATGGCTGTAGAGAAACATGGAGATATTGTACAGGAAAACAGAATTGTGCAAATCCCGGGAAAGCTCCGGAACAGAGTGAAAGAGAGACATAAGGCTTTGTGGGGGCTGTGGGGGGTGTTATTGAAATCATACTTTGACTCTCTGGAGAGGAGACTCCTCCCTGCCCCCCATCAGCCCAATTTGATTCACACTCCCCATATGAAATGTGTCTATACAGATAATTCTCTCTGCATCAGTAGGGATGATTGAGAATTTCATTCTTTGAAAAGACTGAAATGATCTGATTTGATCTGTACCTCCCAGACTCATATGTGGGTTTGAATGCAGTTATCCTGCAGATTTTCCACTTCTACAGATTTAAAATACATTTAGAATTTCAACCTTTGGGGGAAAGAAAGAAGTTTAATAATGTGCACTGGGGGCGGGGGAGAGCAAAGAGAACAAAATTCATATTTAAATAGTACCCTTTCCCTGATTCTTAAAAATGACAAATTAATGCAGAAATGGTATGGGAGAGTTTTTGTATGTTCATTCATAAATCTGACACAGAATGGATATAGCCCATGCTTATTCCTCACCAAGGAATCACCACCAGCCACCACACACCTGGGAATAGGCTGCAGAACTCCCAGGTAAACCTTGCCATCCCCTTGCAACCGCTTTGAAGCAGGTGTGAACCTTTCTGCCATTTCATGTTTTAAATGAAGCTCTGGGTGGATCAGGCTACATACATGGAAGCATACCCTCCAAAAATTCTCTGATGAAAATAGGGATGTCCTAGTCAATAATAATAATAATAATAATAATAATAATAATAATAATATCCCTCCTACCTGACTGAGTTGCTACAGCCACTCTGGGTGGCTTCCAGCATATGTAAAAACATAATAAAACATTAAACATTAAAAAACCCCTTTCCTATACAGTGGTACTTTGGTTTAAGAACAGTCCGGAAACTACAACTAATCCAGAATGCAGCAGCTAAACTGGTGGCTGGGAGTGGCTGCCGAGACAACATAACACTGGTCTTGAAAGACCCACATTGGCTCCCAGTACGTTTCCGAGCACAATTCAAAGTGTTGGTGCTGACCTTTAAAGCCCTAAACAGCCTCTGTCCAGTATACCTGAAGGAGGGTCTCCACCCCCATCATTCCGCCTGGACGCTGAGGTCCAGTGCCAAGGGCCTTCTGGTGGTTCCCTCACTGTGAGAAGCCAAGTTACAGGGAACCAGGCAGAGGGCCTTCTCAGTAGTGGCACCCACCCTGTGGAACGCCCTCCCACCAGATGTCAAAAAGAAAAACAACTACCAGACTTTTAGAAGACATCTGGAGGCAGCCCTGTTTAGGGAAGCTTTTAATGTTTAATAGACTATTGTATTTTAATATTCTGTTGGAAGCTGCCCAGAGTGGCTGGGAAAACCCCGCCAGATGGGTGGGGTATCAATAATAAGGTAAAGGGTAAAGGGACCCCTGACCATTAGGTCCAGTCGTGACAGTCTCTGGGGTTGTGGCGCTCATCTTGCTTTATTGGTTGGCATACAGCTTCTGGGTCATGTGGCCAGCATGACTAAGCCGCTTCTGGTGAACCAGAGCAGCACACGGAAACACTGTTTACCTTCCTGGCAGAGTGGTACCTATTTATCTACTTGCACTTTGATGTGCTTTTGAACTGCTAGGTTGGCAGGAGCAGGGACCGAGCAATGGGAGCTCACCCCGTAGTGGGGATTTGAACCACCGACCTTCTGATCGGCAAGTCCTAGGCTCTGTGGTTTAACCCACAGCGCCACCATTCTTCTTCTTCTTCTTCTTCTTCTTCTTCTTCTTCTTCTTCTTCTTCTTCTTCTTCGGTTTACGAACTTTGCAAAACCGGAAGTAGTGTCCTGGTTTGCCTCAGTCTAAGAACAGAAGCCGAACAGTGGAAGGGCACCAACGGCGGGAGGCCTCATTAGGGAAAGCGCGCCTCGGTTTAAGAACGGTTTCGGTTTAAGTTACTTATCGGTATAGTTACTTATCTCCTTGGCACGAGGGGGTCGCAAAACTCCCTACCCTCCAACGTTTCTCGGATGAAAATAGAGACATCCTACCCTACCCTCCAACATTTCTCTGATGAAAATAGGGATATCCTAAGGAAAAGCAAGATACCGGGACAGCTTCTGTAAATCTTTGAACTGTCCCTGGAAAATAGGGACACTTGGAAGGTCTGTGGAAGTCTGGCACTTTGCGCCAAAGTGATTCGATCCTCCCCAGAATTCCTAATGCAAGAGGGATCAGCAGGAAAGCAGCCTGTTTATGACAAATTGCTCAGGCCGAAAGAGCAGAACTTTGCTGCTCCCGTTGTGATTAACCACTCGTTGCCTTGTAAAGCTCTTGGAAGATACAAAGTGCTAGATAAGCACCACTGAGCATTATTAGGAGCTGTAGCTCGGCCAAAAGAATTGGTCATCTGTCTATGTCGGGGGACAAGGCCTCTGGAACAGCAATTCTCACAGCCCCCATGTGCCAAGGAAAAGTGCCTCCCTTGCAGAACGTAGGAGACCGAAGGGGATTGTGAGTGAAGCAGAGGGATATTCCTGTGCGGAAGAGAAAATGCCTTCCAGGATTACCCCACAAAATGGCTTTGAAGAGAGGGTGAGTGGTTTTGGGTGCATATCGGAAGTGGTACAGTTCAGAAACAGCTCTAGACCCCCATCTGCATGAACTAGGTCTGAGTCTCTACTGTACCACAGAGCCGGCATAGCCATTAGGCAGGTTGAGGCTGCTACCTCAGGTGGCAGAAGCCCCTGGGCAGCACTCCTATTTGGTGCCACCTGGTAAGGTGTACAGCGGTGGCAGAGAGGGTGGCAGCAGCTGCAGCAGCAGGTGTGGTGGTGGTAGAACTGTGGCACATCCCATTTTGCCTCGAGCAATGAAACAGGATGTGCCGCTCCTGTTTTAGGAACACAAGGATACTGAGTTGGTCCATCTCACTCAGTCATGTTTACATTGACTCTTCAGGATTTCAGGCTAGCTCTTTCCCAGTCCCACGTGGTGTTGTCAGAGAACAGATCTTGAACCTTTTGCATGCAAAGCAGATCTCTGCCCTTGAACTTGGACTTCTGTTTCTATCCTTGAGAGTTATTGATAGCGGCCAAATCAGTGGCAGTGAGAATAGGGAGGCAGGGTAAAGTTAAAGGGACCCCTGACCATTAGGTTTAGTAGTGACTGACTCTGGGGTTGCGGCGCTCATCTCGCTTTATTGGCTAAGGGGGCCGGCGTACAGCTTCTGGATCATGTGGCCAGCATGACTAAGCTACTTCTGACGAACCAGAGCAGCGCACGGAAACACCATTTATCTTCCCGACGGAGTGGTACCTATTTATCTACTTGCACTCTGAGGTGCTTTCGAACTGCTAGGTAGGGCCTGCCAATTTCGGTCTCTCTCAGTTCCACACTTGTCCATTCTGAAGCTCAGTTCTCCATGTTTCCATGTCAGTTCACCATTTTATTTTATTTTATTTTAAAAAACCACACACACAAATCTGCAAGAAAATTCACCAGCCCTTTAGTGCAAATTTGTCCTAACATACCAATGCTTAGATGCAACTTTTGCCAAATATATGCATTATTGCAAAGCAATTTCCCCATTAGTACTGCGTTTTGGTATGCTGTTTTCACAAGTACATGTATTTCTATGCATACTTTACCGCAGTATACAGATTTTTGTGCCCATGAATTGACTGAAGAACTGCATTGCCAAATTCAGAGAAGTGCAAATTTCAAAGAATCCTCATGTTTCAGTTAAGAAGGTGTAAATTAGGTAGGTTCACCTTTAAGCATCGTTGCTGCTTTTATTGTTACAATTTCTGTTTTCCCCCCAAATAATACATTCAACACAGAAAAAAGAAGAAGAGGGAGAAGAAATGTGTGACAGAAAGGGGGGAAATATGGCTCTGTATGCAGAAGATTTTGAAATTTTTAGTAGTAGACAAAAAATAAAGTTAATTAATGTTTTTGCAAAAATTTGGGGGCATACAATTCGAAGGCTGATCACCGAAGAATTTATGCTTTTGAATTATGGTGCTGGAGGAGACTCTTGAGAGTCCCATGGACTGCAATAAGATAAAATCTATCCATTCTGAAGGAAATCAGCCCTGAGTGCTCACTGGAAGGACAGATCCTGAAGCTGAGGCTCCAATACTTTGGCCACCTCAGGAGAAGAGAAGACTCCCTGGAAAAGACCCTGATGTTGGGAAAGATGGAGGGCCCAAGGAGAAGGGGACGACAGAGGACGAGATGGTTGGACAGTGTTCTCGAAGCTACCAGCATGAGTTTGACCAAACTGCGGGAGGCAGTGGAAGACAGGAGTGCCTGGTGTGCTCTGATCCATGGGGTCACAAAGAGTTGGACATGACTAATCGACTAAACAAAAACAACAAAAATTCAATGGTTAAAATCTGTACCAATGCCAGTGGGCAAGAGCTACAGAGCTCTGAAAGACCTTGCCTGATCAGCTTGTCTGCAAAGTTGCTTGTTCCTCTATGCATGGCTACTTGATCATCAGCGTGATGACAGACAAGTACAAATATTGTATAGGGAGATAAGGAATTTCTGTTCATGCATTTTACTGTACACCAGTGTCACTCAAAGCAGTGGTTCACAGGCTAGTGCTGGTCCACGAAGCATTGGCCGCTAGTCTGCAGCAGCTCCACCAGGTTGGGTGGGATGTTTCAGGGACCTAATACAGTACTGGACCCTAGCATATGGGTGGGGGAATTGCTGGTCCACCACATCAGATAGTTTGAAAAGCCCCCCTGTAAACTACTCAAGAGCCCCAGGGCTATGAGGAGTAAATATACAGTTAGAGTTGTACCAAATGTTAGTCCTACTCAGAGTAGACCCATTGGCATGAACGACATGACGAGTGTAGGTCCATTCATTTCAGTGAGTCTACCTAAGTCAACTTTGGTTGGATGCAACTCTTGATTATTAAATACACCTGTGAAAAAAAGATTTGACGCTACGATCTGCTCCTGGAGTCATCAATAACAGCAATAATAAATGGACGCCACCTTGCCAGAACCCTTAGGCTCGTTCTAGAATCCACCCTCCAGAACAAGGTTGTAGATTTAAAAATATATATAGCTCCAGAGGCTGGGAATCAGAGTGGGCCCCTGCTAAATTCTGAGAAGGGCACAGAGGGCAGGGGGAGAGAAAGAAGATACAGCCTTCATAAATCAATGCATCTCTCTCTTTAAACCTTTTTGCTGCCCAGTCCCACAACTGCATCGGGGAGATATGCAAAATCCGTTTGAGAAGGAGAAAAGGTGCACCTCCAGGTGAACCTTAATTGTAATTGCCTCTAATTAACACTTCCATAAGCTGCTAATCCCTTCTCTTGCAGCTTGAGTGCCACTCCAAAAGCTGCACAATCATTTTTCGAAAGCATTAAAAGCAGTGGGTGGGTGGGTGGGTGGGGGTGGGAGTCAGATGGATTGTTCTGACCTGTTGCTCCATAAACATACTCCGGAGGGATCGTGTGAAGAAATAAGGGAGAAATTTTAGGGGGAGAAGTATGGCAGATAAGAGCAGAGGACATGATTGGCAATATATCTGGCATTCAGGGGAAGGGTCATAATTCTGTGGCACTGCTGCTGCTTTGGATATAGAAGTCCCATCTTCAGTCCCTAGCATCTCGAAGCATGGCTGGAAGAGAGCCCTGCCTGAAGCCCCGTATTAATAATAATAATAATATAATATAATTATTTATTATTTATATGCCATACACCTGACCTCCCCCAACTTGACTTTATTTAAAAAATACATTTTTGCCTGCTATGAAGTAGAGATTTGCACTTTAAAGCCCTAAACGGCTTCAGCCAAACCTCGGTTCCCGAACACCTCCATTTCGGAATGTTTTGGCTCCTGAAAGGGCAAAAAGTCAGAAGTAACTGCTCCAGTTTTCGAACTATTTTTGGAAGCTGAACGTGCTATGCAGCTTCCGTTTTGAGTTTCCCTATTGCATTGAGGCTTCTGTTTTCAGTTTTCAGTTGCTGTACGTTTAAGAAGTTGAACAGTCTTCCAGAATGGATTAGGTCAGGAACCTCCGAAGCACCTCCTCCCCAATCTTCAGCCCAGACATGGAGGTCCAGCTCCGAGGGCCTTCTGACAGCTCCCTCACTGCGAGAGGTGAAGTTACAGGTAACCAGCCAAAGAGCCTTCTCGGTAGTGGTGCCTGAGTTGTGGAAGGCCCTCCGATCAGATGTCAAAGAGATAAGTAACTATACAACCTTTAGAAGACATCTGAAGGCAGCCCTGTTTAGGGAAGTTCTTGATGTTTTACTGTGTTTGTAATATTCTGTTGGGAGCCACCCAGAGTGTCTGGGGAAAGCCAGCCAGATGGGTGGGGTATAAATAATAAATTATTATTATTATTATTATTATTATTATTATTATTAAGGTCCTGGGTTGCTCAGGCGACAAGACCCCCCTCGCAGCATTGCAGATATGGTCCAAAGGAAAGCAGAGCAAGACATTTGGCAGCAGCTTGGCTGCAAGACTTGCCAGAATGAGGCGTACAAGGCGTCACCCAACCATCTTAGGGAGCTTACTAGCCAAAATGGCTATGTTCTGTTATATACCATATACCATATAACACCGGTCCTGAAAGACCTACATTGGCTCCCAGTACGTTTCTGAGCACAATTCAAAGTGTTGGTGGTGACCTTTAAAGCCCTAAACGGCCTCAGTCCAGTATACCTGAAGGAGCATCTCCACCCCCATCGTTCTGCCCGGACCCTGAGGTCCAGCGCCGAGAGCCTTCTGGCAGTTCCCTCTCTGCGAGAAGTGAGGCCTTCTCGGTAGTGGTGGCTGCCCTATGGAACACCCTCCCTTCAGATGTCAAGGAAATAAACAACTATCTGACTTTTAGAAGACATCTGAAAGCAGCCCTGCTTAGGGAAGTTTTTAATGTTTGATGTTTTATTATGTTTTTATATGTGTTGGGAGCCGCCCAGAGTGTACAGGGGGCACTACTGCTACTACTAATATCTTGAAAAGGGGATTTATCTCGGTGGCAATGGCAGTCCTGATCCACACCGGGGGGGGGGGATCATTTATTTGTCAGAATGAGTTGCAGACCAGTTTTGAGACAATGCTACCTGGTGATCTGTTGTCATCACGGAGCCAATAAGAATGAGGGCAATTCTTTCAGCTCCCCTCACTCTAGAGCACACCATCCTCTGAATCTGCCTTATGGAAGCACATTGCATTTAGAGACATGACATATTGTTTATTTTCTCACTTTATCTTTCCAGATCACAGTGGAGCAGCAGTTTAACACACCTGGAGGGCGAAAACAAGTACAGCTGAGCCTGCAGCCAGCTGGTGAATCACATTGCGAGGTGAATAAAATAACTTGTTTTGTTGCAGTTTGTTAAACCAAGCATACTGAGCCCAGAGAGAAAAGTCCCGATAGCGCTTTACTGAGCAAACTGAACACAAACAGTGTATACCTTAAGAAGGAATGAACAAAGAGGTTTTGTCTTTCAATTCAGGCTTTGTACAGAGCAGGTAGGCAGTCAACAAAACATACAGAGGAAAAACCCCTCAGAAAAACATTTCCAATCAGAGCACATGGTACTCACTAAAGATCATGCCACTCAGCATGATTGCTAAGCAACAGCTCCTCCACTATCACCACTCGTGGTTGGCTGACTTACTGATGACAGAATTGAACAAGTTGCAAACTGAATGATCTCTGCTGTAGTACTTCCAGCACAGTTTTGAAGCTGATCTTCCCTCAAAATCTCAGGATGCTTCTCTTAAGTAAAGGTAAAGGACCCCTGACAGTTAAGTCCAGTTGCAGACAACTCTGGGGTTGCGGCACTCCTCTCGCTTTACTGGCCAAGCCGGCGTTTGTCTGCAGACAGTTTTTCCAGGTCATGTGGCCAGCATGACTAAGCCGCTTCTGGTGCAAAGGAATACCGAAACCAGAGCAGCACACAGAAATGCTGTTTACCTTCCTGCCGGAGCGGTATCTATTTCTCTACTTTGCACTTTTTTCGAACTGCTAGGTTGGCAGGAGCAGGGACTGAGCAACGGGAGCTCACCCGTTGCAGGGAATCGAACCACTGACCTTCTGATTGGCAAGCCCAAGAGGCTCAGTTGTTTAGACCACAGCGCCACCCGCGCCCCTGTTTCTCTCTTGAGTAAGAACATGCAAGTTTGCCTCAAAGGTTCTCTTCAGGCGAGATTGGTCAGCATCTCTGGTACCAGGTCTTTTCAGCCCTGAAAGTTCACCTGCTCAGCACCTGATCATTCCATGTCTTTCAGGCGCTTTGTCTGCAATTACTAATCTTTTCACTAAGGCACCTTGACAAGTTTCTCAACTACCCAAGAGTTCTATGGTACCCTGTTTGGAAAACAACCAAGCTCTTTGTTTGCTCCTTAGATTTCAAGTAAGTTCATTTGATAGATAATGACTTCCATTGTAGATGTTTAATTCAACTCTAATTAACTGGAATACCAGCCCGGCTTATTATTCTGTCACTGGTAAGTCCAACTCCTTTTTCATTGCTTGAACAGAGCCATATCCTCTATGACAAACCATTGGTATCTATCTATCTTAGAGGTTAGATGGCATTCTGACAGGGATCCTTTAGCGTGATTATGGTTGAACCAGATCAGTGTTTCCCAAATGTGGATATGCAGCTGCTGTTGGACTACAACTCCCATGATCCCTCATTAGCAGGACCAGTGGTCAGGGATGATGGGAACTGTAGTCCAAAAACAGCTGGAGGTCCAAGTTTGGGAAACCCTTTGAGTTTCTTCCTGCTCTACAATTCTATGATTCCATTATTCAATCTCTTTTTTAAAAAAATAATTTTTATTAAATTTTCCACAGCTTTTTATCATAACAAACAAAATATAACAATCGAAAAACATGCAACATGTATAATTTCAAACTCTTAATTTCATATTCCTTACTCTCCCGACTTCCTCATACCTCCCCTTTCTGCATTCTCGTGTCAAATTAATTAATTAACAAATCCCTCCCTTACTTTCAACTTAATTATAGTAACACTCATTTTCTTAACTTAGCCATTATCGCTGTTAACCCCTATTTTTCTCATTCAACATCAAATCTAGCATTCACTAATTTTTGAGTATTTCTTTAAATAGTCTTTAAATTTTGTCCAATCTTCTTCCGCCGTTGCTCTTCCCTGGTCTCGGATTCTGCTCGTCATCTCTGCCAAACCAATATAGTCAATCACTTTCGTCTGCCACTCTTCCACGGTGGGTAAGTCTTGTGTCTTCCAGTACTTTGCGATGAGTATTCTTGCTGCTGTTGTAGCATGCATAAAAAAAGTTCTATCATTCTTTAACACCAATTGGCCGACTATGCCCAGGAGAAAGGCCTCTGGTTTCTTAGAGAAGGTGTACTTAAGTACCTTTTTCAGTTCATTATAAATCAGTTCCCAGAAAGCCTTAATCCTTGGGCACGTCCACCAAAGGTGAAAGAATGTTCCTTCTGTTTCTTTACACTTCCAACATTTGTTCTCGGGCGAATGATAGATTTTTGCAAGTTTGACTGGGGTCATGTACCACCTATAAATCATTTTCATAATATTTTCTCTCAAGGCATTACATGCCGTAAATTTCATCCCGGTAGTCCATAACTTTTCCCAGTCAGCAAACATAATGTCATGACCAATATCCTGCGCCCATTTAATCATTGCAGATTTAACCATTTCATCTTGTGTATTCCATTTCAACAGCAAGTTGTACATTCTTGACAAATTCTTAGTACTAGGCTCTAACAATTCAGTTTCTAATTTTGATTTTTCCACCTGGAAGCCGACTTTCCTGTCTAATTTAAAAACTTCCATTATCTGATAGTAATGAAGCCAGTCTCTCACTTTCTCTTTTAACTTCTCAAAACTTTGCAATTTCAATCTGTCTCCCTCCCATTATTCAATCTCTGTGAGATGGGCTATGGGAATAATTCATACTCTCAAATTCCCACCCAGTTTTATGGGAGCTGGACCACTTAGAAGGCCTTCGGCCTTAATCTACCAGTGACTGGACAATGGAAGTCAGATCTCCCACAATGGTCTCTTTATTATGATTTTTACTATGCATTAATTGACTGTCATGACATTACACATTCCCCTTGATTTTGGCTTGTGGCCTGGCCCAATTATCCCCGAAGAGAGGCCTTAACAGCAACTGCTATTGTTTTGTTATGTAATGTGAATATTTGTCTACAATGGGGAAGACCAAACCAGTTTGGTATTGCTTCAGGTCAAACAGTAAAGCAGTTGCATTCCGGTAAGGCTTTGTCAATGCTGTCTGGGACCACAATTTGGACACGGCAGAAACCAGGAGGAACAATCAAGCTGAGCATTTGGCTGTGTGGGTTAATTGGTGACTTTGGCAGTCTGTATGCTGATGCCTCGCAAATTAATAAGACATTGCGATTGCATCAATCAACGCTGCAGCTGGCTGAATATCGATCTGCAATTGGTCTTAAGACCAGCCCTTGCCTTGGCGCTCGTGGACAGATATCCAACCTGATCCTGGGCAGTTTTACTCAGAAGTAAGGACCACCAAGTGCAACAGGATGTACTCGGGAATGGAACTGTAGTCTAAAACAAAGCTACTCTAGGTGCCTGTCCACTGAATGCTGACAGAGCTATTGGCTACTAGTCCCCAGAGAATCCACTGCAGCCCAGGTTGGGTGGACCAAATATGGTAGCCGTCTGTGTCACACAGAGGGGTGGGGTGTCCAGCTACATCTGATAGCTTGAGAAGCACTGGTCAAGGAATTAAACAACTATCTGACTTTTAGAAGACATCTGAAGGCAGCCTTGTTTAGGGAAGTTTTTAGTGTTTGATGTTTTATCGTGTTTTTAATGTTCCATTGGGAGCCACCCAGAGTGCCTGGGACAACCCAGTCAGATGGGCAGCATACAAATAAGACCACTATTATTATTATTATTATTATTATTATTATTATTATTATTAGTCTAAAACATCACAAGAAAAACTGATTCAAAGGGAAATGTTTGAGGGTAGGAGAGTAGAACTCAAACCAATGGCTTCAAGTGATAAGAAAGGAAATTCGGACTAAACATCAGGAAGAACTTTCTGACAGTAAGAACTGTTTGACAGTGGAACGGTCTCCCTCTGGAGGCTAATAATAATAATAATAATAATAATAATAATAATAATAATAATAATTTTATTATTAATTCCCCAGCCACTCTGGGCAGCTTATAGCATATCTAAAAACATCAAGCATTACAAACCTCCCCATACAGGGTGCCTTCAGATTTCTTCTAAAAGTTGTGTTATTCTTTATCTCCTTGACATCTGATGGGAGGGCGTCCCACAGGGAGGGAGCCACTACCGAGAAGGCCCTCTGCCTGGTTCCCTGTAACTTGGCTTCTCGCAGTGAGGGAACCAGAAGGCCCTCGGAGGAGGACCTCAGTGTCCAGACAGAACGATGGGGGTGGAGACTCTCCTTAAGGTTGTGGACTCTCCTTCCTTGAAGGTTTTGAAGCAGAGGCTGGATGGCCATCTGTCATGGATGCTTTAGCTGAGATTCCTGCATTGCAGGGTCCCTTCCAACGCTACACTTCTATGATTCTGTGTTTAGCATCACTACCAGGAATTTAGTTAAAAGGAATTTCAGGCTCCCAAAAGACTGTTCTTTGCTAGTGGAATGTGGAGGTTTAAGCCAGAGATATACCTAGCAGTTCAAAAGCACATCAAAAGTGCAAGTAGATAAATAGGTACCTGTCAGAGCTGCCTCTAGGTCCCAGCTCACAGAGGACCAACGCTAGGCTGTAGTAATGTACAAAAGTCTTTATTGAAGTTCAGTTTCCATTTCAAAGCCACAGCGTGCAGCCCTACGTCTTAAACCCTAGATCGGCGAAGTCCCGTCTGAGTCTCCTCCCCTATGACACCAGTTTAAGATCCTAGCCCTGCTCCACCTTTTACGCTGCTCTCTCCTCCTCTGGGTCCTCCTGCCCGCTGGGGCATTGCCCTTTCTGGACTCTTCCGACGCTGAGTCGCTTAGCTCCTCCCCCTGCCTCCGGCGAGCTTTAGGACCCGGTTCCCAATCCTCATTCTCTGCTGTCCCGCGCTCCTGTACATTTGAACTTGCCTCTCGCGCCAGCCCAGTGACCTTTCTCCTAACTGTTACAGTACTTCGGTCACTGCTTCCCTCTTCCGGGACACTGGCCGGATCTGACCTCTCCTCCGTTGTCTGACTCTCCGATGGAGGTGTGGTCAGCCCTGCCTTATCTTCTCTCCCTGGTGGGGAATGCACTGGCCCCGATCCTTGGGACTCTTCCCCCCCACTCTGCTCTGGTGGGGAAGCTGGTCCTGATTTCCAGCTACTGCTCTGGGAGTCCCTGCTGCCCCCTTGCTCCTGGGGCATTCCCCTTGGGAACCCCCTACCCCTGGCCACTGGCGCCCCCTTCTGTGAATCTTCCGATTCGCTGGAGAGGCTCATGGAATCCCTCGGTCCACTGTCCTCTTCTCCTACGCTCCCCTCGAATTCTTCCCCTTCGCTCTCCATCTCCTCTCTTCCCTGTGCCTCTGCTCCTGAGCCCCTGACAGTACCGCTCCGGTGGGAAGGTAAACGGCATTTCCGTGCGCTGCTCTGGTTCACCAGAAGTGGCTTAGTCATGCTGGCCACATATCCCGGAATCTGTACACCGACAGTCAGGGGTCTCTATATTACATACAAATGGATACAATGCTGTCTCAGCACTCCATGCCAGTGGGAAAAAATTCTGTGGTGATGGGGAAGAGAGTAGTCGAGACTGGTAGTACGGTATATTCAAAGGTGCACTGGAAATGCCTTGCAGGTAAGATGCTCACCTGTGCATTGCCTTTCTCTGCAAAAAAGACAAAATACATCACTTTAAAAAAGAGGACAACATGGGGCACGGATCTGCATAAATATGGCTTATACTAATGAATATTTATTAATGCAAATTTAGAAACAATTACTGCAATTTGAGAGGAAATATTATAGTGGCAAAGGACATGACCAGGTAATCTGTGTGGCTGCTTTGTCTGCTGTATAATGTTAAGACCTTTTCCCCTCTCTTTCTTACGGTTCCTTATCTTTAAGCTGAACTCGACAGGACAGTCTTTCAAACAGAGGACTGTCTTCTCTAAAGCAGAACAAATG
Organism: Podarcis cretensis; assembly: GCF_951804945.1. Taxonomy (NCBI): domain Eukaryota; kingdom Metazoa; phylum Chordata; class Lepidosauria; order Squamata; family Lacertidae; genus Podarcis; species Podarcis cretensis. The sequence goes on from NC_137176.1 coordinate 83,977,782, forward strand.
AGGATCCTAAGGATGGGGGTGAGCCATGGGGGCAATTTGGAGCAAAAAAATAGCAATGGGATAAGCCTCCTTCCCCAAAAAATAAAATTAAAAAAACAATGCAGCTCTAGAGCAATGGTCACACATGGATTTTGCTTCTCTTGTGAGCTCATTGAGATTGACTTGTTTGCATTCCGCTCTTCTTTTCCACCCCTGTTCACCATAAACTTGTCATTCGCAAATGCTTCCCCTTATCAATCAACAGGAAGCTGTGGGATGTGATACATAAGTAGCAGTCAAGTACAACATTCCTTCTTTTCCTAGAGTAGACATGTTTCCTCCTGGCTGGGGTGTACTTCCTTTGCATGTGACTAGAGGTGGGCATGACCTTACCTGTCCAGGTAACAAAAGGACAAGACATGTTGCCACACTCTCTCTCTTTGACTTTCTCCATCATTGGAACAGCTTTTTAGCAGATCCACATGCATATACTTTGTAACTAAGTCTGCCTTCAGGGATCCAACAGTGAACTGATGATGTGAGTAAACCTCTTATTGAGTTTAAAGAAGATTGCTGTGCATTTTTTCTTTTAAGAGGGATATAAGGTAACTTACCTGGAACCTAATAGTGAGAGGCTTACACAAGCCTGCAACCAGCTACCCGCTGTGCGTTTAAAAGGGGAATGTAAAACTCTGCTAAGTAAAGGAACTTACTAACAAAAATTAGGAAGCATATTAATAGACAATATATCCTCTGCCTCCCTGAACATTCCCACAGAAGCATCGGACCTATATCAGTTATTTTTTTACTGATGTATAGCCAGCCTTTCAAAAAAACTAAGATCATGACCACTGGTCCCATCACCTCCTGGCAAATAGAAGGGGAAGAAGTGGAGGCAGTGAGAGATTTTAATTTATTGGGCTCCATGATCACTGCAGATGGTGACAGCAGTCACAAAATTAAAAGACACCTGCTTCTTGGGAGAAAAGCAATGACAAACCTAGACAGCATCTTAAAAAGCAGAGAGATCACCTTGCCGACAAAGGTCCGTATAGTAAAAGCTATGGTTTTCCCAATAGTGATGTATGGAAGTGAAAGCTGGACCATAAAGAAGGCTGATCACCAAAGAATTGATGCTTTTGAATTATGGTGCTGGAGGAGACCCTTGAGAGTCCCATGGACTGCAAGAAGATCAAACCTCTCCATTCTGAAGGAAATCAGCCCTGAGTGCTCACTGGAAGGACAGATCCTGAAGCTGAGGCTCCAGTACTTTGGCCACCTCATGAGAAGAGAAGACTCCCTGGAAAATACTCTGATGTTGGGAAAGATGGAGGGCACAAGGAGAAGGGGATGATAGAGGACGAGATGGTTGGATAGTGTTCTCAAAGCTACCAGCATGAGTTTGAACAAAATGTGGGAGGCAGTGGAAGACAGGAGTGCCTGCCGTGCTCTGGTCCATGGGGTCACGAAGAGTCGGACACGTCTAAATGACTAAACAACAGCCAGCCTTTCGGAGAGCACTTTACTAAGTTCTGGGTATTGGAACTCAAGGTCCAATGGGAGAGGAAGAGGGCTGGAGTCCCCTAACAGGAAACCTGAATCAAGTTTATGATTGCAGGGGTAGCTGGCCACCATATAACTATGGTTGTCCCCACGAGAAGATTAAAGTCACACCAGAGAAGCTGTTATGGGTCTTTCAGTGCTTATTTGATGATGTGGATAACATGTGGTGCTGAGTTCCAATGGCTATAATTCCTTTTTAAGGTCTCCAGTTGTTTCTCCAGTTTGCCTGCAGCCCCCCAAGGGTTGATGACTTCTGCTCCAGCTTGCCCAAGATGAGGTAGATCTGCACAGGGGGAGGAATAGGGCTCAGGCAGCCGCATAAAGAGCACACCCCTATCTGAGATAATATGATGGGATGCAAGTAGGGAGTGGGATAGCTCATGAGACCCTTACTCTCAGGGTTGTGGGTCTGAGCCCCACGTTGGGCAAAAGATTCCTGCGTTGTACGCGGTTGCACTAGGTGACCCTCGCGGTCCTTTCCAACTCTACAAATCTATGGTCATAAAAGGAGGCGATTCCTCAGGTATTCAGGGTCCAAATCTCTTCTTGTGTAACCTCATTTAGCACCGTTCTAACCCATAGACCTGCCATCTGCCACCAGATTCTCTCTCTCCTCCTCGGTCATCTTTGCAAGATCGCTTAATTATACGTATAGCATATAGTGCAATAGGGCATTTCATAAGTGGCCCCGTTAGGAGAAATGATGGGTTCAAGGACCTTGCACCCAACTGCTTCTTGATTAACTTCGTATTAGCTGATTGCCTTGTGCTTCCTTGAATTTTGATGACTTCATTTTGTGGAGTGGTATTTTGCTTGCCCTTTAAATATCCCTGCCCTTTTGTGCTCTTCTGTAGCCGTGGTACTATTCAATCCCCTTTGCCGTTTCTTTTCTTCTGCATTAATTATATTAAACCCTTATCCAATTGCATCTGGCTGCAGTATATATGTTTATTCACCCCCCCCCCCATTACCCAAAGGTCTGTTACTTTGGTCCTCCTTGCAGACATCTTATAGGCATCCAGATGGACAAGATGAGCCTTTGATGTCCTTCGGCAAGACTCTTCCGGTGTTCTTCCCTAAGACCAATACCAGGAAGGGCTTTCTCTTATTGGGGCTGCCTGGGGCACAACATCAGATTTCAGTTGAGTGGGACGAGATGCAAGATTCTCAGCAAATGTAAAGGTCTACGCTTTGATACATCACTAGAGGCTGAATTTTAAAACATGGTGTATTTTGAATGGTGATGGTGGTTGTTATTATTATTATCATTTTAAACTGGTTCTGTATAGTAATCATAGCAAAGTTATATCAGCCAGTGTGGTGTAGTGGTTGAGAGCGGTAGACTCATAATCTGGTGAACCGGGTTCGCGTCTCCGCTCCTCCACATGCAGCTGCTGGGTGACCTTGGGCCAGTCACACTTCTTTGAAGTCTCTCAGCCCCACTCACCTCACAGAGTGTTTGTTGTGGGGGAGTGAAATATACTCAGAGTTGAGTGTGGATATCATGCTCTTTATTCAGCTCAGAGTATTGAGGGCTGGAAGTTCCCCCGAAATGTCTGCTTTATATACATTATTTACACAATGGGCCCCATGTGATTGGCTAATTCTGGGATTCTCCTGTAGGCCAATCACGTTGCGGATTCACTTCCACCTGGAGTTGGATTGGGTGGCTGCTGCGGACCAATCAGACTGCTGCATTCTGAATCCTATTGTTCTAGGACCAATCAGACTGCTGCATTTTGGATCCTATTCAATTCAGTACATAACAGGGAGGAAGGGAAAGGAGAATGTTAGCCGCTTTGAGACTCCTTAGGGTAGTGATAAAGCGGGATATCAAATCCAAACTCTTCTTCTTCTTCTCTTCTTAAACAGCTTTGGAAAAAAGTGAAAGAAAACTGTTTTAGAATTTTTAATGAAAATTGGTGTATGTCAAATTCTCTGGCCACTCTCATGGAATCACAAAATTGCAGAGTTGAAAGGGACCCAAAGGACCATCTAGTCTAGTCCAATCCCCTGCAATGCAGGGCCCTCTCTCTTTCTTGGAGGAAGAGAAGACCTGACTGGGAAAACCATCATCCTCACCCTCTAAGATCACCCACACTGATTCCCATTGCAGAACTTGAATAAGAGAGGCTGGTTTTGTTTTTAAAAGAAAAAACAAAACAGCAGTAGCAGCAGCAGCAAACCAACCAACCAACCAACATCTATTAGCCTAGGCTATTTTATTTTAACTTGCCCAATCCTTAGGGAAAACTTTATTACGGTTTCTTAGGGTCAAAACTATTTGTCCAAACTAGTTTTGGATAAGTTGTTAGCGCAGTTACTATATGATTGTAGACGGATGAGATATCAGCTTACAGCACAGAATATAGATCTTTCCATGGGAGAAATAGCGTTTTGTGATGGTGGTTGTTTTGTTTTTGTGTGTGTGCCAATTTACATCAGATAAATAGGGAGGTGCGGGAAATCCGAGGGAAACACAATCTGCAGCCTTTGAAATCTCTATAGGTATTGATTGTAAGTGCTCTGGCTTCTGTTAGCTGAAGTGATGAGCTCTCTTGGTTGCTGATGTACTATGGAGCATTTGTAAGAGATGGGCTTCTTTGTCTCTTGCCGTGTTGCAGACGATGTTACGGGGGAACTCTTCCACGCATCATCCAATACTGCTTGTGATCCTCAAGAATGCCTCTTAAATATAGAGATGTTTGTAAATGGCTTCTCAAAATTCTCCACACTATTTGTGTGCAAATACATACATACATACATACATACATACATACATGTGTGTGTGTGTGTGTGTGTGTGTGTGTGTGTTATGTACTGAGTTCAATGGGATCCAAAATGCAGCAGTCTGATTGGTCCTAGAACAATAGGATTCAGAATGCAGCAGTCTGATTGGTCCTAGAACAATAGGACCCAGAATGCAGCAGTCTGATTGGTCCTAGAACAATAGGACCCAGAATGCAGCAGTCTGATTGGTCTACAGGAGCCACTGAATCAAGTGCCAGGTGGAAGTGAATCTGCAACCTGATTGGCCTACAGGAGAATACCGGAATTAGCCAATCACGTGGGGCCCATTGTGTAAATAATGTATATAAAGCAGACATTCTGGGGGAAATTCTATTCTTCCTCACCACTATGAGCTGAATAAAGAGCATGAAATCCAATCTCGACTCCGATTATATTTCAATATGCATGGGAGTTGATGGGGAGTGCAACTGAATAGCTCCAGGGAGAAGAGAAATTCTCCAACCATTTCCCCCAGGATGGATCTCACCACTAGCAAAGGCAATAGGACAGCTTCTTTATTTCTTGCCAACTGTGTTGGCAACCTGGCCACCATTTTGCATCTTCTCCCTGTTCCTACTATTTTCCTAGAGCACTGTGGAGCAGAGAGGGGTGACCACCACAAGAACAGTGGTGTAGAATATTCAGAGTACATGCTTAAAGACCTCAGAAGCTTCTGTAGGAGATGACTTCTGAGAGATTTTGGCTCAGCTATATGCTGCATGGCTGCCTTGGGGCAGAAAATATCTGGACCAAGTCTGGACAATGGTTCTTGCCTGAAGGGAAGTGTCTGGGCACATGGCTAGAAGATATAATTCAAGGGTGGGGAAACTGAGGCTCAGCAGCCAAATGAGGGCCTCCCAAGGCCTATCTGGCCTTCAGGACTCTCCTAATGCCACAACCCTTCTCCCAGGCCACACCCCTCACCTGTTTTGTTCTGAATCCCCCTCTGTTTATTTTGCCCAGCTAGAGCATTTTTGGACCATAATAATGCCTCTTGTTTCTGTTGCTCGTATTTCAAATCCAAATTGCAAGTTCATCATTTTATAACATTTCTTTCAGTAATCTAAAAATGGTTTCCATTCCTCCATAAAACATTCATCATTAGGTCCTCTTATTTTGGCTGTTAACTGTGCCAGTTCTACCTAGTCCATCACCTTGCTTATCCATTCTTCTTTAGTGAGAACTTATGCTTCCTTCCATTTTTAATTTATTTTTTGTGCCTAGAGAATAGAGATTATAGTAGTGTTATGGTGGAAGATATCGAAGACAGGATACAGGAGAGGGCGAGAAATAAAAACACCATGGAGAATGGGGTGGGAAGTCGACAAAACAAAATAAAAAATTACTATGTATTGAAATGTATATGTTAGTGAAATATACTCGGAGTCGAGAGTGGATTTCATGCTCTTTATTCAGCTCATAGTGGTGAGGAGGAACGGAAGTTCCCCCAGAATGTCTGCTTTATATACATTATTTACACAATGGGCCCCATGTGATTGGCTAATTCCGGGATTCACCTGTAGGCCAATCAGGTTGCGGATTCACTTCCACCTGGAGCTGGATTGGGTGGCTCCTGTGGACCAATCAGACTGCTTCATTCTGGACCCTATTGTTCTAGGACCAATCAGACTGCTGCATTCTGAATCCTATTGTTCTAGGACCAATCAGACAGCTGCCTTTTGGAGCCTATTCAACTCAGTACATAACAGTTAAATTTTGGGAAATTTAATAATAAAAAAAAAGATTTTAAAAATGCCTCTTGTTTTCCTGGATGGTGGGGTGTATGTGTAGAAGCTCCTGAACATTGTGTGGCTGAACTGTAGCTCCTGTTGAAATGTAATGGTTTCACCTTTTTTGCCACCTTTGGGCCCTGACGTGCTGCCCCCAGAAGGTCCCTCACAAGGGGATGCAGCCTTCAGCCTGAAATGCTTTCTGCCCTGCTACAAAGAAAGGAAAAGTTGCTCACTTCCATTGCCCGTCTCTCCATCTCTGCTGCAGACGTTCCTCTGCATCTTCTTTCTCATTAAGTTTCCGGTAACTCAAAAAGTTTCCTTTTGAGCACGGTCTGCTAGTTCTCAGTAATAGGGCGCACAGACTGCTTCCTTTCTCCGAGAACAAATACCTGCTATTTTCTCACCTGTCAGCTTGTATCCCATCTAGGGGAAAGAGAAGCTGCTTGCAGCTTTGACTGTCATGTCAAGTTACATTGGTGGCGAAAGAGCTTCGCCGCTTCCCCCGCTATTTGCAACCTGCTCACTTCCCTGGTCCTTGGAATTGCAACACCTTGCAATCTGCAAGTCATTTGCCGGGACATAACTGCATTAAAAGGGTCCCTCACCTTTGATTTCTTTTTTGCCCTGATGTTCAGAAGCTGTGGCTTGGTTTTTCCTGTTGGGGTTTTATCATCAAAACAAGGTCTACCAGTGTCGTATTGATTCCCGTTTCTGAAACACTTGGCATAGCCAATTTTGAGTTTGACAGACGTTTATAGTTCTGGGCAAGGTTACAGGCAGGGGAAAAAAATATCAAATGGGATTTGAAGAGGCTTTATTATAAGTGATTTGGCCTATATGCTATACAGAGGGTCTGTTTGTGAAGAAGTGAAACTTTCACTAGGACCCAATTGCAGAACTGGAGTTGTCAGTCTAATGGGCACCGTGTCAGCCATGGAAAATTTGTGCAGACTTGAGTTGTGTATACATTACGGGCTTACAAAGCACATAGGCTGTTCTTTTCCTTCATTCAGATTAGAGCTGGTGTGTGTGGGGATGTATCTAAACGCAGCATTTAATAAGAAATGACAAAATTAGTTGCGTGTCGAGGTCCCCAGTTCCACCCCAATAACTCACACATCACACAGAAATTTTTGTTTAAGATTTTTGGCATAATTTTGGCCACAACTTTATTAAAATACAAATTTGTGAGTGGTTGCGTAGGCATTGGTTGCGACTATCTGCCCCCACCATGGGGGACAGACTGACATTCCGCACAATGCGAAAGTCAGAATGGGGGAATACACTTGGGGGTTACGCAGAGCAGGGAACCTGCCCTCACCCCAAATGCAACCAGGAGCTCATTGCTATGGCCCGTGCCCCCTTGACAGAGTGGACAAGCAATAGTTAGCTCCCAATTCCTTTAACGGAATCCCTTGCAGCAGCAGCATTAGAGGGGCAGGCACAGCCAATCCATGCCCCTCAACCAACCAAACCATAAACCAATGCCTAACCGCGAACCTTACAAGTTGTGACGATTTGCTACACAGTAGGCAAAAACCAAATGGCCCCAGCCAATCAGCCAGATGGACAAAATTCCTACCAAGCCCCCGCTCCAAAGCAGACGACCCCATGACAGGCATAGCAAGGTCAAAGCAAACAACCCTATTCTAGGGAGGGAGGGACGGGCAATCCAATGCACGGGCGAAAAGAGGAAGCCCTAGCCTCGTGCAAGGAGTTTTACTATTTCTGGCTGTCAATCAATAAATGGCAACATTAACTTCTTCCCAAGAACAAGGGAAGTCCCAGTCGCATCAGTGGCCAACGATCAATTATCCCGCCCCCCAACTTTGGAGTGTCCTGGCAGCCCCCACCGCAACACGTGCTCTCCATGAAGGAGAACACGCTATACAGGATAGTTATGGGTCATGGCTAATGTCATGCATCATGTCCAACACATCCAAGGCAAAAACCAGGACGCCATCTTCCCATATTTTTTTCCTTGTGCGGAAACGGCAGCCATTTTGGGTGCTTGCGCAATTCCGCACCGCAATTTCCAACTGAGAAAAAACACATTTTTGGGCACAGCACATTTCGGTGGTGCTGTGCAAAATCGCAGCCCCCTTAAAGTGCTTCGCTGGGGGTGGGGGATATACTGGGTTGGTGGGGGTCTTTGTGGTGGAGAAGGGACCAGGGAAAGTTTAATCCTTTTCCTGTCACCCATTTTGCCTGTGAAACTATTGACAGCAACATACCAGAAGCATGTGCATATCAGAAACAGAACAGCGATGGCAGGAAAAGAAATTGGAGGTTGCAGGACTTCCGGGTTAGCGCGATCCGAGTAATGGCGGATTCCCTCCGAGCTCCGGAGGGAATCGGCTCCATTGCAAACGGGTCTCACCGCGACGGCGACGCGGGGACCCTTAGAAACCGCAGGCGCGGAAGCCTGCGGACCTGGTGACTCGGCGGGCACCTAAAGCGCCCCCCCCGACCCACGAAGAGCCTTTTTAAAGGCTGCGGAGAGGGTACGGGGAGTGGCGTGGTGCTGTGAGTAGACCGCTACTGCAGTGGAGCGAAGCCGCGAGCCATGGCCGGAGACCGCTGACTTTCTTCCCTGAAATTCGGACTCTAATTAATCCGTGAGTAGATTGGAATTTGGACTTTAAAAAGCTTATCCTTGAATTCGGCACGATCGGGGGATGTGCTAAAGGGAAGTCCGCACCCCCCTGCCTACAGAAAATTTAAAGCAAAGATCGGAGAACTAAGGTGGAGAGTTCTTTCCTTGGTGTTCTGTAAAAGATAAGATTTGTATGAATTTGACAGAAGAAGATGTGTGCTGGAGAGTAAGAGTGATTTTTTAGAAGTTTGTCTTTTTTGAACCCCCCCAGACCCGGGGGTGTCCTTTTATGTGAGCTGGAGAACAAGGAACGAGGAGTTTGACAGCTGTCAAAGGAGCTGTCAAACGGGCAGCGAAAGTGAAAAACTCTATTATTTAACACTTTTTGGACTTAATTTGTTACATTCGAACTAAAGTGGTTGGAAACAAAGTAGGGAAATAACAAAGTAAAGGACTATTGGAAAAGATTACTAAGTAACTAGAATCCCCCTAGGGGAAACATTGAAACATTGCAATGGCTGCAGATGGAAAACTACAGGCAGAGCTAGAAAGAATGTTTTTTCTTGTGGGAAAACTGGAGGAGCAGACTACGGTCATGAGTAAACTACTCATAACCTTGAACTCTAAAATAAATGACTCTGCTGAAGGTACAATGGATTTGACTGGGGAAAAGTCTGCAGCTGAATCAGAAGAGATAACCTCGGAACAGGGGGAGAGCGAGCAAGGGCTAGTACAGATGGAGACTACCAACCACAAGCCTACATTGTTAGAATACAAAGAAGAAGACCCTTGGATTACAAATCTGCGAAAGATGCGAAAGAGGAGGGAGGAAGCCCCTGAAACATCTGGAATACCTAATTTTAAAAGAAATAAGAAATACGACTGGGGCTTCCTATTTGAGTATGGACTGGTTGATCTTCTGCAGCAGCTGGTGTCAAGTACTTTGGATGGAAGAAATTCTGATGAGACTGAGCTGAAATTTCCCCGAAACCTGAGGACCAATGAGGAGGGTTACCAACAAGATCGGCAAAGAGAGACTGACAAGGACTTAAAGGCCTCAGATGTGAGGAACCCAGGCTAAAAACTGTTGTTATGGATGGGGGGACATTTGGAAGGGACAGAAACCGGGGCTGGGGGGGGGGAAAGGAGAATTTGTTTTTAAATCTTTATGACTTTTGTGTTTGATTATTATGACCTATTTTTAAGATTAAAGGGAAATTCGTGGAAGGAACTCGAGACGACCTTAGGAAAGGCTTTAATGTTTTATAAGAAAATTGGATAAGTATAATCTGGCTAAGTAAATGGTTTTTTTAAAAAAAACAAACCAAAACATATATATATAGATATAGTAATAATACGCAATGGATGAGAGATTTGAATTTGCTGAGTTAATGTAACTGAACTAGGATGTATGAAGGGGGGATGGGGGGAGGTCAAGAACTGGGGTTAGGAAAGTAAGGTTATGAAATTTTTATACGTGTTGTCTTTGTCTTTGTGTGTGTATGTTTGTCTTTATAAAATGTGAAAATTTAATAAAAATATTAAAAAAAAAAAAAGAAATTGGAGGTTGCAGAAGTGCCCCTTCCACAGATCGAAGCAGTAAGGTGGGCAAATAAGGGGTGAGGCGATCTCACAGGTAAACTGACCCCTAAGTTATTAAGGGCTTCGCATCCCAACAGTGGCACCCTGAACTAAGCCTGGTCATGAACTTGCATCCAGTAGAGATCTAACTCACCTCTAGTTCTGGGAATGAAAAGAGGATTCATGCAGCCACTTACTTTCTGGGTCGGATTCTTTTTCCCCACCTGTGTTTTGTTTTAGTCCTTATTCACGCAGCGCTTCCCATGTTCACCTCAGATGAATAGGTTTCGAAGAGTTTTTTTGTATTTATTGAAGGAAACTGCTTGGCCAGAGGCAACCGTGTGACAAAAGAAATGTGTCTGGTCGCTGTGGGAAGTGATATCTCTCTCAAACCTCTCATATATACTGTATATATAAAAACACCTACTGTCTGCCTCAAACAAGATGAATCAGCTGCCACCAGTTTCTCAGCTCAGAATGCCCCACTAGTACACATCATTAAACTGGACAGTAACCCGGAGCTGTGACAAATTGGGAAAGGACCAATTCAGGAATCGATTGTAAACATTATCCACGTTAAATCAGAAAGAAGGAAGAGCAGCCGGTGAGGATCAGGAACGGCTGAGTGCCACACTCCTTCGCTTGCAAGTCCATCAGGATTTTGGAAAGTTAGGAAGATAGCCTGACCTTGAGCCAGACCATTGGTCTTGTTCTTGCTTCTATTTTTATTATATATTTTGTGAACCGCTCTGAGACCGGCAGGTATAGGGCAGTATACAAATTTAATATGTAATGATATTAATATTATTACCCAGATATTTGGAAACCTGGTGTGAGTTTTAATTTGTTTGTACTGTAGTCTGCTTCTTCTAACTTTTTAAATTCTTATTCTTCAATACTTATTCATTCTTGTGATTGATAATTTTATTGTTTTATATTTTTGCAAACTGCCTTGTTTCTCTTTGGGTGTTTTTTTTTTACAACCAAGCAGTGCATAAATTTTATGAAATAATTAAAAGCAGGAATTCTAATGAATAATAATCAAAACAGGGGATGAATTTATGGGCAGGGAAACCTGGGCAAAAAGACATGCCTTTACAATATTTTTGGGGTGCTGCATTCTGCATGGCAAAGTTTTGGAGGGAGGGCCCCTCTTCCTGACCACGGAGTCTTTCCTCTAGTCACCAGGCCCTGACAGCTAAGATAGATTCACAGTCCTGAGAGACTACTCTGTGCAGAAGGAAAATGTGGATTATAATCTCTGAACCTCATTGGGTGAAAGGCTCAGGGATGTGAGTTGCTTCATCTCTTATCTGAAACTTTGAACACACAGCTCGAAATCATCTCTGTCTTCCTTCACTAAGAGGGGGGAAAAAAACATCTCTCCATCAGACCACACAAGTGATAGATTAACCGATACTGCTACAAGCCTTGAAGGCTGTCATTTCTAGAGCGGAGGTATACACAGAGGACAGATATTGGGCTGTTTTCGGGGGGTGGGGGTGGAATTGCACCACATCAGTCACAACCACAAGGAAATAAAAAAGTTTTATTCGGTAGAAGGCTGTAAAATCTTAGCGAGCGTCTGTGTTGCGGCGAGCTAACAGCTGCGAGCTAACAGCCGCTTTTGATTACCAGCCCCCGCAACATCTCAGATCTTTGATCCAGCTATTACAAAGAACAAAAGTATTCGGGAGAAGCAGAGAGTTTCCTCACTGCTTGAGTTCAGCAGCATAAACTCTTATAATTCCAGGGAAGCCCCAAAAGAACATGAGGATGTTGCTTATTGTTAGCCAAGTTATTACTTTTAAATAACTCAATGCTTTGGAAAACAGAACTTGTGCAGAGATTGGAGAGTTTGAGTTAGATGTAGAAAAGTCAGCTTCAAACCAACTTGTAGTTAGGAAGCTAACTGCGAGCCCTTGAGTCAATGGCTGTCTGTCAGTTCAGCCTTCCTAGTAGGGTTGTTGTTGTTAAGTATATTTGTTTAATTGGCATTGAAATGGAAAATGTCTGTATGTGTATTGCTAAGGGTTTAACGTTGGAAAATTCCATTGGGGTGTACTGAAAAAAAGCAGGGTTCTCTGAGCTTCTAGATGGGTTAAAAAATAACTGTTGATGTTATCTGCTCTTTCACATGAGTGTTTAACCTTAGATCATGTGAGTAAGGTATTTGGTTGCAAATTGTCATTTTGAAGGGAGTTGAAAGGAGTATTTAGAATACTGGTTTCCAAGTAGGGCTCTGGGTACCCCTGGGGGGTCTGCAGAAAACATCCAGTGGGTCCACAGCACCACCCCCTGCCAGGGACTCACATATCTTGTTAATGGCACAGTGTAGGGTTGCCATGCTGGCAGGGGAAAAACTTGTGAAAGAGTCACTGGATGGCAAGTGAATTGGATAGGGCAAAAACCTCTGACACAGTTTCTTAGAGCTCTTGCGATTGGAGCGGAGTGGGTAGAGGGGGAGAGAGAGCAGACGGCTTGCTCCATGGGGAGGGTTCAGATGCTTATCATTAAAAAAAAAATGCTCTCTACTTTTTAACTGAAAAGAACTTCTAATTGCTTTCGCAACTATCAAGTTTAGAGGAGTCTCCCACTGCTTTTAGGTAGGGTTTTCCATGAATCTTTCCATGATGAGTTTGGCATTCATGTCTCATCTTGGAAGTCCAACAGGGGAAATAGCTATGCAAATCTCCACTATGGTTAAAACAGATCACCCTCTGATAATTTAAATTAGTGCAAAAGGCAGCCTGGGCAAAGTTTGTTTTCTTGTTTTCTGTGGGAAGCTATGGGGCTACATTTGGGTGTGGGAAGAAACAGATGCCCAGCAGAATCCTAATACATTAAAAAGTTGGTTGTTCCTATTGGGATTGGGTAATTAACAAGGCCCCTTCATGGATCACTGCCTTGCCGTGGCAAAGGGGCTTGAATAACTCAGAGAAGCTATGAGCTATGCCGTGCAGGGCCACCCAAGATGGACAGGTCATAGTGAAGAGTTTTGACCAAACGTGATCCACCTGGAGCAGGAACCAGCAAGCCACTCCAGTATCCCTGCCAAGAAAACTCCATGGACAAAGACAACAGGCATATAAAAGTTATGACGCTGGAAGATGAGCCCCTCAGGTCAGAAGGCATCCAACATGCTACTGAGGAAGAGCGGAGGACAAGTACAAGTAGATTCAGAGCTGATGAAGCGGCTGGGCCAAAGCCGAAAGGACGCTCAGTTGCGGATATGCCTGGAAGCAAAAGGAAAGTCCAATGCTGTAAAGAAAAATATTGCATAGGAACCTGGAATGTAAGAACCATGAACATGGGTAAGTTAGAGGTGGTCAAAAATGAGATGGCAAGAATAAATATTGACATCCTGGGCATCAGTCAACTAAAATGGACGGGAATGGGCGAATTCAGTTTGGATGACCATCATATCTACTACCATAAAGAAGGCTGATCGCTGAAGAATTGATGCTTTTGAATTATGGTGCTGGAGGAGACTCTTGAGAGTCCCATGGACTGCAAGAAGATCAAACGTATCTATTCTGAAGGAAATCAGCCCTGAGTACTCACTGGAAGGACAGATCGTGAAGCTGAGGCTCCAGTACCTTGGCCACGTCATGAGAAGAGAAGACTCCCTGGAAAAGACCCTGATGTTGGGAAAGATGGAGGGCACAAGGAGAAGGGGACGACAGAGGACGAGATGGTTGGACAGTGTTCTCAAAGCTACAAACATGAGTCTGACCAAACTGCGGGAGGCAGTGGAGGACAGGAGTGCCTGGCGTGCTCTGGTCCATGGGGTCATGAAGAGTCGGACACGACTAAACGACTAAACAACAACAACAACAGTTAGCAAGAAGAAAAACCTCACTCCAAATTTATACTGTATTTAACTAATTAATCTCTTTAATCCAGGGATGAAACTTAGGCACAGGAAGAAATAATAATAATCATAATAATACAAGTACTACTACTATTACCAACATTACAAAATTCCAGCCGTTTCTACTCAGTCTTCACCAATACTTTATCAAGCCCTAATGATAGCACTGAGCTGAAATGACACCCACAATTTCACTGCTCCATTTTGAAGAACTGGGTTCTAGGGGACATTTTGGCATTTTTAAAAATTGATCAGGAATACACATCTATATTACCATGCAGTCAGAAAAATATGACAGTATTATCTCACCATTACATTGTGAAAGTGCCCATCTAATCAAAAAGCTGAAAATAACTGGAGAGGGGTGAATAAGATATCATTATGTAAACAGGGTGGTATAAACATGTATCATTAATTTGTTGGAAAATTAAAGACCTATCAATAACTAAGAAAAGAAAAGTATCATTTATTGGGAATTATTCCAGGGTTTCTTTTTTCATTTTTGGTTGGGGGCTACTCTGAATAACACAAGTAGAAGTTCCAACAACATCAGCCATGCCTCATTTATCTGCATCTATTCTACAGTACATGGTGTAACTGATAATAAAAAGATAAACAGAGTAAAAGCATCCAATTATGCTTATTCTAGACTGTTCCCTTAACCAAGCTAATACTCGTTCACTTGAATCCTTGGATTCGGTTTCTTTGTCCATTCATGGTCCCCTCCTGGTTCCTTCCTCCTGCAGCTCTCAAACTTCAGCTCGACTTTGACTTCTCCTGTTTTCTAGCTTGACACATATATATTTCCACTTCTCTTTAGTCAGTCAGAAGGAGAGAAGATTTGTGGTTTTAAGTTTCGCCTCCACTGCCAGGTTCCTAGGGTGAAACTTTGACCCTCCTGTGCACAACATCAAAAGTTCAGAGGAATTTTAAAAGTACAAAGCTTCCTGAGTGAAAGATCACCTTGTACTTTTAACCTCCCTCTGAACTTTTGACTCTCCTGTGCATGACAGCCAAAAGCAACCATTTCACAGCTAGAAACCAAACACAAATTGGCGGAAAGTCCTATTTTTCACACTGTCTCCCATGTGAGTTCTTACTCAGTGGCCCTGCTCATTCGTAGGTCAATACCCCCTCAATACTTCTAAGCTTGATCAGATGTTAAAACATCTCTCTGTGGGAGTGCTTTTTATAATTAAAGGATTTGCCCCATGGGCAGGGTTCTGATATTGCAGTCATGTATTGTGTTTCATTTGTTTTAATTGTTTTACATTTTTAAACATTTTAATTGACTATTTTTGTTTATGCTTTTAGTCCTATGCTTGGTACCATATGGGATATTGTGAGCTGCCTTGTATGGACTTTGCTGAAAAGGGCGGCATATAAATCTTTTAATACATAAAATGCACAATAGCCAGCTGCCCAGCCAATAGTATCTGAGGGATGAGATCCATCTCAACCAATTAGCTCTGATCATGTATGAAAACCCTGGTTGGCTGGCAGCTCCTATCACACCAACTACATTCCTCAACTATTTCTGAAGGAATTGCTGGACTCCCTTTATCTTCTACCATTATGGTGACAGATTTTTTTCATGAGAGAAGTCATAGTTCAGATACATTTTTCCTGCAGTCTTCTTTGGGGTCTTTAAAATATGCACATCCACTCACACTTTTGAATTTCTTCTAGGACTTCCCTTGAGACCACCCCCCCCCTTAATATTTTAACGTTCCTTTTAAAGATTCATTTTATTTCATGTTCACGCTCTTTTGTTCTTTTGTTGGCCCTGGGATCAAGCAGCCATGTAGCTCATATTTCTTCAGAATATTTTCATTCCTTTGTGAGGTCTCAAGTGACATCCCCTCCCCCCCCAAAAAAAAGATTAGAAGGTTTATTTTCTTTAGCCTTTTACAGAGCATTACAGGCTCCTCTTCCTGCTGTTTGAAGTCCATGAAAAATTGAAATTGCGTGGCTGGGATCTTTCTGCAAATACAGGTGAAAGAAGATTAGACGCCTTGTTTCAAATCTATTCTGTGCTTCCTCTCCAGCTGTTCCTTTTTATGGGGGACAGTTTTTATTTGTTTGATTATCCAGTTGGGGAAAGTCACTTTCCCTACAATGTCCTTCTTCTTCTTGCTTTTGTGATGCCTTCTTACTTTTTTGTGTGAATGTGAGTTGCTAGAATTCAGAGAATCCTAGAGCTGCAGGGAGCCTTGAATGTCATCTAGTTGAACTCCCCATTGAGTACTGGAGATCTGGAGCTAACACGTCTCTAACATAGACCTTTCGGTTGGCCACTGAGAATAGGATGTTGGATGGGAACGATTGTGGAATTTGGATATAAAATTTACAGCGTGTTATGATTTAAGAGAAAATTACAGTGGTACCTGGATCTGTTCCGGACGCCCGGCCATATCCTGAAAACTTCGTAACTGGAGGTGCCCTTCTGCGCACACATGCGGTGCGATTGAGCGCTTCTGCGCATGCACACACAGTGAAACCCGGAAGTATACACTTTCGGGTTTGCCGCGTTCACAACCCGGCAATTACGTTACCCGAAGGCAACGTAACCCGAGGGCCCACTGTATATGAAAACAATATATTGTTGGCATCTAACACCAAGTAAATTGGCAAAAATGTATAAATCTAAATCAAACAAATGTTGGAAATGTAAAGAGAAAGAAGGTTCTATTCATCATATGTAGTAAGGTTAGGGTAGAAGGAAGTGAGGCACAGATGGGGCTCATCCACCTGGGAAGGGAGCCCATCTAGGAGAAGGAAAACTCTAATCCTATACCTCTGCTGCCTTGTGGTATATCTTCAGGAGATCAAAAGGCTAAGGAGGAAACCCTACACAAATCCAGAGTAGAGTCCCTAAGATGGTTGGATGGTGCCTTGTACGCCTCCTTCTGGCAACTCCTGTGGCCAAGCTGGTGCCAGACATATCGCTCTGCTTTCCTTGGACCATATCAGCAAGACTGAGATTGGGGTCTTGTCATCTGTGCAGCCCAGGACCTGCATACATACTGCCTAGGCATGCGCCGCAGGGAAGTCACTTTGGTGCTGCTAACACAGCGGTTTGGTTTCACTTCTGGAGGTGCACTGCATTGTCTCTTAAGACAGATGCCAACACCAAGAAGCAGCCAAAATATGAAATTCTGAGGATGGACTCACAGTTCCCCAATGTAGATGCCACATTTGAGGCCTCTGAGAACTACGAGCAAATAAAACACACTTATATGTCTTGGCTTAGCTAGAGTGACCATATTTTACATGGATGATGATGATAAACTGGAGGCTGCCCTCCCACCTGGCTCTTCATGCTGCGCAGCTGTTTCACGGGGAACGACTGTCAGCCTGGATGTACGAAAGAGCTTGAGGCTCATCAGGACTCAGCTCAGTATGCAGAGAGGCTCTCTCAGTGCTTCATTGCTAATGATATTGATGATGGTAGCAAGAAGCGTGCAATTTTGCAGCGTGTTTGTGGCGCAAAGACATATGGCTTAATTAGAAGCTTGGTAGCACCTGAAAAACCCCATGCCAAATCCTTTGAGGAACTAATTGGAGTTGTCTCAGATCATCACAGCTCCATGCCATGGGAGAGTGTGCAACACTTTAAATCTGAGCAGCTTCTCGCACCCACCTGGAGTGGCTGTGGAAGTTTTTGCAGCAGGACTGAATGCCACAACAGAGGAAAAGGACTCTCCAGATGAACAGCTACAGCCCTTTTTGCTGCAGGTGGAAATCATGAAGGTCACCTTTGATGACCCCAGAGAAAATGCAAAAAGGGGAAGCAAAATCATATTGCCATCATAGGGAGCAGGAGAACATCACGGCCTTCCTCCATTGGCCTGGTTTGGACTACCTACCATTATGCTTTGAAGAAAGCACAAAGGTCCAGGCTGCATGTGGTTTTTGTTTTGTAAGGTAAAAAAGATAAAGGTAAAGGACTCCTGGACAGTTAAAGGCAACTATGGGGTTGTGGCACTCAATTTGCTTTTAGGCCGAGGGAGCCAGCGTTTGTCCACAGACAGCTTTTCAGGTCATGTGGCCAACATGATTAAACTGCTTCTGGCGCAACGGAACACCGTGATGGAAACCAGAGTGCATGGAAACACCATTTACCTCCCTGCCGCAGAGGTACCTATTTATCTACTTGCACTGGCGTGCTTTTGAACTGCTAGGTTGGCAGGAGCTGGGACAGAGCAATGAGAGCTCACCCCGCTGCAGAGATTCGAACTGCCAACCTGATCAGCAAGCCCAAGAGGCTCAGTGGTTTAGACCACAGCGCCACCCATGTTTTGTGAGCTACCTTTCAAAGTTGCAAGATGCAGCAGGGAATATGCCTGGGAGTAAGTGCGGTCAGACCCAATGGCCCTTGCTTCTTTGAATTGACAGTCATAAGACAAAAGCAGACCCTCCATGCCTGTCCGGCGTCTCTGGCAAGCATCCCATTCTCACAGTGGCCAAACAGATCCCTCTGGGAAACCTGCAAGGAGGCTTTCAGCACAAGAACACTCTCCACTCCTGAGATATTCAGAAGGCAGAGCATAGCCATCAGGGTTTGCACTTACAGACAGCCTGACCTTCCATTGATTTGTCTAATCTTCTTTTTATAAGGAAACAAGAAGAAAGGCTTTGGGGGTCTAAAGCTAATACAGTGGTACCCCGCAAGACGAATGCCTCGTAAGACAAAAAACTCGCAAGACGAAAGAGTTTTTCGTTTTTTGAGTTGCTTCGCAAGACGAATTTCCCTATGGGCTTGCTTTGCAAGATGAAAACGTCTTGCAAGTTTGTTTCCTTTTTCTTAAAACCGTGCATTCAGGGGGTGCAGTTGTGACTTGACTTTGAGGAGCAACTCATAGCACGCGGTGTGGTAGCCTTTTTTGAGGTTTTTGAAGACTTTGGTGATTTTTGAAGCTTTTCCAAAATCCGTGCTTCGCAAGACGAAAAAATCGCAAGACGAAAAAATTCGCGGAACGAATTAATTTTGTCTTGCGAGGCACCACTGTATATATTCTGTTAATCCCTTTCTTGTGTGATGCACAAAGATCCAAACGCTCAAGGTCTGGTTTGTTTCAGGGTTGGTTGTTGTTGTTTTTTACATACTCAAAATAATTGAGCCAAATACCTTTTCTGGGGTTGTGCCACACCCACCAATCCCAGGAAGGTTTGCCAGAAATGATGCATGGCACCTGAGCTTGTTACACCCTGACAAAGCTCATGACGTCTAGAAGAAACAGCAGAGGAGTTCTGCTGTGACTCAAAAGCAACATTAAGGATATTAGATATGGGCTAAGTCGGAGACACCCTCTGTTTTGGCAATGGCCCTTTGCTGACATCACAGCATAGGAAGAACTACTTTCATGGGTCACCAGATGGAAGTTATTTTTGCTCTCAGTATCATTAATGTCATTGTGCTATGAAGATCAATATGTTCCTTTCCTGAGTCTGTGCAGTACTGAGGCCTGGTCTAGAGAGAGGTGAGGTATGCAGAGCTAGTCTCTCTATCTCTCCGTGTATGAAATGGATTGGGCCAGTGGCAACAAGTCAGGGTAGCACCTACCCCAAGTCAGCCTTCTCATTTTCTGGTTCTCAGCAACCACTGCTGTGCACATTGTAGGTATATCTGGTATCTCCAAGATTTTGGCAGATTCCTGCAGGAGGATACCTGCTTCACAGGTGGCATATTGTAGGTGCCCAGAGGTCTCTGTCTGGTGCACAGGGATGGAAGAGTCTGTCCATTTTGGCTCTCTCTGTTTCTCATTTTCCCAGTCTGAACTTCAGTTCTCTGCATTTCTGCATTTATTTATTTTTATTGCTCAAGAAAATGGTTGAGCATTTTGGGGCAAATTTCTCCCAACAAACACACTTTTGTATGCAGTTTAGACTAACATACTCATGTTCGCAAACAGTTTCTTTTTCTACAATGCATTCTTTTGCATGTTATTTTCTTTTTTTTAATGCTCACTTTTGCCTGATATATGACTTTTGGTAAACCTTGTTTAGTTAGAGAACAGCATCGTAGAGTTCAGATCAGGGTGAATTTCGAAAGGTGTCTGTGCTTCTCTCCCTCATATCATTTTGCAGAGCCTCCAAGTGTCTTTCCAGGGATGTCCCTGATTAAGAGAAGCCATCCCGGTTTTTTATTTGACCCCAGAATGTCCCAATTTTCCTTAGGATGTCCCTATTTTCATTGGAGAAATGTTGGAGGGTATGGAGTTATCTGACCCCCGAGCCACCTGATGGCAATCCTGTATAGAGAAGGTTTTTTTTAAAAAAAATATTAAATGTTTTATTACGTTTTTATATATGTTGGAAGCTGCCCAGAGTGGCTGGGGCAACCCAGCAAGATGTGTGGGGTATAAATAGTAAAATTATCATCATGGAATGGGACCTTCCTACTTTCACTGGAGAAATGTTGGAGGGAATGCAAGAATCAAAACTCAGGCCTGCTACTGGAGGCATGGAACACAGACAGAGCAACAGAGAGACTAGAAGACAATGTCTAATAGTTTTGTTTTTCCTCATTTATGCTGGCAAACAATGTCATGGGTAGCCATTACACACCGCCATCATAGCTCATGCTGGACAATTCCATTACCTTTTGTGATAAATAAAAGCCAATTGCATTTGTATTTGTCAATAAGTGTACAACAGAAGACACATGCTAGGCCAGACATTTGTTAATTGAAGACAGTCAGTCGCCTTGCGGCTTTATCTTGACATTCCAAATGGTCCAGAGGCAGCTTAACAGCCTCCCTGCATTTAAGGAACATTGTTAAGTGATGCATGCGTCATTTTTAAAAAATAGAATAACAATGGGCTGCTCTGTAACACTATGTTCATTCCGTTTCCCTAACTGCAAAAATTACTGGATGTAATTTAGCGGGAGGCTGTAGAGATGGCCAGAAGGCTTTGCAGGGCATATTCCCAAGCACTTGGTTCTTATCCAGCTACATTTAGCTTTCAGTTGGTAACTCACAACACGGATGATGAAACTGGGGCAGCAGACATGGCAAACAGCCAGACACTCTAGCATGTATTTTAAGCTGGTATAACATAGCACTTCTGCCCTTGATACAAACTTTGCCTTGGCTATGAACATGCAAACTGGTCTTAGTCATAATACCTTCTCTCAGCCCATCTTCAACAGGTGGGTGATGGCGATTACTGGTACTGTTACTACGGTACATAGAAAACTGCCTTGCATTGAAGCAGACCAACAGTCCATCTAGCACAGTCCATAGTGACCGGCTGTGGCTCTCCAGGATTTCAGGTGGGTCAATCGAAGCCCTACCTGCAGATGCTGGGGGTTGAATTTGGGTCCTTCTGCATGAAAGGGTGGCTGTCTGTGTCAAAGGTGGCTCTCTCCCAGCTCCATTTGCTACACTGGCTGAGATCATATCTGCCAGAGTGGTGCATGCTCTGGCCATCTCCCGCTTGGACTACTGCAATGTGGAACAACTTTTGAAGGTGACTCAGAAGCTACAACTAATCAAGAATGCAGCAGCTAGACTGGTTACTGGGAGTGGCCGCCAAGACCATATGACACCAGTCCTGAAAGATGTACATTGGCTCCTAGTACGTTTCTGAGCACAATTCAAAGTGTTGGTGGTGACCTTTAAAGCCCTAAATGGCCTCAGCCCAGTATACCTGAAGGAGCATCTCTATCCTCATCGTTCACTGAGGTCCTCTTCCGAAGGTCTTCTGGTGGTTCACTCACTGCAAGAAGTGAAGTTACAGGAAACTAGGCAGAAGACCTTCTCAGTAGTGGTGCCCACCCTGTGGAATGCCCTCCCTTTAGATTTCAAACAGATAAACAAGTATTTGACATTTAGAAGACATCTGAAAGCAGCCCTGTATAGGGAAGTTTTTAATGTTGGATGTTTTATTACATTTTTATATATGTTATAAGCTGCCCAGAGTGGCTGGGGCAACCCAGTCAGATGGTCGGGGTACAAATAATAAAATCATGATCATGATTATGATTGTGATTATGATTATTAGCTCTACCATTGACCTATGGTCCTTCCCTGTATTATCTTTTCAATTTATTGGCTGTTTTTCTTCACAATAGCTAATAAAAAGAGTAAGTTTCTATGCAGCTTATACAATTTTCAAAGCATTAGCACAAGCTGGAAAGTTACTGTTATGCTCAGATCCTGCTTGCAGGTTTCCCATTTGGGCCTTGAGATCTATGGATGAGGGGCGGTGTACAAATGTAATAAAAAATAATGAAAAGAACAGGATGCTGGACTGGATAGGGCTTTGGCCAGTATGAAGAAGAGAAGAGTTTGGATTTGATATCCTGCTTTATCACTACCCGAAGGAGTCTCAAAGCGGCTGACATTCTCCTTTCCCTTCCTCCCCCACAACAAACACTCTGTGAGGTGAGTGGGGCTGAGAGACCTCAAAGAAGTGTGACTGGCCCAAGGTCACCCAGCAGCTGCATGTGGAGGAGCAGGGAAGTGAACCCAATTCCCCAGATTATGAGTCCACCGCTCTTAACCACTACACCACACTGGCTCTATGATCATCTTATGTTCATTCGATGGCATCCCTGGAAGTATTAACTGTAAGGATGTGGGGCTGTTTTAAAATGTTTGTCGTTATATGGCCTGTTGTCTCCTTGCCAACAAAGGTCCATATAGTGAAAGCTATGGTTTTCCCAGTAGTGATGTATGGAAGTGAGAGCTGGACCATAAAGAAGGCTGATCGCCGAAGAATTGATGCTTTTGAATTATGGTGCTGGAGGAGACTCTTGAGAGTCCCATGGACTGCAAGATGATCAAACCTCTCCATTCTTAAGGAAATCGGCCCTGAGTGCTCACTGGAAGGACAGATCCTGAAGCTGAGGCTCCAATACTTTGGCCACCTCATGAGAAGAGAAGACTCCCTGGAAAAGACCCTGATGTTGGGAAAGATGGAGGGCACAAGGAGAAGTGGACGACAGAGGATGAGATGGTTGGACAACGTTCTCGAAGCTACCAGCATGAGTTTGACCAAACTGCGGGAGGCATTGGAAGACAGAAGTGCCGGGCGTGCTGTGTTCCAGGGGGTCACGAAGAGTTGGACACGACTAAACCACTAAACCACAACAACATTTATATGGCCCCCAGGCTGAAAATGCTTCCCTGCCTCAACACAAAGGCTTTGTTTTTGGTTTTCTGTGTTTGGTCAAACAGTCAGGTCATGTATCTACAGCAGTAACCAGAGGAGAAATGACTGCTGGGATCAGTGCAGAGAACAAATGCCATGTTATGTTTGCAGCAGCACAATGTGACTCCTTCATCTGCACACCTGCAACAAAACATGTCTCTCCTGTGTTGGTCTCTACTTTCCAACAGTTTGACTTCACCCCCAAGTGCTTCCACTGTCTCTCGAGACAGACGGACGCCAACAAAAACTCTGTAAACAAACTTGGCTGGTCTAGGTTGAGAACGGTCTGTTAGGGATCTGCTTTCCAACTCAGCATTTAATGATGAAGACATTGACTAGATGCCTGCGATTATGCTGTGTCGTTGCAACCAGCCCTTGAATGTTCCGTTTTCTCTTCCCCACCTCCCAGTTGCTGGGAAAGAACAGGCTGTCCACAATTTGGCAGGTTCAAAGGCGGCAACCCTCTTCCATTGCTTAATTACTTGGAACCTGCTTTTGGAAGCTCTTGCCACTCATAATTCAAGACTTACCAGCTGAGCTGAAGCAGAAGCATTGGAACGACCAGGGGTACAAAGAGCATGGCCAGCTTTCTTTCTGAGTGTGTACAGGCATTTTTCAAAGGCAATCCCTCTGGCTGCTCCAAAGTCAAAACAAAGGGCCCCTCCAGACATGCCATTTATATAGCTTGCTCTTGGTTCTGAAGTATTTCGGAGCAAAAATTTAAGCAGCCTGTTTTTTGGAGCGTGATTGGGTTCCTCCCACCCATCCACACCAATCACAAGATGTGATCAGATGTGTTCTGCAGCCACATCTCTCCCATTCCCTTGCTCTTCCAAACTCAAAGGGAGCAATCCTATGCCAAGATCTGCTGGAATGAAGAGCTTAGGATGTAGCCCAACAGAACTCTCCCTTCTTGTGGCTTTCAGAAGCAGTGTGGCCTCCGACCGTAGAAGCAGAGCAGAGACATGAATCTCCTTCATAAGTCCCTGAGCTCCATTAAGAGTCTGCAATAAGAAAATCAACACGGTCTCCCTTATCCCCTCTGTAATAATCACATGTGATTCCTTGGGTGCTTCTAGAACAGCGTTTCCCAAACTTGGGTCTCTGGCTGGTTTTTGAAAACAACTCCCATCAACCCCAGCTAGCAGAACCAGTGGGCAGGGATGATGGGAACCGTAGTCCAAAACAGCCAGAGACCCAGGTTTGCGAAACTGTCCTAGACAGAGGGCTCTTAGCACCCTCTGTGTGCTGGGCCTGGGGGTTAACCTGAGCAATGCAGTCCAGGTCCGGTCCCGAATCCAAGGATTCCGCGAGGAGTCAGTCCAACAGGGCCAAGGCAAAACAGGAGGCAGGAAACCAGGCTAGGTCAGGCACAGCATCTCAGGCAGGTTCCAGCAAGCAGCAATGTTGCTCCTGCAACCTGGGATGGGGTCTGACAGCCTTTTATCTATGTCGGGGTAATGGCCGATCCCCCGGTGACTCACCTCCCTGTCTCGTCCCGAAGGCGAGCACTCCTCCTCTGAGTACTCAGGTCTCTCCTTCTCTCAGACCTTAGTCTCTGCAGCTTGGGAGATGTCAGTTGGTTACTAGACCCAGAGGCCGCCTCAGCCTTTCCTGACTCAACTGGTAGTGGAGCAGCTGTACGTGATTGCCCAGCAGAGGGCAACAAGGTAATCCCCACATCTGGAGCCAGGGCAGGCTCAGGCCCCTAACCCGGCCCAGCTGGCTCTTGTTGCAGGGAAACCTGTGCACACTGGGGCTCTTCAGAATCAGGCCCCAGACTTGGTTCAGATGCCGCCTGAGGCAGAGGATCCGCTACGGACTGAGACTCCTCCGGTTCCGAGTCCGAGCCCGAGTCCCAGGCCATCACACTCTTGTAGCACCCTGCTTGTGGTTAACGCTTAGCTGGAATGAAATATTCAACGCAGCAATAGAGAAATTAAAATAATAATTTATTTGTCAGACAAATAAATGAGAGGCACAGTGGTATATGGTTACCAAGCTCTGGCCTGGCCTCCTGCCGTTATGGCCAGCACTTATATTTCCTTAATCCAGCCCCCTTGCTCCTCCTGTGGCTGCCTCTGTCCAATCAGCCTGGTTGAAATTCCTACTGGCTGTTTGCTAGAACCAATCACAAAAGATACACCCATTTCCTTTTGCCCTTTTATGGGAAACAAAAAGCTATATATTCTTCTATCTATAAATGACAAATAAGTAGTAATATATCTTACATGTGTCTCAACAAGGAACCTTAATTACCAGCTCACCTCTTGCCCTCCTTGCCCTATTGCCCTCAAAAACAAATGGTTAATCTTAAATTTTTATCTTAAACAGATGTCAAGGATCTTGAGTTCACATCATCATTGAGTTCACATCATCTCCTTCTTTTGGAGGTCTTTAAACAAAGGCCTGACAACCATATGTGTGCTCTAATGATGTTTCCTGCTTGGCAGGGGGGCTGGGCTGATGGCCCCTGTGATCTCTTTCAACTATATGAAATAAGAATCTAGCATAAGGATTTAACATTTCTTAGTTTCTAAATCCTTTGCATAATTACATTTAAGCCAATATATTTAATACATAACATAAATAACCTTTTAAAAGGAAAAGAAATCTTAAAAGGATCTCAGTTTAAGAAAGAAACAACTTTAGAAAAAGACTTCCCAAAATACTCTCTTCCTTTCTGCCAGCCAGATGCTCTTGGCCTTTTAACCTTAGGAAAATATGGCTCAAATTTAATGGGAGGCACATGGTTTTATTTTACTATTTACCAACTCTTAATTTAACCACTCTTACAGCTTAATTGTACTTTGCAACATGCAAGGTCAGTGTCCTCGCTCTCAGCCTGTAATTCCCTTTTTACGACTTTGAGAATTGTTTTCTGCTATAAATCAGGGGGCCCCCTTGTCCAGGAGAATAAACATTGCCAAGGTTCTTAGGCAGCTGGTCTTCTGCCTGGCATGAAACATTTGAAAATCTTTAAGCTCATCTTAATATACAGGCCTTAATCAAAAATATAAGCTTTGATAAAAATGCAGGCTTATGATTAGATGCCTCACTCTGATTGTTGCTTTCCCATTTCCAAGAGTGTACCCTGACTCCCATGCACAGTCTGCTTCATTCTGGCAGTGTAACAGGCATGGGTAACACAAGGAAAGCCTGCTGGATCAGACCAAAGGCCCACTGTTCTTGCAGTGACCCAACAGATGCCTGTGGGATATTTGCAAGCCGGACCCAAGCACAGGAGTTCTCTCTCTGCCTATGGTTTCCACCAAATGTATTTTGTTATGAGCATTTTCCCTTTCTTCATGTGTAACCATAATGAAGGAGCATCTCCACCCCCATCGTTCAGCCCAGACACCGAGGTCCAGCTCTTAGGGCCTTCTGGCAGTTCTCTCACTGCAAGAAGTGAGGTTACAGGGAACCAGGCAGAGGGCCTTCTTGGTAATGGCACCCTACCTGTGGAATGCCCTCCCAGCAGATGTCAAGGAAAAAAACAGCAATCTGACTTTTAGACTTTTAGACAATCTGACTTTTAGAAGACAACTGAAGGCAGCCCTGTTTAGGGAAGTTTTTAATGTTTGATGTTTTATCGTGTTTTTAGTATTCTGTTGGGAGCCAACCAGAGTGGCTGGGGAAACCCAGCCAGATGGGCGATGTATAAATAATAAGTTGTTGTTGTTGTTGTTGTTGTTGTTGTGGTTGTTGAAGCATAGTGGAAGTGTGGAACTCACGCCCATAGTAGGCAACAATGACCCCCAACTGGGATGGCTTTAAAAGAGCATTGGACATATTCCTGGAAGAAGAAGAAGAAGAAGAGTTTGGATTTGATATCCCGCCTTTCACTCCCTTTAAGGAGTCTCAAAGCGGCTAACATTCTCCTTTCCCTTCCTCCCCCACAACAAACACTCTGTGAGGTGAGTGGGGCTGAGAGACTTCAAAGAAGTGTGTCTGGCCCAAGGTCACCCAGCAGCTGCATGTGGAGGAGCGGAGACGCGAACCCGGTTCCCCAGATTAGGAGACTACCGCTCTTAACCACTACACCACACTGGAGGAGAGGGATATCACTGGCCACAAGATATGGTTGCTATGTTCTACCTCAATGGTCCAAGGCAGCAATGCTTCATATGCCAATTGCCAGAAATCACAAGAGTGGAAAGTGCTCTTGTTTTCAAATCCTGCTTGCCGGTTTTCCACAGGCATCTAGTTGGCCACTATGAGAGCCAGATGTTTGGCTGGATGGGCCATTGTCCTGATTCAGCAGGCAAATAGTTACTTCCCCCCTAAATGAAATGTTTTATCCAAGAGACAATTCTCTAGATATTGTTGAACTCCAGCTCCCATCAGTATTGCAAATGATCAAGGATGCTGGGAGTTCTGGGGACTCAAGTTGGGAAAGGCTGAAAGATGAACCTTGGTTTGATCCATCTTGGCTCTCTGCTTAGGTCCTTACTGTTTGCTAATGGTCAGTGTATAGTCATCACTCTCTTGGCTGCAAGATTTATTTCTTGGGAGAGCACACAGAACTCCCCCCCCCCTTGCTAGTGAAATAATGTTTTTTCTCTCCATGACATAAATCACTGGCCTTCATTATTAAAACACTTCTTGGGAAGAAGAAGAAGAAAAAGACTTTTAAAATTTCTTCTGTGAAAACCAGCCAGCAGATGGTATTAATATACCCGGAGATCACAGGCCAAGAATAACAAATGAGGAAATGCAGAACATAAAAAGGGGACATTTAATATGTATAGACGAAAAGGGATGAAGCAAAAAACTGGAACCACTGATGAACATTGGCTGAAGCTGGGAGATGACCATATGGTGAGCTTGGTCACATGATACCTCCTTTCAGACAGATCCCAGTCATATATATATTTTCCGAGTACATCATAATTAGGATTGCAAAGCTGTATTGCAACAGCTATTTTCAGGAAAGGGGAAAAACACTGCAGGGTTTTCTGGGAACTGATCTCACTTAGCCAGGTCGGTAGAGTGTGTACGCTATACATTTAAAGCACACATACCCCACAAATCCTAGGAAGTGTAGCTTACCCCTCACAGATCTACAGTTCCCAATCAATGAACTACATTCAGTGAACTAAAGTTCCCAATATTTTTGCAGGGGATGAGCTTTAAACATATGGTGGGTACATAGCCTTTGTGTCCTTTGACCTGTCAGGATAAGGAGCCTTTAAAAATGCTGGGACAACCCATCTATGCAACCCAACCTAACGCAGGATGAGGTCATGGAAACATATTAGGAGTTCTGGAAGACAGGGTACTTGATGTTTGTCATTAGGATGGATAAATATCCATGAGGGCATGGGTGGGGGTGGTGGATACAAACTGGGAAAGGTCAGAAATCCACTCCCTTGATGGTAATACTGAGAAGAGGCCAAGTGACTTCCTTATATAATATGCCAGTTATACAAGTTCTGGCCTTTATATAACAGGAATTGGGAGGCAACTGGTTTCTCCTGCTTATATGATTCTTAATGGCCTTCCTAAGCCTAAGCTGCTGCGTTGAGCTTGGTTCCAGAATCAGATAAGCAGGAGAAACCAGTTGCCTCTCAGTTCCTGATATATAAAGGCCAGAACTTGTATAACTAGCATGAGGATTATCAGCTTGTGCTAACACAGAGGTGGGCTTTTTCCCTGGTAGCACCTGCATTATGGAACACACACCCTGCTGAAATAATAATAATAATAATAATAATAATAATAATAATAATAATAATTTATTTATACCTTGCCCATCTGGCTGAGTTTCCCCAGCCACTCTGGGCGGCTTCCAGTCGAGTCTTAAAAAGAATACAGCATTAAATATTAAAAACTTCCCTAAACAGGGCTGCCTTCAGATGTCTTTTAAAGATAGGATAGCTGCTTATTTCCTTCACATCTGAAGGGAGGGCGTTTCACAGGGCAGGCACCACTACCAAGAAGGCCCTCTGTCTGGTTCCCTGTAACCTCACTTCTTGCAGTGAGGGAACTGCCAGAAGGCCTTCGGCGCTGGATCTCAGTGTCTGGGCTGAATGATGGGGGTGGAGACCCTCCTTCAGGTATACTGGGCCGAGGCCGTTTAGGGCTTTAAAGGTCAGCACCAACACTTTGAATTATGCTCGGAAACGTACTGGGAGCCAATGCAGATCTCTCAGGACCAGTGTTATGTGGTTCTGGCGGCCACTCCCAGTCACCAGTCTAGCTGCTGCATTCTGGATTAATTGCAGTTTCTGGGTCACCTTCAAAGGTAGCCCCATGTAGAGCACATTGCAGTAGTCCAAGGGGAAGATAACCAGAGCATGCACCACTCTGGCAAGACAGTCTGTGGGCAGGTAGGGTCTCAGCCTATGTACGAGATGGAGCTGGTAGACAGCTGCCCTGGACACAGAATTGACCTGCGCCTCCATGGACAGCTGTGAGTCCAAAATGACTCCCAGGCTGAGCACCTGGTCCTTCAGGGGCACAGTTACCCTATTCAGGACCAGGGAGTCCCCCACACCCACCCGCCCCCTGTCCCCCCAAAACAGTACTTCTGTCTTGTCAGGATTCATTGCCTTCTTCTGTGATAAAATGCTTTCCCATTGCCTTCTTCCACAAACCAACCTGGGCGGGTTGGCTGGGAGAGAGGAATGCGCTTCAGAGATAGCAGATTATTCTGCTGGCTTCCTGAAATGCCAGCAGTCACACCACTGCCTTTTATATTTGTTAAAAGCTGCCCAGAGTGGCCGGAGCAACCCAATCAGATGGGCGGGGTATAAATAATAAAATTATTATTATTATGGAATAGGAAGTCCCTATTTTCATTGGAGAAATATCGGGGTGTATGCACCCACTTACACAGGCATTCCCTTGATCTCTCCACCAGAGTCTTCCATTTTAATTGCCATGTTGGGACTGTGTAATGGGATGGTTTAACTGCATATTTTAAGTATAGATTTCCCTTTTGAAAATATTTGTGTGACTGGTTTTTATATTATGTAAACCACTTAGAAGCTTCCTTTGGCATATAAATGGAGGTGGCCACAATGAACGATGGCCTGCCATGTTCTTAACAGCCAGGTGGACCAAACTAACAAACCAACTCCACCAGCAGACTGAATGAAGCCTGGGTGACCCAACCCACTCCGCTTGTGGTCTGCGATTCAGCTTTGTGGTCACAAGTTTCTTTGGTTCTGCTTTATAGCCTACTGAAAATTTGAAGGCAATTTCGAGGAAAAGCTTGTAGGCACCAGGAGATAACGCTAGTTAAAGGTTTCCCAAAGAACCTCAGAAATGTAGCTACATGGAAAAATGCCTTGGGGCAGAAGTTGTGGAAACTGTACTTAACAGTGTGTTCCATGCAAGAGAGCGTCTGATTCATTATTCCTGGAAATCCACAAGAGCTTTTCCCATTAGTTCAGACCCACACAACTGGTGACCGAGATGAATGAGCACAGCCTCGCGGGAGCTTAATAAACCTCCTGTTTTTGATGCAGCGGCAAAAGTCCCTGCAAATAAATAAATAAATAAATAAATAAAATAGCCAGCCAATTTGTTGTTGTTGTGTTGTTTTTTTAAAAAATCTGACAGCTAATGTTGTCAGAGTGCCTTCTGTTTCCTAGTGCGATTGGGAAAGGGGAACCTGCAGGAGTTATTCGAAGACGTCTATTTGAGTTGTAGTAATGGGATCCCAGTAGGCCGAGGATTGTATGTTATAGCAAAATAAACATGGTTCCTGTTCTTTCATAACTGGCCGAGGTTCCCCACACTCCCAGGAATCTAGAAAACAACCCTAAAATCACATTACAGAAAGGTAAAATAAATTCTCCAGTATATCTTTCTTGAGAACTGTTCAGGGTCTATCAATACAATCCCCTACAGTTATGTTAATGCATTGTCATTCTGAAGTTTTCTGCTGGAAATTTTTATTCTGTGGACTTTTCCGCCATGTTGTGTGATTTTAGAAGAGGGCCTTGCTTTTGCCTTTGGTTGTTTATGGTGAGAGCCTTTGGCTATATACAATAATTTGATTGACTTATTGATCAGCACAATCCTAGCCATGTCTACTCAAGAGTAAGTCCTATTGAATTCAGGGGGACTTAACTTCCAGTGAAATGAGGTTAGAGCTTCCACAACCCCAAATTGCTTGAAAGTTCGAATAGGACCTGTGGTGGACCTGTAATATAACTAAAAAAAATTGGGAAATGATATACAGTGATACCTTGGGTTACATAAGCTTCAGGTTACATACGCTTCAGGTTACAGACTCCGCTAACCCAGAAATAGTGCTTCAGGTTAAGAGTTTTGCTTCAGGATGAGAACAGAAATAGTGCTCCGGCAGCGCGGCAGCAGCAGGAAGCCCATTAGCTAAAGTGGTGCTTCAGGTTAAGAACAGTTTCAGGTTAAGAACGGACCTCTGGAACAAATTAATTTCTTAACCCGAGGTACCACTGTATAATGAAGTGGAAAAAAACGTTCAAAATAACTGATGTTAAAATACCAGAAAGTTTTTTATTAGGAATTATAGGTACCAAGATTCCAAAGGATCAGAGGAAACTGTCTGTGTATGCTACAATGGCCTCCCGGATGTTACTAGCCCAGAGAAGGAAGGAAGAGACAGCCCTGGACAGAGAAGAATAGCAAACCAAGTTGATGGACTATGCCGAAATGGCAAAACTAACTGGGAAGCTCAGAAACCAAGAAGACAAGAAATTTAAAAAAGAATGGGAAGTGTTTATAATGTATATACGAAATCATTGTAAACAGGTTAAAACATTAGCAGGATTTTAAATGCACTTGTAATGTAACAGAACGTATAGATAACTTAAAGGTAAAGGTAAAGGGACCTCTGACCATTAGGTCTAGTCGTGGCCGACTCTGGGGTTGCGGTGCTCATCTCACTTTATTGGCCGAGGGAGCCAGTGTACAGCTTCCGGGTCATGTGGCCAGCATGACTAAGCTGCTTCTGGCGAACCAGAGCAGCGCACGAAAACACCGTTTACCTTCCCGCCAGAGCTATTTATCTACTTGCACTTTGACGTGCTTTCGAACTGCTAGGTTGGCAGGAGCTGGGACCGAGCAACAGGAGTTCACCCCGTTGTGGGGATTCGAACTGCCGACCTTGTGATTGGCAAGTCCTAGGCTCTGTGGTTTAACCCACAGCACCACCAATGTCCATAGATAACTTAGGAAGATGGAAAATTGGAGAAGTACTGATATGCAGTTGAAAATAGAATTAAAAGGGCCCATGGAAGGCATGGGGGGAAGTCAGGAGATTTTGTATCGTTTTATGTTATATGTTTATATTTTCAAAAATCAATAAAAAAGATTAGGACAGCCATTTGGCAAGCCACCAATCCGAAAGAAAGATGTCTCATGTCCCCACAAAAAGATGCCTACATTTCTTAACTTAGTCATCTCTCTCTCTCTCTCTTAATGCAAAATCACAGCAGTGCTTGATCACAAGTATTCTATAGACTGCTGAGGGGGGCAATGACTCAGAATTTGACAGAGGGGGAAATGGATTTTAAATTATTTTTTCTCTATTGGAGGCTGGAAAGCAAGCCACAGCCACCAGATAAATTCCAAGAGAAGTTCTCAGAATCTGTCGACGCGCAGCATGTGTTTGGAAACAGAAGGTCTTGTTGAGGGAAACTGTCTCTCTGTCCAATAATCACATGGTTTTGTTCCAGGGCTTGATCAGATACTAAAGGTCCTTAAGTCCTGTGGATAATACGCTAGAACTGGATTTCTACCAATGAATTGAACTGCAACATTCTCTCCATCGCTGTATTTCTACAGTTTGCAGCAAGGGTGAGGAACCTCTAGTGCTTGGGCCTACCAGGGGTCTAATTTGGACCACAATAAGATTTTCCCCAAACCACGCCCCCTATAAGTCAGCTGATGTCACTGGTTAATGTTTGCTGGTGGGAATGGGGGCACAACACTCCCTGTCTGACCTTGGGCATAGTCACTCTAAGCCAAGGTTGGAGAACCTGTGTCATGATTTTGTCATCTTATATTGTTTTGCTAGCCGATTGATTTATGGGCATTTCATTGTATTCTAATCTCAATTTTAATTGAACATGTCATTCACTTTGGGAGCTTTTGAAAAGAAAAGCAATATATGTTAGAGTATAATCAAAAGGATGATCAATGTGATGGCCTGGGAATCGGGCTCAGACTCGGAACCAGAGGGCTCTCAGTCTGCACCATATCCTTTGCCTCAGGCATCGTCTGAACCAAGTCTGGGGCCTGATCCTGAAGAGTCCCAGTCTGCACAGGTGCCCCTGCAGCAAACACCAGCTGGGTGGAGTCAAGGGCCTGAGCCTGCCCTGGCTCCAGATGTGGGGATTACCTCGTTGCCTCCAGCTGGGCCATTACTTACAGCTGCTCCACTACTGGTTGGGTCAGAGGAGGCTGAGGCGGCCCCTGGGTCTAGTAACCCACCGACATCTCCCGAGCTGCAGAAGCTGAGGTCTGAGAGAAGGAGAGACCTGAGTACTCACAGGAGGAGTGCTTGCCTTTGGGTGAAACAGGGAGGTGAGTCACCGGGGGATCAGGACTGGCTGTTACCCCAACAAAGATAAAAGCCTGTCAGACCCCGCCCCAGGTTGCGGGAGCAACATTTGCTGTTTGCTAGATCCTGCCTGAGACCCTGTGCCTGTCCTTGCCTGAGTCCTGCCTTGGCCCTGTCAGACTGACTCCTTTGGATTCTGGACTGGACCTGGACTGCATTTCTCAGGTTACCCCCGAGGCCAGCACAATCAGTGTGGGTAGGGAGTTAGAAAGATTCATGGAAAGTAAGGCTTTCTGCCTATTAGTCATAGAATCATAGACTCATGGAATGGTAGAGTTGGAAGAGACCCTGAGAATATCAGTTCTTCCTGATGTTTAGTCAGAATATCCTTTCCCATAACTTGAAGCCAGTGGTTTGTGTCCTGCCTTCCAGAGCAAGAGAAAACTAGCTTGTTCCCATCTGACAGCCCTTGAGATATTTAAAGATGCCTAACATTATCTCCTCTCAGTCTCCTCTTCTCCAGCCAAAACATAACCAGCTCCTTCAACTGTTCCTCAAAAGGCTTGGTTTCCAGACCCTTGACCATCTTGGTTTCCCTCCTCTGTATACAATCAAGTCACCACAGTCATGGTGACTGTATGCTACATCCCGGAAGCGTGTCGGCATGTCTCTGAGCACCGGTTGCTGGGAAACAAAAAAGAGGCGAGTGCAAATGTTTATGGGCTTTCCAGAGGGTCAAAGGGCAGGGGGCAAGATGCTGGACTAGAAAGGCCTTTGAGCTGACCCAGCAGGGCTCTTCAACCTCGCTCCCCCAGAAGGTTGTGTTGGCCATCAAACTGGATGGCTTTAAAAGAAGATTAGACAACTTAATGGAGGAGATGACTATCAATGGCTACTAAACCTGATGGATCTGTTCTAACTCCACTGTTGGAGACAATGTGCTTCTGACTACCATTTTCTGGAAACTGTAGGAAGGGACAATGCTCTTGCACTCAGGTTCTGCTTGCTGTTTCCCACAGGCGTCTGGTTGGCCAATGTGAGAAGATGATGCTGGAAGATGGACTTTTTGCCTGAGCCAGCAGGGCTCTTCTTCTATGTTCTTTATGAGGAGGAGAACATCTAGGTCAAAGCGTTCCTGTCGCTTGTGAATTATTTCCACTTTGGCAAGAATGAACAAGTTTCATGTTGTGGCTTTAAAGAGGAGTGAATGGTGAATTTTTGCCTTTTTGCATCGACGAGTGGAACATTGTACCCATTAGTGGCCCAAAGACTTCAAACAATCCAATATTTCAATGGCAGGGACATTCAGAGTGCACATCAAAATGCCGGGTTGCAATCCCTTGGGGGCAGACAGAGAGATCTGCCCCCAAAAAAGTGTGCTCAAATAATTTCACTGAAATAAGGTCAGGTCACCTCACTGAAGGGGATTGAAGCAGGTTCCCTGTGGATCAGGGCTGGATGTTTCTGCAGGGAGAGAAGCATAAACTTTAATCCTCCCCAACCAAGTGACCTTCTTTGGCTTCGCACAAACCAGCAGCCATGCCTTTAGCACTGAAGCATATGGGGATGTTATGGCTGGAGCCAGTTTATGTGGCGGAGAAAAGATGTTTTGGGAGCAGCATGGCTGCTTGATACAATCTGCCTTGGAGCAAAGGCTCAGCTCATTCCGAGCTCCGTGATAAAATGCTTCCCCGTTGCCTTCTTCCACAAACTGAAAATGCCCAGCCCAGTTATTATGAGAGGGAGAAAAGCTTTTCTCTGTCTGTTTTCTCTGCACCATGTATCATTGTACAAATCCCGTATCATTTCACCTCTTATTTGCCTTTTCTCCAGACTACAAAGCCCCAAACACTGCCACCTTTCCTCACAGGGAAGTCCCTCCACCTCCTTGATCCTTTTGGTGGCCCTTTTCTGAACCTCTCCCCACTCTGCAGTCTCCTTTTTGATGTGAGGTGACCAGTCATGCTCACACATGAGGGTTTCATTGCTTTGCATCACTTTGAACTGAGAATACAAAAGCTACCTCGGCCAGAAGACTCATTTACATTACACATGGCTTCGCTCCACTTTGATTTCTGTGTTCAGCATAAACGTTTTAACATAAATGATGCAAGAGTGAGGCTCAAAGCTTAACACGTGAAAGCATCGCAGACGTTCACAGCTGTGCTGACTGATCTTCGGAGCTGGTGGAATTCTATTTTCTAGCTCTGAACAGGCCTGCCGGCTTGCCCCCATGATTGAGGGGACCAGGACTGCACGATGCACAATGTCTTCTTCTTCTTCTTCTTCTTCTTCTTCTTCTTCTTCTTCTTCTTCTTCTTCTTCTTCTTCTTCTTCCTCTTCGATCACACGTAGCCAAGTAAGATTGTCTTCCATAAACACAGTTTTAACAGTGAGTCCGTAAGTGACTGTGGAGGCCAATTCTGGATCCACATGTCCTTCCACAGTGGGGACATAGGTTTCCAGACAGGAGCTGATCACGGTGAGGGTTTGCCAAACAGGCCTTCCTCTTAGCACATTTCTCCCTTTCATCCTGAGTTCGAGCGTCTTCAAAGCCCATCACACCTTTGGTAAAGGCTGTTCTCCAACTGGAGCGCTCACAGGCCAGTGTTTCCCAGTTGTTGGTGTTTACACTACCTTTTTAAGATTTGCCTTGAGACAGTCTTTAAACCTCTTTTGTTGACCACCAGCATTACGCTTTCCATTTTTAAGTTTGGAATAGAGTAGTTGCTTTGGAAGACAATAATCAGACATCCGCACAACATAACTAGTCCAGCAAACGTTGAAGAATCATTGCTTCAACAATGGCGATTTTTTCTTCTTCCGGTACACTGCGTATGGCGTTTGGCTTACACACATAGCGTGGAAATGTTGCACAGTGTGTGCGCATGCTGTGTGTATGTTGGCCTGGGATATTGAGTGGGCCCATTGTGAAGGATCTGTGATAAGATCTTAATTGGCACTGGCTGGCTAATTACTTTATGGCCTCAATTAGCCCCAGTATAATGCGGTCCGGCACGCTTCCCAGCCAAGCTGCGCAGACCTTCTTCTTCTCCGGTTTCGCCTTGCAGAGTAAAAACACAGCGGAACAACTGTTGCACTGTCTGCTTCAGATCCAGATAAACACACCAAGCACTGTGTGTCCAAATTCAACAGTTCTTTATTGCAGCAAATATTTACAGCTCAGCATTCCTCAGATTCTCCTGGACTGCTAGCATTCATGGCGTCCGTCTCTCTCAGAGACAAAGTGAGAACAACAAGTAGAGCTCCTCCCTCCTTCCAATCACGTCAGAAGAATGGGAGGCACACTCAGAACAAACTTAACCCAGTAAGTTCTGAATCCCAACACCCCCTCTTGCCTCCATTCCTGAGGTGATTTGTGGATGTACCTTTGCAGACCTCTGTGAGATCAATCCCTTCCCCAATGCCTTGCGCCCTCTCCTGGCGTTCCTGTCAGGCATCTGTGTAACATCCTCACAACTCTCAGATTCGCACTGTGCGAAACTTACCCACGCACCTGTGGCCTGATACCTTTCAGGTGGAATTCCCTTCGTTGTGCGACTGGACCTCCTGGGCACAAACTCAGGCACTTCCTCTGACTCACTGTGGTCAGCAGGTGTGTCCTCTGCATCCCGGGATTCCCCCTCTGACTTAACGCGTCTTCGAACCCTTGGAATTACCCTCACAGGAGAACTAGGCTCACTCTTGGGCTCCCTTTTTACAACTTGCGGAGATGCCCCATCCTGCTCCTGACTTTGGTCAGTGAGCTGATCGTCATCAGCAGACTCAGCCCCTGGCTCTCCTTCCTCCTCATCAGAACCTTCCTGCTCTGAATCAGAAAGACATTCTGAAAGAATATCGCGTCTGGCAGGGGTCTTTGACCTTTCCTCCTGCTTACAGAACTCAGCGTGTTTACTGATCAGCAGCTTACTCTGATCACCTGACGGGTACGCAAACCTCCATGCACGAGCCGCTGGCTCATACCCACAGAAGATCATTTTCTGGAACTTGGATTCACCTGGCCCTCGCAAAGCTTCAGGCACTGGCAGCAAGGCCGTTGATCCGAACTCACGGAGGAAGTGTACCTGCGGTTTCCTCCCGTGAAGCATGAAAAACGGTGTGTCTCCTACCACTGAATTGTAGGACCGATTCCAGGTGAAGCTCACATATTTAACTGCCTCCATCCAAAACTTTGGAGATAACCCAGAATCTGACAGCATCACCTGTGCAGCCTTAACCAGAGCCTCACTTCTGAGCTCTGCCACCCCCCTCTGTTGAGGAGAAGTCACTGTGTGACTTATCCCTTTCTTGTGAAAGAACTTCTGCAAAGCAGACCCAGTAAACTGTGCACCTCTGTCACTAGCAATTTCCCTGACTCTGGTGGAGAACCTTAGTTCCACCTCCTCAATCCAACGTCTAATCAGCTGTGCTGCATCTTCCTTGGATTTGAGACCATGTGTCCAGGTGTTCTGCGAAAAATCATCCTGCAGCGTCAGCAGAAACCTGGCCCCTCCCAGACTTGGTTCCTTCATGGGACCCAACAGATCTATGTGCACAAGATCAAAAGGTTTTGTGGTTACCCTCTCCACCCTGGGGTAACTGCACCCTCTTACCTTTGCCTGTCTGCAAGCCTGACAATCTAGGACTCTTGCACATTCCTCAATTCTACATCCTTTGGAAACCTCAGGTAGCACCTGTAGTTCTTCAAGACAAGCATGTGCTGTCTTCTTATGCCACGCACAAGAACATGAAACATGAGTGGGAACTGTAGCACGCAGGGCTTGTGCTTTCTCAACCTTCCCCTCACCCTCCAGAGACGTTTTAAGAATGAAGAGATCATTCTGCCCCTTTGCAACTCTGACCAGTTGCTTCCCTCCTTTGGAGATTGTACAAACATCGTGTTCAAAGCAAACCTTAAACCCCTTTTTCAACAAATAAGGCACAGATAAAATACAGTGTTGCACTCCTGGCACAATGCAAACTTCCATCTGCTCCTGCAAAACAGAAAAAAAGACATTTGCAATGTTATTCACATTTTTCTTTTCCCCACTTGCAAACTGAACAGTTTTCCCAGCCGGAATTGCCTTGCAATTCCACATCTCGACTGCAGGGGTCTCTGGGATCAGGTTGCAGTTAGCTCCTGAGTCGATTAAAAAACGAAAATTAGTGTGTCTCTCAGAGTTGTTCTCAAACAAAACCATACTGGCAACAAACGGCTCGCTGCCCCCACTCTTTGGGCTTCTGCAGCAGTTCTGTCTGGTTGTCTTGGCAACCAACTCCCCCTTGCTCAGGACCTTGGCAGCTTCCGTAGAAGTAGCCTCCTCCGTTGCCTTGGAGACCGGCCTGGCCTCTGCGTTCCCACGCGACTCTTTAGGCCTTATCTTCCCTTTGTCCAGGTGGCCGACCTTGAAGCGTCTAGCTCTCCGGAGCTTTCCAGCCTTTGGCTGAATACGATGATCCCCAGTGGAAAAATACTGCCCAGGGCTCCTTTCAGCTGGCCTGGCCCCCCTTCTTTCGGAAGAGCACTCTGTGCCAGCCCTGCCCTCGCTGAAACTGCGTTTCACTTCAGCACTCACAGTGGAAAACTTTTGAAACTTGCCTTTGGAATTCTCAGCCCCCCCGACTTGCACCTCAGGGACTGGGGCTACAGCCATCTCCGGGCTCTTCATGACTTGCCCAGGGCCCTGGCCTCCTGCTGAAGTTTCACACAAACTTCTCAGCACCTCCCAGGCCGCCCTTGCGGACTTTACGCCCTCCAAACTGGGCAAAAGTGATGCATGTACGCATGCTTTTAGCATAGCAAGCTCTCTTTGCATTCTCTGCTGGCTTTCTTCAGGCAACACAGCCTCAAAGCCTGCAATGTCTGTCAGGGGAAGTGGCTCTTTCTGGCTTACATCCCAAAGCCCAGTAACCAGAAACCAACCCCTTACTCTTCTGGACCAGGTTGCCCAACTTCTTAAAGTGAGCTTTTCAAGTGGAACGTCCTCAAGGACCTGGCTGTCTGCCATTCTCTCCTCTTCCCCGGGGCCCCAGCTGTACTCACGTATCACCAGTCAGCCCTCCGGCACCCGATTTTTCAGCTGCTTTCCAGCTCTCTGCCTCTCAGCATCAGGCAAAACACAGAACGCAGACCTCTGTTCCGCTTCGTCTAGCGTCCTCCCAGCTCTTCAAAGCTGACTTCAAAGCTCACCGGCAGACTCTCAGCAACAGTTTTATTAGCGGTAATTAGGTCCCCCATAACCTGTGAAGGATCTGTGATAAGATCTTAATTGGCACTGGCTGGCTAATTACTTTATGGCCTCAATTAGCCCCAGTATAATGCGGTCCGGCACGCTTCCCAGCCAAGCTGCGCAGACCTTCTTCTTCTCCGGTTTCGCCTTGCAGAGTAAAAACACAGCGGAACAACTGTTGCACTGTCTGCTTCAGATCCAGATAAACACACCAAGCACTGTGTGTCCAAATTCAACAGTTCTTTATTGCAGCAAATATTTACAGCTCAGCATTCCTCAGATTCTCCTGGACTGCTAGCATTCATGGCGTCCGTCTCTCTCAGAGACAAAGTGAGAACAACAAGTAGAGCTCCTCCCTCCTTCCAATCACGTCAGAAGAATGGGAGGCACACTCAGAACAAACTTAACCCAGTAAGTTCTGAATCCCAACACCCATCCCCCTCCTTGAAAATTTAGGCAGGCCAAGGCCCCTCACCCCCCTCCAGATGGCGCCTCTGTCTCTGAATACCATGATGCATTTTTCACTACTTGTGGTTAACGCTTAGCTGGAATGAAATATTCAACGCAGCAATAGAGAAATTAAAATAGTAATTTATTTGTCAGACAAATAAATATGAGGCACAGTGGTATATGGTTACCAAGCTCTGGCCTGGCCTCTTGCCATTCTGGCCAGCACTTATATTTCCTTAATCCAGCCCCCTTGCTCCTCCTGTGGCTGCCTCTGTCCAATCAGCCTGGTTAAAATTCCTATTGGCTGTTTGCTAGAACCAATCACAAAAGATACACCCATTTCCTCTTGCCCTTTTATGGAAATCAAAAAGCTATATATTCTTCTATCTATAAATGACAAATAAGTAGTAATATATCTTACATGTGTCTCAACAAGGAATCTTAATTACCAGCTCACCTCTTGCCCTCCTTGCCCTATTGCCTTCCAAAACAGATAATTAATCTTGAATTTTTATCTTATGCATATGTCAAGGATTGAGTTCACATCAACATTGAGAGATCTCCTTCATTTGAAGGTTTCTAAACAAAAGGCCTGACAACCATATATCAGGAGTGCTCGATTGGCGTCTTCTGTCTGGCAAGGGGCTTGGCTGGTGGCTGACTTAATTTCAGGATAGTTACAACTCTTACAACTATATGAAATAAGAATCTAGCATTTCTTAAATCCTTTGCATAATTATATTTAAACTAATATATTTAATACATAAACAACCTTTTAAAAGGAAAAGAAATCTTAAAAGGATCTTAGTTTAAGAAAGAAACAGCTTTAAAAAAGATTTCCCAAAATGTTCTCTTTCTGCCAGCTAGATGCTTTTTCACTGCTCTTGACCTTCTTAACCTTAGGAAGAAGATATGGC
Organism: Podarcis cretensis; assembly: GCF_951804945.1. Lineage (NCBI taxonomy): Eukaryota > Metazoa > Chordata > Lepidosauria > Squamata > Lacertidae > Podarcis > Podarcis cretensis. The sequence goes on from NC_137176.1 coordinate 84,019,155, forward strand.
TCATTTTACTATTTATCCACCCTTAATTTGTAGGGTCAGTGTAACCTTGGCTGTCAGCCTGTAATTCCCTTTTTACGACTTTGAGAGTTGTTTTCTGCTATAAATCAGGGGGGCCCCTTGTCTAGGAGTAAAACATTGCCAAGGTTCTTCTAGGCAGCTGGTCTTTTGCCTGGCATAAAACATTTTAAGCTCATTTTTAAAATACAAGCCCTGATTAAACATATAAGCTTTAATAAAAATGCAAGCTTATGATTAGATGCCTCAAGGCTAGCGTTGAGTTCCCAGTCCCAATAGCCCAGAGATGGTGAACCTGTTGCCATCCAGATTTTGCCGGACTACAACTCCTGCCTGTGTTGTTCCAACACAAGCCTGTGGGGAGAACTGTAACGGAGCAATAAGAATCCATCTCTCTGCAAAAAGTGACTATGCTTTGAACAAATGTGACCATTGCAGCCTGGGATTCTACTTGTTAAGGAGTCATTATGGATTATTAACCAAATAATAAATCCCCATTATAAAGATGGCTTTAATAAGACAGCATTATGGACCCATTATGGCTTAATGTGTACCTGCTTCATGCTGCTCTATGTGATGGAGGATTTTATTTCCTTTCCCCCATGGCTTTGGTTTCAAAATACCAGAAAATTTAATGCTGGTGAAGTCTGCCCAAGTGGAAACCAAGGAGATGGCTTGGCTGTACTGTTCCCAAAGCAGGCATTTAGCACGGGGAGATATTCCAGCCTTTGTAGTGCTGGTGACAGGAAAGGATAGAATCATAGAATCATAGAATCATAGAATCATAGAGTTGGAAGAGACCACAAGGGCCATCGATTCCAACCCCCTGCCAAGCAGGAAACACCATCAGAGCACTCCTGACATATGGTTGTCAAGCCTCTGCTTAAAGACCTCCAAAGAAGGAGACTCCACCACACTCCTTGGCAGCAAATTCCACTGTCGAACAGCTCTTACTGTCAGGAAGTTCTTCCTAATGTTTAGGTGGAATCTTTTTTCTTGTAGTTCGGAACTATTGCTCCGTGTCCGCTTCCCAGAATGTCCAGGGCTTCCCAGAAGTCAAATGTAGTGACCTGCTATAGGTGTCACCCTGAGGAAAGGTTGGTAGTTCTTAGCCAAATACATTGGATGCTGTAATCAGAAGCTTGGTAAATATAATCGGTGGGAACAGTTAGGGCCAGGGGCACCAGATTGCAAGGGCGTCACATGGATCACATACCACTGAATGCAACCATGGTGCTCTGAGGCTGTTGGATTCTGGGACTGTGTGAGTCTTCTTTCTTGAGACCCAAGGTACTTTCAGGTGATCTGTTTCTTGCGCATTTATCCTGATTTGTTTGCCGTGAGGTTAGAATGACACTGCATCAAGCATTATCTTCCCGTGCATTTCTCTGTCACTTTCCTTACTGCAGAAAGCCTGGCCTTTGGAGGAGATGGATCTGCTGTGCAAGACCTCCAAATCAATTTTAATTGTGCCTCTAGAATTTGCCACTACGTGGTTGAATCCCACCCCAAAACTGCAAGAGTCTGAAAGCACCTGCACATTTCCTGTGGTTGCTTCCTCTCACTTCCTGTCTATTCCTTCTCGGTCTCTAAAATGCCAAACAAACATACCAATATAGTTTTGTTGCCATCTGCTCTGTCTTTTTATATCTGTAGAATGGGACATTCTTTTAGAAAGATCGGCTGCTAAAGTTGGCAAAGCAGTCTCTTTATCAGTGCTAGCCAAGAGTTTATTGTCTATAGTCAAGTCTGATGAACAACGGTGTAGTGGTCGGGTCATTGGGGGGTCAGTCAAGACCCTTTACCATTTCCACAACAAGTTCTCTAGCATCCTCACACTACTCAATCAGCACAAAAGGGGAGCTTTTTAGCCACTCTGTGTGCCAAAGCTAAGCATCAAGCAATATTAAAACAACAAGAGTTTCAAGGGAATGGTGTTGTGCAAGTTCTGTTACATACAATGGAACTTCAAGGATAACACAGCTGAATTCTCTCTGGTCGAAGATATTGGAGCACTCCAAATCATTTGCCAAGGTACGTGCACAGAAAATGGTAGATGTAGCTGAAAGGTGAGATGGTTTCAATGCTAACTGTTATTATTACATAATTATAAGATCATTGCATAATCTTGGAAAGTTGTATCATCTTAAAAGGGGGCCTGGCTGTCATGAAGGGAACCTGTGCTTCTGAACTTGCCACTGCACTACTGCTTTTAAGTATCTCTGTACATGACTAATGAGTGCAGGCGACTGGTTCCCATGGGAACTACGAGCTGGAGATGCTTCCAGAAGGTAAGCTAAAGAGGACAAGCCTTCCCCACTCCCCTGGCTTGGGGTGATGCCATCATCGAGTGCACGAGAACAAAAGATCTGGGACTAGTCTTGTGTTGGGCTGGGTTGGTCAGAAACCCAGAGGCTTGCTCTCTGTGCTGAAACAAAAGCTATCACTTTGGGGAGCCTGTCCCTAGGAACCGAATGAGGGGCAAGATTTTGAATTGCTACAGCTGTGAGCCTTTCTATCTTATTCCCAACCTCATTATATGTGTAAATAAAACCATAAACCATAAAAGACACCACCGTCTCTGGTGACCAAGCACTGGTATGTACTGGCACCCTTGGAGACTGGGATGCATGTAAATTTTTTTTGTTATTCCTTCATTAATTATAATGTTAGAGATTTGGGGGGATCCCTTAAACCCTAGAAATTAATAAATGGTAGGTTTTTGATTACAGTGGTACCTCGGGTTACATACACTTCACGTTACATACGCTTCAGGTTACAGACTCCGCTAACCCAAAAATAGTACCTCGGGTTAAGAACTTTGCTTCAGGATGAGAGCAGAAATCATGCAGCGGCGGCGCAGCAGCAGGAGGAGGCCCCATTAGCTAAAGTGGTGCTTCAGGTTAAGAACAGTTTCAGGTTAAGTACGGACCTCCAGAACGAAATAAGTACATAACCAGAGGTACCACTGTATTTGGAGTATTGAAGGGAAGATTTCAGGCCAGTGGAAAAATACAGGCTAAGTTTCCTTTCCAAGCCAGGGCCTCACCTGGGTAAAAGATAAAAAGGTAAAGGACCCCTGGACGGTTAAGTCCAGTCAAAGGTGACTATAGGGTTGCAGCGCTCATCTCACTTTCAGGCCGAGGGAACCGCCGTTTCTCCACAGACAGCTTTCTGGGTCATGTGGCCAGCGTGAATAAACCACTTCTGGTGCAATTACACACCGTTATGGAAACCAGAGTGCACAGAAATGTTGTTTACCTTCCCACCGCAGTGTTACCTATTTATCTACTTGCACTGGCATGCTTTCGAACTGCTAGGTTGACAGAAGCTGGGACAGAGCAACGGGAGCTCACCACCATCACCACCATCATAGGGATTCAAACTGCCAACCTTCTGATCATCAAGCCCAAGAGGCCCAGTGGTTTAGACCACAGTGCCACCCACTCCCTGCCTCACCTGGGATAGAGGTGTTAACATGACAAAAATATATATATTAATGGCCTATCTAAGAGGAATCTTGGGCCTGGGCAGGCAGAAGGTGGCCATGGTAACTGGGTGTGAAGTGAAAGGAAAAGGGTGTCTTTTAGCAAGGTCTGTTGGGAAGAAGACAGGGAAGAAAAAAGATTGGGATCCATCATGGGCAGGCTGGCTGAAGGCTGGCTGGGGGATATGCTTTGGACTGCTGTGGGGAACGAGCCCCTCTTGAAATGACCATGCTGTAAGATCTGGACTCCCTCCATGCAGACTGAATATGTGAATAAATCATATTTCTTAAAGCTATGGCAATCTCTGCCACGTCTTCAATTCTTCAAAAGAACACAGATCCGGGGTGAGTGCCTGTGACCTCCTGGAATCTTGCTACCGGTTGGCAGAGAGTAGGGTGACCCCCAACTTTGGTAACAAGAGTAATCTGTTAGTTACAAAAACAAGCAGCTGAATAGCCAGGTAAAAAAGAGGAGAGGGCTGCTATGCCTTTGATAGTTGTGCAGAAGAGGTGGAATGTCAGTAGGGGCAGCTTTTTTTTAAAAAAAAAAAATGATATTTTTTAAATTTTTAACAAGAAAAAAGTTACAAAAGAGTAAACAAAAAACACAAGAAAAATACAAGAACCAGAATTTAACATAAAAATAAAAAATAAAAATCCATCTTTCTAATATCTTACCACTCATTTACTTATTTTCATGACTTCCTCACACCTCCCTTTTTTGCATTCCATTTAAAAATTTGTTCAGCAAATTCATACCCTCTTAATTTACCCTTAATTGTTTATCCTCACATATTATAACCTCAAATTTTCGTCTAATATCAATCCATTCTTCCATATTCTTATTTTGCCTTATTACTAGAACCACTTCGTTTCATTCCAACGTCATTAGCATTCGATAATTTTACAGCGTTTCTGTAGATAGATTTTAAATTTCTTCCAATCTTCTTCCACCGACTCTTCTCCCTGGTCTTGGATTCTGCCGGTCATTTCCGCCAATTCCATGTAGTCCATTACTTGCATCTGCCATTCTTCCAAGGTGGGTAGGTCTTGTGTCTTCCAATGCTTTGCGATGAGTATTCTTCCTGCTGCTGTAGCGTACATAAAGAAAGTTCTATCCTTCTTTGGCACCAATTGGCCGACCATGCCCAGGAGAAAGGCCTCTGGTTTCTTCAAATCAGTAGGGGCAGCTTTCAAGCAAACCGTCAGCAGCTGACATTCCCTCTGCTGCACAACCATTAAATATCCCTACTCTCTTTTCCATCCTGCCACCCTAACAGCTGCCCAGACAGTCCCTTCATCACTTTGTAAAGCTTTATTCCCCACCCCCCAAATATGCTCCAATACCAGCTCTGAACTTCCAACCTCTCAGCAAAAGAGGGAAGAGAATAATGCAAAGCCGAGAGATTATGCCAGGCATAGGCAACCTCGGCCCTCCAGAGGTTTTAGGACTACAGTTCCCATCATCCCTGACGACTGGTCCTGTTGGCTAGGGATCATGGGAGTTGTAGTCCCAAAACGTCTGGAGGACCGAGTTTGCCTGTGCCTGGATTATGCTATTCTCCCCCTTTGCTAGCACCAGTGACTCAGCAGACACGTTTCACTCACAGCTGTATTCTGCCCATAAACCACATGCAGTTGGGGCCCCTGGAAATGCGGCTTTTCTGTTCGATCACATGCCAGTGGTTCAAACAGCAGGGCCAAATAAATCACTTTTGCAGAGGAAAAGCCGAAGAGCTGGCTATGCTAGGTCCAGGAGAGACCTATGTCTGAAGAGGAGCTCTTGGAAAGGACCATGTATCAAAGCAGCTTCGTGGTAGTGCATATTCCTAGCATGCAAAAGGTCCCTGGGTCAATCTCTTACATCCCTAGGTTGGGCTGCGAACATCCCCATCTAGAACCTAGGAGAGCTGCTTCCAGTCACTGGCGGAGGAAGAGGAGTGTGGGGGGAGCGTACCGCCCCCGGCAGCGCAATCCCAGTGGGGTGCCATTATGGCTGCCCCCCCGTTCTGGGCACCAGGCCCCCAGGATGCGCGCCACACCCCTGCAGGCAGTGTGCCATGCCCCCGGAACCGCCACGCCCCCTGGAAGCGCCATGCATGAAGCTCCTGTTAGATAAGATGGCGCCCAGTACGCTTCTGCTGCGCCGATGGACGTCCGTGCCGATAGAAAATGTAAGCTCCCTTAGCTCTCTTAGCATAGTCCTAGCAGAGTTCAGCAGCGGGAGAAAACTGCTGCCTTGTGTGTGGATAATAAATCAGACTGAATGCAGGCTTCTTGCTAATTTCCAACAGACTTTTAATGAGTAGAAAAACATCGTAACTCCGCCCGGCGAGAGAGCGGACATCCTTTTTGCCTCTCAGTCAAAAACGAAAGAAAAGAAACACACAAAGAAAGATTCCCGTATGTGAATATAACCACGCCTCAGAATGTGAGACGTCACACAGAACTGTTTAACCCTGTAAGTTCTGATTCTCCTCACAGCTCCGCCACTGCTTCCGGTCAGTGGAGACAGTATAGACCTAGATGGATTAATGATCTGACTCAACAAATGGCAGCTTCCTGCATTCCTCTCTTCCTCCTAAAGGTAAAGGTAAAGGTAAAGGGACCCCTGACCGTTAGAGTCGTCGCGGACGACTCTAGGGTTACGGCGCTCATCTCGCTTTACTGGCCAGCATGACTAAGCCGCTTCTGGCAAACCAGAGCAGCACACGGAAACGCCGTTTACCTTCCCGCTGGAGCAGTACCTATTCATCTACTTGCACTTTGACATGCTTTCGAACTGCTAGGTGGGCAGGAGCAGGGACCGAGCAACGGGAGCTCACCCGGTCGCAGGGATTTGAACTGCTGACCTTCTGATCGGCAAGCTCAAGAGGCTCTGTGGTTTAACCCACAGCGCCATCCATGTCCCATCTCTTCCTCCTAGCTGGGGCTATTAGATCAATAGAGGCACTCTTCCAGAGATGGTGTCTATGGTCCCAGCCAGGGCTATTTTTTCCAGAGGAAACTCACAGAAACTCAGTCTCAAGTGGGCACCATTGCCATTCTAAGAGAATGAGGGAGGTTTTCATGGTGAGTTCTGGCCCCTCTTTTTCTAGAAAAATAGCACTGAAGGACCCCTTCAAACTGTTGGGATATACATAACTACATGATTTACAGAGGAGTTAATCTGGCCCTGACACACAGGAACATTTTTTTAAATATATGTATTAGATAGGAACGATATGAACATGCCCACAACGTCCTTTCCGATGGTGCCACCTGAAGGTTACGGGTGTTTACTTGTGCACTGCTGTGATAAACTAGAATCCTCATATTGCCTGTTCTGAGGGATGACAGATGCTGCTCATTCTTTGATTTGAAACCTGCAGAAGAGAAAATATGAAGGGACCTTTGCTCTCCCCATTAAACAAGAACCCTGAACTGACATGAGTGATGCAAGTGCCGTCGAAGCAGAAGGCTGACAGAAAATTCTGGTCTCTGCCTGAGACAGACCCAGAATGGTGGGCATCTATTCTGAAGCAGACTTGGCAGTGTTTGGCCAGCTGTTCTATGAGTCTTAACACATGTGAAATGATCTTCACTGCTAGCTGCATCAGTGAGAGTGGAGGACATTAAGATGGTCCCCACCTGAAGTCTTATGGAGGATGATGGATTTCAGAATGTTTGTGGGTGCTTTGATGGAAGTGTAGAATACAGCAGCATTCCCCAACCTCATGCCCTGCGGATGTTTTGGATGACAGCTGTCATCAGCCCCAACCCACTTGCCAGATCTACTTCCCCAATCTTGCAACAGGGCCGTATTGCGCACTGATGAGACTGTGATGATGGTGACCAGGAAATAATCTTTGCTGTTGGATAGCTCAGTTGGTTAGAGCGTAGTGCTGATGGCGACATGGTTGCAGGTTTGATCCCCATATCGGCCAGCTGCATATTCCTACATTGGACTAGATGTTCCTCAGGGTGTCTTCCAACTTTACAAGGCCTTCTTGGTATTGGTGCCCACCCTGTGGAATGCCCTCCTATCAGATGTCAAAGAAACAAACAAGCTTTGGAAGACATTTGACTTTTAGAAGACATCTGAAGGCAGCGCTGTTTAGGGAAGCTGTTTAGGGAAGCTGTTTAGGGAAGCCTGGCTTCGGCTGGGGAGGACAGGATATATATAAAATTTTATTATTTATTATTAATAATATTTGATGAATTATTGTATTTTAATATTTGGTGGAAGCTGCCCAGAGTGGCTGGGGAAACCCAGCCAGATGGGCGGGGTATAAATAATAAATTTATTACTAAGATTCCCTGATTCCCTGAAGTTGCACTCAGTTGAGCTGTTCCAGATGGAGGAAGAATTTGTGTGTTCAAGGGGCGATGTATTGGAAGAGAAGTCACCACTGCAAGGATTCCACACATTTTTCTTCCTGGTTACTCAGATCCAGCCTGACTTGCTGGTGGTGGTTATAACAGAGTCTGACTGTGGTTGAATCTGAAGCAACCACTTCCAGAGGGATAAATTTGGCCTTGTTTTCTCCAAGGATGCTGACAAAATCCTTGAAACAGTGAAGGCTGGAACACTTTGCTAAGATCAGTTGTCATCCCTGCTAGCCAAGGCCAGCTGAGCTGAGCTGCATCATGAAGCGTGTGTTTGTGAGGGGGAGAGAATTCCTCATCACGAAAGGAAGGCGTTATTTCTAGGGATGCCTCAACACCTTCCACACGCACTGCACCAAGAAGGTTTTGGCCATTACATGGCAGGACTGAGTCGCAAACAAAGATGTGCCACATTCCAGCATGGTCACACTGCTGTCTCAGAGACATCTATGCTGGCTTGGTCAAGTCCACAGAATGGAAGATCGCAGAATCCTCAAGGACGTGCCCTATGGGAAACTGGGAGGAGCACAGAGAGACAACCAGAGCAGCAGCACAACCAGATGCCTTCATCTGCCCCACCTGCAACAAATAATAATAATAATAATAATAATAATAATAATAATAATAATAATTTTTATTTATACCCCGCCCTCCCCAGCCAAGGCCAGGCTCAGGGCGGCTAACAAGCAATAATAAAAACAAGTTGAATGAATACAACTTAAAAACAAGATTAAAATACAACATTAAAATATTGAAACATTAAAATATTAAAATGCAGCCTCATCACAGGAGGAGAAAGGAAAAAGGAAAAAGAAAGAGGGGGAGGGAATAAAACTGGCTCCAAGCCAAAGGCTCCCGCAGGGCTCTGGTCTCATGAGGCAGAGAGTTCCACCAGGCCGCAGCCAGAGTTGAAAAGGCCATGGCTCTGGTTGAAGCTAATCTAACTTCCTTAGGGCCTGGGACCAATATTTATGGACCTTGAGGCTCTCCATGGGGCATACCGAGAGAGGCGGTCATGTAGGTACGAGGGTCCTAGGCCGTGAAGGGCTTTAAAGGTCGAAACCAGCACCTTAAACCTGACCCTGTACTTCACCGGGAGCCAGTGCAGCTCCAAAACATGTTTCTCCTGTGTCGGCCTCTACAGCCACAGCAGGCGCTGTAATTCTGCAATGGTTTGACTTCATGCCTGAAGGCGCACTCCTTCATCGTCTCCCAAGACAGAGGGATGCCAACAGCAAGAAACCAATGCCCCCAAAATAAGTGCCCCCCATTTGATTCCCTGCGGTTGGGATCAGATCAGTGTGTGGCTTATGGACCAAGGTCTCTCCGTTCCAGACTGAATTTGCACAAGAAGCAAAAGCACATTTCTGTTTCTGCTGGAAAATAAATCCCCTTTTCCATGCACCAGATGCCCCAGCACTTGTTTCCAGATAGCACATCCTTACATCACTGAGGTACCTGTTTGAACTGAGGTACCTCGCTTGGATCTTTCAGCTCTGGTGTCTATACCATGAAAGATATTTTGCTTGTCTACCCATGTGACTACATGTGTGTCTCTCTGCATACACACACACACACACACACACACAGAGAGAGAGAGAGAGAGAGAGAGAGAGAGAGAGAGAGAGAAAAGATAGCCAGGGGGAACATCTTTCATACTATCCCATATCTGCTGCCTTGTTGTGCTGTTATTTGCCCAAAGGCACATGCCTTTCTGGTGTCATTACCAAGACTTCAGAATTCAGATTACCGTATCGAGTCTGCTTGCATCTGCAATCCTTCTTCATCTCTGGTACGCACACACTGAGATTGCAAAAGCCAATTCAGATTGCAGCAAACTGCTTACAAGAGCCGTGAGCGTAATGATATTTATTTGCCACTTTTAAAAGCTAAGAATATAGGTTCTGTTTACTGTGTTTCTATGCCCTGTTTAGAATCATAGAATCATCAAATTGTAAAGTTGGAAGAGACCCTGAGGAACATCTAGTGCAGGGGTCGGCATGTTTTTGTGGCTTGGGCTGGTTCACGGTCCCACAGACGCCCCGGTGGGCCGGAGTGTGTGCACGCGCATGCACTCATGCGCAAACGCTATTGCCGGCGCTCCTTCCGGCACGGAGGAGGCATGCACAGCTTCCCATTGGCTGCAGGAGCAATGGCTGCTGCAATAAACAGCTGTACAAGTTTTTGGGAGGCAGAGACACAAGAGAGCATCAGAGGGGGACGGAAGGAAAGAGGGACAGAGGCCAGTGCTGCCCGTGGCACCCCTGACTATCATTCAAGGCACCCTTGGGAGCCACGGCACACTGGTTGAAAAGCACTGATTTATGGGGAATCATTGTGTTAGCTCTTGGTTGTGAGGGTTGCTTGGGCTCCTTGGAGGAAATAATCTAAATGGAATAAAAAACAAAGTCAAGCAAAATACAGTTCTAAGAACAAAGGGACCATGTCCTGGTCCAAGTTTCAAACTTTTGTATGCCCAGGCATGATCCCTTTCCCTCATGCCCTTACAAGCATTTTCTGAATTTCTGAATTGGGCAAGTATTCTAAGTAGGCAGAACAAAATAAAAAAAATTCCTTCCAGTAGCACCTTAAAGACCAGCTAAGTTAGTACTTGGTATGAGCTTTCGTGTGCATGCACACTTCTTCAGATACACAAGTACTAAGTTAGTACCAAGTACTAACTTAGTTGGTCTTTAAGGTGCTACTGGAAGGAATTTTTTTATTTTGTTTTGACTATGGCAGACCAACACGGCTACCTATCTGTAAGTAGGCAGAGTTAGGTGTTCCCAAACCAGGGCTTTCTTTTAGCCGGAAGTCACCAGAACTCATTCTGGCACCTCTCATGCATAGCTGTCAACTTTTCCCTTTTCTTGCGAGGAATCCTATTCAGAATAAGGGAATTTCCCTTAAAAAAAAGGAAACGTTGACAGCTGTGCTCTCAGGTGGGCACCATTGTCACTATAAAAGAACAATGGAGGCATTCATGGTGAGTTCTGGCACCTTTTTCCCCTAGAAAAATAGTGTCCCAAACCATTAATTCAATTGGGCTTCTGTGCACCAAACTTCGCAGAGGACCAGGGTGTAGTAAAACAATTTTTGAGCTGCGTACAGGGAACTGTCCAGTTAGTGCTCGTCCACGACAGGGCCTTTTCGGTGGTTGTTCCCTAGTTGTGGAGATCCATCCCTAGTGATGTGTGCCTGTCTCCATTGTTACATTCAGGAGGAATTTGAAAACCTGTTTACACCAGGCACATGGTGCCTGAAGCATACTGTTCCTGGCCACCTTGAGCTCATGGGATGGGAGTGTTTTTAATTCAAATTGTTTTTAGACTGCTTTAATCAGCTTCAGAATATTTTTGCTTTGTTTTTGCCTTTAAACTGTGTATCTTCAAATATCTGAAGGGCTGTCATGTGGAAGATGGAATAAGCTTGTTTTCTCCTGCTCTGGAGGGTAGGACCCAAACCAATGGCTCCAAGCTCCAAGAAAGGAGATTCTGACTAAACATCAGGAAGAACTTTCTGAAGGTAGGAGCAGATTGAAAGTGTAACAGGCTCCCACAAGAGGCGTGCAACATAGCACATACTGTGCAAGGGGATAGTGACCTGGGGAGGGTTTTGGTACAGAAGAAAGCAGTGAGGAAGATGGGAAGAAAAAGACCCCCCCCCCAGTCTTCAGGTTGTTAGGACTCAATGAGTAGGGTTCTCCTGTCACGCCCTGTCCTATCTCCCTAACCCAAATTTAAAAGCTTGACGTGATCAGATACAGGATAGTGGAGGAACTGCTGGATAAACAGTCATGTACATTTAATCTCCTCCTATCACATATTCTGTCTGCTATGCACTTTGTTACGCTTCTGAGACAGCATCCCAACAGGAAAGTGTGGTAGCTCAGTGGTAGAGCATCTACTTTGGATGTAGAAGGTTCAATCACCAGTATCTCCAGGTAGGGATGAAATCCTGTTTGAAATCCCAGAGACTGGCTGCCAGTCAGAGTGCACAGTACTGAGCCAGATAAACCAGTGGTCTGGCTCAGTATAAGTGTAATGGGATAAGGGGTTGCTTGTGCGTAAGCTCCCAAAACGCTCCAAGTTGAGCCGTTGGTTAAAACTCTCCCTAGCCGGACAGCCCTCAGTTTGTGGCTGTCTTAATCACTGGCAGAATCCGTCAGTGGGCATTTCCTGAACTTCTTCCAACATAAAAGTTCTTTGACAGAAAGTCTCCGCCTTGATTCCCTGCGCGACAGCTTTGTGCGCAGAGTAGGCGTTCCAAGGGGAGGTCCTGAGCTCTCTCCACTGGTCTCGCTGGAAGCGTCTCTGAGCCTTACCTCCGACGCCTCTTTCCCCCCTCCTTCTTCAGCGGAAGCTCTCCCTCTTTCCCGGCTGGTTCCCTCCCCAGCATCCGAGGGTCTCCCATCATCTGAGAGCCTCTCCACCACCCTGCGCTCCGATGGCAGTTCCCTGACAATAAGGAAGCTCCTTTTTGACAAGGGTCAAAAGTTTCAGCTCTTGGGGAGGCTCTCTTGGCTATCACAGTTAACAAAATTGTTTTCTCCCACTTCCCTTTATTTTCTCAGTACAGTCAAACCTCGGTTGTTGATCATAATCCGTTCCAGAAGACCGTTCAACTTCTGAAACGTTCGACAACCGAGGCGCGGCTTCCAACTGGTTGCAAGAGTTTCTTGCACCCAAGTGGAAGCCGTGTCAGATGTTCAGGTTCCGAAAAACATTAAAAAACCGGAGCATTTACTTCCGTGTTTTTTTGGCGTTCAGGAGCTGAAAGGTTCGAAAATGGAGCCATTCGAGAACTGAGGTTTGTAATGTGGCAATTCAGGCAAAACTGGGCAGGTAAAAACCACAAATAAAGCAACACAGATTTGATTGTTCTGTAATAAGAATAAAAGTTTACGGAGCGGTGGACTCTCCTTCCTTGAATGTTTTTAAGCAGAGGTTAGATGGCCATCTGTCATAGATGCTTCAGTTGAGATTTCTGCATTGCAGGGAGTTGGGCTGGATGACCCTGAGTTTCCCTTTCAGCTCTGCAATTCTATGATCTGTTTGCCACCCTGGGCTCCTTGGGCAGCAAGGGCGGGATACAAATTCGATAAATAAATTCGATAAATAGCAGAGCAGAGCAGAAAAAAATCAGAGCCAGGTTATATGGCTCACTCCCTTTCAGTTTCATAGACAGAGTCAAATGACACATCTGAGTGGGATGAGAAAAGCAGGTGCTTCTCCTATCAAGTTTTCCAGGCCCTGGAGGAACAGAGGGAACATTTGCTATTTGCCTTATTAATCACAGAATGCTGTGTTGTTTTATGCCAAGACAGGAAAACACTAAATCTGCAGATGGAAGCAGAAAGGAAGTTGGCTGCAGTGAGAATTCTGATGGTATAGTTACATCTATTTCATTGGGGTGGGGGAAGTCCTGCATTTCAGGGATGGAAAAATACCCAAACTGCTGACTCCAGGAACATGAGAACAAAATATCACCTTCCCCCATCTTCCTACTAATGCCAAAAGGATTAATGATGCCAATTCCCTCCCCCCTTTTGGGGGCTCTTTTGCCTTTTAGAGGTGTGTGACAAGCAACTGAATTGTCTTCCTCCATCTCATCATAAGGCCAACAAGAGAGAGGCATTCATTGCTTAGGTACTGCAGAGGGATGTGATGGATCTGCAATTGCTGCAAATCTTCGTCTGGAGACCATTGACCGCAAAGACCTGTGGTTGGAGGTTTTTCCTGGTGTTACCTTAGCTCTGCACCTTTACTCTGTCAGTTTTCAAATTGTGAGGGAGAAAGAACATTCTCCCACTCGACCTTTCTTTAAAAATAAGTTGCATTCAAGAAATTGGATCTTCTGGGAGAAGTATCTTTTGATATAATATCATCTCTGAGTTGGCTGACAAGAAAGGTAGACAAAAGATGACAAGATAACTTCAGAAATATTCTGAATGTCGTTTGTCATTGTGTGTAAAAATATTTCATTTAGTCATAAAATCTTAACATATGGCTTTAAAAAAAATAAAAAAATACATGCATACTTATCCTCCGCCCCCCAGCTGAGCAGAAAAGTGAAACTGACAAAAGGTGCTGTGAGAAGGTGGAGTTGACCTTATATGGACATTCTACCCAGGTCCTCTCAGTGTCTTAAAATGCCCCTGGTAGTGTTGTATAGCGGTGCGAGTAATGGACTCAAAGCAAGGAGACTTGAGTGCCAGATTACCCTAAATTCCAGAAAGGTGTTAGAATTTAATCAACCCTCCTGAATCCCCAGACCCAGCAGGGATTCAAATGCCAGGATAGCCAGGCCAGCCTGATAATGGCCGCCAAGCATGAGGCATTAACTTAACCCCATCCAGCTCAGAGTTAGTTATCAGGACAAAGGCTCAAGCTGTAAGGTGAATGGTTGTTTGTGATTGCAGTTGGCCAGGATGTGAGCTTGGGGAAAAAATATGGCGTCTGTAAACTGCAGCAAGCTGAAGCAGAGGGACAGAGGACCATGGCTGATTTCTGCCAGCATAAACTTAGGATGGCCCCAGTCCTGCAAAGTCCTATTGGTCACAGGGCCTGGCTCCTGCACGCACACCTGACAATCACCTTACCCAAACTTCTGTTTTGGCCTGACTAGGGAGTGTCAGGGATGGTGGTGATTGGCGGCAAGTGGAAAGATGGGATTCCAGGAGCATAATCTGCAGATATATGTGTGCACGTGCGCGCGCACACACACACACACACACACACACACACGGTGAGTATTTTAAAAGAGGCCCCGTGGAACATGTGTACTCTGTATCCACGGGGCCCCTTTTAAAGGACTCACCCTGTATATATTGCATATTATTTAATTTAATTTATTGCAATTATACCCCACTGTTTTCCTCCAAGGTTCTCCTACTCTTCATTTAATACCCACTACAATTCCGGCTCAGGGTCACCCATAGCCAAGTGGAGACTTGGAGCCTGGTCTCCCAGATGGCTCAGAGAGGGGAAGAACGAAGTGGCCTCTCTCTGTACACCCTTCCAAGGCCAATTTTAAAATGAAAAGTAACAGGAAGGGGACCGATCACACAATTTGCAGCTAGAGCCTGTGAATGTGACCCGCAGAGCCTCTCCTCATTATTTGTTGCATTCCAGCCAACACTGTGGCTTAGAGATTGCACGTTTCTGCTGGAGAAATCATTTATTCCATATATACACAAGTGGAGAATTCCAGATCGCTTGTACTTCATCTTCGCAAGCTCTTTGGACTTGCCAGCAATCAGTCACTTCAAATGCTTCCAAAGCTCACTCGGCAATTAATTGCCAAGAGTTGATCAGGCTTGAAAGTGATTGTGCCCAGAGAAAAATGAATGGGATGGAAAATGCACTTAATTACAACTGTCAGCGTCGGAACAGAGACTGACAGCCCACCTTCTCCGCAGGGATAGCAGTTACAGCTCTTGAGCATCATCTGCATGTAAGAAGTAGGATTGAGGCTGTTTCAAAGAAGCCTACCAAACACCAAGCACTGCCACCCCTCCACATGAAGCTACGGATGACCATGACAGTGTAGTTTGGGGATTTTGCACATTTCCCGGAGAATGTGCATAATCAGCAATGGATGCCAGAGAATGTGAATTGATCATAGGACTCTCATACATGCAAAACATCTGTGAAAATGCCATGAAAATGGCTGGGGTTAGATCTCATACAACTCCCGTTTTGAAACAGCTGTACTGGTTGCCATGTTGTTTCTTGGCACAAATCAATGTTTAACCCCCTACATGGCTCAGGTCCCAAATAACTTTCCTACAGGAAGACTGGCAAAGGGGGCACTCTCAGTTGGCACCTCCCTCTTACAGCTTTCACAAATGTTGAAGACAAAGGCTGGACTCCACTACTGAGAAAGCCCTCTGCCTGGTTGCCCGTAACCTCACTTCTCTCAATGTGGGAACCACGAGAAGGCCTTCAGAGGCTGAGCTTGTCAGGAGCTCAGCCTACACTCGAGTAGGACCCCAGCAGAGACACATGCCCAACTGGCATGTTCTCTCCTTCCTGGTCTTTCGTTCGGGAGCTTCAAAAGCTTTCTTCAGCCCGAACATCACAGCGACCGATGCCAAGCGACACCGACACACTTAGGGATCCGCAGAGTCTTTGCAGCTTGCATAACAGACCTCAGCCACTCAACATTTTGGCTAATCTACTTTATTTACATATAAACACACACGGAGCACTGCAACATGGCTCCCTCTCTCTCTAGCATCAGACAGGAAAGAGAAAAAGAACAAAGGACAAAAGTCCCACTTCACGGAACACAATAATACAAACATCCCTTCTCCGTCACTTCCCACTCTGTGGAGTCAAAACCCCATGACTGCAGTCATGGAGCTGGAATTCTAACAGACCTCAGTGTCCGGGCTGACCAGTGAGGGTGCAGACGCTTCTTCAAGTATACAGGGCTGAGGCCCTTTGGAGCTTTAAAAGGCATAGCCAGCTGCTCTGGCACCTGGATTGGCAGGGATGGGGCAAGCCACCCACAGGGGCGCCACAGTGATCCACGGCAATTCGCCCGGTGGTGGCTGAGTGGCAAGCTGCCCATGGAGTCCGCCTGGCAGACGCAAGCCCCACGCTGCCATTTCAGGCAACATGGGGCCCAGAGCCACTGTGTCACTCCCAGGAGAGAGGCGTGGCTCAGGCGCGCTGCAGGCCAGGCCCCACAGTATGTGTTGCCCCCTGCGGTGTGCTATTTTGCCCCCCCCCTCAGGGATGACACCTGGGTCGGCTGCAGCCCCCGCACCCCCCTTCCTACACCCTTGTTAAATTGCAGCACCAACACTTTGAATTGTGTCCCAAAATGTACTGGGAGCCAACGTAGATCGTTTAGGACCGGTGTTATATGGTCCCAGGGGCCGCTTCCTGTCACCAGTCTAGCTGCCGCATCCTGGATTAGTAGTAGTTTCCAGGTCACCTTCAAAGGTAGCCCCATGTAGAGCGCATTGCGGTAGTCCAAGCATGCACCAATCTGCGGGCAGGTAGGGTCTCAGCCAGCATATCAGATGGAGCTGGTAGACAGCCGCCTTGGATGCAGAATTAACCTGTGCCTCCAAGGACAGCTGTGAGTCCAAAATGACCCCCAGGCTGTGCACCTGCCTTAGAAGCATTTCCGACTGGCAACGCAGCACTGCTGTCACGCAGGAGAAAAAGCTTTGCTAATCACCTGAAGCTTCCCTGCTCAGATGTCTCCACGCTGCTGTTTATGGTGCACCGTGAGGACGCGAGCTGTTTGGCGTTTTTCTGGAGGCTGTTGCTTAATCACATCGCTGCTTCAGGGCAGGGTGAAAAGGTGAAACCCCTGAAGAACTGGGACACTGTTTTTCTCATACCTTTTTTTTGGGGGGGGGATTTACTATCTAATGCTAACAGATCTGGGTCACCCACTCCCCCTTTCCCGGCCGCCACTCCATTCTCCATTCCTGCATCATCCTTGTTTTCAGAATCCTGGGGGTTTACTTGAAAGGTCTCTGCTCACTTTTATCTGTAAAGGGTTGTGCATTCAAATTGGAGCATCTCCGCACAGTGGATAGCATAGAATGTTGCAAAAAGCCCTTTGTCTCATCTCTCTTCCCTGTGCCCTAGGAAGAAGAGACGAGCCCCCCCGATCAAACACACTGGCATAAACATCAAAACCCACTACATGATAGGATGATGACAGCAGCTCCATCCTCACCTGTCTCCCACTGCCACCATCAGCTATCATCCCATCAGAAGTTGTGGAGCAAGGCACTTTTCCCTCGGAGGAGGGAAAGAACTCAAAGAACTCGGGGTTTGATCAAAGGCAGAAGCTGAGTTTGCATTGCTATCCAGCACCTTGCAAGAAATGGAGCTCCCCCCTGCCCCCCATGGCCTGACAACTACCTGAAAAGCTTACGTATGCCCCTTTAAAAGTACGATCTTCTCCCAGCAATCTTGCAGAAGGGCGTGCAATTTTAGGTTGCTTCACCTTTCTGCTTCTGATGATCCTGTCAGGGGCAAAATACAGGGGTACCTCAGGTTACAGATGCTTCAGGTTACATACGCTTCAGGTTACAGACCCCGCTAACCCAGAAATAGTACCTCGGGTTAAGAACTTTGCTTCAGGATGAGAACAGAAATCGTGCTCCGGCGGCCCGGCAGCAGCAGAAGGCCCCATTAGCTAAAGTGGTGCTTCAGGTTAAGAACAGTTTCACGTTAAGAACGGACCTCCTGAACGAATTAAGTACTTAACCCAAGGTACCACTGTAGTTATTTATAAAAAGAGGGAGGTAAGGGGGGGGGGAGATTCTCAGAATACAGACTAATACTATCAAATGCCAGTGTTACAACAAGATCCAGTGAAGTTAATGAACATAACTACTGCTCAGTCAGCAGAGCATGAGACCCTTAATCTCAAGGATGTGGGTTCGAGCCCCGGATTAGGCAAAAATATTCCTGCATTGCAGAGGGTTGGACTAGATGACCCTGAGGGTCCCTTCCAAGTCTACAATTCTGTGGTTCTGTTTCAGATTCACTAACTTTGTTGGGTCTACTCTGAGTAAGACTGGCACCGGCTGCAACCTAAAGAACTGTATGCCCGTTACCAAACTGTGCATTTGTAAATCACAGAGGCAGAGCATGTGCAGACAGCACTGGGTTGTCTTTTTTTGGGGAGGGGGGAGGCGGGGGGACAAAAACGAAGCAGAAATGAAAAACCCCTAAATCTTCATAGCGTCTTGTGATAGTTACATGAAATTTCTCAAAACTTCAGATGCTCAAAATTTAGCCTTTGATTGTAATTAGAATCCTGAGCCAGACTCCAGTTAAGTGCATGTATCTGTGTCGTAGAGGTAAAGCTAAAGGGACCCCTGATTATTAGGTCCAGTTGTGGCCGACTCTGGGGTTGCGGCACTCATCTCGCTTTATTGGCCAAGGGAGCCGGCGTACAGCTTCCGGGTCATGTGGCCAGCATGACTAAGCCGCTTCTGGCGAACCAGAGCAGCGCACGGAAACGCCGTTTACCTGCCGGAGCGGTACCTATTTATCTACTTGCACTGTGACATGCTTTCAAACTGCTAGGTTGGCAGGAGCAGGGACCGAGCAACGGGAGCTCACCCCGTCGCAGGGATTCGAACCGCCAACCTTCTGATCGGCAAGTCCTAAGCTCTGTGGTTTAACCCACAGCCCCACCCAGGTCAGCAATAAATCACAAGGCGTAAGTGAACTTAACTCTTCATTAGAAGAAACAAAGCCTGCTCAGGGGAGCCAGGCCTAATGAACACAGCAACTCTTCTCCATAGGTCTTGTCTTGTCCCTATGAAGCAGTGTGGATGCTGAAGGTCCTCAGCTTCCCACAGCTGATGAAGTCTTCTCCTCTCCTGGCTCTTTACCAAGTAACCTGAGACTCTGCTGGCACATTTGTATTTGCTCTTCCCAGTGCATACCTCTTCTGGTTCTGAGAGACCAAGCGGAAGGGGAGTTTGCTGCAGTAGGAGGGGGAGACCCCCTGGCTTCTTCAGCAGCCTACCTCATCTCTCTCACTTGGCTCCTCTCCTCTCCAGCCTTTGCTTCTGCCTCTGGTTATGGTCTTCCCTCTGGCACTAATACTCCCTGATCACTAAACCCTGTAACCTCTTCAGCTTCCAACACCTACTCCTCTCAAGCAAGCAAGGGGAGCTCACCCCATTGCGGGGATTCGAACCACCGACCTTCTGATCAGCAAGTCCTAGGCTCTGTGGTTTAACCCACAGCACCACCCGCATCCCTTGTCGTAGAGAGGGGGTCTTAAATTAAGATGAATTGCCTCCCTAGAGGCTAACAAGACCTTTGCAGAACATCCCCACACTCGAGTCCGTAACTTTCCAAGACTACCCCATTGCCTTGAAACTAGAATATTATCCAGCAAATCCCCTCCTTTTTCATATAGACCATGATGACAAATCTTTTGTGCAAAGCATTTTTCCGAGACCTTTATTCCACTTTATAAAACTAAAAAGTTGACAAATTGCCTTCTGCTTCAAGCCAAGCACTGAGTGGGATTCTTCTGGCTGATATATTGCTCAGCCCTATTGAAGAAACTTTGCATCTTGATCCTGGGCTCTTTATAACTTCCTAAATGTAAGGTAACAATTTACCAGGTATTCCAAATCATCTGCAAAGATGACATTGTATTCATCTTAGCTGCTTCCTTGACTCTTTGTTTATTACCTGGCCCTGGCTTAAAAGCTCGAGGCTGTATAAAAATGTCATGGCTGCCTAATTCTAAGGCTGCTATGATAAGATAAGTTGACTGCTTTTATATTAAAATGCATCATGTCAGTTTACAAAGAGAGGATGTAAACACTCTCTTTAAGAAGGCTGGAGAAATCTCTCCGTGTTTAACTTTAGCACAACCTTATAGGATGCTGAATTTGTAGAACTGGGCAGTTTCTTTAAAAATCCACTAGGCAATCAAGAACAGATCCATTTCCCTACTAAAAAGGTCAGATTGTATCTCAATCGATATTATAGATCTTTTAAAGAATCACCACTTTCTGGTTTTGCCAAAACAAACAAACAAGCAAGCAAACTCCACATTAGGAGTCATGTTAGGTTATTCTTCAGTTGCTTTTAAAAGTGTGGGGCATAGAAATGCTGCCCTAGATCATATTGGGAAGAGCAAAATGTGGGGCAGAGCCATTCCTAATAGCTCTCAGTGGAAGGAAATGGGACATTCTGGGATCAAATCAGATGGCTTCTGTAATTCCGGGATAGCGTATTGTCCTTCATGGAGATGTGGTGGGGGCTGACAAGACACTCCAAAGATTGTGGGGCAGGCTAATTGATCTTCGGCCATTGTTGTGATTGGGCTTCCCTTGTTGTTGGGAAGAAGTTAATGTTGCCATTTTGTGATTGACAGCCAGAAATGTTAAAACTCCCTACACGAAGCGTAGAGCTTCCACTTTTCACTCCGTGCATCGGATTGCCTGTCCCCCCCCCCTACATTTAGGGCTGTTTGTGTTGTCCTTGCTATGCCTGTCATGGGGTCGTCTGCTCTTGGGGCAGGGGCCCGGTAGGAATTTTGTCCATTTGGCTGATTGGCTGGTGCCATTTGGTTTTTGCCTACTGCGTAGCAAATCATCACAACTTGTAAGGTTGCGGTTAGGCATTGGTTTATGGTTTGGTTGGCATGGATTGGCTGTGCCTGCCCCTCTAATGCTGCTGCTGCTGCAAGGGATTCCATTAAAGGAATACAGGGGCTCACCATTGCTTTTGTCCAAACCCTGTCAAGGGGCTAGGGCCACGCAAGAGCCCCTGGTTGCATTCGGGGAGGGCTGAGGGCAGGTTCCCTGCTCCGTCGCTATTCCCCAAATGTAGTCCCCTTTTCTGACTTTCTCAGCTTGCGAAATGTCAGTCTGTCCCCACCGGGGGCAGATAGTCTCAACCAGTGCCTAAGCAACCACTCACATGTTTGTATTTTAATAAAGTTGTAGCCAAAATTATGCCAAAAACCTTAAACAAAAATTCTGTATGAATTATTTGGGGTGCCTTGGGGACCTCGACATGCAAATCCCAGGAAAACTGAAGGGTATGCAAAACGCAGCCTTCATTTGAGAGTTTCTATCCCTCGAAAGTTTCATTCGAAAGAGCACTTGGGGAAACACAGGCCTCGTCTTCCCTGCTCCAATTATTTAGGAACATGGAAATCTACTTAGACTTAAGTGGAATCTAGACACGTATAAAAATTCTTTTTTGAAAAAGTTTTTTATAAAACACATTGAATGTTCCA
Organism: Podarcis cretensis; assembly: GCF_951804945.1. Taxonomy (NCBI): domain Eukaryota; kingdom Metazoa; phylum Chordata; class Lepidosauria; order Squamata; family Lacertidae; genus Podarcis; species Podarcis cretensis. The sequence goes on from NC_137176.1 coordinate 84,040,783, forward strand.
TAAGGCTCACCTTTGGCATTGCACTTAAAACATTTTATTTGCAGCTATATAACTGAGTTCTTAGTTAGGCTGTTGATCCAGATAGCTGAGTATTATCTACAGGTCTAGGCAAGGAGCAGCTGGAAATTTTTGGTGCCAGAGGCTAACCCAGAAATAGTGCCTCGGTTAAGAACTTTGCTTCAGGATGAGAACAGAAACCAGGCGGCAGCAGCACTGCAGCAGCAGGAGGCCCCATTAGCTAAAGTGGTGCCTCAGGTTAAGAACAGTTTCAGGTTAAGAACAGACCTCCAGAACGAATTAAGTTCTTAACCTGAGGTACCACTGTATGTATATAAAGGTAAAGGGACCCCTGACCTTAGGTCCAGTCGTGACCGACTCTGGGGTTGCGGCGCTCATCTAGCCTTTGATTGTAATTAGAATCCTGAGCCAGACTCCAGTTAAGTGCATGTATCTGTGTCGTAGAGGTAAAGGTAAAGGGACCCCTGATTATTAGGTCCAGTCGTGGCCGACTCTGGGGTTGCGGTGCTCATCTCGCTTTATTGGCCAATGGAGCCGGCGTACAGCTTCTGGGTCATGTGGCCAGCATGACTAAGCCGCTTCTGGCGAACCAGAGCAGCGCACAGAAACACCGTTTACCTTCCTGCCGGAGCGGTACCTATTTATCTACTTGCACTTTGACGCGCTTTCAAACTGCAAGGTTGGCAGGAACAGGGACCAAGCAACGGGAGTTCACCCCGTTGCAGGGATTCGAACCACCGACCTTCTGATCGGCAAGTCCTAGGCTCTGTGGTTTGACCCACGGCGCCACTCGCGTCCCTTATATAAAGGGTAAAGGGACCCCTGACCATTAGGTCCAGTATGTATATATGACACCATAAATCCTCAGTTAAACACTAGTCTTTAGAGGTCTTGCTTTTACCATATTTTATTGCACAGCATTGTTCATTTTCATCGTTCAGCGCCCTTAGCATCTTCAAACCCCACAGGCACCCCTAGTGGCACACATATCTGTGCATGTTGGCTTCTAGCCTGGCAGCGCTTCATGGGATATCACAAGACCATGCAAAGTTTGTTCTTAAAACATTTCTACAGCCTTTTGTGCACTCACATGGAGATATCTGCAAGCTGGCTTCTCTCCCGGCAGTGGGGCTCCTCGTGTATAAACCTTGTGATTCAAGTTTGGTGCCAGATGCCTTATAATATCAGCAGGGACAGCTGAAAAGTTTTCCACCCCCAAAATGAAATTATGGAAAAAGAACACTGGGTGGGAGCCAGGAATGGAATTTTTTGTGAACGAAGAAAATTGTGAGCTCGGTTCTGGTACTAATCACAAATTCCTGGGCTAAGCCAGTAAAGTTGATAGTGATTTTTTTGCGTGGACAGGCGGAGTCCCCAGATCCCGAGTGGTCCCCCCCGTCATGTGGAATAACGACTCTAGACAACGTGCTATGGGATTAAATTGGCCACAACTTTATTAAATTTCAAATGTGGGTAGACCTTGGCTCAGGCATTGGGCGTTCTCCCTCCCTAGTCCCCAGCCGGGGACCTAGGGAGCATCAGGGTTATCCAGTGTGTGTGTGGGGGATGGGCCGGCTCTGGAGAACATATGTTCAAGCAGAGATAGCCGCCCCCGTTACGCCGCCGCAGGGGAGAGCAATGACGACCTTTCGGCGTACGGCCAAAGCCTCCCTTCAAAAACCCCTTTAACGGGGAACCCTGGTATCGCCGCCGCAAAGAGGAAGATGGACTAAAGGATTCTGCCCAAGGCCTGATACCGCCAAAGTTGTGACGTTTTCCTACGGGAAAGGCGAAACCTGCCAATGCAGGGAAATTCCTTTCCGGCCCTTCAACAGCGACCTTATCGTAGCAGCGCCCGCATACCTGTGGAGACAGGTTAACCTGCAAAACCTATGAAGAAAAGTTAACCTGCAAAAGAAGACATTAACTGAGGGTGGGTAGGGTGGGAGAAGCTCTGGAGCCAAGTGAGGATTAACAATTAAGATCCACCCTCTATTGTGTGGGCAGGTAATGCCTCCCCTTACCTGGCCTGGTTTCCCTGGCAACGCTTCCCCCAGGTGGGATTGGGCAACTCACTGGGGTAGGCGGGGACCTCCAGGTATCCCACCTGAGGGAAGGCAAAGCCTATGCTGATGGGGCCACTCCAGATCCAGGGCTGCACGCGTCCACGCAAAAGGCGCCCCTCGTTTTAAGTGGGGAGCAGTCATTACACCTTGCGATGGTGGAGCCCATAGTTTTTTACTATGTGTTGTTTGAAGAATTGCTTCTTTCTCTGGAGGAGAAACCAGAAGCCAAAACATCCCCCTTTGGAATAACCAGACCCTGAACACTTTGGCTCAGCTCAAGCCAAAATGTTTGGCCTGAAATTCTTTCCATACCAAATTGGAACATTTTTGTAATGGGGTTGACATGAAAGAACAACAGGATATGTCTCCAATATAGAGCTTCTTGTATTCATCTTCATTAAAAGGGGTTTGAATTATATGAATTGTTACACTAAGGGGCAATCCTATGGCAACATTGTGGGCTAACCAGCCTCATATAACCAACATGCTTAAGTCTAATTAACACTTGAAGGGGTTAAAACCATAGAGTAAGCTGTCCTGCCAGACTTAGCTATGCCACGTCCCTGACATCGGGAGGAAATATGTAATCAAGCCTATTGTTCCTCCTCCAGTCTACCTGAGAAGGTCAGTAGGTGAAGAGGTTTGAGGTGGCTACTACAGCTCAGCTACATCATCATCATCATCATCATCATCATCATCATCATCATCATTAATAAAACCGCCCTTTGTCTCAGTACAGTTTACAAGAGAACAATACAAGATTAAAGCACAAATAAATAGTTAGAACAAAAACAAAAGAATAATCCCGCCCTCATGGCTCTCTTGTGTTCCTATACCAATAATTTAGGAAATTTCACCACTTTGTAACTAAGCTATGTTGTAATGCCTGTGCAACTTTTCTGACTGATGTATGGAAAAGTGCATGAACCAGACCTTTGAAGAGTTTGTAAGTAAACCAAATTTCAACTTACCAAACCTGTGGTTTATTCCTATGCTGAGGGAAGAAGGAAACTTTGGAAGGAACTTGGAAAGGCATCTTTTAAAGGTCTAACAGCCAATATTTCTATGCTTTACCTTGCTGCATATTTTGTGATTCCTTCAAGTCTCTGTTGGGGTTCTCTCCTAAAGAGTACCTGCACCAAACCTGGATCCTGGCATTCAATGAATTCTCCTTTCTCTATCTCTATTTTTTTGAACCAACAAAGATTCACTAGAACGAGCAGCGTAGGATGCAGTGGATTTCCAGCTCAATCAGTACGAAATTCCCCAACCCAGCTCAGCCAAAGATATGCCATCATAACTTGCTCATCCCAGAGTTACGGTTGGGGTGTGGCAGGGGCAGGACCAGAAGGCAGGGGACTTGGGTTGGTTCTTAAGTCTGTTCTGCTTGATCACATGACCTGGCAACCCAGCAAAGTACACTTATTTTAGAGAATTGTTTTTCCTCTGCCAGACTTAGAGCAGCAACAACAGCCCTTCTGCTGAACAGGGTTAGGATCTGATGTAACTTTTCACCAGCTTAACTTACACACCAGTTTGTTTTAAGACAACCTCTTGTGCACAGAACTGCTCTGGAAGACGTAACATCAAGCTTTAACAGTTATCTAAGAAATATTTACCGTTAAGCATTCTTTGAAGAGAATTCCTGAATTTACTTTGGTTGTGTAACAAAAGAAAAACCTGGACAGTGTTCTGAGTTCAGATACTAAGGTTTGCAGAACAAGATGTAGCCCCAGAGTTAGGAGGTTCCCACCTGTGAGATATTGATATATTATTATATATAAAATATGTTTTATTTCATAAAATGTATATACAGTCATATATACAGTTGTAAGGTCCGTATAGTTAAAGCTAAGATTTTCCCAGCAGTGATGTACGGAAGTGAGAGCTGGACCATAAAGAAGGCTGATCACCGAAGAATTGATGCTTTTGAATTATGGTGCTGGAGGAGACTCTTGAGAGTCCCATGGACTGCAAGAAGATCAAACCTCTCCATTCTGAAGGAATTCAGCCCTGAGTGCTCACTGGAAGGACAGATCCTGAAGCTGAGGCTCCAATACTTTGGCAACCTCATGAGAAGAGAAGACACCCTGGAAAAGACCCTGATGTTGGGAAAGATGGAGGGCACAAGGAGAAGGGGACGACAGAGGACGAGATGGTTGGACAGTGTTCTCGGAGCTATCAGCATGAGTTTGACTAAACTGCGGGAAGCAGTGGAAGACAGAAGTGCCTGGCGTGCTCTGGTCCATGGGGTCACAAAGAGTCAGAAATGGCTAAACAACAACAACAATATACAGTCGTACCTTGGAAGTTGAACAGAATCCGTTCCAGAAGTCCGTTTAACTTCCAAAACGTTTGAAAACCAAAGTGTGGCTTCTGATTGGCTGCAAGAAGCTCTTGCAGCCAATTGGAAGCTGTGAAAGCCCTGTTGGACGTTCGGCTTCCAAAAATAGTTCACAAACTGTCACTTCTGGGTTTGAGATGTTCAGGAGCCAAAACATTCAGGAACTAAGCTGTTTGAAAACCAAGGTACGACTGTACTGCTTGATTGCAAAAGAAACCTGAAAGCGTTTCACAAAAAGGATAAAACAATGAAATGATCAGTGAAAACTGTTAAAAGCAACTATTAAGGACAACAATAAGCTAAAAATCGTGTGTTTGTGTTGCTGCAGGAGAACCAGGATTCATTAATCTCTTGTTCCAAAACCCCTTACTCTCTTCAGTTCATAAATCATATGCACATTTTCAATCTTTTTTTCCTACCTCTTCTGTTTTGTGGGAGTGTTTTCCTACTTTGTTTTGCCTCCCTTGCTTTGATTCATTTCCTGGCACTATTTGCCCCGGTGGCATAAGGCACAAGCACGTCCCCACCCTTCGTACTTCAAGGGGGCCAGACTTTTCAGTATGTTATTTCTGTGCACTCCATTCCCCTCCTTCAGTTACTTTGCTGATCTGACTTATTCATTGCGTTCGGTACATGCCCCTGGCCATTTTGCTTGTGATGCTTATGCAAAACGAGAAGAATTTAAGACTGATACCAGGCAGCTGTAAAAATACTACTTGGAAGAGTGACTTAACATTCTGCAAGCACAGCTACAAAGACTGTGCGAAGCCTCTCTAGGTTAGCCCCAACCCAGCCAAGGCCAACGCAATGAACATCCAACCTGGGTCCTCAGATGTTGTTGGACTACAACTCTCATCATCCCTGACCACTCATCCTGCTAGCTAGGGATGATGGGAGTTGTAGAATTATAGAATTGTAGAGTTGGAAGGGACCCAAGGGCCATCTAGTCCAACCTCCTGCAACGTAGCTATCTCAGCTAAAGCATCCAGGACAGATGGCTACCTAACCTCTGCTTAAAAACCTCCAGGGAAGGAGAGTCCTCCACCTTTCGTGGGAGTCTGTTCCGCTGCCAAACAGCTCTTACTGTCAGAAAGTTATTCCTGATGTTTTGTCGGAGTCTCCTTTCTTGTAACTTGAAGCCATTGGTTTGGGTCCTACAGTCCAGAACAAGAGAAAACAAGCATGTTCCCTCTTCCATGTGACAGCCCTTAGGATATCAGAAGTTGGCCATCATATCTCCTCTCAGTCTCCTCTTCTGTATGCTAAACATACCCAGCTCCTTCAAGCACTCCTTGTAAGGCTTGGTTTCCAGACCCTTGATCATTGTGCTGGTCCCGGGGGGTTACCGTGAGGCATGGTCCGAGTCCAGTCCAAGGTCGAGGGTGTGGTATGGAGGCTGTCCGTCAAGGCTGAAGCGGGGTCCAAGGCAAGGAGTCGGGTGTGGTCAGGAACTCTGGTAGAAGAGCAGGACAGGGTGCCGGCAGGAACAGGTTACCAACAATGTTGCTCCCACAACCTGGGACTGGGCTGGCTGGCTTTTATCTGCCCCGAGGCATAGGGCGGCCCTGGTCCACAGGTGACTCGCCTCTCCTGGCCTGGAAGCGAGCACTCCTCCTGTGAGAACTTAGTTCCCTCTGCCTCCCTCCGCAGCTCAGGAGAGGCTGGAGGGTTACTGGACCCAGAGGCAACCTCACCTTCCCCTGATGAGGCTAAGAGTGGAGCACCTGCAGGCAATGGGTCCTCGATCACCTCTGGAGCCAGAGCGGATTCAGCTGGTGTCTGCTCCTGAGGATCCGGCACAGGTGAGGGCCCTTCATGTTCAAGCCCCAGCCCCGGCTCAGCTGGTCCTGGAGGCAGGGACTCCTGTGCAGGCTGGGATTCCTCAGGTTCAGCCTCTGAATCTGATTCCCAGGCCATCACAATCATCTTGGTTGCCCTTCTCAGCACACGTTCCAGCTTGTCAACACCCTTCTTAAATTGTGGTGCCCAGAATTGGACACGGTATTCCAGGTGTGGTCTGGCCAAAAACAGCTGGGGACCCAAAGTTGTGAAAGGCTGGTTTAGTTGTACCCTATTCCCTTTCCAGAACTGCAGTTTCCAGAGCTCCCTGGAAAAAGGGATTGATTGCTAAACCCCTCAGAGAATTGTAGCTCTGTGAGGGGAATAGGGGGGTCTCCTAGCAATTACCAGACCCTTAACTACAGTTCCCATAATTCTTTGCAAGAAGCCATGACTGTTTAAAGTGGTATCATGGTGCTTTAAACATATGGTGCCAATGTGGTCTCAGTCTTCACACTGTTGCGCTGTTTTGTATTTCAGCTTTCCATCCCTGACAGAAGGAGTTATGCAGGATTTTGGGCCCCAGCTAAGACATTTGCCTTTGCACCAAATGATTTCTACCACTGTTTTCCCTTCTTGATTTACATCCGATGCGGGCAGTTCGAACCACACTTCAAGAGCAAGCTCTCCTGTGCACATAATTCTCCAGTAGTTCGAAAGGTAAAGGCATGATATTTCCCCTGAAACAAATAAAGAACATTGTAGGATCTGCGGGGGAATCTATTCATCAAATTCTCAGGCAGTGAAATGATTAAAGAAAAGCATTGGGCAGCCACTGTGTCTCCCTGCCCCAGAAGCCCTGCCATTTCTTTTGCCTTCATTATTTTCATAGTAGCTGCAATGGAAGGAAAGGTAACTGGGTGACAGGTTTGTAATGATGAGCATTTGTAACCTGTGGAAGAAAACCTTATTTCTGGATCCATATGCAAAACATTTGTTACACTCAAGATCCAGCTCTCACCATCATGGTTTTTTGACATGAGACTACTGATGGGGAGAGGATCCAGGAGACACTTTTCAGAGGATGGCTAGCATGAAACGAACAATCTTGTACTAGTGGGGTGATGTGTGTGGCAACACTATTTCAGCCGGGTAGAAAATTGACCGGAAAAAACGATTAGTGTGATCGTTGTTGTTTAGTCGTGTCCGACTCTTCGTGACCCCATGGACCAGAGCACACCAGGCATTCCTGTCTTCCACTGCCTCCCGCAGTTTGGTCAAACGCATGCTGGTAGCTTCGAGAACACTGTCCAACCATCTCGTCCTCTGTCGCCCCCTTCTCCTTGTGCCCTCAATATTTCCCAACATCAGGGTCTTTTCCAGGGAGTCTTCTCTTCTCCTGAGGTGGCCAAAGTATTGGAGCCTCAGCTTCAGGATCTGTCCTTTCAGTGAGCACTCAGGGCTGATTTCCTTCAGAATGGATCGGTTTGATCTTCTTGCAGTCTATCATTTTTTTTTTCATTTTTTATTTGTATGCCGCCTTTCCACAGTTAAAAAAACAATGCTCAAGGCTGCTTACAGCATAACAAGATTTACATAATTACAAAAGTCATAAACAATAAATAAACCACATCAAAAAAAATACACAACCAAATGGGAAACAATTTCCACATAAATCAAAATCTAAAACTAAGAATAAAGGTAAAGGTAAAGGTACCCCTGCCCGTACGGGTCAGTCTTGACAGACTCTGGGGTTGTGCGCCCATCTCACTTAAGAGGCCAGGGGCCAGCGCTGTCCGGAGACACTTCCGGGTCACGTGGCCAGCGTGACATCGCTGCTCTGGCGAGCCAGAGCCGCACACGGAAACGCCGTTTACCTTCCTGCTGGTAAGCGGTCCCTATTTATCTACTTGCACCCGGAGGTGCTTTCGAACTGCTAGGTTGGCAGGCGCTGGGACCGAGCAGCGGGAGCGCACCCCGCCGCAGGGATTCGAACCGCCGACCTTTCGATCGGCAAGCCCTAGGCGCTGAGGCTTTAACCCACAGCGCCACCTGCGTCCCAAAAAACTAAGAATACACCCATTCATATCAGTGTTTAAAATGACATAGGTAAAAAACAAAAACAAACAGAGCCCTCTCTGCCCAGAAGCAGCAGTGGCAGCAGTCCTTTATAGAGCCCCTCAGGCCCCGCCCTGGGCAGGACTGTGAGTGGCAGGACTGGGGTCCTCAGGCGCTGAGCAGGGGAGTCCTCCTCGGTGGTAGCCACAGCAGCAGTTCTTATAGGTCTGTCAGGCCCTGCCCTGGGCCAGTCACATCAACAATGCCCTGTTAAAAAGGGGGAGCAGACAGCTGCAATTCTCTCACTCTATGGGACTCTCAAGAGTCTCCTCTAGCACCATAATTCAAAAGCATCAATTAGTGTCATTACTTACCCTTAAAAAAACACAATACCACCATTGCTTTCCCTGGGTGCTGCTACTATACATTTAAAAACTGGCCACTTAATCATCTTCTATATTCATTAATCACATGGATGATCCCAACCAATCAGGAATCCATTTCGTTCATAGGAATCATGAGGCGGTATAGCCAATCAGGGTCAACTGAGACTGGGTGGCAGGTGTCTTGCCAAATGAATGGTAGTTCTTTTAAAATGAGATTCAGAAGTAATACAAAACACAAGTGAGTGAGAAGATTAAGTATTTCATTCTAAACAGCAAGAGCTATATACATACCAAGCAAGCACCTCAATCTGCCACTTGGAAGCCCTAAAGAATTGGCAAAGTAACTCCCCAGGTAGCCTCAGGGCTGCATGGCCCCATGGCAATCAGTCCATGCACAAGCTTCTCTCTCAAACCCTCCCCAAAACCATCTAATTTATTGATAGCTAGATAGCTAGCCCGTGTGACTTGCCTGACTGGCTACGTGCAGTCATACATTACTGGCTACATGTAGGTAATTAATTCGCCGGCCTCTCCCAATTACCTCACTTTCTCCAAACAATGTCCAATATCAAAGAAGGCACTCATCACTATCTCTTCCTTCCAACAGATTAGGACAGGGGTCGGCAAACTAAGGCCCGGGGACCAGATGTGGCCCACCAAGCTTGTTAATCCAGCCTGCAAACCTTGCGGACCCTGCCACCCACTCAGTCAGTCCCCATGCTAAACTGGCATGGCGTGGAGGCCTTGCCACGCAGGCATGGCTTCGGATTGGCTGCAGGAAGGTCCTGCAGCCAATCCGAAGCCGTGGAGACCTCTGGGCAACACCCCTTCCTTCCTGCTGAGGCAACCGCATATGGCCAAGAGCCGAGTGGCCTGGGCTCTGCACCCCACAAACCCCTGGCTGAGGCAGAGGACGATGACAACGCTGCTGAAGATGCGGCGGTGTTGGCGGCTGTAGCGTGAGTGGCAGAGGAGGGGTCTTTTCAGGAGAGGGTGGGTCCAGCCCCCCACAGGGTCTGAGGGACAGTGGACCGGCCGCCTCCTGAAAAAGTTTGCTGACCTCTGGATTAGGACATTAAAGGCTGTTCTCATGCCATCAAAGAGCTTAACAAAAGATAAGGAAAAGAAAGGATCGGGGGCAGGAAGGATAACCATGTCAGATCGCTAACTCCTCAAAATACAAATATCTTCCAGCTAGATTGCCCATAAGCTTTTGAATTCTGGCGCTGGAGGAGACTCTTGAGTGTCCTATGGACTGCAAGAAGATCAAACCGATCCATTCTGAAGGAAATCAGCCCGGAGTGCTCACAGGAAGGACAGATCCTGAAGCTGAGGCTCCAATACTTTGGCCACCTCATGAGAAGGTAAGACTCCCTGGAAAAGACCCTGATGTTGGGAAAGATGGAGGGCACAAGGAAAAGGGGACGGCAGAGGACGAGATGGTTGGACAGTGTTCTCAAAGCTAGCAGCATGAGTTTGACCAAACTGCGGGAGGCAGTGGAAGACAGAAGTGCCTGGCATGCTCTGGTCCATGGGGTCACGAAAAGTCGGACACGACTAAACGACTAAACAACAAGATTGCCCATACACCAGTTGCACTGGGCTAGCCACATGGCCTTCTCTTGGCTTCCTGCGTGGGCATGTGGGACACCACAGGCTTCTCCCTCCAATATTGGGCCCAAAGCAATCCCTCTGCATGGAGGAGAAAGCTATCAATGGCTACCAGCCACAATTCTTATGTTTTCTTGCCATGCAAGTTAATTAATTTACTTATGTAGCATACTACCCCGGCAGTAGATCTATCATTGGCTGGCTGGCACCAGCCTGTCTCGGGAGCTACAAATTATGCCGCAAAACAGCTTCTCAAAAAGTTTCAGAGCAGTGACTCATAGTTGGTCTGAGGCCTCTGGGTTGAGCAGAGCAGAGCAGAGGTATAAATACTAGGTATTTGGCTTTCTGCCTTTGGCTGAAGAATCTACTCCTACCTTCTTGGCCTCTCGGCCTTCAGCCTCTGACTTGAGGGATGGTACCCTGGGGGGGGGGGGGCGGACACACTCTGGGTCTGAGTCACAGCATAACTGCCAGCTGTCGCCGTCTGCCCCTGACAATTTGCAGACAACCCTAGGAGAGAACAAAGCAGCTTTTGCATTTTCATCATATGAGCTCTCATAGCTGGGTAAAGACTATCCACTGGAAAGCTAAAAAAGGAATACAGTAGTGTTAAGTGGATGTGGCTATTATATCTAAGTACTGTAATTATGGTGGGGTTTTTTTGAGGTTTTTAAAAAGTGAGCCATTATGTATAATTACAGAGGAGCATCCCTTAGCAAGGCAAAGAGGTCTGTCCTCCTGAACTAAAAAATGCTATCTTTAACTCTTCGGAGATAATTATTGACTGGGAAGGTGGCAAGGCCCATGAGAATCATAGCGTTTTTCCCCTTCATTGCTTCACTCGACTCTTCTGGTGAAAATTAAACAGACTGCTTTAATTAAAAGTCTGGAGCATCACTAGTGAGCGGACCAAAATGAAAGTGGCGTTTCAATTCAGAATCAAAAGGGACTTATAGATTTTTTTCTCCACCCTTGATTACAAAGGCAGAAGCTCATTGGACAGCCCACCTTTTGCCCTTTGAGTGGTGAGGTGAAATGATAGTTAATTGCTACTGTTGTTGTTTTCTTCAAATGTCAAACTGTGTGGCAAGCAGAATTGATTTTGACTCGTTTGGTTCAGCCGGCAGGTGGTTCCATCCACTTTCTCCCTGTTGATACACACAAAAAACAACGTACGCGGCAGGGGCTGTTGATGGATCCCAACATTGCATAAGTAAAATAAACTTAACCACCGCTAAACTGGGAGAAAATGGACGGGTTACGATGAAATCACCAGGGCAACAGAGAATCTGGAAGGACACAATCCAACCCGCTGAGAACAGAGAAAGCTGCCTTATACTGAGCCAGACAATGAGCTCAGTATTATCTGACTGGGAGCAGCTCATAGAATCACAGAATCAAAGAGTTGGAAGGGACCCCAAGGGTCATCTAGTCCAACCCCCCGCATTGAGGAAATCTCAGGTAAAGCCAGCGGCGTAGCGTGGGTTGTCAGCACCTGGGGCAAGGCAAGTAATTTGCGCCCCTAACCCCTAACCTGCCGCTGCTGCCAGCTTCTTCTTGCTGCTGCCTGGGCTGGTCGGGTGTGGTTCTCTCCCGCGCTCAGCACTGCGCTGGGCGGCCGCTGCACTGTCCCTCCCCCAGATAGTCCCTCCCTCTCTCTCTCTCCGCTCCACACCGCAACGCATGCCTGGCACCCTCCCCCTCCACAGTGGGCGGCGACCCGGCAGCTCGGATCGGATTCGCACAGCCAGCACTGCAGTGAGAGAGAGTGAGTGAGCCAGGTAGGGGCAGAGAGCTGTGAGTGCGAGCGCGCACCCCCCAATGTTGCGCCCGGTGCGGCTGCCCCCCCTGCCCCCCCCACGCTACACCACTGGGTAAAGCACCCCTGACAGATAGACTATCCAACCACTGCTTTAAAAGGAAGGAGAGTCCACTACCTCCCGAGGGAGACTGTTCCACTGTTAAATGGATCTTACTGTGCTGGCCCCGGTGGTAACACATGTAACGTGCTCCAGGACCAGTCCAGAATGCGAAGGTTCCGCTAGGAGTCAGTCCAGCAGGGCCAAGGCAGGACATGAGGCAAGGACGGGGAAGGATCTAGCATTCAGCAATGTTGCTCCCGCAACTTGGGGCGGGGTCCGACAGCCTTTTATCTTTGTCGGGGTAGCGGCTGGTCCTGATCCCCCGGTGACTCACCTCCGTGTTTTGCCCGAAGGCGAGCACTCCTCCTGCGAGTACTGAGGTCTCTCCTTCTCTCAGACCTCAGTCTCTGCAGCTCGGGAGATGTCGGTGGGTTACTAGACCCAGGGGCCGCCTCAACCTCTCCTGACCAAACCAGTAGTGGAGCAGCTGTAAGTGATGGCCCAGCTGAAGGCAACGAGGTCATCCCCACATCTGGAGCAATAGCTGGCTCAGGCCCCTGACTCGGCCCAGCTGGTGCTTGTTGCAGGGGAACCTGTGCAGACTGGGACTCTTCAGGATCAGGCCCCATACTTGGTTCAGATGATGCCTGAGGCAAAGGATCTGGTGCAGACTGAGACTCCTCTGGTTCCGAGTCTGAGCCCGAGTCCCAGGCCATCACACTTACCATCAAAAAGTTTTTCCTGATATTTAGTTGGAATTTCTTTTCATGTAACTTGAAGCCATTGGTTTGAGTCCTACTTTCCAGAGCTGGAGAAAACAAGCTTGTTGCCTCTTCCATGTAACAGCCCTTGAGATCTTTGAAGATGGCTGTCATATCTCCTCTTCTCCAGGCTAAACACACAGCAAGAGCTGTTTGGAACGGTTTCCCTGAGAAGGTTGTGGACTCTCCTTCCTTGGAGGTTTTTAAGCAGAGGTTCGATGGCCATCTGTCATGGATGCTCTAGCTGAGATTCCTGCACTGCAGGGGTCCCTTCCAGCTTTACCTTTCCATGATTCCATGCTGGAAATAGAAGTGAGGAGGAATTAAAGAACCTTTTAATGAAGGTGAGAGAGGAGAGTGCAAAATATGGTCTGAAGCTCAACATCAAAAAAACTAAGATCATGGCCACTGGTCCCATCACCTCCTGGCAAATAGAAGGGGAAGAAACTGAGGCAGTGAGAGATTTTACTTTCTTGCGTCACTGCTGATGGTGACAGCAGCCACAAAATTAAAAGATGCCTGCTTCTTGGGAGAAAAGCAATGACAAACCTAGACAGCATCTTGAAAAGCAGAAACATCACCTTGCTATGGTTTTCCCACTATGGATGTATGGAAGTGAGAGCTGGACCATAAAGAAGGCTGATCACCAAAGAATTGATGCTTTTGAATTACGGTGCTGGAGGAGACTCTTGAGAGTCCCATGGACTGCAAGAAGATCAAACGTATCCATTCTGAAGGAAATCAGCCCTGAGTGCTCACTGGAAGGACAGATCCTGAAGCTGAGGCTCCAATACTTTGGCCACCTCATGAGAAGAGAAGACTCCCTGGAAAAGACCCTGATGTTGGGCAACATGGAGGGCACAAGGAGAAGGGGACGACAGAGGACGAGATGGTCGGACAGTGTTCTCGAAGCTACCAGCATGAGTTTGGCCAAACTGAGGGAGGCAGTGGAAGACAAGAGTGCCTCTGGTCCATGGGGTCACGAAGACTCGGACAAGACTAAATGACTAAACAACAATGCTGGATCACGGGAGTGGTCAATCTGACCCCTGTTGGAAACTCACAAGCATACGATCACTCTCCCCTCCTGCAGTTTCTAGCAACCGATATTCAGAACCATTACCCCTTCCAACCATGGAGGCTGAGCATAGCCATCATGACTAGTAGCCATTGATAGCATTATCCTCCATGAAATTGATCTATGATCCAACTTAATATAAGGCATTTTCATAGGTTCCATCACTACTAATGAGTTCAGATGAGAAACAAAGTAGCCCTGTAAGAGCAATTCAAAGCATGTTAGAGGTGATGGAGTATTTTTAAATTGTACACTTATTTCTTTACGGATCACTAAGGATGAGCCCTTGCTTTATGAAATTGACTTTGATCTGGGGAGTGCTCCATTCAAAATAATGGAGTTTTTATATTCTGTTGGAAGCCGCCCAGTGTGGCTGGGGGGCAACCCAGTCAGATGGGCACTCTACAAAATAACAACAACAACAACAACAACAACAACAACAACAACAACAACAACAACAATTCAATGTTCCTTGAGGAGTTTCTGTTGGTCACTATGTTTTTCTGAAGTGGGGACTTTCCTGAACTATTCTGGACCTGATTTAGAGGCTGCTTTGGGTCATGACGGTCACCCATTGATCTCAATGGAAGCATCAAAGTCACCAATGTGCACTCACTCGTTGGTCCAGATGAATACACACACACACTGGTGCTTCTGGGCCTGGGTGATACAGCAGCAGCCAATCATTGCTCTTCTGCTTCAAGCCACAAGAGGAATACCGTATTGCCCCGAATATAAGCTGCACCTGCAAATAAGCCGCACCTTTAAAATTCAGGGTGGGGGAGAGAGAGAGAAAGACAATACCCGAATATAAGCCACTCTCTTAAAATTGGGTTACTGGTTGAAAATCACTGCAGTTGGTAGAATTGTAATTCCAAGCCAATTTGAGCCTTTGATCTTGCAAGCCCACAAAAGTTACCGTACAGTCACTAAAAATCGAAAATCGCTATTCAATTTTTTTTTAAAGATATTTAAATTTAATACAAAAAGAAAAACAACAGACAAAAAAAAATACACAGTTAAAACAAAACAAAACAAATATAATTCCCATTTCTTATTTCATTACCTTATATCCCGGACCTCCTCTCACCTCCCCCTTTTGTATTCCAATTCAAATTCTTAATTCAGCAAATCCTTATTATAACTTAATGTGACTTATTTTAGCTTGTTATTCAACCTTTACATTACAGCTGGTAACCATTTAATTTCTGTCCAACATCATTCTAACATTCATTAATTTTGCAATATTTCTGTAAATAGTCTTTAAATTTCCTCCAATCCTCTTCCGCCGACTCTTTTCCCTGGTCTCGGATTCTGCCGGTCATTTCTGCCAATCCCATGTAATCGATCATCTTCATCTGCCATTCCTCCAGAGTGGGTAAATCTTGTGTCTTCCAATATTTTGCAATAAGAATTCTTGCTGCAGTTGTTGCGTACATAAAGAAAGTTCTGTCCTTCTTTGGTACCAATTGGCCAACCATGCCCAGGAGAAAGGCCTCTGGTTTTGTCAAGAAGGTGTACTTAAGTACCTTTTTCAATTCATTATAAATCATTTCCCAGAAGGCCTTAATCCTTGGGCACGTCCACCAAAGGTGAAAAAATGTACCTTCAGTCTCTTTACATTTCCAACATTTGTTATCGGGCAAATGATAAATTTTAGCAAGCTTGACTGGGGTCATGTACCACCTATAAATCATTTTCATAATATTCTCTCTTAAGGGATTACATGCCGTAAATTTCAAACCGGTGGTCCATAACTGTTCCCAGTCAGCAAACATAATGTTATGTCCAACATCCTGTGCCCATTTAATCATAGCAGACTTCACCGTTTCCTCCTGAGTGTTCCATTTCAACAGCAAGTTGTACATCTTTGACAAATTCTTAGTTTTAGGTTCTAACAATTCTGTTTCTAATTTCGATTTTTCCACCTGGAATCCGATTTTTTTATCTAATTTATAAACCTCCATTATCTGATAATAATGAAGCCAGTCTCGTACTTTACTTTTTAGTTTCTCAAAACTCTGCAATTTCAATTTGTCTCCCTCTTGTTCCAAAATCTCACAATATTTTGGCCATTTGGACTCCATATTAAGTCTTTTGAAAGCTTTAGCTTCCATTGGTGACAACCACCTTGGTGTTTTATTTTCCAATAAATCTTTGTATCTTATCCAAACATTAAACAATGCTTTCCTGACAATATGATTTTTAAATGCTTTATGTACCTTGACCTTGTCGTACCACAAATATGCATGTCACCCGAAGGCATTATTAAAACCTTCCAAATCCAAAATGACTGTGTTCTCAAGAAGCAGCCAGTCTTTCAACCAGCAAAAAGCTGCTGATTCATAATAAAGTTTGAAGTCCGGCAGGGCAAAACCCCCCCTTTCCTTTACATCAGTTAAAATCTTAAATTTTATTCTGGGCTTTTTGCCCTGCCAGACAAACCTAGAAATATCTTTCTGCCACTTCTTGAAACAGTACATCTTGTCCACAATTTGCAATGTTTGAAACAAAAACAACATTCTAGGCAATACATTCATTTTATAACTGCAATTCGGCCCAACAAGGAAAGCTTCAAATTTGACCATATTTCTAAATCTCTTTTCACTTCTGACCAGCATTTTTCATAATTATCTTTAAATAAATTCACATTTTTCGCTGTCATCTTAATCCCCCGAAAATCGCTATTCAATTGCCACAATTCCGCAGGCACTCACACCCGTAAACGGCAAATAAACAGTCTCAAGCTCGCAAATCGGCAATAAAACTTTTTTTTGGGGGGGGGGGGGGTTCCGTTTCACCGTATGTCTGTTTCAGCAGCGATATCGTAAAAGCCCATTCTTGTAAGGTCGCAAATTTAAGCCGCACTTTAACTTTTCACGGTCGGAATTTGGAAAAGAAGAAGTGAGACTTATATTCAGGCCAATACGGTAATAACTCTGCTTCCAGACTGCCAAATGACATTCTGTAGCCAGGTGAATTGTTCCTCCTCCCTTTCCAATCCCAAATAACTTACATTGCAAACATGGGAGTGGTGGGAAAGGGTTAACCGCTAGAACTCCACACCCCCATAGTTGTACTGGGCGGGTGATGCTTTGGGGGAAAGGAAAAGTTAAGGTGATAGACTTTGACTGCGTTCATACAATGTTTTATTGTAGGAAATAATAATAATAATAATAATAATAATAATAATAATAATAATAATAATAATTTATTTATACCCCGCCCATCTGGCTGGGCTTCCCCAGCCACTCTGGGAGGCTTCCCCCCCCAAAATTAAAATACTGTAATACATCAAACATTAAAAGCTTCCCTAAACAGGGCTGCCTTCAGATGTCTTCTAAAAGTCTGGTAGTTGTTGTTCTCTTTGACATCTGGTGGCAGGGCGTTCCACAGGGTGGGTGCCACTACCGAGAAGGCCCTCTGTCTGGTTCCCTGTGACTTGGCTTCTCACAGTGATGGAACCGCCAGAAGGCCCCTCGACGATGGGGATGGAGACGTTCCTTCAGATATACTGGACCGAGGCTGTTTAGGGCTTTAAAGGACAGCACCAATACTTTGAATTGTGCTTGGAAACATACTGGGAGCCAATGTAGGTCTTTCAAGACCAGTGTTATATGGATCAATGCAGACCAAGTTTTTGCTTGTTCCTAGATAGAGCACCCCTAGCCTAGATCTGCTGCATATTTATTGCCCGTGAAATGCTCTTCTTGCATGCCCTTAAGTCCAACGGGGGCATAATGGTAGAGATTCCCACGCCCTTCCTCTCTATCAAATTGTCTGAAACATTTATTGTCAGCTCAGGGCACAACCAACTGCACAAATTCCAGGGTCTATTCTCCAGCTTGCTTTAAAAGCAGAGCCCCTCACCGAGTCAGACTGCATAATACGCACAATTTAATTTTCGTATCGATGCACGTTTATTTATTTATTTTAAAAGCGAGGCAGGAAGACTAGGGAGCTAGAGGCAGCACGCGGGCAATGAACTCTAGCGGCAAATCCATCTTCTTGCCGCCTAATTGAATAGCACCGGCTTTCAGGCTGGAAGGTCAAACGCTTTAACAAGGTGCTATGCTACGTGACGAACAAGGGGGGGAAAGGGAGATCGGCAGGATAATAAGAAACATGATTTAGCAGGAAAAGCAACTGCCTACGTCAATGGACTCAGCTATAGAGCTGCAAATCAAACATTCTTAAGTGTGTTATACAAATGTGACACTAGATGGTGATGGTGAGCTATGGGAAATTCAATATATTTTTTGAAACGTTTTTTAAAAAAGCATTTCCACAACGTTTTTTCTATGTGTCTAGATTCCACCTGTGTCTGCAGCATTGCTCCAATACTTTGGCCACCTCATGAGAAGACTCCCTGGAAAAGACCCTGATGTTGGGAAAGATGGAGGGCACAAGGAGAAGGGGACAGCAGAGGACGAGATGGTTGGACAGTGTTCTCGGAGCTACCAGCATGCGTTTGACCAAACTGCGGGAGGCAGTGGAAGACAGGAGTGCCTGGCGTGCTCTGATCCATGGGGTCACGGAGAGTCGGACACAACTAAATGACTAAACAAAAACAACAAAGGAAAAGCAGGACATTCCAGAATCAAATCAGAAACCAGTGGATCACAGTGGATTCCACAATCCACTCAGCATGCACAGAAAGAGCATGGAATCCTAAAGGTCTGGCATTCAGGCATCTCTACCCTACAGCATATCTGACATGGGTAAACCTGTGGTCCTGGCAAACTCTGTTTGGAGTTTAGTCATTGCAAATGCACTTAACAAACTCTCCGAGTCCGGCACAATTCACTCTGAACTGAAGCACAAAATGCAGCTTATTATTTACCAACTAGGGAAGATATATATATATATATATATATATATATATGCGCATGCTAGGCCTGTTCAGTTCAGCTGTAATTGCAGCCCAGTTCTTTGGTGAGGCTTTCCTGAACTGCCACAACAGTTTTGGCAGATTGAGAGAGAGAGACTCGGCGGATACGGCAGTGATGGGCATGTGTTTTGTAAGGAGATTAGGTGAGGTCGGTGCATTGATTTCCACCTCCTCCTTACACCTTCCTTGAGCAAAGGAACTAGATTGCAATTAAACAGTGAGAAGGAAGACCCCAGTAGGCAGAGGAGCCCAGTTCAGCTGGAGAGCAAACTTAATACTTAGCTGCTCAGCTCCTTCAACTTAATCCAATTATTTCTTGCTATACTCTCCGTGGCCAGAGGGAAAGGTTCTTTTCATCTTCAGCCTCTTTCCTACAGTTGCTTCTGACAAAACTTTTGGAAACGCTTCAAGCTTATATATGTGAGGAAGAAAGGAAAAGGGGAGCTCTAGCCTCTCTGCCACCTATCCTGAAAGGTGCATTTCCTGCTCTTCCATCATTAGTCCTTTTATTTGATTTTACATTTCAAGCCTTCTACATTAGGTTAAAAAAACGGGCTCATTTATCGGAACAGGGCTCCCTGGAACTTCTGTTGACCCTCTATATCCCAACCCCAAAGGACTGAAATAATATCCAAATGTGGAGCATTATCATTAGAGTTACCACCCTTAATTAACTGTGTTCATCAACCAAAGCATTAGATGATTAACTGTAACATGCCAACTTTAAGCCACTGGGCTGTAAGTTAAGGGTATCCTTGATCCCAGTTTCCAGAGCATTGTCTCTGTGTTACAGTGAAAATCAACAACTAAGAGTTTTGTGGCCCTGGGCATAGCAGGTGTGGAAAGGACTGAATTGGTGGGTGATTTTCCATCTCCAAAACCCTGCTAGCTCATGTCACTCAGGAAAGAGGCAAGGGACTCAGGTTTAGTTTCTTTTCCATTCTAAAGGTTTTAGGACCCCTCAAGGCATGGGTAGGCAATCTAAGGCCCAGGAGGTGGATCCGGCCCAATCGCCTTCTAAATCCAGCCCGCGGACGGTCTGGGAATCAGCGTGTTTTTACATGAGTAGAATGTGTGCTTTTATTTAAAGTGCATCTCTGGGTTAATTGTGGGGCATAGGAATTCGTTCATTTCCCCCCTTCCAAAATGTAGTCCAGCCCCCCACAAGGTCTGAGCAACAGTGGACTGGCCCCCTGCTGAAAAAGTTTGCTGATCCCTGCCTCAGGGGAATGGAAGGGCTTTGGATCAAATGGATCACATGTTCACCTGTGGTCAGGAATGAAAATCTATCTCACTGAGACGGTGAGATGCTATTTTAGACCAAAGATTCACATGTTCACGTTTGTTCCACCATACAGAAATGTGTGCTGCATATAAGGGGAGAGAAATGTCATCTGCCTTTTGGCCCTCATTCAACTCAAAATATGGTTGCCTGAATTAGTACTGAGCCTAAATATACCCCTTGTTTTTCAGTGTCACACCTCAATCCCACCCCATGATTGCTTCCCATTCAGGAAGCCTGGCCCTCACTGTGAATAGGCTTCATTTACCATCGGTGATGCCATCAATTATCCACCCCTGATTGGCTATGGCACATCATGACACCATCCCATTCACTATGTGATCCCTAATTGGCTGGGCTTCCCCAATCAACAGTTCCAGAATGCATTGCCCTCACTGACAGTTGGCTTCATTTGCCTTAGTCAAATCTGTTTGTCTGCCCAGCTTTATGATGTCACCCTATTCACTTCAGCTGACTAGGATCGCCGAGGGTACAGCTCCCAAGAAGGAAAGATTGTCAGAGCAACAGCAGATAAGAGAAACAATGGCAGTATACAAAATCAAAATGATGACCAGACTCAGAATTAATTGGTTGGAGGAGGATATTTCTTCCCTTTCCAATCTACTACTTTCGTCCCCAAAACTGAAATGAGAGGCTAATTGGTGTAGGGTTCTAGTTCTTTAGAGTAGCTGCTTTTAAACTGTGTACTGAATAAATCTTGGAAACTTGCATGCTTAGAACATTTAACCCACTTGCTCAGAAAAAGTCTCCATGCGGTATACAACAAGCCCAATCATATATCGAACAGGACCAACATATACACAAACCAACTAAAAACAAATATCCATAAATATCATAACTAACAACAAACATTTAGAGGAGGTGTAACTAAAGGATTACTCTGGCTAGACTTCCTGAAACAGAAAATATTTCAGCAGGTGTTTAAAGCATTATAGTGAAGGTGGCAGCCTGACAGAAGCTTATCAGATATCTGTCAGTGAGAGATCAGTAAAAGTCGACAGGCTGCCTGGAAAGTTAGCCTGCCCACCAACTGTCACCTTTCCCTGCGATGAAAAGATTGATTCTTTTTTAAAAAGAGAGATTTAGATATGGACTGACCTCCTACACACACACACACACACACACACTTTTATTAGTTTTACATAAAAGTTATACACCATAAACATAACATTTTTACACATTAAAAAAGGGTTCTTTCAAACTTTGAGGCCTCCTTCCTTCCCTCCATGGGTTCCCATTCTAAATTTTATTCCTGCATCTTTTACTGTAATCCAGGAATGTCCAACAGGTCTATCACAATTAACTGGTAGATCCCCATGAGGTTTTGGTAGATCGCGGTCAATCGCTGGGTCCCTTTCCTTAGCATTGGTAAAATAGATTCCTGCCTCATCCCTCCCTCCACTGTTGCACGATCTGCAGAATGGAAGACGGAATTTACTCAGTTTCCCCAGCGATCTTACGGAGAGTGGCTGTTTCCCTTTCTCCCTTGAGCTCAGGTTTGAATTCTCAAAAATTGGGGCTTTCCTCCTCCCTAAATAAAACTCAACAGCTTTGACCTGAACCCCCCAAAAGGGGGTAGATCACTGTCAGTTTTTAATTCTGTGAGTAGATCGCAGTCTCTTGGGAGTTGGCCACCCCTGCTGTAATCTATCTGTTATATAATCATAGTATCCAAAATCCATGTTACATTACAAGTGTCACTGTATTCCTGACAATGATTTCAACTGTTTACAGTGATCTCTCAAATATGTTAGATAGTTATTCCAGTCTTATAAAAAAAATACTTGGTCTTCCTGGTTTCTGATCTTTCCCACCAGTCTTGCCATTTCTGCATATTGGACTCGAACCCAGATTGCAGTTTTACCTTCCCCCCAAAACAACGATTTTCTAAATACTGGTATCGATCAGTTCCACAGTACAAAGCACCATGTATGGCATCTTGAATATTGATAAATAATACTTTTGAAAATGATACATTCTGGAAACAAGTTAATTTGTCTGTCTCTGCTCAAAAACTTCTCCCAGAATTCCTTGCACCACATGCAGGGATTTCGTGATCCAGCCTACGGCAGTTTCTCAGCTGGAGCTTCCATCAATGTAGAAAGGGTTGTCAGAAGCTGTGGAGCTTGAAAACCACTCCTTTTTGGAGGAAGAAATGGCTCAGCGGTGTGTTACTTAATTCCTGCAGCTTCAAGAAGACCAGGTGAAAGGAGCTCATATTGGAAGTTGTTGCAATCTGACAGTGATTTTTATTCCCAAACTGTCAATTTGTCTGGTGAGAATCCTGGAAGCCTCAGCATGTCATAGTAAATTATGATTTAGGGGAAGTTCCAGCTCTGACATATGTTGTAGCTGTGCCCTCTGGAGAAAGGCTGCTGTCTTACTTAATCATACCTGAGGTGGGTCAGGCAAACCAATCGGTTTCCCCCCTCCCTTTTTTTTGGCCTGCTGAACACAAATCATTCCCCACCAACGAGGCAAGCTCCTGTCTGGATTGTTTCACAGAGGTGTCTGAAGTTTATTTACTCTTGTGATTTACCAGCTGCCTGTGGAGAAGCTTTTGAGCAAGACTCATGATAACACATTTCCCTTTCATGCTCAAGAACTAGGAAGGCACAACACCTCCCCTTAAACACCCCTTTGATCCAGACATTTCAATATCTTGAAAATATCATATCCTCCAACATTTCTCTGATGAAAATAGGGATATCTATTCTATACTCTCCAACATTTCTCCGATGGAAATAGGGGTGTCCTGGTGGCGTTGTGGATTAAACCACAGAGCCTAGGACTTGCCGATCAGAAGGTCGGTGGTTCAGATCCCCACGACGGGGTGAGCTCCCGTTGCTCTGTCCCTGCTCCTGCCAACCTAGCAGTTCGAAAGCACGTCAAAGTGCAAGTAGATAAATAGGTACTGCTCCGGTGGGAAGGTAAACGGCATTTCCATGCGCTGCTCTGGTTCGCCAGAGGGTGGCTTAGTCATGCTGGCCATATGACCCGGAAGCTGTACGCTGGCTCCCTTGGCCAATAAAGCGAGATGAGCGCTGCAACCCCAGAGTCGTCCACAACTGGACCTAATGGTCAGGGGGCCCTTTACCTTTACCTTTAAGGAAAAGAAGGAAAAGCGGGACATTCTGGGATCAAATCAGAAACCAGGACGGCTTCTGTAAATCCAGGACTATCGCTAGAGCACACTTGGGGAGACTGAAATATATTTTTGCATGCCTTGAGCATTTACCTGCAATGGTGAATATGCAAAGTAGTTCCCCTCCAGAAATCATTCTTACTGTACATTCATGATGATTTTTGCTCATTTTGCTATTGGGGCAGTCACACATAATCACGCTTTCAAAACGCCCTCCGCTCAGTCACACACATCCTTCACCATGGCATAGCAATAGACCAGGCTCATGAGTGGCAATGAGCAGAAATTTCAAATTTCCCACAATGCCCCAGAGCGCAGTACTTCAAACACCCCAGAGCACTGAGGGGAATTGAACATGGCAACAGCTTGGCGCCAAGTCCAGGGATGGCTGAATGGTATCGGTTAAAAGAGCATTGCTCCCATACTGTCCAATATTCCTCAGATGAAAATAGGGACATTTCTCACTCCCCACTAACTGACCCTCCCCCATTTTTGTCCCCCTTCCCCTGTAGAGAAGAAAGAAGAAAGGTAAGAGTTACTAACACACTACGGATGGGACCAAGCACACACACACTCCACTGTCCTGAGAAAATCCCTTAATCCCAATTTTATTCTGTTCTTTGGTAGATTTAAGAAACACACACATATCCATGAATAAATTTTAGAAGGGGGCAAGATTAGATGCAGATGCGCAAAGCATGTTTGTTTGTTTGTTTGTTTTTAAAAAACCAAGACTCCTTCTGCTCTGCTCCACTCTTCCTTTCTTCCTGCCCAGGGCAGCCCTACCCTCTGCTAGTCCATCAGAGCCGATGTGTCATGCTGGTCTGGGCCTTGGTGTCAGAAGTGTCTCCTCCTCCTCCTCCTTGCCCATTCTTCAGCAGCCACTACAAGTTGCCCAAGGGAGGAGGCCAGCAGCAGTGGCTATAGAGAGGCCATGGAGAGGCAATGGGATTCTGAGGCTTCGGGGAATTGGCTTTCTCCCCCATGGCAGTAAACAAAAGATCAAACAAAAGGAGCGTCTTACCAGTTAGAATCTTTAATGATCACAGTGAGAGACAAAAGAACACACCTCCTTAGAAATGGTACGGTGCTCCCTATTAAGGCTCACTCCCTTCTCCATTCCCATTAATCTACGTCACTCCTACATCTTGTAATATGAGTTTCTACCCTCTGTGCTTTCTGTTCTAACACTTTCTGAGCTCTCCATGTCCTTGGGGAAGGGGGGTGAATGCTGTCCAGAAGCTGTGAATCTGTTAACTCTCTCTCTTCTAGTCTTGCTTCTGCTAGCGGTTCCCTACCCAGTATTTCCCAGCTTCTGCCTTCTGAACTATGCCCCTCTGCAAACCACTGCTCCAAATCTAAACTGTCCTCCTGCTCCTGGAAAGATTCAGGATCAGGCTCAGGATCAGGGGAAGTGGGTGGCTCCCACCATTCCTCCTCAGTGCAGCCCTCCTCAGCACGGTCCCTGACACAGTTGCTCCCTCACAGCAGCCCTGAGCTCAGTGGTGGCAGCACTGATGTGGGAAATGGGGACATTCCAGGTTCAAATTAGAAGCTTTCATAATTCCTGGATGCCCCTTGAAAATCAGGACACTTGGAGGGTATGTGATTAAATTGGCCTAATTGCAGATCTTGGGTAGCAAGTCACCTTCATTCTGATTTCTAATTGTGAGTTTAGAAGTCTACTGTAACTTTGCAGCAAATATGAAGTTGTCGGTGGTGTTGCTTCAGAATGCAAAAACAATGAATACCAACCCATGGCTGAGATTATACAGCAAGGCAGATTATACAGCAATGCAGAATGGAGTCAAATTCTGCAGTGCTGCAAAACTCTCCTAGAATGACTCCTATGTAGTTAAAAGCATCTGTGGAAACAGTGAAGGTTGGGAAAGGGGTGGAGGAAAATCAAATGAGCACATCCTTCACAGGAAATTGAAAAGCCACAAGCAAATTGCAGATTGGAGCTGTACCAAAGATACGGACATATGCTTGCATTAGCCCTGAATGTATTAGCCTTGAATTTTACCCTCCCAAATGCAATTCGGAAGGAATATTAAAATCACCCAACACCCAAAGTTCTCCCTTTGCATGCCAAATTCTGCCATTCTGCCCAGTGTGGTGGTGGTGGCAGCACCAGTGAATGTGTGGATCCATGGATCACAATTCAGCTGGCAAAGTGGACTCTAGTCAAGGGATGAGGAATATGTGGCCTTCCAGAAGTGGTGGGCTTTAGGTGGCACCGTGTTTTGGCACCCCGTAGCATAGTGCCCTTCATCCTTGACCGTTGGCCATGCTGCCTGGGACTTCCGGAAGTTGTTCTCCCACATGAACAGGGGGGCTGCAGTTTTGCCCATTCCTGCTTTAAGCCATGGAAGCATCTCTCATCATCGAATGTGTCCATCTTCAAAGGTGGTGCAGGACTCTTTGTCCTGCTTTTCCATGAAATGTAAATGATTTTATTTTCTTAAGCAGCTTTATCTGCAAGTCAGTTCTCCTTGGTCAACTGGAATCCCTCAAACAGGCTTGTTGGATTGTGCGAATGTTTCCCTGTAGACCCTCAAACATGCTTTGCTGTCCTTTGGATGCTCCAACAGTTGCAATTACAGTGGTACCTCGGGTTAAGAACTTAATTTGTGCTGGAGGTCCGTTCTTAACCTGAAACTGTTCTTAACTTGAGGTACCACTTTAGCTAATGGGGCCTCCCACTGCCGCCACGCTGTCATCGTGCAATTTCTTTTCTCATCCTGAAGCAAAGTTCTTAACCTGAGGTACTATTTCTGGGTTAGCGGAGTCTGTAACCTGAAGTGTCTGTCACCCCAGGTACCACTGTAGATTCTACATAACCTCTTTGATTCCTTGCTTGTTCCATTTCCATATTGGCTACCCATTCACCACAATTTCAAAGGGATAATTTAGATTTCACCCAAGTTCATAGCAGGCTTAGCCACTTTTCTAACACCCCCCAATTTTTTTTTTAGTTAAATCATCCCCCATAGCTTTCTAAAAACACAATAGCTATTGCGTGGGGAGGGGGACTTCACAAAAGTTAAGAGAGCTGGGCCCCTCTGCCCATTATAATTCAAGCCCTGGCCTTAAGTTTACTCCAGATCAAAGTATCCATGAAAGAACTGCTATCCTCTTAAAGAGTGTGTAGTTGCTGTGATTCTCAATATTTACAATTCCTTAACACACAATTTAGCTTTATGCCACAGCTCAGCCCATGAAGAGAGGCAGAAACGTCCCTTTTAAAAAGTGACAATGTCTCTGTTAAAGAAAACGAGTTTTCAATCATATACAGCCAACGAGGTGCAGGAAAACACAATTCCACATTTATTTTGGGGAACATTGTGAAACGTTTATGAACTTGTTGAATTTGATCTTTGCTGTGAGGATACAATGGGGAGGGAGAGAATCATGTAGGCCACCTTGAGCTCCTTGGAGGAAAAGTAGGATTATTATTATTATAAAAAAAAACTTATTAGATAGTTGTTACCTTAAAGGTCTCCAAGCAGCTTACGTTTAAAAGAAAAAGTCATATAAAATGTTGAGATTTTCATACAACATACAAAAAAACCAGGGTACCCATAAAGACTGTAGGATGTTTTGGCAGTAAATAGAAATGTAACCATGCAACAAATAAAAGCAGAGTCCATTCTTTCAAGCTCAAAAGTTGGAATCTGCTCAG
Organism: Podarcis cretensis; assembly: GCF_951804945.1. Classification (NCBI taxonomy): domain Eukaryota; kingdom Metazoa; phylum Chordata; class Lepidosauria; order Squamata; family Lacertidae; genus Podarcis; species Podarcis cretensis. Next base: position 84,067,770 of record NC_137176.1, read on the forward strand.
GCCACAGAAACAGCAAGGCTCAGCTCTGAAGCCATTATCTCAGGGGCAGGCTCTATGCAGTATAATGATAAGACTGCATGATGAAAAAACACGGAAGCCTGTAATAAACATATCATGTGCTGCAGAATAAAGAGAAACCCAGGGCTTCATTATGACTGAAGGTAAGTTTGTACCAGCAGAGATGCAGAAGCAAACGCCGCGTTTCTATGCCCCTTATCGCTAATCTCACAAAGCCTCTGAATTTGTGCTGTTAGAATAAAATAGTATCATACTGAAATAGTTATTTAATCAGATGTATGGTTCCTCCTGTTTCACAGGAGAACAGAACAAGGCAATGTGCAGGTTTGAGTCACTAATCTCATGAGCCCAAAGAGGTTTTATGAGACCTGGTGTCGGTGAGCCATCTCCAAAAGGGGTCTGTTCTGATTATTGTGGTTCTTCCGCTTTATCCGAAATTAAAGGAAATGTGGTTTGTTTAGGTTGAAAGAGTGGCAGAGGGCTGGTACGCAGCTTTTTAGGTGATGCTGCAGGCCTCTAGAAATCTGACAGTCTCTCCATTCCTGCTCATTAGAAACTACTTTGAAACAGCTCTTGCCATTTTCTGTTTCGCTCCGGAAAATGATTTTCCAAAAGGGTGACAAATTTCTTTGCTCTTTTTCTGTTGACCTGCTGAAAAATGGGCAGATCCTCTTTTTTTATTTAAAAAGCAGAGCCTCTCAGTAAGATTCAGGATGTGAAATAATGCCCCACCTCTCCCAGCTGTGAAGGCGACAGGTCCCAATTAAAATTATTTTTGAAATGGCTCAATGGTATAAAAGTTTGTATTCACAGCACTGACTCTTTTTTTGGGAGATATATCCTAGGGAACCTTATGCAGTTTGCATAAAATTCTGGGTGGAGGCATTGGTCAGCCGTTGCACTTCTGGGGTTTAAAGCTTTTAAAACTTCTTCCTTACCTTAAAAACGAACACTGCTTCCTTGTAATTAGAGATGGACAAACTTCCCAAAGTTCCCCTTGAATGAACCCAGAAATTATGCAAGCCAGTGATGACTGGTGACATTTGGAACTCATAAAGCAGAAAGTAGGGAGGCCAACAGTAGGGGGAGCCAGAGAAAATAACAGGCAGAGCCAACTCATTCTAACTTTGCCCCCATCCTCCCCCCTGCTGAATTTTACAAGAGCAACACTGAGACTAAGGAGGAGGAAGCTGAGCAGCAGTCTGGTTAAAGGTGTGGTGTGGGAAATAATCTATTGGTGCAGTTAAATGCAACATTCCTTGTTTCCCTAGAGTGGGCACAGACAGAGAGACATCCAGTCAGTGTAACTTCCTGTTCCACTGGTCTGGAGCATCCTCCCCCTGCATGTGACCTGGGAGATGGGATGAGCTCTGGCTGACTCCATAAAAGAACCGAGTCACACAGCCATTTTCTCAGTTGCAGTTCGTCTTGATTTCTGTCTTGATTCTTGCTGTCTTGTCGCTGCTCTCCTGCAGCCATTTTGTATTCGCAAGGTAATTTTGCTGTCTGCTGGCTCTCAGCCAGCAGCACATGAGTTCAGTCTCCATATGAGTGTTAGTTTCTGTTCTTATCACTGAGCAGCTGCGTGGAGTCACAGGACTCTGTTTACATTCCAGAGACAGTCCAGACTCTTGGAAGTCTCACGGGAGGGGAGACAGGATGTGACGTTAGTGGTTTCCTGTTTCCTTTGTTCCTTTGTTCCTTTGTTCAGTTGCTCTTTGCTTTCATAGAGAGCGGATGTCTTTTCTGTTCTGCGTAGTTTAGAAATAAAACTCTTTACAATGTAGCCAAACCTCTCGTCTCTTCCCTGTGCTGGGAACCCTGCTGGATAGAAAGTGCTTGAGGCCTTATCATTAAACACGTCAGAGGCAATTTCAAAGGCTCAGCTTGGAGGAAGATGAGGCCTTATCGGCTTGGCCGAGCGGAGTTCCGACAATGAGATCAACTCACACTTTTGTTTATGGAAATATTAAGTAAAGCCTGCCTTTCAGAAATCAAATCGTGAACTGAAATGTGAGTAAACTTTTTGTTACTTTATCAGAAATACTCTTTTAAGGAGGATTAAAGGGGACACCAGGAAATAATCTTAACTAAGAGAGTCAAAGGAATCTGCAAACTAGTTTCCAGCTATATTGAGGGGAATTTGCTTCGCTACATCACTCACTAGCGTGAGTGAAAGGAAGGATAATACTTATTCAATATATCATTTCCTACAATCCTTAACATTCCCACAGGTGGGACAGTGAGCCATTTGACCTAATGGACCAGGCTCCATTGATGCAAGCTCATCTGGAAAAGATCAGGAAACCTCTAGTAATCTTTCTGAACCATCTGAGGGCTTGACAAAATGACCCCCAGCTCTGGGAAAACAAGACCCTCTTTTGAGTCATCCCTATTTCTAGCTGGAGCTGATGGGTGTTGGAGTCAGGCATGATGCTTAGTGGTTGAGGATGATGGAAACTGGAGTCCATCACCATTTAGAAGCCCCCAGGTTCCCCAACCTTACACAGTGCCAGAGCTGCAGTACATCTGGCATCATCTTCTTCACAAAATCTCTCTTGCTACTCCTAAGTTTTATTTATTCAAGTGTCACCTGACACCACTGGATCCTTTAAACAGAATTAGAAATAGGCAGTTTTCTACCCGCAAAGAATGTTGCATCTCACTTTTTTTTTCACAGCCTCCATAAAAAGGGATGGATGAAGATAACGCAAACACTGCAGTTAAATTTAATGACAAGAAAAGCCAGGTACTATCCTGAACGCATCTTGAGCAGAATAACTGAATATAGTGTTCTCAGGTGAGCGTCCTTCCTGCTATAACCAGCTAGTGGAAGAAGCAATTCATTAGCATCTGTGAGGCATCGTTCAGTTGAGATAATACATGGTAAATAATAATAATAATAATAACATGGCTCTCAATTGTTCATTATTTCAGCTGCTTCTTTTTTTAATAAAAAGAAAAGAAATAGGAGAGGAGAACGATATTGACAAAGTTCCCTGCTGAATTGTAAAAAGAAGTGCTACTTCAGCTTGAAACTTTGGAAGACTTCCTGCATATAAAATGGTGTCACACACACACACAAAACATCCTCACAAATTGTGGAAAAACTTTGATCTATCGCCTAATCCATTTTGTGTAAATTGTGTGCTTGCAATATTCTTAGCAGAAAGGATGAATTCCTGCTGACAGAATGGATTATTTACTGTGTCAGCTGGGTGCCCTGTTAACCTAAACTGCTTGGATGTGTCAGCCCCCCACATCCCAAGGGGGCAATCGGGTTCCTGGACTCAGAAGAGCTTGAAGTCTGTCCAAGAAGGTGCATAGTACATCTCTCCCCCAGGCCAGAAATGAGTTCTAGTGATCAGAGGGAAAAGTTTTCCATCAGAGAATAGGTGGCCACCAATCAAGGATGCTTCAGTAGTGGATTTCCTGAATCAGCATGGCATTGGATTAGATGATCAACATAGGAATCTGTCACATACAAAGTCCAAACCATTGGTCCATATTGTCTGCCCTGAGTGGCAGCAGCTATCCAAGGGTTAAGACGGTGGACCTTCTTAATCCCACCTGGAGATGCCAGAGATTCAACCTGGGATCTTCTGCTGCAGCCCATCCCATGATCTTTGAGGTCCCTTACAACCGCATAATCCAAGGCAGCAATCCCTCCTCGGGGAAAAGCCCCCAAGAGCCGCACACACTGTTAGGTTGTGGGCGAACATAGCAGATGACACAGCAATTTCTCCAGAGCAGCTCTTTACTTGCAAGCTGGACAGAACTGAACAGCAAACAGCTCAGCCGGCCTGCTTTTATAAGCAGCCGGCTGTCAACATTGTAGCAACAACAACCCAGAGTTTCCCGCCTAAAATAACTGACGTGGACCTGAGTGAAAACTATCTACAGACCTGAGTGAAAACTATGTACAGTATCCCCCTGCTGGCCCAGGGTGAAACTTCACTACATAACACACACACTCTGCACGCTCTTTAAAGGGAGCGTGGCTCTTGGGGGAGCCTTAGCCGTGCGCAGCCTCTCCTGGGCAGGGGATGAAGGCTCCCCTTGCCTAGGAGAGGCTGCGCTCGGCCAGGCAAGAAGCCAGGACAGCCAGGGGGCAGTATATTTTTTGTTTTCCTCTTCCAAAAACTAGGTGCGTCTTATGGTCTGGTGTGTCTTATAGAGCGAAAAATACGGTAGTCTGTGGCCTGATTCTGAAGAGCCCCAGTCTGCACAGGTTCCCCTGCAACAAGCACCAGCTGGGCCGAGTCAGGGGCCTGAGCCTGCCCTGGCTCCAGATGCAGGGATTACCTTGTTGCCTTCAGCTGGGCCATCACTTACAGCTGCTCCACTACCGGTTGGGTCAGGAGAGGCTGAGGTGGTCTCTGGGTCTAGTAACCCACCAACGTCTCCCGAGCTGCAGAGACTAAGGTCTGAGAGACGGAGAGACCTGAGTACTCACAGGAGGAGTGCTCGCCTTCGGGCGAGACAGGGAGGTGAGTCGCTGGGGGATCAGGACCGGCCGTTACCCCGACAGAGATAAAAGGCTGCTGGACCCTGCCCCAGCTTGCGGGAGCAATGCTGCTGTTTGCCAGAACCTGCCTGTGATCCTGTGCTTGACCTTGCCTGGTTTCCTGCCTTGAGTGTTCTGCCTTGGCCCTGTCGGACTGACTCCTCACGGAACCCTTGGATTCAGGACTGGACCTGGACTGCATTACTCGGGTTACCCCTGGGCCCAGCATACCTTGGCAGGCATGCAGTCAGGGCCGGCCAACCCAAGAGGCAAGGTGAGGCAATGACCTTGGGTGGCAGGATTCACAGAGCAGCATCCCCAGCGCTGCTGCTGCTGCTACAATGGCAGTCATGGTTCCAGCACACTCCTCAGCGATCCCATCTCCCAATGGTGCGTAGGAAGCCCTGCTGATCTCCTTCCACCCCTAGGGAGGAAATGGAGGAGTCTGGGCTCTCCTGGGCTCTACCTGGCCTGATTGAGAGTGGTCCGCTCCTCACCTGCCTTTAAGTCCCACTTCAACCATCAAGTAAGGTTGATTTGATTCGACCAGAATGTAGCCTGGTCTACACACTACAGCAGATCTCAAGTTTTATCACCTCACTGCCCTTGTGTCACAGGCAAAGTACCAACAACTGTATCGCTGGTTTAGATATATATGGTCAGAATGAGATTTTGCCAAGGCAAGCATATAAAAATGGAAAATCCATTCTGAAGGGCTGCCCATTGCTTTTCCCTAAACGGCCAAAATGGCAGAAACAAGCAAAATGTTCGGGAGAGTTATCATTGGAAATGAAATGCAATGAGGCACTTTGTGCTGCAGAATACAGACTTCGGACCTTGATTGATAGGAGTTTCCTGGCTATTAAGCGCTGATTTGCAGGATGGGATATTTCTCAGGAAAGGAGAATGTATTGCCAAAGATGATTATATAGGCATTCAGCAATTAAGAATGTGCCAAATCATTTGCTAGCAACTCAGGGGCAAGGATGACAGGGCTACAGGCCCATCTAAAAAAGCTGTAGAAGTAGCTGACAAAACCTCTCTGCATTCAGGATGGGTGCCTCATTGACTACTTGATGGCCCACATATATACATATACATATATATGTACGTCAGGGATGCACATTTCTGTTTTGTCCTTCATCTCTGCCCACCGAGAGTGATCAGGCAAGGAAGGGTGATCTTCTCAGCTTAGCCTTCTCCCTGGTGTGCTAGTTCTCTACATGCAGGAAGTCCTTACACAAAAAGCATTCAGAATTACAATTTCATACTGTAAAGATCCTAGCTCTTCCTTCTTACAGTGTGTAAACTCCAATCAACCTATGTGAGATAAAAAAGCCACACGTTATATGTTTGAATGCTCTTTCGTGCATGGGCCCTGCCTGCAGAAAGCTAGCTGTTCAAGGAGAAGGCGTTTATTCATCCTTGCTCTCACCATGACATGCTAGCTGTTCAAAGAGAGAGGTCATTTTTACAATGAGGAAGCTTTCAAACATGTAGTCTCCTGCCTGCATTCAGAAGCCTAAGAAGCTTGCTCCATATGTTTTTATTAAGGGTCATGAACTTAAAAAAATAATACACACCAGTTCACTCACTGTGTTGAACTTTTGAAATTCTGATGGTAAGAACTGTTTGACAGTGGAAAGATCTCCCTCTCCTTCCTTGGAAGCTTTTAAGCAGAAATTGGATGGTCATCTGTCATGAATGCTTTAGTTGAGATGTCTGCATTGCATGGGGTCGGACTAGATGACCATTGGGTCCCTTCCAACTCTACAATTCTGTGATTCTATATATATAACAAATGGATGTTTGTTATATAGGTAAAGGTAAAGGGACCCCTGACCATTAGGTCCAGTCACGGACAACTCTGGGGTTGCGATGCTCATCTCGTTTTTTTGGCCGAGGGAGCCAGCGTACAGCTTCCAGGTCATGTGGCCAGCATGACTAAGCCGCTTCTGGCGAACCAGAGCAGCGCACGGAAATGCCGTTTACCTCCCCACCGGAGTGGTATCTATTTATCTACTTGTACTTTGACGTGCTTTTGAACTGCTAGGTTGGCAGGAGCTGGGACCAAGCAACAGGAGCTTACCCCGTCGCGGGGATTCAAACCGCCGACCTTCTGATCGGCAAGCCCTAGGCTCTGTGGGTTTAAACCACAGCACCACCCACATCCCGTTTTTGTTATATACAGACCTTGTATTTAAATATGCAGACCTGAACTCTTAAGGTTGGAAAACTTAGAAACAGAGCGAAACTAGATAGCAACAGCCATCCCTATGTGTAAGTCAGGCTTACTGTGTCCCTACCTGATCAACTTCCTAGCAATGCATGTCTCCATTGTAACAAATTGTCTTATTGTCCAAAGTCTGTAGGCAGATCATCTGCTCATTAATGGAACTAGCCTTCAAGGGTTCCCACAGAGAAGGCAGAGGCTTTGATGGCTGCACTACAAGCATGCTTCCCATCTCAAAATGCCTCTTTGAAAAAAATAGACAGGTAGGGTTCCCTGCCCACCCCCACCCCGCCCTGCTGAAGGAACCTCTCAGGGAAATTGGCAGGTAGTTCATTTTGAAGGGGAAAGGAGGGAAGGCTACACCTCCCGATGTATATTTATCTTGCTGTGACATGACATCTCATTATCGTCTCCACCACTATGCTCTGCAGTTGAGTGGACACCCTTCTTGGTGATGAATGCTGATTGTCTCAAAGAAGGTTGCAGTTTCAAGCTGGCCTTGCTTGGTTCAGCAAAACACACTTTGCATTTTCCATCTGGAAAGCAACACATGGGACCCTCTGTGGAGCAGCGTGAATAAACTCCCGGCGAAATGTAACGTGAGATCCAAAGACTCAGGGACAGAATGAGAGCACTCTCAAGCCTGTGGCCAAATGAACTGCACTTCCAGGTGGTCTGTGTCAGGAGTGCGTACAGGAGCCAGGCCCTGTGACCAGTAGGGCTTCGCAGGACTGGGGCCATCCTAAGTTTGTTCTGGAGAGGCAAGGTGCAGCCGCACAGGTGAGGCCACTTGGTAACTCACTGCACCTGGTGGCAAGAGCCGGGAAGGGCTACAAGGCCAGCATTTCCCTCCAGCTCTTTGCCACAGCAACACGTTCCCTGCCTTGCTTCGTTTGACTCCTTGACTTCTTGATTCTCGATCCTCAGACCCTTGGCTTCTTGATTCCTTGCTTCTCAACCCTCAGACCCTTGACTTCATGACTCCTTGCTTCCTGACCCTCAAACCCCTGGCTTCTGGACTCTCATTCCTGCTCCCACCCCATTGCCCCCGGTCCCGACGTCCTCAGCCGGGACTTTGATCACTTGTAGAATGGACATTGACAGTCTGAGCATTCATCCTAACTCATTTCCAAGGGGGCAAAACAATGTCTGCTATTTGGTGAGCATTCATGCTCCCTCATTTACGGGAAAGATGGAGGATGTTGCATCAAAGCAAATGTTCTCCTTCCAGCGTGTTCCCCACATCACGCCCCCCCCTCTCTCTCACACACACAATCATTGGAGGAAGAGGGTTTCTTGTTGAAGAGTTCCCATTCAGCTGCTGTTGTGCAACCTCAACTTGCCAGCATGTGAATGAATCTGAAAACAGTGACACTTTAAAAATGCACACCACTCCATCCTCAATCCCTGCAAGCAGGAAACATTGCCATAGTTCAAGGATGCCTTCCAGCTAGCTTGTCAGGCATGTGTGCAGGAGCCAGGCCCTGTGACCAGTAGGGCTTCGCAGGACTGGGACCTTCCTAAGTTTGTTCTGAAGAGGCAAGGCGTGGCCACACAGGTGAGGCCGATTGGTAACTCACAGCACCTGGTGGCTAGAGCCGGGAAGGGATATAAGGTCAGCATCTTCCCTTCGGCTCTTGGCCACAGCAACACGTTCCCTGCCTTGCTGCATTTGACTCCTTGATTCTCGATCCTCAGACCCTTGACTTTGTGACTCCTTGCTTCCTGACCCCCAGACCCTTGGCTTCTTCACTCCTGGCTCTCTGAACCTCGGACTCTTGGCTTCCTGACTCCTGGCTTCTGGACTCCCGTTTGCAGAATAGCTCCTCTCAAATTTAATTAAATTGTGAATCTGAGGCTCCAATACTTTGTCCACCTCATGAGAAGAGAAGACTCCCTGGAAAAGACCCTGATGTTGGGAAAGATGGAGGGCACAAGGAGAAGGGGGCGACAGAGGACGAGACGGTTGGATAGTGTTCTAGAAGCTACCAACATGAGTTTGACCAAACCGCGGGAGGCAGTGGAAGACAGGATTGCCGGGCGTGCTCTGGTCCATGGGGTCACGAAGAGTCGGACATGACTACACGACTAAACAACAACAAACCTCCTCAGGACCTGAGTGTTTGGATCAAAGCACAGCTCCTCAGGTTCAGGAAGGCTGTGGCTTTTAGTCTATTCTTAAACCACTCATGGATTTTGCATGCCCAGCAAATGCATGCACAGCATTGATTTTGCTCATGTTCACCTATTGTTGTGGACATGTTTGCTTTTCAGTCTCATTTCTCAGCCTGCAATGCTTGACAAGTGATAGATGCTATGTGCCTTGGAATTTAGTGGGCCAAATTCTTCTTCTCGCTGTCCCAGGGATAAGGCAAGCATACGATAAGCAGAACAAGACTTCCAGACATAAAAATGAGTCGCAAAATTAGCACAGGGCTGCCGTTCTGTTTTTTCCCTTCCTCAAACTCGCAGGAATCCTGCCATTTCAAAACTCACTGTTAACTACTGAACTCTTCTTATGAACAGCACTAATTCATGCTGTCTCTACAGCGAAACAGTAAATTAAAAACCGAGTCAAATAAGGCTTTCTAACGGGCTTAATTGGTTATTGGATTCAGCTGAAAGCATAGGAAGAAGCAGCTCGCTCGCTAGGAAGAAGCTGACATAAATTACAAACCCTCCAGAGCTCAGGAGAGAGAGATCATTAGGGGAAGTGTGTGGAGGGGTGCAGCAGATAAGGAAATGTTCGTGTCGGGAAGACTTAAGACTGGAATCCAGGAAGGTTGCTGCAATAACCTTCTCTGTTTATAAAAGCCAAATGTCAGCATTCCAAGCTGCTCTCATGGCATCCCATCATCCCCTAGCATAGTGCTCTCCAGGTCAGTGGCATAGCATGGTTTGCCAGAGCCCGTGGCCATGTGAGGTGGGGGGTCTGCTGGATCCTAACCCACTCTTCTTGGTGGATTGTGGTATAGTATTGGTCCCTAAGAGGCTGAACTGATGACAGGGATATGCTGGTGGAGGGGTTGAGCTATGTGGACAGAGGCTGTTCCAATTCTCAGCGACTCCCACTGGAAATGGAGATGACTGCTTTCTTCTTTAACCAATGCAAATACAGTGGAGTTTTTACAGTCAAAGGGTGTGTGTGTGTGTGTGTGTGTGTGTGTGATGACTTTGGAGAAAATGAGTTTATATCAGAAAATTACCGTATGTTCCAGTGTATAAGATGACTTTTTAACCCAGGAAAATCTTCTCAAAACTTGCGGGTCGTCTTATACGTCAGGTATGGTTGTGGCGACTTGGAGCCACCTGTTGGGAAGGAGGCTAGGGAGCCGGTGAGCGCAGCCCGGGTCGCTTTGCTGGATGGCCGATCGGGGCTCGCTTGCCTCGGGCTGCTGCTGCTGCGACGGCAGAGGTGGCGGAGGGGTGTGCGCTCTGCCCCTGGTGGCGCTTGGTGGGCGGCGCTTGGTGGCCTTTAGCTTGGGGGGCTCGGGCCTGTGCCTGCTCCTGGCCTCGCTGAGGGTCTGGCAGCTCTGGGCCTGTCTCCCTCGCTCCAAGGAGCGGCGAGCAAAGTGGCGTTGAGAGCAGGAGCTGGTGCTTGGGGCCCCCGCTGTCTGCTGGGCTTGAGGGCATGTGGCTTTTCTTGGTGTACGGACTCACCACCTGGTCCCAAACCACAAACATGACAAGAGGGGCACAGAGTGCATGGGGAGCCTGCTGGAGGTGCTGCCAGCCCTGGCGCCGTGTGGGGTGGCGGCAGCAGCCGGCCAGTCCCTGCCTCCTCCTCTTTGCCCCAACCCCACAAGGAGGACCAGAAACGGGAGCCGGGGGGGTGTGTGTTTGAGGCTTGAGTTTCATTTCCCAGCCGACAGATGTCGCTCTGCCAGCTGCCTTCCTTTCTCTCCCCACACCCCCTGCAACTTCCCCTCCCGTCCCGTCTGAAGAGACGCCCCACAAGTGCCAAAAACACCTTCGCCACCTCTTGCCCAGCATCGTGGGGCACCGCTCCAAGGGGCTGGTTTCCGCCAAGGATGGAGGAGGGATGAAGCAAGTGGAGCTTTGAAGTCCTCCCCTCCGTCCTCCCCTCCTCCCCATTCTCCTGCGATGCCCCCCACGCCCCAGCTGTGGTGTGCATACAGGGATGAAAAGACTGGCTGCCAGTGGGGGGTAGTCTTATACGGCAAGTATATCCCAAACTCTATATTTTAACTGGGAAAGTTGGGGGTTGTCTTATATGCTCAGTTGTCTTATACGCCAGAAAATATGGTACTTTATTTCAACTGAAGTCATATTAGAGGAATGGAAGTCTCTCTCCAAAAACCCTTTGAGTTTATTAGTTCTCCATATTAGGTACAAATTCAGGGCATACCCAGAGACCTAATAAATAGGTAACGAGACTGTTGTTTGTATTAGAGGCTATATGGTTCAGCGCTCTTGTTGAAATGGCTGTAATAAGCAATGCATTAAATCTGGCCAACAGCCTTCCTAAATTCCCACTTCTGCAATCCCAGCTATTGAGGGCACTGACCCTGGTCTTTTTTATCCCATGACTGATGTTTGCCTCCAACTCCGAGTAATTCTATACTCAGAATTTGAACACTGACAAATAAGCCAGTTTTTGTGTTTTTCTCACAACCGAATGCCTCCTATTTAGGTCGGAGGGAAAATCCACAGTCTAGCTTCACAGACTCTTTAAAACAAAATTTTATTTAAAGAAAAGGCTAACATCACATGCCACCCCCCCCCCAAGTCTGCACCTATGGTAGGGTTGAGAGATTTCAAAAAAGTGAAGAGTTGCTCTCTCTTCTTTGGCCAAAGCTTTTTTTTTCTTTTTGCAAAATCTCCAAAATTTCGAAGTTTTTGACACTATTTCCGATGGATGAATCCTGGATATGTCCAGATGAACCCAGAGGTATGGCAGCCCTAACATATGGTAAGTCGACATAGTAAGGGTGGAGTCTGAGCAAACAGGAAAATAGGAGGCAGAAACAACATGTGTGTTTATGCCTCACACTGTAATATGTTCTAAGAATGATCATGACATAAACTGATGTGAATTTTAATCTGTTTTAGCATCGTAACTTCTTGTATGTTTTAATGTATTGTAAATCCTTCCTGGTGTTATGGTTGTATCTTTTTGTAAACTGCTTTGAGGGGTTTTTTATATAATAATAAGTGGTGCATAAATTTTATGAAATAAATAAAGAGAAAATATGTTGATATTTCCCATTCAGACATAATTCCTGAAGGAGGCTAGAGTTTCCTGTTACATCTGAAGCAGAAAACTGTGTTTTTGAGGTTGGAACAAGCCAGGGTCTGAAACCACAGTTTGACGTTACAATAATATTCAGTACTGCTAACCACAGTTTCCACTTCAGGTGCACCAGTAAAATGTGGTTTGATTAATGGACAGATCTATTTCTTATCTGTGTGACTGTCCCATATTTTACACCCAATGCCATTTCTTTCCATTTAAATACATATTTGAATATATACTTTAATACATTTAAACTTCCAGCCATAATGTTTAGATATGTGCAAAATCAGGTAGGTAGCTAAATTCTGGTCTGCACATTGGAGTGAGATGTGCAAATCAGGTCCTTTTGCATAGGAATTTGCAAATGACAAATTCTTCAAGCATCCCCAGAATCACTCTAACAGAAGGCGCTGTGCTTTTGTGTAACAGCTTTTGTGAATGATAGCCAAAATACAAAAAGTCAGGGTCCCTCTCAGGGTGGCATTACTGTAATGCAGATTCTATGCCTCATGTAAAAAGCACTTAAACCATAATGGACCTAAATAGCCAAGGAGTGATTCTCTGGAACATCCTTCCCAGAGTTATCCCAACTTGGATGAGCCCCCAACATCTCAGATGCTTATAGAAAATCACTGAAGCTCTTCAGGCTGCAGAGCTTGTCTGTCTTGAAACACATCCAGTATTTTCTTGCATCCAGCTGGGTCAGGCATCTTTGCCAGGAAAAAAAAAACCCTTCATTTGTTTAATTTCAGGCACTACTCCATCTGAACCAGGCTATGAAGTGAAAGTCCAGAAAGGAAGCAAGACACTCAAGGGCCAAAATGTCTATATGTCGAAAGCTGGCTTCACTTTAGCCCCGTTGTTTGCATATGAGATCATCTGCAAATCTAGCTTCCCCAAAGCTGATTTTGATGTCAATTAGAAAAGTCTGCTTTTCTTTCCTCTGCACTGACTTGCCTCTTCCTCGTATTTAAATTCTGCATGGCTGGGCAGCAGCTTGAATAACTTCGCTCCATCCCTCTAGTCGTTCATTTCCAGCACCCTTCCAACAACACATGCTGGCCACATGACCCAGAAAGCTGTCTGTAGGCAAACACCAGCTCCCTCAGCCTGAAATCGAGATGAGTGCTGAACCCAATGGTTGCCTTTGACTGGACTTAACCGTCCAGGGGTCCTTTACTTTTTCACTCCCATTTATCTCCTCCAGCATACTCCAGACCTGTGTGTCACTCCCAGTAGTAGTATAGTCCTAAAAATGGGTTAGAATCGCAAGGAAAACACACTTTACTTTGAAATAAATACCAGCTTTTGAATGCAAAATAAAAAGTACCCACCATATGGTCTCAGTCGTTCCTCCTCTTGTCATCTCCACCTTGTTGTTGTTTAGTGTCCAACTCTTTGTGACCCCATGGACCAGAGCATGCCAGGCACTCCTGTCTTCCACTGCCTCCCGCAGTTTGGTCAAACTCATGCTGGTAGCTTCGAGAACACTGTCCAACCATCTCGTTCTCTGTCGTCCCCTTCTCCTTGTGCCCTCCATCTTTCCCAACATCAGGGTCTTTTCCAGGGAGTCTTCTTCTCTTCTCATGAGGTGGCCAAAGTATTAGAGCCTCAGCTTCACACTCTGTCCTTCCAGGGAGCACTCAGGGCTGATTTCCTTCAGAATGGATAAATTTGATCTTCTTGCAGTCCATGGGACTCTCAATAGTCTCCTCCAGCACCATAATTCAAAAGCATCACTTCTGCGGCAATCAGCCTTCTTAATGGTCCAGCTCTCACTTCCATACATCACTACTGGAAAAACCATAGCTTTAACTATATGGACCTTTGTCGGCAAGGTGATGTCTTTGATTTTTAAGATGCTGTCTAGGTTTGTCACGTCTTTTCTCCCAAGAAGATTCCTATAATGTGTCTGATGTGTGGTTGCTCTTGAAGATAGTATGGAAACTTCACCTGGTCCTGAAATGTGGATGGAGCAACAGATGGGATCTAAATTTTGTACAATAGATTACATTCCACTCACACAAAATCTGATGATTCAAATGGATTACAAATTTTGAGGTGAATCAGCACTCCTGTGGAGAGTTTTGGGGAATGTGGGGTCTCTGGAAAGTGGCACGAGTCAAAGCAGGGACCCTTGAAGTATCTCAGTGATTCAGACATCAAAAAAGGGCTGCAGACAAGTGTCTGCTAAAAGCTAAAGTATTGTCTGTAAGCTTACCGTAAGGATACCATAGCAAGCTGGGTTGATGGAGGAAGGGAGAAAATAAAGCAAATTGGGGAGAAGGTGTGAACGTAGAGCTTCATTGTGACTGCCAGCTTTTGCGTTTTTATTAGTGGGAATAGTTTTACCAGTGGTGTCTAGTCCCCATGCTTTGGGGGAGAGATTAGCTTGGCAAGAGTGAAATTTAGATGCCTAAACTTAAGGAAAATGCCATGACAGGGGGGAGAGAAGTTGTAAAGGGACAGCCACATCTTTGGCTGTGCTGGGGTTGGGATCTTAACGATACCTAAGCCTGGTTGAGCTTGGAATCAGCTGGCTGAACTGCACCCTAAGCTGTTCATCCCAACTGATCTTGCTCATCCCAAAGGATTCCTTAGCTGCAACTCAGCTTCCTCAGAGCTATTGTTCTCAGCTTCTTCTCTAAGTCCACCTTCTCCAGAGAGCAAGAAAGAGAAAATGCCAAGTTTCACAAATGCATGGATTTCAGTGCTTTTATTTTAGCGCAACACATTTAGCACATAACAGCATTCTTTCCCACATAAGTCATTGCTGGAGCCCCTTATCTCAAATTCAGATAAGGCAGTCTGGGGAGAGAAAAGCCAGGAATGAGGAACATGGGCAAATTCAGTCTTCCGTGCTCATGTTTTCAAATCCTTATTTTACCCAGGCCTGAGATTGCTTCCAGCCTTAGATGTTTCTGAGGGTCATAAAAACAAACATAATCCACTATCTTTGGACGCCGTGATGCAGGTGGTTTTATTTTTATGTATATGTTTACAGAACATGGATTTATAGCCCTAAAGTCCATAAACTGCTAGGTTTAATGAAAATGTAACACACACTAGGGACTCCATTCCCTGTTGCCTTGAGCTAGGAGTTAGTCATTTAATAGTCTGCCTAAAGGGGACGTAAAAACTTTATAGTTGTGCTTCAATATGCTGTGCTCTGGGTGCATTTTCCACAGCTCTCAGAAAAGTGGTTGACAGAAGGTACATTCGCATCTACTGGCGGATCCCTGGATAGGAGTACAAGAGTAAAAGGTAAAGGTAAAGGTACCCCTGCCCGTACGGGCCAGTCTTGACAGACTCTGGGGTTGTGCGCCCATCTCACTTAAGAGGCCAGGGGCCAGCGCTGTCCTGAGACACTTCCGGGTCACGTGGCCAGCGTGACATTGCTGCTCTGGCAAGCCAGAGCCGCACACGGAAACGCCGTTTACCTTCCCGCTGGTAAGCGGTCCCTATTTATCTACTTGCACCCGGAGGTGCTTTCGAACTGCTAGGTTGGCAGGCGCTGGGACCGAGCAGTGGGAGTGCACCCCGCCGCAGGGATTCGAACCGCTGACCTTTCGATCGGCAAGTCCTAGGCGCTGAGGCTTTAACCCACAGCGCCACCTGCGTCCCTGCTACAAGAGTAACTGACTTCTAATTGTTTAACAATAACAAGAGACTTCTAATTTCTTCTTTCAGGTTAGGCTGTTAGGCCAACTG
The DNA here is from genome assembly GCF_951804945.1 of Podarcis cretensis. NCBI lineage: Eukaryota > Metazoa > Chordata > Lepidosauria > Squamata > Lacertidae > Podarcis > Podarcis cretensis. The sequence continues at coordinate 84,083,496 of NC_137176.1, forward strand.
ATGCTCTGTAGTAACTCAGGTGCAGATTTGTACCCATAGATTGTTATAGGTTTGTGGGGTGTGAGGCACCCTTAATTTCTGGGTCCCCAAAAAGTTAGAATTAATCAAGGTTTGGGGAGTTAAACTGTGCCAAACTTAAATCAATGGATTAAGCTTCTGTTAACAAGCCAAGCCAGCCTGATGATAGCGAGATTAGTGTGGGTTGTTAAGGGGACAAAGGCCAAGTTATGACCCATCAAAAAGGCCATCATGGCGAAGGGTGGGCCCTCTCCTCAAATTGTGTGTTAGTGGGAAGAGACAGGAAGGGTTTAAACTGAAATTGAAATACTTTATTGTCACTTGTAAACTTGTATACAGTGAGATTACACGAGCACCCCCCCCACTCAGCTCTCTTAGTCTTAATTCCCCTCGTTTACTCACACACACACACCAAACCCGAAAGTCAGTTGCCCTGTTGTTATCTTTTCATTCAGCAGCCTAACAGCCCATGGACAGAAGCTGTTCTTTACCCTGTTGGTGTGACTAATCGTGCTTCTATATCTTCTGCCTGAGGGCAGGAGATCAAGAAAGTGCCGGCCAGGGTGTGAATGATCCCTGAGAATTTTCCTCACTCTCCTGTGGCAATGTTCTTCCGCTATTTCATCCAGTGGATTCACGGGACAGCCCATAATATCTTGTGCTGTGTTCACCACACTCTGTAGGCACTTCCTATCAGATGATGTCAAATCAGCGTACCACACCGTGATGCCGTATGAAAGGACACTTTCTATTGTTGACCGGTAGAAAGAGATCATCAAATGTTGATTGACATCGTTCTTCCCCAATACTCTGAGGAGATGGAGTCTCTGTTGGGCTTTCTTAACCTCCTGGATTGTATTTATTTTCCAAATAAGGTCTTCACTGAGATAAACTCCTAGGAATTTAAAGCTGGGGTCAGCAACCTTTTTCAGCCGTGGGCCGGTCCACCGTCCCTCAGACCATGTGGTGGGCTGGACTATATTTTGGAAAAAAAATATGAACGAATTCCTATGCCCCACAAATAACCCAGAGATGCATTTTAAATAAAAGGACACAATTCTACTCATGTAAAAACACGCTGATTCCCGGACCGTCCGCAGGCTGGATTGAGAAGGCGATTGGGCCACATCCGGCCCTGGGCCTTAGGTTGCCCACCCCTGGTTTAAATTGTGTAAGATCTCAGTTTGGATGATGTAAGACAGGGAAATTGTTTGGGACTGTGAGCAGCGACAAGCAAACAGGATGCTAGTGAAGATAACTCATTATTCAAAGAATCCAGCACAGGCCTAGTGTTCACAACAACTTTCCCCAGTAGTTCTTGCTCCAATGAGGCAGCTGCGAGGACTGAAGGTCCCTGCCTTCCCAACATTCTCTAAGGTTCCTCACCCAGTTACCTGCCTAACAGCCTGAGGCTCCTTCATCTTGTCTCTCATTGCTCCATCCTCTTCTTTCCTCTCCGTGTTCTGGGAGACCAGGGATGAGGGGAGCTGGTCACAGAAGGAGGGGGAGACTCCCTGGCTTCTTCAGCAGTCTGCCTGATCTCTGCCTTTTGACTCCCATCCTCTCCAGTCTCCACTTCTGCCTCTGATTTTGGACTGCCCTCTGCCATAGCCTCTTCCAGCTCACCAAACCCTCTTACCTCTTCAGCTACAACACCTCCTCCTCCCAGTCTGCTCCTTCTCTCTCTGACCACTCATTGTTGTCCCACCACCAATCCTGTGGCTCTGAACCTTCTTCCTTTCAGGGTTCCCTTAGAAGTTCTGCAGCCTCCCACTACTCCTTAGCATCCAGCCAGCTCATGACATCACATGACCTGGCAACCCAGTGCAGAGCACTATCATAAAGGCTTATTTTCCCCTCTGCCAGACTTAGACAGAACTGCTGCTGAATGGGGTTTGGAACTGGTGTAAATTTACACCAGCTCCTTGTGCATAGGATTGCTCCATTAGACAACTGAACAACAATGCAAGGAACTTGGGGGTTCACACCTCTGATCCACACAGCTTTCTGTTTTGTGCCTTCATTCTGAATCTAGACCCATGCCAGCTGGCAGCTGAGCCATCTTCACAAACATCTTCTGATGCAGGAGCAGTTGTCCCCTGACAACAGCAGCAAGGAATCCTAGTCCAGGAGCTCAAGCCCATACATTAGCTTATTAAAATTGCATCTTTGAATATTGCCATGGAAATGCTGTTCTGTAGTGGTGAGGAATTCTCAGCTGATGTTCCTTTAGCTGATGATTTATCTCAATCACAAGTTGACTCTTTTATTTTCTAAAAAGGCAGGTTATAAATTCAGTATACCAACAACCGGTACTTATGTTCATTCACACCAACAGAAAGCTAAAAGGCTCTCTTAAATCACATCTTACTCTGTCTGTTGCGATGTCATTGTTAGCAGTTATGATTCAGTAGGGGAAGACCCTGCCCAAATGTGTGTTGCTGTTCACATATGGCTAGGATAGGGAATCTTTCTCAGCTTGAGGGCCAAATTCCTTTTAGGGAAATCTTCTGGGGGCCACATTCCCATGGTGGGCAGGGAGAGAGGTAAAAGTGGGCAGAGCGACAGTTGTGAAATTCACCTTGGTACAGTACCATGGCTAGTTTTTACACATGTTCACACAGTCTTCTCTAGCAACCATCCAGGCAAGGAGGAGGCATTTTCAAGGAGACATTGCAGCCATGCATAAACACTCAAGGAGAGTGCAAAGTAGGGACAATGAGCAGGGGTGCCGGCAGATAGCTGGAAGGGGTAGGATGGGGGGGGGTGACCAAGGCCAGCAGGGGCCCCAGGCTCTTAGCTTTTTAAAAAAGCAAGTCAATCAGACATTTCTGAAGAAAGTTAGAGCACAAAATGTGGAGGCAACTCTAATGCCTTGACACGGTAAGAGGTATCATGTGGGGAGAATTCCAAGTGTTGGAAAGAGAGGCCTGGAGAGCTATATTCAGCCTTATGAGTCTGAGGTTCCCTAGCCCTATCATAGAGGAGCAGAAGGGGTTAAAAAGTTGCCCCACCACAACCTTTCTTTTAAAAAAACCCCAAAGCTGAGGATAACGGAGAAATTAGCGCTGGGAACAGGGGACTGAACCAATTCAATCTGCGGCCTTGCAGTAGATTTTTGACACTCTGCTTTTGCCTTGAAATATCTGACATGTACCTACTGTAGCACCAGGGACCTCTAAAGGATGCTTCAATGCATATGTATCTCCAAGTATCTTGCCAGAATAGCCCATCAGCGAGAAACTTTTTCTTGTTAAAACTTTCCAAAGTTAATCTCTTCTTACAAAAACAAAAAAAAAAAACCCAAAAACCCGAAGGGAGATGAGGAGGTCTGCATTTTCTTTGCTGCTATTTCAGCTCTCCAGAATGTTCCATGCACACATGGATTTACAGCCCTTGGAGAGAGCATCACTGGGCCAGAGATCCTATAAAGTGGCAGAGTCCTATTACTCTCATTTCACCATGGCTCCAGAACTGACTGAATTATTACACTTCCAAGTGCAACCAGGTTGTAGCAATTGGGAGCTTTAACAACCTGGGTCTCATTGCTCACCAGCATATTTTCCACTGACGTCAGTGGAATTAACTCCTGATTTATCCATGGGCGTAGAGAGCCAAAAGCCACAATCACTGGTGCTTTTAAACACCTTCCTATGGAACATGATTTCAGTGGAGGAAGGATCTGGAAAGTCTAATTTGACATCCAAAGGCAAGGGAGGCTCTCTGAAGAGCTGTAAAGAAAATTTGTAGGCTGGTTGGTGTTAAAGGCAGGTATTGAAGAGAAGCCAAATGGTGCTTTTCCATCTTCCTGCACATGGGGTTGAGGAGGGGAGCTTGGGCAAGGCATCTTCCATGGGGCCTCTTCTCTCTGTTTAGGCCCTCTTCCTTAGTAGGCTCACCTCCACCCCATCACCATTACCACCAGCCTCTGTGGCAATGGGGAGGGACTGTAGCTCTGGGGTAGAGCATTTGCTTTGCACGCTGAAGGTCCCAAATTCCATCCCCATCATCTCCAGATAGGGCTGAGAATGTCTCCTGTCTGAAAATCCCAGGGAGCTGATGTCAGTCAATGTAGACAATACCATGTGAGGTGTCATGGACTAGCTGGACACAGAGGAATGATGGGAAGCACCAGCTGGGGAACCACCAAGGGACGAAGGCTCAGATTTGTGGTAGAATGACGATGAGTGTCCATAGGGAGATTGAGAGGAGTAGGTGTTGGAAGCTGAAGAGGTTACAGGGTTTAGTGAGCAGGGAGTATCAGTGCCAGAGGGAAGACCATAACCAGAGGCAGAAGCAAAGGCTGGAGAGGAGAGGAGCCAAGTGAGAGAGATGAGGTAGGCTGCTGAAGAAGCCAGGGGGTCTCCCCCTCCTACTGCAGCAAACTGGTCTCTCAGAACCAGAAGAGGTATGCACTGGGAAGAGCAAATACAAATGTGCCAGCAGAGTCTCAGGTTACTTGGTAAAGAGCCAGGAGAGGAGAAGACTTCATCAGCTGTGGGAAGCTGAGGACCTTCAGCATCCACACTGCTTCATAGGGACAAGACAAGACCTATGGAGAAGAGTTGCTGTGTTCATTAGGCCTGGCTCCCCTGAGCAGGCTTTGTTTCTTCTAATAAAGAGTTAAGTTCACTTACTCCTTGTGATTTATTGCTGACCTGGGTGGGGCTGTGAGTTAAACCACAGAGCTTAGGACTTGCCGATCAGAAGGTTGGCGGTTCGAATCCCTGCGACGGGGTGAGCTCCCGTTGCTCGGTCCCAGCTCCTGCCAACCTAGCAGTTCAAAAGCACGTCAAAGTGCAAGTAGATAAATAGGTACCGCTCCAGCGGGAAAGTAAACGGCATTTCCATGCGCTGCTCTGGTTCGCCAGAAGCGGCTTAGTCATGCTGCTAACATGACCCGGAAGCTGTACGCTGGCTCCCTTGGCTAATAAAGCGAGATGGGCACCGCAACCCCAGAGCCGGCCACGACTGGACCTAATGGTCAGGGGTCACTTTACCTTACTCCTTGTGATTTATTGCTGACCCACTCCTGATATCTGCTCCTGCCACTAGGTGAACCAAAGGTCTGATTCTGTATGAGGCAGCTTCCTATCTCCCTATGCTCATCACCATCACTACTGTTTGCTTGCTCACCATGACGTCTCATTTTTCAGATTTGAGATGCCCAAATCCTGTGCGCCTGCCTCCTGCAGTCTCCTAATGGACTCTCAATGTGGGTGCTTCAACTACCGAGATAATAAATCCCAGGGCAGGGAGGGAAGTCTCTCGCATATATTTCTTTCGAGAAGCTCTCTCTGCCTCCGCTTGCTTTCTGAGGAGGGGGATGATCTGTGGGTGGGCAAGCTTCTCACCAGGAAATCAATATCAGGGCTTGCAGATGTCTGAAACAGCTGCCGAGCTCTTTCGGCTAATGAAAGAAATTCGGAATCCAGGAAGAAGGAGACTGTGAGAGTGATGGATTATTCAGAGCAAGGTTGGCACAAGGAGAAGCAGGCAGCCAATAAGGCCAAGGCTCCCATACCTTCTTCCAGAATTGCATACCCACCAAGTGTCCTGAGAAAGATGGGACACCTTGTTTTACCACCTTGTTTTCCATTTTGGATGCCATGATCTCATGTGCTCTTGCGCCAGGCTCTCACCCTCCAAAAAGCATTTTTTTGGGGCCCCCCATCTTGGTCGTGTATCGGGTGCTGCACAACATTAACCCCCCCCCCCGAATGCTTTTTTGGGGCGTGTGTGGCATGGGTCACGTGACTCACCCGGGAACACATCCTTGAAGATGCACGTTCCAGTTTTTGACCTGAAAAAGTTAGGGACTATGGGAATTGCCTGCTGGGTCAGGCCGAGGTGAGTCAAATCCAGCACTCCCTGGATCCTACATTCCCTGTCTGGAAGGTTGCAGAAAGGACCTGAATCACAAAATCATAGAATTGCAGAGTTGGAAGGGACCACAAGACTCATCTAGTCCATCCTCCTGCAATGCAGGAATCTTTTGCCCAACGTGGGGCTCGAACCCATGACCTTGGGATTAAGAGTCTCCTGCTCTACTGACTGAAAATGATACATCAATAGTATACAAGATCTATGAATCTGTCTTATTCTGAGTCAAAGCCACTACCATGAAAATATTTCCATTTCCCCAAAGGGTCATTCAATCCCAATGCTTGCAATGCAGGAATCATTTTATCATTATTATTTTGAATTAGGGCACACAAATCTTTTCAGTGCTTACCGCCTCTAACGGTCTTCATCTGGCCCTGATCCAACAGAGATGTAGGGCTCGCGCACACTTCAGCTTCCCCCCCCCCCACTTTCCCTGGGAAAACCTGCTGTTTGCTGCTGAATGGGAGCAAGTGTCTGCAGAAAAACCGGGGGAAGTTCTGATTCAGTGATAAACAGCAGGTTTCCCTGGGGGGAAGAAGCGGGACATGCAGAAGAGTGAAGGGACCCTGACGGAAGTGGAGTTGATGTCTGCTCTATTCCACTCTTCTCTAGGCGTTCCTGCAGCTTCTCCCAGTACACTTTATTGCAGTGATGATGAATTATAAGGGGACAGGATGTGCTAAAGCATCTCTTACTGTTCTCCCTCAGGAGGAGAGATTTGAAAGATCCTTTGTTTCTTGAATTGTGGAAAGGTGGGCCAATGGAAGGGGCCAAGGCAGCCTTCTGCACTCTTGTTTCCAGCATCTCTGGCCCAGGGAATACCTGGGGAAAATCCAGTGTTGCTCTCTTGTAAGCCACTTTTCCATCCAAGGATCTGGTGCAACGGCTCCTCCTGCTGGAAATGCCACGTTAGTAGTGCAGGAAAAGTTTGTGCTAAGGGCACCCTTGCGTGTGACCTCTATCTTAATATTTAAGAGGCTGTTTAAATAAGAAATTGCGATGGAAAGGAGTGAGAAAGTCACAAAGGAAAATGGAGTAAAAGGGGGGGAAATCTACACGAGAAGTTAATTTAATATTCCAAATCTGTCTCCTGTGGTGAATTTTGAAATTGGATATTTGGATGGGGTGGGGGAAATCCTGCTGCATATTTTTCATGTTGAAATTTGAATGCCAGTTGTAGGGGTTCTGTATACATTTCAGTCCTGGCATTTCTTCCACCAAAATATATCTGACCCTCAAAAATCAGTATTTTAATGAATATGTGGAAACATTAGACTTCTTTTCTACACTGGCAGTACAAAACCTAAGTTACTGACAGTGGACTCTATAAGACTTTTTAGCCATATGCAAATGATTAAGATTTTATTTTATTTTATTTTATTTTATTTTTTGCAATAACCAAGTACAGAGAAATAACATACTGCGTTTTCCATGTGGATTCTCTGTTGTTCCATATATGGATAAAAGCTGGACATAGTGGATCCAGGAGATTCCATTCAGCTGATGTGGTACTGTAAGAAAAATATCAGAGTGTTTTTTTAAAAAATACTTTTGCCAATATCCATAATCAGCAGTCTCAGGCTTAGCCAGCAACATACCACAGATGAAAATAGAAACACGGTTCTCAGACCCATTGACAAAAGATCAAGGTAACAAGTGAAATAAGCATCTAAGCAAGTTTGGCAGCAGGGTGAGGAGGCAAAGGCAAACTTCTTTCTCCCTTCCCCTTAGTGACCTAACAAATCCCAAGTAAACAAATGAATTAAATGACCAAAAAACATAGGCAGGTAGATAACCAGCAGATTGTTGGTGCTTTCCAGTGTATTGTAGCTTCTGGCCCCCACTTTTCTGCTTCAGCCTCTGAGTCTGCACTGCTCCCTGTCACAAGCTCTCCCTGCTCACTGAAGCCTGTTGCCCCTTCAGCCTCCAACTGCTCTTCATCCTCTGACCTCTCCTTAGTGTCTCACCACCAATCCCCAGGCTCTGAGCCTTCCTCCTCTGGAGGTTCCCTTTGGGGTTCCCCGGCTGGTGTGTCCCACCACTCCTCATCATCCAGCCTGTCCCTGACATAGTATAAAGCATCCCTCACCATGAGTCCACACTTGATATGTCAGACATTCACTGGTATGAGCATTGCAAGTGCAGTTTTCTCCTGATTGAAGTGTAGAGTGTTTGAGGACTGGGACATTCGCAGGGAAACCAAAATGCTTGTTTACAAAGCTATTGTACTACCAACCTTACTGTATGTTTGTGAAACGTGGGCCATTTATAAACACCATCTTCAACTCCTCGAAAGATTCCATCAACGGTGTCTTCGAAATTTTTTACACATAACTTGAGAAGACAGGTGAACCAATGTCAGTGTATTGGAAGAAGCAAAGATCACCAGTGTTGAAGCAATGGTTCTTCAACATCAGCTTCGTTAGACTGGTCATGTTGTGTGGATGCCTGATCATCTTCCAAAGCAACTACACTATTCTGAACTTAAAAATGGAAAGCATATTGCTGGTGGTCAACAAAAGAGGTTTAAAGACTGTTTCCAAGCAAATCTTTAAAAATGTAGTATAAACACTGACAGCTGGGAAACACTGGCCTACAAGCACTCCAGTTGGAGAACAACCTTTCCGAAAGTTGTCATGGACTTTGAAGACGCTCAAACTCAGGATGAAAGGGAGAAACATGTTAAAAGGAAGGCACACTTGGCAAACCCTCACTGTGATCAACTCTTGCCCAGAAACCTATGTCCCCACTGTGGAAGGAATTGTGGATCCAGAATTGGCCTCTACAGTCACTTATGGATTCACTGTTTTGACCATGTTCATGGAAGACAATCTTACTTGGCTACGAGTGAATACACAGATGTTTCCTGTAGCAGATGCATAGATTTCATAACCATGTCTTTGAACACTCATGTATTTGTCCCCAGGAACTCTATTTGGACTGGGGCTCTATGATGTGTATAAACATATAAACATAGATGCCTAAAATTGCAGGTATGAGGCCCACAATTTCTTGTGTTTCCTGCAGGAACAACCCATGTACCCACCACGGGTCACCTCTGCTGTAAAAAGTGTGGAGTCAGCCTGTGGCTCTTATCACACCTGGAGTTATCCCTGGGTGAGTCTATAAAACTGCCGCAGAGAAGCTGCCAAGGACTCTTGCGCTGCCGTTACAGCCCATTAAAGTTTGTTCTGAGATCCATCTCTGTTCCTGTATAGAAGTAAATTCAATAAACTATGGTTGAACTATGACATACCTCTTTTTAAAAAAATAAATAATGTTCAGGCTTCAGTTCAGAAAGTTCTGCCTCCATATCTCATCCCCAAGTGGTTGATTACTCACATGTGAAGGCGTTGATGTTTTATTTCCCATCGGATTCCCGCTCCCCTTTCGATGCAATGACCAGAAACGGGTCGTTTGTCCTGTCTCTGTCAGCTAGATTTAAGAACGTTGTCTCAGCAGATGTGATAATACCCACACAAGGGAAAATTACAGGTGATCATGTGGCCTCCTAATATTCTTCTGATAGAGAAAGTCCTTTTGACTGCTTGTTATAGATGGCATTTTTCAAACCTGAAGTCTTGTTTCTACTGGAGGGCTTCAGTTAAAAAAACAAAAACAAAGGTCAGATTCAAGCATATGTAGAAGCCTTGCCTGCTGGGATTCTTCACTCAAATCTCATATATTTGGAGAATATTATATTTTATTATTATTGGGGAGAAGACTCATTTTGGTGCCCTTACAATCACTGAAGGGCATTTGATCCAAAAGACGTCTCTTCCGGTGAAAGAGTTGATGGAGAAAATAATAATCTTATAAAACTGTATCGTTTTGATGATTCCGTTTTCTTTTGAGCCTATGGCCTAGCTAAACTGAAAAGACCTCTGCTTGCCTGCCTTTTACAGTACAGAAATAGCCGCTTTTAGGTACTGTATGTGGCGAATGTTCGTTCCAGAACACTGGGAAGAATAAACTGCTAGAATAGATGGTATGCAGGAACAGAGAATTGGCTAGGCATGGCAATTTGATTAATCTTGAATTGTTTTGCAGATAGATGAAAGAGGATATCAGGAGGCATTTAATGAATAGGAAATTAGTCAAAGTCTTCATAAAGAACGACAGTGAAAAATGACATGGGGGCTGATCTGAAGAGCTAAATGATTTTGATTAGTTCAGGGTAGTGACATTGGGTTGCAACCGTCAAGATTATTGTAATCCTTTGATTGGGGAATAGAAATCGTGTGTAATATATAAGTTTATATAAAAAACAACAACATTGCTTTAGATGTGGTTCTTGCGTGGCAAGTCCCCTCCCCCATGTGAAATGAAGACACTGGACACATTATTTAAGATTAATGGGCATGAAAAGGCCACAACTTTATTGATTACAGAATTGAAAGGTATTGGCCTTAGGCATTGGCTCCTATCGACTACCCAGCATGGAGACCAGGAAGGGTTATCCACAAGCCGTGGGAGTCCTGTTGGAGTACACCAACTAGGATCCCACGGGTGTCACCGCTCGGGGGCGTGCCAGGGGCCCTTACCTCCCTAGGTTTCAGACAAGGCAACGCCCCCCGGAGTCCTCTACCGGACTACCCTTTTCATTGGGGGAAGGTGATGGCGCTTCCTCCCCCCCATTCATTTGCATAACAATTAACCCCTGCCAATGCCTAACCGCCAATACTGTGGAAGTTGTGACGTTTGCTATGAGGTAGGCGAAAAAACCAAAAGGCTGGAAGTGCGCCAAATTGGAAAAATTCCTACCAGGCCCCTTGTGGCGACCAACCGGAGTCCATAGCAAGGTCATAGCTAGCTAAGCCTAAAGGGTGGGTGGGATGGGATGGGAAGGGAAAAACCGCTCAGCTGGAAAGGGGAAAGAGGGCGGTCGGTCCCCGGGCGTGCCTGGCCTTAAATAGGCTAGGCCACGCCTCGCCAGGGTTGAAGGCACGCCCGGGGATTCCCTGGTTCTCGTGGGGGCAAAAGGCCAGCCCCCGCGTGTGTGGGAGGGGGTAGCCCACAACCCCCTCTCCTCCCAAGCTCGGAAATGGCTTTTACAACCTCCTCACTCTTAGGCTGTTCCTATGTGCATTTGTATTTCAGTAAAGGCCTGCCTTTTAACCTGTAGCTTGTAGCTTTTCTTCTGAGTTTCCAGGAGAGATATATCCAATCTAGAAACCCTTTTAAAATAGGGTTGCCATATTTCAAAAAGTTGTTCAGCTTTTTTCAGTTTTCCCCAAAGTGGTTGAGCTTCATCTGCAAAATCTTGAGGGAAAAACGAAGTTCTTGAGCTATTTTAAAAGAAATTCGCTAAAATCTACACTTCTGACATGGGCTGCCATACGTCCAGATTTCCCCGGGGCATTTTAGCGATTTCCGCCCAGGCTGTTAAAAGGTAAAGGTAAAGGTACCCCTGCCCGTACGGGCCAGTCTTGACAGACTCTGGGGTTGTGCGCCCATCTCACTGAAGAGGCTGGGGGCCAGCGCTGTCCGGAGACGCTTCCGGGTCACGTGGCCAGAGTGACAAAGCTGCATCTGGCGAGCCAGAGCAGCACACGGAAACGCCGTTTACCTTCCCGCCAGAGAGCGGTCCCTATTTATCTACTTGCACCCGGGGGTGCTTTCGAACTGCTAGGTTGGCAGGCGCTGGGACCGAGCAGCGGGAGCGCACCCCGCCGTGGGGATTCGAACCGCCGGCCTTTCGATCGGCAAGCCCTAGGCGCTGAGGCTTTTACCCACAGCGCCACCCGCGTCCCTGCCCAGGCTGTTACAGACAGCCTAATCCTGGTTATGTCCAGGAAATTCCGGACATACAGCAACCCTACTTAAAATTTCTCCAACAGAGGAGAGGAGGCAATTTTTGCCAATTCGTCCTTCCCCATGCACCTCCCTGTATTACCATTCATTCTGTGCTGAAAGGTCCCCAAATTCCATTTATAAGAGGAAGTTCCTGGAGGCTCCAGGGAAGAATCAGCAAAGAAGAATCTCTGCTTCTTCAGTTATCAAGGGAGGGACTGTGGCTTAGTGGTAGAACATCTGCTTTGGGTGCAGAGGCCCCCAAATTCAATTTCCAACATCTCCAGATGAACTTGGGAAAGATTCCCTCTCTGAGACCCTGGAGAATTGATCCTATCCCATGTAGGAAATGCTGAACTATACCAATGCTCTGACTCAGTACAGTGCTACCTCGGGTTAAGTACTTAATTCGTTCCGGAGGTCCATTCTTAACCTGAAACTGTTCTTAACCTGAAGCACCACTTTAGCTAATGGGGCCTCCTGCTGCTGCCGTGCTGCTGGAGCACAATTTCTGTTCTCATCCTGAAGCAAAGTTCTTAACCCGAGGTACTATTTCTGGGTTAGCGGAGTCTGTAACCTGAAGTGTCTGTAACCTGAAGTGTATGTAACCTGAGGTACCACTGTATAAGGCTGTTTCCTGGGGCTCCAGATTCCATCCACAGGGTTAAACGCCCGTCCATGAGTCCAAATTCTACTTATCATTGTCATTGTTGCTGTTACTGAAATCTCTATGCCAACTTCCAAGAGAAACTTCCAAGCTGATTTATATCATGTGTCATTAAAGTGGGGGGGGGGGGGGGAGCAACAGATAGCAATCACACCATGGTCACAGTTCTTCTATACTTGAGTGGAAAATCATGAACCCAAAGCGAAGCAAAAAATGCACAGTAGATCATGTATGTGGTGCTCAACTTGTGCTTTTCTCTACAAAACTACCCATCCTTGGGAAAGGATTGACTCACATGTAGATTGGAGACCGGAAATCCCAACATGTTTAGCCTGTACACTTGTAGAAGAGAAAAATGCATCACGAAATTTCTGCATGGTATGTTCAAACTATTGTTATCTATATAGCAGAGGAAAGTGCCAAGCGTTGCTGAGAAATTCTAAGAAACAAACGAAATCATTGCCATTTTCAAACCAGTGGTTAAAATCAGAAGAAGCTTTGAAAGGTTCAGTCCACTGTCTTGAACATGGGTAGGCAAACTAAGGCCCGGGGGCTGGATCTGGTCCAATCACCTTCTAAATCTGGCCCATGGACAGTCCGGGAATCAGCGTGTTTTTTATATGAGTAGAATGTGTGCTTTTATTTAAAATGCATCTCTGGGTTATTTGTGGGGCATAAGAATTCATTCATCTCCCCCCTCCCCCCCAAAAAATATAGTCCAGCACCCCCCCCCCCAAGGTCTGGGGGACAGTGGACCAGCCCCCTGCTGAAAAAGTTTGCTGACCCCTGAATTCTTGACTCAAAATGGCATCCATTTGTATCCAAACATAGACCAAAAACTTGCTCCTTGATCTCAGGAACCATCGTACAGAATTTGGTTATGATATCTTAAGAAATGTCTGAATACATAGCAAAAAAGAGAGAGGCAAAATATGTAGTAGATCACAGGTCCTGGAGGTGCAATGGCAGGTATTCCATTAATGGAAGATTCCACTTGATCGAAAGCATAAAGGGACTGATCAAATTGCATCCAGTCTGCATTATGAAGTAGCTTAAATGAATGGCTAGAACGCAGTGAGTGGGCAGAACTTAATATAGTTGAAATTAGATAGGAAACCCTGCATTTCCAGCAATATACTGTGCTTCTTGAACATACTTTATATTTTTTTCTGTAAACATTGACTTATCTTTTAATCTGCCATTCAAACAGCAGTATGTTAAAAGTAGGAGCTGCCTTGGAATTTTATTCCTGAATATCAAGCATTTTGACAAATGCATCGTTTGCCTTTCTGAGGTTTGACTGCCCTGTCAAAGCAATTTGAAAATTTAATAGCGATTCGCCACGATTGCAGTAACCTTCCTTGGCTTATTTACTGCTGTACTCGTCTCTGGGCCGTGAATTTATAGCAAGATGCCAGGCATGGTCTATCACATGGTGTGGGAGAGGTTTATGCGGCAGGGCTTCTGTTATTTAGAAATGGCGTCGAATATTTAGGATGTGTGATGTGAGCTTTAAATGTGACATTTGCGTTTCTTCGAGGCCGCAGACTCCACTTACTCAGTTTGCAAGTAAAGTTTGAAAAGAAGAAGAAGTGGAAAATAAAAATGTCTAATAACTGGAAACTAAAAATGTATGGTCATGCATTTGAGCAGTGAATAAACACTGAAAATGGGACATTTGTATTTCTATCCTCCCAAATGCCAGACCCAAAGCATACCATGAAATATTTCGGATGCCCACACTTCCTAAATCAGCCTTCCCTAAGCTGGTGCCCTCCAGATATTGTTGGACTACAAATCCCATCATCCCTGACCATTTGGCCATGCTGGCTTGGGGTGATGGGATCTGGCATCTATAACCTCTGGAAGGACATCAGCTTGGGGAAATGACTTGAATTTGGTAGACACGTGTAGCACAAGGTACCATGATTACTTAAAAAGGAAGGAAAGTGAAAACCATCTTGCCTTGTGCCCCCACAGCAAGGGAAACATGAATAAACACCCAAACTGGTCAGACTAGGAATGTCGGAAGCTGTGCCATGCTGAGTCAAACTATTGGTCCATCTAGTTCATTATTGACTGCAACGACAGGCAGAAGATCTCCAGGTTTCAAGCAAGACCTATTATTCCCAGCCTTACTTAGAGATGATGGGGATTGAAAATGGAGGTCTTCTGCATGCAAGGGAAATGTTCTGCCAATGAGCTACAGCCTCACTCCATTCCAGCTCGAGAAGTCAGTAAGTACCCAGGCATCCCAAGAGGTAGTAACAGTGCATGAGTCAGCTTTACCCTCTGCTACTGATGTGCACTGGAGGCAGTGAGCGATTTTACTTTCTTGGGCTCCATGATCACGGCAGATGGTGACAGCAGCCGCGAAATTAAAAGACGCCTGCTTCTTGGAAGAAAAGCAATGACAAACCTAGACAGCATCTTAAAAAGCAGAGACATCACCTTGCCAACAAAGGTCCTTATAGTAAAAGCTATGGTTTTCCCAGTAGTGATGTATGGAAGTGAGAGCTGGACCATAAAGAAGGCTGATCACCAAAGAATTGATGCTGTTGAATTATGGTGCTGGAGGAGACTCTTGAGAGTCCCATGGACTGCAAGAAGATCAAACCCATCCATTCTTAAGGAAATCAGCCCTGAGTGCTCACTGGAAGGGCAGATCATGAAGCTGAGGCTCCAATACTTTGGCCACCTCATGAGAAGAGAAGACTCCCTGGAAAAGACCCTGATGTTGGGAAAGATGGAGGGCACAAGGAGAAGGGGATGACAGAGGACGAGATGGTTTGATAGTGTTCTTGAAGCTACCAGCATGAGTTTGACCAAGCTGCGGGAGGCAGTGGAAGACAGGAGTGCCTGGCGTGCTCTGGTCCATGGGGTCACAAAGAGTCGGACACGACTAAATGACTAAACAACAACAACTGATGTGCACTTGAGGAGTTCCCAGGGCAGGGCTGGTGTGGGGCGTGGCCTAATCCTGAGGGGTGTGGCCTGCTTTGGATGGCCACATTCAGTCCCCAAGTTTCAAGTTCTCCACCCTTCGAGAAAATTTGGCTGAGCTAAAAGGGGAAGGGATGCAATTTGTCAGCATGCACTTTCTTCTATGCAATTGGAGACACCTCTGTACTGGCAACTTCCCCTGAGAAAATTAACCTTGCAATAAAAATATGGCGCCGTACCAAAAGAAATTGGCAAGTGCCGCTGAGAGAGGGAGGTGATGCGAAAACACAAAACCCAGAAAGCTATGCAGTTATGAGCCAAAGTATTGTGCGGCTCCATAATATGTGGGTGTGCTTGTTTTGTTAATTACATGCCACTTAGAGATATTCATTACATCTCAAACCAATACAGTCAAACAATAGGTTGATAAATGGGGGAGGGGGGAAAAGAGCTCCAGAGTCTCTTGATCTCTTTGTACTTTTATTCTCTCCCCCTCCCCCTTCAGTGCTGGTAGATGGTGATTAAATGTATAAGTCAATAAAATAAAACACATTATAGGGGGTTGTAAAAATTTCCAAGACATTCCGTAAAACCAAGCTAATGATACTGTGCTGGAAGCTTAGCTTTAATATCTCCCCGGCTTTTATTACTTAATGGCATATATATATATATATATATATATATATATATATATATATATTGCAGCAACATGGCTTTATTGAAACTGATATTTTATAATATAGTTTGGAGGGGAGGAAGTAGGCTATATGCAAGATCCTTCCAACCCCTGGGTCCATCCATTGTTAAAATATAAGCCATGCTAGCTTCTGGAGTTGATGATATTTATACATACATACATATATACATACATACATACATACATACCCTGCCCATCTGGCTGGGTTTCCCCAACCACTCTGGGCGGCTTCCAACAAAAGATTAAAAATACATTAAAACATCAGATAAAAAACTTCCTTAAACATGCCTTCAGATGTCTTCTAAGCGTCAGATAGTTCTTTATTTCTTTGACATCTGATGGGAGGAGATCACCTGGGTGATGGGACATTAAGAGAACAAAGGAAAAGGGGCTATCTGTGAGATGGCAAATGGGTGGAGCCCCTCCTTCAATGCAGAAGGACAAAGCCTGAGTTTAAAGTGGAATTGATGTGACCTAGAAGAAAAGCAGCAAGCTGGAGAGAGAGAGAGAGAGAGAAAGAGAGAGAGAGAGAGAGAGAGAGAGAGAACTAACAGAGAGAGCTGTTTGAGAGCAATGTTTGATTTCTGTTCAATCCAAGTCAGTAGCTATGGTAGAAACAAGACCCTTTGAGGGTGTTAATGCTGTGAACCCCTCCACCATAGACTCAGGTTATATATGTGTGTAAATATATCAGAAAGGCACCACAGTCACTGTGCCAAAAGGAAACCCGAACCCTGGGTAAGTGGCTAGAATCTCTTGCCGTTTAGAGATCGAGGCAACATGCAACACTATCTAATAGCAGGGATCCTTGCAGAACACATGGATGTTAGACCTAATTGCAGAAATCCCCTCCATTTATTACAATGAAAAGGGAGCGTTCCAATGCATGTTATGCTTGATGCATTTTAGGCAGCCTAACATAACCTCCTAAGGGACGCGGGTGGCACTGTGGGTTAAACCACAGAGCCTAGGACTTGCCGATCAGAAGGTCGGTGGTTCGAATCCCCGCGACGGGGTGAGCGCCCATTGCTCGGTCCCTGCTCCTGCCAACCTAGCAGTTTGAAAGCGTGTCAAAGTGCAAGTAGATAAATAGGTACTGCTCCGGCGGGAAGGTAAACGGCATTTCCATGCGCTGCTCTGGTTCACCAGAAGCAGCTTAGTCATGCTGGCCACATGACCTGGAAGCTGTACGCCAGCTCCCTCGGCCAATAAAGCGAGATGAGCAACCCCAGAGTCGGCCATGACTGGACCTAATGGCCTTTAACATAACGTCCAAGATCTCAAGCACCACACTGAGTTGATACTCATTAGCTGGTACTGACACCCTGCACTGCAAGGAAACAGCAGACATGGTGGTCACTCCAAATGTTGCTAGACTCCACCTTCCATCATCCCTGACTGGGGTTGAGGGGCGAAGGAGCCCAATAAGATTTGGAGTCCACCACATTGGCAATCCCTGTCCTAAGGTCTCTAAAACAGGCAAGTGGGGCAGTTCTACACTTCTAAAAAATTCTTGGTGAATGAAGAGCAGGGTATATTTTGTGTATTTGTGTGAATAAATATATATGTGTACATTTGAGCTTATCAGGAAAGAACAGGTAGTGCTGTTGCATACAAAGCAGATAGTCTAACACTGAGCTATGGCCCTGCCCTTTCAACCAAATAGGTTGATTTTAGACTCTTTGTTTATTAAGTTGGTTTCCTTTAAGTTTCCTAATCTTAGGATAGATTGGTTTTTATTTTAGCTTTGTTACCAGCCTTGGTTGCACTATGGATGGCAACTGGGGTAGAGGAATAAATAAATGGACTGTTCTGCAAATATCTTGCTCATATCTTCTCAGTGACCTGAAATAAAAGGAAGCAAATCCATTTTTTAACTGAAAAGGCATAAAATCCATTTCATGGCAAATTCATCCTCGCCTCTAAAAGCGGGATTTCAAACCCATTGAATAACATGGCTCTGCTGTATTAGAAAACACTTTGTTCCATCCTTGGTCAACTTGAGGATTCTGAATGTTTTGCCCGAGGCATAGAGAGGTCTAACCACCGTTAAATTCTTCCAAGGGTGCCTATCGCAGCACTTAAGACTCAGCTAAGTGTTCCTAGAAACACTTCAGAACGTACCCTCTGATCTCAGAGTTATTCAGATGCACTCTTTAAACACCCTCTTGTCTTTGCAAAAACGATGCTGGCATGTACAGAGAGACGTTTCATGAGCACGAAGCAAAACAGCACCTTGAGACTCTTGGCCACTGGAAACAAAGCTCAATCTGCCAGTTGGCACACGCCTCCGCTGGAGGAAACGTCACTTTCCAAGATCTGCGTAGGAGGCAAAACTCTTTCCGACAGTTCTAATTACTTCTGGGGGCCTTCTCTGGAAATCAACTGCATCTCCATAACTCTCGCTGACATTTATGAAGGGCATCATGTTGCCGCAAAAAGGTTTGGGAACCAGGAAGGCAGGTGAGCATAATGAGGAATGGCTCAGTGCTTTTCGATGAAGAGTCTCTTGGAGCCCATGTTGATTAAAGCAACTAATCCGATCTGGTTTGCAAGGAGCAAATATTTCTGCAACCTGTATTACCTTGAAGCCTACGGATGCAACAGATCAGTGGACTTGCAAGTTTCCTACCACCAGGGAGCCATTCCTCCCATTTACCTGCCAAGGAAGCCCTGTTTGTTTGTAGTGATTTGTATACCACCCCCTTGGCAAAGGCCTTCATGGGAAGTTTACAAAAATAAGATAATACACAGATGAAACACAATACATGACATGGACATGTCCATTTCAGGGGCATATTCTATTTGCATGCCTGAAACTGCACAGAAACACACATCTTCAAGAGCTTCAGGGAACGTTGCTGCTGAGATTGTGGGCATGATGTCTTCCAACTACTGGATGATTGGCTGAACTGTTGTGTGAGGTCATGTAATGATCTCAGGCAGGCAAGCAATCCTCAATAAGAATTAATGACACTCCGGCAGCTTTATGGTACTTTTATTTACAAAAAACACATCGAGAGCACGGCTTCTAGTCTGCTGTCATTGAATGAGTTGGTCAGTCTGAATCTCCGCCCCTCTCACAGCAGGAAGGATGCCAGATTCCCGCCCTTCCCCTCTTGCCCTTCTATTGCACTCTGACCTTGTCCAGTCTCTGAGAACGGGGGCTGAAAGGTTGGACTTTCCTCTCCCCACTTCCACTAGACACAGTCTCTGTCCTCTGCCTCTCTGCTGGTTGCCTATTAACACTCTGATTGCCTCCTAACTCTCCCCCTGCTTGAGAGCTATCAGTGTCAGTGACTTCTTCATGAAGAGGGGGTAGAACTCTCCCTTCCCATCTCTATCAGCCAGCTTTCGTCTGCAGAGCTGGCCTCTCTCACTTTCTGAGTCTGCCTGTTCCCCTGCGCTTGGTAGAGCCACATGCCTGACAGGTCAGTGGTAGCCGGAGACCTGGATTGAGCCAAAAGGGCTTCTTGTTTTCCATCTGTTCCTAGAAGCAGAATGCAGGATACAGCCAGGCTGATGAAGGGGGTACACTGTACCTCAGTGGACAATGGTTCCCATGGAGTTTGTGTTAGGATATTTCCGTTCCACCTTAAAAGGGAGCAGGCTTTGTGAGTCACAGAGTCTGCGTATTTCCTGTTCACAGGATGTTTCTGTTGTGTCTATGCTTTCGTTTCTCTCTCTGTGCCTGAACACGCAAGTGGGCAGTCATGTTTTTTCTTTGTTCTGACCAACGCTAAATAAACTTCTAAATAATGCTCTCCTACGTGCATCTTTCGCTGTGTGAATTCTGCTGATAGAGCGTGCATCAGCTCTGGAATGTGGCAAGCTATTTTCTGGAGCTCGTGTCGCTAATTGCTGATACTGTATCTACGGGAGATAGATGGATCGTCCGGAGGTGACGTGGGGGCCATGATGGGCTTTATCTCCCTGGCAGTATCCCAACAGTTTGATGGGACAAACTGGAATCTGAGGCTTATCCTCTATGTTCCTCTATATAGGGCAGATGTGGGGAACTTTGACCCTCCAGACCAGATATCCCTAAACTCGGCCCTCCAGATGTTTTGGGACTACAACTCCCATCACCCTAGCTAACAGGTCCAGTGGTCAGGGATGATGGGAATTGTAGTCCCCAAACATCAGGAGGGCCGAGTTTGGGGATGCCTTCTCCAGTCGCTACTGAACTACAGCTCCCATCAGTCCTGGTCATTGGCCATGCTTACTGGGAGTTGTAGTTCAACAATATCTGAAGGGCCAAAGCTTTCTCACATTTGATAGAAGGGCATGGATGTGTCTGAGGACACCTTTGCACTGTAGGCATAAATTGTCTTCCCATCACTGACCCTGTGTGGCCAGGCATCCACTGAGAGGGAAACCAGGAATCTGGGAACACCGTGTATGTCTCAGGGTTCAGAGTGCAGCAAGCCATATTGTACCCTGCACAGAGAGTTGCAGGGCACACTCTAGGAGACATTTAAATATACAGGTGCTGCTCCATCAGCACAAAACCAGCCCACCTTAATCGTACACATTTTGCCAAATTGTCGCCAAAGAGCAAGGAGGTTCTTTGGGAGCTTTTATGTGGAATTCATCTCCCCTCTCCCATTTCAGTGTCGGCCTAGGTCTAATTAACCAAAGAGATCTCCTTTTCTTCAAGGCAATAGCTGGGAACTACAAGGGACTGTACAACAGCAAGGGGAATTAATAGCCTGTTCCAGCCACTCACTGCCAGCTTCCGAAATGATAGCACTGAAGAGAGTGAATTATGTCTTGAGAGCTGTCTTGTATTTCATTATCTTCTTACTTTTAAATTAGGGAGCACTAATAAAATAATCAAATTTTATGAACCTTGTTTTCTGGAGGGTAGTAAAAAAAAAAATGTCAAATTTCAGAATATAATACTCAGGATCACTGAGCCACTCTGTATCCATAGCGATTTGGTTATAATGAATTAAAGTTCCAGTGCTTTAGGCTACTTTAACTGTTCAAGGTGCATTAGGCATTGTGCTTGCAATTGCTCCCATCTTGGGAGCAAAGAAATATTTCATGGGGTGGGGAATGTTTCAGTGGGGGGTGGGGAAGAGTGATGTGTTTAGGAGGGGAGGGAGGGGAGGAAAGTAACATGGAATGGTGTGCATAATTTTAGAGAGTGAAAATGTGTCATTATGAGCAAATTTAAAAGCTAATCGAAGATGTATGCATTAGGAGGGCGAAGCCAGGACTGTTTAAAAGTGGAATGAAACTGCTATAAATGCATAGTGCAGATGGGACTTGTCTCACTGGATTCATTGGGAGTTACTTCTGACTAGATACACATATGGTTGTGCTGTGACACACACACACACACACACACACACAAATATTTAAATCCATTTAAAATACAGTGGTACCTTGGGTTACATACACTTCAGGTTACATACGCTTCAGGTTACAGACTCCACTAACCCAGAAATAGTACCTCAGGTTAAGAACTTTGCTTCAGGATGAGAACAGAAATCACGTGGCGGCGGTGTGGCGGCAGCGGGAGGCCCCATTAGCTAAGGTGGTGCTTCAGGTTAAGAACAGTTTCAGGTTAAGAACGGACCTCCTGAACGAATTGATTGATTGTTTGATTGTTTGATTGTTGTTAGCCGCCCTGAGCCCGGCTTCGGCTGGGGAGGGCGGGATATAAATAAAATTTATTATTATTATTATTATTATTATTATTATTATTATTATTATATTAAGTTCTTAACCCGAGGTACCACTGTAATAATAATATTCTAATGCATTTGGAATATAGAACAATCTGTGCCTCTATTTTCTGCATTGGATCACAAGTATTTTTGATTTCTCCATCACCCAGCATAGTTGTAAGGGGCCATGATAACATATGGCTCCATCTGCTCTCCCTTCTCACTTGACACCAGAATGAAGACATTTTGCTTGCTCCCCATAAATAAGACGATATCAACTGAATATATTGCAAGAAAAATCTTTTCATTATTAGAACAACTCCCATTTCCCAATTTATTTAGCACTAACAACTCTTTGTCACTGATTTCTTTTAAGAAAGTGGAACGTTTATTTATTTATTTATTTTTGTTTCATTATTGATAGCGCTTGCTAATTTTAGTGGCAACATGTGTTAAAAAGACAGGCGGAAATATGGTCCCACTGAAACCTTAATTTTTTCCGACATACCACTCTATGGAAAACTGGTTGCTGTCCTTTTCGCTTAGCTTAAACATGTTAAGA
Organism: Podarcis cretensis; assembly: GCF_951804945.1. NCBI lineage: Eukaryota > Metazoa > Chordata > Lepidosauria > Squamata > Lacertidae > Podarcis > Podarcis cretensis. The sequence goes on from NC_137176.1 coordinate 84,105,740, forward strand.
ATGTCGCCCTTTAGCCTGATTTGTCAGAAGAGAGGAAGAGCGTCTTCAAGACAGAGCAGGAGAAATTCACTCACACACATAAGCCACGAAATGTTTTTGTACTTTATTGCATTTCTTTAAAACATTAATATCCTGTGCTTCAGGCCAAAGAAGAGTTCATAGAACAACTCAGAGTAAATAATAATAACAAATCTGTAAAAAAAGTAATCATGTTTTGGATCTCATGGTTAGGCTCCATTCACGCCATATGAAAATAACAGCATGCTACAACTTTAAACAAGTATGACTTCCCCATGAAAATCCTAGGAATTGTAGTTTGTTAAGGGTGCTGACACCTCATCTGTCTCCTGAGAAATCTCTACGTGGGACAAGAAGCTACAGTTAGAACTGGATATGGAACAACTGATTGGTTGAAAATTGGGAAAGGAGTTCTACAAGGCTGTATATTGTCTCCCTGCTTATTTAACTTATACGCAGAATTCATCATGCGAAAGGCTGGGCTGGATGAATCCCTAGCTGGAATTAAGATTGCCAGAAGAAATATCAACAACCTCAGATATGCAGATGACACAACATTGATGGCAGGAATTGAGGAGGAATTAAAGAACCCTTTAATGAGGGTGATAGAGGAGACTGAAAAATATGGTTTGAAGCTCAACATCAAAAAAATGAAGATCATGGCCACTGGTCCCATCACCTCCTGGCAAATAGAAGGGGAAGAAATGGAGGCAGTGAGAGATTTTACTTTCTTGGGCTCCATGATCACTGCAGATGGTGACAGCAGCCACGAAATTAAAAGACGCCCGCTTCTTGGGAGAAAAGCAATGACAAACCTAGACAGCATCTTAAAAAGCAGAGACATCACCTTGCCAACAAAGGTCCGTATAGTTAAAGCTATGGTTTCCCCAGTAGTGATGTATGGAAGTGAGAGCTTTGAATTGTACCCTGAAACAAATTGGGAGTCAGTGATGATGTCTCTGTGGCCATAAGTATCTTGCCCAGCCCTGTAGCTAAGCAGACCAGGAGTTGCTTGCGTTCCCCAGAATTTGATTTCTTATATTCCTCCTCTTCTCCAAGAAGCTCGAGGTGGCCCATCTGAGTCCTAAGGTCTTCATAAAAAATTAGTTTACTTCAAAATGTCAAAACAGTGTTGGCAGGAGAACATGGTACAGCATGAGAGTGTAGCAAATATACACACAACACAACAGGGCGATAAGAAATAGCTGTAATAAGTGGGGGGGGGGACATATTTCAAAACTGTCTAAGGATTCTTAAGCAGCAAGACTTTATTTAAGAAGCCTTCAGGAGACGAGATGAAGCTATGATGATACAGGGAGTAAGGTGTTGAAAGTCTCCTGAAAATTTCTCTTAATTGGTTCTAGTATGTTTAAACCTTTCAACTTCTGTAGATCACCAGTAATCCTAATATTAAAAATAATCACTCTTATCAACACACTGTAGGGAAGTTTAGTTTTAGTATCTACATGGCAGCGTTTCATAAACGATATATTTCCACTTTCAAAACAAAGCACTAAGCTTTGGGTCAAGTTGGCGTCCTCTCCCTGCGACCTGCAATATGTCTGCTTGGAAGCGCCAAAATATTTTCACTTGTTTGCCCATCCTGTCATGGTAGCAAGCAATATAAGCTTAATCAAGTTCCTTCACCTTAAAGTCTTTCTTTATGCTTTTGGAGAAAGTGGTGGAACAGGTGAAATGCACATGAATGAATATCTCAGATACTTGCTAGCAGCTAAAGCGAAATGAAGACAGGAGTGCCTGGCGTGCTCTGGTCCATGGGGTCATGAAGAGTCGGACACGACTAAATGACTAAACAACAACAAAGCGAAATAGCTAGCTAAGGAGAAGAAGAAGAGTTTGGATTTGATATCCCGCTTTATCACTACCCGAAGGAGTCTCAAAGCGGCTAACATTATCCTTTCCCTTCCTCCCCCACAACAAACACTCTGTGAGGTGAGTGGGGCTGAGAGACGTCAGAGAAGTGTGACTGGCCCAAGGTCACCCAGCAGCTGCATGTGGAGGAGCGGAGACGTGAACCCGGTTCCCCAGATTACGAGTCTGTCGCTCTTAACCACTACACCATACTGGACAAAAACATGCAACCTCGAGAAGCTAGCTCAGGTATCACCAACTTGGTGCCCTCTGAAAGTCTTCAACTCCCACCATCCCCAGCCCAAACAGCTCTGCTTACTGGGACTGCTAGGAGTTGCAGTTCACAACATTTGGAGGGAACCAGGTTGACCAAGACTCAGTTGACCAAGATCAGTGTTGTTGTTTTTCAGCTGGAGTGCACCGGAGCGCAGTTCCGTCACCACTCAGGTGAGTGCCATTGCGGGCCAGTGCTCCTCCTGCCCGTTTCTTGTCTTTATGACCATCTGAGAAGTCCAAAACGAACATTTCAATTCGGAAACTGGCCAGTGTATGCAGGTCTATACTTTTTTTCAGATCTATGACTCCACTTAGCTCCTAGCCACTTCTAGCCACGATTGGTCAAGCTACAGAGTGGGGCCATTGGTATTTCCCTTTCTTCAATCTGCCTCCCATGGCTGGCTTTAAGCTTTCCAGACAGGTCCCTACCACTGCACGCGTGTGCATTTGCGTGAGGGCCCTTCTGAGTTGCCCTAGCCATCTGCCTGAATCTAAGTGAACAAGGGAAATGGGGGCACATTTATTTGACAACCCCCAAACCAGCTAGGGAGACAACTCGCTGTAGTCTTCAGCACCTCCGTGGGAGATGAACGGCACTGTTGTCAAACTGGCATCTGTTCAGAGCTGTCCCGAGTTGCCTGGCGACTTGTTATAACAATTTCATGGTGAGTTCCAGCACCTATTTTTCTCGAAAAAAGATCTCTGACTGAGATTAATATGAAAGTGAATATGATTCGTATCTTCATCCTCTTAACATTTCCATGAGATCATAAGCAACGATCCAATCATGAAATGAAGATCATTAGGCAAGCTGTTTAGGGAGCAAGTGTTTACAAAATGCATTTCCAACTAAATGAAATGATGCATTAAACATTAATGCAGAGGCTTCTGGGATCATAATCAATGTATTTTTCTCTAATATTCATGACATCCCCATACTGGCAAAGACATGCTCAGAAAGGCGCATCTCAGTTAATAACTCTCTCGACATAATCTGAACCAGTTAAAGTTTCTCATGGGCTTTTAATGGCAATCCCCTGTAGAGGGATTTAAACTATTAGGTTTGGGGGATCAGTCTGGATGATATCCAGGGGTACCTTGCAGGCCTGTGATTCTGCATCAAGGAGGCTTAGAATCTAGTACATGGGTAGGCAAACTAAGGCCCGGGAGCTGGATCCTGCCCAATCGCCTTCTAAATCTGGCCTGCGGATGGTCCAAGAATCAGCATGTTTTTACATGAGTGTCCTTTTATTTAAAATTCATCTCTGGGTTATTTGTAGGGCCTGCCTGGTGTTTTTACATGAGTAGAATGTGCACTTTTATTTAAAATGCATCTCTGGGTTATTTGTGGGGCATCGGAATTTGTTCATTCCCCCCCCCTTCAAAATATAGTCCGGCCCCCCACAAGGTCTGAGGGACAGTGGACCAGCCCCTACTGAAAAAGTTTGCTGACCCCTGATCTAGTAGAAGAGGCCACTGAACTGGTCAGACCAGTTTCTTAGTAAGGTAGCCTTAGCCTTAGCTAGCCAGGTAAGTACCACCATTGACATGCTCAAAGATGTTGTCCTGTTGCCATAGAGACAAATAAGTGGGTCCTTTCCCACTTCATCTGGCTCAATACCATGTCATCTTAGGGTGGAAAACAATAGGCCAAGGGGAATTCTGTTTCTCTGTGTGTATGAGTTTTGGCTGATGCTGGAAGCTGGAGACAGAGGCAGGTTTAGGGAAATGCAACCAGTTCACCCACACTGGTCACTGAGCCGATAGGGCACTGCAGGGGGCACCACAACAGTGATGAACAACAGAAGGTGAGAGGTAAGGGAGTGCTGAATTTTGGCATCACACAGGGTGCCGCTGAAATTTTAAACCCAAAGTTCAACATTACTGGAGACACAGAGACTTGTCTTGTTCTGTGCTGAACCCAAAGCTAGGAGCTTTGCTAGAAACTAAATAGGAAGGCAATACAGTGGTACCTCGGGTTACATATGCTTCAGGTTACATACACTTCAGGTTACAGACTCCGCTAACCCAGAAATAGTACCTTGGGTTAAGAACTTTGCTTCAGGATGAACAGAAATCGTTCTCCAGCGGCGCGGCAGCAGCAGGTGGCCCCATGAACTAAAGTGGTGCTTCAGGTTAAGAACAGTTTCAGGTTAACAACGGACCTCCGGAATGAATTAAGTACTTAACCTGAGGTACCACTGTATCTGAAAAGCATTAATGCTGTGAGCCTGCCCATCCTATGCATAGATGTGTAGATAAAACCATGTATCCCAAAGATACCACAGTCTCCACTGACCTTCATTCCAAGGAAATTGAACTCTGGATAGGTTTGGTCATCCCTGAAGTCTCTCTCACTGCTTGGAGATTGGTGTGGGCAACAATTCTTCCCTCACTGATTGGCTTCTCTTCCATATACCTGGAAACTCCAACTAATCCCGGATGTGGCAGCTAGACTGGTGACTGGGAGCAGCCGCTGAGACCACATAACACTGGTCTTGAAAGACCTACACTGGCTCCTAGTGCGTTTCCGAGCACAATTCAAAGTGTTGGTGGTGACCTTTAAAGCCTAAATGACTTCGGTCCAGTTTACCTGAAGGAGCATCTCCATCCCCACCGTTCTGCCCGGACACTGTGGTCCAGCACCGAGGGCCTTCTGGTGGTTCCCTCACCGCGAGAGCAAAGCTACAGGGAACCAGGCAGAGGGCCTTCTCAGTAGTGGCACCCACCCTGTGGAACGCCATCCCACCAGATGTCAAAGAGAAAAACAACTACCAGACTTTTAGAAGACATCTGAAGCCAGCCCTGTTTAGGGAAGTTTTTAATATTTGACAGACTATTGTATTTTAATATTCTGTTGAAAGCCACCCAGAGTGGCTGGGGAAATCCAGCCAGATGAGTGGGGTATAAATAATAGATGATGATGATGATGATGATTAACTTCCTGCCCAACTTATTGACAGACACAAAAAATAATGCATGTCAGTCTTTCAAACACCAGGTGCAATTCAGCCCAAGCTCACACTGGCTAGGTCCTATTTATTTTGAGAGGAGAGAGATGCAAGAGCTTAACTCGCTCAAATACAAGCATTGCTTTCTGAGTGGACTGTGTTTGTTGCCTTAAGGGAATCCATGGTCCTCCACATGTTGTTGGACTCCAACTCCCATGATCACTGACTGTGCAGGCTAGGGCTGATGTGAGTTGGAGTCCATCAACATCCAGAAGTCTGCAATTTTCCACCCCTTCCTTAAGTGATAAAGCTGTCAGGAGCTCAGCCTACACTTGAGTAGGACCCTGGCAGAGACACATGCCCGACTGGCATGTTCTCTCCCTCCTGGTATTTCGTTCAGGAGCTTCAAAAGCTTTCTTCTGCCTGAACATCACAGCGACTGATGCCAACCGACACTGGTACACTTAGGGATCTGCAGAGTCTGCGCAGTTGCGTAACAGACCTCAGCAACTCAGCATTTTGGCATTTTCTACTTTATTTACATATAAACACTGCAACCTGGCTCCCTCTCTCTCTCTCGCATCAGACCGCAAAGAGAAAAAGGACAAAGGACAAAAGTCCCACTTCACGGAACACAGTAACACAAACATTCTGTCTCTGTCACTTCCCACTCTGTGGGGTCAAAACATACACCGTCAAGTGATAGACAACAATCCCATGACTGCAGTCATGGAGCAGGAATTCTAACAAAAACAAGCAAAAATTCCCAAGCAGAATTTACCTACAGAACCCACACAGGATCACGGATAGGCTAGTCTCAACAGGTTTGCTATCTCTTTGCTGTAATATTATGAGCTGTGAGTTCTTTAATTTGCTAGTTATTCTGGGATGAGAGCTTCAGAATTAGTAGTTGTGTATACAGACCCATCTCTAGAGCCTGTTCCATCCCCTTTGAGAAACACAGCCACTGTATTATGTATTACAGATATGAGACTGTATTATGAAGCAGCCTGTCTATGTTGGTTAAAAGAATGGATAAAGTTAGAAAATAATGAATTATTAGATCTTGAAGGATTTGATAACAGATTTGGGTGGCACGCGTACCTTTGGTGTGACAAAAAGAGGGTTCACAAAGGATTTGGAAACCACATCTTCAGGGGTTCATTAATAGAGGTTTGGGAGAGATACAAAAATATACTGGAACCAAAAGTTCCACACTGGCTGTCCCCGTTAGAGGTAATAAGTGTGAAGAAGATTAATATGAGAAACAAATGGGCCACCTACGGGGAATTGATAACTAATGAGGGAGGAAAATGGAAATTGAAGCCATATGAACAAGTTAAAGATTTAGTTTATGATTGGTTGCACCACTACCAAGTAAATGAAATATTTAAAAAAGATTTGAAGGAAAAGGGTTATGTGGAAAAAGAATCAAGTTTCCAAAAGGACATTATAAATGATGAGTATAAAACTCTGTCAAAAATGTATAAGATATTGCTGGAATGGAATACGAAAGATGAAGAGGTTAAATCGGTAATGATACAGTGGGCAAAGGATTTTGGGTACAATATTCAATTTGAAGATTGGGAAAAACTGTGGAAAGAGCATTTAAAATTTACGGCATGTACAACACTGAGGGAGAATGTGATGAAAATGTTTTATAGATGGTATATGACACCTGTAAAATTAGCAAAGATGTATAAGGTTGATAACAAATGTTGGAAGTGTAAAGACAAGGAAGGGACATTCTTTCATCAGTGGTGGGAATGTAAGAAAGTGAAAAGTTTTTGGGAAATGATATATAATGAGTTGAAAAAAATGTTAAGGTATACTTTTGTGAAAAAACCCGAAGCTTTTCTCTTAGGTATGGTAGGAAAGGACATCAGAAGAAAGGACTGTAAGCTTTTCCAGTATGCGGTAACGGCAGCCAGAACCCTGTTGGCCCAGAAGTGGAAACAAGAGGAAATACCGACGATAGAAGAATGGAGACTAAAAATGACAGACTATGCAGAACTGGACAAATTAACTGGGAAAATCAGATATACTAAAGACCAAAAGTTCATCGAAGACTGGGGGAAATTTGTGGATTACCTGAAAAATATATGTGGTGTGAATACAACGCTAGTGGGATTTAAAGAGGCACTGTAAAAAAAGAAAATAAGTATTGTTTATTAGAAATAATGGGAGTAAGGAGGAAAAATGGCAATACGAAAGAAGGGAATGTGTATTAAAGGTATAACCACGGATGATTGTCAGAGACGCTGAAGGAAGTAAAAAAATAACTATGATTTGTTGTATGCGGGATTAAATGAAAAATTGGATGGAAATTTATAAAACGTATAACAATAAAAAATACTATAAAAAAGAGAGAGAGAAACACAGATCTATGCTGCTCCCTAATTGCTGTGACCAGGCCCCAGAATGGAAACTGCAATGCAATTTATGAAGTGGCAGTTTATGGTGGAGCCTTGAATTCCTCCCAGACGCCAGTGCTCTTTAATGCATGCTTAAACACAGGTGGTGGTGGTTACTGAGGGAGCTTGTGATTTAATAAGTGCTTGGAGACATTTGTGGATTTACAGCTAGATGGATGAGGACTGTTGTTTTCCAGGACACATGCAGACTATGGGTGAAGGCTGAGACACCCCACTTTAAGAGCACACACTGAAGATTCTTCTCCTGCTCAGTTAGCCAATTTCACCTCAGTTGTTGAATCTTGCATGATAAATATAAATTTCAGGAGTCTGTCCACCCTACTTGTAAACCAGGTTGAGTTGTTTGTCTTTTTTAAAAGGGGGGGGGGGGGCAGGGAATGAAGGGTGTGACTATCTGGAGGTATGCACATTTACTCTTTCCTTATTCTTATTTTTTTAAAAGCATGTAAAGCAAAGTTGTAAAAACTGCTCTGGGGGCTGGAGGAGAGAGCTGGGTTTGTGAAACCGCACCACACTTTCCATCCTCTCCTGCCACACCAGGTGGTTCGCCACACCCTTTGAGAACCACTGCCTTAGAACAAAACAAAGTGGCTTTGTTGTTCTAGGGCAGGCTTCCTCAAACTCGGCCCTCCAGATGTTTTTGGCCTACAACTCCCATGATCCCTAGCTAGCAGGACCAGTGGTCAGGGATAATGGGAATTGTAGTCTCAAAACATCTGGGGGGCTGAGTTTGAGGAAGCCCATTCTAGGGCAACAAAATAGATCCAGTTCAGTTGTTCAAAACTAAAGTTCCTATATTAAGCTTGAATCCCACACTCAAAACACTGGCAGTCTAGGGGCACCCAGAATTTTCCTTATGAAGACCAAGGGTGGGGAAGTAGGCTTAAATATTATCCTGATTAAATGAAAGTCTATTTAGCCTGAGATCTGTGGTAGATAGCTATTCTGCTAAACCAGTCTGTGTCAACCTGGTGTCCTCCAGATGTTGTGGACTACAGTTCCCATCAGCGCCTGCATGGCTGCACTCACTTTTTCTACCCCAAATGTTCAATAAATGTTGTTCTATTATTATTAATGTCTTGCTTTTTGTTGCACTAGTGCCCCTCCAGGCAGCAATAATTCAGTAACATTGGATGAAGCAGCACGAAACAATAAATAAAACAGAATGATGTGTGGGTGGTTCAATGTAAATCCACCATAAATGCATTATTGCTGAGTCCATCATATGTTCCAGAACATACCTACCAAAAAATCCCCAACAGTGTGAGGTTATTACTGCTTTAAAATCAATCTACATATTTTAAGTTTTTAAAAAGAATTGCTCAATCACAAAATTCACATACTTGCTCCCCACCGCAATGCACTGAAAGGGTTAGGGCAGTACTGAAATACCCATCCCTGATGCACTGGGAATTATGGGTGTTGCGTATAATTGTTTAATTGACAATGAAATAGCGAATGCCTAAATGTGTATTACAGAAGGCTTTAACGTGGGGAAATTCCACTGTATACTAAGTGGTCTCTGAACTCCTCAATGGGTTGATTAACTATTGTTGTTTTCTGCTACCTAACATGTGAGTGTTTAACCTTAGATCAGGTGACAGAGGTACTGAATTGCAAATTCACCACCTTGGAAGGGTGGTGGCTGAATCTTTGTTCCCAGTCTTCGTGGAAGTAAGGACATGTAATGACCCTCTCCAGTGAGGAAAAACAGCTCCAGGCAAAATGGAGGCTGTATAGAGGGAGACCTTTGTTTATAGCTATGTTTGGATTTATCTTTTATTTCTAAGCTGCTGAGCCTGTGCTGGACAGCACAAGATATGATATGGAATTATTTTGATGCATCTTTGATGTTTTTGTTCTGTTTTGAAGAAAGTTCTGCAAGTAAAGCTTTGCATCAAAATTATGGACCTTGACAATGTTTTTCTTCCCAAAGGAGTCAGTTTTTATGCATCTACTTGCTTCAAACTGTGAAATATTAATATTTGCAGTAGTGGTGAAGGAATGGATTTCCCAAATCTAAAATCTGAGTGTGCAGTCAGTCTGAAACGGGCCCCAAAATCCCCATTTTTCCTGTACCAAGGGTACATTAGCTAAAAACCATTAACTTGAGCTGTTGAGCAAATGCATAACAGGAACCCAGATCTATAAACAAAGCACTCTCCTTTATCAGTCCGTGATGCTTAATGGATGGTCTTGTCCATTCCCAAGTACAGACAGGATGGCAGAGCTGGGGCTTATCTTATCTTGTGGGTTGTAGATATCCTGACACACTGATGCACAAACCTTGCAAGACACCCCCGCGTTCGGGGGTGATGCCAGCAGTGCTCTTAGAGTTGGTGACCTTCTTACTTACCCCAAGATAAGGAATACAGGAACAGGAACATCCTTTTATGGTCAAGAGTATTGGAACAGGAACATCTGTTTATGGTCATGGATGTCAACTTACGTGTATAAGCTGACGTGTCTGGATTCCTGGGGAAGGGGGGAGAGGGTGCCTGGAGGATATATATACTGTATGCAATTTCTCTTGCTTTTCTGCTTGCTGTGAACTGATTCACACAGTGCCTTCTGCAGAATAAACTCTTTCTCTGAACCAAACCTCGGTGTCATTTGACTTCCTTCCTCCCGTCCGGGAGCAACACAGACCCCACCAATCACCCTTAGTCTAATAAGGCTACAGTGGGGACAGGTGGGCTGTGCTGGAAGTGACCCACATTCTAGTTTACTTTTCTCCTGGCTCATTCCAGGCTGGATGGTATTATGCATTTTTTCAAGCAGTGCTTTTTTCCCCAGGGGATACTCAAGCATACGCAGTGCCAGCACCTCCTTGTTCGTTGTTGCTAAAAAGTGTGGCTCTTACGTACTGTAACAACCTCATGGTGAGTACCGGCACCAATTTTTCTTGAAAAAAAAAGTACAGGTTTCAAGAAATATTGATACTAGAGGTGTCTCATAAATAAAAATTCAGAAGGAATGTGTAGAAGGAACTGCGAAAAGCTCCTGCAAGATAAATCTGAAATACAAAACAGTGACAGTGAGAGTTTCAAAGGAGACTTCTATCTCCTTCAATGAATGATGTGTTTTCCTACAAAAGTAGCTCAGATAAAACCTGAGTCTTAAAAATATAAAGTTTTAATGGGAGACAGAAATCAGTTTTTTAAAAATGTTCAGTGCAGCCTTCACCAGCATGGTGAGCTGCAGATTTCAGCAGAAAGCTAAAGGACATGTACAGATGGGAAATGAAGCAGTAGGTCTGCCCTGAAACTTCTGCAGCCACAAACAGTATTGAAAGCAGGAATGTGTATAACCACTCCAATGCCATCCTGAGCACAAATCACTATGGGTCCCTTAGAAGGATTGAGTGTACACTCAAGTTAGCTTGGGCAGGGAGAGGTGTCTGCAGGTGGTTTTTTTAAAATGTATTTTTATTAAAGATTTTCTTGGTTTACAAAAGTATGTGCAATGTCTCTCTTTTTTTTCAAGTAACATCTTTTACAGATCAGTTTCATTTGTTGAGAGATTAGGAAGAAAAGGGGGAAAGAGGTGGAGGGGGAAAAGGTGAGTGGGGGTGAGGTTGGATGGTGATGCTTCTATTTTACTTAATATATGTGGGGTGTTGTGTCAGCGTGACTTGTGCAGGTTCTTTGCTATTCACTTGTGTTTCTTTGGTGTTGAGAGAGGTTGGGGTTGGCCTAGGGTGTGGTTGTTCATTTGTGGTTGGCTGTGGTGGTCTTTGTTTTCATGTGTTAGTGGGGGGTGTGTGTTTTGGATCAGGTTAGCCATATTGATTTGTATGCCGTTGGTGGATTTTTGTCACATACAGAACCCAACAAGCCATACCGTGAAGGCGTCTTCTTCTATTTGTCCCCATGTCAGTTTCAGTTTATTGGTTAATTTTTCTAGTAAGGCTGTTTCCCATACTATTTGGTACCATTGGTCTGTGCTTATTCCTGACAGGTCTCTCCAGTATCTGGTTATGATGTTTCTGGCTGCAGGTGTTGCAGGACTTTGCAATGTTTCAGAAACCTCTTTGAGCTGAGACAACGCAGGGTCAGAAGAAATGAGATGACCACCAGGGACAAAACACACACACTTATTTTACAGCACTGCTCACCCAAAGATAGCAGCCTGTGATATGATCCAACATAACAGCCACAAAGTCAGAAAAGTTGCCTAAGGACAATGGATGGTCTTGGAATTTAGATTCCAAGCACTGAACACCATCAAACATCTATTGGATTTAGGGATTGTAAGGAAAAGAAGAGCCTAGATAGCAGACATCAAAGTCAAATGTGAAAATCCTCCACTTGAATCCTTGGAGAGCCACTGCCAGTCAGAGCACCAAATATTGGTCTAGATGGCCAAAAGAGAAATACATGTTGCTTTGTACTGTACATTGGGCAAAGGTTCTGCTCTCAGATCACCTTCAAACCTCTGGGGAAAAACCAAAACTGGCCCATTTGCAGCCCAAGCTTTCACTTAGAGGACAACTCAGATTTATTTAAAGGTCTTTCTGCAACCCACTCTTGCTTTTAAAAGCAATCACCATCTCCCCACCTTCCTCCTCGCACCTTACGAAGTTTCAGTTCATTTCATGCAAGAATAAACCTGGTCTTATGATCAAAACAAGCACCGCGCTGTGGAAGGGACATAAATTGTCATGGATTAAATAGATTTAGACTTGACAGACTGCAAAGTATCCAAGTCTTTCAAGTATAAAAGCAGAGGAAGAGTGTTGCGCCCATCGTGACAAGTAAACCTGTCAAGCAAGATTGCCTGTATGGGATTCAAGGAGAGGCAAGAGAAGTGGAGGGAGGGGAAAGTGGGGCGGAGGAAAGAAATCGTGAAGGATTCATATCCCTGCTAATTTTTTCTTTTCGCCTGTTTGTCACTGGGCTTGTTTTATGGGGGCTTTGCAAATGTTTTCCACAAGCCCTGTTCATTTACACCGGAGGACTCCGTATTCATCATTATAATAGCATTCTCTGCCCTGTGGGGATCTGCACCTTGATGCCACAGGCATAATCAATTGCTTGAGAGTGGGAGAAGGACAATGACACACTTCCAGGAGCCGCAGAAAAGGTAGAATTTCAATAAGGATACTGGAACTTTGCAAATTAACCAGGCAGCCAGCTGCTGCGAATAAACTGAACAGTCTTCCAAAGTGGTCGTAAGGAACTAGTGCGACCACATTTGGGATACTGTGCACAATTCAGGGTGCCACACCTAAAGAAAGATATTGCAGAGCTGGATGGGACCAAGACCTAGGTTATACGATTGAATTGGACAAATGGAAAAAGTTCTGGACAAAAAACTTAAAATTTACAGCCTGCTACTTAAAGGTAAAGTGACCCCTGACCATTAAGTCCAGACACGGACGACTCTGGGGTTGCGGCGCTCATCTCACTCTATAGGCCAAGAGAGCCGGCGTTTGTCCACAGACTGCTTCCGGGTCATGTGGCATGACTAAGCTGCTTCTGGTGAACCAGAGCAATGCACGGAAACGCCGTTTACCTTCCCGCCAGAGCGGTACCTATTTATCTACTTTTGACGTTCTTTCAAACTACTATGTTGGCAGGAGCAGGGACCAAGCAACGGGAGCTCACCCCGTCACGGGGATTCGAACCACCAACCTTCTGATTGGCAAGCCCTAGGCTCTGTGATTTAGACCAGAGTGCCACCCGTGTGAAATAAGGGAAAATTTCATGAAAATGAAATACAGGTGGTATCTAACCCCTGTTAAGTTGGCTAAAATAAATAAATCTCACAACAATGCCCCTTCCGATCTTCAGGAGGAGGGGGGGTTGTGGGATCACGACCCTGCCCACACTCACTCTGCGAGGCTGGCGTCAGCCTCGCAGGAGACAGGGATTCACCCAATTAGCATACCCTGTGGCGCCAGCCAATTGGCTGGCGGCAGGGGCGGGCCTTCCTAGGGCCACTTAAGGTCAGGGCAGCCCCTGGCTCGCCCCCTTTCTTCCCTGGAGACGACGCAGTTTCCCACCCACCCGCCCTTTAGGTTTTGCCACTGACCTTGCTATGGGCTTCGGCTGGTCGCTGCAAGGGGCCTGGTAGGAATTTTTCCATTTGGCTAATTGGCTGGTTTTGTGAGCCACTTGGTTTTTTCGCCTACCTCGTAGCAAATCGTCACAACTCCCTCGGTTTTGGCGGTAGGCATTGGCCGGGGTATTATCATGCAGATGAGGTTGGGGGGGAGGAACGCCATCACCTCCCCCAATGCTTGAAGGGTAGTTCGTTAAAGGACTCCGAGGGGCGACGCCTCGTCCGAAACCTACGGAGGCTAGGGCCTAAAGCGCGCCCCCAAGCGGTAACCCCTCGGGGAGCGCCTAGGGATATGCATCTCAGGTGGCTCCCCCTGTTGGTGTTTAACCCTTCCCGGTCAGACCGGATAGTCGGTTAGGGCCAATGCCTAAAGCCAATACCCTTCTTTCCTGTAATCAATAAAGTTGTGGCCATTTTCGCCCATTAACCTAAAACTCTGTGTCCGTTGTCTTCATTTATTCCACCTGTGGGGGGGAGGGAATAGCCACACAATAATTGTTGGAGGTGTAAAAACCAAATAGGAACATTTTATCACATGTGGTGGAATGTAGACATAGACATTTGATGTAATAATCACACATCCATCAACGGGAGAGAATGAAAATGCTGACATCAGCTCCACTGGATGGCCCTGGATTCTAGTAAAAAGATAAGGTAAAGGAACCCTGGATGGTTAAGTCCAGTTAAACTTGACTATGGGGCACGGTGCTGATCGGATTCTAGTATTGTGAGACAGCAGGTGAAAAGATCTCTATCCACTTGCTCCACCCCAGGCATCTCCATTGCTTGTTTAGATTTCTTTGAGAATGTCAATCAGAGGTGCAGTGGTCCAGGGTCATGGGGGGGGGAGGGTTGAAGACCCATTACTATTTCTTTAGCAGGTTCCCCATCTCCAGTGTCCTTGAGTAGCCCAATCAACATGTTTTTAGCCACTGAGAAGCAGTCTTCTCACCCTTTGTGATGATTGGAGCCAATCAAAGTGAAAGGAAGTGAGCCAGCCACTGAGGATTGGCTCCTAGGGTCACTTTGGAGAAGGCACTTAGGGACAACACTGAGTTGTTGTTGTTGTTCGGTATGTTCTAAAGCTAAGCATTTAGGAACAGAAGGTCCTTCAGTTTCAAGAGAACAGTGTGCAAGCTCTGTTGCATACAATGGAACTTCAAGGGAAACCCAACTCAAGGCACTCTGAAAGAAAATAATGGAGCATTCTAAATTATTGCCTATGTACATGCACAGAAAATAGTAGATCTAGTTGAAAGGCAATATGGGAAGGTCTGCATTAATGGTTGCAACACATCCCTAATTGCTAATATTGTTACAGATAGGTAGCCGTGTTGGTCTGCCATAGTCAAAACAAAATAAAAAAATTCCTTCCAGTAGCACCTTAAAGACCAACTAAGTTAGTTCTTGGTATGAGCTTTCGTGTGCATGCACACTTCTTCAGTATTTTTGCTAATATTGTAACAATTATAAAATTGTTTTTATAATCTCAGATCGTTGCATAAATTTAGGTGGGGCTGTGGCTGTGACATTGGGTGCCTGTGATTATCATGAAGGGACTCTGCAATTCTGAGTTTGCCATGACACCACTGGTGTAGTCATTAAGCATGTGGATAGCCATGATGTAGTGGTCACTGTATACTTGACTTTCCAAAACCTTTTGATAAAGGTTCTCACCATGATTCCTGAGAAAGCTTAGGAGTCATTAGATAAGAGGTCAGGTCCTCCTGTGGATCAGTAACTGCTTAAAGAACAGAGAGCAGGTATCAATGGACAGTTCTCACAATGGAGGGATGTAGTCAGTCGGGTCCTCCAAAGATCTGTATTGGGGTCCCATGCATTTTAACATGTCCAAAAATGATCTGGCGTTAGTAGCGAGCAGTGAGTGGCCAAGTTAACTGATTACACCAAATTATTCAGTGTGGTATATACAAAAAGGAATGGCAAAGGGCTCCGAAAGGATCTTTCTCCAAACTTAGTGATATCATAAAAGTAATTCAGTGTAAGGATTATGCAAATTGGGTCAAAAAAACCCACCAATCAATCCCAACTTCACATATATACTGATGCCACCTGAACTAGTCAAGACTGATAAGGAAAAAGATCTTAGAGTTGAGGCCAATTGCCCAATGAAAGAGCTCAGCTGGTGTGTGGTTGGTAACACTGATTTTTAAATGTAACACTATTTTTTTAAGAAGAGGATCCAGGGGGCACCCTGGAAATTACAGGCCAATTAGCTTAACATCTGTCTCCATAAAACTGGTGGGAAGTACTGTTAAGTGTAAAATAACTGGGTATATAAAGAAGAACAAGCCTTACTGAAGCAGAGGCAGCATGGCTTCTGTAAAGGCAGGTTCTGTTTCAAGAGCCTCTTAGAGTTCCTTGAGAGTGTCAACAAGCATATAGATAGAGGTGATCTGGTTGACATAGTGTACTTGAACTTTTGGAAAGCTTCCAACAAAGTCCCTCACCAATAACCCAATAGGAAAAAAATGAGGCAGTGTGTGGCTACTGCAAAAAAATAATGGGCTTCTTATATGCATCTTGTTGGCCTCTGTAGGAAGAGGGTATTGGTCTAGATACATACAGCCATGCATAATTTTCTTTGTACGCCATCTTTCCATAGTTCGAACCATGCTCAAAGTGGCTTACACCATGAAAAACAAACAAACCATAATTACAACGTAATGAAAGTGGTCATAAACAATAAATTAAACATTAAAAGTGCATTGTGTGGCTATTCCCTCCCCCCCACAGGTGGAATAAATGAAGACAACGGACACAGAGTTTTAGGTTAATGGGCGAAAATGGCCACAACTTTATTGATTACAGGAAAGAAGGGTATTGGCTTTAGGCATTGGCCCTAACCGACTATCCGGTCTGACCGGGAAGGGTTAAACACCAACAGGGGGAGCCACCCGAGATGCATATCCCTAGGCGCTCCCCGAGGGGTTACCGCTCGGGGGCGCGCTTTAGGCCCTAGCCTCCGTAGGTTTCGGACGAGGCGTCGCCCCTCGGAGTCCTTTAACGAACTACCCTTCAAGCATTGGGGGAGGTGATGGCGTTCCTCCCCCCCAACCTCATCTGCATGATAATACCCCGGCCAATGCCTACCGCCAAAACCGAGGGAGTTGTGACGATTTGCTACGAGGTAGGCGAAAAAACCAAGTGGCTCACAAAACCAGCCAATTAGCCAAATGGAAAAACTCCTACCAGGCCCCTTGCGGCGACCAGCCGAAGCCCATAGCAAGGTCAGTGGCAAAACCTAAAGGGCGGGTGGGTGGGAAACTGCGTCGTCTCCAGGGAAGAAAGGGGGCGAGCCAGGGGCTGCCCTGACCTTAAGTGGCCCTACGAAGGCCCGCCCCTGCCGCCAGCCAATTGGCTGGCGCCACAGGGTATGCTAATTGGGTAAATCCCTGTCTCCCGCGAGGCTGACGCCAGCCTCGCGAGAGTGAGTGTGGGCGGGGTCGTGATCCCACAACCCCCCCTCCTCCTGAAGATCGGAAGGGGCATTACTAAATTGCACAATTTCCACATAAACCATAATAAGATCTAAAATAAAGATACAAAAAATTGATCTCGATATCAGCAACAACCCCTGCCAACAATACCCTAACCCAAGAGACTGTTCAGCAACCTCAACTTTTGTAGCTGGGGTCAGTCCAATGAGCAGGGAGCAGGTCTTCCAGGACTCACAACCAAGAGGGTCCAATTCAAGCAAGGCGCTTCTTATGCCAGTCTTTTGTGCAGGAATTATTCTAGTGCTATACTAGGGACTTGGCTGCAGTCTCCTGCAAACATGGTCTGAAAGGGCAAGCCTGAGTCACTCCACTTAGAAAAGGAGCATCTGTAAACGGAGTTCATACATCAACCGCAGAATGCTGGCTGATGTTTCATCTGGGACACTATTGTGTTTTCTTCTGCAACAGCCCATTTGCTAGACGCTAGGTTTCCCTTCTGGAGCAGCAATCTTTCTCCATCCTCTCAATGTGATTACAGTCCATTTCATTCCATAATAGGTTTCTTTTATTATTCCCCGAGGCATGCAAATCAAATTTTACTCAGTACCAAAATCTTTGTTCTACGATGAATGTTGGCTTCAAGTGCAATGGGGGGGGGGGGGAATGGCTTCGCTATTGAATGCGACCCGTGTTAATAGCGCTCCTCTCTTTTCTCTGTCTCCTCCCCAGCTCTGCTTTGAAAGTAAACATCTGTCCAAGTTTATTTGCTTCGGTGGAAAGGCAGGAGAGTATCTTCGGGGAAAGAGCATGATAAAGGCAAGACAGATTACCCCACAATTATAACTTTCTCTGTCTAAATGTTTAATTAGATCCAGCGCTGCAGAGACAGGAAATTAGTTCAGCATCCATCTGTCCTGAGGTTTTCGAGATGGCAAACAAGAGGGGCTGCCTCAGCAAACCAGATTAAAATAGCAAAGCTTGAGAAAAAAATAAAAATGTTGGCTCACTCAGCTCAAACTCGTGCCAGAAATTAGACCACCTGTGGGTCAGCACATCTGGTCGGGCTTTTCTTTCAGAAGAGTGATCAGGAAGTGATGGCCAATAGGCTGTATCTGGCCCAAGGGCCGCCATCTTCTGGCTCACTGCACCTTTACACCATTTTAGCAGGGGAAATTAACTCTTTCCCCAGGTGTGCTCTGCCCAGGAAGTTTCAGAAGTGGGAAGGAGTTGGCATAAAACATAGCCATTCTAAGGCTCTGTCTCTTTATTCCTCTTGAGCTCTGCTTTAATTAGTAGGATTCCTAAAATTATTTCTGAAATTAAAGCCCTGGTCTCCTGGGTCCTAGTGGCAACTCTGTGTTTGGGTTGTACTACTTCAGAGTATAGGGGACACGGGTGGCGCTGTGGGTTAAACCACAGAGCCTAGGACTTGCCGATCAGAAGGTCCGTGGTTCGAATCCCCGCAACGGGGTAAGTTCCCGTTGCTCGGTCCCTGCTCCTGCCAACCTAGCAGTTCAAAAGCACGTCAAAGTGCAAGTAGATAAATAGGTACCACTCTGGCGGGAAGGTAAACAGCATTTCTGTGCGCTGCGCTGGTTTGCCAGAAGTGGCTTAGTCATGCTGGCCACATGACCCGGAAGCTGTACACCGGCTCCCTTGGCCAGTAAAGCGAGATGAGCGCCGCAATCCCAGAGTCGTCTGCGACTGGACCTAATGGTCAGGGGTCCTTTTACCTTTACTTCAGAGTATAGGTAGAGATACACATGGTTGAAAGCTCTCCCCTGGTGGAAAGAATCCCACATATAAATAAAATGGTATATCAGAGAGCAGGCTATGGTAGACTCTTTCTCCCCAGTCTCTAATTTCTATACGGATTGAGATTTCCATGGTAAGGGATACCACTATGGTTACAATCTGAAATGGTACAGTCCAGATACAGGTTTATCACACCAGTCTGAAATTTTGCTAGATTGTGACCTATATCCCGCCCCCTGCCCAACTTCTCTATAGCCATCAATAGTCTCACGTAGGTGACAAAGGGAAAACTCATCCATTATGCCTTTGTCACAACAGGAAAAAAATGCATTTTAGTGTTTTCCAGTCTCTCCCTCTCTCTTTTAGCTCAGGAGCTTCTGAGGCACAGCAGGATGGCAGATACAGCGCTCTCTCTCATCCAGCACACCTCTTGCACACTTTGCTAAATGCTATCTGAAAGCAGGTGACACCTGTGGCCTCGACAAAAGTGTCTCCTTGACAGCATTGCAAAGACATCGGCAGACCTGTCATTAACAAATCAAGCCGTGCAAAGTATTCTCCACTGGGCGGAAACAGAGAACAGCAACGGAGAGGCAGCTTTCAGGAAAAGTGACAAACGTTCAGGGTGCTGTCTGTTGAACCTTGGCTACGGGTTCAGGCTCCCTGCAAGCTCTAGGAACGTAACAGGTTTATTTCGGAGGGCTCTAAAACATACAGGCCTGCACTGCAGCAGGGTTTCCCTAAGGCTGTTAGGGAGAGAATATTTTTCAGACCAAGGTCTGCATTCCTTCTTGGAAATCCTGTCAGGAGCTGCAGAACACTGGTAGATGGGGCTTGAGGCAGGAGTGGGCAGATTTATAAATCTGTAAAATACAAAAAAATAAATTATCAGGTGTTTTGGACTACGGCACCCATAATCCCTGACCTTTGGCCATGCTGGTTGGAGATGATGGCAGTTGGAATCCAGCATTATCTTAATGGCCACAGATTAGCCACTCCCCCATATTAGGAATCTCCTCCTCCTCTTCCTCCTCCTCCTCCTCCTCCTCCTCCTCCTCCTCCTCCTCCTCCTCCTCCTCTTCTTCTTCTTCTTCTTCTTCTTCTTCCGCCCATCTGGCTGGGTTTCCCCAGCCACCCTGGGCAGCTCCCAACAGAATATTGAAAACAGAATAGAACACCAAACATTAAAAACTTCCCTAAACAGAGCTGCCTTCAGGTGTCTTCTAAAAGTCAGATAGTTGTTTATTTCCTTGACATCTGAAGGGAGGGCGTTCCACAGGTTGGGTGCCACTACCAAGAAGGCCCTCTGCCTGGTTCCCTGTGGCTTTGCATCTCACAGCGAGGGAACTGCCAGAAGGCCCTATCTAGTGCATCTCATGTTCATATAGTTTCTTACTGCACCCCCAACCCAATGTACTTTTCTGTCTGGAAAACGTTCACGTTCTCCCAAATGGCTGTGCAATCTGCTTCTTCCATGAAAGCTGAGATGTAACATTTCCCAGAGGTTTATCATTAGGGCTGCATTTGGTGGAGAAGAAGAAAAATCACATACTGTGGTTTTTCCCTCCCCTGCCCCCCCCCCCCCAGCCTCCACATCCGTCTTTCCCAGGTAACAGAATCTGTATGCTTTCTCCTGCTCAGTCTGGGGTTTGACAGCCATGTTTTGATCTCCAAGCTGAAAGCACATTTGCTGTTGGAAAAACCTTTGGTTCAAAACCCGAAAGCTAAACTCAGACTTCTCAAAGAGTTGAGCAAAGTGTGTTCTCATTGGTCAAAAGTTTGCCTGTTTGTAAAAGGCGAAAGATTTATATGATCTGAAGAGAAACCAGAGTGGCTTTTTTGATGTGTCAAAACTTCTTTCATCCATCCCCATCCCTAAGATCGATCGTTCTTTAGAGCAGTGGCTTTCAATCTCTCTCTCTCTTTTGATTGAGGAACCCTTTTGACAAGTGAGGGGATGCAACACCATGAACCCTTCCCACAGAGCCCCCAAATACGAAGTTAAAAAGAAGAGGAGACTCGTAATAACTGGGGTTCGCTGCCCTGTGCAAGAGGAGAAAATGTCGTGTTTGAGATGGGAGGTTGTAAGTTTTTACAGAACCCCAAAGAAAGCCAGCAGAACATTGGCTGAAAACAACCTACAAGAGTATTAGTATTCAATGGAGGGATGGGCAAATGTATCAAATTCAGTTTCTCTCAGCTTTTTTCTTTTCCAATCTTCATCACAATCACCATCATTTATTGGGAGAGTGCCTTTCCCAATAGCCATGCGCAAGGGAGTTTCAGTTCAGTTCTCCGCATTTCAACCTCAGGTTTCAACACAGTCAGTGCTTTTCTTCTAGAAAAAAGGTGCCAGGTCTATATAGCCTAGAGTGGTCTGGATAGTTAAAGCTATGGTTTTCCCAATAGTGATGTATGGAAGTGAGAACTGGACCATAAAGAAGGCTGATCGCCGTAGAATTGATGCTTTTGAATTATGGTGCTGGAGGAGACTCTTGAGAGTCCCATGGACTGCAAGATGATCAAACCGATCCATTCTTAAGGTAATCAGCCCTGAGTGCTCACTGGAAGGACAGATCATGAAGCTGAGGCTCCAATACTTTGGCCACCTCATGAGAAGAGAAGACTCCCTGGAATAGACCCTAATGTTGGGAAAGAGGGAGGGCACAAGGAGAAGGGGACAACAGAGGACGAGATGGTTGGACAGTGTTCTCGAAGCTACCAGGATGAGTTTGACCAAACTGCGGGAGGCGGTGGAAGACAGGAGTGCCTGGCGTGCTCTGGTCCATGGGTCATGAAGAGTCGGACACGACTAAACGACTAAATAACAACAACACCCCCAGAAAAAAACTCCACCTACTACTACTCTTCCTCCTTCTTCAACTCCGCATGTAATTTCTCCAATGTTTTAGTGCAAATTTATCCTAATATAAACATTTTTAAATGTGGCTATGTTTAATGGGCTGTACGCCGGCTCCCTCGGCCAGTAAAGCGAGATGAGCGCCGCAACCCCAAAGTCGGTCATGACTGGACCTAATGGTCCTTTACCTTTATGTCTAATGGACACATTTTAGAATAGCAATTTCCCTAGATATATTTTCACCCATTTGTGCATTTTTAAGCACACTTGACCCTAGTACATGCATCTCTCTCTCTCTCTCTCTCTCTCTCTCTCTCTGTGTGTGTGTGTGTGTGTATGTGACTGCAGAACTGCACTGAAAAAGTCAGATAAGTGCAAATTTTAAAGGATGGCTGTGTTTTGGTTCATGTATTGTTTCAGAAAGTGCGAATTAGGTAGGTTCACCTTTAAATGTGAACTAAATTGAATTCCAACCCCACCCCATCCCTAACTCCCTAAGTGAATTAGAAGAACATAGGAAGCTGCCTTAACACCAAGTTCGATGCATCATTATCCATTTCTCCACCCCACCCCCTTCCCAAAGAAGAAACCTTGACTAGTTTCATTATATGTATGCTGAAAAGTACCATACATTCATTCCCCCACCCCCTATTAGTGACAAAATTCTCCATTTTGTAGCTAATGCAGAAGTCTCCTGTTGTAAATTACTGCACAATATGATTCCCGAGCCACGGTCCGCGTTTTCTGTTTTCATTAACTTCTACTCCATTTATCTTTAGCTGGACAAAAACCAGAGGCTGTTGCAGCAAAAAATTACGAAAAGTGCATTTTATTTCCTCCATTGTTTCTAACACCTTGCGTTGGTGTACCAGGCAATATCTCCTGCCATCCATAGGCCAGGTTCAGCGGGTGACCATGGCTATCAGCTGTCTGTCCTCATTGAATTTGGCAGGGAGGAAGATGGGAGAACATTAGAATTAGTTGGATCTGCCTGTCACTGGTGCTGACTCTACAAGTCTTCTGCCCCACCAGTTCCGATGAGTACCAACCACCACTGACTGGTAGCAGCTCTCCGGGTTTTCAAACAGAACATTTGGCCACCTGTAGCTCTACTTGATGTCTTGCCAAATGCAAGGTGGTTCTTCTAAAGCAGATCCAGAAGCAACACAAAACACAAGGGAGTTGAGAAGAAGATTTTATTCCTAAAGAGCAAGCAATATATACATACCAGGCATGCCACTTGGAAGCCTTCAAGAAGTGGCAAAGTGACTCAGCCAGGTAGTCTTAGATTCCATGGCCCTGTGGCTAATCAGTCTGTGCATGAGCTTCTAAATCACTCTGCCCAAACCATCTGATTTTATAGATATCCACCTTCTCCCAATGCCTTACTTTCCATTAACAATTTCCAACATTAAAGTAGGTTCCCAGCACTAACCACCCAGTCTGATTAAGGCAGCTGTGTGTGGGGCGTCATCTCCTCCCAACTGATAATGTGATAAGGACATCAGAGAAGGTTCTCACACCTTCAAAAACTTAACAGTTGCCAGGGAGGGGGAAGGAACAGAGGCAGGAAGGGTAATAATAATAATAATAATAATAATAATAATAATAATAATAATTTATTATTTATACCCCGCCCATCTGGCTGGGCTTCCCCAGCCACTCTGGGCGGCTTCCAACAAAACATTAAAATACAGTAATGCTTCAAACATTAAAAGCTTCCCTGAACAGGGCTGTCTTCAGATGGGGGTGGAGACGCTCCTTCAGATATACTGGACCAAGGCCATTTAGGGCTTTATAGGTCAGCACCAACACTTTGAATTGTGCTCGGCAACGTACTGGGAGCCAATGTAGGTCTTTCAAGACCGGTGTTATGTGGTCTCTGCGGCCGCTCCCAGTCACCAACAAGATACTGTCAACACTGCTACATTTCCCATTGTGTTTGCAACTTCTGAGGTTTACAGAAAGCAATCTGCCTTCAGATGTCTTCTAAAAGTCTGGTAGTTGTTGTTCGCTTTGACATCTGGTGGGAGGGCGTTCCACAGGGCAGACGCCACTACTGAGAAGGCCCTCTGCCTGGTTCCCTGTAACTTGGCTTCTTCCAGTGAGGGAACCTCCAGAAGGCCCTCGGCCCTGGACCTCAGTGTCCGGGCTGAACGATGGGGGTGGAGACGCTCCTTCAGATATACTGGACTGCGGCTGTTTAGGGCTTTAAAGGTCAGCACCAACACTTTGAATTGTGCTCGGAAACATACTGGTACCCACGTCAGAATCACTACCTCCTCAATATACAATTGGTCTTCCGGTTGGATTTTCCCATATACTTGAGTACAGTTTTTTGATGACTACTGAGAAAGAGAGAGAGTATGACTTGGATAAAACTGGAGGAAGTCAGGGGTTGGATTAATTTCATTCCCTCCGCCAATAATCTTAGGACTGGTTTTAAGGCTCCAGCAAATGCATAGCAACACCATCTGTTAGGCCAGCCCTGCTCATGGTCATTGGTGTAGATCAGCCTTCGCTAGCTGACTGGGGCTTACGGGACCCTGAAACCAGAACATCCAGAGGGCACCAGGTTGGCAGACGGTGGTCTAGTGGAATGAGCTCTGGAAATACTGCTGTATCTGCAATTGCAGTTCTCCTTTGGCCCATATCAACCAGCTGCATATACATTTTTTCCGGAGAAGAAATCCTATCTCCATCATTGTATTCTCAGACACAATGGGGGGAAAGACCACAACAAGGCTATCCTTTCTGTAGCCTTCCCAACAAGATACTGTCAACACTGCTACATTTTCCATTGTGTTTGCAACTTCTGAGGTTTACAGAAAGTAAATAACAGATTTTATTCACTCTCTGATATTTCCACTACTTTTTTAAAAATGGCCGATTAGCAGCAAGTCCAGCACTTGGAGGCCAAATGGTCAATCCTCACTGTTCACAAAATATTCATTCGGCACAGAAGGCAATGCTAGCAAATCCATTGCAAGGTTATTTTTCAAAGCGTTCCTGTTCAAAACAACAGCTTTGGAGCCAGATTTCTTTACATATATCCATTTACCTGTTGTATTTGCATATTATTGTGATAATCCAGGAGTGAATACTGCTGCGAAAGTTCCCTCAGAAACCATGAGGCATTTTAGAAGGGCATTAAAAATGGAAGCATTGGGTTGAATCCTACTCTGAGGTTGCGAGCAGAACAACTTCTGCTTGAACAATGGAGTTGCCCTTACTGCTCCTCTTTCTGTGCATCCCCTCTGTGCTTCCAAATCTGTTCCATGGGGTTCGGGAGAAACCCAAAGTGATAGGAGGGAAATTTTGTTCTATGCATGAGCAGGAATGAAGTCCGCTTGCTCAGTGACTTAGAGTTTGTCCACAGTTCTATTGACCCACATTTTCTAGGCATGGATCTGAGGGGTTTTCCCCTTGCCCCACTCCTTTAACAGAACAAATAGCCATCCACAAAACCCCGATTGCCATTTGCTCCAAATGAATGCTAAAGAGAGAGTTTTCCCATGGGGAAAGCAGCAGGAAAAGAGGAAGAGGGGATAAGTCCTTAGTTGGGTACAATCCCATCTTAAGCTATGCAGTTTGTTCCTTTCTGCACTGATGAGTGGGATGCGGGTGGCGCTGTGGTCTAAACCACTGAGCCTAGGGCTTGCCGATCAGAAGGTTGCAGTTCGAATCCCAGCGACGGGGTGAGCTCCCGTTGTTCAGTCCCAGCTCCTGCCAACCTAGCAGTTCAAAAGCACAAAGTGCAAGTAGATAAATAGGTATCACTCCAGTGGGAAGGTAAATGGCGTTTCTGTGTGCTGCTCTGGTTTTGCCAGAAGCGGCTTAGTTATGCTGGCCACACGTACTGGAAAAACTGTCTGCGGAATCAGACAAATGCTGGCTCCCTCGGCCTGTAAAGTGAGCGCCACAACCCCAGAGTCATTCGTGACTGGACTTAACCGTCAGGGGTCCTTTACCTTTTTTACACTGACGAGTCAATGTTCTCTTCTTCTTCTTCTTCTTCTTCTTCTTCTTCTTCTTCTTCTTCTTCCTCAACTTGTATTAAAACTCTTCTACCCTGCCTTTTGGCCAAAGGGATTTTTAAGGCAGCTAATGTTGTCAAAAGAAAAGCCACCAAAGAACCAGCAAAACTAAAGATCAGCAAAGAAACCAGCAAAACTAAAGATCAAACATCATCTCCAAAATTTCAACTGCCAGGAAATCATGCAATTCAGCCCCAAGAAAACCAGGTCTGCAGAATTCAGCTGTCAGCAGATGAAAAATGAACAGCAAAGAAGTCAAACAAGCCTCCTGAGCAGTGTTTGGAGTGAACTTTCTGTAGGGGGGTGCCCCCTCCTCAGAAATGTCCACAGCACCTGTACGCAGGATGTTCCAGAGTCAGAGAGCTGAAGGTCAGTTTCCTTGTATGAGAATATTACTGCACATTACAAGCTGAACAGATGGGAAGTAAGCACGAACACAGGTATAGTACTAATCCCAAAGGAACAGCAGTCCAACACTCTGGTTTGCTGGTGATTTGTCTACTTTGGCCAGAAATCCCTTTGCAGGTGCCCCCTCCTCCAGCAAGCTTAAATTTAGAGATATTTCTCTACAAATAGCTTTCAGCTCTAGTACTTAGGAGCATGGACCCATCCAGATCATTAGCTGAGCAATGCTGGGGCAGGGAAGTGCCCCATAGAGAAATCCTCATGTGGCGCAAAGGCATCCAGGGAAGGGCAAGGAACCTGGCAAGGCAGACGGCAGGAATAATTTGTTGTAGTAGTTAATTTGGGGGCTATGCTGCTGGGTCTAAATCGCATCATCCATCTCATAGGATTTACATTATTGGGAATGTTTCTGAATGCAAGCATCTGTGCCTGCTCTTACTTCTTCCAATACCCTTTTTATTTTTGATTTAACCAGGTTTATATTTCATTTTATATATTTATAGAAACCCTCTAAGCAAGTTATAGGCAATTAAGAATGTATCTTTCCACAACAGTTAATTGATGCTTGCTTTTATTTTTTATGGTGGTTGTTGTTGTTACAAACCACTTTGATGTTTTTCTGTGAAATTGTGTGTGTGTGTGTGTGTGTGTGTGTGTGTGAGAGAGAGAGAGAGAGAGAGAGAGAGAGAATAAATATTGCTTAAGGACAGAGAGTGCTTTAAAACCAGGGCCGGGGCATGAAATTGTGCTACCCCACCCCCACTGTCTCCTCCTCCTCTTCCTCCTCCTCCTCCTCCTCTCCCCCACTTAACTGTTAACTTTTGCCCTTGCAACAAGCTATTCGCCTCCCTGACCTCCCTGCCTGGCTCAGAGAAGGGAGGTCTCCTTCCTCAGAGTGAGGCAGAGTAGACTACTGCAATGAGCTCTACGTGGGGCTACCTTTGAAGGTGACCCGGAAACTACAACTAATCCAGAATGCGGCAGCTAGACTGGTGACTGGGAGCGGCTGCCGAGACCACATAACACCGGTCTTGAAAGACCTACATTGGCTCCCAGTACGTTTCCGAGCACAATTCAAAGTGTTGGTGCTGACCTTTAAAGCCCTAAAGGGCCTCGGTCCAGTATACCTGAAGGAGCGTCTCCACCCCCATCGTTCTGCCCGGACGCTGAGGTCCAGCGCCGAGGGCCTTCTGGCGGTTCCCTCATTGCGAGAAGCAAAGCTACAGGGAACCAGGCAGAGGGCCTTCTCAGTAGTGGCGTCTGCCCTGTGGAACGCCCTCCCATCAGATGTCAAAGAGATAAACAACTACCTGACATTTTGAAGACTTCTGAAGGCAGGCCTGTTCAGGGAACTTTTTAATGTATGACATTTTAATGTATTTTTAATCTTTGTTAGAAGCCGCCCAGAGTGGCTGGGGAAACCCAGCCAGATGGGTGGGGTACAACTAATAAATTATTATTATATTATTATTATTATTGGGGCAAAAGCGGGGCTAGAGAGAATGTGCACCACTGTTTGTTTGCTGTGGCAGCTAGAAATTTTGTTTTCAATACAGATCAAAGTTGAAGGGTAGCAACTTTTGGCATTTTTTAAAAAATTTCTTTATTAGACTTTTTATAGCAGGGCAAATTAAAAATTAAGCGAAACAGATGAAAAGAACAAGTTACTGACATAACAGGCTTAAGAAATGCTCCATAACTATACACACTGATTAACCAAACTCTTTCTTTCTCCTTTATGTTTTCTTACAGGGGTTTCTTAATACACACTGATTATCCTAACTCTTTGTTTCTCTTTTATGTTTTCCTTACAGAGTTTTCTTAATTGGGTTTCAAGATCAAGAGATAACTCAAAAGGTCCATAGTCTAGAGCACATCAGGGGTGAGGGGCAGTCATTATCCTTTACACTTGTGTAATCAATAAACGCTTTCCATGTTTTCTCGAATGAGTCCTTTATCTTTTGTCCCCTGCTTGCCCTTAGCTTATGGGTTGATTTCTCTAAAAGAGCACATGACCAAACTTTTTGATGCCACTGATACATATTTCCATTCTGAAGTGCCTTCCCATTCTGAGCTACAAGTCCTCTGGCAGCCAAGAGTAAATGACTCAGTGGCTCCTTATGACTGAGATCTATGTTTCTTTCCAGAAACTTTCTACGTTTGACTATATTGAAAACAGAATTTCTAGCCATGGTGAGAAACCTTGCCCAGAATGCTCACCTTGAGAGCTTTGTGGGAGCCATGCACAATGAGTAGGTGGCAACAGTTAAGCAAGCACATGTGGGGAAGGGTCATAGCTGAGTGGTATAACATCCGCTTTGCATGCACATGGTCCTAGGTTCAATCCCAAGCATGTTCAGATAGGGCTCTGTCATGGACTGGCTCGAGGCGTGGAGTGGAGGGAGGCACCAGCTGGGGACCCTCGAGGGAAGAAGGCTCAGAGTCTGGGGACTGGTGATGGGATGATGTTGAGTGGTCAAAGGGAGAAGAGGGAGGAGACTGGGAGGAGATGTTGGAAGCTGAAGAGCTAACAGGGTTTAGTGAGCAGAAAGAATAAGAGGCAGAAGCGAAGGCTGAAGAGGAGGGGGAGGCAAGAGCCAGAGATGGAGCAGCCTTCTGAAGAAGTCAGGGGGTCTTCCCTTCCTGCTGTGACCAGCTCCCCTCCCAACCTAGTCTCCCAGAATGTCAGAGGCTGGTCTGGATCGGAAGATTGGGAGATGCAATCGCAGGTAGATCAGTTCCTAACAGAAGAAGAGAGGGAATATCCCACCCCCCTGCTTCCAGCATTTCCAGAAGCAGAGAGACGGGCAGACACGGAAACTGCACAGTTTAGAGAGGAGCTACCCAACTATGAGATAGTAGCTAAGCAACCAGAAGAGAGAGAGCAGCTGGGCGATACATCAATCGAGAGTAGGGGGAACCCCCTCCCTCCCCCCAAACACAGAAGTCCTGTCACAGCTAAAAACTGGCCGCTGTTTCTTTAATGCTTAAAAAGCTAGGTCAGCATGAGTTAGTGGCCTGCACCGGGTTGTATATATAGAGTGAGAAATGTTAGTTTGGTGTTGGGTTGGTTGCTTGGTTAGTGAAAGCTGGTAGTGTTAATGTGTGTACAGTTGGTCAGTCGCTTTTGCAGAAAGACTTTTAAGAATAAAAGCAGAAAGTACTCTGCAAGGATACTCTTCTCGTGGACTCTTTTATGCCGACAAGGGTCCAAGGACCAGGCTGAGGTGACAAAGGGAGGTCAGAACCTTTTTTTTTTCTTTCTTTCCTACAAACACTGACAGGTCCGCGAGCGTGTCAGAGAACAAAGGAGATGCAGAGGAGGAGGGACTTCCCATTGGCACACTTCTTGCTGCAGAAGTCAGGGGGAGGAGTCAGAGTAGGCAACTGATCTCCTTGCAGAGGGTTGTCTGTTTGTGCTTGCAACATAATGCTGTAATAGAAGAACTATAAATCTACCAAATGCTCATTAATTCTAATTGGTGAGCTACCAGAAGGGAGAGGGGAACTCCCATACTTGACACAGAACCTGAAGAGGTATAAAGAGGACAGAGCAAAGAGAGACAAGATGAAGGAGCCTCAGGTTCCTAAGGAAGGACCCGAGGGGGCGGAGCCTTGGGGAGGAGTAGGAAGGGGGGGAGACCTTCAGTCCTCACTACTGCCTCATTGGGGCAAGACCCACTGGGTTGCTGCGATCACTAGGCCTTATTGGGAATCAACACCACGGCTGGTGTGTTACTCCCTTCGAAGTGCCACTCGGGTGATTAATCTTCCTCCCGAGCCACCGGTGTGACAGATATCTGTAAACATGGCTCCTCTTACTTTCTTCATCAGCAAGAGAAGAGAAAAGCAAAAGCAATATCACGGAAACAGCATATCTGAACTTCATTCCCATGACATCCAACACTGTGGAATGTAAACACACAGACATGTGATGAAACAATCCCATATCTGCAGCACGGAGGAATGAAATTCCCAACAGGCCTGAGCTCTTTCTTTGAATAAAGTGTAAACGTCAGTACACTTTATGAGTTATTGCTAACTTGCTCCCAGCTCCCACCTTGACAGGCTGGGAGACACACCTGCCTGAAATTGTAGAAAGTCACTAGCAGTCTTTATGAGAAGTACTGAACTAGGTAGACCATTGTCCTAGAATCATAGAATCATAGAATCATAGAGTTGGAAGATACCACAAGGGCCATCGAGTCCAACCCCCTGCCAAGCAGGAAACACCATCAGAGCACTCCTGACATATGGTTGTCAAGCCTCTGCTTAAAGACCTCCAAAGAAGGAGACTCCACCACACTCCTTGGCAGCAAATTCCACTGTCAAACAGCTCTTACTGTCAGGAAGTTCTTCCTAATGTTTAGGTGGAATCTTTTTTCTTGTAGTTTGGAACCATTGCTCCATGTACGCTTCTCTGGAGCAGCAGAAAACAACCTTTCTCCCTCCTCTATGTGACATCCTTTTATATATTTGAACATGGCTATCATATCACCCCTTAACCTCCTCTTCTCCAGGCTAAACATGCCCAGCTCCCTTAGCCATTCCTCATAAGGCATCGTTTCCAGGCCTTTGACCATTTTGGTTGCCCTCCTCTGGACACGTTCCAGTTTGTCAGTGTCCTTCTTGAACTGTGGTGCCCAGAACTGGACACAGTACTCCAGGTGAGGTCTGACCAGAGCAGAATACAGTGGCACTATTACTTCCCTTGATCTAGATGCTATACTCCTATTGATGCAGCCCAGAATTGCATTGGCTTTTTTAGCTGCCGCGTCACACTGTTGGCTCATGTCAAGTTTGTGGTCAACCAAGACTCCTAGATCCTTTTCACATGTACTACTCTCAAGCCAGGTGTCACCCATCTTGTATCCTCACTCAGTATTTGACAGCTTCCTACATTCTTGAGGGGATGGGGGTGTTAATCTGCCACACCATGACCATTTGCCTCCTTTGCTAATGGCAGAGCCATCTCTTTGGGTGGGTAGGTGGGAATACTTTCTTGGTTTTAAGCTCAAATAACATTTTTAGGATTCTATGGTCCCGTTCTTCTAA
The DNA here is from genome assembly GCF_951804945.1 of Podarcis cretensis. NCBI lineage: Eukaryota > Metazoa > Chordata > Lepidosauria > Squamata > Lacertidae > Podarcis > Podarcis cretensis. The sequence goes on from NC_137176.1 coordinate 84,136,931, forward strand.
AGACTCACAACAGTGAAGCACCAGCAGCTTCTGAGTGATGTTATTGAGGATTCCCAATTGGTACTTGTAATTTCATACAATAATTATTTCGTTGATAAGGTTTTTGATGTAGGAGCAGCCCCAGACATTGTGCTGATTGGATTTGTACCCAGGAAAACTATATCCTCTTTTCTTCTTCTTCTTTTGGTTAGAAATTGTCTAATTATACCGCAAGGCAGTATACATGATGTATTTTAATTTCATATTTTATGCACAGTAGTGCTACTCTCTGCCCTCCGGGGGGGTGGGGGGTGGGAATCTTCTGCATAGTTAAATAATTCAAGTGCAGAGTAAATAGCAGAACCAGGAATGAAAGGAAGGAGGCGTACAAAAGCAAATAGCCACCAGTCGTGATTCACACCTGAGAGCTGCTGATGGAATCTAGGCTGTTTTCATTCTTCTTTCCTGCAGCTTCAGATTTGCCCAGAGAGCAACCGTGATGAGAAATTGAACCTTGCCTTCCTTCCAGTTAAGTGGGCTAAAATGGACCTCAATGCACTTTTCAGTGCAGAAGTTACTTTAAAAAAAATAAAACAAAAATAAAAGCTAAGCTGAGAGGTGGGGGTCCCTGCTGGTATGGGGTCTAGTACATGATCTTTTATTCCCCTTCCTTCCCTTCCCTTCCCTTCCCTCCCCCTCCCCTTTTTATGAAGATTACCCACTCTGGGATCCCACAGCTAATTCTCCCCTGGCCTCCTCACTGGCCCAAACAGGACTAATTTAGCCAGCTAGCCCTGGTGATCATCTAATGTTTATTGGATGGATTTTCCCCCTAAAATGATTTTTGAATTCTGAATTTATTGTTATTCACGTTTTATACTGTATTTTATGCTGTTTTTTGTTGCATCAGTTAAGTGTTTTAAATTTGCTGTTAGCCACCACGAGCCCGGTTTTCTGAACCGGGAAGGGCGGGGTATAATTTTTTTTTTAATTATTATTTATTTATGTGTACTGTATCCTCCCATTGGAGACCTCAAGCAGTGGCTGCTGGAGGGGGCAGCAGTGGCAGACCCCCCCAGCTGATGTTTCTGAGCCCCCGCTCAGCCACTACCTAATTCACACTTTGCAACCCAAAATGCAAACTGAAATACAACCCTTGTTCAACATTCGCATTTCTCCGAATTTTGCATTGCAGTTCTCCAAAGAAGAAAGTGCATACACTAGTGAAAATAAAGTACAAATTGCAGCATGTATGGGGGAAAATGCTCGCAAAAGTGCATATATTAGTGAAAACTGCATATAAAATGTTTTTCTTAAAAGCTTGCATTAAAATTCTGTTGAATTTTCACAAGGATTTTTTTTTTAAAAAAAACAAATCTCTGCAGAAATGTGGAGACTGGGAGTGGGAAGCAGTCAGCAAATCTGACAAATTTATCCATCCCTAAATTCAGGTTGTCTTTGTCCATGGAGTTTTTTTTGTAGGGAAACTGGAGTGGTTTGCCGGTTCCTGCTCCAGGTGGATCACGTTTGGTCAAAGCTCTCCACTATGACCTGCCCATCTGGGTGGCTCTGTGTGGCATTGCTCATAGCTTCTCTGAGTTATTCAAGCCCCTTCGCCACGACAAGGCACTGATCCATGAAGGCAGTGATCCATGAAAAAGTAGAGACATCACCTTGCCAACAAAGGTCTGTATAGTTAAAGCTATGGTTTTCCCAGTAGTGATGTATAGAAGTGAGAGCTGGACCATAAAGAAGGCTGATCGCCAAAGAATTGATGCTTTTGAATTATGGTGCTGGAGGAGACTCTTGAGAGTCCCACGGACTGCAAGAAGATCAAACCGATCCATTCTTAAGAAAATCAGCCCTGAGTGCTCACTGGAAGGACAGATCCTGAAGCTGAGGCTCCAATACTTTGGCCACCTCATGAGAAGAGAAGACTCCCTGGAAAAGACCCTGATGCTGGGAATGATGGAGGGCACAAGGAGAAGGGGTCGACAGAGGACGAGATGGTTGGACAGTGTTCTTGAAACCACAAACATGAGTTTGACCAAACTGCCGGAGGCAGTGGAAGACAGGAGTGCCTGGCGTGCTCTGGTCCATGGGGTCACGAAGAGCTGGACATGACTAAACGACTAAACAACAACAACAAATTCAGGTTACGGCTCATTCCATTCCAACGAAAAATTACAAATCCAGCGAGGATTTGGGCGGACACAATAATTATCTCTACTAAGGATGAGATAGGAACACAGGAAACTGTGTTACGCTGAGACATGTCCATCTGAATTTGTTTTGCCTACACTGACTGACAGCAGCTGCCCAGGGTTTGAGACAGGGCTTTCTTTTTTTCTTTTTTTAAATAATATTTATTAAGATTTTGGAAATTACAAAAAGAAAAAAGAAAAATTGAACATACAAAGACAGAAACAAAAACAAAAACACTACATAAAACATTAAATTAACAAAACAAAACAAAAACAATTAAAAACACTTCCAATATTTTCAAATCTTAACTTTCATACACTTGTTTCACTGACTTCCTCAATGCCTCCCTTTTTGTATTCCACTTCAATTAACTATTTCAGCAAGTCCTTTCCATCTTCATCTATTTTCTATCTTAAAGTTAATTTTAACATATTGTAACCTAGTTTTTTCCCTTTTAATGCATTAACAATCTATCTATACCTAGTTCCTTCTAACATTTCTGCCAAAGCCATATAGCTTCATTCCACCTTTTTTCTAACATTCATTAATTTTACAATATTTCCGTAGATAATCTTTAAACTTTTTCCAGTCTTCTTCCACCGACTCTTCTCCCTGGTCTCGGATTCTGCCAGTCATTTCCGCTAGTTCCATATAGTCCATCAACTTCATCTGCCATTCTTCCCGGGTGGGTAAATCTTGTGTCTTCCAATACTTCACGATGAGTAATCTTGCTGCTGTTGTTGCATACATGAAAAATGTTCTGTCCTTCTTTGGCACCAATTTGCCGACCATGCCCAGGAGAAAGGCCTCTGGTTTCTTCAGAAAGGTATATTTAAATACCTTTTTCATTTCATTATAGATCATCTCCCAGAAAGTCTTAATCCTTAGGCATGTCCACCAAAGGTGAAAGAATGTACCTTCAGTCTCTTTACATTTCCAACATTTATTATCAGGCAAATGGTAAATTTTTGCAAGCTTGACTGGTGTGATGTACCACCTGTAAATCATTTTCATTAAATTCTCTCTTAAAGCATTACATGCCGTAAATTTCATACCTGTGGTCCATAACTGTTCCCAGTCAGCCATCATAATGTTATGTCCAACATCTTGTGCCCATTTAATCATAGCAGATTTCACCGTTTCGTCCTGAGTGTTCCATTTCAACAGCAAGTTATACATTCTTGACAGATTCTTAATTTTAAGGTCTAACAATTCTGTTTCCAATTTTGATTTTTCCACCTGGAAGCCAACTTTTTTATCCAAATTATATGCCTCCATTATTTGATAATAATGGAGCCAATCTCACACTTTATTTTTTAATTTCTCAAAGCTTTGCAGTTTTATTCTGTCTCCAACTTGTTCCAAAATTTCCCAATATTTCTGCCAATGGACCTCCATATTGAGTTTTTTTCTGTGCCTTTGCTTCCGTTGGTGACAACCATCTTGGGGTTTTATTTTCTAACAAATCCTTATATCTTATCCAAACATTAAACAATGCTTTTCTAACAATATGGTTTTTAAATGCTTTATGTGCTTTGACCTTATCATACCACAGATAAGCATGCCAACCAAATACATTGTTGAACCCTTCCAAGTCCAATACATCAGTGTTTTCCAGAAGCAGCCATTCCTTCAGCCAACAAAATGCAGCTGATTCATAATATAGTTTAAGGTCTGGCAGGGCAAATCCACCTCTTTCTTTAGCATCAGTTAATATCTTAAATTTTATTCGAGGCTTCTTGCCCTGCCAAACAAATCTAGAAATATCTTTCTGCCACTTCTTGAAACAGTCCATCTTATCCAAAATCTGCAAAGTTTGAAACAAAAACAACATCCTTGGCAATACATTCATTTTTATCACAGCAATTCGGCCTAGCAATGATAGCTTCAAATTTGACCATATTTCTAAATCTTTTTTCACCTCAGTCCAACATTTTTCATAGTTATCTTTAAACAAGTTAACATTCTTAGCAGTCATATTAACCCCTAAATATTTCACTTTCTTAACCAATGTTAATCCTGTCTCTTCCTGGAACTTCTCTCTCTCATTCACAGTTAAATTTTTCTTTCTTCCATCCCTGCATGTAGTAGATGGCAGGGTTTGAACCCAGGACATCTTACAAACAAAGCAGCAGCTCTGCTACTGAGCTATGGCCATTCTACAAATGGAGTTCCCCTTTTGCATGTCTCGATTCTGTCCTCTTTCCTCATTGATCTAAACCAGCATAGAAATCTGCATTTCAATACACATAAAGATTATCATTATTGAAGTTTCCACTGGAAAGACATCAGTTAAGACATGTTGAAACAACAGGACAAAAAAATCCAGACTCTTTTGCAACAGCTCATTAATCAGTCTGCATCGCCGGGCAGAATTGATTCGCAAAATATTCAGCTCGATATAGACCACAGGTGGTGGTGTGACAGAGACATGGAGGTGGGGACGCAGAAATATGACATCTATTCCCCATGAAAGCATCGCAGGATAACTTTTCCCCATCAGCAAAGGAACTGCCTTTACAGTGTTAGGAAATATTTTCCTGTCAAAACACACTGTTTAAATGCATGTTCTCTCAAAATGTAACTCCTACATGTATTTTTGAACATGTTTGGATGTGTGTCTGAGCCAAGAACCATGTTTATATACCAGCTCTGTGTCCAACTTGCTATCTGGTCTTCTGCCTACACCAAACATAACCATGCCTCCCACCTGACGTTTGTTATGTGCTCCAACCTTGGACCTACCCTAGATACTGCTTTGGATGCTTCAGACAAGTTGACTTGGGTGCCCTATTAAAATAAGGGACGCAGGTGATGCTTTGGTCTAAACCACTGAGCCTCTTGGGGTTGCTGATCGGAAGGTTGGTGGTTTGAATCCGCTCAATGGTGGTGAGCTCCCGTTGCTCTGTCCCAGCTTCTGCCAAACCGGCAGTTCGAAAGCACACCAGAGCAAGTAGATAAATAGGTACCACTGTGGCGGGAAGATAAACGGCATTTCCACGCGCTCTGGTTTCTGTCACGGTGTTCCATTGCACCAGAAGCAGTTTAGTCATGCTGGCCACATGACCCAGAAAGTTGTCTGTGGACAAATGCTGGCTCCCTCAGCCTGAAAAGCGAAATGAGCGCCGCAACCCCATACAGTGGTACCTCGGATTACAGACGCTTCAGGTTACAGATGCTTCAGGTTACAGACTCTAACCCACAAATAGTACCTCGGGTTAAGAACTTTGCTTCAGGATGAGAACAGAAATCGTGCAGCGGCGGTACAGAGGCAGCTGGAGGCCGCATTAGCTAATGTGCTACCTCAGGTTAAGAACAATATCAGGTTAAGAACGGACCTCCAGAATCAGAGGTACCACTGTAGTTGCCTTTGACTGGACTTAACCATCCAGGGGTCATTTACCTTTACCCTATGAGAATGGTACATACCATTAGCACCAGCTCAAACATAATACAATGGTACCTCGGGTTACATACGCTTCAGGTTACAGACGCTTCAGGTTACAGACTCCGCTAACTCAGAAATAGTACTTCGGGTTAAGAACTTTGCTTCAGGATGAGAACAGAAATCATGCTCCGGCGGTGCGGTGGCAGCAGGAGGCCCCATTAGCTAAAGTGGTGCTTCAGGTTAAGAACAGTTTCAGGTTAAGAACGGACCTCTGGAATGAATTAAGTACTTAACCCGAGCTACCACTGTATGAACCATTAAACCTGCAACCCATCTTGGCTGTCTCTGAAGCTGGAGGAGGAGAGGACAGAGGGTGAAGAAAGAGCTGTGAGTGGAATCAACGTGCGGGTCTTAGTCAGCTTCAGAGGTTCGTTGGACTTTTGTACTACCCTTCATCCAAGGATCAAAGGACAGTTTACAACATCAAAACACAAAAAAGCACAACATAGTAACAAACAAAAGCAGTAACCCATCCATTGCCTTTTTGTGATGTCAGCTATGGACATTGGAGCCTACAGACTGACCGACTGACTAACACCACGCCTGCTCCAGTGTCTCCCAAGGATGAGTTGGTGGCCCCTTACATTTACTTGTGAATGACTTTGTCGTGTCTGACAGGCAGTTGTTAACAGACAGGATGCTCAGCTAAACTGGACTGATGGGCTGACCAAATCTGAAAATATTGATCATCTCCTATTCCAGAGATGGAGAACCTCAGGGCTGAAGGGCAAATGCAGCCCTGCAGCCCCATATTTATCTGGTCTGTGGGGCTCTCCCTAAGTTTACATATTCCTTGAGTGTTTGTGTCTGCCTTGAATGCTGCTTGATGGCCTAGATGAGAGAGAGAGACAGACAGACAGAGAGAGAGAGAGAGAGAGAGAGAGAGAGACAGAGACAGAGACAGAGAGACAGAGACAGAAATAGAGAGAGGTGTGTGTAGAACCTAGCCTCCTTACAAAACTAAAATTTACATTCCTTGCTCTGCCCACTTTTGTCTCTGGCGCCACCCACTACTAGCATGTGGCCCCTGGAAGCTTGTGCAGCAGGCATTGTGGCCCTTGGAATGAGAACGTTTCCCCACCTGTGCCCTACTAATTTCCTGCACTTTCCCCCCCTTCCTGTTCCTACACTTCCTTTCCTATGACTTGCCTCCTCTCATTTCTTTCTCCTCCTAGTAACCTCCACTCTGTCTCAATCCCCTCCCCTAATAATAATAATAATAATAATAATAATAATAATAATAATTTTTATTTATACCCCACCCTCCCTAGCCAAGACCGGGCTCAGGGCGGCTAACACCCGATATAAAAACAAATTGATTGAAATACAACTTAAAAACAAGATTAAAATACATTAAAACATTAAAACACAGCCTCATTTCAATGGAAACTCAAATCAAAAACTTCTTTGGGGATGAAAACGTCAAGTCTTCACCAAGGCTAACTATCCAGACTGGTCCTACATGGGCCAGAAAAAAGCCATGGAAGTCCCCAAATAGGAGTTCCATCACAGGAGGAGATAGGAAAAAAAAAGAGGGGGAGGGAATCAAATTGTGGTGGCTTTCCACTCCTGAAGGGACTCTGAGATCTGGAAAACAAATGCTCCTCCCTGGTACCATCTTGCATTTGGATTTCCTACAAGCCTGCATTTCCCTCCTCCACTGGTCCTCTGCACTCAGCAGAGGCAGCAGCGACGATCTTGAGGCTCGGCGGCAACATTAAGGGATCCTGTGTTCAATGTACTCCGGAGACAAGTGAGCCATCAGCTCTGCCCTTTGATGTCTAAGGTCAGCCGCCCTTTGGCAGCCGGAAGGCACTGACCTGTATCTGATATTCATTGAAACCTGAAAGGGTGTCCAAAATGTCATTGTTCTGATAGGCAGGGCCAAGAGGCATATTCTCTCTGGGGGGATGAAGCGCACACTACTGCCCGTCGAAATTAAGCTAGTGATTAGAAATGTAATCCGCAGCCTGAATTGCAAAATTGAAAAGCACTCAAGCGTTCAATGGCACTTCTTAAAAGGTAAAAAAATAAAATAACGTAACATCAGATAAATGCATAAATTGTAGCAACCATCAACAGCAGTTCGTTGAACCTGGTTAAGATACAGTCATAAAGGTAAAGGGACCCCTGACCATTAGTTCCAGTCATGGCCAACTCTGGGGTTGCGGCACTCATCTCGCTTTACTGGACGAGGGAGCCGCGTATAGCTTCCGGATCATGTGGCCAGCATGACTAAGCTGCTTCTGGCAAACCAGAGCAGCGCACGGAAACGCCATTTAGCTTCCTGCCAGAGCGGTACCTATTTATCTACTTGCACTTTGCCGTGCTTTCGAACTGCTAGGTTGGCAGGAGCTGGGACTGAGCAATGGGAGCTCAACCCATCGCGGGGATTCGAACCACCGACCTTCTGATCGGCAAGTCCTAGGCTCTGTGGTTTAACCCACAGCGCCACCCATGTCCCTAAGATACAGTCATACCTTGGGATAAACACGCTTCAGGATAAGTATTTTCGGGTTCCGCTCCGCAGCGACCCGGAAGTAATGGAGCCTTGTTACTTCTGGGTTTCGCCACTTGTGCATGCGCAGATGGCCAAAATGACATCACGTGCATGCGCAGACACGGCGAAAAGTGACACGCACAGTCGCAGACGCGCAGACGCATCTTACGTTCTGTTCAGGATGTGAACGGATCCCGCTCGCATCCCGAGGTACCACTGTATTGGCATATAGATTGACGTTTTCATTTGGGTTAAAATTCTTTGGCGCGTAGCGCTCTCTCAAAAACACACCTCCTGAATAAATGAAATGCGCCTATTTGGATCCCATAAAAATAACATAAAAGGAACACAGATGAAAAGATAGCTGTGTGAGGCCCAAAGGCACTCCAGCTGAATCTGTTACACTTACAACCTAATCCTGCCCCCTCACATGCTTTCCGAGATCAATGGGATTTTCTCCCAAATAAGAGTATGCAGCTTTAATCTGTTGTACCGAGGGACAGAGATACAAGCTAGCATGAAACAGGGATGGTTGAGCAGCCTCGTGCGTGCCCTGAAAATCAGTTGCACCCCTTTGAAGTCAAATTGGGGGGGCTGAGTGTGCACATGACACATCACCCTGTTGCTGGGGGATTCTATGATGGCCTCCATCTTTGTGTATACAGAGGCCTTCTCTAGACTTCCAGGGGAATGAGATGGTAAGAATGAAAGGTACCATTTTGGATTATGCATAGGGACACCCATTTGGAATTTGCTCCCCCATATAAGAACAATTTCCTGCTAGTAATAAAAGGGGGGGAGGCAGGGCTTCTAGTGCAGCTCATTCCCTGCCATGCATAGTGTGTTTTTTTATGCTCATTGAATATATAGTCAGCGGAGGACATAGGTTAGTTTTACTCAGAGTCTTGGAAATAAATGGACACAACTAACTTAGCTCAATTAATCTCACCGGGCCTACTCTAATTAGGACTTGGTTGGATACAAGCCAAGAAGAGCTCTACTCAGCTGTTGGAAAAAAAGACTCAGTTGCTTTCTAAAATGTAAGCAACTAAAATTATTAGTAGGGTTGGAATAACACTTGTAGTTTAATGTTAGGTTTGGGGTATAAGTAAAGTAAAGGGACCCCTGACCATTAGATCCAGTTGTGACCAACTCTGGGGTTGCAGCGCTCATCTCGCTTTATTGGCCGAGGGAGCCGGCGTACAGCTTCCAGGTCATGTGGCCAGCATGACTAAGCCACTTCTGGCGAACCAGAGCAGTGCACGGAATCACCGTTTACCTTCCCGCCAGAGCGGTACCTATTTATCTACTTGCACTTTGACATGCTTTCGAACTGCTGGGTTGGCAGGAGCAGGGACCGAGCAATGGGAGCTCACCCCGTCAAGGGGATTCGAACCACCAACCTTCTGATCAGCAAGTCCTAGGCTCTGTGGTTTAACCCACAGCACCACCCGCGTCCCTAGGTTTGGGTATAATGGAGAGTTAATAGATTTGTATTAATAGACAAGATGGAGGATGAAGACCCACAAAGGGGAAGAGGGAAGTTCAGGAGATTCTTTGGAATTCTTTTGCTATGTTGGTTGTTTGATAATTGTATTTATTTTTTTTAATCTGAAAAAATAAGGAGGAGGAGGAGGTGGTGGTGGTGGAGAAGGAGGAGCCTCTACTGGATCATGTGGAAGGTCCATCTAGTCTAGCATAATCTTTTCCTCATTGCCAACATGGTGCCTATGGGAATTCCACAAGCAGAAGATGGTGGCAACAGCACTTGTGTTCTCAGCAACTAGTATTCAGAGGGGTACTGTCTCTGGATACAAGATGCAGAACATAGTGACCATGGCCTGTTGATTTTGATGGTCTTCTCCTCCATACATTTATCTAACCCTCTTTCAAAGCCATCACTACATCTTGAGCTAGCGAGATCCATAATTTAACTATACACCATGGAAATATGCTCTTTATTTTGTCTGTCCTAAGTGCCCCAGGTTCCTCTTTCAAGAGAGCGTTGCGAACCCTCGAAACTCACCTCCAAACCCTGGTAGAATGAATTCTGCTACCATCTCTGTTTTTTAATTGGAAATGTCAAGGGCTGAAGCTGGAACATTCTCCGTAAAATCCACGTGCTCTGATCTACGAGCCCTTGGTTGAACTCTGCAACACTGGCGCACGTGTGAGAGAGATAGAGAGTTGTGATGGAGTTCTAAGCCTCTAGTTTGCATTTCTTGAGTAACAGCATTTATATATTTTTCCTTTCCCTGTCTTTCCCTAGTTTTCAGAAACGTCCCCTGTAGCAATACAGTGTTGGTAATGAGACACGAAGCAGAGAAACAAACATACACAATATCATAATTAAATGACACAAGGACTGTCTCTGGGGGGACGTTAACGGAAGGGAGAGAAGGTGGTGCTGTGCGATTAGGTAGCTAAAGTAACCCCTGGTAGGAAAAGGCATTTAAGCTCTTGTCTATCTGGCATGCAGACGGTATTGCTTCTAGCAGTACATTATTAAAGATATAGCAGAAGGGGGCGGGTGGGGGGCTTGAAGTTATGCGTCGGGAGGGGAGATTAGGCCTGCATCTCCCGGTTAATTATGCGGTGTTGTAATAAATTAAAATGTACCGGAAATAGGAAAGAAATTCAAAACAATCCCAAAGAGTCTCACTGATTTGATGGAGGCCACAGTCCTTGTCAGTCTCAGCCTGTGAGTGCTTACTTATTTGTAGGTTCCCTGAGCTTAATACGAAATACAGTGGTACCTCGGGTTACAGACGCTTCAGGTTACAGATTCTGCTAACCCAGAAATAGTACCTTGGGTTAAGAACTTTGCTTGAGGCTGAGAACAGAAGTCGTGCGGTGGCAGCGTGGCGGCAGTGGGAGGCCCCATTAGCTAAAGTGGTACCTCTGGTTAAGAACAGTTTCAGGTTAAGAACGGACTTCCAGAACGAATTAAGTTCTTAACCCGAGGTACCGCTGTAGTTCTAGAGAACAGCATCATACTATGCTGTTAGGCTGCAGAAGCCCTGCTAGGGCACAGCGTGAGACCCGGAGAGGGTGGCAGGTAAATAAATGGGCATGTTTACTCAGACGTAACTCCCAGTGTGTTTATAGAATTGTAGAGTTGGAAGGGACCCCAAGGGTCATCTAGTCCAGCCCCCTGCAATGAAGGAATAATAATAATAATAATAATAATAATAATAATAATAATAATAATAATTTATTATTTGTACCCCGCCCATCTGGCTGGGTTTCCCCAGCCACTCTGGGCGGCTTCCAACAGAGATGAAAAATACACTAAAATATCACATATTAAAAACTTCCCTGAACAGGGCTGCCTTCAGATGTTTTCTGAATGTCAGGTAGTTGTCCATCGCCTTGACATCCGATGGGAGGGCATTCCACAGGGCGGGCGCCACCACCGAGAAGGCCCTCTGCCTGGTTCCCTGCAACTTGGCCTCTCGCAGTGAGGGAACCGCCAGAAGGCCCTCGGAGCTGGACCTCAGTGTCCGGGCAGAACGATGGGGGAGGAGACGCTCCTTCAGATATACTGGACCGAGGCCATTTAGGGCTTTAAAGGTCACCACCAACACTCTGAATTGTGCTCGGAAACGTACTGGGAGCCAATGTAGGTCTTTCAAGACCGGTGTGATATGGTCTCGGCAGCCATATCTCAGCTAAAGCATCCATGACGGATGGCCACCCAACCTCTGCTTAAAAACCTCCAAGGATGGAGAGTCCACCATCTTCTGAAAGAGTCTATTCCACTGTTGAACAGTCAGGTGCACCAAATGGTGGGGACTGAGGGGTCTTCAGCCTCCCCCCACTTTTTCAAGGAGGGGGCTGGGCTCCCCCAAAATCCTGTGACCCGACTTTGCTTCCGCCTCTTCCTCCCCACCCAATGTTGCACGGTGAGGAGGCCAACTGTGGAACCAAGCTCTGCGCTCCCCAGTCCCACCCCTGTTCCTCTTGTGAACAGCTCTTGATGTCAGACAGTTCAATAAGACTTAATTTCAAAGAAATGCACACACAACTGCAACCCAAGTAGGCGCAAGCCTGCTTGTTGTTTACTTGGCAGTAAGTCACGCTGAACGCGGAGGAACCTACTTATGAGTTCACATGGGTGTGGAAAAGAAATTTGATTCAGTTTGCATTTCAAGGTAAACCTCTTCAGTTGGCTGGACAGCACCATCATTTGAAATTCAGCCTTCTCCAATTTTACAGTGCATATATTCAGCCAAGAAATATGCAGGAAAATGCCAACAAAAAGTCATTGTATTTGGGGAAATTGCCTTACAGAACTGTGTACGTGCAACTCTCAATTTACGATAAAGGTACATTCTGGGAATAGAGCCTAAAGCCCAAATTGTGTATAGTAAAAACACATTGGGTTCAATGGTAGATGGGACTGCCCAAAAAAATTCTTCCCAAATGCACAGCCCATTTGTTATCCCCCTTAAAAAAAAAAAAAATTGCCACGTGCTTAAAGCTGATTGTGCACAAGTTAAATCCACATAAATTGCGAGTTACGTCAAAAAGGCAATACAGTGGTACCTCGGGTTACATACGCTTCAGGTTACACACACTTCAGGTTACAGACTCCACTAACCCAGAAATAGTACCTTGGGTTAAGAACTTTGCTCCAGGATGAGAACAGAATCGTTCTCCAGTGGCACAGCAGCAGCAGGAGGCCCCATTAGCTAAAGTGGTGCTTCAGGTTAAGAACAGTTTCAGGTTAAGAATGGACCTCCGGAACGAATTAAGTACTTAACCCAAGCTACCACTGTATTAGGGATGCGGGTGGCACTGTGGGTTAAACCAAAGAACCTAGGACTTGCCGATCAGAAGGTCGGCGATTCGAATCCCCGCGACGGGGTGAGCTCCTGTTGCTCAGTTCCTGCTCCTGCCCACCTAGCAGTTTGAAAGCATGTCAAAGTGCAAGTAGATAAATAGGTACCGCTCCGGCGGGAAGGTAAACGGCGTTTCCATGTACTGCTCTGGTTCGCCAGAAGTGGCTTAGTCATGATGGCCACATGACCCGGAAGCTGTCTGCGGACAAATGCCGGCTCCCTCGGCCTATAGACCGAGATGAATGCGCAACCTCAGAGTCGGTCACGACTGGACATAATGGTCAGGGGTCCCTTTACATTTTACCTTTACCACTGTATTGCAAAGATGGGTATATTAGGAGAAATTCACACCCAAATGCTGGTTGATTTTCACGAGGACCTTTAAAAGAGCAATTTGCAAACTGATGTGAAAATGTGGGGGAAAAGACTTGAGATTGGGAAAAAGTGAGAAACCAAGAGAAATCAAAATAGACAGATTCACCCTTCTCTACACACATCCCAGCTGCATAAAAATAAACACATAAACTGCCAGCAGACATTACATGCTTGTCCAGAATCCATGTCGTTTGGCCTTAAGTAAATAAATACCCCCCCCCAACACAGGCCTGTTTCAGGGTAAGTTGAATGTTCAAATGCAGTCATTATTGTGTCAACATGCATTCTGTTCCAAGCCAGCCATATAGTTAGAAGCATTCATAGATTCCATGTCAGAATTAAGAGGAGGAAAGATAAATCACAGCCTCGCTGCTGAGCACAAGAGCTGAAAATGAAGAGAGAAAATTGTATTTGCCTTCCCATTTAATACATCAAAGTAATTTATGTCATAGCCATCTTGCTTCCTTTAATACATATGCAATTTTAAACAAAATCAATCTCTTCCAACCTCCAGAAAACCTCCAAAAATTGTTTACAAAGCTTATGCATTTTTGTTGGAAATAAAACTCTTTCGCTCTTGCGGGGGGGGGGGAGGAATGGACCCTGACCCATTTACCATAAAAGGACTTTTGTGCTCAGCTGACCAAGGCAATTAAACAAAAATGGGTAGGTTGATTATCCCGAAGATTAACTAACACATTGGTTTTAAGATGTCTCATAACTGTTCCAGCCCACAAAGCTACTCGAAATCTTGCTTTTTCTTTTCAGTTGGAACAGTTATAATAATATCAAAAGGCTTCTCCCAGATTTCGCAGTGGAACTGTTTTCTAGTGATGAGGGAGATTCTAGTGAGGATGGAGATACTGGTGTTCAGGTAGGATGAAGTCAAAATCCCACGCCCAGCTGCCATTTTGTCAGCAATTTTAAGGGCATGATCTTCAGGAGAACTTTTTAATGATTGTGGGGCGAGGAGCTGCAAAGGTGATCAAAACATACCTGTAACACTTCTGGAGCCAACTCTGTCTCCAAAATAACACTAGTTTCAATATTTGCACATGAAGCACAAGATCTTAGAGGCAGGGACTTTAGGACTCATAACTACAGCACAACTTGCTGTTGTGAAATATACTCGGAGTCCTGTAGTGATTTCATGCTCTTTATTGCAGCTTGTAAAACAGTGATTGAATTGCCCCCCAAACTTCAGGCTTTTATATACATTATTTACACAATGAGTCCCGTCTGACTGGCTGATTCTGCTTCCCTCCTGGAGCCTGATTGGTCTTTTCCTGCAGGCCAATCAGTTGTTGCATTTTACGATCCTACCAGCCTAATAGGCTGGTTAACTTCTTCCTGGAGCCTGATTGGTCTTCTCCTTGAAGCCAATCGGTTGTTGCATTCTAGGATCCTACGTGCCTATTGTTCTAGGATCCAAGGTTAGTACATAACATGTTGCTAAGCCCCGGAGGACACTGAATGCAAGCTTACCGTATATATGAAGTTTGGCCTGCTTATGTTGGGGACTTAATCTCAATAGAAAAGTTGACAGATGAGGTATCAGAAAGAAGGCAACACAAGGATCTGCAAAACGGGGTCCACTTTTATTTCATTTGAAAAGGAAGGAAGAACATGTGTATAAACGACTTGAGACACATAGGAACCTGTGGAATGACACTTTCTAAATTAGAATCATAGAACTGTAGAGTTGTTAGGGACCTGTGGGTCATCTAGTCCAAACCTCTGCAATGCAGCCATGACAGATGGCCATCCAACCTCTGCAACTATGAAATTAATGTTTTGTTTTATTGTTACTAATACAGCTGGATGTGGTTTTGGGAACTGTAACTGACTGTGTGTTTGTTCCTATATTGAAAATTATTATTATTATTATTAATAATAATAAATCCTAAGGGAAGGCTGGACCTAGCCAATGACCCACCTAGTCCAGCATCCTCTTCCAACCAAATGCTTATGGGAAGCCAAAAAGCAGAATCTGAGTGTGCAACAGCACCCCTGCCCGGCAACTGATCTTGCTGCGGAGGTAGGGCACTGTCATTGTGGCTCATAGCCATCGATAACCACGAATTTCTCTAATCTTTCAAAGCCACCCAAGTTGGAGGCTGTCACAACATCTTGTGGGAATGAGTTTTAAGGTTTCACTTGGTGCTTTGTGACGAAGTCCTTTATTTTGTCTGCCGTGCCTTTTCCAGCATCCAGCTTCATTAGATGAACTGGACCGAATTCTGGTGCTATAAAGAGAACAGCCTTGCTTGATGGAGCCTTGTTTTTAAAAGCGGCATGGCAGTTCTTGTTTAAAGGTGCTGACCTTTAAAGCCCTAAACGGCCTCAGCCTAGTATACCTGAAGGAGCATCTCCACCCCCATCGTTCTGTCTGGACACTGAGGTCCAGTGCCGAGGGCCTTCTAGCAGTTCCAGAGAACCAGGCAGAGGGTCTTCTCGGTGGTGGTGCCTGCCCTGTGGAATGCCCTCCCTTCAGAAGTCAAGGAAATAAACAACTATCTGACTTTTAGGTAAAGGAAAGGGACCCAGACAGTTAAGTCCAGTCACAGACAACTCTGGGGTTGCGATGCTCATCTAGCTTTACAGGCCTAGGGAGCCGACGTTTGTCTGCAGACAGCTTCCGGGTCATGTGGCCCGCATGACTAAGCCACTTCTGGTGAACCAGAGCAGCGCACAGAAATGCTGTTTATGTTCCCGCTGCAGCAGTACCTATTTATCTACTTGCACTTCGTGCTTTCGAACTGCTAGTTTGGCAGGAGCAGGGACTGAGCAAAGGGAGCTCACCCCGTTGCAGGGATTTGAACCGCCGACCTTCTAATCGGCAAGCCCAAGAGACTCAGTGGTTTAGACCACAACGCCACCCGGTCCCTTTTAGAAGACATCAAAAGGCAACCCTGTTTAGGGAAGTTTTTAATGTTTGATGTTTTACCGTGCTTTTAATGTTCTGTTGGGAGCCGCCCAAAATGTCAGGAGAAACCAGCCAGAAGGGCGTGGTATGAATAATAAATTGTTGTTGTTGTTTCTTTTGTTCCTTAAATAGGCAAGGTTATGCAAGTATAAGATAACCACAAGTTTCTTCTATGGAGAGGCAGTGATGGGGAAATCTACCCCTTTGGGGTGTCTGATTGTCCTGTAGGTCTAAAAGACATATTGCCTCTGCCAAGGGGGGGGGGGGCGGGGAGCTAAATACAGAAGTTCAAGCCAAAATGCAGAAGCTGGGGTGGTAACTAAATAATAATAATAATAATAATAATAATAATAATAATAATAATACTTTATTTATACCAAGCCCATCTGGCTGGGCTTCCCCAGCCACTCTGGGCAGCTTCCAACAAAATATTAAAATACAGTAATGCATTAAACATTAAAAGCTTCCCTAAACAGGGCTGCCTTCAAGGCTACAGGTATCTTTCTAAGATGCCAAGATTCTCAGATCTTCCAAGTGCCAGCTTGACGGTGTAAATGTGTGGGGTAATCAATATCTTTGGGATGCCTCTTTGTGCCCATTGCTTCTCTTTGTATCTAACTGCATAATTTCACAGGTGGTGCTTTGCAGGCATCCGAGCGGCTGACAGGTTAAGAGCTTCTTCCCACTGTTTTGATATCAAATGATCCTTGCACATGCAACCCGTTAGACATGGACTTAAATGGTGAGATTAACAAGAACAGCAGTTGGCAGTACGAACCGGGCACTTAGGTCAATAACATGCCGAGGAAAGGAGACCAGCTCTTTGCTAGCTGTCTCCTAACCTCTCCAGAACATTCTGCTATAGCTCAGCTCTACTTCAGATAAATTAATATCAGGATTTGCAAATTCACTTGAGCATCCCTATCTTTTGCATCTCACCCAACGCGTTGGGAATAATGTAAGCCTGCAAGCTTTCATTCATGGGGGACAAGTCCTATGAGGAAAGGGTTAGGTATATTGAGCCTTGGGAAGACAGGATTGTGCACCAGATCTGTCTGTACAAAGATAAATCCACCTTGGAAAGTCATGTGGCCCTCAGAATGGAGAACATTCCCTGCCTTTGAAACATAAAGAGAAAGAAGGTTCTTTTTATCATATGTGGTGGTCTTGTAGTAAGGTTGAAGCTTACTGGGAAATGATATATAATGAATTGAAAAGGATGTTTAAAACAACTTTTGTAAAAAAACAAACCAAAAAACCAGAAGCTTTTTTGGGGGGAATTATAGGGACAGAACTACCTAAACTGTATAGAAATTTATTTATGTATGCTTCTACAGTGGCAAGAATGCTACTTGCCCCCAAACGGAAAGAAGCAGAAGTCCCAGCAAAGAAAGAATGGATACAAAAACTTAGGGAATATGCAGAAACGGCGAAACTAAACCTGAAGAATAAGAAATCAAGATAACGAAGTTTTTATAAAAGAATGGAAATGGTTTATTGAATATTTACAGATAAATTGTAAACCGGTAAGAACATTGGCAGGATTATTGTAACAACCTGCAGTTTTATAAGAGTAAAGTAGATGAATAAATGAGCAAATTAAGTTAATTTGGATATGCAAGAAGATATTAAAAATAAATTTGAGGAACCGCAGAAAGAGGGGGAAGGAAGTTAAGCTTTGAAATGTTAAAATGATTGTAAAATTAGTGAAATGTATAAACCTGAAAAGCATATTTTATTTTATTTTATTTTATTTGAGAGAGAGAGAGAACATCTCCTGCCACTAACAATGGGTTTTTTGCATTGGCAGAGGACTGCACCACCTACAGAAGGTGATGTGATGAGCAGTTGAATCTTGCTTCAACCTTTATGACAGGGTGGAATCCTCTAGCATGCCAGAGGGAAGCAGGCAAGTTGAGGGGGGCGAATGTTAGGGTAAGTCTGTTGGGATATAATTCCATTCCACCTTAAAAGGAACAGGCATGACTGTTGTGTGTCACATGCCTGTTTACTTCCAGCACAGGCTTGCTGGGAACTTCTGATTGTATATTGCTTTTGCTCTTTTGTTGGACACGAAGGGAAGCAGACATATTTTTCCTTTGTTCCTGAACTATGCTGAATAAAGGTAAAGGTAAAGGGACCCCTGACCATTATGTCCAGTCGCGAACGACTCTGGGGTCACAGCGCTCATCTCACTTTACTGGCCGAGGGAGCCTGCATTTGTCCACACACAGCTTCCGGGTCATGTGGCCAGCATGACTAAGCCGCTTCTGATGGTGTTTCCTGCTTGGCAGGGGGTTGGACTCGATGGCCCTTGTGGTCTCTTCCAACTCTATGATTCTATGATTCTATGATTCTATGATTCTATGATTCTATGATTCTATGATTCTATGATTCTATGATTCTATGAACCAGAGCAGCGCACGGAAACGCCGTTTACCTTCCCGCCAGAGCGGTACCTATTTATCTACTTGCACTTTGACGTGCTTTCGAACTGCTAGGTTGGCAGGAGCAGGGACCGAGCAATGGGAGCTCACCCCATCGCGGGGATTCGAACCGCCGACCTTCTGATCAGCAAGTCCTAGGCTCTGTGGTTTAACCCACAGCGCCAATACCTGTAAATAATGCTTACACATGTCTCTGTCTGCCAATTCCGTTGTGAAGATTTATTCCCTCTGCTGATAAGAACATGCTCAGCTTCTGAGCGTATCGGAGGCTCGAGTCGCTGATTGATGCTGTTCCGGGAACCGGAGTTCACCCAGCTGCCGGCCGGTGGCTGGAGCCAGCTGGGGGCCTGCCATATGCCCCCGTCTCCCCGGACGCATCCCAACAAAGCCATGTGGCACAAGGTGCTCTGCCCTCTCTGTGTTCTCCAGCATCTGTTACCCAAGGCATCTGCCTCGTTCTGCCTAATCGTAGGGCCAGCCTTGAAGAAATGTGAGAGTATTTCTTAGACTGCAATTTAGAGCAACTTCTTATCCTTCTTTCCAAATGGACAAACCCAATTCCGGAAATTTAATTGCATCTTGCTGGCAGCAGAGAAGGGAATAAATGTTCCCCACACCTGTGTTCCTCCCCACACACCAAAATAGACCTTTCAATTATTATTCCATTATTATTATTATTATTATTATTATTATTATTAAAGAAAACTTGCGCACCGAACACTGATGCACTTGGGAATGTGCACAGCACAGATAATGCCACTAGGAGGGGGATATGTATAACAGCTTCCACTTTGCTCATTAACCTTCCAGAATATAATGGTTACAGTCCCAGAACTGCTTGAAGGGGAAGAAATATCTCCTGTGGAATAATAAAAAGAGGGGTGAAAGATTGGGCTGGTCTTTCCAAACCTTGACTGGAGGCAGGGTTCCTCAGTAGGAACACTTTTGTGGTAATTTGTAGAAAACCTATGGGGGGGGGGTTGTAATTTTTTAACCTCTCAAAGAAGCAGCCCATTACGAAAATATCAGTTTCGTTGCAACCCTGAAATCAGCTCAGCCTTCACCAAATGTCTGGGGCAGATGGAAATTGTAGTCCAAAACATCTAGGGGGCACCAGGTTGGCAGAGCTATTAACACAGATGCAAGTTGAACCTTGTCGTCAATGCATAGCCCTATCTGTAGCCATGTGTATGTCTACCACTCACTCCCTTGACTATGATTTTGGAAAATAGGAAAGAAAGCATGTCCTGGCACCCAGCTTGAGTGTCAGTCAGCTACAGGAAATGCTTTTGCCAGCCTACATGTTGTTTCTGGGTCTGTTTGCTCCTGCCCCTGTCATCTGCCATTCTCTAGCTGGTCCTTTGCTAGGCAGCCCTGGACTTTGGCTGCAAGGCCCATCCCGACGGCACCACTGTATGTAATCACATTACAGTGGTGCCTTGGGTTACATACGCTTCAGGTTACAGACTCCGCTAACCCAGAAATAGTACCTTGGGTTAAGAACTTTGCTTCAGGATGAGAACAGAAATCGTGCTCTGGCGGCGCAGCGGGAGGCCCCATTAGCTAAAGTGGTGCTTCAGGTTAAGAACAGTTTCAGGTTAAGAATGGACCTCCGGAACGAATTAAGTACTTAACCCGAGGTACCACTGTACACATGTCTTGAGTTTTATTCTCTGATTATTTATTTTTAAGTAATGAGGTGCAGGGGGAAATCAGAAACTGGAATATAGCACATGGGAAATGACTTGCGGTGATTTTTCCCCATAGGGGAATGGTTACGTCCAGAGGCACCAGCTTGCAAGGGTAACTGGGGGGAGCATTGCATGAGCGTGAGCATCGTGTTTCTCTCCCTTAGCTGGGCAGAAGCTTCCTGGGCTTTGGGAAGAAGATGCCAAGGGAACATTTAGGGAACTAGCCTGGTCCCCCAAGCCACTGACCACACATGGGGAAGGAGAGGGTATGCTTTTCCCCATGAATTACATGACTTATGCGAGGGATGCAGGTGGCGCTGTGGGTTAAACCACAGAGCCTAGGGCTTGCCGATCAGAAGGTCGGCGGTTCGCATCCCCGCGACGGGGTGAGCTCCTGTTGCTCGGTCTCTGCTCCTGCCAACCTAGCAGTTCGAAAGCACGTCAAAGTGCAAGTAGATAAATAGGTACCGCTCCGGCGGGAAGGTAAACGGCGTTTCCATGCGCTGCTCTGGTTCGCCAGAAGCGGCTTAGTCATGCTGGCCACATGACCCGGAAGCTGTAGGCCAGCTCCCTGGGCCAATAAAGCGAGATGAGCGCCACAACCCCAGAGTCGGCCACGACTGGACCTAATGGTCAGGGATCCCTTTACCTTTACCTTTTACATGACTTTAAGCCCTTTTCTTCCTTGCACTGTTCACTTTCAGTAGCACGGCCAGGCTGCTGTTATACAGAACATGCAAAGCGGCTGTACTGAGTCATCCATCTGGTTCAGTATTGTCTACTCACTGGCAGGGACTCTTTTCCAGGTTAGAGCTACCTGGCAAGGCTGGGGATTGAACCTGGAACTCTGTGTGCAAGGAAGACGCTCTACAACCACTGAGCCATGGTTTTTCTTCCCCTCAGTGGAGCATGTGTTTGTAGGAGGTCTCCGTTCCCCTCACCTGCACACCCCATTTCACGTAAAAATTAGATTCCCCGTTTCATGATTTATAGGTGTCCTGTGGATAAGCAAACGTAGCTGCCCCCTTCACATCTACTTTGACCCTTAGCTGCTCTTTCCCCCCTTTTTTTAATAGGACAGGAATTGAACAGGCCTAGAAATAAAATCTAAGGGACAAAGCAATCAGCGTTGTTGAGATTCCTCAGGTGGAATTGCTTGTTTATATTCCTTTGTGCCAAGAATTTTTCCCCCTTTAATATGTCACCGCAACAAACTCAGAAGCAAAGGCAAAGGCAATGTCCCCCAGGCCTCCAGAGAAACAGGCTCCCTTGTTATCTTCTCTGCCTCTCTCCCTAGTGCGAGGATAATCAGACGAAGGAAGGCAGAGTGTGCTTTATTGTGGTACACCGTTACATTAGTAAATATTTGTCTGTAAGAGAAAGGCAGAGGAGAGAGAGAGAGAGAGAGAGAGAGAGAGAGAGAGAGAGAGAGAGATGGTTGCCTCAGGCTGGAAAGCAAAGGATGAAGTGCTGAGCAGCTGTAATCAAAAGCATCGCTGGGCATATTTGGACGCTCTCCAGTATCCTGGACGTGAGCCAGAAGGAACCAAACCGTAAGAGCAGGGGTCGGCAAACTAAGGCCCAGGGGCCGGATGAGGCCCAGTTGCCTTCAGGATCTGGCCTGCAGACTGTTAGATCCGGCTCGTGGGCCAGATCCTGAAGGCCAGTGGGCCTGATCTGGCCTGCAGACTGTCCGTGGATCAGTGTGGGGATTCTGTTCGTTTGGGCTGTGCCATTTTCCCCCCTGCGCCATTCCACTTTCCCCCCTCTCCCTCACACACACCATCATGGGGCCTCCTCCCTCCCTCCTCCTGGCTTCTCCCTGCCCTGCCTAGAGGAGGAAGGGGGCTGGGCTGAGCTGGCTGAGTGCCATTTTAAGCAGCCCCTCTCCGGAGCCAGCCCACGGCTAAAAATTTTTGCCAACCCCTGCATAAGAGTCTTGCTCGAACAGACCAATAAGTTCTTCTGCCTCAATGGGACAACCAGTGCCGGATTTACATATAAGCTAAACAAGCTATAGCTTAGGACCCCACTCTCTTAGGGGACTCAAAAAAAATTAAAGGGGGGGAAAACTGGATGTACATTTCCAAAATATAAGATAAAAAACAAATAAAATAAAACCTACATACAGCAACAGTATGTATTAATAACTATTTCAATATACTTCTGATATACACAGCACAACCTCTCACACCAGATACAACCACGTTTTTGACAGTAGCTTTTTTCTCTCTTTACATCTAAGTTAAGAGAAGAGGATAATGGATGTCAGAGCTGCCTCTAGGTCCCAGCTCACAGAGGACCAACGCTAGGCTGTAGTAATGTACAAAAGTCTTTATTGAAGTTCAGTTTCCATTTCAAAGCCACAGCGTGCAGCCCTACGTCTTAAACCCTAGATCGGCGAAGTCCCGTCTGAGTCTCCTCCCCTATGACACCAGTTTAAGATCCTAGCCCTGCTCCACCTTTTACACTGCTCTCTCCTCCTCTGGGTCCTCCTGCCCGCTGGGGCATTGCCCTTTCTGGACTCTTCCGACGCTGAGTCGCTTAGCTCCTCCCCCTGCCTCCGGCGGGCTTTAGGACCCGGTTCCCAATCCTCATTCTCTGCTGTCCCGCGCTCCTGTACATTTGAACTTGCCTCTCGCGCCAACCCAGTGACCTTTCTCCTAACCGTTACACTACTTTGGTCACTGCTTCCCTCTTCCGGGACACTGGCCGGATCTGACCTCTCCTCCGTTGTCCGACTTTCTGATGGAGGCGTGGTCAGCCCTGCCTTATCTTCTCTCCCTGGTGGGGAATGCACTGGCCCCGATCCTTGGGACTCTTCCCCCACACTCTGCTCTGGTGGGGAAGCTGGTCCTGATTTCCAGCTACTGCTCTGGGAGTCCCTGCTGCCCCCTTGCTCCTGGGGCGTTCCCCTTGGGAACCCCCTACCCCTGGCCCCTGGCGCCCCCTTCTGTGAATCTTCCGATTCACTGGAGAGGCTCATGGAATCCCTCGGTCCACTGTCCTCTTCTCCTATGCTCCCCTCGGATTCTTCCCCTTCGCTCTCCATCTCCTCTCTTCCCTGTGCCTCTGCTCCTGAGCCCCTGACAGACACAACATTGGGAAACGCATTGGCCTGGTTTATCGTGTTATTACAAAACCTAATAGTAGCATCACCCATTTGGCGTGACTAATAAAGCTAGCCAGCTTCCACTAATTCCACCATTAGCACTGCGAGGCGGCATCAATTTTCACGTTAAACAGTCGGGTCAATTCTCCCTTTCAGGCCACGCGGCAATAGGAATTGAATAGAACACCTGAGCCCTGATTGATAAGGAGATAATATAACAATTATCTCTCTGAAACCACAGAATGAAACACAGCACACACTCTCCTATATCTCCAGGCACATAGGCTGGGATTGAAAGTATCATCCTTGGCTGAATACATTGCACAGTGCTTTGTACTGTGGAACTGATCGATACCAGTATTTAGAAAATCGTTGTTTTGGGGGGAAGGTAAAACTGCAATCTGGGTTCGAGTCCCCAGCCTACCCTGAGTATTCTGGACAAATGGTAACCTGTAAATCTTAGTTCCCTGTAATGAGAGAGAAAGATAGCTAAAGCATTTAGTGCTAGATCATAGACTTGTAGAGCTTGAAGTGATCTCAGAGTGCAGTATGCAATGAGAGCACACTTGCCAGATGGATGCCCAGCCTCTGTTAAACCACTGACAGGTTTCAGACACCACTTGAAGACCTGTTGAAGAGCCAGTGTGGTGTAGTGGTTAAGAGCGGTAGACTCGTAATCTGGTGAACTGGGTTCGCGTCTCCACTCCTCCACATGCAGCTGCTGGGTGACCTTGGGCCAGTCACACTTCTCTGAAGTCTCTCAGCCTCACTCACCTCACAGAGTGTTTGTTGTGGAGGAGGAAGGGAAAGGAGAATGTTAGTCGCTTTGAGACTCCTTTGGGTAGTGATAAAGCGGGATATCAAATCCAAACTCTTCTTCTTCTTCTTCTTCTGTTACTCTATCCGGTTTTTATCCTGCATAAACTACAGTAGTCCCAATCATTATCATTACAAGTCTTCTTACAACCCTGCCACTGTTGTTAACTGCTTGCAATGTTCTTTCAAATACAATGTAAATTTACTCTTTTACTTTTATTTAAAACTAAGGGATCAGGAGGGGAAACGCGATGGTAGAGCTATTGGTCTTCTCTGTTGGGACACTGCCAGGGAGACAAAGGCCATCATGCCCCATGCTGTCTCCGGACGATCCAGCGATCTCTCGTAGATAACGCAGTATCAGTTAATTAGCGACATGAGCCCCAGAAATAGCTTCCCACATTCCAGAGCTCTTGCACGCTCTATCAGCAGAGTTCGCACAGCAAAAGATGCACGCAGGAGAGCATTATTTACAATTTTATTCAGCGTTGGTCAGAACAAAGAAATCATGACTGCCTGCATTGATGTCTCAGGCACAGAGAGAGAAACGAAAGCATAGACACAACAAAAACATCCTGTGAACAGGAAATACGCAGTCTGTGACACAAACATCCTGCTCCCTTTTAAGGTGGAACGGAAATATCCTAACATTCTCCTGGTCCCGTTCCTCCTCTTCACACATCTTACCTGTGCTGTGAGCAGTCCATGAAACTGCCTGATAATGCAAATGATCCATGTTTTTGACTCTGTGTATGTGTGGAAGCACACAAGTTTGATCTCTGCAAACTCAAGTGTTCTCAAAGCACATCTCTCCTGCACACACCTTACCTGAAAGTGCATCAGAGCCCATTGCCTTAGAACTGTGGCGATGCTCACGTTCCTGTGTCTTCACAGCTCGCCTTAGCTTTTATATCTCTTCACGGCAGCTTCACTGTAATGGCAATTTCATTACACACTGCCTCAGGTATCAATGGGAAATGATCATCACCTTCCTCTTCTGGCTTCTCTTTCTTCCTTTCATGAGAGTGCACAGGTTCTCCAGCAGTGTAGCTTCAAATGGAGACTGCGAACACAGCAATTCCCATTGCCTGAAGTCTGGTTCCTGTGTACTAATAAGCTGGAAGTTGGGAGGCAATGAAAGCAAGATGGGGCACTCATTAATTGGCCAGGAGTGGGGAAACAAGGCCAGATTGCAAAGAGGTCCCATGAGCACCAGGGACTGAGGATGTTGTCACTTACAAACACCTCCAAAGGCCAAAACGTCAATAGCTAGTGATGTTTCAAAGACTTTATCTCGATTTTCTCAGTTCTTTTTTCCAAATTCCATTGGAAGGCTGTTGTGTTTGGGAGGTAAAGAGGAAGAGCCCTGTTCTCTTGTTATTGTCTTTTAGTCGTGTCCAACTCTTTGTGACCCCATGGACCAGAGCACGCCAGGCACTCCTGTCTTCCACTGGCTCCCGCAGTTTGGTCAAACTCATGCTGGTAGCTTTGAGAACACTGTCCAGCCATCTCGTCCTCTGTCGTCCCCTTCTCCTTGTGCCCTCCATCTTTCCCAACATCAAGCAGTCTTCTCTTCTCATGAGGTGGCCAAAGTTGGAGCCTCAGCTTCACGATTTGTCCTTCCAGTGAGCACCCAGGGCTGATTTCCTTCAGAATGGATAAGAATGAATATTCTCTTACCTCCTCCATTTCCTCTAAGCCAAGAGTCACATATCTCTCACCAGTTTTATTCCTACTTGGGAGGAATGACATGGGCTTTTGTTGCTGACAAATATGGCTGCGGTTCTCACTGGAAACAAAAAGAGCCAGAGGCCGCTCCTTCCATGGAGTGGGAAGAGTCTTTAAAAGATGACCTGCTCTTTCAGCTTTGTCTCCTCCCTTCGTTCCACCAGGAAGCTGAACATCCTCACTGCTTTCTTATAAGTGGGCTAGAAACATTGTGTTGTTAGTGATTGAGTTTGAAACAGTCAGTTTGGTGAAGCCATAGAATCATAGAATTGTAGTGTTGGAAGGGAGCCCATCTAGTCCACATCCCTCCCCTGCAATACAGGAATCTCAGCTGAAGCATCCATGACAGATGGCCACATGGGCTTAAAATCCTACAAGGAAAGAGAGTCCACCACCTCCAGAGGGAGACAGTTCCACTGTCAAACAGCTCTTACTGTCAGAAAGTTCTTCCTGATGTTTAGTTGTGTTATGTTACTGAGCTTGGATCCTAGAATAGGCAAGTAGGATCCTAGAAGGCAGCATCCTGATTGGTCTGCAGGAGCCGCCCAATCCAGCTTCAGGAGGAAGTGAATCAGCAACCTGATTGGTCTGCAGCAGCACCCCAGTCAGGTTCCAGGAGGGAAGTTGAATCAGCCAATCACGCGGGACCCATTGTCTAAATAATGTCTATATAGCCAGAAGTTTTGGGGAAGGCTCTCCCTCCCTGTTAGCCATGAGCTGAAATAAAGAGCATGAAATCAACACTTGCCTCCGAGTATATTTCAGTTGGAATCTCCTTTCTTGTAATTTGAATCCTCTGGTCACTAAGCTCTTTTTGCTTTTAAAAAATTGTGTTGAACATTTGTCACATAATCTTCGTTTATATGGTTTTCTCCCTTCCTTCTTTCTTCCTTTTCCTTTTCCCACATTGCCCTTCTCTTTTGCTATGTTCTTGTCATTTTTTGCCCACTGTCACTGCTGAAAAGACAACAGTTATTTTCACTCACACAAAACCCCACTCTCTTTTCCGTTCTGTTCTGAATTTAGTTTCAGAATCAGACTAACGGGAACTGTTTGCATTATCCCGTCTCAGGATTAAAGAATCTCCATATGCCTAGGCTGTTTCGAACCACGCTATGTGAGGACTAAGATAAGAATTGGTAAAGCTAGGAATCTGCTCTCATCTCTAGGAGAAGCAGAGAACTAATTTAACGCTATAAGTAAATTGCAAGGCATTGGCTGGAGGGACAAGGCATGCTGGTCTAGGATCCATTAATTGGACCCACACAAACCATTTCCCCCTTTAGCCTCTTGGGCTTGCTGATCAGAAGGTCGGCAGTGCGAATCCCCATGACGGGGTGAGCTCCCATTGCTTGGTCCCTGCTCCTGCCAACCTAGCAGTTCAAAAGCACGTCAAAGTGCAAGTAGATAAATAGGTACTGCTCCGGCAGGAAGGTAAACGGCGTTTCCATGCACTGCTCTTGTTTCGCCAGAAGCGGCTTAGTCATGCTAGCCACATGACCCGAAAAAACTGTCTGCGGACAAACGCCAGCTCCCTTGGCCAGTAAAGCGAGATGAGCGTCACAACCCCAGAGAAGTTCGCGACTGGACTTAACGGTCAGGGATCCCATTACCTTTACCTTTTAAGTGACCCCAATGAGGGGTTACACCTTCTATAGATGAGGTAGTGTCAAATTCCTTTAAAAGGGGTTATTATTCTGAAAAAGCCACATATTCTATATATTGATTAGTCACTTCCTTAATGATGTTTGAACCTAATTGCTCTTCCAAAGCCTTTCTTCTTCTTTCTGCTGCCTGAGTATGTTGCATGAGCTATCCCAGCCAATCAGGGATCACACGCCAAACTATTTTCAGCTATAAATCAATGCCAGAGAAAGGCATACACGCACCATTCTTGTGAGGGAGAAGAGGCTAAGACCAGTTTCTCAATACTACATTGATGGTATAGCATCTAGATAGGCTTGCCATATTTCCAGAAGTAAAATCAAGGACACAAAAGTTGTTGAGCCTTTTTTAGGAAGAATAAAATTGTAGACCTTTTTTCAGGCTGTCAACCTCAGAATCCTGCTATTTTCCATGGTTAGATCCTGGACATATGTGGGAAACTCTCGACATATGTCAACCCTGGCAAATATAATATGTGTTTTGTGTACAAAGGCATTCCTGTTCTTCATTATAAACAAGTTACTATTTTTTAAAATGTGTTCCTTTGGGTGATATCTAAAGTTAGTCTGAGTAGACCCATTGAAATCAATGTGCCATTTAATGATTCCTTAGGCTACAGTCCTCTACTTACCCAGGAGTAAGCCTCATTGAATTTAATGAGACTCACTTCTGAGCTTAAAGATGTGTGTAATTGTGCTGCTAACCATCTTCATTTCTGAAGACAGTGATGCTTTCTGATGCCAATAACACATAATCTACAAATATTATATTTGACGTTCCTTTTGAAGAGCTCAACAATATTCATTGTGCACTGCACATTTTAATAAGTTATGTAAGTTTTCATGAAGTACCATCTACTAAGGCTTTTGATATGTGATATACAGCTAGATTTTTTTTTAATCCGCTTTTTGGGAAAATTTATTGAATGCTGTATTTTTGCTGTTCTATGTAAGCTGCTTAATGTGTTACATAAATATATGTATATCAGTATAAAATAATCTTAAATAAACAATAAGAGCTGTT
This sequence comes from Podarcis cretensis, assembly GCF_951804945.1. Classification (NCBI taxonomy): domain Eukaryota; kingdom Metazoa; phylum Chordata; class Lepidosauria; order Squamata; family Lacertidae; genus Podarcis; species Podarcis cretensis. Next base: position 84,165,690 of record NC_137176.1, read on the forward strand.
CAACAGTGGAATTTGCTGCCAAGTCGTGTGGTGGAGTCTCCTTCTTTGGAGGTCTTTAAGCAGAGGCTTGACAACCATATGTCAGGAGTGCTCTGATGGTGTTTCCTGCTTGGCAGGGGGTTGGACTTGATGGCCCTTGTGGTCTCTTCCAACTCTATGATTCTATGATTCTTTGATTCAATTGCTCTCTTAAAGACCTTCATCTCTAAAGTGAGTGTCGCATTTTCAATGCCAATTAAACACAATATACAAATATTCTTATCTCTGACTCTCCTTTCAAAGAGCTAAGGAATAAGTGTGCATAATAAGAAAAAGGTCAAATATGCACAATTTAATATTAATTTGCATAATTTTAAGTGGGTGAAATCATTTGCCATGGTGCAGAGTTCCAGTTTTCAGGTTACAGAACTGTGTGTGTGTGTGTGTGTGTGTTATGCAGCTACCAGGAGTGTCCAGGACTTGCCTACACCGAAATGAGGATGCTTAATCACTCTTCCCGGGACTTTGAGAGTGGGCTGAAAAATAAAACCATCTCTTGGGAAGTAATTTTCTCCTTAGGTCCTCATCAGTCTTTGTATACTGTTTGTCAATTCCCAATTGCACCTAATAAATGTTGCTTGATGCATTGGGGTGTAGTGAGGATTGATTGGTTCATATCTGTGAGGCACAGAGGAGACGGGAAATGTTAGGCTGTATAAATGCTAAATTTTGTTGTTATTATTCCATGGGGCAAAAAAGGAAGAGGAGAGAAAATCCTTATGGAAATGAAGCTCCACAAAAGCTAGAATATGCCAGAGGTAAGGATGACCTTCAAGAGGGAAATAAATCAGGCATATTATGCTTTTCTTCTTCTTCATGGACCAATCTATCCATGACAACTAAGTGTCCCCATTAGAAGAGAAACTGAAAAGTTTCATAAACTTTAACGATTCTCTCCCCTTACTTAGGTGAAGTATTGGTCCCACTTTGTAGACTTAAAACTGGAGCATGGAAACGCTCCTACATTACTTCAGGAGAACGTAGTGGTGAGACCTGACATACATGTGTTATAAGAAAAAAACCTTCTCTTTTTCCCTTATGGGGTACCCAAGAGCCCATATACAGGTGAAACTCAAAAAATTAGAATACCATGGAAAAGTTCATTTATTTCAGTAATTCAGCTTAAAAGGTGAAACTAATATATGAGATAGACTCATGACATGCAAAGCGAGATATGTCAAGCCTTTATTTGTTAGAATTGTGATGATCATGGCATACAGCTGATGAAAACCCCAAATTAACAATCTCAGAAAATTAGAATATTAAATGAAATCAGCAAAACAAGGATTGCAAATAGAGCAATATTGGACCTCTGAGAAGTAGAAGCATGCATATGTACTCACTACTTGGTTTGGGTCCCTTTTGCATCAGTTACTGTGGCGTGGCATGGATGCTATCAGCCTATTGGACTGCTGAGGTGTTATGGAAGACCAGGATGCTTCAATAGCAGCCTTCAGCTCTTCTGCATTGCTCAGTCTCTACAGGTGAAACAAGAGAAAGATGAGAGACATCATGACCTTGCCTCTTTTTAGGTTTTTTTTAGGTTCTCCATCGGTAGGAGAAAATAACAGAGGCCAACCAGAGAATATTGAGAAGCAAGGCAGCTAGTAAGCCTGATCTTTATTAAAGCTGTTGCAACAGGGTGCTCCCCACACACACAGGGGGTGGGAGGAGACCTCAAGCACAGGTGCACAAGCCCTTATATAGACATTTGAAATTGCCCGTCCTGGAGAACAAGACCACCCCCAGAAGCTGTGACGAAATCTTAATTGGCACTGGCTAGCTAATTGCTTTATGGCCCCAATTAGCCCCAGTATATCGCGGTCCGGCACACTTCTTAGCCAAGCTGCGCAGACCTTCTGCTCTCCGGTTTCGCCTTGCAGAGTAAAAACACAGCGGAACAAAACTGTTGCAGTCTGCTTCAGATCCAGAAAAACACACCAAGCACCTGTGTGTCCAAATTCATCAGTTCTTTATTGCAGCAAATATTTACAGCTCAGCATTTCTCAGATTCTCCTGGACTGCTAGCATTCATGGCGTCCGTCTCTCTCAGAGACAAAGAGAGAACAACAAGTAGAGCTCCTCCCTCCTTCCACACGTCAGAATGGGAGGCACAACTCAGAACAAAATTAACCCAGTAAGTTCTGAACCCCAACAGAAGCATCATAAATACATCACAGAATACATCACAGAAGGGGTGTAGCCCAGACCACCTCCTTAATACATCAGAGAAGGAGCAGAAATCTGGGTGTGTTGTTTCTTCCTGTCTGGCAGGTTAGTTGATAGGAGTAAATGGCATCCTGTTGTTGTTGTTTAGTTGTGTCCAACTCTTCGTGACCTCATGGACAAGGGCATGCTAGGCACTCCTGTCTTCCACTGCCTCCCGCAGCTTGGTCAAACTCATGTTCATAACTTCGAGAACACTGTCCAACCATCTCGTCCTCTGTTGTCCCCTTCTCCTTGTGCCCTCCATCTCTCCCAACATCAGGATCTTTTCCAGGGAGTCTTCTCTTCTCATGAGGTGCCCAAAGTATCCTTCAGGGATCACTGCCTTGTCGTGGCAAAGGGGCTTGAATAACTCAGAGAAGCTATGAGCTATGCCGTGCAGGGCCACACAAGACAGACAGGTCATAGTGGAGAGCTTTGACCAAACATGATCCACCTGGAGCAGGAACCGGCAAGCCACTCCAGTATCCCTGCCAAGAAAACTCCATGGACAAAGACAACAGACATACTCTTTCGTTATGATAACTAATTCCTGAATCTAGGTCACAGGTCACAGGCTAACACCCTGTTCATATCTTGAATGAGCCCTTAAGATGAGATTTGTGAGGACAGGATTTGTGAGGAAAGAGACAATGGGGAGGTTTCCCACTTTGACCTTGCAGAGAAATATTTGAGGTCAATTTGTTCAGGACCTTTTCTGTGGGGTTTCAGACATGTGGTTTATATATACAGTTATGAGTGTATATATAACGTATTTTTCGCCCCATAGGACACACTTTTTCCCCTCCAAAAATGAAGGGGAAATGTGTGTGCGTCCTATGGGGCGAATGCAGGCTTTCGCTGAAGCCTGGAGAGGGAGAGGGGTCGGTGCGCACCGACCCCTCTTGCTCTCCAGGCTTCAGGAAGCTATCCGCAAGCCTTGCAAGCCTGCCAGGAGTTCCCGCGGGCTCGCAAGGCTTGCGGGCAGCAGCCGGCCGCCCAAAGCACGGGGAGCCCTCCGGAGGGCTCCCCGTGCTTCGGGCGGGTGTCCGCAAGCCTTGTGCGCCCGACGGAAGGTCCCGCCGGGCGCGTGAGGCTTGGGGCGGCAGCCTGCAGCCCGAAGCATGGGGTGCCCTCCAGAGGGTGCCCCGTGCTTCAGGCACGTGTACACAAGGCTTGGGGCTGCAGCCACGGCTGGGGGGGAAATAATTTTTTTAAATTCATTTTTTAAAAAAAAATAATATTTATTACTTTTAAAGCTTACAAAAAAGAAAGAAAAGAAAGAAAACAGGAGAAAGAGAAAAAGAAAGAGAAAAAACAATACAATACAATATATAAACAATACAAAACACAACCTTAACACATTAAACTAAACACAATAAACAAAACAAAGCAAAGCAAAAACAATTTCAAAGCATACATCATACCTTTTCCATATATCTTTCATTCCCTTGTTTCATCAACCTCCTCTCACCTCCCTTTTTGTATTCCACTTCTATTAACTGTTTCAGCAATTCCTTCCCATCTTTCTCTATTTTCTGTCATATAAATGTCTTAACATATTTTTAATCTTATTTCCATTAAAACTAGTATACTTATTTAAGCTTAACTCCTTATAACATTTCTACTAAGGCCATAAAATTTCATTCCAACATTTTTCTATCACTCATTAATTTTACAGTATTTCTATATACAGACTTTAAATTTTCCAATCCTCTTCCACCATCTCTTTTTTTTATTAAATTTTTTATTAAGTTTTTCCATAAAATCTACAATCATACAAATTTTCACATCACATATTTTAACTTATTGGACCTCCCTCAACTCCTCTGACAATCATCCGTAATTAAATTTCTATCTTCACATTCCTTAATTTTAATATCGCCTTTAAATAACATTTTTCTGTTCTCATTTACATTCTTGCAATATTCCTTATTTTTTCACAAAGCTTCTTTAAAACACACTAGCGTTGTGTGTTCCTCACATACAGTTTTCAAATATTCTCTGAATTTTCCCCAGTCCTCTAGAAACTTATGATCTCTTTGGAATCTAATTTTTCCAGTTAATTTGTCCAGTTCTGCATAGTCTGTTAGTTTTGTTCTCCATTCTTCCAAAGTCGGTACTTCTTCTTGTTTCCATTTTTGAGCCATCAATATTCTCGCTGCTGTTATTGCATACTGAAAAAGTTTACAGTCCCTCTTATTTATTTCCTTTCTAGTTATTCCCAGTAAGAAGGTTTCTGGTTTCTTTACAAAGCTATATTTCAGCATTTTCTTTAACTCATTATATATCATTTCCCAGAACCCCTTCACTTTCTTACATTCCCACCACATATGAATAAATGTACCCTCTTTCTCTTTGCATTTCCAACATTTGTTACAAGTTTTATACATTTTTGCTAATTTAACTGGTGTCATATACCATCTGTACACCATTTTCATAACATTTTCTTTTAACGTAGTACATGCTGTAAACTTCAGATTTTCATTCCATATTTTTTGCCAATCTTCCATATCTATATTATACCCTAAATCTCTGGCCCAATGAATCATTACCACTTTTACTTCCTCATCTAGCGTGTGCCATTCCAGTAAAATTTTATACATTTTTGAGATTATCTTACAATCATTATTAACAATTTCTGTTTGAAATTTTGAATCTTTTTCTTTATACCCTTTTTCCTTCACATCCTTTTTGAACATATCGCATATCTGATAATAGTACAGCCAGTCAAATACATTTTCTTTTACTTGCTCATATGGTTTCAGTCTCCATTTCTCTCCTTCTTTCACCACCAGATCTCCATAAGTAATCCATTCACTCCTCATATTAGTTTTTTTGACTCCTATAACCTCTAGTGGGGATAACCCTCTTCCACCATCTCCTCTTCCACCATCTCCTCTCCCCGGTCCCGGACTCTGCCAGTCACTTCCGTTAACTCCATACAGTCCATCAACCTGGAGATCTTATGTCCGACGCTCTTAACTCTTTTCCAAGTCCCTTCTGCAGGTCTTCTTCATATTCTTTGATGCTATAGAGCAGATCTCGGGGAAACTCCGGCCTAACAATATTTTTATTCCTTCTCGACAGGTCAGCCAGATTTCCATAGTTAAAGCTAAGATTCATAAAGTATTTCAGGACATGTTTCAAAATTCCTCCAAATCCAAAGGACCCCGGAACTCCAGTCTCCTCCTGACCCAAGTCCATGTCCCAAAAGTCAGTTAATCCCTACATGGAGGGATCTTTCCAGCTTTCCTTCTCCAGTCCAGGCCGGGCTCCAATCCTCAAAATCTGACTTTTTCTAGGTTCAATCATAAAAGGCCTCAACTTATAGTCCTCAATTTGCCTTTGTAAGGCTGAGGCTCCCACTTGTATTGCTTTAGGTTCGACAACAACAACTTTCTCCTTCTCCTTCTCCACAATTTGTTCTGCTGAAGTAAATTCCTGTACCAAATCCTGAATAATTTCTGTATTGGTGCTCACTTTTTGTCCCAGATTAATCGCTTTTTGTCCCAAGTTATCAATTTTAGTAGTCATAACATCGGTCTTCTTATGAAGCTGTTCCAACAAATAGCTTATCTTACAAAATGCATTCACTAAGGCTTCTCCTGTCAACATTCTTAAATGGTCCAAGGTCAATCCCTGATTCTCACAGTTCTTATCCTGCAGCTGGAGATTCCCCAGCTCCACTCTTGTAACAGTTTCCAAAGCTCCCTCTAGAGGGAAACAGTCTCCACTTGTATCAATCCTTTCAAGCACAGTTCAAAAAGTATAGTTTCAATTTTCAGTTACTTTTCCTCCTTTTTAAACACAGAAGAGGACAATGGAAACAATATGTTTCTCTTATTTAACTAACTGTCAACATGTTTTATTCACAGTGAATGAACTCTCCCAAAACTTCAATCTACTGGCAGCCCATTTCCAGGTTCAGAGCAGTGGTAATTTAATTTTTATCACTCTCTCCTGCAGGCTTACATGACCCAAAATTTCCCCCCTCTTCTCCTGCTTCCAAGGGGGGTTTAATGATTTTAATCGATGGAAGTTTAATCCTTTACATAAGGCTTTCCAAGACCTTAGCTTGCAGCTTCTTTGCTTCAATCTATTTACAAAAGGGGAAGGCGGACTTCCTGTTTGAAACCTTCCCGTTTCGGTACCAAATTAAGACTTTTGTAAATCCAATTTTCCGTTCTACTCACGGGTAGTTGTTTAAAGTCAAATTGTCCACAGGAAAAAGTCAGTGCTCCGGCAACAGCAATGCGGCTTCCCTCCGTGAAAAAAACAGTCAATTCGAAGCACCGCGCCACTCACCCCACGTCGCTCCGGATCCCCAAAACTGGGCTTCCCCGCGAGCAGGGGAGACGCAAAGGGTGCCAGCCGAATCCCACGTTCACAAGCTTCTCCTGCCTGTGATTTTAGTGGGTCTCCACCTTCACCGTGGCGGTCAGACCTTGATTTCCACGGAGCAAATTCCTCCCGATCGAAGGAACTCCGCCATTGCCGGAGGCGCCAACCCGGAAGTCAATAATTTTTTTATTTTTATTTTAATTTTTTAAAAATTCATCCCCCCCCCAAAAAAAAACAACAACCAAGGTGCATCCTATGGGCCGGTGCGCCCTATAGGACGAAAAATACGGTGTGGGTGTGTGTGTGGGTGTGTGTGGGTGTGTGTATATATATATATATATATATATATATATATATATATATATATATCCTTAAAATTCTTATAATACATGTAATTTATTTATTATTTCAGAAATATCTCACTGTTTCTCTCTCACACACACAGATATGTACATTAAAACATATGGAGGACATATAGGCCAATAGCCCATCTCATCTCACAGGCCAACCTGTTGCCTGTGGGAAACCCTCAAGTAAGACAAGAACATTCTCCCCTCTTGTGACATCCAGCATCTGGAACTCCGAAGCATTACTGCTTCTGATCATAGCCTACCCAATTTTCCAGGGACCGTCCTGGAATTACAAAAGCCATCCCAGCTTCTGATTTGATCCCAGAATGTACACAGTTTGAGACTCATTGAACGTAATGTATGGACACCCTCATGCTGATGTCAGCACTGGTGTGGCAGGAATGAAGAATTGGCCGACCTGTGATATTTCATTGCCATTGTTATTCTTCAAAAGAATGTATCTCTGTATAAATATATTTAATAGTTTCCCCATTTTAATTTGCTTTAAAGCTGCTAGCTGGTTTAACTGTTATTTTCACAATCATCATTATATTTTAAAAATAACATTATCATTGTTTTAAAAAAAGCCAGTTCACACATCTCTTACTTCCACTCCTAAACTTTAGCACAGCTTTGTTTCCAAATATAACTCTGATAATAAATGCCATTTGCCACTTTGCTTTTCTCACCCCCTAAGCAAAACATATATTGGGAGAAAAATATTTTAAACAATGACATCTGTAGCGCAATCTGTTGTGAAATTCCTTTTGGCATCATCAACCAACCGCAGATTACTCCATGCTGCCACCCAGGCTTCAAGGGAGATAAGGAGCAGACATGCCTTCCTCCTGGAATACAGCTGAACACTTCTCATGGAGACTAATGAGAGACTCCAAGATAACCTGCCATTTATTTTTATTCTTGGCTGGATTGAGGGAGTTTCCTCTCCCCTACCCCCAAATTCAGGTTGCCTCTGGAGGATGTGTGTTACAGGAATTCTAAGGTCTTATATATATACAAAATAAATGTTCATAAATGTACAAGGCAAACACATACATAAGTATATAAACCACGTGTCTGAAATAGTACAGGAGAAAAACCCTGAAGCCATTTGGACTCTCCCAAATTGACCTCGAATGTTTCTCTGCAAGGAGGAAGGACATGGGGAAAGCTTTCCAATTGTCTTTGGACTGTAGGGGCTTACACCTCCCTGTAAATACAGTCTGGCAAGTATCTGTTAGGCTGAGCACGCTATCAATATGCGTAAGAGATTCAGGAAGTATTTACTATCTCAAAGGAATGGGCAGGCTACCCAGAAAAGGCAATCAGATATCAGGTATCCTGGCAGACAGGAGAGAAGCAACACACTCACATTTCTTCTGTGGACCACCTCTTTCTGTGATGTATGTATGATGTTTTGGGGGGGTGGTCTTGAGCTGCTGGGTAGGCAATTTCAAAAGTCTATATAAGAGCTTGCACACCAATGTTCTGGGTTCCTTTCCCACCCCCCCTTTGTTTCCTTGCTTCTCACTACAGTGGTGCCTCACAAGACGAAATTAATTTGTTCCGCGAGTTTTTTCGTCTTGCGATTTTTTTGTCTTGCAAAGCACGGACTTCGGAAAAGCTTCAAAAATCACCAAAGTCTTCAGAAACCTCAAAAAAGGCTACCACAACGTGTGCTATGAGTTCCTCCTCGAAGTGAATGCACGGTTTTAAGAAAAAGAAAACAAACTTGCAAGACAAAGGAAACAAACTTGCAAGACGTTTTCGTCTTGCGAAGCAAGCCCATAGGAAAATCTGTCTTGCGAAGCAACTCAAAAAACGAAAAACTCTTTCGTTTTGCGAGTTTTTCGTCTTACGAGGCATTCGTCTTGCGAGGTACCACTGTATTCTCTGGTTGGCCTCTGTTATTTTCTCCTACCAATAGAGCTCCAATGTAAATCAGCAACCCGGGCTTCAAAGCCAGGGCACACTATCAGCAGATCGAACTGCACACACAGAATAGGCATGAGGCTTGTGGAAGCATACTACAACTACAGATTTATTAATCATAAATCAGGACAAAGAAACATGTCATCTCTCTCGTCTTCTCAGAGAGAAAAGGGAAAAGCAAAAGCAATTCACAACGGATGTTCCCGACAAGCTGTGCTGGAATGTAAACAGACATGTGACACTCAACAGTTTTGCACATCTGCTCCTTAAGGTGGAATGGAAATCTCAACAACCAGATGGTATATGCACACTCCTCTTCTAGCTTAACACAGCAAGAAGCATGAGACATCGTAGAGCTAATCTACATATTTATTGACACACTATGTACAGACAAAGAATTATGGTGTCCTCTCTCATCAGCTCCGAGAGAGAACAGAACAAAGTAAAAGCAAAAGTACAGTCCAACAGTACCCACAACGGAAGAGAGATAAGGCTGTCTTCCATTCCCATGGTCTTCCCAGACAGGCATGTGATTTACACCAATCACATCTGCAGCATCGGGTGCATGGAATACTAACAGAGTCTAGGTGGGTGAGAAGTCCAGCCAGGCAAGGTCATGATGCAGGAACATAACAACAGGCCACAGCTTAGCAGAAGACCGCATTGCTGTGGCAAAGACCAATGGTGAAGCGCAGGCCTTACATAGTCTCCTGGACTTGCTCCAAGCTACAGTGCATCTCATCACCTGACCATGTTTGCCGGCCTGCAGTGCTCAGGACCTGGCTCCTGAAAACCTCACAGTTCTCATTACAACCAATAGTGCCAAAATGACTCTGGGCACCACAGTTCAAGAAGGACACTGACAAACTGGAACGTGTCCAGAGGAGGGCAACCAAAATGGTCAAAGGCCTGGAAACGATGCCTTATGAAGAACGGCTAAGGGAGCTGGGCATGTTTAGCCTGGAGAAGAGGAGGTTAAGAACATGATAGCCATGTTCAAATATATAAAAGGATGTCACATAGAGGAGGGAGAAAGGTTGTTTTCTGCTGCTCCAGAGAAGCAGACACGGAGCAATGGTTCCCAACTACAAGAAAGAAGATTCCACCTAAACATTAGGAAGAACTTCCTGACAGTAAGAGCTGTTCGACAGTGGAATTTGCTGCCAAGGAGTGTGGTGGAGTCTCCTTCTTTGGAGGTCTTTAAGCAGAGGCTTGACAACCATATGTCAGGAGTGCTCTGATGGTGTTTCCTGCTTGGCAGGGGGTTGGACTCGATGGCCCTTGTGGTCTCTTCCATGATTCTATGATTCTATGATTCTATGACTTCAATTACACATCCAGAATTTTCCATTATGCAACTGAATCCCGCCTGCAAAATCCTGATAGTCTGGTTGGTTTAGACCAGGCACCAGATAAGACCAGAGATGTGGGGCCTGTGGCTGCCGTGACCCTCGTTCCCTTGAGGGTTCTGACGAGCTCTCAGCTTCTCGTTTTCCCAACCTTAACTTCAATTCTCCACAAAGTTTCCATTTTTTTTTTTAAAAAAAGGAAGTCCTCATGAAAATTCATCAACATCTTAGTTTAAATTTACCCTGATCTATGCTGTGGGTTAAAGCCTCAGCGCCTAGGACTTGCCGATCGAAAGGTCGGCGGTTCGAATCCCTGCGGCGGGGTGCGCTCCCGCTGCTCGGTCCCAGCGCCTGCCAACCTAGCAGTTCGAAAGCACCTCCAGGTGCAAGTAGATAAATAGGGACCGCTTACCAGCGGGAAGGTAAACGGCGTTTCCATGTGCGGCTCTGGCTCGCCAGAGCCGCGATGTCACGCTGGCCACGTGACCTGGAAGTGTCTCTGGACAGCGCTGGCCCCTGGCCTCTTAAGTGAGATGGGCGCACAACCCCAGAGTCTGTCAAGACTGGCCCGTACGGGCAGGGGTACCTTTACCTTTACCTTTATGCATGTTCACATGCAATTTTGCTTAATTTACACATTTCTGCAAAGCATATGCATTTCTAAAGACACTTTAGCTCAATTTGTGGAATTTTGTGCATATTACTTGTCCGGGGGGACTGCACTGCAAAATTCAAAGAAGTGTGGATTTAGAAAGAGGACTGCATTTCAGTTTGAGTGTTGTTTCAGAATGCATGAATTACCGGTAGGTGTACTTGCCTTTCAATGTGAATTGAATCAAATTTCCTGAGTGGCAGGAGTGGATGGACTGACACTGACAAGCTGCAGCAGAGATCACCCTTAGGGAGCAGGGAAATCACTGTGGTTAAATTTCCTTACGAAATCAAGAGTTACGGAAAATATAGGTGGGTGTGGATTTCTCTTGTTGCATTATTATTCCATGAGTCCACATGTTCTCTGGGTTGTATCCAACATCAGTAGACCCACTGAAATTAATAGGCATAACATACTTCTCCCCTTTTCGATATTGGCAGGTGGTATTATGTGACATCACAGAAAGTCCTGCTCCTGAGAACTGTGATGTCATTCTTTGAGGCATTCTATGAAGACGTCAGGACCATGTGGACCAACAGGTCTTCGTTTGGAAGTGTTTGGCCAGTCAGGGCCAGGACAAATATCCTGGAACCAGTTCTAGATATTTGAACCAATTCTGGGTATCCCTGTGATGTCACACAATTTCAACCGCCAAACTCTGAAAGGGGAAGTGATTAAAAGTTTGACGAGAAGTAAGCTGCTTATACTACTCATGACTAATGTAGGCCCACTAATTTCAATAGAGAGGGCTATTGATGGCCACAAGCCATGATGGCTCTTTGCTCTGCTTCCACAGCTGGAGGCACAGGAAGAGAGTGTTTGCAGAGGATTACAAATATTTAGAAAAGGATTGCATAAGTAAGTGGGAAGGGACGCGAGTGGTGCTGTGGGTTAAACCACAGAGCCTAGGGCTTGCCGATCAGAAGGTCAGCAGTTCGAATCCCTGCGACGGGGTGAGCTCCCATTGCTCAGTCCCTGCTCCTGCCCACCGAGCAGTTCAAAAGCACGAAGTGCAAGTAGATAAATAGGTACCGCTCTGGCAGGAAGGTAAACGGCATTTCCGTGCGCTGCTCTGGTTTGCCAGAAGCGGCTTAGTCATGCTGGTCACATGACCCAAAAGCTGTAGGCTGGCTCCCTTGGCCAATAAAGCGAGATGAACACCACAACCCCAGAGTCGTCCATGACTGGACCTAATGGTCAGGGGTCCCTTTACCTTTAAGTAAGTGGGAAATCACAAAAACAGTGGTCACATTGGGCTCAGGTGTCCACAAAGTGCTGGCTGATGAATGAGGCATGGAGAATGGATGAATGGAGGGCAGAGGTGGAATGGAAAGGAGCAGCCGGAGTCCTGAAGAGAGAACACAACACATGACAGCATTTTTGATGTGCAAGTGCCTCCTGTAGATCAAGCTGTGGCGATAAAGTTTGTTTTTGCTGGGCAGGTTGGGTCCCCAAGTATTTTCTTTTTCTTTTCCCCATGCCAGAAAAGGGTTAATGTATGGCAGCCTCTGATTGGCCGAGGTTCCAGGAGGGGGAGATTAAGAGGAGAGGATTTGGAGAGACAGGAGGAGGGAGTTTTAGGATTGAGGTTGGGAGGATAGGTAGGAAGATAGGGAGTGAGAGTTGGTTCTGGGTAGAAACATCCACTCTGAGGAAAATATCACAAGCTAGAGAAAGGAGTCTCTGAGCTTGGAGTGAAGGACAGTGTGGGGTGTCCTGTAAGAGTAATTAGGTCAGGAATTAACTGGGAGGCTGAGCCAGGAGAAGTAGAAGCTGTAAAGAGACCGTCCACTTAGGTCTCATTCCAGTCAGGAGGGGAGAGATTCTTCTAATAAGAGAAGACTCCCAAACCAGTGAAACCTTGGGTCCATTACTTGGAGTACCGCAGGAGTAGGGTTGTCTAAGGGGTGTGTCACTGACAGAAAGTACCGCCTTGTTAAGAACCAAAGTATTAAGTGTGAAACAAATAAGAAAACCTTGAAGTGAAATAACATTGTAAACTGAAGTATCCTAAGTTTGATCCACTCGTGTCATAAACTTCCTTGTTAAGTAAAATAGTCATTGTTTTTTAGAACAAATCCTTCCTGAGATTCCTAATTATTAAGTTTTACCTCACGCGAGGAGTCCCCCACAAGATAATCTGTGGTAGTCTGTGGGAACTCATGGGTTTGGTGTTCTGTGAGTTGGGTGCATGCTCTATTTTTAAGTGAGAGGATGGGCCCAACGCCCATTGTCACACTAGCATCTTGATGCCCTATTTTCATGCACATCACATGAAAAATGCATCCCGTCCCAAGACCATTGCTTCATTCTTGAAAGACGCCATGCGCAGGACCGTATGACACAAAGTTGGGGGGAAAGTTGAAGATAATAATTTATATTATTATAATTTATTATTTATACCCCGCCCATCTGGCTGAGTTTCCCCAGCCACTCTGGGAGGCTTCCAATCGAGTGTTAAAAACAATACAGCATCAAATATTAAAAACTTCCCTAAACAGGGCTGCCTTCAGATGTCTTTTAAAGAGAAGATAGCTGCTTATTTCCTTCACATCTGAAGGGAGGGCGTTCCACAGGGCGGGTGCCAATACCAAGAAGGCCCTCTGTCTGCTTCCCTGTAACCTCACTTTTCGCAATGAGGGAACTGCCAGAAGGCCCTCGGCGCTGGATCTCAGTGTCTGGGCTGAACGATGGTGGTGGAGATGCTCCTTCAGGTATATAGGACCTGGGTATAGATGAAAATTAAGGCCAAACGCTGTACAGCAAAGTGAGGGGGGAGTATTTTTAATGGGAAGGGGGAGGAGAAGGAGAGAGACACAGAACCCACTCCCTGGTGTTGAGCCCCTCTAAGAATCTCACCCACTAACAACGTCCCTGCGCATGTCTTTCAGAAACGATGCAATGTGAAAATAATGAGGAAATGAACTAGCTTGCTCTGGTTTCATAGCAGAATAGAGTAGCTCATGTGTCAACTCTCATTCCCCACCCACTCCCCACGCCTTCTGTAATGCATACTCTCATGGAGAAAATGAGAAAGTGTCTGCCCTATGTAGCTACATACAGACCCCTGGAAAAACAAGAGGGGAGGCTTTTGAAACGTTACAACTATAATTAAGCCATCAGCACACCTCCCCGAAACAAAACCTGAGCCTTTTAATTAGCTTCTTGAATTAGAATTAATGCTTCATTATTCCTTACCATATCAAGCTGAGAACATTATTAAAGCCTGATGGAATAATGAACAACATGACAGAAAATACATTACGGTGCATGGAGCGGTATGCCGACCTATTAGGCAACCTACATAAATATGCCTATCACTTCCCTCCAGAAGAAAGCTGGTGGAATGAGGAGAATGAAAACAAAATGATAGGCCTTCAGGAGGAGACAGTTCTCGGGGCTTTGTGTGAGGAGGAAGCGGGTGAGTCACACAAGCAAGGGAAGTTTGGCAGAGCAAAGGAAGATGGAGCTTCCTGCTTCTCAAACAAAAGTTTTGGGTAAGACAGAGAGTTCCCTCCAAAGCCATCTCCAGGAAAACTGGAGGCAACTGTGGATGCTTCTCCTCCCATTCAGGGTTGTCTTTAGGACAAACCTGCTCAGAAACAGCTGTGTTGGCTGCCAGTTTGCTCCCAGGCACGATTCAAGGAGCTCACATTAGTGTTCAAAGCCCTTCGTGACTCGGGCCACAAATATCTGAAAGATGGCCTCCTTTCCTACAGGCTTTCCCAGGTGTGTTAAGCATAATTGTTTAATTCACACTGAAATGGAGAGTGCCTGGATGTGTGTTACTGAAGGGTTTAGCACGGGGATTTTCCATGGGGCTATATTAAGTTCTGTGAGCTGCTAGATGAGTTGATGACTATTATTATTCTCTGCTCTAACACGTGAGTGTTTAACCTTAGATCAGGTGATTAAAGTATTGAATTTCAGATCACCGTTTTGATGAGAGCTGCCTTTGATCTTTAGTTCCCAGCCAGAGTGGGAGTAAGATAAGATAATGACTCACTCCAGGAGCACAAAATCACAGGCTGTAATGGAGGTTGAAATGGGGGGAAGAGTTTTTATCTCAATCCTGTTTAACATTGTTTTAAAGATACTGAGCCTGTGCTGGACACGCACACGAACTAATGGAACTGCTTGGATGTACGTATTATTTACATTTTTTTTTGTTCTGCTTTGAAGAAAGTTCTGCAAGTAAAGCTCTGAATAATACCTAATGGGTCTGGACAATGTTTCGTTCCAAAATGAGTCAGTTTTCATGCACCCAGTTTCTCCAAGCTGCACAATATTAATATCGGCAACAAAGAACAGATTCGTTAATTATTTTTTTAAAAAAAAATGTAAATTGCAGAAC
The DNA here is from genome assembly GCF_951804945.1 of Podarcis cretensis. Classification (NCBI taxonomy): domain Eukaryota; kingdom Metazoa; phylum Chordata; class Lepidosauria; order Squamata; family Lacertidae; genus Podarcis; species Podarcis cretensis. The sequence continues at coordinate 84,180,915 of NC_137176.1, forward strand.
ATTGTGAATAATTGAATTAAAGCAGGCATAGGCACATTCGGCCCTCCAGATGTTTTGGGACTACAACTCCCATCATCCCTGACCACTGGTCCTGTTAGCTAGGAGTGATGGAAGTTGTGGTCCCAAAACATCTGGAGGCCTGAGTTTGCCCATGCCTGAATTAAAGACTGGGAAAATGAGAAACAGAAAGAGCCCAAATGGACAGATCCATCACTAGCTAGAAGCCTTCTTCCTGGCAGGGCATCTTTCAATGTGCAGGGCAAAAATGCAGGTCAGAATATGAAGAACTGGAAGCTTTGCCCTGATCCACAGACAAGTTAGCGGGCACTGAATTGCATCAGCCGTCTTCAAAAAGCGGACCAGATGAATCCCTCCTCCATCCCCAGCCTTAGGCAGAGGCAGGCTGCTATGTCCTGGTGCTTTAAATTCCCCACAGTGTGCCAGAGCACCTGATAGCATCACTCCAGGGCTTTGTGGGAAAGTTCAGGGGTCAGATTGTAGCCACCCAGTCTTGGTGTATCAGGGCAGGGATCCGTGCCTGTGAGCCCTGACAGCAGGGCCAGATTTAGGTTTGATGAGGCCCTAAGCTACTGAAGGTAATGGGGCCCTTTATAAGTCCAGCTGCCCTTTGTCAACAACAAATTGCCCCTGTTTTTTGTGTTGAATATATGCTATATGGTAATTTATGGACCTAATATGTATCTAAAGCCAATTGCATATAACAAATAGGAGCCTACATAACACAAAACACTGTTGCTGTATGTAGGTTTTATTTTATTTGTTTTTTATCTTATATTTTGGGAATGTACATCCAGGTTTTTTTCCCTTTAAATTTTTTTGGGGGGGCCAAGAGAGTGGGGCCCTAAGCTATAGCTTGTTTAGCTTATACATAAATCCAGCACTGCCTGACAGGGCCCTGGGTGCTATCCATAGGTGCTGGCATTAGACAGTAATGCTTCTAAGAAGCACTGGAGGCTGCATATCTCTCTTTCTGGAAATGAGAAAGAATGCAAAAAACTAAACCCTGTTCTCAAAAGTGCCGACGATTAGGGTTTATTGCATCTCAGATGCCCAGCTGATCAGCAGCTACTATCTACCATATAACATCAGTCCAAAAGACCTACCTTGCCTCCTAGTACATTTCTGAGCACAATCCAAAGTGTTGGTGCTGATCTTTAAAGCCCTAAATGGCCTAGGTTCAGTATAGCTGAAAGAGCGTCTCCACCTCCATTGCTCAGCCCAGACACTGAGGTCCAGCTCCGAGGGCCTTCTGGTGGTTCCCTCACTGCGACATGTGAGGTTACAGAGAAGCAGGCAGAGGGCCTTCTCGGTGGTGGCGCCCTCCCTGTGAAACACCCTCCCAACAGATGTCAAGGAAATAAACAACTATCTGACTTTTAGAAGACATCTGAAGGCAGCCCTGTTTAGGGGAGCTTTTAATATCTGATGTTTTATCGTGTTTTAATATTCTGTTGGGGGCTGCCCAGAGTGTCTGGGGAAACCCAGCCAAATGGGTGGGGTATGAATAAATTGTTGTTGATGATGTTGTTGTTGTTGTTGTATCCATGAAAGCTGCTTTACCTACCCCATAGCATTTGAAAGTTTGAAGAACGGGCCTGAGATGTGTAGTAGAGCATAAATAAACCCTGACAGTTGGCGCTTCTGCGAAGAGGCCTGTCCTTCTTGCGTTCCTTCTGCTGCTGTTTGTTTATTTTGTTTTTCTAGAAATGAAGTATTCATAATATGTTTTCAGACATGAAGCAAAAGCCTCTTTCCCCTCAAGCATGCACTTGCCACTTTCCTTGGGAGCTTCCCACAGAGAGAAGCAGCTGGCAGCTATGAACACGGAAATTTTGTCCCCGGTGTAGCAATGTTCCAGGCCAAACTTGAGCCTTGATGGTCCAGCCGGGTCAGCCTGCGGAAGAACCGTTCCAACAAGCAGCACTGCTTCCATCATATTTAGGCACCAGGTGAAAAAGGAGTTCCTTAGCCAGGCTTTCAAAGTAGCTGCCCTGCTGCTTTTATTATTTCTTAGTGCTTCTGCATTTTATTAACTGCTGTTTTATTGACCGCAGCTTGTTTTTGTTACTGATTCACGTCTTGCTCTCACCTTTTAATTGCTTAAACATTTATTGATATGTGGTTTGCTTATTTTATTGTTATGAGTTGCTTTAGATTCATTCGTAGGAAAACGGCTCATAAATACTTGGGAATAAAAAGAGCGCAGAAAGATGCAATTCGCTAAGTCAGGCCGGCGGCCTGTCTAGATCCGCAGCAACTTAGCAGTGGCTCTCCAAATTTTCAGTACAGGGATCCTTGCCTGTAAGGGACTGACCCCATGACCTTCTGCATGCTCTAAAGGTAAAGGTAAAGGGACCCCTGACCATTAGGTCCAGTTGTGGACGACTCTGGGGTTGCGGTGCTCATCTCGCTTTATTGGCTGAGGGAGCCGGCTTACAGCTTCCGGGTCATGTGGCCAGCATGACTAAGCCACTTCTGGCGAACCAGAGCAGCGCACGGAAATGCTGTTTACCTTCCCGCTGGAGCGGTAGTTATTTATCTATTTGCACTTTGACATGCTTTCGAACTGCTAGGTTGGCAGGAGCAGGGACTGAGAAATGGGAGGTCACCCTGTCGTGGGGATTTGAACCGCCGACCTTCTGATCAGCGAGTCCTAGGCTCTGTGGTTTAACCCACAGTTAAAATTACTTCCCCAAAATTACTCATAAAACATGGGAGGATAGCAGAGGTGCCAGCCTGCAAGGGCGATTGGGGGAGGGATCAATGTTGTGCAGTTGAATTCATGACATCCGGACATTACACACTGGGAGGAGTCAGAGGCACAGCTGAACACAATGGCTGTGTGGATCAATGGCTGGTGGCTTTTCCTCTGCCTCCTGAAGCAGCGGAAGGCTTCTTCAACCCTTCTTTCCCTCTGCAGCAGCAGGAGGAGGAACCGGCCGCTGGAGGCATGCCACACTCAGCTCCACTCATCGGCTCCACACTTTTGGGATGTGCAGGGGCCTGGACACTTCCCACAAAGTATAGGGGTGGTCAAAAGGCCTCAGCCCCTTGGGGCCAGCCTCAGCTGGCTCCTACACACAGCCCTAATGCCCACCAGGCTTCGGTTGGTGAAACCTTGCGACTCTAGTGAAAAACAAGAAAGTACAGTGGTACCTGAGGTTACATACGCTTCAGGTTACAGACTCCACTAACCCAGATAGAGTACCTCAGGTTAAGAGCTTTGCTTCAGGATGAGAACAGAAATCGTGCTCCGGCGGCGCAGTGGCAGCGGGAGGCTCCATTATCTAAAGTGGTGCTTCAGGTTAAGAACAGTTTCAGGTTAAGAACAGACCTCGAGAACGAATTAAGTTCTTAACCCGAGGTACCACTGTAGATCCCAGAAGCCTAAGCTCTGTCCAGTTCTGTTATATACAGTACACTCCAGCGTGCCTAAATCAGTGCTAAACAGCAGGATTCAAAACATACTAGTCTGAGCTCAAGACTCCAGGCTGCCTGTGAGTTTATGACAAAAGTGGAAATGGAAGGTCGTGTATAACAATTCCTCCAGGATGCCTAAAGAGCTCTTACTTTCTTTTCAAAAGTGCACACGGGCTGTGATCTAAGAGATTAAAGCCGAAAATGAAAATGTGGGGGAGGGCAGCACACACACACACACAGAGAGAGAGAGAGAGAGAGAGAGAGAGAGAGAGGAAGGAGCAGACTGCAAGATGGGAAACATTATGTTCAAACACTTCTGGAATCAAAATGGCACATTAGCAGTGCGGAAAGTGGCTGTGCAGTACAACAGCACGTCTTATCTGTTGGAAGAGGGACTTATCTTCGATTCCTAGTGTCGCTTCTGCATCCACTAGCAATTTTATGCATCTATCTTAGGTAGTTTGGGGGGGTTTTTCCCCTCTGCCTCTCACTCCCACCCCTACAAAAAAAAAAACATATTATGAAAAGGGTAGGAGATGAGTTTTTAATAACTTGGCAAGAGCATGCAGAGAGAAAGAAATGGAATGAATTTGAAATGAATAAACGCTCCAAACCCTTAAATGCAACTGCAGCCAGATGCTTGAGTTTCAAGAGGAAACTGTAGGAGGAGAGAGACCTTCGGACAACAAAGCTGCCGGGTGAACAAACAGTTTGCGGGCAATCTTAAAAGGTAAAGGTACCCCTGCCCGTACAGGCCAGTCTTGACAGACTCTGGGGTTGTGCGCCCATCTCACTTAAGAGGCCAGGGGCCAGCGCTGTCCGGAGACACTTCCGGGTCACGTGGCCAGCGTGACATCGCTGCTCTGGCGAGCCAGAGCCGCACACGGAAACGCCGTTTACCTTCCCGCTGGTAAGCGGTCCCTATTTATCTACTTGCACCCGGAGGTGCTTTCGAACTGCTAGGTTGGCAGGCGCTGGGACCGAGCAGCGGGAGCGCACCCCGCCGCAGGGATTCGAACCGCCGACCTTTCGATCGGCAAGCCCTAGGCGCTGAGGCTTTAACCCACAGCGCCACCTGCGTCCCGCGGGCAATCTTAGGTGGCCTCAAATAATGCAAGAGGAGGAGGGAAGAGGGAGCATGGCTGATGTCTGCTTCCTGTTCTTCTTGATTCATTGCAATGCAATGCCCAGGTTTTATTTTCTTACTTCCTGCGTTTCTATCCCACCTTTTTCTCCAAGGAGCTCAAGGGGGCATGCATGTCACTCCCCTTCCTCATTTAATCTCCACAACAACCCTATAAGGTGTTAGAATTCCTGCCCCTAGATTGCAGTCATGGGGTTTTTGTCTATCACATGACGGTGTATGTCTTGACTCCACAGAGTGGGAAGTGACGGAGACAGGATGGTTGTGTTACTGTGTTCCATGAAGTGGGACTATTGTCCTTTGTTCTTTTTCTCTTTGCTGTCTGATGCTAGAGAGAGAGGAAGCCATGTTGCAGTGCTCCTTGTGTGTTTATATGTAAATAAAGTAGATTAGCCAAAATGCTGAGTTGCTGAGGTCTGTTACGCTTGATGCGCAAACTCTGCAGATCCCCAAGTGTGCCGGTGTCGGTTGGCATCGGTCACTGTGATGTTCGGGCTGAAGAAAGCATTTGAAGCTCCCGAACGATTGACCAGGAGGGAGAGAACATGCCAGTCAGGCATGTGTCTCTAGCAGGGTCCTACTCGAGTGTAGAGTGAGAGGCAGGGGTTGGGCCACAGTCACCCTGTGAGCTTCATGACCAAGTGGGGATTGGAACCCTGATCTCCCAAGTCCCAGTCCAACACTAACCACTACACCAGAATTTGCACCTCTCTCACCCACCTCTTGCAGTGAGATTAGGGATGTGAGAGAAATTACATTTTGCTTGAATTTGTATCAGAAACTCACTGATTCACATATCTCCAGCCAATACATGAACTGAAACACAAGTGTCCTTCAAGATCAACACTTATCCCAATTTTGCAGCACACTGCTTCAACCAATCAATATGTATATTAGGTGCACATAAAATGTGTGTGCGCACATGCGCACACACACAAAAGAAAATGGTCTATAAATGCATTCTATTGGGTAAGATTGCTTGTACTATGAGTTTGTGAGTGCTAGGCCACTATAATCTGTGGATCAAGCTAGTGTTAGAATCTAATGAAGGCTTAGGGTTTTAAAACTGGGTGCCAGACCCATATGTATTAAGCTGTGTGCTAGACACTTCTAATCCACTGGAATCAGCAACTTCCAATAGCTAATTAAACCAGGCTAAATTTATTGCATGTTGTGATAGCCTGGGAGATGAGCCATTAAGAAAACAGAGGATCAAAGGACTCTGTGCCAGACGGCAAATGGGTGGTGACCATCTGTCAACAGATAAAGCCAGAATTTAAAGCGGAGAGTTAGAGGCAATGAGAGCTAGCAGCTCAGAGTAGGGAGTTAGGAGTTGTGTGATCGAGACATAATTTGCATTAAAATGCTGGTGGATTTTTATCTTCTAAAAAAATGCAGTGGAAATGTGGAAAGCTGAATTCAAGATTGGAAAGGAAGAGGAAATTGACAGATTTTGCCATCCTTAAGTGAGATGTGTATGCAGAGTAGGAACAGCTTGTACGTTTTACTCTCTGTGAGAGGTGGGGTGGGCGTTGCAGGAGGTATATCAGTTTTTCTATGGCCTTCCCATAGGGAACAGGAAGCGCAAGTCACTCACGCTTCCTGCCCTCCATTCCTCCACCCTCATTATACCGAGTCCTTGCCTTCACATCCTCGAAATCCCTTTTGTCTTGGGAGAGAATTAGGCTTGTCAGCATTGGAGATTGCTTTTCCTGTTCTGCTTAAAATGTAAAATAAATTAAGCCACTGCCTCGACACCTTGCGAGATCCCCCACCCCTGCCAGCAGTCAAGGATGCTGAAGAGAACAAGGGATGCGCAACCTTGTTCTGAGTGACACTGAAAGATTTAAGCTCTCTTCGCACATCAGTCACAGGACGATGGTTGCGACCAGTTTCTGCAACAGGGAAAATCTGAAGGTGCCAGCGCCTACTCAGGTCTACTTGGCTCTGTGCAATGGAGGCACTTTTGCAACCAGGTGTCCCAATCACATGGAACCATGGAACATTTTGCCCTGCCACTACCTACCTACCTACCTACCTACTGCTGCCTGCTCTGCCTGCCACTGCGCACTGTGTGCCACTGGAGTGGCACCAATTTCAGGGGAGGTCCCACCCAGAATGGATGCCATCTTGCTCCAGCATCAATGGTGGCAGTGCTTCTCTGCCTCTGGCAGACCCACTGGGAAAGGGTTGCTGTGACCATTAGGACAGAGCTGTTTGTTTGGTACAAATATCTGTTGGAAATGTAAAGAAAAAGAAGGCGCCTTTTATCTCATGTAAGGTAATAAAAGCATTCTGGGAAATGATATATAATGAGATGGAAAAAAATGTTCAAATTAACTCTTGTAAAAACAAACAAAAACAAGAGGCTTTTTTAATTAGAAATTATAAAAAGGTAAAGGAACCCCTGACCATTAGGTCCAGTCATGACCGACTCTGGGGTTGCGGCGCTCATCTCGCTTTATTGGCCGAGGGAGCCGGCGTACAGCTTCCGGGTCATGTAGCCAGCATGACTAAGCCGCTTCTGGCAAACCGGAGCAGTGCCCAGAAACGCCGTTTACCTTCCCGCCAGAGCGGTACCTATTTATCTACTTGCACTTTGACGTGCTTTCGAACTGCTAGGTTGGCAGGAGCAGGGACCGAGCAACGGGAGCTCACCCTGTCGCGTGGATATGAACCACCAACCTTCTGATCGGCAAGTCCTAGGCTCTGTGGTTTAACCCACAGTGCCACCCGCGTCCCATTAGGAATTATAGTTGCTGATATTCCAAGGGAAAGGAAAATACTTTTTATGTATGTGGCGACAGCCGAATGGATGCTATTAGCCCAAAGATGGAAAGAAGATAAAGTCCCTTTCAGAGAAGAATGGCAAATCAAACTATTGGACTATGCTGAAATGGCAAAACTGACCGGAAAGCTCAGGAACCAAGAAGACCAAAACTTTAACAAAGAATGGGGAAAACTGATAATTTATCTCGGAGACCACTGTAAGCAGAAGAAAACGTTAGCAGGGTTGCAATAACACTTGCAATGTAGCAAGTACTACGGAGACAACGATGTTATATAAAATATAGATTATTGGAAAAGATGCAGTAGAAAAGATTTACTAATAGGACCCATGGAGGGGAGGTGGGAAGTCCAGAGATTTGAAGGAATCTGTAAATGTGGGTGTGTATGGTTGTATTGTTATAATTTTATACTCGTAAAATAAAAATAAAATTATTATTAATATTTTTCAAAGGACCAAGCTGTTTGTTTTATTTCAATAACGAGTTGATTTCACCGACATCAGGCACTTTTTAATTTTATTGCTGACCTATGCCTGACCCCCAGCTCCTCTGACAGTATCAAATTTCCTTATATCAAATTTCCCTTTCTGTGTATACTGCAATGTTTTATTTTTGCTATGGCCATTGGCTAATTCGAATAAAGTTTTATCTATCTATCTCTCCTCTGACGGTACGGGATGCAAGTTATTATTCTATGGCAAGGGCTTACACCTGGGTGTGGCTTGAGCCTCATCAAGTCTGAACCCCTTCAGCTTAAAGGTGAGGTTAGCATGCAATATAGTACACCTTTAACCAGCGTGACTTTGCTCCTTCGTTTTATTTCTCTCATGCCTCCCTCCCAGCTTCAACTGATGCAGCCAGCCAAATTGCCCGGTGCACTGTGCCTATAGCTAATAAAAAAAAAAGTGAGGCACCTTTTCCTTTAACCAAAGAGAGAAATGCTTTGAAAGTGCTTTAAAGAGAGATAGAAAATCCCTTCAGATAACTAAAGAGCAGCGGAGGAATTTAAATCCCGATGTTATCATTTTCTGGGAGAGGAAAGAGAGTGAGGCAGAAAGCCATATATTAGAGAGGGTCCGCTTTTTATTGCAGGGGCTGTGAGATTTACTGCGGAACAGGCACTGCATGTCATCTTAGAATTCAGTACCCCTGATCAAGAAAATAAATTAAATCCCAGAATCTTGGCACTCGTGGTAGTGATTCAGCAGGAGAAGCCATTTATGTGGCAAACTGCACAGGCAGCTGCTAGAAACATGTAAGTAGCTCGCGTTCTCTCTTTTGGCACAGATAAAAAGCGCCAATTAATTTGGTGGTGTTTGTGCTAATATCGTTATTTATTGGGTGTCGTTGTCCATCTGTTTGATCACTGAGAGGAGGAAAACGAACCTGGTTTCTCCTCAACTCTTTATTTGCAGTTTTTCAGAACCCCATTCCTGGGATTTGTAATGCAGCTGCCCTGATCACTCTTTCGTCCAGTACCGACACTGACTGCCAGGGGCTCCAACTATAGGGGGCAGAAGGGGCTTTGGTCCCCTCAATATTTGTGGGCAGGGGGCCGAGCCCCCTCAATATTGAGGGGGCCGCCATTTCCGCTGTTGCTGGGCAACATTCATGTGCCTGGCAGGGACGGAACAGGACCTGCGGAAGTAGTAGTGGGAGGAGTAGTAGTAGTAGTAGTAGTGGAGTTTGGATTTGATATCCCGCTTTATCACTACCCGAAGGAGTCTCAAAGCAGCTAACATTCTCCTTTCCCTTCCTCCCCCACAACAAACACTCTGTGAGGTGAGTGGGGCTGAGAGACGTCAGAGAAGTGTAACTGGCCCAAGGTCACCCAGCAGCTGCATGTGGAGGAGCGGGGAAGCAAACCCGGTTCACCAGATTACGAGTCTACCGCTCTTAACCACTACACCACACTGGCTCTCAGTGTGAAGATCAACACCAAAGGGGAACCTTTTCGCCATGCAGGCCCTGCGGCACCTTCTGCCATCACTACTGCCTCCCAAGGCAAGTAAGATGGTGGCTTCACATCCACCTTTGGCCAGACTCCGTCGGGCTGATAAGGCTGAGGGCATCCAGTGTGGTGTAGTGGTTAAGAGCGGTAGACATGTAATCTGGGGAACCGGGTTCACGTCTCCACTCCTCCACATGCAGCTGCTTGGTGACCTTGGGCTAGTCACACTTCATTGAAGCCTCTCAGCCCCACTCACCTCACAGAGTGTTTGTTGTGGGGGAGGAAGGGAAAGGAGAATGTGAGCCGCTTTGAGACCTCTGAAGGGGAGTGAAAGGCGGGATATCAAATCCAAACTCTTCTTCTTCTTCTTCTCTTCCCAGGCCCCTGTGGGGCTGTGTGAGGAAGCAGCTCTCTTTGGGGTGGGGTGGAGGGGGCAGCTCAGGGACCAGGTGCAGTGGTGGCGGCGGCTGCCCAGAGGACTCCCGAGGAAAGGGGAGAGGAGAGGAGGCTGAGGGAACACTCCACAAGGGAGGGTGTTCAAAAAAGGGTGAGGGGCTGCCGGCTCTGCAGGCAAGGGGTGACACAAGTAGGTTTCTGAGGCTCACAGTGTGCTTCCCCACAGAGGAGCACCAGAAAGAATGTACCTCTGGTTACGAACTTAATTTGTTCCGGAGAACCGTTCTTAACCTGAGGTACCACTTTAGCCAATGGGGCCTCCTGCTCCTGCCGCCGCACGATTTCTGTTCTCATCCTGAGGTAAAGTTCTTACTTCCGGTTTAGCATTTGTAACCTGAGGTGTTTGTAACCCGAGGTGCCACTGTAGTTGGTCAAGGGAGCTGTGGACTCAAAAGGTTGAAAACCTCTGTCATAATCTATCTAGGAGCTATCCTAGGTTCTGAAATAGTCTAGAAATATCCTAGTTTGGCTGCCTCTCTGCAGCGAGCTTCTTGCCCCTTGGTGTAGCACCTTGCTTCTAGTTTACTTCTTTGAGTCCCACTGTTCTTCCATCATGGAACTCAAAGAAGGTGTGCATGGTGGTTTCCAGGTGGTCTCCAATTCAGGTACTGACCCGCAGGGATGCAGGTGGCACTCTGGTCTAAACCAATGAGCCTCTTGGGCTTGCCGATCAGAAGGTGGGCAGTTTGAATCTCTGCAACAGGGTGAGCTCCTGTTGCTCTGTCCCAGCTCCTGCCAACCTAGCAGTTCGAAAGCACGCTGCGGCAGGAAGGTAAACAGTGTTTCGGTGCGCTCTGGTTTCCGTCATGGTGTTCTGTTGCGTCGGAAACGGCTTAGTCATGCTGGTCACATGACCCAGAAAGCTGTGGACAAACACCAGCCTGAAAGTGAGATGAGCGCCGCAACCCCATAGTCATCTTTGACTGGACTTAGTCATCCAGGGGCCCTTTACCTTCACTGATCAGACGAAGCCCAGCTTTGCTTAGGAAAGCTGTGGGACATGCATGAAAGTGTTATTCTAAAGCAGCAATGCTGCAGCAAGCAAAGGCTCCAGCAGCTAAGTCAGCTGCTTGTGGCTGCAAAGCCAGACAGGATGTTTGTGACTGTTGCCATGGAAACAAAGGGGCAGTCCATTCTGTACTGAGCACCGGATGCTAGCTCAGTGTGTGTGTCATATGACCTGTACAGGATGTACATGGGTGGAGTTTTGGAGTTTCTCTCTGTTTGTTGAAGAGAGCAGACATGTTTTCTCTGTATGACTGCTGAAAGACAGGAATAAAAACATGTAGATTCATTTCTGTCTGTGTCTGATTCCCCTCCCTGGGGATATGCTGGAGAGCAGGGAGGAGGATAAGCAATTGGTGTGTTTTTCTCACAGCCTGAGGAAAATCGCCGGAACGGACCTCGAGTGTTTTTCCTGCCGGGAGTCGCCGGAGGGAGGTCAAAAGAATTCAGCCGGTGCCTGGAGAGATAGGCACATACCTCTGACCGAGCCTGAATTCCAACAGTGGTAGCAGAGCTGCTGGTTTCTACGATCCATGGAAGTCTGCAGAAGTCTGCAGGAGGGAAGCAGGAAAGGGTAACTTTTCTTCCATCTCGCTGTTCAGCAGGATACAAAGATATGCAAGAGTGACACTCCTTCCACAACACTGTTAGCAGTGATGGCAGCTTTAGAGGTTTACTGTTCCCAAAAGTGCAATGAAACAGTGGAGCCATATAAATTCTTTACAAGGTGTCAGCAAGAAGGCAAAGAGTTATAGTATTGCCAACTTTAGTGCACAGACATGCACTTTTGGAGAGTTTGGAAGCAGGTTGGGCTGTCTTAAGAAACCAAAGTACCTGAAGGACTAATTGAGTTTCTGGTAAATATCCTGCTGACACAGAGGAATGCCCTGACACACCAGTACCTGCCTGACACCCAGCAATGCTTCTCTTTCCCCATCCTCTTGTGTGTTCATCATTTTGATTGTATCCCAGTGCAGCTGCACTGGAGTGTAGAAGGAGTTGGTGTACAGCGGATGCTCGGGTTGCGAACGTGATCTGTGCGGGAGGCACGTTCGCAACCCGCAGCGTTCGCAACCTGCAGCGCCGCATCTGCACATGCGTGGGTCGCGATTCGTGCTTCTGCGCATGCGCAAAGTGTGATTTAGCACTTCTGCGCATGCGCAAGTGCCAAAACCCAGAAACATGCAACCTGAAGCATTTGTAATCCAAGGTATGGCTGTACTTTGAAGGCTGAGAAGGTGTGACGCAGCTGTACTGGAGTGTAGAAGGTGTTGTTTTGCTTGAAGGCTTCAAAATTCCCTAATCATATTTAGGGGGGTAGGGGGAGAGTGATGACATACCCTGGATCTTACATCCCTCCCTGTTGCCTGCTTCCTGCTTCCTCATCAATCAATCAATCAATCAATCAATCAATCAATCAATCCCTGTCTCTTTTCAGAGCTAATAATAATAATAATAATAAATTTTATTTATATCCCGCCCTCCCCAGCCAAAGCTGGGCTCAGGGCGGCTAACAACAATCAAAATAATCCACCGATTCTAAAAACATTTCATTATAAAAATTAATTAAAATCAAATTGATGGCAACCAATAAGCAAAATTCTGTGCAGATTGCCAGAGGAGGGGGGTCAGGCTGTGCCCTGACCAAAGGCCTGGTGGAACAGCTCTGTCTTGCAGGCCCTGCGGAAAGATGTCAAGTCCCGCAGGGCCCTAGTTTCTTGTGACAGAGCGTTCCACCAGATCGGAGCCACAGCCAAAAAAGCCCTGGCTCTAGACACAAACATGAAGATGAAATAAAATATATGCACCAACCTTTATGCTAACCATGGTTAGTGGCCTACCAGAATTTGCAACCATGGTTAGAATCCCGTCCCTCCCTCCCCACCGCCCAAAAAATCCTGGTTGCAACTAATCATGGATAAAGGCTGATGCATGGATTAAACTTACAGAGGTTAGCACTGAAAAAGAACAGGAGGAAGATGAGTGTGGAAATGATCATCATCATTATCACTATTATTATTATTATTATTATTATTAGGGCATCCAACTAAGAAGTGCTGGAACTGAGTTATGGTGAGTTCCGGCACCTCTCAGGTGGGTGCCATTGCCTTTCTAAGAGAGCAAGGGAGGTGTTCATGCCACCTCTTTTTCTAGAAAAATATCATTGATTATGATTATTTCAATTATGAATTGGTTCCTCTGAAGCCTCGCAAAGCAATTTCACAATAAAATAAAAGCATATAAAATAATTGCATACGTTGAACAGTTTAAAATCAATTACATGTCTCAAAATGGTTAGAACAATTCCATTAATATCTATAGGTAAAGGTAAAGGTACCCCTGCCCGTACGGGCCAGTCTTGACAGACTCTGGGGTTGTGCGCCCATCTCACTTAAGAGGCCAGGGGCCAGCGCTGTCCGGAGACACTTCCGGGTCACGTGGCCAGCGTGACATCGCTGCTCTGGCCAGAGCCAGAGCCAGAGCCGCACACGGAAACGCCGTTTACCTTCCCGCTGGTAAGCGGTCCCTATTTATCTACTTGCACCCGGAGGTGCTTTCGAACTGCTAGGTTGGCAGGTGCTGGGACCGAGCAGCGGGAGCGCACCCCGCCGCAGGGATTCGAACCGCCGACCTTTCAATCGGCAAGCCCTAGGCGCTGAGGCTTTAACCCACAGCGCCACCTGCATCCCGCATTAATATCTATATCTATACATAATGCAATACAGATACAGAGGGGGCGGAGGAATCTCCATTTAGAAGGCTTAATAATAATAAAATTTTATTTATATCCTGCCCTCCCCAGCTGAAGCTGGGCTCAGGGTGACTATCAACATTAAAAGTAATACAGCATTCTAAAATCAATTCATTCTAAAATCAATTCAAAATCAAATTAATGGCAACCATAGGGCTAGAGTTCTGTGAGGATTGCCAAAGGAGGAGGTCAGACTGTGCCTTGGCCAAAGGCCTAGTGGAACAGCTCTGTCTTGCAGGCCCTGCAGAAAGATGTCAAGTCCCGCAGGGCCCTCGTCTCTTGTGACCGAGCGTTCCACCAGATTGGGGCCACAGCCGAAAAAGCCCTGGCTCTGGTTGAGGCCAGCCTAACCTCCCTGTGGCCCGGAACCTCCAAGATGTTTTTGTTTGAAGACCGTAAGGTCCTCCATGGGACATACCAGGAGAGGCGGTCCCATAGGTACGAGGGTCCTAGGCCTTATAGGGCTTCCTGAAAGAAAGATTCTGCAAAGAAAGATTCTGCAAAGGCAACAGAGAAGGGCCCTGACTGCTATGTAATGGGAGGGTGTACCAAATGGCAGGTGCCACCACATGAAAGGCCCAGTTCCGTCACTGTGAAGAGCTGACCTCCTGATAAGTGGGTCTCTGACATCTGCAGGATGCCCTCTCCTCTACAGCAAACACAGTGACTGGTTGTAAATAAGGGGTGAGGCAATCTTTTAGGTACGCTGCTCCCAAGCTGTACAGTGGTACCTCGGGTTAAGTACTTAATTCGTTCCGGAGGTCTGCTCTTAACCTGAAACTGTTCTTAACCTGAAGCACCATTTTAGCTAATGGGGCCTTCTGCTGCTGCTGCGCCGCTGGAGCACAATTTCTGTTCTCATCCTGAAGCAAAGTTCTTAGGTACTATTTCTGGGTTAGCGGAGTCTGTAACCTGAGGTACCACTGTATAGGGTTTAGACCAGGCATAGGCAAACTCTGGCCCTCCAGATGTTTGGGACTACAATTCCCATCATCCCTGACCACTGGTCCTGTTAGCTAGGGATGATGGGAATTGTAGTCCCAAACAGAGTTTGCCTATGTCTGGTTTAGACTTCATGTAATATTATGCTTGCAAGAGGCATTTGAAAAGTTATTCCACACTGTAGCCATAAAGAAGGAAAGCACAAATTATTAATTACTACATTAGCAGGATTGACAGCAGTAGCAGCAGCAGCAGCAGATATAGTCTATGCTTGTGATAATATTTTATTCTCTTGCTAATTACGGTGTTTCAAACACACATTTTACGTTTGCCTTCCTTTAGTGGTGTTTTCTTCTGAAATATTTAAGATAAAAGAATTATTAACTTTGCTTCCTTTAATGTGCATTCTATAGCTTTATTTTAAAAATATTTAAGATAATACTTTAGTTCCTTGTTAATTACGTTGCTTTGAATGTATACTTTGTATTTGACTTTCATCATTTTATTCTGGATTGTTTTATTTGATGTTTTAATGTAGGTTGTAAACCACTTTTGAGGGCTCCCCCCCCCTTAAAAATATAAAGCAGCGTAGAAATGAAATCAATGATAACAAATAATAATAATAATGAAGTTGCCACCATTCCTTCTCTTGGCATGCAACATCTCCAATGCTGGGATTTACAATCTCTCCCCCTCCCCCCCTTTCCCCTGTTCTCACTCTTTTAACTCAGGATAATGGCTCTCTACGGGCAGCTATTAATGCATTAAATCATGTTCACAACTGTTGACACAATGAAGGCATCTTGTATGCCTCCTTTGGAAGCTGCCAGGCATCAATTAGCTCAGTGATATTTACATAAATATCTCCATTTTGGGGGCAGAATTGTCCATCTGTTTTGCTGAGAATTTAATTACTGCCATTAGGCAGGGGAAAGCAGAGTGGATGGTTCTTGAATGTTAACCTCCTTCCCAAGACACAACCAGCCACAGCCAGAAGTGAGATGGTACAGTGCATACTTCTCCACCTTTGACAAGCAATTGCTCCCATGATGATGACTGTGCTGGGCCCAGGGATAACCCGTGAAACGCCGGCCAGGACCAGTCCAGAATCCGAAGGTTCCACTGGGAGTCAGTCCGACAGGGTCAAGGCAGGACACGAGGCAGGAAACCAGGCAAGGACAGGTACAGGATCTCAGGCAGGATCTGGCATATAGCAATGTTGCTCCTGCAACCTGGGGCGGGGTCCAACAGCCTTTTATTTTTGTTGGGGTAGCGGCCGGTCCTGATCCCCCGGCGACTCACCTCCCTGTTTCACCCGAAGGCGAGCACTCATCCTGCGAGTACTCAGGTCTCTCCTTCTCTCAGACCTTAGTCTCTGCAGCTCGGGAGACGTTGGTGGGTTACTAGACCCAGAGGCCGCCTCAGCCTCCCCTGACCCAACCGGTAGCGGAGCAGCTGTAAGTGATGGCCCAGCTGAAGGCAACGAGGTAATCCCTGCATCTGGAGCCAGGGCAGGCTCAGACCCCTGACTCAGCCCAGCTGGTGTTTGTTGCAGGGGAACCTGTGCAGACTGGGACTCTTCAGGATCAGGCCCAAGACTTGGTTCAGATGATGCCTGAGGCAAAGGATCCGGTGCAGACTGAGTCTCCTCTGGTTCCAAGTCTGAGCCCGAGTCCCAAGCCATCACAATGACAGATGCCCCCAAGGAAGTGAAACAACTGCGAGCACTTTGAGAAAAGCCTTGGCACAAGATTAATGTTCACGGGTACCCAGCTGGTTTCCTGTAGGTTAATGTTTTCACAACGGTTGGAATGCAGCAACAGATTCAATTAAAAATAGGACCCAAATTTGTTATTGGCATCCGTCTGTCTTGGGAGGCAATGGAGGACTGCACCTTTGGGAGTGAAGTTAAATTGTTGGAAGGTTACAGTGCTTGCTGGGGCTGTAGAAACCGATACAGGAGAGACATGTTTTGTTGCAGCTGGGGCATATGAAGGCGCCCAGTTGTTCTGCTGCAGATGCAACATGGCCTTTCTTCTCTCTGCGCTCCTCCCAGCTGTCATTCCTCCTCTGGTCACTGCTATAGATGCACAACCTGACTGACTGTCTCCTGGTCATCTACAATGGGTTGCCAACACAGCGGGGTTAATGCTGCCAGCCTTCACGTCACATTTGCAGACATCTTTGTAACACAGAGTTGGCCAGTTGCCTGAAACCAGTTCCCCATAGGGCACATTTTGGGGGATCCTACCATCTTCCATTCTGTGGCCATGGCCAAGGACATGACTCAGGAAATGCCAGACCCATGGGCTGAATGTCTGGTCTGTGGGTCTCTCAAGAGGTCATATCTCTCACAGTTCAAAGTGTTGGTGCTGACCTTTAAAGCCCTAAATGGCCTTGGTCCAGTATACCTGAAAGAGCTTCTCCACCCCCATCATTCAGCCCAGACATTGAGGTCCAGCGCCGAGGGCCTTCTGGCGGTTCCCTCACTGCGAGAAGCCAAGTTACAGGGAACCAGGCAGAGGGCCTTCTCCATAGTGGCGCCCTACCTGTGGAACGCCCTCCCACCAGATGTCAAAGAGAACAACAACTACCAGACTTTTAGAAGACATCTGAAGGCAGCCTTGTTTAGGGAAGCTTTTAATGTTTAATAGGTTATTGTATTTTAATATTCTGTTGGAAGCCGCCCAGAGTGGCTGGGGAAACCCAATGTTGGTCTTTCAAGACCTGTGCTATGTGGTCTCGGTGGCTGCCCCCAGTCACCAGTCTAGCTGCCGCATTCTGGATTAGTTATAGTTTCTGGGTCACCTTCATAGATATAGCTGTACATCTTCTGCATCCTCAGCTGCTCATCCTGGTGGATAGAATCATAGAATCATAGAGTTGGAAGAGACCACAAGGGCCATTGAGTCCAACCCCCTGCCAAGCAGGAAACACCATCAGAGCACTCCTGACATATGTTGTCAAGCCTCTGCTTAAAGACCTCCAAAGAAGGAGACTCCACCACACTCCTTGGCAGCAAATTCCACTGTCAAACAGCTCTTACTGTCAGGAAGTTCTTCCTAATGTTTAGGTGGAATCTTCTTTCTTGTAGTTTGGAGCCATTGCTCCGTGTCCGCTTCTCTGGAGCAGCAGAAAACAACCTTTCTCCCTCCTCTATGTGACATCCTTTTATATATTTGAACATGGCTATCATATCACCCCTTAACCTCCTCTTCTCCAGGCTAAACATGCCCAGCTCCCTTAGCCGTTCCTCATAAGGCATCATTTCCAGGCCTTTGACCATTTTGGTTGCCCTCATCTGGACACGTTCCAGTTTGTCAGTGTCCTTCTTGAACTGTGGTGCCCAGAACTGGACACAGTACTCCAGGTGAGGTCTGACCAGAGCAGAATACAGGGGCACTATTACTTCCCTTGATCTAGATGCTATACTCCTATTGATGCAGCCCAGAATTGCATTGGCTTTTTTAGCTGCCGCGTCACACTGTTGGCTCATGTCAAGTTTGTGGATCTTGTCATAGGATTGGCCCCTAAATAGTTCCTCATCATTTCAAAGGGGATCCTTCAGGGTAGGTTATGAGTGTTCATTGTGAAACTTAGATGGTTTTTATTTAAATCTAAAAATATGCATTTATCACTGAATGCACATCAGTAAACTAAGCCCTCTACCCTGGGCAAATCATGTAACCGGCACCTGATTGTCTGTGTTAGGCAAGCAAACATTTCAACATTTCCTTATCTTGCTTTGTACAACACCCACCTTATTATTTCTATAATTTCCTCCCTTTATCTCTGTGACTATTCTCAACAGAGATAATGATGAACACTGTAAAGTAGCCTTGAGTTATTATGGGGAAAATTGGAAACGATCACGTTGCATTCTAATGCGATATCGCTCATTTCTCACTCAACCTTGTAAACATTAAGTACTCTCTCATCTAATCCCAAGCCCAGAGGCAGGAGATACTCTCCAGCTGGGCTGCTTTCCCTTAGCCCAAAGTTCTTCCTTTTCTGTTTGAAGTCTCCAACAAAGCATCTCTCACAGAATTCAGGCTCTCTGGGGATCAGAAGCAAAAGAAATCTCTCCAAGAGCTAGACCCTCTCCTTTCCCTTATGCTCCATCAGAAGATGTCCAGAGGGAGTCCAGAACGTATGAACAGGCTGCTGGATCAAGAATATAGTCTTGTTTTCAATCCTACCCACTGCTGAGTGGAGCCATGCAAGGTCACTTATACCCAACAGAAAGCTCTGGTCCCATCCTCAGGCCCAAACCTTCATCCTGACACAGATGCATGAGAGAACTGTCATCTCAAAGGCTTCCAACCCCTAGGAAAGGAGCTGGCAAATTCTCTCAGCACTAGCTCCTTATTTTGGACCCCTCAGGCAAGGAAAATAATGTCTCTGAAGGCACATAAAGGATTGCGAACAGCACCGGATTTAGGTTAGTACAAGCAGTACACCTGCACAGGGTGCTGAACCAAGGGGGTGCAAAATGGAGAAGATTCCTAATTGAAAAGATCCATTTGGGGGCACTCAATTTTGGCCCCACATGGTACCATATTAAGAAAGATTGCCCCTTCCAGCAGCTTACTGAAGCTAAGCAGGTCTGAGTCCAACTGGTACCCAGATGGGAGACCAACAGGGAACCACGCGAACGTCACCTTGGGTTCCAGATGGAAAAAAGGCAGGATGTAAATGGAAGGAAATAAAAATCGTTATCTACTCCTGTCCCTTTTTTCAGCACACCAACACACCAGCAGCTGGGATAGCTCAGTTTCATGTCAGGCAAGCACAGGTCATCCACAGGGCAGGAAAGAACTTGAGACATGAAATGCAATTAGCTGTTATTCACAGAAAGTAACAACACAGCAGAGTTCCTCCAGCTCGTCTCATCTAGCGGGAGACGTTGCTGAAACTGACCACGGGCCCCAACTTTCCCCTCTAGACTCTCACTTTGGATCCCTCCAAAGTAGACAAAGGGGTGGACTCCTTCTCTGGGCCTGTTTGGACTGTTGCTCAGCTCTCGCCTCACGAGTGGTGTTGGTGGTGGGGGGCTGTCCTGCTACTGGGTAGCAGGGGCAACCTCAACTCCTCTCTGTCTGAATCTGGGCTGGCTCTGAGACTCTCACACTCCAGCCCTGTTCTGGAAGGGCCTGCTTCTCCTGACCCCACCTTGATCACTCAAACCTCCTGCTCCTAGCACCTCCCAGCTCATCCTTTCCCCAGACTACTCCCCAGTGTCCCCCCACCCGGATCCGAGGTCTAAGAATTCTTCTATGGGGCTCCCTAGAGGGCTCTTGAGGAGGAGGAGGAGGAGGAGGAGGAGGAGAAGAAGAAGAAGAAGAAGGAGAAGGAGAAGGAGAAGAAAGAGAAGGAGAAGAAGGAGAAGAAGAAGGAGGAGGAGGAGGAGGATAAGAGGAAGAGGAGGAGGAGTTTGGATTTGATATCCCGCTTTATCACAACCCTAAGGAGTCTCAAAGCGGCTAACATTCTCCTTTCCCTTCTTCCCCACAACAAACACTCTGTGAGGTGAGTGAGGCTGAGAGACTTCAGAGAAGTGTGACTAGCCCAAGGTCACCCGGCAGCTGCATGTGGAGGAGCAGGGACGCCAATCCAGTTCACCAGGTTACTAGTCTACTGCTCTTAACCACTACACCATGCTGGCTTCTACCACTCCTCCTCATCCAGCCTTTCCCTGGAACTCAGTCGGTAGAGCATGAGACTCAAGCTTGGCAAAAGATTCCTGCATTGCAAGGCATTGAAAGAGATGACCCTTGCGGTCTCTTCCAACTCTACAATTCTATGATTCTACGACCACCCCTCCCCCCCCCCCCGTAAAGTGGGACCCAAAAGTTCCAAGTTCCATACAAATTTTCTGGCTGCTTTCTCAGACAGATGTATCATGAGACCTCATTCGGGACATAAGCTGCTTTATAATGGGTCAGATACAGTTCCTGATGGCAACTTACTATATCTTCTATATGTATTGGTATTGTAAAGTCCAAGGATTGCCAAGTCCAAAGATTACAATGCACAGTTGTGTTGGCAATGCCATTTCATGCTGATATCATACTTCTGCATCGTCCTACATCTTAAACGTGTAACAAGCGAATCTACCTTCTGCATTGTCCTATGTCTGAAAGTGTGACAAACGGAACTAATTAGTAACTAAAGACAGCGAATGGTAGAATAGTTCTCAGGATACACACTTGTTTTGCCCATCGGGCTTCTTCAGTAACAAGGTTTCCAGGAAATTCCTCAGTGGGGTTTTCTCAGCCGAAAGTAGTCCTCAAGAACGCAGAAGTTGCCAGTCAAAGACACTCAATGTCAATATCCATCAAAACTATGCTTATATAGAAGCAACCCCTACAACGGGGTGTGTGTGTGCGTGTTTGTGTGTGTGTGTGTGCAGGCAATTAGAACTGAACATTCTTAAAGAGACATAATCGCCATGAAACTCAACCAATGGAAATCCAATAAATTAAGTATTCCACATCTTCATTTACATATCATCAGAATTTTATCCAACTTATTCAGTGCGGTTTAATTATCAGTAGATTCCATCTGGCAAATGGTCATGGCGGTCTCAACTTCTTAATAAGTATAAATAGATCTTAAGAGCTTGTGACATTATTAATTGCCTAAACACCTGAGTGCTCAGTGAGTGTCCAGGGTTTGGGGCAGAAGTCTCTCCCTAGTCCTACCTGGGGATTGAACCTGGAACTTTTTGCATGTGATGCAGTTGCTGTACTCACTGAGCAATGGCCCTTCCCCAGACCTTCCAAATTCAGAATCTTCTGCTTGAGAAGCAGCTAAGCCTCATCAGAAGAACTTTGACTTTCCATTCATTTCACGGGTGGGCTAGGGAGGGGAGTGGAATTATTGCTGCAGCAGAAATGCACACTCTAATAATGGTGCCAATTAATGTGCCTATCTGATTAGTGTTGCTACAATCTATCCGTTTATTATAAAAAAAAATTGTGGGGCTTCGCACACCTTGACAACCTAATTCAGGGGAACTGCATCATTACAAAACTTCTTTGCGCATTATTCCAGAGGCAGCCAGCGCTGCATTATCAGAATCGCCAGCTCCGCCAATCCTGTCTGGAAGCCTGAATATGTTAGGTCAGCAGCCACAATTTATGGAGAATGGAGCTGGTACCTGTTTGGGGAGTTTTATTATGTTTGGGCAATGATGTGCCATTTCGAGAGAGCTGCTTGCTTCTAAGAAAATGACACAAAATTGCCATGATGAGCGAAATGAAAGCGGACCGGCAAATATTTGCACTCCCAGCATTTTCGTTCAAATCCTTTCCTGCAGATAAATTTTCCACAGAGAGGGAAGAAACAAAAAAAAAAAAAAATGCCAGTTAGGAACTTTGGCTATGTGGGTATTTGTAATAGTGGTAGTAAGAGTGTATTTATTTATTCATTGCTTTCTACAAAATAAAGTCTCCACACGATTGCAAAAATATAATATGTAAAACAACTCGGCGACCAAATCCATAGGAAGAGGATGCAATAAAATGATGCAATGCAGGAATCTAAACTAAAGCACAGATGACCACCCAACCTCTGCTTAGAAACCTCCAAGGAAGGAGAGTCCACCGTCTCCCAAGAAGACCGTTCCAATGTCTAACAGCTCTTAACATCAGAAAGTTATTCTTCGTGTTTAGTTGGAATCTCCTTTCTTGTAGCTTGAAACTACTGGTTTGGATCCTACCCTCCAGAGCAGGAGAAAACAAGCTGGTTCCATCTTCCATGTGACAGCCCTTGAGATATCTGAAGATGACTATCATGTCTCCTCTCAGTTTTCTCCTACCCAGGCTAAACATACCTGTCACGGTCCGGTCAATGGGTTATCGAAGTCCCAGCTGAGGACTTCAGAACAGGGGATAAGATGGCAGGGTGGGCACAGGAATGAGAGTCCAGAATCCAGGGGTCCAAGGGTCAGGAAGCAGGGAGTCACGAAGTCAAGGGTCCGAGGGTCGAGAAGCAAGGAGTCAAGAAGCCGAGGACCAAGGATCAGGAAGCAAGAAGCCAAATGCAGCAAGGCAGGAAATGAGTTGCTGTGGCAAAGAGCCAAAGGGAAATGCTGACCTTATATCGCTTCTCGGCTCTTGCCACCAGGTGCAATGAGTTACCAATTGGCCTCACCTGTGCGACCACACCTTGCCTCTCCAGAACAAACTTAGGAAGGCCTCAGTTCTGCAAAGCCCTACTGGTCACAGGGCCTGGCTCTTGCACACACTCCTGAAAATACCCAGCTCAGTCAACCATTCTTCGTAGGGCTTGGTTTCCAGACCTGTTATCATCTTGGTTGTTGTCAACATACTTCTAAAATTGTGGCACTCAGAACTGGACACAGTATCCCAGTTGTGGTCTGACCAAGGTGGAATAGAGCAGGACTTCTGTGGATGCAGACTAGATCAGGAGACACGCTATGGGCCATAGTTTTATTTATTTTATATCCTGCATTTTCATCGTGATCTTAGGTTTCCAAAACTATAACACAGTTTGAGGCCAGGAATATAGGTGCAAAGGATAAGAAACCATCCTTTCTCCCGCCTGCACCATTTGTAAGAATTGCAAGTCGCTTCCCATCAAAACTGTTTTTGGGGGGTCGGTTTCTTTAAAAAGCAAATGGAGAGCCCTCCACTGCTAGTGACAGATCTTCTGGATTCTGGGGCCTTCACACTCCATATCCCACCTCCCTGTCTGTGGGCAGACCCAACTGGTGGCTTCTTATGACTGACAGTAAGTGCCTCGCATGCCACACTGTAGGGGTTCCTGCCGAGGGTGTAAGATTGAGCGATTGAATAAGACTGTCTGAGGGTACCACTTTGCTGTGGAAAAACAGCAAAGACTCACGCAGCCGAACACCAGTCAACTCTTCCCTGCAATCTGTTGTGACAAATATTCTATTGTTCCACTTTCTGTGTTTAGACAAATTCTTAATGGCTTTTGGGCTCCCGGGTGGTATCCTTTTGATGCGTATTTGCAATTCAGATTTGCTTTCCAATTTTTTAGACTTCACTAGGTGGTGGGAAGGGGGCTTCCTTTTGAGCTTTGAGAAGGAGATGGCGAAGGAAGCCTAACAAGACTTTACACTCACCTGCTAAAATTATTACCTTTATATCCCACCTTTTTCTCCATGGTTCATCCCTCCTCATTTAATCCACACAACAAGCCTGTAAGGTAGGTTAGGCTAAGAGACTGTAACAGTAAGCTCCATGGCCCAGTGGGGATTTGAACCCTAGTCTCCCAGGTCCCAGTCCAACACCCTAACCACTATACCAGAACTTACCTGGCAGTCATAGAAACATAAGAAGCTGACTTATACCAAGTCAAACCATTGGGTCAATCTAGCTCAGTACTGTCTACAGCAGCCTTTCTCAAACTTGGGTCCTCAGTTATTTGTTGGACTACAACTTCCATCATCCCTGAGCACTGGTCCTGGTAGCTAGGGATGATGGGAGTTGTAGTCCAACAACACCTAGGGACCACAGATTGAGAAAGGCTGGTCTACACTGACTTGCAGCAGCTCTTCAGGATTTCAGGCAAGAGATTTTCATAGCCCTACCTGGAGATGCCAGAGGTCAAATTGGGACCTTCTGCTCCACTACTGAGCTATGGTTCTTTCCCCTTCAAGCCAGATCCTGTCTGGCTCTTTCATAGTGTCAAAAGCAGCAAGAACTTGAAACATTTCCACCTCCTGTCAGATCCATCCACCGGATCTTTTGCCCATTCTCATCCTTCACCTGTTCTGGAGCATTGCCAAAGGTGTCATGGTCCAGTTCACGGGTGATCAAAGTCCCAGCTGGGGACGTCGGGACCGGGGGCAAGATGGCGGGGTGGGAGCAGGAATGGGAGTCCAGAAGCCAGGAGTCAGGAAGCCAAGAGTCTGAGAGTCAGAGAGCCAGGAGTCAAGAAGCCAAGGGTCTGAGGGTCAGGAAGCAAGGAGTAATGAAGTCAGGGGTCCGAGAAGCAAGGAGTCAAGGAGCCAAACACAGCAAAGCATGGAACGTGTTGCTGTGGCCAAGAGCCGAAGGGAAATGCTGACCTTATATCCCTTCCTGGCTCTTGCCACCAGGTGCTGTGAGTTACCAATCGGCCTCACCTGTGCGGCCGCACCTTGCCTCTCCAGAACAAACTTAGGAAGGCCCCAGTCCTGCAAAGTCCTGCACGCACTCCTGACAAAAGGTCTGGTTGCTACATGAGATGGCACAGGTGCCAAGTGGTATGGATGGAGAAGCTGGACCCTCTCTGGCTATTTTGGAGCTTTTAAGGGGGGGGGGGGCAGATAGACTCTCAAGGCAAAGCACACCTGGCAGTCCTAACCTGGTCATTTGTATATCTCTCTGTCAGAGATGAAGGCGACGACACGGATCAAAAAGCCCAGCTAATGCATCTTCTTGCAGATGAGGCTTTCCTCTTAAGCTTCCATTGATTTGCAGAAAAACAAGCTGTCATGTTGTAATGTCTCAAAAGGGGGGAGGGGGGTTCAGGTGATTGCCAAACAAAGGACTGAATCTTGTTCTCCTTTCCAGGAGTATTTTCTACTTCTGATCCTCAAGAGCTTTGCCATCACTCCCCTTCCCTGCCTTAATGTTACAGAGTCAGGTTAAACTGCTGGAAGTCCAACACGCTTGATCTTATGGGGAACCGCCTGAGTCCTTTGAAAGTACGCACCCCATACTTCCGATTGTATATTGCTGTAGCTATAATTTTAATCTTGTATTTTCTTTATACATGAGATGTCAAAGAGATAAACAACTTCCTGACATTTAGAAGACACCTGAAGGCAGCCCTGTTCAGGAAAGTTTTAATGTATTTTTTAATCTTTGTTGGAAGCTGCCCAGAGTGGCTGGGGAAACCCAGCCAGATGGGTGGGGTACAAATAAATTATTATTATTATTATTATTATTATTATTATTATTATTAGGTCCAGAAAGGGACCTTATGGTGAAGGGGAAGTGAGAAATAATAATAATTAATAATAATAATAATAATAATAATAATAATAATAATACACCAATATTCCTGCCAGTCGCTGCTAATCCAGTGGGGGGGGGACCAGCCTGCATTATTCACCCTGAAACCCTAAACTCCTTTGGTCTGTGCCCACCAACACACAGCTAGAGGAAGGGCTCCACCCCTCCTTGACTTGGACATATTGCTTCTACAGTCTCTAAGAAGTCTTCAAGACCACATCTACATCCTGTATTTATATCACTATTATATCTCTTTAATAGCCGTGACTTCACACAAAGAATCCTGGGAACTGTAACTTGCTAAGGATGCTGAGAGTTGTTAGGAGACCCCCATTCCCCTCACAGAACTGCAATTGTCAGAGTGGCTTAACCGCCAAATCCCCCACCCCTGGGGAACTTCAAATGATTGTTGGTCAGAGCCAAAGAAGCCAACCCATGAGTCAGGCTAAGGCAGAATCAGGAAAAAAAACTATTGTTCCCTGGTGTGAGGAGGAGGGAATCCCAGTATGAGCAGGAAGTTCTAAGAAGTTCTGGGTGGGGTTATGTCAATGAGCAACCTGGTTGGGTGGACCCACTTCAGTAGCTGGGAGTGTAGCTGAAATCACAGAGGCGTTCCAAGTTGTTGTTGTTGTTGCCCCAACAGCTCTCCAAATGTGGGAACTGCACACAGAGCCATGGCTAGCCACATTCAACCCAAAAAAACCCCTTGACATGATGCTCTGCATTTCTCAGTAGGTGAATGTATGGGTTCCCACCACCAAACCAGTGGTGAAACTCAGGAATGTTTGCTGGAGATGCCCGAATTCTTGAATTCTGCCGAAGATCCACTCAGGGATATATGAAATATTGTTTCCCCTTCAAATTACCAGCCATTTGTAAGCTTAGACCAGGCATGGTCAAACTTGGCCCTCCAGCTGTTTGGGGACTACAATTCCCACCATCCCTGACCACTGGTCCTGTTAGCTAGGGATGTTAGCAGGGACCGAGCAATGGGAGCTCACCCCATCACAGGGTTTCGAACCGCCAACCTTCTGATCAGCAAGTCCTAGGCTCTGTGTTTTAACCCACAGAGCCACCCGCGTCCCACCACTGTACTACCTATGACTTTTTTTAAAAAAAATGAAGGAGAGGCATAGTGGCAAGCCAACCAGAGAAGATTTCTTGTTCTAATCTGCCTGTCCTTTCGGAAATGCAACTGGATGCACAGCCTTTATCTCAAGACAAAAAAACCACATCTGCCATCATGTAATTTACATTCTCCCAAAGAAACCAAAGGTAACACTAAAGTATTTTGACAGTGGGCTGATAGCTAACAGTTCTAGCTCCGGTGTCACAATAAGCCTCTCTATCCCTCTTTTATCTCTGGTTTTTTTTTTTTTCCCCATTTCCATATTTATAAATTTCACATTTTTTTTTCCATGTCAGGTGTCTAACTATAAAACAAACTACAGTACATAAACCTCTGCATGCAACTAATCCCCAAAGTACTTGACAACCTATGGTTCTCTTTTATCTCTGTTGAGACTTTGCTTTGATCTTTTCTCAGGCAATGTAATGTTATGCCCGGATTTGGTAGTAAAATGTTGCTGTCAAACTGAGTCATGCCTATAAGGACATTATAACAACACAATGTAGTGCTAGTCTACGCCAGATACTCTCTATGTTGAAAACAGTGGATTTCACACATCTGAATAACAAAACAAAACAAAAAATAGTTTGCCAAACATTTGGGGATGTTGCAGGAACCCCCCCACCCCAATCATTCTGTTTGTATAAACTTCACACACACACACACACGCCACATTTCTGTTATAAATTCATAGAAAAATAGAAAATCAATCATACATCGGATTTGCACTGTTTCATTTTATTTTTACTCCATATGACAAGAACTAACAAAGGAGGGTGACTTAGTCCTGGTCAGCCATAATCCCTTCACTGTCTCAGCACATACACAGGAGCCCTGCCCATACCAACCCTGATGATCCCAGACAGAAGACAATCAAGATCACAAAGAACTTGCATATGGGAGTGGATTCAACATGGACTGAAACAAAGGACACTGATCAGATCTTCCCTCAGGGGACAGGAAACTGCAAACTCCCCTTTGTCTCCTGGAAGTGACTCAGGGGGAGGGGGGAAAGGAGGAACCAGCCAGGTGACAAGACACTCAAGTTACCACCAACTCCTCCCTCAACCCCTCCTTTCTGTAATGTATGCATGATGTTTCTGGGGGTGGGCTAGACCTAGAGGAGGGGAATTTCAAAAGTTTTTATAAGACCTTGCACACTATTCTTCTGGGTCTTTCCTCTCTCCTGCACGTGAGGGGAATACCCTGTTGCAACAGTTTAATAAAGGCCAAGCCTACAGGCTGCTGTTTTGCTCCAAGTTATCCTGGTTGGTGTCTTTGTTTTGTCCAAGGGAGCCCTCGGATTTTTCCGGTAACAGTTTGGCAACCATGCTCAGGGACACTTGGTTCTCCTGCAAAGGTGAGAGGGGAGATAGAGGGGATCGGGCGCCACTGGGCAACCTTAGCCCAGGGATCCTTCTTCCTCTCCCTGCCTCCTCTTTGCGGGCGGTAATCAATCGTCACCAAAAGCCCAACCAGGGGGAGCAAAGGCAAGGTCAAGCCGGCTAAAAGGAAAAGGATCCCGGGATCCGCGGGGGACATCTTCAAACGTGAGTATGGTTTGAAGTAAATACATTGGGAGGGGGGTGGAGAAGCAGCGTCCCCACGACAGCCAGACTTTCCTTCTTTCATTTCTGACGTTCCCTCTCGGGGTCGTCCAGGAACGTCTTAAACTCTCCCCTTTTCTCCCCCGATTCTCCCCTTTCGGATAGTGGCCAGGGAGGTCGCGGAACTTTACTGTCTGACGTTCCCTCTCGGGGTCGTCCAGGAACGTCAAAACCTTTCCCTTTTTCTCCCCCCAATTTCTTACGCGGAACGTGTCCGGGGAAATTGTGGTACTTTTACTGTTTTCCGATGTTCCCTCTCGGGGTCGTCCAGGAACGTCTTAATCTCTCTATCCCTTTTCTCCCCCGTTTTCCGTCTTGGAATTGAGTCCGGGAAAGCGTGGCTCTTTACTGTTTTTCTCTGATGTCCCTCTCTCGGAGTCGTCCAGAGGCATCCTTCAAAGCACTCTCTCTCTCTCTCTCTCTCTCTCTCTCTCTGCTCTAATTATGCAAACAAAGCTGCCCCTCCTGCCTGGCGACCTTTGCTAGGGATGACCCGGGTACGTGAGAACGCAAGGTTGTTTGTTTCCTTTCCAAACCTTCATTTTCTCGGGCCTTAATCTGGCATTGCACTGCGCAAGCGTCCAGTAGGGGTTCCGAACTTAGTCTCAACGGCTAGGCAGGAGGCTGTTGTGGAGGGTAGAGCGGGAGGTTCACAAATTGGGGCCCCACACTAGGATTAGTCTTGTAAACAGCGCTGAGGTAAAGGAATTCCGGGTAGAGAGACCCGTGGTTTAGTTTTCGGGCAGAGGGACCCGTGGTTTGAGTTTCCGGGCAGAGACCCGTGGTTTGAGTTTCCGGGCAGAGACCCGTGGTTTGAGTTTCAGGTTCAGGTTTGAGATTTCCAGAAATTAATTCGTGGTTTATAGATAAGTAGGAATTGTGTTAGTCAAGGGTACTTTGAGTACTGAAAGGATCTTTTATCTGTCCCCCCTTTCTTTCCCATTGCCCCTCTTCCCTTGTGTGTGTGCGTCCACCCTTTCTGTCTTTAGCGTACTTAGTTAACGAAAAAAGAAGAAGAAAAAAGCCTAATAATAACATATGAGAGAATGGGAGCTCACTAAACACCCTAACTGGACTCCTCCTGGCAACAAAGCTTCCTTGAAGCCTTTTTTGCCCCAGAGAGGATTCTAATATGCCCCTCCAGCTTGTCATCTCCAATTGGAAAAAATAAAATAAAAATAAAGGGGCAAAATGGTCTTTCCAAGTACAAAGTACGAGACCATTGTAACTTTTAGTGGGTGGCTTAGGCCCACCACCTGGAACCCAGGGCACAGTGGCCACCCCAGGGATCCTTTAACAAAATCAGGGTTGAACCCTTAGGGAGAGCTGAACACATCAAATTTGTGTTGTTAAACTAGAACCTAAAGCTAGAACATGAAACCGTAAATTTAATGGTGCTCAGAAGGCAGTAGATATAATAGCCCAGCATGAGAGCCCACGCATTAGAGATCTTAGTTTCTCTTGGAAAAAAAAAAAAAAGGATAAGAGATGTACTCAAAGATTTGGAAATATTAAAAGGGTTTGTCTTTACATTGGCTCCGGCATCCACAGACTGTCCTTAAATGCACATAGTTTTTAAATTGCAAGCATGCTTCAAAATTTTGAATCTAAGGAAGCCATGTTGGGCCTCATCAATCTTAAACAGGACCAAAATAATAATAATAATAATAATAAATCATTAGAATGAAGTGTGCAAATGTTTATTCTTTGAGAGAGGCTCCAAGGAGTCTTCCTCCGAGTAGCTTGAGTGAGGAGTATGATTTTAAGTTGATGGTAGATAATGTTATGTTGCGATGTTTGAGTTTATGAGTTTACATCCGTGTTCCAGTATTTTTTCCAGTATTTTGAAATGTGCTGTGAAGAAACTAATGTTTCTGCTGCAAAAGCCTAGTAGAGCCAACTGCTCTCTCAAGCTAAAATGCAGTGTGTGTATTTCATTAAGTATATGCCTATGAAAATGTGTCCTTTCTAAGAAAAATTGGTATTAAATGTAGAGGCTTCCATGGCCAGCAAAATTGTCTATCTGAGTCCAGTCCTGATATCAGTCTCTATAAGACTTCCTGGCCTCTTTTCTTAGAAAATGCCCCCCTTGTTTCATTCTGTCTCTTTCAGGGGTTTTTTCCTTCTCCTTCTTACTTCTGTGCTAGGTAAATTTACTCCCAAGTAAGCTTCCTTTAAAGGAAACTGCAAGGGGGGGGGCATAGATTAGGCTTACTATTCCTCTGCAAGTTCAGGAAAAACTCACTTTTGTATTCCTTTTAAATCAAATCTATGGCTGTTTTAACTATGTTTTATAAGAGATCCTCTCCCTCTTAGGAAAAATGTTCACTTCAATCTTCCTTTAAAGATAATTTCTCTAGGAACTTGAAGGAAGCAAACTCACTCAAACTATCTCAAGATCTGCTAAAACGGCTCTGTGTAAAGTTGGCTACTTTTCTTTTCCTCTTCCTTAGTACATGATAGGAGCATAGATGTTTCCTTTCCCAGTTGAAAATCTGTACTTAAATGTATATGTCTTTCTGGTAGTACAAATCTTGCTGTGAAATCTTGCTGTGAACCCTATATTTTGGAGGGTTGGACTAGATGACCCCAGGGTCCCTTTCAACTCTCCCAATTTGTGGCTGTGTGGAAGGACATGTGTCCGCAAGCATTGCAGGGTAATTCTTAATTCTGGTGTGGTGATGGAGTTGAAATTCAGCCTAGCTTTGCTCTTTAGTTTTAAAAGGTGAGAGGTGAAGCTGTGATGTTTTGAAGCACAACTGGTAATATCAAGCATTTGAGTGATTACAGTGTTTATCATTTTGTCTACTATTTAAAAATCAGACTTCAAAGTCAATTCAAAGTTTAAACACATACAAATACATATGGGCCTTGACCAATCCTGTAAATAAAGGGGCAGGAAAAATTTTTGTCTGCAAATGGGAAGGCCGAAATAACTTAGAATGTTAAAAAATCCTATGAATTCTGACTCTCTGGCCATTTTTCCCATATATAAGGGCGTGGCATTGTTCCGCGAATGGCCAGAGGAATATTAGCCCTTTCCTGTACATAAAGGAAGCAGCCGCTTTGCTTGGGCTGAACTTGCTAGCTTCTGTTGGTGAATACTTCAATTGCTGAATTTCTCCTTTTTGTTTTAAATCTAACCCTCTTTTAAAATCTACTCCTTACCCTTCCCTTATTCAAATTCTAATTTTGCCAAAAGATGCAACATTTCAATAGTATAAAAGGTTTGCTGAGACATGAACTCCACACATGCACAGAGACTAGATCAGCAAAAAAAAAAAAAAAAAAGATAGGAAAAGAAAAGAGAGAGAGAGAGAGGAAGGAGGGGGAACTGTGGGGGGAGAGGAGGTTTATGTAAAACTTGGAACCATTGAGAGAAATCACCCTTAATGTGTCCCAAGTTTGAAATCTTAACATGCCAAATTCTTTTCACAGGTAAATATCAAAGCGCTCCCACTGTGAGTTCCACTCTTGAATAGTCCTCCCCCCCAATGAGATTTAACTTTTATAACAGGCTTTGTGTGCATTTTAGGAACAGCATTTCCTGACAGGCCTCTCGCATGAAATAATTTTTCCCTTTTAACAGGATATGTGAACCCCGATAACAAAGTGTTTGTCCCTTTTTCCTCCCACAACAACTTTCTTTCTGTTCTGTGAAATCCCTGCTGTAGTAGTGACTTCCATCTCTTTGTGGCTTTGACACTTTTAAAGTTACAAATAATCTCTTTTCATTTATTTAATCAGTTTTTCCATGATGTCTATGAAATTAATCGAAGCACAACCAAGCATTGTTTGTGGAATGGTATTTGTTTACCTTTTGCCTGAGCATTTCTTATTAATTCTGTCATTTTGGCTAGTTCAAGGTACTAGTTCAAGGTACTTGCACAACTTTAAATTGCCATTCATTTTTTCTTGGTATTAAGTCATTTCCCAGTATTTTGCTATTAACATTCTAGCCAATGTTGTCACATCAGGAAACACTCTTTTATTTTCATTGTTACTTCAGATTTCTTGAAATTGTGTGTCTTAGCATTTATTTATTTTTTGTACCTCATAGGTCATTGTGTGTGCGTGTGTGTGTTTTATTATTATTTTAACCTTGTATTTTTTACAGTTCTCTTTCTCTCCAAAGTGAAGGAAAGCAAACCAACTTAGCAGATAATAACAGTAATTATATGGAAATGTGATAATAATATTGGAATGAATGAAATGCTTAATCCGCTAAGATTTTTATTATTTGCAGCTTCCCACGTAAATTGAAGGACATCCTTTTTCCCTTTTGCCCCTTCCCCTTACTAACTCCTGTCTTTTTAAGTCTCCAAAACCCTGCCCCTTACAGGATGTCACTTCTACAGATGTGTTACTACAGACCTATGATGAAAAAGCTTCGCCACCACCTGCAGCAACAGACACCAAAGTTTTCAAAGTGCCCACAGCTATCTCTTTCAAAGGATATAGACTGCCGGGGGAGTGGGGCTGACAAAGGGGGGAGGAGTTGAATTGCAAGGACATTTTCTCACTTTTGAACCTCAAGATACGATACATGCGTAAAAATATCACAATTGTCTCAAGATATGCAACTGATACTATTAGTTTGTTTTGTATTATGTGTTATTATGTAGGAATGTTGAAATGTGTCTGACAGTGTGTTCTTTCCACAAATGGGGGGAATTGGGGCTATTTTTGTGGCTATTTTTGTGTGTAATTGTTTTTATGTTTAATGTCTTATTCCTTACACCCCAGTGGAGGATTCTCATACATTTTATGCTTTTTTACAGATCAGGCTATTATGTAGTCCAATGTTTAGAATTAGATAAATTTATAACCACATTTAGTTGTTTCACCTGGCACTCTGCCAACTTCCCTACCCATTTTAAAAATGTGCTAAAACTCACTTTACCAAGGAGAAGCTTCAGGAAGGTGTGTATGCTTTGGTTTAGCCGGAATAATCCCTTATAGAGTTAAATTGACTTATTTGGACAAGTGCCCTTTTAAGAATGGGTTTCTTTTTAACAGATTGG
Organism: Podarcis cretensis; assembly: GCF_951804945.1. Lineage (NCBI taxonomy): Eukaryota > Metazoa > Chordata > Lepidosauria > Squamata > Lacertidae > Podarcis > Podarcis cretensis. Next base: position 84,214,149 of record NC_137176.1, read on the forward strand.
TTTGAAAAGTTGAGAACCATGGGGCAAGATAAATTCAAATTGGACTCCGTTTGAATTGGGCAAGTGTATCCAGGCTGCAATTAGCTTTTTGGTCCTTAATGTGCAAGTGAGCAACTTCCCATGACTGCAAGACCAGAGCCTGTAATAATAAAATCCCATAGAATGGCCAGGCAAGGACATTTCTCTCATGACGTGCCCAAACCTGTGCCAGCTGTGGTGAGTGCCAGGCAACATGGTTAATATGAAAGCCCTAAGTGGATTCACCAGGGATTGCTACTACTGTTACACCAGGCCGGTGTGAGACCACAGAAGAGCTACTTTGACACCTGAGAACACAAAATGGTGGGGGGCAAAGCAAACTGCATTTTTCAGTCATTAGTGGACCTTCCTGCTAAATGTAAAGCATACGCCACTATTGAGAAAATATTTATTCCAAGGTGCTAAAATACCACAAGTAACTGAGCAACAAAATATTGATTTTACGTGATATCCTATGTCTAACTATGAGCACTGTTACACTGTTACATTTCTATGCAAATATCCTTGAGAAATGTGACATCCAAGTCCCTTTCAGGTTCACATGGACAGGTTCACATGGACACACGCATCTGGGAGGGAGAATAGCAGGTTAATATTTACCACTTTAAATTGTGCGGAGAAAAGGATTGCAAAGTAGCCACCTTTGCAATCTTATCTCCGAAGGGGGGAACTGTTGCAGGAACCCCCCCCACCCCAATCATTCTGTTTGTATAAACTTCACACACACACACACACGCCACATTTCTGTTATAAATTCATAGAAAAATAGAAAATCAATCATACATCGGATTTGCACTGTTTCATTTTATTTTTACTCCATATGACAAGAACTAACAAAGGAGGGTGACTTAGTCCTGGTCAGCCATAATCCCTTCACTGTCTCAGCACATACACAGGAGCCCTGCCCATACCAACCCTGATGATCCCAGACAGAAGACAATCAAGATCACAAAGAACTTGCATATGGGAGTGGATTCAACATGGACTGAAACAAAGGACACTGATCAGATCTTCCCTCAGGGGACAGGAAACTGCAAACTCCCCTTTGTCTCCTGGAAGTGACTCAGGGGGAGGGGGGAAAGGAGGAACCAGCCAGGTGACAAGACACTCAAGTTACCACCAACTCCTCCCTCAACCCCTCCTTTCTGTAATGTATGCATGATGTTTCTGGGGGTGGGCTAGACCTAGAGGAGGGGAATTTCAAAAGTTTTTATAAGACCTTGCACACTATTCTTCTGGGTCTTTCCTCTCTCCTGCACGTGAGGGGAATACCCTGTTGCAACAGTTTAATAAAGGCCAAGCCTACAGGCTGCTGTTTTGCTCCAAGTTATCCTGGTTGGTGTCTTTGTTTTGTCCAAGGGAGCCCTCGGATTTTTCCGGTAACAGGGATAAGTAGTCATTGTTTCTCAGACCCTCCAAGTGCCCCAATTTCCCAAGGACAGTCCCGGATTTACAGAAGCCATCCCGGTTTCTCATTTGATTCCAGAATGTCCCACTTTTCCTTAAGACATCCCTATTTTCATTGGAGAAATGTTGAAGAGTATGATAAAGGTAATGGATAAAGGGACCCCTGACCATTAGGTCCCGTCGTGGCCGACTCTGGGGTTGCGGCACTCGTCTCGCTTTATTGGCCGAGGGAGCCGGCGTACAGCTTCCGGGTCATGTGGCCAGCAGGACTAAGCCACTTCTGGCGAACCAGAGCAGCGCACGGAAACGTCGTTTACCTTCCTGCGAGAGCGGTACCTATTTATCTACTTGCACTTTGACATGCTTTCGAACTGCTAGGTTGGCAGGAGCAGGGACCGAGCAACGGGAGCTCACCCCATGACGAGGATTCAAACCGCTGACCTTCTGATCAGCAAGTCCTAGGCTCTGTGGTTTAACCCACAGCGCCACCCGTGTCCCTCGAAGAGTATGATAGGACGTCTCTGTTTTCATCTGAGAAACAGGTTTTCTCCTATTTCCGCTGGTGCTTCTTGACCTTATTTTCCATCTTCTTGTATTCCTCCCAATCATCCAAGTCTTACTCTCATTACCCCAATGCCATTTCATTGGCTATGACAGGCAACCTCTGTGATTTTGTTTATATGTGTCACTGGTGTCATCCCATCAGTCTCAGCACTGTGATGTCATCAGCAGGCATCATCAACACAGGCCAGAGCAAACAGGATTCACCAATGACATGGCTGTGAGGGCAAAGAAGGAAATTGGTGATAGGAAGAACAGGACCAAACAGCACAAATGAGAAATGAAAAGACGCTTTGTTCCTGTTTGTTTGTTTGTGTGTGTGTGTGTTTTCTTCAGAAAGAAAAGATATGTTTGAGCGGAGAAAACCGTCTGGAAATATTTGCCACGTCTTTGACATTCAGCAGTCTTTGATAAGTTATCTCGGTAGTCTAATATTTGCCTTCCCTACCAGATTTCAATATTTGATATTTGACCATTGCTATTTACCTGCGGATACACAATGGTATTTGCTTCCTACAGTGGACAGGCAGTTGGGCAGTTGTGTGTGTTTTTAATATTTGGTGATATATGAAAGTTTCCCCATGTGAGATGAACTAGCCAGAACCTACACTCACTCCTTGGTCAACGATAGGATGGGCTGAGTATTTCAGTCCCATTTTCGTCTTGCTTTTTTTTTTTAATAAAATATTTATTAAGTTTTTCCAAATTAATACAAAACACAAACAAAGAAGCAAAAACAAATATGCACAAAAAATAACAAAAATACAAAAAAGCAAAACAAATAACAAATAAAATTTTCATTACTTTCTCCATTATCTTATTTCCCGGACCTCCCCTCACCTCCCCCTTTTGTATTCCAATTCCAATTCTTAACTCAACAAATCCTTATTATAACTTATTATGACTTATTTTAACTTATTACTCGATCTTCACATTACAGCTGGAAATCAATTAATTTCTGTCCAACATCAATCTAACATTCATTAATTTTGCAATATTTCTGCAAATAGTCCTTAAATTTCTTCCAATCTTCTTCCGCTGACTCTTTTCCCTGGTCTCGGATTCTGCCAGTCATTTCTGCCAGTCCCATATAGTCGATCATCTTCATCTGCCATTCTTCCAGAGTGGGTAAATCTTGTGTCTTCCAATGTTTTGCAATCAGGATTCTTGCTGCTGTTGTAGCGTACAAAAAAAAGATTCTGTCCTTCTTTAGCACCAATTGGCCGACCATGCCCAGGAGAAAGGCCTCTGGTTTCTTCAAGAAGGTATATTTGAATACCTTTTTCATTTCATTATAAATCATTTCCCAAAAAGCCTTAATCCTAGGGCACGTCCACCAAAGGTGAAAGAATGTACCTTCAGTTTCTTTACATTTCCAGCATTTATTATTGGGCAAATGATAGATTTTTGCAAGCTTGACTGGGGTCATGTACCACCTATACATCATTTTCATAATATTCTCTCTTAAGGCATTACATGCCGTAAATTTCGTCTTGCTGACCATCAGTCATAGGTTTGCCCTGTCCTGTTCCATTGTATACCATTGCACCCCATTGTGTGCATTTTGTACACCATTTCTGTGCACCTTTCACATGAAGTTGGGAGGGTTTTTTTCTTTTGCATGAAACACACACATCTCAATGCTTTTCGATGCAATCATCAATACAATGCATAGTTTGCATGCATCTTTTATGTGACATAAGTGCTTCCATGTGCACCTTTGGACATCAAAAATGATTGCAAAATCTAGAGAAGTGTATTTCCGAATTCTGAAATGCACTTCTCTGTCCAAATAATGTGTACAAAAATGCATCCACTGAGGCAAAGTGTGCATAAGAATGCATACAACAGTGAAAATAACATACAAAAATGTATTATATTTTTAAGTTAAATTGCTTGCAAAGCATGAATATTGCATACAGTGTGTGTGTGTGTGCGTGTGTGTAAAAATGTGTAAAAATTGTGAGAATTTTTCATGAGGACTCTTTTAAAAAAAGAATAATTTGCACACAGACATGGAAATCTGGAGAACTAAACCTAAGGTTGGTAAAAATGAGAAACCGAGGGAAACTGTAATTGATAGATTCGCCCATCCCTAGGTAGAGCGTCTCTAGATTTTAGACAGAAGGCAGTTCTTCTCCAGAAATTTAGGCCTGGGAAGGCCAGTGTGAACACCTTTAGTTGTGCCTAGAAATGGAGGAAGACAGTAAAGGTTTCTTAAAGCAAGTGAAATCAGTTCAGACTGGCATGGTTCAATCTAGGCACCTGAAATTCCCCCCCCCCAAAGTCTTCAGGGGCAGTCGCACATATAACACATCACGGTAATTACTCAGAGTAGACCTACTGAAATGAATGGAGCTGAGTGGGTCATGGCAAATTACTTTCAGTGGTTCTACCCTGAATAAAAGTTAGTTGAATGCAACCTGGGGTGTTTTTTTTATATATATATATAGGAACCATCAAAGGTGGACTTTAATATCAGAAGGAATTGTGCAGTTATATGAATGGTAATTACTGGAAGTGATCCTTGCACACACATCAAGGCTGCCACAGGGCCGGCAATGTATTCCAGTCCTTAAATGATCTAAATAATGGAAGGATCTCAAAGTCCTATTCCAGAAGCCGAAGATATATTTGAAATGGCTGTTTTGCTGGCCATCTTCCAGCTAATTAACTCGGCAATAAAAGCTACCACGAAAAACACACATAGAGGGGATTCTGTACCCATCAATGTCCTCCTCCACTGAGCAGAAACAGCATTATGGGTTTTTATTGGGACAAGAACAGCCGTTCACATAACCCCTCCTTATCTCCTTTCCTCTGCGCTTGTTATCGTGTTCCTACCCATTGCAAGTGCATGATAAAAGAATAGACATTTCTGATGGCACAGGCTGTTTGCTTGCCAACGACGTCAAATTAAAATGACTTGCCCAGATGGCTCTGTTGTCTCCTCCTGATCTCACAGATACCACATTCCAAGATTTTAAAAAAAGATAAATCCTTCAAAAGGCAAATCTCAAATCAAAGCCGTTCTGCTCAGCCTTGAAAAGATGGAGAGGAATTTGGTATCCCCATTGGTACCAGCAGCCAGGGCGGGATTGTTTATAATTGGTTCGTTTAAATGAGTTTCACTTGATTTCCATCCATCTTTCTATACTGCTAATACACAGGGCAGTTTGCAAGATGAAGAAACAACAAAATATAGAGCAAACAATTTTTTAAAAAGCAAGAAACATTTCAGGGTGTTTTACAGAATGAAGAAAAACATCAACAATAAAATATTACACAAACACATTAAAAGCCTAACAATCAACTTACAATTCGCAAGGATGACAGGGAGATTAAGAAGAAATACAGTACGGAAAGTTAATAAAGATTGGATAATGTTTAAAGACCTTAAAAACTGTTACAGATAGGTAGCCGTGTTGGTCTGCCATAGTCAAAACTTCTGTTTCAGTGTATCTGAAGAAGTGTGCATGCACACGAAAGCTCATACCAAGAACTAACTTAGTTGGTCTTTAAGGTGCTACTGGAAGGAATTTTTTTATTTTGTTTTAAAAACTGTTGTGATAATGGTAAACTCCTGGCAGACTTAGAATGAATCTTGAAATACAACAAAAGTACTTAACAGAAATTTCCTGATAAGAAATGGGAAAGTTAAAACATAAAAACGAACTGTGTACAGATTAATAATACGTAAAATAGTACAATGAGAGGAATCGGAAGTTAGTGTCTAGACTCTAAAGTGTGTTAATGTTCTAATGTGTGTAGTGTGTACTGTTTGTACTACAAGTATTGTCTAAGTTAAATAGTATAAGTTATAAGTTATGTGTAAATTGATGTATAATAAAGGTGATTTTAATTTTTCTTTTAAAGCGCAACAATCACATTGAAAAATGGATTTACATGTCATATTCAAATCACCTTCTAATGTTGCATTGCTCTTTGGTATCTGATATTCCAAAAATGTTTTTAAAACATAGATTAAAAACTCCTGTTTAGCAAAGAACCTCTTGTGACGATCCGATCCAATACAAGCCAGTCGTATTAAGAAATTTGACTTTATAATAAACAACTTCATATGAAATAAAGTAATATTCATTGGAATGCAATAGTACACAAGATTTGGATGCTGTCATTCAATGTAATATTATTGGGGTGGCTCATGATGGACCCCAGCTGAGATCCCTAAATTGCTTTGTGTGAACATAAAATAATTTGTTTTCAAAGTATTAGCATCCTGGTGCTTGTAAAAATGCTGGTGCAAAATAATTAGTTCCCCCAGTATTAACAATCTGTCATTTCATCTGCTTGTTGTTATTCATGTATATAGCACAATTGGTGTGCATGGGGCTTTAGCGAGAGCAACGGGGCAAGTCCCTGCCCCAAGGTGCTTAAGGTAAAGGTAAAGGTACCCCTGCCCGTACGGGCCAGTCTTGACAGACTCTGGGGTTGTGCGCCCATCTCACTTAAGAGGCCAGGGGCCAGCGCTGTCCGGAGACACTTCCGGGTCACGTGGCCAGCGTGACATCGCTGCTCTGGCGAGCCAGAGCCGCACACGGAAACGCCGTTTACCTTCCCGCTGGTAAGCGGTCCCTATTTATCTACTTGCACCCGGAGGTGCTTTCGAACTGCTAGGTTGGCAGGCGCTGGGACCGAGCAGCGGGAGCGCACCCCGCCGCAGGGATTCGAACCGCCGACCTTTCGATCGGCAAGCCCTAGGTGCTGAGGCTTTAACCCACAGCGCCACCTGCGTCCCAATTCAACACAGAGAAACAACAAAGAAAGGGGATAGAATGTGGGGCAGGGAAAGAAGCAGTAAACAAGGAATTATTGTGAAAACAAATGTTGGAAGATTAAGGACAGATCAAAGGATTCCCTTATTGCGTGTTGAGTCCCACAATGCCACCCCCCAAAAAATTCACACTTCACACATCAATTTTTGTTTAAGGTTTTTGGCATAATTTTGGCCACAACTCTATTCAAAATACAAAAAAAATGTGAGTGGTTGCTTAGGCATTGATTATGACTATCTATCCTTGCCCTCAGGGACAGAGCTGGCCTTCCGGACACCAACGGAAGCCAGCGTGGGAAACAAGTATTGGGTGAGAAAATGAAGCTGGGCATCAGTCCCTCACTTCTCACCCTCATGTTCCTGCGGGGCTTGCACGGCCCAAGTCCGATGCCAGGGACAAGGACGAAAAGAATGGCAAGCCCCTGGATTCCTTTAACGGAATTCCCTTTCCGCATCATTTGGAGGAGTAGGCACTTACCCCTCCAAGCACCAATTTAACCAGTGCCTAACCGCCAACCTTACAAGTTGTGACGATTTGCTATGCAGTAGGCAAAAACCAAATGGCACCAGCCAATCAGCCAGATGGCAAAATTCCTACCAGGCCCCCGCTCCAAGGCAGACGACCCCATGACAGGCATAGCAAGGTCAAGCGATCAAGAAAAAACCACCCTATTAAAGGGAGGGAGGGCGGGTGATCCGGTGCAAAACGGCCAAGAGGACGTCCAATGTCTGGCCCCTGTATTTAAAGACTCTGACCCCTCCTCCAAATTGGCAACAATCAAAACTCCCCAGCAACCCAATTTTAACCACTTAAAGGCTTGGGTTCCTCACCAAATCTGCCCAGTAACGGCAGGGTGGCTTGTTCCCCCAACCGCAACACGTGCTCTCTGTTAGGGAGAACACGCTTTCTCATAGGTAAAGATAAAGGTAAAGGGACCCCTGACCATTAGGTCCAGTCGTGGCCGACTCTGAGGTTGCGGCACTCATCTCGCTTTATTGGCCGAGGGAGCCGGTGTACAGCTTCCGGGTCATGTGGCCAGCATGACTAAGCCGCTTCCGGCGAACCAGAGCAGCACACGGAAACGCCGTTTACCTTCCTGCCGGAGCGGCACCTATTTATCTACTTGCACTTTGACGTGCTTTCAAACTGCTAGGTTGGCAGGAGCAGGGACCGAGCAATGGGAGCTCACCCCATTGCGGGGATTCAAACCACCAACCTTCTGATTGGCAAGTCCTAGGCTCTGTGGGTTTAACCCACAGTGCCACCAGCGTCCAGACCCTCAAACTGTCTATTTTCCAGGGACATCCCTGATTTAGAGAAGCTGTCCCAGTTTCTGATTTGATCCAAAATGTCCCACTTTTCCTTAGAATGTCCCTATTTTCATTGGAGAAATGTTGGAGGGTATGGAGTTATCTGAACCCCAAGCTGTCTGAAGGCAATGTTAGAATTCAGGCTCGGTCAGAGGTATGTGCCTATCTCTCCAGGCACCGGCTGAATTCTTTTGACCTCCCTCCGGCGACTCCCGGCAGGAAAAACACACGAGGTCCGTTCCGGCGATTTTCCTCAGGCTGTGAGAAAAACACACCAACTGCTTCTCCTCCTCCCTGCTCCCTGCATATCCCCAGGGAGGGGAATCAGACTCAGACAGAAATGTATCTTACATGCTTTTATTCCTGTCTTAGCAGTCATACAGTGAAAGATGTCTGCTCACTTCAACAAACAGAGAGAAAACTCCAAACTCCACCCATGTACATCCTGAACAGGTCATATGACACACACTGAGCTCACATCCTGTGCTCAATAAGGAGAATGGACTGCCCCTTTGTTTCCATGGCAACAGTCACATACATCCTGTCTGGCTTTGCAGCCACAAGCAGCTGACTGAGCTGCTAGAGCCTTTGCTTGCTGCAGCATTGCTGCTTTAGAATAACATACTCCCCCTAAAGCATCAATGCGTGCTGCGAGCAAAGCGTCATCCAGAGAAGAAAACAAACAGTTGTTATACTTATAACACTCCCCTGTTGTTTCAGTTCCACCCTTGGAACTACACGCCACTGGTTTTACCAATGTACCTCTCTGGTTGTGTGACTTACAAGGAATGAGTGCTTCTGCATTACCTTGGTTAGCAACTCTCTGTTGTGCCTTTGTCTCTGACTCAGACACAGCTTCAATTTGACCTTGCTCGTTTACAACAGCAACACATGCAATAGCTTGGTTGGCAAACTCTTTTGAATACCTCTTGGGTGGTACACCCTTCGTTGCTCTCTCAGACCTACGTAAGAGGTGCTGCTCTCCCTTGCTTTCTGGTTCAGCCTCTGAACTCTCTGAAGAACCAGTACTAAGCTTAATCAGTGGTTCATCCTCCTCTTCTGAGGGACTAGTCATTATGTGAGATTTCCTCTCAATGACTGTGACAACTGAGCTGTCTGAGCTATCGCTGTCATCATCAGTACTACTGAACTCAATAAAATCAACATCATCATCATCAGAATCATCATCATCACCTGTGGGAAATGTGTGAACAATCACTCGCTCCTGTTCAGGAGCACTCTCTAGGAATTCTGTGAGAATCACCTGTCCAGATTCAGACAATATTACTCTGTAGAGACCCTTTTCATAACCCACAAAAATGCCTTTGGCATTCTCTACTCCACCCGGAGCTTCTGTTCTCACATGAGACCCAAAAACCTTGAAATGGGCAACAGAAGGTTTTCTGTGGAACAGTTTCTCAAAAGGAGAACATCCCAAGTCTTTTGAAACCTTTCTCAACCACGTGTAAGAATACGACATTAGCGACTCAGTCAGTACTCATGTGGCAGGTGTGAACTAAGCAATTGCCCTTCCATTCCCTTTTGCAATTCTTTGTTCACTCTAACACAGACACATCTGTTCCAAGCTTCTTCGGAACTAGCAATTTTGTGTCTTATCCCTTTCTTCTTCAGGAACCTCTGGAAATCCTGTAAGAGAAAAATTGGCTTCTCATCTGTGCAAAGACAATCTATGTCAGCATCATGCATATTTTTAACCTTGTCACAAAACTCTTTAAACCTTTCTAAGGCTTCTTTCGGTCTCTCCAAAAGATAAATCCAGACAAAACCTGTAAAAGAATCAACACAGATTAGGTAATACTTTGCATTGCCTCTAGATGGTGCTAAAGGACCAATCACATCAGCATACACCCGCTGAAATGCCCTGTTGACCCTTGAGGTGACCTGCTTGGCGTTCTTCTTGGCTACACCTGCAAAAGAAATCATGTTAGAATCACAAGAATTACATTCCATGTAATCACTTTGATCAAAAGTCAACAAATACAGTCCATCTTTCTCTTTGGCAGAAAGATACAACTCTCCATCTTTGTAGATCTCGCAGTGTTGATCATCATAGGACAGTTTTAGTCCCTTCTTGGCAATCTGCGAAACGCTGAGCAGATTGTACTTCAACTCTGGAACCAAATAAACATTGTTTATAGTCAAGTTCAGACTTTTAAGATACACAGTCCCAATTCCGGTGGCTTCCAGCTCTTGACCGTTGGCTTGTTGTACAACGAAGCTTTGCTTCTTAAGCGACGAAAACAAATCCCTACGATGGGTCATGTGAAATGTGCAGCCAGTGTCAATGACAAAAGCGTTCTCCACATCTGGCTAGGTTCCTTTCGACATCAAAGCCTTTGCAGGCTTCGCCTGTGACTTGGCATGACTTCTGTCTGACGCCTCAGACTTCGTGGAGCTTCCCTTGGCTCCTTTGTTCTGACGTGGCTTCTTGCAGTACCGCTGAAGATGCCCAGTCTGCCCACAATTGTGGCATCGGACAACGTTCAAAGCTACGGCGTCTCCTCCAGTAGCTACAGCAGTGGGGGTGTCTGAACTCCGTTCTTGTCTCCCCCTGTCCTTCACTTCCAGGGCGGCAAGTCTGTCCTGTTCGTTCAGAACCACGGCAAAGACCCTGTCCGAAGTCAAATCTTGCGCTGGGAGAGACCCCAGCTGACTGGCAACGGTTTTGTAAGTCCGATTCAGGCTGTTTATCACCATGAAGCTAAACACTTCCTCCTGCAGACGGAAATTGCGTTCCACCATCTGTTGACGCAGAAATTTCATTTCCGTCAGGTGCGCTTGAACATCTCCATCAGGCGCAAGCCTCAGGTTGGTCAGCTTCTCAAAATACAGCAACGCTGAAGAACCTGCATCTCTCTGATGTGTCCTTCTCAGCGTGTCCCAAACATCTTTCGCGTGCTGTAAATCTTGTATATGAATAAGCTGAGAGTCTGACACGCACAGAACTATAGCGGTTCTGGCCTTCACATCCTGTGACTCCCAAGCACGCGTTGGTGCTGCAGGGATGGGGTTCTCAATCACCCCAAACAGTCTCTGATTCTGCAGCAAGGCCTTCATCTTAATAGACCAAGATGCAAAATTGTCACTGGTCAAGAGGGGTGGAGAAGGCAGGCCTCCCCCCTTCTTGGCATCCATTTTGAGTCCTTGCATTGACTCTCAAACACAAGCCTCTAAAATCCAATAGCTGGCTTGTTTACACTCTGTGCACCTGGCAGCTCTAACACTGGCCGCTTGGAAAGTCCCCTTTCAACAGTTCCTTTGTAAGGGCCTAGTCTAAACACGAGCTGTTTTTGCCTCTCTGGGCATAGCCTGACATCCAGCCCTTATCTTGAAACTGGCCTGCGTTGCTAAGCAACCACATTCCTTTCCTTGGACAGGAAAAACCACAGGAATGTTTGGAATGCAGACTCTTCTCTCTCGGAGCTGTTTTTCCCAAACGTTGCTCCCATGAAGCAGAGAATTAATCCATCTGCATTCACACTCTTAAGCCCGAAAATCTCATACCTGGGCTCCGTAGCTTGGCTTTCAGCTTCCTCTGGTCAGCTTCTGGCTGCAGAGAATCAGCCTCCATCTCAGGCTTCCATGGAGAGGGATGAAAATAGCAGCTCTGCTCCTATTTCTGCAGACTTCCATGGATCGGATCGTAGCAACCGTCAACTGCTACCACTGTTAAAATTCAGGCTTGGTCAGAGGTATGTGCCTATCTCTCCAGGCACCCGCTGAATTCTTTTGACCTCCCTCCGGCGACTCCCGGCAGGAAAAACACACGAGGTCCGTTCCGGCGATTTTCCTCAGGCTGTGAGAAAAACACACCAACTGCTTCTCCTCCTCCCTGCTCCCTGCATATCCCCAGGGAGGGGAATCAGACTCAGACAGAAATGTATCTTACATGCTTTTATTCCTGTCTTAGCAGTCATACAGTGAAAGATGTCTGCTCACTTCAACAAACAGAGAGAAAACTCCAAACTCCACCCATGTACATCCTGAACAGGTCATATGACACACACTGAGCTCACATCCTGTGCTCAATAAGGAGAATGGACTGCCCCTTTGTTTCCATGGCAACAGTCGCATACATCCTGTCTGGCTTTGCAGCCACAAGCAGCTGACTGAGCTGCTAGAGCCTTTGCTTGCTGCAGCATTGCTGCTTTAGAATATAGGGAAGGTTTTTTAAAAATATATGCTTAAGGTTTTATTATTTTTTATATATGTTGGAAGATGCCCAGAGTGGCTGGGGCAACCCAGTTAGATGTGTGGGGTATAAATAGTAAAATTATCATTATGGAATGGGATGACCCATTATGGAATGGGATGTCCCCACAATATCCCACCTTTATTCCAAGGAACTCATGGGGTGGATCTACACACTTGGGGGGGGGACACACACACGCTATAAGTAAGTCAGAAATTAAATCATTATAACAAAAGAAAACGCTATGGAAAATTGCAAATAATTTTCTTTTGCTCTCCAGCGCCATCTGGTGTTGCATGTTTATAACGCTGCTTTTGACTAATGTAGCTGAGTCCAAGGTGGCTCCCTATTTTATCATTTCAACAATCCTGCGAGGTAGGTTAGTGTGTGAGAGAGAGTGGTCCAAGGTCACCCAGGGGGCTTCATGGGGATTTGAACTCAGGTAACCCTAGCCCTAACCCAGTGCTCTAACCACTATAGCACGCTGACTCTCTCCCCTGCTCACATGGCTACTTGAATAACATGGATGGGATGAGCAGCAGAGGGAACATTCCCAATATTTTTCAGTGCCTTGGCCATATTTATCAGAAAGAGCTATTAATGTGATACTAGCTCAGATAAGTATGCGATTAATATGTGATGGGAATAAATATTTACCCAGATGGCTGCTCCCACCTCATTTTAACAAAATTAGCGGTATTTGGTTTTATGACAACAGTTCTGAAACTGGCAATTTAGTAAACAATTCATTTTATGCTTTGATGGCGAGCTGAATATGCGTGTGTGCGCGCGCACGCATAGAACTTTTAGTGCACATAACTTTCACCTAAACAAATTGGAGCACAAGTAATTAAGCAAGTGGTGACAAACTTATCAAATTTATGTTTATTAAGCCAGCTCCATCACTTTGGTAGCAGGCAAGTATTAAACATGAGTAATGGCTTGCTGTGAAGGTAGATGCAATTATCGGGGAATAATCACTACGAAGATATTGCGCCACCCAAAATTAATTTATCACAAAGAACAAATGCAATTAATTGCTTGTCGAGCAAGAATATAGAGTAATGGCATGATGATCACCAAGTGTGCTCAGCTGAGCTGGCAGTGCCCCGCTCCATCTTTCCATGCCGCCTGAAAAACAGTTTCTACGCTAATGCAATTCTGGTTCTAAACGCAGCATAAGGGGTCTCTGTAGTATAGTGTATTTTAAAATGGGGTTTTAGAGTTTTTAGGGGTTTTGAATGTTTTATGTAGTTTTTATGTAGTTTTATGTAGTTTTGTGGTAGTTTTATGTAGTTTTTATGTAGTTTTATGTAGTTTTTCAATTTCATTGTTCCGCAAGGGACAATGACAATAAAGATATCATATCGTATGCCAGAAAAGGGCAGCATGGGTTTGGCAAGCCACAGGAACCATACCTACCCCAGCTGCTGGGACCAGTCAGGTATTATGGTAGCAGCAGCATTGCCCATTCTAGCATTGCTAATTAAGCAGGGCTGTTTCCCAACCTCAGATACAGTGGTACTTCGGGTTACAGACGCTACAGGTTACAGACTCCGCTTACCCAGAAATAGTACCTTGGGTTAAGAACTTTGCTTCAGGATGAGAACAGAAATCGTGCTCCGGCTGCGCGGCGGCAGCGGGAGGCCCCATTAGCTAAAGTGGCACCTCAGGTTAAGAACAGTTTCAGGTTAAGAACGGACCTCCGGAACGAATTAAGTACTTGACCGGAGGTACCACTGTACTAGAGTCAATTGCAAGCTGACTCTGTGCTGTGCATCCTGCCTTGAAAACCGCATTGTTGTTTCTGAGGCCTTACTAAACTTTTAAATATGGATGAGCACAGTTCATTCATATGTGTCTGCGAAGGAAATCAAAACTGTGTTTCAGCCTCGCAGTCGCCAGGACCCAAAGGTCAGTGACGTTGCGCCTCATCGCTGGGATGCTCAATCTCCCTGGTTTTTGCCAGGGAGCACCAGTGAAATTGGTTAGGTTCAATATTTACAAATTGCAAAAAAAAAAGGAAAAAGGAAATGCGTCATCAGAAAGGAGAAGAAAAGAGGATAAACCACTGCAGCACAGATTGGCAAAATAAATGAACACATATACCAATGCACATTTATAACTACAGTGGTACCTCTGGTTACAAACTTAATTCATTCTGGAGGTCCGTTCTTAACCTGAAACCGTTCTTAACCTGAGGTGGCACTTTAGCTAACGGGGCCTCCTGCTGCCACCGCGCCATAATTTCTGTTCTCATCCTGAAGTAAAGTTCTTTACCTGAGGTACTATTTCCAGGTTAGTGGAGTCTGTAACCCGAAGTGTTTGTAAACAGAGTGCTTGTAACTACTGTGGGTCATCGCCAATGCCTCCCCCTCTCCTCTCTCCTTCTCCTCATCCTTTCTTCTTCTTCTTTGGCGATCACTTGTAGCCAAGTAAGATTGTCTTCCACAAAGACAGTCTGGAGCAGATTTGGGAAGTTGCAGGAGGTGTTGTCCTCCAGATGTTAAGAACATAAAAAGAGGCCTGCTCGATCACAGACCCTCCAAGTGTCCCTGTTTTCCAGGGACAGTCCTGGATTTACAGAAGCCACCGCGGTTTCTGATCTGATCCTGGAATGTCCTCCTTTTCCTTAGGACGTCCCTATTTTCACCAGAGAAATATGGGAGGGCATGGAGTTATGCAACCCCCAAGCCAAGGAGATATGTAACAAGGCAACCTTTAGAAGACATCTGAAGGCAGCCCTGTATAGGAAAGTTTTTTAATGTTTAATGTTTTATTATGTCTTTATAAAAATTGGAAGCTGCCCTGATTGGGACAACCCAGTCAGGTGGGCAGGGTATAAATAATACATTATTATTATTATGGATGGCAAGAAGATCAAACCTATCCGTTCTTAAGGAAATCAGCCCTGAGTGCTCACTGGAAGGACAGCTCCTGAAGCTGAGGCTCCAGTACTTTGGCCACCTCATGAGAAGAGAAGACTCCCTGGAAAAGACCCTGATGCTGGGAAAGATTGAGGGCACAGGGAGAAGGGGACGATAAAGGACGAAATGGTTGGACAGTGTTCTCAAAGCTACTAACATGAGTTTGACCAAACTGCGGGAGGCAGTGGAAGACAGGAATGCCTGGCATGCTCTGGTCCATGGGGTCACGAAGAGTCGGACATGACTAAATGACTAAACAACATTATTATTATTATTATTATTATTATTATTATTATTATTAGTTTGGTTATATAGTTATTCATCTCTTTGACATCTGACGGGAAGGCGTTCTGCAGGGTGGGCACCACTACCCAGAAGGCCCTCTGCCTTCACTTCTCGCAGTGAGGGAACCACCAGAAGGTGCTCAAAACTGGATCTCAGTGTCCGGGCTGAATGATGGGGGTGGAGAACCTCCTTCAGATATACAGGGCCAAGGCAATAAGCACATAAGCAATAACTTCTACAACTAGTGGAAGGCTTCAGTGCTTCCCTTGGTGCTTTGAAGAGCTGAAATCCGGTGAGTTTGGCATCACCTGATGCACAGTTCTGTCTCCTTCAGGTCATCATGCCTTACTAGGTGTGTGGAATTATCAATTCATGTATCCCAAATCAGTGCTGTCTGAGCTGAATACAATTACCGCCTCAGAGTGACGGTGGCAGTGCTCTTTAGCATCCTTGCCTGGGGAGATCAATATCCATCATTTCTTCCACTGGAAAATTCAATAGGTAATTGCTCAATTCACGGCGTGGCTACAGAAGCTAGCAGAATACCTTGTGCTGGCCATCTGCTCTACAATACCAATATGCATCCACAATGTGGACTCTCAATCTTTTTCCTCTTAATTTTCACTGATTATACTTTTGCACCCGTGCCAAGTATCTACCCATAAGCTTCGTGCCAAAATCCTGAAATGTTTACTTTTCTCATGAAACCATCTAACGAGCGAAGCACAAGGGTGATGAAAATGGAACTATTAATAAGGGGACTGTGCTGGAGCGGGCTCCATTTTATCATGACAGAAAAGGGCACAGAAAGAAAAGTGATTTGGGGAAGGGCTGTAGCTCAGTGGTGGAACATCTGCATTGCATTCAGAAGGTCCTCGGTTCAATCCTGGCATCTCCAGGTAGAGCCAGGAGCGAACTCTGCCTGCAACCCTGAGAAGGCAAGACAGCACAATGGTCTGAATCAGCAAAATTCTGTTTCCTATGTTCTGTGTCTCCGAAAAGTTTTACACATCACTTGGGAAGACAGGTGAACTAATGTCTGGAAGAAGCAAAGATCACCAGTGTCAAAGCAATGATTCTTCAACATCAACTTCATTGGACTGGCCATGTTGTGTGGATGCCCGATTATCGTCTTCCAAAGCAACTACTCTATTCCAAACTTAAAAATGGAAAGTGTAATACTGGTGGTCAACAAAAGAGGTTTAAAGGCTCTCTCAAGGCAAATCTAAAAATAATGTAGTATAAACACTGACAGCTGGGAAACACTGTCCTGTGAGTGCTCCAATTGGAGAACAGGTGTCATGGGCTTTGAAGATGCTCAAACTCAGGACGAAAGGGAGAGATGGCCTAAGAGGAAGGCATGCTTGGCAAACCCTCACCATGATTAACTCCTGCCCAGAAACCTATGTCCCCACTATGGAAGGACGTGTGGATCCAGAATTGGCCTCCACAGTCACTTACGGACTCACTGTTAAAACCATGTTTATGGAAGACAATCTTACTCAGTGAAGAGTGATCGCCAAAGAAGATGTGCCCCAGAGGCATCACCTCAGGCTTGTTAAGCGCTTCAAACCTGACCATGTTCCTTCACAGCTCAACATCATCTATGGGGTAGATAGCATTGTGTTCTTGCGATGACAGAGGTATGGGTGGCAGCATAAAAATTCTGAAAGCATCTTTTACTAGCCAAGAGATCCATCCCTGTCCAGTTGTATTTATTTGTTCCCAGTGCAATACTGGTGACATTTTATATGAAGGTGGGGCATCTATTTCAAATGCCAACTCATGCACCCTATGCAAGACCACCCTCCCCTTTATTTTTGGAAATGCTAACTTAAAGCCAATGAAGAATAATTTCAAAACGGTGGTAAGATTTTATCCTTTTAAAAAATGCAGAAACACGGAGTCACAATTGGTGAACAGAAATTCTGCAAAGCAGAAGTTGGTAAGGGGGAAAAATATGAATGTGCAAGTTTCGCAAGGAGAAAATTATAATTTTGAAGCCAGGGGTGGGTCTTCCTGGAACGTATTAAAGATAAAAAAAGATGAGCTATGATTGGAGATGCACAAATCTTTCAATTTCTAATATTTGCAACCTTAACTTCATTTTGCCCCATTGCTGAGGACTTCCGGGTTAGCGCCATCGGCAATGGCGGAGCTCCTCTGACTTAGAGGAACCCGCTCCGCGAAAATTGGGTCTTGCCGCCGCGGCGAAGGCGGAGACCCTTCAAAAATCCCAGGCAGAGGAAGCCTGGGAACGTGGGATTCGGCTGACACCAGGAGCGCCCCCCCTACCCACAGGGAAACCCCTTTTTGGGGGCTTCAAAACGACATGGGGTGAGCGGCGCGGTGTTTTGAATCGACCGCTATTTTTACGGAGTCAAGCCGCACAGCCGTTGCCAGAGAGCGCTGACTTTTTCTTGTGGACAATTGGATTTCAAACAACAACCCGTGAGTAGAACGGAAATTGGATTTTTAAAGTAGTTTTAAATTGGTACCGATCGGGGAAGGTATAAACAGGAAGTCCACCTCCCCCTTCTGTAAATAGACTGAAGCAAAGAGTTTGTTAACTAAGGTCTTGGAAAGTTCTACGTAAAGGATTAAAACTTCACTGATTGAAACTATTACTTACACTCCCTTTGGAAGCAGGGGAAGCCTGCTGGAGAAGGTAAAATTTAGGAACTGAAGCGTCACGTCTCCAAACCCAGGAGAGGTCCGCGAGGAGCCCATTGATGGTGAATAGAAAGGTTTGACAGCTAGCTGTTAAGATACAAAGAAAGACTTTGTTTCCATTGTCCATTTTTGCATCTAATAGGAAGGAAAGGTAGCTGGAATTGTTATTAATTTACTTGTGAGACTTTTGGGACTGTGCTGGAAGGATTGATAGACTGCTTTCCGCTAGAGGGAGTTTTGGGACATGGTCATAAGAATGCAGTTGGGAAATTAGCCTAAAGATAAAAACTCTGAGAAATTAGCTTTGACCTTGGACATTTCAATGATGTCGGCGGAGAAAAAAGTTACGCTTGAATTGAATAGGACATTTTATCTGTTGGGAAAGCTGCATGAACAGATGGATGCCATGGCTACCAGTGTGGATATTTTGGAAACAAAAGTAGGCATCAGTAAAGAAGTCGACAAGAATCCGGCACAAGAATCTTTCTCAATTGAACAAATTGAAGAACCAGAGAAGGAGAAAGTTGTTGTTAAAGTGATGCAAGGGGGAGCTTTAACCCTACAGAGACAATTGGAGGATTACAAGTTGAGGCCTTACATGACTGTAATTAGCAGAAGCCAGTTTTTGGAGATGGGAGCCTGGCTTGATTTGGAAAATGAAAAGTGGAGAAATCACCCTATGTGAGGATCAAATGACTTTTGGGATATGAATTTGAGCCAGGAGGAGACCAAAGTTTCTGGGGCCTTTGGACTCGGAAGAAGTGTGAAACAAGATCGGGAATATTTTATGGGCCCTATCTTTAATTATGGAAATCTGGCAGACTTGATAAGAAGGAATATGACCATCGTTGGGTTGGAGCTCCCCCGAGAACTGTTTCTTA
Source organism: Podarcis cretensis (assembly GCF_951804945.1). Lineage (NCBI taxonomy): Eukaryota > Metazoa > Chordata > Lepidosauria > Squamata > Lacertidae > Podarcis > Podarcis cretensis. The sequence continues at coordinate 84,233,241 of NC_137176.1, forward strand.
ATATTAAAGACTATCAAGAAGATCGGCAGATGGGACATGAAAAAGACTTAAGAGCCTCGGATTTGAGATCTCCAGGTTGATGGACTGTTGTAAGCCGATGGAACTGTTGGCAGGGGCCGAGACCGGGGAGGGGAGACGGTGAAAGAAAATTTAAAAGTGTATATATTGGGATTTTTTTTTTTAAAAAAAAAAATGCTTTTAATGAGAGATGGAGAAATCGTGCAATGGAATTTTTATGACCCTAGGGGAAATGTCTTAAGAGAATAGGTTTAAATATATCAGTTTAATGAGAAATAAGATTAAATAAAGTAAAAGTGGATGGCTAATTGGTGAAAGAGAGAATGGAAAATTACAGTATATTAAGATAAATTATTAGGATAAAAATAAAGATGAAGGAAGGTGTGAGGAGGTCAAGGAAATAAGTCATAGAAAGAAAATTATACAAAGCTTTAACTTGTTTTTTTTTCTGTTTTGATTTTATGTATTTTCTAATTATTATTTTTTTCCTTTTTATCTGTTTTTGGTTTTTTTGGTTTTTTTTTGGTTTTCGCATTTTTTCTTGGAAATGTCTTGGGGTTTTTTGTATTGTGTTTTCTGTTTTGTTTTGTTTTTTTGTAATGTTTTAAAACCTGAATAAATATTATTCAAAAAAACAAGACAAAACCATTTTGCCCCATTGCTGCATCAGTTTGCAAATTTCTTTTATTTTTAAGTCCTCATGAAAATTCATCATCACTATAGTGCAAAGTTTTAACATTCATGTATGTATGCAATTTTTCCTAATGTACACATTTCTGCAAAACAATTTTCACTAACATATGCATTTTAAAGCACACTTGACCATGGTATATGCATTTTTGTACGCATTATTTGGCAGGAGAGCTGCACTGAAAATTCAAAGGAGCGTGAATTTGGAAGGGTGATAAGCTCACAATTCGGTGCAAACTAAATGCATTTATGTCTGCATTTTCTCCTAATATACACATTTTGCAGACAATTTCCCCTAACAGAATTTTTTTGTATGTTATTTTCATTAACACACACATTTTTATACAATTCCCCCCCAACTATATTAATATCACACATGATTTAGTTGGGAGAGCTGCATTGCAGAATTAAGAGAAGTATGAATTTCAAAAGATAGCTGCATTTTGGTTCACAAATTGGTTCAGCAGACTGACATGATATTACGAACTGAAAGGCCATCCCTAGCCGTAACAGATCATAAAGCAAAAAATATGTACAAAATCTGGAAGTGATTTGCAGCTTTTTGCATCCCCCATCAAAAACACACGAGAGTTCTTGAATTTCGAATTTGCCTGATTTTTTCATCCCATCCCTAATTATATGTCTTCTCTCCCCCTCGTCGAATTTCCTGTTGGCAATAAAAGCATTTCTCTAGTAAGTGCTTCTTAACATGCTGCCAAAGGAAGCCCTTGGAGAAATAACGAAGCAAGCCTCGTTATAGTATCCATTTCTGCTAAAAGCCATAGCCGTATAACACACCAAAAGAGAGAGAGAGAGAGAGAGAGTAGAACATTCTGCGGTTGATAAAATGAACATTAATATAGAATTACACTAATGCAGTGGAAAGCTGCCCAGATAACAAAACGAACCATTTTCTGATATACTCACCTGTACCTTTCCGAGGCTTTTAAAGAGTGATTTGCAACTATGTTAACAGGGCTGCCTGCAAAGCATTTCTGAAAGCGAGCTGAGCTGTTCTATCTGTTCACATAATCACTCTGCCATTCCATTTAAGCCAGATTGCCTCCATTCTGAGGAAATGCTAATTAACAACCATTTAGACAGAAAGAGCTACGGTTTTACAAGTGCAACAGAGAAGGGCTTCTTAAAAGGAAAGAAAACCCTTTCCCCCACATCTCAGAAAGTGTTTTAATAAAAATCATCATCAACTCAAACTAATAATAAAACACTGGGCCCTGGAACATATGGGACGTCTTACATAGGGTCAGTCACAGAGACTAACTTGGCCTTGTCTGTAGCAGGGGAGTCGGGATCTCAGACCTGGGGGCCAAATCCCTCTCTGGCTGGCCCTCTGGACTCTGCACATGCCACACCTCCTCCCTGGCCACACCCTTCCCAGGCCACACCCTTCCCAGGCCATGAGTGCTCAACTCTGCTAATGCTTCTTACTTGCCTGGAAAAAGAGGGATGTGTGAGGGTCCGCCAGCCTCCTGCACAAGGGTCAATTGTTCGTTTATTTCTCCATCCAGTTCTGTCTCTGGCCTTGCCCACCGCTGTCGCCTTAGTCACTACCACCTGGTCCCAATGCATTTCGAGAGGATGTAAGCACCAATCAGCTGCTGTCCTCACACGAGTAACAATTGCAAGAAGAGAGTTGTGCTCTCTGGGCCCCTTCCTATCTACAATGGCATTGTTTGCAGGCAGGGCTGTAGCTAGGGGGTGGCAAGGAAGGTCCCCACAAGAGTGTGTGTGCAAAATCAGCTGAAAAATATGTCCATAAATATGTCTATAAATAAAAATATTGATGATTGCCTCATAAGAAAAGGTTTTAAATAGAGGGTCTTTATATGATATGTGGGGGGGGGCATTTCCCCCCTATTTTTAATAATAATAATAATAATAATAATAATAATAATAATAATACTTTATTTATACCCCACCCATCAGGCTGGGTTTCCCCAGCCACTCTGGGCGGCTTCCAACTGAATATTAAAAACATAATACAGCATTAAACATTAAAAACTTTCCTAAACAGGGCTGCCTTCAGATGTCTTCTAAAAGTCAGATAGTTGTTTATTTCCTTGACATCTGATGGGAGGGCGTTTCACAGGGTGGGTGCCACCACCAAGAAGGCCCTCTGCCCACTTCCCTGTAACCTCACATGTCGCAGTGAGGGAACCGCCAGAAGGCCCTCGGAGCTGGACCTCAGTGTCCGGGCAGAACAATGGGGGAGGAGACGCTCCTTCAGATATATTGAACCAAGGCCGTTTAGGGCTTTAAAGGTCAGCACCAACACTTTGAATTGTGCTCGGAAATGTACTGGGAACCAATATAGGTCTTTCAGGACTGATTTTCTATGGCAGATAGTAGCTGCTGATCAGCTGGGCATCTGAGATGCAATAAACCCTAATCGTTGGCATCAAACATTAAAAAACTTCCCTAAACAAGGCCGCCTTCAGATTTCTTTTAAAAGTAAGATAGTTGCTTATTGCCTTGACATCTGCTGGGAGGGTGTAAATTTCACAAACTCCAAATACACACTATTTCACATTGCTTACTTAGACTCATGACATTTCAGTCAATCACAACACAGCTCTCCAGGAGTTGGGGGGGGGAGGTTGGAGGAGAGGTGGAAAGAAGAGCTAATTTGTCCCTGGCTAGGGGGCTCAATCTGGACAGTTCTGTCAGGGGTGCAAGATCGCCTCGCTGCAGCTCTGTTCGCAGAACAGCCGCACGTCAGAGGAGGAAAGGTTTGAAGGAAGGAGCCTGCTGTGCATTCATGGGCTCTCCTTGCAGTTTAGAACTTGATGGGGCAGGATTCTAAGTCGGACCATGTACAGTCCACATTCCCTGCCTCAGACCTTCTCCTTCTAACACATGTGTGCTGGTCCTGGGGGGGGGGTACTGTGAGGCGTGGTCAGAGTCCAGTCCTGGGTTGAGGGTCTGGAGACTGTCCACCAAGGGTGAAGCGGGGTCCAAAGCAGGAAGCCGGGCATGGTCAGGAACTCTGGGAAAAAAGGTCTGGGTGCTGGCAGAAACAGGTTTCCAATGAGGTTGCTCCCGCAACCTGGGACTGGGCTGACTGGCCTTTATCTCCTCTGGGGCCTAGGGCGGTCCTGGCCCACAGGTGACTCGCCTCTCCTGGCCTGGAGGCGAGCACTCCTCCTGAGAGCACTTAGTTCCCTCTGCCTCTCTGCCCTGAGCCTCTGCAGCTCAGGAGAGGCTGGAGGGTTACTGGACCCAGAGGCAACCTCACCTTCCCCTGACAGGGCTGGGAGAGGAGCACCTGCAGGCAATGGGTCCTCAATCACCTCCGGAGCCAGAGCGGATACATCTGGTGTCTGCTCCTGAGGATCCGGCACAGGTGTGGGCCCTTCAGATTCAAGGCCCTGCCCTGGCTCAGCCGGCCCAGGAGGGGAGGACTCCTGTGCAGGCTGGGATTCCTCCGGTTCAGCCTCTGAATCAGATTCCCAGGCCATCACAACATGCAAGCTGGCAGGCACGCAACAGACTTCACTCTTCTCCTCATGTGCTGACTTATTTCCTCTTCCCACCTGCTCCACTTTCCTCTCAGAATCGTAGAATTGTAGAACTGGAAGAGAGTCCAAGTGTCATCTGTTCCAACTCCCTGCAATGCAGGAATTTCAGCTAAAGTAGCCATGACAGGTGGCCATCCAACCTCTGCTTAAAATCCTCCAATGAGGCGGGTGGCGCTGTGGTCTAAACCACTGAGCCTCTTGGGCTTGCCGATCGGAAGGTTGGTGGTTCAAATCCCTGTGACGGGTTGAGCTCCCATTGCTCTGTCCTAGCTCCTGCCAACCTAGCAGTTTGAAAGCACACCAGTGCAAGTAGATAAATAGGTACCACTGTGGTGGGAAGGTAAATGGCATTTCCATGCACTCTGTCTTCCGTCACGGTGTTCTGTTGTGCCAGAAGCGGTTTAGTCCTTTTGGCCACATGACCCGGAAAGCTGTCTGTGGACAAATGCTGGCTCCCTCTGCCTGAAAACGAGATGAGCGCTGCAACCCCATAGTCACCTTTGACTGGACTTAACTGTCCAGGGGTCCTTTACCTTTTCTACCGTGAGAAAGTTCTTCTTGATATCTACAGTGGTGCCCCGCAAGACGAATGCCTCGCAAGACGAAAAACCTGCTATACGAAAGAGTTTTCCGTTTTTCGAGGCGCTTCGCAAGACGAATTTCCCTATGGGCTTGCTTCGCAAGACGAAAACGTCTTGCGAGTCTTGCAATTTTTTCCGCTCCCCCCCCCCTTTTTCTAAGCCGCTAAGCTGCTAATAGCCGCTTAGCTGCTTTGCCGCTTTGCCGCTAATAGCCGCTAAGCCGCTAATAGCGCTAATCCGCTAAGCCGCTAATAGGGTTGCTTCGCAAGACGAAAAAACCGCAAGACGAAGAGACTCGCGGAACGGATTCTTTTCGTCTTGCGAGGCACCACTGTAGTCACAATCTCTTGTGTACTTGTTTAGACTGCAAGCCTGGGAGCAGGAAGTGTCTTGTTTGTAGACATCTGCAACCTGCTCTGGGAGGGAAACCTATACCTGCAAGATTTGCATGAGGGGTGCCTTGTCAAATATGGTTTTAGATATGTCTAAATGTCAGTGGATTGTGTCCCGGTGATTTGGGAGGTCCTGCTTGTGGGCTTTCGATGGGCACCAGGTTGGCCACTATAAGAAAAGGATGCAGGAAACTAACAAATTGAAACTGACACGGGGACAAACAGAAGAAGACGCCTTCACCCCGGTATGGCTCCCCTTTATCACATACACAGCCCAACAGGACAATGACAATAATCCACCAACAGCATACAAATCAATATGGCTAACTTGATCCAAAACACCCACCCACCTCACTCACACACGAAAACAAAGATCACCACAGCCAATCACAAACAAACAATCACATCCTAGGCCAACCCCAACCTCTCTCACCACCAAAGGAACACAAGTGAACAACACAAGCACGCTGACACCAAACTACATACATTAAGCATAATAGAAACACCGCTACCCCACCCCACCCCCATCCATCTCCCCTCCTTCCACCCTCCTTTCTTTTTTTCTTTTTCTTTTCTTTTTTCTTCTCCCCCTAATGCCTCAACAAATGAAATGGATTTGTAAAAATGTTACACGGGAAAAAAAAAAATACGAGGCATTACACTTACACTGTAAAACAAGAAAACCCTTAATAAAATATATTTTTAAAAAAAATAAGAAAAGGATGCAGGAGAAGAGAGGCCATTGGCTTGATCCAGTGTGGCTGTTCTGGATCAGGTTTTATGCTTTATGTGGTGCAGTGGTTAAGAGCGGTAAACTCGTAATCCGGTGAACTGGGTTCGCTTCCCCGCTCCTCCACATGCAGCTGCTGGGTGACCTTGGGCCAGTTACACTTCTCTGACGTCTCTCAGCCCCACTCACCTCACAGAGTGTTTGTTGTGGGGGAGGAAAGGAAAGGAGAATGTTAGCTGCTTTGAGACTCCTTAGGGTAGTGATAAAGCGGGATATCAAATCCAAACTCTCCTCCTCCTCCTCCTCCTTCTTCTATGAAGAAGAAGAAGAGTTTGGATTTGATATCCCACCTTTCACTCCCTTTAAGGAGTCTCATGAGAGTGTGAACCAAAAACTCCTGAGTTCTAGTACAGTGGTACCTCGGTTTTAAAACGTAATCCGTTCCAGAAGACCGTTTGACTTCCAAAACATTTGAAAAACGAAGCATGCATTTCCAGAAGCATTTACATCTGGAAAACTCAACAAGAAGTTTGGTTTCCGAAAAGCGTTGAAAAACTGAAGCAATTACGTCCAGGTTTTCGGTGTTCAAAAGCCAAAATGTTCGACTTCCGATACATTCAAAAACTGAGGTACCAATGTATTTGAATGAAATTCAGAGTAGCAACTTTCCCCCTCTTGTTCCTGTCCTCCTGAGCACAATATTAAGGTTTCTTTAATCTGGAACCTTCCCAGATTTTTTAGGTTGAAATTAATCTCCCTCTTAAGACTTTGCGTCCTCAGGAGCAAAGACAGCCCTGTGCTTTAAATTAGTGAAGCTGAATCCACACACACTCACAAATCAATAACCTAAAATAAAGCAAGAAATAAATCATGGAAGGAAGACATAATTCTATAAAAGACATTTGGAAGTAATAGAGGAGTAACGATGGATGGGTGTTAAAAATAAGAACTGTTTGGTATAAAAGACTGGGTGTTTGACCCAGCCCAGAAAAGAAACAATGGGAAGAGCTGGCAGAGGCTAGAGTTCAAATCTGGCTTATTTTTCCCATCTAATCCTTCCTCAAAGGGTTGTTCAGAGAACTGCTCAAGCCCTTGAAAAATATAGCGCCTAGGGACATGCAAGGCATAAAAGTGACCAGTTATCTGAGCTGCACATTTTGAGAATGCATATAAGGGATCAAGGATCAATTGCCACAATTTAAATAAAAAAATGGAGAAGCGATGGGATTGTTATTATTTTTAAGCAGTTGTCTGTCTTATTTCAGGGCTCAGTCTCTGCCAGGGATAAGGATGCTCAGGTGAAGGGCCTTTTCAGTGGCAGCTCCACACATGTGAAATTCTTTCTTTGCTGAGCTATGCCCAACCCCCTCTCTCTATACAGTGGTACCTCTGGATGCAAACGGGATCCGTTCCGGAGCCCCGTTCGCAACCTGAAGTGAACGTAACACACGACTGCGTGACTGTGCATGCGCGGGTCATGTTTCGCCGCTTCCACACATGCACGTGACGTCATTTTGAGAGTCTGCGCATGTACGAGCAGTGAAACCTGGAAGTAATGCATTCCGGAAGTAACTGTAGTTCCTGGCGGTTGGCTAACAAATACCATTTTCAGCAGGCATTTCAAGAAGGAGAGACCCATTTAGATACCATGGATTAGTTGCTTCTGCTGATATTAATAATTGATGTCATTGATCTATGCTGCTTTTCACTGAAATGAATCCCAAAGCAGCTTACAAACAATAAATAATAATAACATGATAGAATGGAATAGAACATCACAAAAACACAAAAAACCTCTGTGAGTAAAATACTGACATATGAAAAGCTATGTGTCTATGATTTATTCTAGCCTAGGTATTTTTGTGGGGAACATTTGTTCAATGGTGGATGAGGGCAGAAGCAAATCTAACCAAGTTTTAATGTGCTTGGTAGCAATTGCCATGGAGCTTAACTTTTCTATAAGAGAGTGAGAATCTTTTCCCCAAACCTCTCTCTCCAACAGAAGGCACAAACTTCAGAACTACATTAATGTGTGGAAGAAATGCCAAACACAGTGCTGCCGTGCTCTGCCACTAATCCATCCTGTCCTGTCCTTGTCGGGGTGCCCTGTAGCTGCGGCTATGAGCAAACAGTAAGATTATTGTCCTCCCATTATTAGATGTGAGATCTCCATTGAGCCTCGAGCCCTACAGCAAACGGCATCCCAAATTCTTTAATTTCCCGACTGCAATATCTAAGTAACACCGTGTGCAATCAATAATGCTATTGATCAAATTTTGGACGGCATCTATAATAAGCTCTTGTGCAGAATGTGCTGACAAAAAGCTTGCCCTCTACAGCAGCTTGCCTATTAAAATATAGGTCACTGTGTTTATTTAGTTCTTTTATCGAAGGTATTTCTGGAATGCCCTTCAAAATCGTATTTCAGTTTACAAAAGAAGAGAAAAGAATGAAACAATTAAAATGGAAATGTCAAAAAGGCAAATAAGCTAAAATCCACAGAATTCTAAAGCCAGCCTTAAATAGTCAGTAAGGGTCAACACGGTATCTAAAAAGTTAAGAACCTGTCGTGGAAATGCAGGATTTTCGTTATCTTGAATAAATAGGCAAGATCACAGATAACCAGCAAGACATCTAGTAAAGGTAAAGGTAAAGGTACCCCTGCCCGTACGGGCCAGTCTTGACAGACTCTGGGGTTGTGCGCCCATCTCACTTAAGAGGCCAGGGGCCAGCGCTGTCCGGAGACACTTCCGGGTCACGTGGCCAGCGTGACATCGCTGCTCTGGCAAGCCAGAGCCGCACACGGAAACGCCGTTTACCTTCCCGCTGGTAAGCGGTCCCTATTTATCTACTTGCACCCGGAGGTGCTTTCGAACTGCTAGGTTGGCAGGCGCTGGGACCGAGCAGTGGGAGCGCACCCCGCCGCAGGGATTCAAACCGCCGACCTTTCGATCGGCAAGTCCTAGGCGCTGAGGCTTTAACCCACAGCATAGATCAGGGTAAATTTAAACTAAGATGTTGATGAATTTTCATGAGGACTTCCTTTTTTAAAAAAAAAATGGAAACTTTGTGGAGAATTGAAGTTAAGGTTGGGAAAACGAGAAGCTGAGAGCTCGTCAGAACCCTCATCTAGTAGGTAACCCTTTATTTAATTCTACTGCAGTACGTCAACCCAAAGGCACTGCCCTGAACAAATACTTCACCGAGGCTTTTATAGAATTTTGTAACTAATAAATAATTAGTAAATATTAGCAAATGCATCAAAGCAACGACAACATGCGTGCAACATAGGTTTTATCTCTATTAATATCCTTTATTGCTGCTTATATTTCTTATCTTTTGATACATTTTCCTCTGCTGTGTCTTTATTGCGGATATGGCACAATATGGCTGTGCTACCAAAGGACTTACACAGGATATGCTACGGAGTTCAACAAACAGTCGTTAACAAACAGCAGTTAATTAGCAGAAGAGCAAACAGTGTTGGACTTTGTCCTGAGCAGAGGGTTTCTACAGTTCAGTTTGAGGCAACACAATTTGTCTTTGTCTTTATTATGTATTCTGTGTCTTTTATGTTGTGATTTTATGTTGTGAACCGCCCTGAAATCTATGGGTATAGGGTGGTATAATTTTTTTTTAGCTAATAATTGTTGTAAGAAAAACTGCTTCCTTTCCCTTATGGAGTATTCTGGAGCCCATATAGAATTCTTAAGTGGGTTCCCTATCGCTAGGAGAAAATAGCAGAGGCCAACCAGATTATATCTGAGAAGCAAAGCGGTTAGTAAGTCTGATTTTTATTAAAGGAATTGTTGCAACAGTGTCCCCACTCAGCAAATGCAGGAGGGAGGAGAACCCTGAACAATGGTGTTCAAGCCCTTATATAGACTTTTGAAATTGCCCAACCTGTAGTCCAAGACCACCTCCCAAAAAAACATTATACATGGATCACAGAATGAGGCGGTCTACAGCGGAAATCCTATCTGCCAGAATACCTGATAATGGTCACTGATTGCATTACCTGGGCAGCCTGGCTATTCTTTTGGGGTGGTTAATACTTTAGTTCCTGAACCCAGGTCACAGGCTCACCCAATTCATACACAAATACGCCTTTAAGACAGGATTTGCAAGCAAAAAGACAATGGGAAAGCTTTCTCCATTTGCCTCCCATTCTGCAGTGGAATATTTGAGGCCACTGGGCTAGTCAAAATGGCTTCAGGATTGCTCTCCCATACTATTTCAGGCACATGTGTTGCAGGAACCCCCCCCCCCAAAAAAAAATCATTCAGTTTGTACAAACATGACACACACACTCACACACGACATACGTGACGTTTCTGTTATAAATTCATAGTAAATCAATCATACATCGAATTTACACCGGTTCACTTTTATTTTACTCCGTGAAGGAAGGACTATCAAAGGGGGATGGTTTGATACAGGATGGCCATAATCCCTTAACCATACCAGCACATACACAGGAGCCCTACCCAGTTGGCATGACAACCTTGATGGTCCCAGACAGAAGACCATCAAGGTCACAAAGGACTTGCATATGGGAGTGGATTTAACATGGACTGGAACAAAGGACAATGATCAGATTTTCTCTCTGGGGGCAGGAAACTGCCAACTCCCCTTTGTCCTCTGGAAATGACTCATGGGGAGGGGGAAAGGAGGAACCAGCCAGGTGACAAGATACTCAGGTTACTTCCACAACCCCTCCCTCAACTCCTCCTTTTTGTGATGTGTCAATGATGTAGTCATGATGTCATGTAGTTCTAGGGGTGTAGCTTGGGAGATTAGTAGCTAATAAAAGTTGGGGTCTTCTTTTGTTCAGGACTTCCACCTTGCTTCATCTTGTTGTGGGTGGGAGTCCTGTCGCGACAGTTTTCAATAAAGGCCAAGCCTACAGGCTGCTGTTTTGCTCCAAATTCTCCTGGTTGGTGTCTTTGTCTTTCTGTCCAAGGGAGCCCTCGGATTCCTCCATTAATACTATCGCATTCACCTTTCAGTTGTCTGACTAAGACATTCCTGTTCACTCATTTCTGTTGATCAGTTTGACTCATTCGTGTCATAGCACTCTCTCACTTTAAAAAAAATAAATAAAATTATTTATTTGGTTTTTCAAATTAAAATTTTAAACATAATAAAAACAAGATTCAAACATAATAAAAGCAAGATTCCAAGGAATCTCCTGGACTTTATTATTATTGCTCATCTTTCACTGACGTGGGAAGAATTTCTCCTTTTTATAGTATGTTATAGTATTACTGGATGATAAGAATTTGCTTAATTGGGTCTTGTTTTCTTTTAGTATCTGGTTTTGAACTCATTTTTATGCTTTTGGTATTTTATGGGTTTTAAGTCACCTGGAGACAGCAACTATTTTCATTTATTTTTATTTAATATTACAGCTATATTCCACCTTTTCTCCAAGGAGCTCGAGGTGGTGTATACTCTTCTCCCGCTCTCCATTTCAGCCTCACAACAGCCCTGCAAAGTAGGTTAGGCTGAGAGATAGTAGCTGGACCAAAAGTCACCCAGTGGGCTTCATATGGGTCCTAGCCCACCACTCTAACCAACATACCACCCTGAGTCTAATGACTCTAATGAATTAACTAATAAGTGCCATCAGAATATAATGCACAGAGTGGCTGAATATAGCACGACTTGCAATTTATTCAGCCCAGCGGAGTGTGATTGAATAGAGAGCTGACAAAGGGTGGCATAATGCTTAGAAAGTTGGGTTTTGAGTTTGGGGTGAGATGTATGTGCTAGGTTCACATCCCTGATCAACTATGAAGGCTCAAGTTGCAGAACACATTGTGCTGTAAAAAGAGATCTGCAGCCAGCTGAAACGAAGCATTTCACTCTTGATCCGAATTGCAGGTCCTCTTGCAAAGGAGTGCCGCCATTTAAACTGCCAGTCTGAAGCTGGAACCCCAGCAAAGAAAAGGGATGACGTACCCAGCCTTGGCTTGATTCTTTCTGTGGCCTCCAACTTCCCGTGACCTAAGCAAACTTAAAAGCCTTGTTATCGCCTCATTTGGCTGACAGAGCTTGGAGGGCTAGTCCATTGCGCTGGCACTCTGACAGATGACGCCTTCGTCAGAGCTGCACCCTCCTATGCCCACAGCTGCATTAACCACGGCGCAACTCCTCTCAGATGGGAAGGGGCGCATGAAGGAAGCCCTTCAATGATGATGCTCATGTTCAGGTTAGTACCACTGGAGACAGGCTGTCTGTCCATCACCAGTACATTCTGAAATGTTGACCATAAACAGATCTCCAAACCATGCACATAAGAGGAAGAACATGGATTCACGTCCCTTCCGTATCTGTGTTGGGAGCGACTGTGCACATGAGTGAATGAAGCATTTCCATCCACACCCCCTCCTTTTTTGCCTGCAAAGCAGAAGCCGGAAGGAGATGACTATTTGGGTCTTAATGAACCAAAATGGACTCTCATCTGTAAGAAGGCTGGGCAAGCACCGCGTCTTGGAGAGTCTAATTGCATGATTGGGGTCACTGGCCCGAGACAAAGTTCTGCCATCCCTGATCGTTACCAGCTAATTAAAACTCCAGAGCTTAGTGATCCATCACAGACCAAAGAGAACAGAACAGCCTGGGGTTCTAATTTAATCATATGTGGGGAAAGTTTTGTGCATATTTATTTTTTTTGCCAGCTCCCGCTTTGGGAAAGCAGGGCATGGAGAGAGCTTACTATTATGTCCGTTCAAATATTGATCTAGGTTGAACAGCTGTCAGCTCCTGGAGCTGGAATCTACAAATTCTTACCTCTTTCGCTCTGCTAATGATTTTTAAAAAGCCTCAAGCCTGCAACGCGAGGCTGTAAGGAGCATCACGTCACATCAGATCAAAGGTCCTGGATAGTTCTAGGGAGCTGGCAGGCCGGCCACGAAGACAACAGCCCTTCCCTCTTGTATGACCCAGGCTGCTGTTATCCAGAGGTTCTGGGTGTGTGGGGTGTGTGGAATGTTAGGGGGAGGGCAGCAGTATTTGCAGGCTGTCGTTTGTCCCTGCAAGCAAACCTCAACCCCATGCTCTGCACCATCTGTAGCCTCCAGACCAACATCAAGGGCTGCTTCACACAATCACATTACAGTAATCCAGCTGTGTGGCTAATGATGATGATGATGATGATAATGATGATAATAATAATAATAATAATAATAATAATAATAATAATTTATTTGTATCTGGCTAGGTTTCCCCAGCCACTCTGGGTGACTTCCAACAAAGATTAAAAATACATTAAAATGTCGCATATTAAAAACTTCCCTGAACAGGCCTGCCTTCAGATGTCTTCTAAATGTCAGGTAGTTGTTTATCTCTTTGACATCTGATGGGAGGGCGTTCCACAGGGCGGGCGCCACTACCGAGAAGGCCCTCTGCCTGTTTCCCTGTAGAGTTGCTTCTCGCAGTGAGGGAACCACCAGAAGGCTGTTGGCGCTGGACCTCAGTGTCCGGGCAGAACGATGGGGGTGGAGACGCTCCTTCAGGTATACTGGGCTACCAATGCACGGGCAGCTGTGGTCAAGCCAGGAATGGCCAGAGCTGGGAAAAGCTATTCCCAGCCACTTGCGCCTTCCAGCCACTTGTGCCTTTAGTGATAGAGCTGGATCCAGGAACATCCCAAACTAGGCAATTGACTTGATCCTTCTGTGTAAGCGCAATCCCATTCAGGGCAGGCAACTTACTGACCTCCAGGACCTGGAAAATGCTCACCCACACAGCCTCCACCTTGCCAGGATCCAGACTTGGTTTATTAGCCCTCATCCAGCCCACCACTGCATCCAGATGCCTTCTCGGCCATCACCAGTTCAGATTCATGAGTCCATCAAGAAGACTCTATGAAATGATGGAGTCACAGCAGAGTTTCAACTTGGAATTCCAATGTACCTCTCATTCTCTTGAGACGCCAAAACACATTGTAAGGCTTGACAGTTCAAGCACTGTGGATCTTAGCCAAAGAACGGTGTTGTCTCCTTGTTCCAAGCGCACTCCAGCAGTACCACAATGTCATTACTGGGTAGTTCATAAATCCCAGAGTTGTTGGCATTTATTGATTAAAACTCCAAGGTAAATTGATCAGTTGCTCTCTCTTGCCAGCAGGTTATTAAAATAATACAGTGGGATGTAATAAACGCCATATCAGTGACTCATGGAGATAAGACCGTGTGTCTACTACAAGTCTTGAACCTCGGCCAAGGAATGGTGTGGATCTTCTTCATGCACGAACCCCACTGCCTCCAATCTTCTGGGCTTTCTTTTTGAGACGAGCAACTTTAAGGATGAGCAACTCGCCCCCATTTCTGCTCCACTGTTGTTTTATTCATGGTTATCCAGTCCATTAGGCCTAGGAATGTAGGGCAGCAGAAGGGGAATTAAATTCCTGGATTTCGATCTAAACTCTAAGCTACACACCAATCATCCTATCCTTACTTTATTGTACAGTTTGGGGTTGAACAAGGGGAGCAATGTTTTGAATGTTTCCTGAAATGTAGAAAGTCAGCAGTGCACATCGGGAGGAGTGTCCTAGCCTCCTGTGCAGCTACTTTTCTATGTGCAAATGTATTTTAAAGAAAAGAAGACTGCAGAGCATTCCAGAAAAAGTGATTATTTCAACCAAACATGATATGCCGTACTTTTCTGTCCATAAGACGCCCCCATGTATAAGACGCCTATAAGAGGGTGTTCCACAGGGTTGGTGTGACTACTGAGATGGCCCTCTGCCTGGTTCTCACAGGAAGGGAACCTCCAGAAGACTCTCAGAGCTGGACCTAACTGTCTGGGCTGAAAGATGGGGGTGGAGATGCTCCTTCAGGTATATGGGGCATAGTAAACCAAAGGAAAGAGAAGTTTGACTTCAAATTGCGCATGCAGATGATTCAGAAGCGACGTGGTGAACAGCTAAAGCTATATGGGAGAACTGAGAATTTAAAATTGTACAAATGTCACCATCGAGGAAACAACCTGACCAAAGTTTCACCCACACACTTTTGCTGGCACAACCTTCAGCCCTATCTGGTGACCAGCAGGACATAGGAGGAATTCTGGAGACCAAAGGCCCACCTTTGTCCAGCATCTTCTTCTCAGAGTGGACAACCAGGTGCCTACAGGAAGCCTGCAAGGAGGAGCACAACTGTGCCCTCCCTGCTTTTGAATCTCCACCATTCCTTGGTCTGAGGCATGCTGCCTTACAATATGTTTCGTCATAAAGGTTATTCTCATCAGGACCAGAGTATGGAGGGAAACTGTGCTGGAACTGCCACAAGGCCCTCAGTGCTTGATCTCAGCTGTTGTTGTTGTTTAGTCGTTTAGTCATGTCCAACTCTTGACCCCATGGACCAGAGCACGCCAGGCACTCCTGTCTTCCACCGCCTCCCGCAGTTTGGTCAAACTCATGCTGCTAGCTTCGACAACACTGTCCAACCATCTCATCCTCTGTCGTCCCCTTCTCCTTGTGCACTCCATCTTTCCCAACATCAGGGTCTTTTCCAGGGAGTCTTCTCTTCTCATGAGGTGCCCAAAGTCTTGGAGCCTCAGCTTCACGATCTGTCCTTCCAGTGAGCACTCAGGGCTGATTTCCTTCAGAATGGATCGGTTTGATCTTCTTGCAGTCCATGGGACTCTCAAGAGTCTCCTCCAGCACCATAATTCAAAAGCATCAATTCTTCGGCGATCAGCCTTCTTTATGGTCCAGCTCTCACTTCCATACATCACTTCTGGGAAAACCATAGCTTTTACTATACGGACCTTTGTTGGCTTTTTAGGATGCTGTCTAGGTTTGTCATTGCTTTTCTCCCAAGAAGCAGGCGTCTTTCAAGTTCATGACTGCTGTCACCCGATCTCAGCTACAACGCACCATCTCTTGACTAGCATCTTGTTCTCACCAAACAAAGTAGCTATGGAGATCCTGCTGGAGAAGGAGTTGACTGCAGCAGCATCTCTTCCCCACCTGTGAATCCCAGCAAAGCACACACTGCCTCCAATCACTAGTAGCCACTGGGACCCCTTCTCCTCCGTGAATTCATCTAATCCTCTTTTAAAGCCATCCAAGTTGGCGGCCGTTGTACTGCACTTGTAGGAGTCCCTTTAGCTTTCCTCCAGCCACTGACGGTTGCTTCGTCCTTCCCAGAAATGGTTCCTTCCTCTCAACATCGTTGTCATTCTTCCTCAGCAGCTCGGTGGCACATGGAACAAGCAAACAAGGAAAACGGATTGATGTTTGAGAGGCCTTTTGTGGATTTCTGGCGTGTGTGTGTGCGTGTCGTATTCTCGCTTTTTAGGAAAGCGGGAATTGAAAGGCTGGTGTGTGTATCTTGAAGATTTCGATAGCTTGGGAAACGTGCACATTAACAGTCATCTCCATTTCCGAGGATTATGCTCGGGAGATCAACAGCTCCAGCTTAAGCATGATGAATCCCTGGCAAAAGATGAGGAGGAGAAGATTCATTTTTATCTCTGCAAGACCCTCCTAATGAAGTAGAGAAGGACTGGCTCACTGCAAACACGGTAGTTCGTGATGACCCCTGCTTCGTTTGATTACGTTATAGGACATCAGTACACCAGACACCCAAACCAGTTTACGTGAGTAGATTGGAGGAGGGGTTTTAGAATGCTACCCCCAAATAAGAAGAGAATAAGACCTATTTCTTTTTATTTGGGGGTACTCCTTCTTCACTAATGTAGGGGAATTTACTGTTTGGTAGAAACATAATAATAATAATAATAATAATAATAATAATAATAATATATTATTTATACGCTGCCCATCTGGCTGTGTTTCCCCAGTCACTCTGGGCAGCTTCCAACCAAATATTAAAAACAATACAGCATCAGACATGAAAAACTTCCCTAAACAGGGCCGCCTTCAGTTGTCTTTTAAAAGTAAAATAGTTGTTTATTGCCTTGACATTTGCTGGGGGGGGGGGGGGCGTTCCACAGGACAGGCGCCACTACTGAGAAGACGCTCTGCCTGGTTCCCTGTAACCTCACTTCTCACAGCGAGGGAACCGCCAGAAGGCCCTTGGAGCTGGACCTCAGTGTCTGGGCTGGATGATGGGGGTGGAGACGCTCCTTCAGGTATACTGGGCCGAGGCCGTTTAGGGGTTTAAAGGTCAGCACCAACACTTTGAATTGTGCTCGGAAACGTACTGGGAAACAACTTTGCATATCTCCAGTCAGCAGAGGGCAGGGTTGAGAACAACCGACAGTCGGGGGCGGGGGGCGGGTATGCACTAAATTTGCAAGCACCGCCTCTTTCTCTCCCTGCATGAAGCAACCATAAAAAAACCTAGGACTTGCTATGTAGACTTTGGATCCAACCTATCCTTGTAAATGTGAACAAACTGTAATTAAGTAGCCTTTTTTTTATTTACAAAGAAAAAATGTGTTTTCTTTTACCCTTTTAAGCAATGCTACTTAAGCAAGGAATGGGGCTGTGCTTTCAGCCCCACTCTGACATCACAGAGTGATTTACATATTTTGCTGGGAGCCACACAGAGTGCCTGGGGCAACCCAGCAGATAGGAGGCATATAAAGATAATCATCACCATCCACTTCCTGAGAATGGTTGTAAACCAGTATTTTTTCCTTCTAATCTTCCAATCCCAATATTATATCATTTTCTCTTCCGTGCAAAAAGCCCATAAAAAGCTTCCAGTCCTGAATAAACGTTGGTGGCGATTTTTCTCTAACATGTTAACTTTTGCCATCTCCACCAAGTCCAATAGTTTTATTAGCCAATAGTTTTATTAGCCATTCCTCTATAGTGGATAGGGCTGCATCTTTCCATCTTTGTGCATGTAACAATTTCGCCACTGAGATTGCACACAGCAATCTTGCTCTCCAGAGTTTCAGACAGAAAGTCTCTCCCAGACCTACTTGGAGACATCGGGGATTGAACCAGGGACCTCCTGAATGCAAAGCTGTTGCTCTACTACTGAGCCACAACCCCTCCCTGATAGAAAAACCCCAAGGTTATCTTGGGAAAGCTATGTAGAACATGCAACCGAATGAAGGGTATAGCATAGACCTGAGTCCTCTGTACACACTGAGAATCCTTATGGCTGGCTGACAACCAACAGCCTTCCAAGCACACCTTGGCCCATCCATCTTGGTGCTCTCCTGCAGCTGTTACGGTCCTTAGCTTGCTGGCTGATGGATGAGAAACATCCAGCCACATTTCACGACACCTGGACTACCTAATGGCTTAGGAGGTGGGGGGAAGAGACAAACAGATTCTCCTGCTGCATCTGGTGTCCCCATCTACATAACTTGAAGGATGCCACACCACCAACTCAACTGCTGCTCAGTTCAACTCCATTGTGTGCTGGATCTGCCCAGACTTACATAATTTCTAGCAGGTACCTACTGCATTACTTAAAAAAAAGAAACGTGTTTAGAAAGGCAAACAAGAATTCCATTTTCATACACTCCCCTTACTATATGATCTGTGCTCCCTGTCCTTATATACCTTTGCCCCGATCCTGTTGCCAATCTAAGGTCTCTCACCCTACGTTACCAGCATAGAGTGGGATTGCCCTCTGTTGAACATTTTCCCAGACCATAAACGGATGGTCAAGTGATATATACAGTCATACCTTGGGTTGAAGTAGCTTCGGGATAAGTATTACCGGGTTGCGCTCTGCGGTGACCCAGAAGTAATGGAGCGCGTTACTTCTGGGTTTTGTCACTCGCGCATGTGCAGATGGTCAAAATGACGTCATGCACGGAAGCAGCAAATCGCGACCCGCGCATGTGCAGACGTGGGCTGTGTTTGCTTCTGGATGCGAATGGCGTTCCAGAACGGATCCTGTTCACATCCAGAGGTACCACTGTAGATCGAACACGCAAAGATGACCACAGCTATACCTCCACCCGAAGGACACAAACTGGTCTGCAATCCTCGCCTAAGCGAACGTAGGACATATGCCAACACAGTCAAAACTCTTTTTAAAAACAACGACACACAGTTGTTCTGTCCTCACACCCAACACTTTGTGGTGTCATTACCACATCTCCAGAACTTCTGCTCAAAGGAGTACGCTGGCAAAAGCTCCACAAGGCAAAAGGAGGTGACCAGTCTATAACCTGATGACTGAAAACAATGAAGGCACGGAACTAAAGGAAAAGTCATGGTAATATTGCTAACATTAAAAATTCAGACCATGAGTCAAAGCTGCAGGCAGTGCCCCCCTCACCTTGTTCTAAACACTGCCCCAGAGTTTTCAGCAATGAATATCTCCAACCTAAGTGTCAGGTGGCAGAGGATCTAAACCCCAAGCAGGTTGCCAGGAACTGAAAAGCCAAGGAAAAGTCCTGCTTTTTATTCAATATTCACAGAGAGAAGCTTGGAAATGCAGCCTCTTGGAATAACCATGTTACCTCAAGTGAGTCTCCACTCGCTCCCTCTCTCCCTTCATGCGCCATCACTACAGGTGCTGAGAAATGCCCTCTGCCTTTGAGTTCTTTGCTCTCCTACTTTCAAGGCTCGCCAGGTTCTGGGAGGGGGGGGTCTGGAATGCTTTCTAAAGACACTGCGTCCGTCAGCTGTCACCTCCCTGGTGCTTCTTCCTCCTCCTCTCCTATTATTTCTCAACTTTCCCCCTCATCTGCCTCTGAGCTGTCACCTCCCTCAAACCCCTGTTGTAATTCTGAACTGTCTTCTTCTTCTCTGGAAGGGTCAGGCTGGGGAGGTAGTCTCTACCATACCTCCTCTGCCCATCTCCCTGACACGAAGTTGCATCTACAGTGGTACCTCTGGTTACAGACGCTTCAGGTTACAGACTCCACTAACTCAGAAATAGTACCTCAGGTTAAGAACTTTGCTTCAGGATGAGAACAGAAATCGTGCGGCGGCAGAAGGAGGCCCCATTAGCTAAAGTGGTAAGGTAAAGGGACCCCTGACCATTAGGTCAAGTCGTGACCGACTCTGGGGTTGCGGCGCTCATCTCGCTTTATTGGCCGAGGGAGCCGGCATACAGCCTCCGGGTCATGTGGCCAGCATGACTAAGCCGCTTCTGGCGAACCAGAGCAGCGCACGGAAACGCCATTTACCTTCCTGCTGGAACGGTACCTATTTATCTACTTGCATTTTGACGTGCTTTCAAACGGCTAGGTTGGCAGGAGCAGGGACCGAGCAACGGGAGCTCACCCCGTTGCGGGGATTCGAACAACCGACCTTCTGATCGGCAAGTCCTAGGCTCTGTGGTTTAACCCACAGCGCCACCTGCGTCCCTATCAGCTAAAGTGGTACCTCAGGTTAAGAACAGTTTCAGGTTAAGAACAGAACTCCAGAACGAATTAAGTTCTTAACCCGAGGTACCACTGTACTTCTGCATGGCAGCGCCCCCACTAATGGATGGCCGGAAGGTGGTATTTCAGCTACTATCTCAGCAGGGTTTAGGTGACACCAGAGCCAATAGGGTTCCACCTGGTCCTGTACACCTGCTGATTCTACCCATGCTTGTCAGTCTGACCTAATCTGGCCACCCACTTGACTGCCAGCCTCGTTGCCTCCGGACCACCAGCCCTGACGCCAAGTCAGAATCACTCTCCGCAGCTGGGCTGTTGGCCAATTCACGTATATCCTCCATATATCTAGCATAAAGGGGAGACATAAATCATGCTGCTATGAGTAATAGCAGCCCACACTGTACTGCTTGTTTGGCAGTGTAATGAACCTCCATTGTGATTCAGTTCTCTTCTTGTTTCATTCGACTCTTCCCCCCTCGCTCCCCACCCTTTAAAGATAGCCTACAAACAAGAGTGGGTGATTGCATTCACAGTGGGGATTATCAGCCGCCTCCTTCCAAGCCATTAAGCATGGGCCGCAACAAAGAGCGCGTTGTCCTGTTATGATACTGAATCTGGGTAATCCATCAAAGAAGTCAAAACACAGAACTCTGGAAACAAATCACCTAGAACTGATTCGCCAGATGCAAAACCCAGCCACAAAAGACAGAACTCGAAGCTACAGGAAGCTTCTTCATACAGCTCCAGGGACATCAGGGCTATTTGGTTTTCGCCTACCTTGTAGCAACCGTCACAACTTTTTAAGGTTAGGCATTGGGTAAGCCTTGTTCAAATCCCCGCAACAGGGGTGAGCTCCCGTTGCTCGGTCCCTGCTCCTACCAACTTAGCAGTTTGAAAGCACATCCAAGTGCAAGTAGATAAATAGGTATCGCTCCGGTGGGAAGGTAAACGGCGTTTCCGTGCGCTGCTCTGGTTCGCCAGAAGCAGCTTAGTCATGCTGACCACATGACCCGGAATCTGTCATTAGACAAACACAGGCTCCCTCGGCCTATAGAGGGAGATGAGCTCGCAACCCCAGAGTCGTCCGCAACTGGACCTAATGGTCAGGGGTCCCTTTACCTTTAACCCTTGTTTATGGGATGTTGTTGCCTCCACCTGCCCCTCCACGTTAAGGATATCCTGTTAAAGGGATCCTGGGGTGTGGCTCATGTCTGAAGCCTGGGCGTGGGGGTGCCCCGATTAGAAGTACAGTGGACGCTTGGGTTGGGAACGTGATCCGTGCGGGAAGCATGTTCGCAACCCGCAGCGTTTGCAACCCGCAGCGCCACGTGTGCGCACATGCAGGTTGCGATTCAACACTTCTGCGCATGTGCAAAGCGTGATTTAGCACCTCTGCACATGCGCAAGTGCCACAACCTGGAAGTAACCAGTTCCGGTACTTCCGGGTTCGGTGCGGTGCGGAACCTGAAATTGCGCAGCCCGAAGCGTAACCCGAGGTATGACTGTATATCACAGGGCTCCCCCTACTGGTGGTTTAGCCATGTGACGGGCAGGAGTCAGGATATAGTCCAGTTTCACCCAGTGCCTAAGCCAAACCACTCACATCTGTAACCAATAAAGTTGTGGCCTATTTTATCCCATTAACCTAAACATTCATGTCCTCGGGACCTTGCCACGCAAGCTTCTTCATGCGCCCAAGGACAGCATAGCAGGCTTCTTGCAGAGGAGCAAGAGTCTCAGAAAGGTTGGAATGGAGCAGGAAATCAGTAAATATCAATTGCGGATAGGGGAAAGTGTTCTTATGCCCAAATCTGGCTTATTGGGTTCCCCCTGGGGCACTGTGAGAATAGGACGCTGGATGAGATCGGCCTTTGGTCTGATTCAGCAGGATTTTTATCATTTCCTTAACTTCCCCTCCAAAAGATTCATTTCCCTACCAGAATGATTCTGCAATCTGTTTTTCATATAAAATGCCATCTTGCCCTTAAGGGCTATTGTGGCTGCAAGATATTGAGAGATAGGAGTCATTAAACCTTACCCTTTGAGGCAGGTTGAATGCTCTCAAAATGAACATTATTACCATATTTATTTATATTCTGAGAGGACTTCCAGTTTTTATATCTGGATCATATTTCCAAAAAAATAAACTCCCTGTTTAGGAAATGTCTTTGGGGTTCAAAGGTACTGAGAATATCATTGCAGAAAATGAAGTTACAAATTAAGGAAGGTGGATTTGGAATGCTAAATCCGGAATTATACCATCATGCATATTTATTGGCAAGTAGCAAACAATGGATGGGACGCGGGTGGCGCTGTGGGTTAAACCACAGAGCCTAGGACTTGCCAATCAGAAGGCTGGCGGTTCGAATCCCCACGACAGGGTGAGCTCCCATTGTTCAGTCCCTGTCCCTGCCCCTGTCAACCTAGCAGTTCAAAAGCACATCAAAGTGCAAGTAGATAAATAGGTACCGCTACGGCGGGAAGGTAAACAGCGTTTCCATGTGCTGCTCTGGTTCACCAGAAGCGGCTTAGTCATGCTGGCCACATGACCCGGAAGCTGCATGCTGGCTCCCTTGGCCAATAAAGCGAGATGAGCGCCGCAACCCCAGAGTCAGCCACGACTGGACCTAATGGTCAGGGGTCCCTTTTCCTTTACCTTTATCAAACACTGGAGACCTGCTGATGGTCTTAATCTCACAAGCTGGGCATCCTTAAAGTATACATATACTGTATAACACCTTTGGTTGGGTAGACAGTATTAGGATCAACATATCTGAAAGTTCCAACAACCCTTGAAACAATTAAATCAGTTAGAAAGATATGGAATATATTATCTAATAAAAATAAATTGGATCCATTTCCACATGCTAAACTTACTCTGTGGGGAAATCCTGCTTTAATAATTGGGGGAAAGGGGTATTGGGGCTGCAAAACCGTCTCTAAATATATTGCAAAAAAATAGTCAAAGCAGACATAATTGGGTGAAACGGGCCGCTGAGCTAACTTGACAGAGGACACTTTATTTTCCCATGTGTGTGAGATAGAGAGAGCCTCTGCTGAGAACATGAAAACCGTGGTTGGAGAATGTATTTCCACAAACCTGACTTCTACTCTTTTTTTTAAAAAAAAAAAAAAGGGAAAGGGAAAGAATGAGCTGAAGCAATTACCTTCAGGCAAACATTTAAAAACCCATCTTGCTTCTTTATTACAATCCCCAAAATTAATGACTGTGAAAGAGACATGCCATGGTAACACTAGATAAATCTCCTGGTCTTCATCTCTCTAATAAGTAGACCTTTGATGCAGCCTCTGTTCCTCTTTCTCTCCCTCTCCTTTATCAGGACAGTAATTCCTGGAAGAAGAATCTGCCCAACCCATCTTCCCATCTTTTCACCAGATAAGAATCTGACCTATTGCTTCTTTCAGAAACTTGCATAGTCTACAAAGACTTTCAGAGACTACAACTAATCCAGAATGCGGCAGCTAGACTGGTGACTGGGGGCGGCCGCCGAGACCACATAACACCGGTCTTGAAAGACCTACATTGGTTCCCAGTACGTATCTGGGCACAATTCAAAGTGTTGGTGCTGACCTTTAAAGCCCTAAACGGCCGCGGTCCAGTATACCTGAAGGAGCGTCTCCACCCCCATTGTTCTGCCCGGACGCTGAGGTCCAGCGCCGAGGGCCTTCTGGCGGTTCCCTCATTGCAAGAAGCAAAGCTACAGGGAACCAGGCAGAGGGCCTTGTCAGTGGTGGCACCCGCCCTGTGGAACTCCCTCCCACCAGATGTCAAAGCGATAAACAACTACCTGACATTCAGAAGACATCTTAAGGCAGCCCTGTTCAGGGAAGTTTTTAACGTGTGATATTTTACTGTATTTTTGGTTTCTATGGAAGCCGCCCAGAGTGGCTGGGGAGGCCCAGCCAGATGGGCGGGGTATAAATAATAAATAATAAATTATTATTATTATTATTATTATTATTATTATTAGGCTAAAGTTTATTTGGTTCTATGTTTTCAAGAGAATCCATCAAGAGTGCACATTTTGTGACTTTCAGAGATCTCTGTTTGTTTGGTTTTGCGGAGAGTGCATAATTCATGTATTTCATATTGTTCAATGTTCCATATTGATTATATAAAGAGTTGATATTGATATTGCATTGTTGTGCTTGGTCATCGTGTTGCCTTGGATATTATCAACCCATCTTCCTGCCAGCCCTCTGTGAGTTTCTCAGCAGGCCAGAACTCTTTTCGGGAATTATAGGGTTAGAACCACCTAAACAGTATAGAAATTTATTCATGTATGTGACCACAGTGGCAAGAATGTTACTTGCCCAAAAATGGAAAGAAGAAGAAGTCCTGATGAAAGAAGAATGGATACAGAAACTTATGGAATATGCAGGAATGGCGAAACTTGCCGGGAAAATAAGAAATCAAGATAACAAAATGGAAATGGTGTATTGCATATTTACAAACAAATTGTAAACAGGTAAGAACATTGGCAGGGTTTTTGCAGTAACCTACAGCTTCAAAAGAGCATATATTTAAAGTAGATGAATAAAAGAATAAGTTTAGTAAATTTTAGAATATGCAGGAAATGGAAAAAATAAATAAATCTTGGGAACCACAGAAAGAGGAGGAAGGAAATCGAGTTTTGAAATGTTAGAATGATTGTAAAGCTATTGAAATGTATATAACTGAAAATCGTAATTATTTATTTTTAAAGAACTTCATGTGGGGGGCTGGGGGTCATCCTCATATTGGCATTGGCTGGAGGAGTCTGCACTGAGAGATGGGGAGCCATGCCTTACTGTTGCTTTGCCCCCAAGCTTGCTGAAGCCATGAGAGGGGCAATGAGAGACCCTATTGGGCTATAAAGTGGTACCTCAGGTTAAGTACTCAATTCGTTCCAGAGGTCCGTACTTAACCTGAAACTGTTCTTAACCTGAAGCACCACTTTAGCTAATGAGGCCTCCTACTGCCGCTGCGCCGCTGGAGCACGATTTCTGTTCTTATCCTGAAGCAAAGTTCTTAACCCGAGGTACTATTTCTGGGTTAGCGGAGTCTGTAACCTGAAGCGTATGTAACCTGAAGCGTATGTAACCTGAAGCGTATGTAACCCGAGATACCACTGCAATGTTCTGCATGCCCTCCATTGCAGACCTCTGGCGTAAATATGTGCCAATAAACAATATCTCTTAAAGACATTAACCTCTGCTGTCCCTCCATCTTCCCAACAGAAACACAAACCTGGGAAAAGTGCCCCAAACCCAAGAGTCTCATGAAACTGCTCGGCAGAGTTTGGGGTGGCATGAAAGATCGTGAGAAAGCTTATGTCCTCCACCTGTGGTTTATTCCAGTTTGCGGTTAGAGTAATAACTTTTGGTAAGAGGCAACCTGGGTCTGCAAGGAGGACTGTTATTAATATGAATTGTCAACAAGCTAGTTCCCCCCCCCCCCTTAGTCTGCTCAGTTCTTCCTATTGATTATGTAATAGCAGATCAAAAATTCATGGAATCGTAGAATTGGAAGTTGATCCCAAGTGTCCTCTATACCAAACCCCTGCAATGCAGGAATCTCAGCTAAAGCATCCATGATAGATGGCCATCCAGCCTCTGATTTATTTCTAACAATCCTTTCTACTGATTGAAATGGTTAGTTTTCATGATATATTAATTCTGGGGGGGAAATGGAATCAGTTCAATACATTCTATCATCTGTCTGTCTATCTATATCTATCAATCTATCTGTCTATCATCTGTCTGTCTGTCTGTCTGTCTGTCTGTCATGGTCTGGTTCACGGGCAATCAAAGTCCCGACAAGGGACGTCAGGATCAGGGGCAAGATGGCAGGGTAGGAGCAGGAACGGAGGTCCAGAAGCCAGGAGTCAGGAGCCAAGAGTCCGAGGGTCAGAGAGCCGGGAGTCAAGAAGCCAAGGGCCTGAGGGTCAGGAAGCAAGGAGTCACAAAGTCAGGGGCCCAAGGCTCAAGAAGTCAAGGTTCAAGGATCAGGAAGCAAGAAGCCAAACACAGCAAAGCAGGAAACATGTCTATCATCTATCTATCTATCTATCATCTATCTATCTATCTATCTATCTATCTATCTATCTATCATCTATCTATCTATCTATCTATCTATCATCTATCTATCTATCTATCTATCTATCTATCATCTATCATCTATCATCTATCTATCTATCTATCTATCATTTATCTATCTATCATCTATCTATCTATCTATCTATCTATCATCTATCTATCTATCATCTATCTCTATCTATCATCTATCTATCTATCTATCTATCTATCTATCTATCTATCATCTATCTATCTATCTATCTATCTATCTATCTATCATCTATCTATCTCTATCATCTATCTATCTTTCTATCTATCATCTATCTATCTATCTATCATCTATCTATCTATCATCTATCTATCTATCTATCTATCTATCTATCTATCTATCTATCATCTATCTATCTATCTATCTATCTGTCTTTCTATCTATGTATCTGTCTATTATCTATCTAAATGTTACTAGGAAACTGCTTGCAGAGGCAGCCCAATTCTTCTGGGAGGTGGATGGCATGGATTTGTCCCTGAGAGCCAGTGTGGTGTAGTGGTTAAGAGTGATAGACTCGTAATCTGGGGAACCAGATTCACGTCTCCGCTCCTCCACATGCAGCTGCTGGGTGACCTTGGGCCAGTCACACTTCTTTGAAGTCCCTCAGCCCCACTCACCTCACAGAGTGTTTGTTGTGGGGGAGGAAGGGAAAGGAGATTGTTAGCCGCTTTGAGACTCCTTCGGGTAGTGATAAAGCGGGATATCAAATCCAAACTCTTCTAAACTGTCCTTTAATCTGTCCCTGTGTAGTCACAGTGAGGAACATGATCTGGAGCATATGGACTGGTCCCCTCTAGCAAATCCTATCCCTGTGATTTAAGATGTAAGTTACAATCAATCAATCAATGAGGCGTCATAACTAAATTTGGCTAACACAGGTGTGACTCCGGGCTGAAAAATAATCCGCCGCCTCGTTTTAATTGCTGCTAATTAAAGGAAGAACCCTAATGTGCGGAAACCTAATTTGCCATATGTCCTGGCAATAATTGAAGGGCAGGGAAAAGGGTAAGTGTGCGTTAGATCATAGAAATGAGGCTCCTTAGCCCTAATAAAACACATTAGTGTCATCGGAATCCCTTGGTATATTTACTATCATGTTGACTGCCGTCCTCGAGGCATCTGCTGGGATTCAGTTATGAGGGGTGCCACCAATCTGTTAAAATTGTTGTTTCAAGCTGCGTCTGGGTTCCAGTGTTGTAGCATATCCAAGTTTTTGCAAGGTTGATCTGGATGAAAATATTATTTTGGGGAAAGTTTTTGGAAGCAAAATAATGAGACATTTCAAAGGAACACAGCAAAACGTATGTGCATGCACACACACATCTCAGATTTTTTTAAAATATAATTTTTATTTATTTTCCATTTAATATTATACATTCACACCATCTTTATCCACTATACCGCCTTGGCTCTTAGAGCCTATAGACTTCCTTCCCTCCCGCCTCATGGTTTCGAAATAAACCTTTATATCATTGCAATTTACACATTTTCCAATTCTAATTACACTCATTACAGAATATCTCAAAAATTTAAATAAATATAGAAAGATAGAAAACTTCTCATTAAAAGTCTTCACATAACCCTGCTAGTGATGTTAATTGCTTACAATGATCTTGAAGATATCGTACGAATTTACCCCAGTCTTTTTGGAATACTTGATTTTGCTGGTTTCGGATTTTTCCCATCAGCTTTGCCAGTTCTGCAAAGTCCATCATCTTCATCTGCTACTCTTCTTATGTTGGTACTTCTTGTTGTTTCCATTTTGGGGCTAAAAGAATTCTTGCCGCGGTTGCTGCATGCATAAACAGTCTTTTATCTTCCCTTGGCATCTCTTCACTCACTATACCCTGCTGGTATCCCTATTTTCCAGGGACCGCCCCAGACTTAGAGAAGCCATTCCAGCTTCTGATTTGTTGCCGGAATGCCCCACTTTTCCTTAGGACGTCCCTATTTTCATCAGAGAAATGTCGGAGGGTATGGTAGGATGCCCTCGTTTTCACAAGAGAAATGTTGAAGGGACTGGAGTTATGCAACTGCCGAGCTAAAGAGAAAAGTAACTATGCAACCTTTAGAAGACATCTGATGGTAGACCTGTATAGGGAAGTTTTTCAATGCTTAATGTTTTATTATGTTTTTATATATGTTGGAAACCTCCCAGAATGTACCTCAGATTACAGACTCCACTAACCCAGAAATAGTACCCTGGATTAATAACTTTGCTTCAGGATGAGAACAGAAATCGCGCGGTGGCGGCGCAGCAGCAGTAGGAGGCCCCATTAGCTAAAGTGGCACTTCAGGTTAAGAACAGTTTCAGGTTAAAAATGGACCTCCAGAATGAGTTAAGTTCGTAACCAGAGGTAAAGGTAAAGGTAAAGGTACCCCTGCCCATACGGGCCAGTCTTGACAGACTCTGGGGTTGTGCGCCCATCTCACTTAAGAGGCCAGGGGCCAGCGCTGTCCAGAGACACTTCTGGGTCACGTGGCCAGCGTGACATCGCTGCTCTGGCGAGCCAGAGCCGCACACGGAAACGCCGTTTACCTTCCCGCTGGTAAGCGGTCCCTATTTATCTACTTGCACCCGGAGGTGCTTTCGAACTGCTAGGTTGGCAGGCGCTGGGACCGAGCAGCGGGAGCGCACCCCGCCACAGGTACCACTAACCAGAGGTACCACTGTATAAAAAATTAGTAGTAGTAGTAATAGCAGCAGCAGCCGTAGTATTGAATAGGACATCTCTATTTACATCGGAGAAATGTTGGAGGCTAAGGAACAATGTTCACTGAAAGATGTTATTAGATTCAGCTTCCAGAGTGACCAATCACAGCAGCATCACTGGATTCCAAAAAAACCCCCAAACAAACCATGGAAGAGAAATTCTGATCTTCAGTAAGATTCTCTCTGAAGTTACATGGCTCATGCAAACTGGTAAAAGGACCCCTGGACGGTTAAGTCAAAGGTGACTATGGGGTTGCGGCGCTCATCTCGCTTTCAGGCTGAGGGAGCCGGCGTTTGTCCACAGACAGCTTTCCGGGTCATGTGGCCAGCAGGACTAAACCGCTTCTGGCACAACAGAACACTGTGAAAGAAACCAGAGCGCATGGAAATGCCATTTACCTTCCCGCCACAGTGCTACTATTTATCTACTTGCACTGGTGTGCTTTCAAACTGCTAGGTGAGCAGAAGCTGGGACACAACAACAGGAGCTCACCCCACCGTGGGGATTCGAACCGCCGACCAAGAGGCTCAGTGGTTTAGACCACAGCACCACCCGCATCCCTTGCAAACTGGTATAACTGAGCAAGCAGGCATCGGTATACCAGCTTGAAGGTCCACCCTCCCCTGCCCCAACAGGTACAAATCTTCCCAAACAGTATTTTTTTTCCCCAGAGGCCTAATCCCTGAAGGAAGAGCAAATGGATTTATGCTAGATTGTGCCTTTTGGCAGTTAATGATTCAACGCCTGAATAAATAATCTTGGAATATATCTCTCAGTTCAAGATGGATGAGTTGCCACACTGGTATTAAAGATATTTAAGAATTACCATCTGTGATATAAATCATCCAGCTGTTCCCCAGGATGTCGCCGTGTAGAACAAAAACGAGGGTGTGGGAAAAGCGAAAGGAGATGGATGTCACCTTCGGACGCTTTTGACCTTAATGTATTTGATAAGCATCACCTACCTGCCTCAATCTCCCTATGCAAAATGCAAATTGTTTTATGGGTCACACAAATGGCACGTAATGAAAGATTAGATACTGTAAACATTTAAATGGCTCTTGTCTTCTCAGTGTCTCCAGAATCAATATATAAATGTCGACGGTTAGCATTTGAAGCTAGATCGCCCTTTGTAATGAAAAGTCCTTTTTCATTCTAATTTTGCTGCAGGTTTTATGGAAGGCAATTTTGGTTTCTCTACTCTGAGTAAAACTCCACCCCTTACATAGAACTGGAAAAAAACCCCAATTCTCCTAAGACAACTTTGCTTGAAGAATTAAATAAATAAATGTGTTTTCTTTTATCCTAATTTGATTTTCGCAAGAACTATTTATGGTATATTGTTGAATTCAATATGATAAGATGGTGGATAGAAAGGGTAGCACAGTATAAACTGTATCCTGAATTTGTAAATGGATACGATTGCATTAAAA
This sequence comes from Podarcis cretensis, assembly GCF_951804945.1. Classification (NCBI taxonomy): domain Eukaryota; kingdom Metazoa; phylum Chordata; class Lepidosauria; order Squamata; family Lacertidae; genus Podarcis; species Podarcis cretensis. The sequence continues at coordinate 84,263,745 of NC_137176.1, forward strand.
ATTATAAGAAATAAGGCTGAGATGTATGTATTTTTAAAAAGTCTAATTTCAAAAACAAACAATGGGTTGGATCCAATGCTGGAGCTACTCAAAGAAGACCTATTGAAATTAACTATCATAATTAACTTAGATCCATTAATTTCAGGTGGTCTCCTCTAAGTGGAATCCTGCCTCCACCCCCAAAAAATGAATTCTGGAGATTTTCTTCCAGGTTTTGAATGAGTGCAGAATTTCCCCCCAGACTGAACCATAGTCTTCCTTTATAGGTAACAAAAAGGTTTAGCCACATTAAGGTCCACTTGGGCTCTTTCGTAAATTTGCAGGAGCATAAACAACTGAGCCTAGGGCTTGCCAATTGGAAGCTCAGCGGTTCGAATCCCCGCAACAGGATGAGCTCCTGTTGCTCAGTCCCAGCTCCTGCCAACCTAGCAGTTCGAAAGCACATCAAAGTGCAAGTAGATAAATAGGTACCGCTCTGGCGGGAAGGTAAACGGCATTTCCATGCTTCTGGTTTCGCCAGAAGCGGCTTAGTCATGCTGGCCACATGACCCGGAAACTGTACACTGGCTCCCCTCAGCCAGTAAAGCGAGATGAGCGCCGCAACCCCAGAGTCATCCGCAACTGGACCTAATGGTCAGGGGTCCCTTTACCTTTACTTTTATCCAGTAGGCACATCCCAGCAAAAGTTGTTGTTGTTTAGTCGTTTAGTCGTGTCCGACTCTTCGTGACCCCCTGGACCAGAGCACGCCAGGCACTCCTGTCTTCCACTGCCTTCTGCAGCTTGGTCAAACTTATGTTTGTAGCTTCGAGAACACTGTCCAAACATCCCATCCTCTGTCTTCCCCTTCTCCTTGTGCCCTCCATCTTTCCCAACATCAGGGTCTTTTCCAGAGAGTCTTCTCTTCTCATGAGGTGGCCAAAGTAGTGGAGCCTCAGCTTTAGGATCTGTCCTTCTAGTGAGCACTCAGGGCTTATTTCCTTCAGAATGGATAGGATTGATCTTTTTGCAGTCCATGGGACTCTCAAGAGTCTCCTCCAGCACCAGAATTCAAAAGCATCAATTCTTCTGCGATCAGCCTTGTTTATGATCCAGCTCTCGCTTCCATACATCACTACTGGGAAAACCATAGCAAAAGCTACTCCCAACTAAAAATGCATGTTTGTTTTAAGGCTCATCCACAATAGGAGTTTTAAAAAGGTAAAGGTAAAGGTACCCCTGCCCATACGGGCCAGTCTTGACAGACTCTGGGGTTGTGCGCCCATCTCACTCAAGAGGCCAGGGGCCAGCGCTGTCCGGAGACACTTCCGGGTCACGTGGCCAGCGTGACATCGCTGCTCTGGCGAGCCAGAGCCGCACACGGAAACGCCGTTTACCTTCCCGCTGGTAAGCGGTCCCTATTTATCTACTTGCACCTGGAGGTGCTTTCGAACTGCTAGGTTGGCAGGCGCTGGGACCGAGCAGCGGGAGCGCACCCCGCCGCAGGGATTCGAACTGCCGACCTTTCAATCGGCAAGTCCTAGGCGCTGAGGCTTTAACCCACAGCGCCACCTGCGTCCCTTATAGGAGTTTTAGGTAGGAATTAATGCAATTTATGGGCAAGTCATTTCATTTTTCCAAGTTCCCCACTTTTGGTGCCGTGCTTCTGCTTGCAAGATTGCTCAAGTCATGGCATAGCCAGCCTGGGAGCCTTAGGAACTAATTTGAAGCAGCTTTGAAAGGACAATGCAACAGTATCACTTAGATCTGCCTAGATTTGTAAGATGAAATAAACTGGGTCATTAGATTATGTGGCACAGCTAATGAGACGTTTTGGTTTAATTACTTGAGAAAAAGCCTCTAATCATCTGAGATGGGTTTTTCTTTCTTTTTCTTCTTTCGGGAAAAAATATTGTCTGAGAGCAATATTTGGATCTGGGGGACGGATGGATTCCAAAATTCAGCGTCCAAATACCACCAGAGCCCGTTTTCACCCCATCCCAAGGAACATCACTGGGGGAGGGAAACCCCACTATTTCTTCTAAGATTTCAGCTTGGTCCCAAACCACTTCTCTTTCCTCCTCTCTTGGCTAAGCCTCCTTTAATGAGATCAGGTGTTTTTTTGCTCCTTCATCTGCTCTCTCCAGGAGTGTCGTGTAATTAACCATATGAGCGAGGTAGGGTGCCACAAGAAAGCATTGAGCAACACGGCTTTGATGCTATGACTTGTGCTAAAATGATTGTCTGGTTTGGAAAGTAAAATCAGATTGCTTTTTTAGGCCGGCATCTAAAGCTTAAATGAAATCTGTAGATTTAATGGGTGTGGAGGGGGGGAGAATCTTTGCAGATGTGCATCAGCCTCAGTGCAGGCATGAAACTAATTCAGAAATTGATTGCAATGCGGGGAGGGGGGGAACAGATGCTGAGATTTTGAGAAGTGCACTTCCTATCACTTACTGAAGTTTCCCAACTACCCACATCTTATTATGCATCATTGTTTATGCTCCAATTGCATCTAACTAGGGAAAGCTATAGTTAAAGGTATGATTTTCCCAGTAGTGATGTATGGAAGTGAGAGCTGGACCATAAAGAAGGCTGATCGCCAAAGAATTGATGCTTTTGAATTATGGTGCTGAAGGAGACTCTTGAGAGTCCCTTGGTTTGGGACCAAGCTGAAATCTTAGAAGAAATAGTGGGGTTTCCCTCCCCCAGTGATGTTCCTTGGGATGGGGTGAAAACGGGCTCTGGTGGTATTTGGACGCTGAATTTTGGAATCCATCCGTCCCCCAGATCCAAATATTGCTCTCAGACAATATTTTTTCCCGAAAGAAGAAAAAGAAAGAAAAACCCATCTCAGATGATTAGAGGCTTTTTCTCAAGTAATTAAACCAAAACGTCTCATTAGCTGTGCCACATAATCTAATGACCCAGTTTATTTCATCTTACAAATCTAGGCAGATCTAAGTGATACTGTTGCATTGTCCTTTCAAAGCTGCTTCAAATTAGTTCCTAAGGCTCCCAGGCTGGCTATGCCATGACTTGAGCAATCTTGCAAGCAGAAGCACGGCACCAAAAGTGGGGAACTTGGAAAAATGAAATGACTTGCCCATAAATTGCATTAATTCCTACCTAAAACTCCTATAAGGGACGCAGGTGGCGCTGTGGGTTAAAGCCTCAGCGCCTAGGACTTGCCGATTGAAAGGTCGGCAGTTCGAATCCCTGCGGCGGGGTGCGCTCCCGCTGCTCGGTCCCAGCGCCTGCCAACCTAGCAGTTCGAAAGCACCTCCAGGTGCAAGTAGATAAATAGGGACCGCTTACCAGCGGGAAGGTAAACGGCGTTTCCGTGTGCGGCTCTGGCTCGCCAGAGCAGCGATGTCACGCTGGCCACGTGACCCGGAAGTGTCTCCGGACAGCGCTGGCCCCTGGCCTCTTGAGTGAGATGGGCGCACAACCCCAGAGTCTGTCAAGACTGGCCCGTATGGGCAGGGGTACCTTTACCTTTACCTTTTTAAAACTCCTATTGTGGATGAGCCTTAAAACAAACATGCATTTTTAGTTGGGAGTAGCTTTTGCTATGGTTTTCCCAGTAGTGATGTATGGAAGCGAGAGCTGGATCATAAACAAGGCTGATCGCAGAAGAATTGATGCTTTTGAATTCTGGTGCTGGAGGAGACTCTTGAGAGTCCCATGGACTGCAAAAAGATCAATCCTATCCATTCTGAAGGAAATAAGCCCTGAGTGCTCACTAGAAGGACAGATCCTAAAGCTGAGGCTCCACTACTTTGGCCACCTCATGAGAAGAGAAGACTCTCTGGAAAAGACCCTGATGTTGGGAAAGATGGAGGGCACAAGGAGAAGGGGAAGACAGAGGATGGGATGTTTGGACAGTGTTCTCGAAGCTACCAGCATGAGTTTGACCAAACTGTGGGAGGCAGTGGAAGACAGGAGTGCCTGGCATGCTCTGGTCCATGGGATCACAAAGAGTCGGACATGACTAAACAACAACAAAAGGGACAGCTCTGGTTTTCTAGCTATCTGTCCTTGTAAATCAGTTCTGTTGCATGCTCGTAGGAGCATAAGATCCCTGCCTCAGGCCAGAGGCCAATCTTATCTAGCATCCTGTTGTCACATTGGCCAACTAGATGCCTGTGGGAACCAGCAAGATAGACCTGGGTGCAACAACGTTGTCCCAACCAGGGGCGGTGCTACCTGCCCCAGCACCTGGATAGACCTGGGTGCAACAACGTTGTCCCAACCAGGGGCGGTGCTACCTGCCCCAGCACGTGGAGTGACAGGGGGCGGGGCTAGCCACCCACCGGCGAACATCCCTAGCCACCCGCCGTCCACATGGAGAGCGTGAGGGAGTGCTAGCCTCCAACGCAGCGAGCATTGGGGAGCGTCGCTAGCCACCCACGGTAGCATCGTCCCTAGCGGCCCTCCGCCCTCACAGCAAGCGTCCGGGGTGTCACCCGCACAGCGAGCATGGGAGGGGGCGGTGTGGCGATGTCACCCACCTTCATGGCTGACACCCGGTGCAGAGCGCACCCCCCGCACCCGTATTCCTCTGCCAGTTGTCCCAACTGTACTGAGTTTAAGGGCGCTTACTCCATTAAACTCCATTAAATTCCACATGAGGGGCAGTGCCAGCAATTAGATCTCGCCTCCTCCAAATGCCCTTTGAAAAAAGAAGCATCTCGACAAAGGACTTGTCCACACTTCCTCACTTTCCAGGCACAGAGTGCGCTTTAATGCGCCATGTCTGAGCACTCAGGTTTTTGGGTTTTTTCCGCTCTTGAACTTTCCCCATCAAAGCTGAATTGGAGCAAACAGCAATCCACAGAGAACCCGAATTTCTGCTTCTTGAATGTCAGTGTTAAAGGGCGGGTTTCCGTGGGAAAAGCACCAGGGCAAAAAACAGAGCCCTCAAACACAGAGCTTTAAAGAAAGTGGAAGGCAAAACGTAAGTGTGGATAAGACCTAAGATAAGCTTCACTCCTCCCCCAAAGCCCGGGCAAAGAGTTGCATCATCACCAGATGCCAAAATGATATCAATGTCACCCAAACCTCATAGGAGAGGTGATCCCTGTTGTGAGCACAGCAGCAGGGATCATTCAGTTAGTAACATAAGGGTCAATTCTGTTTACAATTTGACAACCGGGCGGAGGGAGGGGAGGCATTGCTGAGCAACCCCTTGTGATGGAAAAGTTTGTTTTTGCTGGGCAGGTTGGGTCAACGAGTGCTTTCTTTTTCTTTTCCCCTGCCAGCAAATGGTTAACAAACGGCAACTTATGATTGGCCGGGGTTCCAGGAGGGGGAGTTGAAAAGGAGAGGATTTTGAGAGACAGTTGGTAGGTTGGGAGATACAGAGTGAGAAGAGAGAGAGTTGGTTCTGGGTAGAGACATCCACTCTGAGGAATATATCAAAAGCTACAGAAAAGAGTCTCTAAGCTTGGTGTGAAGGACAGTGTGTGGTGTCCTGTAAGAGTAATTAGGCCAAGAATTAACTGGGAGGCTGAGCCAGGAGAAGTAGAAGCTGTGAGGAGACAGTCTACCTAGGTTTCATTCCAGTCAGGAGGGGAGAGATTCTTCTACAAAAAGAGAAGACTCCCAAACCAGTTAAGAGGGGTGTGGAGACCCCTTGGGTCTGTTATTTGGAGTACCTCAGGAGTAGGGTTGTCTAAGGGGTGTGCAACTGAGAGGAAGTACCACCTTGTGGAAGAACCAAAGTATTAAGCGGCAACAGCTGTGCAACAACTGAGAAGGAACTGAAGTGAAATAGCATTCTGATCTGAAGTATCCTATGTTTTACCCACTTTGAGGCATCTGATCAAGGCCTGTATTTTAAAATGAGCTTAAAGATATATTTGCAAATGTTGGTATGTTTCATGCCAGGCAGAAACCAGCTGGCTAAGTACTTTGGCAGTTGTTTATCTTCCTGCTCTCCTGAACAAGGGCCCCCCTTATTTATAGCAGTAGCAGGAGACAAGTTTCTCAAAGTTGTAAAAGGGAATTACAGGCTGGGAGCAAAGGTTACACTGACCCTACATATTCACAATCAAGCTGCAAAAACACTAATTAAGAGTTGGTAAATAGTAAGATTTATTGTTTAACAGAAAATAATACCATGTGCCTCCCATCAGACCCTAGCCATATTTTCCTAAGGTTTAAGGTATACTGAGAGAGTTGAAGGGCAATAAATTTTGGGAAGAGCTAATGGGAAAAGCAGTTGGCTGGGAAAAGGGGGGTGTAAACTGAAGAGGCTTCTTTGGAAGCTGTTTTTTACTGAGTTCCTTTTTTACTTTGCAAAGGCCTTTTCTTCTATAAAGCTATCTACGTTATGTATGAGATTTGTTGGCTTAATGTAATTAGGCAAAGGATTTAGAAAGTAAGAAATGTTAGATTATTGTTTCATTGATGGTGTGTGAGAATGTGAACCCAAGATCTCTGTTTAGATAGAATTTAATACCACGAGCCATTTGTTTTAGCCATTTGTTTTGGAATGCAGGGGCAACAGGGGCAAAAGGTGATCTAGTAATTAAGGTGCCTTGTCGAGGCAAATGTAAGATATATGGCTACTTGTCTGCCATTTATGGATAGAAGGAAATATAGCTTTTTGTCTCCCATAAAAGGTAATAGGAAATGGGTGTATCTTTTATGATTGGTTCTAGCAAACAGCCAATAGGAATTTCAACCAGGCTTGATTGGACAGAGGCAGCCAAAGGAGGAGCAAGGGGGCTGGGCTGAGGAAATATAAGTGCTGGCCATCAGGGCTGGAGGGGGCAGAGCTTTGGTAACCATATACCACTGTGCCTATTATTTATTTGTCTGACAAATAAATTATTATTTTAATTTCTCTATTGCTGCGTTGAATATTTCATTCCAGCTAAGGGTTAACCATAAGCAGGGTGCTACAACTTGTGTCATAAAATTCCTTTGTTTAATAGAATCTTTGTTTATTTGATCAAATCCTGCCTGAGACTCCAAATTATTTAGTTTTTTCTCACACAAGTTAATCTGGGGTGGTTTGTAGGAATTCGTGGAACTGGTGTTCTGTGAGGTGGGTGCACTATATTTAAGTGAGGGCAGGCCCGACGATGCCAGAGGGAAAAGTGCCGCCGCGCCATCGCACCCCTCAGATTGGCAAGATCCTTGCTGAGGTAACCCAAGTTCTGACTGGCTGTGTCATTCCGAAGGAGTCCCCTCCCTGTGTAGTTGTATGCCACTGTTTTCTCAACAAGGCCTGACCGTAGAATACAAAACCTATCTTGTTTCTTTCTCCTCAAGTTGTATATGTTGTGGAGCTTACTGCCATGATATACTCCCCTTAAAAGCTGCTTCTTTACACACTTAGATCGTCTGCATAGTATTAGTGTCATGAAATGGTGTGTTGCAGTTTCAAATATCACCAATTAAATCCTTGGCTAATTAGGCTCAGTTGAGAAAATTGCAGCACAATCAAGCCCAAAAGTTTTTTAGGTTGTTGTTTTTTAGGAATTCAGGGACCTGAATATTCATCTGAGGAGGGTTGGTTGACTCCATCCTCTCCACAAGTGATTGCTCCTTATTGTTTCAAGTGGCCTTTTTGATTAGCGTTCCATGTTCAGCCATGGGGCTAAACAGTTGCACTCATTTGCTGATGATTGTGATGCGAAATACGCTCTCCGAAGGGAGATGCAAAAATGAGCTGATTGTGATTTAATTAGGACTCGAGAATCTCCATGAGCATTCAGGGGATCTGAAGGAAACAAAACAGTTTCCGGCAGTTTTTAGTTTTCTCAGGGTAAAGTAGGATTCAGACAGGAGGAGCCACACAGGGAAACAGATTTTTATTAGTGGGTCCTTCTTGCCACATGAGCAAAAGGCTTGTGGGAGCAGGAATGGTGGAGGCCCTGCATCAGGCATAGGCAAACTCGGCCCTCCAGATATTTTTGGGACTACAACTCCCATCATCCCTAGCTAACAGGACCAGTGATCAGGGATAATGGGAATTGTAGTCCTCAAACATCTGGATGGCCGAGTTTGCCTATGCCTGCCTTGCATCCAGGGGTGGGTCTGCGTACTATGGTGCCCTGTGGGAGCCCAAAATTTGGCGCCCCCATCCCCCAGTGAGGTGCTGGGCTTTGGGAAGGAGGCATGAGATTCTGGCAGGGTTCTAGAGCCCTCCCACCTTCTTCCCAAAGTTGGGAAAGCACTAACTAAGCTTTGAGAAGGAGTCGGGAGGACTCTAGGACCCTGTCAAAGCCTCTGTCCTCTATCCCAAAGCCCAACGCCTCATTTGCCAGGCTTTAAGATGGCGCCTCCTCAGCTCAGCGCCTAGTGTCTGTGCACAACTCGCACAGCCCTAAATCCAGCCCTGAAATTTATCTTGGGTTGAAATTGCACTCTCGTTGCAATGCCAAACTGATGACCGACGTTACAAACTCAGCAGAGCTGGCTCAACCATTGGGCAGACTGAGGAGGCTGCCTCAGGCAGCAGAAGCCCCAAGGCCGCAGCCCTATGGGTGTCCCAGCTGCCCTGTCACCTCTGCAGAACCATGCCAGTATCAGCTGAAAAACTGCAAGATCTTGCATGGTGTGCAAGATCTTGCATGATTTCTCTGACATCTCGCCCAAGTCGGGCAAAATCTCACCCCAAATTGGTGCCAATGCTGGTGGCAGAGTTGGCAGTGTGGGTAAAGTGGTCTGGCAGCAGCAGGAATGGCAGCAGCAGCAGGGCAAAGGTGACTTCCATTTTGCCTCAAGCAACAAAACATGACACACTGCCCTTGTTTGCAGGTGAGGGGAGTCAGGGCTGGTGAACATGCATGGATGGATCGTGGATCTAATGTTGCTTTATCCATCACTTGGTGCTTGATTAATCAGGCCTGGTGTAGGCATACCACAGAATGGGAGTTGCAGAATGGATTGCGCCATTTCAGACTGCAGGTGGGGAAGGGAATTACACTGGCGGTCACTATTCCCCCCACCTGGAGAAAATTTTGTGGCGATATATCACCATGCAGCATCTCTTGAGATGGTTTTTGTTGGGAAAGCTGAGGACCACTAGGAACCTCTGGAAGGAACTCTAGCTGTGGTGAGTTCCCCCGTCCACATTTGCCCCCCATCCCTGAAATAAATTGCATGTGTAACAAAAGTCATTTATTTCTTAACACACGCTCAGATCACTTCCACTGAAATCTGTGAACTACAACCCTATACCCACTTACTTGGAAAGAAGTCCCATTGAATTCAGTGGATATTTCTTCTGAGTAGGCATGTGTAGGATGGGGCTGGTTACTATTAAAGTGTTTTGATTTGTGCTCTTTGGGCTTCCCTGACTACCCTTTACGCCTCCACAGGAATGCCCGTTTCCCTCTTTCGAGAACATTTGGAGCGCATAAATAGATGGATTAAACCGAAAATGTGGCTTGAGAGATATTAAAAATGCAGCACTTTCTGCGAGATCTGAGTGCAGCCCAGTCTGGAAATGGTTTGGCAGTTTGTCACCTGGACTCGTCCGGATAAAAGAGCAGCTCCAGTGCAATTGCATTCCCATGTTTTGACATGAATTGGGTTGTGCTCAACTCCTTCACATTCAATTCTGCAGAGCTTGCGTCCATCCAGCACATTGTCTTGGTGCATGAATAATGCATTGCAGCCCCTTCGTTTGCCATTATCATCATTGCGGCTTTAATTAAGTAAAACAGCCTTGCCCGGTTATGGCAGCCGTGCGAGGCAATGCTCAGTTTATTAGCTGGCATAGCATAACACAGAGATTGGTGCTAATGGCTTGGAAGGGCACAAGCACGCCTCGGTTTGAACAGTGGGAGTCCAGAGTAGCGGCAACAGCTTCGTACAGCTGAGTGATGTTTAGGAGAAGTGGCACTATAGAGAAATGCAATCTGATAGGGGAAAGCCTTTTAGGGTTTTACAATTTGGAGCGACGTGAATAACAAGATGGGTTTTTCTCAGGTGCATGGTGGTGTTGAATGGTTACTTTAAATGTAAAGGCTCATCATTGTTCCACCTAATGTGTATGTCTTTAAGGGGCCAGAGCAAGGGCCAGAGCAAGATAACGAGACCCAGCTTTACAGCTGTGAAACATAGCAGGTGCTGCTGAGTTGCGTTGATTAAGGTGTGTCAGCATTTGCATGTAGTATATAAGGAGCAGCACCTAGCTCTACCATTACCCTGGGGGTTGGGTTGGTGGTTGGGTCTGGTTTGTTGTTAATGTATTTAGTATATAAGGAGTTTTTGTTTTTGTAATTAAAACCTTGTTTAAGTTATTTTTGAGTCCCTTTCTTTTTAATGCATGGTCTCCCCAGCAAGCTCTCTGCAGCGCTACCATACTGCAAAAATCCAACATCTTTGGTTATGGGCCCAGCTGCTGAGTGGATGACTGCATATTTTTGGACTCTGAGAAAGGTTTGAAAACTCCTTCTCCTGTTAGTGTAGTTTTTGTGGGTCTGGAAGATTTCCAGAATGGTTGACCGGGTTCCTGAAGCTGAGAAGGCTCTGGTCTTCCCACAGCTAACAGATGAGAACTATAGTTTATGGTCTTTTCGGGTGGAGGCGCTTTTGACCTCTAGGGAAGTATGGACCTATGTAACTGATGACCCTCCTGACCCTGTAACTAATGCTTGGTCGAAAGGAGATGCAAAAGCCAGGGCGATAATTAATTTGGCAGTCAGCGACCAGCAAATAGTTTATATAAGGAATAAGAAAACTGCCAAAGAAATGTGGGACAGTCTTGCAGCAGTGCATGTTAGAAAAGAGTCAGCGTCTGCATTGACGTTTTTCAAGCAGTTGTACCAGACTAAGTTGCAGCCTGGTGGTGATTTGGCAGCACACTTGAGACGTCTGGAGGCAATACGCGGTGAATTAATTCGAAGGGACATGGACATACCTGATATTCAGTATGTTTTTATCATTCTTTGTTCCCTTAACGAGGACTTTGATGGTATAGCTAGCCAGATATCTGCCATTCCACCAGCACAATTAACTGTGGAAGGGGTGACGGCAAGATTAATGGGCGAGTTGGATAGAAGGGAGGCTTGTGCCATAAGCACTCCTATTTCCAGAAGTAATGAGGAACGCCATATGCAAACTTGTGGTGATGCGACTGCATTTAAAGCTGCAAAGCGTTGTTGGTTCTGCAATAAGCAAGGACATTTTGCAAAGGACTGCAGATCCAAAAGAAAGCAAAGTACTCCTGAGCCTGTTTCAGCTCGTCAGTCACGGTTGTCATCTCAGCAGCCAACATCGCACCGTAAAGACAGAAATGAGCCGCGAGCTTTTCATGCTCGGACTGCAGATCATAAAAGAATTAAAGGTGCCAAGTGGAATTCTTTTATTGTGGACTCAGGAGCTTCTCACCACGTTTGCAACAATCGAAGTTTGTTTATTTCTTTCGAAGAGGAAATTGGTAATGTACATTTAGCCAATTCACAAGTCTTGCAGTCACTTGGCAGAGGTACTGTTAAACTTGACTCTTTAAACATTACAATAGCGAACTGCATTTACTGCCCATCAGTGGACAATTTATTATCAGTAAGGTGTTTTGCTCGTCAAGGCATAAGTGTGCGTTTCTTAAATTCAATGTGTGAGTTTTTTGAGGGGAACAAACGTCTATTGTATGCCCGGGACTCTGATGGTTTATATAGACTGTATTTTCGCACCTACTCCCAATCGCCTATAAATTGCAGAGCAGCACAGTCAAGCCAGGGGTTGAGGAATGTAAGGCGACATTCGGGGTGTGTCCATGAGGCGCATAGAATTCTGGGACACTTGAATTTTGCTGATGTAATTAGGACGAAGAATATTGTTAATGGCCTCAACTTAAAACCATGTAAATTCTTTATGCAATGTCTATCTTGTTGCAAGAATAAGATTAAGGTTGCACGCAAGGGTAGATGCTCAGATAGGAAAGTAACTGAGCCATTTGAGCGTGTACATTGTGACTTAGTTGGGCCACTCCCGCCATCATTAGGAGGTTCTAAGTACTGGCTCACTCTCATAGACCAGTATAGTAGATATTGTTGGACTTACGCAATAGCAGAGAAGTCCCAAGCATTTGAGAAGTACAAAGTTTTTTGCAACTGGGTAAAAACGCACTTTAACAAACCAATTAAGAACCTGTTTTCTGACCGGGGCGGGGAATTTGTTTCTGAGGATTTTGAGAAATTCCTGGAAGCGCAGGGGACTACTCATGAGTTATCTTGCCCCCGAAGTCCCTGGCAAAATGGGCTTGTTGAAGTTGTGCAGCGTGATCTGCAAGCAGGGCTCAAAACTTATCTGCACGATGCTAATCTGCCCAAAGACTTTTGGGCTGAAGCGCTTAATGCTTTTTGTTATGTTAGAAATCGCAGTTATCATTCTGGTTTAGATGTCACCCCCTATGAGAAGCTGTTTAAAAAACGCCCTAATCTGAAATACCTACGCATTTGGGGTTCAGATGTAATTATGCATTATCCCGCTAAGCAAAAATTGGGTGAGCGTAGCGTTCAGGGAAAATTAATGGGCTACCAGCAGGGGGCGTACAGAATTTACATACCAGCAACTGGCAAATTTCATATTACCAGAAGCATGATACAAACTGTAAATTGGAATGGAGTTGCTGTTTTCCAAGATACTGATGGTATAGATAATACTGAGGAAGAAGAGGAAGAAGCAGCAGCAGCAGGAAATGGTGCTTCTGACTTAATGGAAAAAGACAAAAAGCCTGTTGAATCTGATAATTTGTTTGATGATTTAAAGTCACAGGCACCCGAGGGGAGGTTAGATTCTCTTGAGTTTTCTGACCGTGAGCTTAGCCTACAGGCACCTCTTCAGTCTGACAATGATGATTTACAACCTGAAACTAGTGGTTCCCTTAGTCCTATTAAGTCTGAGGAGTCTGACTCTCCTTCCGGACTGAGACGTTCAGATAGAAAGAGGCAGAAGCCACAACGATTTGCAGATGAACATTTTAATACTGTGTATGCCAATAAGGCGGTTTTTGAGCCAAAAAGCTACAATGATGTTCAGAATTTACCTAAGCACCAAGCTGCAAATTGGTATAAAGCTATGAACTCTGAGATAGCTTCTTTAAAAGAGCATAACACTTGGTCTCTTGTACCACAAACCCCAGATATGAGACTTATTGATTCAAAATGGGTTTATAGAGTTAAAATGAATGACAAAAATGAAGTTGTAAGGTACAAAGCAAGATTAGTTGCTAGGGGTTTTCAACAAATTCCAGGCGAAGATTATGATTTGTGTTATTCACCAAGTGTAAAATATGAAACAGTTAAGCTCTTGTTAAAAGATGCATCACAACGTGGACATTCTGTTTATCACCTAGATATAAAAACTGCATATTTGTTTGCAGATTTAAAAGAACAAATTTTTATGCGTGTCCCTGAAGGCATAGATGCCGCTGAAGGTTTGGTATGCAAATTAAATAAATCCCTTTATGGTCTGCACCAAAGTGGAAGGAATTGGCACCAAACTTTAGCAAAAGAATTGCTGGATATTGGTTTTTCACAAGGAAAGGCAGACAACTGTGTGTTTATAAAGGAAAGGGCAAACTCTGTAACAAAAATATGTGTGTATGTAGATGACGTGTTAATTTCTACAAAAACTAAACAGGAATATGAAGAGGTAGTTTCACAGTTACAGAAGAAATTTGATGTGGTGGAATTAGGCATAGCTAAAAATTACTTATCCATGCAAATTGAGAAAGGCAAAAATGGATCTTTTCTGGTTCATCAAACTGCAAAAATTGATGATCTTGTTGAAATGCTACATTTAGAAAATGCAGATGGGAAGGAAACGCCTATGGTGTGTGGTTTCACCTTTACAGGTGAAGATAAGCCATTCTCTAATAAAACTCTGTATCGTTCTGCCATAGGCAAGCTAAATTTCATTCAAAGAATCTCAAGACCAGATATAACTTATGCTTTTCACTTTCTGGCAAAATTTGTGGAAAAGCCTACTACACAATGTTTCTCTGCTCTTAAGAGAGTGGTAATGTACCTTAAACATACCAAACATTATAGGTTGCAGTTTACGTCAAGTATTGACAAAGGTTTTGAAATTTTCTGCGATGCATCTCATGCAGTGGAACAAAATAATTGCAGGGGTGTGTCTGGTATGGTGTTTTGTTATAACGGTTGTCCATTTGAATGGAAGTCCCAGACACAAACCATTATTTGTCTCTCCACAACAGAGAGTGAATTATGTGCATGCGTTCAGGCCACTCGTGATGTAGAATGGTATCTGCAAGTATTTGCAGACCTACAGATACAAGTAACACTACCAGTAAAAGTTTACCTTGATTCCCAGAGTGGACTTGCTATCCTATGTTCAGAAACCAATACGCAGCGCACCAGAGTCTTAAGATTACGTTTGCAGTTTGTAAAGAAACTAATTGCTGACGAAATGATTGTATTTGAATATGTCCCAGGTGATAATCAAATTGCGGACATTTTTACAAAAGCACTTCCAAAGGTTACACATGAAAAACATGTACAAAGTATGCTTTATGTTTTTGTTCCACAATGATGAACCGCAGGGGAAATGTTGTATGGTTACTTTAAATGTAAAGGCTCATCATTGTTCCACCTAATGTGTATGTCTTTAAGGGGCCAGAGCAAGGGCCAGAGCAAGATAACGAGACCCAGCTTTACAGCTGTGAAACATAGCAGGTGCTGCTGAGTTGCGTTGATTAAGGTGTGTCAGCATTTGCATGTAGTATATAAGGAGCAGCACCTAGCTCTACCATTACCCTGGGGGTTGGGTTGGTGGTTGGGTCTGGTTTGTTGTTAATGTATTTAGTATATAAGGAGTTTTTGTTTTTGTAATTAAAACCTTGTTTAAGTTATTTTTGAGTCCCTTTCTTTTTAATGCATGGTCTCCCCAGCAAGCTCTCTGCAGCGCTACCATACTGCAAAAATCCAACATCTTGCTGGCTGAGCAGGAGGACTGATTGAGGAGGAGAATAGGGAGAAATCAAGGAGTATGAAATGTATCTGTCTTTTCAATGACAGGATCCTTGCTTGTCTCCAGCAACTGATATTCAGAACTACAAGTGCAATCTGCAACAAAATGTTCCAGCGCAGACTGCTTCCTGTTCAGGCTTGCATTCCGTTCCCCCAAAATTTTAGTCAGCATTCCATGCCAACTGAGCATGCCCAGGCTTCACTGGCCTATTTTTAGGGTCTCCCTCCCTCCTTCCCAATGAAAACCTCAGGGTTACCCCTGTTAGAATTCCTGCTCCGTGACTGCAGTCATGGGATTTTTGTCTATCACTTGACGGTGTATGTTTTGACTCCACTGAGTGGAAGTGACGGAGACAGGATGTTTGTGTTACTGTGTTCCGTGAAGTGGGACTATTGCCCTTTGTTCATTTTCTCTTTGCTGTCTGATGAGAGAGAGGGAGCCATGTTGCAGTGCTCCGTGTGTGTTTATATGTAAATAAAGTAGATTAGCCAGAATGCTGAGTTGCTGAGGTCTGTCACACAAGTTGCACCAACTCTGCTGATCCCTAAGTGTGCCGATGTCTGTTGGCATCAGTCACTGTGATGTTCGGGCAGAAGAAAGCTTTTGAAGCTCCCGAACGAATGACCAGGAGGGAGAGAACATGCTAGTAGGGCACGTGTCTCTGCCAGGTCCTACTTGAGTGTAGGCTGAGCTCTGACAACCCCAAGCCTAACGATTCCTTTCTTGTGCATGGGTGGTACCGTATGAGCGACACAAGAAACAGCCCTCACTTCCCAAACAATGGAAATAAGAGGAAAGAAGCTGCCTCTGAACATGCAAGGTTGATTGCATTTTCATGACTGATTGCTGTAGATTGATCTATCCAACCAACCAACCAACCATGAATTTGCCCTGTCCCTCTTAAAGGCCATCTGCAAGGCAGTAGCGTAGCAAGCCAGGGGGTGCGCTATGGGGTTCTATAGGGAAGCACTGGGGTTTGTACTGTGGCCTGGTGGCTGCCAGGTGTTTCAGGTGCTGCAGGGGGGTGGAGCCACTTCCTACCCCTGAAATCGGCAGCCGACTACCCTAAAAGAAAGCTCAGCAGCTTTGATTTACTCAACAACTTTGGTCTGCCCCGGGCACCAGCGGGGGTTGCTACACTACTGCAGCAAGGACCACCATTAATGCAATGTTACACCTGTAAGCTGCATCAGGCTCTGCAACAGCTCTATGACAGTGTCTGGGAACAATCCCCATAAGATGTGTCTCCTGTTAAGCAGCTGCAGTCAAATTCGTGGCCACGACGAATTTGCAAAATCTGTAGCAGCAAAATCCATTTTTAAAAAATAGATGCACGAGAGAGCTTTCTACACTGAAATGGAAGGGTCACTCTATAGCTAAGAGAAGCATGAAAATGTCACAGGGATGTGGCGTGGGCAGGGGGCAGAAGGAGGTTTGGAGTCAGGTGCAGTTGCCAGGCCAGAGTCGGCATTAAAGGCTTTGAACATTCTTGGTCTTTTGCTTCCAAAGCAGGTAGATGTTCTCCTGGGCTCTTTAAATCACACCATTTTTCTGGACTTCCAAAGCATGTCCCAAAGCCTTAGCCTATGGGAAAGCCCCAGGTGGGCAGCTGACATACCGTGGGCAGCAAATGGGACAGCACTGATTTTGAAATTTATGCAGCTGTTCTAGCAGAAAATCGTTTTAAACGGTGAAGAGCCCCTGGAACACTGTGGCTGGGTACAGGATTGCTATTACAGTCCAGCAATTTATTTATTTATTTTCAAGTGTGAAAGAAATCTACTGAGTTCCCAGAAGGAGAGAGAGAGAGTATTTTGAACAGGCACTGATACAACGAAGGAAATGAAGAAGGTGGAGGGAGGGTGAAGGTTAAATGATGCGACTTGATCCCGCAAAGTAGAGGGGGCACCAACATGGATGGCTTTAGGCAAACTCAGAGAAGGAGGAGGAGGAGGAGGAGGAGTTTGGGTTTGATATCCTGCTTTATCACTACCCGAAGGAGTCTCAAAGCGGCTAACCATCTCCTTTCCCTTCCTCCCCCACAACAAACACTCTGTGAGGTGAGTGGGGCCAAGAGACTTCAGAGAAGTGTGACTGGCCCAAGGTCACTCAGCAGCTGCATGTGGAGGAGCGGAGACGCGAACCTGCTTCACCAGATTACGAGTCTACCGCTCTTAACCACTACACCACACTGGCTCTACATGCTTGACACTATGGCAGGGGGCGGAGAACATAGCCATCAGGGTTCATGGCCGCTGATAGCCCTATCGTCCATGAATTTGTCCAGTCCCCTTTTAAAGCAATCCAAGTTGGTGGCCATTGCTGCATCCATTCCATAGTTTGACTATGTGCTGTCCACCACTCTTAACCACTACACCACACTGGCAACTTGCCACAATGGCTATGTTCTGTCAGTTGCTGGGAATCACATGTGGGAAGTGCACTGTTGCACTCTTGTCCTGCTTGGGGGCTTCTCATAGGCATCAGGTTGGCCGTCAGGTTCCTCTTAAGTACTTAATGCAAGGGTAAAGGTAAAGGTAAAGGTACCCCTGCCCGTACGGGCCAGTCTTGACAGACTCTGGGGTTGTGCGCCCATCTCACTTAAGAGGCCAGGGGCCAGCGCTGTCCGGAGACACTTCCGGGTCACGTGGCCAGCGTGACATCGCTGCTCTGGCGAGCCAGAGCCGCGCACGGAAACGCCGTTTACCTTCCCGCTGGTAAGCGGTCCCTATTTATCTACTTGCACCTGGAGGTGCTTTCGAACTGCTAGGTTGGCAGGCGCTGGGACCGAGCAGCGGGAGCGCACCCCGTCGCAGGGATTCGAACCGCCGACCTTTCGATCGGCAAGCCCTAGGCGCTGAGGCTGTGGGTAAATCAACTGGGCAATGAAAGGCTCAGTGGTGTAGCGTGGGAGGGCCGCAGGGGCAGTTGCCCTGGGTGCAAAATTGTTAGGGCCGCAAAATTTCAAAACCCGGTGCTGCCTCAGTACAGTTGTGCGCTTCTGTCACTGGGCTCTCCATGCAAACCAGGAAGTGATCCCTCTCTCTTTTTTTTTAATTCTTTTTTATTAAGTTTCATTTACAACACAAACAGAAAAAAGGGGGGGAAAGAAAAAAGAAAAAACTACACCAACAACGAAAAAACAAATTAAAGAAGAAAAGAGTACATAGAAAAAAGAAAGAACAAAAAAGCTAATACATATAACAAATTTGAGTGCATGTTTAAAATACACCGACTGACTTCCTTCCCTGTTGAATTCGGGTTTCTGATATTAAAAACTTCATTTTTTTACAGCTGGTATTGGATTGTTAGTTCATACATCGTAAGTTTTATAACAGACCTGCTATAGTTGGTAGGTTTTTATAATTACCCTCAATATAGACCATGAATTTATTCCAATCATCCTTTAACTTTGTATTTTTTTGATTTCTAATTCTTTGTGTCATTTTTGCCAACTCAACAAATTCAAATAATTTTGTTTACCAATCCTTCACCGTTGGTATATTTGTACCTTTCCAATTTTGTGCAATTAGCATTCTGGCCGCTGCTGTCGAATATTGAAACAAGGTTTTGTCTTCTTTCCTAATTTCTTCTCCAATAATACCTAGTAAGAAGGCCTCTGGTTTTTTAGGGAATGTGTATCTAAATATTTTTTTTTAACTCATTATATATCAAATTCCAATTTTTTTTTATCTCCTCACACATCCACCACATATGTATAAAATTGCCTTCTTTTATTTTGCATTTCCAGCAGGCCTTATTTCCGGTCTTATACATCTTGCTTAGTTTTTCTGGTGTAATATACCACCTATAAATCATCTTCTCTAAGTTTTCTCTAATTGCAACACTTGCCGTGAATTTCATTCCCTCATTCCATAATTTTGACCATTTTTCATATTCTATGTTGTGCCCCAGATCTATCGCCCATTTGACCATTACCTCCTTAATTTCCTCATCTTTTGTGTCCCATTCCAGTAAAATATCATACATTTTAGAGAGTAATTTAGTTTTGCTTTCGATTATTTCAATCTGAAATTTGGTTTTCTTTTCATTCATTCCAATTTTTTTGTCTTCTGTCCATATTGCGTTTATCTGATGATATTGTAGCCAGCCTGTTAATTTTCCTTTCAGCTCTTCATACGGTCTTAGTTTCCAACTGTCTTCAGATCTTATTAAAAGGTCTTCATATGTCAATCTTTGCTCTTCCATATTTATTTTTTTGATTATTAGGATATCTGTTGGGGACAGCCACCAGGGTGTTCTCCATTCTAACAGTTTTCTGTTTTTCCCCCAAACTTCGTACAGTGGACCCCTAATGATGTGACTTGAGAACCCTTTGTGGACCTTCTCTTTGTTTGACCACAAGTAGGCATGCCAGCCGAACCTATTGTCGGCCCCTTCCAAATCTAGCAGGTCAGTATTCTCTAGGGTTATCCAATCTTTAACCCAACATAAGCAGGCGGCCTCATAGTATAGTTTTAAATTTGGGACTGCGAAGCCCCCTCTTTCCTTTCGGTCCGTGAGTAATTTGAATTTAATCCTCGGCCTTTTCCCCTGCCATATGAATCTTGAAAGAGTTTTCTGCCAATCTTTAAATAATTTGGGCCCTCTGATTACGGGGATATTTTGGAACAGGAACAGCATTTTTGGAAGTACATTCATTTTTATTGCCTCCATCCTACCCATCCACGAGAGTTTGATTCTATTCCACACATCTAAGTCTTTTTTAATTTCTTTCCACGTGGTCGAGTAATTGTCTTGAATTAAGTTTATATTTTTTGGTGTGAGCCAAATTCCTAAATATTTTATTTTTTTAGCCACCTTGATTCCATATTGTTTCTCTAATTTTTCTCTTTCTTCATTCCCCAGGTTCTTTATCATCATTTTTTACTTTAATTTATTCAATTTAAAGCCGGATAGCTTGCCATATTCCTCTAGTGTCTCCAGCGCTTTGCTAATACTTTCTTGCGGCTCTTCCAAGGTTAAAACCAGGTCGTCTGCGTAGGCTTTTAGTTTGTATTCTTTTATTCCTACTTTAATCCCTTGGATCTCTGGTATCGATCTTATTCTGTTCACTAACACTTCCAATACCATAATGAATAAAAGCGGGGAGAGAGGGCATCCCTGCCTTGTTCCTTTTTCGATTTTAAATGTGCTTGTAAGATTATTGTTTATTATCAATTTGGCAGATTGGGCTAAGTATATTGCCTCTATTCCTTTCAAAAATTTGCCCTCTATCCCTGCCTTCTCCATGGATTTTAGTAGGAACAACCAAGAAACGTTATCGAACGCCTTTTCCGCGTCTATGAAAATCAAGGCCGCAGGTACATCATTGTTAATCTCCAGATATTCAATTATATTTATAATATGTCTTACATTGTCTTTCAAAAACCTGTTTGGGAGGAAACCCGCCTGGTCTTTGTAGATTAGATTTGTTAAACACTTTTTCAGTCTACTTGCCATAATATCAGCGTAAATTTTATAATCGTTATTTAGTAAGGATATCGGCCTATAGTTCTTAATGTTCAATCTATCCGTATCTGATTTAGGAATTAACGTTATGTATGCCTCCTTCCAGGATTCAGGTATTCTTCCTCCTCTTAGGATATTGTTCATGGTATCACAAAGCGTTGGTAACAATTGATCTCCCAAGACTTTATAGTATTTAGCAGATAACCCATCCGGTCCCGGTGCCTTTCCTAATTTCATTTTTTTTATCGCATTTTGGACTTCTTCTGTTTTTATAGGTTTATTTAGTTGACCTCTTTCTTCTTCTGTTATAGTCTTCCCTTTACAGTTCTCAAAATATCTTTCTATTTGAGTTAAATTTTCCTCTCCTTTCTTGTATAGCTTCTCATAAAATTTGAGAAAAGTTTTTTGTATTCTTTTTGGGTCCTCAATCAATTCTTCCTCTACCTTTATTTTATTTATCACCTTTTGCTTTTGTCTTCTTCTCAGTTGCCAGGCTAGTAATTTTCCCGTTTTATTTGCTGATTCAAAATATTTTTGCTTCATTAGCCTAATTTTCCATTCAACCTCTTGATTTGTTAACATTGAATATTGTGTTTGTAATATTTTTATTGTTTGTATGCTTTGCTCGTCTTTTGGGTTTTCTATTAGTTTTTTCTCAGACTCCCTTAGCTGTCTGAGAATTTCTTCCTTCTTTTGTTGTCTTGTTTTCTTCTTGTAGTTATTTTGATGAATAAAGAAACCTCTTAGAACCGCCTTACTGGCATCCCAAACCACTTCTATATTTGTTTCTGCATTGAGGTTCAGATCAAAGTAATCTTTTAAAGTAACTTTGGCTTTTTCAATAACCTCGTCACTGTCTAATAAATATTCATTCAGCCTCCATCTGAAGCCCCCCTGCGGTACGCCTTTTATTTCCAATGTTATTGAATTGTGGTCAGAGAGGGTTCTCGGTTGAATTTCACATTTTATAGCTCTTAAGGTAAGTTCCCTCGAGGTCCAGATTTGGTCTATTCTGCCCCAACTTTGGTGTACCTCTGAGAAGAACGTAAATTGCTTTTCTGTTGGATGCTTGTGTCTCCACATGTCTATTAAATCCATGTTTTCTACCAGGTCCTCAAATGATTTTGGTAATTTCCCTTGGTTTCGTTTTTTCTTTTCTGTTTGTCTATCAATTTCTGGTATCGGCACTGCATTGAAGTCTCCCAGTAAAATCGTCCTGTTGCATTCTAGTTCTAATAAGACTTTTTCTAATTTCTTAAAAAATTCTGGCTTGTTTGAATTTGGGGCATATATGTTTACCACGTTTATCTTTTCCCCCTGGAAGCTGATTTGTACCCCCAGTATCCTTCCTTCTTCATCCTTGTAGATCAGTTTAGGTTCCCATTTTTCATTGACATATGTTACTACTCCTTTTTTTTTCTCTGCCGTAGAGTTTATGAATTCTATTCCTAAATTCTTATTTAACAAAACATGTTTGTGCTTTTTGGTTACGTGAGTCTCTTGTATACAGATTACATCCAATTTTTTCTTTTTCAAAACACTTACAATTTTATTCCTTTTAGTTTTTTCATTCAAACCATTTACATTCCACGTTAAAATATTGAGATTCATTATTCCTTTTGTCTACTGATAAGCCAGTAATTTGCCAATTTAGATTCGGGTGGTTTTACTTTCTGTTTCTCCTTCTTCCTCTTCCACTTCTTCCTCCTCCACTTCTCCCCTCTCCTCCCCCTCCCCCCTCCCTCCGCTCCTCTCTCGCCCCTCCTCTCCTCCCCATCTCCACCCTCAGGAAGTGATCTCTCAGACAATGGAACGACTTTTTTTTTCTTATCTATGCGGCTGCGATCTCCTGGGTGACACAGATGCCATTAGGCAGTTGAATGTTCATGCAGACTCCTTCCATTTCCCTCCCCGCAGCCCCAGGCACTGGCAACCCACGTTACGCCACTGACAGGGCATCTATTGCATTTATACCCCACCTTTTCCTCCAAGGTGGCACACATGGTTCCTCCCTTCTTCCTCAGAGCTGGATTTATGGCAGAGAGGCCAGTGGCGACACACTGGGCGCCGAGCTGAGAGGGTGCCGCAAGTGTGACATAGTGCACATGCAGAACAGAAGACGAGAGGTGAGGGTGCAGAATTTTGGCCTCGCACAGGGCGCCTCTGACATGTGAAAGACCAAAGTCTGCCCCTGCCCACAACAAACCTGCGAGGTAGGTTAGGCTGAGAGGAACATCATGCGCTGGCTCGGACTCAACCTCCACTTGGCCTCCCTGTGCTCTGCCCTGCCAGTCCCAATGCACACCAGTCAATGCTCCTGTTCTTTCCCTGCTTCTGTCATCCACCCCCTCACCTTTTGGGAGTCGTGCTTGCTTGCTAAAGCCAGTGTAAGAAGAGAATGAATGTCAGGACTGGGGAGTTCATAGAATCATAGAATCATAGAGTTGGAAGAGACCACAAGGTCCAACCCCCTGCCAAGCAGGAAACACCATCAGAGCACTCCTGACATATGGTTGTCAAGCCTCTGCTTAAAGACCTCCAAAGAAGGAGACTCCACCACACTCCTTGGCAGCAAATTCCACTGTCAAACAGCTCTTACTGTCAGGAAGTTCTTCCTAATGTTTAGGTGGAATCTTTCTTGTAGTTTGGATCCATTGCTCCGTGTCCGCTTCTCTGGAGCAGCAGAAAACAACCTTTCTCCCTCCTCTATGTGACATCCTTTTATATATTTGAACATGGCTATCATATCACCCCTTAACCTCCTCTTCTCCAGGCTAAACATGCCCAGCTCCCTTAGCCGTTCCTCATAAGGCATCGTTTCCAGGCCTTTGACCATTTTGGTTGCCCTCCTCTGGACACGTTCCAGTTTGTCAATGTCCTTCTTGAACTGTGGTGCCCAGAACTGGACACAGTACTCCAGGTGAGGTCTGACCAGAGCAGAATACAGTGGCACTATTACTTCCCTTGATCTAGATGCTATACTCCTAATGATGCAGCCCAGAATTGCATTGGCTTTTTTAGCTGCCGCGTCACACTGTTGGCTCATGTCAAGTTTGTGGTCAACCAAGACTCCTAGATCCTTTTCACATGTACTGCTCTCAAGCCAGGTGTCACCCATCTTGTATTTGTGCCTCTCATTTTTTTTTTTTGGTTTTTTTTTAAAGGGTGGGAGAGGCAGTGGCTATCTTGTCTGACAGAGAGCCTTTTCTGTCTGTGACATGCTGAAGTGTAATTGTGGGGAAAACAGCAAGGGGCAGATAACACTGAACTCTCATTTTGAATGTTCACTTCATCCTACATGTAAGCAAGTAGAGAATATTGGGGCTACTACAGCTCAAAGCTGCAGCAATCTCCTTTCCAGCACGCTTACATTTCTGGTGTGAGGGTGTCTTTCCAGAGCAGACAAAATCTTGTGTTCCTTCTATTCTAGCTAACATGCCTTATATATATAGCAAATCTTTCTTTCATACACATCATTTAAATCCACGTGTATTTTTCCATCAGCTTTTCCCCCCTAAGCCACAATACCGTCTCCTACAATTTAAGATGAGTGCTGATAACATCTGCCCCCCTCTTCTCCTCCCCCCCACACTTTGATCCTCTGCTCTGAAAAGTCAATCTTTTCATAAGTTTGATGAATAGGATATTTTTCATCTGTGGACATCAAAGGATTTCATTAGCCTTTATTGATTTAAGCCCCACATCTCCCCTTTGAAGGAAGTAGATTTTGTTACACCTGTTTTTTCTTTTTTTAAAATAAAAAGATGGGAGGGAAACTCAAGAGTAAATGCACAGTCAATGATTTTAGAGAGAGATCCCCCGTGCTTTGAATACCAAAACCTTGTGGTATATGCTCTCATAGTTTGAAGCTACTTTCACTGGACATCCAGGTGAAATTTTAACATCCAAACCAGGCAAACGTTAACAATTATTTTGACATCATTGCCTCACCGGTAGCCTTAGTTTCCATGTGCTAAGCTGTGTTTATGCACAGCACATAGTCAAACTATGGAATGGATGCAGCAATGGCCGCCAACTTGGATTGCTTTAAAAGGGGACTGGACAAATTCATGGACGATAGGGCTATCAGAGGCCATGAACCCTGATGGCTATGTTTTCCACCCCCTGCCATAGTGTCAAGCATGTAGAGCCAGTGTGGTGTAGTGGTTAAGAGCGGTAGACTCATAATCTGGTGAACCGGGTTCGCTTCCCCGCTCCTCCACATGCAGCTGCTGGGTGTCCTTGGGCCAGCCACACTTCTGTGAAGTCTCTCAGCCCCACTCACCTCACAGAGTGTTTGTTGTGGGGGAGGAAGGGAAAGGAGAATGTTAGCTGCTTTGAGACTCCTTAGGGTAGTGATAAAGCGGGATATCAAATCCAAACTCCTCCTCCTCTTCCTCTTCTTCTTCTTCTCCCCCTCCCTTCGGTAACTTCTCAGATAAGAATTAACAAGCAGTTGATAGATTTATCGTCCTTTTATTACAGCTTCACATTGCAAGCACAAATACACAGCTCTCCGCAAGGAGGGCAGTTGCCTACTCTAAATCCTCCTCCCGACTCCTGAAGCAAGAAAGGCGCCAACAGGAAGTTCCCCCTCCCTCTGCCTCCTTTGTTCTGTGATACATTCAGACCGCTGAGTCCAGGGAAAGGGAGGGTCCCTCATAGTCTCGATTGACGTCTCTTCTAGCTGTCCCCTCCCTTATGGTTCCCCTGTCATTATCTCGTAGCTAGGTAACTCCCCTCTACGCTGTTCAGGTTCTGTGTCTGCATCTGCCTCCCTCTCTGCTTCTGAAAAAGCTGGAGGCAGGTGTGTGTGTGTGTGTGTGTGTGTGTGTGTGAATATTCCCCCTCCTCTTCTGAGAGAAGCTGATCTGCCTGCGACTGCTTCTGAAATCTTCAGATCCAGACCAGTCCCTAACACATAGTCTGTATGTATGGAAACCATAGGAGGTGAGAGTTGCTGTCTTCAGCAGGCCCAGTGCTGGTCCATGCCCCATGCAGTTTGAGGGAGAGCAAACAAGTGTTGCCATGGTGCCATCAGAGACCAACATGGGGTATGTGTGAGAGAATAAGGTCATTTCTGAGAAGACTGTTAGGATATTTCATGTTATGTAGTGAAGTTTCACCCTGGGCCAGCAGGGGGATACTGTAGATAGTTTTCACTCAGGTCTGTAGATAGTTTTCACTCAGGTCCACGTCAGTTATTTTAGGCGGGAAACTCTGGGTTGTTGTTGCTACAATGTTGACAGCCGGCTGCCTATAAAAGCAGGCCAGCTGAGCTGTTTGCTATTCAATTCTGTCCAGCTTGCAAGTAAAGAGCTGCTCTGGAGAAATCGCTGTGTCGTCTGCTATGTTCGCCCACAACTTAACATTTCTGTTCCACCTTAAAAAGGGGACAGGCTGCTGTGAGTCACAGCCTACGTATTTCCTGCTCACAGGAAGTTTCTGCTTTTGTTCTCTCTCCGTGCCTGGACATCGAAGCAGGCAGTCATGTTTTTTTCTTTGTTCTGACCAACGCTGAATAAAGTTGTAAATAATGCTCTCCTGGGTGCATCTTTCGCTGTGCGAACTCTGCTGAAAGGGCGTGCACTAGTCTTGGAATGTGGCATGCTATTTCTGAGGCTTGTGTCGCTAGTTGACTGATACTGTGTTTCTACGGGAGGTTGATGGATCGTCCGGAGATGGCGTGGAGGCATGATGGCCTTTGTCTCCCTGGCAGTATCCAGTATTAGGTGCACGCTAACTGCCCCTGCTCACATCCATCCCTTGTTATCTGAATGCCAAGGGCTCCCTGGACACTGAGGAGTGGTGGATGAATTGGGAGTTGGAAACTGGCTTGGAAGAAGCGATCAGTGATCCGGGGGAGCCTGTAACAGCCAGGAGACGAGAGTCAGATTCAGGAGATGCTGCAGGATTGGAGAGTAAGGACTGGAGATAGCTCAGGCTGGTGTAGGGTCAAGGGCTTTCACACCTCCTCCTGCTGCCCCACCTTTGCTCCACTGTCTCTCAGGACCAGGAGAGGACTGAAGTGGGAGGAGCAGAAGGTGACCCGCAGGTAGAGTCTCTGCCTGCTTGTGCACAACTTGAGTGGGGGAGATACATAAGCTGAGTTTGGGGACAGGACGTTTCTGTTGCTGCAACAACAGAGTTGCTGCAACAACAGAGTTGTGCACACCTAGGAGTAGCTGAGACATGGGACTGATTTGTTTTGACCTGCCTGTCAGGATGCTGTCAGTGGCTTCCGGCTGGTTGCCCAGGAAAGTATAAAGACAAGGAAAAGTTTTCTGCAGTCCTTTTTTATTTCAATCTTCACAAAGAGAGGCTATAGAAATCAGCCTCTTGGATAATAACGTTGTCCTGAATGAATCTCTCTCCCCACCCCGGTCTCTCCCACTTCCTCCTTTGTCATTCTCTTCTATGGGTGCTGCTATGTGCCCTCTGTCTTTGAGCTCTTTGCTCTCCTACTTCTTTTTTAAAAAAATATATTTATTAAGGTTTTACAGAACAAAAAAGGTTAATAAAGAAAAATAACAAGGAAAACAAGATAAGAGAAGTACAAAAATACACAAGAAAAATTTCAAAATACAAAAGAAAAAAGAAAAAACACTTAAAAATAAATCCATCTTTTCTTTATCTTATACTTCCTTTACTTATTTCCCTGACTCCCTCACACCTCCCTTTTCTGTATTCCAATTCACATTATTTAGTTCAGCAAATCCTTTCCCTCTTTGTTTTAGTCTTAATCCAATATCTTAACACCTTATAACTTTATATTTTCATCTGTTATCAATCTATTTTTACAGATTCATTTTAACCTTGTTGCTAAAACCGCTTCGTTTCAACCCAACATCATTTTAACTTTCAATAATTTTACAATATTTCTGCAGATAATCTTTAAATTTCTTCCAGTCTTCTTCCACCGACTCTTCTCCCTGGTCCCGGATTCTGCCAGTCATTTCCGCCAACTCCATATAGTCTATTACTTTCATCTGCCATTCTTCCAGAGTGGGTAGATCTTGTGTCTTTTGCTCTCCTACTTCTAAGGCTCACCAGGTTCTGGGAGATGGAGGGTCTGGAATGCTTTCTAATGACAATGTGTCAGCCAGCTCTTGCTCTGGCTCTCCCATTATTTCCCAACTTTCCCCCTCACCTGCCTCTGAGTTGCTACCTCCCTCAAACCCCTGTTGTAAATCTATACTGTCTTCCTCTTCGTCCTCCCTGGAAGGGTCAGGATGGGGAGGCGGTTTCCGCCATTCCTCCTCTACCCAGTCCCTGACACTGCCTTTTCCTGACTTGAAAGCCTACTTTTGACAACAGTTAATTCCTCCCTCTGGACATTCCTTGCCTGGCAGTGCTGTGACACTGACCTTCTCCCACCCTTCTCTGATCTGCCCACAGACACCCTTTAGATTGTAAGCTCTTTGGGGCACGAACCCGCCATACCATTGGTGCAACTTTACCCATAGTAGTAAGGGCTGTGCTGTTTTGCACATTTCCTACATCTGTTAATTTGAAAGGGGGGAAATTGCAGTGAGTCTCTGTGGCATGAAGTGTTCCACCGCATCTTTTTTTGCTCCAGTGGATCACTGATGCAGAGAGGGAAGCGGAGATACAAATGAGCTGCTGGAGCAGAAGGGAGTGTCAACCCATGAAGCAACAAAAGAGCAGAACAGGGGGAGGGAATCTGCACAAATTTTAGTATCATTAGTGAAGGTTGGGGGTTTCTGGAGGCAGCGAACTTTGACCGGCAATAACAGACAGTATTTACTCAAAATCGTTCAGTGTGCACAAATCATTTGCTTTTGCGCAGTAAGCCTTACAATACCCATATCAGTCTTATTTCCCTCATACTGCAGAGAAGGATGGGCAAATCTTTCTATTTTGGTTTCTCTCAGTTTCCATTTTTTCCCATCTCAAGTTCAGTTCTCCAAAGTTCCACATCAGTTTTCTTAAAAGGAAAAAAAATGGGCTCATGAAAATTCAACAGCATTTTAATGTGAGTTTTTATTAAGATGCCTTTTTTTGCGAAGCATTTTCCTCCCATATAATGCATTTCTGTGTTATTTTTGCTAATATTTGCGTTTTTAGGCATACTTTAGCCTATATATATATATATATATATATATATATATAGTATGCATTACTGGGCCAGAGAACTTGCATTGCAAAATTCGGAAAAGTGCACATTTTGAAGAATTTTTTCACTTTGGGTATCATACTGGAAAATATAAATTATGTAGGTTCACCTTTAAATGTGAACAGAATCAAATCCCTCCTCCATCCCTAACTGCAAGGGATAGTGGCAGCTGAGTTTTTTTTAATCTCAATTGGAGACAGTTGCAAATGGGAGAAAGTAAAGAAGCAATGATCATTAAAAAGAAAAACGGAAGAATCTCCAAGTCAGCTCTTGATTATTTTATGCGCTGCTGTAAATGATGAAACGGCAAGGCAGAAAAGATATTTTAATTTGTGTGATCCATCAAAATATTTGGGACTAGTCTTGTTTAAGGAGCCTGGACTGAATTGTTTCTAAGACTCAGCATTCTGGCAAATATATCTGCTGTGACCTACTAGTCCTTTGAGGATACCCACCATCTTACAGGGTGTGCATGATCAATGTTCATCACAAGTTCCTCCTTGTTTTACTGAAGCTTATGCTGATCTAAGGGAGTATTAATGAGCTAGAACTTCTGGTTTTCCCTCTATGCTCTCTTTGTTCTCAGCCCTGAACTAGAGAGAGGTCTAATCCTCTATTGATTGGAGGTGATGTAAACGACACATTTCAATTTACCTGATCGATCGTGGCAGCTGTGGGGAGGCAGAGGCTTCTGAAATAGGTATTTCTCTACAATCAGCTCGTAAATATATCTTTCATTCATGACATGCGCTTTTAAAATGTGGAGATAAAAATTCATGGCCCCTTGAAGTATCAAGGTATCTTAGTCGGTCACATGCTGAATGTGAGACAGCTGTGTGATCCAGCTCCAAAAAAAAGCTAATACAGACTTAGGATGCATTTACAGAGGCACATAATGCCCAGAACACAACCACTAATAGCTCCATCCTATTTCACACTGGTCAGATTTCAGGTGGGTAGGGACGGGAGACAAATAAGATTATATTTGCATTTTAATGAGAAACTACCTAATTTGCTAAGACGTGGGTGGCGCTGTGGGTTAAACCACAGAGCCTAGGGCTTGCTGTGCTGATTTGGAAGGTTGGCAGTTCGAATCCCCAGGATGGGGTGAGCTCCCGTTGCTTGGTCCCTGCTCCTGCCAACCTAGCAGTTCAAAAGCACGTCAAAGTGCAAGTAGATAAATAGGTACCGCTCCGGCGGGAAGGTAAACGGCGTTTCCGTGGTTCGCCAGAAGTGGCTTAGTCATGCTGGCCACATGACCCGGAAGCTGTACACCGGCTCCCCCGGCCAATAAAGCGAGATGAGTGCTGCAACCCCAGAGTCATCCGCAACTGGACCTAATGGTCAGGGGTCCCTTTACATTTACCTTTACCTAATTTGCACTTCTCAATCCAATCTGTGATTCAAAACACAGCTATCCTCCAGAATTCGCATTTCTCTGATTTTTGAGGTGCAGTCCCCCAACCCAAGAATGTGTACAAAAATGCATATATTACTGAAAATAATATACAAAAATGTCAAGACTGAATTACAAAAAAAGGAGTATATATTGGGAGAAATTTGCACTAAAATACTAACAGTTTCACGAATCTTTTTTTAAACATACTGTAAATAAATGACAAATTGCTCTGGAAACATGGAGAACGGATTGGGGGGGGGGGAAATGAGAAACTGAAAAGATCAAGGGGGTGGATCAACTCCTCTACGAAGAAAGGTTGCAGCTTTGGAAAGTCATTAATTTAGACAAGAGGCAAGTAAGAGGAAACTTGATAGAAGTTTGTAAAATTCTGCATAGTATGCAGAAAGTGGATAGAGAAAAGTCCCCCTCCCCCCCATCCTAAAACTCAAACTCAGGGTTGTCTAATGAAGCCAAATGTTGGAAGACTCAGAATAAATAAAAGATCTATAATGAAATTAAGAAAGTCCTAAAGTGGACTTTTCCTAAGAAACCTGAGGCTTTTCTTCTGGGTATGGTTGGCCAATTGGTGCCAAGGAAGGATAGGACGTTTTTTATGTATGCTACTACAGCAGCAAGAATTCTTCTCACAAAGTATTGGAAGACACAAGAACTACCTACTCTGGAAGAATGGCAGACGAAGGTGATTGAATATATGGGACTGGCAGAGATGACCGGCAGAATTCGTGACCAGGGGAAAGAGACAGCGGAAGAAGATTGGAAGAAATTCAAGATATATCTTAAAAATTATTGCAAAATTGAGGAGTGCTAGATGTCAGGGAATAAGAAATAGAGAATTGCAGCTGTAACTAATGAGTTAAAGAAAAAGGAATGTAATGAAAGTGAATTAAATAATTAATTATTGGAGAATTGCTAAAAAAAATGTTAAAAATTAAGGATGCAGTAAAAGGGAGGTATGGGGAAGTCGGAGAAACAAGGGGTATGAAAACAGGATTATGAAAGTATACATGTTGTATATGTTTTTGTTTGTGTATGTGAATGTGTTGTTTGTTTTTATTTGTGTTGGAAAACCAATAAAAATTATTTTAAAAAAACACAGAATAAATAAAAGAAACCACTTTTTCATGCAGTGTGTAGTTTTACAAATCACTTGGGAAGACAGGGAAACTAATGCCAGTGTAGTGGAAGAAGCAAAGATCACCAGTGGCAAAGCAAAGATTCTTCAACATCAACTTTGTTGGACTGCTCATGTTGTTGGGATGTCTTCCAAAGCAACTACTCTATTCCAAACTTAAAAATGGAAAGCGTAATGCTGATAGTCAACAAAAGAGGTTTAAAGACTGTCGCAAGGCAAATCTTAAAAAATGTTGTATAAACACCAACAACTGGGAAACACTTGCCTGCGAGCGCTCCAATTGGAGAACAGCCTTTACCAAAGGCGTCATGGGCTTTGAAGACACTCAAAGGCAAGGGAGAAATGTGCTAAGAGGAAGGCACACTTGGCAAATCCATACCATGATCAACTCCTGCCCAGAAACCAATGTCCCCACTGTGGAAGGAAGTGTGGATCCAGAATTGGCCTCCACAGTCACTTATGGACTCATTGATAAAGCCGTGTTTATGGAAGACAATCTTACTTGGCTACGAGTGATCGCCAAAGAAGAAGACATGCAGGATATATTCTGCACAGGTGTACTGGTGGGCAGCATTTGTTTTCTGAAACGCAGGGCAGGTGTCAGGAGCCCAGGCTGCCGAAATGCTATAAGGAGTTAAGCTTAAATAAGTATATTAATTTTAATGGAAATAAGATTAAAAATATGTTAAGACATTTATATGATAGAAATTAGGGAAAGATGGAAAGGAATTGCTGAAACAATTAATGGAAGTGGAATACAAAGAGGGAGGTGAGAGGAGGTCAATGATACAAGGGAATGAAAGATAGATTATGGAAAAGGATGATGTATGTTTTTAAATTGTTTTTGTTTGGTTTGGTTTAGTTTACTGCGTTAGTTCAATGTGTTAAGGTTGTGTTTCGTATTGTTTATGTATTGTATTGTTTTTTTTTTGTTTTTTCCCCCCTTTTTTTTCTTTTGTCTTCTTTCTTTCTTTTCTTTTTGGTAAGTTCTAAAAGTAATAAATTATTATTATTATTTTTAAAAAAGGAGCCCAGGCTGCCATCTTGATAACACAGCACGCAAGTTGTAATTAGCTTGAAGATTTATTGGAAAACAATTAGCCTCTGATGCTCTGGCCGAGCGTCAGTGTCTTATGGTTCAGTTGACCTTTCTAAGGAATGTTTCCAGCTTCTGCAGAACATCCTGAACCTGTGACCCTTACATTTCTGGTTTTGTTTTCTGTCTCATACCTTTCCCATTTGACTACTCCTGGGGCTCATGGGGTTAAGGGCCTGCTCTTCCGGTGGGGAAATGCTCCCCCTGCCTCCTGATTCTACCTATGCTTCTTGAGAGCGTTGGCTTATCTCCAGCCCGCCCTCTGCTAACGGTTTATCTACATTCCTTT
The DNA here is from genome assembly GCF_951804945.1 of Podarcis cretensis. Classification (NCBI taxonomy): domain Eukaryota; kingdom Metazoa; phylum Chordata; class Lepidosauria; order Squamata; family Lacertidae; genus Podarcis; species Podarcis cretensis. Next base: position 84,296,229 of record NC_137176.1, read on the forward strand.
CAGTGTCAAGAAGGGGGGAGTTGACAGCTTCCAGCTGTCTGAAAGAAAATGCAAGCCTCTCTGTTGCTGGCTACCTTCTAACTCATGCTGGACCTCTACTTTGGGCAGACGTTCTCATGACAGGCAGGCCTTTTACTCAACGCTGAAGTCATAGCTCTCTCTCTTGTTATGCAGCCTATATTTCAACACCACCCCAACTCTCTTCCTCGCATGCCTTCTTTTCAAAGCTTCATGCCCAAGCTTCTCCAGGTGTATTGAATTGTTGGTACACTCAGCGCAGCAGAAGGGGGAGATGCTCTAAAGCTTATCAATCAGCAGCGAAAAGAATTTCTGGTCTGTCTCGTAGATCAGTAAACCCGGATAGATAATGGAAAACTAGACCCTTGCTAGAAATCATTATCAGAGTCTGGGTCAAGCAGAAAGGCAGCGGGGTGACTATTCAGGTAGAAAACAGACGGTTGCTAGCTCTTGGTGGAACGGGCAGCTATTTTACTCAAGAGCTCCTTGAACATTATTTATGGGAATGTGGAATGTTAATATATCCATACTTCTAACACATTGTACATTATACATCTGGGCCATCTTAACTTTCTCGTGGAGTTGGGAGTTGGGGTGGGACGGGACTTGAGCTTCAATGGTTCTGCTCCTACCTCCAGGGACATTTCCAGAAAGTAGCCATGAAAAGTTAGCGTTCAGCCCTATGGGAGTTGTCCTGCAGGTTTGCATATTGTCCCCACGCTATGAAGCCTCAGGAGTTTTGGAGTGATGCCTCATCAATATGCAGATGACATCCAACTCCATCTCTCTGTCCCAGCTAACTCCAGAGAGGCAGCGGATGTGTTAGCCGGTGTTTGGAGGTGGTGCTAGGTTAGATGTCAACCAATAAACTGAAGATGAATCTTGGTATGATGTGTCCCAGGTTCTCATGTCTGGAAGTGAGTAAACAGACAGTTCTGGATGGGTTGCACCTCCACTCCAGTAAGAGCAGGTCCGCAGCTTGGGGGAGCTCCTGGATTCAACACTGTCATTGGTGGCTCAGCGGACTTTGGTGGCAAGGAGTGTCATTTTCAAGCTCTGGGTGGTTTGCCAGCCACAACCCCCCTTTGGACAGAAATGACTCGTCCACTCTACTCTGTGTTCTGGTAACTTCCAGGTTGGATTACTGCAATGTGCCCTGCTTGGGGCTTCCCTTGAAGAGGGAACCACTTGGTTCACAATGCATTGGCCAAATTACTGGCTCAGGTTCCGTTTAGATCTAAGGAAGTCAGACTATCCTCCACCAGGTCCAGTAATGGCTCTGACCTGGTGGAATGCTCTGTCCCATGAGACTAGGGCCCTTCAGGAGTTAACCTCCTTCTGTCGGGCCTGTAAGACAGAGCTATTCCGCCTGGCCTTTAATTTGAATTCAGCCTGATCTTTTATTTCCCTTCCCTTCCCTCCCCCTCCCCTTTTTATGAAGATCACCCGCTCTGAGACCCAACAGCTAATTCTCCCCTGGCCTCCTCGCTGGCCGAAGCAGGACCAATTCAGCCGGCTAGCCCTGGGGATTATCTAATGCTTATTTCCCCTAAATTGATTTTTGAATTTTATTGTTATTCATGTTCTTATACAGTGGTACCTCAGGTTACATACGCTTCAGGTTACAGACTCCGCTAACCCAGAAACAGTGCTTCAGGTTAAGAACTTTGCGGCGCGGTGGCAGCGGGAGGCCCCATTAGCTAAAGTGGTGCTTCAGGTTAAGAACAGTTTCAGGTTAAGAACGGGCCTCCGGAGCGAATTAAGTACTTAAGCCAAGGTACCACTGTACTGTATTTTCTGCTGCTTTTATAATGTCTTAAATTTGTTGTTAGCCACCCTGAGCCCGGTTTTTGAACCGGGAAGGGCGGGGTATAAATAAAAATACATTATTTATTATTAGATCTCACGTATCTCCTGTATTAAAAGCAGCTGCATTGGCCGCTGGTTTGTTCCTAGCTAAACTCAAGGTGTTCACACGCGTGTTTAAAACCCTAAATGACTCAGACCTCAAGCTACAAAAAGGGAGATTGCGACTAAACATCAGGAAGAATGTTCTGACAGTAAGAGCTGTTGAACAATGGAACGGTCTCCCCCTGGAGGTGGCGGACTCTCCTTCCTTGGAGGTTTTTAAGCAGAGGTTGGATGGCCATCTGTCACAAATGCTTTAGCTGAGATTCCTGCATTGCAAAGGGTTGAACCAGATGACCCTCAGGGTCCCTTCCAACTCTACGACTCTATGATTCTGCCTGAAAGACCACCTCAGGAGATAAGATTGGCAGATGGAGGTGACCCAGGGAAAGAGGGCCTTCTCTGCCACAGCCCCTCCTTCCCCACAGAGTTGCGTCTGGCATCTTCATTCTACAGCAGTGTTTCTCAACCTGTGGGTCCCCAGATGTTGTTGGACTACAACTCCCATCATTCCTAGCATGACCAGTGGTCAGGGACAATGGGAATTGTAGTCCAACAAAATCGGGGGACCCACAGGTTGAGACCCGCTGTTCTACAGCTCTTGACAATGCTGAAGATACGACTCTTTTCCCTAGTGTTAGACCCCTGAGATGCATTTTAGGACCCACCGTATTTCTGCAACGAAATTGTTTTCAGGTGTTTCGAACATTGTGTTTGCAACCCACCCTGGGACCTTAGCTTGAAGGACAGGTAATTAATAATTATTATCATCATAATTCTCTTCACAACTGAAGTAAAAATGGCTGCTGTCCTGAGTTTTACTTCTCTGTTGGTGTTTTCCTAAAATACTTCCCCTCACATGAATCTGCCCACCAGCAGAATACTATAGTTTCTATGATCACACACATATTTCACAGGTGCTTTCTAGAAGAGTCTTCGTAGCAGCTTTCCCTCTGAGGTGTCAACCTTATGAGCACCTGACGCTGTTAATTAGTGAGGAAATTAAGAACACTCTAAAATCAGCTGCATTTCTATTTGGGGTAGCAGGTTGTGGGGAGAGGTTAAATTTGCCCATAATTATTTTTAATTTTAATTTCATATTGAAAAACACACTGTATGAGGATGATCGTATGTGCAATTAACATTTAATGGCTTTTCAGTATCTCTCTATCTTACTCAGACCATATTCAGGCTTTTCCTGAATATTGGCATGTTTAATTTTTATGTTTCGTGTCCCGGAATTTGAAATCTTATTAAAAATAAAAAGGCAACAACATTAAATTGATGCCTCGAGTTAATGAAACCATGTATTGCTGTCTTTGTTATTCAATCTGCGCTCAAAGAAGCGTGCAAGCATTTCCTATCTGTGGGGGGAAAGCCAGAGTGACATTTTTTTTTCTAAAAAAAATATTATTTTACAGCTGTTCTTTTAATAATTCATGGCGGGTTGAAGTGACAAGGGAGAGAGAGCACTGGTGTGTGCCTGTGTGTCGGCAGATGGCCAACCACGATTTATTCTGCCTGAGTGACAGCGGTGGCTCTGACACCCAGCCTGTATCTTTGACTATCTGCCCACAAGACATTTTGCTGTCCTTTCTTTGTCATTCAGTGGATGAGATTGCAATGACAAGTGTGACACCACCTGTCATCCTTTCCACCTTCCGATAACAAATGGGCACTGTGCCCCCCCTTGCTCTCTCTCCACCGCCCACCCCCAAGACAATGCTCTTTGCGTTAATGAGATTCCATTATCACATTCTGTGCCCCCCTTCCTCCTCTTGCAGCCTACCTGAAATAACCATTTTGGAAAGGGACCGCTTCTGAAAAACTCTCTCTGCCAATGCACCATAAAGTCTGCAGCACAATGATGTCCATGTGGGATAGTCCTCTGTGTGTGGGATTCTGCAGTTTTTGCATTTCCAGATGAAACACCCAATGCCAGAGTTGCTGGTGTGATGTAGGATCGGCTTAAGCTTATGAAGTTGGCTGCTGTGGACCTGGTAGTGGCATCATGGCTTTTCGTCTCTCTGCACTTTTCCCAGAAGCCATTTCTCCTCTGGTCACTACTATGGACACACGACTTGACGGCCTGTCTCCAGGCACGGCGATAGTCTGTAAGGGATTCTGTCAGGGGTGCAGGCGGTTGCTCACGAGTAAACAGCCATGACTCCGACCTGCCTTTTACAGGTTTTATTAAGTTCAAACTATGTAAAGTGCAGAGGGATGTGGGTGGCACTGTGGGTTAAACCACAGAGCCTAGGACTTGCTGATCAGAAGGTTGGCGGTTCGAATCCCCGCGATAGGGTGAGCTCTCGTTGCTCGGTCCCTGCTCCGGCCAACCTAGCAGTTTGAAAGCATGTCAAAGTGCAAGTAGATAAATAGGTACCGCTCTGGCGTTTCTGTGTGTGTTCTGATTTGCCAGAAGCAGCTTAGTCATGCTGGCCACATGACCCGGAAGCTGTCTGCGGACAAACGCTGGCTCCCTCAGCCAATAAAGCGAGATGAGCACCGCAACCCCAGAGTCGGTCACGACTGGATCTAATGGTCAGGGGTCCTTTACTACGTACAGTGCAGAACCCCAAAGTTCATGTCCGTCTCAGTCACTTGCAGATTCCAGGAGTGGCTGCTTCCTGTCGTCCCCCCCCAGCATAAGAACTTAGACACCCCAAATCTCTGCCTCCTTTCTTTACGTTGGACCCCTTGTGAAAACTAGGCGACAGAAGCGGCATGTCTGTTTCCTGATTAGCTGGGCTGGGTGCAGTGCTAGGGCTCACAGTGACCTCTGTGAGCCTTTGCCTCACTCCCCCCCTCCTTTCTCCTTGTTTCGCCAGAGGCGTCACTCTCTCCACTCCCTGACGAAGTGTTACCGCTCAGCGACGTTGGAGGCTCCCTGTACGCTTCTGCCCCCCTCCCCACTTTCGATGGCAGTACCCTGACAGATTCCCACATGGCGGGTTGATGTTGCCAGCCTTCACGTCACGTTTGAAAACATCATTGTAATGTAGAGTTGGTCTGCCAATTGGCCTGGTGCCAGAAGCCAGCTCCCTGTAGAGCATGCCCTTGTGGGATGTTGCCATCTTCCATTCTGTGGAGGAGACCAAGCCAGCGTAGAGGTCGCCAAGACACATGCTGGGAATGTGGGCTTGTGTCAGAGGAACCAACCCCAGCGGCAGGTTGCCAGGAACAGATAAGACAAGGAAAAGTCCTTACCATCTGTTTTTATTCAATATTTACAGAGGGAGGCTTGGGAATGCAGCCTTTTGGAATAATGGTGTTGTTCTGAGTAAATCTCCACCCCCACCCCCCGTTTCTCTTTCACTTCGTCATTCGTCAACAGGTGTTATGTACTGAGTTGAATAGGATTCAGAATGCAGCAGTCTGATTGGTCCTAGAGCAATAGGATTCAGAATGCAGCAGTCTGATTGGTCCACAGGAGCCACCCAATCCAACTCCAGGTGGAAGTGAATCCGCAACCTACAGGTGAATCCCGGAACTAGCCAATCACATGGGGCCCACTGTGTAAATAATGTATATAAAGCAGACATTTCGGGGGAACTTCCATTCCTCACTACTATGAGCTGAATAAAGAGCATGAAATCCACACTCGACTCCGTGTATATTTCAACAACACACCCACACACCCGGCTGCCACTTAGGGCCATCTGTCTCTGAGCCCTTTGCTCTCCTACTTTTAAAGCTCACCGGATTCTGGGAGATGGTGGGTCTGGAATGCTTTCTAGTGACACTGTGTCCATCAGCTGTCGCTTCCCTGGTGCTTCTTCTTCCTCCTCTCCCATTATTTCCCAGCTTTTCCCCTCATCTGCCTCTGAGTTGTGACCTCCCTCAAATCCCTGTTGTAATTCTGAACTGTCTTCTTCTTCCCTGGAAGGGTCAGGCTGGGGAGGCGGTCTCCACCACTCCTCCTCTGCCCAGTCCCTGACAGCTTGGGACAGAACATTTCTGTTTGGAATTCTGTCCTGCCATTTGAGTTCCACCATAAACAGCACTAACAGATTTCTAAGGAAATCAGCCCTCAGCCCTGAGCGCTCACTGGAAGGACAGATCCTGAAGATGAGGCTCCAATACTTTGGCCACCAGCATGAGTTTGACCAACTGCAGGAGGCAGTGAAAGACAGGAGGGCCTGACAAACTCTGGTCCATGGGGTCACGAAGAGTCGACTAAACGACTAAACAACAACAACAACATAAAGAGCAACCTCTCCATTGATGCTGAACTGGACGAGCGTATCGGCAAGGCAGCTACAGCAAAGGCTCACCTCTCCAAAAGGGTTTGGGGGCATGTGATGCTAATGTCCAATGCCAAAATGAAAGTCTAGCAGGCTTGAGTGTTGAGAACGCTGCTTTATGGAAGTGAGCCATGGACCATTTACAATTGTCAGGAGTGATGCCTCAACAGCTTCCACATGCACTGTGTCAGGAAGATTTGGGATATCAACATTGTATTAAAATACGACAGTAATTTGAAACAATTTATCCCCCTCTCTCCCTTCAGTTATGCTATAAAGTGTCATATAATGATGGTTCTCTAGGTGTTGATAAAAAGAAATGGTGCACACTGATATTTTGAAGCATGCAGCCTCTAATTCTCACATGAGGATTTCAAAATCATTTGCTTCCTCACAGAAGCCTTGGCTTATTATGTTCAGAGCCACCGAGATTTTGCTGCTCCTTCTTTCCCTCTTCCTCCAGGTGGACGGAGGCAGGTGACAAAAGTTCACATTCTGTTATGAACAGTCGATTAAAGCCGCTGAGGTTGCTGTTGGCTAGCAAAGAAGATTGTTGCTCTGTGCGCTGGGGGCTTGCAAGTAGAAAGGTCACCCGGCCTCCGGAGTGGCGAGATGAACCTCGCGGAAGTTGCCATTTCTGCGGAGGCACAGCGTAATTACTTCTGCAAGCTTGCAAAAGGATTAAACAGACTTTATTGGGTTGACTCCAGCGTGAGCCAGCCATTGCCATTGTTTCACAATAATTAACATGCAGATTCGAGAAAATAAAGTTAGAAGATCTTTTTTTTAAAACTTGCATTAAGACAAATATTTCCTTTCAAAATGCCAGTGGCCTTTCATGTCTTATTTTAGCACTCATCTGCTAGTAAGTGTTTTCACTCAGCCCTATTTTTTCTGTACAGAACGAGAAAGTCTTTGTACATTTCCAAGCCTTTTATTAAAATGCTCTATCCAGATGCTATATCTATTGGGTTCAAGAAGAGCACAGCCTCACAGGAGCTTAGATATAAATTGATTTTCGGACTTTAGAGCCTGGTTGCTAGATAAGATGGCTCTTAAAAAAGAAAGAAGCAGCGCTCCTTATTTTATTGCATTACATTTAAGCTAAATAATGCAGTCCTTTTTATGTGAGATGCAATTTAGAATAACAGAGTATGCAAATTAACAAATGTTAAGGAAAGAAACTGGAATAATTTCCAAGATGCAAGGCTCTTTTTTTTTTTATTAAGGACTTAATAGATTCATGGAAGAATTTGAAGGACATTACGGAAGGACATCAGGACACAGGCTTTGTAAATTCCCAGGATAATTCATTAAAAACATAGGAAGCTGCCTTAGGTTCAGTTGGACCATTGATTCATAAAGCTCAGTGCTGTCTATACACTGACTGATAGCAGCTCCCCAGTGTTTCAAGCAGAGTAACTACTAGAAGAACTACTACCTGGGATTGAACCAGCGACCTTCTGCATGCAAAGGAGATGCTCTTATCACTGAGCTAAATTTTTCCTCTTTATTGGATGATTCCAGGGTCTTCTAGTGTTAGGAGAGTGCACATTCTTCTTCACTTCTCCACACCACTTTATATGAGCTGGACCATAAAGAAGGCTGATAGCCGAAGAATTGATGCTTTTGAATTATAGTGCTGGAGGAGACTCTTGAGAGTCCCATGGACTGCAAGAAAATCAAACCTATCCATTCTTAAGGAAATCAGCCCTGGGTGCTCACTAGAAGGACAGATCGTGAAGCTGAGGCTCCAGTACTTTGGCCACCTCATGAGAAGAGAAGACTCCCTGGAAAAGACCCTGATGCTGGGAAAGATGGAGGGCACAAGGAGAAGGGGACGACAGAGGATGAGATGGTTGGACAGTGTTCTCGAAGCTACTAACATGAGTTTGACCAAACTGCGGGAGGCAGTGGAAGACAGGAGTGCCTGGCGTGCTCTGGTCCATGGGGTCACGAAGTCGGACACGACTAAACGACTAAACAAGCATTCAGAGTCTCTGCTCATCACAAAACACCAGCCTAACAAGAGCCCTTCTGGATTAGACTAAATGCCCCTCTAGAACCTTCATCCTCCTTCCAACAGTAGCCAGCTATCCAACCATGATGTCTTCAGGAAGCCCATAACCTGCATATGAAGACAAAAGGCCCTTCTCATTGTTGCACCCCATGAACCGATGGTGTTCAGTGGCACACAGGGAGGGTCCAAACGGCCACCTTTGCTAACAACCGTCGACAACCTTCTCCTCTTCCGTGAATGTGTCTAATGAAGAAGATTTATTGCTAGATAAGTCCTGGCGTCCAGCCCGCTTCGGCTGCGCAGCTAGCGGCCAGGCCTCCGAACTTCAAAGGGCCACATTCCGATGCTCTGAGCAAACGCAGAGTTTAGCAGCGGTAAGAGAAAGGTGCAAACTTCAGTGCTTTCTTCAGTGTGCTTAAATAAAGTCCACTCAGGATATTAGCAGCTAGAAGCAGTTTTTTATTTACAGCAGACTATTTATTTACAGACTATTTATTTACAGACTATATTTACAGACTATTTATTTACAGCAGACTTCTTTGCCTCAGTCTTCTCCGATAAGGAAAACAATGCCCGACCTGAAGAATTTGGAGCAAATGATTCAGCAGAGGAAACACAGCCCAGAATAACTAAGGAGATAGTACAAGAATACTTGGCTAGTTTAGATGTATTCAAGTCTCCAGGGCCAGATGAACTGCATCCAAGAGTATTAAAAGAACTGGCAGATGTGATCTCAGAACCACTGGCAGTCATCTTTGAGAATTCCTGGAGAACAGGCGAAGTCCCGGCAGACTGGAGGAGGGCAAATGTTGTCCCTATTTTCAAAAAGGGGAAAAGAGAGGACCCAAATAATTACCGCCCAGTCAGTCTGACATCAATACCAGGGAAGATTCTGGAGCAGATCATTAAGCAAACAGTCTGTGAGCACCTAGAAAGGAATACTGTGATCACCAATAGTTAGCATGGATTTCTGAAAAATAAGTCATGTCAGACTAACCTGATCTCGTTTTTTGACAGAATTACAAGCCTGGTAGATGAAGGGAATGCAGTGGATGTAGCCTACCTTGATTTCAGCAAGGCATTTGACAAGGTGCCCCATGATATTCTTGTAAAGAAGCTGGTAAAATGCGGACTTGACTATGCTACCACTCAGTGGATTTGTAACTGGCTGACTGACTGAACCCAAAGGGTGCTCATCAATGGTTCCTCTTCATCCTGGAGAAGAGTGACTAGTGGGGTGCCACAGGGTTCTGTCTTGGGCCCGGTCTTATTCAACATCTATATCAACGACTTGGATGATGGACTCAAGGGCATCCTGATCAAATTTGCAGATGACACCAAACTGGGAGGGGTGGCTAACACCCCAGAGGACAGGATCACACTTCAAAACGACCTTGACAGATTAGAGAACTGGGCCAAAACAAACAAGATGAATTTTAACAGGGAGAAATGTAAAGTATTGCACTTGGGCAAAAAAAATGAGAGGCACAAATACAAGATGGGTGACACCTGGCTTGAGAGCAGTACATGTGAAAAGGATCTAGGAGTCTTGGTTGACCACAAACTTGACATGAGCCAACAGTGTGACGCAGCAGCTAAAAAAGCCAATGCAATTCTGGGCTGCATCAATAGGAGTATAGCATCTAGATCAAGGGAAGTAATAGTGCCACTGTATTCTGCTCTGGTCAGACCTCACCTGGAGTACTGTGTCCAGTTCTGGGCACCACAGTTCAAGAAGGACACTGACAAACTGGAACGTGTCCAGAGGAGGGCAACCAAAATGGTCAAAGGCCTGGAAACGATGCCTTATGAGGAACGGCTAAGGGAGCTGGGCATGTTTAGCCTGGAGAAGAGGAGGTTAAGGGGTGATATGATAGCCATGTTCAAATATATAAAAGGATGTCACATAGAGGAGGGAGAAAGGTTGTTTTCTGCTGCTCCAGAGAAGCGGACACGGAGCAATGGTTCCAAACGACAAGAAAGAAGATTCCACCTAAACATTAGGAAGAACTTCCTGACAGTAAGAGCTGTTCGACAGTGGAATTTGCTGCCAAGAAGTGTGGTGGAGAATCCTTCTTTGGAGGTCTTTAAGCAGAGGCTTGACAACCATATGTCAGGAGTGCTCTGATGGTGTTTCCTGCTTGGCAGGGGGTTGGACTCGATGGCCCTTGTGGTCTCTTCCAACTTTATGATTTTATGATTCTATGATCCATTGTCGAACAGCATCGTGAAAACACGTCCACTCTCCTCAAAAGCGAATGTAGAAAGAAAGAACAAAGGCTGGAGACTCTCGGATTTGACGCAGAATCTCCCCCCTCCCAAATAGTAGGCAGGGCGTACACTCTGAGCTGTTTAACCCTGTAAGCTCAGGTTCTCCTCACATCTAATACTCTTTTGAAGACATTCAAGTTGATGGCCAGCATGACACCTTGTGGGAGCAGCTTATGTAAGTCACCGAACACCATGAAAATAAGCGCTTCCTTTTTTGTGTCCAGAATCTCCCACCACTCAATTTCATGGATCTGGGATCTGCTGCTGGGATCTGCTGGTAGGAGAGGAAGAATAACTTCTCTTTACCCACTTCCCTTAAACCAGTGTTCCCCAACCTTGGGCCTCCAGCTGTTTTTGGACTACAACTCCCATCATCCTTGACCACTGGTCTTGCTAGCGAGGGATGATGGGAGTTGTAGTCCAAAAACAGCTGGAGGCCCAAGGTTAGGGAACACTGCCTTAAACCACACATTTCATACACCTATAACATATTCTCTCCCTTGCCTCTTTTTGTAAACTCCCAAAAACTATGACTTTTCTTCACAAGGGAGTTGGCTCAGCTAATTATTTGGTTGCCCTTTTCTATCTTGATGATAAAGGTGCCATCTACATTTGCATGATCAGGCTGCTTTTCTTCTAAATAAAAACACATTTCCTCAATCAATACGTGCTCATCCATTCCAGCCTTAGAGAAGAATTTATGGCACTGCAGAAAAAGAAGATCCAAAATGCAACATTTGGGAAATAACTCAACCCTCCATCCCATATTTTGAGCAAATGAGGATATAAAAGTAACAGTTATGAGGAATATGAAACCAGAATTTGTGAGTTATCCTGAAATGTTTGTTTGCTTGGCACCCAGAAGACTTGAGAAAATCAGTGTAAATTACCATCAAGCGAAATGCTGTTTTGTAGCTGACAAAGCTATGTACTTTTCTGAAGCGAACCCCTTCCACACGAGCCACCAGACTGTGTTGTTATCAGAACAGGAAGTTACTACACATATTCAAAGATCACCTTTCCATTGAACAATGAGTGGTACGTTTTATTTATGAAATTGCAGTTTAACTAACACTTATTTCAATATCTCAGTAACAAAACTCTATTGAGAATATACACACGTTTAACTTTAATTGGTTAATTAATCCATTTAAAAGGCAAATAATAACAATTCAGTGTTATTTAATTGGCTGATTTAAATTATGCTGAGGCACAGGTCTCTCTTTTGGAGAAAGTACAGTGGTACCTCGGGTTAAGAACTTAATTTGTTCTGGAGGTCTGTTCTTAACCTGAAACCGTTCTTAACCTGAAGCACCACTTTAGCTAATGGGGCCTCCTGCTGCTGCCACGCCACCGGAGCACGATTTCTGTTCTCATCCTGAAGCAAAGTTCTTAACCTGAGGTGCTATTTCTGGGTTAGCGAAGTCTGTAACCTGAAGCATATGTAAGCCGAGGTACCACTGTACTTGGGTGGCAATCCTTTCTGAAACTCTGTCACTGTGGGTGATATTTGGCCAGAAGGACCAGTGGTCTGACTCATTTTGCGACAGCTCCCCAAAATCCTGTACATTTCTTTGCCTTCTTGGAGAATCCAGAGACTGAAACTGGACCCTTTTGCACCCACAGCATATACTGTACCACAGCCTTTCTAGGACTAGGCAAATGAAAATGTTTAAGTGCAAATGCCCACCCCAAACCACAGAATATGCTTCCCTTTGCAGGTAGCCCTTGCTTCTATGCTTACCCAGCAGCCGGTTCAATTCTGCTCTTTTGGCTCCTTCTTCAGTAAAAACTAAAGGAAAAAATAATCCCCACCCCTCTCTATCTCTGCCCTTTCGTTCTCTCTTGTGTAGTTTATGCTTTTTTAGTTTCCCTTCCAGTATCCATTTCTCTCTTAAGCCCACATGCCGACGACACAGTGGGCATTCTTCAGAAAAGGTTGTGAGGGCAAGTACCTGACCAACAAAGACTCTTGTCCCTACAGATGCTGTTGGGACTTCAGTTTCCATCAGCTTCAGCCAGCATGCAAAGAGGACAGGGATGATGGGAGCAGTAGTTCAACAACAGAGGGCCAGACTACAAGTTAAGCCAGAGTTCAAAACCCCACTGAGTCATGAACAGGCCAGTGGCTCATCTAGTCTAGCATCCTGTTCTCAGAGTGGCCAACCAGATGCCTGCGGGAAACCAGGAAGCAGAACATGAGCACAAGAACACTCTCCCCTCCCAGGGTTTCCATCAACTGGTATTCAGAAGCATTGCTGCGTCCAACTGTGGAGGTAGAGCATAGCTGTCATGGCTGGTTGTTGTTGTTTAGTCGTGTCCGACTCTTCGTGACCCCATGGACCAGAGCACGCCAGGCACTCCTGTCTTCCACTGCCTCCCACAGTTTAGTCAAACTCATGCTGGTAGCCTCAAGAACACTATCCAACCATCTCGTCCTCTGCCGTCCCCTTCTCCTTGTGCCCTCCATCTTTCCCAACATCAGGGTCCTTTCCAGGGAGTCTTCTTCTCTCATGAGGTGGCCAAAGTATTGGAGCCTCAGCTTCACGATCTGTCCTTCCAGTGAGCACTCAGGGATGATTTCCTTCAGAATGGATAGGTTTGATCTTCTTGCAGTTCATGGGACTCTCAAGAGTCTCCTCCAGCACCAGAATTCAAAAGCATCAATTCTTTGGAAATCATTCTTCTTTATGGTCCAGCTCTCACTTCCATACATCACTACTGGGAAAACCATAGCTTTTACTATACGGACCTTTGTTGGCAAGGTGATGTCTCTACTTTTTAAGATGCTGTCTAGGTTTGTCATTACTTTTCTCCTAAGAAGCTGGAGTCTTTTAATTTCGTGGCTGCTGTCACCATCTGCAGTGATCGTCATGGCTGGTAGCCATAGCCTTTTCTTCCATGAATTTGTCTAATCCTCTTTTAAAGCCATCCCAAGTTGGTGGCCATCACTGCCTCCTGTAAGGAGAAAGTTCCATAGTTTGACTTTGCACTGCGTGAAGGACTTTCTTTTACCCACCCTAAATCTTCCAACATTCAGCTTCCTTGGATGTCCATGAGTTCTGGTGTTGAGAGAGAAACGTTTCTCTATTCCCTTTCTCCACCACATGCATGATTTCATAAGCTGCTACCATGTCTCTGTGGCTTTTGCCTCCTAGGATGGGTCATAAGGAAATGGTTAAAATAGGTGTGATGTGATTGGCCAGTGAGAAAGCAAGGGGGGAATAAAAGTTAAGAGTGGGAGATTTTGAAAGTCAGTTGTTAGTTGGGTTGAAGTTGAGTTGAGGTTTGGGAGTTGAAGAAGGAAGAGGGAGGTTTAGGTGTGGGTTGGTAGAGTTGTACAGTGGTGCCCCGCAAGACAAATGCCTCACAAGACGGAAAACTCGCTAGACGAAAGAGTTTTCCGTTTTGGAGGTGCTTCGCAAAAAGAATTTCCTATGGGCTTGCTTCGCAAGATGAAAATGTCTTGCGAGTTCCTGCGGGTTTCCCCCCTTTTTCTAAGCCGCTAAGCCGCTTATCCACTAAGCCGCTAAAAGCCGCTAATAGCGCTAATCCGCTAAGCCGTCAATGGGCTTGCTTCGCAAGACGAAAAAACCGCTAGACGAAGAGAATCGCAGAACGGATTATTTTCGTCTTGCGAGGCACCACTGTATTGTGAGAGAGCGAGAGGAATTGTGAGGTGGAGTCAGATAGATAGTTGGGAATAATCAGTTTGGAGTTGTTAGGAACTAAGATTAAGAAACTGACAAGAGAAAAATTAACTGAAACCATAAGCTTGTCCCTGCATTTAAAAATAAACTTGATTGTTTTATGTTAACAACTGACTGGACTCCGTGTGTCCCCGTGAGATAGGGGGTGGTGGCAGCGGAAAAAGCAATCGCAGTGGAGGCACAGGGTCAATAGACCGTCAAACGTCCGGGGGCCCTGTGTGTAATCGCCACAGTCTCCTCCTCTTACTCGCCTTTTCTCTTAACTGAAAAGTCCCAAATGCTGCAACCGTTCTTCATAAGGGAGTTGCTCCATCCCCTTGAACATTTTGGTGACTGTTTTCTGAGCCTTTTCCAACTCCACAACATCCTTTTGGAGGCAACCAGAATGGTACACAGTACTCTAAATGCGGTCACACTGTAGATTTGGTAGGGGCATTATGACATTGGCCGTTGTACTTTACTTTCCTAATGATTTCTAGGGTGGAAGTTGTCTTTTCTACGGCTGCCACACATCTTCATCGAGTTAACTACTCTGACTCAAAGGTCTCACTCCTGGTCCATCTCCTCCAAGCAAGACCCCAAGAGGGTGTACATGAAATTAATACTTTTGACCTCAACATGCATCACCTTACACTCTTTTGCAATGAATTGCATTTGCCATTATATTGCCCATTTGTGAAGCCTATGGGTGATCAGTCAGTTGAGCATGACTCTCAAGATTGTGGGTTTGAGCCCCACGTTGGACAAAAAGGTTCCTGCACTGCAGGGGGTTGGACAAGATAACCCTTGCGGTTCCTTCCAACTCTACAATTCTATGATCCTGGGCCTGTAAATCCCTCTTAATCTACTCAAGAGGGTGTGGAGTCTTATATGTGGGATTGCGCTGAGATTATGAAGAACCCTTTGTTGGTTGTGCCCAAAACAGTCTAACACAGATAGACCTCTCTGGCATCAAATTATGGCAGATGTACTAAACACACAAATAAGGTAGGATGGAAGTTATTAGTAGAACAGAATGAAGACTAGAAGAAATCTTTGCCAAAAACATACACGGGGTGGAAAAAACCCCAAGCCAAATGTTATTACTGCATTCAGAGCAGTCATAAAGGTAACATTTGCATAGACTTACTGTTTGGCTTTCCGTCTGTAAAATGCATCACATTTAGCCAGGAAAAAACAACAATAATTTCCGTCCTCAATCGGCAGGAAGCAGAACTACTGTTATCAGGATCCAAACAAGCCAAGCCTTAAATTGCGGTAGATGTGCATGACAGTGATATATTAGAATTTTTCTTTTAAATTACACCTGTCACGGACAGTGGAAGTGCAGAGTCAATTTGAAAATAATTTACTTGAAAATTTGTAAGCGATGCATGGCAAATTAGTTTTCGCATCCCACCCCTGCAGCCAGATATTAACACAGGCAATTGCTTAATTGATTCAGAAAGGTTTCTCTACTAATAGTGTGAATCTTGCTACCGATTAACAACACTGCTCCAAATGCAGTTTTAATGGCAAATGGGCTGTAGACAGAGTAGCTGAAGATTTGAAGAAAAAAAGAGAGAAACACATTTTGCAGCTGTTACTCTTCCTTTTCCAGATTACGGCAAAGAGTAATCTCTGCAAACGAACAATGAAGTTTAATTGGAAACCACAATACAAATTCATTTGCTGCATTAGCCCTGGTTTTCTTTGCGTCGCGTCTAGATGATAATGAACAATCCCCATTTACCTCCAATTAATGAATGGGCAAGCATTTTACCTTACTTGCAAATATTGCCTTCAGTTCAACCTGGCTTCCATCAGCTAATTGGCATTTGGAACAGTGAGAAATACAGCTACCAACCTTATCATCAAAAGAAAGAATCTCCCCCAAATCACACTGAAACCCCAACACAGTGTATTCTTTTTTTCTGAATGGTCAAACAACAAGTGCGATGGAAAAGCCAGATAATTAGCTAGCACAGAAAGTCTTCTAAAATGTTTGCATTTTCTCCAGGCTTTGTGTCATATGGAAATTTGGTCAGCATATGATTAGGGTTAAAGCAATCGACTAGCGCTAAAGGTAAAGGTAAAGGTACCCCTGCCCGTACGGGCCAGTCTTGACAGACTCTGGGGTTGTGCGCCCATCTCACTTAAGAGGCCAGGGGCCAGCGCTGTCCGGAGACACTTCCGGGTCACGTGGCCAGCGTGACATCGCTGCTCTGGCGAGCCAGAGCCGCACACGGAAACGCCGTTTACCTTCCCGCTGGTAAGCGGTCCCTATTTATCTACTTGCACCCGGAGGTGCTTTCGAACTGCTAGGTTGGCAGGCGCTGGGACCGAGCAGCGGGAGCGCACCCCGCCGCAGGGATTCGAACCGCCGACCTTTCGATCGGCAAGTCCTAGGCACTGAGGCTTTAACCCACAGCGCCACCTGCGTCCCTAAGTTGGCCCAATTGGATGGCCAATTTATGTCCATTTCCAATGCAATAGCAACCCTTTTACTGTGCATTGGGTCACCACACCGGACCTGTCTATGTGCCAATCCACATTTCCATAGCTTGAAATTCTTGACGCCAAAGATATACTGATCCTATTAAGCTCCAAGTGGGCTGGTTCCTGAAGGAGAGATGCTTCTGACATTAAGGTTTTCACAGGTCTGCCTAATCGCAAAGAAACACCCTTCAGCCAACTCAAGACTTGAAAAAAAAAATGATTTATTGGGTTGGGTAATTTTTTTGTTTTTAAGGGCAGGGAGAACACTTGCTGAATTTGTCTAATTTTAACTGAACAGAACGCGACAGACTTGCGTTATTAATTTTTTTTTGAAGTGCAGATAAAGAAAGATTATCCCTCCCCAAAATAAATGAGATGCACATGATGAAGTAATGAACCACAATCTGTTAGACATGCTTCAGTCACTTGAAACCATGCTTAACTCTGGGATGAATTTGGTCACAAGGATTAAGAATGACAAATCTCTTAGTTCAGATTCCCTTATTTACAGTCATTCAAGCCATCTGAGCATTACACTCGCAAACACGACTGTTTTTGTACATATTAACAAGAACAATTCCTTAGAGATCACATATCAGGCTTTTAGAGAAGGGTAGAATTTCAGTGCGTTCAGAAGGCAATTTCCCATTTTAACCTAGAAGTGTTTGTGTATCTGATTCACGAATCACATAGCCATTTACACCCTGAATAATTTGTGTGTACATACAGAATTTCAAAACAAAAGTGCAGGAACAGGAGGAGACATTTTACATCTCAGGGTGTCTGATTACGTATCTTCGTATCAAGCATCCTACTGGAGAGGTAAAGGTAAAGGTAAAGGTACCCCTGCCCGTACGGGCCAGTCTTGACAGACTCTGGGGTTGTGCGCCCATCTCACTTAAGAGGCCAGGGGCCAGCGCTGTCCGGAGACACTTCCGGGTCACGTGGCCAGCGTGACATCGCTGCTCTGGCCAGAGCCAGAGCCAGAGCCAGAGCCAGAGCCAGAGCCGCACACGGAAACGCCGTTTACCTTCCCGCTGGTAAGCGGTCCCTATTTATCTACTTGCACCCGGGGGTGCTTTCGAAACTGCTAGGTTGGCAGGCGCTGGGACCGAGCAGCGGGAGCGCACCCCGCCTTTCGATCGGCAAGCCCTAGGCGCTGAGGCTTTAACCCACAGCGCCACCTGCGTCCCTTCCTACTGGAGACAGGATAGCTAATTTTAAAAGGTCATTTCTCTGTTTGGTGTGCATCCATTGTCTTCTTTATTATTTATTATGATTTATTGGTTTTTCCAAATTATTGCAAATCCATCCAAATGTAATTTAATACAATTTCTTTTAAAAAAAATAAAATCAGGTTTCCCACTCCTGTTACAAGCATATGTCCATCTCTTCGTCCTGTTGCTACACCATCTCTTCTTCCATATCTATTTCATCCTTATTTACTTCTTGTTGTCCGTTTTGTG
This sequence comes from Podarcis cretensis, assembly GCF_951804945.1. Classification (NCBI taxonomy): domain Eukaryota; kingdom Metazoa; phylum Chordata; class Lepidosauria; order Squamata; family Lacertidae; genus Podarcis; species Podarcis cretensis. The sequence goes on from NC_137176.1 coordinate 84,314,347, forward strand.
TGCATCCATTGCCATGCCATTTAAACCATCGCTACTTTGCGGGATGCGACATAAAACCAAGTTTGGAGCCATAGGCAGCTGTAGCAGATGGACTTACAGCAGAAATGTGTAGGTTCGACTGAAGCTAGTATCTTCCCCACATGCAGTTTAGGACACCGCACTGAATATACATAAACGTGATCCTTCAAAAGTGACGGGAGTTTTACATTTTCACCTTGTCTGATATTTATTTGAGGAACGGGGGTTTGAGATTACAAAAAAAGAAAGATGAGAAAGAGTTCGGTCTCGCATACTGGATGACACCCCAAAATACAGTTTGTGTGAATGACAATACAAAGGATGCACTGGTGAAAAAAGGCAGGAGCTGTATAGCTGCTATATAGTCAGCCCGTTCCTGCACTCTACCCCACAACCTGTCAGGCGGTAGAGGACCCCACCCCCACGGCAGGTTGCCAGGAATGGATAAGACAAGGAAAAGTCCTTAACATCTGCTTTTTATTCAATATTCACAGAGAGAAGCTTTGGAATGCAACCTCTTGGAATAATGGTGTTGTCCCGAGTGAGTCTCCACCCACTCAGTTTCTCTCACTTCCTCAAGCGTCATCACTGTGGGTGCTGCAACCTGCCCTCTGCCTTTGAGCTCTTTGCTCTCTTACTTTCAATGCTCACCAGGTTCTGGGAGATGGTGGGTCTGGAATGCTTTCTAAAGACACTGTGTCCGTCAGCTGTTGCCTTCCTGGTGCTGCTTCTTCCTCCTCTCCCATTATTTCCCAGCTTTCCCCCTCATCTTCCTCTGAGTTGTGACCTCCCTCAAACCCTTGTTGTAATTCTGAACTGTCTTCTTCTTCCCTGGAAGGGTCAGGCTGGGGAGGTGGTCTCCACCATTCCTCCTCTGCCCACTTCCTGACACAGCCCAAGGAATTATCACTCTCACGTGTCAGATGTGAGGTACCCAATGAGATGTGACATTGTTCGTGGAGCCCAGTGGATAAGTTCTCTGCTGAATGCACTGCCATGTAGTCCAAATCACAACCTGAACACGGGACATAAGATCAGAACACATAGGGCCAAATTAGATCCATTCCCCAAGGCCTACTAAAAAAAAGCCACATGGATAAGCTGGTGTAGCCAACATGGTGTCGTCTAGAAGTTGTTAAGACTCCATTAGCTCTGGCCAGAGGAGGTGAGGGATGATGGGAATTGTAGTCCGAAAACATCCAGAGGGCACCACATTGGTTTCCCCTGAAATAGAGTCTTTCTCCAAATTGCATGCCCTTTTCTCCACCAAGAGCAGAGTGTTTGAGCCCTTACTTACAGCAAAAGATGCTTGCATCTCTACTTTGGGTGTTTCCTCATAGCGGATATCTATTTTATTATTTAAGGAGACAGAAAAAGAATAAGACTTCCATAGATCACCTGTGTCTAATCAATACAGAAGAGTGATTCAATGCAGCTCAAGGATGCAGAGTTAGTGCTTTTTGTTTTGGAGAAAATGCTCAACGTTTGCCAGGCTGGGAGAAATAGGATCCCAAAATATCATTCTATCACTGTGGCTTCCACAGATTTTTTGGCTTGGTATTACTTCTCAGTGCTTCAACATGGCATCCATTGTATATTATATGAGACATAACCCTGTAGCGGGTGTGTTAATCTAAAAAACTGTGCCCAAGCTATGATTTTTTAAAATATATATTTCTGAAGTTATTGCTATTGCTTGCAAAAAAGGAGAGGGGGAGACAAGGAAATAATGCTTCACAGATAGGAAAAAAAAGGAAGAAATCCACTATATATATCCAATATACGTGTCCAAAATATGTCACAACCATAAAACACTTGCATTTCGGCAGGGACTGTGCATCTGAAAGACTCTTAGAGGTGGGATCTTTTCACTCGCGTGTCAGATTAGATCCCATCCAAATAAAAACGTGGCATGCTCACTGGCACAGAGTCCTGGTTTAAAAGATTAAAAGATACAAGATAAAAGAGAACACATTTCTTCGGGTAATGATCTCGGGTCTTCAACAATTCACAGTGACAAAAGGAAGGAAAGCTGTCTTTGGGGAGGTTAAAATGCCGAACACTATTTAGAAAAACCGTTTAGAAAGCAGCACTGAAGAACAGCTGGCTTTGATTCACACCACCACATTTTCTGCATGTTGAGTGAACCCAACCCAATGGAGCCTGTTCTTCTGAATAGCTTCGCTGCAGGGCCTGTTGCTTGGCAAGTCTTAAAATCTGAACTTTCCGGGCGGTTGCTAAAATTGTCTTTTCCGTCTACAGTCTTCTTAAAGTGCATAACACGAACGCATTTTAGCGTTTATCAAGTGCTGTCCACTGCCACTGACTCTTCTTGCTTTTTTTTTTTTTGGTTAAGCTCTTGCTCTAGGAAAAGTATCTTTTATCCCAGAAGGTAGTGGTCATGAGCATCCATCTGCATGGATCTGCTTGCTGTGACTTCAGGCGTTCCTTACGAGTAGCGCCACATGAAAGGAAGCTGCGCATGGCTCAGTACGTACCAAAACGTTTCCTGGCAAAAAGAAGAAGCCAGTCAACAACCACGTGCGCCATCTGCCAAAGACTAAAGATATGATAGAGTAGCAGCTGCGGGAGGTTCTGTTCTTGCCCAATACATTGGAAAACAAAGCATGTAGCAGTTTGGCGGTACCAGAAGGCTGGTCTCCCTTGGGAATTTTATCTAGATTTTCGGTCCAGGCTGCTCCTGCTCCTCCACCTGCTCCTCCACAGACTGCATGTCTTGCACATACACAATAAGTTCAGAGGCCTCTCCCCCCTGGGTGTAGACTGTCACTGTCCCGATCCCTTCCACCTCATCGGAGGAGACGACCAAATGGTGCTGCTCGCCCAGCTCGACGGAAGCTTGCTGCAATGTTTCCTGAATCATCACTGTGTGGTTGGCTGACTGCTCCTCTTCTGTCACCTGCGAGAAAACGGGAGACGTTACAAAGGGTTTCTTTGGATGGCGGGGCTGCAATGTTTCTAAAACGAGAGCAAGGAAAGCTAGGTGTGAATATATGACCAAGCCCCGTATTTCATAAATTATTGGTACTAAAGGAGATTGCACTATTTGCTTCAGTTAAATAACAGATGAGCTCGCACAGCTGATGACCCACTAGGGAAGGGATGTGGGGCAGTGGCAGACCCCTGCTTTGCATGCAAAAAGTCCCGGGAATACTGAACTACTGAAAGACCTAACGGATGTGCATTCATAACCAAAATTTGAGGGTTTCAGTGCATGTACAGGCGTTTCATCGCTGGCAAGGGAACAGCAGAGCCGAGGCGATGACAGAGGAGTTTGGTTTCCTTATGCACTTTCCCTTTGCTGAATTGCAGCCCATGAGTTTAAGCAGTTGGTAGCCAATCTGTGCCACAAGGGAAATACAGGCACATCAGCGCATTGATATCCACTCAATGGACTAGAAGCAATTCCATACTAAGGAGATGCATCTGAACAACAGCGTAGATTAGCCCAGCACCATGGCTCACTTGCCAGAAGGACTGTTTACCATTATTATCAATTTTTAATCCCACCTACTCAAGGACCATATTATCCTCAAAAGGACCATGAGAAAGACTGAAGGAGAGAACATGTCTGATCCAAAGTCGCCTAAAGAGGTTCATGGCTGAGCAAGGATCTGAAACAAGGTCACCAGCGCATTATCCACTGTGTTATTTGCATCATCTGGAGAAATAAGTACAATTCCAGGAAGACATTCATGCTGAAGTGAATGTGTTTTAATAATCACACCCCAACACCTGACACCTTCTGTCCCGGCAAATATTTATTCAGAGCGGTGTGCACTAAGACGGTCAGCCTTGCAATGGTTATCTTTGCTGTGAGCCACTGTAGGGGGAAAGCAGAGCATGTAAGTTATGCAGAGGTTGGTCACCATCATTTGTTTCGTTGGAACTCTTTCTCTATTCACCTCCTCCCATGGGGAGAGAGCCAGTGTGGTGTAGTGGTTAAGAGCGGTAGTCTCGTAATCTGGTGAACTGGGTTCGTGTCTCCGCTCCTCCACATGCAGCTGCTGGGTGACCTTGGGCCAGTCACACTTCTCTGAAGTCTCTCAGCCTCACTCACCTCACAGAGTGTTTGTTGTGGGAGAAGAAGGGAAAGGAGAATATTAGCCGCTTTGAGACTCCTTCGGGTAGTGATAAAGCAGGATATCAAATCCAAACTCTTCTTCTCCCAGACCAATAGCTACTTTCCCAAGGGGAGCAAAAACAAACTACATTTAATTTACAGCACACAGGTTCAAACACAAAACATACTTCCTGGGTGTAAAAAAAAAGGACAATTTTCTCTCAACAGACTATTTTGGATTAAAAACGAGTTAACTCAGAACATCTGAGCCCACTTTACTATGGATTTTCATTCAAAGATCTGCAATTGCCAATGCACAATCTTTTAAAATGGAAAGTTGGGGGAAGGAATCAACTCTCCCCCAAATACAACTTGCAGAGTACCTGCAAACTATATCCACTTAATGCCCGTCAGGCCAGTAATGGAAATATCAGATAGCCCAAGGCTCCCTTCATTTCCAGCAAGTATGCTCTCTGAAATAATAATGGTAATAGCAATGAAGCATGAGCATGGGGGAGAGGCAAAACAAAAAGAAAGGGAGCCATCTTCATTATTTTTTTCCTTGCGGAAAGAAAAAATGCAATTGCGTTGTGCCAAAAGGTTTGTTATATGACGCAGCTGTGCTCAACAGAAGGACGTTTTATGTGTACATTGATCAGTTTATGCCAAGCTGGCTGCGCCATTTAATTGATTTAGGCTGGCTTCTTCTTTTGTTTGGAGAATGAATATCTTTTATTCAGGTTTCGTTTCTGTTTAATTTCATCCGAAAGATGACAACACAGGAGCTGGAGCTCTAGTGAAAAAGCCCAATACAACACCTCACAGTGACAGGCGGCAACCGGTAAGCCATGCAGGCAAAGACACTCTACTGAAAACAACCATCCTTTACTCTTCCTTTGGATCCTCTGTTTCTAATAAGACTGTGAAGCAGCACAGAGCTGGAAACTAGGTGGACCATGGGGGGAAAGAAAGGCATGTGGTAGCCCAAGTAAATAAAGATCACTGGGAGAAGAGGCAGAAAAAACCAATCATTAACGTGTTAGCTTTGTGATAGGGCCAAGCTTAGCAGTCTCACTCAATTACATCATCATCATCATTTGTCAGGGAACTGCCATCAGTGCCGGAGGGAGAGAGCAAAATCCAGAGAGATTCCAGAGAGCGTCCAGGGATTGGGAGAGGCAGCCCATCTTCTGGGGAAGAAAATCAGCGTAGCACCAGTGGAGAAGGGGGGCAGATGGGGGAAGCGGCGAGGCGGTCCCATGACTCCTTGCCGGGGACCAGCGGGGAGAGTAGGGGTCCTCCGCTGCCTACGCCCTCCTTGCGCAGGAGGCTTTTGCGCAGAGAGAGGAGACTAGGCGTCAAGGAGCTTCTTTGCTGGAAGAAGTTTAAGAAACGCCCACTGACGGATTCTGCCAGCGATTGAGACAGCCACGGGTGAGTGGCTGTCCGGACAGAAAAGGTTCATTCAGGCAACCCAGCCAGGTCTTTGCACCGGCTTACGCGCGAGCAACCCCTAGAACCATTACATCATCATTATTATTATTATTATTATTATTAGTATTATATTTATTTATACCCCGCCCATCTGGCTGGGCTTCCCCAGCCACTCTGGGCGGCTTCCAACAGAACACTAAAATACAATAACCTATTAAACATTAAAAACTTCCCTAAACAGGGCTGCTTTCAGATGTTTGTGTCAAAATTCAGGGTCGGTCAGAGGTATGTGCCTATCTCTCCAGGCACCGGCTGAATTCTTTCGACCTCCCTCCGGCGACTCCCGGTAGGAAAAACACACGAGGTCCGTTCCGGCGATTTTCCTCAGGCTGTGAGAAAAACACACCAAACTGCTTCTCCTCCTCCCTGCTCTCCAGCATATCCCCAGGGAGGGGAATCAGACACAGACGGAAATGTATCTACATGTTTTTATTCCTGTCTTCAGCAGTCATATAGAGAAAACATGTCTGCTCTCTTCAACAAACAGAGAGAAACTCAAAACTCCACCCATGTACATCCTGTACAGGTCATATGACACACACTGAGCTAACATCCGGTGCTCAGTACAGAATGGACTGCCCCTTTGTTTCCATGGCAACAGTCACATACATCCTGTCTGGCTTTGCAGCCACAAGCAGCTGACTGAGCTGCTATAGCCTTTGCTTGCTGCAGCATTGCTGCTTTAGAATAACATACTCCCCCTAAAGTATCAATGCGTGCTGCGAGCAAAGCGTCATCCAGAGAAGAAAACAAACAGTTGTTATACTTATAACACTCCCCTGTTGTTTCAGTTCCACCCTTGGAACTACACGCCACTGGTTTTACCAATGTACCTCTCTGGTTGTGTGACTTCCAAGGAATGAGTGCATCTGCATTACCTAGGTTAGCAACTCTCTGTTGTGCCTTTGTCTCTGACTCAGACACAGCTTCAATTTGACGTTGGTCGTTTACAACAGCAACAGCTAAGTTAGCAAACTCTTGTGAATACCTCTTGGGTGGTACACCCTTCGTTGCTCTCTCAGACCTACGTAAGAGGTGCTGCTCTTCTCTGCTTTCTGGTTCAGCCTCTGAACTCTCTGAAGAACCAGTACTAAGCTTAATCAGTGGTTCATCCTCCTCTTCTGAGGGTCTAGTCATTATGTGAGATTTCCTCTCAATGACTGTGACAACTGAGCTGTCTGAGCTATCGCTGTCATCATCAGTACTACTGAATTCAATAAGATCAAACTCATCATCATCATCATCAGAATCATCATCATCACCTGTGGGAAATGTGTGAACAATCACTCGCTCCTGTTCAGGAGCACTCTCTAGAAATTTTGTGAGAATCACCTGACCAGATTCAGACAAAATTACTCTGTAGAGACCCTTTTCATAACCCACAAAAATGCCTCTGGCATTCTTTACTCCACCTGGAGCTTCTGTCCTCACATGAGACCCAAAAACCTTGAAATGGGCAACTGAAGGTTTTCTGTGGAACAGTTTCTCAAAAGGAGAACTTCCCAACTCTTTTGAAAACTTTCTCAACCACGTGTAACAATATGACATTAGCGACTCAGCCCAGTACTCATGTGGCAGATGTGAACTAAGCAATTGCGCATGCATTCCCTTTTGCAATTCTTTGTTCACTCTAACACAGACACATCTGTTCCAAGCTTCTTCGGAACTAGCAATTTTGTGTCTTATCCCTTTCTTCTTCAGGAACCTCTGGAAATCCTGTAAGAGAAAAATTGGCTTCTCATCTGTGCAAAGACAATTTATGTCAGCATCATGCATATTCTTAACCTTGTCACAAAACTCTTTAAACCTTTCTAAGGCTTCTTTCGGTCTCTCCAAAAGATAAATCCAGACAAAACCTGAAAAAGAATCAACACATATTAGGTAATACTTTGCATTGCCTCTAGAAGGTGCTAGAGGACCAATCACATCAGCATACACCCGCTGAAATGCCTTGTCAACCCTCGAGGTGACCTGCTTGGTGTTCTTCTTGGCTACACCTGCAAAAGAAATCATGTTAGAATCACAAGAATTACATTCCATGTAATCACTTTGATCAAAAGTCAACAAATACAGTCCATCTTTCTCTTTGGCAGAAAGATACAACTCTCCATCTTTGTAGATCTCGCAGTGTTGATCATCATAGGACAGTTTTAGTCCCTTCTTGGCAATCTGCGAAACGCTGAGCAGATTGTACTTCAACTCTGGAACCAAATAAACATCGTTTATAGTCAAGTTCAGACTTTTAAGATACACAGTCCCAATTCCGGTGGCTTCCAGCTCTTGACCGTTGGCTTGTTGTACAACGAAGCTTTGCTTCTTAAACGACGAAAACAAATCCCTGCGATGGGTCATGTGAACCGTCGCTCCCGTGTCTAAAACGAAGGAATTCCCCACTTGTGGTGTGGCTTTTAGGGACATCAAAGCCTTTGCAGGCTTCGCCTGTGACTTGGCATGACGTCTGCCTGACGCCTCAGACTTCGTGGAGCTTCTCTTGGCTCCTTTGTTCTGACGTGGCTTCCTGCAGTTCCGCTGAAGATGCCCAGTCTGTCCACAATTGTGGCATCGGACAACGTTCAAAGCTACGGCGTCTCCTCCAGTAGCTACAGCAGTGGGGGTGTCTGAACTCCGTTCTTGTCTCCCCCTGTCCTTCACTTCCAGGGCGGCAAGTCTGTCATGTTCACAAAGAACCATGGCAAAGACCCTGTCCGACGTTAGATCAGCTGCTGGGAGAGACCCCAGCTGACTGGCAACCGTTTTGTAAGTCCGATTCAGGCTGTTGATCACCATGAAGCAAAACACTTCCTCCTGCAGACGGAAATTGCGTTCCACCATCTGCTGACGCAGAAATTTCATTTCCGTCAGGTGCGCTTGAACATCTCCATCAGGCGCAAGCCTCAGGTTGGTCAGCTTTTCAAAATACAGCAACGCTGAGGAACCAGCATCTCTCTGATGTGTCCTTCTCAGCGTGTCCCAAACATCTTTCGCGTGTTCTAAACTTTGTATATGGATAAGCTGCGAATCTGACACACACAGAATTATTGCCGTTCTGGCCTTCAAATCCTGTGACTCCCAAGCACGCGTTGGTGCTGCAGGGATGGGGTTCTCAATCACCCCAAACAGTCTCTGATTCTGCAGCAAGGCCTTCATCTTGATAGACCAAGATGCATAATTGTCACTGGTCAAAAGGGGTGGAGAAGGCAGGCTTCCCTTCTTGACATCCATTTTGAGTCCTTGCATTGACTCTCAAACACAAGCCTCTAAAATCCAATAGCTGGCTTGTTTACACTCTGTGCACCTGGCAGCAATAACACTGGCTGCTTGGAAAGTCCCTTTCAACAGTTCCTTTGTAAGGGCCTAGTCAAAACACGAGCTGTTTTTGCCTCTCTGGGCACAGCCTGACTTCCAGCCCTTATCTTGAAACTGGCCTGCGTTGCTAAGCAACCACATTCCTTTCCTTGGACAGGAAAAACCACAGGAATGTTTGGAATGCAGACTCTTCTCTCTCGGAGCTGTTTTTCCCAAACGTTGCTCCCATGAAGCAGAGAATTAATCCATCTGCATTCACACTCTTAAGCCCGAAAATCTCATACCTGGGCTCCGTAGCTTGGCTTTCAGCTTCTTCTGGTCAGCTTCTAGCTGCAGAGAATCAGCCTCCATCTCAGGCTTCCATGGAGAGGGATGAATACAGTCTCCTTGATGCAGACTCCCATGGATCGTAGCAACCATCCTCTGCTACCAATGTCAAAATTCAGGGTCGGTCAGAGGTATGTGCCTATCTCTCCAGGCACCGGCTGAATTCTTTCGACCTCCCTCCGGCGACTCCCGGTAGGAAAAACACACGAGGTCCGTTCCGGCGATTTTCCTCAGGCTGTGAGAAAAACACACCAAACTGCTTCTCCTCCTCCCTGCTCTCCAGCATATCCCCAGGGAGGGGAATCAGACACAGACGGAAATGTATCTACATGTTTTTATTCCTGTCTTCAGCAGTCATATAGAGAAAACATGTCTGCTCTCTTCAACAAACAGAGAGAAACTCAAAACTCCACCCATGTACATCCTGTACAGGTCATATGACACACACTGAGCTAACATCCGGTGCTCAGTACAGAATGGACTGCCCCTTTGTTTCCATGGCAACAGTCACATACATCCTGTCTGGCTTTGCAGCCACAAGCAGCTGACTGAGCTGCTATAGCCTTTGCTTGCTGCAGCATTGCTGCTTTAGAATAACAGTTTGGTAGTTATTTTTCTCTTTGGCATCTGATGGGAGTTCCACAGGGCGGGCGCCACTACCGAGAAGGCCCTCTGCCTGGTTCCCTGTAACTTCACTTCTCGTAGCGAGGGAACTGCCAGAAGGCCCTCGGTGCTGGACCTCAGTGTCTGGGCAGTATATTATTATTATTATTATTATTATTATTATTATTATTATTAAAGAATTCTGTTGGTGCTGCTCTCCTGATGCATCACGGATAAAACCAGCTTGTTGTGCTGCCTCAACCCAGTCTTGTGCCTCCAAACAAAGGGGGAACCGAATTCTTGTTTTTCACTTACTGCTTGTAGGAAGGGGAACAACAGAACCAGAATTGCAGGGTTGGAAGGAATCACGAGCATCATCTAGTCTAGGGGTAAGCAAACTGTCAGTGTTTGTAAAAAAAGAAAAGAAAAAAAGGAAAGGGTTCTGACCTCCCTTTGTCTCCTCAGCCTGGTCCTCAGACCCTTGTCGGCATAAAAGAGTCCACAAGAAAAGTATCGTTGCATAGTTTTATTCTTAAAAGTCTTTCTGCAAAAGCGGCTGACCAACTGTACACACATTAACACTACCAGCTTTCACTAACCAACCAACCAACCCAACACCAAACTAACATTTCTCACTCTATATGTGGTGGACCGGACTATATATATATATATATATATATATATATATATATATATATATATATTGGGGGGGATGAACGAATTCCTATGCCCCACAAATATCCCAGAGATGCATTTTAAATAAAAGGACACTCATGTAAAAACACGCTGATTCCCAGACTGTCCGCGGGCCAGACTGAGAAGGCCCACAGACCTTAGGTTGCCTACCCCTGATCTAGTCCAACTCCCTGCATTGCAGGAATCTTTTGTCCAACGTGGGGCTCGAACCCACGGCCCTGAGAATAAGGGTCTCATGCTCTACCAACTGAGAAGCATGAGCTTGGGTTCAAATGGAACAGCAAGCCACGCTCTGGCTTATTTTGTGGCATGGCGGCAGCGGGGAACTACAGGAACTTCTGAGCAGCATGCCTTAACTCGTTGGCCCCAAACCATCCTTTGTTTTAAGCTACATTTTAATACAAAGTGCGGACATTAAGAAGCATGTGAGGATAGTAAAGATAACCAGAATGTAACCGCAGGGTTGCCACATGTCCTCTTTTTCCAGGACACGTCCTCTTTTTCATGATGAGAGTCGTCATAGAGATCCATAGTCAAAAGTCGGCAAATGTGTCCTCTTTTTTGCTTTTCAAAATATGGCAACCCTAGAAGGTGCAACTGGGAACAGGTTTTCCTGGTGCACCACTTGTAAGGAAAGTTGGGAGAGAAGTGTGTTTGTGTGTGTGTGTGTGTAGAGGGAGAAAACCAGAGGATCAATGGCTCAATCAGAGGATCTCAGCTGGCTTCATGGAGTCTGTCAGCTGCCTACCAAGGTATTGGGCTATCCAAGGCAAGCATTAAGAACTGCACAGATTACACATATATAACAATTTATACTGCTGGATCTAGACAGGTAGCCAAATGAAAACATATATGGCAATTGAAATAGGTACGCGAACCTCTATTTCACTGCTGTGTTTGGATCCAAAGAGATTTGTCACTGGTGATGGAATTTCAACGTCTTTTCAGATGGCAGGGGGCCGTTTAGTTTTCCAGGTGGTATCACAAAACAGGTTTGCAAACACCACACATGTTATTCCTAAGGCAACAAGACTCACTGCCCAGCATTCACCGAGACCTGCAAGCAAGTATATTGTAACCTGAATGGGATTCGAAATTGGCTTTGTTTACATTGAAAGCTGCACATAATTTTAAATGCATCTGAGATGCGCAAATAAATAACAAGGAGAGGAAGATAAATAAAAATGCCGCTGACGCGAAAGTGAAATGAAACTAGAATCTCATTTGGTGCAAGGGCGACAAAGGAATGCTTATTCAATTTTATATTCTCCTGAAATGAAAATGGCCAATAAAGAAAGTTAACAGCCTCTCTACCTGACTTTATCCAGATGTTTTTCATTGGTTTTGTCATTCCAGGAAAAATGATTAACTGCTTTCACTTGTGGCGCTCCTTGTGTTCTCGTTCTCTCTCTCTCTCTCTCTCTCTCTCTCTCTCTCGTAGACATCTATCTATATTCCTCTTAGCGTGACAAATTGCTGTGTTTCTCAGGTTGGCAACACTTCATGTCAGCTCAGCACTTACATGTCCTCTGCTTAGGTCCTATTGGATTGATCCATCTTTCCCAAAATTCTGCTTTTTTCGTTTATCCCTCTAATAAGGGAGTCAATGAGACAACAGCAGCTTTCAAGCCAACTGAAGATGCCCTTCCATTCCCCCCCCCCCCCGCCCGGCAGCACCTACATTCTTTTCCATTGCTACCTGAAGCATCCTCCTTGCTTCCTGGCAAGAGCTTGACGTGCAATCTATTTGTGTGTGACTACGTACACACGTGGTGCCGGGTACCTGGAAGTGGTACCCAGAAATGGGGAGCACCCTGGAGATCCCTCCTGGCTCGCAAGAAGTCCCACCCCAGAGCCCAACAGAGAACCTCAAGATGGCAGTTTCTGCATGTGCTGTACACTGGTACTCGGGTAACATACACTTCCAGTTACAGACTCTGCTAACCCAGAAATAGTACCTCGGGTTAAGAACTTTGCTTCAGGATGAGAACAGAAATCGTGCTCCAGTGGTGTGGCGGCAGCGGGAGGCCCCATTAGCTAAAGTGGTGCTTCAGGTTAAGAACGGTTTCAGGTTAAGAACAGACCTCCAGAACAAATTAAGTTCTTAACCCGAGGTACCACTATATAGTGAAGTGAGGGACACATGAGGCTCATCCACCTGGGAAGGTAGCTCATCTAGGCTTTGTGGGATATCTTCAGGAGAAGAAAAGGCTAAGGAGTAACTCCTGCACAAATCCAGAGTGGAGTCCCTAAGGTGGTTGGATGGCACCAGGTACGCCTCCTTCTGGCAACTCCTGCAGCCAAGCTGGTGCCAAACATCTGCTTTCTTTTGGGCCACATCAGCCAGGTTGAGAGGGGGACCTCCATACACACTGCCTAGGCTTGCACCCCGGGGAGGTCACTTTGGTGCTGCCAATGCAGCAGATTGACTTCACCCCTGGAGACACACTCCACTCTCTCAAGACAGATGAATGCCAACAACTTTCAATCTTTTCCCCCTGATATAAAAAATCCAGCTAAGCCTTTATCAACAAGGAAGATGGTCCATCTGCTGGTTCATTTTAGGTGCCCCTGTTTGTACGTTCTATAGCTCTAAGATGTATCTAATTTTTACATATGTCAATAATAATAATAATAATAATAATAATAATAATAATAAATTATTTGTACCCCGCCCATCTGGCTGGGTTTCCCCAGCCACTCTGAGTGGCTTCCAACAAAGATTAAAAATACATCAAAATGTCACACATTAAAAACTTCCCTGAACAGGGCTGCCTTTAGATGTTTTCTAAATGTCAGGTAGTTGTTTATCTCTTTGACATCTGATGGGAAGGCGTTCCACAGGGCGGGCGCCACTACCAAGGCGGCCCTCTGCCTCGTTCCCTGTAGCTTTGCTTCTCGCAGTGAGGGAACTGCCAGAAGGCCCTCGGTGCTGGACCTCAGCATCCAGGCAGAATGATGGGGTTGGAGACACTCCTTCAGGTATACAGGTATATATGTCAAGATCTAGCATGGTTAATGATGATTTTACAATACGACACCTGAACAAAGCAGCCTCCTGTCTTCTGTGTTACATTTATGAAAGTGATTTAAAAATGTGTGATGGTGGAGCGTGGACACCATTTCTTTGGTTTCTTACACATAGCCCCTTACGACTAGATGTACCTGCTCACGTTTCAACAACGTATGACGGAAAGCTGAGGATCAAGCAACAAAGAATAGTTGGGGCATTTATTTCGCTCAACTTGAGATTCTGCAAGGCTAGCCAATGAATTGTTCAAGTTCTCAGCTAGTTTGGTTCTCTCGGGCTACCAAACCGATTCCCTGAGTCATCACTTCTACTGAGCAGAGACACCCTGGGAGACGCGGTGGAATACAAAGGAGACTACAAGGAAGAGGTGAGGAGTGGGGAGGAGCAGAAGCAGCCATGCAAATTTTGCAAATGGTTCTGGCCCACTTGAAACCCTGTACCATTGCTACTCAGTTACTAAAGTGTAAAAGGACTCCCGGATGGTTAAATTTGACTATGGGGTACGGCACTCATCTCGCTTCAGGCTGAGGAAGCCGACCTTTGTACGCAGACAGCTTTTCTGGGTCATGTGGCCATCATGACTAAACTGCTTCTGGCTCAACAAGACACAGTAATGAATGCCAGTGCACAGAAATGCCATTTACCTTCCTGCTGCTGTGGTACCTATTTATCTACTTGCACTGGTGTGCTTTCGAACTGCTAGGCTGACAGTGTGAGGTAGGCCAGTCACCCCAACTCCTTGAACAGGGGAGCCTCGTGCTGCTTGCATTGGCTGCTAGAACTGGTGCTCCAGCCAACACAAGCAATATACAATGAGCACTGCCAAAGGTGAGGGAGAATAAGAGGAAGATCATGCCAAGAGTATTTAGAGTGTAGCCATTTTCATCTGTCACAGAAGCAATGCTTGTTGCTCAGCAGTTGGACTGAAACCGAAGGGGCTTGAGGGGGAGAGATCACACTATTCCGTAGCTCTGAGTTGCCACAGGATTAAGGCTCAGGACTTTCAGCAATCCTTGAGCTTTATAATAGTCTAGCTTCTCAACATTTGATAAGGACTCCCTGGAATATGACTCCCCCCCCCACTCTTGATCTTCTGCATATATAAATATATCTGCATTATCATATGCTTCTATCCCCCCCTTTTTTTAACACAAAAATTATTAGCATAATGCCACCAACACAAAGATTTGAAACAAAAGCTGCAAAGGAAGTCATTTGGCAATCAACACAAGAATTTATCTCAAAGGGTGTCTACATAGAATAAAAGCTAAGAGTATATAACAAGGACTCAGTGCCTTATGCAAGTATCTGAAAACATACAATTTTATTGAAATGTGTTTTTATGAGCAAACCATGATCTTAAGGTTCTTTATGAATAATGAAAGCCCTAATTATAAAAATGGGGTGAGAAGGATGCCTCATACTTCCATTAGAAAGCCATTTTTTTTTTCTTCCCGACTCCATCAAATAAGTCCCCAGCAGAACCTCTGCAACCTCACTGCTTCCAATAGCTTGCAGATTGCTACCTCATTACAGGATAAAGCTCAGAAATGGAACAGAATGCAGGTCAATTCTCTTGCCTAGAGGCCAATTTAAACAGTCACTTTCTCCACAATGTGGAAATCTATCTTTGGAAGAAATGTAGCTACTCTGAACCAAGCAAGCCAGGAGGCAAATGGCATATGGTTTCATGAGACTGAAATCACCTCAGTTTCCTTGTGGGGGATTGCAAGTTTGAGAGTGCGGCCCCTGTGTCAGTCACTCCTGTACATAGAATTCCAAAATGTGTGTGAGAGAATGATGCTCCAAGCTTTCCCCCACCTGCAACATGCAAGGACTTTGAATACAGTGAATGAGAAAGGGAATAATTTTCCAAGATCAGTGATGCCTCCATCCTTTCACCCCCCATCCTGAGCTGGAACCATCCAGGGAAAAGGTTGCATGCCTGATGTCTCGCTCACCCGAGCTACCAGTTGCTCAATGCACTAACATAATAGGCTCGCAATAAGTATTTTGATGTCATCTATCGAAACCAGCCCTATATCTCCCCACAACTTTATATACAGGAATAATGAAGTTGATTACATTCTGTTTTAGGCAGAGAATTCACACATTCTGTAATGCCAAATCCAGAAACAAATGTGGTTCAAGGTGGTGCTGCAAGGACAGCCCAGTATTGAGCTGTCTAGCTAAACAAATGTGGTCTCAAATAGCTTAGAAATATTAACTGGTTATTTGCATACAACAAACAGCCAGAAGTACCACTCCTTCTGTCTAATGCACACATGCACACACAGAGAGAGAGAGAGAGAGAGGAAAGAGTTTTGACCTGTTTCACGACAGTAACAGTTCCTGGGGCCATGGCAACGACAGAAGCGACGGCAGCTGCATCGTGGGGCTCCGATCCCAGCTCTATGATCTGTTGCAGGATGTTCACAGCCGCGGGGTCAAGTCGTCCCCCTAATCGGAGAGAATGTCAGTATGAGAACCAGGACGGCGTTAACAGTAACACAAACTTGCCAATCTTTGGGGGGCCGCTAGGGGGCGCCTTGGAAGATGGCGGATATTAACATCTATCCTGCTCGCACGAGGTAATTACAGGCTGATTATGGGGAGTATATCGGTCTCCCTTCATCTCTCCAGGGGGGAGAGATGCCGTTTTCACCTGCTGTTGCCATAAATCACCCCCGAGTTCGGAAGAAGGAGCGGGTGAGGCACTGGGTGCATAACCCTTGGCGGGCCTCGGAACGCCTCCGAAGCTGCTTCCAGGAGCGAAACTAGTTGCGCTACTTAAAAGGAAAAAAATTGGGAAAGATAACGCACATGCTTCAAGAGAGGCAGGAGGTTTTTATCTGCTAACAATTTTACCACTGAAAGGAAGAAGACTGAGACGGACTGAGAAGGAAGATTACATTAAAGTACTACAAATATGGTATGTGGATTGGAATGCCGGAACTAAGGGGGGGGGGGGGAATGACTTATTATTTTTTTTGCTCTGTGTGATTATTATTATTACCCTCCCTCTGAAGATCTGTCACAGAAATAAATTGCAAATGGGACTAAAAATGAATTGTGTGGAAATAATTATGAACTTAAAGGTTTTACTCTGTGAAGGATTTGGAAAGAAGAAGGGCTCTCTCTTGTGACGCAGTAAGAATGGAAACTTGATAAGAGACCTGTGTTGTTGGAGTTGGTCTTGGGGAGGGTGAGCCGAAGATATATTATTTTCAAGGAGATTGCGAACTGGAAGGGGCAGACCTCCTGCAAAAAGACTAATTTACAATGCAACAGGTCGGAAAAGCTAAAGAGCGAGTTTCTAGACTGTATTTCATCAGAACGACAAAAATGGCGATTACTCGCTCGAGCAGAAAGGACTGTTGGAGGAGAGTGATTTACGAGAGAGCAGCACAAAGCCCACACAGAAATACAAATAAGACTGTCTTTTTCAACCCACTTGCGGAGCATATCGGAGGAAAATGGAAAGGAAAATGAGTAATGACAAGTATTGAGAAGAAGAGACTGGAAACATCATTCTTAATATGGAAGCAGAACAAATATTTGAGGATTGGACTCTTGCCAATCAAGAAGCTTGGGTACCCCCCACAAAAATTTACAATTTGGAAAACAATTGGATTATATGATATGTATTGTTGTAATTTGGACTAATTGATTTGATGTGTTTAATTTGGAAATATGAAATTTAATAAAAATTATTTTCAACCCCCCCCCCCCAAAAAAAAAACTTGCGAAATCTTCTGTTCAAATTCATCTCCTTTTGTTTATGTTTCCACCGCTGCACATCCCGGCATGCCATTGCAGTGAGAACTTCCCCTGCTGACCCCTCGTTCAAATCCGTCTTCACATTCTTCCCTAGTTTCTTACAGAATCCTGTCTTCTCCCCTCACCACTGGTCTGGTCATATACTTAGAAGCAGGCCCCACTGGCGGCACTGAGTTTGCTTTGGAGGAATAAGAGCTTGCGCCCTAATAAACTGGTCAGTCTCCAAGGTGCCAAGAGTCTCACTTGTTCCATTTACCTTTGGTGACCTCAGTAAGTCGTCAAACCTGACTCAACAGGCTGAACTGCTGTCACCTGACGGCACCAGGCCCAAATCTGGCAGCTATAGGCTGACATTGCCCGGAGCGGGTCTTTTGTGCACCCCCCAACCCCACCTCACACTCTTCACCAGGCATTAGTGGGGTTCGGACTGCTCTGCTAGTTTCTTTTCAATGTTAGAACAGAAGCAACCCGCCTCTGTGCTGTCCCCAACTGCTTCAAGTTTTTGCAGGATTTGGGAAGAAGCTGTGTTAGTGGCACCAGGCCACAGCCAATATGCCTTTCTTTCTCAGAGTCGCTCTGGACTTGGCAACTTTAATGAAACAAAACAATATGCTCGCTAGTGAAGCCACTTTTGTTGACAATGTAATTGTTGGTACTAAAGGGTTAAGAGGTAACAAGTCGCTCTAATCACTGAGCAGCTGAAAGTCATTAAGCATCCAGGAATGTGAGTTGGTTTGTATGAATAGTCAGTTCACCCCTATTTCTCTCTCTTCCCCCCTTGACCTGACTCGCAGACTCAGTTTGTGGCCATGGGCGTGTTTGCTGATATGAGTTAAGTTTAGAGTAAAGTTTTCTTTATGCCGGAGATAAAAGCATGTGTGCTTTATCACCAGGGTTTTTTTTGCTTTTGTGAATAAAGTTTTTCCCTGAGTTCGAAAGTGCTTGCTCCAGGATTCTTCATTTATGAAAGGTACTGACTCTCCTGCCTCCTTCAGCCGCTGCATGAAATTCTCTGCTGAGATAAGACTTATGGCGTTGGAAGCGCACTGGACGTTTACTTAACATTAAACTAATCAAAGTTTAATGGACAGTAATGCTGGTGTAATACTGCAGCAGCAGGAAGTACCAGTTCAAATGCAATCTTGACCATGAATCTTTCTGGGTGGCCCTAGGTTAGCTACTCTTTCTTGTTGTTACTCTCAGACCTACATTTGCAATTCGTACTATCTTTAGGGAAGCTTTTAATATTTCATGAATTACTGTATTTTAATATTTTTCTGGAAGCCGCCCAGAGGGGCTGGGGAAACCCAGCCACATTGGGGGGGGGGGAGGTATAAATAATAATGATTACCACACAAGGATTATTGAGCTAGTGTACGGGGACTTGTTTTGAACGCTCAGCATTTATACATTGCTTTTGCGAAACATTTGTTTCTCCTTAAAGAGAACGTTTTACCATTCTCCGAGGTATATCGCAGGTCCTGTAGAGCAGCAACTGCGGCCTGAGTTCCTTGCATATCTTCAGCTTCTGTGATATGGAGATACTGCGTTTCTTCAGCAATTTCTGCTTTGGGCTGCAAAAAGAGCCAGTGATCGGTGATCAAAGGGAATTAGCTGGCAGAAGCACATCACAAAGATGCCAAACAGCTATTGCAGTGTGGAACTATTGACGAGGGACAAGGGACGCGGGTAGCGCTGTAGTCTAAACCACAGAGCCTAGGACTTGCCGATCAGAAGGTCGGCAGTTCAGATCCCCATGACAGGGTGGGCTCCCGTTGCTCGGTCCCTGCTCCCGCCAACCTAGCAGTTCAAAAGCACGTCAAAGTGCAAGTAGATAAATAGGTACTGCTCTGGCGGGAAGGGAAACGGCGTTTCCGCGCGCTGCTCTGGTTTCGCCAGAAGCGGCTAAGAAGCGGGTAACTGCTGGCCACGTGACCCGGAAAAACTGTCTGTGGACGAACGTCTGCTCCCTTGGTCAGTAAAATGAGATGAGCACCGCAACCCCAGTGTCGTTCGCGACTGGACTTAACTGTCAGGGGTCCTTTACCTTTAAAGGGCAATGGGGGGGGGGAGGATCCTTTTGCCAGATGGCATACATCTCTGCATGCTTACGCAAGAGGCAGTGCATTTTTTCCATCTTATAAGGCAGTTTATGTCGTCGTATTCTCATTGGATCCCAATTACAGTGGTACCTCAGGTTACATACGCTTCAGGTTACATACGCTTCAGGTTACAGACTCCGTTAACCCAGAAATACAGTGGTGCCACGCAAGACGAACGACTCGCAAGACGGAAAACCTGCTAGATGAAAGGGTTTTCCGTTTTGGAGGCACTCCGCAAAACGAATTTCCCTATGGGCTTGCTTCGCAAGACGAAAATGTCTTGTGAGTTCCTGCGGGGTTTTTCCCCTCCCCCCCTTTTACTAAGCCCTAAGCCGCTTATCAGCTGATCCGCTAAAAGCCGCTAAACCGCTAATAGCGCTAATCCGCTAAGCTGTCAATGGGCTTGCTTCGCAAGACAAAAAAACCGCTATACGAAGAGCCAAACGGAACGGATTAATTTCGTCTTGCGAGGCACCACTGTAGTATCTTGGGTTAAGAACTTTGCTTCAGGGTGAGAACAGAAACAGTGCTCCGGTGGCACGGCAGCAGCGGGAGGCCCCATTAGATAAAGTGGTGCTTCAGGTTAAGAACAGTTTCAGGTTAAGAATGGCCCTCCGGAACGAATTAAGTACTTAACCTGAGGTACCACTGTACATCCCCCACCTTGACCCTTTTAGAGAAGCTCAAGATTTCAGGACCAGCTGCCACAGCTTGGCTTTACCTCCCACTTTGTCTCCCCATCATACTCGACCAATCTGAGTCTATGTTTGTTCTTGAGGTGTCTGTTGAATTCCCACTTTGTACCATACACAAAGTTGCAAACTGGACACTTAATGCCACCTGAAGGAAAAGAAAGAAAGAAGGGGGGCGGGGAGAGAGAACAAGATGAACTTCATCATCACAGTCTTTGCCTCTTGTTGTTGATAAATTAAGGCATAAGCACGCCAGTAAGAAATCAGCACGCCAGGTTACCAGGTTGCAACTTTCTCAAGTTTAATAGATGATTACTTTCCAATTTGCACAAAGCAAATTTTACGCACCTTTAAACGGCAACACGTTGTCAGTTATATAACTACTATGTTTTTACCATTGATGCTGAAAATACTTTTGTTTTTTTGTTTCCCGGCAGCAGAGTATTTCAGGTAAATTCTGTCTGCGCAGGCCCACGCGCAAATTGTTTTACTAATTTTTAACTAGAAACGCGAAAAATAAATCTACTACACAAGGAGTTAAGAATTTGTTTTTAATATATTTCCTATTACCGTGCTCAAAATCTCTGGCAATTTGGACATATTAAAAAAATAAATAAATTGCTCCTTGATTTTATTTATTTATTGTCCTGATTCAGAAGAAGCCCTGAAATCTTGCTGTGAAATATCAGGGTTGGGGGAAGCACAGCATGGTGGGAAATGTTACTTTGCACTGAGCAGCAAAACAAAACATAGCCCTGAGTTATGGATGCTTGAGGAATTCCTTATTTGTGAATTCTGATACGGACACACCTGACCCACTCGTCCCAACCTACAGTGATTGGGGGCACAGTAACCATTCAGACTTTGCATTTTTTTTTCTGATTTTGCAATGCGTTGTTTTTTGTTTGTTTTTTACTATATATCTTGAAATGTGCATATGATGTGTATTTTAGGATTAATTACATTTAGAAATGTGTATTTGGTTGTTATGTAGATTTACAAAAAGAAAGAATGAAATGCAGCAGTGGCCACTAATCCATTCATCCCTATTCTAAGGCATCTCTCCGTTTTAAATAAATAAACCACAAAATCTTATGGTATCGTACTGGAACAGCATAGTGAAATGGTCATTTGCAGTAAGCAATCATCAACAATGAAGGTGAAAAACCTGGGAAACAGTTCCAGAGCTGTTTTGTAGGACCTTGGGAATGGGGCGAGGGGGAAAGAAACATACCGAAAAAGACTCAAAACTGAAAAAGAGATATCAGAAATAAGACCCTTTTCTGTTTCTCTGCTATCCTGTCCCCCACTGTTAAGGGCTAATAATCACACCAGTGATACATCCGCTGGCTCACTGTGGAATTGGCTCAGCATGTGGGAGCTGCCATGACACGTCTTGTGATCTTTCCTGTGATCCGGATTGGATGAAGGGCAGTCTATGAGTGAACTAAATAACTATCGCAAATATAAATGGTGTCTCTACATCCCAACTCCACATGCTTTCGTGCAGTGGCAAGCCACCCTAATCTCGCAGCGGTATGTTGGAGAATTTGCCACTGGCACATTGTTTATCAGTTGCAGAAATGTCTTTGCGCCAAACGTTTTCCGCCTCCAAGCCAAACTCTTTCAAGATGGGACTTCATCAACGCGGCGGAATGGAATAATTTCCTCTATTTCATTTCATAAAACCTCATTAAAGTGAGGTTCATTTGCTGACATTTATTAGTCCTCAAGGATTTCCTAAGTCCTGCCTATTATTATCTTTAACCGCTTTAGACAATGAAGGCTGCTTGATTTTATGCTAAACTGGAATAGCTTCTCTGTCAAATGTTTTTAATATGCAACATTGCATGGCTCCCTAGTAAGTACCTTTGGCACAGGATAGGAGAAAGATACCATCAGTTACCAAATCTGAAATGAAATATTCATTTCGTATCACCCTCTTAATAAAAACTCAATTAGGCACAAGACCTTCCTCTATTTCTTTTAAATTAAAATTACTGTAACAATAACACCCTGCTAATTAAAATGGGCACCTTTGTCACTGCGACTTTAATTAAGGAACAACAAATGGAAGCATGCAGTTGAGCCAGTAGCAGAAAACTGTGCGACAGCTAATTGACACCGCAGCTAAAGAAAATTAATTTTCATCCAATTCATTAAATACTTTGGCAATACAGACAGGGGGAAAGGTCACTGAATGACATACCTTATCTGCTTTTGACACCCGTGCATGTAGTCAAATCATATTGGAGTATTTCATATTTCAGAAATGCCAAAGGAGCAATTTCACTGTTGGCCTCCCCACCATCCCCCTGGACGGGGACACACACACACACACACACACACACACACAAACTATTAATGCACTAACTGGTCGCTTGGAAGTGACATTTAGTTTCTATATTGCATTAATAAGGGGTCACAAAATGAAAAGAAGTCACAGATAACAAGCAGCCAGAAAACCCCTGAGGATCTGTGTGCTACTGATAGTATGGGAAAACGCTCGTTTTAGAAGGCTTCCTATCTGCAGTTTCCCACGGCGAACCTCCTTTGGCTTCTTACAGTCCTTGAGTTTAAGCTACAGCATCAGGACACCCATAGGGAAACTTACAGGAAAACACTTCCATTAAGTACTTTTCTTACTAGAACTCTACGTGCAACTGGATGCCCTGGGCTATTTCCTTATCAATGGTTACAGCTCCAGATCCTTACAGTTTGCCTTTTAAAAATGCAGGAAAGTTTAAGCAACAAAATAATTAATAGGTTTTGCTGCATGGAGCAGCTGACGCTTAAAAAACAAAACAGCTTTGGCTTCACTGGGCAAATCTGCCTGAAGTTTATAACCTATATTCTGGCCACAGTACCGTCTTTTTGGCAACAGGGAGGCCATGTGGTTGACTGTCTTTGAAGGGTATTTTAGAGATAGCTGGGATGCCCAGGCCCTGTTGTTAGCTCATTTTATCTATAATTATAGTGGTCTTCTGTCATGGAGTGGCTGGATGCAGAGGAGTTGGGGGGCCCTACCAGCTGGGGAACCCCCAAGGGAACCCCCAGGGGAAGATGATTCAGAGTCAGGGGGGTCAGTGGTGGAATGGCAATGAGTGGTCAGAGGGAGCGGTCTGGGAGGAGGAAGGGTCGCAAACAGAAGGGTTTGGTGAGCAGGAAGAGGCTGTGGCAGAGGGCAATTCAGACTCAGAGGCAGAAGTGGAGGCTGGGAGGGAGGCCCAGAGAAAGAAGGCAGGCTGTTGAAGAAGTAAGGGAGTCTCCCCCTCCTGCCGAGACCAGCTCCCTCTCCCCTGGTCTCATAGAATGTGCAGAGAAGTGAGGAGGGCAGAGCAGAGGCAGGTTGTGCACAGACGCAATTCGCAACTGCTTGGGAAATACCTGGGAGAGGAGGAGACTTGGGAAGTGGTGGGAAGGCCATGCAAATGCCTTCTTGGAGCAAGACCAACTGGGGAGAGGTTGCTGGGATCACTAGGCCTGTGCTGTTTTGGTTTTTTGCAAAAACATTTATGGAAGTGAGAGCTGGACCATAAAGAAGGCTGATCGCCGAGGAATTGATGCTTTTGAATTATGGTGCTGCAGGAGACTCTTGAGAGTCCCATGGACTGCAAGAAGATCAAACCGATCCATTCTGAAGGAAATCAGCCCTGAGTGCTCACTGGAAGAACAGATCCTGAAGCTAAGGCTCCAATACTTTGGCCACCTCATGAGAAGAGAAGACTCCCTGGAAAAGGCCTTGATGTTGGGAAAGATGGCGGGCACAAGGAGAAGGGGACGACAGAGGACGAGATGGTTGGATAGTGTTCTCGAAGCTACCACAATGAGTTTGACCAAACTGCGGGAGGCAGTGAAAGACAGGAGTGCCTGGCGTGCTCTGGTCCATGGAGTCACGAAGAGTTGGACACGACTAAACGACTAAGCAACAACAACAATAAAGATTTAACTGCACTAACACCAAGGGCCCCCCCCCCTTTTGATTGCTGACCTGCACT
Organism: Podarcis cretensis; assembly: GCF_951804945.1. Lineage (NCBI taxonomy): Eukaryota > Metazoa > Chordata > Lepidosauria > Squamata > Lacertidae > Podarcis > Podarcis cretensis. The sequence goes on from NC_137176.1 coordinate 84,338,478, forward strand.
TGCCTCCAGCTCCTAACATTTCCTTTCTCTTTAACTTCTAAAACAAGTTAATCTGGCTACTAGATACACATTTGTGTATCATAGAGGGGGAAATGTACAGTAAATCCAGCATGAATTCTGAAGGCATAGATACGTTGCTGACTTTCTGTGCAGACCCCCCATTTCCTAATGCAAAGTCGTGAAGGTTCATGAAGTGGAAACTGCTCCCCATTCCATCAAATGTATATGGCTTGCCCTGTTTCTATACTTGCATTCTTGGCCGCTGTTGCACAAATATGTTTATCCATGGAAAAACAAACATAGCTGCCCACGCACCTGATGATTCACATGCCAGCAGGGATAGGAAGCAGCCTTATTCCATGCCGGACCATCAGTCCATTAGCTCAGTACTGTCTACCATGACAGACAGTGGCTCTCAAGGTTTCAGGCGAGACATAACAGGAACTGGATCTGGGGCCATTGGAATGCAATGCACGTGCTTTTCAGTATATGTACAGCCCCCTTCAAAGTCCATGCTGCAAAAAATGCATTTGTTTCTAAGGTACTGCAGACCTCTATCTTCCTTGTGGTTTGGAGGACTCAAAGAAACTAACATCTGGGTCCACTCACTGTGATGCTTTTGTCCAGGGGTTGGCAAGGCTTACTGGGCATGGGCAGGATCACTCCCATGAAGATCCTCTATGGGCCGGTACGGCGCAGTGCGATGCCAGAAATCCCGTCTGTGCATGTCCGCGGGGCCGGAAATCGCTTCTGCGCATGCCCAGATGCCGAAAATCATGCCTGTGCAAAAGCGATTTCCAGCGTCTGGGCATGCGCAGAAGCAATTTCTGGAGCCGCAGAAGAGAGTCCCTGTGCAGTGCTGGTTTAGCGCAGTGCGCGGGGATTCGCCGAGCGGGTGGCTGGGTTCAGGGGCGGCTCGTGGGCCAGTTAAACGGCCTCTGTGGGTTGCTTCAGGCCCATGGGCCTTAGGTTGCCGACCCCTGCTTTTGTCCTCCAGTTCCCATATTTGCAACAGTGGAAGGGGGAGGGCAGACAGCATTTATTCTGAATGCATTTGGCTTGTGTCACTGTTTCTGTGTTGTTGGAACATGGATTAGCACTTCCGATAAATGTGAATTCTTTGCAGACATTTTTTTTTAAAACAGCTAAGAAAGAAGAAAAGAATAATTTGGAAATGCTTTTTAGAAATGTCACGCTTGGGAGAATGATGTTTTATTCATTATCTAGAGCGGCTGTGTTAGTCTGGCATCTATTCTACTGTAAAAAAAAAAAAAGTGAATTTTGAAATCCCTGCAAGATGCTTTTTAAGGAGGGGGAAAGTTCTGCATTTTTTCGTTCAATATGGGGATAAACACTTGGAAACCATCAAAAATAAAACAAGGGAGTCAACTTCCACAAACAGCTCGGCATCTCCCAACAAAAGGCAATCAATTTTAATTCCCCACTTGCAGTAGCGTTACATGCTTTTCAATGTCCTGAATCCTTGAATACATTTCATACTTAAGAAGCTACTGGACTGGGCTATCAGATTTCCAACTGCGCAGCAGCAAAATGTCCCTTAAGAGTGCAGCATGCTCATCTCTTGCAGTTGCATCCAGATACTATGTTGTTCAGCAAAACCCGTTTTTAATTAGATAGGGCCTGGAGTAGTGAAAAGAGTCCTCTTGAATTCCTCTCCCTCCCTGCTTCCTCTTTTATCTTCCCAGGCTCTAGTGAATATCAAAACAACAAAAACTCATATAGCAGGAAGGATTGAAAAATGCTCAGGCACCTACTCTGATGCTCAGCTAGTTATTTGGAAGTGAGCTGAGCTGATGCAGTGGAACTGAGAAATGTATGCAGGAAGCAAGTACAAGAGAAGAATGCTTTGCGGGAGGAACGCTAAGCGTTTAACCAAGTAGGATTTGACCCACAGGGCAGTTTCACAAGTGACCCAGAGAAGAACTGGCTGGGTTAAGAATGTAAGAAGATGGCCTGCTGAATCAGGCCAAAGGCTCATCTCCAGGTCGGCTTCCCGTTCCCCGCAGTGAGAAGAATATCCTGAAGCAACAAGCAGAACGTTAGGTTTGCTTGCTCCATGAGATGCAGTTCATCAAATCAAAGGTGTCATCCTGTGAAGCTGTTTCCGCAGAAACCAACAGGAGTTCCACGGGGTGTGTCCGACCATGTCCATCTGTGGACAGAGAGCTACTGAATCCAGGGGATTCTTCTGCGAGATGAAAGTGGGGTGCAGACTGATTTTTGCAGATCTCCCCTTTCTCCTGCTGTCCCCTGCACTGTTCCAAAATGTCCCCTGCCTCTCTTGAGCTAGTGAAGGGTGGGTGAGGGAGGAGATCTGCAGAGGGAAGGGAGAATCAGTGAAAATGCCCCCCCCCCCAATTCTATAATAGCAGATGCCTTCTGCTGAGCCAGAGACTGATGGACAACTGAATACAACCCCAGGTAAATACATTCAGGACTGGAGGTGCCAACTCTGATCACAGCTGCACAGCCAGTTTCCAAAATGTAAAAAAAAAGTGTAACTGGGAAAAAAATAACCTTTTCTCAAATACAGCAACAGCTTTCTTCGTTTAAAAGTGCCTTTGGCATCATTCCCATTAAGAAAGAGCCAAGAACGCGTTCTGTAGGAATTTAAACCTGGGCCGATCCACAAGAGGGTGTTGGCTTCCCTCCAGCTTTCATTCATGTGGATTTTCAATTCGTACACAATGTTTGCTACAGGTTTTTTCTTTCAGGAAAGTGATGACAGTGACACACACACACATACACACACACACACACACACACACACAAAATCCCATCACTCTCCACCACTGAAAAGCTAAGCCTGCCGCAGCATACTCTCTGCAAAAGAAATTTAATTGTGTCTTAATTCAAAGGAGTAATTTTTGTGTGACGGTTTCAAAATAAGACAGGTTACCTTGCTGGAGAAGGGCTTCGGCGGCAAGCTCTCCAGAGCCAGCATTAACATACTCTTCGTTGGGATGCTTCCTGTTGTAATGTCTCTTCAGAGAACCAGATATGTTGCAGGAATAATGGCAGTGTGCACACCGGAAAGGCTGCAGAAGGAGAAAGGAAATGAATTAGCCGTATCTGTTTCCTGTCTTCAGAACTTTACAGAAGACCTACGCTTCTGGCTTAAGAAACAGCAAGATTCAAATCTATCTCAATACGTATGTTAGCAAGCTAATTTGTTCCATTAGGTAACGCTTCTAGAGCAACACATGCAAGCCAATGCCTTAGCAATGCCATATCTCCAACTATATTACATTTTTATGCCTTGCAAAGTTTCACAATAAAGCAGAAATTCATTGGCACCGAACAGCTCCGCGAAGTATTTATGTCGTGGCTGCTGAGTCCTGGTCTCCTCCATAAAAAGATGGATTGGCAAAGCAAGGTAGCATCACTCACTCTGAAGTTGCAAAAAAACACACACACACACACCCAAAAAAACCACCCACAACTGCAGAATTTTCAGCTACTCAATAAATTACACTGCATTAAAATTAATGCCCTGTACTAATTTAGTGACATGCTTCTCCAGGCAGACAGGAGGAACACAGAGCTGATGCCTCATTCAGAAATGACTAGCAAAAGAAATTGATGTGGGGGGAAGAACATGAAAAGGCTGTGCACAACTCTGCACATATAAATTGCAATTATCCCAAGTGGACATTCAGTGGGATTCCTCAGCCTCGTGCACAAGAAGAGTGTGGCGCAAGGACAGAGCATCTGCTCAGCATTCAGGCTTTCTACTCCCTACATCCACGTCCCTCATGATGAAAAAATGTAAGACAAACACCTGCTGTTTTGCATGTGACTGGGACAGGCAAATGAGAAAACAAACATGGCTGCCCCGGTTGCATCTTCTCTGGCCCTCCCTAGAGCAGTGGTGTGATCTTCACTGAGGTAGCATGTCCTCTAATTGGCTGGTGGAACATTTCCTCTGTATGTTTGGTTGACTGTCTCCCTGCGATGAACAAGGCTTGAAGTAAGGAAGACGAGAGACCTCTCTGTTCCTGTCTCCTCCAATTATACACTATTTTTGTACGGTTTCTTGTTTTCAAGACTTTCTTCTCCAGACTCGGTCTGCCCTATTTCAGTGACTTTCCTAGCAATGCTGAGGAGAAGTCAGCAACAATGGGAAGAGAAGAATGTGATATGGTCTATTTACCGATCAGTATACTGGTTTCCACTGCAAAAAAAATATCATTGTCTGGGAACTATGAAAGTTCAGAAATACTATTTTTCCCTGACCGAACAGAGGCACTCAGTCTCCAGAGCTAGTCCAGTTAGAATTGCATCGTGTGCTTCACAAAAAATTAATCACTTCACAAAAATCAATCAGTACAGATGTCCTACAAAGTTTCCTTTAGAGACCTCAAATAAATCCATGTAAATAGGTTTCCTGACTAGAATATTGAACATAACAAGGCATTAATATTCCTGAAACATGTTTCGGGTGCACAACAATGCTGAGAAGCAGTTGTTCATATTCCCATTTTAACAATGGGGAATTGAGGCTGAAAGGTAATTGGCATAAGGAAGGCGTTTCAGTCACTTCTCTTTACCAGGCCACATCAGAAAACAGTTCCTTGTGCATGTGGTCAGGACTCAGCAGTCCTATCAGAAAAATATAGTTGGCTCTGTGGAATTTTCACATGCACAAAAGGGCTAAAAGACTGAGAAATAAGAACACTGCAACAATAAAATCTGTCTTTCAGTGTGTATCCTGCAAAATGTGTGTGGAAAGGAACTATCAATATCTTCAAAAGGCTATTTCTTACAGTCACAATACTGCCTATTATTGAAATATCACAATTGCCTGCTTGGCCATTTAACAATAAAAACTGCTTTGACCTTTAAATGGTCTAAAGGTCATAAAAAAATATCTTTGGACCGATTTTGTATTCCAGCTTAGATGTCTTAGCAACAACAATTCACAGAGCCACTTGCAATGTTACGGTGTGATACAGCTTTGGTTTTGGATGTGGGATGTTTTGGTCCAACTCCTCATTCAGGCATGATAACAACAACAACATATTACTTATACCCTGCCCATATAACTGGGCTGCCCCAGCCACTCTGGGCAACTTCCAGCATAATAAAGGTACAGCAAAACTGTCAAATATTAAAAACTTCCTGATACAGGGCTGCCTCCAGATGTCTTTGGAAAGGTGTGCAGTTGTTTATCTGTTTGATGTTTATCTGTAAGAAGCTTTCAAGGTAGCTTTAGACACCTTTTACAGTGCAAATTACCTTGCAAAGTTACTGGGAGGCGAACCCAGCATTTGGAGAACCTTGAGATACCAAGGTAACTGGCATGTCTAGCCCTGACCTAAATGTTGGGGACCTTGAGGAGCTGGCAGGGCTCCTTGAATCCAAGGCTTAGAATTCCCTTGAGGGGACCTCTGGGTTGATACCCAATAATGAACTTCTGGAACCACAAGGAGAAGGTGAAGCAGCCCTAAGCCCTCAATAGCACTGGAACCAAACACTTTTAGGTCCAAAGAGCGATGGCTCAGTATGCATTTACAAGACCCGGTGTTGGTGGTCTACTCGTGAGTAAGTGGTCCCTGCTCATTGCCAACAGCTGTGGTTTGGATGTGGTTTAGGAGGCCTGAGTATTTAAGACCTCCCTTGTACGTCTTCCACTGGTGAGAAAAAACACAGCTCTATAGCTTCTAGTCCCTGGTGGCAGAAGTTGCCTTGGTTGAACTCCCCTGTGATGTTGACCTTGGACTGTTTCCTGGTCTTATCTCTGGATTTGGTTGGTGACTCGACTGACTCTCTGTGCTTGACTTCTGTTTGGAAGCTGCTGCATCTGCAACCCTTCCCTGGTTGGTGAGTAGCTCTGTTCAGAAATGTACAGGCAGAGAATGGATTATGGAGCATAGCACAAGTGGTGGCACCAAGCCAAAAATCAACGTGTAGCTTCCCAACAGGCTCTAAGCAGGCTAAGGTGCCTCCGCTCAATATGATCAATGCAGCATTTAACAAAACTGGTACCCAGTCCATCTTCCTTCATCCATCTTCCTCATGGGAAGTTTCTCTGTTTTCTATCTAGCTAGACAGCCTAAGTAGGTTGAGTGCCAACTTGAACTGCTCCCACCCCCACCAGCGAATCTTAAAAAATCAACTCTTTTGCATCTGCTTCGCTTCCATTTCTTTACTACAGGCATAGGCAAACTCGGCCCTACAGATGTTTTGGGACTACAAGTCCCATCATCCCTATCTAACAGGACAAGTGGTCAGGGATGATGGGAATTGTAGTCTCAAAACATCTGGAGGGACGAGTTTGCCTATGCCTGGTTTACTATGCATGGTAAGTTGAAAGCAAATCCCAACTGAGTTTAATGAGCCTTACTTCCACGTGAAAGCGCATAAGACTGCCTTAATGACTGTTGTAGGAACCCATCGATCCTCTTTATCTTTCTGTACCATTTGACCATTTGTTATTCATTTCCCTCTGAACATTCTTCAAAAGGGACCAAATTCTATATGCCGAGAAATGTAAAACAACTGTCATTCTGAAGAGTAGGCTTCTCGATCAGACTTGAACCAAAGTTAAGCGGAAGGGTTTTATGCAATTTTTTCAAAAATATATAAGCATGCGTTTATTATTTATAATATTGCATTTTTAAGGACGTTGAGGATGCTGGTAAAAAGAGAAAAGGAACATAGATGTAGTGAACACATAAATAAATACAGAAATGCAAAGAAGGTCATGGAGAGACCACACGCGGAACAAAGTGAGAGATTGTTAAGTACCTGCTTGGTGTCACAAAGCCCATGCATACATTTTAATCACTGTTGTTCAATTTATCACTTATGATAGCTCAAGGCCATATTTTAAAAAGAGGGCTTTGGAACCCTTTCCTACACCATGCAGTGACTGCTGAGGACAGATGCCAAATAGGCAGAGAAATATATTTGACTCTCTGAACTGTAAGCTATGTTCCATTCACACTAAAGTAAGAGCTTCCTGCATGTGTGTGTACACACACACACATCCAGACAAGCAAAAGCACTACTACAGAGTCGCAGCAACATACATTGAAATTACTACCATACCACTTTAACAGTCATTGCTCCCCTCCCTGCACGGAATTCTGGGAGTTTAAGGGTGCTGAGGGTTGCAAAGAGACTCGACCCCCCCATCTTCCTCCTGGAGCTACAGCTGCAAGAGCTGCTTGACAACCAGTTCTTCTTTCTGGGAAACTCTGAGTGTTGTGTGTCTGCGAGGGGAATAGGGGTTTCTCAGCAAATCTTGGCAACCCTGACAAACTACAGTTCCCAGGATTCTTCTGGGGAAGACATGGTTGGTACAACGCTGCTTTTTAGAAGGGTGCTGTGTATGTGGCCAAGGACTCATTCTAGCAGACAAAAGCACTTGAGGGCGACCTGAAGGAGGGGTAGTGAGGGCTGTGGCTTGGGGAGAGTCTCAAGGGCTTGAGAGACAGGCCTGGAGGGTGTTGATAGGCTAGTGCCATTTATACGTGAGTACCATTCAGCCTACTACTACTACTTTATACCCTGCCCATCTGGCTGGGTTTCCCCAGCCACTCTGGGCGGCTCCCAACAGCACATTAAAAACACAAACATTAAAAACACGATAAAAGATCAAACATTAAAAACTTCCCTACACAGGGCTGTTTTCAGATGTCTTCTAGAAGTCAGATAGTTGCTTATTTCCTTGACATCTGATGGGAGGGCATTCCACAGGGCAGGAGCCACTACCAAGAAGGCCCTCTGCCTGGTTCCCTGTAGCTTCTCACAGTGAGGGGACCGCCAGAAGGCCCTCGGAGTTGGAGCAGAACGATGGGGGTAGAGACGCTCCTTCAGGTATATTGGGCTGAGGCCGTTCAGGGCTTTAAAGATTAGCACCAACATTTTGAATTGTACTCTGAAACATACTTTCTATTGTTTTATCTTACTCAGCCTAACACAATCCTCCACTCTCAGCCTTGCCTCAGTCACTGCGGTACATTATGTCCCAGCCACTTAAATAGTTCAGTGCTGATAATCTGTTCAAAAAACTTCAGAATTCGCCTTGTTCATGAAATTTCTGGCATTCTTCGTTTGCATCCTTTTAAATATATGCCAGAATGGTGACCAGATGGAATATCTGCCTCAGAAACTATACAAAATGACCGTGTTTTATCATCTTCTATTCTGGGATGCATACAAGAAATGCCAGCATGTTTCTGTTTAAGGTGGACATGTTTATTCGCTGAAATATATTGGTCTAATATCTTGAGAGCAAGTGGCAGAATTACTGAAAAGAAAATAATTACCTTATCCTTACTGACGTCCACAAAAACCAATAAAATACAGATGGTATCATGTTATATGGTAACTGTAGCTAGCTAGAATTCTTTCTGTAAATATCGGAGGGAAAGACGAATCCCAAAAATGCAAGCATGGAGAAAGTTAATTGCATAAATATGCAATCCTGGATACATTAACACATCACAAAATATTTGTTCTTTTGAATGCCTGAAGAGGGCTAAAATACATCCTAATAATCAATGATAAAATGCATAACCATTGTCAGGGAACTGCCATCAGAGCTAGAGGCTCCAGAGGGATGCTGGAGAGGGTCCCAGTAGGGAGAGAGGCAGCCCATCTGCTGGGGAAGGAAATCAGCGTAACACCAGTGGAGAAGGGGGGCAGATAGGGGATTCGGAGAGGAGGCTCCAAGACTCTTCGCCAGAAACCAGCGGGGAGAGCACGGGTACTCCGCTGCCCACTCCCTCCCTGCGCAGAAGACTTCCACGCAGGGAGAGTAGGAGGAGACTTGGCGTCAAAGAACTTCTTTGCTGGAAGAGATTCAAAAAACGCCCACTGACGGATTCTGCCAGCGACTGAGACAGCCACGCAGTGAAGGGCTGTCCAGACAGAAAGGGTTCAACCAGGCAACCAAGCCAAGAATGGCAGCAACTTACACACAAGCAACCCCCTAGAACCATAACAGCCATCATCATCATCTAGAATGTAGCTGCTTAGCCTTTGGGGGTTTGTTTCTGTTGTAAAACAGCAGGCCTTTTGTTTTAATATCCCCAATGCACAGGTTGTTTTGAGCCACAGCTTTGAAAGCTACAGGAGGGTCGAAGTTCAGCCCAGGGATCTGAGGCTTAAGGGCAAGAAAGTGAAACAAAACTTTAAGGGGCAGGGGAGAGAAGTGTACAGAAGAGATATCTATCAAATCAGGAGAAATAGACAATCGGCTGAATATCAGGGCTTTAAAGCACCCCACACAGTTCTAGACATGCCTGTGCCTGTACGGTTTAACTGCAACCTGTGTAGGCAAAAACGGGTCACCAGATGTCATCGCGATGCCAGCTGATTTGGAGGTGGGCAACCCCACCTGCCAAACTTGGCCCCTGGGAGGGGGCAGAAGATAGAAGTTATAAGGATATCTCTGGCTCCAGCTTCCCATGCCGGTCCAGGGAGATCTAAATCTGGAACCTCTAACCTTGGGCATAGTTTGCTGCAGTATCTCAACCGCTGCCATGTGCTGCACCCGCAATAACTGCTTGGCGGCACAGCGGTTCACGCAGCCAAGTCAGCACCAACCTCCTTACCTTGAACGAAGCATGCTGCTCCATGTGCCTCAGCAGCTGTGGCTTTTGTGCGGCAGTATAATCGCACACTGTGCACTTGAACTGTTTCCCTGAAACAGAAAACCAACCAATTCAGATACAAATGCGTTGTGTCATTTAAACAGAGGAAAACGGATATGAAGTAACGACCGTTATGATTCAACCCTGCTATTCCTGAATTTCTGTTTCTATAACGCTGCTTTTATTTGTTTCTGAAGCTGTGATTTACCCGCCTTTATGATACCGTTTCACTGTTATGTTGAGTTTCCATTTACGCATCTTCCTTGATGTGTGCTTGGTCAGTTGTCTTCAGATGGCAACCTTTGAAATCACCTGAATGTGTTCTATTGATGGGATGAATTTGGGAGAACGAAGTGTCCTGAAGGAGAATCGCCACCTAAGGCAAAACCAGAACGATTCTGCCTCTCTTAAAGTCCACAGTTTCAAAGGTCTTTGGACAGTCTAAAAGGTTAATTAAATGTGACAAGGGAACATCAATGAGTCAGTTCTCCTGTAGGTTTTCATGGGTGGCAAATCAAGTTGGGGCAGCAGCGATAGGTCAGGAGGTGTTTTAATCCTTCCACCGCAACATTTTCTAAACTACCCTCCCCAAATGTGGTGGGAAATTTAGGCTAGGCAAATGGTGCTGTGGAAAAGGTTATCCCCCTCTTTCTCATAACCCCTTCCCTGTGGCTTCTTTAAGCTTCACAGTATTTTAAAACTGACAATAGGAGATCTCGATCACAGATTCTCTACACCACATCTAGCTTCGCCCCAATATATTCAAAAGTAAAGCAGGAGGCTTTAAAAACTGTATAACTCCTGGTTTATGTACCGGTACATTGGTATTGATACCTTAGATTCGTAGGACAACAAACAAATACAAGGGAGTAACAGCCTTTGAATCCTGATAGCATAAAAGAAACTTTAAATAAACTTGAGCATGTCGTAAGTGCTGCAAGCAATTCTCTTCCCGAATGCCCCTTTTAACATTTCACATCATTTATTTATTTGCTTGACTTTATGCTATACAAGTCTGGACTGCAGAACAGTTTACAGCATTTAAAGCATCTGCTGTGCCTCTTTTTAGAAGCTAAATCGGTAGCCCTTCTCTCTTTAACTCTGAGCTGTTTGCAAACTGTGGAAGACTCTCAGTATGATGCGAGCATATTAAAACCTGCACAGAGATCTGTTTTACTCCAGCTCCTCCTTCATTACCACGACAGAGAATTTCTTTGAAATCCTTTCAGCAACAGCTGTCAAAAACTTAAAAGGGAACCCCAAAGTGCAAGTTGAAAAGGCAAATCTATACTAACTTGTCAAGTTTTCTCCTCTAAATTTTAAGTTGTTGATGGATTTCCAGAGAAGCTTATGCATAAGGTTGACAGTTCCCATAAAACACGGTGGAGGGAAAAGGCTTGATGTTTAGAACGTTCACTATCTAATTGAACTTAGAAGTCATGCTCCGTGTTTCATTAGTTACTGTGAACAGCAATAAACTCGGACAGAGATTCATTCTGTACTGATGTGCCATTCTTGGCAAGAGCAAGGAATAGAAAAATGTTGGACAGGGGACGGCTGAGTTTGCAGAAACAGCCTCCCAAGAACAGAAGTGGCTGGCCAGTTGATAGACAGGAAGTGCTAGGTGAATCTTTGGTCTAATCTAGCAATGCAACTCTGACTATTCTTCATGCATATAATAAAACTTGGTGCAAAACACACTGCTTGCATTTAGGCATCTTTACAGAGTATTGGAAAAGAAACAAAGGTGGGAGGTAACAGTGTGTGAGCAGATGGAATCTTAACACCTTGGTGTTTTGGGGTTTTTTTTAGACGCGTCATTGGGCAGGTGGTGATATCAAGGGGCCAATTGATTCACTCCATGCACAGGGCTTCTGTGTGGCATGGCGTAGCACAGGTCTTTATCTCCCTTACCACCCACTTGTCAATCACTTGGCATCAGATGATGTTGGTTGGGACTTCAGAGCACCACTCGGGTCTTGGCAAAGTGCTCTGAAGCCCCACTGATTTACTGAGAGTTGAAGCCAGCAGATATTAGTTGACAAGCAGCCTTGAAGTTACTGCCTTCTTCAGGGATTGGATGAATGATCCGACATGCCTGGAGTCGCTGCCTATCTGCTAATAAGTGGCAACTTAAGCCCAGTGGAGTTCCCTGTGCCATGACCCCAGTGCAGCTGAATCCAGCACACTTGCTCTGTATTTCCAATGGGAAATCAGGAGTGCCCTTTAAGACTACCAGTTGTGCATCAACAGCCACAACTCTGTTTGCCCTGCACCTGATGTCATATATCACATCAGCTGTGGGGCAAGTGGGCATGGCTTGGGGGAAATAACCTCACAGGCCAAATCTGAACCCATGCCAGGCCTAATGAGCCTTGTGGAGCAGAACTCTCCCACCCCTGGCGCAAGTTTGTATAGGGTTTTCCATGTTAAGCCACCCTAACTCCATGCAGCACCGCTGCATTGCTCTGAGTCACTGCTAGCTTGCAATTTCAAATGAGCAAGATGATGAAAACCATTGAGGAAGGGCTTTGGGTGGTGTCGGCCCTGATAGAGAGCTACTTGCCATCGGCGGTGTGGAGGAGCTTGTGGCTCTTCAGGGTGCCTTTGGATTTGAACTTCTTCCCGCACATATCGCACAGGTGGGTCTTCTCAGTGCTGTGGCGGTTCATGTGAGCTTTCAGGTTGCTCTTGCTGCGAGTGGCATATTCACACAGGGAGCATTTGAATGGCTTGATGCCTGTGCAAAAAGAGAGAGAACAGAAATGAAGAAAGGGCTGTCTGGAGATGACTGGTCAAAAACTTTGCAGGGATACGAGGAATGGCCACTTGAAGGCGATGTTCTAGGACTACTTCAATGTCTAAAATCCCTGGAAGAGGACAAGGATCCTGAGTTCATGTTGGTAAAGGTAAAGGGACCCCTGACCATTAGGTCCAGTCATGGCCGACTCTGGGGTTGTGGCGCTCATCTCACTTTACTGGCCGAGGGAGCCGGAGTTTGTCTGCAGGCAGCTCCCGGGTCATGTGGCCAGCATGACTAAGCCGTGAACCAGAGCAGTGCATGGAAACGCCGTTTACCTTCCCGCCGGAGCGATACCTATTTATCTACTTGCACTTTGACGTGCTTTCAAACTGCTAGGTCGGCAGGAGCAGGGGCCGAGCAATGGGAGCTCACTCCGTCACGGGGATTCAAACTGCCAACCTTCTGATCAGCAAGTCCTAGGCTCTGTGGTTTAACCCACAGTGCCACCCACGTCCCATTATTATTATAGCAGAGTGCAATAAGCAAGTCTCCCCTATTCCTAGGCAGTAAGGGCAGGGAGTGCTGCTGCTGCTGCTGCTGCAATAAAAAGGAGGGGATGCACAGAGGGATGAAGGATGCAAAGGAGCAGGAGAGTTTCAGTTCTTTTCTTCTGCATTGATGGTGGAATATATGAGGCAGAGAGACTGCGCTATGTGTACACACACAAACACAGCTAGGTCATAATAGCATTTTACTCTTCTATGCGGAAATAATTTCTGTAGCTTTGAGAATATCCAGGCTTGAAAACAGCAGCCTTTGCATGGATGACGGCAATAATTTAATTTACCCTTTTGTGTGTGGATATTATCAGGCAGGAATACTCGCTGGACTAACTTGTGATTCATTAATTCAAAAACAAAAGGGATTCGAAATATTAATTACGGAATAACTTTTGACTTATCTGCTGAGGCAGAAAATCGCTAAAATGGGTAGCTTTGAACTAGATGAGCCACAAAAAAACTGATTTACATAGACTTTGCGGTAGCTCCAATAGAAGATGCAGCAGGAGACTTCAAAAAGCTGACTTATGTCAGAGCTCTGCTTTCAGAGTACTAGATCAACAAAGGGGGGGGGGCAAGGTAGAAATATACTGCTTGCCATTTATCATGTCAAAGATGCTATAAATGAGAAATGCAATAAATAAAGTTAGCAGTGGGAATTAATGTAGAAGCCCTATGCCAGCAGGGCCTGTGCTAGCCTATTTTTCCTTTTTTAAAAAAACAACAACACACCATCAGATGGAATATCCTTCCAAGTGATGTTTAATTACAGCATTAAATAAATTGGTCAGAGCAGATGCCACTGTCCTGGTGAACACTCTGCATTCACCAAAGGTGTTTATGGTATGTTAAAAACCTATTCAGCCAGTGCTGTAGCTAAATGTACCACCTGGAAGAATCTTTTATCAGCCAATGGGGCTTAATTCTAGCTAGGTAAAGGTAAAGGTACCCCTGCCCGTACGGGCCAGTCTTGACAGACTCTGGGGTTGTGCACCCATCTCACTTAAGAGGCCAGGGGCCAGCGCTGTCCGGAGACACTTCCGGGTCACGTGGCCAGCGTGACATCGCTGCTCTGGCCAGAGCCAGAGCCAGAGCCAGAGCCAGAGCCGCACACGGAAACGCCGTTTACCTTCCCGCTGGTAAGCGGTCCCTATTTATCTACTTGCACCCGGAGGTGCTTTCGAACTGCTAGGTTGGCAGGCGCTGGGACCGAGCAGCGGGAGCGCACCCCGCCGCAGGGATTCGAACCGCCGACCTTTCGATCGGCAAGCCCTAGGCGCTGAGGCTTTAACCCACAGCGCCACCTGCGTCCCAATTCTAGCTAAGTGTGTTTATATTGCAAATCTTACAAGTTGCACCCCTCTCCTGTTGCCATATCTGTGATGCTGCAAAGGTGCTCCCTGCACGGCCTTCAGCAGTGTTTTCCAAACTTGGTTCTCCAGCTGTTTCTGGTCTACAACCTATCGGGACATTCCTCTGGGCCAGTCCTGCAAAACACTTTGACCCACATCCGTAGATGTTGAGCATGCATTAGCAGTTCAGCGAAAGTGAGATTGTGTCGGATATCCGAGCACAATTCAAAGTGTTGGTGCTGACCTTTAAAGCCCTAAACGGCCTCGGTCCAGTATACCTGAAGGAGCGTCTCCACCTCCATCGTTCTGCCCAGACACTGAGGTCCAGTGCCGAGGGCCTTCTGACAGTTCCTTCGCTGCGAGAAGCCAAGTTATAGGGAAACAGGCAGAGGGCCTTCTTGGTAGTGGCACCTGCCCTGTGGAACGCCCTCCCACCAGATGTCAAAGAGAAAAATAACTACCAAACTTTTAGAAGACATCTGAAGGCAGCCCTGTTTAGGGGAGCTTTTAATGTTTAATAGGTTATTGTCTTTTAGTGTTCTGTTGGAAGCTGCCCAGAGAGGCCAGGAAACCCAGCCAGATGGGCGGGGTATAAATAAATTACAGTGGTGCCTCGCAAGATGAAATTAATTCATTCCGCGAGTTTTTTCGTCTTGCGATTTTTTCGTCTTGCGAAGCACGGACTTTGGAAAAGTCTTCAAAAACCTCAAAAAAGGCTACCACACCGCGTGCTATGAGTTGCTCCTCGAAATGAATGCACGGTTTTAAGAAAAAGGAAACAAACTTGCAAGACAAAAGAAACAAACTTGCAAGACGTTTCCATCTTGCGAAGCAAGCCCATAGGGAAATCCGTCTTGCGAAGCAACTCAAAAAACGAAAAACTCTTTCGTTTTGTGAGTTTTTCGTCTTTCGAGGCATTCGTCTTGCTAGGTACCACTGTATTATTATTATTATTATTATTATTATTATTGCATCAGAGTCTTTATTTACAGCAAAGAAAACAAAAGCATCATGACGAGCGGGGAGCTATATCTTCTCACACAGGCAGTTCCCTCAGAAGAGAGACAGAGAACAAGGAGCAGAAGTAGCTCAGACTGACTTCCGTTCCCATATGCAACAGTACAGAAAAGTAAACATAGGAGCATATGATCCAGCAATAGAGATTGAAAATACTAACACAAACCCCGTCATCCCTAGCTAGCAGGAGCAGTGGTCAGGGATGATGGGGACTGTAGTCCAAAAACAACTGGAGACCCAAGTCTGGGAAACACTGACAGTAAGCACTTTTCCTTGGATGATGACTGAGGCACCTGATGACTGCAACATCAAGTGACGACTTGCATGCCTGAGTCATCACACATATCGGGTTAATTGGCAACCACCTGCTGCCTCCTCCAAGTGCAATACTTTTGAACAGAGTTGGTTTACATTTTCAGCTGCTGGTCCTTGCATTAAGAAATTCTGGGTTGTGTTCTACTCAGAATATACCCACTGAAGTTAATGGCCCTAAGTTATGTCCATTAATTTCAATGGATCTTCTCTGAGTATGAATAACATTGGCTGCAACCCAAAGTGTGAACCAGTCCGAAGGGTGGAAGACTTAACGAGCTGATGTTGACGAAAGTACTGGGAAAGCAGTAATTCTTCGCAAATGCCCACAGAACTGGGCTTCCAGGGTGAAGAACCAGGACTGTGAGCCTCAAAGGGAACTTTCAGACCATCGCATTTTCAGGCAGGATTCAAAAGCACCAGCAAATTCAGGTTGCTGATTGGGCATTCATGTGCAACAAACCTGCAAAGATTGGACTTTTTGTGATAAGCAAAGTGATGGAGAAAATGCACTGAAGTATTGTCATCTAACCTCCCTAACATGCCCTGCAAATCGGAATGAAAGCTTGTTAAATAACCAACATACCATATATAACACGCCCCATGTGTAAGACGACCCCTATTTTTGGGGACTGCAACAAAAAAAAATTGAGGGGGGGGTGTCAGCTTTTGGGGGGCGGGGTTTCAACACCTGCCAGCAACTGCAAATCGCACGCATTGCCACGGCCACCAATCACCTGCACGCTCGCAGCCACAACCCACCTGCCCACTCGATTCAACCACAGCCGATTGCACACACACCTTGCTGCTGACATAAATTGACCACCCAATTGCCGCAGCCACAGCCAGTCGTCAGCAGGCATTGCCGCAGCAACCAATCACATGCCCAGTCGCCACTGCCAATCTCCTGCTGTCTGCTGCCACCCCCCTCTGCTTTCTGTGTATAAGACTACCCACAAATTTTGCCTATAATTTCTAAGGAAGAAATATCGTCTTATACACGAAAAAGTACGGTAATCTGCCTGCAAGCAAATCGGGATGGATGCTCTATGAACTGGAAGGTCTGGAAGGGCCTGAGTTTCCTAGAAAATTCTCTTATCAGCTTGGTATCAAGCGCCAAAATTATGTATCTCTGCAATCTCAGCCAAGCTTGTGCTAAACGTATTGCTTTGCTTACCTTTGGACCACATCAGCGAGGCTGAGGGGGTGTGTGTGTCTTGTCTTCTGGGCAGCCCAGGAACTCTGTACATGCTGCCCAGGCTTGCGTCCTGTGGAGGTCGCTTTGGTTTGACTTCATCTCCGGAGGAGCACTCCGTTGTCTTGCAAGACAGACGGATGCCAACAACAGCAACGTGATGAACAGCAGCTGTGAATTAACACCTTTCCCCCCAGCCACCGCCTTCCCTCCTGGGGAAAACACCAGCTGCATGACATGGTCCCTAACCTCAAAGACCCCTCACCCGAAACAGCTGCTAGCAAATTGTGTGATGGCATTCCATGCGTCTAGCTGGGCCATAACCGGAGCACCGGCGTGTCAGGAAGTGATCACAATTTTTAAACAGATTAAGTGCCAGCTATGCTGCAGTTACCTTGATGGGCCCAGATGTGACGCTGAAGGTCTGATCCATTCTTCATGAAGTAAAAATTGCAATAGGGGCATTTCACGGCTCGCTTTCCTATCAGCCCTTTTAGCTGAACTCTCCTGCCAACAATCTCGGAGATGGTGTTCATGGAAACCTCTGGAGAGGGGGGAGAAAAAACACACATGGGGGGAAAGCTTTAGCCTTCGGGAAACACATGACAATAATGAGAAAACATAATATTTAGATTGCTCCTTGCCACATCCTTTCAATAGGCTTCCTTTTCCTTGTTTTCTCTTCTCGTTCTCCCTCTCTCCGCACCAGCCTTCCAGTGGGGTTGTGCAGTCTTAAGGAAACTGCTTCATTATTTTACAGCTTTTTCAAGGACTGGCCATTGCTTTTGTGTGCTGAGTTGCCTCCATGGTGACTTGCTATTTTTGTGACAAATTAAGAGGCTGGTTGCGCCATTGCTGCAGAAATGGGTGGTGTTTTTTTTTCTCCTTTCTGGCAGGGAGCACTCTCAGAAGGCCAATACCGAACCGGGCAGCTTCGCTAACCAAACATTTATTAGCTTTGGTGCTCTCTGAGAGGCGCATAACATTTGCTTAAGGTTTCACCTGGGATTTCCAGAGGAGCCCGAAATACCCAAACAGGCAGGTCGTTAACAACACCAAAAGGCCTGAGAATACAGATGTGAGGCTATAATCAACTAGATATAATGAAGTGATGGGACTATGTTGCTGAGTCCCAAGGGTGTGTAAAAGTCAAGCTAATTGCATGCATTTTAAAAAGATGCATATGCTGAGTGTATATTGCAGAGTTAGAAGAAACCCCGAGGATCATCTAGTCCAACCCCCTGCAAAGTAGGAATCTCAACTAAAGCATCCATGACATAGATGGCCATCCAACCTCTGCTTAACCTATGGGACTGCCTCTCCTGATATGCCTTGCAGAGGACCTTAAGGTCCATAAATAGCAACACCCTAGAGGTCCCGGACCCTAAGGAAGTCAGATTAGCCTCAACCAGAGCCAGGGCCTTTTCAACACTGGCTCCGGCCTGGTGGAATGCTCTGTCTCATGAGACCAGGGCCCTGCAGGATCTGATTTCTTTCCGCAGGGCCTGTAAGACAGAGTTGTTCCGCCTGGCCTTTGGCTTGGAATCAACTTGATCCCCTTCCCCTCTTTTCTTTCTCCTTTCTCCTTCTGTGATGGGATTCCTAATTGGGGACTTCCCTGGCTTTTTTTCTGGCCCACCTAGGACCAGTCTGGATAGTTGGCCTTGGTGAAGATTTGACGTTTTCATCCCCAAAAAGTTTCTACTGAAATGAGGCTGCATTTTAATGTTATATTATAATCTTGTTTTTAAATTGTATTGTGTTAGCCGCCCTGAGCCCGGTCGCAGCAGGGGTCTGTTTTTGGTTTTCGGCTGCTGAAGCAAAGGGAAATGGTCCAGGCAGGCAAGGCAAAGGCTAGAGCATGCAGATTGGGTGTAGAGCCCGGGCCAAGCAGAGTTCAAAATAAGGCAAGCAAGGTGAGGCGAGGCACCAGGAGTTTGCTGCTGCTGTTGCTACTAATAGCCATGAGCTGCTCCAACTAAGGGACCACCTGTAGTATCAGGTCTCTAGAGGGTTGGACCACTGTTTTCCACGTATGATAACCAGCATACACCAACACAGCTTAAATCTATTGCTTAGTCTGGAGCACGGCTCCACTATTACGCTACATTTAAGACCATTAATGCGGCTCATCTTACCTGGGTGGTTTGTCTTTATGTGCGATTTTATAAGTCGGTCTTCGGTAAAAGATTTCTCGCACACAGGGCAGGAATAACTCTTTTTGTCCTTTGAAGGGGGGAAAGAGAGAGAGAGAGAGGAAAGTGTCTGTTATCAGTTCACTGAGCTGATTGCTAAACTCATTACTCGCTGAGTAATATATGGCTCCCAACAAGGTGATAACTGGAATCCTCGGATGCCAATTTCAGCTGGCGTTATGAAGAGCAAGAGCAGTTATCATGATGAGGTACAACAAAGGAAATACAGAAAATTAGGCTTTGTTACAAAATAGTTTATCTCAGAATGATTTACAGCTTTTGACTTGAAGCGTGCATGCATGTACGTCTCTGTAAACATGATCTACGTCTCCAGCTCCCGTACAACCTGCATATGTGATTCAATCTATGTAGGCAGGAAAAATGAGGTGGAATCAGCATGGTAGAATGGACCCATTTTGCTTGTTCGGTTTATAACCTGCCCATGTACAGGTTCCTGAGCTGACTTTCTGACTGTGGTTTTGATTGCTTCTCCACTTAAAAGTAAAAACCATTCTCTGCACGTACACCCTTGTGCAAATTAATTGAAACAAAGCATGTTTTCTATCTTACTCGTAATCCTGTACTCAAAACAAACATGAAGTGTCAGTTGATCATTATGGTGTCAGAAGTCAGCAGCCAACAGAAGGAATGATGCGCTCACCACAATATATTGAGGTTCTACGAAAGAGAGTTATTCCAGAGCTGGAAAAGAGGTAGCCTGACGGTACTGGGATATTGCAGCAGGACCTAGCCCCCTGTCACACATCGAAAGTGGTGAAGAAATTCATGACAGAGCAGAAAATGCAGGTACTTGATTGGTCAGGGAATTCCCCGGACGTAAATTCCATTGAGAATTTGTGGGCTATATGTATGCAAACGTCACCTCCGTGCTGTAGACTGTATGTCTATGGAAAAGCTCATTCAGGCACTGATTCAAGTGTGGTACAGGGATCCGAAAATCAACAGTGACTGTTCAACACTAGTAGACTCCATGCCAAACTGTGTTCAAATGCTGCTTAAAAATAGCGGAGGACATATCCATTACTAATGTATGTATATGTGAGTTTTGTACATGTATATGTGAGTTTTGTACAATAAACTACATTGTTTCAATTACCGTAATTTGCACAAGGGTGTAGAAACCTTGTCCAACAGGGTGGAAAAGGTAAAGGGACCCCTGACCATTAGGTCCAGTCGTGGCTGACTCTGGGGTTGTGGCGCTCATCTTGCTTTATTGGCCGAGGGAGCCGGCGTACAGCTTCCAGGTCATGTGGCCAGCATGACTAAGCCGCTTCTGAAGAACCAGATCAGCACACAGAAACGCCGTTTACCTTCCCGCCGGAGCGGTACCTATTTATCTACTTGCACTTTTGACATGCTTTCGAATTGCTAGGTTGGCAGAAGCAGGGACTGAGCAACGGGAGCTCACCCTGTTGCGGGGATTCGAACCGCTGACCTTCTGATCAGCAAGTCCTAGGCTCTGTGGTTTAACCCACAGCGCCACCCGCATCCCTTCCAACAGGGTGAGAACAAGGCTAAAACATTTCTTCCAGGTGCACTACTAGAGCAATGCAATGGCAGACCAGTGATTCATAAGACCACTGCCATCCATGACTTGATCGTGGGTGGAGGAATTGACCTGAAAGCTGGGCTTGTTCTTGCTGCTGCTTGTCCACCAGCGACGCAGGTTGTGTGGGTGCATTGATTCGTAAAAAGTCCTTGGTTTTCACCAGATGTTCTACTGGGGAGACACAGTTCTCTTGAGTGCGTGTTCTGGAAGGTGGGCAATAGGGGCAGTGCAAGATTCCTTTCGGTGTACCTGCCGCACCAAGCATTCCCTGCCCAAGCTGCTTCAGGCCATGCCAGATGTTCTCCTGGAGACACCTAGTTTGGTGGTCCTGGGTGATTTTAACATCCATGCCAGCACGATGTTATGAGGGGCTTCGCAGGACTCATTGAAAGAACGCCCCCCCCCATGGGGCTGTCCATGAATAAATCTGGCCCTACACACAGCCATGGACATGCCTTAGATCTGGGGTTTACCTTAGTGATCTGACACTAAGTTTGAGTGGAACAAAAGAAATGCCACAGTCAGATCACTTCCTGGTACAACTAGACTTCTCTGCGATCCTTCCCCTCCGCAGGGAGGTGGGACCGATTTGAGTGGTCCACCCCCACCACTTAATGGAGCCAAATGGCTTCCAGAGAGTGGTAGGGGATGCATTAGCCATGTTGATGGCCTCTCAGCCGATTCCCCGGTGGCCTGCTGTAATGCAGAGCTAACCAGGACTATTGACTGTCTGGCTCCTAAGTTCCGTCTATGATTGCATGGAGCTCGGCAGCCCCGATTACGGCTTTTCTTCCCAAGCCTGTCCTTGGAAGCTTTTAACAGGCAGGTAAAAAATAATAATAGCCCTATTTACTCTGGCTTTGTGTGCTGTTACTTAGAAGCTCAAACTTCAGCTGGAACTTTGCATGCACCCTGGGACTATGTGTCTGTCCTGGCACTGCTCTGAGCAGTTAACACGGTGCCTTTGCAAAGCAAAAGAGAAAGCAGCCTTGGTTTAAGCAGGATGTTCTTGCATAGCTGTAGCCATGCACAGGACTGAATGGTGGCAAAGACAGTTGAATCAGCTCCCGGAACCTTTGCTGTTTCTAAAGGAAGTGCCTAGCCTTATTCGGACAGCAAGCATTTCCCACTGGTAATTAGATAAAAGTCTTAATTTGCATTTTTGGGGAAAGTGCCACTGCTTTGAGATGGGGGCTTGAGGGTCACCTTTTGTCCCAGCCCTGAGGTTTTTGTGCCCCTGATGTCCAGGTGTGAACAGAGAAGATCTGTTGACAGTCCTTACAAGATGGATTGCATGCCACCTTCGGCCTGCGTGCTGGGCATTCCTCAGCGCAACAGTGCTGCTGTTGACACCACTTAATCTAGCAGACCCTTGGATTCTTGCCTTGTCTAAGGCACTGATGTTGTGAGTCTCTCGGAAGTGGATAAGTCACAGAGGGCTGACAGCTCCCTCACAACGGGCCTGTTACACTGAAATTGCTTTCTTCGGGAAATTTTTACTAAGGAATTGAGTTCTGGGCCATTTCATTCCAATGTCATCTGAGAGAGCAAAAGGAAGCTAATGGCAATGGCTTCCAAGTCCCAAGACTATTCTTTCTATTTGTGTGTGTGAGAGAGAGACCATATATGCACAACAGGGCCCGGATGGTTCAGGAACCGGAAAATAAAATACACAGAAGCTGAAGTATATTATAACTCCAGAGCTAATAATTCTGAAGCCAAGCTGATGAGTTTGAGACTCTAACTCAATTCTGAGCATATGGAGTTAGCTCAGCGAGGGCCCTTGGGAACCCTAACAGGCTGGAAGAGTCGTGCTGCTGCACTTCTGCAAATGCCAAAATCTGCTTCCTGGAAAAGCAAAATGCCAAGCGAGGCACAGAGACAAAAACGTGCGGGGCTCGCAGAGAAGTGACAGGATGCAAGTTGTGTCCACAAAGGGAATGCAGAAGATGCTACCATCATTTAAACTTCATTGCCTGTCAAGGAAAGGGTTCATGGCTGAGCTTGTAACATGGGTGAGCGAAAAAAATATGGACTGGCTGCCAATCATTGTCAAAGTGTCTCTGTATTTGTAGTTCTTTCTACAACGCACAGCTGGTGTTTTGCACACAAAACCTTGTCTGTGTAAAGCAGGATTACATACACAGCAAGTAATGCCCCCAATTGGGTTTTTGCAGCAGTGTGGATTGGGAATGGTTCGGTGGTAGGCGGTGTTAAGATCACCCCATCATGGAATAAGTCCCTAGTGAGGTTCGGATTGACAGGGATAGTTCATCCCTCATTTGCTTCTAAACCAAGGCATTCCATGCTTCCATCAGAAGAATGGCTTCCCCAAAGGAAGAAGGAAAACAAGAACAATACACCAGGCAGCCTTCTCCTATTGAGGTACAGGAATTCTATAAGCAGTGGTCTGTGCTGTTGCGTCTAGTGCAGCGTTCTAGCGGTTAAGGCAAAACAAAAGCTCAATTCACACATCTGTTTGAATGGCTGCTTGTGGCACAGCTCCACATGGGTGGTAGTTATAATTCTATGTTAAAATATTTCAAATGCTATGTCATCATCTGATGCCCTTCTTTGTGTGCCTCCTCAAGAGGTCTGGAGGGCGGCAACACGAGAACTGGCCTTTTATTTATTTTTTAGCTGTTCCAACAAACATGGTGTCCTTCTGGAGCAGCTCTCTGGTTTGAGAGTTGGGTGCACAATTTTACGGTAATTTCCTTCCTATCTGCAGGGCTGTTTCCTGCACTGGAGAGCATCTCCTTGCCTCTGTGGCTGCATGCTCAACCAAAAGGAATCCAGGTTTTTTTTTTAAAAAAGAAATAATAGTTTAAATGCTACCATTTTCACAGTTCAATTCCCCCCCCCCCAAAAAAAAATGACTATTTTGCTTAGATGTGCCCATGTGCTGTTTTTCTCAATGGCAGCATCCTTAGACTATACCTGTCTCAACCTCACACAGGGAATTCCCAGCCAAAAGTTAGCAGCAGCAGTATCAGTCACTTGGTGGGGGTTTTTTTTGCAGAATATTCCCACCGCTGCCTGGAGAACATGTTGCTACGCTAATCCTACAGAGTTAACCCTGTCACTCTTCCAGCCGGCCCTTATGAATTTCTTGGTCTGAGATTCTGCCTTCCAGAGCCCGCCCAGGTCATAAGCAGGGAATCCCAAAGAAAGCCTCCAGCGCGGAAGAGGGGCTTCTCAGAGTGACCTTGTCATACTTGGTGACAGAACCTCTTCTCGAGGACTCAGGTGGGGTCCCTTTCCAATAACTCCCTGTCACATTCTTGGCACTTGCTTTTTCCCTCGGCAAGGAAGAGAGCGGTATATGGCCTGCTTTACAGAATTTCGCCTTTCGGAAATGTCTTTCAAGACTTTCTGAAGGGCGTGAACAAAAGCAACATACTTTTAGACTGCCACAGCTGCTGACAATTGATAGCAGAGTGTTGCCAACGAAAATAACTTGGCAAACTTTATTACTTCCTTTAGGGCGCAGGTGGCAGAGAGACTGAGAAACAACGACAAGCCCAAATCACACAAAAGGTGGCTTCGGATAGTTGTCTGTCATGGTACAAGGCGTTATACAACTTTACGCCGAGATACACCCCTATAGTAGGGATGCGGGTGGCGCTGTGGGTTAAACCACAGAGCCTAGGACTTGCCGATCAGAAGGTCGGCGGTTCGAATCCCCGCGACGGGGTGAGCTCCCGTTGCTCGGTCCCTGCTCCTGCCAACCTAGCAGTTCGAAAGCACGTCAAAGCGCAAGTAGATAAATAGGTACCGCTCCAGCGGGAAGGTAAACAGCATTTCTGTGTGCTGCTCTGGTTCACCAGAAGCAGCTTAGTCATGCTGGCCACATGACCAAGAATCTCCCTTGGCCAATAAAGCAAGATGAGCGCCGCAACCCCAGAGTCGGTCACAACTGGACCTAATGGCCAGGGGTCCCTTTACCTTTACCTTTACCACCCCTATAGTACTCCAGTGGCAGTCGCCATCAGCTGCAATTGTGCATCAGCAAATATGCTCACCTGGTGAATTTGCATTAATTCGGAACCAGCTTTAAAAAGCAAACTCTTCATTCTTGTCCAACACATTTAGGTGGTTTTTTTTTTTTTGGGGGGGGGGGGGTTAACACAGGATCTATCCCTGCACAGAAAATCACAACTTTGCAGGAAATGTTAGATGTCAGGTTCACAAAGCAGGAACCTCAGTTCCTTGAAAGGCTAGTTCTTTGACACGTGACTTTTTCTCCTCTCTAGAAAGGAACACCCCATAATATGAGCCTCTGCTTGCTTTACAGAACTGAAACAGTTGGTTGATCGCCTTGGTCAGGGCAGGCACTTCCATTAGGCGAACTCAGGTGGTGGAAGAAACTTGAACCTCCTGCTTTCTGGCCTTTCTGGCAAGAACTTCCTTTTAAAAGCAGTTCATTGAAGGTTTAAAGTTTCAACTAAACTCAAAAAGAACGGCGAGTTGGTGGTGCATGCATGCCCCTGGATGTCAGGGACTGGCTAGTGTAGAATCAAGGGCTTCCACGCCTCCTGCCTCCACCTCTTCTGCTCCATTGTCTCCCAGTACCAGAAGAGGGGTGAAATGGGAGGAGCAGAAGGTGACACACAGGCAGAGTCCTCGCCTGCTTGTGTGCAGCTCGGTTAGGGGAGAAACAGAAGTCGAGGTCCATAGCAGGACTTCCCTGCTGCGCCAACTGCCTCATCAGGTGCACACCTAGGAGTAGCTGGGAGAAGTAGGGCTGATGGAACTGCCTTTCCATAACTTGCAAGCGTGCTTTTGACAATAGTTAATTCCTCACTCTGGGGATTCCTCGCCTGACAGGGCCATGACATTGAGCCACCTTTCCTGGAATACCTTGTTCTGAGGAAGGATCCCATTCTACAAAACGACATAGGTGGATGAGGAAAGATTGCTAGCGCAAAAGCAAGTGTGGGGAGGGTGCATATGCAGAACCACCTGCCTCGGGTGGTTCCCTGCCTTGCGCTGACCCCGACTTTGGTGTCCCAAATGTACCACTTATTGGTACATTTGAGAACGTACTTGTCTACTTAGAAGGGGAGATGAAATCTTTGAACACACAAAAATACACTTCTGTTTGGTGTCAGAGCACAATGGCCAGGAATGAACAACGGTGAGAGCTATTTATTCACTTTGGCAGGGATCCAAGCTGCTATTGAAGCCCCAGAGGTGTCAAATATTCCATTAAAACTCTGTTTTCTTCTCTTGCACTTCCAGTCCCATCTCCCCGCTCGTTGCCACAATTATTTCCCCACTGGCTCGAAATATTGTTCCCTTTGTTACTTACAAGTGTGAAACGGAAAAGCCTGCTAATGTCGAGTTGCTGGAAACTAATCTGAGTGCTGGAAATGTTTGTTCAAGGCTTTCTATACATTTCTGCCAACACATTTCACCTTGCGCTGCACACAATGTGTTACCTCACCCTTGGGATGTGTCGCAAAGTG
The DNA here is from genome assembly GCF_951804945.1 of Podarcis cretensis. Classification (NCBI taxonomy): domain Eukaryota; kingdom Metazoa; phylum Chordata; class Lepidosauria; order Squamata; family Lacertidae; genus Podarcis; species Podarcis cretensis. The sequence goes on from NC_137176.1 coordinate 84,364,519, forward strand.
GCAATTAATTAGGCCCACTTTTGACTGCATTTCCCTCCTTGCACGATGAAAGGGACAGAAAGTCAATAAGAGCTCTTGTAATGTGGAAGCAAACAAGAGTTTTATTATGTGATATATATAGATAGATAGATAGATAGATAGATAGATAGATAGTAATTTTATGTCGTGAATCTCCCTGAGATCTATGGGTATAGCGTGGCATACAAATTTTAATAATAGTTTTGCGGCCTTTTGTGCTTTTTCTGCTTCTCAAAACACTTCCATGTGCAACATTACAAGAAGGGCCCTTTCATGAGCCAAGCTGAGACAACTGTCTCAGGCAGTAGGTTTGGGGGACAGTGAACTGTCAGGCAACACCCGCTGCCTCCTCTCAGCCCCCTCTTACTGTCCCCAGCTGCTCACCCCACTTCGCAAAGATTTCTGCCTTCTCCTGCCTTGCTCTAGGAAAGGGCCAAGATGTCCTTCCTCAGAAGGAGGCATTCTGGGCAAGGTGGCTTGGAGAACATTTGCATCAACCCTTCTGGAAATGCTCTTTCAACTTAGAACTTTTTAAAAGTTTATAGAGCCTCTATAGGTGTTGCAGCAAAGCCATAGTTGTAACAGAGGTCCTCTCTCTCTCATCATCATCATCATCATCATCATCATTTATTATTTATACCCAGCCCATCTGGCTGGGTTTCCCCAACCACTCTGGGTGGCTTCCAACAAAATATTAAAATACAATAGTCCTTCAGATAATAAAAGCTTCCCTAAACAGGGCAGTCCTTCAGATGTCTCCTAAAAGTCTGATAGTTGTTTTTCCCTTTGACATCTGGTGGGAGGGTGTTTCACAGGGCGGGTGCCACCACCGAGAAGGCCCTCTGCCTGGTTCCCTGTAACTTGGCTTCTCGCAGCGAGGGAACCGCCAGAAGGCCCTCAGCACTGGACCTCAGTGTCTGGGCAGAACGATGGGGGTGGAGACACTCCTTCAGGTATACAGGGCAGGCCATTTAGGGCTTTAAAGTCAACACCAACACTCTGAATTGTGCTCGGAAACGTACTGGGAGCCAGTGTAGGTCTTTCAAGACCAATGTTATATGGTCTCGGTGGCCGCTCCCAGTCACCAGTCTAGGTGCCGCATTCTGGATTAGTTGTAGTTTCTGGATCACCTTCAAAGGTAGCCCCACATACAGCGCATTGCAGTAGTCCAAGCAGGAGATAACTAGAGCACCCACCACTCTGGTGAGACAGTCTGTGGGCAGGTAGGGTCTCAGCCTGCATACCTGATGGAGCTCATAAACAGCTGCCCTGGACACAGAATTGACCTGCACCTCCATGGAAGGATGTGAGTCCAAAATGACTCCCAGGCTGCGCACCAGGTCCTTCAGGACCAGGGAGTCCTCCACACCTGCCCACCTCCTGTCCCCCCAAAACAGTACTTCTGTCTTGTCAGGATTCAACCTCAATCTGTTAGCCGCCATCCATAGTCTCAGGCACCTCGGCCAGAATGCCTAACTCTGAAGAAAGATCCCCTTGTCCTTTCCTAGGATGAGCCAAGGAGGATGTGGAAGGCGAACAGAGGCAGCGGTTAGGTGGGTGAACGGGGAGAGGACAATGATGAACGGAAGTGGCAGTGATTCAAACAGTACATCCTCTTTCACCTGCCCTGTGAAACAAGCACACTTAAACTTCTCTGTGTGTCACGGATTCTGCTAATGCATGAAAGAATTGGAAGACAAACCGAATCTGCCCTGCAGTTGCAGAAGGTCTTGCATTCGAATTAGGAACCGATTTTAAAACATAGCCCACTTAAGCTTCAGGCTGAAAAGTGCTTTCAGGTCCTCTTTCCATGCAAGCAGCCATTTTCTACCTTCCTCCCCCCATTGCAATTTCAAAGCAAAGGAATGGACCATCAGAAGCTGACTTTGGAGCTAAACACACGCTATCAGGAGAATGGCAGAGAGCATGTATTGCTGAGCTGTACTACTCCAGACCGCAAGCAGAGTAACATCATGCTTGAATGCCCTTTCACATTTAAAACAAACAAAGCCACCACCTAGAGCACACCAAGTTGGCATGTCAGGGAGAACATTTTCCCTGGCACGCCAGTCATCTTTGGGCACAGAGCTTTTCAGTAGGGTGGATGAGCCAAACACTAATTCCTTGCCTCGACCTGCAGACTGAATGGTACACTCCAAGAATCACTGTGACATGATTCTCTTGGCTGTCTTTTTCATCCCTCTGTCAATCAAAAAAACGCATTACTGTGGACTTGCAATTCACACCTGTCCAACTTGCTATTTCAGCTTCAGGCTGTTGATATTAAACATGCAGAAGGTGGAGAGCTTGAAAGCTCTTTTGGCACCAGGTTTTCCCTGAAGCGGAAAGAGTTTTTAAGGCATTGTTTCTCAAACTGGAATCAAGCTCTCACCATCCCTAGCTAGCAGAACCAGTGGTCAGGGATGATGGGAGTTGTAGTCCAACAAGAGCTGGGGACCCAAGTTTGAGAAATCTCTCTGCCTTGCTTACCAGGCTCTGGCAAGATCTTGCAGGAACTTAGGCAGTCCTTCAAAATCTTGTGAGAGCCTCCCAGAGCCCCGTAAGGCAGGTGGAGTTAAGACTTGTTCAGTACATTGGCTCCGAAAGGTAAGATCGTTCAAGTGGGGGCGGTTTCAAGGGGATGGATTGACTATACGCATTTTTGCATACACTCGCCATCCCTGGAATGTAACCCCGGCACAATATGCAAGTCCATCAAAGCTTGTATCATTTCCCCCATTCCAATTCTGAGCCTTATACTGTGTTAGATAGTGACCCCATGGAGAATTTCTGTTACCTGACACCTGGGGTCTTGGTGTGCAGCTGGACTATGATTTCCCACCCAGAGAGATAGAATACAAACGATTTACCTTCAAAAGGGAAAAAACCCTAGGGTGCCTTTAAAAAGCATCTCTGGACCAGGGCCTATAAATATATACGTTTCAAGGGAAAACAACACGCTTCTTATGAAAGTGGATGCACAGCTTGATAGTTCATGCCAGCCAAAAGCAGGTGGGTTGGCAAGAAATCACATGCAATGCTTCCTTCCTCCTTATCAACTTCATTGGACTGGTCTTGTTGTGCGGATGCCTGGCTATTGTCTTCCAAAGCAACTACTCTATTCCAACTTAAAAATGGAAAGCATAATCTGGTGATCAACAAAAGAGGTTTAAAGACTCTCTCAAGGCAAATCTTTAAAAAATGTAGTATAAACACCAACAACTGGGAAAACACTGGCCTGCGAGTGCTCCAGTTGGAGAGCAGAAGAAGAAGAAGAAGAAGAGTTTGGATTTGATATCCCGCCTTTCACTCCCCTTCAGGAGTCTCAAAGCGGCTAACATTCTCCTTTCCCTTCCTCCCCCACAACAAACACTCTGTGAGGTGAGTGGGGCTGAGAGACTTCAAAGAAGTGTGACTAACCCAAGGTCACCCAGCAGCTGCATGTGGAGGAGCGGAGACACGAACCCAGTTCACCAGATTACGAGACTACCGCTCTTAACCACTACACCACAATGGCTTTCACCACAGCCTTTATCAAAGGTGTCATGGGTTTTGAAGACGCTCGAACTCAGGACGAAAGGGAGAAACGTGCTAAGAGGAAGGCACGCTTGGCAAATCCACACCATGATCAACTCCCACCTGGAAATCAATGTCCCCACTGTGGAAGGACGTGTGGATCCAGAATTGGCCTCCATGGTCACTTACAGACTCATTGTTAAAGCCGTGTTTATGGAAGACAATCTTACTAGGCTACGAGTGATTGAAGAAGAGGAAGGGGAGGAGAGGGAGACATGCAATGCTTCCTTCCTCCTTACGGGGTGGGGGGGTGGGCACCCGCTGACACAATGGCTAGGAACAACTTGCCTAGAAGAGTAGCTGTGCTTAGCCTAATGTGGTGACAATGACAAAGGAGTCCTTTAACAATCTGATGGAAGCATAAGCATTTGTAGTCAAGGGTCTACTACTTTAACAGCTACATCTAATGCACTTGTCACAAAAAACTCACACCATAAAAATGTGTCCTCATTTAAGACAAGGGTGGGGGAACCTGTGGCCTTAAAGACAAAGCCTGTTACCATATCTCCTTGCTGTTACGAGATACTAGATTTGGCAGGGCCAAAATGATGTGTGACGGACCCTGCCATAAACACAACTGTTGCTTTTTCAGCAGGGCCTAAGGGTAGGCAGAAGAGAAACCTGGTGTGAAAAAGGCAGCAACCTCCATTCCTAGTAACAGATGTTTTGTGGCTGTCTTCTCCCCCTCCTCTCCCTCGGGGCAGTTGCAGAAATCTTCCCTGCTATTTTCAGTCAATGTGCTAGATTATTAAATCGCATACAAGCTGTGGGTAACTTTCTGATGCACACGAACGCTCATGGGGGGGCCTAGCACCTTGTGCGAAATCAAATGTTGCAAATAGAGGTCAAGAAAAATGACCTTAAAAACAACCACAGGTTTTCGCTGAAAAACAAATTTAAAGGGAAAATTTTCCTCTTGCTCAAGTGAAATGATACTAATGAGACGGTGTGTATTTATAGACGGATTCCTTCCTTTGGCTTTGAGTCCCTCGCTGCCTTCTGAAAACCCATCCTGCGGCTTCTGAAACCGCAGCAGTTAGTCAGAGCAGGAGGTGAACTATTCTGTTCTTCACCTATTTTTCCCCCCTAATAAGAAATTCTAACTGTTGGACATATTGGCCCACAGCCCACCTCCTGTCAGCATAAAAGAGATCTGAAAACATAAGGTGTATCACGTTTAACTCGTGCTTTTAAGAAAAATGCACAAACACAGCCTGGAAGCAAAGAAAATAGAATACTGAGAAAATTTCCCCTTGCTCTTCTGAAATTGTAATTCCCAAAGCTGCTCAGAAGGTGGAATCATGAGGGCCCTAGTTGATGAGGCTTAACTGTTGACTTTCTAATCTCCTGTATTCCAAGGCCTTGAGTTTCAGCTCATAAAACGTAAAGCCTGCAGTTAAAGCAGAATAAAAAAGTCCCAAACTGGGTTCACCCCAGCTCCAAAATGTAAGTTTGACTCTCAAAAGGGAGGGATCTGAAAGCGAAAAGGCAGTGTGCCATGGCGTACAGTCATGACAGTGCTTCTAGCTGATATTAAGGTCTCTAAGGCTCTGCATAAAGGTAAAGGATAAAGGGACCCCTGACTATTAGATTCAATCGCAGACAAATCTGGGGTTGCAGCCCTCATCTCGCTTTATTGGCCGAGGGAGCCGGTGTACAGCTTCCAGGTCATGTGGCCAGCATGACTAAGCCACTTCTGGCGAACCAGAGCAGTGCACGGAAACGCCGTTTACCTTCCCGCCGGAGCAGTACCTATTTATCTACTTGCACTTTGTGCTTTTGAACTGCTAGGTTGGCAGGAGCAGGGACTGAGCAACGGGAGCTCACCCCGTTGTGGGGATTCGAACCACCAACCTTCTGATCGGCAAGCTCTAGGCTCTGTGGTTTAACCCACAGCGCCACCCGCGTCGTGGTAAGACTCTGCATACTTCTTGGCGAAGCAAGCCAATGCAAACACGTTTCCCTTACATAATTGCTCAGAGTACATAGATACCTTGGTGGGGAATTGGCGTTGTAAGGGTTGCACATGCGTAACACTGCCCATACAATACCACGTTCAAAGGACATTCTTTAGCTCTTTAACATGCAATAACCCTGTCAAAATTCAGACTTTCTCGTGCCTAAAATGGGGCTTTGCATGGACAGTGCAAACCACAGAGAAACACATGCTTTGTTTCACAAACAAGGAAGTACAGTAATAAGCAGGAAAGAGCTAGGCAGCCGAGAAACATCAGAAATGTACCTGTGTTCCGAAAAAAGAAAAAACATACAGTGGGAAACAATGGGGTCATTTTCATGGATTGAAACTCTCTCCCTGTACAGAAACTCTCTCCCTTTAAAAAAACAAAACAAAAACTGCCCAGGATTCAGACTTACCAACTCCGTGTGCACTTTCAGATGGGCCTGGAGTTTGTATTTATCTGGGGTGGAATAATCACAGTCTTCTGTGGGACATTTCAGCAAAATGTTACTGTGCTTCTGGATGACGTGTCGTTTAAGGCAGTTTTTGGTGATGGATGAGTAGCTGCACTGAGAGCAGTAGTAGAGGTGCTCTCGCGTGTGAGTGCGGACGTGCATGTCGTAATGCACCTGGTACCAAAACAACTTGCCTGGGAAGAACAATTCAAAGCATGAAAGAGAGTAAATTAGATGCATTCAAGAGTGTTCCATTCAAGCCTTGCGTAATGAACAAAATGCTAGATGAAGTTAGGAGAAGCAGAGGCTCAAATCCCGACTCCATCTCGAGTAGCAGTGATGGTTTTTAGAACAGAGAGGGGCGGGAATCATAATTGGGGCAGGCTTCTGTGTTTTGTGATGAGGCCGATGGTTCAAATGCGAATGGCTGCAAAATCCTGAGGCTTTGAAACAGGGTGCGCCATGAAGTTAATTCGTGAATCTAATGGCTGAAGAAGTGTGCCCATGTCACGGGAAAAAGTATGCACCATCATTTTTGCCTCTACTTAGCTCGGATCAAGTAAAATAGTAGTTTATGCTTATGATAAACGACTTAGAAGCTAGTTAGGAACTTGAGCCCACGATGAAATCAGAACCCAGACGTAGTGCAACTTTCTGTTGCTAAACTGATGGCCGTCAACTTGTGATGGCTTTAAAAGAGCATTGGACAAAATTCATGGGTGATAAGTCTTTTGATGGCAGCTAGCCAAGATGGCTATGTTCTAGCTCCACTGTTGGAGGAAATATGCTTCTGAGTACCAGCTACTGGCAACTGCAAGTTCTTGTGCTCAGGTCCTGTTTGAAGGATTTACAGAGGCATCTCGTTGGCCACTGTGAGAACAGGATGCTGGACCAGATGGGCCTTTGGCCTGATCCGGAAGGGCTCTGTATTCGATTATCAGCCAGGCATGTCCTTTTGTACTGCCCCTGGTATCAGGCAATTTGACCTAAGTTTATTAATCAGTTGGTTGCTTGTAGGGACTGGAATTCAGACGAAAACAAGGTAGCCTTCCTTATGTTTACCCAGGATGGGGATGGGCTAGAGATAGTAGCCAGGTTTTTGCAACATGCAATAAGAATTTGTGAATGCTGTACAACACTAAATTAAGTGTTAGATGCAGGGCTTGGTGTTTTTTTTAATGAGTGTTGTTGTTTTTTGTATTGAACGCTACTGGAATCTTGTACATATGCCAATAAAGGTTTGAGAATCTGTATTAAATTACATAAAGACACTGTGTTAAGCTGTGTCTCTTATAGTTTACTCCACAGGTAGAGAATTTCTCTTTTCATACATATTGGCATTTGTTGTTGTTGTTGTTTAGTCGTTTAGTCGTGTCCGACTCTTCGTGACCCCATGGACCAGAGAACGCCAGGCACTCCTGTCCTCCACTTCCCCCCGCAGCATACTGGCATAGCCCCTTCCTACTTGCCAATGTCACTTGTCCAGGGATTGTGAGTGAAACATCAAGCTGGGATGTAGCCTATGCATGGCCACCAAGCTCTAGCCCAGGGGTCAGCAACCTAAGGTCCATGGGCTGGAAGCAGCCTGCAGAGGTTGTTTGACAGGCCCACAAGCCGCTGCCGAACTGCGCTGCCCACTCGTGTGCTGTGCTAAACTGGTGCAGCGCGGGGACTCACTTCCGCGGCACTGGAAATCACGTCTGCACACGTGCAGACGCCAAAAATTACAGGCGCGCACGCTCATCTCCGTGAGACCGATCCAGCACAGGCAAGATAAACCTTGCCGACCCCTGCTCTAGCCAAATAAAAGACCCGGTAACATCAGACACATGTCTTGTACAACCAAATAAATCATTTGAATAGCAACAGGCCAAAGCAGGGCATGTGATAAGACCTGAATCCTATAATAAAGATAATAAAGGAGTAGGGAAGCTTTTTCAGTGCATTCCCTCTTTCCTCCCCTTGCTTCCAGGATCTAGCCTCCATCTCCTTGACTTGGTAGGGGCCTGAATCTAACACAAGCAGGGGGAAAGTGATTGATACAGCTGGACTTCCTGCATTGGACCTGCGTAAACAATACTCTTTCATGCCCACAATTTCACCTTTTAATAAAAATGCTAAAATTCCCTTTGATCCAGTTAATGTAGGCAGAACGCTGCCCATGACACACATTTAATTGTTATTTCCTAAAAGAGAGCAACCTCAACGGGGCACAGTTAACATGCGATCCTTTGCCAATTGCATCCCTGATGAAAAATCCTTCCGAAAGGTATTTCACTAATTGAATTGCTCTTAATGGATGCGGCCCCTATGAAAAGCAATTTTCAGAAAGCATTTGAATCAGGAGACTTTATTAGCAGAACTGGCGACCCTAGAGTACTGCCTAGGGAAGCGCACAAGAGGAGACTGAAATTTGCTGCAGTGGCTGTGGGAGGGGATGTTGAAACAGGGTCTGGCTGCCTCAGGAACGAAGGCAAGAGCGAGTGTGCAAAAGCTGCACAGTGGGCTCGTCACAAGATGTGTTAGAGTTGAGGGCAAACTGCAGCCTGCAGCTGCAGGAATTGGGAAAGGGGGTGGAAGAGGCCTTCTGCTAGATAAGATGGAGTATGTAGATATGTGGGACGTGGGTGGCGCTGTGGGTTAAACCACAGAGCCTAGGATTTGCTGATCAGAAGGTCGGCGGTTCGAATCCCCACGATGGGGTGAGCTCCCGTTGCTCGGTCCCTGCTCCTGCCAACCTAGCAGTTCGAAAGCACGTCAAAGTGCAAGTAGATAAACAGGTACTGCTCTGGCGGGAGGGTAAACAGTGTTTCCATGCGCCGCTCTGGTTCGCCAGAAGCAGCTTAGTCATGCTGGCCACATGATCCGGAAGCTGTACAACAGCTTCCTCGGCCAATAAAGCAAGATGAGCGCTGCAACCCCAGAGTCGGCCACAACTGGACCTAATCTACCTTTATGTAGATATGTACGAACAGGCAAACAATGACAGGAAGGACAGGGTGGGAGGGATAATAAAGCTGATCCAGCTTAGTGGAAGAACACGTGCTGAGAATGTGTGAAGTCTCAACATAGTAAGGTCAGGTCAAAGACTCATCTAGTCCAGCACTTTGTTCTCATAGAACCTTACCAGATGTCCATGGGAATCCTACACGGAGGATCTGAGCATAACACACTCTTGAGGCTTACTATGGTCCAGGAACGTGAACCTGACCCCACAAGACTACAGGAAGGGGATTATTTGGCTTGCCTTGCTTATGTTCTTATTTTCATTGTGTACTTTGTGGTTCTATTTGGTTGTTTTCCTGCTGTGGACTGTCCTGAGATCTTCAGATGAAGAGCTGTATATAAATTTAATACAGTGGTACCTCGGGTTAAGAACTTAATTCGTTCTGGAGGTCCATTCTTAACCTGAAACTGTTCTTAACCTGAAGCACCACTTTAGCCAGTGGGGCCTCCTGCTGCCGCCGCGCCACCACCACACGAGGTACTATTTCTGGGTTAGCGGAGTCTGTAACCTGAAGCACCTGTAACCTGAAGCATCTGTAACCCGAGGTACCACTGTACACAATAAGACTTGCTGAGGGCTCAACTTCCTTAGCAGCTTCCTAAACTGTTCGCCACAAGAAGACACCCAAGGTGTCAAATCAAAATGCACAGGTATCAGGGCGAGGGAAGTTCTTTGCCTGATAAGTTACTGCTAGTTAAGACATAAGTTGGAAAGGCCACTAAACTGGCACAGGGCAAATAAATACGAGAGAGGTCCTGAGATCCACTGCTCCTCTGTTGTGCTCAGTGAATCCCCCCCAAACTCAGATAGTTTTACTGGCTCTTAATCTTGCTCTGCCCCTTTCCACCATGACTGGTCCTTGCCCATTCCACTGCATATATCTCTTTCTGTAAAATGATTGTCCGTGCTGCAATCTCCTTTCAGGTGTGCAGTTTATAGCCCTGCCTCATCCTTCCTGCTCTGACCTGTTCCAGCTCCTCTTTTCTAGCTTGTCAAACCTCTTTTTAGCTTCACTGCTCTCACTAGTTCTGCTGCCTGCCTCTTTCCCTGCTATTACACCTGGCACATAGCCCCTCTTGCTGGAAGAGAACAGTCTGCCTCACTGCACCTCCAGAGTGCACACAACTATTGATCTATTAACACAGAAGCAAACTTGGTTTTTGTTTTGTTTTTCTCAGCAGGAAGTAAAAAAAACAACAACCCCACCAAAGCTTTCCACAAAATTACGTAAGCCAGGAAGTACATAAGCCTGGATTCCCTTGTATATTTTATTCCCCCACCCCCCAGACTCTGCATACTCCTCACCACAGTATTCGCACTCCCAGTCTCCGTAGACTTTCCTGATCTTCTCGCACAAGGCAGTGTTCATCTGCCGTTTTTGCAAACTATCCAAAATCTGCATAAAGGCCGCAGCTCCGGTCCGATTCTCTGAAGGCAATGTGCAAGAATCTGAATTCTCGCTGGTGGCGGTGTTGGATTCTGGGTGGGACATTGGCGTGGGGGAGTCTGCCTTTTCAGCAGCTGACTTGTCAGCTTCCTGAGCGCCTAGACAGAGGGTTTGGCCCTTTTCTTCAGGGACAGGAGCACACTGCAAAACCTGCTCGTTCTGGTTTATACTGGGGCTCCCATCTCCAGAAATCTGCATTACTTCGTCTTTCAAATTTAATGAACGGTCAGGAGACAAATCCTTTCCAGGGAGGGTCTTCGCTTCATCCAAAGCCGAAGGAGCACTTTTCTGTAGAAGGTCATCCGAAGCGCTAATTGGGCGCGCATCTGGCGAGGCTAATTCTGCCGCAGGCTGGCACTGTGAATCTGTTCCGCTTGCAACTGGAGAGCTATCAGATTCTACAGGAGGAGCAGGGAAAGTTTCCAAACTGCCACCAGGGTCCTCATCCTGGCTTCCCTCCGCCGCATTCGACTCGCCCGACTTCTTCGGTATACACAGCGCCTTCGAGTTTAATAGCGAGAGCTCAGCCGCGGTCTGCGACAACTCCTCCCCAAGGGCTTCTTGCTGAATGTCCCCTCCTGGTTCCAGGAGGCAAAAGCTCTGGTTGATGGAGCTGTTAAAAACGGAAGCCTCCTGCAAGTCCCGATGCGCTTCCTTGATGTGCGAGCGGAGCCTGATGGAGCTGACGAACTTCTTCGAACACTCGCTGCAGACGTAGACGAACGGGTGCTTTCGGACGTGAAGCTCGAGCGCTTGGTACTTGGTGGCTCCGTGGCCGCACAGCTCGCAGGCGAAGGGCCTCTCGTCCCCGTGGACCACCATGTGCCTGTCACGGTCCAGCTCGTTCTTGAACTTGCGCTCGCAGATGTGGCAGTCGTACAGCAGCTGCCTCTTCCCTTCGCGGGTCATCAGCCGGAGCTCGTCAAAGACGTCCTTCACTTTCTTGTCTTGCAAGTCGTGCGCTTCCTTGATATGCTTGATCAGGTTCTTGACGTCCGAGTACTTCTTCTTGCAGAAGCGGCAGTGCTGCTTGATCTTCTTGTGGACCCTCTCCACGTGCACCTTGAGGTGGCCTTTGCTCAGGCAGGTGAACGGGCAGTAGTCGCAGCCAAACTTCTCCCCAGTGTGCTTCCGCAGGTGGACGTTCAGGTTGGCCTTGATGGCGCTGGCGTAGCTGCAGAACGAGCACTTGTAAGGCTTCTCGTTGGTGTGGATCCTCAGGTGGGCCTGGAGGGAGTGCTTGAACTTGAACACCTTGTTGCAGTATTCGCAGGTGAAGATCTTCAGCTGGGTTGCGCTCAACCTAAAGAGAAATGGGATTGAGACACAAATCGCTTACGCCGCTAAGGCAGGCATGCAAACGTCGGCCAACTTTCAAGACCAGGTTGGTTGGGGCTGAGTGGATGACTGCTTTTCCCATCTCTGCCCTTCCATGCTTCCTGTTGGTCAGAAAAGGGCGGAGACAACTTTTCTCCCAGTTTTACTTGATCCCCCACCCTGGTACTTTCCCAAATCCAAGGAATAAGTTGGTAGAAATGCCTTTTGCTGCTGTTCAGTAACTAGCTAGCCAACAGCCACTTTCAGGTTGAGCTCAACGTTTATTTCTTTTCTAACTTGGGGGTATTAAACTCTTGACAACCCTAGAATCTGTATCTTAAAATTGCATGCTCAGTTCTGGACAGCCCCGTGTCACCAGTGGAGAGGAGGGGGCACATTTCTCAACAAATCTCTCTGCCAGATTAGATTGTGGGAATTTATTGTATTTTATTAATCAATTTTTATTCAATGTTTTCAGCATGAAATGCAAGAAAAACCAAACTAATCTAAGGAAGAGAGATAAGAAAAAATACCAGAAAGAGGAGAAAAAAGGGGGGAAAGAGCAAAAATATAATAAATATCAAGCACTCTATCGTAATTATATCTTAGAATATGGGGATTTAGAAGGTCCTGACATGGAAGAGATACTCATAGACCAGAAGTGGGGAACATCCAGCTCTAATTTGACTCGCCAGATCCCCCCATTTGGCCAATGAGGCTGTTCTGACCAAGCCATGCCCACCTGTCTTGTCAAGTGTGAGGCAGGTAAAGACACAGCTGGAATGACAAGAGGTCTGCCGATCAGTGGCACCTGCAAAGTCTCATGCACAGAACCAGCAGCTGGCTGTCAGGACCTGCACAGCGCTGTCCCCTTGCCTGCACAGGTCGATTTCAAAGTGTGTGGGCAAAAATGGTTCGTGTGATGTAGTGGCCCAGCCCAACTGGCAGACTTGGGTCTGTGGGTGTAGGGAAGGTAGGGATCTGGTCTACCAGATGGATCTAGGTTCTCATAACTGACATAGACAACACAGAAACCTGAGGAAGGGGCTGCACTTGGGGATGTTTTTGCCCCCTTGATTGGCTCCCCATTCTGATTGGCCAGAAGTTCCGTATGAACCTTCCTGGGTCAGGTGGATCTGGCCCAAGCAGCCTGCAACTAACTTGCACCCTGTACTCCCCCTCTGGCCTCATGCTCCCTCCCTCCCTCCCATTTCTTCCTTGTTCCCTGCCTGTTGGGCTACATCACCAGATACTGTCCTCATACAATCTTAAGTCATGCTAATCACCTGAAAAACTATGCCTCGTGGACCCCGTGACCAATACGAGGCAAGCAGCAAATTCCACTGGATGCATTTATTAAAAAAGCATACTTACACTGTGTAATGAAATCGACAATATTTATGTGTTAATTAAATTTCTATACCCTCCAGGATCATCTTTCTGGAAGCCTGGCTTCAGCTGGTTGGTTCCCTTCGGTCGCTTTAAGGTTATGCAGTGTTTCTGCAAGGAGTGAAACAGAACTTGCTTTGAAAATGGAAATTACCTGCTTGATTTCATCGGTTGCTCGTAAGGGGTTTGCTGAATGGCATATTCCTGGTAGCCCCTTCGCTGAGAGGAGTCTGGCGGTGCTGTCTCTGGGTTTGCTGGCTGTTCTGTTTCAGGAGCAGCAGCAGCCTCGACTGGAACTATTATTGTAGCTCCTACAAACAAAATAAACACACACAATTCAGTTTAAAAAAAAAGATTACCTGCACACTGAGATTTTAAGTGTGTGTGCGTCCGCTCGCGTGTGCGCATTCACAATAGAATAAGGCAGGCTTCCCCAGTTTAGTGCCCTCCAGATGTTCTGGGTCACAACTCCAGATATTTGGGCCTCAACTCCTAACCGCCCCAGTCAGTATGACTGATGGTCAGGGTTGATGGGAGTTGTAGTCCAGCAACACCCAGAGGGCACTGGGTTAGGGAAGACTAGGATAAATACTAAGAACATACACCAAACAGAAATACTGCCTGTTAAATATTATGTATAATCACCTGGTCTATGTTCAAAAGCAGGAAAATATTAGCAATGAATTATTGTGCTCATATTTGTCCTTAAAACTGCTGCAGCAGCTGGGAAAAGCAAAATGCTTCTTTATTCCTTTCTTCCTCCTGCCAAGGTTTAGCCTCAGATAAGAGCAGAGTCCCTAACCCTGCATTTCCCTACTCTTGTGATGTCTGCAGCGTGGGTTTTATGGCTCCCTCTGTATAAATGCAGCATTTGGGCATCATGACCAGTACAGTCCCAGCTTGGTGCATAATAGTTGTACAGTATTTCCAGGGGTGCTGTGGATCCATCAGTAATTTTTACACTGTTTTTCATGCTTTCTACTTGTGAGTTTTTTCTGCTTCGCTCCATGACTGAGCACACGTTGGATGTTGCAGCCACTCTGCTGGAGTAGCAGCAAACTATCCCTGGTCCAGCATAATAGGAATACTGGATTGCTCAGTTTGTGCGTCTGACCGCTTCCGACTAGAAAACTGCAATCAGTCAGATCTGATGAAAAGAATTTGGCCCAAGTCTCATGCCAAAAAGGTGAAGAATGCCTCTCAGCCTGATACTGAGTGTCACTGAAAAACGAGTGGATTGAGCAGCTAATATAAAAGTTATGCAAGCATTTCAGGACACCCTTCTCAATACCCCAGAAAAGAGAGACTACTAATGCTCTGTCTTTCCTCCCACTGTTCTTCCAGGAGGATCGAAAGCTTACATGGCATCTTCTATCAGGATTTTATTACAGAACATCTGAAGAAGAAAGGGGCAATTGTGAAGTGTATTCAGCTCAGATGAAAGGTTGACACCGAGTGTTAAGGCATAACAAAATCCCTGCAGCTTAAATAATGTGAACCTGCATTTCAGATGATCTAGTGTAGTCAAAGCAGGCAGGGGAAATGCATGAGTTTATCTTATATATGCCAGCTGCAAACCTTATGAAATAAATCTCTCTTTTTCTGTCTGGTGAAACTCTAGGGAAATTTTGCGTTATTTAAGTAAAGTCTTTATGGGTTTGTGGAAAGAAAAAAGTTACAGTGCCCTAAACATCTCCATAGATCAGACGTTTTCCACCTGTTTTGGGTCCACAGCTCCCTTGACCAACTACATTCTTTCTGCGGCACCCCTGTGGGGCTCAGGAGCCCAGTTATGTCACCCCTTGCCTGCAGGGTCAGCAGTCCCTCACCCAATTTAAACACCCTCCTTTGTGGAGGGTTCCCTCAGCCTCCTCTCTTCTTCCCTCTGCTTGGGAGTTCTCTGGGCAGCCGCTGCTGCCGCCCCTGGTCTCTGAGCTGTCTGTCCCCCCACCTCAAAGAGAGGTGCCTCCTCACACTGCCCCACAGGGGCCTGGGAAGCACCCTCTGGACAGCCCCAGAGACACCATCCGCCTGGGGAGCTTGTAGCCAGGGCTGCTGCAACAAATAGCTGTCCAATAATAATAATAATTTATTATTTATACCCCGTCCATCTGGTTGAGTCTCCCCAGCCACTCTGGGAGGCTCCCAATCGAGTGTTAAAACAATACAGCATTGAAAACTAAAAACTTCCCTAAACAGGGCTGCCTTCAGATGTCTTTTAAAGATAAGATAGCTGCTTATTTCCTTCACATCTGGTGGGAGGGCGTTCCACAGGGCGGGCACCACTACCAAGAAGGCCCTCTGCTCGGTTCCTTGTAATTTGGCTTCTCGCAGCGAGGGAACTGCCAGAAGGCCCTCGGTGCTGGACCTCAGTGTCCGGGCAGAACGATGGGGGTGGAGATGCTCCTTCAGGTATATAGGACCAGGGCCATTTAGGGCTTTAAAGGTCAGCACCAACACTTTGAATTGTGCTCGGAAACGTACTGGGAGCCAGTGCAGATCTCTCAGGACAGATCTCTTTGGGAGGCAGAGGTGCAAGAGGGCATCAGAGGAAGGGAGGGAAGGAAAGAGGGACAGAGGTCAGTGTTGCCCACGGCACCCCTGACCATCATTCAAGGCATCCCAGGGTGCTACAGCACACTGGTTGAAAACCACTGCTATAGATGCATCGGCGAAATCAATGTGGGTGAGAGAGAAAGAGAGAGGCAATGATCTGTGCATGACAAAACCTGCAAAAATCTCTAGCTTCACTGTTCTGGAACATCTAACATCAGAACAACAGCTTGAAATCCACCGCTGTACAAAACAAGGGGAGGGAAGAACTTGTTTATCTACATCTCAAAAGCCTAATGGTGTCTTGTGTTGCTGGAGAAAAGAGCAGGTGATGTCTGGCCTTTCTCCCTGCCCCCTTCTACTTCCCAAAAGACTTTTGGTCAAAGTTTAAGACTGTACTTGATTCAGGATTGAAATGAGATGTCAGCTTGTAAAATCTTTGCAGACTGCTGAGTTCTGGGGCTACGCATGGTTAACAAAAAATGTGTGTGCACTTTTGCAAGTAGACACATTGTGAAAAACTCACACACAGCTTTGGAGCTCCTTAGAGAAATGGCAGCATGCAATAATAGTAAAAAGGTAAAGGTAAAGGTACCCCTGCCCGTACGGGCCAGTCTTGACAGACTCTGGGGTTGTGCGCCCATCTCACTTAAGAGGCCAGGGGCCAGCGCTGTCCGGAGACACTTCCGGGTCACGTGGTCAGCGTGACATCGCTGCTCTGGCGAGCCAGAGTCGCACACGGAAATGCCGTTTACCTTCCCGCTGGTAAGCGGTCCCTATTTATCTACTTGCACCTGGAGGTGCTTTCGAACTGCTAGGTTGGCAGGCGCTGGGACCGAGCAGCGGGAGCGCACCCCGCCGCAGGGATTCGAACCGCCGACCTTTCGATCGGCAAGCCCTAGGCGCTGAGGCTTTAACCCACAGCGCCACCTGCGTCCCGTAATAATAGTACATATCATTAAACAAAAAAAGAAAGAAACTGTAAATATTTATGTAAGCTAATACCTTAAGACAAGGGGCCAAAGGAAATGGTCAAATTTGCACCACTGTTTAGGAAACATATAAAGTATCAACAGGAAACTTGATAGAAATCAATAATTTTAAACCAGGTTTTTCCCCCTTGCTGATTGAAATCATGATGTGAATCACCTACTCTGCCATGTCTTCAATATTTGTCCCCCTCTGTAATCTTGATCACCAAAAGAAAAATAAAATGAAATGAAATTAGAGATTCTCAAGATTCTGCAGCAATGCAGATGCCTACAATTTAAGAGCTACATTTTTTGGGGGGGGGGGTTGAATCTTTATGATGAGATAAAGGGAATGATGAGGTCTGCTTCAGATTGCAAATGTTTGGAGCTGTTCATTATATTTTAATGGCTTCCTGAAGTAAAAGTTTCTAGGAGTGAACAGTTAGCAGTTACCTGGAATTGCTTCGTGGGCTGTCAGAACTACACTTATAATAGGATTCTTAGCTCCCGAGAGCTGGTCTGCGTCCTTCGCTGAAAGGCTCTTCTCGGTTCTCTGAAGCCGTTGCCTCTTTGGCGTTCTTTCTCGCTCATCTTCCCTCCTGTCAAGGTCAACGTCAGAATCATTACCTAAAGAGCAAACATCGGAAAGAAGGTAAAAGGAGGAACACGTGGATTCTCATCTTGCG
Organism: Podarcis cretensis; assembly: GCF_951804945.1. Classification (NCBI taxonomy): domain Eukaryota; kingdom Metazoa; phylum Chordata; class Lepidosauria; order Squamata; family Lacertidae; genus Podarcis; species Podarcis cretensis. The sequence goes on from NC_137176.1 coordinate 84,381,898, forward strand.
CAGCAAAGTTTCACCCTCAGCAGCTTCCCTGGGTGCTCCACTCTGTTCTTGTAAAAGAAACCAGCCTGCAAAATGTTTGCTACTATCCCTCGTGCACTTTGACATGGGGGTAAGGGGAGATCTAAAATGCAAAAATCAGGAAGCAGGAGGGGAACAATTTTGCGACCTCATAAAGTTTTGCAGTCGAAGCCTGAGATCCAGGAGAGTGGGGGGCCTACAGTGCAAGAACTGAATGGGCACAGTGAGGTTGCTTGCAAAGGTGGGAAATGGCATTTGAAATGGGGTTAACACACGTAACACTATGCGGAGGAAATAGAACTTCACTACCGTTGGAGAGTGTGAACGATACCGTGAGCAAAGATGAGGGTACTGGGTACAGTTTATGATGGCCAGATGATAGGGTTGCCATAATAAAAATGATGAAGAATTGATGCTTTTGAATTATGGTACTGGAGGAGACTCTTGAGAGTCCCATGGACTGCAAGAAGATCAAACCTATCCATTCTGAAGGAAATCAGCCCTGAGTGCTCACTGGAAGGACAGATCCTGAAGTTGAGGCTCCAATACTTTGGCCACCTCATGAGAAGAGAAGACTCCCTGGAAAAGACCCTGATGTTGGGAAAGATGGAGGGCACAAGTAGAAGGGGACAACAGAGGATGAGATGGTTGGATAGTGTTCTCGAAGCTACAAACATGAGTCTGACCAAACTGCGGGAGGCAGTGGAAGACAGGAGTGCCTGGCGTGCTCTGGTCCATGGGGTTACAAAGAGTCGGACACGACTAAACAACTAAACAACAGCAACAACAAAAAAGACGGTTTTGGCCAAAGTTCTTGAGCAACCCTACCAGATGACAGCTGCAGGAGAAGGAGCCCCACAAAAGCCCTGTTAGTGGGTGCATTGCCCAGCTCCTCACAATCTGGACTTTTTGCTTTCTCCTCCTCTGCCTTCCATCTATATTTACAAGCTGTTTGGGGGTGAACGGCAAGCCCATTCAACTTAGAATGACTAAAACAAATGTGGGGGTTTTTTTTTGAGAATTTCCCCCCTCCCCATCGCAACAGCCTGATTGAGATGAATAGTCTTTACTCTGGCTCTGCATTCCTAAGAAACATTAAGCAATCAGTTTGAACAGCTGGCACTTTGATTTGGCAAACTAATAAACTGACCTCCTGTATCCAGATCTATGCGATTTAAATCCCAGTGTGGCATGCACAAGTAATTTAATGCTATGCTGCATCTGAATTTAGACTCCCATTTACGGGATGTTCACGTCTCTACTGTTGAGGAAGGCAGCTGTCAATGACATATGAATCAGTATGTTCAACAGCATTTCGAGCTAGACTGTTCAAGCCATCAATATTTTCTGTTCAGCGTCCCTAATTGGTTCCTCCGCCGTGTGTCGTGCATTCGTAATTGGAGGAGGCTCCCTGGTGAATCTGCAATACATGTTTTGGTCCTTTAATTGGCACACTTTGAGCTTGCTCTTCATTGGAGCGTTTGGGGTTTCGTTTTGTTTAAAATCTCTACTACCACTCCCCTGCAGGACAGTTGCCATTTTCGATATATATATATATATATATGGAGAGGGAACAATTATTTTTGTAACATTTGAACCAGGTGTGCAATGATGACCGAAGTGGCTTGGTGTTACGTGGGCCATTTGATCTAATTCCTGGCCAAGTGGGCATAATAAACTGGGCACCCAGGACACCGCTGTTGGTTTTAAGCTTCACCCTGGTCAGACAACCAACCATTTTTCAGGTCCTGGAACCAGATAAATATGGGTTGCCTTAGATAGGCATCTACAAGGGAGTTCTCTTTTGCCTCCTGAGCTGGAGAGTACCCTGTTCTGTTGGAATCTGAAGCCTTCTCAGGGAAACTGGCAATGAAAACGAGAGCCTCTTCTGGGTCAGGTCAGGGTAGGGTGAGGCATGGAAAGCCAGAGTTCTTGACGGTTCCCAGTGGGCCTTTCTAGCTGAGTTTGGGAAGATACTGTCTCACCAAAGGCTTAGACGCATCTGAAGCCTTAAAAAGGTTGGTAGCCAGAATGTTAACAACATAATACAATCAAACCAACATCTCACAGCTTGAAAAATGCCCCATGGGCATTGTCCAAAAGATCCAGTGCATGGATAACCAATGGGTTGGCCTCCAGATGTTGATGGACTACAACTCCCATCAGCCAGCATGGCCAGCAGTCAGAGATGATGGGGGTTGTAGTCCAACATCTGGAGGCCAACCCATTGGCTATCCCAAGCTAAGCCGTATTTTATGTCAGTATCAAAAAGCAGGCATTGGGCAGTGGCAAGAATTAATTTCCTGCATGACATGGACTGGTTTATTTTTCTCATCACCTGCAGACAGAATAGTTGTTTTCTTCTACAAAAGCAAAAACCAATTTCAGCTGGAAAAACCATGAGTAGTCTATGTAAGAAACTGTTATCAAGTTCACATTTTATGGTTTTAATGAGCTTGTGGGGTCAAGGACAGCGAGTTTCAGTAATGTACATAAAGATCACATTTAAAAGCATTTACTAATCCCAATTATGCTAGAATAGTATAATAGTCCTGCTGAAAATAACATGTGGAGGAAACAAGGGACACATGTCACAAATGAGGCAACCAGACGGCTTCCTTAAGCAATAAAACAAAGCGGGAAACAAAGAATGTTACCCCCCAAAGCTCCTTTCAAGTCCTGCCAGCTTTATTTAGATCCCACAGCATCAGATACTACCCAATGCTACCTATAAATTAATCTCTGGGGAAAGCAACATAGGCAACCAACTTTAGTGGAAAATTTCCATATATACTCGAAATTATCTTGCAAGTACTAAGTCAACGTGGGTGCTTAACTCAAAATGAAAACAGCCCACAAATGTAAGAAGTTACCTATATAAATGGTGTGACGTGCCTACTTTGAACCAAAATTCACCAGGTGCATTTTGCACGTGGCTATTGGCCTCTTGCAACAAACTGAAGATGCCTGGGTGCCAGGATGGTGCCTGGCCTGGAGGCGCATGCCTGAGGATCCTCAGATCTTGACAGTTTTCACACACTAATACCCCATCCTGTAGAATTCTATCAGTTATATTTTTATCTGCACAATCCGAATGAATTTCAGGGACCAAAAATTTGAAGAATACAACTTTCGAGCTGTCTGGCCCCCAAATGGCAACAGTAACCCTGGTTTAAGGAGCAATTTGGCGCCTAGCTTCTATATCTGAGCTTCTAACTCTGCTTTGAACCAAGGAGTATGCCCTGCCTAAGTGCTTCAAAGTCATCCATCCAGACTTCCGGTGGAGCGCGAGCCCGTCACAAGCGAGGGATTTTTTCGCTAGAGGAATCCCAGCTATTTCGGTCGAAATGGGGGGTTATTGGGCGAAATTGTTGGAATTCTGCCTCGTTCAGAGGTATGTGCCAGTCTCCAGGCACCGGCTGAATTCCTTTTGACCTCCCTCCCGCGACTCCCGGCAGGAAAAACAGATGAGGTCCGTATCGGCGATTCTTCTCAGACTGTGAGAAAAACACACCACTGCTTCTCCCTCTCCCTGCATATCCCCAGGGAGGGGAATCAGACAGACAGAAGTGTATTTACATGTCTTTATTTCTGTCTTTAGCAGCCATACAGATAAAGATGTCTGCACTCTTTGAACAACAGAGAGAAACACGAACTGACTCCACCCATGTACATCCTGTACAGGTCATATGACACACACTGAGCTCACATCCGGTGCTCAATACGGAGAATGGACTGCCCCTTTATTGCCATGGTAACAGTCACAAACATCCTGTCTGGCTTTCCAGCCTCCAGCAGCTGGCTTAGCTGCTTCTTCTTGCTTCTGCATTGCTTCTTTATGGTAACAGAAATAACCCCCCCATAAAGCCTCTGGAGGGTGTTCAGAGGGTCAGGTTCCCGGCAGTGCCTAGAGCTAACCTACCGGCCATCAGGTAACCCCAAAAAGGGGTGAAGAGCACGGAGGGAGGATTAGCAGGCTATCGGGAAGCAAAGCCCCGACCTTGCAAGGAACAGCGCTCCGCTCTCAAATTTAAGAAATTCGGACTCAACAAAACTATAATTTGGAAGAAATAACACTGAGGAAGGCTCCGCAACTAAAAAGGATTAATACAGAGTTCAGCTGTCATCTGGAATCAGCGCAGACGCAGCATTGTAAGCAGAGCTGGAAATTGAAAGTGAGTTGCCGCTAGTGGCTATTGTTTCCGTTTCTCTCTAAACCTTTAGAACTAAAGTTTAAAAGTATAAAAGAGACTTTGGAAGAGGCTACAAGGATACAGGAAGATTATTACAGTAAAAGGGGGATCAGAAAGTTACTATAGTGGCAAATAGACGTCTTTGGTGTAGCAGAGGATATATAAGGCTTGAAGTGTTTCCCCACTTTCACTTTTAAAGACAAAGAGCCGCGATGGAAGGAGAGCTTTCGACTCCATTGTTAAAAGTTAAAAGGCTGCTGTAGCAGAGGAAGAATTAAAGCTTCTTTTCATCTTTTGGTCAATATAGACTCTTAAGAAGAAAAAATTAAAAATTGTATAATTTGGAACTGAGGTGGTTTTCCCCTTATTTTTATTTTTTTTCCTTTGGAGACTGACACTTATATCAACTAGACAATTAAGAATCACTCTTCTGAGTTGATATTATAGGTTATAAAATATTTGGATTTTTGAAAAATAAGTTTTGAAAAATAAATATATTTGGACATTATATTTGAATTATAAAAGAAAATATTTGGATTACGATTTTTTTGGATTATAATTGGATTATAACTTTATATGGGAGGAAGCGCAAGAGAAGATTCTAATTAAGGATTAGCCCGATTGGGGGCAAGAAGACTGTCCTGTACTTTGTCTTGGGTTTTGGATTTGGCTTCTCCTTTTCTCCTTTGAAGTTATTAAAAGGAGATAACCCAACAACTTACTTATCTGGGTACCCCTTCTCTCAAAAGATACCCCTCTCTATATACTGTATTTTTTTTCATTTTTTTACCCACTACTACTCTACCCCTATTCTACTCCCTACTATTTTGGAAGTGGACATATTATAAATCAATAATTGAAATTGTAATAATTGTTTAAAGTTTATCACTCGAATGTGGTATATAATAATTGATTATTGGCTAATTTAATGAACAGGGTTTTGTACTGCAAGGCAGTTCGGTGAAGGATTGGGGAGGGAGGTTGTAGAAGGTAGAAATAGCACACCAACAAAAGAAAGGGGTGGAGGGGGTGACACCAACAGAAAGGAGAGCATCTAAGCAAGAATCGGACTTCAAAGCAGAAATATTGAAAATGTTTGCAGAAATTAAACAAAGTGAGAAGAATTTGGAAACAAAATTAGAGCAAGTGGATAGTAAAATTGGCAAAATGGATAAAAAAATTGACGAGACGGTCAATGAATTGAAAGGACAAATAAAGAGAGGTATCAAAAAGAACTTTATCACTGGAAGAAGGGATGAAAAAGGTTAAATTAGAAATGAAAAAAGTGAAACAAGAGGAAAAGAAGATGAAAGTGATATGATGGAAATAAATAAAGCACAGGAAGATATTAAAGATGTGATAGCTATGAATGAACTGAGACAGAGGGAGGTGAATCTGAGGCTGAGATCAGTGCCGGAGATACAGAACGAAGATATTAAAGAGAGATTGATTATGGAGATACCAACAGAAGAAGTTGTAAAAACAGTACAAAGTGCATTTATAATGAAAGTAAGATCAAACAAAGCAAGGAAATTTCCAGGGGACTATTTAATTACATTTAGAGACAGAGAAATGAGAAATCTGATACTACAGAAGAACAGAGAGAAAAGATTATACATAGATGGAAATTACATAATCATTTTTAAAGATATACCAATAAGATTGCTGAAACGAAGAGATCCATACAAGCCATTGGTACAGACTCTTAAGAAAAACAAAATTGATTTCAAGTGGGAATTCCCTGAGGGAGTCTCGTTTTTCTACAAAAGTAAGAAGCACAGGTTGATAAGCCCAGAAGAAACAGGGAAATTTTTGAGAAAATACAAGGAACTAAAGGCAGAAGAGGAAGAAGTCAAAGGTGCAGAAGGAGGAGCAGGATCTAAGGAAGAGTCAGAATCGGGGGAGGAAAAAGAAGAGAACGGAAAGAAGTCGGATGAAGAAGTAGTAGAAGAAGAAGAAGGAGAGAAAATTTATTTAAATTTAATTGGAATCCATCATGGCGCTAAAATTATGGAATTGGAATATTAATGGGATGAATGATAAGAAAAAACGAAATAAAATTGAACAATTTTTGAAAAAGAAGAATTTGGACGTTATATGTTTACAAGAAACACACGTGGCAAGGAAACATAGAAAAATATTGATTAATAAAAGATTAGGGAACGAATTTGTATCTTTGGACAAAGGAAAAAAAAGAGGGGTAGTTCTATATATCAAAAACAAAATTGAATCTCAACAAATCTTTAAAGACGAAGAAGGAAGAATTATAGCAGTCCAGATCAAATGGCAGGGTGAAAATTTGATAATTGTCAGGATCTATGCACCTAATGGAAATAAGACTGGTTTCTACAAAATCTTGGAAGAAAAACTATTTGATTATATGGATCAAAAAGTTATAATAACGGGAGACATGAATGGGGTGGTTTCATTGGAAATGGACAGACTAAGAAAAGGAACAAATAAGGAAGGGAAACTACCTAAGACTTTTTTTACGATGACTAAGAACTGCGGTTTGATCAATATCTGGAGACTCAGACACCCATTGGAGAAGCAATTCACTTATTATACAGAACCAAATCAGTCAATGTCAAGAATAGATCAAATATGGGTTTCGAATGAACTGACTCCAAGAATCCAACAAATTGAAACACAACCTAAAGTAATCTCGGATCATAATCCAATAAAAATGGAATTAAAAGGTTTTGAGGAAAGGACTTATAGATGGAGAATCAATGAATACTTATTAGATGATCAGCAAACTTTAGAAAAAGCACGAAAGAAACTAACGGAATATTTGTGGATAATATCAACAAAGGGACAAAAATGAATGTGGTCTGGGACGCAAGTAAAGCAGTTATGAGAGGCTTTTTCATTCAGCAGAACTCACTGAGGAATAAAAATAGAGAAAAAGGAAAAAAAGAAATTTTGAAGCAGATTATGGACAATGAACAAAAACTAATTAGAAAACCAAACAACTTAAAAATCAAACAAGAAATCAAGACCTTACAAACTCAATTTGCAATGATAATAAACAAAGAGGTGGAATGGAATATAAAAAGGTTGAGACAGAAAAACTTCGAATTTGCTAACAAATCAGGCAAATGGTTAGTGTGGCAAATTAAAAAGAGAAAGGAACAAAACACAATTAATAAAATCATTGTAAATGGTGAAGAGATAGTTAATCCGAAAGAAATCAGAAAAAGATTCGTGGACTTTTATAGACAATTATATAAAAATAAATAAAGGAATAATATAAAGAAAATAGAAAGATTCTTAAAAGAAAAAAAGGTGCAGAAGATCCCGACAGAACAAAAAGACCAGCTGAATGCCCCAATAGAAATGGATGAGATAAAGGAGGCTATAAAAGAATTGAAGAGAGGAAAGGCCCCGGGACCAGATGGATTTACATCAGGTTATTATAAAGAAATGAGAGATGTATTGTCGACACCATTGAAAGAAGTTATGAATAATATTTTAAAAGAAAGAGAGATCCCAGATACATGGAAAGAAGCATTTATCACTTTGATTCCAAAACAAGATTCGGATTTAACACAAGTCAAAAATTATAGGCCTATTTCATTATTGAATACGGATTACAAAATATTTGCAGGAATTTTAGCGAAGAGAATGAAAAAGGTACTGTTGAAAATCATTCATAAAGATCAAGCAGGTTTCCTTCCAGGCAGACAAATAAAAGATAATATCAGGAATATAATTAATATTTTGGAATATCTGACTGCCAGGAATGAGAAACAAGCGATATTAATGTTTGTGGATGCAGAAAAGGCCTTTGATAATATAGTATGGGATTTTATGCTGAAAAATTTAGAGTGTATGGATGTGGGGAAAGAGTTCTTCAATGAAATTAAGGCAATATACACAGAACAGAGAGCTAAACTGCTAATCAATAACGTAATTACAGAGGATATAAAAATATCAAAAGGAACAAGACAGGGTTGTCCGCTATCACCATTATTATTTATAACGGTCCTAGAGGTCTTTTTAAGTGTGATTAGACAAAATACAGTGGTGCCTCGCAAGACGAAAAGAATCTGTTCCACGAGTCTCTTCGTCTTGCGGTTTTTTCGTCTCGCGAAGCAACCCTATTAGCGGCTTAGCGCTATTAGCGGCTTAGCGGATTAGCGCTATTAGCGGCTTAGTGGCTATTAGCGGCAAAGCGGCTATTAGCGGCTTAGAAAAAGGGGGGGCGAAAAAAATTGCAAGACTCGCAAGACGTTTTCGTCTTGCGAAGCAAGCCCATAGAGAAATTTGTCTTGCGAAGCGCCTCGAAAAACGGAAAACCCTTTCGTCTAGCAGGTTTTTCGTCTTGCAAGGCATTCGTCTTGCGGGGCACCACTGTAAATCAATTAAAGGGGTAACAGTGGGGCAGAATGAATATAAAGTGAAAGCCTTTGCCGATCTGGTTATAACAATTGAAGAACCACTGGAAAGTGTAAAAGAAGTCTTGGAGGAAATAGAACAATTTGGAAAAATGGCAGGATTTAGACTGAATAAGAAAAAGACCAAAGTTGTCCCTAAATTATTATATGGCTGCGAAGTATGGACTACAGCAATATCAGGTAACTTGGATCGCCCACTTCACATGTTTCTGAGATCTCTTTCCGGTGTCCCGAGATGTGTCTCAGGTGCAGCCCTACGACTTGAATTCGCCCAGCCCTCAATTGTAAAACGAGCATGGAGTCGAGCCATTTCCTATAGCTCCAACCTACTAGCATCGGATGATCAAATGAGAGGTGGTTTCTCCAATCTGATTTTAAGAGATATTCATAATTCTCCTTGGAAAACTACAATTAATCTCAAATCCCGCTCTCTTCTCAATTTGAACCGCAAAACTGTTTTTAACTTAGAGTATATTAGTCCGGCGGCCCTACCTCTAATCAAAAAGAAGCTACAGCAACTTGACTTCTCTAACACAGCTTCCCATGCAAGAGGGCCGTGTTCAGGCTTAGCCCTAGCTATTCCACCCCCTGAAGGGATCCCTCTATACTGCTTCACAATTCCTTTGGAGGCTAAGCGAAGGGCCTTTACCTGTGCCCGTCTCAACTATTTTCCTATAGCGGTTCTGTCGGGTCGTTACTCCAGAGTTTCCATCGCAAATAGAACATGCACCTGCAATGACACGGCTCTGGAGACTATGGAACATGTAATGCTCTTCTGTCCCAACTGGACAGAAGAAAGATCTCGGTTTCTAACTCCTCTCGTGAACAAGCTTCATCTCCCAATCCAGCCTTGGATAGTGTCCCTTCTTCTGCAGGATTCTGACTGTTGGATTACCGAGATGACAGCTAATTTCCTGCTTAGTGTGATGAAGAGGAAAGCGGCACCAACTTCTTCTTTAATATCACAGATGTAATCGATACGCCGCACAATCGAATCTGTTTTTGTATTCTCAGTCACTCGATGTTTTAAATCCCCCGTTACTTTTGTTATCCCCATTTTTTCAAAGTATTTGCCCAGGACGACATCCACTTTTATCTCCCCACCCCTATTCTATGTTGTTATTTCTATGTATATTATGCTATGGCCACATGGCTAATGCAATAAAATCGAATGGAAAAAGACCAAAATAATTGTTAAAAATATGGAATAAGATAGAAACAATGCAACAACAGACAGAGATAGAGGTTGTGAAAAAAGTAAAATATTTGGGGATTTGGTTAACACCTAAAAATATTGACCAGTTCCAGAATAATTATGTACTGGTTTGGAAGGAAATAAAGAAAGATCTAGAGGTGTGGGGCAGAATGAAACTGTCCTTTTGGGGCAGAATTTCCACGATAAAGATGAGTGTGCTTCCAAAGAAGTTATTTTTATTTCAGACTATCCCCATTATAAAGGGGATAGGGATTTTTAAAGAGTGGCAAAAAGTGATTTCAAGGTATATCTGGCAGGGCAAGAAGCCAAGAATAAAATATAAGTTATTAACAGATGTAAAAGAAAGAGGAGGCTTCGCCCTGCCAGATATGAAACTATATTATGAAGCAGCATGTCTTTGCTGGTTAAAAGAATGGATAAAATTAGACAATAAGGAATTATTAGACCTCGAAGGTTTTGATAACAGATTTGGGTGGCATGCATACCTATGGTGTGATAAGAAGAAAATTCATAAAGGTTTTGGGAACCACATCTTCAGAAATTCGTTGATAGAGGTATGGGACAGGTACAAAAATTTACTGGAACCAAAAGTTCCACACTGGCTATCTCCGTTAGAAGTTATGAGTGTAAAGAAAATTAATATGAGAGGCAATTGGATTACATATGGTGAAATGGTGATTAAAGAGGAGGGAAAATGGAAGTTAAAGCCATATGAACAAATTAAATAACATGTATATGATTGATTGCATTATCTACAGGTTAATGAAATGTTTAAAAAAGACATAAAAGAATGTGGATATGGTGAAAAAGATTCAAAGTTTCAAGTAGAAATAATAAATAATGAATGTAAAATTCTGTCAAAAATGTATGAAATACTGTTGGAATGGAACATGAAAGATGAAGAGGTTAAATCGGTAATGATACAATGGGCCAAAGACTTTGGTTATAATATACAATTTGATGATTGGGAAAAATTGTGGAAAGAAAATCTGAAATTTACTGCATGTACTGCGTTGAAGGAAAATGTTATGAAAATGTTTTACAGATGGTATATCACACCGGTAAAATTAGCAAAAATGTATAAGACATGTAATAAGTGTTGGAAATGTAAAGAAAAAGAAGGCACATTTTACCATACGTGGTGGGAATGTAAGAAGGTGAAAGGTTTCTGGGATGCGATTTACAATGAATTGAAAAAGATGTTAAAATTTACTTTTGTGAAGAAACCAGAAGCCTTTCTTTTAGGAATTACAGGGAAAGAAATAAGAAGATAAGATTGTAAACTCTTTCAGTATGCAGTTACAGCGGCAAGGATTTTACTGGCTCAAAAATGGAAACAAGAGGAATTACCGACAATAGAAGAATGGAGATTGAAATTGACAGACTATGCGGAACTGGACAAATTAACTGGGAAAATCAGATATGCCTGAGACCAAAGGTTCATTGAAGACTGGGGAAAGTTTGTAGAGTATCTGAAAAATGTATGTGATATACAAACAACGCTAGTGGGGTTTCGAGAGGCGCTGTAAAAACGGAGAGATATTGTCAAAAAAGAAATAGAAGGGAGAGGGAAGACAAATGGCAATATGTGTAAAGGGAATGCGTAATTAAGAGATAAATATGGATGATTGCCAGGGAAGCTGAAGGAAGCCCAAAAGAGATGTTTTGTTACAATTTGGTTAAAAATGTATAAATGTATTGGAAAATTAATAAAAATTTATATATATCAAAGTCATCCATCCAATACAGTTTGAGTGCTAAGGCTCCTTTCTGTAACCTTCCAATACCTCCCTACAGCTGTCAAGCTGTGAAGCCACAGGGCCAAACTGTGTAAGACGATGGTTCTCCTGAATTTGCCCAGAGGCCCAAATCAATCCTAAATGATCCTTAACAATCAACAGCAGCTCGCCTGGCTGGCAACAGGAGCCACAACAGTAGACTTAGCAAACGAAAACACCAACTTTGTGTATGTCGGCTTTCCCCATGTGCAGACGTATTGTTCTTTTGTGGATCACACACATGCCTTCAGAAAAACACAAGAGAAAGCTCATCTACCTGCATCATCTTCCTCCTCCAAATCTTCAGGTTTGACGATAATGCAGATATGCTTCCGTAGCTGCCGGGAATTGGAGAATTTCCGGTTGCACTTCCGGCATTCCAGGTTGCCTGGCGGAACTTCTGTCAATTCCCCTCCTTCCTCAGGTCCCACTGGAGCAGCCTCGCTTGGAGCGCAATGGCTGCTTTCTGCCAGTTCTTCATCAGCGTAAAATTTCTTGGTCGATCCTTTCGGCCTGCCTCTTTTCCTCTTCACTACGAGGAGCTCTGTTGGGAGGAATGTTAAGAAGTTGTCAAGCCGCTGTGCATGGGGCTTAATGAGCACCTACGCTGTTCTTTCAACTGGTAATGGGCGAGTTCGTTCCAAGAGTGCCTAACCTCAAGGCTGTTCCTGCATTCGAGTATCCTAAGACTTAACATTTCAGGCTTCCTCAAACGCAGCCATCCAGATGTTTTTTTGGCCTACAACTCCCATGATCCCTAGCTAACAGGACCAGTGGTCAGGGATGATGGGAACTGTAGTCTCAAAACATCTGAAGGGCCGAGTTTGAGGAAGCCTGTACTATAGGTTTGGTGGTTGGATTATGGGGTCGGCCAGCCCAAGTCCCAAGATTATACCCCAAGGGGCTGCCCTGTGTCCCAAGCGCTTGCTGCTTCTAGCGGCAGCCAAGATACCATGTTTCTTCCTTGTGATATTGCATTTATGTGCAGGAGGTGCAGCTTTACAAGGGGATAGGGTAGCTAAGACTGGAGCACCAATGAGCCCTGGAGTCACAGAATCATATACAGTGGTGCCCTGCAAGACGAATGGCTCGCAAGACGAAAAACCCGCTAGACGAAAGGGTTTTCCGTTTTGGAGGTGCTTCGCAAGACAAATTTCCCTATGGGCTTGCTTCGCAAGACGAAAATATCTTGCGAGTTTTTCCGACTTTCCCCCCCCTTCCCCCCTTTTTCTAAGCCACTAAGCCGCTTATCCGCTAAGCCGCTAATAGCGCTAGTCCACTAAGCCGCTAATGGGCTTGCTTCGCAAGACGAAAAAACCGCTAGACGAAGAGACTCGCGGAACGGATTCTTTTCATCGAATGCCTCACAAGCCGAAAAACCTGCTAGATGAAAGCGTTTTCCGTTTTGGAGGCGCTTCGCAAAACGAATTTCCTATGGCCTTGCTTCGCAAGACGAAAATGTTTTGCGAGTTTTTCCGACTTTTTTTTCCTTCTCCCCCCTTTTTCTAAGCCGCTAAGCCGCTTATCTGCTTATCCGCTTATCCGCTAAAAGCCGCTAAGCCGCTAATAGCGCTAATCCGCTAAGCCGTCAATGGGCTTGCTTCGCAAGACGAAAAAACCGCTAGGCGAAGAGAATCGCGGAACGGATTCTTTTCGTCTTGCGAGGCAACACCGTAATCTGGAAGGGACCCAAGGGTTATCTAGTCCAAGGATCATCAGGAATCTCAGCTGAAGCATCCATGTCAGATGGCCATTCAACCTCTGCTTAAAAATCTCCAAGGAAGGAGAGTCCTCCACCTTCCGAGGGAGTCTGTTCCACTGTTGAACATCTCTTAATGTCAGAAAGTTCATCCTGACGCTTAGTCAGAACCTCATTTCTTATAACTGGAAGCCAACGGCTCAAGTCCTACTCTCAGGAACAGGAGAAAACAAGCTTGTTCCCTCTTCCTCGTGACAGCCCTTGAGAGAAAAATATTAAGACAAGGAGCTCTCTGAAACTTCCGATTCTAAAGCTGTTCACATTAAAAACTAAACATTTTTTGGGGGGGGGGTCTGGATTTCTCTAAGCAGTTATTTCTAGGGTCTCATAGTGGGCAGCAAGTCTCCAAAGGGAGACCTTGCCTTGACTGACCATGGCAGGGTTATATTTCCCCCCAAAGTTTACTGCTTTTGTTCAGTCCATTTAACTCTGTCCCCTCATTTTCCATTTGAGGGGTGAAGATGTAGGTTTTTAGGGCAGGGGTGCAGAAACCTTGACAGTCCAACAGCTGAAATCCTTTCTGGGCACCTTTTGAAGGTCACATGCCAGGGGTCAGCAAGGCCAAAGCCAAAAATCTCCCTGTGTATTTGTTTCTACACATATCCCACACCCCCTTCTCTCTCTTCTCCATTCAGTCAAGGGGCATTAGCAGTTCACAGGCACATTCCAGCCAGATTGGAGGGGGGAACAGGTTCAAAGCAAAACCATTGGGGGTGTGCAGCCTGGGGACAGTTCCAAGGTCCAAGCAGAAAGGTCTGGAGGGCCACATTGGACCCCAGGGCCTCAGCCTCCCCATTCCTGGTATAGGAAAAGAGCAAGCACTGCCCTCATCTAATCTATTATGAAACCTGCCTGCCTGTCTGCTGGGGAGAACTGGCTCTTTTGTCATCTAGACTTCGGGAGGCCAGCAAATGCCACTCAAAGCCATGCATAAGTGGAGAAAACACATTCTGCCTAGACTAATATCCAGAGAGATGACATTTCAAAAAGAAATTGAGAAATAAACTATGTCAAGAGAAAAATCTTTATACTGTTCTTTCTCCAATGCACATTTTTCATCCAAGTGCCATCTAATAATTATGTAATTTTGTAAATTCTTTAGCAGGCATGCATTGGGAAAAGGGGGGGAGGATTAAATGCTGTTGCTGCAGAATAGCAAAACCGTGGCTACCGTGCTGGGGGGAACAAACCCTACATTTTCATTATTTCCTTGGGATGTGACTAACATGTGCTTCGATTTTTAGAGCACTGAGCTTCATTAATTACAGTGGTGCCTCGCAAGACGAAATTAATCTGTTCCGCGAGTCTCTTCGTCTAGCGGTTTTTTCGTCTTGCGAAGCAAGCCCATTGACGGCTTAGCGGATTAGCGCTATTAGCGGCTTTTAGCGGCTTATCGGATCAGCTGATAAGCGGCTTAGCGGCTTAGAAAAGGGGGGGGGGAGGGAAAAAAACCCTGCAGGAACTCGCAAGATATTTTCGTCTTGCGAAGCAAGCCCATAGGGAAATTCGTTTTGCGAAGCGTCTCCAAAACGGAAAACCCTTTCGTCTAGCGGGTTTTCCGTCTTGCGAGGCGTTCGTCTTGCGGGGCACCACTGTATTTGGTATAGATTCAGAATATATAGGGGAAAGTGTCGGGGGGGTGGGAATGGACCTACCGGGTATAGTCATAACAAGCTGTGCCGCTATTCACACATATACAAAAGGAAAAGCAAAGTTGCCATTTAAAAAAGTAAAAAAAAAAACCAACACAAAAGCACTCTTATCAGACAGTGGTTGTAAGTGTAACATTTAGCTAGCTGATTTGCATCTAGGAATAGATTGCAAGCCAAGCCTGCTGATTTTATCTTCGTAGAACCCTTGATTATTTTGAGCGCTTCAAAAACAATAACCCTAATGAATGAAGGTCTCACAAAGTCTTGATATCCCGAGGAGCAGGACTTCACAAAACGCACAGAAAGATCTGAAGATTATTTCCCTGCCATGGGTGGGGAGATAGCTCAAGACGACACATTAAAATTCCATAGCAAAAACTACACATGCTCTTTACCTTCTATCATATAACAAATTATACACTGTGGAAGCAAGTTCGCATCACCACTTGAAGGTAATATTTTCAAGCAGTAAATGACTGGCCCATCACACACTGGCTTTTGCCATACAGGGAGATCACAACTCAAGTGAAATAATCCAAGACATTGGGGTGGGTCACTCAATCTCCATGTGTTGGATGTTCACTGGAGATCAGAACAGAGCCTACATGTCTCTTAAACCCCAAATGAATGTGTGGGAGTCAGAAGATGGACACCCCTCCCTTTAAAAAAGAATGCCCGAAAAGGGTAACAAAATTAGAAATAAGCAATAAGCAATAACAGATGCTTCTTCCAGTACACTGACCCCTGAGCCTTGATATCATTTATACAATAATACAGGTGTGTAAAAAACAAAAAAAACAGGTTCTCTGTGCCAGGAAAGAACTGCCTCTGGACGACTGAGCAGAACAGCTTTGCAAATGTGGGTCCTTCCCTCTTTTTCTAGGCCACAGATGGCTTGGCTGCTAACTTTTGTAAAATCCAGTTGCCAAACTGGACTTAGGAAGCCTTCGTAATGACTTCAAGCCTGAAATCCTTTATCATTGGGGGCAATGTTGTTCTTAAAAATGAGGAAAAGTTGAAATTGTCACCCTATTTCGGTGGTGGAGTTGACGTTTCATCAGCAAAGTTGTTCAACCTTTGCTGCATGGTTTTGTTTTGTTTTTAATTTTTTTTGCTTAATAGCACCAGTGTTAATTTTCCATTATAAATTATGAATAGTCCTTGTTCTGCCTTTGCATAAAAAGAGAGCTATTATCTGAAATGAATCACGGGAAAGATTTTAATATATATTTTTTGCAAACACCAACGTAACATCCAGGCAATCAGCTCATTAAATGACTGCAGTTTTATTTATTTTGTGTTGCATTGGTGGCTTTCCAAGAAAAGCCTGAATTTTCCCTCTCATTGGTAGTTAGGCACAAAGAATGTGATAGCTACCATCACAAAGAAAGCCTCCATGTTGCTGCCATTTATTTCTAGTGGTGACGTTCACAGGAGGGCATCATGCCACATTGTGAGCCATGCTACACGTTACAGCTGCAGTGCTGTCTCCTTGCCAGATGGAAGTTTGGTCTCCCCCCCCCCCCCGTAATGGCGGCCTTGCAGCAGATATAATGGCACCCACATTATGGGGGCTGAAGTCTGTCTGGAGACACTGACTTCTCATCTGAACACACAAAAACAATTCCAGACCTGCAGAAGGTAGCCTCCCATTCCTTCTCTTGCTTCACTTGGCATTCAGCAATCCAGCTACTACTATAACTGGCCAGCAGGCAGACAGACAGGTTCATGTGTGACACTCAAGTCATGGAGTGGCCAAACTTGGGCCCTCCAGCTGTTTTTGGATTGCAACTCCCATCATTCCTAGCTAACAGGACCAGTGGTCAGAGATGATGGGAATTGCAGTTCCCAAAAAAGCTGGAGGACCAAGTTTGGCCATCACTGAGCTAGAGCATCCTCTGGAAAGATGCCCAAACGACAGCATCTGGCCTCCCAACCACCTGATCTCTTCGTGGTTGTGATGCCATGATTGCTGCAAGCTGTATGGGAGGATGATTCAGCCGCAACTGTGAAAGGAACAAGGAGAGGTGATCAGGTAGCAGAGAGCTTGTAGTCCCCAGCAAGGAGGGTGGCACCTGCAGCATTATCCCGAAGGACATTTTCTGTGGCTGGGCCACTAAGGAAGGGAAAGGAAGAGGTGGCAGGAAAAGGAAAGTCCTGGGGTGGGGAGAGAAAGCAGGATAACTGGGTGTTGGGGGATTGTGGGATGAATGTGAATGAAAGGCAATGGATTGGGGGGGTGCTTGTTCGTGAAAAGGGGTGCGGAACAGTTAGTGCAGCTGTGTGAGGTTTCATGCACATACACACACAAAGCTGAGTCTGTGAAGTTGCTTAATTAAGGCTTCTTTTCTTTTACGAAAAGGAAGGGGGACAGCTCAACATATGAAGTTGCAGACATTAAGCAAATATTATAATTCATGAAACAAACAAATCCTCTGGCAGACTCATGAAACCATCAAAGCTTTCCATGCCTTATGCAGAGACATTTAATCACTGCAGTTGGAAGTGTTCATGAATTAAGCAAAAGACTTTCCTGCTGTCATGAATTAAGCAGAGGATCTGGTCGTTTCTGAGGCTGAAGCAATTTTATAAATTTAACATAACGCAATGAACAGCGGTAATAATTATCTGCATCCTTGCCGACGTCTGGCCGTACCTTCTCCGTTTTTATTTAGATTTGCCGGCGTCGTAAGAGGTCTGAGAGGAATAACGATGTCATCCACCTTAATCCCTTCTTCGGAATGCTTCTCGGAGACATGAGACAGCAGTTGTGACTGGTTCGGGGAAAACAAGTTACAGAGCTTGCACATAAAGATGGATCTGTTTCCTGGAAAATATAACATAAATTAAAGTGGGTTATTAACTTCTTTTCCCGTTTTAACAGTTAATCTGAAAAAAGGAAACCCATGAAACTATTCAAGTCAAGATCTTTCTTGTTGTTAATTTGGTTTGATCGCTGAGAAGCAATACATAGTGGTTGCTATCCCCCCCCCCTCAAAAAAGTACAACAAGCCCAGAGTTTTTCACTGTCACTCTGCTTGCACTCATAGATCCATAACAGTGGGAACAGGAGGCATGCAGGGTGCCCTGGACAGCCGCCTACTGCCAATAGAAAGGAATAAAAAAGGTATCTAGATGAACCATTGGCACATGGTCCCCTTGCTGGAGTGTGCATTTGTACTCTTCCTGTACGTTAGCAGCACCTCTCAGAGCAATTGAAATGCTGATGAACATTCCAGTACAGTGGTGCCTCGCAAGACGAAATTAATCTGTTCCGCGAGTCTTTTCGTCTAGCGGTTTTTTCGTCTTGCGAAGCAAGCCCATTGACGGCTTAGCGGATTAGAGCTATTAGCGGCTTAGCGGCTTTTAGCGGCTTATAGGCTTAGTGGATCAGCTGATAAGCAGCTTAGCGGCTTAGAAAAAGGGTGGGGGGAGGAAAAAAAACCCGCAGGAACTCGCAAGACATTTTCGTCTTGCAAAGCAAGCCCATAGGGAAATTCGTTTTGCGAAGCGCCTCCAAAACGGAAAACCCTTTCATCTAGCGGGTTTTCCGTCTTGCAAGGCGTTCGTCTTGCGGGGCACCACTGTACTGTCTTTTACTACACCACGCACGATTCACATAATGCTATGCCCATGGAATCCATCCAACACGGAACATGGTTATCTCATGCTATTGGATCATGAGCGTCATCTACACTCTCTTGGCTCTTATCTCTCTATGATGGCAAGGGGGGAAATATGCTTTCCGGACAGGCCTTACTGTTTGGAAGTGTGTGGCACTCAGAGTTGGACCTCAGGATGAATAATTGGAGTGGAGATCCTCCTTCAGGTATACAGGACCAAAGCCATTAAACTCCATCAATCCTGATCCGTGGGATATGCTGGGGTTTATCTGTTGGGACATGTGATCCTCATGCATGCTTTAAAGGCTTTTATTCTATTCTGTTTATTCTCAAGATAGTCATTTTTTTTGCAGAAGATGAAGAAGAAAGCTTGCAGATCTGAACTACCTAGCTCGGATTTAGCAACACTTATCTTGGGACGCGGGTGGCGCTGTGGGTAAAACCTCAGTGCCTAGGACTTGCCGATCGCATGGTCGGCATTTCGAATCCCCGCAGTGGGGTGAGCTCCCGTCTTTCGGTCCCAGCTCCTGCCCACCTAGCAGTTCGAAAGCACCCTTAAGTGCAAGTAGACAAATAGGTACCGCTTTATAGCAGAAAGGTAAACGGCGTTTCCGTGTGCGGCGCTGGTGCTGACTCGCCAGAGCAGCTTCATCATGCTGGCCACGTGACCCGGAAGTGTCTCCGGACAGCTGGCCCCCGGCCTCTTAAGTGAGATGGGCGCACAACCCTAGAGTCGGACACGACTGGCCCGTACGGGCAGGGGTACCTTTATCTTACATGTGCCAAGAAGTTTGGTGCTATAATGTACTGTGGTTTAGTTGAGCGAATTTCACGCTTGCAAACCGATTCCCTGCCCATAAAGTCAGAATGATAATGAACAGCTTCTCATATTGGTTGCAAGGATGAATGGAACTGGAGAGGGAAATCACACAGCACACTGTATAAATAATTACTAATAATAATAAGGCTGCCACCGATCCCCGTAGCAGCTGAACAAATATGCAACGGGTAATTGATAAATCAGTTGATAATTAGGCTGGGAATCAACAGGACAATAACAGAAACAGCCACTTAAGGGCAAAGAATCAAATAAACAAAATTCCAAATTAAGCATGAATGGAATTGATGAGGAGGCTGTGGGTAATTAACTAGGAGGGGAAGTCAACAGAGCAATTAATTAGACAATGAATAAAATATGCAGAGAATCAAAGAAGCTGTTAATCGGCTAAGTATGCAGGTACACCATGAACAGAACGACAGTGGAATTATTCAGCTTGCTGCACACAAACTTCTCCTACCAACCTAAAATCTAATTTATTTCAGGACTAGTTTATTTGACACAAAAGCATTGTGAAAATAAAAAATGATCAACTGTTATCATTGTATCAGTCAAAACACACCCTCCTAGGGCTGCAATTCTTAACATCCTTAGTAAGGAGTAAGCACCACTGGATGCAGTGAGAGTTACTTCTGAGTAAATATGTAGGATCTCACTGTTAATTTCCTTACAATGCCCTCTTCTTGCAAGTGCTGCATTCCACGGCAGGAGGAGATAGACTGGGCTCCTTGCTTCACACAAAGCTGTACCTCGGTTCTCAAACTGCAGGGAAAAACCTCAGAGACTCCCTCTGCTACACCAAGCAACACTCTGCCATCAGGGGTCAGATGAATGCTTAAGAGTGGTTGGCATAAAGACAGCACATCATCCTCTCCTTTTTCTTGGACCAAAATGAGGTGCCCTCCTTCTGCCTGGATGTACGATTGCTGTTTGGTTTCGGTTGCATTGTGGTGACCCATCCTCAGACCTAAGGATAATTAGAATCATCGCTAATAATAGATGGAGCCACTTTCAGCCTTCCATCGATCGGACTCTCCAGACAATGGAAGAGCTAACTCCTTTGGCCCTGCCACCAGCCCCATGCCCCCCCCCCATTGGTAAGGCAGCTGAGGACAAAGCAAAGGGCCTTTCCTTGAGGCTACTCACCTGGCACCTATTTTACAGAGCGGCTATTTGCACAGGCGTTGAACGAGAAATTGATTTACGCTGCTGCAGCTAAGATTTTATGGTTATTTTATAGCTGCTTTGTTATTTACTGTTTTACAACTGCTTTGTTATTTCTTAACTCTTTTATTGATAGCTTTTAATTGCTTTTATTTATTTCTGCTGTTTTAAATACTGGGTGCCTGCTATGATGTTATTTGGGGGGGGGAGGGAAGTGTCAAGAGCAATAAAAAACATGGTGCCAGTGCAGTTAAAGAAACCAAAGCAGCGCAGGCCTAGTGATCCTAAAAACCCTTCCCAGTAAGACTTGCCCCAATGAGGCAGTTGCAAGGACTGAAGGCCCCCTGCCTCCCCCCCCCCCAAGGCTGCTCTACTCTTTTCATTTCTCTCTGCTCTGGATGATAAAGGTTCCCTGCATCTGCAACATCTGAAACAAAATAAAAAAAATTCCTTCCAGTAGCACCTTAAAGACCAACTAAGTTAGTTCTTGGTATGAGCTTTCGTGTGCATGCACACTTCTACAGATACACAGGAAATGCATGCACACTTCTTCAGATACACTCCCTGAAACAGGGAGTCTTTTCTACTCAAGGATGCTCCCCTGTGATGAAGAGCATTGAACTTTACTGGCCATGCAAACACTGCTGAAGAAAACAATCTCAAAAATCTCAAAAAGGCACCCACCCTTTGTTTAGGACATAATGCAGATTTTACTTAACTGCAATTAATCACCTGCCTTTTATCCAATCAATCAGCCAAAACTATTTAATCGATTAGCAACCCTGATTATTAAGCCAACAGCTTGCAAGTTAAGCGTGGCATCCAGCTGCCTGCTTTGAAAGAGCCTCTTTCTGCGTGCAAACAGCAACCTCTAGCAGCCGCTTGCAGCAGCTGCAATCCAGAGCTCAAGACTACAGGCACACTGGCAAATGTTATTCCAAGGAGGGCTGACCCAAGGGGGGGGGGGCAAAAATATTTTCAGCAGCACTGACAAAACATCTTCTTCAGGAGTCTATCGTGATTTTTCTTTATGAGGAGGTGGAACAAAAAGAGGACAATTCAAAGAGAGAACTTGCAGCAGAGGTGCATTGGTAGTTACAAAAGTCATCCCCAAAGCACAAAAGGCAACAGGATAGGATCGGGTGGAGGAAATGGCAGCAAATCCAGGAGATCAAACAGGAAAAGGCTATAGCAGAAACGCAAGAAGGACAGAGGCATCATAAACGGAAGTTCTACATACACAGGAATGGCAATTTGCAATTTCTAAACTTCTAAAGCTCGAGGGGCCAGGTACTCAAAAGGGTGCCTAGTAGGTCTTCCTGCTTTTGAAGCCTTGCATGTCTTTACTACATGCACAGGCGGCTTATGGAAAGAAAGCCATGGACAGATAGAATCATAGAACGGGACCACAAGGGCCATCTAATCCAACCCACTGCAATCGAGAAATATTTTGCTCAACATGGGACTCAAACCCACGACTGAGATTAAGAGATTCATGCTCTACCGACAGAGCTACTCCACATAGTTACTCAGTAGAATACCCCACTTACTTACCCTGGACTTACACCCAGGTAAGAGTGTGTAGGACTGCATCTCAAAAGGAATCTGACTATTCGCCTGTGCAGGAACTCGTTTTAATAGTGATGTAGTTTCTAGGAGTCCACATAATTTTGATAATACAGTGGTAAGGTAAAGGTAAAGGTACCCCTGCCCGTACGGGCCAGTCTTGACAGACTCTGGGGTTGTGCGCCCATCTCACTTAAGAGGCCAGGGGCCAGCGCTGTCCTGAGACACTTCCGGGTCACGTGGCCAGCGTGACATCGCTGCTCTGGCGAGCCAGAGTCACACACGGAAATGCCGTTTACCTTCCCGCTGGTAAGCGGTCCCTATTTATCTACTTGCACCCGGAGGTGCTTTCGAACTGCTAGGTTGGCAGGCGCTGGGACCGAGCAGCAGGAGCGCACCCCGCCGCAGGGATTCGAACCGCCGACCTTTCGATCGGCAAGTCCTAGGCGCTGAGGCTTTAACCCACAGCGCCACCTGCGTCCCTAATACAGTGGTACCTCGGGTTAAATACTTAATTCGTTCCGGAGGTCCGTACTGAACCTGAAACTGTGCTTAACCTGAAGCACCACTTTAGCTAATGGGGCCTCCCGCTGCTGTCGCGCCGCCGGAGCCCGATTTCTGTTCTTATCCTGAAGCCAAGTTCTTAACCTGAAGCACTATTTCTGGGTTAGCGGAGTCTGTAACCTGAAGCGTACGTAACCTGAAGCGTATGTAACCCGAGGTACCACTGTAACCCCCGGTGTGACAACTCAGAAGTTAGGCACTGGGTTAGAACAAAAGGTTTAGATCCTTGTTATACATGACAACCCACAACAAGTCAACTTCAACAGCAAAGGCTAGCTAAAACTTTTTCAAAATGCAAGGATATGAAGCATGGAACTCCAGAATAAGCAGATGCATAGTTTTATACATTCTGGATGCCCCATGATCATATTATAAAACAGCTGCGTTCTACGCAAAAAATCCAGCACTGCTAGTTTTTGCTTTTCCTTTTCAGTGTATCTTATCAATAAAATAAAAAATTAGGTGGGGTGCGAGCAAATTTTTATTCGGAAAATGTGGCCCACAGGGCATAGGACCACTGGCCTAGGAAAAGTGGAAATGAGCTTCTTTTCTTTCTTCCCCCTTTGAACTTGTGGGGCATTGCGGAAGAACTATGTCAACCAACATTTTATGATCTTCTTCTACCGGTCAACAACAGAAAGTGTCCTTTCATACTGCATCACGGTGTGGTACGCTGGTTTGACATCATCTGATAGGAAGTGCCTACAGAGGGTGGTGAATACAGCACAAGATATTATGGGCTGTCCCATGAATCAACTGGATGAAATAGTGGAAGAACATTGTCTCAGGAGAGTGAGGAAAATTCTCAGGGATGATTCACACCCTGGCCGGCACTTTCTTGATCTCCTGCCCTCAGGCAGAAGATATAGAAGCATGATTAGTTGCACCAACAGGGTAAAGAACAGCTTCTATCCATGGGCTGTCAGGCTGCTGAATGAAAAGATAACAACAGGGCAACTGACTTTCGGGTTTGGTGGGTGTGCGTCAGTAAATGAGGGGAATTAAGACTAAGAGAGCTGAGTGGGGGGTGCTCGTGTAATCTCACTGTATACAAGTTGTAAGGTAAAGGGACCCCTGAACATTAGGTCCAGTTGTGGCCGACTCTGGGGTTGCGGCGCTCATCTCGCTTTACTGGCCGAGGGAGCCGGCGTACAGTTTCCGGGTCATGTGGCCAGCATGACTAAGCCGCTTCTGGAGAACCAGAGCAGCGCATAGAAATGCTGTTTACCTTCCTGCCGGAGCGGTACCTATTTATCTACTTGCACTTTGACGTGCTTTCAAACTGCTAGGTTGGCAGGAAATGGGACCGAGCAACGGGAGCTCAACCCGTCATGGGGATTCAAACTGCTGACCTTCTGATCGGCAAGCCCTAGGCTCTGTGGTTTAGACCACAGAGCCACCCACGTCCCTATACGAGTTGTACAAGTGACAATAAATTATTTCAATTTCAGTTAAAAGCAGGAAGGGCAGCTTTGGCTTAGGTTTTCGATGGGGCAATTTGGGGGCAAATAAAAAGCAGCGCTTCCTTCACTCGGTGCCACAGTTAGGCTTCTGTATTCCATTAAAGAGGTTTCCCGTTCCAAAGCCTCGGCGGCTGGATAGCCTAATAGGTAGAGCAGGAGACTCTCAAGCCGAAGGGTCGTGGGTTCGAGACCCGCGTTTGGGCGAAATGTAGGTGGGCGCAGCTGGAAGGGCCGTGGCTCTTCCACCGTGAGAGGAGGCTATCGGGCAGCTTCGCTCTCCTCGCGTCCTTAGGAAAAAATCGCTTTCTCCGCCCTGAGGAACACAGCCAACCAGGCGCGTTTGCGCACTGAGATGACAAGAGAGACACGCGCGCGCAAGCGCAGACGCACACTTCCGGCCCCGACGCGGCCGACGCCATGCCCGTCCACCACCGAACCGGAAGTGCCGGTGACGACGACGCCCGCTCGGGACTCTCGCGCCACGTCCCGTCAGGCCCCGCGCAGGGGCGGAATCCCTCCGCCGACGCGATTTCCATATATTAAAAAAGCCCCCCCCCCTCGGCGCCCGCACTTACCTGCCGACGGGGCCTCCATGCCCGGATATGAGGAGGGCGAGGGGTGGTAATAAAAACCGCGGAATTAAAAAAGAGAGGAAGAACTAGCACTTTCGTCCCCTCAGGAGAAGCGCCGCCGCCGCCGCCGCCATACCCTGCTCTCAAATTCGAGGGGCCCTAATATTTTGTTAAAAATAAATAAATACGTATCCATACACGGGCGCGCATTCTTAAGCTGTTGTTATTTATTAAAACGGCGGCGTGCAGGCCGCGGCAGGAAAAAGGTTATGGCGAATCTGCCGCGTCCGACATGGCGGCTTCCTACGTCTTCCTCGAGTGACGTAGCAGGAGGGAGGCGGGAGGAGCGCGCGCTTCCCCGTTGGGCAGGTCCGGGCACGCGCCCTGGCGGGCCTGAGCGGCCGTTGGACGGCGCGCGAGAGCTGCCGCTCCTCTGATTGGCCGGCCCCAGCCCCTCCCACCCTGCTTTGGGCGCATGCGTCTGGTCTGCGAGCTTTTTAGTAAGAGTCGTCCTGGCCTCGGTAGTAGACGTCACCCTAGGAAAAATTTTTTTTTAAAATTTATATTATATTATGCAGGTTCAAATTCAGGGTTGTATCGCTGATTGGTTAATCTAGAATATTGCTCCTCTCCCCCCTTTAACTGGGCAGTTTCATTTTATTTTCAATTATTATTGCTGGTTCGATATTTGTGGCCTGATCTAAGCTGAACCATGGCAGGGGAATTGCTACCATAGAAATATATATTACGTCTGTCGGTCTTGCTGTACCAGATCTCAATCTCTTGCCGCCATACGTTCGTTAGTCTGCATGCTAATAATAATAATTTATTATTTGTACCCCGCCCATCTGGCTGGGTCTCCCCAGCCACTCTGGGCGGCTTCCACAGAAACCAAAAATACACTAATTTTCTGTTTTACAATTTAAAATACTCCTTTACACAGCCTTCGAGTATCCGTGGATTCTCTTCTTCTCTTTCCATGGTTCATTTTGCATATCATAAATCCCTGCATATTTTACAAAAACTAAACTAGTCAATATTCCATTATTGCATCTATCAAAACTTATTTACACTCTGGAATTTATCTTAATTTCCCCCCATATATTCAATAAACGTTTTCCAATCTTCTCTAAACATATGTTCTTCTTGTTCTCTTATTCTGTATGTTTAGTCTGCAACTAAAGAAGAATGGCAACTTATGCAGATTTATCATATAGAATAAGGGCGGCTGATTTCTCTTAAGAGGGAGCGTGAAAGGGAATAACATGTCCCTAAAGCCATCACTGGCGTCATACTCCCTTTCTGGCTCAATTCAAAGTACTGGTTATATACTCTTAAAAGCCCATAACTCTGGGCCAGGTTACCTGTTCTCAGAGCCACCTCAGGTCATTCATAAAGCACCAAGGATGTGGCGTTTTCTAAGATGTTGTCACAACTCTAGAATGCTCTTCTGCTGTCAGCATGTCCAGCTTGCTTTTTATGTGCCTTTTAACAGAAATTGAAGGTGCTCCTTGTTTTGTCAGGCTTTTAATAGGCCACACCTAGTTTCATTTCTATGTTAACATCTTTTTACTGAAGAAGTGGGCATGCACACGGAAGCTTATACCAAGAACAAACTTGGTTGGTCTCTAAGGTGCTACTGGATAATTTTTTATTTTTTATATATATTTCGACTGCGTCAGACCAACACGGCTACCTACCTGAATCTTTTTACTGTTAGGTTTTTCCCCCAAGTGTTAACTATACGACATATTCTTTGTTATTGCTTTTAGAAACAGTTTGTTAGACTTTCAGAGGTTACATAACGTGGTTTTATGAGTATGTTGTGCACCACCTTCTGGACACTTTTAGCAGAAGAGCAGGCTGTAGGAATGGCTGCTGTGACACACCTGCATCATTTAAAAACAGAATATACTCCTTGCTCAAGGGGCAAACACTTCATTAATAGCCAGCCATTTTTTATTTCACTATGATTCTACCCATCCCTTCAAGGGGAAAAGGACAGGGTTTTCCAATGTTATACAGGGGATGGGGAATCCATTCCCCAGCGTTTCTAAATTAGTATGACATCAGAGTCTTTGTGGCTCTCCCAGCATAGGCCAGGAGATTACGCTCCCAGGAGAGGGGGGGAATACTTGCATACTGGATTCCTCAAGTGATAGTTCTGCTTAAAGCTGATTTATAAATAAAATATGCCAAGAAAATGGGGCTGGAATCTTATATATGCCCCATAAGAGGGGAAATAGGCTTGATTTCTGAGCAACGGGGTATAGGGGAAAATTTTCCTCATATTATGGTAGGGATTTCCCTGTATCTTGCAGGGGAAATCGCCGTGTGTACAGCTTAGCAAATAACACTTCCAAATGCAATAGCCTTTGCTCATTTTAATGTCTTGCATTAAAGCAGCCATCAGGGACTACGTGTATTAGAGGACACACTTTTGAAAGCAGTGGGAAGCATGCTTAGAATCATGTTGCAACACCTTGGCTTCCAGCTGGTCAATTCTCTGCAAACCAGCTTACAAGCAAAATCTGTGTTACTTCGACAAAGTAAAAATAACAGTATTAAACATCTTCAGAAGAGGTCAAGATGTTTTGAAGACTGAAGGCAAAATCCACATGGCATCGCCTAGTGTTTAAGACATTCTTCCCTGTTCAGCAGTACTCAAAGTTCATCATTTTAAGCATCTTCTTCACTACACTGCAGTACTATTGACCCTTTATATTCTATTAAAAACTGCTCCTCTGCAAAATGCAGGAGGAACGTTTTCAAGTTAGAATGCACTCATGCTCAGGTTGGACATGCAAGAAAATTTGGAGAGAAATGGCAGGTATCTGGTTGGAGGCATGGCAGAAACTCCCTTCTTGGATTAGAGCAGTATTTTGTTAATCATGTTCCAAAAGGAACAAAAATCTATTAGAAGTTTAGCAATAATAGCAGAACAGGACTCAATTTATATATAATGCACTAAAACTGCCGCCCCCACATACAAGCAAATGATCTTAAGAGTAAGATGAGAGGAAAAAGAAAAGGAAAGATCAGCTGGGATGAGAAAGAGTGAACAGATTTATCTTAATGAGGTACTTGAGTGTAAAAACAGATGGATGTCAAGAGAAATGAATAGCTGCATCTCCTGCCGTAAGCAGAATTAAGGTCCTAATAAAAAAGCAGACATGGTGTTGTGTAGAAGAAATATGCACTGGAATTAAATATGTCAGGAATGCCATCTCCATCTGCCTTCCATGCTTCCTGAGCAAGAGTCCCACTCCTATTTCTGTTTGTTTTAAGGGGTTTTGGGATCTTTTCTAGGAATTTGGTCAATTTCCTATCTTCTTGGCAGACAGTAACCTTTATTTTCTCATGTAACCTTAAACGAGCAGTAGCTGAAATCAGTGTGCTAGGCTTTACTCCAGCATACTGACATTGGGTAGTGAAACTTGCTTCTGGGTAAACATGCTTAATCTTGCATTATAGGTCCCATTAATAGCTGTGTTTTCTTCCATTGGTTTGAATGGGGTTACTTACAACTAACATTCTGTTTTGTTTTTAAAAGAAATGAGTGATTTTGAGGAAGTACTGTACCACATTTCAGGAGAGGAAGTGTGATGCTTCCTCAAAATCTGGTCCTGAAGAATCAGCCAGAGAAAAGTACAATGCGCCAAAATATATATAGTATGCACAACTTAAAGACAGTTGTGACTGTATGAACATTGCACATGAGAGCGAAGCGTGTACTATACATTCCACATTTCCCAGAGTGAAGAACCATTCCAATGGGCTTAGGTTGCAATACACGGAATTAAGTGTAACTCAAAAGCCACAGAGAGGTTGGGGAAAATCAACTAAGACATTTCCCTTGTCTCGCTCGAGACAGACATCATCATACCGAAGTAGTTTCTATGCCAAAACCAGGCCGAAACCCCAACTGAAACGGATCCAGAAAATCATTTTCCTCCAAGAGCACCTGGATCTGGTCCACGACTCAAGAAACTTGTCCAAGGGGATATTTGTAACTGGCTGGTAATTACTTCAGATATTCCAAATCCAGTGAGGGTTTCTCTTCGTTTTGTTTTAAATTTTATGTACTGATACTTATTTTACCGCTGCCTTCTTCAAGCAGGCAGGGACCATCCCTTCTCACAAGGAGGCATTAATCTCCTACCTGGCCCAGCCAGCTGCTCCCTCCTCACTAGTTTTTATCAGCCAAGATGTGCAAGGATTCAGAGTGCGAGTGGTCACCTTGACCCATCCAAGCACCTAATCCACGTCCTTGAGCCTTACTAACTGAAACTCATCCAACACAACAGAACTAGACAGTGTTCTGGGCACCTCTCAAGATTCATGTGCTGTAACTGGAGTCAAGGTCCTGGCAGATGCAGGCAATTTTATCCTTAAAATGCTTTGCAAACAAGTCACAACAAGCTATCATCGGTAGAAAACCAGGAGAATTAAGAAACTCAGAATTTTAGTCTGTGACTGGGTAGTAATGTGCCTACCCAGAAGGAAATAGTAGCAACAAATACTGTTATTGTTTTTTTAAAGTATGTTTTTATTGAAAAAATTTCCAGAAGTAACAAAAATACATTCAGTGTTGCTGTTTTTAAATCGTACAATCCTACGAACAAATCAATTACAGCCAGTTTGAGACATTTTTTGTTGTAGACAATGTACCGTAACTCAGGTTTAATTTTATGTACCCCACCCAAATGCTTAATATAAACATTGACAGGTGGGCTCACTATCTTGTGAGGTAGGTTAGGCTAAGCTAGTGGCCCAAGAAAGTTATTCTAGGGAAATTAACACCACCATCAGTTGTTTTCATATTTTTAAGTACAAGAGAAGGCTCAAAAATAAACCAGCTGGCTTTTTTCAGGGCAAGATGCCAAATGGGTATTCATGCATGCCCTTTTTCAGCTTCAGAACCTGCTAAACCATGCCAAATTCTCAGTACAACAAAACCAGCTTATAACTTGAATGTAAATAAGTGACAAACCAGTCTAAAATTTTACATCCAGAATATTTATTTATACAAGTGATAGCTAGGCATTGTGCAGCAGAGAAACAAACTTCCAATATTCTCAAGTTCTGTAATAAACAGGCAGTGCTTAAAACCTTACGGAGGTATATATGACTCTTATTCAGTTATCTTGGATCAGCACAGGATCAGTACAGTACAGCAGTCATGAGGAAGTGGGCTAAATTTAGCCACATAGGCGTTCAGCATCTCTGTGGGGCTGGACAGCTCCTTGCATAAAGAACCCCCAAGAACAGATGGAATAGGGTGAACCAGGGGCACTCACCCACTCCCCGTTACAGGCAAGACGAAAGCTGGAAGGTTGGCGGGGTGGGAGAACAAAATCCAGGTGAGTGTGACCAACAACCCACCTGGCACAACTCAAGCAGCACTAGAGGCTAAAGATCTTGGGCCTTCGGTGTCAGACAGGATAAATATTGGGGTTCACAAATAAAATTGCATCCAGAGGGGCCCAGCTTTATTAATAATATTTTATAAAATGGGATTATGCCTCTTCAAAGCTATCTCCTTCTCATGACTGAGCTATACAATCCTGTCCTCATATAGTACTAACCACCTTGGGTCTCAGCCAAAAAATGCCTATAGATTGTGCTCTCTGCCAGCCCGTACACCACCAGGAATCCGCTTTAAGGAGCAGAAATTACTTACTTATTTGAATTCTGTTCCGCTCTTCTTCCTGAAGAAGCTTAGGGTGGCAACGTTTTAATAAATGTGGGAATCCCACTTTTTTTAAAAAAGGCACCCTGCTCGGCAGCCCAGAGCCAGCAGTTTTCACACACCCCCATATATACACACATAGGTAAAGGTAAAGGGACCCCTGACCTTTAGGTCCAGTCATGGCCGACTCTGGGGTTGCGGCGCTCATCTCGCTTTATTAGCCAAGGGAGCCAGCGTACAGCTTCCGGGTCATATGGCCAGCATGACTAAGCCGCTTCTGACGAACCAGAGCAGCGCACGGAAACGCCGTTTACCTTCCTGCTGGAGCAGTACCTATTTACCTACTTGTACTTTGCCATGCTTTCGAACTGCTAGGTTGGCAGGAGCAGGGACCGAACAATGGGAGCTCACCCTGTCACGGGGATTTGAACCGCCAAGCTTCTGATTGGCAAGCCCTATGCTCTGTGGTTTAACCCACAGCGCCACCTGCATCATATACTCACATTCGCACAGTCAAAAGCAAAAACATTTCTACGGGCTTGTCATCTTATTTTGCACCTACTATCAGAGCTAATTATGTGTCACTACTTTTGCACTAGGACTTGCCGATCAAAAGGTCGGCGGTTCGAATCCCTGCGGCGGGGTGCGCTCCCGCTGCTCGGTCCCAGCGCCTGCCAACCTAGCAGTTCGAAAGCACCTCTGGGTGCAAGTAGATAAATAGGGACCGCTTACCAGCGGGAAGGTAAACGGCATTTCCGTGTGCGGCTCTGGCTCGCCAGAGCAGCGATGTCACGCTGGCCACGTGACCCGGAAGTGTCTCCGGACAGCGCTGGCCCCTGGCCTCTTAAGTGAGATGGGCGCACAACCCCAGAGTCTGTCAAGACTGGCCCGTACGGGCAGGGGTACCTTTACCTTTACCTTTACTTTTGCACTTGCTGCTGCACCAGGGTTCTGAAGTCTGGAAAATGCTGCCTCAGTCAAACTGGCAAGGTCACCCAATGGCACTTTCTAGCCCTTGACAGCCAGAACAGACAGCAGCGTTGACTGTCTGCCATACTCTTCTGAGAAATGAGGTTTCTCTTTAATACAGATGACAAGACTTAATAAGGCTGTGCATCAATGCACCGCTGCATAAGGGAGAACAACCTCTCCTTGCTTACTGCAACCTGTTGACACTTTCTGCCCCTCCTCCTATGCCGTCTGAAGCTATGTGGCAAAGGTGGCAAAACTTGTTCTGCCGGATGACGAACCTTCTGGGGAAATCACAGTTTACAGCTGCAAGGCAGTTTAAATCACATTGCTTGCTCCTGTATTTTACAGGAACCTCAGAATATAAAAGGGACCTTCATGCCACTGACTCCTTCAGACTAAAAGGCTTGCCAGCTTCAACGAGGAGCGACTTAAGGTCATAAATATATTCAGTACACCCTCTGCAAATGTTGCTGGCTTTGTAAAACTTAACAGTAGAAAACCCAAGTTCAGACAAAAATGCACAAAGGGCAGGACAAATCTTTTCAACATGGCCACTGAATGAAGACTCACTGTGTTAAGTGAGTCTTCAACACTGCTATCACTACCATGGCAGGCCAAATAATATATTGTTAGCATGTTGTGACAACCATGGAGACAATCTATTATTCCAGAACTCATCTAAAGAAGCCAAGTCTCTGTTTAGCACAAGAAATAGCTGCTTCTCACAGCGCACAATTAAAATGCGGAATTTGCTTCCATGAGAGCTAATGATGACCACTAACTTGGATGGCTTTAGAAAATTAGATGAATTCATGGAGGATGAGGTTATGCTAAAGGTAAAGGTAAAGGTACCCCTGCCCGTACGGGCCAGTCTTGACAGACTCTGGGGTTGTGCGCCCATCTCACTCAAGAGGCCGGGGGCCAGCGCTGTCCGGAGACACTTCCGGGTCACGTGGCCAGCGTGACATTGCTGCTCTGGCGAGCCAGAGCCGCACACGGAAACGCCGTTTACCTTCCCGCTGGTAAGCGGTCCCTATTTATCTACTTGCACCCGGAGGTGCTTTCGAACTGCTAGGTTGGCAGGCGCTGGGACCGAGCAGCGGGAGCGCACCCCGCCGCGGGGATTCGAACCGCCGACCTTTCAATCGGCAAGCCCTAGGCGCTGAGGCTTTAGCTTATGGCTATACTCCACCTCCAGTGAGCCTTGTGATTTGCAGCAACTGGTATTCAAAGAGGAAGAGGATTGTTGCTCTCAGATTCCATTTGTGGGCTTCCCAACGGCATCTAGTTGGCCACTGTGAGAACAGGATTTTGGACTAGGTGGGCCTTTTGGCCTCATCCAGCACGGCTTTCCTTATATGCTTCTGATATCTCCCAAGCAAATGAGCCAGTTTAATGCACCTGCATCTGGTTAGTTTATAAGTTACATAAGGTGGCCTTGATTTTTATTACAACAGGAGCTTTTGGACAATTACTGGGACAATTACTGTGGTATTTGAGGTGCGGTGTTAGGATGACCCCAACGAGAGGCAATGGGGAGTGACATTTCCAGTAAGACCATACCCTGGAGAAATGAAAGGCACTCACCTATCCAACCTGCCTGTAGGTGAACAGAAAAATCAGCTTCAGGTTATGTCAACAGAGAAGCTCAGGTTTCAGGGTTTAGGCCTGGTTTTGAAACACAAGATAAGAGTACAAGCCAGAAATCAACTGTGATCTTATGCCAGCTATAATCAACTGTCAGAGGGAGGTTTTCCTGTTGTGGCTACCATGGAAAGCTAGTTACATATAAGAGGGGAAATAGTATACCTTTCTTGGGAGGAACTAACATCTAAAATACGTATTTTTTTTAATTTAAAAAAATCCACATGGAAATGCATAATGATCTTAACAGTGCACTGTTTCAAAACTCATTTCTTCTGCAATTTCCCCCTGAATGAGTACAGATCTGATAATTAAATCTTTCCACTCCATCCTCTTCGGAAGCCAATTTGGTCCTCTCCCCTAGACTTGTAATGCCCATGGAACTTCAACCCTAAGCCCCACATTATGTTCTGCTGAGGTTACTGGCAAAGACATGTACACACAGGCCATCTCCCTAGTTTGCTGGCCTTTGCACAAAATCGTTCACTTCTCTGAAGTCAATAAGGGCACTTTGCCACGGGGGGGGGGGGGGGTTGCATTCAGCATGCATATATTCACAAAGAGACTGGGCTGATATTTTGAGTCGTCCCTGGGGTTAATGGGATAAGCAGAAGGAACACAGGCGAGATAATGCAGAGCTAGCAGCAGGATCACCAAACCCCCAGTATGAATGGCCGTGTTGTCTTTTAAGTTCATTATCTTTACTTCTTCTTTTTTGGTACTATCAGAATGCTTAACTGGCATTACAAACTGGAAAGGAAGACAGTACTGTAGTTACTATAAATTTATACCACCAGGGCAGCTCAAAGTCAAGACCTGCCTGGAAACAGCCTTTCTCTAGCATGAGAAATTAAGTTCGATGCACTGCAGCAGTCCTGTGAAGATCACAAATGCACAAACACAGTCAACGAGAAAGCAAAACAATGGGCATGCTCCACAATTTTTGAGATGGAAATCACCAGCAACTATCTACAACTCAACCTCAGCCATAGCTGTCAACTTTCAGATCAACAGCCTAAAAAATAAGGGATCAGCAGTCTCACCTGTCCCAGGGACAATCTATGGGATATATAACAATCCGGGATAGCAGCGGGAAACGGAGCTGGAATAAGGGAATTTCCCACAATAAAAGGGAAGGGTGACAGCGATGACCTCAGCTTTCAGCTAACCAGTGCTCACTGCAGTCTATTTCAGCACAAATGGTTTGTAGATTTCAGGTAGAAACTTACATTTTAATAAAGAGATTCCACACCACTTAAGATGCTTTTAAAATGAGCCATTTGTCACTTGCAATACAGCATCATAGTGGCAAGCAACACTTCAATTATATTAGCTAACCAAACCGTCAGTTTGGACTTATTTTAGTTCCTGCTTGAGCATTCCCTACAATATGGACTATTTTTTCCATCTTTGGAGAGACTAGACAGACACACCAAGGACATGAACTGGAACTATATCAAGGTCACATTGAAAATACACAGATATGGCATTCCACATACATTGACCATTGTGTTTAAGACCAACTACCGCTTTGCCTTGTGTCAGACTGCATGCATCCCTCCTTATAGTAAACTATTTGGAATTGGTTTACAGCAGATGAAAGGGAAATTTTGAAAAATAGGCCAACAGCGTAGATCTTGAAGCAAACCACTGGCACAAAAGGTTGCTAGGGCAAATACACACACAGTATTACACAAAACCGAAGACAAACTATTTTATGGATTACCACTTTCACAGATAATTGGAGGCTGCATTTATAAAATGAGGTGGGAATCAGCACAGTTGATGGTTGCCCTCTCCCGCAGTCCACCCGGTTTCATGGCTTGATTATTCAGGAAGGCAGATTTTCCAAATCAGTTGAAGTAAACACCCACCTCTCAGCTGTTCCGTCTGTTAGAGCTGAGTGTAGGATGTTTACATGAACTAAGAATCAGGGATAACAATGTGAACACAACACTGATGCACTTCAAAGGAGTCCATACCTCAGTATTTCCAGATACCAGGTACACTGAATGCAATCCAGAGAATCAACATTACTTTCCAGCCTTAAATCCCTCTTGCTCTAGTCAGAACTTTCGTTTCAAGGGAGTTAAAATCTCAACTACGACACATTGCTTTTGAACATGTCTGTACAGTATTTTTTTTTTTTACCTTTCCTTTTTCTGTTAATGGCATGTTAAGTTTTTATTGTTCAAAGAACAAGCAAAGATTTAAAAATAAGGGAATAAAAACCACAAGAGGCAATAAAAGCAAGCAGATAGTGGTCACACTATTCCATCATGATGCAAGTAATATATCTCATTGACATTCCCGTACGATCTCCCAGAAATTTGAATTTAAAGCATAGCTGAGGTGAAAATTAAAAGATTAATTGCTTGCACATTGCAGCAGGGATCCAAATAGCTACTTGAGATGCATCCAAGAGTTTGAGTAATCTCAGTAGGACTTTACTTTCATATCTCTAAACAGAGCATCCCTCTGCCATACTACAAATTGCTTTTAAAAAGTCCCCTCAATTTTGTTTGCCATTTGAGTCAGTGAGCCAATGTTCATAAGAACACGTTTCAAAGCCCCTTAGACACAGAACCATTTGCATACTTCATAGGATCCCAACCAGCTTATGACACAATGGTTATCACAAAAGGCATTGTAAATAAAAAAAATTGTCCAGTAGCACCTCAGAGACCAAGTAAGTTCTGGGTATAAGCTTTCATGTGCATGCACACTTCTTCAGATACCATCAGATACCACTTCTTCAGATACATATATGAAGAAGTGTGCATGCACACGAAAGCTTATACCCAGAACTAACTTAGTTGGTCTCTAAGGTGCTACTGGACAATATTTTTTTTATTTCGACTGTCAGACCAACACGGCTACCTACCTGAATCTACAAAGACATTGTGTTTGCTTTCATGTGTGTACACAAGCACCTTGAAGTAAGCTAGGTGGGTGAGGAGCTTGGTATATTGGTTTTGCCATCAATTTCTGCATAGTTAATAGATTCAGGTAGGTAGCCATGTTGTTCTGATGTAGTCGAAATAAATTAAAAAAATTAAAAACTGTCAAGTAGCACCTTAGAGGCCAACTAAGTTTGTTCTGGGTAGAAGTGTGCATGCACACGAAAGCTTATACCCAAAACAAACTTAGTTGGTCTCTAAGGTGCTACTGGACAATTTTGTTAAATTTTTTTTTAAATTTCAACTGCATAGTTAATGTTCAAGTTGATAAGGAATTCCCCATCTGAAGAATGATCAGCAATTGTTTTGTCTCGCCCAGTAGCACATGGCTCACTTCACTTGCTTCAGTCATCTGGATTTTCCTTTTAGACCTGCCCTGGGAACAATGGCCCTTACAGCCTTACTTGGAAACTATCCGAATGAACCATGTTTTTGTTTGGGATTTGTGGAGCCTGCATCCGCGTAGGAGGCTGGGGAAAGTGACCTTCAGCAACCTTCCAGGAAAGCTAACTGTATTAGAAACCTGTTTCTTCATATATATTTTTAAAAAAAGTATTATCTAGCCCAGGGTTCTCCAAACTTGGGTCTCCAGTTGTTTTTGGACTACAATTCCCATCATCCTTGACCATTGGTCCTGCTAGGTAGGGATGATGGGAGTTGTATTCCAAAACAGCTGGAGACTCAAGTTTGGGAAAACCTGACCAAGCCCATCAACTGGTTATTATGCAAATAAGGTGTGTAAATGCCACTTGACTGGGCAAATAATCTTTTCTACATATACTACCATGCCTTCCTCCAGCAACCTCAAGTAGAGAGACATCCCATCTATGCAGTGGAACAGAGAAGGAGCCTGTGTGTTTCAGCAAGCTTAGTGCATCATGTTCCTGCACCCCTCACCCCGCTGAGACAACAGGTGTGTCAATGGCTCGTGGTTGTACATAGCACAAGCGCAGTGTCTGATTTTGCAGACTCACAACAGCTCCAGTTTTAGAACTGCAGCCATTATTAACACCAGTGCTCAATTGGCTCAGGTGACACTCCAATTCACAAAGGTTTCGAAATGATCTGAGCCAGAGAGCAAATGGAATGGCAAGATTAACACTCTAGTGCTGCCACGAAGGAGGTGAAAATAAAGAAAAAACAAAACAGGATAACAATATGGCCACTTCAGCTGTTAAGAGCATATGTGAGAGTAAATAAATCCACTTCAATTGGTTTGCCAAGAATGAAACATATTTTTAGAACTGTTCTAAGAAGTGTATCTGAAAGGTAAGCATCATATTGATATTTAGACATCTGAAAGCGAGAACACTGAAGAATTCTTGTTTGTAGCAATAAAGTATACCCTCTCCCTATCATCACAACTTACAATCATGTCTAAATGCTTATTGTGAATACCAGTAAGAAACAATCAACTATTTTAAAAACTGCTGATTGACACTCAAGAGGCTTTACTTTGACAAACAAGAACAAAGCATTTTTTGTTGGTTATTACAAATCCTAGTTGCTGGCCTGCTATACACGGTGGTGGTGTAAATATAAATGATGTAATCTAAAAAGGAACCCCTAATGGCAGAAAGCCGCAGTCTGTCCTTTCAGTGCATTTTTGGCATTTAGGTGGGGAATAGCCTGCTCAAGCACATACACATGGATGTCACATATGACATCACAAGGATGTTGTGCAAAACAGGGTGCTTCCTGAGCACCCTGCATTTCTTGTCCCTTGCATTCCTGCCTTTTTAGATGGTTAACGTCAGATTTTATTACTCAGTTCCAAGCTTAACTTCCAAAGGCTTCAAAAACATTACGCAAACAGAAGGATAAGGAATATTTTAAGAGGCTTCTGATAGGATGCAGGGCAGTATATACCGGTAAATGATTAAAATGGACAAAAAGGTAAAGGTAAAGGACCCCTGACCGTTAGGTCCAGTCACGGACGACTCTGGGTTGCGGCGCTCATCTCGCTTTATTGGCTGAGGGAGCTGGCGTACAGCTTCTGGGTCATGTGGCCAGCATGACTAAGCCACTTCTGGCAAACCAGAGCAGCACACGGAAATGCCGTTTACCTTCCCGCCGGAGTGGTACCTATTTATCTACTTGCACTTTGTCGAAATTTCGAACTGCTAGGTTGGCAGGAGCAGGGAGCTCACTCCGTCGCGCGGATTTGAACCGCCGACCTTCTGATCGGCAAGCCCTAGGCTCTGTGGTTTAGACCACAGCGCCACCCGCGTCCCATTAAAATGGATAGATAAAATATTACTAAATAATATGTATACTGCACCCCTTTGTATACATGCATTTGTGCAAAAGGGCAGGTTCTAAGGCAGAGAATGCAAAGAAGGTTTAGGAAAAAGGAGGGGGGGGGACATGGGCAAGAGCGCATGCTTTGAATACAGAAGACCCCATGTTCAAATCCCTGGCATCTATTTTAAAAGTGTTAAGACAACCCCTCCATGCCTGTCAGCTTAAAATAATGGATCTTTATAATGGATCTTTTTCTTCCACCGTTGTTTATGAATAGCCGGTGGCAGCAAACATCTGACTGAAAGCTAAAGCTTACAGCTTCCAGTCGGGGATGTTTACAGCTACAGACTACTTACTGTGCATCTGGAGCAAGGAAGCCACCTTTGAAAAGAAAAAGAAAAGTTAATTTTAAAAAAACACAACAAAAACACTACCACATTTCCGTATCTCCTTTGAACCATTTCATGGCACCAATTATGACAGCACTGCAATCCATCACCCTTGATAACACAGCTGCCTTATGTTGAGAAAGCACAGCAGTTAAGCGCTCAGAGACTAACATTTAAGTTATGCAGAAAGGATCTCACTCAAAATATTTATGTAAGCAAAAGTGGGATTTTGTTTTTTAAAAGAGGATTCGGCACCTCCAATACAGCTGACAAGCTTCTGTTGAAGCGTTAGGAAACAGGTTTTAAAGCTTTCTCCAGTAGGAAGCAAGATGGGGCCAAAACCTCTGGCAGAATCTTGAATTCCAGCTCTCGCTAATTATCCAAAGATTCACCTCTATATAGGGAAGTCTGGGAGCGAATGGACAAGTAGAAACCGAGAAACAAGAAGGAAGCAATGACCACTTGCAAAGCTGTGCGAGGGATTTTGACAGGTGTGAAGCTCCGCTCACCTAACAACTGTGTGGTTGCCAGCAGTTTCACCTGTTAAATTTGGCCCATGAGGCTGATCCTGATTAGGACTTGGCCCACAAACCCAAAAAGGTTCCCCATCCCTAAAATAAAACCATCATTAAGTGTGTGGGGGGGGGATTGCATTCCCCCCCAGTCAAATCTTTCAGTTAAATTCCATGGACCATTGGAAAAAACTCTTATTATTTCATAAAGCACAAGTGTTGGAAGGGACCCTGAGAGTTATCTAGTCCTTGTTGGTGTCTGGGTACACGGAGCTGGACCTCGCTGGGCTTCTGCACCAACTTGGAAAACGCCAGGCAGCTGCGTTCTCCCCTACAAGTGACCCTCGGGATGATTCATCACTCTTCTTTCCCAATATGCTTCTGTGACATATATCCGAAGATATATGCATGCAATACATAAGCAGAGTCCAAGCAGAAGCTAGGCATTGGAGGTGTGGATTTCTAAGCTACTTTATTATGTACAAAACAGAACAAAAGAAATCATAGCTCCCCTCTCCTTCATCTCTGAGAGAGCAGAAAAGCAAAAGTGCAACTGAACTTCCGTTCTCGTGACTTCAACAGTATGAAATATCAACACAGACATGTGATGAAAACAATCACACATCCTGCAATGGAAGGAATGAAATCCCAACAGTCCTATCCCTTGTAATGCAGGATTCTCAACTAGATCATCGATGAGAGATGGCCACCTAAACTCTGCTTTAAAAACCTTCAATGAAGGAGAGTCTATCACCTCTCAAGGGAGATGGTTCTACTACTGAACAGCTCTTATTGTCAGAAACTTCTTTCTGGTGTTTAGTCGGAATCTCCTTTCTTGTAACTTGAATCCATTGGTTCTGGTACTAGTCTCCAGAGCAGGAGCTTGCTCCATCTTCCATGTGACAGTCCTTGAGATATTCCTCTCGGTTTCCTCTTTAATTATGCAATCAGCTGATGCCAGGCTAAACCAGAGATGAGAAACCCATGGCCCTCTAGTTGTCGTCCAACAATTCCTCCCATCATCCCTGACCACTGGAAATGCTGGTGGTAGGTAGCAGTCCAGCAACATCTGAAGGCCACGGGCTTCTCACCTCCAAGCTAAACAACCCAACCCATGTGCTCTCAGACACAAACACTCAACATTCCTTAAATCAAATAAAGGTCCTGAATTTTTCAATAAAAAAATAAAAACTCTGGATACTGGAAATGGAAAATTTATTCTGATCACAAAAAGTGACACAATCCATTCATCAATGCTCCCCCACCAAATTCGAGGTGACACTTCAGAGGGAAGGATCAGAAGGGGATCAGCAGCATCTTGGCTCACAGTCACTGGCAGTAGTAGGATCAAAGGCGTTAGCAAGAGGCATCCATCTGAACAGGTGTCAGGCAAGCAAATGAACCTTGTAAAAGACCAGGTGGGAACCAGCTGTTAATGCTGCATGCTCTATTTCAATAAGCATTCCGTCATTTGTTATTAGATTAGTTTGGCATGTTTGATTTAAATGACAGTCCTATAATTTGTATCCTTTTAAAAATTATCATTGCTAAACCTGTCAGGTAGAAGCTTCCTGTTAAATAATAGGAAATGACAACAGCAGTTCATTAAAAAAAATACTCAAGTTTACAGAGGAACCATCCAAGGGTTATTGAGTAACGGCCAAAGAGTTGGGGGTAGGGGGAAAGAGAAAAGGGAAGATGCTCGGGGAAAATCCAGGTCAACTCTTTAGACTTTACTCAACAACCCTTGGATACAAGTTATAGGACTGCCATTTAAATCAAACAAGCCAAACTAATCCCCAAAATCACTGGGCCATTTCTTCAACAGTGCAAAAAACTGAGATAGTACAAGTTATCCACAAGGAGACACCTACACAAAGAAACCTGGCAGTTAAACATTTTCTAGGTGAGTGAACACATCTGCATGAACATCAGGCTCACAAAGAAACACAGATGTGTACCTTTTTTGGAAAAAAATAGAATGAGGAGACCAGAAGTATATCATTTGCCATGTCTTCATATTTATAGATTGCTGGTGGTACACAAGCAGTTCTTTGTCAAGGTTAGACTGAGGAGACTACATGCAGTCTAATAAACTGACCTTTTATTTTATATATTTTTAGGACCAAGTGTAAAAAAAAACCCAGTAATTATTTCCAAGAACACACTCTACCAGCAATTCCACAACTAGAAATCTGGAAAGAAATGTGGTATTTCACGGAGAGGTAAGCATATGGTATTTGACTAATTTGGCTGCTCTTAAAACTTTCTACGAGAAGCCACTATTAGAACATTCTCCTTTCACACAAAGGAAGAATTTGCAGCAAACAGTAGAACCAAATCCCACTATACCTAAGAGGGCTTACTCCTGAGATATTTTTATTCTTAACACAGTCATCTTGTCTCAGCTGCACTCATCAATATGTGGAAAAGCAAGTGTGTGTGTGTGTGTGTGTGTAAACAATTCAATTCAACAATTCAAGTGCCTGGAGGCGGTTGGAGGTTGGATGGCAGCTAACAGATTGAGGTTGAATCCTGACAAGACAGAAGTACTGTTTTTG
This sequence comes from Podarcis cretensis, assembly GCF_951804945.1. Lineage (NCBI taxonomy): Eukaryota > Metazoa > Chordata > Lepidosauria > Squamata > Lacertidae > Podarcis > Podarcis cretensis. Next base: position 84,423,678 of record NC_137176.1, read on the forward strand.
GGGGACAGGAGGCGGGCAGGTGTGGAGGATTCCCTGGTCCTGAATGGGGTAACTGTGCCCCTGAAGGACCAGGTGCGCAGCCTGGGAGTCATTTTGGACTCGCACTTCTCCATGGAGGCACAGGTCAAATCTGTGTCCAGGGCAGCTGTTTACTAGATCCATCTGGTACGCAGGCTGAGACCCTATCTGCCTGTGGACTGCCTCGCCAGAGTGGTGCATGCTCTGGTTATCTCCCACTTGGACTACTGCAATGCGCTCTACGTGGGGCTACCTTTGAAGGTGACCCGGAAACTACAACTAATCCAGAACGCGGCAGCTAGACTGGTGCCTGGGAGCGGCCGCCGAGACCACATAACACCGGTCTTGAAAGACTTACATTGGCTCCCAGTACGTTTCCGAGCACAATTCAAAGTGTTGGTGCTGACCTTTAAAGCCCTAAACGGCCTTGGTCCAGTGTATCTGATGGAGCGTCTCCTCCCCCATCGTTCTGCCCAGACACTGAGGTCCAGCTCCAAGGGCCTTCTGGCGGTTCCCTCACTGCGAGAAGTGAAGTTACAGGGAACCAGGCAGAGGGCCTTCTTGGTAGTGGCGCCCTCCCTGTGGAACGCCCTCCCACCAGATGTCAAAGAGAAAAACAACTACTAGACTTTTAGAAGACATCTGAAGGCAGCCCTGTTTAGGGAAGCTTTTAATGTTTGATGTATGTATTTTAATATTTTTTGGGGAAGCCGCCCAGAGTGGCGGGGTATAAATAATAAATTATTATTATTATTATTATTATTATTATTATTATTATTACTACTACTACTACTACTCAAAAGCATTTTTTCTTTGGTTTCCTTTTTATTTTTCCTAACAGGTAACTCAAGAAGCAGTCCAAGTCTGCAGCTCTACTCATGGAACAGACTTCTGTGGGCACAACAGACTTTCCTCCCCTGTGCACACTCAAGATCATCTCCAGAGGGCTGGGAGACCCTCCGATCAGATTTTGGAAGCACACAGACAAAGAAGAAGAAACAGAATTCCCAGGCTGCAAGCACTCAGGCAGCACTTTGGAAAGAGGCCCCCGGCTGCAATCCTGTGCACACTTTCTTTAGAGAAAGTCCCAGTGAACTTAGTGGCCCTTCCTATGCGGTAAGCAGATATATTATTACATTCTTCTTCCTATGTTATCTGTGGTAAACCATGTGTAAACTAATTAAATCTTTAGATAAAGTGTACATAAAAAAAGTAGGGAAAGTTCCTGCACTAACAGATTACAAACTGAAAATCTGGATAAAAATATTACACCCATTCATTAAATAGCTTTTTAAAATAACGTTTTGAAACTGACATTTTGCCACCAAAAGCAGATGCAGCAGACAATCACAGAGGTGTGATGGGGGCCCTTATTTTTGAGAGTGAAAATATGTAATTTCAAAGACTTAATTATTTTTAATTACATAGTAGGCGATAATGTGGCGTTCCAGAAATTAGATTTCTGCAAGAAAAATATGAGACTATTTTGAGAACAGTTTGGGGCAACAAAATCTAAATGCAGCATGCAAGAGTAAAATGAAATAGAAGTTACTGCTACCTATTCAAAAAGCAAAGACTCCTTCTCACATTAATTTCAGTGGTTGGACTGGATGACACTCAGAGTCCCTTACAACTCTACAATTCTATAATTCTCTGACTACTGTTTCTTCTTCCCAGTCTGAGACTAGTGGCAGATACACCAGGTTCAATCAAGGCAAGGGGTTATGGAGGCTGGTCTGTTTGAAAGAGGCACACCACACTGCCATTTTTTTGTCCAGGACTACCCACACATTCCTTTTCAAAGAGGAAATAATTCCAATATACTGGAAGATCTCCCAACAGTAAACTAACACTCCACTGTTGTGGTTCTTATACAAATCTTACAGCAGCAGGAACACTTGGAACAGCAGACCAGGTGCAAGCCTGCCATTGTGACGAACACCTAATTTAGAAAAGAAAAAGTTAAGATACACTCGGGAGCAATTTTATGCTGGCTCCTTGCAAGTAGTCTTGCTCCTGAATGGGGTTTGGATCTGCTATAATTTTATGCCAGCTTAATTTACGCCAGCTTCTTTTGTATAGGACTACTCCCTTGAATGTATGAAATGGTTTAACTTAGTGTGTATCTTTTGAAAACTGCAAATAATAGCTACTGCCTCCCCCACCCGAGACTTCAGTAGGTGATGACGTGAAGTTTGATCCATTTCACCCAGCACGGTTCCAGCAAAAATCGCTCTTCCGGAACTGCTATTTTAATCAGAAAGCAACATTCCTTCCCAATGCAAATAGCACTTGCCTATCAACCATATTTGTTGGGACAGGACACGGAATAAACTTTGCTTCATCATCTGCTATAGTTCTTTCAGGGGCCACGGGCTGTTATTTGCAGTTTTTAAAGATACACCTGTCATTGAGAAGTGTTTTTGATGTCACATATAGCTTGGGACTTTATAAAACATTGCTGACGAGTGCTCACAAAGCCAGAAGCCAAAACACTTATCCTATGTTCCAGCATTTCTGATTTCACGATAACAACTTCAGGCGTATGGGTTATTATCTGAAGCATTTAAATCTGAATCAACAGCTGCTAAGAGTGATTCAGAAAGCACTTCTGCTCTTTTGTATTTGATGGTAACATTTGAGAGAGGGGAAACAACCCCCTTATTTAGACATTTCTTGGCCCAACTGCTACGTAGAACTTTCATTTATACAGGCACGTTTCATATTTCAAGTATGCAGACAATCTTTAGCAGAAGTACAAAAACAAAGTTATTTGGCGATTTGAAGACTGAATTTCCTCTCATCAATGACCAAAACAAATTTTAGGACCTCTCTTATTAAGGACTTGGCTCTCAATGATACAAGTTTCCTTAACATGAAACAGTGCTACTGAACACTCAGAGTGAAAAGCTGTTTTATTCATAGGAGCACCCGGTTTGATGTTTATATAAACAATACGAAATTTTAGTAGCATTTTCCCCTATTGGTTTCCAGTTGCAACTACTCGTTTCAGACAAGTGTCCCCTTCCATGGCATCATAAAGTGATGTACAGAGTTTGTAGAAGAATATCAAGGTCCAACAAGGCAGCAACAAAGGCAGCCTGAAGGCAGAGGAGAAACCCACCTTTTGAGATGTGTGAAGATAAACAAAAGGAGGGTGAATTGGTTGGGGATGGTTGAGGATGGTTGAAGCAGTGCTGAAGGAAGAAAAGACCAGGAAGGCCACAGAAAGTAAAAGAAAATCAACTAAGTAGCATATCCCGCTAAGAGATGAAAAGCAATTGCGGAAATAAAAGTGAGACCTGGTGTCAGCTACAATAAAATGAATAAAAGAGCACTCTGTTCTTTGAAAAAGAAATGCTATGGGAACTGGCCACAACACAGGATGACATTTGAGACACAAGGATTTGGACCACAGAGCGGTCTGAGTAATTGTATTTCTGGTTGAGATTTACAGATTTTCTTGGGAGATAAGTTAATGTGAATAAGCAATAGATTCCTATAATAAAAAAGTTTGTCAACTGTATAACAAGAATGCCACTCTCTATCTAAGAAATCGGCAACAGGCAACCCACCTGTCAAATCTGGTCCCAAAGGCAATTTCAACATAGCCACTGGAAATCTTACCAAATTTTAATCAATTTAAAATGATAGAATTGTACAGTTGGAAGGGATCCAATTGCCATCTAGCTGCGCCAACTTACACAATTTCAATCACAAAAAGAAGAAAAACAATGCCAAGTTATAACTAAAGGAACTACCGTAATTTTTTCTCTATAAGACTCACTTTTTCCCTCCTAAAAAGTAAGGGGAAATGTGTGTGCGTCTTATGGAGCTAATGCAGGCTGTGCAGCTATCCCAGAAGCCAGAACAGCAAGAGGGATTTCTGCTTTCACTGCACAACGATCCCTCTTGCTGTTCTGGCTTCTGAGATTCAGAATTTTTTTTTTCTTGTTTTCCTCCTCCAAAAGCTAGGTACGTCTTGTGGTCTGGTGCGTCTTATAGAGCGAAAAATACAGTAATATCTGTTTATTACAAGTCCCCTTTGGGGTACAATTTGTAAACTTTTATAAACTTGCGCATTTGATATTCCATAAAGCTCAAGTGGTTAGAGCATGGTGCTGATAACATCAAGGTTGTTGTTTCGATCCCTTTATGGGACAGCTGTATATTCCCGCAAAGCAGGGGGTTGGATTAGTCAGACTTTCTCAACCTGCGGGTCCCCAGATGTTGTTGAACTACAACTCCCATCACCCCTAGCTAGCAAGGCCAGAGTTCAGGGATGATGGGAGTTGTGGTCCAACATCTGGGGACCCACAGGTTGAGAACCACTGGATTAGATTATCCTCAGGGTCCCTTCCAATTCTGCATTTCTATGATTATATGAGCTCTATAACTGTGATGGCCAACTATGACGCCTGACTACATGCAAAGAGACATGTTTGCAGAACAAAACTAAACCCCCTAGCTCACGAAATACAGCAGAAGAACATAATAGGCCTAGATTTTACAGAAGCTGGACATCCCTTATCAAGATTTATCACCCTAGATTAATCCCTACTAGGGCAGATTATAGCAATAAAAACTAAGATGCACAGTGGCTGGCAATCAAGAGGTCTGAAGGATAAAGCCAGGAATAATCTGTTACCTGTAGAGCATATATATATCCTGCAGGGCACGTTGACATCCATGTTGCCGTGCAGAAATTGGGAAGCATTGTACTACCCTAATCCAAGTGTGGCAAAAAGCAGCCTTTTGGAGCCTTTCTTATCTTTCCCTGCATCATCAGTGGTTTGCTGGAAGGAAGAACAGCATGCTAGGACAGATGACAGCAATCGTTCTGATGACGCCAAAACACGCTCATATTCAAACTGTCCTAGAAGATGAGTCAACTATGCTGCAGTTACCGGATATTGATCAGGTCTGCAGCTGAACTATTGCCTCTTAAACTGTACATTCTGGCAAGCAAGGAGGCAGCAATATAACTCAGGCTGAAGTACAAAGTTCCGGTAATTCAACATGAAAGACTGCTTCTGTGAGCGTTCCAAAGAGATCAATACATATTCAACCATGAGAGGCCATTTACATGATAAAGATGTTAGGAACATCATTATGCCCAAGCATGCCAATTAAGAAGCAACTTCCAAGTAGGGATACAAATCATGATCATCTGTTTCTGGCTTTCAACAGCCGGCATTCATCCCACTCATGCAAAATCTCAATCAAGGTTCTATTCTGCCAGTTAGCAGACAGAAATCCAAAGGCCTCAAAAGGGTGAGCAGGGCTTTTCCTGTATCTTTTAAAGGACCACAATTGCTTTTAGCAACCACACAACTAAAACCCTAGCTTACAAATTTGAACTCGAAGTGGCAATTGTAAGTTATTTTAATATACTGTTATTCTGTTAGCCCAAATTGATTATATTTTGCCAAAGAGTTAAAAAAAAAAATGCTAGTAGCTTGTTATGACGGGTATTTGCAGGAATGCCTTTTCTCCTAAAAGTCTGTTATTAGTAGACTCACAGTGATGCTCTGTCTGTAATACCACCCTGTAAGAGAGGCAAGGCTAAGAAACAGTACAAAGTTACGCAGTGTATTGCATGACTGGGTGAGGATTTGAACATGGGTCTTATTAGTCCAAGCCAAGCACTCTAACCCTTGTTTCTTACAGAAAGCTGAAGCTGGACTCTCAGCACAATTTCTTTACTTAGCGTATCAAAAGGAACCACCACCTAGTTGTAAAACACAACCTTTGTGCATAAAAGGCCCCGGGTTCAAATCCTGGCATCTTCATTAAAAGTCCAGATAGTGAGGCTGGAAAAGAGAGAGATGCTGCTGCCACACGGACCCACCATTTGACAACATGCAGCAATGTCATATGCTCATACATTTAAATGGTCTTAATATTGTTCAGCCTTTCGAGAACAGAGGTGGCCATTTCTGGCACTAACTGTTATATGACAGTTCCAGTGGAGTGGTTCCAACTCTGTCAAGTTGATTTCGAAGGTTCTCTGTTCATCTTCCTCTACTGTACCCCTATTAATTTTAGAGGACAAACTTTTTCGTTACCCCACCCCACGTGAAGTGACCCTCCAAACCACCCTCTAAACTTACCAACATACTGTTAGGGCTGTTTTCTTGAATCTTGGAGTTTTCTAATGCAACTTGCCACAAGCCAACATCCAGTAGTCTGTATCCTACAGAACAGAAATACATTCTTCAGTGCCGATTGTCTGTCTTTAAGATACAGCAAATCAGAAAGTGTAAAATTGCATCATCTGTCTCGCTTCTGGCAGGCCACCTGCTAAAGATGCATTACCCACCTACCAGTTGTTGAAAATGTCCCTAGGCCAAACCCCAGGTAGTTTCACATCTTTTTTAAAAATAATAAGACTCGATGAATAGCTCAGTTGGTTAGAGTGCTGTGCTGATAATGCCAAGGTTGCAGGTTCGATTCTCGTATGGGACAGCTGCCCATTTCTGCATTGCAGGAGATTTTTGACTAAATGGTCCTCAGGATCCCTTCCAAATCTACAATTCTATGCAAATATGTAATTTATTTCTGCAACATTTTATACCCAGTCTTTCCTCAACAAGTCCAAAGCAGCTAAGTTAAAACAATAACGTAATCGCAGTTACAATTTCACAATTCAGTATAACAAAGCAGCCATAAAAGCACTAAAATTTAAAAATAGAAAGCGCCCTCCTATTTAAAAAATGTTGATTTAACTGCAACAATTAAAACCACTTCAAAAAGAGAACAATTATTTATGTCCCTTTCTGGAAAAGGAAGGCTTTGACCATCCTATGAGAAGCCATTGGAGAGGAAAGGGGATGAGCATCCCTCAGGAAGAAAATCCAGGACTGGAAACAACCAGGGGGAAAGCTCTCTCTGTGGTCCCAGCTGGGTACAATTCTCAGGATAATGGGACACATAGGAGGGCCTCAGACAACTATCTCAATGGGCAGGCAGGTTCATAAATTGCTTAGGATGGGGAGATCCCATTTTATTTTACTCTTAATGCTGGAGTCTAACCATCGACTATCTAAATGTTAGGCAATAAAAGCAAGCAAAGAACCCACCGGTGAGCAGGCTTCCTTGCAGACAGCTGTATCAAGCTCTCCTGTTTAAAATCTGGTATTTTCCTTTTAAAATCTAGGTACCGTGTTAGAGTAGCCGTTCACCAACCTGGTGCCCTCCAGATGTTTTGGATTACAGCCCCCAGGTGACCGAATCAGTCTTAAATTTGTTTTAATACCTTCCAGTGCGTATCTGGGCACAATTGCATGGCCAATGTTTCTGTTGTTGTTTTAAAGGAACTGTAAAACTAAATCCGAACTTAATACAAATATAAAGTATCCTTGAATTTACGGCCTTCTTAAAATGTGTGAAATCTGTTTTACTTTGTAAACAAACGATTGGAAGGGAAACATCCTTCTCAGTCATTATACAAGCAACGTTATCATTTTATAACATAGAGAGGGAAATAAATATTTTAAGAGGTTTAATAAAGGACACCCACAGAGATGACCTTAAAAGGAATTCCAGGAAGACTCGTTTGCAAACACAAATAAATAATAGGTTTATTTTGCTTTTTAAAAATCTGCTTTAAAATGTAGAAAAGTTTTGATTTTGAGGTTAATGAAGTTAATTATTCTGCTCTTTAAAAACGGGAAGGTCAAACAGCATTGTTTTGGGGAAACCAAAAATAGCTTTCCTGAATGTAAACAATGTGCAAAGAAAACAGCCCAGTAGCACAAGTTCAGACCCTTGAGTCTAGTGAGCTGCTCACATGTCTTTGTCTGTGTGTCTGTTGCACCCTTTACTAGCCCTGTACAACCTTCTCACTTCCCTTTCAGACAGCTGATCTGTTGACAAAGGGGGGGGGGGAGAGAAAGAAAGCTAGTCTGTGTATAATTCAATTTGTGCATATTATGTTACACAGCTTAAGAAACAGCTACATTTATTATTAATATTTAACTGTGAGGTATGTAAGTAGCTAACATTTGCATGTTTAGCATTTGCATTTCTTCTTGTATTCATATGCTAACCAATAGTGCAGTTCCTGCTTGCAGAACAGATGTGTGTGCCTTTTAATCCTAAACACAAGGTGGATAGCAGAACAGTCTAGGTCTCAGACACTTGGATGCTCAGTGCTGGGCCTCTTATATTGAAGGTGTAGCAGGTCAATCTATATACAATCTAGTGTTTTAAAAAAACCACAACTGAGGTAAGGGAGCCAACTATTTTTTCCCCATGGCTTCTAAATTTCCCCTCTACCACTGTGTTTGCTGTCATGCCAGCAACGGCTTCTGTAATATTATGCACCAAATGCTGTGCCACAACATGATACATGACACCACCAAACCTAACCACCAGCCTACTCAAAAGGTCACATGAATCGGGACAGCAAAATTCCACCATGCAATTCTGTGGTGATGCCCACAAGGAAAACTTGTAAGCAAAGCAGCAGAGAGGATGGCAAAAGTCATAGCAGGTAAAGGGGAAGGCCTCGATGGATAGCTTGGTCAGCACAGCGCGAGACTCTTAATCTCAGGGTCATGGGTTCAAAAAGGCTCCCACATTGCAGAGGGTTGGACTAGATGCCCCTCATGGTTTATACAATTCTGTGATTCTATTCTATGGAAAAGCTAAAAGAGAGAAAGGCCATTTGCAAATTACAAACAGTTTTGAAAGGCAAAGACGCATTTCAGCTTAACTCTAAATTCTATTTTGACATGTTTTATTTTGTGTTCTTATCCCCCAGTGCTAGTTTTGCTTATTCTCTACTTTAGTCATCTTCAGGTAGTGTTCTGAGGAATTTCCTCTTAAGCTAATCAGGACTCGTAAAGGTAAAGGGACCCCTGACCGTTAGGTCCAGTTGCGGACGACTCTGGGGTTGCGGCGCTCATCTCGCTTTATTGGCCGAGGGAGCCGGCGTACAGATTCCGGGTCATGTGGCCAGCATAACTAAGCCGCTTCTGGCGAACCAGAGCAGCTCACAGAAACACCGTTTACCTTCCCGCTGGAGCGGTACCTATTTATCTGCTTCCACTGCGTGCTTTCAAACTGCTAGGTTGACAGGAGCAGGGACCGAGCAACGGGAACTCACCCCATTCCGGGAATTCGAACCGCCAACCTTCTGATCGGCAAGCCCTAGACTCTATGGTTTAACCTACAGCGCCAACCGCGAATCAGGACTCATACTTAGTCATAAACTTTCATTTCATTGGGTTCACTCAGTGTAAAATTTAGTTGAATATCACCCTTAAAAAAAAAAAAATGTCGACTCAACCACTCCTTTCCTTCTTGCATCTTTCATTCAGCTTCCGTTCTTTAAAAACACAATGAAGTTTCCCAGTGACCTTACTCCTAGGGGATTCAAAAAAAACACCTCAGAGGAAATTTCAGACATGGGACAGAAATGCTATCTAGGTCACTGATCATTAATAGTTTGTTTTCCTTTTATCTTTCTAACTTACACTTCAGTGTAAACTCAATTACCATTACTTGGGAACAAGATTAACCACAGATTCTGCTGCAGTATGGGCACACAGATTGCAAAGAACAAGGCCCTATCTAATGAATGTTGTAAAATTACAAGGAATTCTGGGCACTACTTCACTTTTTCTTCAAACGTCTCCCTCAAAAACTATTTATTCCATGAAGCCCTTGCACAGCCCTCTCCGGTCCTCCTTTTATCATCTCCACTCCTATCAAAACATCAGACTGCAAGCTCCTTGGGACAGAGCCCTGTATCTTTTTTGCTTATGTTCCAGAGCTCCATGTCCCAAGTAAATAAACTTCTATGCAGTATTGCTAAGGTATTAAGTCACATCTTGGAGGTTTTTCCAGTTATGCTCATGTGCAACATTAGGGCCAAACTTGTGCTTCTCCAAAAGAGAATCAGCTTACAGTCGATTGTGAGTTGTGCCACGTGCCAGCACAGGATGAAAAATCTGGCAGGAACATACAAACTTGAAAATTTTAAGGTGGTTTAGCCTTCACGGTCAAGGAAAAAGCTTGCACATGCAGAAGTACCGTATTTTTTGCACCATAACACTCACTTTTTTCCTCCTAGAAAGTAAGGGGAAATGTCTGTGTGTGTTATGGAGCGAATGCCTGCGGGTGGCAGGGGGGATCTGCTGCAGTCGTGAGCAGAGGATCCATGGTTCCCCTTCCTCCTCCGTGGTTACAAAGCATGGATACACATGGATCCTCAGGATTTTTGCATTGAGCTACTCCAAACTCACTGTCAGATCACATGTCTGTGGCCACAGCATGAACCACAAAAATCATATATCCACTATTTTGTTTAGAATATTTTTTTTCTTGTTTTCCTCCTCTAAAAACTACGTGCGTGTTATGGTCTGGTGCGTGTTATAGAGCGAAAAATAAGGTAATTGCTTAGAAAACAGAGAAAAGCTAAAGAGACATTAGGGTTCTGCTGCATAACTAGCTTTGAATTATATGGCTTTTAATTTGTATGAGCTCCATCACTTATAACACAACTCATTCCTTCCTTCACACCACCTCTGTCCTTACCCCAATGTCCAAATTTTGCAGCAACTAGCCCCCCCCCGATGAAAACCAATTACAAATATATCACGGTTTCACAAAGCTACTGATGTGAAGCTACACCACTCACCCATGATCTAAAAGGCCAAATTCCACCTCAGCTGTTATGAACTCTCAAAGTGGTTTTGAGCTACACGGTCTTATTTTGTCATCTGCAAAATCTGAAAAATATACCTCATACAATTATGATGAGCAAGGCTTTCTAAAGCACTTCGCACAGTGCAAGTTCTGCATAAACAACTTTTTAACCACGTGCATCGTCCAACTTGCACACAGTATTTTGAGTTATGGCACACAAGATGTCAAGTGCCCTGTTGTACAAAACAAATGCATTAGTACTGGCATTTTAAAAATTCCACTGATCATCAGAGACAAGCAGGAACCTTACTCAAGGATAAAGACACGTGCAGATCACGAGCAGGTTGTGCTAGGATGATCACATGCAACACTTGCTCATTCTCCTTCAAACTTTAAGAACTAACACTAACTGTAGAGAGGAAGACAGTCCTGCATTTTGTTCCTGCACTTTAGAGGCTGTACAAATAGTTCTCACTCTCCCATCTGTCAAGAGCTATTGACCAACTAGATGGGAGAATGAGCACATCACAAATGCTGTTTTGTGTTAAACAAGGCAGTACTATGAAGTGCAAGCATGCAACCATTGCCCTCAGCCCTAGAGAACACATTGAACAATCCCTTTAAAAAAAACAAAACCCCAGCAGAAGTGTAATTGGCGGGAATGGTAACACAACTAAGAGCGGAACAACAACAGCAAACGATGCAGGTTGCGGCTAAGCAACCCAGAATAAATTATTGCAAAGTTGCACAACCCATGCCTCTCCTCCCACATCTATGGAAACATGGCATTGCCCCTGCAATTTATCCTAGCATTTGAGATAAAGGCTGCAATTAAATATGTACCTAACACTAACACAGACTTGCCAACTTCCACATGAGAGCTGGCCCAATTTATTAACTCCCACTAAAAGCAAAAGATTAGAAAAGTTGTGAGCCAAGTGGTTAGGGAACTCACGCAGAGTTGAAGAATATTCAAGAAGTGAAGTCACCCCTTTTGTTGAACCCTCTTATCTCCCAAATGCCTCATCCAATTTACCTCAAGTATTCCAGAAACATTCTAGCACCAATATAAATATTACACAAGGTTTCAGGCAGCAAGTGGGGGTGAGCAGGCGAGTGGGGAATAGATGGAAATTGGGACAGAAAGAATTTCTGACCCACAAGTACCTATCAACTTTGATCGCATTCATATAAACGTAAGAGACAGAGAACTAGAAAATTGCAGAAGGACTTCAAGAAGGTTCACATTAAGCTCTGCCCCACATTCTTCAATTCTCCCTAAAAAGAATTAAGATAGACTTTAAGTCGGGTAGAAATACCTCCTAGAGTTCACATTTTCTTTCTCCGAAGTAAACACCTGGTTACTGCTTGGAATGTTGTCACTAATGTTAAATTGCTTACAAATGTTGATCCATATAGAATTGAGTTTAGAAAATCCAGCGGTGTGGGGCAAAAAAAATTCTGGGGCTTTATTTCCCCGTGCAGAAATTCCGGTTTGTAAGCTCATTTGCAGAATATGAACGGCTGTCAATTGCAAATACTATACTAGGCAAGCTTGGAATGTAATACTTTTTTGCTTTGTCTAATAAATACAAGCAAACTGATCATGCTAAATTAGATCACACTCCAGCATGTGAGAATATTTTCTTATGCCAACCGATTTTTTTTCAATGAATGCTGTCCTAATAAAAAAAACCACTCAATTCAGTCTTCCCACCCCCCGGAAAATTCACATCACTGTGCTTTAATATATTGCTGCCTCTTGTAGAAAGCTTGAGTTGTTGCATTTTTAAGACAGGACTGTGAGATGTGCCCAGGACAGGGTAGATTTTGAAGGCAGGCATTGAGAAAGACGCTTCGCAGCAACTCCCTGGTAACTGTCAACTGGAGGAACTGCTTGAACACTGCAACAGAAAGTGGCAAATTTCTAGGACTTAAAGCACTCTAACATCCCCATCTTTCTCCTTTTCAGCTTGGAAGAAACTGTTTGCCACTTTCCCTTCTATTGCCATCTGTCCCACTGACCACCTTCCCCAAGTTTTCTTCAGATTCTCTCTGTGATGTTGGTGTTCCACAATTTTTTCCAGAAATAGGCATGTTTATTTTACTTGCATTTAATAAACAGAAACTGCCAAGTTTTCCTAATACTGCATTTGCAGTTGGAACCCATTCACTGTTACTAATGAACTTATGAAACGGAAAAGTTTTGGACTCTGCTTTGAAAGAAGCCGATTTTAGGATTCATTCACACAAGAATTAACTCCGAGAAATGCCAGTAGTTGGAATTTGCTCGTGGAAGTGCCACAATAAAGGATTCCCCAGAGCAGCTGAAATTACAGCTGTGTGAAGTACTTTGAAGTGCTCTGGGGGCTATTTTACTGTGAAACATGTGCAAACATACTTCATGCAGTGAAGTGGCCACACCTGAGGGGCAGGAAGAGAGGGAGAAAGAATTCTCTCTGCTCCCCAGAGAGATGGTTGCTACGGCCACTGCTTCATCCACCAACAGGGAGAAGGCCATCGACATAGCCAAACACTGCACCTTATATTTCACAAGGGCTTATGCTCCGTCTTCTCCTGGAAACCAATACAAGAAACAGCAGATGAGAGAGACTGTACAGATTCTCCATTTGCCCTCCCTTCCCCACAACTGCACGGCAGTATTTATTCTTAAGATATGAACAGGTATTTTACTCTAGTACAACTATTGTTTTAATATGGTGATGTATGTAGATGTCAACTGAGAACAACCTGAAAGCTGAACTTTCCTCCTCATACCACACACTGTTCTAGAAACACTGTACGCATGGATACCACTTTAAAAAGGTTTCACTTACGGATGTATATAATCTAAGCCAGAAGTGAGGAACCTCCAGCCCCAGGGCCAATCCTGGCCCACCAGGAGTCCAACTTGAACTGCCAGGCTACTTCCCCAAAACTATGCCCATTCACCCATCGGCTGACATCAGTCATGATGTCACCTAATAGGCGCTAGATACTTGTTAAATCCTGCATTGGCTGGGTACGTGTTCTCAGAAGTGCACAGCCAAACTGAGCAGGAATGAACCCCCACTTATCAGCTGAGGAGCAGGGTTCAATCCTGCTCAGTTTGGCCGGTTTCCATGCAAACACCTTCCTGTTTCAAGGAAATGGGCTTCCTCTACATCATTTAGGCAGTTTTCCATGAAAGCCTGCATTTGATCCCTTGCCAAAATAGCAGGACCCTCCCATTTTTAGCAGGAGATTCCAAACATTCAGAAAGAGAAGTGCATCAAAATCAGCTAAAATGGAGGGTTTTTTCTTCTTTTTTTAACCACTGTTATAGCAGGGGATTCTATGCAACTCTCTGCTAAAATGAAGGAACAACCCCTCCCTTTTAGCAGCCCACAAGGTGCTTTTAAGTCCCAACTCTGGGAGTTCAAAGTACTTCGGCACAAGACGTCACTGTGATGCCTTGCGAGTCACACACTGGCAGCCTTGCACACCTGCCAGGTTTGGTCAAAGAGGCTGATCCTGATAACGGTCTGGCCCACATAGACAAAACAGTTTCCCTACCCTGATCTAGACTGTACCCAAACTCCCATTTCTCACACAACGTAACTGTAACTGCTGCAACCTGCTCCCAACTCAATGATGTCCAACACAGAAGATAAAGGAACAGCACATTCTCCATAATGTCCAGTATGAGGGAAATCCCATTCTCAGGGCTGCTTGGAAGGCTGTAGGTGGAATAGGATGGAAAACTCTTTTACATAACTACTTCCTCATACTCGTGATGCACGTACAAGTATCCAGACAGGCACTACCACTGAGAATATGTCTCACAGCAACACTATCTTTACTCCCAACAAGTTAACCATCTCCTCAGATTTGAAAGGGACTTATAACATGACATATATGAAGAGCTGTGTATTGTACTGCAAGAGACTGTGTACTTGTTCCAGATCTCATGAGCAAAAAAAGTGCAAAAAAAAAGGCCAATGTGAATAAAACCTCAAGGTTTTGAGAAAATATGCTTCTCCCACTTGCTATAGAGAACACAAACATATTTAGGCTGGTGACCTCCAAAAATCCACTAAGGTCATAAGATCTGGAATGATCTGCTGAGTTACTGCTTCTTGCCCACACTTCAAGATGTGGAAGGCAGCTATGAAATTGGTGACATATTTTCCAGGAGCACATTAACACACCACGGAGCTTAATTTTTAACCCAGTTTGTAAAAAGGCGAATGGAATATCCACTTTTTGCTTTCAATACCCCTTCTGAGGTTATGCCCTCCCTCATGTGATATGTTATTAGAGCAAGCGAACTCAACTCCACTGTGTTTAGTCCAAACAGTTTGGGAAGGGAAAAGAGAAAGCAGGGCCATCTCTCAGCCTCTCCACAACTTCTTACAAACAGCTAAGGCAGCCCAAAAAAAGAAAAGGTGAGCAGCCTTCGAAGAGCCCCACCCATATGAAGATAATTATAGCAAAACCAAAATAATTCTAGTCCTTGGGAACTGTGGGGCCAAGAGCGGGAGGAATCAGGCCAGAAAACTGAGATTTTATATAGCAGCTAATTGAGCTAATTGTGTCCATTTTTATTCAAATCAACAAACTGGATAAGCCTCCTGAGGAAAGCAGCTGGGAGGAAGAATTCTCTACCCTGATGTCAAAATGTTAAGAAGTTCGCTTTTCATTACTCTGTGGAGGTTTGCCCTCACCAGCATTCTTTACTGCTGTTTCTGCAAAACGAGACAGGGTGGGATAGCATTGAGTAAGCATGCTGACAAGTCTGGCAGGTTCAATTAAGACTGTGCTGTGATGAGCTATCGGGCTGATTGCAGAGAAGTCACCCTATGACTACAGCAATTTACATCTGTTCTCATTCTAGAGGTTTCACACTTATTTCTATAACAATCATCTACTTAGGTGTACATGTGATTTCTTCATTTAGCCCTGTAAAAAAACAACAACGATATAAATAGAGTGGTTTCCTGATACAAAGCAGCAACTGCTTATATAGTGAACAGGCAACATCCACATCTTAGATGCACAACTGTCAATCACCGCAGGCCTGGGTACAGCACATTGAAATGGAGTAATTTCAATGAACCACAATTTTTATTTAAAAAAATCCTGAGCAGCAATGCTGCATCAGCAGTCACTCAGATTCCCCCTAAGAAGTGTACTGTCAGCAGAAAGTTTCAGAAAGCAGAACCCAAGTTTCCAGCTCAGGAGCAACCTCCTGTTGCTATATGCTACAGCTCCGAGACTTCTCTTGTCTCATTCTTGCTTCCTCACACAAATTCCCTTTCCTTCAATCCAACACTGCCTGCAATGCCCATGAAGAAACAATTCTGCTGTTTTAGTCCCAATCCCTCCCTATCAGACATCATGGGATATATATATATATATATATATGTAGTCCTTACAACATCATCCATCAACAATCTTAAAGAAGTGGCAAGCCTAGCTAAGGAAAGCAGATAAACAAGGAAGTGAAGAGTGTTACACAAAACTGTCACTTGATATCCGTCTTTTATAGAAACTATTTTGCTGGGAAGCTTGAGGGAAACGCTCCGGATATCCCCTGCCCCACTTCCTCAATTCTACGGAGAAAGGGAAAGCTCTGCCAGCTGCTGGGTTGTCTCCCTTTCCCCAAACACCCAGTTGCCCCCTAAAGGACGACTAAAGTGTCAAACAGCAATCACCAAGACAGGGTGCTCCAAAAAGATAATCAAAGGAATCAGAGCTGCCTTCCTATGCAGTACAGCTGCCCTAACAGGGAAGACCTCCCAGGGCAAAACGACAGAACTGTCTTGTATCACCAACTCTTCCAACCCATCCGTGACATTCCTCCCTAAAGGAATGTCAGCAAAGCAGGGAAAACATCTTTAGCTCCCCTCCGCATCACCCAACGTAACCTGAAAAGGACCCTGCGGGACATGCAGAGGTCATGGCATGCATATATATTTATTCGTGTGTGTGTGTGTGTGTGTGTGTGTAAGCCTGCCCATAGCATATAGAACAGAGACCCTTTTTCAAACAGTACCTATCCTTTTCGTACTAGTTCACTTTTCAGCAAGCCCCCCCCCACTTCACATTCCCCCAATGCCCAGAAACACAGCAAGGAGGAAGCTTGTCAACTTAGGTGGGAGCAGTATTATGGGATGGGGAGTGGAGAGAGAGACAAGCACAGGACTGTTGGTACTTCTCCGGGACACTTGGGACAGATATGGGGGCACTCTAGCATGGCGCTCCCCCCCCAAAAAAAAACCCAAAACCACAAAAGAGCAGAGAGACTTATTTGAGGACACAAATATAGGTGCGTTTCAATGTGGGGCTGTCGTTTTATTTCAGAGAAGTGCCGAAAGGGGGGGGGGGATAGCTTCCTGCTTTTGACCCCATAAGCGAGGTGGGGGGGGGATACACACCTACATAGGTCTCAGAAACACACAGACCACGAGGAGGACTGGCACCTTAGGGTGGTTATGTGTGCGTTGGGGGGGGGGGGAAGGACACATTACATGAGGGGAAGCAGAGACTTCCTCATTTAAGTTTAGGGGCTTCTGAGGGCAGGAGGAGAAGCACAGGGGTCACCCCTATGGGGGGGTGGGGTGGGGGCTGTTGCTTTTTTTTTGCAGAAGTGACAGAAAAAAGAGGGGGGGAAGGCAGTTTCTGCTTTTGACCCCAATGTGAGGGGAGAGAACTATAAGAAACATAGGGGGCAACCAGAAACACCTAAGACTGTGAGGAGGGCTGGCACCCTATGTATGTTGATTTGTGTGTGGGGGGGGGACACACATATTACATGAGGGGAACCAGAGGCTTCCCCCCCTCCACGTCACCCCTATAAGTTCAGGGGCTCCTGAGGAGAAGCAATGAGAAAAGGGTACGGGGGGCACCTCTTCTATACCCCCCCACGAAGCCCCCCCCAAAAGGTGAGGAAGGGGGCGTGGCCACGGGGAACAGCGCACCCCACTCCTCCTCCTCCCCCCCCGCCCGTACCTGCTGTGGGGGTGGGGGGTGCGGGGGGGGGCTCTCGCTCTCTCCCCTCCCGCCCAATCCGCCCCCCCCCTCCCTCCGCCGCTCCGGCCGCCGCTGCCGCCGCTTCTCCTCGCCTTTAGTTTGACCTTTTTCCGTGCCTCAGCTTTCTCCCCGCCCTCCGGGTCTCTGACGTCAGCGCCCTAGCAACCAATCCCCGCGCCGCCTTCCCTCCCTTCCTTCCTTCCTTCGCCCTCCCCCCTTCCGCGCGCACGCTTCGCCCCCCCCCCCCCGCCCCTCCTCCCGAGCTCTCGCGCTCGCACGCCGGTGAGGGAAGAGAAGGGGCGTGACGGAATGGGGGGAGGGCCGTTCGGGTGAGCCCACGTGGGCGCGCGGGAGCCAATCGGAAGCGCGGGTCGGCGATAGGCGCGCGCTGGGGCGGCCGCGGCTCCTGGTTCTGGCCGCGCAGGGGCAAGAAGAGAAGGGGCGTGGCGTAGGAAGGGCTTCCCTGATTGGAGGAGCGGGAGATGGGAGGGGAGAACGGGGCGGGGCGGGGCTTGAGGTCCGGGGAAGGAAATAAGGAGCTCCCTGTTAGATGAATAGGCTGGGTCGGTATTTCTTCTTTCTGTCCGTGCGTGTGTGTTTTTTGCTCTCCGATTTTGGCAGCGAGGCGCGCGCTTTGTTGAAGAAGAGAAGCTGTATATGCATGCATTTTTAAAGGAATGCAAAAAAATAATAGTACTAGTCTAGATAGATGGATAGGTGCACAGATGAGTTTGCAGAGTAATGCGGAAATAATAGCACTTGCAAGAAAAGTGCACGCATGCATTTTCAGAATAGGGCAAACATAGCACTCGCAAAAGAGGTGCAGACATGCGTTTGTAGATGAATGCAAAAATAACAGTTCTTGCGAAAAGAAATTAGAAACGCATGCGCCTGCTTTGAGCTGTGCAAAACCGGCGCTGCTTGCTTGCACATTTGATGCGCGATTTGCACAGCGCTGTAAAACAGCCTATCTGCGGCTTAGGCACATAGGCGCCTGCTCGTCTTGCTTAGCGCGCTGACGACGCTCCCGCGTGCTTTGCAGAATGCGGAAAAGTTTGCAACATTCTCAGGGAAGTTTGGCAACTTTCTTAAGGGCGTTGAGTATGTGATGTTGCGTTAAGGTCGTCTGGTGCCTCAAGTATTGAAGCTAATTCCCGTGAGGGGTGGGGGGGAGGCGGGGTATAAATAATAATTCAGTAATGCTGCAGTGCTAAGCGTGCCTACCCATAAATAAATTATATTGAATTCATTGGTGCATACACTCTGAAGAGTGGGATTAGGATGGCAGCCTAAATTGGTTAAAATTAAATTTGTTGCCATGACGCATACCCTGAAGATCAAAAGCGTTTTGCTCTGCCATGCTGGGATCACAGAGTTGGAAGGGATCTGAGGGTCATCTAGTCCAAACCCCTGCAATGCAGGAATCTCAGCTCAAGCATCCATGACAGATGGCCATCCAACCTCTGGTTAAAAATTTCCAAGGAAGGAGAGTCCACAACCTCCTGAGGGAGACCATTCCACATTCTAACAGCTCTTACTGTCAGAAAGCTTTTCCGAACGTTTATTCTGAATCTCCTTTCTTGCACCTTGAAGCCACTGGTTCGAGTTCTACTGTCCAGAGCAGGAGAAAGCAAGCTTGCTCCATATTCCATGTAACCGCCTTCGAGATATTTGAAGATGGCTATCATATCTCCTCTCAGTCTCCTCTTTTCCAGGCTAAACATACCCAGCTCCTTCAGCCGTTCCTCTTAAGACTTGCCTTTTCCAGACCCTTGATCATCTTGGTTGCCCTCCTCTGCACACCTTCCAGCTTGTCAATATCCTTCATACACAACAGCGAACACCAGCAGGCCATATTGCGACTGCTCCACCATTTCTGCTCATGCATTCTTCTGTTCCCTTGTGAAAATGTAGCACCCTGCTTGTGGTTAACGCTTAGCTGGAATGAAATATTCAACGCAGCAATAGAGAAATTAAAATAGTAATTTATTTGTCAGACAAATAAATATGAGGCACAGTGGTATATGGTTACCAAGCTCTGGCCTGGCCTCTTGCCATTCTGGCCAGCACTTATATTTCCTTAATCCAGCCCCCTTGCTCCTCCTGTGGCTGCCTCTGTCCAATCAGCCTGGTTGAAATTCCTATTGGCTGTTTGCTAGAACCAATCACAAAAGATACACCCATTTCCTCTTGCCTTTTATGGGAATCAAAAAGCTATATATTCTTCTATCTATAAATGACAAATAAGTAGTAATATATCTTACATGTGTCTCAACAAGGAATCTTAATTACCAGCTCACCTCTTGCCCTCCTTGCCCTATTGCCTTCCAAAACAGATGATTAATCTTGAATTTTTATCTTAAGCATATGTCAAGGATTTTGAGTTCACATCAACATTGAGAGATCTCCTTCATTTGAAGGTTTCTAAACAAAAGGCCTGACAACCATATATCAGGAGTGCTCGATGGCGTCTTCTGTCTGGCAAGGGGGGGCTGGTGGCTGATGGCCCCTGTGATCTCTTCCAACTATATGAAATAAGAATCTAGCATTTCTTAAATCCTTTGCATAATTATATTTAAACTAATATATTTAATACATAAATAACCTTTTAAAAGGAAAAGAAATCTTAAAAGGATTTTAGTTTAAGAAAGAAACAGCTTTAGAAAAGACTTCCCAAAAATGCTCTGTTTCTGCCAGCCAGACCAGTTGTCTTTTTCACTGCTCTTGACCTTCTTAACCTTAGGAAGAAGATATGGCTCATTTTACTATTTATCCACCCTTAATTTGTAGGGTCAGTGTAACCTTGGCTGTCAGCCTGTAATTCCCTTTTTACGACTTTGAGAATTGTTTTCTGCTATAAATCAGGGGGGGCCCTTGTCTAGGAGTAAAAACATTTTGCCAAGGTTTTTAGGCAGCTGGTCTTCTGCCTGGCATAAAACATTTTAAGCTCATTTTTAAAATACAAGCCCTGATTAAACATATAAGCTTTAATAAAAATGCAAGCTTATGATTAGATGCCTCAAGAACACCGGGAAAGATCTGTTATGCCAGTGTACTGCCTCAAATTTAATCACTTCACCCCTGCGATTTTCTGGCAGGAGGTACTGCAAATGGATTTTTTTTTTTTCTGGAATCAAATAACAGTAATGCACACTAAATAAGAGTTATATTCCATTGCGTTTCTAGAAGTGCCTTTTATGTCGTATGAAAAGTCAACATAATGCAGAAATTCACAGTCAGGGAAGCGCTGGGACAGTGGAATAAACTGCCATGTGAATCGGCCACAGGCTCCACCTCTAGCTTAACATATCCTGCCCAGGCTTCACCCATACTAAACCATTTTTCTATGGATTCCACACTTGTCTCCCACTCTGGTCCTGCCCAGAGTCAAAGCAGACTTCACATCCAAAGCGGACTTCATAACTCACATGGTGGGCAGCATACATCTTTCAAAGTTGGTCCTGAAGCCCATCACTGAAGTCTACAGCTGGCAAGTGGCAAACTGCATATTCACCTACCTTTCTACAGGTCTTTCCCCTTTTCGCTTCTATAGGGTCCTGGGAGGTGGGGGAGAATTAATACAGTGGGAATTTAGGTTTCGTGGGACCTGACTTTTGCTTGAATCATGTGTTGGTTTTGATCCCATATAGCTTTGACGGCTTGAGGAGGATCAGTCCAGTATATCTGAAGGAGCGTCTCAACCCCCATCGTTCTGCCCGGACACTGAGGTCCAGCGCCGAGGGCCTTCTGGCGGTTCCCTCACTGCAAGAAGCCAAGTTACAGGGAACCAGGCAAAGGGCCTTCTCAGTAGTGGCGCTCGCCCTGTGGAATGCCCTCCCACCAGATGTCAAAGAGAAGAACAACTACCAGACTTTTAGAAGACACCAGAAGGCAGCCCTGTTTAGGGAAGCTTTTAATGTTTGATGGATTACTGTATTTTAATATTTTGTTGGAAGTCGCCCAGAGTGGCTAGTGAAGCCCAGCCAGATGGGCGGGGTATAAATAAATTATTATTATTATTAGTCGTTGGATATGCCAACCTGCAAGGCACACACCCAACTTTTGCAACTCCATACATCGTGATTTTTCTTTTCCTTCCTGGCTTCTAAATTATGCACAGTTTCTGATTTTCTCATGTAGCTTCACCTCACTCAAATCAAAGGCATGCAAATGGCTGTTTCCCTTTGGCTGCTTGCATTCATTAATAATGAAATAAACAAGCACGGTTACATGTGCAAAACAAATCTTTTCCTAGAGGGGCAGGCTGCATTCTGCCTACAGTATTGTTGGGACGGCTGGAGCGCATGGGTTCTGTCTTCTCCATCGCAAGAGCTATTTAGGGAGGCATCCAATTATTAATGGGAGCAATTGATTTCCCCTGAAGCAAGAAGCCCCTTGCTACGCTATTTGGCTAGCTAACCAGACCAAATGCATTATTTCTCCAGAATTCAAAGAGGCAAAGATGTGATTCTCAGAGGAGAAATGTGCATTTTGTATTACTCACATTAGTGGAAAGAGAAGGCTTGCGAAAAGCGGCCAGGTGAGATTTGGAGGTTACTGAGCTCTAGACCTTAAAACAATTCTCTCCCATTCAGTCATTTGGGAGTTTACAAGAACAAAATGAGGTTTGTTATTTATATATATGGTATATCTGACATAGGGGACGCAGGTGGCGCTGTGGGTTAAAGCCTCGGCGCCTAGGGCTTGCCGATCGAAAGGTCGGCGGTTCGAATCCCTGCGGCGGGGTGTGCTCCCGCTGCTCGGTCCCAGTGCCTTCCAACCTAGCAGTTCGAAAGCACCTCCGGGTGCAAGTAGATAAATAGGGACCGCTTACCAGCAGGAAGGTAAACGGCGTTTCCGTGTGCGGCTCTGGCTCTGGCTCTGGCCAGAGCAGCGATGTCACGCTGGCCACGTGACCCGGAAGTGTCTCCGGACAGCGCTGGCCCCTGGCCTCTTAAGTGAGATGGGTGCACAACCCCAGAGTCTGTCAAGACTGGCCCGTACGGGCAGGGGTACCTTTACCTTTACCTTTATATCTGACATATATATCCCACCTTTCTCCTCCAAGGAACTTTAGGTTGTATATGTGGTTCTCCACCTTCCCCATTTAATCCCCAACAACAAGGTAAGTCAGGCTGAGAGGCAGTGACTGGCACAAGGTCACCCCCAGCGAATTTTCTGACTGGTTGGGGATTCGAACCCAGGTCTCTCCCAAGTCCCTCTTCTAACAATCTATGACCACTACATTTTTTCGCTATAACACAGTGGTACCTCGGTTTTCCAATGTAATCCGTTCCGGAAGATCGTTCGAGCTCCGAAACGTTCAAAAACCAAGGTGCAAAGGGCGGTCTGCAAATTTAATAGAGAAAATTGAGGGCTAGTCAAAGGTCACCCAACAGCTGCATGTGGAGGAGTGGAGACATGAACCTGGTTCACCAGATTACGAGTCCACCACTCTTAACTACTACACCACACTGGAGGTCCTTGAGGTATGGCAGTCCTAAGTCTACATCACTGGGGAGCAGCGCTGGGATCTTCCTCCTTCCCTATATGAAAAGGATGTTTAAAATAATGTTTGTAAAAAAACAAAACCAGAAGCTTGTCTTTTGGGAATTATAGGGATAGAACTACCTAAACTGTATAGAAACCTATTCATGTGTACAGTGGCAAGAATGTTACTCGCCGTAAAGTGGAAAGGAGCAGAAGTCCCAGCAAAGGAAGAATGGATACAAAAACTTATGGAACATGCAGAAATGGCGAAACTTACCAGAAAAATAAGAAATCAAGATAACAAACTTTTTATAAAAGGATGGAAACGGTTTATTGAATATTTACAGATAAATTGTCAACAGATAAGAACATTGGCAGGATTATTGTAATAACCTGCAGTTTCATAAGAGTATGTATTTAAAGAAGATGACTAAATGAGCTAATTGAGTTAATTTGGATATGCAGTAAATATTAAAAACTAAATTTAAGGAACCTCAGAAAGAGTGGGAAGGAAGTCAAGTTTTGAAATGTCAAAATGGTGGTAAAATCAGTGAAATGTATAAACCTGAAAAGTATAAATAAAGATTGGAAAAGAAAAAAAAAGGGGATTTTCTCTCTCAAAGTGGGGGAGGGAGATAGAATCATAGAGAATGTAGAGTTGAAAGGGACGCTGAGGGTCATTTAGTGCAACCCCCTGCAATGCAGGAATCTTTTTCCCCAGTGCAGGACTCAAACCCAGAACCCTGAGATTAAGAGTCTTGCACTCTACCAACTGAGTGCCTGTCAAACTTTGGCACATTTGGCCTTGCAACAAGAAAGGGGATACGATTCTCCTGTGAGACCCAGGTCCTACCCTCCCCCCCCTCCCCATTTCTTCACAGTGTCTTTCTGGTGCATTAATCCTGCTTGCTTGCATGAAGCTTAAGTGGAGATCAGACTGCATCTGGTCTTCCTCAACCATTTATTCTGATTTTGTTGGTCATGCAGCAATCAGCACTCATCCTGATTTGTGTTTCCAGGGAGAGGAAGGGCTGTGCACCTTCCTGCTCTCCATCCATTCATCCCACACTTTTTAGTTCATTCAACTGTCGCTTCCCTAGGGCAGGGGTGGTAAAGCATTTCGGTCAATCTTATGAGGCTTAGCCTTAACAGGATTGGGCTAAATTTGATAGATGGGCAGGACCACCCACCTGACGTTGTGATGGCATCAGGCACAAAGGTTTTGCCTTCATTAAACTGACAGATAAGCTATGGTTTTCCCTGTAGTGGTGTATGGAAGTGAGAGCTGGACCATAAAGAAGGCTGATGCTTTTGAATTATGGTGCTGGAGGAGACTCTTGAGAGTCCCATGGAGGACTGCAAGAAGATCAAATCTATCAATTCTAAAGGAAATCAGCCCTGAATGCTCACTGGAAGGGCAGATCCTGAAGCTGAGGCTCCAATACTTTGGCCACCTCATGAGAAGAGAAGACTCCCTGGAAAAGACCCTGATGTTGGGAAAGATGGAGGGCACAAGGAGAAGGGGACGGCAGAGGATGAGATGGTTGGACAGTGTTTTCGAAGCTACTAACATGAGTTTGACCAAACCGAGGGAGGCAGTGGAAGACAGGAGTGCCTGGCGTGCTCTGGTCCATGGGGTCACGAAGAGTAGGAAACGACTAAATGACTAAACAACAACAACAAACTGACAGATGGCTCCATTGGTTAGAGCATGGTGCTGATAACACCAAGGTTGCAGGTTCAATCCCCGTATGGGACAGCTGCATATTCCTGCATTGCAGGAATAGATTATTTTGCTCTACAATTCTACAATTCATTTAGCAGGGAATCCTGATGCAAACCTTCCTGAATTCCTTGCTTGCTGTAGCAGGCTTTCCATGCAAATCCCATTCCTGTGTTGAATCCTGTTGAAATGAGCAAGATTTCACCCCCAGCTCATCAGCCAACCAGCAGAGGGTTAAATCCTGCTTCTTTGCTCGTGGAAACAGGCAAACACAGCTAATACAGGATTTAACCCCGCTCCCCTGCACCGTCACATGGCATCACAAGTAACACCATCTGATTGGCAAGTGGGTGTGGTTTGGAGAAAATGCCATTGTAGGCTCTCTCAGACCCCTGGGGCAGGACTTGTCGACATGCAGAGGGCTGGGAGGCCAGCTGGCAAGCCCCAGTTGTGCTGTCTCCATCCATCGGCCCGTGCTCCGACGTAAATCAGCGACCCAGGCTTCAAAGCCAGGGCACAATATCAGCAGAGAGAACTGCACACAGAGAATAGGCGTGAGGCTTGTGGAAGCATACTACAACTACAGATTTATTAATCATAAATCAGGACAAAGAAACATGCTGTCTCTCTCTTGTGTCATCTCAGAGAGAACAGCAAAAGCCATACACAAACGGAAGTTCCCAGCATACTGTGCTGGAATGTAAACAGACATGTGACACGTAACAATACCATGTCTGTTCCTTAAGGTGGAACAGAATTCTCAACAGGACTAAGTTGCAGACGGGTCGAAGGTCGCCTATCCCTGTGCTCAGGGACATATCTGCCATGGATGCTTTAGTTGAGATTCGAGCATGGCAAGGTTGGATTTGATTACCCTTGGGATCCCTTCCAACTATGCAGTTCTATTCTAGGAGTGCCTTGATCCACTTCAGTTTTGCAGACCTAAATTTCAGGTACGCGCTTGAACCCCTGTTGTGAAATACAGATGCTCTTGATGTAACCTCAGCCGGTTACTTGTTATAAAATAAAGGACTGTGCTTTAGAAAGGAGTGTGCTCTTTTTTTCTCTCCACAAGAAGATCTGAGCTCATGAAGGAAAAGTTACGGGTCTCTCCCTGTGCGGTTACAGGCGTTGTAAAAATGGTATTTAAATTGTCCATTTGGTTTGACAGGCCAGGAAAAAAAATATATAAAAAAATTAAAATCTGTTAGATAAAACCTCCTGCCATTTTCAGATATATCCTAAGAAAAATAGGACTCTTGGATCATTGATATTCCACTAAAAATGAGAACGAGTGCAGAGATTTTCCCTGTTCACTTTGGTGTCCCTTTCTGTCATTTTTGTAGAGCTGTAAGTTACTAAAGTCCTCTGTTCACGCGGTTTAGAGATAACCATCTATCAGCATGGCCATTAGGAAACTCGATTTTTATCACTGAGATTTTCTTTTTTAGACAATAAAATAAAATAATACCTGCTTGCAGTCCACTCTTTTTCTAAAGTATTGTTCCGGGTTTGTGGGGTGGTCAGTTTGGATGATGCCCCAAGTCCCTTCCAGTTTTTGGGGTCCTGCACCCAGTGATTGTTTGAACCTAAGATGGTCAGACAAGTTTCTTTGTAAACAGACCATGACCTTAGCTCCTCCTCAGCATCCCAGAAGAATGAGCTAGGTTGCAAGAGCTACACTTAAAGAAGGTCTTCTTCTTCTTCTTCTTCTTCTTCTTCTTCTTCTTCTTCTTCTTCTTCTTCTTCCTCCTCCTCCTCCGCGATTACACGTAGCTGAGTAAGATTGTCTTCCATAAATACGGTTTTAAAAGTGAGTCCGTAAGTGACTGTGGAGGCCAATTCTGGATCCACACGTCCTTCCACAGTGGGGACATAGGTTTCTAGGCAGGAGCTGATCATGGTGAGGGTTTGCCAAGCGTGCCTTCCTCTTAGCACATTTCTTCCTTTTGTCCTGAGTTTGAGCGTCTTCAAAGCCCATGACACTTTTGGTAAAGGCTGTTCTCCACTTGGAGTGCTCGCAGTGTTTCCCAGTTGTCGGTGTTTTTAAAGATTTGCCTTGAGAGAGTCTTTAAACCTCTTTTGTTGACCACCGGAATTACGCTTTCCATTTTTAAGTTCGGAATAGAGTAGTTGCTTTGGAAGAGGATAACCAGGCATCCGCACAACACGACCAGTCCAACAAAGTTGATGTTGAAGAACATTGCTTCGACACTGGTCATCTTTGCTTCTTCCAGTACACTGGCATTAGTTCACCTGTCTTCCCACTTAAGTGGTGGTATCCCCTTAGTTAATGGGATGGGGCATTTATGTTGATATTTTCACCCCCCCCCCATTGCAAGAATCTCCTGATATGATGTTTTGAGAAAGGAGAGGGCAGAAACTGCTCTTCGCTTCTTCCGCTCCTGACTGCCTGTCTCTCTGTGTGTTATCTTTGTAGTGACTAGATGGCTGAGTGAGAGCTGCAACACTCATGCAAGCCAGTAGTTTTAGTTTGTAGCAGCTATTAGAAATAAAAGAAGTTATGCTTCACAGCTAGCTTCTGCGTTATTTATACAGTGGTACCTTGGGTTACATACGCTTCAGGTTACAGACTCCACTAACCCAGAAATAGTGCTTCAGGTGAAGAACTTTGCTTCAGGATAAGAACAGAAATCATGCTCCGGCGGTGTGGCAGCAGCGGGAGGCCCCATTAGCTAAAGTGGTGCTTCAGGTTAAGAACAGTTTCAGGTTAAGAGCAGACCTCCGGAACGAATTAAGTACTTAACCCGAGGTACCACTGTACTCTGCTGAGTCTGGTGCTCACAATGCACAGTTGTGAGTCCAGTGCACTGAGACCTGCTTTCCAGGATTGGAAGGTCTCTGAAAGTGCTCCAGTCGCCTAGCCCAGTCGGGTCAGAACTAGTTATTGAGCCCAGTCGATGACATCAGTTGAAAGGCGTACTGACAATTTCCTCCACCCCTTTCTCCTAGCTGCCGTGTAGGAGAACAGTAGCCAGGGAGAAATGTGTGAGTGGAAGCAGGCTAGAAGCTGGAAACACAGAGGCATGCCTGCTCTGTTCTGGATCCAAAGTTGTAACTAATAGAGAAGCAATCCAATTTGGGGTGCTAACTAACAGTGTTAGATATGAAAGCTAGGAACTAAATGGAATTTTAAACATAGGTTATGGGCGCCGCAACAGAATGTCTAGGGATGCTATTTTATAACAAGAATACAAAACTGGAAATGAATGAACTGCAGCTAAAATCTCATACTGATTTTTCACATGGTCTAGTCCACATCTGAAGATTGCAAAAAAAAAAAAAAAAAAAAAAACCCAACCACCAAAGCCATACTTCTCCAGCCCTAATATTCTTATGTGGGTCCCTTCTCCAGTCTTCAGAGAGTGGCTGGGAGGCAGAAAAGGTCCTTTCATTCCAGCAGTTGCAGTTTTAATCTGAAATCTTAGGCGCGGTACTGTACCCAGAGCTCAGAAACTGCTCACACTAATGAAATTCCTTGTCGCAAAATGCGCCTAGATTACAGCGGTTCTCAACCTGTGGGTCCCCAGATGTTGTTGGACTACAACTCCCATCATCCCTGAGCTCTGGCCTTGCTAGCTAGGGGTGATGGGAGCTGTAGTTCAACAACATATGGGGACCCACAGGTTGAGAAAGGCTGTAGGACTTAGAGCAATGGGAGATTCAAGTGCTGGGTGCTAAGGTTGTACGCATATATGTCTAAATAAAACCCTAAGGCCCTGAGCAATGAAAAGACAACAGTGCCCCCATATGTAATTGATAGAATCATAGAGCTGGAAGGGACCCTGAGATCATCTAGTCCAACCCCCTGCAATGCAGTAATATGTATGTGTCTCCGCAACCTTGGTGTTGTCAGAATCACGCTCTAACCAACTGAGCTATCCAGGCTATAAAAACAATACTAAACCAGAAAATAAAATTTAAAAGCAAAAATAAATAAAACATAGATTTATTGCAACACATTCTTTTGATCTGCATTAGCGGAGGGACCCTGATTTAGGTGGGGATCAGTAATAAAAGAGAACAGGAATATATTATTATTATTATTATTATTATTATTATTATTCTGCCATTCATCCCAAAGTGGTTCACAACAGAAAAATACAAAATGAGAATACAAAATACATAAAATCAAGAGAGCGGAGTGTGACAAAATCTAATAAAGATCAGGTTTCCCTACGATGACTACTTTGATGCTTAAAAAAATAAATAAATAAATAATCAGATGATGATTTTTAAAAGTCTGGTTTTTGTTCCTCTGTGTTACTGGTTCCCAAGCACTTACTTAGTCCCACTTATTGGATAATCCCACACTGGTGTGTGTGTGTGTGTGTGTGTGTGCGTGCGTGTGTGTGTGTGTGTGTGTGTGTGTGTGTGTGTGTGTGAAGGCCACCCTGGAGCAACAGGTAAGAGCGCTAGTGGCTGGTGCATTGCATTTAACTTAGGATATCAGAAATTTCAGTGGGTGGGGTCTCTAGCAATAGTTCCCCATTCTGTTTTGCAAACGTTATCCCACTGCCCTTGAATAAAACAACAGCCTTGTTTTGTCAGCCTCGGAGATTTATTCATTAAGTTTGCCACTGGGCTGTGCTATAACTCTATATATTCAGCGCACTGGTTTCTCAAAGACTCATTCGCTGTGCATTATTCAGTGGAACGAACATGACTGATGCAGGCGCAAGTTGTCGAATGTCATAAGAAGATGCTCAATAATTAATGCCAAGGTAACTCTCCGAGTTTGGTCTGCTCCTTTCACACTAGGCTAGCAGATAGCACACCCGGTTATCTACTCCGAAATCACTCTGCACAGAAAATGCTACACATCTTGGCAAAAATGCACTGTTTCACTTTGGTATTCAGCGTATAGCTCTGGAGACCTATATAAGGCACCATAAGCTCTAAACCTTATAACAGATCCATTCAACTCAATCTCAAGGAAAGAGTGGGGGAATTGGGGCCTTCCAGATGTTCACGGCTGATGGGAATTGTAGTACAAGAACATCTGGAAAGCCACATGTTTTCCAACTGATGTTGTCCGAGGTTCATATGACTTGGTTCAGGATACAAGCCTTAGTTATGCAAGGTTCTCACAGAGAAAAGGTGTTCCACCAATGAACTTGTCATGGGGACAGCCTGGCATAGACAGGGGTGCTGAATCCTATAATTCAAGGGTGGGGAACTGGAATCAGCTGGTGAGATGGGTCTTTATCTCCTCCACTCCCAGGTTTGGCAAGTGTGTGGGGCTGACTACCTGTCAACTGCATGATGCCACAGAGACATCAGATGATCAACAGAAGTATAGTGTCCAGATCAAGGGAAGTAATGGTCCTACTCTATTCTGCCTTGGTCAGACCACACCTGGAATACTGTGCCCAGCGCTGGGTACCACATTTTAAGAAGGATGTTGACAAGCTGGAACATATGCAGATGAGGGTGACCAAGATGATCAAGGGTCTGGAAACCCATCCTTATGAGGAACGGTTGAAGGATCTGGGTATGTTTAGCGTGGAAAAGAGACTGAGAGGAGATGTGATAGCCATCTTCAAATATCTCAAGGGCTGTTGCATGGAGGATGAAACAAGCTTATTTTCTCATGCTCTGAAAGGTAAGACCCAAACCAGTAGCTTCAAGTTACAAGAAAGGAGATTCTGACTAAACATCAGGACAAACTTTCTGACAATAAGAGCTGTTTGACAGTAGAATGGTCTCCCTCAGTAGGTTGTGGAGTCTCCTTCACTGGAGGTTTTTAAGCAGAGGTTGGATGGCCACCTGTTATGGATACTTTAGTTGAGATTCTAGTTCATGGGTAGGCAAACTAAGGCCCGGGGGCTGGATCTGGCCCCATCGCCTTCTAAATCTGGCCTGCGGACGGTCCAGGAATCAGGGTGTTTTTACGTGAGTAGAATGTGTCCTTTTATTGAAAATGCATCTCTGGGTTATTTGTGGGGCATAGGAATTTGTTCTTCTTCTTTTTTAGATATATAGTCCAGCCCCCCACAAGGTCTGAGGGACAGTGGACCAGTCCCCTGCTGAAAAAGTTTGCTGATCCCTGATCTAGGATGACCCTCAGGTCCCTTCCAGCTCTACAATTTTATGAATCTGTGGCCTGTTTTTGCATAGCGCTGTACACCTAAGCCACCAAGTTCACCTGACCATTGATGCTGACAAATGTCTGCACACAGGGCATTGCAGTAGCTGCAAACCCTCTTCGGCCTAGGTGTGTCTTTACCTGCTCTTGTAGGGCAGGTGAGTGTGGCTTGGGGCTGGCAGGCATAATTACACCCCCAACTCTACTAGAGCTTCTCAGCTGGAATAACTCAACTGTAGGCTTGCTCTGTAAAGGAGTTTAAATTTAGCTGATGGCTTGACGCATAGCTGTGAGCAGAAATAAGCCAGAGCCTTCTGAATAATCCTTACAAGAGCACCTGAAATGATAGGTCTTTATTTGTGTGAGCGCAGCTTTAGAAAAATATGATATTGATATGGAATAATCAGCATCTATAAAAATGCCATCCATTTCATTCATGGTTTTTAATTTCTTCTATTTCCCCCCACCAACCCCCCTTAAATGACTGATATTATTTGATTTAGAAGTTGCTCTTTTATTTCCTCACGAGCTGGCTGCCCGCCAGCTTTTAAAATAGATAGCGCTTGATATATTAGAGGCTTTTTAATTAATTACTTGGATGTTTCTTAACAAGCTTACGCATTGTAATGTGCGTATAAAGGACACTGTGATACAAAGAAGGCTCCAAATGATGGCATGGGTGAGGCCCGGAAAAGACTCAATATGGAGGCCTGTTGGCCGAAATATTGGGAAATAATAGAAAAAATTGGAGACAAATGGAGGTTGCAGAGCATGGAGAAATTAAAGAATAAGGTGCAAGATTGGTTACATTACGCTCAAATTCAAGAGGTTTTTATATTGGATAAAAAGATAGGATTCCAGGTGGAGAAGTCGAAATTAGAGACAGAACTGTTGGAACCAAAGACTAAGGTACTTTCGAGAATGTATAACTTGCTGCTTAAATGGAACACACAGGATGAGACTGTTAAATCAGCCATGATAAAATGGGCTCAGGATATTGGGTATAACATTATGTTTGAGGACTGGGAAAGGTTATGGACCACCGGAATAAAATTCACGGCATGTAATGCCTTGAAGGAGAATATTATGAAAATGATATATAGGTGGTACATGACCCCAGTCAAGCTTGCAAAAATATATCACCTGTCTGATAATAAATGTTGGAAATGTAGAGAGGCTGAGGGGGCATTCTTTCACCTCTGGTGGACATGCCAAAAGTGAGGGTCTTCTGGGAAATGATCTATAATGAACTAAAAAAGGTATTTAAATATACCTTTGTTAAGAAACCGGAGTCCTTCCTCTTGGGCATTGTCGGCCAGAAAGTGTCAAAGAAGGACAGAAATTTCTTTATGTATGCGACAACAGCAGCAAGAATACTTATTGCAAAGTATTGGAAGACACAAGACTTGCCCACACTGGAAGAGTGGCAGACACAATTGATGGACTACATGGAATTGGCTGAAATGACTGGCAGAATCCGAGACTTGGGAGAAGAAACAATGGAAGAGGACTGGAAGAAGTTTAAGGACTATTTACAAAAACAATACAAGTTGTATGAATGTTAAGTATCTGCACGATTTAGAAAATCTCAGTTCCAGCAAATAGATTTTGTAAAATAGAAAATTAAGTTATAAGTAAGAAAAGGTCGAAATTTAAGGTAACAATATGTGTAAATTTAAGGTATGAGTAAATGATAAAAATTATCTTAAATTTAGAAGTATAATATTTGGAAAGTACAAAATAAGGTATGAAATAAGGTAATAATTTGCTGATATTTTTAATATAAATAATGCAGGGTAAAGGAGATGTGAGGAAGTCCAGTTAGTTATATTTTAAAAAAAAAGTTGTATTGAATGGTTGGGTTTTTTTCTTTTCCTTTTTTATCTTTTATTTTCTTTTTTATGGTTTTTTGGTGTATTTGTTTTGGCTTTTTTGTGTAAAATTTAATAAAATATTAAAAAAAAAAAAAACCAAATGATGGCATGGGTGGACTTCTTCCTCCTCTTCTTCCTCAGAGCTGATCCTGTGCTAGAGCAACTTCGTGTCCCATAGACCCACCTCATTCCGAGGTCTATGCCCCCCCTCAAGTTCCTGCGTTTCCTACTAATCTTCTTCATCAATTGATGAGGCGGGGAGGGCGGAATTGCATTCAAAGGGGAGAGAGAATTTTGACAAAATTCTTACGGCAGCAGTGCAGGGTTTTTTTTTGGTCTTATCTTATTTTGAAGGGGCTGGGAGGCATTTCTGATCATCCTTTCCTTCCTTCTACATACATACTTTGGGACGTGGGTGGCGCTGTGGTCTAAACCACTAAGCCTCTTGGGCTTGCCGATCGGAAGGTCGGCGGTTCGAATACCCACGACAGGGTGAGCTCCTGTTGCTCGGTCCCAGCTCCTGCCAACCTATCAGTTCAAAAGCATGCCAGTGCAAGTAGATAAATAGGTACCAGTGCGGCAGGAAGGTAAATGGCATTTCCATGTGCTCTGGTTTCTGTCACGGTGTCTCGTTTTGCCAGAAGCAGTTTAGTCCTGCTGGCCACATGACCCAGAAAGCTGTCTGTGGAACAGTTATGGACTACCGGTATTAAATTTACTGCATGTAATGCTTTAAAAGAAAACATTATGAAGATGATCTATCGGTGGTACATGACCCCAGTCAAGCTTGCAAAAATTTATCATCTGCCTAACAATAAGTGTTGGAAATGTAATGAGACTGAAGGCACTTTTTACCACCTTTGGTGGACCTGCCCAAAGATTAAAGCTTTCTGGGAAATGATCTATAATGAAATTAAGAAGGTCCTTAAGTGGACTTTTCCTAAGAAACCAGAGGCTTTTCTCTTGGGCATGGTTGGCCAATTGGTGTTAAAGAAGGATAGGATTTTCTTTATGTATGCCACCACAGCAGCAAGAATTCTACTGGTGAAGTATTGGAAGATGCAAGAACTACCTACTCTGGAAGAATGGCAAACAAAGGTGATGGACTTTATGGGACTGGCTGAGATGACGGGCAGAATCCGTGACCAGGGGAAGGAGACAGTGGAAGAGGACTGGAAGAACTTCAAAATATACCTTAAAAACTATTGTAAAATTGAGGAATGCTAAGATGTCAGGGGGTAAGAAGTAGAGAATTGTAGCTGTAACTAAAAAGCTAAAGGAAATTTAAGGAAAGGGAATCAGGATAATTGACTAAAGGGTTGCTAAAGAATCACTAAACAAGGATGCAGGGATGGGGAGGTATGGGGAAGTCAAAAGAAAGAAGGGTATGAAAATATAATCTTGAAGTTATATTGGTTTAAATGTTTTGGATGTTTTTGTTTGCGTTTTGAATTCTTTGTTTTTTGTTTTGTTTTGTTTCTATTATGTGTTTGAAAAACGAATAAAAATTATTTTTTTAAAAAAACAAAAAACAGAAAGCTGTCTGTGGACAAGCACAGGCTCCCTTGGCCTGAAAGTGAGATGAGCACTGCAACCCCATAGTCACCTTTGACTGGACTTAACTGTCCAGGGGTCCTTTACCTTTACATACGTCTCCAGTGATAGGCAGTCTGCAGCCTTCCCAGGTGCCTGCATCTCAATTACAACTCAAGGGGAAGACATCAGGAGGCAACTGCACGGCTGGAGTCAGCAATGCTTCAAGATACCAATTGCTGGAAGACACAGAAGGGGAGAGTCATTTTACACTTGGGTCTTGCTTGAGGGTTTTCCACAGGCGTCTGTATAGCTTCTGTGAGAATAGGGTGCTGGACTAGATGGGCGAAACCAGAGCAGCACACGGAAACGCCGTTTACCTTCCCGCCGGAGCGGTACCTATTTATCCACTTGCACTTTGACGTGCATTCGAACTGCTAGGTTGGCAGGAGCAGGGACCGAGCAATGGGAGATCACCCCGTCACGGGGATTCGAACCACTGACCTTCTGATCGGCAAGCCCAAGAGGCTCAGTGGTTTAGACCAATTCCCCGACTCTTGAAAATGTAAGCGTGTCGGCCAACGGGGTTTTTAAAAACCCCATCTCCCAATTTGCTCCGTATTCCATTTAGCCCAGGGGTGGGGAACATCAAGTCTGGAGAACTCACTGCAGCCCTCACAGTCTCTGCTCTGCACTTTCTTCAAGTGCTTTTGCCTGGCTGGCTGGAATGTGTCCTTATATTGCAATAATTCCTCTTTCTTGTCTGATGGGTGATGGAGAGGTGGTTGCACATGTACAAACCATTTTCTTTTGCACAGTAACATTAC
Organism: Podarcis cretensis; assembly: GCF_951804945.1. Taxonomy (NCBI): domain Eukaryota; kingdom Metazoa; phylum Chordata; class Lepidosauria; order Squamata; family Lacertidae; genus Podarcis; species Podarcis cretensis. Next base: position 84,458,922 of record NC_137176.1, read on the forward strand.
TTGCTGGAACATGGGATGATGTGCAGAAGTAAAAGCCACGTCCATTATTCTGTCCATGTCCACTGCTGCTTGTAGCATGTGGCTTCTGAGAGCTTCCCTAGGAGGGAATGCAGGCCCCATGCTGGAAAAAGTTCCTTCAGCCCCTGATCTAGTCTGGCAAAGCGATCTGGAGAATTCAATTTTTGGAATCTGGATTGAGTTTGGATTTGGGGGGGGGGGGGGTTGCTTACGCACCGAAATGGCTACCTTTACTTTTTGTGTAACTTTCCAGTGACACACTCCAGTCCAGAACTGCATGCCCCAACATGCAATATGGAAATCTCCTTTTCTACAGGAGGAAGTTTGTCCTGCTGCTGTCCAGACAAATGCAGTTAAATTTAAGTTCTGGGGGCATCAAATTTGGCAACAACTGGGAATAAATTTGCTTTCATTTTTTTTTTTAATAATAATATTTATTAAATTTTGTATAACCAATAAAAAACATACATAATAACATAATATTTTCCATTATCCACATTTCATTCTCAACTTTGGACTTCCTCACATCTCTTGTTCCTGCTTTCTAAACATAAATTTTACCAGCAAATTATTAACTTGATTCAATTCATATAATATAATTTTCCAATATTTAATGTCTCAAATTTTGGGGTTTGACATACTCTTATTGAAGCTTAATCATAAAATATTACTTATCCCAAATTTATCTTTTCATCTTCCAGTTGAATTTAAATTTATATTCTTTATAACTAGTTTGTTGAAGCCATGTTTTTGCTAATCTTACATCTTTCTTAACAATCATACAATTTACAATATTTTTGTAGATAGTCCTTGAATTTCTTCCAGTCTTCCTCCACCAGTTCTTCTCCCAGGTCTCGGATTCTGCCCGTCATGGGAATAAATTCGCTTTCAAACCCTGAGGAGCTATATTAATCTAAAGGCACAGCTTGCTCGACAATTAATTTAAGAGATTCTCCACTGCCAGTTACGTCAATTGCTAACTTTCTCCTTTTTTGGAGCAGAATATTTGTGGATTTGGCAATGCTCTCCCTTCTGTGTGCTCTTTGTGGGAAACAGAATTATGCCTGGCTAATTCAGACATCCTATTCTCAGCAGGTAACGCATGGCAACATATTAAGGGGGCTTTTCCCATATTCCTTTGGAATGTATGGCTTTCTCTAGAGGACAGGTCCCCCTTTAGTGGCATATTACCAAGAACTATGTTATTAGACGTGGGTGGCGCTGTGGGTTAAACCACAGAGCCTAGGACTTGCCGATCAGAAGGTCGGCGGTTCGAATCCCCGCGACGGGTTGAGCTCCCGTTGCTCGGTCCCTGCTCCTGCCAACCTAGCAGTTTGAAAGCACATCAAAATGCAAGTAGATAAATAGGTACTGCTCTGGCGGGAAGGTAAACGGCGTTTCCATGCGCTGCTCTGGTTCGCCAGAAGCGGCTTAGTCATGCTGGCCACATGACCCGGAAGCTGTACTCCGGCTCCCTTGGCCAGTAAAGCAAGATGAACACCACAACCCCAGAGTCGGCCACGACTGGACCTAATGGTCAGGGGTCCCTTTACCTTTACCTATGTTATTAGAAGTGCTTAGCACTCGGAAGCACACCATTTGAGCATCCATCTGAATGCCTTCTGGAGAGCACCTCACATTTAGAAATCACAGACTTAGATGTGTTAAGGTAAAGGGACCCCTGACCATTAGGTCCAGCCATGACCGACTCTGGGGTTGTGGTGCTCATCTCGCTTTATTGGCTGAGGGAGCTGGCGTTCAGCTTCTGGGTCATGTGGCCAGCATGCCTAAGCCACTTCTGGTGAACCAGAGCAGTGCATGGAAACACTATTTACCTTCCTGCCGGAGCGGTACCTATTGATCTACTTGCACTTAATGTGCTTTTGAACTGCTAGGTTGGCAGGAGCAGGGACCAGGCAACGGGAGCTCACCCCGTCGCGGGGATTCAAACTGCTGACCTTCTGATCAGCACATCCTAGGCTCTGTGGTTTAACCCACAGCGCCACCCGCATCCCTAGATGTGTTAAAGGTGCATATAATTTAAGATTTGGGGAATGGCGAAGTGCTGCTCATTCCCCATTCTAGCTGCAACCACATGCTTTCATAACTTTGTTATGCCATTTTAAGAGTCATGGCTTCTTACCCCCCAAAAGAATCGTGGGAACTGTAGTTAGTTAAGGGTGCTGAGAATTCTTAGGAGATCTCTATTCCCCTTTCAGAGCTACACTTCCCAGAGTTCCCTGGGTAGAGGGATTGATTGTTAAATCACTCTAGCTCTGAGAGGGGAATATGGGTATCCTAGCAATTCTAGCACCCTTAGCGTATCTGAAATGCCGTATTCCCTCATATAAACCTGCCTGGGCTCTTCAGAGGAGCCTCTTCTCTCAGTCTTGCCACCCTCACAGGCATGCTTAGTAGGGATTGAAGTGAAGGACATGAGGGAGGAGTTGGTAATGCAGGTGAGCTGTACATAAGCAAGCTGCCAGCTAGCTCTGTCGAGGCTCTTTTTATTAGTACAATATACAAAACCAGTCAGATACATTTTGGACTGTGACCTTTACACGTCTTCTAATCCCGAGATCGAGGGGTGGTACAAAGTGATTTTGGCACCTGTTTCCATCGCGTCTTTTTCCCCTTGAACAATGTATGACGAAGGAGACAAAGGTCACAGACAGGGCACAGCAGGCCACTAAGAGAGCAAAGGTTAGATAGAGGGCATGATGTTCAGACAGTTGTGGCTTTGTTTGCGGGTGGAAGTGTGCTCCACACCCAAAGGTCATGCATTCAGACAGCCTGAGGCTTGTCTGCGGGTGGAAGTGTGCTCCACACCCAAAGGTCATTCCTTCAGGGATGCAGGAGAGGGCCTTCTCAGTGGCTGCTCCTAGACTTTGGAACTCCCCCAAGATGCTAGACTGGCTCCCTCCTTGATGTCCTTCTGCCAGTGGGTGAAGACTTTCTGATTCCAACAGGCTTTTGGGAACTGACTGTTTCCTGGCCCCACGTCTCTCCAGCCCCTGCTGCTGCCTCAGCGTCTAGACTGTTCTCTGTCGCAGCCTCTCCCTGCTCACCAAACCCTGTTGCCTCTTCCGCTTCTGATGCCTCCTCCTCCCAGTCTTCTCTCTCCTCTCCCTCTGACCACTCATCGTCGTCCCACCACCAACTCCCTGGCTCTGAGCCTTCTTCCCCTGGGGCTCCCTAGCGAGTTCCTCAGCTGGTGTTTCCCATCGCTACTCTGCATCCAGCCAGTCCATGACACTGGGGACAACATTTGCCCACCTCCAGTCTTCAGGGACCTCACCTGTTCTCCAAGAATTCTCAAAGATAATAGACAAAAGATTTAACAGTCTCCCTTTTCATAAAGCAAAGCATTTTGTGCCATTCGTACATGGGCCTTTTTAATCGTGACAATGGCCACTCAGCGTGCAAAACCAATGAGCTGGCCGGAATTAACCATGTTCCCAAAGAGTACGTAATCAGATGTGGTCTGACTTTTCATTGAGACTCCATAATGAGAAAGTGCTGGGTTGGGGTTTTGTTTACACCGCGATTTTGCCTGGGGGCTTTTAGCCTTTAGCGCAACATCACAATGCTTAGGAATCCAACTCTAAACAGCTGTTTTCAATTAGCAGTTGGGAGGGGGGAACCACCCATAATCATCTCTAGCCGTTTGTTTTTTTAATGATGGTGTTTTGCATATCCTTGATTGAACCCTCAGAAGTAAGCATTTCGGAAGGATGGATCTTTTAACAACAACAACACCCTTTTCTTAAGGCGAAGACACTCCCCCCCCCACCCAGTATCTTAAAAATCACTGTATGTGAGAACATAAAGAGAACCATGCTGGATCAGGCCAAAGGCCCATCTAGTCCAGAATGCTGTTCTCACAATGGTCCAGCCCCCTGAGAAGAACCACAGGCAAAACCTGGACACAGCAGCACTCTCCCTAGCTGGTATTGCAAGGCATTCTGCCTCTGACTGTAGCACAGCAGTACCGCCATTGCAGCACAATGGACAGCTCCTAATAAGCAAGCATTCTCCAGCAAAGCATGCTTCTGCTTCTAGTCCACCTGTGATGGCCTGGGAATCTGATTCAGAGGCTGAACCGGAGGAATCCCAGCCTGCACAGGAGTCCCCACCTCCAGGCCCAGCCGGGGCCGGGCCCGGGGCTTGAATCTGAAGGGCCTGCACCTGTGCCGGAGCCTCAGGAACAGACACCAGATGAATCCACTCTGGCTCCGGAGGTGATTGAGGACCCATTGCCTGCAAGTGCTCCTCTCCCAGCCCTGTCAGGGGAAGGTGAGGCTGCCTCTGGGTCCAGTAACCCTCCAGCCTCTCCTGAGCTGCAGAGGCTCAGGGCAGAGAGGCGGAGGGAACTAGGTTCTCTCAGGAGGAGTGCTCACCTTAAGGCCAGGAGAGGCGAGTCACCTGTGGGCCGGGACCACCCTAGGCCTCAGAGGAGATAAAGGCCAGTCAGCCCAGTCCCAGGTTGCGGGAGCAACATCGCTGGAAACCTGTTCCTGCCAACACCCTGACCTGCTCTTCCGGAGTTCCTGACCACACCCGGCTCCTTTCCTTGGACCCTGCTTCGCCCTTGATGGACAGCCTCCAGACCCTTGATCCAGGACTGGACTCAGACCACGGCACACGGTAGCCCCCCCGGGACCAGCACACCACCCCTTCTTAACCCTTGCTTGAAGGTTCTTACTGGGCCAGACCTAACCACCACTACCCACCTTTAAGATGGGTGCTTCATCTCCTCTTGATCTCAGAGTATTTATTTATTTGAAGTAGTCTGACCCGTCCTTTACCTCCCCCCTCCACACACAAAATGGCTTGCAAGATCAATAGTAAGGTGTGTTAGGACGCCAAATGGTACGACACAAAAGGAAAAGATGATTGGGAGGGAAGAGGAGAAAAGCAAACTCTTCTTTGCAACAAAGAAAGGTAAGTTTTCTTTCTGGCCAGGGGCAGGAAGGTGGTTCCTTGTAGCTTGCTCCTTCTTTGGGAAATGGATGAGGCCAAATTTGTTTCCCCTCATTGTGACATTCTTCTGAGGAAGTAAGGGGAACAGCACCCCAGTAGCACTCAGTCCTTCTGGATGATAGCACAGGGCTTCCGCTATGCTGAGAGTTAGTAGCAAGTCCTCTTTCTCCAAGGAGGAGGAAAGGAATGAAACTGTATGTGTTATTTTTGCTCAGCCGTGAACTTTTTATAGCCTCGAATCCTACCTTTAGGCACAAAGCTGAGGAATAGAGTAACTTGTAATTATCAGGGCTCTGAATATGCAGAAGGGGCTCATCATGCAGTGGAACGAATGACCTGGTTGTGACTGCCTTGTTCTCTGTCCGGGAGAGCTGAAAGGAATAAAGTGAGTTACCAATGACTAGCAGTGGCAGAAAGGTCCATATAGTTAAAGCCGTGGTTTTCCCAGTAGTGATGTATGGAAGTGAGAGCTGGACCATAAAGAAGGCTGATCACCGAAGAATGGATGCTTTTGAATTATGGTGCTGGAGGAGACTCTTGAGAGTCCCATGGACTGCAAGAAGATCAAACCGATCCATTCTGAAGGAAATCAGCCCTGAGTGCTCACTGGAAGGACAATTCCTGAAGCTGAGGCTCCAATACTTTGTCCATCTCATGAGAAGAGAAGACTCCCTGGAAAAGACCCTGATGTTGGGAAAGATGGAGGGCACAAGGAGAAGGGGACGACAGAGGACGAGATGGTTGGACAGTGTTTTCGAAGCTACCAGCATGAGTTTGACCAAACTGCGGGAGGCAATGGAAGACAGGAGTGCCTGGCGTGCTCTGGTCCATGGGGTCACGAAGAGTCGGACACCACTAAACGACTAAACAACAACAACAACAACAACAACACTGGCAGAAGATGAGATGTCTCCCCCACCCCAGAAAATAGAACCGCTGTTTAGTTCATCATTATCAAAGAGCATTTAGGAGCCTGATAGTGCTCCAATCACAGTTTTTGTTTGTTTGTTTTTAAGCCATTTCTTGCTCAAAGTTATAAATAGACAGGAATCCTACAAGTGGGACCTGACTGTTATAACAACTGTCTCCCAACCTGAGATTTCCAAGATGACACCTGTATAAGCTGGGATGCACTCTTGCAGCTCCTTCCTTCTGGGTAAGTCCGTTTAGGTGTCCAGCAAGCCTACCCACAATGCACCTACTTTATTTATTTGTTGAAGTTCTATACTGCCCTACATCTGAGGATCACAGGGCGCTATATGGTATAAAAAGATGGTGAGGGCTCACTCTCTCCCTCCCTCTCTCTCTATATATATCTTTCTGGTACCCAGAACTTGCTGAAGTCAAAGAAGTCTGCTGTCCCATCAGAATAAGATCTTCACACTAAAACAATTAATTAACGTTTGTTAGATTAAAATATTACTTTAATAAATTGTATAAGTTAATTATTGGCATTAATCACATCAGCACCATTAAACAGTTATTACTAAGTGCCTTTATTGCATCCAGGATGTTAATTAAATGGAAAGTGATAAGAGATCATGCTGCCTGTTTCAGAACTATACAGAATTATTATCTGCTCTGTGTGAGGTTTATTTTTTTTTTTTTAAAGCATAGGTAGTTTCCTGTTGAAAGTTGTGGGTTTTTTTAACAAAAAAAACCTAACCCTCATTGATTTCAACAGGACAGATTTAAGCACATGTTTAATTTTCCCACCGAAATTGATGAGTCTTAAAATGTTTGTGTCTGGTTTTATTGTGCTCCATTTCTTTCAAGAGAAAGACGGGCAAATGAAATGTGCACTCGCAAAGCCCACTCTTTGTGAAGATGCTGCGGCTGGATTTAAAGGTCCTCTACGCTCCTCCCCCCCTTTCCTTGTGTAGGAAGCAAGAAGGTGTCCTGGTCCCCAAACACAGGGACTGTCGAGACTGGTGTGCAGCAGGGATTTGTAGCACTGAGCTGCTACTGCTCAGCCAAGCCCTTCAGCAGATTGGGATGGTAAGCCCACAAACCATAGCTGTATCTGTTGCCATTCTGCCCAGCTGGGCCCTGAGTGGACCAGAAAGACATCTCATAGACCTTCCTGCTGCTGACACCAGTCCGCACCCACTGCTAGCAACCACCTACTTGACCCCATGCCTAAGAGAGAAGGCTAGGAGTTGCGAACCTCAAGCCTGGGGTGGCCAAGCCTCTATCTTTACCTTTATCTCTTACCTTTCCCACCCCAACCTGGCCACAGTGATCCATGCGACGGTCACCTCCAGGTTTGACTACTGTAATTCGCTCTAAGCGGGGCTGCACTTGAAGCTGTCCCAGAAACTCCAGCGGGTGCAGAAAGCTGCAGCGAGGCTCCTCACGGGGTCTCTGCCATGGGAGCATATTCACCCAGTGCTTTTCAAGCTGCACTGGCTCCCAGTGGAGTACAGGGTCAGATTTAAGGTGCTGGTTTTGACCTTTAAAGCCCCTCACGGCCTAGGACCCTCGTACCTACAGGACCGCCTCTCCCAGTATGCCCCATGGAGGACCTTAAGGTCCATAAACAGCAACACCCTAGAGGTCCCGGGCCCTAAGGAAGTTTAGCCTCAACCAGAGCCAGGGCCTTCTCAACACTGGCTCTGGCCTGATGGAAAGCTCTGTCTCATGAGACCAAGGCCCTGCAGGATCTGATTTCTTTCCGCAGGGCCTATAAGACAGAGTTGTTCCACCTGGCCTTTAGCTTAGAATCAGTTTGATTACCTCCCCCTCTTTATTTTTCCTTTCTCCTCCTGTGAAGAGACTGCATCCTAATGTTTTAATGTATTTTAATCTTGTTTTTTAATTTGTATTTTAATCAACATGTATTTATTATTGGTTGTTAGCCGCCCTGAGCCCGGTCTTGGCTGGGGAGAGTGGGGTATAAATAAAAATTATTATTATTATTATTATTATTATTATTATTATTATTATTATTATCTGGGTCTCAATATTCTTCCCAAATCACACCCCAGACTAGCCCTTCCTTCACACCCTCCTTGAGTGTTTGTGTTTGGCCAGAGCGCATCATTGAACTCTGATCATGCCAGTGTGGTGTAGTGGCTAAGAGCAGTGGACTCGTAAGCTGGTGAACCGGGTTCGATTCCCCGCTCCTCCACATGCAGCTGCTGGGTGACCTTGGGCCAGTCACACTTCTTTGAAGTCTCTCAGCCTCATTTACCTCACAGAGTGTTTGTTGTGGGGGAGGAAGGGAAAGGAGAATGTTAGCCGCTTTGAGACTCCTTAGGGTAGTGTTAAAGCGGGATATCAGGTCCAAACTACTACTACTACTACTATTCTTCTTCTTCTTCTTCTTCTTCTTCTTCTTCTTCTTCTTCTTCTTCTTCTTCTTCTTCTTCTTCTTCCTTGCCTGGATGGAGAATAGAGATGGGGACATGTAAGTAAAAACTAGCCTCCTGTAGAAAGGTGAAATGTCCAACTGTTGCTCAGCTCACTTTTCCTTCTGGCCCTTCCCACCAATGCCATTTGGCCCCTGAAAGTTTGCACAGAAGAAAATGTGGCCCTCGGGTTGAAGTTTTCCCCTCTCCTCACCCTACAAAAGTCACTTCTCATACCAAACCAGGCCCAAGTGCAGCCCTACATAGAGTGCATTGCAGTAGTCCAGACTTGGGGTCACCAAAACATGAACTACAGTGATCAGGCTCTCCCAGCCTAGGAACAGCCATAGCTGGCGAGCCAGACGCTGCTGCTAAAAGCATTATGTTGCCTTTGTTTTCATGAGTGAAATACTGCAAGGTATTGAGTTGTCCCTCTGTTAGAAAGCTGTGATTCAAGACACCTCTTTTCCTGAGTTGCTTCCTAGTTTATCTGTGCCATTTTCCCCTTTTCCAGCAGAGGTGGCAACGTTGCATTTCTGCTTCATGCCTCCTGCACACTCACTCCAGTTTTGATTCTCAAAGCCAGTGATGTTTTAATAAGCAGGAAGACCGTCACTTGATTTCCAGGTAACAACAGATGGAGCTTACAGCCCTGGTAATTCAAGTGAAAGCTCCTGGATCGGCTGGAGGATTTGAGAGCAGTTTTGGAATGGAAATTGCGGAGGTGGAAGGAAGGCAGCATGAGAAGACGTTGCTTCGTCACTTCTCTTAATGATAACGACACTTTAAAGGGGAAAATTGCAGGCAGCCTTGTCCTTATCCAGGCATCTGAGCCTTGTCGAAAGAGGCAGCATTAAACAGGCAGACTTTTATTTTCCTTCACTTTATTTATTGCAGTTTTTTTGTTTGGAAATTGTAGCGTTGGAAGAGATCTCAGGGGTCATTTAGATCAACTGTCCATCGGTGCAGGGAATCAGCTGCCCATCCAGCCTCTGCTTAAAAGCTACTAACAAAAGAGTGTGCTAAGGATGTTAGAGGAATCTCTTGCACAATGGGCTTTGATTTTCTTCCATCCACCCCTTTTAACCCCCATCACAGAACAAGATGCTTGCCACAAATTCTTTTTGCCTTAGTCTTCCAAAACACAAGTTTTATTTTGAACATGTGGACCTTGTACGTAGATTGCCCTGCAAAGGACGGTACTTGCATAGTCATTGTTTTCTCAGAATAGTTCCATTGACAGTAGTGGATGCAAGCTAGTCATGTTCATTGATTTCAATGGTTCTACTCTGACGAGAACTAATACTGGACACAACCCGTTGTGGAAAGATAACTGCCTAGGTAGAGAGCCAGTGCGGTGTAGTGGTTAAGAGTGGTAGTCTCGTAATCTGGGGAACCGGGTTCACGTCTCCGCTCCTCCACATGCAGCTGCTGGGTGACCTTGGGCTAGTCACACTTCTTTGAAGTCTCTCAGCCCCACTCACCTCACAGAGTGTTTGTTGTGGGGGGAGGAAGGGAAAGGAGAATGTTAGCCACTTTGAGACTCCTGAAGGGGAGTGAAAGGCGGGATATCAAATCCAAACTCTTCTTCTTCTTCTAGGTAGGAGAAGTGATCAACATTTTCCAATGTTACACCATTGAGTTGGATTGGTGGTGCCGCAGAAGGGTTATTTTGTACTTGTTGGTGCAGCACTTTGGTTTTATGGATGTTGAGTGATAGGCCAAGCTTTTCGTAAGCTTCTGCAAAGATATTTAGGATGGTTTGGAGGTCATCCTCTGAGCATGCACACACTACCTTGTCATCAGCATACTGAAGCTCTGTGATGGAAGTTATGGTAACCTTACTCTTTGCATACACGTATACACGTAGGTGTGTACGTATCTTTACCCTTCTTTAAAAAATGAAAGCTTTGAATTTGTGGGGTATGCTTCATCCAGAGTTGGGGACAGCTGCCCCTCTGCCCCCTTGCAATTGATGCCTTTTGAAACTCTTCTGCTCCTACAAGAAAGGAGATTCTGACCAAACATCAGGGAGAACTTTCTGGCAGTAAGAGCTGTCTGATAGTGGAATGGCCTCCCTCAGGAGGTTGTGGACTTGCCTTCCTTGGAGCTTTTCAAGCAGAGGTTGGATGGCCATCTGTCCTGCATGTTTCATTTGAGATTCCTGCATTGCAGGGGGTTGAACTAGGGGACCAGCTCTACAATTCTATCATTCTGAGCTCCAGCCCCCAAAACTGTAAGATGGCACTCTCTGCACAGATGAAAAAAGAGAGACAGAAATCTGTCGAGCTTTGGGGAAAGCTACTGGGCAGAGCAGGGACACGGGTGGCGCTGTGGTCAAACCACTGAACCTAGGGCTTGCCAATTGGAAGGTTGGCGGTTCGAATCCCTGTAACGGGGTGAGCTCCCGTTGTTCAGTCCCTGCTCCTGCCAACCTAGCAGTTCGAAAGCACGTCAAAGTGCAAGTAGATAAATAGGTACTGCTCTGACGGCAAGGTAAACGGTGTTTCTGTGTGCTGCTCTGGTTCGCCAGAAGCGGCTTAGTCATGCTGGCCACATGACCCGAAAGCTGTACACCGGCTCCCTCGGCCAGTAAAGAGAGATGAGCACCGCAACCCCAGAGTCGTGCGCAACTGGACCTAATGGTCAGGGGTCCTTTACTTTTACTGGGCAGAACAGATTTCCCCTACTTACAATTTTAAGGACTCATTGGAACTGGCAGAAAAGGAAAGGATGCTATTCATCCAGTCTAGGCCTATTACAGGAGCTTTTCCACAGAGAAGGAATTGCCATTTTCAGAGGTATGTCGTCCCCCCCCCAACTCATTTATTTGTCTGTATCTTGCTGGAGAAAGGAAAGAGACGACTAAGAAAACATGCACTGTGAGATGAATCCTACTGAAAAATTGTTAGAGAGATGTTTTTCTTAAAAAAAAAGGAAGAATCTGGAAGGAAGGCGCTCAAGTAATGTATTCCCTGTGAGGGGAAGTGTCAGTCCTCACCTTGACAAGATCAAAAGCCATGTCAGAGATTTATATATCAAAGTGGAAATCTACTTGTGTCCTGAGAAGGAGGGGAAGGTGGGTGGGGAAGCAGGAATGGCAACAACTCCGGAGCCTTCCAAATAAGTTTTCCAACAAAGCTCACTGCCATCCCCACATACCACGGACGGATCAAGAAGCAACCCATCATCATGTGAAGCGACTTCAATTGCAGTCCTCAATGCCCTGCTGTCAGTTTTGAGTCAGGTGCAGAGCAACTTCGGGAAGAATATGATGAAAGGAAAGTTCTCGCACCAAGCCGGTGAAACAGCAGCTTTCGAGAAGAACCAGCCCTCTGTCAGCCACAGGCCCTTCCTTCCATGCAGCATGGCGATGGGGATGTTTTGGTCCTCTTGGGAAAGACAGAGTGGCATCTATGTAACAATAATGCAAAAAACATGAATGCACACATCTAATTCTTGGAGGAAATGGGATGCCTGGAGCAGTTGTTTATGGCCTGAAGGCACTTGCACACTCAAAGCGGTTCTTCCAGTTGCATCAGTTGGGTTGCAAGCTAAGGGTAGACTTGTTTGGAGTTATAGGGAATGAAATAGGGAATGCCAGGGGACAGATGGGAGGGGAAGGGGCTGCTGCCTTCTAGTCTGAAAATACGTTCTTTAATTAAGCTCTGCTGAGCTTGCTCCAGTGAGTTAGACGCTTTGCTGCCTGTGGTGTAGAACATCCTTCTGCTCCAATTCCATGCACAGAAGTTGCCCAGATGGGCAGTTGAGTACAGTGGTACCTCAGGTTAAGAACTTAATTTGTCCTGGAGGTACGTTCTTAACCTGAAACTGTTCTTAACCTGAGGTACCACTTTAGCTAATGGGGCCTCCCGCTGCCTCCGCGCCCCGGTGCACGATTTCTGTTCTCATCCTGAAGCAAAGTTCTTAACCCGAGGTACTATTTCTGGGTTAGCGGAGTCTGTAACCTGAAGCATCTGTAACCCATGGTACCACTGTATCACTCCATGAATGGCAGCAGCAAGGGAATTATGGTGTTACAGCACGGGCCTTGTGGAGCACACTGGTGGAGGAACGGGAGTGCGGAGGGCGCAGACCACCCCTGGCACCACTATTCCAGTAGGGTGCCATTGCGGTGGGCCCACCCTGGATACACGCTGTGCACCCCTCACCACACATCAGGCACCATGCCCCCACTGGTGGCGCACCACGCCCCCGCCTGATCTCCGCTCCCGGTAGCGGAGCATGCAGCTTCGCCACTGGTAGAGCACACAGCATTGTCCCCCAATACAAGGAAGGGTACAACCTTGGGAGGATGCTACCAGATTTGCCACCTGATGCCACATCACATTTTGCCCAATGGTAGAGCCAGCCCCTGTAACCAGAAAAGGATCAAAATTAAGTAAATTAGAGGAGAAGTGGTGAACCCTGAGGCAGGGAGGAGGGTTGGGCCTCCATCAAGGTCATGTCCCGATTTGCTTCACTGGGATGTTGGAAGGTATCCAAGTTCCCCATCTCTGCTAGACCAGTCGTACCTTCGGTCAGATCCAATATGGCTGCTTTTTCGCAGCCTATTATTTCCTCATGTTCATCCCTCTGGGCCAATGTTTCATAAATCATTTTTCTCTGGGCCACACTTTCAAAATAAGCATGTGCTCATATCTCATCACATTTTTTAATTGATAAGAAATGCATTGCAAAACAAAAAGAAACAACTCCTAGTGGTGCTTGATTTGGAAAAGAAATCTATCCATATTTTGCCTAATAATAATAATAATAATAATAATAATAATAAACGCTATGCTACACTTAAATGTCTAAATGTTTCTTGGATTGTCCTTGAAGCTTCCTGCCACACTTGCCATCTTTTCCTGCCACTTCCTTTGAGAACCACTGCTCTGGACACTAAATTCCTTTCCAAAACCAAGGAGAATCTCAAAGAGGCAAAATGAGCTGGAGATTCTCCCTTCTCTTTGAGATGGGTGTGATGAAGGCGATTTCTATCACCTGTCAGGGGTTGCTTATCACTCTGAAAAATGTCTTTCATCCTGTCACCTTTACACTAACTTGGGAGAAAGGGAAAAGTGGAGCTATTTACAAAGCTTTGCTGACTCTCAAATTCTTTCCTATTTTTTTCTGGTGGCAAGGAGAGGGTTGCTATTCTGTTATCGGTGGCAAGGAGAGGGTTGCTATCCAGGGCAAATGCCAATGGTTTGTTTGCCAGCCTCCAATGGGTGTTTTAAAGGTGACCCGGAAAGCGAAACGACATTTATATTGCTTTGTTTTGCTCTCCTTTATTTTTTAAAAGAAGGTCTCAAAAGGTTTTTTCCCCAAAAAATAAATATAAATAAATAAAATGGAGAAAAAGTGAGAAATGTCAGGCTCTGACTAGAAACAGATAGGTATTGTTGCCTGTTCTAGAAAATTGAAAAGTGCAAAAATAGGGAAGGCAATCATTTGGCTGAAAGTTCTGTGGTTAAATGTTTTGCTAGCATTCAAGCTTTGCAGTCTCCCAGGCACTGAAACACAACAAATTCTGTCCTGTTGACTTCAATAGCCCAGAGGCAGACAACTTTACCTGGCTCCCTGTATTCCTGCAAAGTTTCTGTTTATAACATGGATTGAGAACCTCTGACCCATCCAATCTCTTTATCTGGATCCTCAAAATTCTCCCCAGACCAAACCTCTTGCTGACTTTGCTTTGAATTCCATTTTTTTTGGGGGGGTTGCCCAAATGAAATGTATTCTTGAACTCCGGTGAAGTCTCCCGCAGGGGCATATGTGTATGCATGTGTAGAAAATGTAGCCTCTTGTACAAAGGCAAAGTTTAGATTCATTGCTCTGTTCACTTTCAGACCCTCCAAGTGTCCCTATTACAGAACCCGTCCCGGTTTCTGATTTGATTTTTTTGATTTGATCCCAAGAGGTCCTGCTTTTCCTTAGGACGTCCCTATTTTCATCAGAGAAATGGTGGAGGGTATGGAGTTATGCGACCCCTGAGCCAGGGAGATAAGTAGCTATTCAACCTTTAGAAAACATCTGAAGGCAACCTTGTATAGGGAAGTTTTTAAAATGTTTAATGTTTTATTATGTTTTTATATATGTTGGAAGCAGCCCAGAGTGACTGGGGCAAAGCAGTCAGATGGGCAGGGTAGAAATAATAAGATGGTGATGATGATGGAATAGGACATGGGTAGGCAAACTGAGGCCTGGGGGCCGGATCTGGCCCAATCGCCTTCTAAATCCAGCCCACAGATGGTCCGGGTATCAGTGTGTTTTTACATGAGTAGAATGTTTCCTTTGATTTAAAATGCACCTCTGGGTTATTTGTGGGGCCTGCCTGGTGTTTTCACATGAGTAGAATGTGTGCTTTTATTTAAAATGCATCTCTGGGTTATTTGTGGGGCATAGGAATTCATTCATTTCCCCCCCAAAATATAGTCCGGACCCCCACAAGATCTGAGGGAAAGTGGACCGGCCCCCTGCTGAAAAAGTTTGTTGACCCCTGGAATAGGATGTCCCTATTTTCATCGGAGAAATGTTGGTGGATATGCCTCTTGCCCTGCCCACCACTAGGTGTGACTGTTTTTCTAGAAAAAGAGGTGCCAGAACTCACCATGACTACCTCCCTCATTCTCTTAGAATGGAAATGATTCCCACCAGAGAGGTGCCAGAACTGAATTCCAGTGAGTTCTGGCTGGAAAAAAGCTCTGGGTGCGGCCCCAGGAAGATCACCCAGAGCAGACCCTTGGACTAACAAAAGTCCACCCACTTCCATCATCCCTCATCATTGCTCCTCGATTTGTCTTGCATTTCTGGTCCTGGCTCCTTGGTCATTCTCTGGACCAGTTCTTCATTATGGTCCCAGCTTCTGATTTGCTCTTTGATGCTGTCTCCTGGTTTCCTGTGTATCTGTGCTGGTCTCATGGGTTACCCTAGAGGTGAGGTCCAAGTCCAGTCCGTGGTCCAAGGTGCAACGAGGAGGCAGTCCATAGTAGCTGAAGCTGGGTGCAGGGCAGGGAGTCTGGTGAAATCAGGAACAGGCTTGCAAGCAGGAAGCCAGGGCAGGTCAGGAGCCCAGTCAGGAAAGCAGGGCAAGGTTCAGGCAGGAACAGGCTACCAACAATGTTAGTCCCACAACTTGGGACTGGGGCTTGCCGGCTTTTATCTGCCCCGAGGCATAGGGCGGTCCCGGTCCACAGGTGACTCGTCTCTCCTGGCCTGGAGGCAAGCACTCCTCTTGCGGGAACTTAGTTCCTTCCGCCTCTCTGCCCTGAGCCTCTGCAGCTCAGGAGAGGCTGGAGGGTTACCGGACCCAGAGGCAACCTCAGCTTCCCCTGACGGTGCTGAGAGTGGAGCACCTGCAGGCAATGGGTCCTCCATTACCTCAGGAGCCAGAGCAGTCTCAGCTGATGTCTGCACCTGAGGATCCAGCACAGGTGAGGACCCTTCAGGCTCATGCCCCAGCCCCAGCTCAGCTGGTTCTGGAGGCGGGGAATCCTGTGCAGGCTGGGATCCCTCAGGTTCAGGATCCGAGTCCGAATCCCAGGCCATCACAGTATCCTGGTTGCCCTTTGGTCCTGGTTCCTAGTTCCTGGTTCATGACTGTCTTCAAATGGCTGCTCCTGGCCCAGCCCCAACACCTAAAGCAGGGTTCTTCCATCTTGCACTGCAAGATCTTGCTGGACTCCGACTCCCATCACCCCCAGCCAGCTTCACCAATGGTCAGGAATGATAGGAGTTGTGGCCCACAAACATCTAAGGACCCTAGGCTGAAGACTGACCTGAGGCAAAGCCACCATTGGATAGACCTCTCTGTTCAGACGTGTTTTTAGAGTTCCTGGCAGAGAAGAGAGTTAGCAGTCAAATATGATATTCTCAGAAATATGTATAGCATGCAAAGTGATGCATATTCCTGGGAGGTAAATTGAGAGCTAGGTCATTGGTACCTTACAGGGTACCTGTCAATGGAGGGCTAGCACAGTTCAGTGTCAAGGAAAGGACATCTTGGAGATCCATTGGGACTGAATTGCCCTCAGATATGTCAAGTAGAAATTATCATACAGGTGTGCAGGCTGTCAGCCAGACACCAATCTGTGGCTGATGGAGTGTTTTTTAAAAAGTCTTCTATTGATCGACAAGCTTTTCCAGGAGGTTACGACCTTTTCGTTTCCATACAAGGCTGACGGACATCACACTTAGACCTGGGGGATCATTGCCTCTACATTATCCTGAATATGTAAGGTGATGTTCAAGGGAATGTTAGCACACAGCGAAGAACGGACCGGAATTCTGATGAGCAGTCCTCGAACAGAAGAGGTTTAACCTTTGCCGGTTGATCAGACAGAGAGTATTCTGGTTCCAAAATCTTCTTCATGCCTTCATAACGATGCACATTGGCAGCAAAGTTCCAGCAAGGGCACAGACTTGTACATGTTCCACGGGAAGAATGGCATGCACACATACACACACACCCGTGCTAATTGCTAAAAAGCAGGTACCTGGAAGATTATTTCAGAGAAGGCCTGGTGAATGGTATGTGATAGAGGCTTGCTGGTGTCAGCTGAAACAAACTGAACAGTGTAATTTTGTCCCCGAATGTAGGTAGAAAATAACAGCCACTCTTTAGAGCACCTCAAGCAGCCATCAGGGCTGTTGCTGTTGTCCTCTTCAGTGCAATTGAAAATACCAGATGATAAAGCGTTTATGTCCACTCTTTTTGATCTAAGATGTTCATACCTTGAGCTGCAGATTTCCACATCATTTAAAGAACTGAAAGACAAAATTAATATTTATACATAGAAAATGTATACATAGAAAATGTATACCCTTCATGGATCACAGCCTTTGACTGTGTTGACCATGGCAAACTATGGCAAGTTCTTAAAGAAATGGGAGTGCCTGATCACCTCATCTGTCTCCTGAGAAATCTCTATGTGGGACAAGAAGCTACAGTTAGAACTGGATATGGAACAACTGATTGGTTCAAAATTGGGAAAGGAGTACGACAAGGCTGCATTTTGTCTCCCTGCTTATTTAACTTATATGCAGATTTCATCATGCGAAAGGTTGGGCTAGATGAATCCCTAGCCGGAGTTAAGATTGCCAGAAGAAATATCAACAACCTCAGATATGCAGATGACACAACCTTGATGGCAGAAAGTGAGGAGGAATTAAAGAACCTTTTATTGAGGGTGAAAGAGGAGAGTGCAAAATATGGTCTGAAGCTCAACATCAAAAAAACGAAGATCATGGCTACTGGTCCCATCACCTCCTGGCAAATAGAAGGGGAAGAAATTGAGGCAGTGAGAGATTTTACTTTCTTGGGCTCCATGATCACTGCAGATGGTGACAGCAGCCACGAAATTAAAAGACGCTTGCTTCTTGGGAGAAGGGCAATGACAGGCCTAGACAGCATCTTGAGAAGTAGAGACATCACCTTGCCAACAAAGGTCCGTATAGTTAAAGCTATGGTTTTCCCAGTAGTGATGTATGGAAGTGAGAGCTGGACCATAAAGAAGGCTGATCGCCGAAGAATTGATGCTTTTGAATTATGGTGCTGGAGGAGACTCTTGAGAGTCCCATGGACTGCAAGAAGATCAAACCTCTCCATTCTGAAGGAAATCAGCCCTGAGTGCTCACTGGAAGGACAGATTGTGAAGCTGAGGCTCCAGTACTTTGGCCACCTCATGAGAAGAGAAGACTCCCTGAAGAAGACCCTGATGTTGGGAAAGATGGAGGGCACAAGGAGAAGGGGGCGACAGAGGATGAGATGGTTGGATAGTGTTTTCGAGGTTACCAGCATGAGTCTGACCAAGCTGCGGGGTGCAGTGGAGGACAGGAGTGCCTGGCGTTCTCTGGTCCATGGGGTCACGAAGAGTCAGACACGACTAAACGACTAAACAACAACATAGAAAATATAATGAGGCAAAATTCTAGAATAGGATCAGTTAAAATATCAATTTACATATCAATAAAAACTGCCAAAACAATAACCTGTACAATTAACCTGCACTTATCTCGAACTTCTATTATTAGTAAGGTGTTCCACAGGGCAGGGACTTCCACACAAAATTATTGATCCCTGGTAAAGGCCAATCGAAGCGCAGAGGCATAGGGGTTGCCAAAAGCACCCCGTCAGAAGATTCCAGTGAACCCTCACCTGCCCCAGTCAACATGGCCTAGGGTCAGATTTTCACTCCCTTCCACGTGCCATTCATAAGACAGAAACGGTGGAAAGTTTTAAGCTCCTCCTAAAGAGTGTGCAGAGCGACGACTTGCACATTGGCAAAATAGGGGGCAGGAAAGGACCCAGGACTGCATGCGTTTTTCATGTGCAATTTTTTAAACAGTGAGTGAAAAAGAGAGTTTGGAGCAGCATTTGCAGGGATGTGACCTAGGAGGAAGGCAGCAAGCTGGAGAGAGAGAGCAATGTTTGATCTCTGTTTGAATCCAAGGCTGCAGCTATGGGAGAAACAAGACCATTTTGGGGTGTTAATGCTGTGAACCCCTCCATTGCAGGCTCAGGTTGTACAAATATAATAATAATAATAACAACAACAACAACAACAACAACAACAACAACAACAACAATAATAGTAATTCTTTTACTGGGTTTTATAAACAAGAATCAAGTTATTCAAAGAAGTATACCAAGTTTTCTCATGTCATTTGTATGTCACAAAAATAGCATAATAAATGTGGAAAAATATCTACAACATATGTCTCATTATTAGCGGTTAATGTATAAGTTCTTGGTTTATGAATTGGTTTAAACAATTAGGGAGGAGCAGAGGAAGAGGAGGAAGGGGGAAAGGGGGCAAGTGTTGACAGGTGGTTATGCTTCTATTATTTACTTAGTGTGTGTGAGGGGTTGTGTCAACGTTACTTGTATGGGTTCTCTTACTATTCACTTGTTGTATTTCCTTGGTGGTGAGAGAGGTTGGGGTGGCTTAGGGTGTAGTTGGTTGTCTCTGGTTGGCTGTAGTGAGATTTTGTGTGTGTGAGAGAGTGGGGAGTGAGTGTGTATTTTTGAATCAGGTTAGCCAGATTGATTCGTATGCTGTCGGTGGCTTCTTGTTGTTGTCTTGTTGGGCTGTGTATGTGATAAAGGGGAACCATACTGGGGTGAAGGTGTCTTCTTCTATTTGACCCCGTGTCAGTTTCAGTTTATTGGTTAGTTTTTCTCATAAGGCTGTTTCTCATATTATTATGATATATGTGTAAAATACCATATATCACAAAGACACCTCAGTCTCCGTTATGCCTCATTCTCAAAAGGAAACACGAACTCTGAGCAAGGTCATCAATCCCCTGGAGATTGGGGTGTCGTGCAACAATATATCTAATTGTTTCAGGGTCCCTCATTGGAAGTGGTTCATAAATTAAATCATCTTCACCATTTTGGAATTCTCTGGAATCCCTTTTGATTTCAACCACCCTGAATAATTGGGTGTCATCCTTGAGTTCAACCACCTCACAGTTCCTGGGGGATTAAAGCATAGCCGAGTTTCTACTAAAAGTGTCAGGCTAAAATTATGGGGACTGTACCATGAATGCCCAGAAACATTTTATGCCTTTGATCTCCTCAGTTCCCTTAGAACCGTTCTCCCCCCCCCCCACACCCATCCCCTCCCCCCCATGGCAATGGCTGCTAGGAACTCCTGCCAAAAGCGTTAATGAATTTTGCATTGAGTTCTGACTCTTGGCATTTAGGGCTTAATAAAAAAAAAAACCTTCTTTGCCTTTATCTGGGGGATTTTGTTTCCTGCTAATTGGTGTCAACATCAATCAAGATCACGGGCTCAAACACCGCTGGTTTCAAGGCCAATTTTTTTTTGCTAATTTCCCTTTTAGCCCCTTCAATAACTTGGTGGTTACTTTGGGCCATTTGCACAGGGATGTGTCAATAAAAATCCCTTTAACCCTAAACCTTGCAAATCAGAAAGTGTGTGTGTGTGTGTGTGTGTGTGAGTGAGTGAGTGAGAGAGAACATTAACACATTGGTAAATGTTAATGCTGAAACGAGACTTGTTTTATTTTAAGTCATTTGCTCCTGCAGGGTAGATAATGTTGCTCCATAGGGAGAAAAATGTTACAGAAGTTGGGTGCTACCCTCACTCCCTGCCGAGTGATAGAAAGATTCCTGGGGGGGGGGGGTTTCCAGGTGCTCACCCAGGGTTTGTGCTCCTTTAAGAAACAAGATTTATTCACATGTTTACACCTTCAGTCTGCACAGAGGGAGTCCAGATCTTACAGCATGGCCATCTCAAGCAGGAACTCCAGCAGTGTGGCACTGGAGTCAATAGTATCTCACCCAGCCAGCCTTCAGCCAGCCTGCCTAAGATGGATCTCAGTTTTAATTTTCTGCCTTCTACTTCCCAGCACACCTTGTTCTAAAGCAGGGTTTCCCAAATTCGGGTTCCCAGCTGTTTTTGGACTACAACTCCCACCATCCCTAGCTAGCAGGACCAGTGGTCAGGGATTGTGGGAATTGTAGTCCCAAAATAGTTGGCGACCCCAGTTTGGGAAATCCTGATCTAGATCAGTGTTTCTCAACCATTTTTCCTACTGTGGCCCCCCTGTCCTACTGGTAGAAAGGTAGCTATTTTAATATTTTGTTTGTAAATAGAACATGTTTTATTTATATATTTTTATAATTTATACAAAATGCAATTACATAAAAAATTATACTTTAAGTATTTCTTGATCAATGTGACCCATGTGCTTGATGACCAGAAACTATATATATATATATATATATATATATATATATATATACACACATATACATACATATATATATATCCGGTTCTATTGCTGTGAGGAATAAGCAAATATCAGCGCTGTCCATTATGTTAAGGCGATTCTGCGTTAGGCTGAGTAAATAATTCACACATCTGAAACCTGATTCTACCAAATACGAAGCAGGAAATGCCGTGAAAAACAATTTTGCTTTATCCCAAAGCTGTGGAAGCTTTTTAGATATTGTACTCTTTATTCAAAATAATGGTATTTTTCTTGACTGCAAGTTACTTTGGCTGCTATGTCACTCTGTAGCTCTGTGAGCGCTTCTTGCAAAGAAACATCAATGTCAGCAGCATTCTCTGTTCTCTGTTTTCTATTTTCTTCGCTTCTCTGTTTTCTGTTTTCTTTTCTCAGTCACTTCTCTGTTTTCTTCGCTTCTCACTTCCCTCTGTGTGGCCCCCTAGTCTCATGCCACGGACCTCCCCCCATTTATGCAATGTTCACTTGTGGCCCCCTTGGGATATCCTGGGGGTGGGGGACAAGGGGCCCTATGGCCCCCGGTTGAGAAACGCTGATCTAGATGACAGGAGTTTGCAAAATTACACATGGCAGGGAGAAGGTAAAGTAAAGAGCTAGCATGGTGTAGCAGTTAAGAGCGGTGGACTTGTAATCTGGTGAACCGGGTTCGCTTCCCCGCTCCTCCACATGCAGCTGCTGGGTGACCTTGGGCTAGTCACACTTCTTTGAAGTCTCTCAGCCCCACTTACCTCACAGAGTGTTTGTTGTGGGAGAGGAAGGGAAAGGAGATTGTTAGCCGCTTTGAGACTCCTTAAGGGGAGTGAAAGGTGGGATATCAAGTCCAAACTTCTTCTTCTTCTTCTTCTTCTTCTTCTTCTTCTTCTTCTTCTTCTTCTTCTTCTTCTTCCCCACCCCCCCGGACTTCCCTCAGCTCCTCTCTCTGGTTTTTCAGCACATGTTATTCTCTTCATCTTATACAATTGTAAATATCATTAATTTATCTATCTATATATTACCAATAAAAAGTTTGTGTATGTTTATTCAAAACCTGCCCAGGAGTCCAGTTCATTTTGTTGTTTCTTTTACTTCGTTACTTCGTAAAGGGTTCCCATTCTTCTTTAAAATCACAATTGTCCTTATCATGTAGTTTGTGTGTCAATGTCTCCAATTCCGCATAGTCCATCCGTTTCTCTTGCCACAGTTCTTTGGTCAGGATTTCTTAATTCTTCCATCCTTGTGCTATTAAGACTCTTGCGGCCGTTGTCACATACATGAAGATGTTTTTCAATTTCCTTGGCTCGCAGACTTCCAATGATGCTGTGAACTCTGGAAGATTTGGAACCGATAAAAGAAAGTGCCTCTTCATGTAGTTTATAGTTAAAACTATGGAACTCCCACAGGAGGCAGTGATAGTTACCGACTTGGATGGTTTTAAAAGGGGATTAGACTAATTCAGGGAGGACAAGGCTGTTGTTGGCTACTGCCTCTGATTTCTCTGCTCTGCTGCCTCCACAGTTGGAGGCAGAAATGCTTCTGAAAACCAAAGAAGGCTCTTGTGCTCAGGTCCTGCTTGCCGGTTCCTCAAAGGCATGTGGTTGGCCACTGTAGGAACAGGATGCTGGAATAATAATACTACTACTACTACTAATAATAATTTATACCCCGCCCATCTGGCAGGGTTTCCCCAGCCCCTGTGGGTGGCTCCCAACAGAATATTAAAAACACAATAAAACATCAAATATTAAAAACTTACCTAAGCAGGGCTGCCTTCAGATGTCTTCTAAAAGTCAGATGTTTATTTCCTTGACATCTGAAGCGAGGGTTTTCCACAGGGCGGGCGCCACTACCAAGAAGGCCCTCTGCCTGGTTCCTTGTAACCTCACTTCTTGCAGTGAGGGAACCACAAGAAGGCCCTCGGAGCTGGACCTCAGTGAACCTGAATGATGGGGGTGGAGATGCTCCTTCAGGTATACAGTGGTACCTCAGGTTACATACGCTTCAGGTTACACACTCCGCTAACCCAGAAATAGTGCTTCAGGTTAATAACTTTGCTTCAGGACAAGAACAGAAATCGGGCTCTGGCGGCACGGCGGCAGCAGGAGCCCCCATTAGCTAAAGTGGTGCTTCAGGTTAAGAACAGTTTCAGGTTAAGAACGGACCTTCGGAATGATTTAAGTACTTAACCCGAGGTACCACTGTACTGGGCTGAGGCCGTTTAGGACTTTAAAGGTAAGCACCAACACTTTAAATGGTGCTCGGAAATGTACTGGGAGCCAATGTAGGCTTTTCAGGACTGGTGTTATATGGTCTTGGTGGCCACTCCCAGT
Source organism: Podarcis cretensis (assembly GCF_951804945.1). Classification (NCBI taxonomy): domain Eukaryota; kingdom Metazoa; phylum Chordata; class Lepidosauria; order Squamata; family Lacertidae; genus Podarcis; species Podarcis cretensis. Next base: position 84,482,365 of record NC_137176.1, read on the forward strand.
CACCAGTCTAGCTGCCGCATTCTGGATTAATTGCAGTTTCCGGGTCACCTTCAAAGTTTGCCCCACGTAGAGTGCATTGCAGTAGTCTAAGCGGGAGATAACTAGAGCATGCACCACTCTGGCGAGACAGTCTGTGGGCAGGTAGGGTCTCAGCCTGCGTACCAGATGGAGCTGGTAGACAGCTGCCCTGGACGCAGAATTGACCTGCGCCTCCATGGACATCTGTGAGTCCAAAATGACTCCCTGGCTGTGCCCCTGGTCCTTCAGGGGCACAGTTGCCCCATTCAGGACCAGGGAGTCCTCTACACCTGCCCGCCCCCTGTCCCCCATGGGCTCGATCCAGAAGGTTCTTCTTATGTTCTATTGAGGGAATCCACAGAGGGTTCCTTGCCCCACGACTCCCCCTTTTCAAGAAAAACTTTGTAGCTGAACTAACCACATTGGTCATATGTAGGCAGAGAGTATCAAAAGCTATTTGATGGTTGAAGGGTTTTTAATCCCAAGGAAGATCCAATTACAAGTATGGCACTGATGTGGTTCCTGCTCTATCCTGAACCGCATCCATTAAACAGTTAAACGGGATGATGCGGCTGGTAGCAGGACCAGGGGAGGATTATTTTTTGATCCTGTGTTAAAATTATTACTTACTTGCTTAGTATGCTGCTGAGAATTTGGGCACTTACTTCCCGGTGAGCCAGCATCTGCCGGGAGCTGACACCATTTGCTGTATAACAAATATAAATAGCCTCCGCGAGGCAAGGCTGAGCTTTGATGCAAAGACACATCAATAAGTTAAGGCATCTCCTCTTCATGACATGAATTACCTTGTCCAGGATGCCACTGGATAATCAGAGACTTCCATTGCCAATGGCAAGACCGGGGCGAAATTGACCTTCACTGGCGGAGCCGTTGCGCATTTGGGGACTGATGAGACTGTCGGGGATGTCTTGAGTCACTTTGAGCACCAACAATATGCTTGTCATCGACATGACACGTTGCCTCAGGCAGCATACCTGGATGTGAAAGAGATTCATCGCAAGGCCAGAAGATGCTTTTTGAATTGCTCTGCACGATCGCTGCGTAGGGGACGTAGGAAAAGAAGTTTCCTCCGACCAACTTTGCTCATTCCATGGTTTCACATAGGGGTAAACTGAAATTTCTCGGAAGGTGTTTCCGCCCTCTCCTCGAGCTTTCCCTTCTTCTGCACACCCTCCCCACCAAAAAAGGAAGAAGGTAACTTTGTGGGGTTTTTCCTGAATGTTCACCATTTGTGAGATCACACCCACAAAGAATCTTGGGAACTGTAGTTTGCCCTGCACAAAACTACAACTCCCATCACCCTTGACGACCTGAAGATCCCAGGATTATTTTAGGGCAGCCTTTCTCAACCTGTGGGTCCCCAGATGTTGTTGAACTCCCACCACCCCTAGCTAGCAAGGCCAGAGCTCAGGGATGATGGGAGTTGTAGTCCAACAACATCTGGGGACCCACAGGTTGAGAACCACTGTTTTAGGGCAAGCCATGTGCATTAAATATATGGCATATATATAGGAGCTACGGCCTCTTGCAGTGGAGGCTGTTCCATCATAGTGAATGGGGCACTGTCCCACCAACCTCTGCAAACCCCTGACTTCCTGTTTATAGCCTATCAGGGATGGCTTTCCTTGACTTCCACTCTAACAGTCCTAATGGGCACCACTCACCACTGGCTCCTTTCCATGTTAGAGAGGGGTTCGCCTCCAAATGGTCTCAGTCAAGTCCTTCTATTTCAGCCACAGCTCCCAGCGAGTCCAATATGGGAATCAGAACACTGAGTTGGTGAGTTGCCTTACAAGGTTGGCGTAAAGATCGTTTAGATAACACATGTGGGTTTGAACACTAAGAGGGCTATATCGGTGCTCAGCGTTGCTATTATAAATCCACTCCTTGCAACATCAAAGAAGATTCTTTTAAAAATGCCAAACATGCTTTTAGCTTCTTTCTGCCACAGTGGCCTTATTAGGAAGAATTCAGCGTTCTGCATGTTTTAATCCTTGAAGTTGTGCCGAGTGAATTTACAGGCACTATTATCCACGTTTTGATTTTCCTTCAGTGACTTTAGTCCTGCCCAGAGCGTCACACTTGTGTAAGCTGAATTTTGCAGTGTGTGTGTTTGTGTCTACTGTCCACGGACCCTGCGATTCAGAAGAAGTTCTGAACAAGCTTCCCTTGTGTGCCATGTGCATAAGCTCTGTACATGTGATCAGAGGCTCTTTATTTGCAGGATTCCCAATGGAGTGGAAAGAATTTACACATGTGCAATGGTTTGTTCAGGCCTTCCACTAATATGTGAAGGCTTGTGGAGACAGGAGGGCAGTTGGATATCAAGTTCTGGAAACTGCAGGAGAAGAGAGTGATCTTGCGCTTGGTTCCTACTTGTGGGTTCCTCACAGGCCACTGTGGTTGGCCACTGTGAGAACAGGATGCTGGACTAGATGGGCCAGTGGCCTGGCTCATCCGGGCTCTTCTTATGACAGCTATCTCCTATCATTGACCCTACATCGTTCTGAAGATCTCAATGGGGCCAAGCGATACTTCAGCCAACAAACTGTGGACTATGCTTTGAAATGAACCTAACCATTTGTTGTCTGCTATGAAGCAGAGAATCAAAGAGCTGGAGAGGTGGCCTTGGAGAGCATCTAGTGCAACGTTCTGCACGATGCAGGAAATCCAGAGATAGAACTTTCAGAACATATTGGGCTGTTTAGCCTCTACTCCAGGGGGTCAGGAAACTTCTGGTCCTCCAAGTGTTGTTAGACTACGGCTCCCATCATCTTTGACCATTGGCCATCTAGGATGCTGCTGATGGGAAATGGAGTCCATCCCTGCTCTTCTCGAAGACCACCAGTGATAGAGAGCCCACACCTGATCTAGGCAACAGGTCCCATTATCAAACTCCTCTTACCATAACAATGTTTCTGCTGATGTTCAGCTGAAATCTCCCTTCCTGGAGCTTTAGCCCATTAGGTAGGCTAGTCTCAACCCAGCCCAGCTCATCCACCCCAATCTACAAATGGGGATAATTAATAGGGCTCTGAACAGCCCTTCTAATCACTCCATCTGTGGCTTCTGGACTGGGCCAATCTGCTTTGTGCAACCCTGGGGATCACCTGCCCTGGACCTGATAATTAAGGTAGGGTTGCCATCTGTCTTCTTTTTCCAGGACATGTCCTCTTTTTCATGGGTATGTAAAATGAGAGCCGTCATAGCGATCCATAGTTAAAAGCAGAAGTCAGCAAATGTGTCTTCTTTTTTGCTCTTCAAAATATGGCAACCCTAAATTCAGGAGCAGGACTAAGGAGCTTTTAACACAGGTTCTTCAACCTCGGCCCTCCAGATGCTTTGAGACTATAATTCCCATCATCCCTGACCACTGGTCCTGCTAGCTAGGGATCATGGGAGTTGTAGGCCAAAAACATCTGGAGGGCCGAGGTTGTTTTAACTCCTATTTTTACATATGGTTGGGAAGGGCAAGGGAAGGAGGAACTGTTTAATCTCCTTCTCCCAGGTGGCCATCTAGGATGCTGCTGATGGGACTTGGAGTCCATCCCTGCTCTTCTTGAAGACCTCCAGTGATAGAGAGCCCACACCTACAAGGTGCTACTCCTTTATTACACAGGGAAGCTGCTCACAAAGGAGGAGGAGCTAGCACCATTAAATCATCCTACTTTCCAGCTGGTAAACAGAAGGGTCTGCCTTGCCCCACCTTCTGTCCCTAGGAGTCCTCATAAGGAAGCTGTGCCTGCAGGAAGAACTGTGAAGGGAGAGACGCCATCAGGCAAGGCCTCCTTTCACCTGCCTTGCTCTACCCTCTGCTTCTCAATGTGTATTGTATTGTTTTATGTACTGTGGCTTGCCGTTTTATTGCTTTTTAACATCTACATGCAGCCATCAGGGGGTTTGGACTGGGTGTCCATCAATATGCAGATGATACCCAGCTCTACCTCTTTTTCAAATCAGAACCAGTGAAGGCGGTGAAGGTCCTGTGTGAGTGCCTGGAGGCGGTTGGAGGATGGATGGCAGCTAATGGATTGAAGTTGAATCCTGACAAGACAGAAGTACTGTTTTGGGGGGACAGGGGGCGGGCAGGTGTGTAGGACTCCCTGGTCCTGAATAGGGTAACTGTGCCCCTGAAGGACCAGGTGCGCAGCCTGGGAGTCATTTTGGACTCACAGCTGTCCATGGAGGTGCAGGTCAATTCTGTATCCAGGGCAGCTGTCTACCAACTCCACCTGGTACGCAGACTGAGACCCTATCTGCCCGCGGACTGTCTCGCCAGAGTGGTGCATGCTCTAGTTATCTCCCGCTTGGACTACTGGAATGCGCTCTACGTGGGGCTACCTTTGAAGGTGACTCGGAAACTGCAACTAATGCAGAATGCGGCAGCTAGACTGGTGACTGGGGGTGGCCGCCGAGACCACATAACAACGGTCTTGAAAGACCTACATTGGCTCCCAGTACGTTTCCGAGCACAATTCAAAGTGCTGGTGTTGACCTTTAATGCCCTAAACGGCCTCGGCCCAGTATACCTGAAGGAGCGTCTCCACCCCCATCGTTCTGCCCGGACGCTGAGGTCCAGCGCCGAGGGCCTTCTGGCGGTTCCCTCATTGCGAGAAGCAAAGCTACAGGGAACCAGGCAGAGGGCCTTCTCGGTAGTAGCGCCCGCCCTGTGGAACGCCCTCCCATCAGATGTCAAAGCGATAAATAACTACCTGACATTCAGAAGACATCTTAAGGCAGCCCTATTCAGGGAAGTTTTTAATCTGTGATATTTTACTGTATTTTTGGTTTCTATGGAAGCCGCTCAGAGTGGCTGGGGAAACCCAGCCAGATGGGCGGGGTACAAATAATAAATTATTATTATTATTATTATTATTATTATTATTATTATTATTATTATTACTTATAGTTTAGATATTATTGTAACTGTTGAGTGGATTTCTGTTTAACTTTTATATATTGATATTATTTTATAATATCCTAATTATTATTGAATGTTACTTTTTTGATGTAGGTTGCCTATTTTAAAGTTATGTTTTATCATCACATTTTTGTATTGCATTAGATTGTTATGTACATTTTTTGTTTCTTCAGTGTGTAAACTGCCTTGAGCATTGTAAGATAGAAAGGCGGTATACAAATTAAAAATGACGAATGATGATGATTTTGCAAGGTGCAATTTCAGGGGGCAGGGAGGAGAGGTCTAGCAGGAAGAAGGAGATGTGGAGTGGGAGAGGAACCTGCCTGCCTTCTTTAATGATGCCTGAGCCACTAGGTACTGTGGGTCTCTCCTTTTCACAGCTACTCCTTCCTCCTGCCTGACACCATGCCCATGAGAGCCCTGGGCCACTCTGGATCTCTTGACCCATGGTGACCCAAGGCTGCCTCAAACCTCACTATACCAAGGTCCATAAATTTCCCCAGAATAGCTCAATTTGGTTCAGGACTCAGCTGAATCTGGTGCACAACCCTATGCTTGCCTTACAGGGTCGTTCTAAAGTTTACAGCAATAATAGATGCAAATAGTACCTAGGTCCCATCCATACTATTTGGATAGTACCCAGGTCCCATCCACACTGTATATTTGAAGCAGTACTATACCACTTCAACAGCTGTGGAGAGTCCTGAGAACTGTAGTTGGTTAAGGGTGTTGGCCTCACAAAGCTACAGTTCCCACCAAGGAGCTAGAGTTCCCAGGATTCCCCCTGACTATTAAAGTGGTATTAAAAAAGTATAACAGTGTTTTAAACTCGTGGTATGGATGTAATCTCAGTGTGACTCTGAAATGCTGTCTGAGCATAGTGACTCACCAAATAAAGCTATGAGAGAAAAAGAATTTGCTTTATAAATGGGACGCAGGTGGCGCTGTGGGTTAAAGCCTCAGCGCCTAGGACTTGCCAATCGAAAGGTCGGCGGTTCGAATCCCTGCGGCGGGGTGCGCTCCCGCTGCTCGGTCCCAGTGCCTGCCAACCTAGCAGTTCGAAAGCACCTCCGGGTGCAAGTAGATAAATAGGGACCGCTTACCAGCGGGAAGGTAAACGGCGTTTCCGTGTGCGGCTCTGGCTCTGGCCAGAGAAGCTTTGTCACGCTGGCCACGTGACCCAGAAGTGTCTCCGGACAGCGCTGGCCCCTGGCCTCTTAAGTGAGATGGGCGCACAACCCCAGAGTCTGTCAAGACTGGCCCGTACGGGCAGGGGTACCTTTACCTTTACCTTTAAGATCAAAATATACTTGGGTTTTATGATATTGTGTTTTATGGTGTTTTAACGCTGCAGTCTGGCTCAGAAACCGATGTTCACCTGCTTTACTACTACTCCCTCCTCACTGCTAGGTTGTGTGGGATGGTGTTGGCTGAGATTCTGAAATAGCATATCCAAAAGTTTTTATGAATCTCAGGAAAATAAGAGCCATCTTGCCAGATATGCCCCAAAATAAACCTTTCTTATTGGGGGAAGATGTTCTGGGGAGCTCAGAAGCAAGGTGCGAAATGAAGATGATCTTAGAATTGTAGAGTTGGAAGAGTTTGAATTATTGTGCTGGAGAAGAATCTTGAGAGTCCCATGGACTGCAAGAAGATCAAACCTATCCATTCTTAAGGAAATCAGCCCTGAGTGCTCACTGGAAGGACAGATCCTGAAGCTGAGGCTCCAATACTTTGGCCACCTCATGAGAAGAGAAGACTCCCTGGAAAAGACCCTGATGTTGGGAAAGATGGAGGGCACAAGGAGAAGGGGACGACAGAGGACGAGATGGTTGGACAGTGTTCTCGAAGCTACAAACATGAGTCTGACCAAACTGTGGGAGGCAGTAGAAGACAGGAGTGTCTGGCATGCTCTGGTCCATGGGGTCACGAAGAGTCGGACACCACTAAATGACTAAACAACAACAACTGAGTTGGAAGGGACCCAAAAGATCACCTAATCCGAAATTGTGATGGCCCATTTGTGATGGCTGAAATTTGGATCATGGCCTTTAAGTAGCGCATTCATAACGTTTTTGAACATCACTCAAGCCAACAGCAAAATCAGCTGCTGCGTGTTGACAGTTTTGTAGACAAAATGGGCCCACGGGGAAGTAAAATGGAAGTGTCATCATGTTTAGGGGAACCCTGAGGTTTGCAGAAGTACAAAAAAGTCCAGTGAGGACTGAGCATGCTCAATGGACATGAAAAGTTGAGTGTTTGTTGAGTGTAGAACTATGTGTGCAGGTGTGTAATGGAGTACGCTGGAAAAGTGTGTGGAATGGCTGGCTGGAAGTCTAGGCATTCCACACTCCTCTTTTGTTGCAGGTCTCACATTTGTGTGTGTCTGTGTCAGACCCTCCAAGTGTCCCTATTTTCCAGGGACATCCCTGATTTAGAGAAGACATCCCAGTTTCTGATTTGATCCTGGAATGTCCCACTTTTCCTTAGGATGTCCCTATTGTCATTGGAGAAATGTTGGAGGGTATGGAGTTATCTGACCCCCAAGCTGTTTGAAGGCAGCCCTATATAGGGAAGTTTTTAAAAAATGTTTATGTTGTGACGTGGGGTTTGTGATTTCAGCTCTCTTGACATAATATGCTGGAGACAGTTCTCTAGTAACACTTCTTTATTAAAGCAACAAGACTAGGGCCTGAGGAGGGGAGAGCTACATTTATAGGGACAGGGAACTAGCTAGAAAGGATACATTTTGGAGGGAACAATATCAGGCAATCACAGTCCTGCCTTTTGGAGGAAACCAATAAGACAGAGGATCCAAATACAGCAGCTTAAATGAACCAATAGTAGCTGTACCCTCTGGAACCAAAAGGCAGTTAATTTACCCTAATGCAAATACAGACAATAATAATACAGATATAAAATCCTTTGACTCAATACACAACAGTTTAATGTTTTGTTATGTTTTTATATATGTTGGAAGCTGCCCAGAGTGGCTGGGGCAACCTAGTAAGAAGTATAAATGGTAAAATTATCATTATGGAATGGGCCGCCCCTAATTTTCATTGGAGAAATGTTGGAGGGTATGCTGTGTATTACCATATATCTATCTGTCTAATCTAATCAATAACAGTGTTTCAGCTATTCCTCATAAGGAAGATGCTTATCAACCCCCTGATAACTTTAGTTGACTTACCTTATTTCTACATGGATAGCAAAAAGCTAGGTTTCCATATGGCCTGGTGATAGGGAGCAATGTTGGTGACGGCGATTGCAATTCCCCAGCATAATTCCAAGGCTTCACATTATCATGACATTTGCTTGGAAGCAGACTAAAACTATGACAGGAGCCTGGAGAATAACTTCAGCAACGTTAAAACAAGCTCCAAGTGTGAATTCAGAATCTAATGTATGCTATAATCCTTTGGGCAATAAGTGCCAGAGGGAGCCTATTAACATTGGAAAGCTACAGAGCTATTTTTGGTTGGTGGGATCACATTTGGGGCTGTCAAATTACCAACACAGGATACATGGGGAGAAAAAAAATCTGACAGTTGCAGCATTCAACACACATGCACGGGAAGAGAAAGGATGCACAAGCTCACAGGGCTGTTTGCAGGGTCTAGTACAGGGATGGGGAACTTGTGGCCCTCCAGACGTTACTGGACTCCAGCTCCCATCATCCTTGACCAATGGCCATTCTGGCTCGATGGGAGTTGGAGGCGCTGTGGGTTAAACCACAGAGCCTAGAACTTGCCAATCAGAAGGTCAGCGGTTCGAATCCCCGCGACGGGGTGAGCTCCCGTTGCTTGGTCCCTGCTCCTGCCAACCTAGCAGTTTGAAAGCACATCAAAGTGCAAGTAGATAAATGGGTACCGCTCCAGCGGGAAGGTAAACAGCATTTCCGTGCACTGCTCTGGTTCACCAGAAGCAGCTTAGTCATGCTGGCCACATGACCCGGAAGCTGTACGCTGGTTCCCTCAGTCAATAAAGCGAGATGAGCGCCGCAACCCCAGAGTCGGTCACGACTGGACCTAATGGTCAGGGGTCCCTTTACCTTTACCTTTAACCTCTGGAGGGCCACAGGTTCCCTATCCCTTTCTCTGAAGGTTCCTTGATTTAAAATCCAAGCCGGAGAAGAACATTTGGAGCTATAATGCTTGCTTTGTCCTTGAGAAGAGCACTGTGAAATCCCAGGGAATCCAAACTTCATCAAAACCACTATATAGAATCTCAACTAACTCTGTAGTCATCACTCAGTGACATGAGAAGGTGTCAGGGCTGGTTCAGCTGCAGGTCAGCACAGACCTTGTTTTTGGAGTCAAGGGTGGAGTGGAAAGGAAAACAGTGGAACTGGCAGACTGCTGTGGCTCTGTCACAGCCTCAGCCTCCTCCTGTTCCTAAGCTGCCTCCTGCTCCCTCAAACCTGTTGCTTGCTCAACCTCTGCCCCCCTTCTTCCTCTGGCATGTCTTCTCTGACCTGCCACCATTCTCCTGGCTCAGAGCCTTCCTCTTCTGATGCTTCTCTGGGGGGTCTTCAGCTGTAGCTTCCCACCACTCCTCCTCTAGCCAGTCCTTGACAGAAGGTCTACAAGAGACACCTGAAAGTCAATAATGAGGATGCTGGCTGAATCTCTCCTCCACTGCAAGAGGCATTGGGACTCTGAATACCAGTTGTTAGGAACTGCAGGAGGGAAGAGTGCTGATGTCACAGCCGACCTATGCACGAAGGAAGCAGTTTGAAGCAAGCTGCTTTGAGGCGTCACTCAGAGAGGAGGAGAATTCATCTCCCAAAGTGGTGAGACGAGTGATAGGAAGATTGGGAGGAGGGGGGGGGGCTGCACCTGCTGCTGCCTCATTGCCACCTTTACGCCTTCCACCATCAGGATGTTAGGATATTGATGTTCCATTCCATTCCACCTTAATAGATGTGTGGAGTTGTTGTATGTCACATGTCTGTTTACAGTCCAGCACAGCTTGCTGGGAACTTCCGTTGTGTGCATAGCTTTTGCTTATGCTGTTTGCTTGGACACGAAGGGGAGAAGACATGTTTTCCCCTTGGTCCTGATGCTGAATAAAATGCCTGTAAATTCGCTTTACACAGCCTCTACCTGCCACTTCTGTTGCGTGTTATTCACTCTGCTGATTAGAGCCTGCTCAAGTTTCTGAAGGCTTCTGAAGCTGTGAGTTGCTGTTTGATGCTGACCCAAGGACCTGAGATGGCCCGGCTGGTGGCTGGTGGGCTGGAGCCAGCTGGGGGCTTGCGAATTGCCCCCGTTCCCTTGGACGCATCCCAACACAGGACTCCCCCACCACAGGCAGAGCCTATGGGCCACTGCCACCTCCTGTCCTTTGCGTCGTCAGGCACTCATTGCTGCCAGCTGCTTATTCCTTGATCCTGGCAGCTGCAGCAGCGCACTTGTGGGTGGTGGCAGTGGCGCACTGCTCTACTCGCCCTGGGCAAGCACCCTCCTCCTGCTTGTCCTCTTTGCAGCTACCCAGGGATGAGTAGAGGAGTGTGCCACAGGTTGGGTTGAGGAGCAGAAGGTGGCCAGCACTCAGCAGCTGTGAGCACCCAGCAGTGGCAAGTACCACATGCTGTGCAGAAGGGAGGGGCACTGCCAGGGTTTTGCCTCTAGCGGCAGAATGTCTTGAGCCACCCCTGGCTGCTGAGCTCAGGTCCTGCCCATGAGCTTCCCAGGAGAAGCATCTCCTTGGCCACTGTGAGAACAGGATGCTAGACTAGATGGGCCATTGACATGATCCATCAAGATCTACTTAAGTTCCTATGCCTTGCGTTGGTTGTGTCAGCGATGAGGCTTTTGTAGATTTTAGGATCACAAGGCCAAAGAAAACCATGTTGATTGCGGTGTTTGAGCGACACCCCCCCTTTGGGATCAGAAATAGGATACTTGTGTACACTGGTAAGGAAGCTGAACGCTAAAAGAATATCTCTTGGAGAATTACATTATACATTTATGTGCTGGCCTGAGGGTAACCCTACCATTTGTATTATAGAGCTGCTTATAAAACAGTTCCGATTTGAGCTGTCAGATTTTGAAGTCCAGCTAAGCCGCTTTATCCCAGATGAACCGTGAATACGAGGCATCCTTTTAATAGAAATGGAGGCACAAGGGTACCATTAGGCCTTTGTTCGAGTGCACTGACATAAGAAGAATGGACAAACAGAAGAAAAGAAAAGTTTACCAGGAACTAAATAATTGAAAACTTCTTCTCCTTGGAGAAAGTTCTTAATGGAACTGTCCAAGGCACTGCTACCGCTCTGAGGTTTATGGTAAGAAAGAGACGGAGGCGGTAAAAATACCTCAAGACAGATAGGGGAAGGTATCAGGATTGTTGCAAATGAAAGCAGAGGGTTTTTTATCTTTTGTTTTTTTTGACAATTTCATCAGGCTTCTTTGTCTTGGGGTTTCGAGCTATTACAAATTCCCCTCCCAACCGTGAGTGGACTAAGAGTGAGAAGTTGGTATGTGATGGTTGGGGGAGGAGAAGGGAAAGAGAAGAGAAAGTAGCTGAACATAAGAAGAGTCCTGCTGTATCAGGCCACTAGCTCAGCTCGTCTAGCATCCCCTTCCCACAGTGGACAGGGAAACTTGCAAGCCCCTCTTGCGGTTTCCAGCAACTGGAATTCCACACTGGATTGACTGCCAAGTTCAGCCATGGGATCTCTTTAAATCCCCAGGGCACATTGCAGATATTCATCCTGTGCAGCATAAAGCAACCAGATGCATAAAAACTGGCTCCTTTTGGAATAAAACAGTGTCTAGACCCATTAGTATGTTCAAGACTTTACTTGCAGAACTTTCTTCAAAACAAAACAAAAACATCAAAGGCACATCCAAATAATTCCATAAGCTAAGATATGCTTAACTAAGCATAGGCTCAGCATCTTCTTGGAAATATTATATAATATTATATAATATTTCTTGGAAATATTATATAATTCCAAACAGACCTAGAATCAAAGGTATCTTTCTCTCTCCTTTCAGCCTCCATTAGCCTGGAGCTATTTTCTCTCCCTTCAGGAGAACCTTTTATACATCCTTACTCCTACTAAGCCTGGGAACAAAAGACAAAAGTCAACTCCCTACACAATGGTGATTTGCAATTCAATACCTTTCCATGTGATCTAAGGTTAAACACGCACATGAGAGCTAGCAGAGAACAACAACAGTTAATTATCAAGCCATCCATGAGCTTAGAGAGCCTGTCTTGCTCTTCTTTAGCTTCAGTGGAATCTTCCAGTTAAACCATTTCAGCAATACAAACAGGCATTCACCATTTCAGTGTGAATTACATAATTATGCTTAACAGGGCGAGGAACTTAGCAAATATAGCAGGCCCAGTCAGGTTCCCCCCGGAAGTGGCCCGGCCCCAGGCCTACTCAAAATTAGCTGATTATGTGAGCGGGCAGAATATACTTTCCCAGGCAGCAAGCTCAGTCCAGGGACATCCTTTGCTGCCCAGGAAGTGGCTTAGAGGGCGGGGCCTCAGATCGCAATGAGTGGGTGGAGCTTCAGTCCACAACGATGCCCACCTGAGAGGTGAGCAGACTTGGCGGTGCAGACTGCCTATGGCAGCGGAGATAGTGGAGTGTGCATGTCTCAGTGTGCGTGTGATAGTAGAGAAAACAATATAGATTTTCTTCTTCAAGTGGGACCTTCCTATCTCAAATTAAAAAGTACATGTAAAATATTGGGTTTGTTTGTTTATTAAATTTGTATACTTCCCTTCATTTGAAAATCACAGGGAGAGGGGATTTTTATTGGTTGGCTGTTTTTGTTGTTCTTATTTTTATTATGTCTTTTATATTGCATTTTTAGATTGTGAACAGCCAAACTTGAAGAACCAATAGTCTGTCCCAGTGTGAGGCAGCTTATACTGTTGGAAGGAAGGAAGGAAGGTTAGGAAAGAAAGGGTACACAAGCCTTTGGTGGTACTCTTTAATTCTCCTTCCCCAATTAAATGACATAAAAGACTGTACTGTCTAAATTTAGACCGCCATCTCCTTAGAGCAGGGGAGCTGTCACGTTGCTGCTTTGTAAAGTTGCGTATATGTTGATGGGAAGAAGGAAAGAAAAATTCAGCCCAGTGAGTAAACTGACCAGCTCTGCATCCTGATGGAACATCCTTAAGCGTCTGATTATTCAGAAATAGATTCTTGCTACAAGAAGAAAGGCGGGAGACGGCGTGCTCAGATTCTCAGCAGAGTCTGACAGCAGTGGAAGGAGAAACATCCAGGTACCACAACTGAGTCATCTCCCAATGACATTTCAAAGGTGGAGCCAGAGAAAATCATGTCTGAATATTCAGCGTGTCACTTTTGACAAAAAATATTCTTGTCAACTTTGTTACATAATCATTATCTCCAAGGGATAGATGGTACGGAGAGGGTGATTTTAATAGAATGCTGTGATAGGATTGTAAGCTCCTTTACTCAGGCCAATGGACTCTGTCCAAGTGAAAATAGAATTGTATCTAGGGCTGAAATTGAAGTTTGGGGCGGGCGAGTGTGGCTGCGCACTCTCGAGTCTGAGAAAATCTATCTCTGGCTCTATCCGTGCTATACATTTAAAGCGTTAAAAAAGGTAAAGGGACCCCTGACCATTAGGTCCAGTCGTGACCGACTCTGGGGTTGCGGCGCTCATCTCGCTTTATTGGTTTGCTCTGGCAAACCAGAGCAGTGCACGGAAACGCCGTTTACCTTCCCGCCAGAGCGGTACCTATTTATCTACTTGCACTTGACGTGCTTTCAAACTGCTAGGTTGGCAGGAGCAGGGACCGAGCAATGGGAGCTCACACCGTTGCGGGGATTTGAACCGCCGACCTTCTGATTGGCAAGCCCTAGGCTCTGTGGTTTAACCCACGGCGCCACCCGCGTTCCTATTTAAAGTGGTAACCTAACCATTTAAACAGTCACGGCTAAGAGTTTTCCAGAGTCCCCTATTCAGAGGCGGTTTTAGGGTAGCATGACCAATTCAGCCTCCCTGGGCACCTCTCAGCAGGGGGTGCCACGACAATGCTATAGAACGGAGCTCGAGAGGTGGGGGTGCTGAATTTAAGCACCACACTGTGTGCCTGAAATTTGAGAACCCAAAGTCAACCACTGCCCCATTCCACCCACAAAGCTACAGTACTCATAGCAATTTAACAGCCAATCCTCCCTCTCAGGGAACTTTGGGAACTGTACCTTTGGGGGGGGGGGGGTAGGACCGTATAAGAACCACAAGCACACTTAACAAACTACAGGATTCTTTGGTGGAAGTTGTGATTGTTAAAGGTGGCATGATACTGCTTTAAATCTTTAGCTCAGGTGGGGCCATGGTTCTGAAATTATGAGTAGAGAAGCTAGTCCAATCCAAACTGGGTTTTGTTTTTCCCTCCCCAAGATGTATTCCGAGACATCTTAAGCATTATGAGGAGTGGCTGATGGAGCTGGGTATGTTTAGCCTGGAAAAGAGGAGACCGAGAGATGATAGGATGTTGTTTAGTCGTTTAGTTGTGTCCGACTCTTCGTGACCCCATGGACCAGAGCACGCCAGACACTCCTGTCTTCCATTGCCTCCCGCAGTTTGGTCAAACTCATGCTGGTAGCTTCGAGAACACTGTCCAACCATCTCGTCCTCTGTTGTCCCCTTCTCCTTGTGTCCTCCATCTTTCCCAACATCAGGGTCTTTTCCAGGGAGTCTTCTCTTCTCATGAGGTGGCCAAAGTATTGGAGCCTCAGCTTCAGGATCTGTCCTTCCAGTGAGCACTCAGGGCTGATTTCCTTCAGAATGGATAGGTTTGATCTTCTTGCAGTCCATGGGACTCTCAAGAGTCTCCTCCAGACCATAATTCAAAAGCATCCATTCTTCGGCGATCAGCCTTCTGATAGGAAAGCCATCTTCAAATATCTCAAGGGCCATCACATAGAAAGGGAACAAGCTTGTTTTCTCCCGCTCTGGAGGGTAGAACTTGAACTAATGGCTTCAGGTTACAAGAAAAGAGATTCCGACTAAACATCAGGAAGAACTTTCCGACAGTAAGAGCTGTTTGACAGTAGAATGTTCTCCTTCAGTAGGTTGTGAAGTCTCCTTCACTGGAGGTTTCACCAGCAGAGGTTGGATGGCTATCTGTCATGGATGCTTTAGTTGAGATTCTAGTTGGTCTTGGAATGGTCTCCCTCAGGAGGTTGTAGATTCTCCTTCCTTGGAGATTTTTAAGCAGATGTTGGATGCCCTTCTGTCATGGATGCTTTAGCTGAGATTCCTGCATTTCAGGGGGTTGGGCTAGAGGAGTCTATGGCTCTAGGTCATCCAGTGAATTCTCGGATGGCTCATCCTGGTCCCTGCAATGGTGGGTTTGGGGACTATTCGCCAGGCTTTGCTGATAGGGATACTGACAGTGGTCTTTCTGCTTGCCCCCATGATCAGTAGCTGGAAGGGAAATGTTTGCACCAAAGGAGTGACACAACCATCTCTCCAGCAGTGGCAGGCAGCCACCTGAACCATGTGACGTGAGCGCAGGGATGCCACTACTCAATCCAAACTGCCCGCAGGTTTGGATTGCAGCCTAACTCCACTTTGCTATGTATCGTTTCTATTTATTTATTGAGAGCATTTCTGTACTGCCCAATTTAAACATTCCGGATTGGTTTACAATTGCTCATAAAGTACAGGAAAGCAGCATTAATCAATAAAACCGTTGACGACAGTAAAAGGCAGGGCCATAAACACCTACCACAGAAGATAGATAGCTAGATAGATAGCTAGATTGATAGCTAGATAGATGATAGATAGCTAGATAGCTAGATATAGATAGATGTGTACTTCCCATAGTGCACCATTCATGAATTCAGTCCCAGTGCCCAAATATGGAGAGGGAATGTCTTTTGCTCATTTGGGATTGGTAGTAGGAGATTGGAGCCCTCTTGTTTCAGAGCATGATGATGGATGAAGAAGACCGGCTAAGTTGATTGTCTTCTGTTCATACACTCACTGTAAGTAGGTGCCTGGAACTCCTGGGGTCTCTCACTATTGGTGATAACAGTATCTTCATAGCCCTATAATATATGCATCTTTAACTACCCTGGCACACATTTATGGCCCGGTCAAGGGTCCCAGATACACATATTGGTGTCTTCTGAGATGTACACTTTGAATACTTATTGCGGGGGAAAGCTGTACAACACCGTTGTTTCCCATAGAAGTCCTAATGTGTACAGCTGCCCTAATCCCTCTCAAAATAAGCTCTGTGTCAACATATTTACAGTGTTTGCTGCTATTCAAATGCAAATATCTACCGCAGCTCTCCCTCCTAGCCATTGTTTGTTTGAACTGCCACGACTTTTGTCACTTGCCTTTCAATACATTAGTTACCATTTGGGAACCAAGTGCCTTTTGAAAGAACAATATGAAGCCGGAACTTCAGAAGCCAGCCTTTGTATCGGGGCTCTGGAAATGAATTTCCTCGAGGCTGATGACTTTGTGGTGTGACACACAAGCACAGGATCACAGGCTTCAGATGGGACCGGGAGTACAGCGTAGCATGAATGTGATGACCTACAGAATATTAAGTGCTTTGCACCCAGGCAAGGTTTGCTCTCTGAAAAGAAGTTTTGAATCTGTGTTAAATATTAACAGTTCATCAGGGAGTACATGGAAAGCTATTCATCCCCATAAAGTCATTTTGTCTGAATATCCAGAACACAATAAAACCGCTTTGACCTTTTTAAGGTTCAGCTGGGGCCTCTGTTGCACTAACATTTATTGGCATTTTATAGCTCCTATTTATACAGCATGTTCCATTTACAAAAGCGTTTAACAGTCTTTATTGTGTTCGTATCAGTCCTGTGAAGCAGATCACTGTGATCCCAGTTTTACAGGTGGGAAACTGAGGCTGAGCATCAGAGGCTCTTGACTGAGATCTTAAAATGAAAGTGGTGAAACTTGAACACACATTTCACAAATCCGAGGTATGCTAGTTGTTGCATTGTACCAAATCGACTGAAAGTAGGAATCAATTTCTAATTCTGTTGGTCACTATTCTGGGTGCAAGAGACTTTCAGAGGGGTGTGGATTAAGCTTATTTAATGTGTTTAATTAATGCGTTTCATAGTGTTGTATGCAACCCAAATATGCAGGCAGCGAGAGACTACAGGGTTTCCTTCACTTACCCAGGTTCAGTTTCATTGGAATGAAGATCAATGGAGACTGTGGTGTCTTTAGTATATTTGCTTTTATTCACACATATATACAACCTGGGCAAGAGAGACGTGTGGCTTGGGTGCGCTGCAGATGATGACACCTGGGGTGGACCACACCCACCACCCACCCCTTTCTACACCATCACCTCCCACTTTTCTTTCTTGTTGGAATCGTCTGCATCTGTGCCTTCAATATTTCATGTTTAAGAAACTCCCACCCATCTTGGACTCCTTTCTCGTTGTGTATTTTTTACCATGAGTATTTCTTACTCATTCAGTAGCTCCTTCAGCTTTTTGAAATCAGCCTTCTTACAGTCCAGAGTGCATTGACTGACTGCATTCAGCTTTCCCTTGCCTCTGTATCATGAAACCCAAGAGGACACGATCATATCCACCCAAGGTTCTGAGTACTTCCACTTCATCACGTGACAAATGTCCAAGATAGATGATCCCCTTGTTGCTTCTTCCACTTCCTGGCAAATGAAATTATCAGCGAGGCAAGAGGAATTTGTTGGACCTTACATTCTTGGCAGAGTTTGAGTTCCAACAGATATTGGGATAGTTGAAGTCTCCAATGACTATTGTATCTCTCCTTTTTGAATGTTTGGGAGATGTTTGGGCTGCCCCAAGTTATAGCATTGGGTCCAGCACAAAGCAGGCATGTTTCTGTCTCTGCAGCTTCCAGCATCAGCCAAAAATTCACATGAGATAAGTGTCAGCAGGCTATTGATGGCTCCTCTTACTCTACTTTTCTCCATCGTCTCCATCTTGGCTGGCAGTTCAGATATTCATGATGCAAACAAGGATGCACTTCCTATAGATTCGGTGAGAAGATTAGACGATGAAAGCTCTTGACTAAATCAGTCATGTCCAGTGTACTCAACAGGTTCTTAAATAAAAAATAAAAAAACAAGAAAAGAGGATGTGGTGGGTGTGAGAGATATCTCGAATCTCTCTTTATATATAGAATACCAGGCATTCTCCTAATAGACTCCTTGCATTGGCTTAGAGTGACTGCATTGATGCCTCTTCATATATCTGAATCTCCCCACTCCCTCCCTCCCATTCCTTGCAGCATTAGCAGAAATATCAGATACAGATCATTAATCACAACGCCTGTACTGTCCTTGAATTATTTAATGCAATATTTGAGGAGCTGTGAATTATTTAAGGCAGTATGCGAAAGGTCCTCTCCGATAGACATGCAGCGATTATTAAGAGCCATTGCTAAGTCTGATTTATTTTGCCACAATCCCGTACCAGTGCTGAATGTTTCATAAACAGAATCTGCCCCTTTAGGTTGCTAAGCCACTGGTGGGGGAAGCAGCAGGAGGAGACACTCCTGTAGAATATCATGGGATGTTTGCAGCTTCCGGATGTTGAGTCTTCAGCTTTTCTCCGCAGGATTGCAGAAAATGTTAACAGCAACCTTGACTCTGTTGGCAGCTTGGGAAATGTTATGGGATGATGATGAACAGGAAGTGTGCCATTTCCCAGAGGTATTTAGGAGCAATTCTTGTAGGATGCTACAATGTCAGAGACCAGGCAGCAGAGTACAGCTCTGATAAGGAATTGTGGGAGCCTCCCCTTCCCCCTGCTCCTGACCAGGATCCTGAAGCTGCCCAGTAGCAGTGGAGCAGTATAGATTTGGAACAGTGGTTTGCAGAGGGGCATAGTTCTGAAGACAAAAGTTGGGAAGAACTGAGGGGTGAACAGCAAAGTGAAGAAGAACTGGAAGAGAAAGAGCTAACAGATTCTCTCTCTCTTGAAAGTGTCCAGCCTATCAGTCCAAGGTCATGTAGAGCAGATAAGGTGGCTACACAAATAACAAGGTGGTTGCTAGATCAGGTTGCAAGACAGAAGTGACCAGGGTGGAAGTGGGTGGAAACCTTAACTGGGAACACCTTCATTCCGAGAATGGCTGCTTTGCTCTTTTGCTGTGATCATTAAAGACTCTTTAAATGGTAACAACTCTTTTTGCTTTGTCCTGCTTATCTACGGTCAAAGGGGGCGGAGGAGGAAGCCGACTCCCCAAAGCCTAACATTCAAGCAAGGATGTCTGAGGAACCTGGTCTTTGTGAATTCCAATATGGGCAGATGTAGTTCACATATTCCGGACGAAGGTGCAGATCAGTGTACAGCTATCCTCCATAACTTTTCACTTTTTGAAAGGTTGCGATGCAGTTCTCAGCTCATAAAATGTCTGTGTGTGCATGTGTGTGTGTGTGTATGTGTATGAGATGTGAAGATATCTCATTATGGGTTAGATTGTTACCATCCCTGACAGAAGGTAGATCATGGGAGAATTTGAGATCAGGGTGCTTTAGATAAAAGGGTGGTAGTCACTGTTGGGTTTTCTTAATATTGATGTGGTCAATGGTGCTACTCAGAGGTGTGTGTTTGTAGTTATAACTTGCATGGCAGAACATCTGTGAGTTATTGACAATTCAACACACCTGTAGTATCTTAACAATTTAACTAATTAGCAGGGGGGAGTTTACTTGCTGCACCAAATGCAGCGATGTGATCGGGTAATTGATCATTTTGAGAACTGTATTTCAGTTGACCAAATGCTTTGTATGGTACTGGCTGGTGTAGAGTGGTGAGTTGCAGCTGTTTATTATTTAAAATAAAGATAAGCGAATATATTATGGGCAAGCTTTTATTCCATCGTCCCAGTCGCTGCGCAAACTCGGTTGGCAAAGAAAGTCCAACAGTCACAGCCCTGTGTCTCCAATTACAGGCCTTTCTGCAACTATCCTCTCCCCCCTATCCTGGAAATCCATTTTGCTGTGCATTCGTAATGTCTTGCGCTCATTATGGTATCAGAGTGAACATACGCAATCTGACTTTCAATACTGTTTGTGCCCACAAAAGCTTCAAGGAAAGCACCCTGCTTTGCGTCCCACTGGTGCATTTCCTGTAGCTCCTGCTGAAGTCCTGCAACTTTCTTTACTGCAAATGTTCCAGTTCTTCTTCTTGATGTCTATCTATAGAACAAGTGAGCCCTTCCAGTTGGCAGTAATGGGGTAACGCTGGGAACAGTGGCATAGTGTGGGTTGCCAGTGCCCGGGGCCATGCAGAGAGATGAATGGGAAGGGGAGGGAAACCAATGGAGTACGCATGCTTATTCAACCGCCTCATGGCATCCGTGTCACCCGGAAGATCGCAGCCTCAGAGATAAGAAGAGTCATCCCATTGTCTGGATAGGTCACTTCCTGGTTTGCGTGTAGAAGCTAAACCACTCTGAAATTGTAGCTATGAATTCTTCCTCCCAGCGAATGCTGTGAATTGTAGGGGAGCTGCCTAACTTCTCTCAACATCATCCAAAAACTTTGGGGGAAGCCAGGACAGTTTAAAGTAGCATGATACCACTTTAACTACATTGTGTGAATGTGGCATTACATCCTTTATGGGAAATTTTCATTTGACCTTCTCAAATGTAATTAATACAGTCTGGCTCATCATTTTTCTCTTCCAATGACTCTCTCATCCTGCTGTTACATCCCCACCCCCATTCATCCAAACCAGTTTCAGGAATGAGAGGGAGGCATCATTTAAAAACCAGACAACAGGTTCAAGCTATTCTTTTGCTTAACGTCGCCTGACTTTTATGGGAGATGAAAATGTTGTTCCTTTGACATCTTTTCTCATCTCTGCAGCTCTTTGAAACTCTCGATCAGGATTTTTTTTTTAAAGTTTAAGGCTACAGCTTTCAAGTTCTGAAAACAAAAAGAGGAGAAAGAAACTGTTTCAGCCATGTATATTAATCCAGAGTCTGCGATCTTTACCGTAAAATTATTTCTTGGATGTTACCAGCATCCACGACTAAAGAAAGTGATCAGATTTAATGAAAGAGCCCCCCCCCTTAATTGTTTTCTAAGCCTAATTTATTGTGCACAAAATTAAATGTAGCATAACAATGAAAACATGGCCTCTCTGTTTTTCTTCCTCAGAGAGAGAACTGCAAAAACAATACAGGAGAACCTCGGGTTGCGGACGTAATCCATGATGGAGGCACGTCCGCAACCCGAAGCATTCACATCCTGAAGCTCCGCGTCTGCGCAAGCGCCAGCACGATTTGGCGCTTCTGCGCATGTGCGAAGCATGATTTAGCGCTTCTGCGCATGCACGAGCAGCGAAACCCGGAAGTAACCAATTCCAGTACTTCCGGGTTTCTTGCGGTCCGTAACCCAAAAACACGTAACCTGAAGTGTCCATAACATGAGGTATGATTGTAGCTATACAGAACGGAACGGCATATCTCAATTTCCGCTCACAAGACTCCAACAATCAGTGCTGGAATGTAAACATAGACATGTGACAATCGCACACATCTGCAGCATGGGAGGAATGGAATTCCCAACAATGGAACAATCTTGAAGGCCAATAGAGACCTGGACTGTGTACACACTCCCACATACTCTGTGTCCAGTGTGTTCCCACCACTGACTTCGGAAGCTGAGCACACACACACGACATATGCCACAATTTGTGTCTGTCCTTTATCTATTCCCGCTTCTTATAAAATACGGTGTTTTGATGTATTTCCCCACAAGCCAGCTTTGATCTGCACTGAAGAAAAGAACAACCTAGCTGAATTTTAAGGTGGCAATGTATGCACAGTTCCTCTTAAGGTCTTGTGAATTGGCTGGGACAACTGTCCCTTGAAAGAAACTTCCTGAGAACTTCCTGGACCCATCACTGCAGCCCCTATGCACTGTGTACGTGTGCACATAACTGGCATAGAATAGCAAAATGTTTTCACAATTAGCAATTTCTTTGGTTCTCCCTCCTACTGTTTTCACAGTTTGTGATTTTGCTCCTACCATATCTCTCTCTCTCTCTCTCTCCCCCCCCCCCCGTTATATATCAGAAGAAGAAGAGAGGAGGGCATAGAGGAGGCAAGTTATAAATGCTTTGTTTTAGATGCCTTGTTATGTCTCTAATAATAATGCTTAGCATATCTATGGCAACGTGACACAACGAGGCAGCCAGACAACAATTTGGCAACAATGCACAACCACTGAGTGGCTGTCCCAGCTCTTCCTTGATCCTCCCTGTAAATGGTTCCAAAATTCCTCAAATTGCAGCTACATATATTATGTTCAGATGGGAAAAGTGGGGTTATTCAATTTCCCTGTGGAATCAGCCCTGAGTTGTTCTGGGGTTCATTCTGTCTCCCTGTAGCAGCCCATAACAATGACTGAAAAGCTGCC
Source organism: Podarcis cretensis (assembly GCF_951804945.1). Lineage (NCBI taxonomy): Eukaryota > Metazoa > Chordata > Lepidosauria > Squamata > Lacertidae > Podarcis > Podarcis cretensis. Next base: position 84,504,749 of record NC_137176.1, read on the forward strand.
ATGCCTCTTTCATCAAAAGGGGTATGGAAATGTTCACGAAAATGCCCCCAATCTTTTGGCCCAGCTGTATTTAAAAACACGTTTATCCATTCTTTAGATGTGACATACAGATGTGACTTCTACCATCATAGCCAAATTATACATACATATGTATTTTTTGCTCTATAAGATGCACCAGACAATAAGACGCACCTAGTTTTTGGAGGAGGAAAACAAGAAAAAAATATTCTGAATCCCAGAAGCCAGAATAACAAGAGGGATCGCTGCGCAGCGAAAACAGTGATCCCTCTTGCTGTTCTGGCTTCTGGGATAGCTGCGCAGCCTGCATTCACTCCATAAGACGCACACACATTTCCCGTTACTTTTTAGGAGGGAAAAAGTAAGTCTTATAGAGCAAAAAATACGGTAATTCTCAGCAACCATTTCTTGTAGCTTCCATAGCCCTGGTTTCTTCTACAGTCCATCATCTTCATTCCCCAAGTCTTCCATCCATCAGAGAGGACAACCAGTCCCAATGGGCTATTGTGTCCAATAGCAATCAACCTTCTCTTAGTCCCTCCCACCTGGGATTTGCAATTCATAGAATTGTAGGAAGGTCACTCCAATTGGCCCACTATTGCTCATGAGTGATATGGCAAATGGTCATCTGTAGCACAGCCAGCCTATTTTTCTGTGATTTCATTTCTCTGTTTTGAAGTGTGGTAATATGCTTTTCAAAAACTTTTATTTATGTATTTATTGAAGCAAAAATTATATACTGTTTGGTTGTAAATAGAACTTCTTAGCGGTATACAAAAAAAAAAAGGGAGAGAGAGGAATATTAACATAGTCAATAAAAGGACAATTTTACTTTTGCAAACCCCTTTGAGATGTCTTTTAATGTGAGTGGTATGAAAATATTATTAAATAAATAATTGCGTAATTCTGCCAGATTGTTTTCCCTACCCTTTACTTGATAAATGGCAGCCTGGTTCTCAGAGATCAATTTTTCCTTCCATGAAATAGATAAAAATGGTCGGATTTGCCACTTCTGCTTATCCTTGCTCTTAATATTAAAAATGCATTAGAAAAATAAACACTAAAAAACAGCCAGGATACATAGTTCAGAACTAAATTTTAGAACAGAAGGGTAGAAGAATACATGTTAAAAGCCATCCTAAGAATAGCAGTGCATAACCACTCCAAACAGTGAAACAAAAACAAAAACAAAATTTTCAGAAAGCGATGCATTAACAAAAGTATGCAGCTGGAAATTTCACCCTGTCTGACCCTTGCTACATTAAAGGGAAAAAAAGATTAGTCAATCAATACCAACTAAAGAGATTAAGTGCAAGAGAAGCAATTAATTGAAGTTAAATGAACTTTGACAACTTCCATATTAAAGTAAATCACTAATTAAGAAAATTACAACATGGTCTCTCTTGGTGAAATGAGACAGTTCCAGACCCCAGTGAGGGGGTAAGTTAGATTTTTTTAAAAAAAAATGTATGAAGACAGCAGAATGTGTCTGGGAGGAAAATTGCTAGATGGTCTGTAGCACCGGGGAGCACGATCCTTCCCCAAATATTGGCTGACTTTTTGTTCTGCTGTATCTTTAAATCATAAAGGCTGATCGCCGAAGAATTGATGCTTTTGAATTATGGTGCTGGAGGAGACTCTTGGGAGTCCCATGGACTCCAAGAAGATCAAACCCATCCATTCTTAAGGAAATCAGCCCTGAGTGCTCACTGGAAGGACAGATCCTGAAGCTGAGGCTCCAATACTTTGGCCACTTCATGAGAAGAGAAGACTCCCTGGAAGATACCCTGATGTTGGGAAAGATTGAGGACACAAGGAGAAGGGGACGACAGAGGACGAGATGGTTGGACAGTGTTCTCAAAGCTACCAGCATGAGTTTGACCAAACTGCGGGAAGCAGTGGAAGACAGGAGTGCCTGGCGTGCTCTGGTCCATGGGGTCACGAAGAGTCGGACACGACTAAACGACTAAATAACAACAACACCAACATCTTTAAATCAAGGGTAGGAACCTCAAATCTGGTGGTTGAAGGTGTTCCTCCAGGTCTTACTATCTGGCCCTTGGAACAGTCCCCATGGCATGCCCTCTTTCCCAGGTTCACACCCCTCACCGGCTCTACTTTGTAACCTGAGTGTTTTTTTTTCCTGGCTGGAATGTGTCCTTGGACTCTGGTAATGTCTCGTTTGCCTGGACGGAAATGTGGAATGTGGTGCAATGTGGCCCTTGTGGAAAAGTAGATCTGACTCACGTGTGCGAAATTAATAAAAAGAATCAGCTGGGTGTCTAGATTCAAAATGTGGGGTTTTGAATGACAGCAGCAAGGATGCTTCTTGCCCAGAGATGGAAAGAAGAAGTACCTACCAGTGAAGAGTGGCAGACCAAGCTGGTGGAATATGCAGAAATGGCAAGATCAGAAATCAGGAAGACCAAGTATTCTTAAAAGACTGGAATAACTTTCTAATATATTCTAGAGATCACTGTAAACAGTTGTAATCATTGTCAGGAATACAATGACACTTGTAATGTAACATAGATTTTGGATACTATGATAATATAACCAATAGATTACAGTAAAAGATGCAGGAATAAAATCTTAGAATTGGAACCCATGGAGGGAAGGAAGGAGGTCTCAGGGCTTGAAAGAACCCTTTTCTTTTTTTAATGTGTGAAATGTTATGTTTATGGTGTATAACTTTTATGTAAAACTAATAAAAAATTATAAAAAAAACCAAAATGTGGGGCTTTGTGCACTCCCCAGCAAGGCAGTGCCCCCAGCAGAGTTAAAAACACTATCAGATTTAACCAGAAGCTTAGTGTGGATTATAGGTTGTTTAACTCTTTTGCATGTCCCATTTAGTCTGCCTTAAAACACTTGCCCCCTCCCTCTACCTTTCCTGCAATGAATGTACTACACACTGTTAAGTAAGTTTAAAATGTCTTACTTACTAAATCCAAAGGTTTATGTGTTATTGCATACAACAAGGAGAACACAGGTGGATTACTCTTGGGTACAACATACAGCATATAGTTTCAAACATGTAGTCTGAGCTTGAAGCAAGTTCAGACACATCTGTCCTGGTCAGGTACATGACATGGAATAGAGTGAGTAACAGGGAGAGAAGCAGCTTCACTTCATGTTCTGCTTGCTTGTTTCCCACAGGCATCTGTTTGGCTGCTATAAGAAGACTGGACCAGATAGGCCTGTTGGCTGACCCAGCAGACTATTATTATGTTCTTATGGCAACAAGCCACAATGGCCGTGCTTTGCCTCCAAGGTCAGAGATCATAATGCTTCTGAATACCTGTTGCTGAAAACCACAAAAGGGGAGAGTGCTCTTCTGTTCAAATCCTGCTTGCAACCTGCTTGGCCTAGGCATAGGCAAACTCGGCCCTCCAGATGTTTTGGGACTACAACTCCCATCATCCCTAGCTAACAGGTCCAGTGGTCAGGGATGATGGGAATTGTAGTCTCAAAACATCTGGAGGGCTGAGTTTACCTATGCCTGGGTTGGCCACTGTGAGAACAAGATGCTGAACTAGATGGGCCATTGCCCTGATCCAGCAGGTTCGTCTTATAAAAATTACATAAGAACATAAGACGAGCATAATTACGTAATTTATATGTAATCCTTATATTTCTATGCCAATCTGGCCAGGAATAGGAAACTGGAAATTCCCCTAGCTCCCTTTGAAAACTATGGTATCAAGGACTCTCCATGACTGTTAAAGTGGTACAACAGTGCTTTAAATGTATGCCATAGGTGTGATGAATGAAATACACATGTACAGTGGATGCTCAGGTTGTGAATGTGATCCGTGCGGGAAGCATGTTCACAACCCGCAGTGCCGCATCTGCACATGCGCGGGTTGTGATTCGGTGCTTCTGTGCATGCGCAAAGCACGATTTAGTGCTTCTGCGCATGTGCAAAGCACGATTTAGTGCTTCTGCACATGCACAAGCGCCAAAACCTGGAAGTAACCCATTCAGGTACTTCCAGGTTTGGCGCAGTGCGCAATGCCCCTTCCGATCTTCAGGAGGAGGGGGGGTTGTGGGATCACGACCCCGCCCACACTCACTCTGCGAGGCTGGCGTCAGCCTCGCAGGAGACAGGGATTCACCCAATTAGCATACCCTGTGGCGCCAGCCAATTGGCTGGCGGCAGGGGCGGGCCTTCCTAGGGCCACTTAAGGTCAGGGCAGCCCCTGGCTCGCCCCCTTTCTTCCCTGGAGACGACGCAGTTTCCCACCCACCCGCCCTTTAGGTTTTGCCACTGACCTTGCTATGGGCTTCGGCTGGTCGCCGCAAGGGGCCTGGTAGGAGTTTTTCCATTTGGCTAATTGGCTGGTTTTGTGAGCCACTTGGTTTTTTCGCCTACCTCGTAGCAAATCGTCACAACTCCCTCGGTTTTGGCGGTAGGCATTGGCCGGGGTATTATCATGCAGATGAGGTTGGGGGGGAGGAACGCCATCACCTCCCCCAATGCTTGAAGGGTAGTTCGTTAAAGGACTCCGAGGGGCGACGCCTCGTCCGAAACCTACGGAGGCTAGGGCCTAAAGCGCGCCCCCGAGCGGTAACCCCTTGGGGAGCGCCTAGGGATATGCATCTCGGGTGGCTCCCCCTGTTGGTGTTTAACCCTTCCCGGTCAGACCGGATAGTCGGTTAGGGCCAATGCCTAAAGCCAATACCCTTCTTTCCTGTAATCAATAAAGTTGTGGCCATTTTCGCCCATTAACCTAAAACTCTGTGTCCGTTGTCTTCATTTATTCCACCTGTGGGGGGGAGGGAATAGCCACACAACCCAAAGCGTCTGTAACCTGAGGTATGACTGTACTAGCCAGGGCTGACATGCTCTGAATGCATTGCAGGGCGACCTTATGGAGCTCTGGGCCTGGAAAAAGACAGTGGCCATGCCAAACAAGACAGGATCACCCCCACAGCTGATTGTTTCCAAACGAATATCCAACGTTCACTCATTTTGCAGCTTTGTTCTGAAACTTATTCCAAAACTCCAATCAAGGCCCCTATGCATCATTTAAAAAGCCATGAGGAATTACGTGGGCTTCAAGCTGTGAGCAAGGACTCGCTAGCTCTCGGAATGCAGAGTAAATTTAGCCCTTAGCCTCCACCGAGAGCTCCAGTCTTTCGGAGACAAGCTATCCAAATCTGACGCGGATCGGCCCACTTTTATGTCTCCCCTCCCTTTGCCTAATGCATTCTTTACAAGATGAGGGTCCGCTTTCATTGTGACCTCTGGTTGTTTTGTAAATGAGATGGTGGTGGAAACATTGCCCTTGCTGGGGCTAATCAAAACAGCTTGCCCATCTGCAATTTTAAAGCAATATGGCAGAATACATTTGTTAGTGGGGTAAGGCAAGGAGACAGTTCCTTGTCATCTGCATCAAAGCCCACACTGCAAAATTGGAGAAGAAGAGGAGTGATGCTCCCTATCACGTAGGGGCTAGCAAAAACAAAACACATATTATTAACACACACACACAAACACAAAGAGAGAGAGAGAGAGAGAGAGAGAGAGAGAGAGAGAGAGAAATATTTAAACCCCTTCATTACAGGTCATTTCCAACTTTGTTTACATGGGACGGAAGTCTTCTCCTGCCTGTCTGAGGCAGGATGTGATAAATGGGACTGGCAGAGATGACTGGCAGAATCCGAGACCAGGACAAAGAGACAGTGGAAGAAGATTGGAAGATGTTTAAAGACTACCTTAATAAACATTATAAAATTAATGAAGGCTAAAAAGATATGGGTTTAAAAATTAGTGGTTTGCAGGGGCGTTGATTAAGGAAAAAAGAATAGAATGATTTAAAACTATGGGAAAAATGGGAATGGATTTGCTGATAAAATAAATGAGATTAGGATACAGAAGGGGGAGGTGCGAGGAGGTCGGTGAAATTAGGTTTAGAAAATAAGGTTTGAATTTATACTTGTTTTTGTTTTGTTTGTTGGTTTATGTATGTTTTTATTGTTGTTTGTGTTTGTGTTTATATGTGTTTATTTAAAACTTTAATAAATATCATTTTTTTTTAAAAAAAGAGAGAGAGACAGGATGTGATAAGAGGTGTGCACAGCTACCAGACACTGAAAAGATATTGAAAGACCTACATTGGCTCCCAGTACATTTCCGAACACAATTCAAAGTGCTGGTGTTGACCTTTAAAGCCCTAAACGGCCTCGGCCCAGTATACCTGAAGGAGTGTCTCCACCCCCATTGTTCTGCCTGGACACTGAGGTCCAGCGCCGAGGGCCTTCTGGTGGTTCCCTCGCTGCGAGAAGCCAAGTTACAGGGAACCAGGCAGAGGGCCTACTTGGTAGTGGCGCCCGCCCTGTGGAACACCCTCCCTTCAGATGTCAAAGAGGAAAACAACTACCAGACTTTTAAAAGACATTTGAAGGCAGCCCTGTTTAGGGAAGCTTTTAACTTTTGATGGATTACTGTATTTTAATATTTTGTTGGAAGCCGCCCAGAGTGGCTGGGGAAGCCCAGCCAGATGGGTGGGGTATTATTATTATTATTATTATTATTATTATTATTATTATTATTATAAATTATTATTATTATTATTTTAAAAATCTATAAATGACAGGGTAAAGTTAGATACATCTTGTGCATTTCCCCCCAAATGCACACTGTGACTCTCAGCCTCTAACCCTGTCTTGTAAGACCCTCCTTCTCCTGACTCCCCCTTGATTGCTCAAACCCCCTGCTTCTAGCATCTCCCATCTTGTCCCGTTCCCCAGTGTCCCATCACCAGGATCCAGGATCTAAGTCGTCTTCTTCTGTGTCCTCCGTGGGGGGCTCTTGGGTGGGTGACTCCCACCACTCTTCCTCATCCAGCCAGTCTCAGACACTGGCTCCCAATGAGGGTTTCCACACAGAGAAAAGAAGAAGAAGGAGAGTTTGGATTTGATATCCCGCTTTATCACTACCCTAAGGAGTCTCAAGGGACGCAGGTGGCGCTGTGGGTTAAACCACAGAGCCTAGGACTTGCCAATCAGAAGGTTGGCGGTTCGAATCCCTGCGACGGGGTGAGCTCCCGTTGTTTGGTCCCTGCTCCTGCCAACATAGCAGTTCGAAAGCAAGTCAAAGTGCAAGTAGATAAATAGGTACCACTCTGGCAGGAAGGTAAACGGCGTTTCCGTGAGCTGCTCTGGTCCACCAGAAGTGGCTTAGTTATGCTGGCCACATGACCCAGAAGCTGTACGCCGGCTCCCTTGGCCAATAAAGCGAGATGAGCCCCGCAACCCCAGAGTCGGTCACGACTGGACCTAATGGTCAGGGGTCCCTTTACCCTTTACCTTTAAGGAGTCTCAACGTGGCTAACATTCTCCTTTCCCTTCCTCCCCCACAACAAACACTCTGTGAGGTGAGTGAGGCTGAGAGACTTCAGAGAAGTGTGACTAGCCCAAGGTCACCCAGCAGCTGCATGTGGAGGAGCAGAGAAGCGAACCTAGTTCACCAGATTACGAGACTACCGCTCTTAACCACTACACCACACTGGCTCTCCTATTTAACCTGTTACATGTAGGCGTGAGTGTACAATGCCCCCCACCCCAATTTTCTCAGCATCTGTGTCTTCAGCAGAACTGATTTTGCACCACCGCCATGGCAGATGGCACAGCGATTGTGAGGACTATCCTGCATTTTCATTGCCTAACGTAAAACGGCCAAAGCCTCTCATCCTATTTTTGTCTCATTTGGTGACCCCACCCCCACCCCAGCGGATGGGGTAGCAATTAAGCCTTTTGCTCGCCTGCCGATAAATCTTCCTAGCGATAAATAGCTAATCACCTTTTGCTTTGCTCGTTAAATACTAATTCGGAATGCCTGTGCATGGTTAATGTGCGTAATGTTGAAATGTATAATTATTTGCCTTTGCTAACTCTGTGGCAGCAGAATTGTTCCCCCTCCCCCTCGTCTCGGTTTCCTTTTAATAGCCAACCGCATCCGTCTATGACAGCCACCTTCATTAAAGCAAAACTAAATGCTTGCCCGCGATTCTTAATTTTTATGTGTTGCCAAACTGGAGGAGGTTACACTGCAGCCCAAAGCAGCCCCGGGCTGTCCTCTGAGACCGGTTGCTAACGTTTCAATTTAAAGAGCTGCTTCCAAAACATTTCTTTGGAAAGTTGATAAAGGGAAGAAATGTTTGTTCACCAATGGGAGAATGTCTGAGCTTTCAGATGTTATTTTATTTTTATTAATCCCAGCTGCTTCTCCAACAGAGCTCAAGCCAGCATATATGGTTCTCCCACTTCTTCTTCAGTCTCCACAACAACCCTGTGAGGTAGGTTAGGCTGAAAGGCAGTGACAGCTCCAAGGTCACCCGATGAGCTTCATGGCTGAGTGGGGATATCTGACATTTTGGGGGTCCTGAAGTTTGAACTGTCATGGGGGCCCCTTCGTAACCAGCAACGAGGTCTGGATAACCACTTCATTATTTTTTTAAAATAATATTTATTAAGAGTTTAGAAATTACAGAATAAGAAAAAGAAAGAATTAAACAAATCAATATAATACAATACAAAAACAAAAACAAAAACACTACATAAAACATTGAATTAACAAAACAAAACAAAAACAATTAAAAACACTTCCAATATTTTCAATCTTAACTTTCATACACTTGTTTCATTGACTTCCCCACGCCTCCCCTTTTGTATTCCACTTCAATTAACTATTTCAGCAATTCCTTTCCATCTTCCTCTATTTTCTGTCCTGTAATTAATCTTAACATGTTCTAACCTTATTTTTTTCTGGATAACCACTTCAGTGTTCCACGACAGATCACCTTTCCAACATCTGTGCTACCAACCAACTTTGGGAAAGGTTGAAATATATACAACAAAAAAATAATCTATTCAAGTTGTGTTTCTCAAATTGGGTCTACTTTGTTGTTGTTTAGTCGTGTCCGACTCTTCGTGACCCCCTGGACCAGAGCACGGCAGGCACTCCTGTCTTCCACTGCCTCCCGCAGTTTGGTCAAACTCATGCTGGTAGCTTTGAGAACACCATCCAGCCATCTCATCCTCTGTCGTCCCCTTCTCCTTGTGCCCTCCATCTTTCCCAACATCAGGGTCATTTCCAGGAAGCCTTCTCTTCTCCTGAGGTGGCCAAAGTATTGGAGCCTCAGCTTCAGGATCTGTCCTTCCAGTGAGCACTCAGAGCTGATTTCCTTCAGAATGGATAGGTTTGATCTTCTTGCAGTCCATGGGACTCTCAAGAGTCTCCTCCAGCACCAGAATTCAAAAGCATCAATTCTTCGGCAATCAGCCTTCTTTATGGTCCAGCTCTCACTTCCATACATCACTACTGGGAAAACCATAGCTTTTACTATACGGACCTTTGTTGGCAAGGTGATGTCTCTGCTTTTTAAGATGCTGTCTAGGTTTGTCATTGCTTTTCTCCCAAGAAGCAGGCATCTTTTAATTTCAAGGCTGCTGTCACCATCTGCAGTGACCATGGAGCCCAAGAAAGTAAAATCTCTCACTGCCTCCATTTCTTCCCCTTCTATTTGCCATATGACCATGGCACCCACCCTGGTGCCTTCTGGGTTTTGGTGGACTGCAGCTTCCATTATCCCTGTTCATTGGCCATGCTGGGAAGAGGGTTGATGAGAGCTGAAGTTCAACAACATCTGGAAGGGGACCAGGTGGGGAAAAGCTTTTCCCAAGGAGCAGAATAAACCAGATTTCTGATTTTGTAACGAGTCCAGATGGAGGGAGGCTCTGGGGAGTGAGACACGGACAATTCACTGAGCCTGAATATAACACACAACACACAACCCTGCTGCCCACAAATTCTCTTGCGCTATAGGCCTGCTATGATATCTGACTTGCTGTTATTGCTACGATGAAACTTAAGTATCTATAACAGCTCTAAAGCTGATGTGATGGTTGCACTGGCTCCCCAAGAGGTCAGTGCAAGACATTAATAAGAAATGGTGCAGTCAAACAGAACAAAATTAGACTGGATCCCCCTTGTCTTTGTAGTGATAAAAAGTTGTTTTGTTTTCTCTCTTCTCTTTCCCCTCTTCTCTTTCTTTCCTCCTCCTCCTCCATTCTGTCAGACTTCTTTTACAGAATGACATGGGCTGTTACTTTAAAAGAGCTGGGAGCCGGCAAGAGAATTAAAAGCTGACTGAGCAGGCTTAACTTGCCATTTCTATGATAAATTCTTGGGAGCAAACAGCAATCCAAGTTGATGGGGGGCTGAGACCAGTTCTGAAGGACACAGGAAGTGGAACGGGCAGTTGCAGGAATTTGGGTTTGCCAACAAACACCGAACTGATCGGCAGAACTAACCAGGCATGATGGCTATACACCTTGTGCCTGCAAGTCCCATTAGGGATGGAGGAGAAATGCATTTCTGTTTTCCATTTAGCAAGAATACCTAATTCACGCTTCCTAAAACATTATGTACACCGAAACACAACTTTCCTCCGAAATTCGCACTTCTCTGAATTTTGTGAGCTACCTGTGAAGAGGGATTGACTATTAAAACACTCTAAGAATTGTATCTCTGTGAGGGAAATGGAGACCTCCTAACAACTCTCAGCACTTTTAGGAGCCTGCAAGTCCCAGAATTCTTTGAGGGGGAGCCATGGCTGTTTAAAGTGGTATGATAATCCTTTAAATGTATCTTCGGCGATCACTCGTAGCCGGGTAAGATTGTCTTTCATAAACACGGTTTTAACAGTGAGTCCGTAAGTGACTATGGAGGCCAATTCTGGATCCACACGTCCTTCCACAGTGGGGACATTGGTTTCTGGGCAGGAGTTGATCATGGTGTGGATTTGCCAAGCGTGCCTTCCTCCTAGCACGTTTCTCCCTTGCATCCTGAGTTCGAGTGTCTTCCAAGCCCACGACACCTTTGGTAAAGGCTGTTCTCCAGCTGGAGTGCTCTCAGGCCAGTGTTTCCCAGTTGTCAGTGTGTATACTACATTTGTTTTTAGATTTGCCTTGAGACAGTCTTTAAACCCCTTTTGTTGACCACCAGCATTACGCTTTCCATTTTTAATGGAATAAAGTAGTTGCTTTGGAAGACGATAATCAGGCATCCGCACAACATGACCAGTCCAACGAAGTTGATGTTGAAGAATCATTGCTTCAACACTGGTGATCTTTGCTTCTTTCAATACACTGATATAGTTCACCTGTCTTCCCAAGTGATGTTTAAAAATTTTCAGATACACCATTGGTGGAATCTTTCAAGGAGTTGGAGATGGCATTTATAAGTTGTCCATGTTCCACAAGCATATAGTAAGGTTGGTAGTACAATAGCTTTGTGAACAAGCATTTTGGTTTCCCTGCCAATGTCCTGGTGTATAATGCAAATGTGGCCTGAGTCTGCTCTGAGTGGTGAGAATTGCAGGGGTGCATCATGTGCTCTGGTCTGGATTTATTTGCATTTTTTTATTTTTTGAAGGAGGTCGCAGTAGGGCTGTATGGAACTGTTGGGGTTTAGTTACTTTTCTCAGGATGACCAAATCACCACAGTTTTGGCTTGCCCCAGCCAAGTAGATAACAAAAGGATGAGTCATCTGCTTACCTTCCTGACTATTCTGAACAGGTAGCAGCTCAATTGATTGTGTCATTGAACCCAAGGACATTGTCAAAACTGTTTCCTGTGCCCATGCTTCCTCAGATCAAAGACCTCTTGCAGCCAGAATCCCTGTGCTGGGAGGGAACCCCAAGACTTCATTTAGGCCTACTTCCAATCCCAAAACAATGTGATCACTTCAATATGGGTTATTCTCTAAATCTATACTGCTCCACTGTTCCTGGGCAGCTTCAGGATCCTGGTCAGGAGCAGGAAGAGGGGGAGGTTCCCACCATTCCTTATCAGAGCTCTACTCCTCTGCCTGGTCTCTGACATCTGATCCTGCTTGAGGTTTTCCAACAGGCGTCTGGTTGGCCACTGTAAGAGCAGATGCTGAACTGGGTGTTCCCTTGATCTGATCCGGCAGGCTCTTCTTACGATCCAATGTAATCTGAGCAGAAAAAATTCCCAATGAATAGCACCTCCAAAACATCTCTTATCAGCAACCCAGGGTGCATTGTTCATTGAGAATACATCAAGATTCATTTGCATAGAATCATAGAATCATAGAATCATAGAGTTGGAAGAGACCACAAGGGCCATCGAGTCCAACCCCCTGCCAAGCAGGAAACACCATCAGAGCACTCCTGACATATGGTTGTCAAGCCTCTGCTTAAAGACCTCCAAAGAAGGAGACTCCACCACACTCCTTGGCAGCAAATTCCACTGTCGAACAGCTCTTACTGTCAGGAAGTTCTTCCTAATGTTTAGGTGGAATCTTTTTTCTTGTAGTTTGGAACCATTGCTCCGTGTCTGCTTCTCTGGAGCAGCAGAAAACAACCTTTCTCCCTCCTCTATGTGACATCCTTTTATATATTTGAACATGGCTATCATATCACCCCTTAACCTCCTCTTTTGCAGGGAGATTAGATTATGTTGACAGTTGAAGGGACATTCATTCTGACTCGTTTGCGGGGAGGTAAGGTAGGGCTTGCTGATCAGAAGGTCAGCGGTTCGAATCCCTGCGACGGGGTGAGCTCCCATTGCTCGGTCCCTGCTCCTGCCATCCTAGCAGTTCAAAAGCACATCAAAGTGCAAGTAGATAAATAGGTACTGCTCTGGTGGGAAGGTAAACGACGTTTCTGTGCACTGCTCTGGTTCACCAGAAGCGGCTTAGTCATGCTGGCCACATGACCCGGATGTGATGTTAAGGTGATGTTGTGTCAAAGCAGGGGGCACCCCACACTTCCCACTGCATTGTCTCATCACTTTCTTTATCACGAAAAGCCTTCTTCAGGGAAGAAGGTTTGCTGTGCAAGAGCTCTCCATCAACTAGAATTGCACAACCTGAATTTGCCAATAGGTGACGGACCACTAGGTGCCTGGATTTTTGCACCTCTACATTGCTGCCATCTCGGTGCTGCTTCCTTCAGCCTTCCGCTGATAAATATTCAAGGCGAGAAGTCGGCGTTGGCTGCAAAGCCGGAAAGGAAAATGTCAATCTCTTCTCTTTTGTCAAGGAACTTGTAGAACGAGCTGCCTAAACCTGCCCTCTGCTTACTAAAATGGCTTCGGAAATCTCTAAATCCATTCATCCCAAGGATTATTGTCATCTGCTTTCCAGACAACACTCTCATTTCCTCCAGTGAAGAGAGGTTTCTTTTTGGTGGGTTTTTGTTTTTCGATTGTTTTTTTTTTTTTTAATACCATAGGCCATTAGCTGAGGTATTGATCTTGGCCTAATACTTAAGATTTCCTACAGCAAAGGTAGGAAGCCTAAAAAGAGAGATACTATTTAATTGGAATAGCCACAGTAGCATTGGTGAAAAGGGAGAGAGAAGTCAGGAAAACGTTGCTGCTCCCCTGTAGATTTTCCCTCCGTCCAGTTCTTTCCCTTTCTCTGAATTGTGTCCCAGCTACTGAGGGACTACGTATCTGCACTCTATGTACGGTGGTACCTCTGGATGCAAACAGGATCCGTTCCGGAGCCCCGTTCACATCCTAAAACGAACGCAACCTGCGCCCAAGGGTCGTGATTCGCCTCTTCTGCACATGCGCGTGACATCATTTTGAGCATCTACACATGTGTGAGTGGTGAAATCTGGAGGTAACGTGCTCCCTTACTTCCGGGTCGCCGTGGATCACAACCCGAAAATACACATACCGAAGCTACTTCAGCCCGAGGTATGACTGTATCATAGCTCCAAAATGCTCTCCCAGATTCAGCTTCGGATTTGGGAGAAATCTGACCCAGCTTGCATTTAGAGATGAACCTACCTAATTTTCCCCCGACCTATGCACCAAAAAAGAGTTGTACTTCCAAATGCACACTCCCCTGAATTTTGCAATGCAGTTCTTCAGCTGTATAATGTGTACAAAAATACATATGCAAAAAACAAATTCATGAAGTGTACATAAAAACTCACAGGTTAGTGAAAATAACAAAGCAAGCTGCATCACATTGGGGCACATTGCCTTGCAAAAATGTGTATATTACATGTATGTGTATATTAGGCAAAACTGCATACGGGTGTGTATATTAGGAGAGATTTGCACTAAAAATGCTCATGCATTTTCACGAGGACTTTTTAAAATGCACACTGATTTGGAAATGTGGAGAACAGAATATATGACTGGGGAAAAATGAAGAAAAAACCCCCTACACAAATGGGATTTTCCCATCCGCTGCCTCTCAGGGTTAAACCTTACTTGATCCTGGAAGGTCTGTGGTTGACATTAAAAAGAAAGGAATAAATCTGCCTTTCATATTTGTTTGTTTAGAAGATCTTAAGATTTGCTTTCCTGCAAATTGAAATTACATGCAGCTTTAAAAAGAATTCAAAAACAGCACAAAACAAAGAACAAACCCAAATTAAAATGCAATGCAAACACAAGACAATAAAAACAAAAACAGAAAGACAGCAAGCAGCTTGCAACGGATAAAAACGAGCAGCTGCCCACAGCAAAATTCCATAAAAGACTCTTGTACATAGGAAAATGTTTACCTGGAATATATATAAAATAAATTTAAAAATAGGTTCCAGGAGAATATGGAGGGGAAGTTGTTCCCAACCCAGGGTGCCACAGCTGACAGGGCCCAGCACAATAGCCTAGGTTCCACCCTTATCTAACTATCTTAGCCAATAATGGCATTATACAAACACTAGCAGGGAGTGCCCAGGATTTTTTAGACACCCAAAAATATAGTGATTTTTAAATGGGTAGTGTAATTTGTGGAGAGAGCAGATACAGAGATGTTTGTCTCCTTTTCTCATAACACCAGAACTCAGGGAAATCCAGTGAAACTGAATGGCGGGATGAAAGTACTTCTTCATTTGAACCATGGTTTAAATGACGAATTTGGTTCCTACAAGATGTAGCGATGGTCACCCATTTGGATGACTTTAAAAGAGGATTGGACAACTGAATGGCGAATGAGGTTGCCAATCGCTACTAGTTATGATGGCTCTATTCTACCTCCACTTTCAAGGAGAGAATGACTGGGCATACCAGTTACTAGGAATAACCAACTGGGATGTGTGCTGTTGAACTCATATCCTGCGTGGGAACTTCCCATGGGCATCTGGTTGGTCAGTGTGTTAGGTAAAGGTAAAGGGGACCCCTGAACATTAGGTCCAGTTGTGGCCGACTCTGGGCGCTCATCTCGCTTTATTGGCTGAGGGAGCCGGCGTACAGCTTCTGGGTCATGTGGCCAGCATGACTAAGCCGCTGCTGGTGAACCAGAGCAGCGCACGAAAACACCGTTTACCTTTCCACCGGAGCAGTACCTATTTATCTACTTGTACTTTGATGTGCTTTTGAACTGCTAGGTTGGCAGGAGCAGGGACTGAGCAACGGGAGCTCACCCCGTCGCGGGGATTAGAACTGCCGACCTTCTGATCGGCAAATCCTAGGCTCTGTGGTTTAACCCACAGCGCCACCCTTGAGAGGAGGCTAAACTGGATAGGCCTTTGATGTGACACAGCAGAGCTCTTTTTATGAAAAAAAATTGTATAGTAGGCAAAACTGCAGACTACAGTTCAGATATCAGGAGAAATACACACTAAAATGGTGATGAATTTTATAAGGACTTTAAAAAAAGGTCATTAAGCTCATACAGAACTAAGGTGAACAGAACTTAAGGCTGTAAAACTGAGAAATCGAAAGAAAGTGAAACTGACAGAATTGTTCGTCACTACCCTGAAGAGAGACCTTTGGGATAACAATTCACACACGTTCCCTTCCAAGTGAAAGATCTTTGTCTTGCTTATGATCCCATTCAGCAAAAGATAAAGGATTTCTGTATTTTTAGAAACTATGTCAAAAGTAGTGCTCAGAGGTCATTTTTTTTTGGGGCTGTTATTTTCAGCCAACCTGCACAATAGGAACTACAAAGGATGTTGTCTTACTCATGCTCTCACAAAGCTGTGCTCTGAAATCATTTCAAAAAGCAGCAGGGCATTTTTTTTGGGGGGGGGGAGGGTGTCCCGGCATGGAATCTCGGTGATTCACAGAAGTCCAGCAGGAGACCATGAGTTGCCTTGTCAAAGGTCTTTCTCCAAAGCCAAACCTGTAACTTTTTTTTTTCTGCCAAAAGGCCAAATCCATTTTGGGGACAATAGGAACATCTGAAAGGATGGTAAATTTGCAATTTCCAATCATCTGCACACAGTTTAAGGGAGGATCGGTGGAAATGACTCGATGACCGGTCATTTTATCTTTTTCTTTTCCCAGTTCCGGAACTGAATGAATTTATATATTTAAAAAATGCTATCAAGGTACAGTGGTACCTGGGGATGTGAACAGCATCTGTTCCGGAGCCCCGACTGTGCATCTGCACATGTCATGTTTCGCCGCTTCTGCGTATGCACGTAACATCATTTTGACTGCACATGCGCGAGCGGCAAAACCTGGAAGAAATGTGCTCTGTTACTTCCAGGTTGCCGTGGAGTGCAACCCGAAAATACTTATCCTGAAGCATATTTATCCCAAGGTATGACTGTACAGTGCTCAAATGTCCTTAGTTCACATATCGTCTTCCAAACTATTTTGCATCTTTCCTTAGCCTTGTTCCTGCCCTGAAGATCAGGGGCAGGGCCAACCTAAGACCCCCCCCCTTTCCAATTCCACATACAGGAGCTGCCCAGACTGACGATTGATATCCACTGTCATGCTGTCTCTGCACATGGATATTCCAAATTGGTATCATGACCAATTGTCATGGATAGCACCCCTGAATCTGCCCAATCCCCTGCTTGGTAGTATAAGAGAAGGTCCATTCCCATGTCTAGGGACAGTGAATTTTGTGGGATGTAATCCACTGGAGCAGTCAAATACAACATTCCTTGTTTGCCTAGAGTGGACACAGACAGGGGGATGTTGGTCCAGCCAGTTGAACTTCCTGTTACACCTGGTCTGAAGCATCCTCCCCCTGCATGTGACCAGGTAAGTGGGCGTGACCCTTGTAGACAAAAGGTCGAGTCACGCAGCCATCTTTCTCTTTTGATGCCTTTTCTCTTGGACTGCCAGCAGCACACAGGCCCATCCTTATAAGGATGTAAGCCACACTGTATCTGTAACTACAAGCTAAAGCCTGCCTTCAGGGATCCGACTGTGAACTGAATGTGAGTAAACTTGTTATACTTTTAAAAGAAGACTGTTGTGTCTTTATTTTTTTTAGGAGGGATAAAAGGGATCTTACCAGGAATATACTCCAGTCTGAACGAAGCCAGGTTGTCATATGAAAGATGGAGCAAGTTTATTTTCTCCTGCTCTGGAGGGTAGGACTCAAACCAGTGGCTTCGAGTTGCAAGAAAGGAAATTCCGACTCAACATCAGGAAGAACTTTCTGACAGCAACAGCTGTTTGACAGTGGAATGGACTCCCACAAGAGCTGATGGACTTTCCTTGGAGGTTTGTAGGCAAAGGTTGGATGGCCCTCTGTCATGGATGCTTTAGTTGAGGGTTGGACTAGATGACTCTCGGGGTCTCTTCCAACTCTACATTTCTATGACTCAACTATTCTGTGAGATCATATGAAGAGCTCTGCTGAGTTGAGATAAGGGCTCACCTTGTACAGCATCCTGTTCTCATAGCAGGAGTGGTACTATTACTTCCGTTAATCTGGATACTATATTTCTGTTGGTGCAACCTAGAACAGCATTTGCTTTTTTTGCTGCTGCATCACACTGTTGACCCAACATGACTGGTCCACGAAGACTCCTAGATCTCATTCAGACTCCCTTGGGAGGTGGTGGACTCTCCTTCCTTGGAGGTCTTTAAGCAGAGTTTGGATGGCCACCTGTCATGGATGCCTTAGTTGAGATTCTTGCATTGCAGGGAGTTGGACTAGATGACCCTTATCCAACTCTAAAATTCTATGTTTCTTCTTTGACCTCTGTCCAGGGAAGCAAGAAACATGTTCAGAGTTCTAGGGCACTTTCTGGCTAGGCATGGACACTCACTGAGGGTCTAGGAGAGGGAACTGGTGAGAGAGGTATTGTTTTTGAGGGTGTTGAGACCTAGGTTGAGCCACAGGACTGGATAGAAAGGTCTGGGGCACATATTCCTCTGGGCCTGAGGTTCCCTATCTCTGCTGCACAACATGAGACCCACTGAGTTCTGGAGGAGAGGGCTTATTGATAACTATGCTCTGCCTGCACAATTGAAGGCAGCAATGCTTCTGAATATCAGTGTGATGGCCTGAGATTCGGACTCGGAGGCCGAACCTGAGGAATCCCAGCTGCACAGGATTCCCTGCCTCCAGAACAAGCTGAGCCGGGGCTGGGGCTTGAGCCTGAAGGGTCCTCGCCTGTGCTGGATCCTCAGGTGCAGGCACCAGCTGAGTCTGCTCTGGCTCCTGAGCTGATGGAGGACCCATTGCCTGCAGGTGCTCCACTCTCAGCACCGTCAGGGGAAGCTGAGGTTGCCTCTGGGTCCAGTAACCCTCCAGCCTCTCCTGAGCTGCAAAGGCTCAGGGCAGAGAGGCGGAGGGAACTATGTTCCCGCAGGAGGAGTGCTCGCCTCCAGGCCAGGAGAGGCGAGTCACCTGTGGACCAGGACTGCCCTATGCCTCGGGGCAGATAAAAGCCAGCCAGCCCCAGTCCCAAGTTGCGGGACTAACATTGTTGGTAGCCTGTTCCTGCCTGAACCTTGCCCTGCTTTCCTGAGCTCTTGACCTGCCCTGGCTTCCTGCTTGCAAGCCTGTTCCTGATTTCACCAGACTCTCTGCCCTGCACCCAGCTTCATCCACTATGGACTGCCTCCTTGTTGCACCTTGGACCACGGACTGGACTTGGACCTCACCTCTAGGGTAACCCATGGGACCAGCACAGATACACAGGCCCTCTGCCTCGGGGCAGATAAAAGCCAGCCAGCCCCAGTCCCATGTTGTGGGAGCAACATTGTTGGTAGCCTGTTCCTGCCTGCACCCTTTCCTGCCAGAGCTCCTGACCTCACCCGTCTCCCTGCCTTGGACACAGCTTCAGCTTTGATGGACTGCCTCCATACTGCACCCTCAACCTTGGACTGGACTCGGACCTCGCCTCACGGTTACCCACAGGACCAGCACAATCAGTTGCTGGAAACCACAAGAGGCAAGAGGGCTCATGTGCTCAGGTTCTGCTCATGGGTTTCCCACAGACATCTGCTTGGCTATTGTGAGAACAGGCTACTGGACTTGATAGGCCATTGGCTTGTTCTAGTAGGCTCTTCTTATGTTTTTAAGTTTATGTTCAGTTCAGTGCAATGGACTGTGGGCTGCCAGAGGCTGGCTTGCTAACCTATCTATTTTTGAATTCTCAGGCAACAAATGCAGAAGACTTACCAAGCATCTGGTGGGTCATTATATCATATGTGCCTCGTTTCATGCATTGAGCTCAGCAGGTCATACTCAACGCAGGCTTGCCTTAGAACAAGTGTGAAAGGACTTGTTTAGAATAAATTTTGGGGGTGTTTTCTCCACGGAAGGCCAGGAGGGCCGGGGGAATGAACAAAACAGTTCCCGTGTTTCGGTGCCAAACTGGAGTAGGGAGAATATAATTAAGGAAAGCTGGAGTGTATCCACCCACTCACTGTCTGTGCAATGCAGATGGCTCAGTGGTGCTGATAGAATGACCTGCTGGGGAAGACACAGGACACAGTGAAGTCTAGCAAGGCCTGACTTGGTTCCCTGCAGAGAGCAGGTCTGCTTGCTTTCCTCGCCCAGCTTCATAGGTTCATATATTTAAAGCCAAGAAGTTTGTTCCAGTTTCTTCTTGTGTTTTATTACTTAATCATCTGTCAGCTACAAGTCTGGCTTCAGTAAGCAGGGAAGAGGGAAAGTACCTTGGGCTACTTGTCCATAAGGGGCACTGCGGGAGGAGTAAGGATTGCAAATCCAAATTTCCAGAACCGGTATATGCGAACCACAACACTGCTATCCTTTGAAATCTGCACTTCTCCAGATTTTGCGATGCAGATCTCCAGCTGAACACTGTTACAAAAATAATACACATATTAGTGAAAATAGCATATGTAAATATTATGGGAACTGATTGCAGAAATGCGTATATTAGTCAAAACGGCACACAAACATGCGTTTGTTAGATGCACAAAAAAGTGCAGATAAATTTTCAGCAGGACTTTTGTTTGAAATTGTTGGAGAAATGTGGAAAACTGAATTTAAGGTCTGAAAAATGAGAAACTGAGAAAAGCTGAAGTAACCCTCTCTACAGAGGGGTGGCAAATAGCTCAGGCTTTTTGTGGTAAGGAAAGTGAGGGGGAAATGTACCAGGAGGTGTGAGCTAACAATTTCTTGATGCAACATCACATGAAAGCCATATAAAAAAATCAGTGCATGCTTAATAGTCAACCTCAGCTAACCTTCCTGCAAACATTATACAAGCAAATGAAGATGGATGCCAAGGAAAGAGGTCAGCAGGATGCAAATCCAGCAAAAATGGGCTGTATTCAGCTAACTTGTAAACCAGGCATAGGCAAACTCGGCCCTCCATATGTTTTTGGCCTACAACTCCCATGATCCCTAGCTAACAGGACCAGTGGTCAGGGATGGTGGGGACTGTCATCCCAAAACATCTGGAGGGCCGAGTTTGCTTATACCTGTTGTAGACCCACTAAATTTAATGAACCGGATCAGTCCATTAATTTCAGTAGGTCTACTCTGAGTGTGTCTCCTATTGGATACAACCCAAAATGTTTAGGATTGGAGTGTTAATATGAAATACACAATTATTTTTCTTTCAGAAACTGAACATATGAAACAAATCATGCCCCATCTTAGTCTCTTCTCATGTTCTTAAGTAAGTTCCCTTCTCTGAAAACAATGTCTCGTTAGTAGCAATGAAGATAAATAAAAAAACAGTCTCTTCCAAAGACTTATACCAGATCCTGGGTTGTTGTTGTTGTTGTTGTTTAGTCGTGTCCGACTCTTTGTGACCCCATGGACCAGAGCACGCCAGGCACTCCTGTCTTCCACTGCCTCCCGCAGTTTGGTCAAACTCATGTTCGTAGATTTGAGAACACTGTCCAACCATCTTGTCCTCTCGTCCCCTTCTCCTTGTGCCCTCCATCTTTCCCAACATCAGGGTCTTTTCCAGGGAGTCTTCTCTTCTCATGAGGTGGCCAAAGTATTGGCTTCATGATCTGTCCTTCCAGTGAGCACTCAGGGCTGATTTCCTTCAGAATGGAGAGGTTTGATCTTCTTGCAGTCCATGGGGCTCTCAAGAGTCTCCTCCAGCACCATAATCCAAAAGCATCATTTCTTCGGTGATCAGCCTTCTTTATGGTCTAGATCCTGGGAAGGAATGCCAAAACCTTAGCTTGTTCAAATCTGGTATAGCTTAGGTTTCATGAGCATAGGGAGTGGTTTCCTTACTACAGAAGCACATTATTTCCCTTTGTAACTAAAGTGAAAGTCTGAGTTATTCATAAACACAACAAGAAAAAGCCCACTTCAGAAAAGATCAATGGAAACCCCCCCTCCTCCTCCCTGATAATCATCTACATTGCCCTCCTGTTACAGTTCACCATATCGTGGAAGATCAAAGCACGGCATCTGAATTGGGCGCGGAAACCTTTGCCGCTTGCCAATAAACAAAATACAATTTGCAGATAACATCGCGGCGTCGATCAAAACAGACGCTTTTCCAATTAGATTTAAAAGAATTCTTAATTGTTATAGATCTAATCAGGGCTCTTGCATTTCACAGCCTCGAGCCTGTTTTACAGGGAATTTATTTCCCCTGGGATTTTAAGTAACAGGCAGGTCTGAATAGGCAGCAGCGGGGGCGTCCCTGACAGGTGAGTGACAACAAAAGAGCAAATCGGTGTTCCTGCAGAGGCCCCGGGGAAAGTGACTGTGCACATTTAGGGGATCATGTGTTTGGAACTGACATCAGAGCACACATGTTGGCACAAAACAGCAGTCTGTGTCCAGAGGTTGCTTTGAGCCAGAACTCAGCAGCGCCATGTTGCCATTTATATAGAGCTTACAGGAAACTGCCTTCTACTGGTTCATCTAGACCAGGGTTTCCCAAATTGGGTCTCTGGCTGTTTTTAGACTACAGTTCCCACCATCCCGGACCACTGGTCCTGCTAGCTAGGGATGATGAGAGTTGTAGTCCAACAACAGCTGGAGATCCAAGTTTGGGAAACTCTGATCTAGACGGATACTGACTGCGTGAGAGACAAGGAACATTTATCAGACACACAGACACAGGCAAACAAGAGACATTACCACAACTCAAGGGCATTTCTCCAGGCAATCTAAAGCACCAGAGTACATGGCGTTGGGCAAATGTGGGACACTGTAGAATTGTAGAGTTGGAAGTCTGCCTCCAGAGTCAAATGCAGTATGCTTCTGAATTGATGGAAGCCACAGGAGGTGAGAGAGCTCATATTCTAGGGTCCTCTTTGCAGGCTTCCCACTGGCATCCAGTTGGCCACTGTGAGAATAGGATGCTGTACTAGAGCATCTTGGTCCAGCAGGGCTGCTCTTATGACCCAAGGGGCACAGGGAGATCCCAAGAGATGGATGGACAGGGCCACATTTGGCTGCTGGGCCCAAGGTTCCCCATATCTTGTCAACACTGGTTGGCAGAAGTCTTCAGGAAGGAGTCTTCCAAGCCCTACATGGAGATGCTGGCCACTCGACCTGTCCTCATGGGAAACATGTGTCCTTCTGCTGAACTACAGCACTTTTTGGAGCATTCAGCCCTGGAAAGGGTAACGTTGTGTGCCAAGGCACGCGAGCCACAAAGTTCCTGGGAGAACAGTAAAACAGCCAGACATGAAGTATTTTGGTTTATGGGTTCAAATAGGCCACAACTTTATTGGTTACAGATGTGAGTGGTTGTGCTGGTCCCGTGGGTTACCCAAGAGGCGAGGTCCAAGTCCGGTCCATGGTCAAAGGTGCAACTTGGAGGCAGTCCGTAGTAGCAGAAGCTGGGTGCAGGGCAGGGAGCTGGGTGAAGTCAGGAACAGGCATGCAAGCAGGGAGGCAGGGCGGGTCAGGAGCTCAGGCAGGAAAGCAGGACAGGGTTAGGCAGGAACTAGCAACCAACAATGTTGCTCCTGCAACTTGGGACTGGGGCTGGCTGGCTTTTATCTGCCCAGAGGCATAGGGCAGCCCTGATCCTCTGGTGACTTGCCTCTCCTGGCCTCGAGGTGAGCACGCCTCCTGCGGGAACTTAGTTCCCTCCACCTCTCTGCCCTGAGCCTCTGCAGCTCAGGAGATGCTGGAGAGTTACCAGACCCAGAGGCAACCTCAGCTTCCTCTGACGTGAGTGAGAATGGAGCACCTGCAGGCAATGGGTCCTCCATCACCTCAGGAGCCAGAGCAGACTCAGCTGATGCCTGCACCTGAGGATCCAGCACAGGTGAGGACCCTTCAGGCTCATGCCCCAGCCCCAGCTCAGCTGGTTCTGGAGGCGGAGAATCCTGTACAGCTGGGATCCCTCAGATTCAGCATCCGAGTCCGAATCCCAGGCCATCATAGAAGTTTTGGCTAGGGCATTGAAGTGAAGCCAGGCTATATCTTGACACCTGCACATCTGCAGGGAGTCCACTTAAGGGTAAGCCACCAATAGGGGGTGCCCTATGACTTACATCAAATATGGGGTCCCCATAAGGGTTGTGACATGGCCCTAGCCCACGTCCAGGCTTTGGACAGGATTCACATCCTGGATCCCTTTAACTGGATACCCTAACCAAGGAGGGGCAGGTGAAGGCTATAACCTCCCCTCCACCCAAGCAAAAGCTTACCCAATGCCTAACCTCACAAAAGTTGTGACGATTGTTACTAGGTAGGCAAAAACCAAATGGCCAGTGCCACTTTGCCAAGTGGAAAAATTCCCACCTGGCCCCAATAATATGGCGACTGACAATTGTCCATAGCAAGGTCATATCATAGCAACGCATGAAAAGAGTGTGGGTGGGTTGGGTGATCTAGTGATGGGACAAGAAAGAGGGTGCTAGTTAATCTCCCATGGGCACACCCACCCTGAAAGCTGATTGACTGGGGCTGCTCCATGTCAGGAGCTCATCCTACACTTGAGTAGGACCCTGGTAGAGTCACATGCCAGACTGGCATGTTCTCTCCCTCCTGGTCCTTCATTCCGGAGCTTCAAAAACTTTCTTCTGCCCGAACATCACAGCGACCGATGCCAACAGACATCGGCACACTTAGGGATCCGCAGAGTCTTCGCAGCTTGCGTAACAGACCTCAGCAACTCAGCATTTTGGCTAATCTACTTTATTTACATATAAACACACAGAGCACACTGCAACATGGCTCCCTCTCTCTCTAGCATCAGACAGCAAAGAGAAAGAACAAAGGACAATAGTCCCACTTCAATGAACACAGTAACACAAACATCCTGTTTGTCACTTCCCACTCTGTGGAGTCAAAACATACACCGTCATGTGAAAGACAACAATCTCATGACTGCAATCATGGAGCAGGAATTCTAACACTCCACAGGGGGCAGACCCTAGCAACAATAACGCTGCCGGCATGATGCAGAAGAGAGGCAGTGACCGTCTGCCCCTTAGGCCAGTATACTGTTGTGACCCGACTGCCCGGCCGCAATACCGCCCACCAGGAAAAGGTGAGCAGATTTGTTGTTAAGGAGAATGACGGCGGGGGTTGGATTAGATGATCCTGTGGGTCCCTTCCAACTCTACAATTCTATGTTTCTATGATTTTGAATGTGTTCAGAGTGCTTCTCCTCCTTTTCACCGCTGAGTAAAACCATAAGGGCTAGGGGGAAATGAATCTAAGGTGAAAGTCATATGATTCACTTTCAGACAGAAAGAATGCAAAAAAGGAAGACAAGACAAGCTTATTCTCTAAAACTGGACAAGGATTTATTGCAGCTCAACACATTTTTGGAACACAAGTTCCTTCTTCAAGAGAAATCCCGCTCCTAGTGCTAGATAGACAACAAACCACTTAAGCTCTTTTTACATAATTTGAGGGTTTAAGATTTCTCCTAAAGAAGGAACATGTGTTCCAAAATGTGCTGGGCTGTAACAAATCCTTTTAGCTGGCACTTCTGGGAACAAGATCCTCTTTTCCCCCTTTCATTCTATTTTTATGTATCTCACTCCTGTTGTTGTTTTTTTGTTCCCCTGTAATTGAGACAGACATTTTTTCTTTTGAAAAAAATAAGCATTGTGTATTAAAAATGGAGGAGGATTTTATTCATTTTTAAAGTGGACCATCCTAATTCATGCCTCCTGGGCTAACATAGGAGCCAGCTCCTAGGGGTCGTGGGGGCTTCAGCCCCCACAATAAAATATTTGAGGGGGCTGCCTCCCCACAAAGTTGATGGGCATTTCCATTCAAATGCTGTGCGTGCCCTGTGCCATGTGATTGATTGTGTGGTGCAAGGCTTACCTGAACCCCCACAATATTTTATTCAAGTCAGCACCCCTGTGGGCTAATGTGTGGATCAGAGAACAATTATCCTTTCGACCTTGCAGTTCTCCAAAGTTTGTGCCACAGATAGGCTCAAAAAATGTACCAAGATGCACCAAAATGTGAAATTTACTATTCGAAAGAAAATCTAAAAAGTGTTCATTGAGGTTAAATAAGTATCGAAAAACATGCTTGCCATTTAAAAATGCATTTTAATGTGATTTTTTTTCACAGACAAGTCTGTAATTCTGTAATTCACATGTACAGAATGGAGGCAGAACAGGCTTGTGAATGAACGGCTGCAAAATTGTAGAAGTACAGTCGAACGGAATCTGTTCCGGAAGTCCGTTCGACTTCTAAAATGTTCGGAAATCCAAGCACGGCTTCTGATTGGCTGCAGGAATCTCCTGCAGCCAATCGGAAGCCCTGTCAGACATTTGGGTTCCAAAGAATGTTCGCAAACCGGAACACTCACTTCTGGGTTTGTGGCGTTAGGGAGTCAAAACATCTGAATACCAAGGCATGCGGGATCCAAGGAACGACTGTATACTGATCTGCCCATCCCCGTTATATATGAGAATGGGCCACAGTTCAGTGGTAGAGCATCTGTTTGCTTGCTGAACGTCCTAGCTTAAATCCCCAGCATATCCAGGTGAAAGTGTGGATGTCTGAAACCCTGAAGAACTGCTGCCATAATAATATAATAATAAACGTGTCCAGAGGAGGGCAACCAAAATGGTCAAAGGCCTGGAAACGATGCCTTATGAAGAACGGCTAAGGGAGCTGGGCATGTTTAGCCTGGAGAAGAGGAGGTTAAGGGGTGATATGATAGCCATGTTCAAATATATAAAAGGATGTCACATAGAGGAGGGAGAAAGGTTGTTTTCTGCTGCTCCAGAGAAGCGGACACGGAGCAATGGTTCCAAACTACAAGAAAGAAGATTCCACCTAAACATTAGGAAGAACTTCCTGACAGTAAGAGCTGTTTGACAGTGGAATTTGCTGCTAAGGAGTGTGGTGGAGTCTCCTTCTTTGGAGGTCTTTAAGCAGAGGCTTGACAACCATATGTCAGGAGTGCTCTGATGGTGTTTCCTGCTTGGCAGGGGGTTGGACTCGATGGCCCTTGTAGTCTCTTCCAACTCTATCATTCTATGATTCTATGATTCTAATTTATTATTTATACCTCGCCCATCTGGCTGGGTTTCCCCAGCCACTCTGGGGGGCTTCCAACTGAATATTAAAAACAATACAGCTTCAGACATTAAAAACTTCCCTAAACTTCAGTTGTCTTTTAAAAGTAAAATTGTTGTTGATTGCCTTGACATCTGCTGGGAGGGCGTTCCACAGGGCAGGCACCACTACCGAGAAGGCCCTCTGCCTGGTTCCCTGTAACCTCACTTCTCGCAGCGAGGGAACCGCCAGAAGGCCCTCGGCGCTGGACCTCAGTGTCCGGGCTGGATGATGGGGGTCCAGTCAGTGTAGACAGTGCTGAGGTTGAAAAGTTTTGAAAGGAAAAGTTTCTATAGCTCTTCAAAGATTTGTGGCCTGTGTATGTGTGTGTGAGAGAGAGACTGGTCTTTCTCTGCTATGGAACCTAAAAAAACCAGGGACATTCAGATACAACAAACTGGCTTAAGACATCTTCCTATGCTGTTCCTACAGCAGGAATGGGAAAAAATTACTTAATATGGCCTTTCCCTCCAACAAGGAGTAGTACATTTTCTTTGTTCATTGGTAAGTGATTCTTTCCATATCTTAAAACGGCAACTGTGCTATGGATTGGGTAATATGGAAATTTAATTCAGCTTAATTAAGTTTCAAGGGCAAGTGATTAATCAACAAGCCTGTTTCTCCCCC
Organism: Podarcis cretensis; assembly: GCF_951804945.1. Taxonomy (NCBI): domain Eukaryota; kingdom Metazoa; phylum Chordata; class Lepidosauria; order Squamata; family Lacertidae; genus Podarcis; species Podarcis cretensis. The sequence continues at coordinate 84,532,099 of NC_137176.1, forward strand.
TTATATTGTTTTAATTCTGTTTATCTTTATAGAAAAATGAAAAATAACATTAAAGGAAAGAGATTAAAAACAAATTATATATCCTCCAATGTTGCTGGGGAAGTCTGAAGGCATTTTTGCAGCATTTTTCGTAGAAATGGTAGCCAGGCTGGCATGAATGGTTGGCATGGGTGGGCATTTCCTGGGGGTCCACACCCCAGCAGGGAACCCACTGAGATGAGTCTTCTGCGCCTGCTGGACAAAGGAGGTTGGCTCACTGAGTGAGGGGAGCCACACAGAATATCTCGCTCAAGTGCCGAAAACTTGGCAAGCCACATTTGGAATCTTGTGGCAGCGATGTGGGCGCCAGTCACAAAATGGCTGCCTGTGTATGTGTGACAAACACAAACCCCTGTGTTGCAAAATGTAACAATCTTTATTCTGAAACAGTAAACTATTCTGGATACACTGTCCTCTTCAGACTTCCTTTTCACATTTCTGAGAGACGTCTTCCTTTGAGACTTTTATAGGACATCTCCCTTTGAGGGACGGCTTGGCTTTCCTCGCTATTCATTGACTTGTTTGACTCCTCATTTGACTCCTATACATACAACAACTTACAGTCACTTGTATATTTTGTGAGATGCACTGTATGATATATACATTATTTTGAGGTGGCATATTAGTATATTTTGAATGGCATTGTAATTAATTATATATCCACTACCAGTTATTAGCCAGGGTGTTGCGTTTGCATTTGTGTATGTGTGAGACAGAACAAACAGGATATATTTTGAAGATATATTTACTGAGGACTTTCATGGGTACCATAATTGATGGGTGCGCTGCTGCCTGTGGGAACCATTTTGCTGACCCGTGGGGCAAACCAAGATGGAAAGGGATTTTTTTTTAAAAAAAAAACAACAACAACAGGCCTTTTCTCATCTTAGGCAGGTGACATTTTAGCACAAAGGAACTGATGAAAGATCGGTTGCTGCCGAAGGTGGTGAGCGTCGGACAAAGAGCCAGGAAATTGAGACAGAAAGTATCCACTAAAAGGCATGGGATGGTGGAAGGACGTCTAAACCTTTGGCAAGAGACGATGTGAGGATTTGATGCTGTTGGGCAGCTGTGGCAGGCTGAGGAAACTGGCTTAGAGGAAGGTGTTAATTGGAAGCAGAGAATTCACCCTCTCCTGGCTTGTCCAGGGGCTCCTTGTGAAAGCTGTGCTTTCCTGCACTGCTACCTGCCTATAAAGCATATCTGACAGAATGATTTCCCCAAGCTTGGCTAGCATCTATTCTTGTCAGCAGGCAAAGGAGACAGAGGGAGACGGTACTGCTCACAATGCTTGGGCCTCTTATAGTGCAGCACACTTAGCTTAATGGTTAATCCATCTTGGGGTTAACCACTATGGCCAAGGGTCAACAGAATGTCAACACGGCCAAGCAGTGATAAGCCTGGTCAGCAAATGTGCAGAAGCTTGAGGTTGTATTCAGCTTCATCCTACTCAGAGAAGACCCACTGAAATCAATGAATGCAAGCTGTTATATCTTAACTTCAGTGGGTCTCCTCTGAGTAGGACTAGCATGGAATACCACCTTTGGTTTTGACATCCAACCTGAAGGAATTTGCCTTCTCTCTCAGATATGGTGAGAAAATGTTTAGGGGTACGCGTAACCCTGCACCCCCCCCGAAAAAAGCACTGGGTTTCCCCCTTCTTACACATTATGCCTCCACCCATCTCCCCCATCCTTTCCATAAAATGTCAACATCACAATAATGGTGGAGGAAGTGGGAGAAATTCCAAGGGGAAATGATTATATCAGTGGTTGGCAACTAGAGTCAATTGGTGGTTTCCTGAAGACCTTGTTTGACCTGTGAGTGCTCATCACAGGAATCTACAGTACTCAACACCTGGATATCAGCCAGACCTCAAACCTCTTTAGTCCATTGCTTGAGCTTTCAGGTGCTCAGTTTCTTTGCTCGCATGCTCACATTGTTTTTCTAGGTGAGAACTTGGCATCAGGCTTCCATCACTACCAAAAGCTGAGCTGGGTTTGGAAAAGAATTAAATGAAAGGAAAATCCATCTATCAACAGCATGTTTAATAACCATGTTCAGGGGTCATCTAATGGGGGAAAGGCGGTGTAAAAAATAAAGTAAATAAATAAGTTTGAATTTGTGAGCTTCCTCAAGGTATCTGACGGGTTACTCTTCTTACGCACTTAGATTTGGGGTGCTCCCATCACAGCCTTCCATGCACTTGGTAGTAACTTGGAGGGATTATATATGACATGGGTCACCAATCCTTTTAGGCCCATGCATGCATTTGTATTTTTGCTGTGGGCACCACCCTGTCTAGCAACAATTCTCCCTCCCACAGATCAGCCCCTGGTCTTGGGGGGGGGGGGAGAGCAAAAGAGAGAGAGCGCAGATGCAAATACTTCACTTTCCCAAGGGATCTGAGTAAAAGTTGGCAATGGCAGCATTAATCTGATCATTGAGTAGCACACTATTGTGAAAGAGGCACTAGGAAATAGCATCATTTCCCCAACTTCTTCCTCTGTGTATTTTTCGGGGGGGGGGGAGTAACCGCCCTCACCACCTCATTGTGATGGCCTGAGACTTGGGCTCGGACTTGGAGCCAGAGGAGTCTCAGTCCGCACCGGATCCTTTGCTTCAGGCGGCAGCTGAATCTAGTCTGGGGCCTGATTCTGAAGAGCCCCAGTCTGCACAGGTTCCCCTGCAACAAGCACCAGCTGGGCCAAGTCAGGGGCCTGAGCCTGCCCTGGCTCCAGATGCAGGGATTACCTCGTTGCCTTCAGCTGGGCCATCACTTACAGCTGCTCCACTACCAGTTATATCAGGAGAGGCTGAGGTGGCCTCTGGGTCTAGTAACCCACTGACATCTCCCGAGCTGCGCAGACTGAGGTCTGAGAGAAGGAGAGACCTGAGTACTTGCAGGAGGAGTGCTCGTCTTTGGGTGAGACAGGGAGGTGAGTCACAGGGGGATCAGGACCGGCTGTTACCCTGACAAAGATAAAAAGGCTGCTGGACCCCGCCCCAGGTTGTGGGAGCAATGTTGATGTTTGCCTAGAACCTGCCTGAGACCCTGTGCCTGACCTGGCCTGGTTTCCTGCCTTGGCCCTGTTGGACTGACTCCTCACGGAACCCTTGGATTTGGGACCAGACCTGGACCTTGTTACTCAGGTTACCCCCGGGCCCATCACACTCATGACCAAGGGGGTGGTGGGATGCTCAAAGACTTCATGGGAGATATGGAACGACCTCTATAGTATCATTGCACTCATAAGTGCCATGCTGCCAACTCCATATATGTAAAGAAAATATGGGGTAAAGAAAAAGTCGATTCCAGTGGAATTTCAGAAAACCTCAACATTCTAGGATGGAAATAATTGAGAGCCTCATTCAGAGTCCTGGGAGAGAGAGAGAGAGAGAGAAAGGCAGAATCTAATTGGATTTCCCACTGGGTTTTCTAAAAAGGCTGGATAATTCAAAGACGTCCTGGTGTTTTGAGTATGGATCCCGACAGAATCAGTGTCCTTGTGAGACTTGCCCATCATCACCAGTGCCTTCCCTAGTGCAGATCCGAATGATAGTGATGGGGCTTCATGAGGGACTCCTGATGTTTGTTTGAAATTCTGGTGTCCTTGGGAAAGAATTTGCTTCCAGGAGTGGGGATGGAGGGGGGGGGAATGTCCCCTGCATCTCTTTAAAAACAAACAAACGAGTCGGTCCAAAGTTGTCAGAGAAGTGGGTGCCTTCTGGGAGGTTTGGCTGGTGCACGGATGACGGAAACATTCTAGGCATTCTGAGCAACTGCATCCTTGCACCCATAAGTAACTGAACAACAAAGCAAGAGTCAACATTGTATTGAAGAAAGTCTTCAGATAACACTCTTCATGCACCCAAAGAGCTATTGAATAGAGGAGACCATATAACACTGGTCCTAAAAGATCTTCATTGGCTCCCCGTATGTTTCCGAGCAGAATTCAAAGTGTTGGTGCTGACCTTTAAAGCCCTAAACGGCCTTGGTCCTGTATACCTGAAGGAGCGTCTCCACCCCCATCTTTCTGCCCAGACACTGAGGTCCAGCTCCAAGGGCCTTCTGGCGCTTCCCTCACTGTGAGAAGCGAAGTTACAGGGAACCAGGCAGAGGGCCTTCTCGGTAGTGGCACCTGTGGAACACCCTCCCAGCAGATGTCAAGGCAATAAACAACTATCTGACTTCTAGAAGACATCTGAAGGCAGCTCTGTTTAGGGAAGTTTTTAAACGTTTGATGTTTTATTGTGTTTTTTAATATTCAGTTGGAAGCAGCCCAGGGTGGCTGGGGAAACCCAGCCAGATGGGCGGGGTATAAATTATTATTATTATTATTATTATTATTATTATTATTATTATTGGGTAAACACTTGTTCTTTGCTGCACCGGAGAGTCAGATCTAGCCAGTGGCGTAGCGTGGGGGGTGCAGGGGGGCCCGGCCGCACCGGGCGCAACATCTGGGGGTTAGGGTTAGGGGGCGCAAATCCACGGGTTAGGGGGCACAAATTACTTGCCTTGCCCCGGGTGCTGACAACCCACGCTACGCCACTGGATCTAGCGGGCTTGAGCTACAGGAGGATATAGCTGAGCAACAGGAGGAACTTATTGGTAGCAAGAGCAGTTTGTCGACAGAACCAGCTGCCTAGAGCCAGTGGTCAGGGATGATGGGAATTGTAGTCCAGAAACAGAAAGGGACCCAAGTTTGGGAAGCCCTGGCCAAGAGGGGTGGTGGACGCTTCCCTCACTAGATGTCTTTATGCAGAAGCTGCAGAGCCATCAGTTGGAATTTATTCTTCCTCCGGATTTCCTACATTGAGAAGGAGGCTGAACTGGATAACCTGCAAGGAAGAACCCTAATGGATCAGGCAAGGGATCCAATATTATGTTCTCACAGCAACAAACCAGATGCCTCTTGGAAATCCACAAGCAGGACAAGAGCAAAAGAGAACTTTCCCCACATGTGTCCCCCTTCCCCTGCTGCAACTGGTAATAAGAGGCATTGCTGCCTTCATGAACAGTATTATTATTATTATTATTATTATTATTATTAATATAACGCCCTAAACCCGGGGGTCTCAGAGCAGTTCACAGAATAAAATCAAGATATAAAACCACAAGATACCTAACAAAAATAAAAACAACCCAATACTGAGGCATCTAATCATAGCCTGCATTTTTATTGAGGCTTGATCAGGGCCTGTATTTTAAAATGAGCTTAAAGATTTTCAAATGTTCATGCCAGGCAGAAGACCAGCTGCCTAAGAACCTTGGCAAGATGTTTATTCTCCTGGACAAGGGGGCCCCCTGATTTATAGCAGAAAACAATTCTCAAAGTCAAAGGGAATTACAGGCTGACAGCCAAGGTTACACTGACCCTACATATTACAGAAGATAAAAAAAGAGATAAACATAATTAAGAGTGGGTAAATAGTAAAATAAAACCATGTGCCTCCCATTAAACTTGAGCCATATTTTCCTAAGGTTGAAAGGTCAAGAGCAGTGAAAAAGGCAACTGGCTTGGCTGGAGAAGAGAGGTTTTCTTTCTATCTTATTTTGAGGCTGGAAACTGTTCCTTCCTTTTTTACTTTGAAAAGGTTTATTCTTCTAAAAAGCTGTCTATGTTATGTATTAAATATATTGGCTTAAATGTAATTATGCAAAGGAATTAGAAGCTAAGAAATGTTAAATCCTTATGCTAGATTCTTATTTCATATAGTTGGAAGAGATCACAGGGGCCATCAGCCACCCGCCCAGCCCCCCTGCCAAGCAGGAAACATCATTAGAGCACACATATGGTTGTCAGGCCTTTGTTTAAAAGACCTTCAAGAGAAGGAGATCTTTCAATGATGATGTGAACTCAAGATCCTTGACATCTGTTTAAGATAAAAATTTAAGATTAAACCATTTGTTTTGGAGGGCAATAGGGCGAGGTGAGCTGGTAATTAAGGTTCCTTGTTGAGACACATGTAAGATATATTACTACTTATTTGTCATTTATAGATAGAAGAATATATATCTTTTTGTTTCCCATAAAAGGACAAGAGGAAATGGGTGTATCTTTTGTGATTGGTTCTAGCAAACAGCCAATAGGAATTTCAACCAGGCTGATTGGACAGAGGCAGCCACAGGAGGAGCAAGGGGGCTGGATTAAGGAAATATAAGTGCTGGCCAGAATGGCAGGAGGCCAGGCCAGAGCTTGGTAACCATATACCACTGTGCCTCATATTTATTTGTCTGACAAATAAATTATTATTTTAATTTCTCTATTGCTGCGTTGAATATTTCATTCCAGCTAAGCGTTAACCACAAGCAGGGTGCTACAATACCTCCCCCCAAAAAAACCCCCCAGATTTTTAAAGGACATAGGATGTAAATTGGATCAATCAAAGGCCTGGTTAAAAAGGAACGTTTTTGCCTGGCGCCTAAAGGTGTATAAAGAAGGCGCCAGGGGAACTTCCCTGGGGAGAGCATTCCACAGACGGGAGCCACTGCAGAGAAGGCCCCTTCTCATGCTGCCACCCTTCGGACCTCTCGAGGAGGAGGCACATGAAGGAGGGCCTCAGAAGATGATCTCAAGGTCTGGGAAGGTTCGTATGGAAAGAGGCGGTCCTTTAGGTATTGTGGTCCTCATTCATTGATCCCAAGGTCCCAAGTGGCAAGGTGGTTAGATTGGTCTCAACTAGGGCCAGGGCCTTTTCAGTACTGGCCCCGATCTGGAGGAATGCTCTGTCACAAGAGACTAGGGCCCTGCGGGACTTGACATCTTTCTGCAGGGCCTGCAAGACAGAGCTGTTCCGTCTGGCCTTTGGTTTGGACTCAGTCTGACCCTTATGTTTTCCCCTCCCCTTACGGTTTTGATCCCTGGGCTGCTTTTAAAATGAGGCTGCATGTTAAATTGCATTTTAACCTGTATTTTAAATTGGTCCCCCCCCCATTATGTTTTTATTGTAATTTTACTGGTGTTAGCCACCTTGAGCCCGGCTCTGGCCAGGGAGGGCGGGGTATAAATAAAAGTTGTTGTTGTTGTTGTTGTTGTTGTTGTTGTTGTTGTTACATAATACTGCACGACTTGGACCAATGATTTGATCCGCAGTATAATAGCTTCCTAGGTATGGCCCCATGCACTATAAAATTTCAGTTAAGACGTAGGGCCAGTACTGAATTGAATTGGTACAGTACTGAATTGGTCTCAACTAAGGCCCTGGCCCTAGTTGAGACCAATCTAACCACCTTGAGACTTGGGACCTCCAAAATGTTGTCATTTGTGGACCTTAAGGTCCTCGGCCAGGAGAGGCGGTGCCGTAGGTATGTGGGTCCTAGGCCGCATAAGGCTTTAAAGGTCTACAATGACTGGCAGTAGTTCTCCTGGATTTCAGGCAGGGGGTCTCTCCTGCCCCTACCTGGGGACACTGGGAATTGAACTTTGAACCTTCTGCATGGAAAGCAGATGTTCTATTGCTGAGCTTTAGCCCTGTTGCATGTCATAGTAAAGGTAAAGGGACCCCTGACCGTTAGGTCTAGTCGTGACCGACTCTTGGGTTGCAGCACTCATCTCGCTTTATTGGCCGAGGGAGCCGGCATACATGTGGCCAGCATGACTAAGCCACTTCTGGCAAACCAGAGCAGCGCACGCAAACGCCGTTTACCTTCCCGCCAGAGGGGTACCTATTTATCTACTTGCCCTTTGATGTGCTTTCGAACTGCTAGGTTGGCAGGAGCAGGGACTGAGCAACAGGAGCTCACCCTATTGTAGCACCCTGCTTGTGGTTAACGCTTAGCTGGAATGAAATATTCAACGCAGCAATAGAGAAATTAAAATAATAATTTATTTGTCAGACAAATAAATGATAGGCACAGTGGTATATGGTTACCAAAGCTCTGCCCCTGCCAGCCCTGATGGCCAGCACTTATATTTCCTCAACCCAGCCCCCTTGCTCCTCCTTTGGCTGCCTCTGTCCAATCAGCCTGGTTGAAATTCCTATTGGCTGTTTGCTAGAACCAATCATAAAAGATACACCCATTTCCTATTACCTTTTATGGGAGACAAAGAGCTATATTTCCTTCTATCCATAAATGGCAGACAAGTAGCCATATATCTTACATTTGCCTCAACAAGGCACCTTAATTACCAGATCACCTTTTGCCCCTTTTGCCCTGTTGCCCCTACATTCCAAAACAAATGGCTAAAACAGATGGCTCGTGGTATTAAGTTCTATCTAAACAGAGATCTTACTATTTACCAACTCTTAATTAGTGTTTTTGCAGCTTGATTGTATTCTGTAATATGTAGGGTCAGTGTAACCTTTGCTCCCAGCCTGTATTTCCCTTTTAAAACCTTGAGAAACCTGTCTCCTGCTACTACTATAAATCAGGGGGTCCCTTGTCCAGGAGGATAAACAACTGCCAAAGTCCTTAGCCAGCTGGTTTCCTGCCTGGCATAAAACATTTGCAAATCTTTAAGCTCATTTTAAAATACAGGCCTTGATCAGATGCCTCACTATTGCGGGGATTCGAACCGCCAAGCTTCTGACTGGCAAGCCCAAGAGGCTCAGTGGTTTAACCCACAGCGCCACCCGTGTCCCTGTTGCTTGTCATAAAAAGGTAAAGGGACCCCTGACCATTAGGTCCAGTCGCGGACGACTCTGGGGTTGCAGCGCTCATCTCGCTTTATTGGCCGAGGGAGCCGGTGTACAGCTTCCAGGTCATGTGGCCAGCATGACTAAGCCGCTTCTGGCGAACCAGAGCAGCGCACGGAAATGCCGTTTACCTTCCCGCCGGAGTGGTACCTATTTATCTACTTGCACTTTGACGTGCTTTCAAACTGCTAGGTTGACGGGAGCTGGGACCGAGCAACGGGAGCTCACCCCGTCACGGGGATTCGAACCACCGACCTTCTGATCGGCAAGCCCTAGGCCCTGTGGTTTAACCCACAGTGCCACCCGCGTCCCAGCGTTGCTTGTCATACTTCCTCCTAACAATGCCCCCCTATAGGGGACAACTTATTCCTTCTGCAGCGTCCTGCCTGCATCTCTCCATAAACACTGTTTTATGGAAATGATACCACAGTGCTACTTCAGTTCTTGGGGAAAGCCAAATCCTGCTTTCATTTCATTCTGTTTTTCATCTTATTTTGGGAGGAGGGGCCCCCAAGAAAATCAGTACCGAGATAGAGAGCCAAATAGACACAGAAAGCAAAATATAATCGTTCAGTTAGGCATTCCTTCTTTTGTTCTGCACATGCAGGAGCCATTCTTTATCAGGTGCACTTGTAAATAAAAGGAGTTAGGTGGCCAGGGAATTCTGGGTAAATGCATATTGATGAAAAGGCTTCATTATTATACATTTTAATGAAGTGCTTTCTTGGCTCACTTCCTAAACTGCAGAGAGTGATGGGGTTAATCCTACCTGGGACAGGAAGGCCAGCCTAAAGTCCCAAGTCAAATTTTGGCTGGATAGCCAAATATACTTCAAGACTCAAGGTTTATAAATTAGCATGGAAAAGCCATTGTCTGAGGGCTGCCTTGTAGCAAGAAGAATAGAAGAAGCATAATGGCTATGTTTTATCGTCAGGGACAATATGCCCCTGAAGATCAGTTTCCAGAAACCACAGACTGTTGCTGCAATCAGTCCTGCTTCCAGGCTACCTACGGGCATCAGGTTGGTCAGTGGTCAAACAGGATGCCAGACTATATGGGCCTTTGCCCTAGTACAGCGGGGGCTCTTCTTGAGTTTATTATTTACTGAATTTATATTGCACCCTTCCTCCCAAACACAGTGGCGTAGCGTGGGTTGTCAGCACCCGGGGCAAGGCAAGTAATTTGCGCCCCCTAACCCGTGGATTTGCGCCCCCTAACCAGTGGATTTGCGCCCCTAACCCTAACCCCCAGATGTTGCGCCTGGTGCGGCCGGCCCCCCCTGCACCCCCCACACTACGCCACTGCCCAAACAACAGCAGCGTGGCAAAGTTCTTACTTTGCTAGATCAGAGCAAAGATGCCTTAATGTAGAACCTTGTGGCCAGATGGTGATCCTTGGCTTCAGAAACAAAGGGGCCACCACCTTCTGGGCCATGTCCACCTGTACTTCTACAGTTTACTCCAGGAGCAGCAGCATGACTACTTATGCACCATCCCCGAAAGAAGACATGCATCAACACCCACTTCAAAGAGAGAGAGAGAGAGAGAGAGAGAGAGAGAGAGAGAGAGAGAGGTCAGATTTGCATAAAAAATGCAGGTGCTAATTTATTTTAAAAAACAGGTGAATTAAAAACCAACCACTAGAATTTAAATAGAAATACAATGCATATCGTCACCTGTGGTGGCTTCCAACATATATAAAAACATAATAAAACATTAAACTTAAAAACTTCCCTATACAGGGCTGCCTTCAGAAGTCTTCTAAAGGTTGTATAGTTATTTATCTCCCTGGCTTGGGGGTCGCATAATTCCATATCCTCCAACATTTTGTGGATGGTAATAGGGACATCTTAAGGAAAAGCAGGACATTGTGGGATCAAATCAGAAACCAGGACAGCTGGAAAATAGAGACAGTTTTTTTTAATCAATATTTTTTTTATTTATTTTCTCAACACAGTTTTATACAATACATCAAACCACATATATACTTTTACCTCTGCCAAGCTTGTGACTTCCCTCCTTCCCTTCAACAGGTATCCCTTATTCTTTTAAATCGCATATTTCAATACTAAACCTCTTATCTATTGCATTGTAGGAGTTATTTCAATCCTGCCAGTGCTTTTAGAGTTTTACAATTATCCTTTAAGTACACCGTAAATTTACTCCAACTTTCTATGAATCTCTGATCGTCCTGATCCCAAATCCTGCCGGTCAGCTTGGCTAACTCCGCATAGTTCATCATTTTCGTCTGCCACTCCGCAATGGTAAGAATTTATTGTTATTTTCAATCTTGTGCCAACATGTTTCTTGCTGCTGCTGTGGCATACCTAAACAGTCTTTGGTCCGATTTCCTGATCTCTTTCCCCATCAAACCTAGCAAGAAGGCTTCTGTGTTTTGGGGGAAGGTATATTTAAATATTTTCTTCAGTTCATTATAAATCATCTCCCAAAAATTCTTAACTTTATCGCAAGTCCACCACATATGGTAAAAGTCTCCACCAGCCTCCTTGCACTTCCAACATTTTTTATCCCTCATCCTATACATTTTCACCAACTTTACAGGTGTTAGATGCCACTTATAAATCATCTTCATCAAAACAGAGACAGTTGGCATGTTTGGTATTATGATGAGAGCTGATCTGAAGAGCCAAATCATTTTGATTGGTTCAGGATGATGACATTGGGTTGCAACTATTAAGATTGCTGCGATCCTTTGATTGGTGAAATGAAATGACCCGTGTGATCTAGAAGTATATAAAAAACATTGCTTTGGATGTGGTTCTTTGCAGCCTCCTCCTTATTTCTGAGGCTGCCCCTATACACATTTGTATTCCAATAAAGACCTATCTTTTCACTTGGGGCCTGCCTCCTTTCCTTCTGGGTTTCTGTGAGGGTAACCTCCAGTCTAGGAACCTCTTTTGAAATTTCTCCAAGACTTCCTTCTCTCCCTTCTTAGGGTCCTTTTATCTTTAAAACCTGACTTGTACCAGACAGCCCCTTCAGGGTGAGGAAACTACGCCGTAAAGCGAGATGTGTGGAGCACATTGTGAGGAGCGCATTGATCCAGCTGACAGGACCTAGCCTCCCAGCCAGCTTTTACAGAGCCGGACTGCAATTTGAGTAACGATATTGTGTCACTTTTGCATTTTCACATCCTTGGCCTCCAAATGAAAGCTCTTCTCTGCTTTGACAGCTGGGTACTTTCCTTTCCTGTCTCTTATTATTATTATTTTTAACAAAAAGGCCCTGCCTGAAGGACACCAGGAGTCATAATGAATGGCGATGCTTTCGTGAGATTCGTGCAGATTATGTCTACATGGAATGGGGCTCTAATGTGATTAACTCTCCTATTTTCACGCCTGCCGTGCCATGTAATGGCCTCGTGGGTGGCTCTCCGATGGGATTAAAGCCAGCCAGACTGAAAATGCACTTGCCTGGAGAGGCCTCAATCACATTTCAGGGGCTACTTAAGGGATAGCTCTGCTAAGGACTCATTTCTTCCCTGGATTAGCAATACAAATGAAGTCGAGTGGGGGGCAAGGGGTGTTAAGTGGTCTTCTCTTTAATTTCTCTCCAGAAATACTCCTTTGAGTGCCTCTTGCCATTTCCCCACGTCTCTTTGGGTAGCTTGTTTTGCCGGAAAGCAGTGGGGGGTGTCATGGCCCCAAAACAAACCTTGGTCGGCCCTGAACTGTGGTGAACAATGTCAGTCGTAGCCCGCGATAGGAGTGGTTTTGTGGGGTGGACAGTGAGAGCCTGTTTACCCCTTTGTATGGGCACAGTGCCGGATTTACGTATAAGCTAAACAAGCTATGGGATGTGGGTGGCACTGTGGGTTAAACCACAGAGCCTAGGACTTGCCGATCAGAAGGTCGGTGGTTCGAATCCCCATGACGGGGTGAGCTCCCGTTGCTCGGTCCCAGCTCCTGCCAACCTAGCAGTTTGAAAGCACAAAGTGCAAGTAGATAAATAGGTACCACACTGGTGGGAAGGTTAACGCATTTCCGTGTGCTGCTCTGGTATGCCAGAAGTGGCTTAGTCATGCTGGCCACATGACCCGGAAGCTGTACGCCGACTCCCTTGGCCAATAAAGCGAGATGAGCGCCACAACCCCAGAGTCGGCCACGACTGGACCTTATGGGCAGGGGTCCCTTTACCTTTACCTAAACAAGCTATAGCTTAGGGTCCCACTCTCTTGGGGGGCCCAAAAAAAATTAAAGGAAAAAAAACCCTGGATGTACATTTCCAAAATATAAGATAAAAAACTAATAAAATAAAGCCTACATACAGCAACAGTGTTTTGTGTTGTCTAGGCTCCTATGATGTAAGTAATGGGTCCTGCCTGCTAGCCTGCTACTTAAAGTATTACTGGTTTTGGTTCAACAATTACTTTGATAAAATACATATTATGTTATGTTCAAATGGCTTTAGATAGGGCCATAAATTACCACATAGCATATATTCAACAAAAAAACCAGCAACAATTTGTTGTTGACAAAGGATAGCTGGACATATAAAGTGCCCCATTCCCTTCAGTAGCTTAGGGCCTCATCAAACATAAATCCGGCCCTGTATGGGCTAGAAACATAAGCGGTTTTAAATAAGTGAATCCTGGGAGTGTGTGTCAGTTGTCGCATTCTACTGAAAATCTGCGCAAAACTTTGTGCATGTGGACTCTTAGCTTACCCATCTAGAAAAAGACAATGTAGCCCCTTGGTAATAGGGGAAAGGCAGCAAACCGCTTTTACTCAGTCTAGTGGAACATCCTCGTGTCACTTCTTAAGGGAGGCGCAGAGTCTCTCCAGCAGGTGCTTTTTATTGTGGCTGAAATAAGAAATGTGGTTTTTGTGTGTGTGTGCTTGTGCATGTGTGCATTGCTTTAAAGTCGAGGGAAGCTGTGCTGGGTTAACAGACTGACATTCAAGCCAAGGTGACTCTTTTCGGTCGCACCAGCCATTAATCCACAGTCCGTATTTCCCAATCCCTGCTTGCCCTTCCTTTTAAAGTAAAGAAACAGTGACCTTGAAAAGGCCAAGAATGCCATGGCTAAGCCAATAAATGTCATGAAGCAGCAGAAAAGAAGATTTCCAGGTGTGAGAGAAACAAACAATACCTGAACTCGTGGAGGGCTATGAAACTGTTAGTCCAAGGATATCAGTCTGGCTCCCATTTTAGCTACCAATCTCAGGATTACTTCTCTTGGCCACAGGTCCTGGCCCTACCATTAGGCAGAGTGGTGGGCAAATACTGAGGGACTGGGGAGTGGTACTGAGGTGCTCTTTGTATGCCCTCTAAGGCAGCCCGGTGACCTCAGCTATGGTGGAAAATGCTGTCCCATCACCAAGCATATACAGTGCTCCCTCGAGTTACAAATGCCTCAGGTTACAAACGCTTCAGGTTACAAACTCCGCTAACCTGGAAGAGTTACCTCAAGTTGAGAACTTTGCCCCAGGATGAGAACGGAAATCGTGTGCCGACAGTTTCATGTTAAGAATGGACCTCCAGAACGAATTAAGTATGTATCTTAGAGGTACCATTGTATTAGAGAAGAGTGTGCATAAAAATGTACAGTGGTACCTCGGGTTAAGAACTTAATTTGTTCCGGAGGTCCGTTCTTAACCTGAAACTGTTCTTAACCTGAGGCACCACTTTAGCTAATGGGGACTCCCACTGCCACCACGCGGCTGCCGCGTGATTTCTGTTCTCATCTTAAACCAAAGTTCTTAACCCGAGGTACTATTTCTAGGTTAGCAGAGTCTGTAACCTGAAATGTCTGTAACCTGAGGTACCACTGTATATATTCCTGGGAAAACAATTGAAGGAAGCAGGGGTTTTTTGTTTTTTTTTGCAATGGGAGAGACCATTTCCTGAAACTGACCATGGCATCTTTATGCTACAAAGTGAATTGGTAAATATTGAGGCTCTAATATTGTACCTCTTCAGGACACTGAAGTCAGAACAGGTTAATTTTGGTAATCCAATTTAAATGGCAATCAGGAATGAGCAGCATTAATGATAAAAAGTAGACCACTGTGTATGGTCTAGAAAAGTACTGTCCTCAACCCTGAGTGGTGGGACTTCGTTTGCAAAATCTGTGTTTTCAGAGTGGTAGGTATGGAACAGTGTGAGCAATTGCTTATCCATGGTAACCCAAAGCTAGAGAATCTGCTTTGCATGCAGAAAGTCCTGGGTTCAGCTGCTGGCATCTCCAGGTGGGACTGAAAATTCTCCCCATCCCAAAACCCCAGAGAGCTGCTGTCCGTCAGTGCATGCAATACTGAACCAGCTGGTACTATTTTGAAACAGAGACACTACCTCTATGGCGCTGTGGGTGATGATCTCACCTTAGATGAGTTTTAGCAGGTGGTTTCTTTCAAATGATACATTCTTGGGGTTTTAAGAAGGACTTTCAAAGAATCAAAGCCTTATACTACCTAATGCAATCAGTTCACCCAGGCATATTCCCATCTGTAGCCTTCGTTTGATGTTTGAAACCCCTCCCCTTCCACTTTTCTCCTTAGAGCTACATGAGACCAAAGGGAGGCGGTGATGTCATTTCAAATATTTTTTTAATCACTTAATGGGCATGTGATTGCTCCCTCCTCTCCTTGCAAAGAGAAATTCTTTGCAGCTGTTCCAAGTACTTTTCAACTCTCGACTCCTTGTCAGTCCTCTGTATGGGTTCAGGGGGATGGGCTGGGGTCATTGCACATCTGGATAGCAAGCACTGGAAAAGCTCTTTCAGACTGGATGGTTTTTCTTATTCTAATCTAATGATTTGAAGCATGTGGCCCTAGCAGCACCAGGCCCAGATGGTCCCCTCCGAGAGAGGGAGAAAGAAACAGTGTCCTGCAAAAATACAGAACCAGTGATTCGCTGCTTACCCTGCCTCACACCTGGAAGAGAAGCGTGCCGATCCACAACAGCCTTGCCTCCCCAGCTGCCATGCAAATGATATGCAGATAATGTTAACGATGCATTCCTAGAAATGTAACTTTAGCTCGTTTCATCTGGCTCACTATCACCATGGCAGTTCTCTTAGAGATTGGAGGGTGATTGGATTCGGTCATGTGCTATGCAAAAGCAAAAAAAAAAACAAAAACAAAAACAAAAAAACCCCCAACAACCCATAAAACTGGTGTGACAGGTGGGCTCTGCTTTCCTTTATACGCCGCCGACAAGCGATACTGAAAGTGGTGAGCCAGGCACATCATCCACCCAGGAGAAAAGCTCTGCGTCTCATAACAGAACGACTTCGCTCTCATCAGCCATCTGTCACCACCTTCAGGTTCATTCTCTGCTCTTTGGACCGGTAGATTTTGCAGTCTCCAAAGGTGGTGGCTACCTCAGCCAGCTCTGCAGTTTCCTCTTTTACTAGCCAAACTTTTTGTTTGAAGTTGTGGCTTCCCTGAACCCTCCTCCCTCCATCCACCCCAGATTTCAGTCGCAGGGAGAATTCTGTCTGAGAGCTTTAATTAAGCAGGGTTTTTGACGTGGCTCTGAGCCATGTTGGTGTCTTCAAAGACCAAAGTGTGCATCTCAAGCATCTGTAATGAGGTATGCAGGGCAGTGTTGCATCAGTTTTCAGCCCAAGGAGTGCTTACGACATCTCTCTCTCTCTCTCTCTCTCTCTGTGTGTGTGTGTGTGAGAGAGAGAGAAAGAAGAAATGGTCTCCACCTGGCTCTGAACCAGCTAGGACCTAAATTGTGGCACCCAGTTTCTCCAAAAGTAAAACAGTACAAAGAGAAGTTGGAGGTTCCTCTTTGGTTGTACCTTCAGAGCACAAACCAAAAGAATCATGATTAATTTGAATGGTTTTGGCTGTTGTTGTCGTTTAGTTGTTTAGTCGTGTCCGACTCTTTGTGACCCCCTGGACCAGAGCATGCCAGGCACTCCTGCCTTCCACTGCCTCCCGCAGTTTGGTCAAACTCATGCTGGTAGCTTCAAGAACACTGTCCAACCATCTTGTCCTCTGTCATCCCCTTCTCCTTGTGCCCTCCATCTTTCCCAACATCAGGGTCTTTTCCAAGGAGTCTTCTCTACTCATGAGGTGGCCAAAGTATTGGAGCCTCAGGTTCAGGATCTGCCCTTCCAGTGAGCACTCAGGGCTGATTTCCTTCAGAATGGAGAGGTTTGATCTTCTTGCAGTCCATGGGACTCTCAAGCGTCTCATCCAGCACCATAATTCAAAAGCATCAATTCTTCGGCGATCAGCCTTCTTTATGGACCAGCTCTCACTTCCATACATCACTACTGGGAAAACCATAGCTTTAACTATACGGACCTTTGTTGGTAAGGTGATGCCTCTGCTTTTTAAGATGCTGTCTAGGTTTGTCATTGCTTTTCTGGTTTTGGCTGTAGGCCAGTGGTCAACTTTCCTTCGGGTGCAGAGGGTCCAGGAACAATCCCCGGAAACTCCAGGTAGGGTTTTCCTCTCTCCCAGAGCTACAATTCAAAGTGTTGGTGCTGACCTTTAAAGCCCTAAACAGCCTCGGTCCAGTATACCTGAAGGAGCGTCTCCACCCCCATCATTCTGCCCGGACGCTGAGGTCTAGCGCCGAGGGCCTTCTGGCGATTCCCTCATTGCGAGAAGTAAAGCTACAGGGAACCAGGCAGAGGGCCTTCTCGGTAATGGCGCCCGCCCTGTGGAACGCCCTTCCAGCAGATGTCAAAGCGATAAACAACTACCTGACATTCAGAAGACATCTTAAGGCAGCCCTGTTCAGGGAAGTTTTTAACGTGTGATATTTTATTGTATTTTTGGTTTCTATGGAAGCCGCCCAGAGGGGCTGGGGAGGCCCAGCCAGATGGGCGGGGTATAAATAATAAATTATTATTATTATTATTATTATTATTATTATTATTACAATTCCTAAAGTTCCCTGTGAGGAAGGATTGGTTGTTAAGCCACTCTGGGAATTGCAACTCTGTGAGAAGAGTAGAGAGGGAGTCTCTCAACAAATTGAGAAAGCTCCAAGAATTACTTGCAGGAAACCAAGAATACCTAAAATGGTATCAAAGTGCTTTCAGTGTGGGGTGTGAATGTGGCCTGTAACACTGCAATGCATTTGAAAACCTCTCAGAAATGCCTGTTAGTGCTAGATAGGACAAGCCTAGAAGCTGGGTGCTCATTCTAGATGCCCAAGTGAGTTCAGTAACACAAGTCTTTGTCACATGTGCTGTCTGCAGTGATCTGGGAGTTGATTGAGGAGAAAGCACCTTTAACCTTTTCTCCAATGTCCAACAGGTGGTTTGAGCACTAACTGCAAGATGTATTTCAATCAGTTTACTTTAAAGTATGTATCTTTTTCAATTTCCTGTTTGATAGTATTGGCCCCAGATAAGAATCAGCCGAACACCAATTTAGTTTGAGTTGAGCTTACGAAGCACTGTTAGCACTGTGAATGCTATAAACAAATGCTATAAGCACCATAAATAATAATAATAAAGGAAAGTGGTAAGCTGTTAAGAGGTCAATTTTTAAAATTGGATAAGTTTTTATTTATTTGTAACTTAAAATAAAATTTGAAGGCAGAAATGGGTTCCAGAGCAGGAGCAGGAGAGCAGGAACAAGAGTAGCTTGTTATACAGAGGGAGTTCTGGGCCATGAACCCTAGAGTCTAGTAGTGATCAAGATGCACAGTAGGAGGCTGCAGAGACACAGGCTGAATCATCTGCAAAGACATAGACTGGGTATCTCACTCTTAGCCAGATATTGGTGACCAGGGGCCCACTAAATCCAAGGCTGGTGGCCAGGAGTCCCCTTAAGCTGACTCCACAGCTCCAGGGTCATAGAACCAGAGCCAGCAGCTTCATATGTGCCATTCTCTGGGTCCAAGGAATTGAGTGATTCCCAGACTACCTTGGCAGGTGGAGCACTGAGGAAGCCCAGGAGCACAGAAGAAGTGCCCATCTGCAGAGCAGAGGACTGGGACTTCAAGGGCTGCAGTTCTTACAAAGGTTGATGGAGGCAGAGGCTCCAAAGGCCCCAGCCGACCTCCAAGCTTTCCTGGACTAAGATGCTCACTTGGAGCTCTCCATGGTGCTGACTAAACCAACTATGTTCTTCTTGTTGTTTTTTTTTATAATAATTTTTTTATTAAAGTTTCAACAAATTTTATAGTAACACAAAAAGCAAAACATCACAACAACAATACAAACAAACAATACAAAACAAAAATCAAACAAAATTAAAAAGTTCAATTCTTGGTTTCATATAGCTTTCTTTCCGGACTTCCTCACATCTCCCTTTTCTGTTTTCAAATTTCCAATTTAGTTTCAGCAGATTATTCCCCTATTTTAACCAAATTAATATGTCTTAACCATTCCTGCTGCTATCCACTCATCTTTTTATCTTCCCTCCTTAGGTTAACTAAACTGTGATTCTCTTATTTGTTACTCATAAAACATCTTTGCACATTCCTTCAGCTTTGTCACTAATGCCACATTGTCTCAATATCCTGCATCATATTAACATTCATATAGTTTACAATGTTTTTGCAGATAATCTTTAAATTTCTTCCATTCTTCTTCTATTTGTTCTTCTCCCGTATCTCGGATTCTGCCAGTCATTTCTGCTAGGTCCATATAGTCCATCAATTGCATCTGCCATTCTTCCAGAGTGGGCATATCTTGTGTCTTCCAATACTTTGTGATGAGTATTCTTGCTGCTGTTGTTGCGTACATAAAAAAGGTTCTATCCTTCTTTAACACCTTCTGATCAACAATGCCCAGAAGGAAGCCTCTGGTTTCTTCAAG
The DNA here is from genome assembly GCF_951804945.1 of Podarcis cretensis. Lineage (NCBI taxonomy): Eukaryota > Metazoa > Chordata > Lepidosauria > Squamata > Lacertidae > Podarcis > Podarcis cretensis. Next base: position 84,551,539 of record NC_137176.1, read on the forward strand.
AAGGTATACCTAAATACCTTTTTCAACTCATTATAGATCATTTCCCAGAATGCCTTTACCCTTGGGCACGTCCACCAGAGGTGAAAGAATGTTCCCTCAGTTTCCTTACACTTCCAACATTTATTATCGGGCAAATGGTATATCTTTGCAAGCTTGACTGGTGTCATGTACCACCTATAAATCATTTTCATAATATTTTCTTTCAAGGCATTGCATGCCGTAAATTTCATACCAGTGGTCCATAACCGTTCCCAGTCAGCAAACATAATATTATAACCAATGTCTTGTGCCCACTTAATCATAGCTGATTTAACCATTTCATCCTGAGTATTCCATTTTAACAGCAAGTTATACATTCTTGACAATGTCTTAGTTTTAGGTTCTAACAATTCCGTTTCTAGTTTCGATTTTTCCACCTGGAAACCTAGTTTCTTGTCCATGTTAAAAGCCTCTCTAATTTGGTAGTAATGTAGCCAGTCTCGCACTCTATCTTTTAGCTTCTCGAAGCTCTGCAATTTCCATATGTTTCCTTCCTGTTCTAATATCTCCCAATATTTCGGCCATTTGGCCTCCATATTGAGCTTTTTCAGAGCCTTAGCCTCCATAGGTGACAACCACCTTGGGGTCTTATTTTCTAGCAAGTCTTTATATCTTATCCAGACATTAAAAACTGCTCTCCTGACAATATGGTTCTTAAATACTTTATGAACTCTTACCTTGTCGTACCACAAGTATGCATGCCATCCAAACGCATTATTAAACCCTTCCAAGTCTAGAATGTCAGTGTTTTCAAGAAGTAGCCAGTCCTTAATCCAGCAGAAAGCTGCTGATTCATAGTAAAGCTTCATGTCTGGCAGGGTAAACCCCCCTCTTTCTTTAGCATCGGTTAATATTTTAAATTTTATTCTGGGCTTTTTGCCCTGCCAGACAAATTTAGAAATATCTCGCTGCCACCTCTTGAAACAATCCATTCTGTCCACAATCTGCAAAGTCTGAAACAAAAACAACATTTTCGGCTAAACATTCATCTTTATAGCGGCAATTCGGCCCAACAAGGAGAGTTTCAAGTTTGACCATGTTTCTAAATCTTTCTTTACCTCTGACCAACATTTTTCATAATTGTCCTTAAATAAATTCAGGTTTTTAGCTGTCATATTTATCCCTAGGTATTTCACTTTCTTCACCACATTTAAATCTGTCTCTTTCTGAAGCTTTTCTATTTCCATTAAGGTCATATTTTTCTCCAATACTCTAGTTTTTTGTTTATTTAATTTGAATCCTGCTACCTGACCAAACTCCTGAATCAGTTCTAAGACTCTTTTCGTACTAGATTCTGGCTCCTGTAACGTTAAGACCAAGTCATCTGCAAAGGCTCAACTATGTTCTTCTTGAATTAGACAAATGAATAGAGCAGTGGTCCTCAACCTGTGGGTCCCCAGATGTTGTTGGACTACAATTCCCATCATCCCTGACCACCAGTCATGCTGGCTAGGAATGATGGAAGTTGTAGTCCAACAGCATCTTGGGACCCACAGGTTGAGAACCACTGGAACAGAGGATGGGTGGTGCCCATGGCTATGTTCTCCTTCCAGTATCAGAGGCAGCCTCTGAGTTTCTGGGAACGACAAGTAGGGAGGGTGCTATTGCACTTGGGTCCTGGTTGCGGGATTTCTACCAACATCTGGATGGCCAGTGTGATGCCTTCCTGGAGACCACAGGATTGCAAGGCTATAGTTCCAGCATTGCAAGCAATGGGCTGAAGTTGCATGATGGATGGCAACTTGCAGATAGCATCTCTGAATAGGCACTGTTTGGTTCTGCTCTTTGGAAACTCTGAACTTTTCACGCAAGGTTGTACAAAAGGAAGAAATTGTGGCTGTTCCTTCTTTCAAAGACTTGGGTAATATTTGCTGGGTTATCTGTGCTTACTGATTATCACAGAGCCAGATTAAAAAAGAGAGATGGTGGTGTGTTGTCGTCGTCGTCCCCCCCCCCCCACTTTTAGCAAAGGAAAGAAATCAAAACAAAACAAAACATTCCAGATACAAAGCCTTAAAAGGAAGATAGGTGGGGAGGAAGTCAATTTAGCCCTGAGGAACAGATTAGATAAAATAACCAATTGCTAGTAAGGCTTGTGTTTCATTCAGAGGAATCTTTAGAATAAAAATGTCATCAAAAAACTTTTTCTGTAGCTGTTTATTATTCCCCTTCTCTCCAGACATGACTTTCAAAGTATGATTTAAAAGGCAAAGTGAAAGAAATGTACTTTGGGAAAGAGAGAGGTTCTGCAGGCCGTTTCCCAATGTTCATAATTTCTCCATTTGATGCTTTCACCCCATCCCTAGGACATTGTCAGTGATGATCACAGAGGCAGTGTGGTGTATCATAGAATCATAAACACGCAGAGTTGGAAGGGATCCCAGGGGTCAACAAGGCCAACTCCCTGCATTGCAGGAATCTCAGATAGATCGTGGATGACAGATGGTCATCCAACCTCTTCTTAAAAACCTCCAAGGAAGGAGAGTCGACCACTTCTCATAGCGTCTCTTCCACTGCCAGAAAGTTCTTCCTGATGTTGAGTCGGACTCTCCTTTCTTGTAACTTGAATCCATTGGTTTGGGTCCTACTTTGCAGAGCAGGAAAAAACAAGCTTGCTGCATCGTCCATGTGACAGCCCTTCAGATATTTAAAGATGGCTATCGTATTTCCTCTCAGTCTCCTCTTTACCAGGTTAAACACACCCAACTCCTTCAACCGTTCCATATAAGGCTTGGCTTCCAGACCACTGATCATCTTGGTTTCCCTCCTCTGCACACATTTCAGCTTGTCAATATCTTTCTTAAACTGTGGTGCCCAGAACTGGACACAGTATTCCAGGTGTGGTCTGACCAAGGCAGAATAGAGTGGGACTATTACTTCCCAAATTGATTACTATACTATACTATACACTGAGGTCCAGCTCTGAGGGCCTTCTGGTAGTTCCCTCGCCAAGTTACAGGGAACCAGGCAGAGGGTCTTCTCGGTAGTGGCACCCGCCCTGTGGAACGCCCTCCCACCAGATGTCAAAGAGAAACATAACTACCAGACTTTTAGAAGACATCTGAAGGCAGCCCTGTTTAGGGAAGCTTTTAATGTTTAATAGGTTATTGTATTTTAGTGTTCTGTTGGAAGCCGCCCAGAGTGGCTGGGGAAACCTAGCCAGATGGGCAGCGTATAAATAAATAAAAATAATAATAACAATAACATGAGTCTGACCAAACTGCGGGAGGCAGTGGAAGACAGGAGTGCCTGGCTTGCTCTGGTTCATGGGGTCACGAAGAGTCAGACACGACTAAACAACAAATAATAATAATAATTATCACTGCCATTGATGCAGCCTAGAATAGCATTAGCTTTTTTTTTTTTTTTTTTTTTGCTGTTGCTGCATTACATAGTTGACTCTGTTAGGATGCAGCCAAGGAATTGGGGGCAATTGGCAGGCTCCCAGCTGGCCCCAGCCCACGGGCTGGTGTGCCGGGCAATCTCCAGTCCTTGGATCAGCATGAAACTGCGACCCTGGCTTCAGAAGCCTTCAGCAGCTGGGCACGAGACGGCTGTGTGAGCATATTTACAAGCAGTTTATTCAGCATACATCAGGACAAAGGAAAAAAACATGTCTTCTTCCCTTCGTGTCCAAGCAAGCAGCTAAATGCGAAAGCTATACACAAACGGAAGTTCACAGCAAGCTGTGCTGGAGTGTAAACAGGCATGTGACACACAACTGTCATGCCTGCACTTAAGGTGGAACAGGATATCCTAACAGACTCATGTTAAGCTTGTGGTCCTTCATTGGAAGTTTGTAAGCAGAGATGCCATGGGTGCTTTCATTGAGATTCCTGCATTGCAGAGGAACTTGGTGATTCTAGGTCAGGGTAAATTCAGCCAGTGTAAAGTTACACCAAATCCAAACTCTGTTCTACAGTGGAGCTACTCTACTGGCTGAGCCAACCTAAGCCTAGTAGAGGGAAAACAAGCCTTTAGAACTGTGTTTTAGGTGTACCAGCCTTTTTGCTGGCTTATCTTACATCCGGGTTGTCAGGTCACATGACCAAGTTGATTGGGTTTAGGATCCAGCCTAAGTCCCTGCCTCCCTGGTGCTGGAATACCCTTTCCCCAGAGCTGATGCTGTCTTAAGGTCTGCCAAGCTCAGCTCAGCCAGCTGGGTCCCAGTTGAACCAGGGTAGCAGGAAATATACTGTTTTACCTCCAGGTGAGCCAAAGATGAGAGAGTTAAGCCAACATAACATGCTTGTGGCGGGAAACTTTCAGCTTAAGCCAGAAATTTTCCGGATCCTAACCCGCTCAGCCTGGCAGATCTTCTTGTAATAGGACTTCTTCCCAAGACACAATTGGGAAAGGCTGCATTAACTTATTCATCACTTTCATTCATAATTCAGCTCTAGGATATCAATGGACAAGATCAGATGGGATATAATGCATTTCTCAGATGGGACCCCAGAAAGCTGGAATAAAGTCCAGTAGCTTTTTAAGCTGCTCTTGGGAGTGTGTGTGTGTATTGTAGGGGATAGTGCTCACGTTAGGGATGGAAACATATGGGCTATTAATGAAACCCACAAGTGCAGTCATCAAAATCATGGCTATAAAATCAGTATTGAAGGGGAGCACCACAAAAGATAAGAGATAGGACCCTTAGGAGGCTGGATAGCTCAGTTGGTAAAGCACAAGACTCTTAATCCCAGGGTTGGGGGTTTGAGCCCCACATTGGGTGAAATATTCCTGCATTTCAGGGGGTTGGACTAGATAACCATCGGATCCCTTCTAGCACTACAATTCTGTGATTCTCCCCCTCGCTCTAATTTGTGCACTGGACTGTTTAATCCTGCTTGCCAATGTCTCTGCCCTGTGTTTTCCAATATTCAGCTTCATTAGATGTTCTAGTGTTATGGGGGGACGGAACGTTCCTCTTTCCACTCTCTCCAAGCCATGCATAATTCCACAAACGTCTGCCATGTTGCTTCTTATTCTCCTTTTCTCTGAACCAAAAGCTTGGGCATGAAGAAAGGGGGTTCCAAAAATCCTAGTCCTAAACGACTGGAGGACACCCGGTTGGTGAAGCCTGCAATAATAAAAATTAATATGCTTAAAATGAACTAGCCTCATAGCCTGCTGCAATCCAATAGATATCCGATATCTTGCAACAATAGCAATGCAACTATGAACACTCGTTTAAAAGTCTTCTTAACTCCTCTTTGCATCGCCACCAGAGTCTTCTTTGTTTCGCGGGGGGTTTAAATGAGATTCTGTGTACTTTCAGGTCTCTTTCGCTCCGCACAATCTGATGCCGCTTAGTTGCAACAGGACCGCTGACTTTCCTTGATCAGGAATGAAAAGAAATATTTATAGCTCTGTAAGTTATACTTTTCTGTTTCTCCCTCCCAGCCCGCACTCTCCACCCTCCCCTTTAGAAATCGCACTCTCTGGGAATTTAATGGAGCCGTTTTTCAATCACTTACATCTCAACAGGTCATAAAGGAGAAAAACAACAGCATTAAGGGCCAACATGGATCCGCTATATTACGCCGACCCAGAATTCTATATCTTTATAAAGCAACAGCCGCCAAATGGGGGGGACCTGGCAAAGAATACATCTCAGCAGGCCTGTTATATTTCTCTCCTTTATTTTCTTTGGCTTCCGGAAATAGCTGGTTGGGTTAGTTATTATAGCCACAAACGAGACATGGGGGAGAAGGCTAGGAGGTCTTCCTAATGACAAATGCAAATGAAGGTGGAGGTGAATCAATCTGCCCTGAGGATGGCAACCTTTCCTCCCCAGCCGGGAGCCCCAAAGAGTTTAGAACATCAGCCGTGCTTGGATTCGCTTTGAAATATGGTGGCTGGCTAATAACATGGGATGCGGCGTCTGCAGCGAACCAGATGGCTTTTTGTGTGAACTACCTGCCCAACATTCATTAGGGATGACCATTCCAAAGAGATAAAAGGCAGCCCACTGGATGATGCAGTCCAGCGGCCGAAGGAACCGAAGTCTCTCGTTTTGATGTGTTGCTTTCTAGAAGGCCAGGAAACTCTTCTTTTCGAAGAAAACATACCCTTAGCATTTAGGGAAGGAATTCTAGCAGTGTAACTGGTACTGAAGCAGAATATCGCTGCTCAGGGCTTTACCCAATCTTGCAGCAGGGGGCTGTGGCATTGTATTGTAAGCAAATTGGGTGGAGACTTGCCCCCCTTACTTTAGTAGGGTTGCTATAGCAGGGACAGGGCTGGGAGTGGAATGTGGCCCTCTATGCCTGTCCATTTGGCCCTTTTCAAAGACCACACCCCTTCTCCATAGGCCACACCTCCTTACTCCCACCCCTCTAGTGTGTTTCTGCCTGGCTATAATATATATCATTGAACTCTTGCTTGTCTGGATGGAGAACAGAGAAGGACGTATGACTAGTGCAGGTTCTGACCTCCTTTTTACTCCTTTGCCTAGTCCTCAGACCTTAGTTGGCACAAAAGAGTCTTTAAGAAAGAGTATTCTTGCAGAGTATTGCTGCTTTTATTCTTAAAAGGTCTTCTTCTCCAACCACGACCGGCAGCTTTTACACACACCAAATGCAACCAGCTTTCTACCATTCAACCAACCCACACCCAACACTAACATTGACCACTCTATATGTACAGGTACAATTTGGTGAGAGGTTGCATGAGTCATTGTAGGCCGCTGACTTATGCTGACTTAGTTCTTTTAGCATTAAAGAAACAGCGACTAATTTTTAGCCGTGACAGGCATCCCCAACCTTTGGCCCTCCAGATGTTCTGGACTACAATTCCCATCATCCCTGACCACTTGTCCTGTTAGCTAGGGATGATGGGAGTTGTAGGTCAAAACATCTGGAGGGCCTCAGGTTGGGGATGCCTGGACTAGTGTAACATATTTTTTTTGCTCCACCTGCTTTTCCTCTAGTCCTGCCTGCCAGCCCGGGAAATTTGCCCAGAAGAGAATATGGACCACAGGCTGACAGATTCCACCACCCCGCGCCTGATTATATCAGGACACCCATCAAGCCTTAAGAAAGGAAGAGGTCACCAATCCGAAGAAATCAACAATGGCGCTTCTATAGCTTGCATTGTGATTCGGGCTGTTGTGGTTGGGGAGTGTTCATGAGCAAGGTCTAGGTACATTTCAAGCCAGTTGCCTGGCAGTTAATGTGCCTTGGACGGCAGGCATGCAGGAAATGTCCACGTGGAAGGGATGCATAGCAACCTTCTTGATGGAAAGCTGCATAAAGAGAAAGAATACACAAGCACTAAATCCTGAAATAGTTTTACTGCTCGGCTGTATTCCACTACCACTGACATTGCAACACGCCGTTTTCAGCCAGGCACTGAGATATAATTTAAGCCTGAGAATCAAAGCTGTCAGCATTTCATGGCCCAAGAGATGGCAGGGAGAAGGCGCTGTCTAAAATAGTTTCCATCCTCTCCTTCTCTGACTTGTATTTATATGTGTGTGTGTGTGTGTGTGTGTGTGTGTGTGTGAGTGTGTGTGTTTGTGTACGCACACAAAAGGAACATTAGGAAGTTGTACTTACTTTTGTGATTGTAGTTTGATTTGGGAAAAGAATAAGAGCTGAGATCGGAAGCTAGGCATAGCTCAAAATGGGGCAGGATGTCATTCATGCAGCTTTGAGCCTCCCACCTTTGGCTGCCTGCAAATTATATATCCTTCAACATCACTCAGAGCCAAATAGAAAGTCTAAGTTATTTTTATGTTGCCTGTTTCCACTTTGAGTCCAGCTCACAACCCTGGGTTGCCCTTGAATGATGGCATTCTTAGCTGACTTGGGATACAGCTGATACAACATCTTCATGACTGGTGAGCACCAACAGTGTTGCCATGGATACTGGGGTATGTGGGTGGTCCATGCTGCTCCATTTCTTTGCTTTTCAGAGTTTTGTGGTCCCCTCTTCCTCCTGATCTGGGCTGGGTGAGTGACGGAGAGGGTAGGCACTTTGCCAGTGTTGCAATGACAATTCTGCTGCCGCAAGCATGAGCTTCTTGATCTCAGGTGTTGAGGGTTCAAGCCCCACCTTGGGCAAATGATTCCTGCATTCCAGGGGGTTGGACTAGGTGAGCCTCTTGGTCCCTTCGAACTCTGCAATTCTATGATTCTATCATGGGGGGTGAGTGAGATTTTAGTTGGTGCTACTATTAAGCAATTGGAAGTCAGAAATACTTATCAAGCTCCTGGAAATCACCCAGAGATCTGCGAGTAGGAACCAATCTAATTTCTGCCTGCCTCTAATGAAGGTAGTTTCCACTGAAATGAGGCTGCATTTTAATGTTTTAATGTTGTATTTTAATCTTGTTTTTTAAGCTGTATTTCAATCAATTGTTTTTATATTTGGTGTTAGCCACCCTGAACCCGGTCTTGGCTGGGGAGGGTGGGGTATAAATAAAATTATTTATTTATTTATTTATTTATTTATTTATTTATTTATTATTTGTTAGGTCTCCAGTTTTGGCATTAATTCAATATGTTTTTGGCATTTTTTTAAAAGAGTTGACCTCTTTCCTTCCTACTCGGACCTCCTTGGATTCAAATGCATTACTGGAAATTTCTGCAATTAAATTATTTTTGTTATTATTAGGTTTATTACCCTCCCTGCACTGCAAGGTACCAAGGTGGGTTACAGCAATGTAAAATACAGCGGCTAACAAGCTAAAGGACCCCTGACAGATAAGTCCAGTCGCAGACGACTCTGGGGTTGCGGCGCTCATCCCGCTTTACAGGCCGAGGGAGCCGGCGTTTGGCGGCAGAAAGTTTTCCCAGGTCATGCGGCCAGCATGACTAAGCTGCATCTGCTGCAATGGAACACCAAAACCAGAGCAGTGCACGGAAACGCCGTTTACCTTCCCGCCGGAGTGGTACCTATTTATCTACTTGCACTTTGACACACTTTTGAACTGCTAGTTTGGCAGGAGCAGGGACTGAGCAACGGGAGCTCACCCCGTCGTGGGGATTCAAACCGCTGACCTTCTGATCGGCAAGCCCAAGAGGCTCAGTGGTTTAGACCACAGCGCCAACTGCTGTAAAATATTCCGTTAAAACAGTTTAAAATGAATTGCAATCACAGCTAAAATATAGTCCACATCTACTGAGATTAATAGGCCTAACTTAATCATGCTCATTGTGGACGCAGGTGGCGCTGTGGGTTAAAGCCTCAGTGCCTAGGACTTGCCGATCGAAAGGTCGGCGGTTCGAATCCCTGCGGCGGGGTGCGCTCCCGTCGTTCGGTCCCAGCGCCTGCCAACCTAGCAGTTCGAAAGCACCTCTGGGTGCAAGTAGATAAATAGGGACCGCTTACCAGCGGGAAGGTAAACGGCGTTTCCGTGTGCGGCTCTGGCTCGCCAGAGCAACGATGTCACGCTGGCCACGTGACCCGGAAGTGTCTCCGGACAGCGCTGGTCCCTGGCCTCTTAAGTGAGATGGGCGCACAACCCCAGAGTCTGTCAAGACTGGCCCGTACGGGCAGGGGTACCTTTACCTTTACCTTTAATCATGCTCATTCATTTCAATGAGTCTATACTGAGCAAAGCATAGCTGAACACCACCCATATATCTCAAGTGTCAAAGACCAGAGTAAAGAGATATGTTTTCACTAAGTACAATGAAGGTGGTTGGTGCACCTTCCTGGGGAGGGAATTTCACAACTTTGGGGATACTACAGAGAATGCTGTCTCCTGGGTCCCCCTCTGCCACAGCAGCCAACTCCTAGGCACCGAAGTCCCTTAGGCTCCCTCAATAAAATATTTGAGGGTCCCCCCAAGTTGATGGACATTGCCATTCAGATGGTGTGTGTGCACCACATCTTGTGATCCATCATGTGGGGTGAGGCTTACCTGGTCCTCCCAATATTTTATTCAAGTTTGCACCCCTGCCCCCTGCAATCTCTGAGGGTGGTGGAACTGCCAAGAGGGCTCCCTCTGCTGGCTGTAACGTCCAAGAGGTCCAGTAGAAAAGGAAGTGGCCTTTCACATATTTTTGACCTAAGTCATTTAGGGCTTTGCACAATAGCACAAGCACCTTGAATTGGGCCCAGAAATAAACCGGGAACTAGTTGATGTGGACTGGAGTCATCTGTCACGCTAGCACAGAAAACAGACTGGGCTTTTTGCCATTAGAAATAGTGTTGTGGGAATGCATTTAAAAGCATGGAACAAATGAATGACGAATGGGAAGATATAGAAACATCCGCCAGCAATTCAGAATGAATGCCGGGAAAAATTCAGAGGTAATCTAACCTCCATGTAAGCTTTGTGAAAGTAAATCAGGTTGAATGGTCAAGAAAGAGGTCATCTGGAGGATCTGATGAACTTAATTCTCAGAAGTAGAAGGATGGTCACATAATGTCTTGCCCTAGAATATATTAACATATGCAATCGGTGCTGATTCTTGGTTTGGTGAAGGTGAGATTTTGTGTGTTGGTATGGAAAGAAGTGGTATGGAGGCAGTGAGAGATTTTACTTTCTTGGGCTCCATGATCACTGCAGATGGAGTTAGCAGTCACGAAATTAAAAGACGTCTGCTTCTTGGGAGAAAAGCAATGACAAACCTAGACAGCATCTTAAAAAGCAGAGACATCACCTTGCCAACAAAGGTCTGTATAGTAAAAGCTCTGGTTTTCCCAGTAGTGATGTATGGAAGTGAGAGCTGGACCATAAAGAAGGCTGATCACCAAAGAATTGGTGCTTTTGAATTATGGTGCTGGAGGAGACTCTTGAGAGTTCCATGGACTGCAAGAAGATCAAACCTATCCATTCTGAAGGAAATCAGCCCTGAGTGCTCACTGGAAGGACAGATTGTGAAGCTGAGGCTCCAATACTTTGGCCACCTCATGAGAAGAGACGACTCCCTGGAAAAGACCCTGATGTTGGGAAAGATGGAGGGCACAAGGAGAAGGGGATGACAGAGGACAAGATGGTTGGATAGTGTTCTCAAAGCTACCAGCATGAGTTTGACCAAACTGCGGGAGGCAGTGGAAGACAGGGGTGCCTGGCATGCTCTGGTCCATGGGGTCACAAAGAGTCAGACATGACTAAACGACTAACCAACAACAACAATGGAAAGAATGTGCCATATACAGATGAAATGGAGTCACTCTCCTTTTGACGAAGAAGCATTTAGTTGGTTGGCAGTGCTTAGATTGCAATGTTTTTGATCCTGCCCTCTAGCAGAGGTCCCAGGCTTTCTCCTAAAGCAAGTAGGAGTCTGTGTACACTATATATAGTCAATCCTTCTGGGAGTGTTTTCAGAGGCTGCAACATGCATTTAGCACATTCCCCGGAGAGCTCAACAACTGTTATTTACAGTTGTGTGCACCTCTACGTAGCAAACTCCTCGCTTATCGCCAGCTCTCAGATGTCATCCTGACAGTATCAAAGTCCCAATGCAAAAACACCTTTCCTATTTGTGCTATCAAACTTTGGCAGGGAACTGAAAATTAGGGAAGCCAAATGAGGTCCCCACAAAAATAAAACGAACCACACGCCATGCCGTGCCAGATGCTTCCTGGCAGTGTGACCTTGGCTGTTTCCTTGTTGTTACTGTCTAGCTGATGGATAGGGTGCCTCCGAGAGTGACTTCAGCACGTGGTCATTGGGGAAGGTCAGGAACGGCCAAGTTCAGTTTTGTGTCTGAAAACATCTAGAATCCAGACACAACACATGAGCTACCCTTGAAGAGGCACCTTGCTACATCATCAGGATGTTGCAAAACTACTTCATGGTTCTCAGTAGCACTCAGCTGAGAACCTTTCCTGCAATTTTTTTTTTATAATGCACCATCAAAACTGTATTTAAAAATTATCCAAAAGGGAAGGAAATTTCAGTGATTGCTGTAAGTGCCCTTTATTTCACTCAACAAACCAACCCCCTGGCAGCCTACTTAAAATGGCTCAATTTGGTCTCAGCCTTTGTCTGAATGAGTTCTGTGTTTTTTACAGTGGTACCTCTGGTTGAGAACAGGATCTGTTCTGGAAGCCTGTTTGCAACATGAAAAGAGCACAACCCGCAGCGGCGCATCTGCGCATGCACGGGTTGTGATTCGGTGCTTCTGTGCATGTGCGTAATGTCATTTTGCCCTTCTGTGCATGCGCGAGTGGCGAAACCCGGAAGTAACCCTTTCTGGTACTTCAGGGTCGCCATAGGACATAACCTGAAAGAACGTAACATGAAGCAAACGTAACATGAGATATGACTGTATTTTATTTTATTTATTTTAAGAAGTTGTATACTGCTTAATCACAGCTGTCTCTAATCACTGTACACGGGACCCCAAATAATACTCACAGGTTCCACTACTCACCTGCTCTCTACTGTATGTGAAAATTCACTTATCCATAGAATCATAGAATCATAGAATCATAGAGTTGGAAGAGACTACAAGGGCCATCGAGTCCAACCCCCTGCCAAGCAGGAAACACCATCAGAGCACTCCTGACATATAGTTGTCAAGCCTCTGCTTAAAGACCTCCAAAGAAGGAGACTCCACCACACTCCTTGGCAGCAAATTCCACTGTCAAACAGCTCTTACTGTCAGGAAGTTCTCCCTAATGTTTAGGTGGAATCTTCTTTCTTGTAGTTTGGATCCATTGCTCCGTGTCCGCTTCTCTGGAGCAGCAGAAAACAACCTTTCTCCCTCCTCTATGTGACATCCTTTTATATATTTGAACATGGCTATCATATCACCCCTTAACCTCCTCTTCTCCAGGCTAAACATGCCCAGCTCCCTTAGCCGTTCCTCATAAGGCATCGTTTCCAGGCCTTGGACCATTTTGGTTGCCCTCCTCTGGACACCTCTGTAAAGCATTATGCTCGAAGTTTGCTATAGACCCTACAGATTTAGATATCTGAACAGCTGGAGTTTGCTCTCTTCCTTACTTGTTTGTGCTTTGCTGGTTGGCAGCAGTCATATTTGGGCAGAAACCATGTGGGGAGAGGGAGTGAATTAGGATGAATCAAAGCGCAGGAGAGATTGTAAGCTCGTTTTTTCCTTTGTCTTTCTTTTGCTGGTTGGTTGCCATTTCAGGAAGAAAGCATGGAGGGAGGGTCGGATTGGTCAAACCCCAGCTTAGAAGTGCCACCACAGGAATCAATGAAAATTGTGGACTCGTTATGTGAATGCTTGTTTAATAAACAATTTTCTGGGAATACATTGTGTTTGGTAAGCAGGACTTGCATGTAAGACTAACAAATGAGCCAAACTGCAAAACTGCAAAAGGCTGCTGAAATGATGATGATTTTGATGATCTCCAGTAAGTATCTGTTCAACAGGGAGAGAGCCTGTCTGACTTCAGCTGGAAGGGAGATCCACAAAGTTACACTTGGAGCTGTCTGTGGTCCTGAAATTTGTGGGCAGCTAGTTTCAGATCAGACACAGTGCAAAACTTACATGATGGCAGCAGATTGTCAGGACCTGTGAATCTCCAGAGTTGGAACTGGAGGAGACCTCCCCATCAAAGGAGTATTCCACGAGAAGCATGAGCACAGACCAGGATCAGATAGAGAACAGGGAGAACGAATGAAACAATGCAGCACTCACTTGGTAGCAAGATGCCCCTTAAGTTGGGCAGAAAACACCAGCATGTCAGGATCATGAGCCCACTAGCACACAAGGAACGTGTACTAGTCAGATTATATAAACCAAGGGTGCGAAACGTGTAGCCCTTCAGGTTTTGATGGGCTTCAGTTCCCACTAGACAGCATGGCCAATGGCGAGGGATGATGTGGGTTGTGGCTCTGCAACATCCGACCTTCTGGACTGATCCTCTGACTTACTGCTGGGCTGCAGACACACTATAATTCTAAGCACATTCCCTTCCTCAAAGAATCCCGAGAACTGTAGTTTACTTCTCACAGAGGTACAGTTCCCAGCACCCTTGACAAACTATGGTTCTCAGGATTATTTGGGGGGCAGGGGCATTGGACATATGGTGTGCAGCTTTTAGATAGCTTCTCTGCTTTATGCTGGGATGTGCAGCATGAATTTTGCAACATGGAGGAGAGGAGAGATGTGGGGCGTCTTTTCCCCCCAAAAGCCGCGCGTTGGCCATAACACATACTTCCAGCTTCAAATGAATGGCTCCCTAGGCCCCATGCAGAATAACAATACATTTTGAAGTTTTCATTTAAAGCCTATAAAAACGAGGATAAATGCCTATTCCACATCACACATCGGCTGGAATGTTATTTTTAAAGTGAGCCAGCCTGTGGGTCATCTTCAGCTCCTTAGGGGGTTACACTGTAGCATATTGTGGGAGGCATAATTAGTAGTCATGGAGCACATGGCGCAAATACCATGGCGACCAAGAGACAGGTTTGGTGCGGGGCAGGGAGGAACTGGTGAGGGGGAACAAGTACAATGTGTCTTTGAGTTCTTTGAGTTCAGGAATTGTTGCTGCATGGAGGAATAGGGGCCTTGTAATTTTCAGCACCCTTAATGAACTGTAGTTCCCAGGATTCTTTGGGAGAAGCCATGCCTGCTTAAAGTTGTATGAAACTGTTTCAAATATATAGTGAATGTGTGGTTGCATCCCCTTCACTCTTGCTGAAGGAAGGCTGTATCGTCACTATATCTATATATCTATATCTATATCTATTATCTAATAATAATAATAATAATAATAATAATAATAATAATAATAATAATAATAATTTATTATTTATACCCTGGGCCCCCACAGCCACTCTGGGCAGCCTCCAACAAAATATTAAAATACTGTAATACATCTATATTTATGATACCATTTTAAACAGTCATAGCTCCCCCTGCAAAGGATTATGGGGGCTGTAGTTTGTTAACTGTGCTGAGAGCTGTCAGGAGACCCTCCTGTCCCCCACAGAACTATAATTCCCAGAGTTCCCAGTGAAGAGGGATTGATTGTTACTCTGAGAACTGTCCCTCCATGAGGGGAACAAGAGACTCCTAACAAGCTACAGTTCCCAGAATTCTCTGGGCAAAGCCATGGCTGCTTAAAGTCCTGTGATGCTACTTAACATGTATAGTGCATATGGGGCAGCTGTCCCTCCACCCATGCTGAAGTAGGATTCATCTGCCAGTCTAGCTTCTGTGTCTGGAAGGGGAGAGGTCTTCCCTTTGCCTCCCCAGACAGTAAAAGGTCTTGTCTTGGCCGTGTCATTATCTAGTCTATATTACCACTCCTTCCTCCAAGTCATGATTGCTGGAGAGCGGACAGACCTTTTCTTAAAGCCAACCCTGTGTTCTCCCTCCTTCTTTTAAGCCACCCTTTCTCAACCTGTGGGTCCCCATATGTTGTTGAACTACAACTCCCATCACCCCTAGCTAGCAAAACCAGAGCTCAGGGATGATAGGAGTTGTAGTCCAACAACATCTGGGAACCCACAGGTTGAGAACCGCTGTTTTAAGCAGAAGTGGCTTGTTGTGTGGGGTGGAGCTGTTACTCTAACTTCCCAGCAGGTTAGCCACTGTTGCTTGCTGGGAGGGAGAAGGTCAAGGCTGGGGCTATCATGGCACCAATATGCTGGTAGCCATGCTGGTTTGGCTTCAAACAAATGGTGCCGACATGGCAGAAATCTCAAAGTGGTTGACAATGTGCATAAAAGCTATTAAAATCAGTAAACAACAATTAAAACTTTCAGACAGCCATAACAGGTATTGTAATAATAATAATAATAATAATAATAATAATAATAATAATAATAATTATTTATACCCCACCCATCTGGCTGAATTTCCCCAGCCACTCTGGGCGGCTCCCAATTGAGTTTTAAAAACAATACAGCATTAAATATTAAAAACTTCCCTAAACAGGGCTGCCTTCAGATGTCTTTTAAAGATAGGATAGCTGCTTATTTCCTTCACATCTGAAGGGAGGGCGTTCCACAGGGCGGGCGCTACTGCCGAGAAGGCCCTCTGTCTGGTTCCCTGTAACCTCACTTTTCACAATGAGGGAACCACCAGAAGGCCCTCGGCGCTGCATCTCAGTGTCCGGGCTGAATGATGGGGGTGGAGATGCTTCTTCAGGTATACAGGACCGAGGCCGTTTAGGGCTTTAAAGGTCAACACCAACACTTTGAATTGTGCTTGGAAACGTTCTGGGAGCCAATGTAGGTCTTTCAAGACCTGTGTTATGTGGTCTTGGTGGCCGCTCCCAGTCACCAGTCTAGCTGCCGCATTCTGGAGTAATTGCAGTTTCCAGGTCACCTTCAAAGGTAGCCCCACATAGAGCACATTGCAGTAGTCCAAGCGGGAGATAACTAGAGCAAGGACAACAGCCAGAACTCAAACAAACAAACAAAACAACAAACAAGCTTGCTCAGTTAGGAAGCAGCAGGGAAAACACAAAGGCCCTCTGCACTCTGCAAAACCCACTCCATTGTCAATGCATATCTGATCACTATAGATCTAGAGCCCCAGCCCACATCATCGATCACATGACACGGCACACACACATCATTTGAATGACACTTGGTGGGGGGGGGTCCTCAAATATTTTATTGGGGGTGGGGCAAAGACCTGTTGGCCCCTAGAAGTTGGCTCCTAAGGTTGTGGGGATTAAATGAGGAGGGGGAGAGCCATGTACACCACCCTGAGGTCTTTTAGAGGACCCTATCAAGGCAATAAATAAATAAGATTAATAGTAGACATTTTATAAGCTTGGCATTAATGAATTGCATAGCCTTATTCTTGGAGTGTTGTGGGTATCAAGGAGTTAACACTATGTGCTAAGTGGAAATGCTGACTCAGTGTCATGTGATGAGTCAGCATCATGAAACCTGAGGTGCTGGCATATTGGTTTTTAGCCAGCAAGTATAAAGAGGTATTGTTGACTTCTCTGAGGAGATTTCACCCCTCCCATATCCAAGAATCTCCTGACGAGTCTGCTGATTCTCCAGAGAGGAGGAGCACTGTGCTGCTTTCTACTTATTCAGCTCCAGCACCAAGTCAGTCAGTCAGTCAGTCAGTCAGTCAGTGTGTCGGAGAGAGAGAGAGACTGAGTGTTAGAGATCGTGTGTAGAGATAAGGTTGCTGCTAAGAGCAGCTGCAGACACTCAGTGCAGCATTCATTTATGCTTAGACCTATTTAGCTCTGTACATAGTTTTGTATTATAGTTGTAGTTATAGAATAAAAGATATTCTACAGAGCTGCTCTCCGAGTGGTTTATACACTGCTAGACTCTGCTATACTCTGCTGTGGACAACTGTATTGTGGAAGTGAATCCGGTGCTCACGGCTCTAAGCTGTGAGTCCACAGCACTTTGACCTGTTCCTAGAAGAAGGTGGTCTCTGGAAGTGCTACCCAGCTCGCCTAGCCCAGTCAGGGTTGAAGTGCATGAGTCCAGTTGGTGACACTGGCTCAAGGGCGATGCTGACATTCTCCACACTGGCTTCTCACCTGTATGTAATCCCACTTCTGTGTGCTGATTCCTGGATGTAAGAAGACTGCTCTGTGATGATGTAAGACAGCATCTGGAATAAAGCCCTACTTAAAACACAACTTCACTTCTGGGTGCTTTGTGTGGGGCTTCCATACATTGCAACACTAGTCCTCCATGTATGGTCTACACTGAATAATAATAATAATAATAAATCTTATTTCTCCTCCGCCCTCCCTGGCCAGAGCTGGGCTCAGGGCAGCTAACAACAGTAAAATTACAGTAAAAACATAATAGGGGGAAAAAACTCCCCAATTTAAAATACAGCTTAAAATGGAATTTAAAATACAACCTCATCAAAACCATAAGGGGAGGGAAACATAAGGGTCAGACTGAGTCCAAACCAAAGTCCAGGCGGAACAGATGTCAAGTCCCGCAGGGCCCTAGTCTCTTGTGACAGAGCGTTCCACTGGATCGGGGCCATGGCCGCAAAAGCCCTGGCTCTGGTTGAGGCCAGCCTAACCTCCCTGTGGCCTGTAATCTCCAAGACGTTTTTATTTGAAAACCGTAAGGTCCTCCACGGGGCATACCAGGAGAGGTGGTCCCATAGGTCCTAGGCCACATAGGGCTTTAAAGGTCAAAACCAGCACCTTAAACCTGGCCCTGTACTCCACCAGGAGCCAGTGCAGCTGGTATAGCACTGGATGAATGTATTCCTGTGGCAAGGACCCCGTAAGGATATCCCGCTTTATCACTACCCTAAGGAATCTCAAAGCGGCTAACAGTTTCCTTTGCCCTTCCTCCCCCACAACAAACACTCTGTGAGGTGAGTGAGGCTGAGAGACTTCAGAGAAGTGTGACTAGCCCAAGGTCACCCAGCAGCTGCATGTGGAGGAGCGGGGAATCAAACCCGGTTCACCAGATTATGAGTCCACCGCTCTTATCCACTACACCACACTGGTTCTCTGCACTCGCTGGAGTTTCTGGGTCAGCTTCAAGGGCAGCCCCGTGTAGAGTAGCAGCACCTCTCCAGCGTTTCAGACAGGGGACCTTCTCATTCCTTTCTGGAGATGATGGGGATTAATCCTTGGACCCTTCTGCTTGCAAGGCAGATCCCCTTCCACTAAGCTGTGCTCCTTTAGCTCCAACATCACGTTCTTCTCTCTGTGTTTCTCTGGAACCATTTTGGGGGCTTGATCCACACACCCCTTGGACGAGAACTCCCTGACTCTCATTTGCTCTCTTACTTCCCAGCCTGCCTCCTTCTATTTTATCTTTCTCCTCTCCAGCCTCCCTGCCCTTTCAGCTCGTTTTTAGCCTCGCAGGGGTCCTTCCCCCACTCTGGTACATCCCCATCTCTCTTTGAAGCCAGTGGAAGCTTCATCTGCAAGAGATCCTTTTTCAAATTAACTCGCCGCAGATCAGAAAGGAAGTCATTGGTGTAGCTGAGCATCAAGGCCCAAGGCTGCTGGCATGCGCCACCTCCCTCAAGCAGCAAGCTGGGAACCTTTCTTTTTCTACTTGATTACAGAGATTATATGATCCACCTTGCTGAGGGGTCGGCGAGAGGAAGCAGGGGGTGAATCAGCAAAATAAAATAAAGTGAACCTGGAAGCAAACGTGAAGCATCTCTATCACACAGTGTGATCCAGCATTCCTTGAAAAGAAAGGAAGACTGGTGAAGGAGGAACAAGAGGAAGGGTTTAAAACAAAACTAAATCCACCAGTGCTTTAAAAGGCAGACTCTTGATAGAGGAGGGGAAGTTTAAGAGGCCTGTGGGCACAAATGCCTCAAGTTTCTTTCTTTTTTTTAAGCATGTGCGTGTGTAATTGGAACTTACTTGAGTCTCCTTCCCACCTCGCCAGAAATAAAAAGGGAATCTTTTTCTCTACGAAAGGAAGAAAGGAGCTCAATGGCTTTGAAGACTGGAAAGTGCGCTTAGTTGACTTCCGGAGGCGGCGCGAACGACAATGGCGGTCCTTCTCGCGCTGTGAGAAGGAAGCTCTCCAGAATCGGGTCGTCCGCTACGGCAAAGCGGAGACCCGTGCTGGAAAACCCCAGGCAGCAAGAGCCTGGGGACGTGGGACTCGGCGGGTGCCAAGAGCGACCCTGGAAACGTTGAAGAGAACCCGTAAGGAGCCTCGGATCGTGGAGGGGGTCGCGGCGCTGTGAGTCGATCGCTACTCTGGAGAGTGAAGCCGCGCAGCTGCTGTCGGTGAGCGCTGACCTTTCTTCCTTAAAATACTGGGAACCGAAAAGCAACAACCCGTGAGTAAGAAGGGATTTTTTTACGATTGGAGTCTAAATTATTGGAAAATCTGCTGAAAGCGGAGAGACGTTAAAAGGAAGTCTGTCTTCCGCTGCTATTTAAACTTCAAAGCAAAAGAGCTGGAGGCGTGGAGCCATTGAAGAGGCTTTTAAGTTATTTTGATCTGAGCATTTTCTGAAGCTGTTTCTGGGCAAAGTAAGGATCTAATTTATTTATTGGACTTATTCTTTTAAGTGGACTGTGTCAATCTTCTTTTTTGGGAATTACAAAATCTTAACTGAGAAGCCCAGGCAATAGGGCTGCCTGAACAGTAGAACTGTCAGCTTGCAGACTTGGCTATTGTGTATTTGGATTTGCAACAATCTGAGCTTATTTGGACTTGTTACTTTGGACTTGCTATTTTGAAACACCAGTTGGCACTTGTCAGAAACAATGTTATGCTTTTAACACCAACTCTGCTAAACATTAGCTATTGAAGGTCTGTGGACATTAAACTGGACTTAATTGATTTTATTTGAATGGACTTCTTCTCTCAAAACATTCTAAGCTCCCTCTAGAGGAATTTGGATTTACAGCAGTGACACTATTTTACTTTCTCTTTCCTTTCCTCCTATTTGACTGTTTGCTCTTGGGCTGTTACATTCTCATGGGAACAACTCAGTTTGACCTTGGCTCCCAGATAAAATTGGAATGAGTGGCACAAGAAAAAGAGGAGCAAGAACTAGACAAACAACTTTAACCTCAGCCTTACAGACACGTAGATCATCTGTACCTACTCTGCCGTCAGCGGGAGAAGAAGAAATTGTGTCTACTCTGCCGTTGGCAGGGGAAGAAGAAACTGAGCAGTTACAGTTGGAAGATATGGCCTCAGGAACAACTGCTTCAATTTTAGAGAAAATTTATGAAAAATTGGAGTCTCTGGATAAAAAAGTAGAATCTCTGGATAAGAAAGCGGATGAACAAACAGCTAAAATAGACCAAAATACAGCTAGTCTAAATAAAATAACTGGACAGGTGGCACAGAACGGACAAGCAATTGGGCAGTTAACTGAGGCCACTGTAGAGAATCGTAAATTGGCTGAGGCCACTAGCCAAAAGGTCGAAAATTTAGAACAAGAGGTAAAACCATTCTATAAACAAGTTGAAGAGCAACAGATGTATTTGTCTATGATAGAATTGCGGAATCGGGAAAACAATTTAAGGTTAAGGTCAATACCAGAAGTTGAAGAAGGAAACCTAGCTGAGTTCCTGACCAAAGAATTTTCCAAGTTCTGGCCTATCCAGGAAGAAAAGGACTTTAAAATTGTGTCGGCTTTCAGACTTGGAAAATTTGCAAAGAAGGATAAGCCCAGAGACTGTTTGATAACTTTGAGATTGAAGGAGGAAAGGGACAAGATATTGGGCCAACACTACGAAAAGTCATTGGACATTTTGGATAAAAGAGCTGAAATTTATAAAGACATCCCAAAACAACTGCTGGACCTTAGATCCGCCTATCTTGAATTGACCAGATTGTTAAGAAGTAACTCAATCATCTTTAGGTGGGAATTTCCTCAGGGATTATCCTTTACCTTCAGAGGGAAGAAAGTCAAAATTAAAACAATTGAAGACAGAGATAAATTCTTGACTGCCTACGGAGAGGACCTTCAGAAAGGAATTGAAACACCATTTGGGCCTGGAGCATCTGCTGTACTTCTACCCTTGGAACCTGGAGACTTAGAGAAAAAGATACCACCCCTAGAGAAATAACAGAATTGTTTAGGATGTCTCTGCAACTGTTGAGTTGGAATATTAATGGGTGCAATTCCCCGGAAAAAAGGAGGAAACTATTTCATATATTGAAAAAAGAACAATTGGACATTATTTGTTTGCAAGAAACACATGTGACTAGGCTCCACAGAAAAGTGCTAATAAATAAAAGATTAGGCCAAGAATTTATTTCTTCGGATCGAGTTAAGAAAAGAGGAGTGGTGATCTATGTAAAAGAGAGCCTGTCACCTAAATTTTTGTTCAAAGATGAGCAAGGAAGAATTTTGGCAATCGAGATACAATACCAAGGAGAGAAGTTTTTGATATTAGGAATTTACGCACCAAATGAGGGGAAATCGGATTTTTACAAGAAGTTGCATGAGAGCGTCCTGGACTATCTGGACTATGACAACATCATTATGATGGGAGATATGAACGGCGTGGTATCAACCAACATGGATAAGTCACATAATCAAAATGTTACAAAAGATGGCAGACTACCTAAGACCTTTTTTGAACTGACTGACAATATGGACTTGATTGACATCTGGAGGACAAAGAACCCCTTGGGAAGAGAAGGAACATTCTTTTCTGAAGCCCAACTGACATGGACGAGAATTGACCAAATATGGATATCTAGAGGTCTGGCACCTAAGACCAGAAAGGTGGAAATCTGCCCAAAGACCTGCTCCGACCATAATGCTGTAAAGATGGTTATGACACTACTACCAACCGGCTCCTTTAGATGGAAGATGAATGACAATTTGTTCAGAGATCAGGAGATAACCAAGAAGGCCCAAAAAGTCCTGAAGGATTATTTTGAGATAAATTTGAATACTACAGTGGAAAAAAGAATTATCTGGGACGCAAGTAAGGCTGTGATGAGGGGGTTCTTGATACAACAGAATGCTGTAAAGAAAAGGACACAAAATGAGAAAAAAGATAAGATTCTGAAGAAAATTAAAGAATTTGAGAAGAAGTTAAGATTAAATCCGAAGTCATAGCCGATTCTGAGAGAAATTAAACTCTATCAAGCACAATATTCCAAATTGATAAATCAGGAAATAGAGTGGAAAGTTAAATTAATGAAACAAAGAACATTTGAATCGGCAAACAAATGTGGAAAACTGCTAGCATGGCAGTTGAAGAAGAGACAAAAATTAAATACTTTTACAAATTTAGAGGTTGAAGGAAGAAATATTCAGAACCCTGTGGATATCAGAAAATGCTTCCAGAGATATTTTAAAAAATTATATACTCAAGGGCCGCAAGATGAAATGGAGATAAAACAATTTTTGAAAAAAAATGGACTATCAAAATTATCACAGGAAAATAGAGTAATCCTGAACTCTAAAATAACACGACAAGAGATTGAACAAGCCATCCAGAACACGCAACTGGGCAAATCCCCAGGGCCAGATGGGCTCACCTCCAAGTACTATAAGACATTGAAAGACTATTTGATACAACCATTGTTGGAGGTTTGCAATGAAATTCTGGAGGGGAAGAAGGCGCCGGAATCGTGGAAAGAAGCGTTTATCACATTGATACCAAAATTGGAAACTGAAAAGACTCAACTTAAGAACTACCGCCCCATCTCTCTTTTAAACGTGGATTACAAAATATTTGCAGACATTTTAGCAAGTAGATTTTAAAAAGTTTTGAACCAAGTAATTCACAAGGACCAGGCAGGCTTTCTCCCAGGTAGACATTTGTTTGCTAATACAAGGAACATTATTGATATTTTGGAACTATTGCAAACAAATATCAACACAAAAGCAGTGTTAATTTTCATCGATGCGGAGAAGGCCTTTGATAATATTTCTTGGAAATTTATGAAGGAAAATTTGGAAGGGATGGGAGTGGGACGGGGTTTTGGAAATGAGATAGATGCAATTTATTCAGAACAAAAGGCTAAACTGATAGTAAACAATGTGATTACAGAAGAGTTCAAAATTGAAAAAGGAACACGACAAGGCTGCCCTATTTCCCCATTGTTATTTATTTCGGTCCTGGAGGTGCTCTTGAACATGATTAGAGGGGACCGGTTGGTTAAAGGGATTGAGGTCGGAGAGAAACAATATAAACTTAAAGTGTTTGCAGATGACCTAGTTTTGACTCTACAGGAGCCAGAATCTAGTACGAAAAAAGTATTACAATTGATTCAAGAGTTTGGTCGGGTAGCGGGATTCAAATTAAACAAGCAGAAAACTAAGGTGTTGGGAAAAAATTTGACAGTTACAGAGTCAGAACGGTTTCAGAAGGAGACAGAGTTAAATGTGGTCAAAAAAGTAAAATACCTAGGGGTGAACATAACAGCAAAAAATCTGAGTCTATTTAAAGATAATTATGAGAAATGTTGGGTTGAAATTAAGAGAGACTTAGAAACTTGGACAAGATTGAAACTTTCCTTGTTAGGCCGAATTGCTGCTGTAAAGATGAATGTATTGCCAAAAATGCTGTTTTTATTTCAAACATTGCAGATTGTGGACAAAACAGAGTGTTTCCGGAAGTGGCAGAGAGATATTTCCAAATTTGTCTGGCAGAGCAAAAAGCCCAGAATTAAGTTTAAGATATTAACTGATGCGAAAGAAAGAGGGGGCTTTGCCCTGCCAGACTTAAGGCTGTATTATGAATCAGCAGCTTTCTGCTGGTTAAAAGATTGGCTGCTTCTTGAGAATACTGATGTATTGGATTTGGAAGGTTTTGATAATGCGTTTGGTTGGCATGCATATTTATGGTATGACAAGGTTAAGATTAATAGGAATTTCAAGAACCATATCGTCAGAAAAGCATTGTTTAATGTCTGGACAAAATACAAAGACTTATTGGAAAACAAAACTCCAAGGTGGCTTTCACCATTGGAAGCTAAGGCCCGAAAAAGACTCAATATGGAGGCCAAATGGCCGAAATATTGGGAAATATTAGAAAAAGATGGAGACAACTGGAAATTGCAGAGTCAGGAGAAAATGAAAGACAAAGTGCGAGATTGGTTACATTATGCTCAGATTAAAGAAGTTTTTAAACTTGATAAAAAGCTAGGATTCCAGGTGGAAAAATCGAAGTTAGAAACGGAACTGTTAGAGCCTAAGACTAAGGTACTTTCAAGAATGTATAACTTGCTGTTAAAATGGAACACACAAGATGAAATGGTTAAATCGGCTATGATAAAGTGGGCACAGGACATTGGGTACAATATTATGTTTGAGGACTGGGTAAAATTGTGGACTACTGGGCTGAATTTCACTGCATGTAATGCTTTGAAAGAAAATGTAATGAAAATGATATACAGATGGTACATGACCCCAGTCAAACTTGCAAAAATATACCACTTGTCTGATAATAAGTGTTGGAAATGTAAGGAAAATGAAGGAACGTTCTTTCACCTTTGGTGGACTTGCCCTAAAGTGAAGGCTTTCTGGGAAATGATATATAATGAGCTGAAAAAGGTATTTAAGTATACCTTCCTTAAGAAACCAGAGGCCTTCCTTTTGGGTATTGTTGGCCAAGGGGTACTAAAGAAGGATCGAACATTTTTTATGTATGCAACAACAGCAGCAAGGATACTCGTTGCCAAGCATTGGAAAACTCAAGATCTACCCACACTGGAAGAATGGCAGATGCAACTGATGGACTATATGGAACTGGCCGAGATGACGGGCAGAATCCGAGACCTGGGAGAGGAGACGGTGGAAGAAGATTGGAGAAAATTTAAGATTTATTTGCAAAAGTATTGTAAATTGTATGAATGTTAAGCAGGATGTTTGATCATAAACAATTGGGCACCATGGAAACAAATGAAGTGAATTATGAAGATAAGTTAAATTTATGAAAAAACTAAATTTTTAGATAATTATTGGGTTAATCTTAATGCACTGAAGAGGAAATAAACATATCTAAAATTTAAGATATAACATTGTAAAAAGGGATTTTAAGGTGGGGATAAGGTGAGAAATTGCTGGTTTAATTTTTATAAATTTGGAACGTAGGAGCGAGAGATGTGAGGAAGTCCAAGGAGGATCAGAAAATATGTTATGACACATGACATTTCTGTATGTTTTATTTTGTTTGTTGTATTTAAAAAATCTTTAATAAAAATTATAAAAAAAAGGAAAGTGCGCTTAGTTGCCTACCTACTGGGAAGGGGGGAGGGACACAGAGCCAACATGAAGAGTGTGCAAAGCATTGCCAAGCCAAGAGCACCTCACTCCACACTGCCAAGCCAATGAGGCTTTTGTTGTCTCATTTAACAAGGTGTTCTGCTAATCTGGAGGTTGCCTCTGTTTATCCAGTTTTGGCCAAGTGCGCCAGGGATTGCAGGGGCGAAATGCTACTTTACATTTAACCAGTGACTCAGGCTGCATCCACAGTAGCTTTTTTGTGTTTTCGCTGTCTATTTCCGCATTATATCAGAGCTGCCACACGATGTAAAAGCTACATCCAGAGGTGCAGCAAAAAAGGTGGAAGTGAAGTGCCCACTTCTGTGTTATTTGCTCCTGGAAAGAAAGAAAAAATGTCTTCAAGCATGGAAACCGAGAAAATCATGTGATTTTTGTGCTATAAGTTTCCCCTATGCCTCTTCTGTAGTAGCCTTTCTGGGGAGGGTCCTTCAATAGATCCTTCCTCCATAGGTTGTTTCTGTTGGAAAAATGCATCCCGGGGATGGCTGCCAACTTCTCAGGTCTTCGAAGTGTCTCTCCGGTGGTCTTCCCTGGCTGTAAATCTCCCTCAGTCCAGAGGGACCGGTGATAGGCGATTCTTCTCTCCTGAACAGAGCACGCCAGTCTTCTGGAATATCATAGCAGAAGAAATACTCAATCATAGTTCTAAAACTACTTTATTTACAGTCTTATATACAGAGACTCCATCAGTATGTCTGTACCCTCTGAACACCAGTACAGAACTGCGACACACACAGAAGTGAAAATAAACTTCCAATAGTACTTAGCAGGAAGAGATAATACCGACTTCCTTTCTCACGCTCTCTCGGACACTCACATGATGTATACAAATCATAGTACCACTCACTGGTACAGCTGGAGCAGCTCGGATTGATAAAAATCCTAACTGTTTCTCCCTCCCCAGATGGGGCAAGATTTTCCTTTGCCTTGCGGACAACTGCAAAGTTGATGTTCCCAGAGGCCTTGGCTGAGGGTTTGCTGGCCACCACCCCTGCTCTTGAGGAGACCAGCCTGGTGTGTGGTGCAACACCGCACCCCAGCAGGAGGGCACACCTGTCTTATAACCAAGTGAGATGATTGTCCAGTATTGTCCAGACTGAGTGGCATTGTCATTCCAGGATTGAGATCTCTCTTAAAATGTTGGGTATTGAACTTGCATGCATATATAGCAGATGGTTTAAAAATGAGCCACAGAATTTAGATCCACTTGCCTTCATTCCAGCAGCCTTGCAGGATGGAGCTGGGTGCAGATGGGAGCATTCAGGAGCCTGCATTCCCTCCCATCCATTCATTACCAAACTCTATTTTTTATGCCATGGTCAACAGCCGGCTACTTCTTTGATGCAAATCTATTCTGCAGGGAACGACTATGCAGAGATCATCCTTCAAGAGAATATTATCAGCCTCCTAATCACACCCCAGAGAGAGGAGAAAACTGTCTCTGAAATCCTCAAGCATTTTAAAACATTCATAAGTTTTGCTTATTCACCAGTTAATTAGATTGTGTGGCTTTCCGCGTGGGAAAAGTAATTTTACTATTCACTGCTTGCCTCTAGGAAATAGTGATTCCAGACCCCAGGATGGTTTCCTTAGGCCTTGCAAATACACAGGGTGAGATGGTGCCCTTCCAAAGCAATTTTGGATTTGTCTACTTGCAACCAGGCCTGACAGTCGTGGGGCGAGGCCAAACATAATGCACAAAAGGGGAGTTGGAGAGGATCCTTAACCTGTGCTACAGGCATGGCTTCTCCCCAACTTTGGCAATTTGCAGACAGACAGACAAACCTGCAAATCCAAGAGCAGCTCAGCTGTGAGTCTTGGTTTTCCACTTGTGTTTCCGGTCAACTGTCTGTTCTTTTAAAGTAATTATTATAAAGCAGCAGAAGTAAATTAGTCTTTGTTGCTTTATTCATTAATCACACACAATATACACAGGAACTTGTTGTAACAGTGCAAAGGTACTCAGGGGGTAGGAGGGGGACGTTACTTGGTGGCATCAGAAGGTGCTAGCCAATCAGCACTGTGCACAGCTGCTTTGGACTGCAAAGTTTAATAGCACTTCCCTCTACACACAGAGCTCTGCCTTGGAGAGAGAAGCCCTGCTTCAGTTTTGTATGTTAATTCCGTGTGTTTTTGTAATTGGATCTATACCTGGCAGCTGGGGAGGAGGGAGGAGGGAGAAGGGAGAAGGGAGAAGGGAGAAGGGAGAAGGGGTTTGGATTTGATATCCCGTTTTATCACTACCCAAAGGAGTCTCAAAGCAGCTAACATTCTCCTTTCCCTTCCTCCCCCACAACAAACACTCTGTGAGGTGAGTGGGGCTGCGAGACTTCAGAGAAGCGTGACTAGCCCAAGGTCACCAGCAGCTGCATGTGGAGGAGCAGAGACACGAACCCGGTTCACCAGATTACGAGTCCACCGCTCTTAACCACTACACCACACTGGCTCTCCTTAGTGATTAAGAACCTGATAGTCAATCTGGGCAAGACTCAGCTAGGTGGCCAAATGGGCTGACTCTGTATAAGGCAGTTTCTTACGCTCCTAAACAATATTCATGTATTAGAAGAATACTAGTCTATTTGGGGAAGGACCATTGCTCAGTTCTGCCTGCAGGAGTTTACAGATTCAATCCTTGGTATCTCCACTGATGGCTGGGAATGTCCCCTGCCTGAACTCCTTGAGAACCCTGCCAGTCAGTGTAGAAAATACTGAGCTACACAGACCAATGGTTTGGCTCAGCATAAAGAAACTTACTGTGTTCCCATGAGCAGGCTCATGCAATGTCAGGCTTTGGTTAATCAGATCCCTCATCTGGTGGCAGTAAATAAGCAGATCAAACGAAAGGAGCGTTCTTACCAGATTAGTTCTTTAATAATCACAGCGAGAGACAAAGGAATGCAGATCTCTCTAAAAACGGTGTTGCTCCCAGTAAAGGTTTTCCCCCTCCGTCCCCATTAATCTACATCGCTCCTACCTTGGGTATCTGAGCTTGTTACTGTTGCGCTTTCTGTTCTATCACTTTCCAAGCCCGTCTAGTCTCAGGCAAAGGGGGGTGGGGTGGTCCAGGAATGCTGTCCAAGGACACTGAATCTGCCAGCTGTCTCTCTCCTGGTGTTTCCTCTTCTAGCTGTTCCTCATCCAGTATTTTTCAGCTTTTCCCCTCTGGGCTGTGCCCCTCCGCAAACCACTGTTCTTTTTTTTTATTACATATTTTTTATTAAGAATTTAAACAAAACATATTGTCTTAATACATATCATCCTTGATTCTCCCCCCATTCCCTCCCATAAAATAACCCCCTCCCCTCCCCCCCCGACAAAACTGTATAAATCCTTAATTTATCTGACTGGTTATTGTCAATAGAAAGTTTGTGAGTGCTTATTCAAAACCTTCCAAGGAGTCTAGTTCACTTGTTGTTTCTTTAAGTACTTTGTAAAAGGTTCCCACTCATCTTTAAAGTCACAGTTCTCCTTGTCCCATAATTTATGTGTCAATTTTGCCAATTCTGCGTAGTCCATCAGTTTTTCTTGCCATAGTTCTTTAGTGGGGGTTTCCTCGTTCTTCCATCCTTGTGCTATTAAGACTCTTGCCGCCGTTGTCGCATACATGAAGATATTTTTCAGCTTCCTTGGCAGGTCTTTTCCTACAATCCCAAACAAAAATGCTTCAGGTTTCTTAACAAATGTTAGATGGAACATTTTCTTCAGTTAATTGTATATCATTTCCCAAAACGTTTTAATTTCATTACAATCCCACCACATATGATAAAATGTCCCCTCCTTTTCTTTACACTTCCAACACATATTTCAACTGGTTATATACATTTTTCCGCAAACCACTGTTCCAAATCAATACTGTCCTCCTGCCCTTGGAAAGGTCCAGAAAAGTGTGTGTGTGTGTGGGGGGGAGGCAGCTCCCACCCTTCCTCCTCAGTCCAATCCTTGACATGCAGAAAGAGATGGTATTTTAGGTCTTTATAGGTCATTAGCAATTGTGCCCAGAATCAGGCTAGGGTGTCATGGAGATTTTGGCCAAAGGATCACACTGGAATGAAATTTACAACCTAGTGTGCTTCCATTCTCCACACAGATTCAGTTTCACCTCTTCTTGGGGCAGCACCACATGTGAGAGGGCCATTGTCAAGGTGGAAATGCATCAGCAGGCCACTGGCTGCCATTTTTGATCTCCCACAATGCCCCAGGGCACCTGATGTGATGTCACTCTTGGGCATTGTGGGAAATGAAGAAGAGAAGAAGAAGAGTTTGGACTTGATACTCCGCTTTATCATTACCCTAAGAAGTCTCAAAGCGGCTAACATTCTCCTTTCCCTTCCTCTCCCACAACAAACACTCTGTGAGGTGAGTGAGGCTGAGAGACTTCAGAGAAGCATGACTGGCCCAAGGTCACCCAGCAGCTGCATGTGGAGGAGCAGAGACGCGAACCCAGTTCACCCGATTACTAGTCCACCGCTCTTAACCACTACACCACACTGGCTCTCAGTGTGGTGAGAGCTTATAGCTACCTGCAGCCCAGTGTGGTCAAGCCAAGGCAGGTATAAGTGTCCATGAGACCTGCTGGGCCACGTGGACACTGCAGCTGACTGGGTATCCCAGGTGCTGGCACTCTCTACTGCAGGGGGTCAGGCTGGATGAACATTTGGGTCTCTCGCAACTCTACAATTCTACGATTCTCTTATTCTGATTTTATAAAGTTCTGGTGCAATTGGACCAGTACAAGGGGGGTGGGCAGAGCCTTCTGTGCTTGTTAAATTAGAATCTGAGCACTGCCTGTAAGTTTCCCACCAAAAGCCCTTAAGTAGCAAGAAAATACAAGAAAAATTGAGTTTCTTTTAAAAGTCTGTTATTTATTTATTTATTTTAAAGCAGAAGGCTTGGCCTTTTGATCCTCCATTGCAGAATTTTCTCTCTCCAAAAGCCCCTTTACAACTTCCTTAAGAACCCCCAAACCGCAGCTTAGGAAAGGAATGGGAGAGAACGCAACCCGGAGTCCCAGCCCTTCGCTAGGACTCCCAGGAGCCTTTGAAAACCCTCCACACAAACATGCTAAAAGGATCAAATTGACGTTTTGCACAAGCCAGAACCTCTCCGAGCCGCAGAAAGCTTTTAATCCAGGACTGCATGTAAGGCGATAGCTTCTAATTACCAGTCTAGACGAAATCAGCAATGCTGAGTTTATTAAAGGGCAGCTATCAATACAAGCAAAGGGACCAAGGGCTAATTGAAAGATCCGGTTGGAATCAGTTGTTGTCTGTTCTTTCCTGGTTTTTGGCTGCTTTGGAAGCTATCCCTTCCCCCGCTACTCGGGATGCAAGCTGCTTCCTCGCTTTACAGATGTATAAAAGCTGTTTCTGCTTGACCAGACTTGATGTTGAATCCTACTTCAACATGGCCGAAGGGACAGTGCCCCCACCTGCATGATATATCTTAAACAATCTTGTACCACTTTAAAACAGCCATTCGCCCAGAGAATTCTGGGAACTGTAGTTTGCTAAGGGCGCCAAGAAGAGTCCCCTCTTTCCCCTCCCAGAGCTACAGTTCCCAGAGGTGTTACCAGATTTTTTTCAATGACCCGGGGACACTTTTCAACTTCAATGGATTATGTATGGGGACTGATTTGTAAATCTGGGGACTGTCCCGGGAAACAGGGACGTCTGGTAACCTTACTTTAACGGTCAATTCCTCTTCACAGGGAACTTGGGGAACTGGGAAGGAAACAAGAGGTTCTCCTAAAATTCTCAGCACAGTTAAACTACAGCTTCTAGAATTCTCTGGGGGAATGCATGGCTGTTTAAAGTGTTATAAAGGTAAAGGGGACCCCTGACCATTAGGTCCAGTTGTGGCCGACTCTGGGGTTGCAGCGCCCATCTCGCTTTATTGGCTGAGGGAGCCGGCGTACAGCTTCCGGGTCATGTGGCCAGCATGACTAACCCGCTTCTGGCGAACCAGAGTAGCGCACGGAAACGCCATTTCCCTTCCCGCCGGAGCAGTATGTATTTATCTACTTGCACTTTGATGTGCTTTTGAACTGCTAGGTTGGCAGGAGCAGGGACTGAGCAACGGGAGCTCACCCCGTCGCGGGGATTCGAACCGCCGACCTTCTGATCAGCAAGTCCTAGGCTCTGTGGTTTAACCCACAGCGCCACCTGCGTCCCTCTTAAAGTGTTATAAAAATGCCTTAAAGGCATGGCAAGGATGTGGCCGTTGGTGAAGAAACAGTATCTACCTCTGAGGGCAGCGGGCTGGCCTAGGTGGTGCAGGGCAAGCTGCATGGCACACACAGCCCTGTCCGTCGCCTGCCTATGAGCACCCGCCGCCTGAGGCGCCTGCCTCCATCTGCCTAATGACAGGGCCGGCCCCAGCAGTTGGGCTGCCCATTCCACCACTGCCTGGGCAATTTGGGCAGGTCTTTAAATGAAAAAGGCTCAGCCCTGGAAGTAATTGTGCCATCAGCTCTGTCCAGGAGGCGTCTGCTGCTGCTCGCTTGCACACCGCCGACAAAACAGGCAGTTTTGCTAGACCCTTAGGCGATATTATAGGGCAGCTCTGAGTCAAGGTGAAAATGCCATTCCTGTTTCTTTCATTAACCCTCCCAGGCCTGTCATTAAATATGGCAGGCTTAGCATTTTTCTCTTCAAATGAAAGAGCATCGCTTAATCCCGGGAGACTGGAAGGCTGGTTTTTCCCTTTTCTCGTTCTCCCTCTCTCCCCCTTCTTTCTTTGCCGCTGCCTAAGTTTGATGAACAAGACAAGGTCAGCAATTTTCAGCTTATTGACAGAACTCTATTTATCTTTAGAAGTATTAAAATGGTATTTCGAGAGTGCCCAGAGCAGAAAAGTAGACTAAACTACAATATATATCACACACAAGCCTGCCTTATCAGAAGAGCTCTTTGTCTGGGAGTGCTGTATACGGGCGTCAAAGAAACAAAGAATTGGAAGGGACCCTGAGGATCATCTAGTTCAACCCCTTGTAATGCAGAAATATGCAGCTGTTCCATATGGGGGTCAAACCTACAACCATGGTGTTATCAGCACCATGCTCTAACCAACTGAGCTAAGCTGGGTGTTGGGGTGTGCATGTTTTGGGAACATAAGTCAGATACTGGTCCAACTAGATCAGTGGTTCTCAACCTTTGGGTCCCCAGATGTTGTTGGACTACAACTCCCATCATCCCTGAGCTCTGGCCTTGCTGGCTAGGGGTGATGGGAGCTGTAGTTCAACAACATCTGGGGACCCACAGGTTGAGAAAGGCTGATCTAGAGCATGGTGTATTGTCTACACCAGGCTTTCTCAACCTCGGCCCTTCAGATCTTTTTGGCCTACAACTCCCATGATCCTTAGCTAGCAGGACAAGTGTTCATGGATGATGGGAACTGTAGTCTCAAAAGATCTGGAGGGCCAAGGCTGAGGAAGCCTGGTCTACACTGGCTCTCCAAGGCTTCAGGCAAGGAGTTGTGTGGCAAGTCCCGCCTCCCCCCTTGGAAAACAAAGACACAGGACACAGTATTTAAGGTTAATGGGCAGAAATGGCCACAACTTTATTGATTGCAGGAATTGAGCGGTATTGGCTTAGGCATTGGTCCTAACAACTAACCGGCTTCAGCCTGATTGCATGAAGGCCAGCAAGGGTTAACCACCAGTGGGGGGAGTCCTGCTGATGTACATCAACTAGGAGTTCCCCCGGGGGTCACCGCTCTGGGGTGTGCCTTAGGCCCACACCTCCATAGACTTCGGGCAGGGCAACGCATCCCCAGAATCCTGTACTGGACTACCCTTCGTTTTCGGGGAAGGTGATGGCGCTTCCTTCCCCCACTCTCATTTGCATAACAATACCCCTACCAGTGCCTAACTGCTAATGCCGAGAAAGTTGTGACGATTTGCTACGAGGTAGGTGAAAAACCAAATGGCTGGTGCCAATTTGCCCCTTGACGGCGACCAACCGAAGTCCATAGCAATGTCAGAGAGCCAAACCTAAGGGTGGGTGGGGTGGGAAACCAGAGCAGCTGGAACGGGGAAGAGAGGGAAAACCTCGGCCACGCCGGCCCTAAATAGCCCAGGCTACGCCTCCGCGCCCGAGGATTCCCTCATTCTCGCGGGGGCTGTGAGTCAGCCCCCGCGTGCGTGGGGAGGGCGTGGACCCGCAACCCCACCTCCTCTCCAGCTCGGAAGTGGCTTTCTCCCAGACCTACCAGGAGATTCTGGGGGATTAAACCTGGGATTTTCTGTATGCAAAGCAGTTGCTCTACCACTGAGCTATGGCCCTCCCACCATTTTGCATGATTAGAGAAGATTCTCATCAGAGTGATTATTCCGTGCGACAGGCAGAACTCTTAAGAGTGCTTCCATGGGTGATTTTATTATAGATTCAGCACTGCTTAGGCATGAGAAATATTTTTTTTTGAAGCATCCACATGACACCATCCTCACTGAAATGCAATCCTATAGCCCCCCTTTGAATCTGGATTTGCCATTTCTACTGTTTTAATCCACTTATTGGATTTTCTATCGAAACCATAACTCCAGATCCGAGCCCTATCTCAGAAGTACGGCCAAGACTAGGGTCAGCTCCCTTCCGTCATACACAGGGAAGGGAGAATCATCCAATTTTGGTTTCTCTCCATTTCTCATCGTTCCAGCCTTAAACTCAGATCTCTACACTTCCACATCACTTTGAGATCTTTTACTTTAAAAATAATCCCAATGAAAATTCATCAGCATTTTAGTGTGAATTTCTCCTTGTATAGAGGCATTTGTATGCTTTTTTTTGCTGAACATTATACACATTTGGGCAATTATCCCAAACAGAATAAATTTATGTGTGTTAAATTCACTAACATATGTATTCTGTGCACAACTTTCCCTGGTATATCCATTCTTTTTTACACTTTGCCTGGCTGGAGAGCTGCATTGCAAAATTCAGAAAAGTACAAATTTCAAAGGAAAGCTGTATTTCGGTTCCTGCATTGTTTTGGGAGGTGCAAATGGGGGTAGGTTCACCTTTTAAAATGACCTGAATATGCACTTTCTCTCCCTCAGTACTCATGCATTTTTCAGGTTCCATCTCAACACTTCACCCATAAATGTGTGGTATATTGGACAGCTCAGCATCAAAACAACGAAGATCATGGCCACTGGGCCCATCACCTCCTGGCAAATAGAAGGGGAAGAAATGGAGGCAGTGAGAGATTTTACTTTCTTGGGCTCTATGATCACTGCAGATGGTGACAGCAGTCATGAAATTAAAAGACGCCTGCTTCTTGGGAGAAAATCAATGACAAACCTAGACAGCATCTTAAAAATCAGAGACATCACCTTGCCAACAAAGTTCCATATAGTTAAAGCTATGGTTTTCCCAGTAGTGATGTATGGATGTGAGAGCTGGACCATAAAGAAGGCTGATCGCCAAAGAATTGATGCTTTTGAATTATGGTGCTGAAGGAGACTCTTGAGAGTCCCATGGACTTCAAGAAGATCAAACCTCTCCATTCTGAAGGAAATCAGCCCTGAGTGCTCACTGGAAGGACAGATCCTGAAGCTGAGGCTCCAAGACTTTGGCCACCTCATGAGAAGAGAAGACTCCCTAAAGAAGACCCTGATGTTGGGAAAGACGGAGGGTCCAAGGAGAAGGGGACTTGAGGACAAGATGGTTGGACAGTGTTCTCGAAGCTACTGATTTGAGTTTGACCAAACTGCGGGAGGCAGTGGAGGAGAGTAAATGCAATAGATATATAATAAATTTGGGGGACACACACACAGAGGACAACCTTTAGCACAAATAGTCTGGCCCTCATTTTCACATTTTCTTCTGTAAGACAGGCAGTAACAGTGAATCAGCTCATCAGGTAGTTGGAGCGTATAATAAAGTGTTATGCAAATGATCAATAATGAGGAAAAAACATTCGGATTTAGAGTTCTTCCCCTCAGCCAAATTCTGGAAGGAGATTGCAGGTACTTAAAGTGCATCAGACTGTAATTTTGTTCTATAAAAAGAAGTTCTTACAATAAAGTACCTGGTAATAACCCTTCTTGAGTTTTCTGGTGCCGCTGTGGGTTACGGAGGCACAGATACACACACACACACAGCAGCATGCACAATATTGTTATAACCTTTTCTCAGCAGACGTGATCTGACATCAATTTACCATCCTCTTGACATCTTAAAGTTGTTTCTTTATAAGACTCGCATCCGTGTCAGTTTGTTTCCAGTTGATATTGTGAGACTGCCTTCCTGCATTTGTTCTGACAATTTATTTTCAGGTTGACATCATGCCCATCTCTGCAGACCTGAGCGGGCATCCGTCATAAGCCGGTTGATTCAAATTATAAACGATGCGAGCCCATAAACTACATTAAGGCACAAGGTTTGCTCAGTTACTGCCGTTCCTACGGTGGCATCCCGAGCCATTTGGCTTCTTATTGTATTATTCAAGCCTCCATCTACCCCCCCCCTTTTCCACTCCCTTCCCTCCTCCTGGAACACAACTGCTCTTGCAAATAGCAGCCATTTCACTCCAAAGCATTCCAGGAGAATTAACTGGGCATGCAGATGCAAAACTGATCCCATCAGTATGGAGTACAAACTCATCATATGGTTGGAACAAATAACTATACTGACAGGACAAAAATTAAGGTGGAAATCCTAAGCACAAATGCTAGAGCGAAGAGGAACTTCCTTCCAAATTACATGTGCTGCGCAAATGTGGTGGCCCAGTATACCTGAAGGAGCGTCTCCACCACCATCGTTCTGCCCGGACCCTGAGGTCCAGCGCCGAGGGCCTTCTGGCAGTTCCCTCACTGCGAAAAGCAAAGCTACAGGGAACCAGGCAAAGGGCCTTCTCGGTAGTGGCACCAACCCTGTGGAACGCCCTCCCACCAAATGTCAAAGAGGAAAAAAACTACCTGACATTTAGAAGAAATCTGAAGGCAGGCCTGTTTAGGGAAAGTTTTTAATGTGTGACATTTTAATGTATTGTTAACCTCTGTTGGAAGCCACCCTGAGTGGCTGGGGAAACCCAGCCAGATGGGCAGGGTATAGTCATGACCGACTCTGGGGTTGCAGCGCTCATCTTGCTTTATTGGCCAAGGGAGCCGGCATACAGCTTCCAGGTCATGTGGCCAGCATGACTAAACCGCTTCTGGTGAACCAGAGCAGCGCACGGAAATGCCTTCCCGCCGGAGTGGTACCTATTTATCTACTTGCAGTTTAACATACTTTCGAACTGCTAGGTTGGCAGGAGCAGGGACTGAGCAATGGGAGCTCACCCCATCATGGGGATTCGAACCGCCAACTTTCTGATCGGCAAGTCCTAGGCTCTGTGGTTTAACCCACAGCACCACCCACGTCCCCTGGGTAAGTTAGAGTGAGAAAAGTGGCTGACCCAAATTGAAGGGCCATAGCTCAGTGGTAGAGGATCTGCCTTGCATGTAGGAGGTCCAAAGTTCGATCCTTGACACCCCCAAGTTAGGTTGCCTGAAAACTGCTGCAAGTCAGTGTAGGGTAGGGAAGCTTTTTAGCCTAAAGGGCCGCATCACCATCTGTGCAAAGTTCCAGGGGCCACATGTCGGGGGAGGGGGAAGCACCAGAGGCAAAAGAGAGGGGAGCAATAAAGGCAGAGATTGGATTCAAGTTACAAGAAATAACTTTCCAACTAAACATCAGGAGGAGCCATTTGACAGTGGAACAGACTCCCACGGAAGGTGATGGACTCTCCTACCTTGGAGGTTTTTAAGCCGAGGTTGGATGGTTCTACAACAAAAAGAAAATGGGTTCATTTTTCTACTCAATACACTTCATCCTTCAGGTTTAAATGCTGAATTAGATTATAGTTGCTTTCTTTAGTTGAATATTGGACAAACCTTTAACGAACATATAATACAGTGGATGCTCGGGTTGCGAACATGATCCATGTGGGATGCACGTTGGCAACCTGCAGCGTTTGCAACCCGCGTCTGTGCGTCTACACATGCGCTGGTTGCGATTTGGTGCTTCTGCGCATGCGCGACCACCAAAACTCAGAAGTAACCTGTTCCGGTTCTTCCAGGTTTCGGCGGTCCACAACCTGAAAAAAATGCAACCTGAAGTGGTTGGAACCCGATGTATGACTGTATGCCTGTTGTAACAATTCTCTGTGTATAGTACATTACTGAGCAATGTTCCTTTAAGAGTGAATTAACACGAATTATCTGCACCTGTCGCCTTAGCTAGTGTTGCCCCCTTATATAGTACTCAGACTTGCAGGTTTACCACGACTGAGAATCTGTCACAAATAAGATCCATGTAGCTGTTATATACAGTAACGGTATGTACATTTGTTATATCCTTGTACAGTGGTGCCCCGCGAGACGAATGCCTCGCAAGACGAAAAACCCGCTAGACGAAAGGGTTTTCCGTTTTTCGAGGCGCTTCGCAAGACGAATTTCCCTATGGGCTTGCTTCGCAAGATGAAAACGTCTTGCGAGTCTTGCGAGTTTTTTCCCTCCCCCCCTTTTTCTAAGCCGCTAAGCCACTAATAGCCGCTAAGCCGCTAAGCCGCTAATACCGCTAATCCGCTAATCCCCTAATAGGGATGCTTCGCAAGACGAAAAAACCGCTAGACGAAGAGACTTGCGGAACGGATTATTTTCGTCTTGCGAGGCACCACTGTATGTTTCTTTGGAATTTGTGCAGCTAATATATTACAAAGTGTCTATGTTTATATGATTTAGAACCACACACAGCTGATGAAGCCCCTTGGGGTGAAACAGGGGAATATCCAGGAATCCTTGTCTTGTCTGCCTGTGCCAGCATCAACCAGTGCCAGTTTCTTATGTCTACCAACCTTATTATCTTCATTAGACACCTACAGGACGATTTCATGGTACTCTTCTAAGGAATACGTCAGATAGAAAAATACAAAAGAAGATGAAGAAATTAGAAATGAATGTACTATGTGACTGACAAAATAGGAATTACATTTTTTACATACTGGACTTGGTGGTTAACTGAATAAGCTACATTTTAATATGTTATGTCACATTGTGGATTTTGACATTATGAGAAGCTGTATCTAATTTTGAGAAGCAGTTTCTAGTAAATAACTTTACAACTGTTATTATAGAGCTTATTACATTTATGTGCTTTTTCAAGTGGATTTGCGTAATATAGGAATTCTAGTGGTTTTGATTTTAGTTTAGATTCCTGCTTTGCGGGGGGTTGGATGATCCTCAGAGTCCCTTCCAAGTCTACGATTCTATGATTTTATGTTTGTGCTGTAGGCTAGTTTCTTCAGACTCCCATGCCCCTCTCCATCCATGGTCAGGGTTCAAAGACACTTCCCAGCCAGGCAGAAACACATTAGAAAAATCTATTAGAGATTTTGCTGTGCAAGTTGTTTTGTGACAGAAGGCTTTATTTGTTTGTTTATAAAAATGTTTGCATATGGCTAGTCATTAAAAAAAAAAATCAAAACAGTTTACAGCAAACATACATACGATCAAAACCATGTAGGAAACAAAAACAAAAACCAGAGAGCAACTATTAGAGAGAGAGATTTTCTTAATTGCCTGCATAAGCTTGACAACTAAGCATACGTTTTATGATCAGTTCCCTAAGAAATAGGAAAATAAGCCCTTGATAAAGCACCATTGCCAAAATGTGTCAGGCATACTGAACAATAAAATAATTTTCCTCCTTAGCATCTTTGAGATACACGTATGCTTTTTGTTTGTCAGCAATGATGCTCCCCTTGTATTACAGTACAGGGCATTCTTTTTCGGGAAGGAAAAGAAACCATGGGTAGTATTCAATTCCGCTTTACTCACATAGCTTCTGAAATTAACGATTGAAATTAATGGGCCAAACATGGTCATGCTCCTTAATTTCAGTGTGTCTATTCTGAGTAAAACTTGGTTGGATCTCACCCCATGAGTAAGATAAGCCAAGCAGGCTGGGTTGTGTCAACCTTGGTTGTGTCCTTACTCAAAGCAGACCCACTGAAATAAATAAACACGACTAACTTAGGTCCATGCATTTCAATGGGTCTACTCTGAATGGGGCTTAGTTGTATACAACCCAATGTTATGATGATCCAGGGCTCTGAATTCCCATTATCAGGGGAAGAGGCTAAGGAGGGGATACAGGGGACACCCTAGACCAGGGAGAAGATTTGTCCAGCCCTCATCTCTTAAGAGGTTCCAGCACCAAAGGAACTCATGATGTCTGTGCCTCTCTGACTTGAAGAAGTTGCATTGCCTTAACATAAGAACATACAAGAGCCAGTAGTCCACCTAGTCTGGCATTGTGTTTCTCACAGTGTCCAACCACATGCTTTTGGACAATCCACAATAGCCTTCTGTCCTCCTGCAATTTCCAGCAACTGATATTCAGAACTATTTCTGCCTCCACATTTGGTGGAAGAGTAGGATACAAAAAGGGAATCTTTCACAAATGACAACCATGGTGCATTGGAAGCATATGAAATGGACCTCTGATGATGCTTCTATGTCTTCAGCTGGGGGTTAGAAAAACACACACACACACACCAAGCAACCCCACAGCTTCTAAAATTAACCAATATAGGCATGTGATTAAAAACTGCAGTAGAGGGATGCATTTGTCTCCAGCGTGGTTTCTGGATTGTATTGGATCTCCCCTTCGTATATTTTATTAAACCTCCACTGGCCCATTTAAGTCTGGAGGGGTGCCTGGCACTTTGCAAGTCCTCCCAGATTAAATCGAGATTCTCTTTCAGAGGCAGGCATGCTGTTGGACTCCGATTAAGAGAAAATTAAGCTCCTGGGGCCAGTGCAGGCAAGTGGAACCAACAGCATGTCAGTGAGTGCCAGAGATTCCTACATTTCAACCAAGCTCTGCTATATTTCCCTTGCATCAGGCACTCACACCTGCTGTTCCCCACTGAGCTGGTTGAAGTCCAGGAGAGCTTAAGAGAAAGAGCAATTGCATCTGTTGAGCACAGTCCTGTTTGCAGGGCAAGCCAGGAGCTTACAGTTTGATCCAGACCATATTTCCTTGGAAGCAAGTCCTTCCAATTTCCGTGGGACTTTCACCCGAGAAAAATATGCTTGCTGTTTCCAGCTGGGTGGCATGGCAAGAGACGAGCAAGAAGTCTACTCCCAGGAATCAGAGGCAGCATACATCTGAATTATCACTTTCTGGGGGTCCAACCAGAGGAGAGGGCTATTTTTCTCATGCCCTTCTCGTGGGCTTGCCAAAGGCTGGGAAGTTTTCTGTGGGCTAGGATTTAATGTCATGTAGCATTCTGTGTACTAGTTGTTGTTTTTAATTACCTGAAGTTCAAGGATTAATGTATCAGGTATGGAGGTCCACAGAAGCAACATAAGGTGGTATGAGGTCAAGTTACAACTTGTAAATACAGATATAATAGTAATAATAATAATAATAATAATAATAATAATAATAATAATAATAAATTATTTATTATTTATACCAAGCCCATCTGGTTGGGTTTCCCTAGCCACTCTGGGTGGCTTCCAACAAAGTATTAAAATACAGTTGTCTGTTAAACATTAAAAGCTTCCCTAAACAGGGCTGCCTTCAGATGTCTTCTAAAAGATAGCTGATGGCTCTTTGGGGTCTTTACAAGATTGAGTCCCACACCACTATATGGTGCTGACAAGAAACAATTAAAAACAGACGGGCTGTGCCTGTCAGTGATTTTAATGTGTTGTATGGGGTTATATGTCTCAGAACTAATGTCCAGTTAACAGTAACAGAGTAAGGCATCAAGTCATACAGAGGACAATCCTAGCCAGTGCTATTTTCCTAGAAAAAAAGGTGCCAGAACTCACCATGAATGCTTCCCTTGTTCAATGGCACCCACCTGAGAGGTGCTGGAACTGAGTACTGGTGAGTTCCAGCTGAAGAAAAGCCCTGATCCCTGTTGTGATCCAGAATCACCATTCAAACAGATTGCTGGAGAACAGCAATGACTATTCCTGTTGTGAACAGGAATTTTCAACTCCGACAAGTATGAAAGATCAGAATATGAAAGATCTTTGTGTTGACGAGGCGATGAATCATAGAGTTGTAGAGTTGGAAGGGACCCCAAGGGTCATCTAGTCCAACCCCCTGGAATGCAGGAAACTCAGCTAAAGCATCCATGAGAGATGGCCACCCAACCTCTGCTTAAAAATCGCCAAGGAAGGAGAGTCCACAACCTCCCAATGAGAATTTGTTTGTCTCAAATTAGACCTAATATCAAGAAGATTACCCAGCAAAAGCAAGCTCACACCTCTCATTGAGTTTGTATACATATTTAAGGCGAAAGATTTACCGTATTTTTCGCTCCATAAGGCGCACCTACTTTTTTTTTTTGGGGGGGGGGAGAATTAAAGGGGAAAAAATATGCAGTTCTTGGGGGCTTTTGTGGGAGGTAGGGGAAGTGAGAGAGCCTTGCTCTGTCCCCACCTCCTGCAAAAGCCAGGGATAGCCATGTGAAGCCTCCCCAGGGCAGCAGGAAAAAGGCTCCCCACTGCCCTGCGGAGGCTTCCCGGACTACCCCAGAGCTGCTCTTTGGGGAAAGCCACCGCCAGCCCCAAAGAGTAGGTCAGGGAGTAGCGGGAAGGCTGCACGCAGCCTTCCTGCTGGTCCCCAAACTTGTAGGGCTGGCGGTGGGCAAAGCTGAGCTTCCCCCACCGCCAGCCCCGAGGAGCTTGTCGGGGCTGGCGGGGGAAGCCCGGGTTCCCCCCCCCCAGCCCCAGGGACCACACATTCGCTCCATAAGATGCACAGACATTTCCCCTTAGATTTTAAGAGGAAAAAAGTGCATCTTATGGAGCGAAAAATACGGTATATTATCTGAAAAGAAACCAGGAAGCCATGTGTGTCACTAGTTCACTGACAGACATGGCAGAGGAGACTCAACATTGCAAACACCAGACTCACATACTTAAAGTACCTATGAAGCCTCATTTATAATTATATTTCGGGAATGACGCATGTTCTTAAGTAGTTGTATTGCTTATACTTTCTGGATGACCCATGATGAAATTATAAAGTGATTGTGTTTTATGTTATAAATCAAGCACAGCTAGGAGTTGTTTCTTTTTGTTTTCCAATGGATTTCTTATCAATAATAATTATAAAATGATTTTGAAAATGTGGCCCTCCCAAAAAAGTTTGAGAACCACTGCAGTAAAAGGACACACAGTTTCACTTTGTCGATTGAGCAACAATAATGTAGGACTCCAAACCAAAATCTTAGAAACTCTGAAGTCGAATTTCACACCTTTTCTCTGTGGACACTGAACAAACACAAGCCAGACAATCCATCTTCACTCATTGTCAAACGCAGCCATGTCTTCACCCTGAACAAAGAGCTAAAGAATTATTCAATTGTGCATGTGGTAAATGGGAGGGGAAACTGCTGTAAGAATGGCCATTTTAATAGCAGGGAACAGTTGGGCACAGCCAAATAGTTCAGCAAGGCTCACGTTGAATATGTCACACAATGATGGGTGTATTTCTTCGCTATGATTTTTTGCCCACAAATCATACCAAGTACAGATTCATCCCCGAAGTTTTAGAATGGGTAAAGTTCCTGAATGGAATTGGCAATGGCCTGGAAGACTTTTTTTTGGTGTGGTGCATCTCAGATACATGTAGCTGCAGCAAATTGCAAGCAGGTGGGTTTTCATGGCTGAAACGAGTCCTTGGTGAGATAATGAACCCAGGTAGGGAATGTAGATGGGTCACCAATAAAACTCTTTTGTGGGTTGGTTGGGATTATTGGCGTGATTATTCTAGGTGATTTAAGTTCTGCATCCACTTCATATTCCACTTTCTTGCACTTTTCTATTGTGTTAAAGATCTCCTCACTAGCTTCCTTTCCCTGTATTATTCCCAGAAAGTCTTCCACACATGTTTTTATTTCTAACTTAACATACTGATGAGCTTGGGTGACTGGCTCTAGCATAGAATAATATTTGCTTATGATCACAATTAGTGATGTATGGAAGTGAGAGCTGGACCATGAAGAAGGCTGATCGCCGAAGAATTGATGCCTTTGAATTATGGTACTGGAGGAGACTCTTGAGAGTCCCATGGACTGCAAGAAGATCAAACCGATCCATTCTGAAGGAAATCAGCCCTGAGTGCTCACTGGAAGGACAAATCCTGAAGCTGAGTCTCCAATACTTCGGCCACCTCATGAGAAGAGAAGACTCCCTGGAAAAGACCCTGATATTGGGAAAGATGGAGGGCACAAGGAGAAGGGGACAACAGAGGACGAGATGGTTGAACAGTGTTCTCAAATCTACCAGCATGAGTTTGACCAAACTTCGGGAGGCAGTGGAAGACA
The DNA here is from genome assembly GCF_951804945.1 of Podarcis cretensis. NCBI lineage: Eukaryota > Metazoa > Chordata > Lepidosauria > Squamata > Lacertidae > Podarcis > Podarcis cretensis. The sequence goes on from NC_137176.1 coordinate 84,595,497, forward strand.
GGAGTGCCTGGCGTGCTCTGGTCCATGGGGTCACGAAGAGTCAGACACAACTAAACGACTAAACAACAACAATGATCACAATAAAAGTTAATTTCCATGAAATTTTTCTTGGTGTTGTTTGTTCCCACTAATCGCTTGAGTCACAAGGCCAAACGTGTGTAATGCCCTGCAAAGACATAGATGCTCTTGTATTTTTGAGTCCACCATGTTTCATATAGCAGTGGTATGTTGGGTGTTAAGATTGCACCCTTGGACGTTCTCAAATATATATATATAGATTAGATAGATAGATAGATAAATTATATATATATATATATATATGGTGGTTTTAATTGTGCCAAATGCCTATCACTTAATGCTGTTCAGATAATTTACAGTAGGATTAAACCTACTGGATGAGCAGTGGGCAAATGTTGCCTTAGGATACATTGCCCTGATTTCTGCTTCACCCCCACCTTCTTTTCCTGACACGATAGAACGACCATTGTATCCCTGCCCAACCAATTCATTGAGATCTAGTCCAAAATCAAAACCGGCAGATCAGATTGTGTTGGCTATTTCAACCACAGTTGAAATGAACCAGTGGCGTAGCGTGGGTTGTCAGCACCCGGGGCAAGGCAAGTAATTTGCGCCCCCTAACCCTGGATTTGCACCCCCTAACCCTATCCCTAACCCTAACCCCCAGATGTTGCGCCCGGTGCGGCCGGCCCCCCCTGCACCCCCCACACTACGCCACTGAAATGAACCCAAGGAATTTCTCATACATGTATGCATTACCACCAATTTCCGGTGATGTGACCCACAATACACAATAGCTAATATTCAAGAGTACAGCTTCTGTTTATTTTCCTCTATAGCTCCTTAAGTTCCATAACACCTTTGGTAAATAATAATAATAATAAATAATAAAATTTTATTTATATCCCGCCCTCCCCAGCCAAAGCCGGGCTCAGAGCGGCTAACAACAGTAAAAATAACACAGTTTACAGAAAATCACAGTCAATTAATTGAGATACATTCTAAAATCAATTCAGAATCAAATTAATGGCAGCCATTGGGCTAGAATTCTATGAGGATTACAGAAGGAGAGAGGAGGTCAGACTGTGCCTTGGCCAAAGGCCTGGGGGAACAGCTCTGTCTTGCAGACCCCGCGGAAAAATGTCAAGTCCTGCAGGGTCCTAGTCTCTTGTGACAGAGCGTTCCACCAGATCAGGGCCATGGCCGAAAAAGCCCTGGCTCCAGTTGAGGCCAGCCTAACCTCCTTGTGGCCCAGGATCTCCAAGATGTTTTTATTTGAAGACCGTAAGGTCCTCCGTGGGACATACCAGGAGTGGTTTTGACTAAGCATCAGAGAGAACTTCATGAAAGTAAGAACTGGTTAATTGTGGAATTGAGTAGCTCGGAAGATGGTGGCTTCTCTTTCATTGTGGTTTTGTAAGGAGGAATTTGAAGGCTACTTGTCAGAGATTTTTTAGCTGTGATTCCTGCATCACAGGTGTTTGGGCAAAACAACCCTTGAGGTCCCTTTCAACTCTACAATTCTATGTTTCTGTTTTGGGCTGGGATTCAGTCACATGCTGGCAAATTCCGACTTCAAAGTTAAAGTTGATTTGGTTCTCGTGTGCAACAAACCTGCTCCTCCCCGCCCCTCCAAAAAATACAGACCTTTTGCAATAAATAAAGTGGAACAACAATTGCTTGATGCAGTATCGTCTAACCTCCCCTCAAGCAAATCAAAACAAATGCTCAGTAAAGAGCCAACATCATCTAACCTCTCTGCAAACAGATCAGGATGAGTACTTAATAAACAGGTGGTCTGGAATCAAGCCTAGTCTGTGTATTGCATTACCATCTTCTTACAAAAGAGTTTATTATACATCATGTCATGTATGGTATAAATGCCAAGGGCTGCTATTTTGCTTGAATAATGGCAAACCCTGCTTTTAACTATTTGTCAAGATTATTGTAAATCCTAATGGTGACAGCTGCAGAAATGCAACTCCTGATCCATGTGGGCACCCGGGGAAATAAAAATGTACATCACTAGACTGGGGTTGGGGAGGAAGCCACTAATAACTCATAAAATGCTTGATATATATTTTCCTGGCCCTGCCAATATTATGGGAAATTAATTTCTACTCACAATGCAGATCAGATATAAAAAAGATGGAAGGGAAATAAATTAATTTGGCTGACTGTACTCTGTAGTCTAATCTCAACATTAATCTCTTTTGTAATAGGGAGTGCTAGAAATGGACTTGGGTTTCAAAATTAATGTTATGGCGAAGAGAAGTTTTGTGGGGTTGACATTACCCTCCCACTCCAGAATGAAATGCATTTTAAGACCAGTGGGAATTTAGGCCCTAATTTTAAAATTCTATTGCCTTCAAGACACCACTCAAGACAAGGTGCTGGTAATCACCTGTAAAGACTTAAATCAGGGATTACCAACCTTTTTGGGCCACTCGGAACATTAGGAATTTTGAGAAAATGCCGTGAGTGCCAGTCACAAAATGGCTGCTACGGAGGAGTGGCATAACACAAAATGGCTGCTACATCTGGAACAGACAAGACCACAAAATGGCAACCCCTCACCCACACCTTCCACCCCATTAATGGTGAAAAGCAGTGGCGTAGCGTGGGGGTGCAGGGGGGGCTGGCCGCACCGAGCGCAACATCTGGGGGTTAGGGTTATGGTGCGCAAATCCACGGGTTAGGGGGCGCAAATCCACAGGTTAGGGGGCGCAAATTACTTGCCTTGCCCCAGGTGCTGACAACCCACACTACGCCACTGGTGAAAAGGGTACTTTCATCAGTCACTACTGCACTACATCATGAGGAGAAGCTCTTTGCACCTCTTGTACCTCTCCTCTGTTCAGAAAAGGAGGAGTGTGTCTGATCCTGGCGCTCAATGGAATGTGGACATTTTTACAGAGGAGGAGAGGCATTCAGTGTAGGAGAGGTTGAGCCATTGCAAATTGGAACTGAGCGAGGAAAACAAGTCTGTTTTACACTGTGGATTTTTGAAGGGCTGTTTACTGAGACCTTTTGCTGACACTCACAGATGCTTCATTGATTACCCCTGCCCTAAATGACCTCAGTGATACCTAAGTGACTTCCTCCACACCTACAACTAAAAGCAACCAGGGGCACTTTCTCAAGTCACAATTTTTGCACCAGGTCTGGTCTGCAGAATCTTCAGTCGCTACCTTCCCCTGCCCCCATGCCCTTTGGAATTGTTTCTTCTTGGAAACTCTACAAAATGGAAAAGGCCATAGCTCAGTGATGGAACATCTCCCTTATATGCAGAAGTTACCAGGGTTAACCCCACTTTAATCTCCAGGTAGGGCTGGGAACGTCCCTTGTTTGAAACTCTGGAGAGCTGCTGGCAGTCAGTGTAGGCAGTACTGAGCCAGATGGACCAATATACTCTGACTTAGCAAAAGGCAGCTCCCTAAGTTCCTGTGTCTTTCTCTGCAGGCAACAGAAATCTCCAGCCAGCCCTGGACTGGGACAGATCTTCAGCCGGGTTAATCCAGAGCAGGGGTTCCCAATTAACTAAGTGCTGCGGACCCCGTTTTTCATAAGCCAAGTGTCAGGCGTCAGAGGATCCAACCCCCTACAGTAGGTTGCCAGGAATGGATAAGACACGGAAAGTTCTTACCAACTGCTTTTTATTCAATATTCACAGAGAGAAGCATGAAATGCAGCATCCTGGAATAACAGTGTTGCCCCAAGTGAGTCTCCACCCCTTCCCTCTCTCCCTTCATGTGTCATCACTACGGGTGCTGCAATGTGCCTTCTCCCTTTGAGCTCTTTGCTCTCCTACCTTCAAGGCTCGCTGGGTTCTGGGAGGGTGGGGGTCTGGAATGCTTTCTAAAGACACTGTGTCCATCAGCTGACCTTCTTCTTCTTCTTCTTCTTCTTCTTCTTCTTCTTCTTCTTCTTCTTCTTCTTCTCCTCCTCCTCCTCCTCCTCCTCCTCCTCCTCCTCCTCCTCCTCCCCTCACATTATTTCCCAGCTTTCCCCCTCATCTTCCTCTGAGCTGTGAACTTCCTCAAATCCCTGTTGTAATTCTGAACTGTCTTCTTCTTCTTTGGAAGGGTCAGGCTGGGTAGGCGGTCTCCACCATTTCTCCATCAAGCCATGGACCCACTGCTTTTGAAAAATTTGATATATCTATGGCAGTTTTTGTTATGCGAACGGTGCCACGGACCACCAATTGGGAACCACCAATCTAGAGGCAAAGCCTATTGCGAGAAGTTGAGGGTTTGCTTCAGAGGGGAGTACAACACAGAGGAGGACATAGACATCTGTGTCCAGCTAGTGACCAGGCAAGGCATCAACTTTGACTTGGGCATCGTTATCATTGGGTTGCCATACATCAGGGAAATTCCTGACATGTCCAGGTTTCCAGATATAAAAATGGCGTCGGGGGGAATGTGATGGAAAAAGCAGCGTAAACAGTTCCAAAAATCAATATTTTGGGGGGAGGTTTGAAACACAATTATCCTTCGAATTTCATGCTTCTTTGACATTTGGAATGGAGTTCTCCAACATAATAGTGTCTTCAAAAATGCACACATTTAAGGGAGAATGTGCATTATAAATGCATATACTGATTACAGCACACCAAAAGGCATGATATGGGGGGAGTGGAATGTGCAAATTAGTCAAAACTGCATTTGAAAATGTGTAATTTAGGAGAAATCCACATGCTGACAAATTTTCACACGAAAAATGATGAGAAAATGGAAAACTGATTGGAAGACTTGAAACAAAATGAGAAACCAAAACTGACAGGTTCACCACCTCTGTCTTCTCTACCTGCTCCTTTTCACACCAAAAATGCAAGGGGGGGGGGAATTTGGGACTCCTTGGAGACAAATAACATGCCACAGCCCTGGGCTAAGGCCCCTCTTTTGTCCAAGAATCTTTTCCCCTTCGATTTTCAAATTAATTGGAGAAGCCACCCCTTTGTACCTTTCAAAGGGTAACACCCTGCGCACTGCAATGGGGAGTCAGTTTTGTAGTGTTGTATTCTGAGCAGTCCTATGGCAGATCTTAAAACAGCAGCCTCTGGTGCAGGAGGAAAGTGCTTTGTGTGTGAGATTCCATTGGCTGACGAAAAAATAAACAAGCTTTGAAAGAATGCATCTCACTCAAGCACTTCGTTCAGGCCGGAGTTAAGAGATCATCAGTATCTTTTATTATTGCTATTATTGTTATCATGATCGCACGCCGGGTAATCTTTCCCCTTTCCATTTGACAAAATAAAGCAATAATGCCTCCCCTATTATTGACTCAAGAGTATCCGCCACTGAAGGAGGGGATTCGTTATTGTGAAGAATTCCTCCAGAGCACAGCTGTTAGGGACCCGGTCTTAAATTATGAAAGCAATTCTTCCCAGCAAAATGCATAAGTCACAAATATGCAGCCGATGCAAAATGAAATGGAGGCGGAGGAGCTGGAGGGGAGGAAGGAAAAGAAAGGGGGGACCACCCAAGATTTTAGCAGGCTTGCTTGTGTGGCAGGGCGGGGGGAGGAGAGAGAAAGAATCGCAGATAGTTGCTGCTAATAGGCAGTGGGAGTCTCTCAGCTCTCTGCTTGCCAGCATCTCTGCTGATTTCTGTTAAAAAAGCAAGGGAAAGAGGGGAAGAAAGAGGAATGGCAAAGGCTGAATGGTAATCTGGAACATGGCAGAGAAGGGGAATAATTTCCTGTGCAAGGGCTGTATTCATTTTTGGGTAGCACCCAGGGAAAACACGCCAGGAGTGGGGCCAGTGGGAAAAGTGGGCAGGGCGATTCCTGTAAAACCTATCTTGCATAAAGTTAAAGGTAAAGGGACCCCTGACCATTAAGTCCAGTCGTGACCGACTCTGGGGTTGCGGCGCTCATCTCGCTTTATTGGCAGAGGGAACCAACATACAGCTTCCAGGTCATGTGGCCAGGATGACTAAGCCGCTTCTGGCGAACTAGAGCAGCACACGGAAACGCCGTTTACCTTCCCGCCAGAGTGGTACCTATTTATCTACTTGCACTTGATGTGCTTTCGAACTGCTAGGTTGGCAGGAGCAGCGACTGAGCAACTGGAGCTCACCCCATCACAGGGATTTGAACTGCCAACCTTCTGATCAACAAGTCCTAGGCTCTGTGGTTTAACCCACAGTGCCACAGTAGGACAATATTCACACCCTATATGGGTTGCCATATTTTGAAGAGGGGAAAAAACACACCAAAAAAAGAGCCCTACTATATGTAGACTATAGAAGCTGTGATACATTTCTGAGGGGGGCAGGAGAAAAGGAGAGGAGAGCAAGTCTTCAACCACCAGTTATGTCTATGTCTCATCCAGAAAGTATAGCCAGAGTCGTTTGGGCAAATTTTTTAAAAATCCACCTGGACAGAAATTCTACCCCTGATAAAGAGGATGTGTCATGGAAAAAGAGGACGCATGACCACCCTATGATACCACTTTGATAATAGCTATGGCTTCCCCTAAATGTGAATAGGTGTGGAACTTTCTCTGTGCTTTATTACTGTAGACTATCTTCTGAGGCCCTTCTTTGTGTGCCTCTTCCCCCAGAGGTCCGAAGGGTGGCAACATGAGAACGGGCCTTCTCTACAGTTGTTCCCCGTTTGTGGAATGCTCTCCCCAGGTAGGTTCGCCTGGCGCCTTCATTATACGCTTTTAGGCACCAGGCAAAAATGCTCCTCATTACCCAGGCCTTTAAGAGAGCCAGTGTGGTGTAGTGGTTAAGAGCGGTAGACTCGTAATCTGGTGAACTGGGTTCGCGTCTCCGCTCCTCCACATGCAGCTGCTGGGTGACCTTGGGCCAGTCACACTTCTCTGAAGTCTCTCAGCCTCACTCACCTCACAGGGTGTTTGTTGTGGGGGAGGAAGGGAAAGGAGAATGTTAGCTGCTTTGAGACTCCTTCAGGTAGTGATAAAGCAGGATATCAAATCCAGACTCTTCTTCTTCTTCGGCTGAGAGACATCTAATACCCTTTCAAAATGTGTTGGGGGTGGGGGGCAGGGTTTATTGGGTTGTGCTGGTCTTTTATTATGTATTTAGTTTTTCTATATTGTGATTTTATGTTGTAACTGCCTTGAGACCTGCGGGTATAGGGTGGAATACAAATTTAATTTAGAAGAAGAAGAAGAAGAAGAAGAAGAAGAAGAAGAAGAAGAAGAAGAAGAAGAAGAAAAGGTTGGCTTGCTGGAGCATAGAGCATACAATTCATACAGGGTGGTAGTCAAGATAGGATGGTTGGGTTCCACTGGGACCCCAAAGCGGGGGAAATATTCCATAGAATACACTGCTCATTTCAAGGAATTGACTGTAATAATAATAATAATAATAATAATAATAATAATAATAATAATTTATTATTTGTACCCCGCCCATCTGGGTGGGTTTCCCCAGCCACTCTGGGCGGCTTCCATAAAAACCAAAAATATACTAAAATATCACAGATTAAAAACTTCCCTGTTGCTGTTGATTTCTCATTGAGGAACTCCTTGGAAGTTTCCAAGAACTCAGAGGGTCCTTTAGAACACAACTGAACAGCCACTCACACAGAGATTGGATTTCTGTTTTGGGTTGTTGTTGTTTTTTGTCAAGAACTGTCTTGATTTCTGCTTCTACTCTTTGTGCAATCTGGCCATACGGGGCTGGGAATTTTCTTTTTTCCTGAAATCTTCTCAATTTCTCTTTGGTAAATGGAGAACAAGAGTCATTCCCTCTCTTCCAGAAGTGTTTTTGAGGCTGACAAGCATGTCCAAATACCACTCTAATGGAGGTGACGCAGGAGTCAGAACTTAGGCAGTAATTGGCATTGCTTGCCTGACTTGCTTGGGGAGGGGGGGGCAAGAAAACAGCACAGTATTAATCTTGGCACTTTCCGCTGGAGGCGGAGGTGGGAAGGAAAAAAAGAAAGAGTTTACCAGAAGGAAGAAGACAAGTCCAAAACACAAATCCAAAATTGCACATCGGGTTGAGGTGATGCGTGGCCTTTGATTGTTGTTTGTGACAACGTTTGTCCTGACGGGAGCTGTGGGGTTGAATCAGTAAACCTGTATTCTGTGCACCTGCTGAGTCAAGTGGAGATTCAGCCAACAGAGCTATCATGGAACATAGGAAGCATGCTTATACTGAGTCAGACCCCTGGTCCAGATAGCTCAGTCTTGTTGGAAAAACGCCCTGGGGGTGCCTGCAAGGCCCCAAAACTCTGAGCGTCCTCTGGTACGCACAGCTCTGAAAAAGGCCTTTCCCCTCTTCTCCAGTGTACTCAGTGACATATAACAGCCGGTATATGCACACGGGTGGTGCTGTGGTCTAAACCACAGAGCCTAGGGCTTACCAATCAGAAGGTTGGCAGTTTGAATCCCTGTGACAGGATGAGCTCCCGTTGCTCGGTCCCTGCTCCTGCCAACCTAGCAGTTCGAAAGCACATCAAAGTGCAAGTAGATAAATAGGTACCACTCTGGCAGGAAGGTAAATGGCTGTGATGGCCTGGGATTCTGATTCAGAGGCTGAACCAGAGGAATCCCAGCCTGCACAGGAGTCCCCGCCTCCAGGGCCGGCTGAATTGGGGCAGGGCCTGGATTCTGAAGCGCCTGCACCTGTGTTAGATCCTCAGGAGCAGGCACCAGGTGATCCCACTCTGGCTCCAGAGGTGGTTGAGGACTCAGTGCCTGCAGGTGAGTCTCCCCCTGGGCCCAGTAACCCTTTAGCCTCTCCTGAACTGCAGAGACTCAGGGCAGAGAGGCGAAGGGAACTGGTTGCTCCCAGTAGGAGTGCTCGCCTTAAGGCCAAGAGAGGCGGGTCTCCTGGGGGCCGGGACCGCCCCTAGCCTCAGAACAGATAAAGGCCAGTCGGCCCGGTCCCAGGTTGTGGGAGCAACGTCGTTGTTGAGTTCCTGTTCATGGCCAGACCCAGACCTGACTCTTCAGTGCTCCTGTCCCCGCCCGGCTTTCTGTTTCGGACCTCGCTCCGCTCCTTGTGGACTGATTCCAGGCTAGTGACCCAGGACCGGACTTTGACTACGCCTACGGTAACCTTCCCCCCGGGATCAGCACAGTTTGCTCCCACCAGCCCGCACTCCCCCTTCGTTGGGGTGCGTTCGGGAACAGCCAGAAGCCATGGCCGACCAAGCAGCTGCCCTGGTGGCATTGGCCCAGGAGAACCAGGCCTTGACTCACACCGTGCAGCAGCTCAGCGATGTGGTCACGGCACTTCAGAAGCGGTTGGACGCCCTACCGGATCCTGGGGCCGACGCCCCGGCTCCTGGCAAGTACCCAGTGGCTTTGCCAGAGAAATTTGATGGGGACCCGGCCAGCTTCCCCATGTTCCTTGCCCAGACCAAGTTGTATATTCAGGGGAGAGCCCGGAACTTCCCTGACGACCGCACCAAGGTGCACTTTTTGATTAGTTTGTGAAAGGACCAGGCGGCCAAATGGGCGTTGCCGCTGCTCAGGCAAGACTCCCCCTTGCTGATAGACTATATGGGGTTTTGCAATCATTTGGAGGCCGCGTTCGGCAACCCCCAGAAGGGGAGTCAAGCCAACCGGGCAATCAGGCGGTTGAAACAGGGCAAGTCCACTGTGGCCGCTTACACCATAGAATTCCGGCTGCTGGCACAGGACTTGACCTGGAATGACTCTGCTCTTCGGGACCAGTATCTCGAGGGGCTTTCAGACGAGATACTGGACCAGCTGGCCACAATGGAACTCCCCACCACACTAGACGCCCTCATTCAACGGAGTCTACAAATAGACGATCGGCTGGAGGACTGTCGCCAGGCCCGGGGCCGCCGGCACTTCCAGTTCTCGGCGCCAGTTTCTACTAGCAGCTCCACAGCCACAGCCGAGTCATCGGAGGAGCCTATACAGCTTGGGGCAGTGCGGCCACTCCTCTCCCCCGCGGAGAAGACGCGGCGTCGGGAGGGGAATCTATGTCTCTACTGTGGCGGAAGCGGACACTACGCCCGGTCCTGTCCTGAGAAATGCCAGCCACAGGGAAACCCCTCTCGACCTTCGCGGAAGCTGGACGCCCGTTTCACTGGCCCGTTTCCTATCGTGGACCAGGTCTCGCCTGTGGAATTCCGTCTCCGGTTGCCCGCAACCCTGAAGGTTCACCTGGTATTCTACAGGTCCCTTCTGAGTCCGGTGGCCCCACCCAACGAGTTCCACCCGGACCGTCCCCGACCACAGCCAGTTTTGGTTCAGGGGGAGCCTGAGTACGAGGTGGAACGCATTCTGGACTCCCGATACCACAGGGGAAAGCTGCAGTATCTCATAGACTGGAAGGGGTATGGACCGGAGGACCGTTCCTGGGAACCAGCAACCAACGTCCACGCGCCTGCTTGCCTCCGAGATTTCCATGCAGCGTACCCCAGCAAGCCGGGTCCAGACCCTCGATTGAGGGGGGGGCCTGGGAGGGGGGATGGTGTGATTGCCTGGGATTCCGATTCAGAGGCTGAACCAGAGGAATCCCAGCCTGCACAGGAGTCCCCGCCTCCAGGGCCGGCTGAATTGGGGCAGGGCCTGGATTCTGAAGCGCCTGCACCTGTGTTAGATCCTCAGGAGCAGGCACCAGGTGATCCCACTCTGGCTCCAGAGGTGGTTGAGGACTCAGTGCCTGCAGGTGAATCTCCCCCTGGGCCCAGTAACCCTTTAGCCTCTCCTGAACTGCAGAGACTCAGGGCAGAGAGGCGAAGGGAACTGGTTGCTCCCAGTAGGAGTGCTCGCCTTAAGGCCAAGAGAGGCGGGTCTCCTGGGGGCCGGGACCGCCCCTAGCCTCAGAACAGATAAAGGCCAGTCGGCCCGGTCCCAGGTTGTGGGAGCAACGTCGTTGTTGAGTTCCTGTTCATGCCCGGACCCAGACCTGACTCTTCAGTGCTCCTGTCCCCGCCCGGCTTTCTGTTTCGGACCTCGCCCCGCTCCTTGTGGACTGATTCCAGGCTAGTGACCCAGGACCGGACTTTGACTACGCCTACGGTAACCTTCCCCCCGGGATCAGCACAACGGCATTTCTGTGTGCAGCTCTGGTTCACCAGAAGCGGCTTAGTCATGCTGGCCACATGACCCAGAAGCTGTATACCGGGTCCCTCAGCCAGTAAAGCGAGATGAGCACCACAACCCCGAAGTTGTCTGCGATTGGACCTAACAGTCGGGGTCCCTTTACCTTTACATATATGCAAACTACCGGTAATCTTCTGGCAGTACATATCAAGAAGAGCGAGACATCATAGATCTAATCTACTGCAGTCATACTTCGGGTTACAGACGCTGCAGGCTGCGTGTTTTCTGGTTGCGCACTTCGCCAAACCTGGAAGTACCAGAAAGATTACTTCCAGGTTTTGGCACTCACGCATTCGCAGAAGTGCTAAATTGCGCTTTGCGCATGCGCAGAAGCGCCGAATCGTGACCCGCACGTGCACAGATGTGGCGCTGCGGGTTGTGAATGCTGCGGGTTGCGAACTTGCCTTCTGCACGGATCATGTTCACAACCCGAGAGTCCACTGTATTTATTTACACACTATGTACAGACAAAGGCATAATGGGGTCTGTTCTCTCCAGCTCCAAGAGAACAAACAGAAAGAAATAAAAGCGAAAGTACAGTGTAATAGTACCCACAGCAGAAGAGATAAGTCATTCTTCCTTTCCCAGACTTGTCCCAGACAGGCATGTGATTTACAACAATATCATCTGAAGCATCGAAGGAGTGAAATTGCTAACATGTCTATGCCAGGGAATGGGGAATCTCCAGCCCATGAGCATCATTAGGGGGTCCTAATTTGGCCCATGACATTGTTTCCCCCCAGACCAAGCCCCACTTCCCCACACCTTACATTGGCATCCAGTACGTGGCTGGGACACAGGTGGCGCTGTGGGTTAAAGCCTCAGCGCCTAGGACTTGCCGATTGAAAGGTCGGCGGTTCGAATCCCTGCGGCGGGGTGCGCTCCCGCTGCTCGGTCCCAGCGCCTGCCAACCTAGCAGTTCGAAAGCACCTCCGGGTGCAAGTAGATAAATAGGGACCGCTTACCAGCAGGAAGGTAAACAGCGTTTCCGTGTGTGGTTCTGGCTCGCCAGATGCAGCTTTGTCACGCTGGCCACGTGACCCGGAAGTGTCTCCGGACAGCGCTGGCCCCTGGCCTCTTAAGTGAGATGGGCGCACAACCCCAGAGTCTGTCAAGACTGGCCCATACGGGCAGGGGTACCTTTACCTTTACCTTTACCTACGTGGCTGGTAAATACATGGCTGTGAAGAGGAGATTGAAGGGTGTCTCTGATTGTTTAGTAGGGGTTCCTCTCAGTGCCAAACAGCTGATTGGTGCTGAAAGAGAGCCTCACTGGGATTGGCTACAATGGGGAGCTCCCCATCAGAAACTCCCTAGTGCAGCCTGATGAGGCTTTAGTGCTGATCAGCTGATAGGCACTGAAACCATTTACTTTGCAGCCCACTTCCAAGAAGTTTGAATATGAACAGCTTGCAAATCGACACAGACCCTCCAAGTGTCCCTATTTTCCAGGGGCAGTCCCAGATTTACAGAAGCCGTCCCTGTTTCTGCTTTGATCCCAGAATGTCCCACTTTTCCTTAGGATGTCCCTATTTTCATTGGATAAATTTTGGAGGGTATGGAGTTATGTGACCCACCAAGTCATCTGTTTGGGGAAGGTTTTTTTTTTAATGTTTAATGTTTTATTATGTGACTGGTGTGACCCAGTCAGATGGGTGGGGTATAAATAGTAAATAAATAGTAAATAGGTGATGGAATAGGATGTCCCTATTTCCATTGGAGAAATGTTGGAGGGTATGGAGTGGTTCTTAGTACCCAATTCTAAAGAGTGGTTTAAGAGTTGAAAGCTCTTCTCAGCGAACTCTGTGTAATGATCTCTGGCAGGCAAGCAAGCCCCTGATAAGAAGTAATGACTCTCCAGCAGTTTTATGTACGTTTACAGTGGTACCTTGGGTTAAGAACTTAATTTGTTCTGGAGGTCCGTTCTTAATCTGAAACTGTTCTTAACCTGAGGTACCCCTTGGGGCCTCCTGCCGCCGCCGTGCAATTTCTGTTCTCATCCTGAAGCAAAGTTCTTAACCCGAGGTACTATTTCTGGGTTAGCAGAGTCTCTAACCTAAAGCGTCTGTAACCTGAAGTGTCTGTAACCTGAAGCATCTGTAACCCGAGGTACCACTGTATTTACAAAAAGACAGATTCAGAGCACGGCTTCTCAGCTGCTCGCATTTACGGTAGTTGGTCAGTCTAAATTTTCACCCCTCCCACAACAGGAAGGATGACAAACTCCCGCCTTTCACCTCTGGCCCTCCCGTTGCCATTTGATCTTATCCAAATGCCTAGAACGGGGACTGAGAGGATGGCCTGCCTCCTCCCCACTTCTACTTGACACAGACTCATACCTCTGCTTATCTGATGATTGCCTAGCAATGCTCTGGCTATCCTCCAACTCTCCCTATTCTTGAGAGTTAACAGGGTCTTCCCCAGAAAGGGGGGGTCAAACTGCTCTTTCTTGACTCTGTCAGACAGCTCTCATCTGCAGAGTCAGCCCCTCGTTCACTTTGTTTGATTTCTGAATCTAACTCTTCTGTGGGGGGGACACATTCTTGACACTCTGGGAACTGGGAACTCTGTGAAGGGGATGAGAGGGGTCTCCTATCACCTCTTAGCACCATTAGCAAACTACACTTCCTAGGATTCTTTGGAGGGAGCTATTACTGTTCAAAGTGGTATGATATGGCTTTGTATGTGTAGTGCACCTGGGGCCTTATTTCATCACTCTTCCTTACCTTTTCTCGCTTCAGGTGGCAAAAGAATCTCTGAGTTCTGTGCAACGGTTTTCCCAGAAGCCGCCGCTATTGACTCTGCTCAAGGATGCAACCTTCAGACATTGGGCTTGTCTACGTGTGGATAAAATGCCGCAAGAGCACTGGCTGTGTATCCAACTAAAATAAACAGAAATTAGGGATGCTGAAAGCCTTATTAAGTCCCTGTAATGCTCCTGGGCTATCAAGCCAGAAGAAGGCAAACAGTATTGAGGGGCTGGGGAAGATGCAGTCATCTGTGAGGCTGATGCTGGCAACAGTGGGTAAGACGAGGGAAACCTGGGCCAAAAGAGAAAAGTGGAGGGAAGAGAAATCCAGCTAATTCAGCAGCCACATCTGTGTGATCTCCTGACTGCCATTTGGCTTCTTGCAGAAGAGGCAGGAGCCAGCTGGGTCTAGAAAGCAGAGTGTGGAGAGGAAATGACAGGTACTGTGTGTTTCCCATCCTCCATCCCATAAAGAGCTTGGAGTAGGAGCTGATCCCAGAGGGACTGCCCACAGATACTGCTTTAGGCAATATGAAAGGACCAATCATTTCTCCTGGGTCTTGCTGTTGTCAGTATGTAGTGGTCTAGGTGTTGGATTCAGGCTTTGGAGTTGTTGTTGTTTAGGCGTGCCCGACTCTTCATGACCCCATAGACCAGAGCACGCCAGGCACTCCTGTCTTCCACTGCCTCCTGCAATTTGGTCAAACTCATGCTGATAGCTTTGAGAACACTGCCCAACCATCTCATACTCTGCTGTCCCCTTCTCTTTGTGCCCTCCATCTTTCCCAACATCAGGGTCTTTTCCAGGGAGTCTTCTCTTCTCATGAGGTGGCCAAAGTATTGGAGCCTCAGCTTCAGGATCTGTCCTTCCAGTGAGCACTCAGGGCTGATTTCCTTAAGAATGGAGAGGTTTGATCTTCTTGCAATCCACGGGACTTTCAAGAGTCTCCTCCAGCACCATAATTCAAAAGCATCAATTTTTCTACCATCAGCCTTCTTTATGGTCCAGCTCTCACTTCCATACATCACTACTGGGAAAACCATAGCTTTAACTATACGGAACTTTGTTGGCAAGGTGATGTCTCTTTGGAGACCAGGGCTCAAATCACCACTCATTGAGCGACCTGGGGCCAGTTATTGTTTCTCAGCCTATGTGGTGGATTTCTAAAATAAACACACCATTGTGATGTTGGAGACAATGTCACTTCGTCACTTAATCAGAACAATAATAGCCGCTTGGGATATTACTACTACTACTATTACCCCACCCATCTGGCTGGGTTTCCCCAGCCACTTTTGGGAGCCCACAAAAGTGGAGTCCACAGGTTACAAGTTACGAGTTATGCCTTAGCTTCACACATATGTAGAAATTAAGTCATGTTCTCAGAGGGAAGGCAAGATTAGAGTTGGCTGCCTAATTCTGCGAGAACAGGGAGAACAGGGTGCCTACTCTCTATCAGACTAGCTTAAGGCTGAGATTTTCCTGCACAGACATTCTTAATACAGTCTGAGTAAGCAGATTCTCCTAATATTATCCTTTCACAGTTTCTCATTTACACTTTTTACATATTTTCTCATGTAGGCTATCAAAGCATATACAGTGGTGCCTCACAAGACGAAAAGAATCCGTTCCGCGATTCTCTTCGTCTAGTGGTTTTTTGCGAAGCAAGCCCATTGACGGCTTAGCGGATTAGCGCTATTAGCGGCTTAGCGGCTTTTATCGGCTTTTAGCGGCTTATCAGCTTAGCGGATAAGCAGATAAGCAGCTTAGCAGCTTAGAAAAAGGGGGGGGAGGAAAAAAAAGTCGGAAAAACTCGCAAGACATTTTGTCTTGCGAAGCAAGCCCATAGGGAAATTCGTTTTGCGAAGCGCCTCCAAAACGGAAAACCCTTTCGTCTAGCGGGTTTTCCGTCTTGCGAGGCATTTGTCTTGCGGGGCACCACTGTACAGTGTTCCTCCTACTTAAGAAACAAACACTCTGTGAGGTGAGTGGGGCTGAGAGACTTCAAAGAAGTGTGACTAGCCCAAGGTCACCCAGCAGCTGCATGTGGAGGAGCAGAGACGCGAACCCGGTTCACCAGATTACGAGTCCACCGCTCTTAACCACTACACCATGCTGGCTCTGCAATGCAACCAATCAGAGGTTAGATGAGCAGAGATTGCCCACCATTACTGGCTCTTAAATGAGGGTAACATTCCACACACACCCCATACCCTCTCTGCTACTCTCTCTTCAATCCGTACCAAAAAATACTATATCCAGAAATATCCACAACTCGAACAGTGGCAGGAGGCTGGTGGATGTGCAGGAAAGTGGCAGCAGCTGCTGTGCTGCCCTGCGAGTCAGCTGTTAGGCAGGGAGGCTGAGCAGCCTAAACAAAGCTCCTCTTTGTCTCAGGTCTCTTCTCCGCCCTCAATGCTATCCTCTTCAGGCTCCGGAGAGGGCCTCCTTGCAAAGTGCGAGGACTCTCCTGGAGCCACACATATACGTGACTGTGTGCAAGTCAATCGCATGTAAGCGGGGGGGGGGGCTGTACTATAATTTCCACACCCTCTTCACAAGGTTGATGTTAGGATACCACAACTACCTTGAGATGGAGCCTGGTGCATGGAAATCCCACAGGTGCCAATCCAAACTTTGAGGCAGAATTGTTGGCCAGAGACACAGGCTGAGTCAGTGCCCAGATAAGGCACATCTCTGGTTGTTAGTCATTTTGTGTGTGTGTGTTTGTGTGTGTGTGTGTTTTTAAATGGGGCATTTTAATTGCATTCCCACAATTAACATCCGATTTAATTCTCTTCTACCTCCCTCCCGCCCAAAATGTCTGAGGTATTTTCAGCCAAAATTGGGTGAGAGCAAAAGATGGAATAAACCTGAAGGTTGTTTTTTTCTTTCTTTTCTTCCCTAAGGTGGAAAATCTGAATGATTTCAAGGAAAACCAAAGAATGGCAAGCCAACTCAGGAAATTCCTCTGGGGGTTGTGCCTCTTTAGGTTGTCACTGAATTTCTCTCATGTGCAAATTGCAAAGCTTATTTGGTGGTGGCGCTGTGGGTTAAAGCCTCAGAGCCTAGGGCTTGCCGATCGAAAGGTCAGCGGTTCGAATCCCTGCGGCGGGGTGCGCTCCCGCTGCTCGGTCCCAGCGCCTGCCAACCTAGCAGTTCGAAAGCACCTCCGGGTGCAAGTAGATAAATAGGGACCGCTTACCAGCGGGAAGGTAAACGGCGTTTCCGTGTGCGGCTCTGGCTCTGGCTCTGGCTCTGGCTAGAGCAGCTTCGTCACGCTGGCCACGTGACCCGGAAGTGTCTCCGGACAGCGCTGGCCCCTGGCCTCTTAAGTGAGATGGGCGCACAACCCCAGAGTCTGTCAAGACTGGCCCGTACGGGCAGGGGTACCTTTACCTTTACCTTGGCTGAAATGTCTGAGGAATTTTGATGTGAGCAAAGTAAGAAGTTCAACGAGACTAGAAGAAATTTCTCAGAGGGGGCTTCACTCCTATACATCTGGATTCCCAAGCCCTGAGAGATGTTAATTCAGAACAACAAACCCCATTGAGGCAGCCTATGAACTGAAGGGTAGCATCCAACCAAAGAGAAATATTTTCCATTCCCTTTGATTTCAGTGAGATTTACAAAGGGCTTCGTTGGATCAGACCTAAAGCTTATTGACTCCAGCATCCTCTTTCCCACAGTGGCCAATTAGATACTTAGGGCAACTGTTAAAGTAGAACATGAGGGAAATAACTTAGGTCCGGCATACCTTAAGGACAATCTTAACCTGTACACCTCAAATCGATCACTAGGATCAACAAGGGGAGTATTATTAGTGCTTCCCTATGGGTGAGAAGCACAGCTCATGTCAATGAAAAGTTGTCTCTTTGGTGGGGCCAACTCTATGGAACTTCCTCAACAAGTTAGACAGGCAACATCCCTCCTGAGTCTCAGATGCCTGGCCAAAATTTTTGTTTCTGGAGACCTTTGTACCCTGAGTGCTTCTTCTGTGTTTTTTCCTTGTTTTTCGTTTTTCTTTTTCTTTTGAGACTTTTAAATTCTTGAGGTTTAAAATTTAGTACACTACACTGTTGTAAGTTGCTTTGAGACCTACATGGTGAAAATGTGTGTGTGTGTGTGTGTGTGTGTGTGTGTGTGTAAATAGACCTCTCATTCTGTTGTTCAGAGGGATGCAGAGTTTAAAACAACATCTCTTGCAACATTTAAGTGGAAACTTTGGGACTAGGCTGTGTAGCCTTCTATCAATATACCCAGGCTGTGGTAACAGACTGGATTTTCCCCTTTCCCCCCTTCATTAAAATAATCACGCAACAGACTGTAGATTAAGCATAAAAATAGTGTTTACTTACATAAAGTATTGCACTTGATTCCAGCAGTAACAGTAACAAAAACAAGGCAGGCAAATTCTACTTCCAGCTTACAAAATACATAGGTAGCGATAAAATAGGGTCTCCAATGTTAAGTTCAGCCAGCATTGCTATTGGAATTAAAGAAACATAGGGCGAAATATTACATACTACTTTATATTTCTTTCTTTTTTGGAATAATTTTTGTTGGTTCTACAAAATAAATCCCCCCCACCCCATTTTATTTATGCTTTGTTGTAAACACCAACAAAAATCGAAAAGAAAAACCATACATCTACAAAATAAATCTCACAATTAACACAATTAAATTTTAAAATAAAACAAGATTCTTCCAAATCTTAGAACTTCCCTCCTCCCTTCTGTGGGTCCTTTAAATATCTTAATCATCCAAATTGTAGTCCTTCAATATATCCAAAGTCTTTGTAACATTGCAAGATTTGTTCGAAGCCTGCCCGAGAGTTCAAGTGATTACACTGTTCTTTTAAATACAGTCTATATTTGCCCGCAAGAGACGTGGGTGGAGCTGTGGTCTAAACCACAGAGCCAAGGGCTTGCCAATCAGAAGGTTGGCAGTTCGAATCCCCGCAATGGGGGTGAGCTCCCATTGCTCGGTCCCAGTTCCTGCCAACCTAGCAGTTTGAAAGCACGTCAAAGTGCAAGTAGATAAATAGGTACCACTCCAGTGGGAAGGTAAACAGTGTTTCCGTGTGCTGCTCTGGTTCGCCATAAGCGGCTTAGTAATGCTGGCCTCATGACCCAGAAGCTGTCTGCAGACAAACACCGGCTCCCTCGCCTATAGAACAAGATGAGCGTGCAACCCCAGAGTCGTCCAAGACTGGACCTAACGGTCAGGGGTACCTTTACCTTACATTTGCCCCATTCTCTATTGAAGTTTTTTGGGGGAAACATACTACTTTATCTTTATCTGCTTGGTGGCAGAGTCTTCAAAAGGGAAATAGTTGGGTGGCAAATGTATAATATTTGATACATACTTTCCTTGCATTCTTGGCTGATAAAGGAAGGCAGAATTCCTTGCAATGGACTAGATGCTGGCTCTGTAACAGGAAAATAAAATTAAAGTTGAAAGAAATTTGAAAGCAACAGCACCACACAATGATTTTTTTAAAGGTTTTAGTGGAGACGATGAGAGAACAATCAGAATTGGGCTTAATTGTCTTCTGCCAACCTGTTGCTGAAGCTGCCTCAGCACAATTTGACTGGATAATCCTTGCGCAGCCTGTGGAGCAGCAAGGTAGCTTGCCAAAGCGCTCTCGAGCAAAGGGGGTCTGGGGTCATTTGTATATCTTCCCAATTATAGAAGGGATGTTAAACCCAGATAACACACGAAATAAAGTTAAGGGGGGTTGGTGGATTTTGCCGGAATCATAATTAGGTGCAAAGACATTACATGGGGTTAATGGCTTAGAGTTATATTTAGCTTGCAGGGTAATAAATTGACCATCCTTATCTGGATCTCTCCCTCTCTCTTTTAAAAAGCTTAATTGGAAATTTTCTTCTCCAGCAATTAAGACTGAAACCTTTCACTGTCCCCCTGAGCTAAGTGCTTAAAACTGAGACTACTACAAAAGACAGCACATTTTGTGATAGTATGCTCATACCCAACAGCAACAACAACAACAAAAAAACCCTAAAGGACCCCTGACAGTTAAGTCCAATTGTAGACGACTCCGGGGTTGTGGCACTCATCTCACTTTACTGGCTGAGGGAGCTGACATTTGTCCGCAGACAGTTTTTCCGGGTCATCATGACTGAGCCGCTTCTGGGGAAACCAGAGCAGCACACAGAAACGCCGTTTACCTTCCCGCTGGAGTGGTACCTATTTATCTACTTGCACTGGTGTGCTTTCGAACAGCTAGGTTGGCAGGAGCTGGGACCAAGCAACAGGAGCTCACCCCGTCGCGGGGATTTGAACTGCCGACCTTCTGATCTGCAAGCCCAAGAGGCTCAGTGGTTTAGATAATGCCAGTATTTCTGTGCATCAGTGTAGGCAACAAGCCGGGGCCGTATCCTGATCGCGGAACACTTGCTTTGCACAGAAAAGGTCTCACATTCTGCCCTCAACATTCCATATTGCCAGACGGAAGGAAGAGGCAGCTAGTGGAAGGCTGTACTGCCAGCAAACCTTGAGTAAAAAGAGGCAGCCTCGGTTTTGCATCTGGGGAATGGGAATTAGAATAAGAGCACACCAGAAGAACCCAGCTGGAGCAGACCAAAGGCCCATCATCAGTTCCTGCACCCTTTTCCCACAATGGCCTACCTGATGCCAACAGGAAAACCACAAATAGAACCTGAACACAATGGCTTGTCTCACTGGAGGTGTAGTCAGAGTGCTACATAGTTCAATACAACTGAGATTAAGACTTACTTACTTATTATTATTATTATTATTATTATTATTATTATTGACTTAAGAAAATTTTACAGACAGCAAAACGAAGAAGCCTAAATTAACATTGCCTTCTACCGATAAGAAATAATAATAACTATTACAATAATGAAAATACTAAAAATACATTTACTTCCCCTTTTGAACTTCTATTCTGGTTACAATATATTACTATTCTATAAGAATCTATTATATCCTTTGCTATCCCATATATTAATTTATTTCCCAAATTCAACCTAACCCTCCCCTCCTCCCCACTGCTTCCCTTCACCTATGTGAGATCTTCCCATCATAATATTTTTTTCTAGTTGCTTTAATAAAATAGAATAACATGAAAACTGTTAAATTATAATTACTTCTTTTGTCCTTACACGCTTAACAATTGCCTATTAAGAGTTCTCCTTTAACACCATATTTCTTCATGTATTCCCCTATGCATTCCCATTCTGTATAGGGATAATGCTTCTCTAAAACATACGTGTCAGAGCTGCCCGAGGTCCCAGCTCACAAAGGACCAACGCCAGTTCTTGTTATATACAAAAGTCTTTATTGAAGATCAGTTTCGATTTCAAAGCCGTAGCGCGCAGCTCTACGTCTTAAACTCTAGACCGCTGAAGCTCCGTCTGAATCTCCTCCCCCTAGACACCAGTTTAAGACTCTAGCCTTGCTCCACCTCTTCCTTTGCTCTTTCCTCCTCTGGGTCCGCCTGTCCACTGGGGTCTTGCCCTTTCTAGACTCTTCTGACGCTGAGTCCCCTGAGTCTTCCCCCTCCCTCCGGCGGGCTTTAGGACCTGGTTGCCAATTCGGGCTTTCTGCTGTCCCGCGCGTCTGTACATTTGAACTTGGCGCGCGTGCCCAGCCGGCCACCTTTCTCCTGACCGTTACACTGCTCCTGCCACTGCTTCCCCCTTCGGGGGGGCTAGTAGGATCTGACTTCCCCTCCGTTCCCTCACTCTGCGATGGAGGCGTGGTCAGCCCTGACTCATCTTCTCTCCCTACTGGAGGGGATGCTGGCCCTGATACATGGGACTCTTCCCCCCCGCTACGCTCTGGTGGGGAAACTGGTCCTGATTTCCAGCTGCTGCTTTGGGAGTCCCCGCTGGCCCCTTGCTTCTGGTGCGTCCCCCCTGGGACCCCCCTTGCCCTGGCCATCAGCGCCCTCTTCTGGGAATCTCCTGAATTGCTGGAGAAGCTCATGGAATCTCTCGGGCCACTGTCATACTCCCCTACGCTGCCCTCAGATTCTTCCCCTTCGCTCTCCGTTTCCTCTCTCCCCTGTGCCTCTGCTCCTGAGCCCCTGACAATATGTTTTTTTCATTGTCCTATATTGAAAGATTTTTGGCAGAAGGTAACAGAAACCATCAACAGAACTGTACGGAACAACCTTACATTTACAGAGCAAAGTATCCTCCTGAATTATATACCCAGCATGTGGAACCTTGTGAAAGGACAATACGAGTGGACCTCTCCATACCCTTACCGTTGCAAAAAGACTGATACCGATGAACGCGAAAAATAAAAATGTGGCTCCCTTCTACGACTGGATGGAAGACTTATACAAACTCACAACATATGAACAACTTGCATATAAATACAGACTTGCCATGGAGAAATTCAATGATATTTGGAATCCAGTCCTACAAATACTGTACAGTGGTGCCTCGCAAGACGAAATTAATTCGTTCCGCAAGTCTTTTCGTCTTGCGAGTTTTTCGTCTTGCGAAGCACGGTTTCCCATAGGAATGCATTGAAAATCAATCAATGCGTTCCTATGGAAACCGCCTTCAGACCAGGTCCGGGGACAGTCTGTCCCCCGACCTCTTCTGAAGGCCGGCTGGGGGGCGAAAGTCTTTGCTTCCCCCGCCTGCCTTCCCGGGACAGCGGAGACTTCTCCGCTGTCCCGGGGCGATTTTAAAATGCTGCCGCCCGCCAGCATTTTAAAATCGCCCCGGGACAGCGGATGAATTCTCCGCTGTCCCGGGGCAATTTAAAAGCCCCCGGGAAGGCAGGCAGGGGGGACAAAGACTTTTGCCCCCCGCCCGCCTTCAGAAGAGGTCCAGAGGGCTCTCCAAGCTGCGGATAGCAGCCTGCTGCCCCGCGTGAGGGGCAGACAAGCGGCGAATGTCTGCCCCGCGCGAGGGGTGCTCTGCTTAAGAGCGCCCCTCGCGTGGGGCAGCAGGCTGCTATCCGCAGCCTAGGCGGGAACTCTTCTGAAGGCTGGCGGGGGAGAAGGGCTTTTCTTCCCACCGCCAGCCTTCAGAACAGCCTTCTGAATGTTGGCGGTGGGGAGGAAAACCTTCCTCCCACCGCAAGTCTTCAAGACAGGTCCTGGAACAGAGGAGAAGCGCTGCGCACCTTCCCCTCTGTTCCCGGACCTGTCCTGAAGGCTTGCGGTGGGAGGAGGGCTTTCCTCCCCACCGCCAACATTCAGAATGCTGTTCTGAATGTTTGCGGTGGGGAGGAAAAACCCTCCTCCCACCGCAAGCCCCGGGAACAGAGGAGAAGCCCTTCGCGCCTTGTCCTCTGTTCCCGGACCTCCCACCGCAAGCCTTCAGGACAGGTCCGGGAACAGAGGAGAAGGCGCGCTGCGCTTCCCCGCTGTCTCCGGAGATTTCCCTATGGGCTTTCGTCTTGCGAAGCAAGCCCATAGGGAAATTCGTCTTGCGAAGCCGCTAAAAAATCGGAAAACCCTTTCGTCTTGCGGGTTTTTCGTTTAGCGAGGCATTCGTCTTGCGGGGCACCACTGTAATAGGTTAAGATATATACCTGTAAAGTATATAGTTTTGGGTTTCCCCCTTCCCCCCTTATTTTCCCTTCT
Source organism: Podarcis cretensis (assembly GCF_951804945.1). NCBI lineage: Eukaryota > Metazoa > Chordata > Lepidosauria > Squamata > Lacertidae > Podarcis > Podarcis cretensis. Next base: position 84,618,934 of record NC_137176.1, read on the forward strand.
ACGCAAGTTCTGTTTCTCTTTTTCCTTTTCTTTTTTTTTATTTGTGTTTCACAATGTTTAATGCACATATAATTATGTACTTTTTGAACTTTCAATAAAGATTTTTTTAAAATAATAATAATTTGTTTATATATATAAAAAGACTTACCTGTGGATAGAGGGAAGTTTCAGTATTTATGCACTGGTTTTTTTGTTGTTTTTTGTTGTTGTTTTTTTTGATAACCAGGCGCTGATTTTCTCCACCCTTCTTTTATATGCTGCCTCTCATTTTAGACTCTGTGATTTATTATGTATCACTTATTTTAAGAATTGTATTTATATAATCATTCTGACCTTTCTATTGTAAAGGTATAATGTTGCGTATTGACATTTGTGGTGTGTGCTGTAATCTGCCCTGTGGTCTTTTGACAGAGGGCGGTATATACAGTACATTTACATACGAATGCTAATACTGTAATATGAAGGTTTCCTATGCCAATTGGTTAGGGCTCAGGACCCCCAAATCACCTCATAAAAATCATAGAAATGTGTAGTTGGAAAGGACCACTCAGGTCATCTAGTCCAACCCCCTGGATTGCAGGAATCTTTTGCCCAGTGTAGGGCTCAAACCCACAACCCCGAGATTAAGAGTCTCATGCTATAATCAGGGGTCAGCAAACTTTTTCAGCGGGGGCCGGTCCACTGTCCCTCAGACCTTGTGGGGGGGCGGACTATATTGGGGGATGGTGAAAGAATTTTCTATGCCCCACAAATAACCCAGAGATGCATTTTAAAGAAAAGGACACATTCCACTCATGTAAAAACACGCTGATTCCTGGACCGTCCGCAGGCTGGATTTAGAAGGCGATTGGGCTGGATCCGGCCCCTGGGCCTTAGTTTGCCTATCCATGGGCTATATTAACTGAGCTATGAGCTATGATATGATAAGATATGAGCCTACCCTTAGATCTTCTGCTAAGGCCCTTTTCCAGACCCCCAGAGGGTTGTAACAAGGGAGAGGGCCTTTTCAATTGGGGTTCTCCATCTATGGAATGCTCTCCTCAGTGAGACCCACCTGGCACCTTCACTGACATCTTTCAGTAGCAGGGAAACAGTTACATTTTCTTCTATACTTTTGATAGATTTGTATGGTGGTGTTTGGTTACTAGCGTGTGGCCAAAGCTTCTTGTGATGTTATGGGGAAGTCTCTATCTCTATCTCTATCTCTATCTCTATCTCTATCTCTATCTATCTCTATCTCTATCTCTATCTCTATCTCTATCTCTATCTCTATCGTTACATCCCCTCCAACATTTCTCCAATGAAAATAGGGACGCCCCATTCCATAATGATAATTTTACTATTTATACCCCACACATCATACTGGGTTGACCCAGCCACTCTGGGCACCTTCTAACATATATAAAAAGATTTTAAAAACCATAAAAAACACTCCCTATACAGGATTGCCTTCAGATGGCTCAGGGATCAGATAACTCCATACCCTCCAACATTTCTCCAGTGAAAACAGGGTCGTCCTAAGGAAAAGTGGGACAATTTGGAATCAAATCAGAAACCGGGACAGCATCTTTAAATCAGGGACGCCCCTGGAAAATAGAGACACTTGGAGGGTCTATAGCTATATATATCCAAATGAATGGTAGATGTTTCTATGGATTCTTTTAATGGTATAACGTATTTATGTTTTTAAATGTGTTGTGATTTGCTTGGAGACCTTTCGGAAGCAAGGAACTATCACAAGTCGAATAAATCGTCATCCTCACCATCATCCTATTTGGGAGGTGATGCTTTTGAAAAGAAAACGATAAACCTTCTTGCACTTTGCAGACACGGCTGCTTGAGAGGCAGTAGAGTGCAGTGGTTAGAATGTTAGACATAAGTGGGAGAGACATGGTTTCTAATTGCTCTTCAGCTGTCAATTTAACAGAGTGCCCTGTTCCCGTCTCTCAGCAGGGTTGCCATGAGGATTAAGTAAAATAAACCCAATGTATACCATCTTGAGCAACACAGCAGAAAGGTGGGAAATAAATTAAATGTGATATGATGGAGACAATTATCTGTGATGCTCACACTTATTTTCCCTTACTTAAAATATTTCTAGCCTGCTTCTCAGTATGAAAGCATATACACTCTCAGAGCAGCTAACAGCAAAAATGAAATAGCCAATTAAAATGTAAAATAAAGAACAAAAATCAGGAAGCAGTTATTTTTAAATATTTTTAAAAGTCATAAAAGAATGAACAGCCATAGATGGGTAGTCAGCACTAGTGGGCACAGCACTGAAATCATCCATTAAAAACTCATGAGTATAAAATTGTCTTCAGCTAATAGTCTAAAAATGAGTGCCCCCGAGAAGGATCTACTGCAATGGTGATTTATCTGGGGCAGGCATAGGCAAGCTCGGCCCTCCAGATGTTTAGAGACTATGATTCCCATCAACCCTGACCACTGGTCCTGTTAGCTAGGGACAATGGGAATTGTAGTCCCAAAACATCTGGAGGGCCGAGTTTGCTTATGCCTGATCTGGGGCTTTCCAGATGTTGCTCAATTAAAACTTCCATCAACCTGAGCTGGTAGGGTCAACGAATGGTCAGGAATGATGCAAGTTGCAGCCAAACAACATTGGGAGGCCCATAGGTTAGTCATGTCCAATCTATTGCAGTTAGGGTGCCACCACTGAGAAGGCCAAGCTTTGGTCAACACCATCCTAGCTTCTGAAGTTGAGAGGGGGCAAGCTCAAGGCACTCCGCCCCCTCCTTGTCGGGATCTCTGCTCAGCCAAGCTGATAAAGCTCATCTTCCGGAATTGCCTCCCAATGTGATTAACGACCTGAGCCTTTGATGAGGCCTCAGGCACATTCCCATCCAGCAGAGTATCAAAGCAGCATGCGGAAGTGATAAGATTTATGGCTACATGGCTTATTTCTCGCTACGCAGACAGCCAAGAAAAATACATCCTCTCTCTATGAAAACAGAGAGCAACTGAAACAAAGGAACAAAGGGACAGGAAACCAGTAACGTCACATCCATCTCTTGTCTCCCGTGAGACTTCCAACAGCTGGATTGTCTCTGAAATGTAAACAGAGTCCTGTGACTCCAAGCAGCTGCACAGTGGCAAAACAGAAACTAACACTCCTCCCCTACACTGTTAACAAACCCAGTACCCATCAGCTAGAATAAAGGATGCAAAGATAGGTAGCTCCAGGGATTGGCACAGTGCCACTCAGTGGGGCATGGTCCTCAGCAGATACCCAGTGATGCTGACCATTTTTTTCTGGTCCAGCAGGTTTGTACGTAGGGCTTCCATACACAAAAGTGGGACAAGAGAAATACATGCCTGCTACACAGGCATTTAAAAAGCAACCTCTCATCACTCCAACTTTTATTCTATTGGAATAAATATATATATCTCAGTCTTCAGCTTCGGAGTCTTAAAGAACTTTTCTTAAAACTGTGCAAGTTTCTTTTTTTCCACAAGGAAGAAAGAACCCCCTGCCACAACCCACAAACAATCCGAGCCCCCTCTGGACCGTTTTTGAGCTGGAAATTTTATTTATTAATTTCCATCTACATTCTCCCCCCCCCCTCCCCAAATCAACCTCACCCTCCATCAGCCATCAAAATGCTTTTTAGACATGACAGGTCTACTTCTCTCTCCCCCAAGCCTATCAATCTCCATTTTAGACAATGTTACTTGGGGGGGAAAGAAAAAAAGATTTGTGCTTCCTCTCCAACGATATTTCAAAGGGGAATTACTAAATCATAACCGCTCTTGTCTCCCTGCGTACTGACAGGCTTGCGGCTTCTCAGTTAAATCAAGTAAATGGGTTTCTTCTACTTTTTTATTTTATTTCTTAGATTAAAGGGACTGCTTAGAATCTTCCTTAGTTTAATGTGGGACAGAAGGCCCACTTTGCTGAACCATTGATTTGACCAAGAGTCGCATGACACATTAGGAACTGGGGAAATTAAAATTGGATTTCTTGGCTCCCCTCTCTTGAGCTGAGCTGTTTTGGTGTCAGGAGGATTGTTAATAATTCACTTGTAATGTGACTTTCATGCTGTTAGTATTACGGGAGAGGGGGAGAGATCTAGGAATGGGGTTCATCCTGAATTTGGGTTGGTGACGGTGTTGATGGTGGGGACAGGTCAGCGATTAATATCAAGCCATAGTTTAAATCATACTTCATTCAGCATGTGTTCTTCATTCAGCTCTCTCTCTCTCTCTCTCTCTCTCTCTCTCTCTCTCTCTGGGTGGGTAACTGGAACATTTATTTATAGAATGAAAAATTCTCCCCCAATGGCCAACCCTCCGTCATTCTCTTATGTCCGGAATACCAATGCAAGCACTAAATGAGTGTTTCCTATTTGTTTGACACTCCTACATAACCAAACATCACACTAACTTCTCCTTGGCTGCACTTGAACATTTGAAGATGCCTTTTGCAGAGTCAAACCCAGGGGCCGGTACCAGTGGTTGGCATTGGGGGGAATTGCCAAGGTCTGCATCCCAATGGGGCCCCCACAGTGGGCTGCTGATGGAGTTCGATTCTGTGGATGTCCTTCCTTTTTGCTGTTGCTGTCTTTTCACCTGACTTCATCTGGACAAGTAAGTGGAGTAGAGAAGGATCAGTAACCTGGACATACCTCATCTCCTTTCTCTGGGAGGTGCTGTTGTTTGGGATCAGATAGAGAGAGGGGAGGGATTCATGGTGTTTACTCAGATGTTTAAAGCCCAAAGCAGCTTGGGTCCCAGTATGTTTCTGAGCACAATTCAAAGTGTTGGTGCTGACCTTTAAAGCCCTAAACGGCCTCGGTCCTGTATACCTGAAAGAGCGTCTCCACCCCCATCACTCAGCCCGGACACTGAGGTCCAGCTCTGAGGGCCTTTTGGCTGTTCCCTCACTGTGAAAAGTGAGGTTACAGGGAACTTCTCAGTAGTGGCGCCCTCCCTGTAGAACGCCCACCCATCAGATGTCAAGCAAATACACAACTATATGACTTTTAGAAGACATCTGAAGGCAGCCCTGTTTAGGGAAGTTTTTAATGTTTGATGGACTTATCGTGTTTTTAATATTCTATTTGGAGTGGCTGGGGAAACCCAGGCAGATGGATGGGGTATTATATATTATTATTATTATTATTATTATTATTATTATTATTAGTATTAGTATTAGTATTATTATTATGACTACTACTACTACTACTACCCTATTATTATTATTACGACCCAAAATGTCTGCAAGAACACCTCCTCCCATATCAACTATGCTTTGAAATCAGCAGATGAGGCCCTCCTGGTGGTCTTTATGCAATATGAAGTACATAGCAAACTGGGATTGTGGAGGTCTGAACATGAGTTCAGGAAACTGAGAAGCTGAGAGAGACTGAATTTGACCGGTGCTTCCATTCTTGGTCTCAGTATGCCAGTGGCCCAATGCATTGTGAAGGGCAGGCCATTGATTTGGCCTTTGTAGCACATCAAGAAATGGGTGGTTTAGAAGTGGCTGTGCCATGGTCAGACAAACTCTGAGTGAGGTTTGGACTAATGATTGCTCCCCCCCCCCCCAATTCAGGGTTAGTAGAAGATCCATTAAGGTGGTCTGCCCCAGCAGACTTACTGAGTCCAGTTCATTCCTGAATGGTCTGGGGAAATTTCTGGGCAAAATGACTAGTGACCCTTTGGAGCCCTAGTGAAAAGATACCTTCTATGTCAGTGGTAACCAAACTTGGTCTTCAAGCTGTTTTGGGACTACAATTCCCATCAGCCCTGGCCACAGGTCCTGTTAGCTAGGGATGATGGGAGTTGTAGTCCAAAAACAGCTGGAGGGCCAAGTTTGGCCACCACTGTTCTATGGGGTGGCTCTGGAGTCAGATTTGCCTGCTGAACAGCAGGCAGAAGGTAGAGGAGGCGGAAGGACTCCACCTGCAGCTGATCAGCCTTCACAGAGGAGAAGGCACTGAGGAGAACCAGCTGGCTTCAGCCTTCTTAAACAGAGCTCTCAGCAGCAGTCAGATGCTGGAAACAATGCGTGTAGTTTCTTACCCTTGGTGTTTCCTGCGTTCCATCTGAACCCTTGGCTCTGTGACCATTTAGATTCCCTGACCTTTGGACTGTATATGGATTCTGCTCTCGGGTAAGAGTTCCATGGAGACCCTTAGCCCCTGCTTGCTTGGCAATGAGACTCAGAGATACAACACCATGAAACACGCCCATGGAAAGGAGGAGGCAATTTTGGTAATCCAGCCTTCCACAAGCAGCCCTTTGTACCTCCCAGAAATATTCTCTAGAGCAGTGATGGCTAAACTTGGCCCTCCAGCTGTTTTGGGACTACAATTCCCATCATTCCTATCTAACAGGACCAGAGGTCAGGGATGATGGGAACTGTAGTTCCAAAACAGCTGGAGAGCCAAGTTTGGCCATCACTGCTCTAGAGGGTTGAGGAAGCATCTGGAGAAGTGTGGGAGGTGGTTTGGGGTAGGGGACATTGATCAAAATCTCCACCCCCATTCAAAGAAGGGTAAGTTCAGAGCCAACCTGCTAACTGCCCCCACATTCTCCCCAAAGGATTTGCAATAAAATGTAAACACTCCTTTGGGTTTTGCAACACGTTCTGATAGAGGGAATTGTTTTTGCTGAATGCGGACGGTGATCGTGTTTTAATACATCTTTTAATTTTTATAAACACTGCAACACACGCAATCTACCTGACATTTTGGGGAAAGGTTGGAGGGGAGCAACATTCCAGCATCCTTAACTCGGTGCTCAGCTGACAGAGAGCTGATATTTAAAAATTAATTGAGCTGAATATATTCCCTCTGTTTGTTTCAATAAGAGAGCATTTTTCAGCTTGTGATGATAATCACTTCCCTTATGTTTAGCTCTCTTTGTTGACGGAGATTTTGGAGTGGGGCGTGTGTTGTGGGGGGGATTTAATTTGCTGAGATTTAAGACATTCAAAACTTCACTAAAGGTGGCCATTAGGATAAAGTCTATTATATTCCCTGCAATGAATTCCATTCTGATAAGGGCACCGCATGCAGCCTTCATGAAAAAGCTGTGTAAAATGAGTGTTGGGACTAGATAACATAGTTTAAACAAATCCTGATTGCTTTAGAAAACTGGCCAGCCAGAAAGGTTGTAATAGGAGTTTTTTTCTCTCTCCCCTAACTAAGGAGTGTCTGAAGTTGATGATGGGTCCTGAGATTTCATTTTATTCTGTGCCAGCCAGCCAGACTGCATGGGTGGGATTCTGCAAACTTTGCCTGACACAGTGGAACCTTGGTTCTCGAACTTAATCCATTCCAGAAGTCTGTTCAACTCCTGAAATGGTTCGAAAACCAAGGCACAGTTTCCAATTGGCTGCAGGAGCTTCTTGCGCTCAAGCAGAAGCTGCTTCTGAAAAACATTAGAAAACCAGAACACTTAGTTCCGGGTTTTTGGCGTTCGGGAGCTGATTTGTTTGACAACTAAGCCGTCTGAGAATCAAGGTTCCACTGTACATATTTCTGGTAGCCTCCTTGGGTCAAGCCATTGGTTCATCTAGCCCAGGCCTGTCCACTTTGATTGACTCTTCCTCCTCACCAGCTATACGAAATATTTTTGATAGGAGAAGGGACATAGCTCAGGGACAGAGCATCTTCTTTTGCGTGCAGAAGGTTCCAGGTTCAGTCTTTGGCATCTGCAGGTTGGGCTGTGAAAGGCTGCTGGTCTGAAATCCTGGAGAGCCACTTCCTGTCTGTGTACCATAGTTAGCACCCATCTGTCTTGGGAGACAATGAAGCATGCCTCCAGGGGCAAAGTCTAACTGCTTTGTTAGCAGCACTGAAGTGACCTCCCCCGGTTGCAAGCCTGGGAGTGTGCATGGAGATCCTGGGCTGCCTAGATGACAAGACCCCACCTCTCAGCCTCACTGATGTGGTCCAAAGGAAAGCAAAGCAATAGCTTTGGCACCAGCTTAGCTGCAAGAGTTGCTAGAAGGAGAGGAGGCAACTGTGGTGTAGTGTAGTGAGCCAGTGTGGTGTAGTGGTTAAGAGCGGTAGACTCGTAATCTGGGGAACCGGGTTCACATCTCTGCTCCTCCACATGCAGCTGCTGGGTGACCTTGGGCTAGTCACACTTCTCTGAAGTCTCTCAGTGTCACTCACCTCACAGAGTGTTTGTTGTGGGGGAGGAAGGGAAAGGAGAATGTTAGCTGCTTTGAGACTCCTTTGGGTAGTGATAAAGTGGAATATCAAATTGAAACTCCTCCTCCTCTTCTTCTTCTTCCTCTTCTTCTTCTTCTTCTTCTGGACTCCACTTCTTCGGGACTTTGTGTAGGGTTTACTCTTTAGTCTTTTGTTTCCCCAAAGGTATCCTGCAAGGTTTAGGAAAAGAACTTCCCTTCTCCAAGATGGGCTCTCTTCCCAGGCTGATGAACCCCATCTGCTCCTCGTTTCTCTCTACATCAAGTACAGAAACCACCTTCTTGACTGCTGGGCCCACGATTGGTCTCATCTGCTCATTCCACCAGAGCCTGTCTTCACATGCAAGGGAAGAGTCCCTAACTCACGGAGGGTTTGAGACCCATCGGCTACCCTCACCTAGTTTTGCCAGCCAGTTGAAGCCATTTCCCAGGGTGTGGCTGCTGTTGCATGCTTATAGCTTCTAGGAGCCACTGATAAGAGCCAAACGCAGGGTGTCCCCCACCAGAGATGCTACCCCTTCCTGGCTGTAAGATGCCAGGGATGAAACCTGGGTCCTTCCACATGCAACACATGTTCTCAGCCATTGAGCTATGTACCCTCCCAAACCAGCAAGCCGCTTGTACTTGTGGTTTTGTTTTGCTTTTTTGTAAATCGTTTTTATTGGTTTTACAAATACCAAATACCAATAAACACCAATTAGTAGAAACATATCTGTATAAAGCGATTCTCTGAATCTCGAGACTCCCCCCTATTTCCTCCATGGAGTCTTATTTTAAGAATCTGCAACTGCATATTCATATGTACTCTAATTTTTATATCAGATCATATTTGCCATAATATTCTTTACACTACAAATGATTCAAAATCCTGCTTGTTTCGATCTGCTTATAGTGGTCTCCTAGGTAACTTAAAAAAAATTTCCCTTCTTTTATAAAGTTTTAATCTTCTTGGTTTCTAAGTTTTCCAGTCAGCTTTGCCATCTCAGCATAGCCCATCAGCTTGGTTTACCATTTTTCTCTGGTAGGGACTTTATCTTCTTTCCAGCTCTGGGCTAATAACATCCGGATGGCTATTGTTCCATACATAAAAAGTATTTTCTGCTCCTTTGGTATGTCGGTACCTGTTCTTCCTAATAGGAAAAAACCCACAGGTATTAGGAATTTCTATTAGTGCCTGTGGGTGGTGGTGGTGGTGGTTGTTTAAACAAAACAGGTCTGACAGGGTTCCCAGCTTGCAACTAAGAAACACCCCCCCCCCATTACCATCAAATGTGCTGCTGAACACTTTAGTTTGTCTTGGAAAGGGCTGTAGGTCAGTAGTAGAGCATATGCTTTGGGTGCAGAAGGTTCCAGGTTCAATCTCTGACCTCTCCAGGTTGTGCTGAGAAAGCCTCTGTGTCTGAAACCCAGCGTCATGTTGGAGGATATGTTGGTCACCTTGGGCCCAGTCACTGCCTCTTGGTCTCACCTACCTCAGAGCAGTGGCAGATTCAGGGCAGAGCGACTGCTCCCCCCCCCCCAGGCTGCAAGGGCCAAGGGGGCACCTTCCCCTTTCTTCCCAAAGTCTAGTAAGTGCTGGATTTGGGAAGGTGGTGTGAGGGCTCTGACAGGGTCCTGGAGTCCCCTTGCCTCCTTCCCAAAGCTTAGTTACCACTTGTCCAGCTTTGGGAAGGAGGTGGTGAGGGAGGACCCCGCCAGAGCCTTGCACCTCCTTCCGAAAGTCCAGCGCCTGTCAGGGACTGTACTGAGGAAGGCTGCACTGAAGATGAATAGTGGGAACCACCCCTCCTCCTGATCCTGAATCTTCCCAGGAGCAGGAGGACAGTATAGATTTGGAACAGTGGTTTGCAGAGGGGCATAGTTCAGAAGGCAGAAGCTGGGAAATACTGGATGGGGAACAGCTAGCAGAAGAAACACTGGAAGAGAGAGGGTTAACAGATTCAGTGTCTCTGGATAGTATCCACCCCTCTTCCCCCAAAGTCTCGGAGAGCTCAAAAAGTGTAATAATAATAATAATAATAATAATAATAATAATAATAATAATTTATTTATACCCAGCCCATTTGGCTGGGCTTCCCCAGCCACTCTGGGCGGCTTCCAACCAAATATTTAAATACAGTAATACATCAAACATTAAAAGCTTCCCTAAACAGGGCTGCCTTCAGATGTCTTCTAAATGTCAGGTAGTTGTTGTTCTCTTTGACATCTGATGGGAGGGCATGCCACAGGGCGGGCACCACTACCGAGAAGGCCCTCTGCCTGGTTCCCTGTAACTTGGCTTCTCGCAGCGAGGAAACTGCCAGAATGCCCTTGGCGCAGGACCTTAGTGTCCAGGCAGAATGATGGGGGTGGAGACGCTCCTTCAGATGTACTGGAGATCTCCTTCAGATATACTATCAGAACAGAAAGCACAGAGACTACAAACTCAAATTACAAAATGTAAGAGTGATGAGGATTAATAGGGATGGAGGGGGGAGTGACCTTAATTGGAAGCACTGCAATTCTGGTTCGATGCTTTCTTTGGCCCTTCACTGTGTTTATTAAAAGACAGTTTGATCTGCTCATTTACAGCTACAGGGGAGGAAGCTGATTCCCTGAAGCCTGACTGTGCCTCCCTTACCTAGCTTTGGGAAGGCAGCTTTGAGCTGGGGGAGGCATCAACTTTTGGCTTTGCACAGGGTACCATATTACCAAGGTCTGCCACTGCTCACAGGGCCATCATGGGGATTAAATGAGGGGGGAACCACCTTGAACTCCTTGGAGAAAAAGGTGCCACATAAATGCAACAGGTTAATGAAATCCATGTGTACAGCAAAACACATGAATAGCCCTGGTGATATATCCAAAGGAATCCATGCAGATATTCAGCCCCAGTGCAGCATTTTACCCATGCATCCTGTTAAATTTAAGCAATCCCCCCCTCCCCTCCAAAGACTCAATTCTACTTTGGAATTGCATCAGGATCAGCTCGAGTTGAGGAGGAGCAAGAAAACAGATTCAGGTGACATCCTCCCGAGCCCACCAACTTAGTGCATTATCATTCATGCTCCTTTTGCATTTCCTTTTAAATTTCCGATGGCCTAATGAACGACTAATCACAAAGCATGCATACGACTCCGCTCAAAGAACCTGGCGAGTCTGCTAAGCCGAACCACACAAAGAAGTGTGCTGTGCAAAGAACAGCATGAGTAATATGTCTTGAGGGGCCGGCACAGTTAACTGCACAGTAAGTAAGGTCAAATTATGTGTGAAGCAAAGACATTTAGCATAAAAACAATATTAATAATTCAGCGGGCGAGCAGGAGTGTGGAATGATAAGATACAGAGATGGAATAATGCAGCCAGCAAACAAGGGGGACGCGAGGAGCTGGGGCGAGGGCACAGGGCAGAAAAGCCAGTTGAAGACTCCTCTGATCATGGCGCCACACAGCACTGGGCTTGCAATAGCCTGCAATGTTGCCGTTCCATTCGGCTAATGGTTATCTCCGGCTAAAGGGAAGCAGTGAGTCCAAACTTGATCTCATCTGCCGATAATGCAGAACAGAACTCTGTGGGTAGTCTCTCCATTGGACACTAGCTTCAAAAGCAGTGCTTTTCAGGCAGCCCCCTCCGAATCATGACAGTAATAATAATGGAATAAACATTTCACTTTTGGTGTGCTTGTTTGTCGCTGTCCAGCGACCTTTCGTTCTCCTGCTTCTGCTTCTTCACACTGTAAGAGGCAGGGTGTCTAGCAGGTGTCCCGACTCCTAAGGCTGGAGGTGTCTTTTTCCCCCTCCATGATGAGGGCATGGAGGAGGCCAAGCGCACAGCCAAGCATGCCACAGTTCAGTGCTTGGTTCCCCCTGAGCACAAGAGAGAAAGTCGAGATGGGGTGGGCTCTGTGCTTGGCCTCCTCCCAACAATGCGATGTCACACACGCATGACATCATGCACGGAACATGTGCAAAGGCCTCCTCAATCTTGGGCACAAAACAGAACTGATAGAATTTGTGCTCCACAATTGCAATCATGGGATTTTTTGTCTATAACATGATATGTATGGACTCCACAGAGTGGGAAGTGGCGGAGACAGGATGTTTGTGCTCCTGTGTTCCGTGAAGTGGGACTATTGTCCTTTCTTCTTTTTCTCTTTGCTGTCTGATGCTAGAGAGAGAGGGAGCCATGTTGCAGTGCTCTGTGTGTGTTTATATGTAAATAAAGTAGATTAGCCAAAATGCTGAGTTGCTGAGGTCTGTTATGCAAGCTGCGAAGACTCTGCAGATCCCTAAGTGTGCCGGTGTCTGTTGGCATCGGTTGCTGTGATGTTCGGGCTGAAGAAAGCTTTTGAAGCTCCCAAACGATCGACCAGGAGTGAGGGAACATGCCAGTCAGGCATGTGTCTCTGCCAGGGTCCTACTCGAGAGCAGGACGAGCTTCTGATGAGCTCCTCTGGTCCACAACCTCCTGGGGGTGTCTGTTCCACTGTCAAACAGCTCTTACTGTCAGAAAGTTCTTCCTGATGTTTCATTGGAATCTCCTTTCTTGTAACCAAGATCCATTGATTCAATTCCTACCCTCCAGATCAGGAGAATAGACTTCCGCAAGACGTCATGGACTCCCCTTCCTTGAAGGTTTCCAAGCAGAGGTTGGGTGGCCATCTGTCATGGATACTTTAGTTGAGATTCCTGCATCACAAGGGGTTGGACTTGATGACCCTCGGATCCCTTCCAACTTTGCAATTCTGTGATTCTATGACTCATGGCAGAGAATCCCATGCTGTGGTTCCTGTCTATTGCAGCGTTGTGTAAGTTTTCCAGATGGAAGAAGTCAAATCTGCTGTGGGGGAGAAACTGGAGGGCAAACTTTTGTCAAGTAGCTTGCAGCTCCAGACGTTGCCTTCGGTTCATGGCTGTCAGGTGTGTGTGTGCAGGAGCCAGGCCCTGTGACCAATAGGACTTTGCAGGACTGGGGCCTTCCTAAGTTTGTTCTGAAGAGGCAAGGCATGGCCACACAGGTGAGGCCGATTGGTAACTCACAGCACCTGGTGGCAAGAGCCAGGAAGGGGTATAAGGTCAGCATTTCCCTTCGGCTGTTTGCCACAGCAACACGTTCCCTGCCTTGCTGCTTTTGACTCCTTGTTTCTTGATCCTTGACTTTGTGAAACCTTGCTTCCTGACCCTCGGACCCTTGGCTTCTTGACTCCCGGCTCTCTGACTCTCAGACTCTTGGCTTTCTGACTCCTGGCTTCTGGACTCCCGTTCCTGCTCCCACCCTGCCATCTCACCCCTGGTCCCGACATCCCCAGCAGGGACTTTGATCGCCCGTGAACCAGACCGTAACAATGGCTGTGCTGCAATGACACCTCACCCCTTGAAAATGAGCATAGCTTGCAGTATGGGCTCAGCTGCACTTGGAACAAAGTGTGGAGGTTGCTGTGCCAGTTTCTTCTGGGCCATAATATTGGAAGGATTTTGAGAGAACCAAAGAACAGAGACAATAACAACAGAAATCAACATCTGCTTTTCGGCTGGACTTGCAAAATGTCTGGAGGGAGTTCCACAATCTGTAGTTGTGTACACTATGGGGCAATTTATGCTCATGTTTTCCTGCATGAAGGGCCTTCTGTGCTAGACTTGTTTGCTTTCGGCCCACATTTCTGCAAGTTAAGGGCAACACAACTGCAGCCTCTTTCCATTCAACTCCAGTTTCTCTTTATAACACAGGGCAATCAAATTCACAATATTTGACTCATATCCAGTATCTATTACTATTGGAAAATAGCCTTGTGGCACTGAGTGTGTGTGGACCAAAGTCTACAAATAGGCCTAATATGTGCTGTTTCAAAGATGCCTGGCTCCATCTGTTACTATTCTTATATTATAATTATAATGATTGTGAGGAGGCAGCTGAGGCAGTTGCTCCTGGCCTCTGTGTTGTCCTGTTTTTGCCCTGGCCAGATTGAATACGTACAAGCCACATATGCTGGGTGTGGGCTTAGGGATGCATGCCATGAACTGGCTGTGTCAGGACAATGCAGATGGAGGATTAAGGACCCCAAGAAGGGATCCAGCAGGATATGCCACGAGTGGGGGAAATCTGCCATTGATGTTTTTTGGGGGCAGGCTTTCTCAGCTTGTTCTCTTGCCTCATCCATCCCCATGATGGGAACTGCAAGTTCGACCCCTCTCTCTGTCCCCCCCCTTTGCTATCCAGGCTTTCCTGGCTTGGCATAGTCACTCCTTGACATGTCTGCCTTCACGCTGACAGATACTGGGAGTAGCTCTTTCCAGAGGGAGACACTTCCCTTGTCACCCTGGTCTAGGAGGAGTTTACTGACAAGGGGGCACAGGGCATTTTGATGACAACAATGCCATCTGCATGCTGCAAGAAGCTTACATGCATGAGGAACATGCATCCCATAATAGACATTTGTCCAGAAGCACCCTAAGAAGTTCAGCCAAAAGCTTCATGGAAAAAGGTGGGTTTTGTGGTGGAATATGGATTTTGAACGATGTTCTAGGATGGACCATGCATACGAAAGGAAGAGTGGCTAATAGGTGGAGTCATTCAAGTGATCAGGAGAACTTTGGATGGCCAAGAATGGTAGAGCAGGACAAGTGAAGGCCACAGGAATATATGCCCAAGGTAGAAGGCGAGAGATGTTCTAACACAGGTGTAGTGAACTTTTGGCTTTCCAGATGTCATTGGACTGCAACTCCCATCAACCCAGCAAGCGTGGCCAGTGGCCAGGGGTGATGGGAGTCATAGTTCAGCAACAACTAGAAGGCCAGGTGCTCTTCATACCTGATCTGAAGTATTTGGAAGAGGCAACTGTTTCTTCACCTAACTCTTTGTATACTGCTGTAGGCTATGTACATCTGGTTTAGCAAGTGAGCTAATCACTGCTTCTTCAAAGCTGCTGTTAAGGGGATTATCTCAATTATCAGAGTTTTTTAGCAAGCAGGTTTGTGAGGGCAGCAGGAACGATAACGGGATTAGCGGTCACCTTAGCAGTGCCCTATAAACATGTTAGCTTCCTAGATGAGCATGGAAGAAAATGACATTCAAGAATATGTGTTGAGATTCCCTTTGCATCTGTCGATGGTGATTAAAACACAGCAGAAGGATTTTTTCCACTATGCCACTCCTTTTATTTTATTTTTTAAAAACCCCAAGTAAGGGTGTATGAACACACACCTTGTATTGTATACAGTTCCGGCCCACCCATAAGGCGGGGTGAAGCAGCTGCCTCAGGCAGCAGCCCCACCCCATCCACTTCCAGATAAGGGAGATGTCAGCTGTGTCAGAACAGGACAGGTTCCCCATCCCATAATACTGTAATGCTGAAGACATTCCCACTGGGGCTTATTCTTTGTAGGGGTGTTTATGATCACAGCTACAGTGTTGCAATTCTAGCATTTTAATGTAGCTAAGTCACTCCTTTGCAACATGCATGTATTAAATTGGGGAGTGCTAAGTCTCCATTTCTTATCATATTTTGCTAAATGACCCCCTATTCCTAGCTGTCATGGGCCAGGAGTCAGCTTCACTTGCTGAACAGCAGCCTGAAGGGGGAGAAGGCAGAAGGACTCCACCTGCAGTTGATCAGCCTTGAGGGACATAAGAAGACACTTATGAGAACCAGCTGGGTCTGGCTTCTTAAACAGGGCTCTCAGCAGCAGTCATATGCTGGAAAAAATGCCTGTGGTTCCCGGTCCTAACTTGCTGCTCTCCATCTGGCCCTTTTGCTCTGTGATCATCTGGATTCCCTGACTTCGGATGTGGAGCTTGCTCTCAGGTAAGTGTTCCTTGGCGATTCTTAGCTCCTGTTTGCTCGGCAACAGGGCTGTGACTGGGCTGTGGCACTAGTCCAGAGAAATGTGTTGAGATGCTGCTGTTACGTTCTCAGTTTGGCATTAGCAGTACAGTCATACATCGGGTTACTGACGCTTCAGTTTGAGTTTTTTTGGGTTACGGACATGCAGAAACCAGGAAGTACCAGAACGGGTTACTTCCGGGTTTCGGCAGTCGCGCATGCACAGAAGCAACCCGTGTACACGCAGACGTGGCGCTGCGGGTTGTGAATGTGCCTCCCGCATGGATCACGTTCGCAACCCGAGTGTCCACTGTATATGTTGGAAGAGTCACAGCAAACAACAAAGGTATACTTGGAATTTGAAGAGAAGGGGGTAGTTGTAAACATGCCCTGGTTTAAAAGCACCGTATCCCATTCTGAATTTGGTTCAAACTCCTTGGAAGTTGGGGACCAATTCAGAATATTACCAGAACTCCCTGCTGCTAACATCCCCACCTTCCTTCCTTTCCTACACACATCTATTTGCAAGAGGGGAAGAGGAAGATTCTTGACAAGTCTTCAGTGTTGCTCTGTTACATTAATCTAGCAGTGTCCTGGGTACCTGGGGAAATGTAGCATCAGTTTATCTCACATGAATAAAGGTAGAGATGGGAATCTCCAGCCCATGGACTAAATCCAGGCCAAAAGACTTCTCATTTTGGCCCCTCCAGCACCCTCTACAGGCTGATTTCCCAAGAATCCTGGTCAACAACAGACCCCTCAAGTGTCTTGATTTAATTGGGACATCCCAAATTTACAGAAGTTGCCCTGGCTCCTGAACTCAATCCAGGATGCCCCGATTTTCCCAGAAGTCACTCTAGGCCATACTGTGTCTACTGACTTGGCGAGGGCTGGGGCAATGTTCCCAGGGCCACTCTAGGGCTCACGGCGTCTGGAGACACAACGTCTCATGAGCAGGAGGCTGAAGATGGGGAGGGGAAGAGCAGATGGGCGAGGAAGGGTTTAACGGCAGAGAGAGGGCAAGTGACAGAGATGGGGGATCATGGGGAGGATCCCCAGGTATGAAACAATATACTGCTTTGCAGCATTCTGGGACACAATGGAGGTCCCATTACAAGTCCTCTCCACTGTACAAGATGCATGTCCATTGCAACCTCAATATGAGTTCTTATTTCAGGGTGGTGTGGTGTTTGTGCTTGGTTTTTGTGGCACTCCTGCAATATCATGTGGTCTATGACAGGAATGAGCTTCATAATGGCCTCAGAATAAAAATGATGGTTTTCCTTTGGTGTGGGGATGAATAATTTTACCTAATCCCATTCTGAAGTGCAGAAGGAAGTTCACCCACCACTACAGGTATTTGGAAGACAAGTCAGACATATTCTTGCATGATTAATAACCGGAGATTTCCAAGATTTCCCCACTTGACCTTCACCCGTCTGTTCATATTTAATGCTAAGATATCAGATGTTTCCCAATTAACCTTCTAACCAGAGACTTTGCTAAATATAATAGATAACAAGAGTGGTTCTTGGAAAGATCTTGGAACTCATTCAGTCTGTCATTGCACAACAATGCTATAAATGCTATAGCTATGTCATCCTTTTAGCCAAATTGTTGTTGATTTTGAACCCTCAGATTATGAAATCCATCGCTTTCACCAAAAAGTTTCAATATGCCCTCCTTAACATTTGATAATCCAAAAGCAGCTTGCAATGAGATATTCTCCAATGAGATGACTCCTATACCATTAAAGGTAAAGGTACCCCTGACAGTTAGGTCCAGTCGAGGACGACTCTGAGGTTGCACATTCATCTCGCTCTGTAGGCCGAGGGAGCCGGCATTTGTCCACAGACAGCTTCCGGGTCATGTGGCCAGCATGATTAAGCCATTTCTGGAGGTACCAGAGCAGCTCACGGAAACACCGTTTACCTTCCCGCCGCAGTGGTACCTATTTATCTACTTGCACTTGACATGCTTTCAAACTGCTAGGTTGGCAGGAGCAGGGACCGAGGAACGGGAGCTCACCCCATCGCGGGGATTTGAACCGCAGACCTTCTGATCGGCAAGCCCTAGGTTCTGTGGTTTAGACCACAGTGCCACCCGCATCCCTTATTTCTTTATTACTTCCGCTTATTTAGTGCAATGCTATGGATGTCTACTCAGAACCACGAGTTCAATCGGTCTTACTCCCGAGTAAGCAGATATAGAAATGCAGCTTTATTCTCTGGTGCTCATCACTGGTCTTACCTCCTATATTCCTGGGTTTATTTTTGAGCAACAGTTGCATCTGCCCAAAACAACAAAGCGGCTCAAAAGAAGGTGACAACCTTTCATATGCAATTGAATGAAATCCGCAGTCATCCAACTGGAGAAAACCAGCAGCCGGCAGTGACAAGCATTCATTGTGACTGCCTTTCAAACAATCAAGAGGACAATAAGGGTTGAGCAATCAGTCAATCAAGAAGACAATTGGAGAAAACCAGTGTCTGGAAATCTCAACATGAGTATTGAAAGGTGGGATTTGTGTGTGTGAGTATGGAGGGGTGAGAAATGCAAATGTTGGCTCCAAAACCAAATATTTGAGTGGGCAACTCTTAACCAAATTCTGCAGTGAAGAGACAGTTTGTCCCTGCCCCAACTTCTCTGAATAGCAAGTTTCAGAGGTGACCTATTTGAAGAGAGCAGTGATTTATAGTGGATTTTAAATACCTATTTATAAAAGTAAAGTCAGGTTGTTGAGTGCCAATCCATTTGGAAAAAAGGATTCCCTGGAAACAAGGTAGAATTTTCCTGTATGCTTGATGGACACCTAGATATTTAGAAATTCAACCTGTGGAAATTATGGATGGTATTTTAACTGCTTTGGTTCAGCTGTATTTTTGCATTGTTTTATCTTGTTAGCTGCCAAGAGTTTATATCCAATAGTGGCAGCTTAGAAACATCTTAGAGGTGGCTAGATATTGGGGGCACACCTGGAATAGGGACCAGGGAAGGACGACATCTCTGTGTGTATCCATTGTCTCATCTGCCTTGGTACCAAATTCTGCTAAGGAAGAGCAGTGCTTCATTGTTCTTTCCCATTTGCATTTAGGGGCAGGTTTGAATATATTTTGGGGGTTTCAACATGATGCGAGACGGTAGCAATTTAGAGAGAGAATCTCTTACGTCTGTTGGTTTCCAGGCTGCAGAGTGTCAAATTAATCCTGACTTGGGGAGAACATGGTGACAGGAATTCCCCCCTTGACGTTCTACTTTGTCTCCAATCCAGCGGCGTAGCGTGGGTTGTCAGAACCCGGGGCAAGTAATTTGCGCCCCCTAACCCGGGGCAAGGCAAGTAATTTGTGCCACTAACCCCTAACCTGCCGCTGCTGCCAGCTTCTTCTTGCTGCTGCCTGGGCTGGGGTATTTACGGTAAGGTAGCCACGGCGGTGGCGGGTCCATGTCAGGTGATCTGAGGCGAGTTGCCGCTGGCGCTGCCACCCAAACGACGCCGCTTGCCCAGAGGAGGAGGAGGGCAGAGAGGCGAGGAAAATGCAACATGGCCCAGCAGCTGCAGCAGCAGCGGCGGCGGGGCTGTGAGGAGGGGCTGCCTGGCGCGCCCTCCACGGCCCTGACGTGCGGGGACCGCGGCAAGCACTGAGAGCTGCTGCCTGCCGGACGCCTTCAGCCCGGACGCGCGCACAGCTCGTCGGTTCCACGAGACATGGGGCTCTGCTACAGCCTGTGCCCGAGGCTCTTTGGCGACTCCGGAGGCGGCGAGCGCGCCCCCCCCCCCAGATGGTGCGGCCGGTGCGGCCGGCCCCCCCTGCACCCCCCATACTATGCCACTACTCCAGTCAGCCTATTAAATAGTTTTCAGCAGATGCATTTGCATGGAAGTGGCTAGGTCTGATAAATCAGCTAGGCTGGAGTCAGATTTGCTTCCCGGCTTCACTCTCCTTCCCTCCCTCCTTGTCTTTCTATTTTCCTCCATCCAGTACATTAATATTGATTACTTGGAAGTAATTCCATCTCTGAGTGTGAAGGGTTACACCTCATTGGCTCCAACAAACCTTTAATCTCTGTTAAGATAGTGTATGGTAAATTAAGTGTGTGTGTAGACATCACAGAGATTTGGCAATGTGGCATTTGTGGGCATCCTTGAAAGAACATGAAAATCAAAACTTCCTGAATCAGGCCAATGGCTCATCTAGTCCAGTATCCTGAGCTCACAGTGACCAACTAGATGCTTATTTTCATTTTATTATTACATTTTATTAAGAGAATTTCATTTATAAAAAAGAGTAAGGGGGGAATGAAAGAAGAAAGTGGGGAAGAAAAGAAAAAAAGTTACATTACTATGCATTAATATACAGATGTGTATATTATTCTAATACACATATAATTGTCAATAACCTAATGTATTCTGTGCAAACTCATTCCAAATATCACTGTGTTTATCCAAAGAAAGTTTGCGTCTATAAACTGGCAACGTATGAACAGACAATGTTGTCATGTCACCAAACCATTGATTAAAGTGAATTCTATCTCTATTCTTCCAATTCATCAGTATCACTATCAGTTTCTTGGTGACCTTTAGAGCACATAAAATTTATTTTCGTTGTCCTGTTGTCAGTATCCATACAATGGGTATGCAGTTCAAGAGCATATAGTGTTACCTTGGGTTAAAAACTTAATTCGTTCTGGAGGTCCGTTCTTACCCTGAAATTGTTCTTAAACTGAGGTACTACTTTAGCTAATGGGGCCTCCCACTGCCGCCACGCCGTCGTCATGCAGTTTCTGTTCTCATCCTGAAGCAAAGCTCTTTACCCGAAGGTACTATTTCTGGGTTAGCGGAGTCTGTTACCTGAAGCATATGTAACCCGAGGTACCACTGTATTCACCTCTGAAAATCTCTTTCCCCACCCCCTGCAGTTTCTCTGGTTTGCCAATGTGCCCAAGGACCCATTGTAAAAAATATATATTTTAGTGTTCTGGCACCTACACTTTGGAAACCCCTGCCTACTGACATCAGGAAAGTTCCCTCACTTTATTCTTTTGATACCTGCTAAAAAACCAAACAAACAACCTTTTAGACAAACCTACCCAGACGCGGGTGGCGCTGTGGGTTAAACCACAGAGCGTAGGACTTGCCAATTAGAAGGTTGGCAGTTCAAATCCCCATGATAGGGTGAGCTCCCATTTTTCGGTCCCAGCTCCTGCTCACCTAGCAGTTCGAAAGCACGTCAAAGTGCAAGTAGATAAATAGGTACCGCTCCAGCGGGAAGGTAAACGGTGTTTCAGTGCGCTGCTCTGGTTCGCCAGAAGCGGCTTAGTCATGCTGGCCACATGACCCAGAAGCTGTACACCGGCTCCCTTGGCCAATAAAGCGAGATGAGTGCTGCAACCCCAAATTCGGTCACGACTGGACTTAATGGTCAGGGGTCCCTTTACCTTTACCTTTTACCCAGATACCTAGAATGCTGATGCATATTCAGTTTATTGCTGGTTTTCATTTTTTTAAAGTGTCTTCATACTTTTTCATAATTTTGTTTTACTCTTTTCATAAAACACTTTGAGGTTTTTCACACTCAAGCGGTATATAGTTTCAATGAAATAAATACATTGCTTAATTTTAAAAGGCTGGTGATACCTGCTATATAATGTGAATGCCTGCACAATTGATAAAGGGCAATAACCTCATAAGACAGATTTATTTAAAACCTCACCGGGCACACCTTTATTGGAAACAAAACATCCATTTCCCAAAACCCTTTGGCTGTTGGAAGTGGGCAGCCAGGTCGAACCTCTGAATTATGTGGGAGGGATGGTAGTTTTTAAGCAGAATTTAAGAAATGGGAATTCACTCTATTCCTTTATGTTCCAGCTTCCTTGTATCTTTTTAAAGGCAGAATCCCTTCTGAATCATGTCACTAAGGTGAAGCCTCTTACATCAGCCATGATGGACAGTACAATTTTCCCCACAACTCCCCCCAAGTGATATTTTGACTTGTTAAAAAGAGAGAGATTGCTTTGCAAATATGGGAACTTTGAAAAAAAAGTTGCGGAAGGTCAGGTCTTTCAGTGAGGAAGCAGCTGTGAGAGAAAAGCAAGGGAGTCACCTGGCAATTTTAGCTTCTTTAGGTATTGTAAAGGTAAAGGGACCCCTGAACATTAGGTCCAGCCATGACCGATTCTGGGGTTGCAGCGCTCATCTCGCTTTATTGGCTGAAGGAGCCGGGGTACAGCTTCCAGGTCATGTGGCCAGCATGATTAAGCCACTTCTGGTGAACCAGAGCAGCGCATGGAAATGCCATTTACCTTCCCACTGGAGTGGTACCTATTTATCTACTTGCACTTTGATGCACTTTGACGTGCTTTCGAACTGCTAGGTTGGCAGGAACAGGGACCAAGCAACAGCTCACCCAGTTGCGGGGATTCAAACCGCCAACCTTCTGATCGGCAAGCCCTAGGCTCTGTGGTTTAACCCACAGTGCCACCAGCGTCCCTTTAGGTATTGTAGGAAACAGCTGAAAACCTGACCTGAGCAGATTTGAATGTCATTATGTAAGGTCTTCTTGCCATTTGCAGCTTTCTTTAAAAGAATGGTGTAAAGGGATCCGAGAGAAATCCAGTACATGGGTTATTTTAGTGTGTGTGTGTGTGTGTGTGTGTGTGTGTGTGTGTGTGTGTTATTTGTATGCCACCTTTCTATTATTCAAACCATGCCCAAGGCAGCTTACAGCATGAAAAAATACAAACATAACAAAAGTAGTTACGAACAATAAATAAAACGCCCAAAGTACACAACCAAATTAAACAATTTCCACATAAGATCTGCATTAAAGATAAAAAGCTTAATATTAATAATGGCAAGAGCCTCTGCCTGCACCCAACAATGCCCTCTAAACAATTCCCCAACCAAAGTTCTGTTCAGCAGTCTCAGCTTTTGTAGCTGGAGACAGTCCGGGCCAGGTGGAAAAACGCCTGGGAGGCAGAGAGCAGATCTCACAGCCAAGATGGTCTCTGGCCTCTTCAGCGGCCTCAGCTTTTGAGGCTGGAGTCAGTCAGGGCCCAACCCTCCCAGGCCAGGTAGAAAAAGGCCTGGAAAGCAGGGAGCAGGCCTTCCATGACTCACAAACAAGATGGTTTCCACAGATTAAAATTTGGGCTCAGCAGAACCCTATTTCTCCTCTCCCTTTCTCAGTCCATATGTTCAGCACCTGCGTCTGGTAAATGGGAGGGATAGGGATATGGATGATGGGAACTGGAGTCCTGGAGAGTGACAGGTTCCTCACCCCTGCTGTTCTCCATCTATCCATGCTTGTATATTGGACCCATGCAAGAATTTGCTGAAGCAGAGCATGCATAATGATGCGAGCAAGCCATTCATTACCTGCTGGCCAATAGTGCGTTCAGCAGAGTCGAATAAGTATTGGTGGCATATAAGGAAGGCCTGGCAATTAATCTCTATTTAACATTAACATATGCTCATTGACCCTGATACTGATTAAATTAAACATGCTTCTTCTGGCACCTACTTTCCAAATGAAATATTCAGTATCCCAGCCTTGCTACATCTTATTTATTTAAATAGCTGATTAATTAAGTGGTTTTTCCTAAAGATGAAAGAATGGGGGCGGGGTGATGGATAATAATCATGGTGAAATCCATTGTGTAGGATGAAGGCCATTTTTTAAATTATTTTTTGCATAGACTGTAAAATCAAAGTTGAAATTAAATCTGGATCTGTAGGCTGCTACACACACATGAGTGTAAAGACACACACACATACCTCATAACTCTCAGAAACCGACAAGGGCATGATTAATAACTCTGACCTTTTAATGCAACAGGACTTATTCATCTAGTCTTTCTGCAGTTCCCTCCTGTCGGGAAAGGAGAAGGAGCTATACCTCAATGGTAGAGCTCCTGCTCTTTCATACAGAAGGCCCCAAGTTCAGTTCCTGGAATCGCCAGCTGAAAGGCTGAGCTGGAAAATGGCCATTGCCTAAGTTCTTGGCTGCCAGCTGGGGCAGCGAATACTGCCTGGTGCCCCTTGGAACTTTTGCAAACTGGATATATTAGACGTGTACGGAGAACTGGATGATAAGTTTTTTTTTCCATGTTCTTACAAGGATGCCCACAAATGCCACATTGCCAAATCTCTATGATGTCTACATACACACTTACTTAACTATGGATGAAGGGCAGTATACAAATTTAACAAATAATAGCTCAGTTGGTAACACCAAGGTCTCAGGTGTCCATGAGGGACAGCTGCATATTACTGCATTACAGAGAAGTTCTCACAGTGACCAGCTAGATGCTTATTTTAATTTTATTATTACATTTTATTAAGAAAATTTCATTTATAAAAAAGAGTAAGGAGGGAATGAAAGAAGAAGAAAGTGAGAAAGAAAAGAAAAAAGGCTGTTACATTACCATGCATTGATATACAGATGTGTATATTATTCTAATACACATATAATTTTCACAGCATAAAAATACAATATAAAAACAAAAGGCTGATCTATTGGGGCAAACAGGGCACTGCCCCGTCAACCTCAGTCAGCTTCCTCCTCCTCAGTCTACTATCACCCTTGTAGAACTGGGTAGAAGATAGGACAGAAACTAGACTTAGTTGGCTCCACTTATCAATGGCGCTGGTTGCAGCGGCTCTTGGGCTTCCCATTTTCCACCCTGCCAGTTGCAAGGGGCACCAGGCAGTATTCGCTGCCCCAGCTGGCAGCCAAGATCTTAGGCAATGGCCATTTTCCAGCTCAGCCTTTCAGCTGGAGATTCCAGGGACTGAACTTGGGGCCTTCTGCATGAAAGAGCTTGGACTCTAGTCTCTAGATGATCCTCAGGGTCCCTTCCAACTCCATTCATCTATGGTAAAAGTAACTTGACTTCTCTGTGGGATGATAGGCCATTCAATCCACACAAGGAAGTCAGAAGAGCTGTACAGCACTGTCAGAAGCCAGGAAGCCTCATACTGAGTAGGAGAGAAGTTTTCCTGAAGGTACAGTAACTAGACTACCAGCAGGCTTATGAAGACTGTCACACCAGTAGCTCCCCAACAAAAACTGAATGCTCATCTGGACATCCTCCACTCCCTGGTTTATTAGAGGAATCCTGATCCTTCATATGACCGTGTTTCCTCTCATTATTAGGATTCTGATAAAGGATGCTTTGTGCTGCCAGGCAAGGGGTGCACTGGTGGGACTGAGTATTGGCTCAGGCCGATTGCCACCTCCTCCTTCAATATCTAGCGGTGGTTCTGGAGCTCCAGAACTGAGAGGGTTATCCAGCTGGGTACATAAGTCCTTCTGGTTCTCTGGCTGAAGTGATGTCCTGGAGTACCCCATCTCCTCCTGGACCTGTTTGGTGTTGGGGCCCATAGTGGAGTCCTATTCATAAGGAAGTGAGAGCTGGACCATAAAGAAGGCTGATCACCAAAGAATTGATGCTTTTGAATCATGGTGCTGGAGGAGACTCTTAAGAGTCCCATGGACTGCAAGAAGATCAAACCTCTTCATTCTTAAGGAAACCAGCCCTGAGTGCTCACTGGAAGGACAGATCCTGAAGCTGAGGCTCCAATACTTTGGCCACCTCATGGGAAGAGAAGACTCCCTGGAAAAGACCCTGATGTTGGGAAAGATGGAGGGCACAAGGAGAAGGGGACGACAGAAGGCGAGATGGTTGGATAGTGTTCTCGAAGCTACCAGCATGACTTTGACCAAACTGCAGGAAGCAGTGGAAGACAGGTCCATGGGGTCACGAAGAGTCGGACATGACTAAACGACTAAACAAAAACAAATTCATAAGGAGGTCTTGCCCAGTTCCAACTCAAGGTCCTGACAATTACCAGCAGATGTTGCTTGCCACACTGCAAAAGGAATAATCAAGATGTGTCTATTAATCTGGGCAGATGAAAGGAACATGGTAAGATTGGGGGGGGGGATGAATGGGAAGACAGCTGAGGGTTAGGGTCACATTGCAACATTTGCTCCTGCAAGTCATCAGGAGACTCATAATTTAATGATGTGTTGACTTGCATTGCAAAGAAACCAGTAATTGGAGCACTAATTAAGGAAGAAAGTGGGATGAGGTACAAAAGGTTTTCACTGACCAATGCTGGGGGGAAATGAAGCTGCTACAGTTAGATGTTTATGCATCCGTTGTGCAGACTTAGTTGACCATGGGGCTGAGGGACAGGGTGGAGATGGTGTTTGTGCATTTGCAATGCTACTTTTTTGGGTTTTGCAAACTGCATATATTAGACATGTACAGAGAACTGGATGATAAGGCTATATTCTATTTCAAGTGTCAGAGAAAGTATCTCTCTGAATTCCCGCTTCCGGGAATCACAAGTGGGAAAGTGCTGTTCCTCTCAGATAGGCTTGCTAGACTAGATGAGTCTTTGGCCCAATCTAGCAGGGCTCTTCTTATAAAGTCATGGGAGAAGAACTAACGCAGTGAAAATAAGAGTTGGTGGATACGTAGCTTTTGGGTGGAAAAATCGGCGTTTTCAAGTCTGGTTTTAAAATTCTTTCTGCATATCTAGCTTGGGCTTAATTGTGTGAGAATCTAAATCCAATGATTGATGGGGTCCTAAGGTGATTCGGGTTTTTATTTCCTTCTTTCATTTCTAATTACTGGTTTGGATGCAATCCAAACCAAGTGAGTGATGAGATAAATAATCCCATTTATTCTGAAAACATGAAATAGCTTTCATTACACCGTGTGTGTTTCTTTTGCTTTTGTTTGATATTGCAGGTATTGTTAACTCTTGTTCTGGTACTGTACTCATAATTAAAGCAACAATGGGCATTTCCATTAAAAAAAACAAAAACCTACAGAATTGTGGAAACAGAAATTATGTCTTGCTGGGCTGAAATTCTGTGCTCGCTGCATCAGTACAGGAACAAATATTTCCCTGAAGTTGAATGCAGATTACTTTAGAAAAACAAAAAGCATATGCATCCAGATATTAAAAACAGATTTCTGCAGATGTATCTCCAGTTACAAGCAAGAAGGAACCTGCTGTGTGTTGGGCAAAGGGCTGTATATAGTTATTTGGTAGGGCCTGAATTACTCCACCGAGATGTGCCGAGTTTCTTAATCGAAACATATGGTGCAGCCACATTTACAGAGTACAGTTAAACCAAAGGCTGTCACTCAGTTGGAATATGGTTGGGAAAGGGCAAACCAAAATGATCCAGGGAGCCTCAGGTTGACCCACCCTGGGGATGTTTTGAATGGTTTTTCACCCTGGCTGTCTGTCCTTCCTGCCTAATGTCCAACCCCCTGACAGCCACAGTTTGTGCTAGTGCATCTGAGACCCTCTGATTATGTCCACTTTGTTTTGGCCCTCAGATAAATCCATTGCACAGCCTTAAAATATATATTCATTAATGCTTCCATTCTCTCTGTCACCTACTATTCTCAAACTAATAAGAGCAATTTCATTACATATTCGAGGAGGAGGGTGGGGGAAGGGAAGAAAGAAGGAGGAAGCCAAGCTTTTGTGTGAAGTTAATAATTCCCGCTGATTAATCAAAGGTAATTACATTATGAGAAGTTATGTCTTCGCGTATCCCAAACCATAAAATGAAATTCTCATTAAAATTATATTACATTCATTACCTGTGTATACCCAGATTCCCCGAGATATACATTATATAAGAATCTCCACTCCAATATTGTTCAGAAAAACTCATTACTATGATTCAAGACAAGATCTTGTTTGGAGGAACCATGGAGATTAGTGTAGGTGAAGCCCCCTCGTTGTTCTGCTTTGAATATAATTTTGCAAAGGCCACAAAGTTCCTTCATCTACAAGTCAGCGCTCTACAGATTTCTGTCCAGGATCCCCCCCCCCCCCTCAAAAGACTATTATACTTTCACTCACCGAGGAACAGAAGAAGCTGTCCATGCAGCTCAGCAACATCTCAGGCCAGGGTTTCTCTTGGAGATGCCAAGGTTTGAAGCTGGGACCTTCTGTATGCGAAGCAGAAGCTGAGCTATTGAGCCAGAGCCTTTCTTCTTCACCTATGTATTGTATTGCTTTTATACAGCACACCTCTATAGGCGCAACATTTCAGGAGCCAAGCAAGAATTAAATGGTACATACTTCAGTTTATGGAGAATGTCCAAAAATGTGTGTGTACGTGTTTGTTATTCTTCAGAAGGAGGGTATAATTCTTTGATGAATTTGTGACATTTGAGTGTGTGGTGTTGATATCCACAGGTAAATATTGGCAATCCCAGTTGGGTTTGTGAATGCCTGGAAACCAGCAAAATCTCCTACTTTTTGCAAGCTGCGCTGGCAAAAGCTGACAATTATGAGTAGGTGCAATGCTTTTTTTCCTGGGAGGATGCAGGTGTACGCATACCGCTAAACATTTTGTGAATCTTTGTACTTTTGTCCATTTACTGTATTTATTTTTCCCGATTCGAACTGTAAAATCATGATTTTCTTGAGCCAAAATGAGTACCCCATAACATTTCTTTTTTTAAAAGAAAAAAAGCACTGAGTAGGTGACATGCTCAGTTGTGTCCATCTCACTGAGTTGTCTCCTTAGACTTGTGTTCTTGGTCCCGTGGATGGTGTCTACTAATTGAGGAGGCCGTTTTTGCTGATTCCCTGAAAATTGGTTCTTGAAGGTCCCCTGACCTTTCAGAACTGACTCCTGGAGAGCACTGAGGATGGAGAGGGAGCCAGCTGGTATCACTACCTCTCCCATTAGTGGGCGCATCCTATCGAAGCAACACCATGAGGAGGACCATTTTGGCAAATTCACAGAAACATGGGGTTATCAAAAGCTGCCTTATGCAAAATCAAACCCATCGTCCACCTATCTGTGTTGTCAACACTGACAGATGGCAGGTCTTTGAAGTTGTTGCTGTAAAGAGCAGAGAGTAACTCCACACACACACACACACACAGAGAGAGAGAGAGAGAGAGAGAGAGAGAGAGACGTATGCGTACCCTGAACAGAACTGTGTAGGTACGTCCCCTTTAAAATGTAAATGGCGCCCCTAGAAAAAAATAACAGCTTGACATTAAGGAAAGATAGATCTCGCAAGATGTTAATGGTTACAATGAAGTTCTAGAAATATCACGCTTGCTAAAGCCATTATGTTTTTGTCAGAAATTAGCAAAAGAACATTCTGATCTGACATTCTCCTTTTATGCCCCAATCTCTTTGCAGCTAGACACTTGTAACTTTATAGATGATAGCTTATAATTATCCGGTGTGTACCTGTTGGTTTCTTTAAAATATAATTGCCAGGTTAGCACTTTACATCCCTCCCTTCTCACTGGATCATTTCACTAATAAAGTCTCAAAGTGTTTTTTTGTGTGAAGAAGATTGCAAGCACCAGGCTCATCGTTGTTATCTGGATGGCATCTTCCGCAAATACATCTACAGGGGCAGATAAAATTGTTGGGGCGATGTGGGGGGTGGCAAATCTGCCTCCTAGAATGCCAGTTAGCTCTTCAGACTTCAAATAATCTCCCTGGGATTTTGTCGTTGTTGTTCTGTTATTATTTTTCTTAAATTGTATGGGGAATTCAACTTTCCTTTGCAACTGCATTATTCTCTGGGAAGAAAGGAGAAATCAGTTTTGAGATGACGTAGCTGAAAGACAGCAAGCAAATGAATGTATGGAGCAGATGAGTGTAACTTAAGAAATCCCAAGAGGACCCACTAATTATACTTCACACAGAATTGTTAAGATTATTGTCCTCCACCATCTCAGCTAGAGAATCATGCCACAGAATGATTGATGGAGGAGAACCCATTTCTCTGCACCACAGAGACACAAACAGGCTCCAGAGTTGCTGCTCGATTGCAGAATTAATAGTAGTACGACTCATGCAACACGTTGGCGAGTAATATACACACAATAATTACCAAAATAATTATATATTCTTTATCAATCTTCTGAGAAAAATAGAAAACCTTGTGCAAGGCCACTGAAACTTGCGAATTACCCAGCCTAAGATGAACTTATAATGTCTGATTTCAATAGATTTTTCAAGTGCTGAACCCAATCTTTTGTTTTCTTTATCTTTTTAGGTAAGTTCATGAAGATACCAACAAAAGGTAAGTTCGGTGTTGTTCACAATACTGAGAGATGCCAGTGAAGTGGTAAAGGTAAAGGGAACCCTGACCATTAGGTCCAGTCATGACCGACTCTTGGGTTGCGGTGCTCATCTCGCTTTACTGGCCAAGGGAGCTGGCGTACAGCTTCCGGGTCATGTGGCCAGCATGACTAAGCCACTTCTGGCAAACCAGAGCAGCTCACGGAAACGCCGTTTACCTTCCCACCGGAGCGGTACCTATTTATCTACTTGCACTTTGACATGCTTTCGAACTGCTAGGTTGGCAGGAGCAGGAACCGAGCAACAGGAGCTCACCCCGTTGCAGGGATTCGAACCGCCAACCTTCTGATCAGCAAGTCCTAGGCTCTGGTTTCACCCACAGCGCCACCCAAGTCCCACTAATGACTATACTTAGGCCCATTACCAAGATGCTGGCCTGGCTACTTTGAGGCATCTAATCATAAGCCTGCATTTTTAT
The DNA here is from genome assembly GCF_951804945.1 of Podarcis cretensis. Classification (NCBI taxonomy): domain Eukaryota; kingdom Metazoa; phylum Chordata; class Lepidosauria; order Squamata; family Lacertidae; genus Podarcis; species Podarcis cretensis. The sequence continues at coordinate 84,649,494 of NC_137176.1, forward strand.
CAAGCTTATATTTTGATCAGGGCCTGTATCTTAAAATGAGCTTAAAGATTTTCAAATGTTCATGCCAGGCAGAAGAGCAGCTGCCTAAGAACCTTGGCAAAATGTTTTTCCTCCTAGGCAAGGGGGCCCCCTGATTTATAGCAGAAAACAATTCTCAAAGTCAAAAAGGGAATTACAGGCTGAGAGCGAGGACACTGACCCTACATATTACAGAAGATAAAAAAAGAGATAAACATAATTAAGAGTGGGTAAATAGTAAAATAAAACCATGTGCCTCCCATTAAACTTGAGCCATATTTTCCTAAGGTTCAAAGGTCAAGAGCAATGGAAAAGCATCTAGCTGGCAGAAAGGAAGAGAATATTTTGGGAAGTCTTTTTCTAAAGTTGTTTCTTTCTTAAACTGAGATCCTTTTAAGATTTCTTTTCCTTTTAAAAGGTTATTTATGTTATGTATTAAATATATTGGCTTAAATGTAATTATGCAAAGGAATTAGAAGCTAAGAAATGTTAAATCCTTATGCTAGATTCTTATTTCATATAGTTGGAAGAGATCACAGGGGCCATCAGCCACCAGCCTAGCCCCCCCTGCCAAGCAGGAAACATCATTAGAGCATTTGTCAAGCTTTTGTTTAGAGACCTCCAAAGGAAGGAGATCTTTCAATGATGATGTAAATTCAAGATCCTTGACATCTGTTTAAGATAAAAATTTAAGATTAACCATCTGTTTTGGAGGGCAATAGGGCGAGGTGAGCTGGTAATTAAGGTTCCTTGTTGAGACACATGTAAGATATATTACTACTTATTTGTCATTTATAGATAGAAGAATATATAGCTTTTTGTTTCCCATAAAAGGACAGAAGGAAATGGGTGTATCTTTTGTGATTGGTTCTAGCAAACAGCCAATAGGAATTTCAACCAGGCTGATTGGACAGAGGCAGCCACAGGAGGAGCAAGGGGGCTGGGTTAAGGAAATATAAGTGCTAGCCAGAATGGCAGGAGGCCAGGCCAGAGCTTGGTAACCATATACCACTGTGCCTCATATTTATTTGTCTGACAAATAAATTATTATTTTAATTTCTCTATTGCTGCGTTGAATATTTCATTCCAGCTAAGCGTTAACCACAAGCAGGGTGCTACAACTTCAGTAATTGAATCCTCCATTAGATTTTAACCCTTACTGGATCCAAGGGATTAGAAGGGATTCGGGAATCATACAACCCAACCCAGCCCCCAAACTCTCAATATTAAAAGTAAAATATCAGAAATTTATAAGTTTTAACAAAAAAAAAATAATCTGTATGAAGCACTACTCCTCAAAAGTCGGTATTGCACCCCTCTGAGGTTCTGCGCCCTGGGTAGGGATAATAAAACGTTACTCATGCTTATAAAAAGTTTCCTCCCTGTTGGCCGCCAGAGCTGGGCCTCTGCAGCAGAAGTTCTTTGAGGTGTTTCCTGGCAGAATGAGACTGAGACAAAGCCTCTGGGAATTTTGTGTTTGTTGTTTGGGCTGAACTTGTACAACCAATAAAGAGAGGTTTCCAGTCTCCTCGGTTGTTAATCTCAGAGCTTGGCACAAACAGCCAGCATTTTTACTGTGCACAAATTCTCTTTCTTCTTTAAAGTCATGTTCGACTTGCTTGAGGTTACTTTTTACGTGCCCCTGGAGTATGTGGCGGGAGAGGCCTAATGAGTGAGAAGCAATGTGAAATCTTTTTTATTGCCGTGTGTGAAGGCTTACAGACTGACGTGTTGTGGCAGGGGATATGGGACCTGTGGCCCTGCAGACATTGATGAGTTTCTATTCCCATCAGCTCCAGCTCCCAGCATGGCCAGTGGTCAAGGCTGATGGGAGCCATAGTCTGACAACATCTGATGGGTCTCAGGTCTCCCCACTCCTGCGCTTCAGGAAACATGATCCTGGTGGTGTTTACCTCTGAAATCTCATACGCAACAAATCTGATAGAACTCCAGGTTGGGCTGTGTTACTCACAGATTCTACTTAGGCAGCATTAGAAGTCACATGGCTGCCAATTAAGTGCATGGTCAGGTGACCCAGGGAACCAATAAAGTCCATGGCTATCTGATGCATGGATGAAAACTAGCAAAGATTGGGGAAGGGCCAGACCACAGTTCAGAGGTACCAGCTTGCATGGGAGATTGTGGGGCGGGGTGCCAATGGCACATGTAATGTTGTGCACAGCATAAGGTTGTTGTCAATCATAGAACTGTAGAGTTGGAAGGGATCCTGAGGATCACCTGGCCCAACTCCCTGCAATGCAGGAATGTAATAATAAAATAATAATAATAACTTTTTATTTATACCCCGCCCTTCCTGGTTCAAAAACCAGGCTCAGGGCAGCTAACAACAAATTTAAAACACTTTAAAACACTTAATTATAAAAGCAGCATAAAATACAGTATAAAAACATGAATAACAATAAAATTCAAAAATCAATCAGATAATCCCCAGGGCTAGCTGGCTGAATTCTACCTGGGCCAGCGAGGAGACCAGGGGAGAATTAGCTGTGGGGTCTCAGAGCGGGTGATCTTTATAAAAGGGGAGGGGGAGGGAAGAGAATGGAAATAAAAGATCAGGCTGAATTCAAATTAAAGGCCAGGCAGAATAGCTCTGTCTTACAGGCCCAACGGAAGGAGGTTAAATCCTGAAGGGCCCTAGTCTCCTGGGACAGAGCATTCCACCAGGTCGGAGCCATCACTGAGAAGGCCCTGGCCCTGGTGGAGGATAGTCTGACTTCCTTAGGGCCCGGGACCTCTAAACTATGGTTTTTCAAGCACCTTAAGGTCCTCTGCGAGGCATACCAAGAGAATATGTAGCTGTCCCAAAAAGGGATTGAACCTGCAACCTTGGTCTTATCAGCACCATGCTCTAACCAACTGAGCTATCCAGTACGGCTCCTCTCTGGCACTTGGCCTCTTCCTCCTCCTGCTGCTGCCGCCACTGGCCAGGGGCCGCTTCCCTTGTCTTTCTCTTACACAGCAGGAGAAGAAGCTGTTGGCTACTGGACTGAAGCCATGCTGCACTCAACTCCGTGTTTGCCCTTCTCTGCCCCCTGATTTTATTTTGCTTTTTGCCAATTAATTTTCATTGCTTTTCAAAAACGTTAACCAATTTAACATCGCATTAATTCAAACTGAATGCAAATTTAAAAATGACTTCCCACCCCGCCATCTTGATGTTATTAGCTGCTCAGTATCACATACCTTTTCAAATGACATTTCAAAAACTTAAAATATTTTAGCATTTTATCTTTGATTTGTTCGATTTTCTTCATCTTCATTTCCCATTGGCTGCTCATTTTCGATTCCTGCTTGACTTAACTATAACATATTCCCTAATGTCCCTGTTTTGAACATTGGTGGGGCCTGCCCCCTCCCCCCCCAAAAAAAATATTGGAGGGGCCAAAAGTGCTGGGCCCCAAGAATTTGGTCCCTATTCCTCAGTGATCAAGCTTCTGATTTGCACCCAGAACTTCCTTGTTGCCTGCTATCTTAGATCATTTTAATGGGAGATGCCACTGGTGAAACCTATTGCCTTCTGCATGCAGAACATGCAGCCACAGAATCATGCATTCTCCTAAACTAGCAGACCACTTGGGTCCTAGGGTTTTTAACCAACACTGACAGGGTTTCCAGCTGGCAACTAAAAGATTTCCCTCCTCCCATTATCTTCAAATGTGCTACTGAATCATGAGATGGGAGCCCTGTAGTTTGCATGCCATAGGTTAGTGGTAGGGCATCTTCTCTGTGTACAGAAGGTCCCAGATTCAACCCCCAGCCTGTCCTCATAGGGCTGGGGAAGATTCCCTCCTTGAAAACCTGGAGAGCGACGTAGATGGACCCATGGCTTGACTCAGTAAAAGACAGCTTCCTATGTCCCTGTGTTCCAGTTGACTTTAAAAGGAACCTAGATTGCTGGAGGACATTTCTATCACTAGCTCTTTGTCACAATGACTAAATGAATTTTCCAGATTCAGACGCAGTATTGACACTGAATGGTTGGCTGTTGGGGAGAAGTAGAATAAGCGTGCTAAGCCACTATGTCTCATTTGAGAGGTTCTCAGCCATTGTGGTAAGCGATACAGTGGCGCCTTGGTTCTCAAACTTAATATGTTCCTGAAGTCCGTTCAACTCCCGAAACCATTTGAAAACCAAGGTGCGGCTTCCGATTGGCTGCAGGAGCTTCCTGCACTCAAGCAGAAGCTGCGTCGGATGTTCGGCTTCCCAAAAACGTTTGGAAACCAGAACACTTACCATATTTTTCACCCTATAGGACGCACTTTCCCCCCTCCAAAAATGAAGGGGAAGTGTGTGTGCATCCTATGGGGCGAATGCAGGCTTTTGCTGAAGCCTGGAGAGCGAGAGGGGTCAGTGCGCACTCACCCCTCTTGCTCTCCAGGCTTCGTGCAGCTCTCCGCAAGCCGTGGGAGACTGGCGCTGGGCTCCCATGGCTTGCGGAGAGCTGCCTGTTCTGGGGGCTGGGAAAATAATTTCCCCCCTTTATTTCCCCCCCAAAAAACTAGCTGCGCCCTATGGACCAGTGCGTCCTATAGGGCGAAAAATACGGTACTTCCGGGTTTGGGATGTTCGGGAGCCAATTTGTTTGTCAACAAGGACTTCCGGGTTGGTGCCTCCAGTAATGGCTGAATTCCTCTGATCGGGAGGAATTTACCCCGTGGGAATTTGGGTCTGGCCGTCACGGCGAAGGCGGAGACCCGCAAAAAATCACAGGCGGGAGAAGCCTGTGAGTGTGGGATTCGGCAGGCACCTTTTGCACCTCCCCTACTCGCGGGGAAACCCGGTTTCGGGGGTCTGGAGCGATGTGGGGTGAGTGGCACGGTGCTTCGGATCGTCTGCTTCTTCCACGGAGCGAAGCCACATAGCTGTTGCCGGAGAGCGCTGACTTTTTCCTGTGGACAATTTGATTTTAAAGTAATTACCCGTGAGTAGAGCTGAAGTGGGAGAATTGGATTTCTAAAAGTTTAATTTGGTATCGTAACGGGGAGGTTCAATACAGGAAGTCCGCCTTCCCCTTTTGTAAATAGACTGAAGCATTGAGGCTGCAAGCTGAAGCCTTGGAAAGCCTATTGTAAAGGACTAAATTTCCATCGGTAAAGAACATTAAACCCCCCCTTGGAGGCAGGAGAAGAGGGGGGGAGTTGTGAACTGAATATGCCTGCGGGAGAGAGCGAAGAGAGTTAAAATACCGCCGCTCAGACCCTGGAAACGGGCTGCTAGCAGGACTGACGTTCTTTGGAAGGCTCACTGACAACGATTAGAACGCTCGTTGACAGGTAGTAATAAGAGAAATACATTGTTCCTACTGTCTCCGTCTGCTTTTAAAAAGGAGTAAAAGTAACTGAAAATTGAAACTAACTTCATTGTTTGAGCTGTGTTTAAAAGAGGACATTATTGACTAATATAAACAGAAACTGTTTCCCCCTAGAGGAAGCGTTTGAAACTGTTACAAGAGCTGGGCTGGGGAATTTCCAGCTGCAAGATAAAAAGCTGTGAGACTCTGGGACTGACCTTGATTCGGTTAAGTGTTATGGCAAATGGAAAGGAAAAAATGGACTAGTCAATTCCTGAAAAAACATTAAGGTCTGGGAGGACTTGGCAGCAATCTAGGAGAGCCTCAATATCAGGCTCCCCTGCTTCTTCCGCTATTGCTTTTGTAACAGTATATTCAAAATCAAAAGGAATGTCGACAGAAGAGGCCTTAGCGGTTGCATTAAGTAAGATAAGAGATTCACTGGAACAGCTTAACAAGAAAATGGATGTGACAAATGCGAAAGTGGACGCTGCAATTATTAAAATTGACTTAAATACAGAAAGTATAAATAATCTGGGACAAAAGGTGAATATCAATACAGAAACAATCCAGAAATTGATACAGGAATCTACTTTGATACGGCAGACTGCGGAGGAAGCTAGGGAGAAAGCCATTGCTGCTGAATGTAAAGTAACACAATTGGTGAGAGAGAGAGTCCCAGCCTTACAGAGGCAACTTGATGACCATAAGTCGACGCTTGCTATGATTGAATTTAAAGAGAAACAGACGAATTTGAGGATCAGAGCCCTACCTGAATTGGAGAAGGAAAGTTTGACAGACTTCTTCACACAGGAATTTGCTGATTTGGGGGACTTGGATCTGGGTCAAGAAGAGTTTGAAACTGTGAGGGCCTTCAGATTTGGAAGAGGAGGGGAAAAAGAGAAGAACAGAATAAGAGACTGTTAGCACTACCAGAAGAACCTAGAAGTACAACAGCCAAGAGTGGAAATTTTTAAAGACGTCCCGAAATACCTTTTGGATCTTAGGTCTAACTACGGAGATTTGGTTGCCCTGCTGAGAAGGAATAAAATCATCTTTAGGTGGGAGTTTCCCCAAGGTCTATTCTTCAGCTTTAAAGGAAGGAAAATAAAAAAAAGATCAGTAGAAGACAAAGTAAAGTTTTTGTATAAATACGAAGAAGATCTCCAGAAGGGACTTGGAAAAGAGGTAAGAGCATCAGACAGAAGATCACCAGATTGATGGACTATATGGAATTGGCGGAAATGACTGGCAGAATCCGAGACCAGGGAGAAGAGTCAGTGGTAGAAGATTGGAAAAAAGTTTAAAGACTATTTATAGAAATATTGTAAAATTAATGAATGTTAGAAAAATGTTGGAATGAAGTTATATGGCTTTAGTAGAAATGTTATAAGGAATTAGGTATAAATAGATTATTAGAGTATTAAAGGAAAAATAAGGTTAGAATATGTTAAGATAATTATAGGACAGAAAATAGAGGAAGATGGAAAAGAATTGCTGAAACAATTAATAGAAGTGGAATACAAAAAGGGAGGTGTGAAGAGGTCGTTGAAACAAGTGAATGAAAGATAAGATACTGAAATTGTATGATGTGTGTTAAACTGTTTTTGTTTTGTTTTGTTTATTGCGTTAGTGTTGTGTAATCTTTTTATATTGTATTGTATTTTTTTTCTTTTTTCTTTCCTTTTTTGTAGTGTTTAAAAGTAATAAATATTATTTTTTTAAAAAAACACAATTTGTTTGTCAACTAAGCCATTCAAGAACCAAGGTATGGCTGTATGTTGAACAAGATAGCTCTCTGGTCTGACCCATAAGGTTCTTCTCAAGTATTCTTGTACATTCCTGATGGCTGCATATAACCATGGATGACTAACAGGTATACACAGATATCCTACATGATTTTATCTAAGTTCCCTTTACTCTCACAGGTCATGAAAAGGCTGCCTGTGTCTGACCTTGCAGGTTTGGGGCAGAATCAGTGCAAAGGCAATTTTAGCTGAGAGGTATTCAGCGTCAACATATGCATTTCTGATGTTTGTTTATTTAAAATTTATAGCTCATTGCTCTGCTCTATCAAAGCTTCCAATGCACTTCACAGTTCAAACAAAAAACAAATGTGGTATTAAAATCAGTTCTACAATCAAAGCCATGAATACTAAAGAGTTTGGAATTAGATGAACTTCTGTTTATTGTTCTGTTCTCCTAAACGAGTTATTGTTGCATATTGTGTAATGCTACATTTTAATAAGCGCTTCATGGTTCAAGTGTTTATATGAACCTGTAACTTAATTTCTTGAGGGGGGTTGTAAATTGACTTAAGGAAAGGCAGGATATCAGCATAGAAAAGTGAAGTAGCAGTCATCACTTGATGTTATAATCATCAGCTGATGAATATTCTGGTTGAACATATCCTTGTTTTGGTCTGAACAACCAGTTGGTTGCAAATTCAGTCATTTGGCCAGCATTTGTATCAACAAAACAAAAAATGCTGGTATGACTAGGTGGGCCTAATACTGAGTTTTTCCTCTTGCACTTAGGAAACTTCTGCTTGGAGGGCCTAACTAAGGCAAGTAGTTTAGGATCCAGGGATCATGTCAGGCGGTGCTTGCAAAGAGCAAGGGGAGTACTCACAGGTGATCTTGAAAAGTTTGGTCATCCATTTTTGCTAGAATGTGTTTAAAAATAGGAATGGCCTGATGGATCGATCTGACATCACTGCCTCATCCATCAATTGTTTGTTGACTTAGAAGGAAAGGCAGCAGCGACTGTCATTTATCATTGGAGAGGATCTTTGGCCATAATGAAGGTCAAGGAATAGGAAAATGTGTTTATATGGATCCCTATAAATGGGTTTTGAATTGTGAAGTCCTTGGACTTGCCTTAGAACTCAGAGTAATGCACCTGCCCTTTGCAGCCTTTGACTTATTTTCCCATCAGTCCTGTCTAGCTCTCTTCATTGTCTCACAACTATTTGCTTATTAATTAAAATATTTTCTTAACCACTTGATATCATTCGAGCTTAGGATGGAATGCAACAGTAAACAGAAAATGCCTTCGAACACCCACAACCATAAAACAGTAGCATCTCATCCAGTTTCCTGGTCTCACAGTGGCCAGCCAGATGGAAGCTTCTTCCATTCAAACCTTGTCTGAGGAAGGTGTTCTTCCTGACCTCTGGCCCATTCCTGTATCCTTGCCTATTCCTTAGTCTTGACTTCATCCTCTTCACTTATGATTTGATGCATGCCTTCTGGCTTCTCGCTCGACTCAGACCACAGAGCCTGGCAGGTGCTCATCTAGCAACCCCTCAGCACAATTGCTGAATTCTCCTACCCTTACCCATACTCTCCTAGACACACAGTAGACCAAGGATAGGAACTTTTCCCCAGCTGAGGGCCATATTCCCTCCTTGGCAGCCTTCTGGAGACCAGATACCAGGGATGAATGCAAAGCATGGGTAGAACCAGGAATGTGATTCTTATTGTACAGTAGGCAACATTCCAGCCATGTAACATATACTCGGAGTCGAGAGTGGATGTCATGCTCTTTATTCAGCTCATAGTGGTGAGGAGGAATGGAAGTTCCCCCAGAATGTCTGCTTTATATACATTATTTACACAATGGGCCCCACGTGATTGGCTAATTCCAGGATTCTCCTGTAGGCTAATCAGGTTGTGGATTCACTTCCACCTGGAGCTGGATTGGGCGGCTCCTGCAAACCAATCAGACTGCTGCATTCTGAATCCTATTGTTCTAGGATCAATCAGACTGCTGCATTTTGGATCCTATTCAACTCAGTGCATAACACCATGCAAATGTCAAAGCTTTCTATGAACACACAGCTACCTTTCCACCCTCTGTTCGGGCAAGAAAGAAGCATCAGTAAGGTTTAAGAACACATTCCACTCTGGCAGAAACACTGAAGATGGTGTAGAGCAGGGACAATGAGAGGTGTGGCCTGGAGAGGAGGTGTGGCCCAGGAGAGTCCCAAGGGCCAGGAAGAGAGGTCTGGAGGGCTGCATGAGCTCCTGGACCTGAGTTTCTCCACCCCTGCAGAATACAGAGTAGAAACAGATGTCCTACAGCCTCGCTAACATTTTGGGAGAGGGTAACATCCTGTCCGGCATTCAGGAGAGTCTTCTCTTATAGGAACCCTACACCACAGTCAGGAAAAATGGCACCTATCCCCAATTCTGAGACATGGAAAACACAGCAAAGCAGAGGCTCATGTGCAGTAACTGGGAAGCTGTAGATTTAGGGGACGGGTCACATTTTTAACCTCCAAAATAATGTCTTGCAGCACTAGGGAGAATAAGGATCCTGATACATCCCGATTAATGGGTGATAAATGATTTAGAATCCACTGAAAATGTAGCTGCAGGCGATCTTGAAGTCTCTAGAGAGGATTATCCAACAAAGATACTGCATTTATCACTTCCCCCTCCCATTCCATACAGGACTGAGAATGAATTCTTTTTATAAAGTAAAGCAGCCAAGTTGTTAACTGGGATCTGCTGGGCTGAGCATCACTGAGCATCTCTGGTCAGTGCTTAAAGGTTTCCATTAGCTCCCAGTTTGTTTCCCAGTGAAATTCAAAGAATCTGGGGTCAGGGTATCCGAAGGAGTATCTTGTGGGCTTTCCAGTCCACTGAAATTGTCACCAGAAGTCTAATTCTGGGTGCACCCACCTTCTTCAGTAAGATGGGGAGGGGTGTAATCAGAGACACCATCTTTTCTCTGGCCACTGCCTACGCTCACTGGAGCTGGTGGGAGTTGAATCCAGCTACTTCTGGAGGTTTTCCACTCATGGCCTAAAACACTAGCAGCATCTCCCCAGGAGGATCTTACCCCGTCCTGCTTGGTTACGCCAAGGGTTGAACCTGGAACCATCACCATATGAACCATGTGCTTCACCGCTAAGTTATGTCTAAGATGCTTTTAATGCCATTTTTGTGATTTCCATGTTGATGAAAATTTCTGCGTTGCCAGAGTGTCAGAAACAAACACTAAAACCTTTTGTGATGCAATTGTCTTTTGAATTCAGTCTTTATGAAAAATTCACAAGGAGTTTATGTTTTGTATGTTTAGTGATGAACCTCGTTTGCAGATCAAGGAAGATTTTGGGGTGTTGGTAGGCAGACAAGATCTTTCTAAAGTGACTATGGATTTGTCTTGTCTGTTGATGTACTGCAATTTTTTTTTAAAGAAACACCATTCCCCCACCCATTTTTTATTCAGGTTCGTGTTTATGATGAAATATTATTTCATTTTTAATTTCCTAAATATAATATCACACACACGCACACAGTTCTAATCTCTAATGTCATACACAGGAGTATTAGGGGGGGAAAACAAATGTTATGAGCAAAATGAATGCTTTCTTGAGGATTGCCTGTAATATATTATTTAGCTTGATATCTCCCACGATGGCAGAGGGAATATCACGGTACGCTTAATTCCTGAAGACAATTTATACATTAAAAATAAATTGCGAAAACCCCAGTGGCTTCCAGCATGTTGACACATTTTAAATTAAGGATAGTAATGGGAATGACTGCTACCTCTTTAAATGAGAAAAGAGCAATCATTAGCAAGGACTCATTTCGATAGTGCAAGGGGAAGAAACGTCTTTGTAAAAAGTATCCCCTGCAAAAAAAAAAAAAAAAAAAAAAAACCTGTCAAATTACACCACTGCTCTTTTGTCTTTGTAGTGTGGAGTCTTGATGCTGACAACAAATCTCTCAGCTCTTTCTCCTTTTGCTAAAAAATAAATAAAAATGCTATGTCTTCTTTTGACACACAATCAGCACGCCTGCTTCCACATCTTCATAGCTTGATCAGTGGTTATAATAACTGATATAATAACATATCAGAAGCGTACCTGGGCAAGATCAATGGGCTGCCCAGCTGATAACCCCATCTGTGCCAAAATTATTTGGGAGGAAGTCGTTAAAGTGGTATCATTGCACTTCAGTCATATGATGTGAAATTTGGCCAAAGAAAAGCTGCACAGGATAGATCAGGATAATGGGGGGGGGGGGGAGTAAGCCACTTCCCTCCACCCCCACCTCCACTCCCCCTCGGCTGAATTTGACCTGGAGAAATATGCCTTGCAAATCACTCAAAGAGGACTGTGGCCCCACTCCCCCTGGAGTGCTGTGAATTAGACAGAGTTGCATGAGATGAGGACCATGCAGTAGCTGTCACCATCAGCATACCCCGAGGCCTTGTACGCAAACAGAGTTCAGCCAGAGCTCTGCTGGGAGAGACACAGGTGGGACTCCTCACTCAATTATTCCTTTTTCCTGGCTTGGAGGCAACTGAGGCAGAGAAAGGTAAGGATGGTTTGCAACAGGAATGGATAACCTTTTCCCTGCCTGTGGGCCTCATTGCCCTCCACGGAGCCCTCTGAGGGCCAGACACCTGCAGCGCACAACGAAGAGTGAGATGAAACCTCTCAGCCGGGTACAGCACGGCAACAGGGAAGGAAATCTCCCCTCTCTACTCATCTGATAAGCAAGAAAGGGGCCATATGCATCCCAATTTGGGCAGATGAGGAATGAGTCCATTGAGAAGGCAACAGCTGGATTTTGTAATCTCCACAAACATCAACACCTCACCCATTTCTATTGCACATGGGCTGTTGGCAAAGTTTGTTTGTCTCAGGCGCAAATAATGGTTGGGAGTCCAGAACTGGTCTACTGACTAGAGCAGGCATCCCCAAACTCTGCCCTCCAGATGTTATGGGACTACAACTCCCATCATCCCTAGCTAACAGGACCAGTGGGCAGGGATGATGAGAATTGTAGTCCCTAAACATCTGGAGGGCTGAGTTTGGGGATGCCTGGACTAGAGTTTCTCCACCTCTCCTTTTCAATCTAACCTCCCTCCCTCCAGGCTCTTTGAAAACTTTCCTTGGAAAAAAAAAGTTTCTGCTAAGGTAAAGACCTTGCCTCACGGCCACCAGCTTCCTCCTCTGCTCCTCAAACCAGCAGGTCTGCTGTACAACGTTTAGCCTTGATGAAGAGGTGTTCATGGAGATGGTACCTGTGGTGAGTTGCTTGAGGTGGAAGAAGAGAGGACAGGTAGGGTTCAGTCAGGATCAGGATTCTTAAAAACAAGGGCAGTCAGAGGCAGGTCTTTCAGGACCCTGGACAGAGCTAGATCAGGCAACCTGTTCCAAAAAAAGAGCCCATTCTCAACTGAACACAGGAAGCTGCCTCATGCCACCTCAGACAGTTAGTCCAACTAGCTTGGTATTGTAAATATTAACTGGCAGCAGCTCTGTGGAGTTTCAGGCAGGGAGTTTTTCCCAGCCAGGAGATGCTGGGAACTGAATCTGAGAATATCTGCACATTTCTACAGCTGAACAACTCTCCTTCCCCTCAAATACTGTCATTGGTATCCATCTCTCTCAAGAGGAAATGGAATGTGTCTCTGTGGGTGAAGTCAAACCGCAATGTTGGAAGCACCAAAGTGTGAAACGGTCAAATCAGCCATGATAAAATGGGCACAGGACTTAGGGTACAACATCATGTTTGCTGACTGGGAAAAGTTATGGACCACAGGTTTGAGATTTACGGCATGTAATGCCTTGAAAGAAAATATTATGAAAATGATATACAGGTGGTACATGACCCCAGTCAAGCTTGCAAAGATATACCATGTGTCTGATAATAAATGTTGGAAGTGTAAAGAAGCTGAAGGAACATTCTTTCACCTCTGGTGGACTTGCCCTAGAGTGAAGGTTTTCTGGGAAATGATTTACAATGAACTGAAAAAGGTATTTAAGTATACCTTCCCTAAGAAACCAGAGGCCTTTCTCTTGGGCATTGTTGGTCAGAGGGTGCAAAAGAAGGATCGAACCTTTTTTATGTACGCTACAACAGCAGCAAGGATACTCATCGCTAAAAGCTGGAAAACTCAAGAACTACCCACACTGGAAGAATGGCAGATGCAACTGATAGACTATATGGAACTGGCGGAGATGACGGGCAGAATCCGGGACCTGGGAGAAGAACTGGTGGAGGAAGACTGGAAGAAATTCAAGGACTATTTACAAAAACATTGTAAATTGTATGACGGTTAAGAAAGATGTAAGATTAGCAAAAACATGGCTTCAACAAACTAGTTATAAAGAATATAAATTTAAATTCAACTGGAAGATGAAAAGATAAATCTGGGATAAGTAATATTTTATGATTAAGCTTCAATAAGTGTATGTTAAACCCCAAAATTTAAGATATTAAATATTGGAAAATTATATTATATGAATTAAATCAAGTTAATAATTTGCTGGTAAAATTTATGTTTAGAAAGCAGGAACAAGAGATGTGAGGAAGTCCAAAGTTGAGAATGAAATGTGGATAATGGAAAATATTATGTTATTATGTATGTTTTTTATTGGTTATACAAAATTTAATAAATATTATTATAAAAAAAAATGAAGTCAAACCGCAATGTTGGAAGCACCAAAGTGACTTCACCTGGGCAGTGTGTCTTCAGGTCCTGGGCTGCCCAGATGACAAGACCCATCTCTCGGCCTCACTGATGTGGTCCAAAGGAAAGCAGAACAATACATTTGGCACCAGCATGGCTATTGGAGTTGCTGGAAGGAGCCGTCCAAGGCACCACCCAACCGTCTTGGATTTGTGTAGGCTGATTCCTCCTCACCCTTTTATTCTCCTGCAAGGCAGTGAGGTTTAGGATCAAAGTTTCCTTTTCCAATCCTAATTGCTAAATACTGGGGGGAAAAAGAAACTGTGCCAACAAAAAAGGAACAGCAAGACAAACTAACAGAGTATATTGAACTGGCTAGAATAACAGAGGCAATTAGAGATCACACTAGACAAGAGTTTCAAAAAGCATGGGGGAAATGCAGAGAACATTTCACAAAAACAGTGCTCTAAAATACATACCTGGACTTGTTTCGATTAATGTCTGCAGAAGACTTTGTGGATATTCAAGTTATAATTAGAAAAATCATAATAATTATTCATAAAGGAAACAGCTTATAAGAAGTAAATAAGGAGGCCAGATACAGGATAAAGGAAGTCTTTTATTTGGTTGTTTGTATTGTTGTATGTTATGCTCATTGTATGTTCACGTTTAATGAGGGTGGATTTCTGTATTGGGGGGGTGGGGGGTTTATGTTGTAAATAAAATTTCCAATAAAAAATAAAACAAACAAACAAACAAAGTTTCCTTTCCCTAGATGAGCTACCTTCCCAGGTGGATGAGCCCCATCTGCCTCTCTCTTCCCTCTACAGCAGGCATAGGCAACCTCAGCCCTCCAGATGTTTTGGGACTACAACTCCCATCATCCCTGACCAGTGGTCCTGTTAGCTAGGGATAATGGGAGCTGTAGTCCCAAAACATCTGGAGGGCCGAGGTTGCCTATTCCTACTCTACAGCATGAGCAGAAACCACCTTCTTGACTGTGGGGCCCCCTATTGGTCTTGTCCATTCATTCCGCTGGAGCCCGTCTCCATATGCAGGGTATGTCCCTAACTCAGAGGGTTTGAGTCCCATTGGCAACCCTCACCTGGTTTCCCAGGGTCTGGTTGCTGTCACATGTTGACTGCTTCTAGGACCCACAGGTGAGAGCTGAGTGGAGGGTGGGGGCTAAAGGTGAACAAATGGCCCCAGATGGAGCATGGGATGCCCCCACCATACCTAATACCCCATACCCTCCATATATATATATATATATGAGAAAAGCCTTTCATTCATAAGACAAATATGACAACCCCTACACTACAAAAACGTTGTTGTTGTTTAGTCGTTTAGTCGTGTCTGACTCTTTGTGACCCCATGGACCAGAGCACGCCAGGCACTCCTGTCTTCCACTGCCTCCCACAGTTTGGTCAAACTCATGCTGGTAGCTTCGAGAACACTGTCCAACCATCTCATCCTCTGTCGTCCCCTTCTCCTTGTGCCCTCCATCTTTCCCAACATCAGGGTCTTTTCCAGGGAGTCTTCTCTTCTCATGAGGTAGCCAAAGTACTGGAGTCTCAGCTTCATGATCTGTCCTTCCAGTGAGCACTCAGGGCTGATTTCCTTCAGAATGAAAAGCCTTTCATTCATAAGACAAGTATGACAACCCCTCCACTACAAAAACTAGGGAGACCAATAAATCCCAGCACCGCCTTCATTGTCGTAACTGCAGTGCAGTTTCCACAGCTTTGGCCTTGCATTTCCACAGCTTTGGCCTGGATCCTAGCATGACTGAGACCATGCGAACTAACAGCCTCCCCTCCCCTCACCTGTGTTCAAGTAATTCAAGGCCTAGAGTCAGAAAACAATAAAATCTCAGGCAGCTGAGTCAGAGCTTTTGCTGTCACACTGAAATCCCCACATCCCTGATGCAAATCGGAGGCAGAAGAAAGTGTTTCTCAGCAGTATTTGGAAACTTTCAGAGGGTCTCCCCCCCCCCCTTTCTGGGTCCTGAAAATGCTTTTAAGTAATCAGGTTTCTATGTGGAAAAATCCGTTGGGGCTTTTATTTGTCAAATTGCATGTACAATATATATATCCCAGTGGACTCCAAGCTTGAATTCCCTCAGGAGTTAGCTTTCAAGTTATTAAGCGTGGAAATCTTGCGTTTTCTATGTAGCTTTGTGTAATTCAATCTGGGTCTTCGTACGACCTTTTTTTCTTTTTCTTTTTACACAAGCACCCCAGGTCACTTAGCTTAGCTTTGTCCGGAGACATTTCTTTGCGGGGTCATTTTCTAAAACTAATTCCGGCCCTTTGCTACATGGAGAGAAGGTTGATCCATCATTTCTCCCTCCTTCCTTTCCCCCTCATCTCCTTCTGTCGCTAAGCTCACGGAAAACATTGTCCTGTGGAATATATTATTCACGAATTAACCACAGCTCCCTTAAGTTAACAGCGCTGATGCTGCATGCTGCCTCTGTGATTGTCGGACAGGCAGAAAGACCCGATAATCCCAATACCCATCATATTTTTAGTTCATCACCATCGCCCTTCATCAACTGCTGTGCCACATATCACAATTCTTCCCTCCACCCCAGAGTGCAGGGCTGGTTTTGCTTCATCTTGATCGCACATTGATTTAGGACTAGCAAGAAATAATACTTAACACACTGGGTTGCTGAGTGAGTCATAACTGCACCTGATTGACTGAATAACTTTTGGGTGGACACCTGCAGGGCTTCTCTCTGCAAGGAAATGGAATCCTTCCTCACATCCCAGGTATTTTCAAGCTGCCAGAACAACCATGGTATATTTTATTCTTCTCTTCCTCTCTAGCAATGTTAAAATGAGAGTTGTGCTGAAATTTTTGTTTCAGAACTCTGAGCTTCCAAATGGATAGAATTGGGGATGGCTTCAGATATTTTGCAGGAGGTAGTGGACTGGAGCCCCTTCATGGATCACTGCCTTGCCGTGGCGAAGGGGCTTGAAGAACTCAGAGAAGCTATGAACTATGCCGAGCAGGGCACCCAAGATGAACAGGTCATAGTGGAGAGTTTTGACCAAACGTGATCCACCTGGAGGAGGAACCGGCAAGCCACTCCAGTATCCTTGCCAAGAAAACTCCATGGACAAAGACAACAGGCATATAAAAGTTATGACGCTGGAAGATGAGCCCCTCAGGTCGGAAGGCGTCCAACATGCTACTGGGGAAGAGTGGAGGGCAAGTACAAGTAGATCCAGAGCTGATGAAGCGGCTGGGCCAAAGCCGAAAGGACGCTCAGTTGCGGATATGCCTGGAAGCGAAAGGAAAGTCCAATGCTGTAAAGAAAAATATTGCATAGGAACCTGGAATGTAAGAACCATGAACATGGGTAAGTTGGAGGTGGTCAAAAATGAGATGGCAAGAATAAATATTGACATCCTGGGCATCAGTGAACTAAAATGGACGGGAATGGGTGAATTCAGTTCGGATGACCATCATATCTACTACTGTGGGCAAGAAACCCGTAAAAGAAATGGAGTGACCCTCATAGTCAACAAAAGAGTGGCAAAAGCTGTACTGGGATGCAATCTCAAAAATGATAGAATGATCTCGATACGAATCCAAGGCAGACCTTTTAACATCACAGTAATCCAAGTTTATGCACCAACTACTGGTGCGGAAGAAACTGAAATTGACCAATTCTATGAAGACTTACAACACCTTATAGAAGTGACACCAAAGAAGGATGTTCTTCTCATTATAGGGGATTGGAATGCTAAAGTAGGGAGTCAAGAGATAAAAGGAACAACTGGCAAGTTTGGCCTTGGAGATCAAAACGAAGCAGGGCAAAGGCTAATAGAGTTCTGTCAAGAGAACAAGCTGGTCATCACAAACACGCTTTTCCATCAACACAAGAGACGACTCTACACATGGACATCACCAGATGGGCAGCATCAAAATCAGATTGATTATATTCTTTGCAGCCAAAGATGGAGAAGCTCTATACAGTCAGCAAAAACAAGACCTAGAGCTGACTGTGGCTCAGATCATCAGCTTCTTATAGCAAAATTCAAGCTTAAACTGAAGAAAGTAGGAAAAACCACTGGGCCGGTAAGATACAATCTAAGTCAAATCCCTTATGAATACACAGTGGAAGTGAGGAACAGGTTTAAGGATTTAGATTTGGTGGACAGAGTGCCTGAAGAACTATGGATGGAGGCTCGTAACATTATACAGGAGGCAGCAACGAAAACCATCCCAATGAAAAGGAAATGCAAGAAAGCAAAGTGGCTGTCCAATGAGGCCTTACAAATAGCGGGGGAGAGAAGGCAAGCAAAATGCAAGGGAGATCGTGAAACATACAGGAAATTGAATGCAGATTTCCAAAGAATAGCAAGGAGAGACAAGAAGACCTTCTTAAACAAGCAATGCAAAGAAATAGAGGAAAGCAATAGAATGGGAAGAACCAGAGATCTGTTCAAGAAAATTGGAGATATGAAAGGAACATTTCGTACAAAGATTTCCATAATAAAGGACAAAAGTGGAAAGGACCTAACAGAAGCAGAAGACATCAAGAAGAGGTGGCAAGAATACACAGAGGAATTATACCAGAAAGAAACGGATGTCTCATATACCCCAGGTAGTGTGGTTGCTGACCTTGAGCCAGACATCCTGGAGAGTGAAGTCAAATGGGCCTTAGAAAGCACTGCAAATAACAAGGCCAGTGGAAGTGATGGTATTCCAGCTGAACTATTTAAAATTTTAAAAGATGATGCTGTTAAGGTGCTACACTCAGTATGCCAGCAAGTTTGGAAAACTCAGCAGTGGCCAGAAGATTGGAGAAGATCAGTCTACATCCCAATCCCAAAGAAGGGCAGTGCCAAAGAATGCTCCAACTATCGCACAATTGCACTAATTTCTCACGCTAGCAAGGTTATGCTTAAAATTCTACAAGGAAGGCTCAAGCAGTATGTGGACCGAGAACTCCCAGAAGTGCAAGCTGGATTTAGAAGAGGCAGAGGAACCAGAGACCAAATTGCAAACATGCGCTGGATTATGGAGAAAGCTAGAGAGTTCCAGAAAGACATTTACTTCTGCTTCATTGACTATGCAAAAGCCTTTGACTGTGTCGACCATGGCAAACTATGGCAAGTTCTTAAAGAAATGGGAGTGCCTGATCACCTCATCTGTCTCCTGAGAAATCTCTATGTGGGACAAGAAGCTACAGTTAGAACTGGATATGGAACAACTGACTGGTTCAAAATTGGGAAAGGAGTACGACAAGGCTGCATTTTGTCTCCCTGCTTATTTAACTTATATGCAGAATTCATCATGCGAAAGGCTGGGCTGGATGAATCCCTAGCCGGAATTAAGATTGCCGGAAGAAATATCAACAACCTCAGATATGCAGATGACACAACCTTGATGGCAGAAAGTGAGGAGGAATTAAAGAACCTTTTATTGAGGGTGAAAGAGGAGAGTGCAAAATATGGTCTGAAGCTCAACATCAAAAAAACGAAGATCATGGCTACTGGTCCCATCACCTCCTGGCAAATAGAAGGGGAAGAAATGGAGGCAGTGAGAGATTTTACTTTCTTGGGCTCCATGATCACTGCAGATGGTGACAGCAGCCACGAAATTAAAAGACGCCTGTTTCTTGGGAGAAGGGCAATGACAGGCCTAGACAGCATCTTGAGAAGTAGAGACATCACCTTGCCAACAAAGGTCCGTATAGTTAAAGCTATGGTTTTCCCAGTAGTGATGTATGGAAGTGAGAGCTGGACCATAAAGAAGGCTGATCGCCGAAGAATTGATGCTTTTGAATTCTGGTGCTGGAGGAGACTCTTGAGAGTCCCGTGGACTGCAAGAAGATCAAACCTCTCCATTCTGAAGGAAATCAGCCCTGAGTGCTCACTGGAAGGACAGATTGTGAAGCTGAGGCTCCAGTACTTTGGCCACCTCATGAGAAGAGAAGACTCCCTGGAGAAGACCCTGATGTTGGGAAAGATGGAGGGCACAAGGAGAAGGGGGCGACAGAGGACGAGATGGTTGGATAGTGTTTTCAAGGTTACCAGCATGAGTCTGACCAAGCTGCGGGGGGCAGTGGAGGACAGGAGTGCCTGGCGTTCTCTGGTCCATGGGGTCACGAAGAGTCGGACACGACTAAACGACTAAACAACAACAACAACAAGTGGACTGGAGAAAGATGCTTCCATTAAAAGGAGTTGGGGAGATAATTGCTCAGTTTGCATTTTAATGCAGATTTACAGTTTCTGAACTACAACGTACAAACCGAAATATAGCTATCCTTCGAATTCTGTAGTGTGGTTCTCCAACCTGAAATGCAGATATGACCTCGCCCCCCAAAAAGGAAGTAAAGGTAAGGGTAAAGGGACCCCTGACCATTAGAGACCAGGGAGAAGAGTCGGTGGAGGAAGATTGGAAGAAATTTAAAGACTATTTACAGAAACATTGTAAAATTAATAACTGTTAGAAGGATGTGGGAATAATATTATACGATTTTAGCAGGAATGATATATAGGATTTGGGAATAACTGACAATTGGTGAATGGAGGAAAAGTAAAGTTACATTATATTAAGATAATTTACAGGACTAAAATTTTAAAAGAGGGAAAGGATTTGCTGAAATGGATAATTGACCTAGAATACAAAAAAGGGAGGTGTGAGGAGGTCAAGGAAATAAGCTAATGAAAGATTAGTAATGAGGAGATTTGATGCATTTTTCTTTGTGTTTTTGTTTTTGTTTAATGGGTTTTATCTCTCTGGTTTTTTTCTTCTTTTTTTATATTGCAATGTGTTGTTTTGTTTTTGTTTAATGTGGCATTTTTACTTTTTCTTTCTGTAACTTTTAAAATTTTAATAAATATTATTATTATTATTATTTTAAAAGGGACCCCTGACCATTAGGTCCAGTCGCAGACGACTCTGGGGTTGCGGTGCTCATCTCACTCTATTGGCTGTGTACAGCTTCCGGGTCATGTGGCCAGCATGACTATGCCGCTTCTGGCAAACCAAAGCAGCACACCGATATGCTGTTTACCTCCCCACTGGAGTGGTACTTGCACTGTGTGCTTTCAAACTGCTAGGTTGGCAGGAGCAGGGACCGAGGAACAGGAGCTCACCCCATTGCGGAGATTCGAACCACTGACCTTTTGATTGGCAAGTCCTAGGCTCTGTGGTTTAACCCACAGTGCCACCTGCATCCTTAAAGTACTTTGGGGTAAAGAGTGCCATTGATTCCTATGGTGTATAAATTAAAATTTTAAAATAAATACATAATTTACAGTGTGCATATTAGTAAAAATATCACCTGGCGTGCATAATGCTGAGGGGGGAAATGCTTGAGGAAATGTATATATTAGGCAAAGGTTGAGGCAGAATTAGGAGAGATATGCACACTGGTGCATGTGAATTTGCATTTGGAGTTGCTTTAAAAAAATAATAATCACAAACTGGTGTAATAATGAGGTGGACTGAGTTTCAGACTGGAAAATGAGAAACTGATAACAGTTTCTCAAAATAAGCTGTGTGAATATTTGGAATTTGCTAAAATGACAGCGGTAATCAGGCAACAATCAAACAAAAACCTTAAAAAGAGTGAAGTGGGGAAGAATATATGATCAAACATTGTTCCCAAATCAAAACCTTGATATGCATTGACTAAATTTCACAAAGTAAAAATTCAGATAGATAAGTTATTTATTGTGTGTAAATGAGATAATGCGGGTGGCGCTGTGGGTTAAACCACAGAGCCTAGGACTTGCCAATCAGAAGGTCGGCAGTTTGAATCCCCGTGACGGGGTGAGCTTCCGTTGCTTGGTCCCAGCTCCTGCCAACCTAGCAGTTCAAAAGCACATCAAAGTACATGTAGATAAATAGGTACCACTCCGACGGGAAGGTAAATGGCGTTTTCATGCACTGCTCTGGTTCGCCAGAAGAGGCTTGGTCATGCTGGCCACATGACCTGGAAGCTGTACCAATAAAGCGGCCAATAAAGCGAGATGAGCGCCGCAACCCCAGAGTCGGTCACGACTGGATCTAATGGTCAGGGGTCCCTTTACCTTTAAATGAGATAACAAAGGTAATCAACACAATCGAAAGAAAATAGAAAAGAAGTAGCTGTAATGGGCTGGTGGGAAGTCATGGGCGAAGAAATGCGGATATTTATTATTTAGATTAGTTTTACACTTAACATAAGTTGAAGTATATATGCAATTGTGTAACAACAGAAAATCAAATAAAAAGCATAATGGGGGAAGAACTGCTTTGATCGCTGGAACTGGCAGTTTGATGGGTGCCTCGTTATACCTGCATTATGTTGGTAAGAACTCAATTGTTTAGTGTGGCAGCCCCGACACTTTGGAACTCACCGCCAATTGATATTAGGCAGGCGCCTTCATGGGCAATTTGAGCTCATTCCCAGCATCCTATGAATTGTTGGAATTGGCTTGCCAGATCAGGTCAAAGAAACACCACCCAATCCGTCATCTGGCACATCTATACTTGTGGCCAGCCATATGCTCCTGGGAACGTCGCTGGCAAGCCATCTCACGGGTAACTGATTGCTCCCTGAGCATGGCAGCCCAAGGTCCTGCTGTTGTGAACGCCACATCACTCTTTCATGCTGCGATAATCTCTTCTGTTCCCTAGGCTTGCTGCCGTTTGGCCTTTGGCACCACACTCTGAAAGAGCTGTTTGGCAGCTCCGTGTCTGAGTTGCTTTGCAGTCCGCCAGAATCACCCGCCTACCTAAAGGGCGCTGGCAATCTGTTTGGGCCTGGTTCTGGGGAAGGCGTGTGAAGGGCATTTGCCAAGAGAGCTGCAGAGAACAATCTGAGTCTGTAGTAACTGGGCTGCAAGCGAAACAAAATAATAATAAAAAAAATTCCTTCCAGTAGCACCTTAGAGACCAACTCAGTTTGTTATTGGTATGAGCTTTCGTGTGCAGACCAACATGGCTACCTACCTGTAACTGGGCTGCAAGCGTTGCTGAGAGGATGGCCACGTTTTGGGGTGCTGAGATTTCTCTAGAAGCGGTGCAGCTTGCAGTGCGCTTACTTCTGCTGCCCTAAGATCCCATGTACACATTCATTTACAAACACGCCATCTAATAACATGCCTATCCTCCAAGGAGTTTTAGTTGGCATTCACGGCTCTCTTCCTCAACAATTTACCTTTACGACAACCCTATGAGGTAGATTAGGCTGAGAGGCAGTGAGTGACCCAGAATCACCCAATGGACTCCATGGCGAAGTGCAGATTTGAACCCTGGTCTCCCAGAGTAGGGACGCGGGTGACGCTGTGGTCTAAACCACAGAGCCTAGCACTTGCCGATCAGAAGGTTGGCGGTTCGAATCCCCACGACAGGGTGAGCTCCCGTTGCTCGGTCCCTGCTCTTGCCAACCTAGCAGTTCGAAAGCACGTCAAAAGTGCAAGTAGATAAATAGGTACCACTCTGGTGGGAAGATAAACTGTGTTTCCGTGTGCTGCTCTGGTTCGCCAGAAGCGGCTTAGTCATGTTGGCCACATGACCCAGAAGCTGTATGCTGGTTCCCTCGGCCAGTAAAGCGAGATGAGCGCCGCAACTCCAGAGTCGGCCACAACTGGACCTAATGGTCAGGGGTCCCTTTACCTTTACCTCCCAGACTTTAGTCCATCCCACTAACCTCCAAGCTACATTACCCCCTCCAACATTTCTCCAATGAAATAGGGATGTCCTATTCAACAACAACTTTTATTATTTATACCCCACCCATCTGACTGGGTTGCCCCAGCCACTCTGGGAAGCTTCCAGCATATATATAAAAACATAATAAAACATTAAACATTTTTTTAAAAAAACTTCCCTATGCAGGGCTGCCTCAGATGTCTTCTAAAGGTTGTATCATTGCTTATCTCCTTGGCTCGTGGGTCGCATAACTCCCTACCCTCCACCATTTCTCTGATGAAAATAGGGACTTCCTATTTATAATAAGGACATTCCAGGATCAAATCATAACCCAGAATGGCTTCTGCAAATCCGGGACTGTCCCTGGAAAATAGGGACACTTGGAGGATCTGCTACATTGGCTTCAAAGAACACACACATACATTACTGATCCATTTTACCTATTACTTGGTAAGAAAGCCCAATGGGGACCCCTTCACAGGTGCTATTTTTCCTGGAGCCTCAAACTTGGCTCTGAAGTTGGCAGTCATCATGCTGCTTCTAAACATGTTTCCGAAGCAGAAGATCTTTGTGGCCTTGCTATGAGAGAAAACAGGAGTGTTGGAGTAGGTTACAGGCAAACTCTCTTCCGTCACCCTTCTAAGATTCCTGAATGAAAAATGTGAATGGCGAGGTTTTGAACAAGGAATCTAGGATGATAATTGGGAATGGCTGCTAAGGAGAGCTCTGAGCACATCACCAGACTGCAGCTTAAATTGGTTTCACTCTTGTTTCTGCCTCTGAAGGACCTTGAGAGTTATTGTTCTGGGCTGCGGAGAAATCTGGGGGAAAGTTATTATCATACCGCAAACCCCAGGATAAATTGGGGGAGTGGGCAGAGACGACAGTTAAAGTGCTATGCTGGGTGTAAGTTGGGCTGGAGGGACTTGAGCTTCCTTACTTGTGGGGAATTGGAGTTGGCAGAATACTTTCCTCCTGGCTGTGAGGCGTGTCTGACTCTGTCCCAGGAGGAAATAGAGAAACGTCCCCTCACACAACCAGGAGGCAGATATTGACAGTAGGCTAGTCTATTCACAGCATATTCCAAGGTGGGGAACTTTGGGCCTATGAATGTAGCCCCCTAGACATCTCTGTGTGGCCCTCAGCACTCTCTCCCTGCCATGCCCCCACCTCAGGTCATGCCCCTCCCTGACCATATCCTGACACTTCCCCAGAGAGCTTTTGACTGACTGGAATGTGGAGTGTCTCCACCCCCATTGCTCAGTCTGGACACTGAGTTCCTCCTCCAAGGGTCTTCTGGTGGTTCCCTCACTGCGAGAAGTGAAGTTACAGTGAACCAGTCCAAGGGCCTTCTCGGGAGTAGCACCCTCTCTATGGAACGCACTCTCTTCAGATGAGATAAAGGAGATAAAGAAGGACCCAACTTTTAGAAGACACCTGAAGGCAGCCCTGTATTGGGAGGTTTTTTAATGCTTGATGTTTTTATTATGTTTTTAGATATGCTGTAAGCCACCCAGAGTGGCTGGGGAAACCCAGCCAGATGTGAGGGGTATAAATTATTATTATTATTATTATTATTATTATTATTATTATTATTATTCTGCGATATAGTCTCTTGCTGGCCTGAATAAGAGTCAGTGTTGTTCAGTGGCTAGAGCGAACCTAGGCGAAGAGTCTGCCTCAGGCTACAGGATCCACAGGGGCAGCAAATTTGGCCTCCAAGGAAAGCATCACATGCCGCTGCTTCTGCTATGGTGACAACGGCTGTGGCACACACCTTGGAGGCTGGATCTGCTGCTTCCTCAGTATCCCTTCCCCAACGCTGCTTCTACAGTGGCCTGTTGTTGAATAGGATGATCTGCTGGTCTCCTTCATAGGGAGGACATGGTGACTCAGAGCAGGGGCATCGCAAAGGGGATGTGGTCTGCCCCAGGTGTCATGCCTGGGGGGGTGACAAAATCCCCCCGGGCGGATTGGTGTGGCAGCACTCGCACCCCCAGTGGGTGGATTTTCACGACTGTCACCGTGAAAATCCACCCGTTGATCGCACAAATACCCCCTGTGATCAGCCTGGCATCCCCTGGTGGGCGGCATATCTGTTTCGTGGCCAACCCTCCATAAAAAAAGGTCAACTTTGGGTGGGCAATGTTCCCAAAAATTGCAATGGGGGGGGGCAAAAAAAATTGTACCGGGTACCACCTAACCTTGCTACGCCTCTGAATCCTTTCCTCCCTGCACAATGGCCTTTGATTCCCACTTCAACCATCAGGTAAGGTTGATTTGATTCCCCACTTTGTTTCTTGGCTCACTCCTTCTCATAGCTGTCAACTTTCAGATTTGAAAATAAGGGATCAGCAGCCCCACCTGTCCTGGGGACAGTCTACAGGATATCTAACAATCCGGGACAGCAGCGGGAAGCAGCGGGAAACGGCGCTGGAATAAGGGAATTTCCCGCAAAAAAAAAGGGAAGGTTGATAGCTATGCCCCTTCTTCCCTGGCAGGGAGGGAGAGCACCATTTTGTGCCAAAATGTATTGGGACGGCCCTGCCTGGGACCTTCTGCTGCCTTGCCACTCAGCTATGGATTTTGTTTGAATGCCCCCGCAGTGAAAAATGGGGAGCATCTGCTTCCGAAGGAGTAGCCACAATTGCCATGGGTAGCTTTAAAAATATGGAATTGGATGCAATACACAGTACGTTCCATGGAATGTTGCTACTTCACGACATCAACTTGGATATACATTGCCAGCAAAGAAGAAGTGGGGTGGCGGTGGAGGGCGGGGGGGAGAAGAGAAACTAGTGGAAATGTCAGCCATGACCCAAATAAGCAGTGTTTTGCTGAGATGAAAATGAAATATGAATGCAAAGTGGGACCTCCATGTTCATAGCCCTGAGCTCTGCAGAGCCACAAATGGAGGTCGTCACTTTGAATTTCCAAATCAAAGTTGCTCCTTAAAGAGAGCAAAGGAATAATAGGAGCTGAAAAAGTTGCTTCTCTCTTTATGGGGCCTTTCTGTGAGCGAAATGCTTGGGAACGAGGCAGTAAACACCGTACAGCAAAGTTTGAGAGGGAAAGTGGGTGATGAGATGGAAAACATTTCAGAGTCTGCATAGCTTTGCGTGTGGGTGGGTGCGGGGAGAGCGACTTTCCTTTCCAATTCCCTTCCTCTGTGTCTGGTGTCTGCTCATTCTAGGAATGAGAACACATCCCAGAGGAAGAAGGAGACGGTACACAGCCAGGGATATGGCATGCCCTTTTTGGACCATGCATTATGATTCAGTACAGTGGTACCTCAGGTTACAGATGCTTCAGGTTACAGACACTTCTGGTTACAGACTCCGCTAACCCAGAAATAGTACCTCGGGTTAAGGACTTTGCTTCAGGATGAGAACAGAAATCATGCGGCGGCGGCACGGCGGCAGCAGGAAGCCCCATTAGCTAAAGTGGTACCCCAGGTTAAGAACAGTTTCAGGTTAAGAACGGACCCCTGGAACGAATTAAGTACTTAACCCAAGGTACCACTGTATCTGGGATTGGGGAGTTTAGAAGAGCCTAGCTGTCAGGGACTGGGCAGAAAAGGAATGGTAGAGGCCACCTCCCCATCTTTACCCTCCCAGAGAAGAAGAAGAATTACAACATGGGTTTGAAGGAGGTCACAGCTCAGAGGAAGATGAGGGGAGAAGCTGGGAAATAATGGGAGAGGAGGAGGAGGCAGTATTGGTGTCTTGCAACTTTGACCTGTTGCAGGACCTTAGCCAGACCTTAGCAGAGCATACGCAGAGTTCTAGAAAGCAATCAGTTGCAGGCAGGATGGACGAAGCAGGAACCAGAACGCTGTTACTAGTAACTTGGTTACTTAGAAGTGTTTATTATTTACAGCAGACTCTACAAGTTACTATATACATGAACAGAAACACGGATCTTAACTAGCTCTCTCTTAACAAACTCCAAACGACTCTCAGACTCCACCCTGACCAAAAAACACATTCCAGTCAGTAGGTCATAAATCATGATGCCTGTGTGAAACTTCAACCAATTGTAAAGCTGTTTCTAGGCTCCCATATCTCTAGGCAGGTAACTTCTCTCTGCTCAGTCACCCTTGGCTGTCAGCCAACTCTTAATTGACTCTGTGTGAAGCTGCACAGAATTGCACATAGTCAAAAATCCCAAGAGGCAGAGCTGGAGCAGCTGGCTGACACGTTATCACTAGAAAGCATTCCAGACCCACCATCTCCCAGAAACCGGTGAGCCTTAAAAGTAGGAGAGCAAAATGCTCAGAAGCAAAGGGCCCTTAAGAGTGCAAAAAAACAAAAAACCTTAAGAGTGCAACTGCACTCCTGTAGGAGGAAATAAATAAACAAACCCCACATTTCAGTACTGTTAGGAAACCAAACTTCTGGCAACCTGACTCCCATTTTGCCCACCCATGGGAAGGCCGCAACACAAACAGAATATATTAGCGCAATAGCTATCTCTGGGCATAGTTTTGAAGGAAATGGCACTCAGAGGCATGTGGCTTCTGATACAGGGCGTAGTGCATAACCACTGTGGCTGGCAACCATTGATGACCACAACTGTCAGAGCTGCCTCTAGGTCCCAGCTCACAGAGGACCAACGCCAGACTGTCGTTATGTACAAAAGTCTTTATTGAGGTTTAGTTTCCATTTCAAAGCCGCAGCGCGCAGCTCTACGTCTTAACGCCTAGACCGGCGAAGTACCGTCTCCTCCCCTATGACACCACTTTAAGATCCTAGCCCTGCTCCACCTTTTACGCTGCTCTCTCCTCCTCTGGGTCCTCCTGCCCGCTGGGGCATTGCCCTTTCTGGACTCTTCCGACGCTGAGTCGCTTAGCTCCTCCCCCTCCCTCCTGCGGGCTTTAGGACCCGGTTCCCAATCTTCATTCTCTGCTGTCCCGCGCTCCTGTACATTTGAACTTGCCTCTCGCGCCAACCCAGTGACCTTCCTCCTGACCGTTACACTACTTCGGTCACTGCTTCCCTCTTCCTGGATACTGGCCGGATCTGACCTCCCCTCCGTTGTCTGACTCTCCGATGGAGGTGTGGTCAGCCCTGCCTTCTCTTCTCTCCCTGGTGGGGAATGCACTGGCCCTGATCCTTGGGACTCTTCCCCCCCACTCTGCTCTGGTGGGGAAGCTGGTCCTGATTTCCAACTGCTGCTCTGGGAATCCCTGCTCCCCCCTTGCTCCTGGGACGTTCCCCTTGGGAACCCCCTACCCCTGGCCACTGGCGCCCCCTTCTGTGAATCTTCCGATTCGCTGGAGAGGCTCATGGAATCCCTCGGTCCACTGTCCTCTTCTCCTACGCTCCCCTCGGATTCTTCCCCTTCGCTCTCCATCTCCTCTCTTCCCTGTGCCTCTGCTCCTGAACCCCTGACAACAACCTTCATTGATCTCTTTCATTGGCCATCAGCACATTCTTGTGGCCCTGAGTTCCATAAATTAACTTTTTTACTGCATGGCGATGTGCTTCTCTTTTTTGTCATCTTCTAGCATTTGGGTTAATCCCAGACACCCCCAGTTTCTATCCCCTCCCATCCATAACTTGACACATCTCTATCATGTCCACCTTTGCTTGTTTTAGCCACCCCACAGGATAGGAAACCCCACACATTGTATATTTTCCTCTTAGGGGAATTGCTCCATCACTCTGATTATTTGAGCTGCCTTTTTCTAAACCCTTTCCACCTTTACAAGATTCTCCCCCACATTATTCTAAATGTGATCACACTGTTAATTTGGGTAAAGGAATTCCAATATTGGCAGTGCTACTTTTGAACACTCTCCTAATGGTCCTAAACTTAGAACTGCCAACTCCCTAACCCGTTTTCTGCAACCAAAGCATTCTAGGTCACATTTTTCACTGAACTATCCAGAGAACCCCAATATTTATTTCCTAGTAAGTCATCATCACTAGTTGAGACCCTTCCACCCCAATCAGCGTATATATGGTTAGGAATTTTTGCCCCAGCGTCCATCATATCATACTTACTTAAACGTGATTTGCCCGTTGCCCCAGTTGCTCACTGCAGAGACTTGAGATGGTTTTACATTTTATTTCCCCCCACCTTCCTGCAGGAACTCAGTTGCAGTCTTGGAGACTGGCTTTCTTAACGGAACTGGTCTGCAGAGGGCACTTGTACTCCTGCTGTAAGAAAAATACCAAAACATTAAAAAACTAGGAGTTGGCATTCCTTAATAGCTGAGACAAGGGGGTTTAATTTTCATTTTTTTAATCATCCATCACTTGCACTTTTGTAAGTCTCTGCTTTTTAAGTCCAGCAAGTTTTTGATTTTGTTTTCTGGAAGGGGTTCGAAGCTATAGCTACACAAGGCATATGTTCTAGATATACAGCTCTGGAAGAAACACAGATTTTGATGTGCGTTGGTCCCAGTATGGCAGGATTTCCCAGTAAAGCATGAATCACCATGTCTGGGGGGGGGGGCGAATCTGGCAAAGGTGCATCCTATAAGATGGATCAGGAAAAACAACACTGCTTCTGTCCCCAGTCTCCATGTGTTCCATAGAGATCACATGTGTTCATTTACACACGTGTGTAGCTGCCTTTTGTGAGCTGGTACTCTGTGTGATACAAGGTACCACACTGTGCCTACGTTAGCTGGGCCCTGACTGACTCCAGCTATGGAAACTGCTGTTCATGCCGAAGGGGTCAGAGACCATCTGACCTGTGAGCCCTGTGAGATCATCAGGGGGTTTAGGCTGGGTGTTCATCAGTATGCGGATGATACCCAGCTCTACTTCTCTTTTAAATCAGAACCAGTGAAGATGGTGAAGGTCCTGTGTGAGTGTCTGGAGGCGGTTGGAGGATGGATGGTGGCTAACAGATTGAGGTTGAATCCTGACAAGACAGAAGTACTGTTTTGGGGTGACAGGGGGCGGGCAGGTGTGGGGGACTCCTTGGTCCTGAATGGGGTAACTGTGGCCTTGAAGGTGAGCAGCCTGGGAGTCATTTTGGACTCACAAATGTCCATGGAGGCACACGTCAATTCTGTGTCCAGGACAGCTGTCTACCAGCTCCATCTGGTACACAGGCTGAGACCCTACCTGCCCACAGACTGTCTCGCCAGAGTGGTGCATGCTCTGGTTATCTCCCGCTTGGACTACTGCAACATGCTCTACGTGGGGCTACTTTTGAAGGTGACCCGGAAACTGCAGCTAATCCAGAATGTGGCAGCTAGACTGGTGACTGGGAGCGGCTGCCGAGACCATATAACACCAATCCTGAGAGATCTGCATTGACTCTCAGTACGTTTCTGAGCACAATTCAAAGTGTTGGTGCTGACCTTTAAAGACTTAAATGGCGTCGGCCCAGTAGACCTGAAGGAGTGTCTCCACCCCCATCGTTCAGCCCAGACACTGAGGTCCAGCACCGAGGGACTTCTGATGGTTCCTTCACTGCGAGAAGTGAGGTTACAGGGAACCAGGCAGAGGGCCTTCTCGGTAGTGGTGCCTGCCCTGTGGAATGCCCCCCTCATCAGATGTCAAGGAAATAAACAGCTACGTATCTGAGTTTTAGAAAACATCTGAAGGCAGCCCTGTTTAGGGAATTTTTAAAATGTTTAATAATTTATTGTGTTTTTAATATTCTGTTGGTAGCCACCCAGAGTTGCTGGGGTATAAGTAATTGATGATGATGATGATGATGATGATGATGATGAACCTGCTGCTCTGACTATCAGGCTCTTCAGGAGCTTCTGTTGAATTTTGAAGATGCTGAATTTCTGCTGTTATTGCACTGCGTTTTTTAGACAGTTCTTAGACAGTTCTTTCCTGATGTTTTCATAGGGGCATCAGAAGCACACATGTGTGGAAAGTGGGCGGGGGGGGGGAACCATGATGTTGTCCGATGACATTCATTGTTGTGTCACATCACTCCCACTGGAGTGACTGTAACTTAGTGAGACATGCCGGTAAATTGGTCAAAAACTCTCCAGTTCCACACACAGCATGTACTATAGGCATTATCATCGGAAAAACGAACAAAATATTCATCACATCTGAAGACTTGAGGGACTCTGAAAGAATCTATTGAGCTGGTACATGTTGTTGTTGTTATTGTTGTTGTTGTTTAGTCGTTTAGTTGTGTCCGATTCTTCGTGACCCCATGGACCAGAGCATGCCAGACACTCCTGTCTTCCACTGCCTCCCGCAGTTTGGTCAAACTCATGCTGGTAGCTTCGAGAACACTATCCAACCTTCTCGTCCTCTGTCGTCCCCTTCTCCTTGTGCCTTCCATCTTTCCCAACATCAGGGTCTTTTCCAGGGAGTCTTCTCTTCTCATGAGGTGGCCAAAGTATTGGAGCCTCATCTTGAGGATCTGTCCTTCCAGTGAGCACTCAGGCCTATTTCCTTCAGAATGGAGAGGTTTGATCTTCTTGCAGTCCATGGGACTCTCAAGAGTCTCCTCCAGCACCATAATTCAAAAGCAAGCTGGTACATTGTTTGGGGCAATACATCCAGACACCTGACTCCTGAACATGTTGGCTGGGACTGACAAGAGTTGGAGCATCTAGAGCAGGCACCCCAAAATTCGGCCCTCTATAGCTGTTTTGGGACTACAATTCCCATCATCCCTGACCACTGCTCCTGTTAGCTAGGGATGATGGGACTTGTAGTCCTGAAACACCTGGAGGGCTGAGTTTGGCGATGCCTGATCTAGAGGGCCACAGGGTTAAACTGAAGGATGAGTTGTGATCAAATCATAAAATTTACTGAAGAACTGAGTTATACGGGGGGGGGGGGGAGATGGGTCTCAGGATTTGTTCTGACGAGGTGCTTATGGTTTGATGAGGTGGGGAGAGGTGAGAAGGAGCAAAGGGAATATCTGCTGCTACAAGACATCCTTATCTCTCTGCTCCCTCTGGACTGGAGTCATGCCATTGGGGACATTTCTTTCCTTTGGCCTTTGATTTCTGCTGCCGTCATATTTTCCCCTGCTGTGCTTTGACGGCATACCGCTGCTGGCACAGCTGAGCTCATGCTGGGATGAGATTCCTTACAGTTGGTAGCAGGTAGCTATGTGAAGGCTGACTTACCCCTGGAGGGGAGCAAGGTGAGGGTTTGTTTTTTACTCTCTTCTTCTTCTTCTATCCCTTTGGAACCGTCTAACTTGGGAGTGCTGCTCTTGACCGCATCAAAACCTTTGATTTCTTTAAATTAATAGCAGACGAGACACACCAAGCTTCAAAGCCTGGCCCTGAGGTTATCTATATATTTAAATGGAGAAGCCAGGTTTTTCAGAGGATGGGATGTTAAGGCACTTCAGGAAGCTCACATAGCCAGGGCTGCACACCTTGTGAAAGGCTATGGCAAAATCGCAGTACAACAACCATGTATTGTGACCTGTGTGATGCTTTGCGTCACCAGACTCAGCGTCAAGATTAGGCATCATTGAGCACCTACAAGTGGGAGATGCACTGAGGATTAAATTTGCACATTAAAATTTAAACCTTGTATCCCACATACAATGTGGGAGAAATACAAAAAGTAAACAGGCTGTGTAGCCTTTTTAAAAGAATAAAACACTTATACATTTTACAGCTCACTAAAGTTTAGGAATAAAGAAGTACATCATTTTATCCCCTTTATTTGTGGTCTGCTGACCTCCCCCCTTCCCTCCCGTTGCAGAGAATGAACCACACATTTTTAGTAAGCTAAACAAAAGAGGTTTACTTACAATTCCATGCAGGCAGCAAATATAATACAGCTAAGAAAAATTCCCAGGTACAAAATGAAAAAAAGTTGGCTTCAACATGCCTGATCAGTTTGAAAGCATGGTGGAAGGTTTTGCCTTGCCTAACCTGGATTTTTCTCTGCAATTGCCACCTATCTGAAAGGGTTGTCCCAGCCACCCTTGGCAGCTCCCAACGGAATATTAAAGCCACAGTAAAAAATCAAATATTAAAAAGATCCCGATACAGGTCTGCCTTCAGATGTCTTCTAAAAGTCCGTTAGTTGTTTGTTTCCTTGACATCTGATGAGAAGCTGTTCCACAGGGAGGACGCCACTGCCAAGAAGGCCCTCTGCATGGTTCACAGTGAGGGAACTGCCAGATGGCCTTTGGTGCTGGACTTCAGTGTCTGAGCTGAACAATGGGGGTGGAGACGCTCCTTTAGGTATACAGGACCAAGGCCGTTTGGGGTTTTAAAGGTCAACACCAACACTTTGAATTGTGCTCGGAAATGTACTGGGAGCCAATGTAGGTCTTTCAGGACCGGTGTTATGTGGTCTTGGTGGCCACTCCCAGTCACCAGTCTAGGTGCCACATTCTGGATTAGTTGTAGTTTCCAAGTCACCTTCTAAGGTAGTCCCATGTAGAGTGTGTTGCAGTAATCCAAGCGGAAAATAACCAGAGCATGTACCAGTCCAGTATTGCTTCTTGTATTCTGTTATTGCTTCTTGCTTGCCTAGATGGGAGGACAGAGAGGGGAGTTTGAGTTGGTGTAGAAAACCAGTCACTGTACAAAGATAGAAACAATGCATTCATTGCTCCACCCACTTTTCCTTCTGGCTCCACCCACCACTGGCTTTTGATCCCAGGAAAGTTGCCCAAAGGGAAAGCATTCCCTGGGCTGGAAAATGCCCCCATTGGGCATCTTCAAATGGAATCTGTAATTTAAGACATGCGATGATCAGCATGGAGGAATTTCATCTCTAGTGAGAACTACTGGTGGTATTTGTTTGTTTGTTTTCTCCCTTGCTAGTCCTTGGGAATTATCAATAAGTCTCTCTTTGGGGTTAATGGGACATTGGTGTGTGCTTTTGCCCATTCCTGTTGCCAGGAAACCAGGCCATTAAAGACTCAGGAGGAGTTTGGGTGATGAACTGAATAGGGAAGGCATGTCTCAATGTGAAGCCTTGCTTATTTACAGGTACGGCTTCCTGTGCTTTAAATCATATTGACATGCAGGTAACATTTTTTTAAAAAAAAAAAACCATTACTATAAATTAGCCCTGATATGACACCTGCTGACTTCTGCCCGCATTCTGAGCCCAGGCAACAGAACAAAAATACGAGTTAAAATATTAGCCTATCTGCAGACAGACAAACAGATCAAGAATGAGCAGTTTTCTGGATTAAAAGGGAGGGAATGCATTTAAATTGGGCAGAATTTCTGATCTTGGCTCCAGCAGGTCCTAATAATAATAATAATAATAATAATAATAATAATAATATTTTATTTGTACCCCACCCATCTGGCTGGGTTTCCGCAGCTGCTCTGGGCGACTTCCAACAAAGATTAAAAATACATTAAAATGTCACACATTAAAAACTTCTCTTCTTTGCCAGAACAAAGGTGGAAACCCTAGCTTCACAGCAGAGTGGGGATTTGAACTCTGGTCTCCCAGTCTTACGTCTAACCACTACACCACACTGATTCTAAATGCCTGTCATCCTGCCCTCACCATCGTTCCCACTCTTTCCCCCTTCCAAAAATTGTCTCATCCCTTGTCCCCCAAAGGTGTGTTTTTCTGGTTCCTTTAAAAGCTGCAATACCACACAAGTATCACCTTGGGGGAGGGGGGGGACTTCATAAATATTGAGAGCCAGTTTAATCTGCAGCCTGAAGCCATGAATCAGACTTGCCTCTCTTTTTTTCTTTTTCCTATGGACCACTAAAATAAACAGACCTTCTGTCTCCAGCACAAGATGTCTTCTTTTCAAGCCAGCCATGGGTTTGGAAATACAAGACAAAAGTGGAGTGTGCAGAAAGGAAAAGGTGCTGGAATGAATTGCTATGGGCCTGCAAGATCTCCTTTGTATTCATATTTTCACATGATTCGGTCCTTTTGTAAAGTGCCTGAAAGGCTTGACGCCTCATTGCCTCTGCTGAATTCAGGAAGATTCTCTATGCAGACAATAGATTATTGTGTGTGTGTGTGTGTGTGTGTGTGTGTGTGCTAAACCAACATGGAAAGAGACAATTACCTTCCAGGTAAATCTAAACAGACAAAATGTGTCTTTCTAGGACAATGGGCACAATAAGTTCCATTAAACTTTAAGGGCAGGGGAAGTTAGAAATATGTTAGGAACTGCATAAAATAGTCTCAGCTGTTTCCCCAACACATCAGTTGTTTGTTGCTTGGTTTTTCATTCTACTGAGATATATTAATTTACAACATTGAGGCTGCAATCCCACACCCAGTTTCCTCTGTGTAAACCCCCTTGGACTTTCAGAGACCCTCCAAGTGTCCCTATTTTCCAGGGACATTCTTAATTTAGAGACGGCACCCTGGTTTCTGATCTGATCCCATAACGTCCAGCTTTTCCTTAGGATGTCCCTATTTCCACTGGAGAAATGTTGGCGTGTATGGAGTTATCCAACTCCTGAGCCATCTGAAGGCAATCCTATATAGGGAAATATTTTAAATGTGCAATGTTTTATTATGTTTTTATATATGTTGGAAGCTGCCCAGAGTGTCTGGGGCAACCCAATGAGATGTGTGGGGTATAAATAGTAAAATTATCATTATGGAATGGGACGCCCATATTTCCATTGGAGAAATGTTGGGGGGTATGCTTTCAAAACGTATATAAGAGAGGCAGGGAACCTGTGGCCAGGCAGAAGTTGTTGGACTCCAACTCCCATCAGCCTCAGCAAGCATGGCTGGTGGCCAGGGATGATGGGAGTTGTAGTCCTGCAACACCCAAACATTAGGTTCAATCCCTGGCATCTCCAGGTAGGGCTAGGAGCATCCCTTATATTAAACCCCCAAGGCAGTAGGCAAGACTACTAATGTAGTCTTGTGAAGTTTGATGGCCTTTCTTCTTCTTCTCCTTGTCCTTGTCCTTGTCCTTGTCCTTGTCCTTGTCCTTCTCCTTCTCCTTCTCCTTCTCCTTCTCCTTCTTCATATGTCACCCATCTGATTGGGTTGCCCCAGCCATGATGGGTGGCCTCCAACAAATTAAACACATTAAGCACAGTAAAACATGAAGCACTGAAAACTGCCCTATACTTGGTATCAGGCAGCTTCCTACATTCCATCTCTGAATCTTCATCCCATTTCAAATGTATATTATTATTGTATGCAGTAGGCTTGGTTATGTAACGGACCTATCTCTGGAAAACCCACCCATGAGGCTAGGTGAGGACCACCTCGGGCGGCAGGAACAGCAGATCTGGCCTCCAGGGAATGTATCACCCGCTTCTGCTGTGGTGTTCACAACAGCTGCTGTGTCCTCCTTGGGGGCTAGATCTTCCACCTCCTCGGCAGCCATCTGCCATGCTGCTGCTACAGTGGCCTCTCAGAGAATAGAAGGTGCTGCTGTTCCCCTCCCACCCCTAGGGGGAAAAGGGTGGGGCTGCCCCCTGGGGTCTCCTGAGCTCTGCACCCAACAGGCATGATTCAGAATGGGCCCTTTTCTTTTACATAACGGTCCTTGATTTCTACTTTAACCATTGGTTTAGGATGATTTGATTCACCGCTTGGTTCCTGATATAGATCTTCACTCGCCTCTTCTTCCTTCTTCCTCTTCTTCCTTGGTGGGGGAGGGCATTTTTGTTGACATGCAGAGGGCCAGGAGGCCAGCTGGCTAGCCCTGGCTGGGCTGTCTCCTTCCAGCTATCCCGCTAGAAGACCCATTGGCTTCTGCTCTGACGTAAATCAGCAACCCGGGCTTCAAAGCCAGGGCACACTATCAGCAGATCGAACTGCGCACACAGAATAGGCATGAGGCTTGTGGAAACATACTACAACTACAGATTTATTCATCATAAATCAGGACAAAGAAACATGTCCTCTCTCTCTCTCTCTCTCTCTCTCTCTCTCTCTCTCGTCTTCTCAAAGAGAACGGGAAAAGCAAAAGCTATACGCAACGGAAGTTCCCAGCAAGCTGTGCTGGAATGTAAACAGACATGTGACACGCAACAGTTCCACACGTCTGCTCCTTAAGGTGGAATGGAAATCTCAACAATTTTGTGGTTCCCCTCAGTTGCCCAAATGGCTTGAGCCAGCCCTTCTCCGTCTCTGTCAGTCAGTCTGTCTGTCTCCCCCAATGCCATTCTAAAACACTGTTGCATATTTCACAGTTACTGGCTTTATTGCACAACAACTTCTGCATCTCATGGCTGCTCCACACAAACTAACAAATCTGCAGTGGGGGGGGGGGATCACAAGTTCTTTGACGGGGGTGGAATGCTTATCTGCAGAAGCAAATATCAGAAGCGGTGTGTGGGGGGGGGGAACTGGCTGATAATCCTGACGCCCGTAATTATTAGCAACCGCTGACATGCAGATCGTCAAGCACCGTCTCCTTCCAGACAATGCAAAGCAGAATGTGTGGAAAATTTTACCTACAGATATGAGACGAAGTAAATGAGCTCCTGCAGATGGAGAAGACTCTTGCAAGTCTATATTTGTACTTCTCTACCAAGACAGGGCAGATAAAGTAGCTTTTTACTAGATCTACAAATACCATAACAGACATTAAAGGTCAAAATGGATAAATATCAAGCTCCACGTATCCCATCCTTAGCTGAAGGCAACCGGAGAGGATGGTGCTGTTTTTTTCTATGACGACCCGTATTTTGACGTGCCCTGGCTGCTGTTGCAAACCCATCACAGGGAGACTGCAGGAATCCTGTATACTGAAGCCTTATCCCTCAAACTATTAATAAGGCAGCACAAGGAGGATCCCATCAGTGATTTTCAACCATTCTTCATTCTTTTATTCCTGAGGCCGACTGAATTAAGCTTCTATTGATTTCCCCGTTAGATACAATCTGATCCATTTTTACCGCATTGACCGGGGAATGAAATCGCACGAAGGGACATGCAATGTTTGGAGGCATTTCTAACAAATGGATTGGGCTTGTAGATTTTGTTTATTTAAATTTTATGAGCATTGATTTGACAATTCCTAGTTCTGAAAGGAGGTTGCTTTTATGACTCGAAGCAAGAGTGGACAGCACACAAGTGATTTCCTTGTGGTCTGATGGTGACAGTATGCCATTGTTTCCATAGTCACCATGGTGTACCTTTCATAGAGGAAAAAACCTGTGTCTGAGCTACCCCAATTCAGACTGTAGGAAGGGCTCACAAGACATGACTGGATGCTCATGCTCAGTGCTTTTTTTCTCCCTAAAAAAATGTTTAGGGGTACTATCATTTTGACTCAAGAAAATGACCATGTTATAGTTCAAATCGGGGGAAATAATCAGGGGAAATAAATACAGTAAATGGACACAAGTACAAAGAACATGCATTACCTCAAATGCCATCCTTTCAAAAACCATGAGTTTACCAACACCGCAGCATTCAAATAATCTCAGTAGTAGTTTCAAGAATGATGTAAAATCTAAGAATGGTCGATAGAAAAAGACCATCTTTATTTTAAGGTTTATAGATTACTAGTTGATGTATCAATTTTTTTCTTTGTTGTCTTGTGGTGATGGATAATTATTCTCTTTTTCTGTATGGTGTGTTAAAGTGAATGATAATAATAATAATAATAAAATAATATATTTTTTTTACCAACACCACAAATCCACATTCCACACTGCTTCACACATTAAACGCTCGCTACCGCCTGAGACTCAGGAAGCACCGTGACAGGAAATGACGCCGCCAGTGGAGATAGCAATGGAACTGACGATTCACTGTGCGCTAGAGAAGAAACTAAAAAATCTAAAATTTTTAGTTTCTTCTCCCGTTAGATTCGCAAAATGTTTAGGGGTATGTGTACCCCTGTATCCCTCCCCCCCCAGGAAAAAAGCACTACTCATGCTTATAATAATCCCTTCACAGAGAATCCTAGCATCATTGCAAAGTGTTCTAGTCTCCTAGTTGAGAGCTGGACCATAAAGAAGGCTGATCGCCGAAGAATTGATGCTTTTGAATTATGGTGCTGGAGGAGACTCTTGAGAGTCCCATGGACTGCAAGAAGATCAAACCGATCCATTCTGAAGGAAATCAGCCCTGAGTGCTCACTGGAAGGACAGATTGTGAAGCTGAGGCTCCAGTACTTTGGCCACCTCATGAGAAGAGAAGACTCCCTGGAGAAGACCCTGATGTTGGGAAAGATGGAGGGCACAAGGAGAAGGGGGCGACAGAGGACGAGATGGTTGGATAGTGTTTTCGAGGTTACCAGCATGAGTCTGACTAAGCTGCGGGGGGCAGTGGAGGAGAGGAGTGCCTGGCGTTCTCTGGTCCATGGGGTCACGAAGAGTCGGACACGACTAAACGACTAAACAACAACAACAACAACAACAACAACAACAACAACAACAACAATAGTTTTCTATGTGTGGTGATTTTTGTTTTCAAAGGAGCAGTCAATCATGTGAGGCATTTACCTGTAGAATTAAATAGAACCCAAAACTCAAATGAGAGCCAACCTTTGCTATGAAGATGGATGAAGCATGAGGGGTTCCTTAAGTTATTTGTGGTATATGCCATGAATGTCACTGACACCCTTAGTGAGACTCTTATGCTACTTTAACAGCCCTGCAGAGAATTCCAGGAATTGTAGTTTTCTTTTCCCCTGGAGTGCTGAGTGTTGTTTTGTTTTGATTTGATTTAAGCTGCCCCCGGCCTCTTAAGTGAGATGGGCGCACAACCCTAGAGTCGGACACGACTGGCCCGTACGGGCAGGGGTACCTTTACCTTTTTACATGCCACTTTTCATTCAAATGCATTTCAAAATGACTTAAAAACAAAAAACAAAACAAAAATAAACACAATGGAACATAGTAGAACATCACAAATACAGCATAAAACATATAG
Organism: Podarcis cretensis; assembly: GCF_951804945.1. Lineage (NCBI taxonomy): Eukaryota > Metazoa > Chordata > Lepidosauria > Squamata > Lacertidae > Podarcis > Podarcis cretensis. The sequence goes on from NC_137176.1 coordinate 84,689,694, forward strand.
AACAATTATCAAATCATCAGTGAAACAATTACAATCCTCAAAGCACTGTTAACAAAGCAACAATTGAAAAATAAGCAAAAGTCATATTATATGATCAACAAATCAATACAGGATTTTAACCCATAAAACAAGATTAACAACATTAACAAAATAGCAACCCAAAAATTAACCATGCCCTGTTAAGTTCATACACTCTCTCTGCACCACCATGACTCAAAATCTTTTATTTCATTCAGTTCATTAAATGCCTGTGGCAGCAGCGCCTGTCTGAAGATTTCTTGGGCAGCACAGGCAAAAACAACCACCTCCTGATTGCAAGCAGGGACCCTCTCCCCACATGGTTCTTCCCATGGAAATAGCTCCATTATGAAGGCTCCTAGGAGACCCCTCCCAGAGCCACAATTCCCAGCACTCATAATTATTTGTCGCTGTTCAAGTGGTTCAAGTGGTATAAGAGTGCTTTAAATGCTTGGTGTGGGCTGGATCTGGGCGAAGGCTGCAATTGTAACCATGTCAACTCAGAATTAAGCCCCACTGAATTCAGTAGGGCTTAAAGGTAAAGGACCCCTGACAGTTAAGTCCAGTCGCAGGCGACTCTGGGGTTGCGGCGTTCATCTCACTTTACAGGCTGAGGGAGCCAGCGTTTCTCCGCAGACAGTTTTTCCAGGTCATGTGGCCATCATGACTAAGTCACTTTTGGCGAAACCAGAGCAGCGCATGGAAACGCTATTTACCTTTCCGGCGGAGTGGTACCTATTTATCTACTTGCACTTTTGGGGGTGCTTTCGAACTGCTAGGTTGGCAGGAGTTGGGACAGAGCAACAGGAGCTCACCCTGTCGTGGGGATTCGAACTGCCGACCTTCAAGCCCAAGAGGCTCAGTGGTTTAGACCACAGCGCCAGGCAAATGGGGTTAGGAGTGGAGCCAAAGTGAGCTGAACTTAGGTCCCTCATTGAAATTAAGTGTACGCATATGTCATGATGCAGTTTCCACTGTATTCAAAGTTCAGCTTGTAAGCACGTCGTTCTTGTTGTCAGTAAAATACTGTGGTTGTGTCTCAATGGTTGTGTGACTCGGTTCTTTTATGGAGTCAGCCAGAGCCACGTCCATCTCCCAGGTCACATGCTGGGGGAGGATGCTCCAGACCAGTGGAAAAGGAAGTTACACTGGCTGGATGTCCCCCTGGCTGTGTCCACTCTAGGGAAACAAGGAATGTTGCATTTGACTGCACCAGTGGATTACATCCCACAGGCTGACCCCAGCCAACAATTTGCTGTGAAGCAAATGCCTTCCTCTTTCCTTAGGGATTTCTTCTAGAAATCTGGGGGGAGGAGCTGAAACCTAAGGCGTGTGTGTGTGTGTGTGTGTGTGTGTGTGTGTTTAAAAAACATTCCGTAACATTTTTCCAAATGATTAAATAAAGACTGTGATAGACCAGAGAACAGGTAACAGAACAAATGGACCATCCAGCACCCAACAGAGGCTATTTAATTGTACAGTTTATAGATAGGAGGGGACTGAAATGTGTTGGATTCCAGCAATTTGCTCCCTGCCATCACAGGGGGTGATACTTGAAGTGCAATCACTTTGCCCTGGGAAGAGGATTACAGTGGTACCTCAGGTTACATACGCTTCAGGTTACAGACTCCGCTAACCCAGAAATAGTACCTCGGTTAAGAACTTTGCTTCAAGATGAGAACAGAAATCATGCTCCGGCGGCGCGGCAGCAGCGGAGGCCCCATTAACTAAAGTGGTGTTTCAGGTTAAGAACAGTTTCAGGTTAAGAACGGACCTCCGGAACGAATTAAGTTCTTAACCCGAGGTACCACTGTACTAGAGTCACTTGCAAGCTGACTCTGTGCTGTGCATCCTGCCTTGAAAACCGCATTGTTGTTTCTGAGGCCTTACTAAACTTTTAAATATGGATGAGCACAGTTCATTCATATGTGTCTGCGAAGGAAATCAAAACTGTGTTTCAGCCTCGCAGTCGCCAGGACCCAAAGGTCAGTGACGTTGCGCCTCATCGCTGGGATGCTCAATCTCCCTGGTTTTTGCCATCTCCGTTCTCGCTTTGTTTAATAAAGCGAGTTTTAAGTGACTCCCTGCCCCCCCACTCTCCTTATAGCCAGATGACCTTTCTTGGCTCCTAAAATTTTGATATCGCATATTTATTATGGGAAGCAATAACTCACAACGCTGTTGCTCCCTGATACATTCCTTTGGCACACCCAGATGCCTCTTAGACTATGGAGGCTAAGCTCATCGAATGCAAACACAAGGGCCATTTCATTCAACTGCGGCAGACTCAAGCAGAGGAAAGGTGATTTTCCCCACAATGAAAACCAGGGATAGGTAACCAGTGACTTGATTTCTCTCCCCGCTCCCCACAATGTCTTCCCATCTAGCCTTTAAAACCAAACCCAGATTTCTTACGCACCTTAGGCTGCATTTACACAACTGTTCATTCCACCTTCCTGACGTTCCCCTAGCTGTTAATTTCCACAGTATATTTGAGCTTTCCCAAGGCATAAAATGCTTTTGAATTATGGTGCTGGAGGAGACTCTTGAGAGTCCCATGGACTGCAAGAAGATCAGACCTCTCCATTCTGAAGGAAATCAGCCCTGAGTGCTCACTGGAAGGATAGATCCTGAAGCTGAGGCTCCAATACTTTGGCCACCTCATGAGAAGAGAAGACTCCCTGGAAAAGACCCTGGTGTTGGGAAAGATGGAGGGCACAAGGAGAAGGGGACGACAGAGGATGAGATGGTTGGATAGTGTTCTCAAAGCTACCAGCATGAGTTTGACCAAACTGCGGCAGGCAGTAGAAGACAGGAGTGCCTGGCGTGCTCTGGTCCATGGGGTCACAAAGAGTCGGACACGACTAAACAACAACAAAGGCATAAAAGCAAGGACCAGCAGATCTCATATTCAGGGACTACGTACATCCAGTTTGTGTAGAACATTTGCAAGCTGAAATCCTACTGCCCTAGTATGTCCATTCAGTTTATACCATCACAGCCTCTGTATAGTTGTAGAGTCCTCCCCTTATGTTCTTCATCTGCATTCTCTCTTTCATTTGTCTGGGTCACGCAGAGGAATTAGCAGCTGACATGCACAGGGACGGATTTGCTACACATCCTCTCTTGCTATTCATATGGAGAGGGAAGTGAATTGCAAAGCTCTTTGCCTGCTTGGAAACAACTTTTAATTCATTTCCTCTCCCTTGAACTGCCCACATTAGGCTTCTTGGAAACTCACTTGTTCACAAACACACTTAGGGGGGAAATCCTATGGCAAGATCCATTTATCTCCCAAAGTGGGTATTCTGGGGGCAGGAGCAGGCAAGCAGGACTTAAGATGGATCCAATCTCTGGTAGTTGCATCAGAGGTGCGTTTGAGCAGAAGGACCCGTTCCCCCCCCACTGGGTGCCAAGCCAAGGTGGGGGGGTGCATCACAGGGTGCTGCAGATACAATGTAGTGCATGCACAGAACAGAAGGCAAGAGGCAGGGGGTACAAATTTTTGGCCTTGCACAGGGCGCCGCTGAAATTGAAAGGACCAAAGTCCGCCCCTGATTGCATGGCCAGGAGAAAATGGTAGTGTGAGTCAAACTGTATTTTAAAGGCTTGTTTTCCCACTGACAGACTAAGGATGGCTTGGCAAGCAGTGTCCTGGCTCCTACACACTCTCCAACATCTCTCTGACAAAAATAGGGGTGTCCTGTCCCATAATAATGCTGGCTGGCAATAGCGTGTTTATTTATTTTCCACTGCTTGCAAAATTTGCCTTGGCTGCAAGTAAGTTGAGAGCTAGGCACCAAGACAAGAGTGTGAGATGTGGAGTGCTTAAGTTATACAGGTGTGATTTTTGCATTTTTGTATGTTTGCTTTGCTGCTGTTGTTCAGTTTTAAAACAATTATTTGTATTATATGCATTGTGACCAGTTGTGATGGCTTATAGCTTTTCGCAATAAAGATTTCATTGATTCATTCATCATCATCATAATTTTATTTTTTTTTATAATCCACCCAACATAGGTGACTTCCAACATATATAAAAACAAAATAAAACATTAAACATTAAGAAAAAAAACCCTTCCCTATACAGGGCTGCCTTCAGATGTCTTCTAAAGGTTGTATTGTTACTTATCTCCTTGGCTCGGGGGTCGCATAACTCCAACCCTCCGATGAAAATAGGGACATCCTATCATACCCTCCAACATTTATTTGATTAAAATAGGAATGTCCTAAGGAAAAGTGGGATATTCCAGGATCAAATCAATCAATCAATCAATCAATCAATCAATCAATCTTTATTACTGTCCAGAGACCCAACAAATCATTACAAAGCAATGCACAATTCAGACAGCCTACCTTCAGGTTTGGGACGTGGGTGGCGCTGTGGGTTAAACCACTGAGCCTAGGGCTTGCCGATCAGAAGGTCGGTGGTTCGAATCCCCACGATGGAGTGAGCTCCCATTGCTCGGTCCCTGCTCCTGCCAACCTAGCAGTTCGAAAGCACACCAATGCAAGTAGATAAATAGGTACCGCTCCGGCGGGAAGGTAAATGGCTTTCCGTGCGCTGCTCTGGTTCACCAGGAGAGGATTAGTCATGCTGGCCACATGACCCGGAAGCTGTATGCCGGCCCCCTTGGCCAATAAGGCGAGATGAGCGGCGCAACCCCAAAGTCAGTCACTACTGGACCTAATGGTCAGGGATCCCTTTACCTTTACCTTTACCTTTACCTTCAGGTTAAACAAGCATTTTGTGGATCAAATCAGAAACTGGGATGGCTTCTGTAAATCCTAGACTGTCCCTGGAAAATAGGGGCACTTGAACGATTTGCTTTGATTTTGCATAACTTTACGCTGGCTTAATTTATGCCAGCTTGCTTCACACCAGCTTTGTGAGTATAGGATTGCTCCCATTTTTGTATATTTTCTAAGTGACTATATAGCAAATCGGGGGGAGAACTAACCTGAAGCTTTTGACGTGATGTGTTAGGTTTGTGTGTGTGGAGAGCTTTAGCATTTACACAAGGGAAACAAGCCATCTAATTGTGAAGGCTCTGCCATTGCCTGTCAAATGACCTAAAAAAGCCACAGAATTGTTTGGAGGCCGACATAAATGTCCTTCTGGCCAAAACTATTCTGCATCTGCCGTCAATAAAAGATTCAGGAGCAGTGAAGGACTTTAAAGCTGGGGAAAGCAAAGCCCAGACTGATCCGTAATGGAATTCGATTCACTGCCGCAGAAGGACCATTACTAGTGTCTTATTGTCGCATTGATGGCTTTGGGGTAACCACCGTGTGTGCACAGCCCCAGAGGAGAGCAAGTTTTTCCTCCTTGATGAAAAGGACATTCCAGCTAAGGAGTGAAAGGACAGCAAGGGAACGCCATAGCAAGTGGTTCTTTTTACTGCCAGCAGATCAATATGTCATAGTCTGTGGCATTTCTAAAAACAGAGAGCAGGAAAACACCAAGGCAGCAACAAGGAACAGAGGAAGCCACCTTATCTACTGAGTCTGATTATCGGTCCATCTATCTCAGTATTCTCTACACTGACTGACAGCAGTTCTCCGGGGTTTCAGGCAAACAGGAGATTGTGGAGAATGAACCAGCTGGGTGGCTCAGCTGGTTAGACCGTGGTGCTGATCATGCCAAGGTTGCAGGATCGATCCCTGCGTGAGACAGCTGCATATTCCTGCATTGCAGCAGATGATGCTCAGGGTCCTACAAGTCTGATTCTGTGATTCTAACCTATGGAGTGCAAAGCAGATGCTTTATCACTGAGCTTTGCAACAGAACCATTGAAATAGGAGAGACTTGTAGTTATTTTACTGAGACACAGTTCTCTTCCCCACCCCTCCTTGTGTGTGGGTGGTGCTGTGGTCTAAACCATTGAGCCTCTTGGGCTTGCCGATCGGAAGGTTGGCAGTTCAAATCTGTGTGATGGGGTGAGCTCCCGTTGCTCTGTCCCAGCTCCTGCCAACCTAGCCGTTCAAAAGCATACCCACGTGAGTAGATAAATTGGTACCACTGCGGCGGGAAGGTAAATGATGTTTCCTTGTGCTCTGGTTTTCAGTGTTCCATTGTGCCAGAAGCAGTTTAGTCATACTGGCCACATGACCCGGAAAGCTATCTGTGGACAAACGCCGGCTCCCTCGGCCTGAAAGCGAGATGAGTGCCACCACCCCATAGTCGCCTTTGACTGGACTTATCCGCCCAGGGGTCCTTTACCTTTTACCTTTTGTGTGTGCATGCAATTGCCAAAAATCGACAAGGAGTCCAAATAAGGTTTCTCATCACACGTGTTGGACTAGAATTACTGGCCATCATGTTTTTTCCAAACCCCCAATTGCTGCTTTTCATGGCAAAACCAGAAGAGAGGTATTTGCAGCAGAGAACCATCAATCAGCTGGAGGGTTACTTGACCCTTCCCTCACTTGTTACCTTAGTCATGCAACTCCCTCCACCCCAACAATCTTTTTTCACTAGGTCAGAGGTGGGGAAAGTACACTGCTCACAGCTAAACTATGACACTCGCTCACACAGGAGGCAGTGACACTCACCAGTGGCAGACCTTGGAGTCTCAAATTTCAGCGGCGCCCTGTGCGGCACCAAAATTTGGGGCCCCCACACTGCTTCTTGCCTTCCATTCTACATCTCTGTTGGTCACCCTCCCCTAAATCTGCCTCTGCAGCCACTCACTTTCATGGCTTTAAAAGAGGATCGGACCAATTCATGGAAGATAAGGCCATCAATGGCTGCCAGGCATGATGGCTATGCGTTGCCTTCATGGCAGGAAACAGCAATACTTCTGAATACCAGTTGCCAGAAGCTGCAAGAGGGTAGAGGGTTCTTGTGCTCAGGTCCTGTGTACAGGTTGATCAGAGACATCTGTTTGGCCACCGTGAGAATGGGATGCTGATGTTAGAATTCCTGCTCCATGATTGCAGTCATGGGATTTTTGTCTTTCACATGACAGTATATGCTTTGACTCCACAGAGTGGGATGTGATGGAAACAGGATGTTTGTTTTACTGTGTTCCGTGAAGTGGGACTATTGTCCCCCCCCCCCTTTGCTGTCTGATGCTAGAGAGAGAGGGAGCCATGTTGCAGTGTTCCGTGTGTGTTTATATATAAAGAAAGTAGATTAGCCAACATGCTGAGTTGCTGATGTCTGTCATGCGCATGCTGCACACACTCTGCGGATCCCTAAGTGTGCTGGTGTCGGTTGGCATCGGTTGCTATGATGTTCAGGCTCAAGGAAGCTTTTGAAGCTCCCGAACGAAAGACCAGGAGGGAGAGAACATGCCAGTTGGGCATGTGTCTCTGCCAGGGTCCTACTCGAGTGTAGGCCAAACTCCTGACAGCTGAGAACTAGATAAGCCATTGCCTTGACCTCACAGCCTCTTCCTATGTGCTTTTTAATGCCCACCTCCCACCCTGCTGTAGAGGAAACCTTCACAGAATGTTATTCCAGAGGATGAGCAGCAAGGAGAGAGAAACCCGTTTGCTATGTTGGTACATCCACTTCAGATTGGAATGGATTGATTGCTCTGATCACTCATTACATTGACAGAGATGTGATCAATACATTCCACCACCACCCTCCACAAACCACTCCCGATATTCATTCCCTATAGTATGTCTGATGTGAGCTTTCCTTGCCGTTTGACGCTTGCAAAGTGTTTTGCTGCAAGTGATCAGATTAGACCTGAAATGTTTACTATTTGCAAGCTAATTTCAGTTCCCTCGCAGAGCATACGCCGGGGGTAAGCTTGATTAAAACAGACAATTGACTTTTTGATTTATGCTGTACTTTGAGGGGCAACGTAACGGCCCCCGACGGATAATTAGATGAAGCGTGCAGAGCTCGGCGTGCAGGGGGGAAGGTATCTTCTTGGCCAGTCTGCCACCTAACATTATGGAGCTGAGCAGAGTATGAAGGGAACTGTCATCAAGCAAGGCTTTGAAGTCAAAAGGCACAGAGGTAACATGCCCAGTCTCCGGGTGCTGGAATATGACCTTGAGACATCTCCTGTAAATGCCAAGCAATCTGGCTATATCCACCAACTTATATGGCTTGCTATATTCTCTGCATTGTAAAATGCAGCTCTTGAAATATTGCTCCTGGACTGCAATGCCTCTATTAAAAGAAAGAAAAAAATCCATCAGCAAGGGGGATTTTACACACTTTACACACACACACACAATAATTTTCAAGCCTTATGCACAGGGCTGAGTGTGTTCAGCAGTATCAGATCACTTCAATGCCATATTTCCATGCCAAAAGTTTTGCTAAGGAGACCCATTACATAAATTAAGTATATATTTTATGATGGCTCCAATTCATAAGGTGCATAGCACTTTTAATATGCAACACGCAGGTGAGAAATTGGAAGGCTTGGTAGATTGTATCCTTTATTGCGTTCACCTTCCTAATATCCTTGTTATGTTGGCCACTATTTCCATTCTGTACATGGGGAACTGAGGCAGGCAAAGTGCGTGTGACATGGCCAAGCCAACACACTTCAGTGGCAGAGGTGCAATCTGAACATACGTCTCCCAGATCAACATCCAGGTGTTTAGCTTCTGGGTAACACATTTATGCCTTTTTATTGCCTCTGGCAACAGCACTTTAAAACAAAACCCAACCATATTGGAAGATACAAACCATGGAGATTTCAGTATTAAATCATGGTTACAAGGTTGGGTGATGGACATGATCAGAGATGCCTTTGAAAAAAAGATGATGGTTCAACGTCCCTCTCTCACAATACAGTGGTGCCTCGGGTTAAGAACTTAATTCGTTCTGGAGGTCCATTCTTAACCTGAAACTGTTCTTAACCTGAAGCACCACTTTAGCTAATCGGGCCTCCCGCTGCCACCGCAAAATTTCTGTTCTCATCCTGAAGCAAAGTTCTTAACCCGAGGTACTATTTCTGGGTTAGCAGAGTCTGTAACCTGGAGCATCTGTAGCCTGAAGCATCTGTAACCCGAGGTACCACTGTACTAGAACGTGGGGTGATCCAGTGAATCTGAATATTGAAAGATTCAGGAGATACACAAGGAAGTTCTTCATGCAGTACATAGTGTGGAGTTCTCTCCCAAAAGTGATGGCTCCCAACCTCAGTGGCTTTAAAAGAGGATTGGACAAACTTATGGAGCATAAGGCTATCAATGGCTGCTAGACGCAATGGCTGTGTTCTACCTCCAGTGTTGAAGCGCTATGCTTCTGAATAAAAGGTTGCAGACTTCTGATAGGCACCAGGTTAGCCAGGGCCAACTTTACCTGGGGGTCCAAGGGGTGCGGGGCCCCCGGGTGCTGAATTCTGGGGGGTGCCGAAACCGCCTAAGCTCTTAACGATCTATCTGCTATGAAATAATAAATGATTTTGATCAAACTGACTTTCAAAACCAGCCGCCACTGCTGCCTCCACTCTGGTGGCTTTCTCCTCCCCGGAGTCCCACCCTGCATGGAGAGGCATTGCGGCTGCTGCGTCCCTATAACAACAATAATAATTTATTTATACCCCGCCCATCTGGCTGGGCCTCCTCAGCCACTCTGGGCGGCTTCCAAAAAAATATTAAAACACTGTAATACATCAAACATTAAAAGCTTCCCTAAACAGGGCTGCCTTCAGATGTCTTCTAAAAGTCTGGTAGTTGTTGTTCTCTTTGACATCTGGTGAGAGGGCGTTGCACAGGGAGGACGCCACTACCGAGAAGGCCCTCTGGCTGGTTCCCTGTAACCTCACTTCTCGCAGTGAGGGAACTGCCAGAAGGCCCTCAGTGTCCGGGTAGAATGATGGGGTTGGAGACACTCCTTCAGATATACTGGACCGAGGCCGTTTAGGGCTTTAAAGGTCAGCACCAACACTTTGAATTGTGCTCAAAAACATACTGGGAGCCAATGTAGGTCTTTCAAGACCGGTGTTATATGGTCTTGGCGGCCGCTCCCAGTCTGGCTGCCGCGTTCTGGATTAGTTGTAGTTTCCGGGTCACCTTCAAAGGTAGCCCCATGTAGAGCGCATTGCAGTAGTCCAAACGGGAGATAACCAGAGCATGCACCACTCTGGCGAGGCAGTCCACAGGCAGATAGGGTCTCAGCCTGCGTACCAGATGGAGCTGGTACACAGCTGCCCTGGACACGGATTTGACCTGTGCCTCCATGGACAGCTGTGAGTCCAAAATGACTCCCAGGCTACGCACCTGGCCCTTCAGGGGCAAAGTTACCCCATTCAGGACCAGGGAATCCTCCACACCTGCCCGCCTCCTGTCCCCCAAAAACAGTACTTCCGTATTGTCAGGATTCAATCTCAATCTGTTAGCCGCCATCCATCCTCCAACCGCCTCCAGACACTCACACAGGACCTTCACTGCCCTCACTGGTTCTGATTTAAAAGAGAGGTAGAGCTGGGTATCATCTGCATACTGATGAACACCCAGCCCAAACCTCCTGATGATCTCTCCCAGCGGCTGCATGTAGATGTTGAAAAGCATGGGGGAGAGGACAGAACCCTGAGGCACCCCACAAGTGAGAGCCCAGGGGTCTGAACACTCATCCCTCCCCACCACTTTCTGAGGCCCAGGAGGAAGGAGCGGAACCACTGTATGACAGTGCCCCCAGCTCCCAGCCCCTCAAGGCGGTCCAGAAGGATGTTATGGTCGATGGTATCAAACGCTGCTGAGAGATCCAGCAGAACTAGGAAACAGCTCTCACCTTTGTCCCTTAGCCCGCCAGAGATCATCAACCAGTGCGACCAAGGCAGTTTCAGTCCCATGATGAGGCCTGAATCCCGACTGGAAGGGATCCAAATGGTCCGCTTCTTCCAGGCATGCCTGGAGTTGTTCAGCAACCACTTGCTCAATCACCTTGCCCAAGAATGGAAGATTTGAGACTGGGTGATAATTGGCCATCGTGGCCGCATCTAAAGATGGTTTAATAACCACCTCTTTCAGCGGGTCTGGGAAGGCTCCCTCACAGAGGGAAGCATTCACCACCCCACGAAGCCCATCGCCCAGTCCTTCCCGGCTAGCTTTTATAAGCCAGGATGGGCAAGGATCAAGGAGACAGGTGGTTGGTTTCACTCGTCCAAGCAGCCTGTCCACATCCTCAGAGGTAACAGATTGGAATTGATCCCACGCAACTTGACTAGACAGGACTCTAGCACTCTCCCACCCCAGCCCTGCTTTAATAAACTTCAGTAACCAATATAATTTGGGAATTATAGCAACAGAACTACCTAAACTGTATAGAAACTTATTCATGTACTACAGCATCAAGAATGTTACTCGCCCCAAAATGGAAAGAAGCAGAAGTCCCAGGAAAGGAAGAATGGATACGAAAACTTATAGAATATGCAGAAATGGCGAAACTTACCAGAAAAATAAGAAATCAAGATAACAAACTTTTTATAAAATAATGGAAATGGTTTGTTGAATATTTACAGATAAATTGTAAACAGATAAGAACATTGGCTGGATTATTGTAATAACCTGCAGTTTTATAAGAATATATTTAAAGAAGATGAATAAATGAGCAAATTAAGTTAATTTGGATATGCAGAAGATATTAAAAATAATTTTAAGGAACTGCAAAAAGAGGGGGAAGGAAGTCGAGTTGTGAAATGTTCAAATGATTGTAAAATTTGTGAAATGTATAAACCTGAAAAGCATAATTTATTTTTTTTTTTAAACCAAGCAAAATTATTTGGTGGAAGTCAGGTGCTTTAAATGGATGGTGTTTATGCAGCCTTAGCTTCAGTGGATGACTCTGGGTTCTGGTGGTGACCCTTAACTGACTCTCAGCCTTGTTGGAAACATAAAAATCTGAGCTTTCTGCTTTCGATATGTGGTGCTAATCATTTTGGAATGGCTCCTAATAGAACCTGCAGATACTACACATCTGATAGCACAAGTCGTTCTCTCTATTTGCAAAGGGGCTGTCATAGAACATTTTGCTAGCTGATAGCAATGACTCCCTGGCCACATTCTCCTTGAAAAATGCCACTCTTGCCTTCAAGACTTTGGGGATCTAAAAGTCCGTGGGATTTCCAATGGGCTGCCCCTGGGTTCTTCAGTTTATTGCCTCCATTATTATTCATTTGTTTGGCCTCCTCCTTCCTTTTCTCCTTTCATAATAATCAACAGCAGCCGGTTTCTTGATAGAGATGGGAGATCTGTATTGGCAGCTGCAACAATTGGATCACAAAACAGTTTGATTAGTGCATAATGAGAGTCGCCGGTAACTGATAAACAGCTCATTCTTGTGTATGAAGGATGGTGCCATCTGGGAGTTTCCGTCTTTTTACTCCCTCTTTCTTTTTTTCTGCACGCTCCCCCCCCCCCCGGAATTTCATAAACGAAGCAGTCATAGCATTTGACTAAGAAGAAATGTGTTGACAACTTATTAAGACTCTGCAAGTTTCTCCTTCCCCTTTTCTTATGTCATTACAAATTAAGGTGGGGAGGGTTGCATCAGTTAGAGAGGTACAAATAACCCAGGGGAAAACATTGGCGATCCTTTCATGGAAAGCGAAAAGAATCTTGTTAAGACTGATAACATTTGCTGGGGAAGGAGGTCAAGGCCTGTTTTGCAGCAAGATGTCAAACCACCTAGGCCAGTGGTCCCCATTTGGTGGTCTGTTGATGGTTCCCGCAGGGTGTCCGAAGCACCATTCCCATAACAAAAACTACCATAGAGATATGGTAGGGTGACCATGGTTTGGCTTTTGAAAAACAGGGGGTCCACCGTACTTGGCTAATTGGGAATCCCTGACCTAGGCTGTATCACTTCAGGCAAAAAGTCAGAGGTTCACAAGTCTGAATTCTCAGTACAAAATGAGTCCCTGCAGATAAGAATATCATCATCATCATCATCATCATCATCATCATCATTATGAAGGGTGCAACCTGGGGAGAGGGTCCCAGAGCCCAGATAAAGGCACCAGGAGAGCACCACCCAGTCCCCACCCCTCGCCTACAGTCACTATCAGAGAAAGAGGTGGGAACTTATATCCCACAAAAACTGGCCTGTGTAGCAAAACCAGACATCCTAACTCTTTGACCTGGTGCTCCTTTGTGATTTGGGTAAGACGCTCAACTTCCCTGGCTCAAGGTAGAGGGCTGCCAGATACCACCTGCTTAACGTAGCTCCTGGCACCATTTCCACAGTGTCTTTAAGCTCTCCTGGCTTTTAACCAGCTCACTGGGATAACAGCAGGTGCAATCGCCTGATGCCATGAATCTGCAGTAGAGCCAGGTTGAAAATTCAAGAATCCCTGGCTCTCATTGCTGCGTTTTGATTCCAGATGTCTGTCTGGGGTGGCCCCAGGAGCTCTATTTTCTCTTAATCAGAATCTAGCAACAGTCCTGGCTTAGGGGGAGAAAAAACACACAGAACCATATATATCCACCATTTGGATTCAATTTGGGAGAAACTCCCAAATACTAAGTGCCTCTCCAGACATAATGAGCCACTAGAGGCTGAAAAATTGGAGCGGAGATTTAGCACACGCAGAAGTTTTGTGGGAGAGTTTTGAGCCATTAGGTCTCTCTTGCAGACCAGCTCATATCAAGATCAGGGCGACGTTTAGTGGCTGTGCGGTGTATTCTGATCCCTGCCTCGTCAGAAAGAGAAAGGCAAAAAATACTGAATAGACTGGCAGTGGAGGGGAGGCAGGATTCCTGCATTTTTCATAGAGGAAAGGGCTACCAGCCATGGTGTCTATGTTCTGCCTCCACAGCTGGACACAGCAAAGCTTCTGAATTCCAGCTGCTGGAAACTGCAGGAGGGAAGAGTGTTCAAATCCTACACTCATGTTTCCCAATGGCGTCTGGTTGGCCGCTGTGAGAACAGGATGCTGGACTAGACAGCCCATTGGCCTGATCCAGTAGGTTCTTCTTATGCTGTTATGCTGAGTGAACCCACTTCCTCCCATGTGAACCTTCCTACCTATTAAGTCAGAGGTCACAAACATGGCACTGTGCCCACCAGAACTGTCCATGGATTCTGAAAAGGCCTTGGAATAAATCCCCTTAACAATCCACAATCCACAATGCACAAGGAACTTTTGCTCTTCCTGATCAGATCCTGACACAGCATCCCCTACATTGAAAACACACACCCTTAAGCATGTCCACGTTTCACTGGGTGCCAGGACTGGGTGCCCACCTTCGCCTTCTGTTCTGAACAGAGGACAGGCTGTTGCCTGATGTAGTTGCCTTTCCTCCCTCTGAAAGGGGTGTCCGCTGGCCCCAAAAGACCGATGGCCCCTATTTTGACATCATTATTGGAGACTGTTTTCTAAGAGTCCTAACCATTTCCATGTTAAACTGAGCAAGAGCCATTAGTGTGATGCAGTTGCTAAGAAAGGCTAATATAATCTTAGGCTACCTTAACAGAAGCATAACATCTAAATTGCAAGAAGTAATAGTTCTGCTGTATTGTGAGTTTTTGTTGTTGTTGTTTAGTGGTGTCTGACTCTTTGTGACCCCATGGACCAGAGCACGCCAGGCACTCCTGTCTTCCACTGCCTCCCACAGTTTGGTCAAACTCATGCTGGTAGTTTCGAGAACACTGTCCAACCATCTCATCCTCTGCCGTCCCCTTCTCCTTGTGCCCTCCATCTTTCCCAATATCAGGGTCTTTTCCAGGGAGTCTTCTCTTCTCATGAGATGGCCAAAGTATTGGAGCCTCAGCTTCACGATCTGTCCTTCCAGTGAGCACTCAGGGCTGACTTCCTTCAGAATGGATAGGTTTGATCTTCTTGCAGTCCATGGGACTCTCAAGAGTCTCCTCCAGCACCATAATTCAAAAGCATCAATTCTTCGGTGATCAGCCTTCTTTATGGTCCAGCTCCCACTTCCATATATCACTACTGGGAAAACCATAGCTTTAACTATACGGACGTTTGTAGGCAAGGTGATGTCTCTGCTTTTTGCTTGTGAGTTTTAGAACACTGATATTCCAAGGTTCTAAAGCACGATCGATAACTACAGAAAGCTCTTTGCTTCAAACTTTCACTTCCCAAGAACTAGAAGGTGAGAGGAATGGCAGCAGAGGGGCTGGAGCTAGCACACTGATACTCACTGTCCACCTTGCATTTGAATCGAAGAGGGCTTTATTCTTCTCATCTGGTCACCCACTACATTTAAGCCAAGTCATATAACTGATGGAAAACCTGCAACCTGTGGGCCTAATCAGGCCCACCAGTCCTCCTCATTCAGCCCATGAGGCCATTTTCGCCAAGCCATATCTACCCCCTCTGCCCCCCCGAGTGATATATACAGCTGATTAGCAATGGCTTCAAAGCAAGTTTTCAGCTGAGCCGCATCTTTACCTGCCCTACACTTTATGGTGTTTAGAAAAAAGTGGTGTGCCCTTCAACCTGCTCGTTGACGCTGGGGCATCACAGCCAATGATCCCAAAGAAACGGGGCTTGGCACATAGTGCCCATCAGCTGATCAGAGGGGTTTGCACAGGGCACTTCACCTGCCCACACAATTTGACGTAAAACTGTGCAGGGTAGTGTCACATTCTGGTCTGATTCCAGCACCTACAGGGAAAGCAGCAAGGCTGCAGCACCATGGACAGCTCCAAATGAGCAACTTGCTCTGACAAAGCTTGCGTGTGGACTGAGGTCTTTTATGCGTCTGTCTCTAGACCACCTCCTTCAGGCTCCATCCACTCAATAATAATAATAATAATAATAATAGTTTGTTTTTTGTTTGTTTGTTTGTTTGTTTGTTTGTTTGTTTGTTCATACCCCGCCCTTCCCAGTTCAAAAACAGGGCTCAGGGTGGCTAACAACAAATTTAAAACACTTAATTGTAAAATCAGCATAAAATACAGTATAAAAACATGAATAACAATAAAATTCAAAGTTCAGAAATCAATTTAGGGGAAATCCATCTCATAAGCATTAGATAATCACCAGGGCTAGCTGGCTGAATTAGTCCCACATGGGCCAGTGAGGAGGCCGGGGGGAATTAGCTGTGGGGTCTCAGAGTGGGTAATCTTCACAAAAGGGGAGAGGGAGGGAAGAGAAGGGAAGGGAAGAGAATTAAAAGATCAGGCTGAATTCAAATTAAAGGCTAGGCGGAATAGCTCTGTCTTACAGGCCCGATGAAAGGATGTTAAATCATGAAGGGCCCTAGTCTCACGGGACAGAGCATTCCACCAGGTCGGAGCCACTGAAAAGGCCCTGGCCCTGGTGGAGGATAGTCTGACTTCCTTAGGGCTTGGGACCTCTAAACTATGGTTATTCATGGAACTTAAGGTCCTCTCCAGGGCTCTGAGCCACAAAGGGCTTTAAAGGTCAAGACCAGAACCTTGAACCTGACCCTATACTCCTCTGGGAACCAGTGCAACTGGTAAAGCACTGGGTGAATATGCTGCCATGGCAGGAATCCTGTGAGGAGCCTTGCTGCAGCAATCTGCACCCGCTGGAGTTTGTGGAACAGTTTCAAGGGCATAGAGCGAATTATAGTAGTCACGCCTGATAGAACCTCAAAGCCTTAAAATGCCAGCCCTCTGGCCTGAAGATAGGTGCTCCTCCTGCGTTCCATAGCCTCCCTTCTGGTGCACTCCTGGACTGATGATGTGTGGTGGGAGGCATTTGGTTATTCAGGTATAGGAAAGAGTGTTCATGGCAGTCCAGGCTCTATCCCCATAGGCCCTTGAGCTTATGGGTGGTTCTTATGGTAGCTCTTCTCTAACTGACTCAGGTGCAATGGTCACCTTATGTTCTGCAGTCAGCTCCAAACCCTGATCCAGATATGACCCCCATCTGGTACCTCAGCAGCCCCTGGCTCTATGTCCAGATCACAGCTGGATAAAGGGGCAAAGGAAAGTGGGTCATGGGCCATCACTGTGACATCAGGGGATTGGCAAGCAAACAGCCTGTCAAACTTGACTCACATGTCAAACCAGGCTCAAGGTCGTGAGGAGGGGAGAGGAGGTT
Source organism: Podarcis cretensis (assembly GCF_951804945.1). NCBI lineage: Eukaryota > Metazoa > Chordata > Lepidosauria > Squamata > Lacertidae > Podarcis > Podarcis cretensis. The sequence goes on from NC_137176.1 coordinate 84,706,667, forward strand.
CAGGGCCACAATCCCAATCTAGTTCCCTACCCATATTTTAAGTGAAGGGGGATAAGGTGGAAATATTCCTTCTCACCAACTTTCATCTCCTCAGAACAATTTTGCAGAGAAAACATTTTTTTAAAAAAAAAGTCTTTGTGCAAAGTCTTACATAACAATCAACTGATTATATGAATAACCATATTTTTCAGACACTTTCATGCAATTATGAATAAATCAATTAATGAGCTCAGCTGTACATCCATATTTACATGTCGATCACTTACCTGATTATGTCAAATTCTTAGCTGGAGAAGATTTAATAATGGGAATCATCGGAAATTTTGACAAAGGGCAGGGCCTGTTGGTTTTTATATATTAGTAATGTTTTCTATTAGATTTGCCCCAGCTTTTCAGCAAGGAGGGTCCCTTATTTTACCCTAGCAAAGGGGGAGATGTGGCAACTGTCTCGGGGTAATCCAGTGAGCTTTGTGGCTAAGCAAGCCTTTGAATCTAGGCATTGTTAGTAGATCTCTGTTCCCCTCATGGAGCTACAGTTTCCACAGTGGTATAACCACCATTCCCTCTTCCCGGGGAACTTTTGAAACTCTTGGTGGGGGAAACCATGACTGTGGTAAGACACTGCTTTAAATGAATAGTGCCAATGAGGTCTTAGGTAAAGGTAAAGGGACCCCTGACCATTAGGTCCAGTCATGGCCGACTCTGGGGTTGTGGCGCTCATCTCACTTTATTGGCCGAAGGAGCCAATAAAGGATACAGCTTCCGGGTCATGTGGCCAGCATGACTAAGCCACTTCTGGCGAACCAGAGCAGCGCACGGAAATGCTGTTTACATTCCCGCTGTTTACATTCCTACTTGCACTTTGACGTGCTTTCAGACTGCTGGGTTGGCAGGAGCAGGGACTGAGCAACAGGAGCTCACCCCGTCGCGGGGATTCGAACCACCAACCTTCTGATCAGCAAGTTCTAGGCTCTGTGGTTTAACCCACAGCACCACCCGTGTCCCTAATGAGGCCTTAGTTGTATTTTTAAATAAAATAATATTTATTCCAGTTTTAAAGGTTACAAAAAAACAACACTAAATTAAGCAAGAAAAAACAAAGCAATACATCACAATAGATACAAACAGACAAAAAAAGAAAAAAAAAGCACAGAAAAATACGAACAAAAAACAAATCAAACCTTCCCATAACTTATTTTTCATCTGCTTGTTTCCTTGACCTCCTCACACCTCCCTTTTTTGTATTCTAGTTCAATTAGATATTTCAGCAGATCCTTTCCATCTTTGTTTTTATCCTAATAATTTATCTCACCATACTGTAATTTTACACTCTCTTCTTTCACCAGTTAACAATCCATTATTACTTAATCCTTTATAACATTTCTGCTAAAGCCACATAACTTCATTCCAACATCCTTCTAACATTCCTTAATTTTACAAAGTATCTGTAAATAAACTTTAAATTTCTTCCAATCTTCTTCCACCGACTCTTCTCCTTGGTCTCGGATTCTGCCAGTCATTTCCGCCAGCTCCATATAGTCCATCATAGTTGTTGTATTAGGAAGCTGCCAAGATGCCATCTGGCCCAGACCCTGGAGAGACCTATTCGGAAGAAGAACCTTGCAACTCATGGAGAACCACATCCCACCAAAAGACCTGGGGGAACCCAAAGTAGCCCCAAGGAAGGCTGAAGTGCCCCATCTCAGGCATGCTTCATATGGGGCCCCCAATAACCCTTTCAATGACATCCTGAGACCTGCCTTGATACATTATTGTGCCCCAAGATAGAAACCAGTAGCAGACCCAACAAAAATCACAGATTTGCCAGATAAGTGCCTATTTGGCTGCCAGGCAGCACTCTCACAATGAATCTACTAAAGAATACAGGTTGACTGGTTCCGATTGTGACTAGTAGGACAGGGAGACTAACAGCAGGTGGAGCAGTAGGCAATGACAGACAGAGCCAGGTAATTCTAGATTTGCCCACATCTTCCTCCCTGATGAATTCTACAAGGGTAACCCTGAAAATTGGATGTAAGTAAGAAGACAGGCAGGTGGAGGTGATGGGCAGCACCCCAGTCAACTTGCTGTACCAACCTCCACTGGTCTACTTCAGAAGAGGTAGAAGACCATGGGTTGGCAAACTAAGGACCGGGGCCAGATCTGGCCCAATCGCCTTCTAAATCCAGCCAGCAATCAGCATGTTTTTACATAAGTAGAATGTGTCATTTTATTTAAAATGCATGTCTGGGTTATTTGTGGGGCATAGGAATTTGTTCATCCCCCCCAAAAAAAATATAGTCCACCCCCCCCACAAGGTCTGAGGAACAATGGACTGGCCCCCTGCTGAAAAAGTTTGCTGACCCCTGTAGAAGACCAAGTTGCAAGGAATGACCCAAAAGAGGACCAGATAGAGGAGGCTCTGGCAGTGCCTATATAGAGACTCATCCGAACCTTTGCTGGGCTAATAGTTCCCTTCTGAGCTCACCAGCCTCCAAGTTCTTCCTGGTTCAATTTGCTCTTCGGTCTCCACACCAGATGCTGATCACAGACCAGGCGGTCAGAGAATGATTGAATGAGCAGGGGTGCTCCTATTTTGCAATGACCCTGCTCCCGGGCTCATTACAGTTTGCTCAATTAAAGTGGAATAATGTACTCTGCTGTTCAGGAGTAACAAGGCCACCTTTTTTAAAAATAAACATTTTGCTGTTAGGAAAGCGGTGGAGGAAATGCACTGAAGTGTGGACAAATGATTAATGAGAAGATATCTAAGCCACGGATGCAGGTGGCGCTGTGGGTTAAAGCCTCAGCGCCTAGGGCTCGCCGATCGAAAGGTCGGCGGTTCGAATCCCTGCGGCGGGGTGCGCTCCCGCTGCTTGGTCCCAGCGCCTGCCAACCTAGCAGCTTGAAAGCACCTCCGGGTGCAAGTAGATAAATAGGGACCGCTTACCAGCGGGAAGGTAAACGGCGTTTCCGTGTGCGGCTCTGGCTCGCCAGAGCAGCGATGTCACGCTGGCCATGTGACCCGGAAGTGTCTCCGGACAGCGCTGGCCCCTGGCCTCTTAAGTGAGATGGGCGCACAACCCCAGAGTCTGTCAAGACTGGCCCGTACGGGCAGGGGTACCTTTACCTTTACCTTTATCTAAGCCATAGCTGTCAACTTTTCCCTTTTCTTGTGAGGAATCCTATTCGGAATAAGGGAATTCCCCTTTAAAAATGGGAAAAGTTGACAGCGATGATATAAGCCCCATGCAAGCAAATCAGGATGCGTGTTGATTGTCACACAACCTGCCTGCAAGCAAAACAGAGACCAGACATAGTCTAACCTCTGCAGAAACTTTGTGCAAAGAAATTTGGATGAATGCTCAATAAGTAGGTTTTCTGAAAGAGATCATGAGAGAGAGATCATGAGATCATGAAACCGAGAGAGAGAGAGAGAGAGCGCACTGTTGACTCTACTGTTGTACAGTTCCTACTACACTGTTTTGTAAATAAAATATGATGATAATGTCTGGCGCAAATCATTTCTGGACTAAATCAGACATTATTTCAGATGAGATTTGGATCAGGGCTATGAATGCATGATTTTTTTTGGGGGGGGGGCATTTAAACCTTGTTCCGCTGCCAGTCCAAGTCACTCCACACCCCCGCCCTGCAATGAATTTAGCAAAAAAGAGAGAAGATAATTCACACACTTCTAACATCTCCTCTGGTTTGGCCCCTATATAAACAAGGATGTGCCCTTTTTGCTGAATGAAACAAATTGTTCAGATGTTTGGGCTGCATTAGAAAAGCAATTGTTTAATTCTGGATTATTTCATGGGGTGTTTGTTCTCTCTCTCTCTCTCTCTCTCTCTCTCTCTCTCTCTCTCCTGGCTGAGAGTGCCATTGCAGCCTGGCTGTTCCAAAGGACGCTGAGGATTTGACAACAAGGACATTTAAATGTCAATTCATTACTGCATGCAAATAGTTGAGGCTTGTGATCCACTTCCCTAAATTAATCTGAATTGGTTAAATGCAATCCAATGGCCAGAAGACAGTTTACTGATTGCAAATTGATAATTACAAAACCAGGAGATCGACGGTGTGCCTGGTGTGTTCATTCCTGGGGAAAAGCAAAAGGGGAAGAGGCTTTGCCATTTGTTTAATGAACTGCTAACGTGCCCTTGCAAGGGATTCTTTGGTAACACAGGGGGAATCTGTATGTTTAATCTTGTAGACAAATTATATGAGTTGCTGCTGCAACAGGGATCTGAATGGAGCACAATGACCATTACTCTGGAATGCTGAACTAGCCTAATTCTCAGTCATACCTTATACCGTATTTTTCACTCCATAATACACACCTGACTATAAGACACACCTAGTTTTTAGAGGAGGAAAGGGGGAAATCCCTGGTTTTTTGAGGATCAGCTCACAGTTGTGCAGCTTCTTTTGCAAAGGGGAAAAGCCCCATTTTTTTAGGATCAGCTCAAAGTTGTTGAGCTTACTTTGCAAAGGGGAAAAAATCCTGTTTTTATGGGGTTCAACTCACAGTTCTGCAGCTTTTTTAGGAAAGGAAAGGGAGCCGTTTCTACAGTTTCCAGACAGATAATCAGCCAGTCACATGTCACTAGGGAAACAAACAGCCTCCATCTGCAGAACATTCAACAATGAAGTCCTGGGCAAGGGGGCAGGGCTGGAAAGGGAGCCAGTGATATAAGACGCTCCATAAGACACACAGACATTTCCCCTTACTTTTTAGGAGGAAAAAAGTATGTCTTATGGAGCGAAAAATACAGTATATAGCTCAGCATTGCCAACACCAGTCCACCCAAACCAGGTGCCTTCCAGTTGTTGAAGACTATAACTCCCATCTTCCCCAACCAGTGGCTGTACTGCCTGAGGCTGATGGGAGCTGCAGTCTAAAACTTCTGGAGGATATCAGATTGGGGGAAGATGCTGTAAGGTTTCCAGCCTTACTGTCAAGGACTGCCTGGATGAAGCGGAGTGATGGGAGGCACCCATCAGAGAACCCCAAAGGGAAACCCCAGAGGAGGAAGGCTCAGAGGCAGGGGATTGGTGGTGGGACACTGAAACATCAGAAGGGGAAGACTGGGAGGAGGTGCTGGAAGCCAAAAGGGAAGCAGGGTTTAGAGAGCAGGAAGCACTTGTGACAGGGAGCAGTTCAGATTCTGAGGCTGAAACAGAGAGGGGCATGAAGAGGCTGCTGAAGAATCCAGGGAGGGTCCCTCACTCCACTGGTCTCCAACGACAAACAGGATTGTGAGAAGAGCAGAACAGAAGCCAGAAATGCACAGAAGCAGTATGCTTGGGAAATATCTGGGAGAGGAGGAGCCTTAGAGAGGGTAGAAGGCAGGAACCCTCAGTCCTGGCAACTGCCCCATAGAGCCAAGACCTACTGAGAAGTGTTGCTGAGACCACTAGGCTGAGCTGTATGTTTGCTTCCTTTTCCTTAACGTCACTGACAAGGGGAGATCTGCTTCCTTTATTGCCAACCTGCATCTGACTCCAGCCCTGACATTTACCTGCAGATGATGGAATTGGAACTTGAAACTTTTGTGTGCAAAATAGATGCTCTACCTTTCAGCTATAATCATTACCCTCCAGCTCTGTATCATCTACACCGAGCGACAGTGGACTTCCAGTGTTTTAGACATTGGTCTTCGCCAGACCTACCTGGAGATTATGTCGATTGAACCTGAGACCTTTTGCATGCATAGCAAATGCTCCACTGCTGAGACTTTCTGCTGCTTTCTGAGACTCTCCTCAAGTCCCCTTCAACCGACATGGAGAGATACATTCTTCAGCTTTCCTTCTGAAGATTTGGAGGGCTCAGAACCCTTGTCCTTGCTCTCAACCCACTTCGTTTTCTTGTCCTCTGCTCGCTTCACTGTCCCCCCTGATAAAAATCCAGCCTCAGCCTGAAGCCATGATGTGCCTTAAAAATAAAGACATTGGAACGTGCACCTTTGCCGTAGATGATGTGCTCCTCGTCGCATCTCCAGACATTGCAGGGGGTCGGGAGCTGACAGGATGGATATCAAATCAAATTGCTTCTCTTAAGTTTCGTCCTTGGCTTCATCCTCCCCAAGTGCAAAGGTAGCAAGTGCTGGAAGAGCAAATATCAGAGAGAAGGCTTGAAGGGAGCCTTTATTTATGGGGATTAAACTGCCATCACATCATTCTCTCTCACTCCTTCTCTCTCTCTCTTTTTTCAGCCTGTACTTTAAAGAGCAAGATGTCCTATTTTGGTAATCCCCTTAATTTTGAGCAACACACGCACATTATCTCTCCCCCCACTGCCCTTTCTCGTCGCCTTAACAAATTATCCCTCTCTGTCCTACTAGAAAGGCCAAACACCACACAACAACCGCTGTTCACAATCCCCATTTAAATGGAAATTTAAAAAAAAAAACTATATATATATATATATATATATATATATATATATATATTGTTTCTTTTCTTTGAACAGGTACCAGAATGATAATTTCAAATGAACCTAGGAATACACAATCGACATGAACAAAGCCCTTGCATCTTCAGTCAGAAAGAATATATAGAAGGCTTTTACACAAAAACATACTCAAAGGAGAAATTTAAAGGGAGCAAAGGCACCGGACCAAGCTTTGTTTCCCTGTGTTTCCTGCTGAGACATGTCATGCACTTTTGTACTCTTAATTATAATAATAGCTTTCTACTGATTTGGCTTCCTTCCACTGCAAAGTTTAAATCAGGGATGGGGAACCTGGCAATCTCCAGGTGTTGTTGGACTCCAGTTCCCATGAGTCTCTTCCAGCATGGCCAATGGTCGTCGCTGATGGGAAATGGAGTCCAACAACATCTTGAGCAGGGGTGAGGAACACTTTCATCTCCAGCAAGTGTGGGGAACCTTTGGTCTTTGGGTGTTGCTGAACTAGAACTCCCAACAGTCCCAGCAAGCATGACCAATGGCCCAGACCAAAGACTCCCTACACCTCATTGAGAGTGTCAGCATGGCGAAGTGCTTAGAGATACTAGGAGTGAAGACATTTGGGATCAAATCTCCATTCAGCTGTGAAACTGAGTGGCCTTGGGCCAGTCACCATTTCTCAGCCTTACATACCTCACAGGGTTGTTCAGAGGATGAAAGCAGAGGAAGGAAAAAAACAGATGCACAATCTTGAGCTCCTTGGAGGAACGGCAGGATGGAATGAACAGATAATGCTAGTCCAGTATTGCCTGCAACAGATTATCTGATAATCCCTGACCCATATGAAAGCTTCTGGATTAGGCTAGTTTAGGAAGCCACCTTACCAACAATGGTCCGTATAGTTAAAACTATGGTTTTCCCAGTAGTGATGTATGGAAGTGAGAGCTGGACCATAAAGAAGGCTGATCACCGAAGAACTGATGCTTTTGAATTATGGTGCTGGAGGAGACTCTTGAGAGTCCCATGGACTGCAAGAAGATCAAACCTAACCATTCCTTAGGAAATCAGCCCTGAGTGCTCACTGGAAGGACAGATCCTGAAGCTGAGGCTCCAATACTTTGGTCATCTCATGAGAAGAGAAGACTCCCTGGAGAAGACCCTGATGTTCGGAAAGATGGAGGGCACAAGGAGAAGGGGACGACAGAGGACGAGATGGTTGGACAGTCTTCTCGAAGCAACCAGCATGAGTTTGACCAAACTGTGGGAGGCAGTGGAAGACAGGAGTGCCTGGCGTGCTCTGGTCCCTGGGGTCACGAAGAGTCAGACATGATTAAAAGACTAAATAATAACCACAAATAAGTCGTTCTTAATTTCCCATGAATTCCCATGAATCAGAGCTGATTCATCAAAGAGAAAGAAGCACAAGGATCTTTCTTCTCTCGTGTGCACAGCAGGACTAGGCCTATCCTATATTTGCACATCTCTCAGCCCTCTCCTTGCCCCCTTTCTATGCAAGGGGAAATCAAAGCCATGCTTCCAAACACCAGTGTAGCAGTTTCACAAGGACATCATTCACCAGGGCTGGCCCATGATATTTTGCTGCCCGTGGAGGATAGAGGAGGTGATATCCCCATCTCCCCACTTGACATATAGAAGCTGGGTGAAGTGGTGGCTGAATGTGACTCCAGCACTGATGGTGGGATAGGGTCCTCCACTACATCTGAAACAACACACTCCAGGTCAGGCTGTGTGGCGAGCACAGCTCTGTCCTCCAAGGGGAGCAACAGCCAAGGAGATGGGTCCAGCTGATGAAGGGGCATGGGTGTCTTCCTGTACTGCAGTGATGAGTTTTCCTCCCCCTGGTCTCCCCGAACCAGGAGAGGCATGAAAAGGGCAGACAAGAAGTTAGCTTCATGCAGGCACAGTCTCTGATTGCTTGATAAAAGCCCTGGAGCGTAAGGAATTTAGGCAGCTGTGGGGAGATGGTAACCTTCAGTCTCAGCAACTGTTTCATGGGGGGGGGGGCAAGACCTGCTGGAGTTGAGTTCCTGTGCTCATTGGGCCTGACACTCCTGTGCAGTTCCTGTTTTTGCTAATAAAGAGTTAACTCCACTTGCTCAGTGAGATTTACTGTTGGCTTGCTCTAGTCACCCCATCTGTCAGTGACATGTGACCTCCTAGGAGATTGCCCACAAGGGAATGAAGCTTTGGGGCCGGAAAAAAGGGATGCCCCGTTCCTGCTTTATACAATGCGTAAACAAACTTGTACAATTTATTGGCATGTGGAAGCATGGAAGGGGAAGAAAAAAAAGAGGAATCATGGGATTCTCTGTTACGCATGCTTCAAAACCTGGCCCTGTTAAATGCCGTGCTCTCCGTTTAATTTATTTTAAGTAAATTTTGCTTAGACAAGTGGATTCGCTCTGCTCTGAGACTTGCATTAGTTCATCAGCGGTAGAAAATAGTGCTGAGAATTTAATCTGGATCTATTGACTGTAAGGGAATTTACAACGCTGCCGGCTTTGTGCACTTGTTATGGAGGCCCAAGCCATCAATCATCTTTTGGCGCTCTTGCCAACAAGGTGAAGTGCCCAGATGTCTTATTTTAGCAACTTCACTGTGCTTTTTCTGAACAAAAGAACAGCCTTCTTCCGTCTTCTTGTTACAAAAGGTGCCCTCTTCGATTACAAGTGATGGAAACTGGTGGAAGCACCAGGGCCCCTCTCCCCAAGCTGCTTCAGTTCTGGTGTCCAATTCCCAAGAGAACCAAGCACATCATTTTCTTGACTGTAAGCTGGTGATTAAGGAGAGACAGAGCTCGGTCAATGAATCTTGTTAACAGCTTTGTGAATGGAGCGCAACCATTCATCAGCTCCTAATACCTTGTGGGCTGGCAAGTGAGGTGGGGGGAACAGGAGTGAGCAAGACACCTCCCTCCCTCCCCCACACTGCTGTCCCCCTCTCTGTTTTGTGATTCCATTCATTGTCATTCTTGCAAATGTCATTCATGCCATTAGGCATTCATTTAAAGAAAAATCACATTTGTTTCACATTATTCATTTGCTTTGTTTCATTGCTCACAATGAGGATTTGGAATAATCCAGCTTGCCCAAGCCCAGAGCCTCAATTGCTACACCCACACCCTGGCATTTGCAGCTAATACATTTATGACTAGATAGATTAGATAGATAGATAGATGATAGATAGATAGATAGATAGATAGATAGATAGATAGATAGATGATAGATAGATGATAGAGAGATGATAGAGAGATAGATAGATAGACAGACAGATAGATAGATGTGCACCACAACCCCATAGTCGCCTTTGATTGGACTTAAACATCTAAGGGTCCTTTACCTTTTTACCCTGATAGATAGTTAGTTAGATAGATAATAGATAGTTAGTTAGATAGTTGGATAGATGATAGATAGATAGATAGATAGATAGATAGATAGATGATAGATAGATAGATAGATAGATAGATAGATAGATGATAGATAGATGATAGATAGATAGATAGATAGATAGATAGATGATAGATAGATAGATAGATAGATAGATAGAGATATAGATAGATAGAGATAGATAGATAGATAGATAGATAGATGATAGATAGATAGATAGATAGATAGATAGATAGAGAGAGGTAGGTAGGTAGGTAGGTAGGTAGGTAGGTAGGTAGATGAGAGATAGAGAGATAGAGAGATAGAGAGATAGAGAGATAGATAGATAGATAGATAGATAGATGATAGATAGATAGATAGATAGATAGATAGATAGATAGATGATAGATAGATAGATAGATAGATAGATAGATAGATAGATAGATAGATAGATATAGATGATAGATAGACAAATAGATAGATAAGGAATCATGAGTGCTAGAAACTTGCAGGTTTTTCTTTTTAAGAGGGATTTTGGGAATCTAGAATTCCAGGCAAATATTCATATGTGGGAAATCTCTGAAGGACACCTGTCCCTTTTCATAGTTTGCTGATATCCACAAACATGGACTTCTTTATTAACCTAGGGAGTTTAGATATTTTCCCCTTTTCTCAAGCAGAGCTGAGAAAGAACAAACTGTCCCACTGAGATCCCAGAGACTCATCTGCTGAGTGTGCATATTCTTGCACATCAGCGGGCCTGTGCAAGGGCTGCGATTTTCAGTCGCCTCCACTAAACCTTTACTTTGCCTGTTGACACCCCCCTCCTGCCTTCCATTTTCCTTATCCCATGCCTTTCTTGAAAGAAAGAAAGAAAGGAAGGAAGAAAGAAAGGAAGAAAGAAAGAAAGAAAGATCAGGCAGGGAGATGGGGACATTATCATGCATCAAACACAGGTCATGCCTGTTCTTTTTATTTTCACCTGGCATCTTCCTTTGTTATGATTGCAAGGCTCTGTTTTCCCTAGCAACATCTCAAGAGCTTTGTTTTATTTGAGCACAGGGGGTGCACAATCACCTGGCTCCATAACTTGTGGCAGAGTGGCTGATCAAACCAAGTGTTCTAAGACTGTGTTGCTTTAATATGGTTTATTGCATCCAGGTTACAATTTGGAGCAAAAAAATTAGAGAGATGGAGGAAGAATGTCGTAGTTCCCCTCCTGATTCCTGCGACAGAATTCAGGATATTGAAGATCTAGGGTTGCTACTTTGTTTTTAAGAAAGGTTTCTAGACCTTATGTCATTTGCTTGAAAATGCATGAATGGTGACTGGGAAAATTTTAGAAGGAGGGAATCAATAGTTGTCGTGTGGGATTTCACATTCCTAAGCCTTTCCCTGCTTTGCTCTCACCCACCCTGACAAGCAAAATAAATTATGTAAAATAAGTAAATATTGGCAGTGGTGCTCAATTTGCATAATGTATTCTGGCCACAGATGTTTGTCTTTATGGTGACACAGAATTTCCATTGTCTTTTGGTTTATCGACCTATTTGTTAGCACAGAAAACTCACCACCCTGACATGAGTGGCAGATTCACAGCCTAAATGTGTTTCTTAGGGCTGTGCCAAATGTTCCCCAGATTTGTATTTCTGGATTGAAAACAGTGGTTTTGGGTGGAGTAAAAATGTGTCTTCTTTTTTCTTTTAATACTAAGGTTGTCTGATAGAAATGTTTAGATAAATAAAATGAACACCTACATCTCTCCCCACAAGTTGGTGTCTTATACCTGGTCAGACTGAGGCTGCAGACACACTATATAGTGCTTCCCAGTTTTCAAAGAACCCTGGGAAATGCAGTTTGTTAATGGTGATGGGAACTATTGCTCTTTGAGAAGTAAATGACAGTTTCCATGATTCTTTTGGGAGGAGAGAGAAGCCAGAATGGCCATTGGTCAGGGATAATAGGAAGTTTTCTTTTGTGTGTGAAAAGGAAAATGAATGAATTTGGGTCCAAAGATTGGGGGAAATTTACTTAACAGAGAGTAGAACAATTGGATGTCATCCTAGAGTGAATGATTTGAATAATTTATTTCATGTAACTGACAGACGGAAAATTGGAAGTCTTTATTTTTCTTTCTTATTTCCTGCTTTCGTTTTTTACATTCTTTCTTTCTTTATACATTTCACTGATTTAAAATCATTTTGACATTTCAAAACTTGACTTCCTTTCCCCTCTTTCTGTGGTCCTTAAATTTATTTTTAATATCTTCCACATATCCAAATTAACTTAACTTGCCCATTTATTTATCTTTATATATATATATACTCTTATGTAGCTGCAGGTCATTACAATAATCCTGCCAATGTTTTTATCTGTTTACAATTTATCTGTAAATATTCAATAAACCATTTCCATTCTTTTATAAAAAGTTTGTTATTTTGATTTATTATTTTTATGGTAAGTTTCGCCATTTCTGCATATTCCATATGTTTTCGTATCCATTCTTCCTTTGCTGGGACTTCTGCTTCTTTCCATTTGGGGACAAGTAACATTCTTGCCGCTGTAGCTGCATGCATGAATAAATTTCTGTACAATTTAGGTAGTTATATCCCTATAATTTCCAAAAGAAAGCTTCTGGCCTTTTTTTTTTTTTTTACAAACGTTATTTTAAACATCCTTTTCATTTCATTATATATCATTTCCCAGTAAGCTTTAACCTCACCACAAGACCACCACATATGATAACAAGAACCTTCTTTCTCTTTACATTTCCAACACTTCTTTGATTTAGTTTTATACATTTTTGCCAGTTTACTTGGTGTTAGATTCCATCAATATATCATTTTCATATAAACCATTATATCATTTTCTCTTAAACCATAGCATGCTGTAAATTTCATATCCCTATTCCACAATCGTTCCCTGCTTCTATGTCTTATTCGTTCCTTCTTTTTATATTCTTTCTCTTTTCTTTGGTGTCCTCTGCTCTGGGCCATTATTGGGTTCCAAGGACACACAAGAATACTGAAATGCCCACTAGTGGGCAGTAGGGACCAGGTTGACAACCCCTGGGTTAAGATCTACCTTCGAGAGAGAGCCAGTGTGGTGTAGTGGTTAAGAGTGGTGGACTTGTAATCTGGTGAACCGGGTTCGCTTCCCCACTCCTCCACATGCAGCTGCTGGGTGACCTTGGGCCAGTCACACTTCTCTGAAGTCTCTCAGCCTCACTCACCTCACAGAGTATTTGTTGTGGGGGAGGAAGGAAAAGGAGAATGTTAGCCACTTTGAGACTCCTTCGGGTAGTGATAAAGCAGGATATCAAATCCAAACTACTACTACTACTCCTCTTCTTCTTCTTCTTCTTCTTCTCCTCCTCCTCCTCCTCCTCCTTCTTCAAGTGAGGGCTCTGTGTTTTCTTTAATCTTTCTCTCTCCGTTTTTGTTTCTATTTAGATTAGTTTCTTTTATCTTGTTGTATTATGAAAAGGTTTTAATAAAATCTATTTTTTTAGAAGAAGAAGAAGAAGAAGAAGAAGAAGAAGAAGAAGAAGAAGAGCAGCAGCAATAGTCCAGTCACATCAGGAAGATCACACATTGCCCATTCGTGACTTAATCATAAGCATGGTAATTTGTGACTCCGCACTGCATTCTGCAAAGCAGGAAATGTAGCCAATTTGGGAATGCGGAAAAATATAAACAACTTCAAACTCCTTTTTTTATATTAAAAAACCCTAGCAATAACCCCCCTGCTGATAGCACAGCCTCCCATTTTCCCCTAGATAATCTGTATTTAATTCTGCACTTCACCTCTTTCCTGACCTTTGGATATATTCCTCATGACTACCAATCAAAACACTCCATAAATTAGAAATTCTCTTAGATCTTGCTGGAGCCTTAATCATTTTACATTTTCAAAATATTCAGCCGAGGCTCTTGCAGTTAACTGATTTACCAAAATCACATGAAGATAATGTTTGCATACTTAAAGTGGAGAAATCAGCAGAAATGACAAGCTGAATTATCCCGTTTTTCCCCCCTTGCAGTTGAAAATACATGAATATTTCATTTGAAAAGATGCACCTCATCACACACCCCTTTTCCCCCACTTGCAAAGTTTAAGAAAAGCTGAGCTAATTATGCTGTATATTCTACAGTTAAGGAGTAACTGTGACTGAGTTTAAGAAAGAGTTGATATTCAGAAGCTGTAAGGAGTGAGATAATGAGAAATATGATAATGATAATTAAAGCCTCAATGCACAGCTTTCCTACTTTGGAGCAATCAGGTTATTTTTAATAGCATTACTTTAGTGAAGCAGGAGGGGAGCATATTCTTGAAGACCACTTGGTTCTTTAGACAGTGATTCCGGGAGGCAGAAAAGAAATTTGCAGTGGATAAATCCCATTCCATTCATCCACAATCTGTAGCAAACTGAGGGGAATTGTGGGTTGGCCAAATGTTCACGACATGGAGCAACACAGGTGTAACCAGTGAGCTTTGTGGATACTTGGAACTCAGAATGGAAGGCTCGTCAGACCCAAAAATGAGCTATCCTGGAGAAAATTTGAGGAAGAGATGTCCAATTACAAATCCTCCAAGTTTCCCTATTTTCCAGGGACAGTCCCGGACTTACAAAAGCCATCCTGGCTTCTGATTTGACCCCAGAATGTCCCTATTTCGCCCGCCAACCCTGCCGCCACTGAGCTCAGGGAGGAGGAGAGGCTGGCACTTCTGCTAAGTGGAAGAGGCAGTGGCAGCTGCAAGGGAGCAGCCTGTTGCCCCTCCATGGCCACCACCACTGGCCTCTTCCCTTGGGCAGCTCATAGCAGCTGCTGGACAGCAGGCAAGGAGGAGGAGAGGCTGCCACCACCCAGTGGGGGAGTACTGTCAGGAGTGCATGCAGGAGCCAGGCCCTGGGACCAGTAGGGCTTTGCAGGACTGGGGCCTTCCTAAGTTTGTTCTGGAGAGGCAAGGTGCGGCCACACAGGTGAGGCTGCTTGGTAACTCACTGCACCTGGTGGCAAGAGCCGGAAGGGATATAAGGTCAGCATTTCTCTTTGGCTCTTTGCCACAGCAACATGTTTCCTGCCTTGCTGCGTTTGGCTTCTTGCTTCCTCAGACCCTTGACTTCGTGGCTCCTTGCTTCTCGACCCTTGGACCCTTGACGTCGTGACTCCTTGCTTCTCGATCCTCGGACCCTTGCCTTCATGACTCCTTGCTTCTCGACCCTCAGACCCTTGCCTTCATGACTCCTTGCTTCCTGACCCTCAGACCCCTGGCTTCAGGACTCTCGTTCCTGCTCCCACCCTGCCATCTTGCCTCCCATCCCGGCGTCCTCAGCCAGGACTTCAATTGCCTGTAGACCAAACCGTGACAGGGAGCTTCATGCTCCGGCACCGGGGGGCAGAGAGCAGGCGGGGGTGGGGCTGGCTCGCGTCCTGGGGGCGTGGTGTCCAGAGTGGGTGGGGAGGCAGCCGTGATGGCGCCCCACCGGGATTGTGCTGCCGGGGCAGTGCACCCCCCCCCATTCTACTCTTCCCCCGCCAGTGCCAGCATCAAGGCACAGACTCCTGCGATGCACCAGCTCTGAGGGGCAGGCAGAGGGCAGGGCTGCCCTGGGCAGGAAGAGAGGTGGAGCCGAGTTCAAGGAGTCTTGATTTTTAAAAAGAAATGCTCTGTGCATCTGCATCCAATCTTGCCCCTTTTCTAAAATTTATTTATTGGTGTGTGTATTTTTCTTTTTGTAAACCTACCGGAGAATAACATAAAATCAAACCGGGATTAAGGAGTTTTCTCAGGACGGTGGAGGGTGTGTGTGCTGTGTCCCATTAGTGTCGTTGTGGTGGCACTCTCACTTTTTATGATAGGAAATGCTCTGCAGGATGGGGACAAAGATGGGAGGTCAAGGAGGGTCAACTGAGGGAGTGAGAAATGTCCCTATTTTCACCTGAGGAATGTTGGATGCTATGCAACTGAGAGCTATAGATAAAAACCTGTTGGGGGGAGTGTTATTGGATTGTTCTTGTTTTTATTTTGATTGTGTATTTTGTGTTTTTACGTTGTGGTAGATTACTGGAGACAGGAGTGCCTGGCGAGCTCTGGTCCATGGAGTCACGAAGAGTTGGACACGACTAAACGACTAAACAACAACAACAATAACAAGATTACTGTAATGTGTTACATGCAGGGCTTCCCTTGAAGATGAAACAGAAGATTCCGTTAGTTCAGAATTGAATTGCTAGGCTGCTTAATCCAGATCAGGAACAGGTAATCAGATGCTGTTGAAAAACAGCTCCCATCATCCCCAACCATTGCCCTTCTGGCTGAGGCTGATGTGAGTTGGCATTCAACAACATCACTCTGCTTATATGCAATTTCCAGCACCTGAATTAGGTTTCATTTTCAGGTCAGAAAGGAGAGAGGCAGGTTTTTCACCTGCTCCTATAAAAACCCTACAAACTTTTTGCTAAGTTTGGAAACTTGTTCTTCCAGATCCTCACAACTCTTGGGCTTTCTTCACGTGCTACCTGACCACTGGGCACAGGTGCTGCCTGAAAGAACCGATACGGAGGTTTCTCACAATGCCACAAAGTCTTCTAAGGTTAAAGGAACCTGTGTCGCAAGCTGTGTGGGGCCAGAAACCTTCTTATCCCTTTCTCACAACTTCATGCTCGCTGTGACGATATTTGATGCTAAAACTGTTCTGGCACAAAACGTACATTTGAAGATTGAGCGGCTGCCATTTGTCAAGGTCTCCGTTTCATTGCGAAGTTATGGGAAGGTGACCTGCTTAGGTCTTATCTCCACATTTGTGCTTGCTTAGAGGAGATGTGCTCTTTCTAGTGCTGTGCTGGAAAATTCTCCTGCATTTCCTCCATGACCAACATTGCCATTCTCTATCCATAAATCTCTTTATTACAGTCAATGGCCGGTATTCAAAGAGAAACTCTGTCCAAATATCCGAAATAGTACCAAACGGAACAAAATAGAGAACCAAAACAATAAAATTACTAATTCGCTGTGTCATGCTACAGAACACCAGGCCTACAAAGCAAAATTAAAAGTTTGCTGAAATCAGTGGCCGGTGAGTTTTAAATGCAGCAGCAAACTAGCCACCCTTGAGAAGGTGGTGCATTATGATCTGAAAGGAGTGAAAAAGCATAAAATGCATATGGTCATTGTGGGAATTTTTGTAGAATGCATTTAGTAATAAATCTTATGTATATCATTATAAAAGGAACAGTACATAATCATATAAGTTATTGATTCAAACTCCTCAGATTCACAAGGTCATTGATGTTGATAAGAGGAGGTCCTTTTTTGGGAACTCCACTGATGGAAGAACATTTAAACGCACTGGGGTAAAGGCTATATGAAGTTTCTGAATAGAAAGCACAAATTAATCAGTTAATGCATGTGATGGTTGTGCTTTGCCTCCACTGTTGGAGGTACCAATACCAGTTCCTGGAAACCACAGGGAGAGTGCTTTTGTGGTCGAATCCTGCCCAAAGGTTCCCCATGGCAGATGGTTAGAGCATGGTGCTGATAATGCCTTCTGACTACTATTCTATGATCTCTAGGATCTAGTTGGCCACTGTGATGGGCCTATACGTTATCCTAGATGGGCCATAGGCCTGATCCAACAAAATGTTCTTATGTTCTTGTGTTCTTTATGAGAAAAGTAGTTGTGAAAAGCAGCAATGCCATATTGTTCCTGCTGATGTGTTTTCACCGCAATGACCTCACAGCTACCTTTCCCCACTTTCTATACCTCGGAGGAGGAGGAGGAGGAGGAAGAGGAAGAGGAAGAGGAAGAGGAAGAGGAAGAGGAAGAGGAAGAGGAAGAGGAAGAGGAAGAGGAAGAGGAAGAGGAAGAGGAAGAGGAAGAGGAAGAGGAAGAGGAAGAGGAGGAGGAGGAGGAGGAAGTTTGGACTTGATATCCCACCTTTCACTCCCCTTAAAGAGTCTCAAAGTAGCTAACATTCTCCTTTCCCTTCCTCCCCCACAACAAAAACACTGTGAGGTGAGTGAGGCTGAGAGACTTCAGAGAAGTGTGACTGGCCCAAGGTCACCTAGCAGCTTCATATGGAGGAGCGGGGAAGTGAACCCAGTTCTCCAGATTACGAGTCCACTGCTCTTAACCACTACACCACGCTGGCTCTGCAATGCAACCAACCAGAGGTTAGACGAGCAGAGATTGCCCACCACTCCATGCATTCCTGCTGTGAACTATGGGGCACAGTAACATTTAACCTCAAACAAATTGCATCATAAACATTTCTTACACAAAAACACTCTGGAAGATGTGCTCTATCATGGATGCTTTAGCTGAGATGGCTGCATTGCAGGGGGTTGGACTAGATGACCCTTGATTCCATGTACGGTATGTGAAATGTTCCCCTGAAACTGGAGCCCAGGAAATTCCTCTGCCTCTTTGCAACATGCCTTCATTGCTCCCCCCCCCCACTCTTCCATGCATAAAACTCAATATCTCTTGATATAATTAAGACAGAAGAATGAATCACAGACAATCTGGAAGAGCATGTCTCACACTTCAGGTCGATGCATAATGCTTTGAAATTTATCCAATTTATTCTCTCACAGAAAATTAAGTCTCCATCGCACCTTTGCTCATGGCAAATGTTCAGGAGCGGACTCCCCAGATCCAAATAACATGTCTGATATTGAGGAACATAAATGTGATGGAGATGAATGAGGATAACAGAGACAATGGCATATTGTACTAGGTAGCTTCAATGGAGATATCAGTATTTATATTCCTAACAAAACAGGAACATGAATTTGACTGCCCTAATATAAAAAATGGTCAAGCCAGGAGTGTAAATAATGATTTGAAAACAACTTGGAGATGATTTAGCTGCAATTATGCCCTTTAGAGTAGGGATATGGGAGAAATGAGTTTGTGCAAATCTGATTAGCACTTCCCAAAGGAATACGTGGACCAAAATGCAGCCATCCTTTGGAATGCACACTTCCCTGAGTTGTATGGGGCAAAATATATGTATATTATGGGAAACTAAGCATGAAAAACCTTGCATAAGTGAAAATAGCATGCAAAATGCATTGAATTAGGGGAAATTGCTTTAAAATGTGTCCATTATGCAGAATCACATACACAAATGTGTTTGTTAGGAGAATTGAGATGCTGATGAATTTTCATAATGAATTGTAAAAAACAAAAACTAAAAACAAACTGATGCAGAGATGTGGTGAACTGCGAATTTAGGACTGGGGAAATGAGACAGTGTAATTGACAGATAGGTCCATCCTTCCTTTCAAGTAGCATTTGTTTTCAATGAGCGAGATTTAAGCATGTGCACACTTGGCTTTCCTCCTCCGGCACATATACCTATATCTGTTGAGGTTTTCCCCAACTACCCAGAGCAGATTTGAGGGGTTGGGGGGGGCATGGCTGGCAAGGGAGAGAAAGCAGGGGGGAATCTCCTTGCACTAATCCTTGCACTAGTACAAAAATGGAGCTGAACACCACCCACAAGATACAGTGGTACCTCGGGTTACATACACTTCAGGTTACCTGTACATACGCTTCAGGTTACAGACTCCGCTAACCCAGAAATATTACCTCGGGTTAAGAGCTTTGCTTCAGGATGAGAACAGAAATCGTGCTCCAGTGGAGCAGCGGCAGTGGGAGGCCCCATAAGCTAAAGTGGTCTTCAGGTTAAGAACAGTTTCAGGTTAAGAACAGACCTCCAGAACGAATTAAGTTCTTAACCCGAGGTACCACTGTACATAAATAGGCATAATGCAACTTACTGAAAATGTCTGATGGAACAGAAAGGATTCCATCGCATGCGAGAGAGCTTGGGAACAAAACAGGAGTATCCGATAAACTTTGGAGAGAGGATCTAAAGTTCACGGCGTGTTACATTCTTAAAGTGAACTATATGAAAATGCTCTGTCAATGGAATTTGACACCCAGCAAGTTAGCGAAAATGTATAGAACCACCTCTAACTTGTGTTGGAAATGCAAAGAAATAGAAGGAACTATGCACCATATGTGGTGAAAATGCAAAAAGATAAAGGAATTTGGGGTTATGATTTACAACAAGCTAAAAGAAATGTTTAAATTAACCTTCACCAAAAAACCTAGGTCTTATAGGCATAGATATACCGAAAGATTTGAGGACATTATTCATCTAAGCAACCACGGCTGCTAGAATGCTATTAGTCCAATGCTGCAAAGGAGGTAATATACTGACAAAAATGGAATGGCGGACAAAATTATTTGAGTACGCTGAGATGGCAAGATTAACAGGGAAAGTTAAGAATCATAATTATCAAAAATTTAACAGAGAATGGGATAAATATAGACAATACCTAAAAGATCACTGTAAACACCTGAAATCTTTGGCAGGCCTTGAATGACTCCTGCAATATGACATAACCTATGGAAATATTGGATAAATATAAACTATATAAACGTTCTACCATCGTTCTACCTGGATACTGAGGTCCAGCACCGAGGGCCTTCTGGCGGTTCCCTCACTGCAAGAAGCCAAGTTACAGGGAACCAGGCTGAGGGCCTTCTCGGTAGTGGTGCCCGCCCTGTGGGACGCCCTACCACCAGATGTCAAAGAGAACAACAACTACCAAACTATTAGAAGACATCTGAAGGCAGCCCTGTTTAGGGAAGCCTTTAATGTTTGATGTATTACTGTATTTTAATATTTGGTTGGAAGCCGCCCAGAGTGGCTGGGGAAACCCAGCCAGATGGGCAGGGTATAAAAAATAAATTATTATTAATATTATTATTCAATCTGCAGTTAATGTAGAACTGTAGTGCACCCATGTTGGGTTGAAGGGAAGTCTTAATACTTCATTACATATCTTTATTTCCAACACTTCAGTATTTCTTTTGTGTACATTTCTGATGGAGAATGATAACTGAGATGTATTTTAAAAAATCAATAAAGAAGAGGAGGAGGAGGAGGAGTTTGGATTTGATATCCCACTTTATCACTACCCGAAGGAGTCTCAAAGCGGCTAACATTCTCCTTTCCCTTCCTCCCCCACAACAAACACTCTGTGAGGTGAGTGGGGCTGAGAGACTTCAGAGAAGTGTGACTGGCCCAAGGTCACCCAGCAGCTGCATGTGGAGGAGCGGGGAAGCGAACCCGGTTCACCAGATTACGAGTCCACCGCTCTTAAACAAAGAAAAAAACCAGGAGCATCCCAATGTTGGTCAACAAGGTATTGGAAGGTATGAATGTATCTTTATTTAAATTATAGTGATAATTTCTAAATTTGCACCAATGCAAAAAAAATCTACAGCCACCCTACCACGCTTGTGATTGTGGGTGCATACATACGACTGAAAAGGGTTGACTGTTCACATTCCCCTGAGCTTGGCGTCATTCACACAGCTGTTTATTCCCTTTTCCCTAACGTTTTCCTGTTAATTTCTACATTATGTTTGAACTTTCGCACAACATAAAAGCTGCTACTGGAAATCTAGTGGAACGTAACAGAAGTTTAGCAACCATTTCCCTGTTAATTGGTTCCAGAAATGATTCATTTGCAACCCCGTCCACTGAGAAAATGGCAGGACTAAAGTGGCAGGATTTGGGGAAGCATACCAGCATACAATTCTTTCTTGCTGCTTGAATTATGGGGGGGGGGGCGTGTCAGAAGTACATGTGTGTGGAAAGGGTGGGGGAATATCGATACCGTCCAATGACATATTTTTTCTGGTCCATACCACACTCACTGGTGTGAATAAAATACAGCACAAAATGTTGGTATATTGGGGGGGGGGGGCGGAGCACAGTTTCATAACGCAACAGACATTGCAGTGTGAAAGGAACATGAGAAAATAGGGCAGACATATTGGTATTATAATCAGAAGAAGAAAAAATGAAATGAAATACTTTATTGTCACTTGTACAACTTGTATACAGCGAGATTACACGAGCACCCCCCACTTAGCTCTCTTAGTCTTAATTCCCCTCATTTACTGACGCACACCCACCAAACCCAAAACTCAGTTGCCCTGTTGTTATCTTTTCATTCAGCAGCCTGACAGCCCACTGATAGAAGCTGTTCTTTACCCTGTTGGTGTGACTAATCATGCTTCTATATCTTCTGCCTGAGGGCAGGAGATCAAGAAAGTGCCGGCCAGGGTGTGAATCATCCCTGAGAATTTTCCTCACTCTTCTGAGGCAATGTTCTTCCACAATGTCATCCAGCAGAGTCACAGGACAGCCCATAATATCTTGTGCTGTGTTCACCACCCTCTGTAGGCACTTCCTATCAGTTGATGTCAAACCAGCGTACGACACCGTGATGCAGTATGAAAGGACACTTTCTATTGTGGACCGGTAGAAGGAGATCATCAAATGTTGGTTGACGTCGTTCTTTCTCAATACTCTGAGGAGATGGAGTTAACACATTAGAACCATCTATGTGAATTAGATTGTATTAAGTTTTTTCTTTGTTTCACAGTTGGCAAATCTGTGCCCACCACTCCCTGAAATGTGCTGAGCCTCCTTTTTCTCTCCTTCCACTATCCATGAAAACCCACCGCTCTGTTATATTTACAACCCATCTAATGGGGTTACTCAAGATGGAGACAGGGGAAGCATTTGATGTGGAGCTGATAGTTCCCGCAAGCCATCTTAGTCATCATTTGTGAGCTTTACAAACAGCATCACCTTTGCAGCTATTCCTTAATTTATGTTTCGGCTGCCACTAATTGGTGTCTCACTGGGGGATTTTTCTAAACCAGCTGGGTGACCATATGGAGAGGGCCATTTTTATTTTTTTATTTTTTAAAAAAAATAAATTACAAGACCTGTTGTTTATATACATGGAAAACTAAGTACCTAGGGAAATAAAACATTTCTCGCTATATTTTGCAAGGGGAGTCAAAACAGATGAAGGGAAGGAAAGATTTTGGCAGATTTCATAGATGGCATTTTCACTACATGATATTTAAATAGCCCTCCATCTTGCTGCTTATGTGAACATGGGATCATTGTGCAGGACAGGAAAACATAGTAGTGGAACTGGTGATATAAACTGTGATTGGTTGATTGATAGATAGCATTTTTGCTCCTCTCTTCAGCCAAAGAGGTTCTCAGAGAGGCTTAGGTAGTTTAACAGGGAATACAAGTCCTGCCCTCAGGCTTACAATTTAAAAGATATGGCAGTGAAGGAAAAAGGAATGGGGAGGGAAGAGGAGAGGAGAGGAGAGAAAGCAAGCTCAGGCTTTTAATGTTATGGTTCTGAATACTGACCAGCTGGGATGGAATTAGTTCAGGTAGAATGATGGAATGGCCGCCTCTAGGCGATAGCCAAAGCAGTTTATCTCTCTGCAGAGGCAATGAAATAGCCCTGCTTTGCTTTCATCCCTCCACTCTGCAGCTTGGTGGAATGGCTATCAATATCCCATAGTAAGCCCTGTGATTTTTGTTTGCGACTGTTTTAACAAGGATGGGAAGGAAGGAGGGGGAGAGTGAACAGCAATGAGATCCATATGACCCATGTGTTGGTTAATTAACAAAAGAATTCACTGGATGCCAAGATTCAAATCATAGAGTTAAACAGCAGTATAGTGTTGGAATATGGGTTGTTGTTAGACCCCTTTTCATATCCCATTTTTAATCTTCTTAGAGCTCTTGCCCTTCTCTGCACCCCTCTGGCAATGAGCAGACCACACACTGTCAAGTAAGTTTAAAACACTTTACTTACAGAATCCAAAGGTCTGATTCATATGTCGTTCCACGCAGCAGCATGGAGAGCACAGGCAAAAGACTATTGGGTGCAAAATATGCTAAGATAGTTTCAAGCATGCAATCTGAGCTTGGAGCAAGTTCAGACACGTCTTTCCTGGTCGATTGCACGGCATGAATAGAGAAAGGAATAGAAGATGCTTCACTTCCTCCCTTGCCAGAGCAGAGGGGGTGTAACCTAACAGAGTCTAGGAACACAGCTCTGTAATGTGTGTGTGTTAATGTAGGAGAGGGGGATGCAATCCCATGTGCGGTATAGTGGGCCAAGAATGCTTCCTAAGAACACCAGAACTCCAAGTTGGAAGGGGAGAGGGGGGAAATCATAAAACCAATTAGCAAAACAGCAGGAAGGAAAGCTTTGCCAAGCTCCCTTTCTATTTACTCTTCTGCCCATGAAGTGCCAGAAGTTGGCGTGGAATAACTCAAGCCTTAATACTATTGCTTTGTCCTCAGTTAAAGGTGTTGAGTTTCATATCCTGGAGACTTCTGGGTTGGTGCCTCCGGTAATGGCGGAATTCCTCTGATCGGGAGGAATTTGCCCCATGGGAATTGGGTCTGGCCACCACGGCGAAGGCGGAGACCCGCAAAAAATCACAGGCAGGAGAAGCCTGTGAGCGTGGGATTTGGCGGGCACCTTTTGCGCCTCCCTTACTCGCGGGGAAACCCAGTTTCGGGGGTCTGGAGCGACGTGAGGTGAGCGGCGCGCTGCTTCGAATCGACTGCTTTTTCCATGGAGTGAAGCCACATAGCTGTTGCCGGAGAGCGCTGACTTTTTCCTGTGGACAATTTGACTTTAAAGTAACTACCCGTGAGTAGAGCTGAGGCAGGAGAATTGGATTTTAAAAAGTTTAATTTGGCATTGTAACAGGGAGGTTTAATACAGGAAGTCCGCCTTCCCCTTTTGTAAATAGACTGAAGCAATGAGGCTGCAAGCTGAAGTCTTGGAAAGCCTATTGTAAAAGACTGAATCTCCATCTGTAAAGAATCTTAAATCCCCCCCTTGGAGGCAGGAGAAGAGGGGGGGAAGTTGTGGACTAAATGCGCCTGCAGGTGAGAGTGAAGAGTGTTAAAATACCGCCGCTCGGACCCTGGAAACGGGCTGCTAGCAGGACTGACGTCTTTTGGAATATACACTGACAGCACTTAGAACGTTTATTGACAGTTAGCTACAAGAGAAATACATTGTTTCTACTGTCTCTGGTTGTCCTTAAAAAGGAGTAAAAGTAACTGAAAATTGATACTAACTTCGGATTTTTTGAACTGTGCTTAAAACAGGACATTATTGATTAATATAAATAGAAACTGTTTCCCCTAGTGTTTCCCCTAGTGGAAGCTTTTGAAATTGGTGGTTTTACAAGAGCTGGGCTAGGGGAATTTCCAGCTGCAAGATAAAAAACCGTGAGACTCTGGGACTGACCTTGAATTTTTAAGTGTTATGGCAAATGGAAAGGAAAAAACAGCAAACCGCAGAAAAAACATTAAGGTCTGGGAGAACTTTGCAGCAACCCAGGAGAGGCTCAACACCAGGTCTACCTGCTCCTTCTGCGGCTGCTTCTGTATCAGTTCACTCAAAATCAAGAGGAATGTCGACAGAAGAAGCCTTGGTGATTGCATTAAGTAAGATAAATGATTCATTGGAACAGCTTAACAAGAAAACAGACGTGATAAATGTGAAAGTGGATGCTGCAACTACTAAAATTGACTTAAATACAGAAAGTATAAATAATCTGGGACAAAAGGTGAATATCAATACAGAAGCCATCCAGAGATTGATACAGGAATCTATTTTGATATGGCAGACTGCGGAAGAAGCCAGGGAGAAAGCTGTTGCTGCTGAATGTAAAGTAACAGAACTTGAGGCAGAGAGAGTCCCAGCCCTACAGAGGCAACTTGAGGAACATAAGTTGATGCTTGCTATGATTGAACTTAAAGAAAAACAGACGAATTTGAGGATTAGAGCCCTACCTGAATTTGAGAAGGAAAGTTTGACAGATTTTCTCACACAGGAATTTGCTGACTTTTGGGACTTTGACTTGGGCCAAGAAGAGTTTAGAATTGTGAGGGCCTTTAGACTTGGAAGAGGAGGGAAAAAAGAGAAGAACAGAATAAGAGATTGTTTGATTACCCTTTGAACGAAAGAAGAGAGAGACAGAATATTGGGCTGGCATTATCAGAAGAACCTAGAATTACAATGGTCAAGAGTGGAAATTTTTAAAGACGTCCCGAAATATCTTTTGGATCTAAGGTCTAACTACAGAGATCTGGTTGCCCTGCTGAGAAGGAATAAAATTATCTTTAGGTGGGAGTTTCCTCAAGGTCTATCTTTCAGCTTCAAGGGAAGGAAAATAAAAATAAGATCAGTAGAAGATAAAGCAAAGTTTTTGGATAAATACGAAGAAGATCTGCAGAAAGGACTTGGAAAAGAGTCAAGAGTAACGGATAGAAGATCACCAGATAGAGGATCAGAGCAAAGAGCATTGGATAGAGGATCACCAAATAGGGGAATATTGGATATATCAACATTATCCTTTGGACTGGATTTCCCAGTGAACGTGCCACCACCACCACCAAGAGAAGAAGAGCAAGCATTGGGTGCAGTTGGAGGAATATCAGCGTAAATACATGATGGCGTTGCAGGTTTTGAGCTGGAATGTGAATGGACTGAATTCCCCGGAAAAAAGGCGGAGAGTCTTTCATTTATTGAAAAAAGAACATTTGGACTTGATTTGTTTACAAGAAACACATGTGATAAGGCTACATAGGAAGATATTGTGTAATAAAAGATTGGGCCAATAATTTATTTCATCAGATAAAGTTAAAAAAAGAGGAGTGGTCCTTTATGCAAAGGAGAGCCTATCACCGAAATTCATATTTAAAGATGACCAAGGAAGATATATTGCAATTGAAATACAATCACAAGGAGAGAAATTCCTAATTGTAGGTATTTATGCACCAAATGAAGGTAAATCGGAGTTCTTTAAGAAGCTACATGAGACTTTGAAGGATTATATGGACTACAACATGATTTTGATGGGAGATATGAATGGAGTGGTGTCTACAAATAAGGACAAGGCACAGAGACAGGTAGTCAACAAAGATGGTAGACTACCTAAAACTTTCTTTGACATGACTGATAATATGGATTTAGTTGACATTTGGAGAGTGAAGAACCCGATGGGAAGAGAGGGAACTTTCTTCTCCGAGGCTAAAATGACATGGACAAGAATTGATCAAATTTGGGTAACTAGGGGATTGGTTCCGAAGATCAGCAAAGTGGAGATCTGCCCCAAAACCTGTTCTGACCATCTCATCCTCTGTCATCCCCTTCTCCTTGTGCCCTCCATCTTTCCCAACATCATTAGGAGAACCCTATTTCCCTCACCGAGCCCCAGAGTTCACTGGGAAGTAGGATTGACTGTCAAATCACTCCAGAGGTGCCGTTTTGTGCCCAAGATTAGGGGCGCGCGATGGCAGTGCTTGTCATGCGTGTGTGGCATCGGTGTGCATCACACATGTGAGACTTTATGTGCCCATCACGTATCCCATACCTGTGACATCATGAGCCTGATGCGCATGATGTCACATCGATGGGAGGAAGCCAAGCACAGAGCCCATCTTGGTGCAGCTTCCTCTCTCCAGTGTGGTGTAGTGGTTAAGAGTGGTAGACTCGTAATCTGGTGAACCGGGTTCGCGTCTCCACTCCTCCACATGCAGCTGCTGGGTGACCTTGGGCTAGTCACACTTCTCTGAAGTCTCTCAGCCCCACTCACCTCACAGAGTATTTGTTGTGGGGGAGGAAGGGAAAGGAGAATGTTAGCTGCTTTGAGACTCCTTTGGGTAGTGATAAAGTAGGATATCAAATCCAAACTCCTCCTCCTCCTCCTCCTCTTCTTCTTCTCCTGGCGCTCAGGAGGAGCCAGCTACTGAATCATACCACGCTCGACCTCCTCTGCCCCCTCAACATTGAGGGGGCCCAGTTCCCTGCCAGCAGATATTGAGGAGGCCAAAGACCCCTTCGCCCCAGGAGTTGGCATGCCTGAACCACTCTGATAAGTGTAGCTCTCCGAACCCTTAACAAACTATGGTCCCCAGGATTCTTTCGGAGAAGCCAGGACTCATAAAATGGTATAACACTTCATAAATGTAAGATGCAAATGTGACTGTGGGGGCATGCCCTTGTCACAGAAAATGCTGCAATGGACCGATTACAAAGAGGGAAGCATTTTGTTCTGGAGTGGACTTTTAAGAGTCTGCCAGATGTTTTCTAAGACATTAATCCATGTTGGTTTGCGCATTTGTCTCCCCACTTCCTTATGGTAGAGCCACGGTGAATCAATGCAAGTTCCTTAGTTTGTCTGTAAGGGGGAAGGGAAGGTCTCTTGTAAATATCAAACAATACTCTTATTTGCTTGATTTGTTTGATCAGGCTTTGCTCCCTATTAAAATATGGTAATGGGTCTGAAATCGGAGAGATATTGTATAACGATTATGAATGCTATTTATTCATTAACACTTTAAACTGGGTTTGTGGGATTTTAAGGGCGAGTGGATTTGTTGGTGTGCTGGGATATTTGATGAGGAGCGTTGTGAAGGGAGTTCACAGGCTTCCAGGAGGCTCCTGATTTCTTTCGTAATGGGGAGATGAGCTCAGCAGTGATCACTAAGGAAAAGCAGCAGTCCAACAGAGAGCAAAAGGGAAGCCGGGAGACTTGTGTCTGGTTCTGAGCACCATGTTTTAAGAAAGGCGTTGGCAAATGGGAGCACAACTGGAGGAAGGCAACGAGAATGGTGAGGAATCTGGAAACTGAGCCTGTAGGAGGCCATTGAAAGAGCTAGGTACCGTATGTTTAACCTGGGAAAGGACAGCTAAAGTAGGAGGGACATGACAGCTGTCCTCAAATTGCATCTTCATGTTAGACACTGTCATCCACAGGAGGCAGTGATGGCCACAAACATGGATGGATCATAGAACTGTAGAACTGGGAGGAATCCCGGTGGTCCTCTAGTCTAATCCCCTGGAATGCAGGAATCTCAACTAGATCATACATGGTTGGTGGTGTGATGGCCTGAGACTCGGGCTCAGACTTGGAAGCAGAGGAGCCTCTGCACCAGATCCTTTGCCTCAGGCATCATCTGAACCTAGTCTGGGGCCTGATCCTGAAGAGCCCCAGTCTGCACAGGTTCCCCTGCAATAAACACCAACTGGGCCGAGTCAGGGTCCTGAGCCTGCCCTGGCTCCAGATGCGGGGATTACCTCGTTGCCTTCAGCTGGGCCATCACTTACTGCTGCTCCACTACCAGTTTGGTCAGGGGAGGCTGAGGCAGCCTCTGGGTCTAGTAACCCACCGAAATCTCCTGAGCTGCAGAGACTAAGGTCTGAGAGGAGGAGAGACCTGAGTACTCGCAGGAGGAGTGCTTGCCTTCGGGCGAGACAGGGAGGTGAGTCGCCGAGGGATCAGAACCAGCCGTTACCCTGACAAAGATAAAAGGCTGTTGGACCCCGCCTCAGGTTGCAGGAGCAACATTGTTATATGCCAGATCCTGCCCCTGTCCTTGCCTGGTTTCCTGCCTCGTGTCCTGCCTTGAGCCTGTCGGACTGACTCCTAGCAGAACCTTCGGATTCTGGACCGGACCTGGACCACTGTTCTTGGGTTACCTAGCACAGGTGGCCATCCAACCTCTGCTTAAAAGCCTCAAAGTAAAGAGTCTGTTCCACTGTTGAAAAAGCTCATATAAGAAATTCCTGGAGGATAAAGCTATGAGTGGCTACTAGTCATGATGGCTCTGATCTGCTTCCACAGTCATGCAATAGTGAATACCAGCTGCTGCAAATCACGGGAGAAGAGAGTGCTTGGGTTTATTGATTTATTGATTTATTTTGTAGGGGCTCTGTGGGGCTCAAGAAGCAGAAGTATTCATACTCTGAGTCAGAGGATGGTGACCACGCTGTGTCTTCTCTGGAGGGAAAGTATGAACCTCCTTCTTGGCAGTGCTGTCCATTGTACATGTCAAGATCCCTGGACCATGACACCTTCCATATCTAGACTCTCAGGCTTTGCAAATTTCAGGATGACTCCTTAAGGCAAAGCTCTTCCAAGAAGCATCTCCCACCTTTAAGTTTCAAACTGGTGATCCCATTGGCATAAGGAAACAAGGTGAACACATTTGAGAAAGAAGTTACGCCAAACAATAACCACACTGCCCCATATTCCCCATAGTGAATCTAACCTATCAGAAATCCCAGTAATTAGGTGACAATTAGAACCCAACACTGTCCAGAATTTCTGCATAGTTCAAAGCCTCCCATTTATTGTACTTTTGAAGTACTTTGATCTTGAGAGATCTTCATCACTTATAAATGAACTAGTCATTAATGGCTTTTTATGCATCTCCAGAGAGCTATCACCATTCTCATTAATCACAGAGACTAAACAACTCCTTTTCCAAAGCCATATATTATCTAACACTTGTTCTTTGCTACCTTGGCCTTCAGGGTCTTATATATTCTAAATGAATGAATTTAAGATAACATTTTTTAAAAAATAAAATAAAAAGTCTTCTGGAGGGTTGCCTACCTTATTGTTTCCCTTTAACTCAAAATTGATCAAATATAGCCTGCAGAATGAGGAAAGGAAGGGACAGCTGCAGGTTTGGATTAATCATGATGCTGAAGCTAGGGTTGCCATATTTTGAAGAGCAAAAAAGAGGACACATTTGCCAACTTCTACTTTTAACTGTGGATTGCTATGACGACTGCCCATGAAAAAGAGGACATGTCCTGGGAAAAAAGGACATATGGCAAGCTGGACTAAATGAAGAGGAGATGCTGGTTCCTCTCCAGTTCCTATAGAAACTCTGCTAATCTACCGTATTTTTCGCTCCATAAGATGCACCTGACCATAAGTCGCACCTAGTTTTTAGAGGAGGAAAACAAGAAAAAAAATATTCTGAATGAAACAGTGGATGTATGATTTTTGTGGTTTATGCTGTGGCCACAGACATGCGATCTGATGGTGAATTTGGGGTGACCCAATGCAAAAATCCTGAGGATCCATGCTTTGTGACCACGTTTTTGTGCCATTATGGCCCCCACACAACAGTGGGTGCGTGATTTTTTTTTTTGGTGCAGGCTGTAGCCATGGACATGCTATGTGATCTGATGGTGAATTTGGGGTGACCCAATGGGCAATTCAGGGATGCAGGTGGCGCTGTGGGTTAAAGCCTCAGCGCCTAGGACTTGCCGATCGAAAGGTCGGCGGTTCGAATCCCTGCGGCGGGGTGCGCTCCCGCTGCTCGGTCCCAGCGCCTGCCAACCTAGCAGTTCGAAAGCACCTCCGGGTGCAAGTAGATAAATAGGGACCGCTTACCAGCGGGAAGGTAAACGGTGTTTCCGTGTGTGGCTCTGGCTCGCCAGAGCAGCGATGTCACGCTGGCCACGTGACCCGGAAGTGTCTCTGGACAGCGCTGGCCCCTGGCCTCTTAAGTGAGATGGGCGCACAACCCCAGAGTCTGTCAAGACTGGCCCGTACGGGCAGAGGTACCTTTACCTTTAATGGGCAATTCGGCTCCAGGGACCATGCATTCGCTCCATAAGATGCACAGACATTTGCCCTTACTTTTTAGGAGGAAAAAAGTGCGTCTTATGGAGGAAAAAATACGGCAAATCTAAGGTCTATCCCCCCAACATGCTGACATGTCACCCACATAAGTCACTGATAAGATGTTTTATCTAAGAAAGGTCAAAAAATGGTCTGTTCCCTATCAATAAGAAGCTCCCAACCATTGGTTGGGGTGTTAGATCACAGAAACATTAGAAGAATTAGAAGATATTCTATCTTCTGAGGTAAATGTTTGAATGGGGACATCCTCATGCCTCATACATAAAGAGGATGCCTGCTCAACAAATGAGAAGCCATTCTCTCTTCTGAAAGCTAAGCTACGTAGAAAGGTCCAAAGGCTGGGTCTTCACAAGCACATTTCCGACACTGAGGTCCAGCGCTGAGGGCCTTCTGGCGGTTCCCTCGCTGCAAGAAGCAAAGCTACAGGGAACCAGGCAGAGGGCCTTCTCAGTAGTGGCACCCGCCCTGTGAAACGCCCTCCCACCAGATGTCAAAGAGAAAAACAACTACCTGACATTCAGAAGACATCTGGAGGCAGCCCTGTTTAGGGAAGCTTTTAATGTTTAATAGACTATTGTATTTTAATATTGTGTTGGAAGCTGCCCAGAGTGGCTGGGGAAACCCAGCCAGATGGGCGGGGTATTATTATTATTATTATTATTATTATTATTATTATTGCAGTGACAGTGAACCAGTGACCTCCATATGTTGTTGGACTCCAAAATCCGTCAACCCCACCAGCCTGGTCAGTGGTCAGGAGTGATTGGAGCTGTGGTTCAGCAGCATTTGGAGGACCACAGCTTTCCCATCACTCTGTTACAACTGTGGTCCAACACCAGTGTAGCATCAGTAATGAGATTTCCGCTGAGATTGCTGCATTGCAGGGGGTTGGACTAGATGACCCATGGGTCCCTTCCAGCTCTATGATTCTATGATCACTAAGCTGGAGAATCTCCAGGCTCCATTGGATCAATAAGACTTCATTTGCAGTCTGATCCTTAATGGGCAGCTGTAATTTTAGGCTAAGATGGTGCTGTTAACTGGAAGGAAAATATGAGATGGCAGCATCTTCTTGCTATCTGTTTCCAGATCTTTTAAACACTGGGCTACTCCTCCTTCATGTCTGTGTTCCTTGATCCAGAACACCCAGGCACTAGTTCCTTAAGTGATTTGGGACACAGGACCACGACGCAGTTTTGCATAAAAACTGAATATGTTCATTGATGTGTGTTGATGCAAGTTTAGGCCAACTTTCAGAGGGAAAGTCACCCTGTAAACAAAGGTCCTGGGCTAAGTCTTATGCAGAGCAGACCCAATGAAGTTGATGGGCAAGACTAATTTATGTGTATTCATTGCAATGGCCCACTCTGAATAAGAATCCTGCTTGTGAGTTTCCAACAGGCATCTGGTCAGCCACTGTGAGAACATTATGCTGAACTTAAGGGGTCACTGGTCTTGTGCTGTTCCCAAGGGGTTACAGTGCGGCGAGGTCCAAGTCCAGTCCAAGGTAGAGGGTGCGGTATGGAGGCTGTCCGTCAAAGCTAAAGCTGGGTCCAAGGCAGGGAGTCAGGTGAGGTCAGGAACTCTGGCAGAAGAGCAGGACAGGGTGCAGGCAGGAACAGGTTACCAACAATGTTGCTCCCGCAGCCTGGGACTGGGCTGGTTGGCTTTTATCTGCCCCGAGGCATAGGGCGGCCCTGGTCCACAGGTGACTCGCCTCTCCTGGCCTGGAGGCGAGCACTCCTCCTGAGAGCACTTAGTTCCCTCCGCCTCTCTGCCCTGAGCCTCTGCAGCTCAGGAGTGGCTGGAGGGTTACCGGACCCAGAGGCAACCTCAGCTCCCCCTGACGGGGCTGAGAGTGGAGCACCTGCAGGCAATGGGTCCTCCATCCCCTCAGGGGCCAGAGCAGACTCAGCTGGTGCCTGCACCTGAGGATCCAGCACAGGTGAGGACCCTTCAGGCTCATGCCCCAGCCCCGGCTCAGCTGGTTTTGGAGGTGGGGACTCCTGTGCAGGCTGGGATCCCTCAGGTTCAGCCTCCGAGTCCGAATCCCAGGCCATCACAGGTCTGATCTTATGCTGTTATGACTTAGCTGAGTATAACACAAAGTACTGTGTGTGTGTGTGTTTGAAAAATCTGAAGTGTTGCAGGGTTTTTAGGTCAAAGGGACAGGAGACCCCAAAACTTCCCCGGAGAAGCCCCTTAGAGAAGTGAGGCTGCAGTGAGATTTTTCCAATCTTTGTTTACTTCTTTTGCACCACTCCCCAGAGCTCGTCCCCTTCTGTCCTCCTGATCAGAAAGGCTTTACAAAGGACTCCACACCATCACCAACTTTGAAAAAGAAGAGCAAATGCCTCGGAAGCATTTTTACAGCCTTTCCCTACTATCACGGCACTTTTATGACGAAAGGAGCGATTGCCTCACTCTTGATCAAGTCCAAGAGCAACCCTCGGGGATTCATATAACTTTTCACAATATTCTTAACAGCGGTTTCTCACGTATTCCTTGGGCAAGCAGCACTTGCTAGCAACTCCCCCGGTGCCGTTTTATGGAAGGAAATGTGCATTCTGGTTTGGGTAAGGGAAAACAAAGAGACAGACACAGAGAGAGAGAGAGAGAGAGAGAGAGAGAGAGAGAGAGAGAGAGAGAGAGATCCCTTCTTCATAGCACCTCCCACGCAGCACCACACACAAATCCTTTCACCCATCTGCCCCCACATGTCTTAACTCTCTGCATTTTGTTTTAGAGACATCTCCCTCTGCCCCCCCCCCCCCAAACGCCCAGGTTCCATCCTGAACCGAGTAAACAAGCTTAAAGCGATACCTTCGTTTCCTTCTAGGAATTGTCAGCATGCATTATTGCCTAGAATGCATTGCTTAATCATGTCTTCTGCACTCCTCTAAGTGTTGCGTGTGCGAGAGAGAGAGAGAGAGAAAGAAAGAGAGAGAGAGAGAGAGAGAGAGAGAGAGAGAGAGAGAGAGCATTCAGCTCGTCCGTGATTTCTGCTCCAATGGAGGCATGATGCTCCATTTAGGGAGAGTGAGATGAAGCGTTGGCCTTGACCAAAGGAAGAGGATTTCGTTAAACCTTGCAAATATTCTGAAAAGGATGAAAACGGGAAATTTTCGGTCTTGAACTGTGGAATGCCAGGCGGGGATTCACAATGGACCCCTCTACCCAGCCCTTGCCTTACCAGGCAGAGGGCCTTCTCGGTAGTGGCACCTGCCCTGTGGAAAGCCCTCCTACCAGATGTCAAAGGACATCTGAAGGCAGCCCTGTTTAGGGAAGCTTTTAATGTTTGATGCATTATTGTATTTTAATATTTTGTTGGAAGCCGCCCAGAGTGGCTGGGGAAGCCTAGCCAGATGGGCAGGGTATAAATAAATTGTTGTTGTTGTTGTTGTTGTTGTTGTTGTTGTTGTTGTTGTTGTTGTTGTTACTACCAATGAAAGGATGCCCACAGGGGTGGCACATTCCATTTTGCCACTCGAGGTGAAGCACGAAGAGCTGTCCTGCTGGTGTGTGAGGGGCTGGACTGAGGAGGAATGGTTGGAGCCGCCCCCTCCCTTTTTCTGAACCTTCCCAAGGGCAGGAGGACAGCATTGATTTAGAACAGTGGTTTGCAGAGGGGCATAGTCCAGAGGGGGAAAGCTGGGAAATACTGGGTGAGGAACAGCTAGAAGAGGAAACACCAGGAGAGAAACAGCTGGCAGATTCAGTATCCTTGGACAACATTCCTGACCCCCCCCCTTTGCCTAAGACGAGAGTGATGGAACAGAAAGTGCAACAGCAACAAACTCAGATTACGCAACGTAGGAGTGGCATAGATTAATGGGGATGGAGGGGGTAGACCTTTACTGGGAGCAACGCCATTTCTAGAAGATATATGCATTCCTTTGTCTCTTGCTGTGATTATAAAAGAAACAAACTGGTAAGAATGCTCCTTTCGCTTGATATGCCTATCCACTGCCACCGGGGGAGGGATCGGATTCCCCGAAGCCTCACATGGTGCCACTGCTGCCTCCAACAGCTGCACTGCCCACTCTGCAGCTGCCATGCATACTGCCACATCCACCACTGGAGCAGGGCTGATATCAGGCAAAGGCGCACTGATTTGGGGTGAGATCTTGCCCCGAATCGCATGAGGTATCACACGCACTGCAAGATCTCATGGCGAATGGATGCAATCTCGCCCAAAACCAGTACTGATCGTGGTGGTGCTTGTACGCCACTGGTAGAGGTGGCAGGGCAGGCAGGGCACATGCAAAGTGCTGCCACCTGAGGCTGTGACCTCACACTGCCTAATGGCTGGGCTGGCTCCAGACACCAAGGACAAATAGCCAGCAAAGATCCCTTACACCAACAGGCTGCAACAGATTATCTGATAATCCCTGACCCGTATGAAAGCTTCTGGAGCAGGCTAGTTTAGGAAGCCACCTTGCAGACAAAGGTCTCAAATAGTTAAAGCTATGGTTTTCCCAGTAGTGATGTATGCAAGTGAGAGCTGGACCATAAAGAAGGCTGATCGCCGAAGAATGGATGCTTTTGAATTCTGGTGCTGGAGGAGACTCTTGAGAGTCCCATGGACTGCAAGAAGATCAAACCTCTCCATTCTGAAGGAAATCAGCCCTGAGTGCTCACTGGAAGGACAGATCGTGAAGCTGAGGCTCCAAGACTTTAGCCACCTCATGAGAAGAGAAGACTCCCTGGAAAAGACTCTGATGTTGGGAAAGATGGAGGGCACAAGGAGAAGGGGACGACAGAGGACGAGATGGGTGGATAGTGTTCTCGAAGCTACCAGCATGAGTTTGCCCAAGCTGTGGGAGGCAGTGGAAGACAGGAGTGCCTGGTGTGCTCTGGTCCATGGGGTCACGAAGAGTCAGACACGACTAAAAAACAACAACAGGAAGCCACCTTCTAAGTCAGACTTTTGGTCCATCCTGCTCAGTACTGGCTACACTGACTAGCAGAGGCTCTCCAGAGTTTCAGAACAAGATATCTTCCAGCCTTACTGGGAGAGGCCAGGGATTGACCCCGAGAACACAAGAATGTATGACCTTTTGCATGTGATGCAGATGTTCTGCTGTTGAGCCCTGGCCAGTTCTACATAGTTTATTGCCCTGATCAATAAGAAGGCAGGTTTTTTGCTGGCCACAAATTACTTTTGACCTCCAGGGGGAAGGATCAGGAAAAAGGAGGCCTGATTTAACCCCGACACTTGGTTGCTACTTCTCTGCAGTTGGGCTCTCAGCCATGCTAGCTGTATCTATATCCAGATGGAGGTGGGCATTGTGTATAGGTATGTCTTTGTGTTACTTCACATGCCTGCAGTGATGGGCAAACTGTACACTGTCAGGGGAAGCAACTGGCCACTGTTGGCTATTTGCAGTATGGTAGCGCTGCAGAGAGCTTGCTGGGGAGACCATGCATTAAAAAGAAAGGGACTCAAAAATAACTTAAGGTTTTAATTACGAAAAAACAAAAACTCCTTATACACTAAATACATTAACAACAAACCAGACCCAACCACCAACCCAACCCCCAGGGTAATGGTAGAGCTAGGTGCTGCTCCTTATATACTCCATGCAAATGCTGACACACCTTAATCAATGCAACTCGGCAGCACCTGCTATGTTTCACAGCTGTAAAGCTGGGTCTCGTTATCTTGCTCTGGCCCTTGCTCTGGCCCCTTAAAGACATACACATTAGGTGGAACAATGATGAACCTTTACATTTAAAGTAACCATTCAACATTTCCCCTGCGGTTCATCATTGTGGAACAAAAACATAAAGCATACTTTGTACATGTCTTTCATGTGTAACCTTTGGAAGTGCTTTTGTAAAAATGTCCGCAATTTGATTATCACCTGGGACATATTCAAATACAATCATTTCATCAGCAATTAGTTTCTTTACAAACTGCAAACTTAAACTTAAGACTCTAGTGCGCTGCGTATTGGTCTCTGAACATAGGATAGCGAGTCCACTCTGGGAATCAAGGTAAACTTTTACTGGTAGTGTTACTTGCATTTGTAGGTCTGCAAATACTTGCAGATACCATTCTACATCACGAGTGGCCTGAACGCATGCACATAATTCACTCTCGGTTGTGGAGAGACAAACAATGGTTTGTGTCTGGGACTTCCATTCAAATGGACAACCGTTATAACAAAACACCATACCAGACACACCCCTGCAATTATTTTGTTCCACTGCATGAGATGCATCGCAGAAAATTTCAAAACCTTTGTCAATACTTGACGTAAACTGCAACCTATAATGTTTGGTATGTTTAAGGTACATTACCACTCTCTTAAGAGCAGAGAAACATTGTGTAGTAGGCTTTTCCACATTGTGATGCATCTTTTAACAAAAGCTTAACTGTTTCATATTTTACACTTGGTGAATAACACAAATCATAATCTTCGCCTGGAATTTGTTGAAAACCCCTAGCAACCTTATCTTGCTTTGTACCTTACAACTTCATTTTTGTCATTCATTTTAACTCTATAAACCCATTTTGAATCAATAACTCTCATATCTGGGGTTTGTGGTACAAGAGACCAAGTGTTATGCTCTTTTAAAGAAGCTATCTCAGAGTTCATAGCTTTATACCAATTTGCAGCTTGGTGCTTAGGTAAATTCTGAACATCATCGTAGCTTTTTGGCTCAAAAACCGCCTTATTGGCATACACAGTATTAAAATGTTCATCTGCAAAATGTTGTGGCTTCTGCCTCTTTCTATCTGAACGTCTCAGTCCGGAAGGAGAGTCAGACTCCTCAGACTTAATGGGACTAAGTGAACTACTAGTTTCAGGTTGTAAATCATCATTGTCAGACTGAAGAGGTGCCTGTAGGCTAAGCTCACGGTCAGAAAAATCAAGAGAATCTAACCTCCCCTCGGGTTCCTGTGACTTTAAATCATCAAACAAATTATCAGATTCAACAGGCTTTTTGTCTTCTTCCATTAATTCAGAAGCACCATTTCCTGCTGCTGCTGCTTCTTCCTCTTCTTCCTCAGTATTATCTATACCATCAGTATCTTGGAAAACAGCAACTCCATTCCAATTTACAGTTTGTATCATGCTTCTGGTAATATGAAATTTGCCAGTTGCTGGTATGTAAATTCTGTACGCCCCCTGCTGGTAGCCCATTAATTTTCCCTGAACACTACGCTCACCCAATTTTTGCTTAGCGGGATAATGCATAATTACATCTGAACCCCAAATGCGTAGGTATTTCAGATTAGGGCGTTTTTTAAACAGCTTCTCATAGGGGGTGACATCTAAACCAGAATGATAACTGCGGTTTCTAACATAACAAAATGCATTAAGCGCTTCAGCCCAAAAGTCTTTGGGCAGATTAGCATCGTGCAGATAAGTTTTGACCCCTGCTTGCAGATCACGCTGCACAACTTCAACAAGCCCATTTTGCCAGGGACTTCAGGGGCAAGATAACTCATTAGTCCCCTGCGCTTCCAGGAATTTCTCAAAATCCTCAGAAACAAATTCTCCGCCCCGGTCAGAAAACAGGTTCTTAATTGGTTTGTTAAAGTGTGTTTTTACCCAGTTGCAAAAAACTTTGTACTTTTCAAATGCTTGGGACTTGTCAGCTATTGCATAAGTCCAACAATATCTACTATACTGGTCTATGAGAGTGAGCCAGTACTTTGAACCTCCTAATGATGGTGGGAGTGGCCCAACTAAGTCACAATGTACACGCTCAAATGGCTCAGTTACTTTCCTATCTGAGCATCTACCCTTGCGTGCAACCTTAATCTTATTCTTGCAACAGGATAAACATTGCATAAAGAATTTACATGGTTTTAAGTTGAGGCCATTAAGAATATTCTTCGTCCTAATTACATCAGCAAAATTCAAGTGTCCCAGAATTCTGTGCGCCTCATGGACACACCCAGAATGTGGCCTTACATTCCTCAACCCCTGGCTTGACTGTGCTGCTCTGCAATTTATAGGCGATTGGGAGTAGGTGCGAAAATACAGTCTATATAAACCATCAGAGTCCCGGGCATACAATAGACGTTTGTTCCCCTCAAAAAACTCACACATTGAATTTAAGAAACGCACACTTATGCCTTGACGAGCAAAACACCTTACTGATAATAAATTGTCCACTGATGGGCAGTAAATGCAGTTCGCTATTGTAATATTTAAAGAGTCAAGTTTAACAGTACCCCTGCCAAGCGACTGCAAGACTTGTGAATTGGCTAAATGTACATTACCAATTTCCTCTTCGAAAGAAATAAACAAGCTTTGATTGTTGCAAACGTGGTGAGAAGCTCCTGAGTCCACAATAAAAGAATTCCACTTGGCACCTTTAATTCTTTTATGATCTGCAGTCCGAGCATGAAAAGCTCGCGGCTCATTTCTGTCTTTACGGTGCGATGTTGGCTGCTGAGATGACAACCGTGACTGATGAGCAGAAACAGGCTTAGGAGTACTTTGCTTTCTTTTGGATCTGCAGTCCTTTGCAAAATGTCCTTGCTTATTGCAGAACCAACAACGCTTTGCAGCTTTAAATGCAGTTGTATCACCACAAGTTTGTATATGGCGTTCCTCATTCTTTCTGGAAATAGGAGTGCTTATGGCACAAGCCTCCCTTCTATCCAACTCGCCCATTAATCTTGCCGTCACCCCTTCCACAGTTAATTGTGCTGGTGGGACGGCAGATATCTGGCTAGCTATACCATCAAAGTCCTCATTAAGGGAACAAAGAATGATAAAAACATACTGAATATCAGGTATGTCCATGTCCCTTCGAATTAATTCGCTGCGTATTGCCTCCAGACGTCTCAAGTGTGCTGCCAAATCACCACCAGGCTGCAACTTAGTCTGGTACAACTGCTTGAAAAACGTCAATGCAGACGCTGACTCTTTTCTAACATGCACTGCTGCAAGACTGTCCCACATTTCTTTGGCAGTTTTCTTATTCCTTATATAGACTACTTGCTGGTCGCTAACTGCCAAATTAATTATCGCCCTGGCTTTTGCATCTCCTTTCGACCAAGCATTTGTTACAGGGTCAGGAGGGTCATCAGTTACATAGGTCCATACTTCTCTAGAGGTCAAAAGCGCCTCCATCCGAAAAGACCACAAACTATAGTTCTCATCTGTTAGCTGTGGGAAGACCAGAGCCTTCTCAGCTTCAGGAACCCGGTCAACCATTCTGGAAATCTTCCAGACCCACAAAAACTACACTAACAGGAGAAGGAGTTTTCAAACCTTTCTCAGAGTCCAAAAATATGCAGTCATCCACTCAGCAGCTGGGCCCATAACCAAAGATGTTGGCTATTTGCAGTATGGTAGCGCTGCAGAGAGCTTGCTGGGGAGACCATGCATTAAAAAGAAAGGGACTCAAAAATAACTTAAGGTTTTAATTACGAAAAAACAAAAACTCCTTATACACTAAATACATTAACAACAAACCAGACCCAACCACCAACCCAACCCCCAGGGTAATGGTAGAGCTAGGTGCTGCTCCTTATATACTCCATGCAAATGCTGACACACCTTAATCAATGCAACTCGGCAGCACCTGCTATGTTTCACAGCTGTAAAGCTGGGTCTCGTTATCTTGCTCTGGCCCTTGCTCTGGCCCCTTAAAGACATACACATTAGGTGGAACAATGATGAACCTTTACATTTAAAGTAACCATTCAACAGCCACTGAATAGTTTTTATTTCCCTGACCCATGGAAATCCGCCCCTTGAAGTTTGCCTTAAGAAACCGCCGATTTGATCATTACTTCAAATACAAGATGGGTGACACCTGGCTTGAGAGCAGTACATGTGAAAAGGATCTAGGAGTCTTGGTTGACCACAAACTTGACATGAGCCAACAGTGTGATGCGGCAGCTAAAAAGGCCAATGCAATTCTGGGCTGCATCAATAGGAGTATAGCATCTAGATCAAGGGAAGTAATAGTGCCACTGTATTCTGCTCTGGTCAGACCTCACCTGGAGTACTGTGTCCAGTTCTGGGCACCACAGTTCAATAAGGACACTGACAAACTGGAACGTGTCCAGAGGAGGGCAACCAAAATGGTCAAAGGCCTGGAAACGATGCCTTATGAGGAATGGCTAAGGGAGCTGGGCATGTTTAGCCTGGAGAAGAGGAGGTGAAGGGGTGATATGATAGCCATGTTCA
This sequence comes from Podarcis cretensis, assembly GCF_951804945.1. NCBI lineage: Eukaryota > Metazoa > Chordata > Lepidosauria > Squamata > Lacertidae > Podarcis > Podarcis cretensis. The sequence goes on from NC_137176.1 coordinate 84,748,022, forward strand.
AATATATAAAAGGATGTCACATAGAGGAGGGAGAAAGGTTGTTTTCTGCTGCTCCAGAGAAGTGGACACGGAGCAATGGTTCCAAACTACAAGAAAGAAGATTCCACCTAAACATTAGGAAGAACTTCCTGACAGTAAGAGCTGTTCGACAGTGGAATTTGCTGCCAAGGAGTGTGGTGGAGTCTCCTTCTTTGGAGGTCTTTAAGCAGAGGCTTGACAACCATATGTCAGGAGTGCTCTGATGGTGTTTCCTGCTTGGCAGGGGGTTGGACTCGATGGCCCTTGTGGTCTCTTCCAACTCTATGATTCTAGGATTCTAAGTTGCTGTGGTCTTACTTGAACCTTCTCTGTTTTGTGTGACCTAGAACAGCTATTCCTTATGAATCCACTCTTGCAAGCTGGCTAATGCAAACACACTGATTCTTTGTCTGCATAATGTATGCCATATGTAGCATTTGGATCTCCTTGGTGCAGAAACTAGAACTTCGTTTTTGTTTTTGAATGAACTAGATGAGTCTCCAGCATTGAGAGGAGGCCCTGCTGTTTCAGGGGCCACAAAGCACTGCCGTTCCCTTTGGCTCTGCTTCATTAGCCCGTCTGCATTTCAGCCTTGCGGCAGATAACAATCTACTGTGCTGAAAAAAGAACAGTCAACAGGGAATACAAGGCTGAGCTCTAAGTATAGATTTGGGTTCCCCTGCCCGGATCTTAATGGAGCAAGGAGTTAGTGGCAGACAATCTTCACGCTCTTACCTGCTGAATCATCAGAACTCTCACACTTTGGTAATTGAGGAAAACATATAAATACTGCATAGAGATCTCCTTGGGCTGTGTTCGTAAAACAGTTATGTTCTGTTAAAGTGCTTTTCTTGTACAGGTTAATCTCTCAAAACAAAAGCTGGAAAATAACAGCAACAAAACCAAGCTGTATTTCTGCTACCCGATAAACCCTCTCTTTGCTTGTCTGCAAATAAATGATTCCCAGAGGCTCTCCTATACAAAAGCAGAGAGAACTTTCTTTTTATTTTTTTTAAGGGAACTGAAACCATAAAATTGGAACAAGAAATTACTCTCAAGCCCCATACCCCCTCCCTTTCAACCTACCAGGGGGCACCTATCACCCTCACAGACCTTCCAAGTGTCCCTATTTTCCAGGGACAGTCCAGGATTTACGGAAGCCATCCCAGTTTCTGATTTGATCCCAGAATGTCCCACTTTTCCATGTTGTGTTGTTTAGTCGTTTAGTGGTGTCTGACTCTTCGTGACACCATGGACCAGAGCATGCCAGGCACACCTGTCTTCCACTGCCTCCCACAGTTTGGTCAAACTCATGCTGGTAGCTTTGAGAACACTGTCCAACCATCTCGTCCTCTGTCGTCCCCTTCTCCTTGTGCCCTCCATCTTTCCTAACACCAGAGTCTTTTCCAGGGAATCTTCTCTTCTCATGAGGTGGCCAAAGTATTGGAGCCCCAGCTTCATGATCTGTCCTTCCAGTGAGCACTCAGGGCTGATTTCCTTAAGAATGGATAGGTTTGATCTTCTTGCAGTCCATGGGACTCTCAAGAGTCTCCTCTAGCACCATAATACAAAAGCATCAGTTCTTCGGAGATCTCTTTTCCATAGGACGTCCCTATTTTCATCAGAGAAATGTTGGGGGGTATGGAGTTATGCAACTCCCAGGCAAAGGAGATAAGTAACTATACAACTTTAGGAGACATCTGAAGGCAGCCCTGTATAGTTTTATTACATTTTTATATATGTTATAAGCTGCCCAGAGTGGCTGGGGCAACCCAGTCTGATGGGTGGGGTATAAATAGTGTTATGGAAATGACCGGGGGGGGGCGCAAATCTTTAAAGTTGTTACATGTTACAATGTTACAAATATTATGCCTGAATGTATCCTTTCGACTTGACAGCTCAGGGAAGATACCTAGCTTTATAAATCCATAGAAAACCCATACTTTAACCGACTCTCTTCATTCAAACTCCATTTTAACTCTTAAAGAAAGGTGAATTTGGGCTCCACCTCCCTCCATGAACCAAGAAGCAGGAAGTCACGTAGGCAACAGGAACAGGGCATCCTGCCATAATTCCCCAAGCATGAGAGCACATACATGGCACCCCACACGGGAGTGACCAAGGGGGCAACAATAGGCATCTGCAGAGGCTGTTTAGCAAGTCAGGTGTTCTGAAAGCCCATCTCCAGACAAGTCTTCTTGAGGGTAATAATATGTAAAGAGTTTTATTGTTCTTTCAGTGATGGGTACTTAAGAAGTGTTGGGAAAGGTGTCTGATAAACTGACCTAATGTTGAACTTGTGCAACCCTTGTATAGTAAAGGTAAAGGGACCCCTGACCATTAGGTCCAGTCGCGGACGACTCTGGGGTTGCGGTGCTCATCTCACTTTATTGGCCGAGGGAGCCGGCATACAGCTTCCGGGTCATGTGGCCAGCATGACTAAGCAGCTTCTGGCGAACCAGAGCAGTGCACGGAAACACCATTTACCTTCCCGCCGGAGCGGTACCTATTTATCTACTTGCACTTTGACTTGCTTTCAAACTGCTAGGTTGGCAGGAGCTGGGACCGAACAACGGGAACTCACCCCGTCATGGGGATTCGAACCCCCAACCTTCTGATCGGCAAGTCCTGGGCTCTGTGGTTTAACCCACAGCGCCACCAGCATCCCCTTGTATACCCCTCCCCATTTGTGACATGCTAGTGATGTAGTGATGATGTATCAATGATGCTGCTCAAAGTGTATTCTGGGGGAAAGAGGGAAGTTTTAAAAGAGGATGTCACCCTATGCTCGGGGTTCTTACTCCAGGGAGCCAATGTGTTATAGTGGTTAAGAGTGGTAGACTCGTAATCTGGCGAACCGGGTTCGATTCCCCGCTCCTCCACATGCAGCTGCTGGGTGACCTTGGGCCAGTCACACTTCTCTGAAGTCTCTCAGCCCCACTCACCTCACAGAGTGTTTGTTGTGGGGGAGGAAGGGAAAGGAGAATGTTAGCTGCTTTGAGACTCCTTCAGGTAGTGATAAAGCGGGATATCAAATCCAAACTCTTCTTCTTCTTCCTGTGGGGATGTGTTGTACAACAATAAAGATCATGGTCTACTGACCACTGTTTTGCTCCAAATTACTTGGCTGGAACTTCCTTATTTTACTGACCTCATAGACCCACGGGGAACTTGCACCCTGATGAGCCGGGGTGTTGAGTAGTCTCTCACCCCAGAATTTCCCCCCTTAACAATAGTAAAACTATTATTTTGGAACAGGACTTCCCTATTTTCATTGAATAAATATTGGAGTGTATGCTCTATGCCTTGCCTTTATCCTCTGTCTGGCTGAAGCATCACTGGGTGCTGAGCATGCCCTCGCCACACTCTGACTTCCAGTCTGACTGGCTCATCTTCCAGTTGGACCTTGGCACACCAGATACAGAGCCTTCCTTCCCCCTTCCTCACAATTACGCCCCTTCATTGATTTTGTCTCTGTCCAAACATGTTTGTGAAAAACAGTGAAAACTTCCAATGCTTTGGTGAACACAGACAACTGCAGGCAGAGACCAGGGACAATGGCTGTTGTTTCTTCCCAACTTCACCTCTCCTGGGGGAGGGGAGCTGACTACTGTCTGTCTCCAGTCTTTGGTGAATGAGGCATTTTCCTGCCTAGCAGTCGCCTGGCTTTCTGAAATGATTCAGGATCTTTGATGGGATGAAAGGCACTCTATAAATCCCAGTTTATTACTATTAAGCGGGGCTCCGAATGAGCATTGCCCCTGCCTTGGAGGCGACTCCCATCTGCGGGCTGCTTATTTGTCTATAAATCATAGAAACCTACATTTCTGGGGTGTTGTTTTGTTTTTTTTCTAGCTTTGTATATGAAATAGGAAGCTTCTGTGACATTCTCTGAATCACCAACAGCTTCCCCACAGTTTCTCAAAGGAAAGTTACCAATATATTCATTTCCTACTGTGAAAATACTTGCAGTCCTAAGCAGTAGGAGGAGGGGGGATGGATGGCTTTGAACATACTTTCGCTTTCTTTGTTTTTGTTTTTGCCAAGTTATTCTATAATATCCTGCAGGCATTCTTTTAACAAAAATAAATGCACGCTATTTTCCTCCCATTTTGCAGTGAGCATCCCTGATGCCGGGGCCTCCTTTGCAGCTATACTTTTGCTGAGAAGATCCAGAAGCGTGAATTTTCTTTTATTAGTTCGTTCAGCGGTGTTGCGGTCTTCAGCTAACATATTAATAACTGCAATAACTTCTGTGTAATTATCTTATAAATATGATGCAACCCCATTTGTCTTGATGGCACTGGGATTGGGATGGCAGGGGGAAACACAGGCTTGCATTGAATGCAGCACTAAGCCAATCCTTCTGTTAGCGTGAGGTTTTATGCTTCTGAATTGGGACTCCCCCAAATCTCCTCCCCTGTGCACCCCCCTAAATTTGTTCTGGGGTTTCCCCCAACCCTCCAGAGCAGGCATGTGGTTCCCACAGGTGGAAGAGAGCAGAGAAATTTCATTGCACTACTGCCGTATTTTTTTTGTATAGCTATATTGGTGTAAGAATACTGACAATGACTGCTGGTATTCACAAGTCTAGCAAACTCCCCTTCTAAGATATTTCCCACAAGTTGAAAGTAGCATTATTGATCCTTTAGTTTAGATTCATGCATTACAGGGGGGTTGGACTAGATGGAAGGGGTCTCTTCCAACTCTACGATTCTATGATTATAAGACACCATTTTTTTTCACAATATGGTATGACTTTATTTTATTTACAAGTGAAGAAGCCCATGGCCACAGGTTCCCTCCTGTTTATGTCAAGGTGTGGATTATGTGAAAGTCCATGTAGGCAGACATATGCTCTTTATATATAAATCAGATTGTTGTTCATTGGGGAGAAAGGGAAACATTCTTTCATTATTATTATTTTCATCTGGGGACTCTGTGTGTGAACTCCTTGAGGAAATGCCTATTTCTGTGGGAAATAGTGTACGGTAACTCTTTTGTCTTTTCCTGCTGAATCTTACGTCACGTATTATTTTGGTGTGGGCCTTTTTCATTATTTCATTCTGTTTGCATGTAATTTATTTCACCTTTTGTCGTAATTTACAAATTCTAATAATAACAAACAGTGGCAATGCTGGTCAGTTTTCTTCACCAGAACCGCTTTAATGAGCAAATCTTTTTCCTTCTTAAAAAATGATAGTCTGTCCTGTGTGTGTGTGTGTGTGTGTGTGTGTGTGTGTGTCTTAATTGATGTGGGAATGATAAGCGAAAGCCCCCACTAGGAGTCAGTGTTGTGTCACTGTCTAAAGCAGGCTGCCCTCCCTTCTCCTTCAGCGAGAGTTATCCAGGAGGCAGATGAGAGGAGCAGAGGGGTGCAGCGCGCAGGTCAGCTCCCAAATAAACACATCAAAGCACCAAAAAACATACCACATCCTGATCTTTAGAGGCCGGTTTATCTGAATCTCACTTGAACTGTACTGAAAAGCATTTCCACTGAAGCGGTAAGCTACACTGCTGCAATTGACCCACGTCTAAGGTGGGCTCTGCTCACCATTCTTCCCCTTTCCTTTTCTTCCAGGGCTGCATTTCCCCTTCATCAGCCTCGGATCTTAATCAGATGCAACTCTTGGTCTAATGAAAGCAGAGGTTGCGCTTAAGAAGCTGCAAGCCTTATCTGCTTTTGGGAAGAGTCCCTGTGTAAGGCTGCCTGGGAAGAAGGAGGGTCTATCAGCAGAACAGGCTTCTCCAACCTAGTGCCCTCCAGAGGTTTTAGATTACAACTCGTTTCAGCCCCCAAACCCGCATAATGTGCCAGTTAAGAACTTAAGAAGAGCACTACTGGATCAGGCCAAAGTCCCATCCAGTCCAGCATCGGTTTCTTAAAAAGTGTTATAAAGGTAAAGGGGACCCCTGACCATTAGGTCCAGTCGTGTCCGACTCTGGGGTTGCGGTGCTCATCTCACTTTATTGGCCAAGGGAGCCGGTGTACAACTTCTGGGTCATGTGGCCAGCATGACTAAGCGGCTTCTGGCGAACCAGAGCAGCGCACGGAAACACTGTTTACCTTCCCGCCAGAGTGGTACCTATTTATCTACTTGCACTTTGACGTGCTTTCGAACTGCTAGGTTGGCAGGAGCAGGGACCGAGCAATGGGAGCTCACCCCGTCGCAGGGATTCAAACTGCCGACCTTCTGATCGGCAAGTCCTAGGCTCTGTGGTTTAACCCACAGCGCCACCCGCGTCCCTCCATCGGTTTCTTAACAGTGGCCAAATAGATGCTCATGGGAAGCCAAATGTAAAATGTGTGTATAACAGTAATCTTTCCACCCACCTGTGATTCCCTGCTGACGCAGTCTGACATAGAGCATACTCATCATGCTAGCAGCCACTGAAAGCCTGAACCTCCACGAATTTGTCTAATCCCCTTTTAAAGCCATCCAAAGTTGACCACTGTCACTACTTCTTATGGGAGCCAACTACTTCTACTGCCATTGTTGTTGTTGTTGTTGTTGTTGTTGTTGTCGTCGTCAGCTTCCTTGGCACACATTCCAGCTTGTCAATATCCTTCTTAAACTGTGGCTCCCGGAACTGGACACAATATCCCATGTGTGGTAAGGCAGAATAGAGGAGCACTATTACTTCCCTGGTGTGTCCGTGCACTGCTCTGGTTCACCAGAAGCGGCAAGTCATGCTGGCCACATGACCCGGAAGCTGTACGCCGGCTCCCTCGGCCAATAAAGCGAGATGAGCACCGCAACCCCAGAGTCGGTCACAACTGAACCTAATGGTCAGGGGTCCCTTTACCTTTATTACTTCCCTTGATCCGGACAATATACTTACTTTTCTTGATGTAGCCTAGAACCACATTCAAATTATTATTTTTTTGAGTTTTTGCTGCTGCAGCAGCATCGCACACTGTTCACGCATATTAAGCTGGTGTTCTGCATCCTTTTCACACGTGCTGATGTCAAGCCAGGTGTCCCCCGTCTGATATTTACGCACCTGATTAATATTCCTCCCTAAGTGTAGAAGCTTACATTTGTCCCTATTGAAATTCGCTTTTGTTGGTTTTGGAACAAAACAACAAACACATTCATTATTCATGGCATTTTGGGGGGGAGGGGGCCGGGCGATAAATGAAAATTGAACCAAAGGGACATCATTTGGTTTGATTTCTCATTCTTTCCAGGAGACGTGCATCTCTCTACTTTTCCAGAGAGTCAGCGGAGACATTCATCTGCCAGCAATCAATCATAGTGAAACTGAGTAATGTGCGTTCCTGTAGGGGCTGAGTGGAAACAGGCAGTGGCAAGATGTTTGGGGCCCTGATTAGTTCTGAGGATAGACTCCTCGGTATATGGCTTTGCTATAGATCACAGAGAAATAATGATTTTTTAAAAAAAAAATGAGAGAAAGAATCATCTTACTGTCCAGAAAGCAAAACAGTAGTTCCGCTGTAATAATGATGCTCAGGGGATGCCCAGCCAGTGATACCCCAAATTGGATACCCCAAGATAGGAAGGTATATTCAGGAAAGATCAGCAGCATGCCTTGTTAACGTCTCACTTGCTGCCTGTGTTATATTTGCGGTCCTTTGCTTCCTCATGACATCCTGTCTGTCACTGCAATTTCTTTTGCTTCCCAGGTGATGGAGGTTTGGGGGATGCAGCAAAAGATTTCAGGGAGGTCGCTGTTAGTTGTCCCTTGCATGGCTCAGGTGCATATCTTGTACAGTGGTTTGTGAATCCAGTTCTGTGGGGCTCCCTCCCAGCTGAGATCAGGCAGAGCTCCCCTGCCTCTTGAATGTTCAGCTCCTGGTAAAGCCCTTTCTATTTCAGCAGACGTAAGTTTTCTGGTTTTATTTTTTATTGCATCTTTTGCAGTCCTATTGCACACTGCTGAGAGACTCCAGTGTCAAGCAGTGTATAAATCACTAACATGAAATAAGCCGATGTATTGCAGGACCATATCCTTCTTAGGGATCAGTGCTATGTAGAGTATGGGAATATGCACAGAAATTCCTCTGCTCACCAGGTGCCCCTGCTCTCCTCTGGGTTTGGGATCCCAGATTAGGGTTGCCATATTTTGAAGAGCAAAAAAGAGGACGCCATGACAACTCTCATTTTAAATACCCCTAATACATGTAGAGGGACGGGGTAGCGTGGTTTAAACCACAGAGCCTAGGACTTGCCGATCAGAAGGACAGCGGTTCGAATCCCCATGATGGGGTGAGTTCCCATTGCTCGGTCCCTGCTCCTGCCAACCTAGCAGTTCAAAAGCACGTCAAAGTTTAAATAGATAAATAGGTACCACTGCGGCGGGAAGGTAAACGACGTTTCCGTGCGTTGCTCTGGTTTGCCAGAAGCGGCTTAGTCATGCTGCCACATGACCCGGAAGCTGTACGCCGGCTTGGCCACGCACCAAGCAACCCCAGAGTCGGCCACGACTGGACCTAATGGTCAGGGGTCCCTTTACCTTTACATGTAGGCTATAGAAGCTGTGATATATTGCTAAGAGGGGTAGGAGAAGAGAAGAGGAAAGCAAGTCTTCAACCACCAGTTATGTCTATGTCTCATCTAGAAAGTATAGCCAGAGACATTTTGGCAAATCTAAAAAATCCACCCGGACAAAAATTCTACCCCGGAAAAAGAGGGTGTGTCCTGGAAAAAGAGGACACATGGCAACCCTACATGCATAAGAATTCAGTTTCAATCCTGGGAGACCAGGGTTCAAATCCGTCACTCAACGCTGAAACACACTGGGTGACCTTGAGCCAGTCTCTCTCTCTCTCAGCCCAACCAACCTCACGGGGTTGTTGTGGCGATCAAATGAAGAGGGGTTGAGGGAGAAAGGTGGGATATAAAAGTGATTTTTTTAAAAATTAAAAAGAAAACAAGATAGTCCTATGCTCCAGCCTTTGCAGCGGTATCTCACTCAATCTGTCATCCACAACTCCTTGATGTTGAAATTCATTGTTTACCTGGCATCTTGGTGTAATCCTGTGCAAACACCATTTGTGTTTGTCTAATTTTCTGTTTATCTGCCTGCCTTGGACGCCCGCCGAGCCCTTCAGATGAGCGGCGATGTACGGCACTTGCTTCTATTCCCAGAAAGTTAACTTTATACCGTATCCTCATTAATTCAACACAAAAAGGGTCTGCGAAAACAAACAAAGGTCTTAATCCTGTTTGCAATTCTGCCATGTTTCTCTGGATCGGGGGGGGGGGGGAGAAGCAGCAATATTTCCAAGTATTTCCATTCATTCTTTTGACAAACTAATGGTGTGGCAAATCACTTGGAGCACAGGAGTCTGGCTCAATACTACCTACACTGACTGGAAATATCTCTCCGGGGTTTTAGGCAGGAGTCTTGCCCCAGCTTTATTTGCGCCTGGTCTGATTTTGAAGAAGCAACTCCCTATGGCCGTGTCCACACATTACCAGTATACCTGAAGGAGTGTCTCCACCCCCATCGTTCTGCCTGGACACTGAGGTCCAGTGCTGAGGGCCTTCTGGCGGTTTCATCGCTGCAAGAAGCCAAATTACAGGGAATCAGGCAGAGGGCCTTCTCGGTAGTGGCACCTGCCCTGTGGAACACCCTCCCACCAGATGCCAAAGAGAGAAACAACTACCAGACTTTTAGAAGACATCTGAAGGCAGCCCTGGGTAGGGAAGCTTTTAATGTTTGATGCATGACAGTATTTTAATATATTGTTGGAAGCCGCCCAGAGTGGCTGGGGAAGCCCAGCCAGATGGGTGGGGTATAAATATGTTGTTGTTGTTGTTGTTGTTGTTGTTGTTGTTGTTGTGTAGCACCCTGGTTGTGGTTAACGCTTAGCTGGAATGAAATATTCAACGCAGCAATAGAGAAATTAAAATAATAATTTATTTGTCAGACAAATAAATGAGAGGCACAGTGGCATATGGTTACCAAGCTCTGGCCTGCCCTCCTGCCATTCTGGCCAGCACTTATATTTCCTTAACCCAGCCCCCTTGCTCCTCCTGTGGCTGCCTCTGTCCAATCAGCCTGGTTGAAATTCCTATTGGCTGTTTGCTAGAACCAATCACAAAAGATACACCCATTTCCTTTTGCCCTTTTATGGGAAACAAAAAGCTATATATTCTTCTATCTATAAATGACAAATAAGCAGTAATATATCTTACATGTGTCTCAACAAGGAACCTTAATTACCAGCTCACCTCTTGCCCTCCTTGCCCTATTGCCCTCCAAAACAAATGGTTAATCTTAAATTTTTATCTTAAACAGATGTCAAGGATCTTGAGTTCACATCATCATTGAAAGATCTCCTTCTTTTGGAGGTCTTTAAACAAAGGCCTGACAACCATATGTGTGCTCTAATGATGTTTCCTGCTTGGCAGGGGGGCTGGGCTGATGGCCCCTGTGATCTCTTTCAACTATATGAAATAAGAATCTAGCATAAGGATTTAACATTTCTTAGTTTCTAAATCCTTTGCATAATTACATTTAAGCCAATATATTTAATACATAACATAAATAACCTTTTAAAAGGAAAAGAAATCTTAAAAGGATCTCAGTTTAAGAAAGAAACAACTTTAGAAAAAGACTTCCCAAAATACTCTCTTCCTTTCTGCCAGCCAGATGCTCTTGGCCTTTTAACCTTAGGAAAATATGGCTCAAGTTTAATGGGAGGCACATGGTTTTATTTTACTATTTACCAACTCTTAATTTAACCACTCTTACAGCTTAATTGTACTTTGCAACATGCAAGGTCAGTGTCCTCGCTCTCAGCCTGTAATTCCCTTTTTACGACTTTGAGAATTGTTTTCTGCTATAAATCAGGGGGCCCCCTTGTCCAGGAGAATAAATATTGCCAAGGTTCTTAGGCAGCTGGTCTTCTGCCTGGCATGAAACATTTGAAAATCTTTAAGCTCATCTTAATATACAGGCCTTAATCAAAAATATAAGCTTTGATAAAAATGCAGGCTTATGATTAGATACCTCAGTTGTTGTTGTTGTTGTTGTTGTTGTTGTTGTTGTTGTTGTTGTTGTTATACCACTTACTCTGATTCAAATGGGCTCCCACTGCTGACGTTTGAATCTCAGGCCCTCCAACAAAACAAAGGCAAAAATATGGGATGGGCCTTCCCTCACTAGCAGCCAGAATCGATTTAACCCAGGAACGCCCAACTCCCAAGAGACTGCAATCTACTCCTGGAAAAAAACTGGGGGGTGGGATCCAAAGTTGTTGAGCTTTTTTTAGGGCTCTGGGCCAAATTTGTAGAGCTTTTTTAAAGGGGGGGGCAGGACTTATTCTACCATTAATAGCTAAAAAATAATAATTAAGAACACCAGTGTGGTGTAGTGGTTAAGAGCGATAGACTTGTAATCTGGTGAACTGGGTTCACTTCCCCGCTCCTTCTCATGCAGCTGCTGGGTGACCTTGGGCTAGTCACACTTCTCTTAAGTCTCTCAGCCTCACTCACCTCACAGAGTGTTTGTTGTGGAGGAGGAAGGGAAAGGAGATTGTTAGCCGCTTTGAGACTCCTTCGGGTAGTGATAAAGCAGGATATCAAATCCAAACTCTTCTTCTTCTCGCCTCTGACATGGTGCTTAGTCAGGCATTCAGCCCTGAGAACACTCCCGCTCCATGCTCCTCTTCACTCGCACTGTCGCAGGAAAGCAGAGAACAAGCGCCAGGAATGCTGCCCAATCACATGGGTAGACCAGCACGGCTGGGGATCCATGAAGCCTCTTGCTGGAGTTAACTTGCCGCAGCCTGCCAGCAGGGTCTTCCAAAACGCCCGCGTAACAGGACGCCGGTGGCTGAGTGCTGACCAACTCTTGCCAGTTCAGGACGGCATGTGTGCATATATTCTTTTTCCCCCTGCGGAGGAAAATGAGCACGCGATCTACCACTATCACTCGGGGAGCGACCTGTCAATCATGGTTGACCAGTTGGACACCCCTGATCTAGCCTATCTAAGATACTGGCGCAGGCTAAATGCCTTCAGGGATCATACTCTTACTAAGCTCTGCTGGTTAGAGCAAGTAAGGGCAGGGGGATGGGCACAAAAGTGCCAAGTTAAGTTTAGGGCTTGTTGTTGTTTAGTTATGTCTGACTCTTCGTGACCCCATGGACCAGAGCACGCCAGGCATTCCTGTCTTCCACTGCCTCTAGATCTGGGACTTTTGCAGGGAGTCTTCTCTTCTCATGAGGTGGCCAAAGTCTTGGAGCCTCAGCTTCACAATCTGTCCTTCCAGTGAACACTCAGGGCTGATATCCTTCAGAATGGAGAGGTTTGATCTTCTTGCAGTCCATGGGACTCTCAAGAGTCTCCTCCAGCACCATAATTCAAAAGCATCAGTTCTTCGGTGATCAGCCTTTTTTATGGTTCAGCTCTCACTTCCATACATCACTACTGGGAAAACCATAGCTTTAACTATACGGACATTTGTTGGCAAGGTGGTGTCTCTGCTTTTTAAGACCAGTTCTCTTTCAAATGGAGAACTACTTAGCCCTTCGCCCACATGACCTTAGAAATTGGATTTTTGATCAGGTTACCAACCAAGACAGAGCCTCCCCTTACTCTACTTGGTACCCCCAAATTAAGACCAGTCACTCAAGGCCCTGTTACCTACCGACTCTGGCCTTCCAACTATGCAGGGCCTTTGTAGAATTAAGATTCCAACAGATGCCCTCAGCATATTTGGAGGGGAGATATTGGAGAATTCCCCATACGGCTTGCAAATGTATATAGGATGCAATCAGGTATAGGACATCACACACTATCTGCTGATTTACCTCCTGTATACAACACCCAGACGAAAATTTAAATCACCAATTCTTAATTGGCTTCCAGGTCAATCTGCACAGGAAGTGACAGTTGAACTCCTAGCAGATAAACATCAAAACATTACACACCAGGTAGCCAAATTTGCACTGGCAGTCAAGAAGCTCCGTTCCAGCTATGTGAATGCGCTCCAATCTTAAATTTTAATGTTGTAAATCACTTTTAGATGAAAGTTTTCCTTTTATTCTCTGTCGTCCATTGTAAAGGCATTTGGCTGTATACAATAAAATTGGCTGAATGGATTAATGAGACCCAGACTAAAAACACATAAAGCATTTTCATAAATAAAAACGAAACGGTTTGATATGTAAAAAGCAATCGAAACAAGTCCGTGTATATAAAACAATTCAAATCTGCTGCATTTACAGACTGGATACTTGTCCGGTTTACTACTATTTTGGGTACTTTTCCAGAAAGAGAATTTCTGTGCTGGCTCTTCTTTGGGAGACCAGGAGAGAAAATTTGGTTTCTGGCCATGTCTCCCATAATGCAGTGCACTGAGCTATGACACGACAGGCTCTTAATTAAAAAGAAAGTAACAATGTTCAGCTGGCCATTCAGCTGATTCTCCTTCCCCCAGAAAGCCTGTAATTCTTATGTTAACTTTTCCCACAGTGCCTTGGCTGGGCCTTGACATTTATCGGGAATAAAGACTATTATTGTGCAACAATATTGCAAAAGTCGACCTTAAATAAGAAATTGGACGTCTACCTCCTGCCTCTTTCAGGCTGAAACCAGTTTAATTAGGTGATGCCGGTTGTCATTTGTACTGTGGACTTATTGATGTTTAGTTTTAATGCCATATTATTCTCAGAGGTTTATGAATTCCAGCTGGGGGGAGGGAGGAGCTGCTGGCAGAAACTTTTTCATATTACAAAGCCAATGCCTAAAGGAACAGGGTTTTCTTTTTCCTCTCTCAGTAAAGTTACTTTAATCTTATATGAGAGTTTTTTAAAACCCCAACTTCTCTCTGTTTGTCCTGCATTCTCCCATGAAGTCCTGTCTCAATGAGAGTTAGTGCTCTAGACTGTCGTTTCAAATGCCTCACAAAACTTCCTCCTTCAATTTCTTGGTTTTACCTATTTCTTTTCTCTACTACTTTTTTTTAATTACTTATAGAATCATAGGACTGTAGAGTTGAAAGGGACCCATGGGTCATCTCATTCAACCCCCTGCAATGACTTACAGTCTTACACACTTAAAAGACGGCAGGCAGGGTTGTATGATTTTATCTTTCTTTTATTTATTACATTTTTATTCGACATTTCCTAAGGAGTTGGGCACAATGTGCAGGAACATAGGAAGCTGCCTTATACCCTGTGAGGCTAAGGCTGTGTACACATTATCATTTATTCCACCTCCAGGGTACAAGGTTGGCGGTTCAAATCCCTGCGACGGAGTGAGCTCCCATTGCTCTGTCCCAGCTTCTGCCAACCTAGCAGTTTGAAAGCACGCCAGTGCAGGTAAATAAATAGGTGGTGGGAAGGTAAACAGCATTTCCATGTGCTCTGGTTTCCATCACAGTGTTCCGTTGTGCCAGAAGTGGTTTAGTCCTGCTGGCCACATGACCCGGAAAACTGTCTGTGGACAAACACCAGCTCCCTCGGCCTGAAAGCTAGATGAGCGCCGCAACCCCATAGTCACCTTTGACTGGACTTAACCGTCCAGGGGTCCTTTACCTTTTACCCTTTACCCATGGCATTGGTAATGCACCAACACCTGGAAGTCAGTATGTTAGCTACCCCTTGATAAACAAGGCCAGTGTTCTGACCTGGTATCATGGACTGGTTGGATGTAGAGGAATGCTGGAAAGAACCAGCTGAGGAATCACCAAAGGAAGAAGAGAAGAAGAGTTTGGATTTGATATCCCGCTTTATCACTACCCGAAGGAGTCTCAAAGCAGCTAACATTCTCCTTTCCCTTCCTCCCCCACAACAAACACTCTGTGAGGTGAGTGAAGCTGAGAGATTCAGAGAAGTGTGACTAGCCCAAGGTCACCCAGCAGCTGCATGTGGAGGAGCGGGGATGCAAACCTGGTTCACCAGATTATGAGTCTACCGCTCTTAACCACTACACCACACTGGCTCTCAGCCCAGCAAGCGGTGGTGGGACGTTGATGAGTGGTCAGATGAAGAAGACTGAGAAGAGAAGAAGAGGTGTTTGAAGATGAATGGGTAACATGCAGTGCTGTTTTTCTAGAAAAAGGGATGCCAAAACTCACTATGAACACCTCCCTTGTTCTCTTATAACGAGAGGTGCCAGAACTGAGTTCTGGCAAGTTCCAGTTGGTAACAGGGCTTAGTGAGCTGAGAGAATCAGTGGCAGAAAGAAGTTCAGAATCAGAGGCAGAAGCTGAAGCAGGCAAGTGAGAGGGAGGCCAAGAGGCAGAGATGAAGCAGGCTGGTGAAGAGTCAAAGGGGTCTCCCCCTCCTGCTGTGACAAGCTCCTGTCCCTTCTTGTCTCCCAGAACCAAAAGAGGGATGAAACAGGTGGAGCAGCAGCAGAAGGTGGCATTCAGACACAGTCTCTGATTGTTTGGAGAAAGCCCTGGAGAGAAAAGAACTTAGACAGCTGTGGAGAGGCGGGGACTTTCAGTGTCAGCAACTGATTCATGGGGCAAGACCTGCTGCTGACACTTATTAGGCCTGACACTCAGACAAGTCTGTGAAGATTGTCTTTTTGCTAATAGTTAATTCCAGTTTGGAACGGTGTGATTTACTGCCGGCTCACTCTTTGAGACCTGGTGTGAAGCGTCTCCCGACGCATCTAATAAAATGTTGCAGCACCACCTCAACCACAGCAGTCTGTGTGAACAGGAGCCTTGCTCTGCCTCAGACCCAATCTCACCCTAGATATGATGCTTCCTACACTTACCTGTCTGGCTATAATCCTGCAGATGCCACTCGCGAGATCCAATAATCCATCTTTGACATTTTTATCCTGACTTCTCTTTTAAGCAGAGAGGCTATTTTTATCTTGTCTGATCCATAGTAACACTCACCTGCCCACATGAGTGATAAGGATTAGCTAGTGTTTGTAAAGTGCTCTGAACATGCAAAGCACTGTAGAAGTACTTAAATGTTCAGTGTTTTCATTTTGTTTTTGTTTTTTTTAAACAGAATCTAAGCGCATTGTTCAACACATTTGCTTCTTTGGCACTTGTCTGCTCTAGTCAAATAATGACATATTTGTTAACATTACAAGTTGTAAAAGTCATTTATTTATAGTACACCCTGATCCCCAAGCCACTGCGGGTAGAGGAAAGTTAAATCTGCCTGACTTGTTTCAAAGAATGTCTGCAAAGAATTCTGTTTGCAAGGTGAAATCCTCACGAAGGCAAAATCACATTGGGACAGATGTTTTAATGGATCTGGGCTCAATGCTTACTGAAACGTGTTTGGAAGTGCTGGTGTCTGCAGAAGCAAGGAAGGAAAAAAAATCCCAGCGTCTCCAGGACTAGTCCATTAATGTGCTTCAAAAATGGAATGGAACAACAATTAAAAAAAAATGTCATCTCTACAGAAAAATATCCACATCTACTCTATTGTTGGATGCTACTCAAACAGAGAAGAATGCCAATCCCATTAGGAAAGGAGCTGAGTACTAATATTTGGATAAACTTTCTAGCTGTGTATAAATATTAGAATGCTTTCAGTTCCAAAGAGCTACCACGTTGTAAGACTTGAGCTTAATTTGTCCCCCACCAAGCCAAATACAGTCCACCAGGGGAATCAATAAACCTCCTATCATGATTTTGTTGTTTTCCTGGAAATGCAAAAAAGCAGAGGTTATCAGGCAGCTTGTATGGCAGCTGTGGGCCAGCTTTGGCTTGGTGGTCATAAGAAGAGCTCTGCTGAATGAAGCCAAAGGTTACTCTAGTCCCCCATCTTGTTCCCACAGTGGCTGACCTATGGGAATGCTACAAGCAGCAACTGAGTGCAACAGCACTCAGGATTCCCACGGTGAAGCACACAATGTGTGCAGGCCAGAGGCATACAGTGGTACTTCGCAAGACGAATGCCTCGCAAGACGAAAAACGCGCAAGAAGAAAGCGTTTTCCATTTTTTGAGTCGTTCCACAAGACGAATTTCCCTATGGGCTTGCTTCGCAAGATGAAACGTCTTGCGAGTTCTTGCAAGTTTGTTTCCTTTTTCTTTAAGCCGCTAAGTTGTTAATAGCCGCTAAGCCGCTAAGCCGTTAATAGCCGTTAATAGCCGCTAAGCCGTTAATAGCAGCTAAGCCGCTAATAGCCGCTAAGCCGCTAAGCAGCTAATAGCCGTGCTTCGCAAGACGAAAAAACCGCAAGACGAAGAGACTCGCGGAATGGATTAATTTCGTCTTGCGAGGCACCACTGTATTTTGTTTTCAGAAGAGGCACTATGGAGGTAAAGGTAAAGGGACCCCTGACCATTAGGTCCAGTCATGGCCGACTCTGTTTACCTTCCCGCCAGAGTGGTACCTATTTATCTACTTGCACTTTGACGTGCTTTCGAACTGCTAGGTTGGCAGGAGAAGGGAATGAGCAACAGGAGCTCACCCCGTCGCAGGGATTCGAACCGCCGACCTTCTGATCGGCAAGTACTAGTCTCTGTGGTTTAACCCACAGCGCCACCCACGTCCCTTACTATGGAGGTACAGACTTCCTATTCATTTCTGGACTCATTTCAATGTGATGGATTTGATCAATAAAGCACAGCATGGCTTGGGATCTCAGTACCTAACAGAACACCTCCTATTGCATCTCCCTACCCATACCAAAAGGGATGCGGGTGGCGCTGTGGTCTAAACGACTGCACCTTGGGTGATTTCCGGTGCCACGGACATGTGCAGACATGATTTCTGGAGTCTGGGCATGAGCAGAAGCAATTTCCGAAGCAATGGAAGAGAGTCCCCACACCGTGCTGCACCTGTTTAGCGCAGCGAGCAGGGACTCACCGAGTGGGTGTCTCGGTTCAGGAGCAGCTCATGGGCCAGTTAAGTGACCCTCATGGGCCACTTCCGGCCCATGGGCCTTAGGTTGCTGACCTCTGGTTTAGCTCCTATATTTTCTGGTTGTTATTTAACTTCTGTGATTTGTATTTTATTTTATTGGGTTGGGGGTTTTTTTGCCTTTGGGTTTTATGCTTGTTTGGATTTTTAAGATTCATTGATTGGTCTTCAGCTAACTTTTACTCAAAGTAGAACTCGCTGGGATGAATGGAGCTAACTTTTTAATAGTCATAGTCACTGATTTCAGCGGATCCCCTGATTAGAGTAAAACTTAGCTGAATACCACCCATTGCCCCATTTTTATTGTATGATTGCTATTTTGAAAACTGATTTTTGCACTATGGCAGAAGCCTGAGGCCACGTTCATCAGAAGGAGTGGAAGAGCCCCCAAACCAGCTCAAAAACCCTCCCCTGTAAGACCATTAAATTCCACAGTCTAAAACTACCTAACTGCGCCATATTCTCCCCCTGTTGCAGCACATCTGAGGTGTCCACATGCTGCTCAGCTTTCATTTGTAGCTATAAAATTATGTTTGTGCTATTTGCGTAATACAAAACAGCTAAATAAATAGAGCCAAAATGGTATTTTTCAGCATTTGCTGGCAATTGTTTCATAATCCACAGCGGAAATTGTTCCTTCTAATACAGTGCATTAGAAAAGTGAATTGAATGACTATAAAATTATGATTCCCTCTCCATCTCAAAGGGAGGTTTCTCAAGTAATAGGAGCAGAAAACTAACATTAAAATGGCATAATGGGACGTGTCATTTATAGAGTCGTTATTGGCTTTACAGTATTGTCGGCATCAGAGTGCATTAGTGTGACACGTTCAAACTGCAGAGGAAGAAAAGCATTGGAGGGGGTTGGGGAGGAAGAATGTTAAGTGTTGCATTTTATCATGTGAACAGAACATTTATGGTAAAGCCCCAGACACCAGCTCTGGTAATGAATGCAGAAAGGGGGATGCAGAAAAACTTGCAGCCAGGGACCCATTCTTTTCCTTGGGATTGTTATGCTAATTTTGCAGACTTGCAGCAACAGCAAAGTTGAGATTTAGGAGGAATGCATCAATTCCTAACTACTGATGCTATAAAGATATCCTTAGCTCCTTCAGCTAATTTAAAAGGCTCATTTATATCCTATTTTTCAAGCGCTGCACTTCTGCCGACATTACGTGAAAGGTAAACTGTTCAAAAGTCAATACAGAGGATGGCTTTTTTTGCTGGGAAGCCTCAAGCCTGAGAGTGATTTCTTTGGAAAGTTTCATGTTCTAATTTGTTACTAATGCTAAGGAAAAGTGACTAATGGTTTATCAATAGGGCTAAGGATTTGAGGTATTAACTTCTTTCCCTTACAGTTGCTGCAGGAAATGTCTACTTGTTTGGCGTTCATGAGGCAGAGGGCTTGGAGAGAGTCAGTCAGTTATGTGATTCTTGGTCTGTATGTTTTATATCCATCTAGCTTTCCAGACTACCTTGTCCCAGAGATCCAGAGAATGGAACAGAATTATGATAATCACTGTCATCGGCAACTGCCTTAAAATATAACTGTAGGGATGCAATCCTTTCAACGCTTTATTTGGACCAAACTCCAGTAAACTGTAAGGTAAAGGTAAAGGTACCCCTGCCCGTACGGGCCAGTCTTGACAGACTCTGGGGTTGTGCGCCCATCTCACTTAAGAGGCCAGGGGCCAGCGCTGTCCGGAGACACTTCCGGGTCACGTGGCCAGCGTGACATCGCTGCTCTGGCGAGCCAGAGCCACACACGGAAACGCCGTTTACCTTCCCGCTGGTAAGTGGTCCCTATTTATCTACTTGCACCCGGAGGTGCTTTCGAACTGCTAGGTTGGCAGGCGCTGGGACCGAGCAGCGGGAGCGCACCCCGCCGCAGGGATTCGAACCGCCGACCTTTCGATCGGCAAGCCCTAGACGCTGAGGCTTTTATCCAGTAAACTGAGTGGGACTTAAAGAGAAAGCCAGTTTGGCGTAGTGGTTAGAGCAGCCTTTCGAGACCTTGAGTCCTCAGGTATTGTTGGACTACAACTCCCATCATCCTTAGCTCCTCACTCAGCCATGAAGTTCACTGGGTGAAACCTTGGGCTACCTCAAGGAGTTCCTGTGGTCATTAAATTACTGGGAGAACCAAGTTTAGCACCTTGGGCTCCTTGTAAGAAAATGTGGGGCATAAATGCAAACAAACAAACAAATGTACAAGATGGAGCTGTTAAAGCAGTGAAGGGACACATAACTCATGCTTCACATACAGAAAAGTCCCGCTGCAATTTTATTTTTGAGTTACAGTATTTAATACATTGATGTACCACCTTTATCTTCCAAGGAGCTCA
Source organism: Podarcis cretensis (assembly GCF_951804945.1). Taxonomy (NCBI): domain Eukaryota; kingdom Metazoa; phylum Chordata; class Lepidosauria; order Squamata; family Lacertidae; genus Podarcis; species Podarcis cretensis. The sequence goes on from NC_137176.1 coordinate 84,768,210, forward strand.
AGGTGGCATACAGGGTTCTCCTCTTCCCCATTTCATCCTCACAGCAGCCCTGCAAGGTAAGTTAGGCTAAGAGATGCTGACTGGCCCAGTGGTGATTCCAACCCTGGCCTCCCAGGGCAATAGTCCCAACACACTAACCATTACTCCAGTTCATGTTACAATTAGCCTTGTAACATGAACTGGATAGCTTAGTTGGTAGAGCACGAGACTCTTAATCTCAGGGTCATGGGTCTGAGCCCCACACTGGGCAAAAGATTCCTGCATTTCAGGGGGTTGATGACCCTCGTTTTCTTTCCAGCTCTAAGATTCTATGATTCTTATTCTACGAGTCTCCACTATACTGCTTCACTGAGCCATCCAGTGTTAGGAATGAGGTGTGAGGCTTCATTTACCAGATAAACCTTGCTCTCTGTGATCCTGCCATTGCTATCTGCCAAATTGGTGCCATCTCCATTTAAAAGAAAGGACCAGCTATGAGGTTCTGAGAAAGACCACGACCTGAGAGCAGCTGCCAGTCAGGGTACAGAATACTCCCCAGGTGGGCAAATTGTCTGAATGGCTGTAAAACAACTGTACAGTTTTGTACTTCCAAATGTGTTGGACTGCAACAACCATCAGCTATTGCACTTCAGTAATACTTAATAATAATATCAATAATAGCAACAACAATAAAGCCATTCTTTTTGCAATAAAGAAAGCATGTTAAATTGAGCTCATTTCCCCTTCAAAGCCTCATATATTAGGGAGAGCACATGGCCAAGGAATTTAAAACAGGAAGAAAGCTCTCCCTAGCCTTGCCATCTCTTGGCATCATCATTTCCACTAACACTGGAGGACCTCGGGTGCAAGAGTGTTTTCTGGGTGGAGATAGATGGTCATTAGCCCAACAGTTCTGGCAAGTGCAGGGGTGAATGGTTCTCAGGACAGAATCTGTCTGTCCACTTGAGAAAGGTTAAGGTGTGGGAGAGTGTGCAGAAAGACCTATTTTGCCCTCTTTGTCAGGTGACAGCCCTCAGCTCTGCTGTTCCCACTTGGCCCAGGATGCCAGCACCTGCAGAGGCTTGGATTCCTGCTGCTTATATTCCATGATCTGACAGCGCTTTTACTCAGTCTGATCCCTTGGTGAGATTTCACAGGCAAGAAGTGGTTTTATTTTCGACGGTGCAGGTAAGACCTGGGAAATGAATATTGCAAGCCCTGAATCCCACGACTCTAAATTTAAAACTTAAATCAGGTCAGGGCTACACAAAGAAGTATCTTATCTCCGCTGCTTGCTTTTCATATGAGGACCTGGCTTTTCTTTCTTCTGGCTCCCTTCTGAGCATTAAAGTGCACGTTCCCTTGCTTTGACCTTCCTTGCCTTTTCATCTTCACCTTCACTTTTCGAATTCCAGAACTACTTCTAGACTTCTTCTTTTTGCAGCACTCCAGCTCTGTGCCCCCTCAGTCTATCTCCTCACTTTGCATGCGGCCAGCCAAGCCGTAAGCAGTAGCTGGAGGCTGCAGCGGCAGCAGGAGATGGCAGAGGAGGCAGGCAGGTTCAGAGGTGACCATAGGAGCAGGTAGGCATGGAGGCAGAGGCGGGTGGGGATAGCATTTTCTGTTTTGCTTGCAGTGGTGAAATGCCCTGTGCCGGCCTTGATTAGGAGACTCCTACTCCCTCCCTGGACGCGGGTGGCACTGTGGGTAAAACCTCAGTGCCTAGGACTTGCTGATCGCATGGTCGGCGGTTCGAATCCCCGCGGCGGGGTGAGCTCCCGTCTTTCGGTGCCAGCTCCTGCCCACCTAGCAGTTCAAAAGCACACTTAAGTGCAAGTAGATAAATAGGTACCGCTTTACAGCGGGAAGGTAAACGGCGTTTCCGTGTGCTGCGCTGGTGCTGGCTCGCCAGAGCAGCTTCGTCACGCTGGCCACATGACCCGGAAGTGTCTCCGGACAGCGCTGCCCCCGGCCTCTTAAGTGAGATGGGCGCACAACCCTAGAGTCAGACACGACTGGCCCGTACGGGCAGGGGTACCTTTACCTTTACTCCCTCCCTAAAATTTCCAGAGTTCCCTGTGAAGAGGGATCGATTGTTAAATCCCCCTGGAAATTGTAGCTCTGGGAGAGGAATAGCGGGGACTCCTAACAACTCTTCACAAACTACAGCTCCTAGAATTCTTTGGGGGAACCCATAACTCTTTAAAGTGCTACCATAGTGCTTTAAGTCAACTGTGATCTAGGGATGTGGGTGGCGCTGTGGTCTAAACCACCAAGCCTCTTGGGCTTGCCAATCATAAGGTCAGCAGTTCAAATCCTGCTGCTCTTCTGTCCCAGCTTCTGCCAACCCAGCAGCTCAAAAGTATACTAGTGCAAGTAGATCAATAGGTACCACTGCGGCAGGAAGTCGTTTTCATGCACTCTGGCACTTGTCACAGTGTTCTGTGTGCCAGAAGTGGTTTTTTCATGCTGACCACCTGACCCAGGAAAGCTGCAGACAAATGCTGGCTCCCTCGGTCTGAAAGCAGAGATGAGCGCTGTACCCCATAGCTGAATTTGACTGGACTTAATCAGTCCAGGGATCCTTTACTTTTACCTTTAGGTGTGTGTGGCCATTGTCAGCCTTTCTCTGCTCATGGTCTTTCGATACCTTCTTGTCCCCGATACCTAATTGCTTTCCAGCTTGCTTGCATTATGAATTCAGACTCCCTTGGATTCCTGATTTTTGTAATAAGTCCTGCTCCTGGAAACTCCCCCCCCTTTTTTTTTGCAATTCTGCTTCCTAAATTCGGATGAGGGTCCTTCCCATGCTGTTGGGATTCTTCTGAGAATCATACTTGGATGCTAGCAGCCTTCAAAGGATCCCCCCCCCCCGCCAAAGTCATAAATAATGTAGAGAAGCCTTTGAGGCTGCCTGTACCCAGTAAAATTGATTGGCAATAAGTACAAAACAGGTAAAAGGAAGCACACAGTGAATACTTAATATGTGGGATTTGTTACAAGGTGTTGTGGTGACAAGCAGCAATCTTCTTTAAAAAAATGGGTTAGACAAATTAGTGTTCAGGATAGGTTTGTTAGCAACCGCTAACCATGATAGTTAATTGGAACCTCCAGGAGACCATATCCCTGAGGGTCAAACTCCATGTGGCATTTATGTCCTGACTGCTGCTCAGACCATGACAACAGAGGCTTCATTCATGCAGGAAAAGGCTATCAATGGCTCCTAGTCATGGTGACTTCAAAGTAATGCTTTGTGCTAGTTGCTGGAAACTGCAGGAGAGGTCCTGATGGAGGGTTTCCCAGAAGAGTTTGGGCAGCCCACTGTGAGGCCAGGATGCTGGTGAGCCATTGGTCTAATCCAGCACACCCTTAGAATCATTGAACTGTAGATTTGGAAGGGACCCTGAGGATCATCCAGTCCAACCCCCTGCAAAGCAGGAATATGCAGCTGTCCCATATGGGGATTGAACCTGCAACTTTGGCAATATCATCAGCACCATGCTCCAACCAACTGAGCTGTCGCCTTATGTTCCAGTTTACACATTGGCCCAAGAGGTGTGCATCAATCCATTTCACGCTGGAATTCACAGATACCCAATTCCTTAAGCATCTCTTGTTATAACTCAAAACCAGCAGTTTTTAAATTATGCCGAGAAAACGCAATGGGAAGCTTGGTGCTGGGGCACTGGTGGAATGCCTTCTCCAGCAGCCATTCCAGCAAAGGGGCAGGTGGAGAGTGTTAGGAAGCCCAGGTGCCACCTTTGGTAAAGTGCTTGCCCTGGAGTCCAGGGCAGGAATGTGGGGATCTTGGGCATGCGCAGGGGGAGGGAATGTGGCTATACAGTGGTACCTTGGTTTAAGAACTTAATTCGTTCTGGAGGTCTGTTCTTAACCTGAAACTGTTCTTAACCTGAAGCACCACTTTAGCTAATGGGGCCTCCTGCTGCCGCTGTGCCACCACTGCATGATTTCTGTTCTCATCCTGAAGCAAAGTTCGTAACCCGAGGTAATATTTCCAAGTTAGCAGAGTCTGTAACCTGAAGTGTATGTAACATGAAGCGTCTGTAACCCGAGGTACCACTGTACAGTACTCTCTGTCAGTGGCGCAGTGTGGGGGGTGCAGGGGGGGCCAGCCGCACTGGGCGCAACATCTCGGGGGGGGGCGCGCTCACACTCGCAGCTCTCTGCCCCTACCTGGCTCACTCACTCTCTCTCAGCGCTGTCACAGATTTCGCAAAAATTTCGCTATTGTCACACGGATCCTCCTCCTAGCCAATCAGGAAGTGGGATCCACTTCTTCATTTGCCGAAAGGCGAATGCATGCACTTGGCTGAGCTGCTGAGCAGGAGGCGGGAGGACTCGAGGAGACGCGGGGAACTGAGTAGAAGCCGCCGCTGCAGGTAAGTCTCTCTGCATTGAAAGGGGGCACACTGGTAACACGGGTTAGGGGGCGCAAATTACTTGCCTTGCCCCAGGTGCTGACAACCCACGCTACGCCACTGCTCTCTGCCTGATCCTTTCAAATCTCTTTCACAGGCCATACACCTCTTCAGCTGCACTCTCTCTCCCTAGGTCACACCTCTCACCATCTCTACTTTGTCCTCTCCTGAAGTGCCCTTGTCCGGCTGGAATGTGTCCTTTGAAACTGATAATGTTTCTTGCTTGCCTGGATGCAGAATAGAGAGGGATGAGTGAGTGTTTGTAGAAATAAACCAACTGTGTTCAGACAAAATCAGCATTTGCTACTCTATTGCCTCTGGCCCTGCCCACCACAGATATGTGCCCCCTCATTCCCCCCCAAAGTTACACAGAAGGGGATATAGCCCTTAGGCCAGTGGTGGCCAAACTTGGCCCTCCAGCTGTTTGGGGACTACAACTCCCACCAACCTTAGCTAAAAGGACCAGTTGTCACGGATGATGGGAATTGTAGTCCCCAAACAGCTGGAGAGCCAAATTTGGCCATCATTGACTTAGGCTGAGAAAGGCTCCCCAACGTTGCTAGGGCCTTGAATTTATGCCTTCATTTACCGCCACCATCAGTCTGTAGGGCAGGAGACTCTTAATCTCAGAGTTGTGGGTTCAAGTCCCACATTGGGCAAAAGATTCCTGCTTTGCAGGGGGTGGGACTAGATGACCCTCAGGGTCCCTTCCAACTGTACAATTCTATGATTCTATGTGCTGGCGGCCACTGAAGGGAGCTGTAGTCCAGAACATATGGAGGGTAGCAGGTTAGGGAAAGCTTGCTGGTCATCTCTGTGTTCACTATAACCTACGTCTGCACGGCTTTTCACAAACTACAAAAAGCTACTGCAAAAGGACAAGAACAGCTGATCCTGCAGCTTCAAATACGTACTTTGCAACAGAAGGCATTACTATTCCAAAGATTGCTGCATATAACATATCTGTGCCCGTGTATTGTTGATAAACCCTCAGATAAATGTTAAAACACATGCTTTTCATAAGCTTTCTTACCGCTTATGGATTACTTTTGGTGTTTATCCTTTGCAGCAGACCACTTAATCTTACCGGAGTACTTTACAATTTAGGCCCTCAGCCTGACCTATTTAAACAACGTTGGATACTGTCAGGAAAGCTGCATGTTTCTTGAAGGCAGACAGGTATTTATAACTGCTCAGCAGCAGACAGAGATAGCTATAGCATCATCTGCCCCATAGAAACACCATCAATGTCTTTTATAGCAAGAAATGATGAAGAAGTCTGAAAGTGGCGGAGGAACTAAGATGTGATCAGTTAAATGTTCCAATGTATTGCTATATTAATCTAACATCATACTCTGAACACAAATGTGAGCTGCAAATGCAGGATAACAATCTACCTAGGAGCTGCAACGAATGGAAACTCAGAAGGGGAAGGGGAAGCCAGCAAGCAAGTCCATTTCTTCAGTGTGTAAGTGGAGGAGGAACCCAGGAACTAGGTTAGCGTATGTAGACACTTGATTACGACTCCTGAGTAAGCTCCATTGAGTTCTGTGGTCCTAGCACAGGACAGATAAATGTAAATAAAAGGATAGAAGGCTACTTCATATGACCTATTTATTGAACATTTATTCTGATTTGCTTAGTTAAACCTTACACAGAAGTTAGTTGCATCTGGTCATTACTGAGCATTGGCTCTGATTTGTTTGCAGGAAGATTATATGAGCATTCATCCTGTAGTCATCTCAGTTTCCTTGTTGGGTGTTCGTACATCTTCCTGTTAGTTATTCCTTCCACACTTGTCAATGCATTTCCCCTATCACTTTCCAAATTGCAAACAGGCTGTTTCTTCTTTAAAATCAATTTGTTGCTAGGGTGTCAGAGGGCTTTGATCCACATTAATTGTGCAAACCTAAATCTCCTGCCTGATATGAATGCCTTCTTTAAACATGCTGACGGTCTGGAGATGCCCTGATTCTCTCACTGAAGGTTTGTTCTGTGTGGGGCCAACGTGGACTTCAAAAGGAAGGTGTTTTGAGATTGGAGTGTAAGACTCATCTAAATTCAGAAATTTTGGCACCATGCTTCTTAGCAGTTCCAAACAGATTTGGCACTGTGGGAGTAGAGCTCTGTCAGTCAGTTCTGAATTCTGCTGCCCTCACTTTCTGAAGCACGAGAGTTGAGGAACATGCCAGGAACAGCATGCATTGCTCGATCCTCCAGTCCTGTGCGTCAGGAAAGGTGGAGTAATTGAACGATCAAGTCTTAACTCCATCCTCCGCTTCTGTACTTAATGCACAGTAAGGACAGGAATAACCTTTGCGTGCAAGTTTTATCTTTACTAGAAAGGTGGATGCATGGATTTAAAGGAAAAGCCACCACCTGTCTTTGTGTCGAAGAGGATATGCACGTTCTGAGGATTCCTTCCTGTGTTAATAGCAATATTCTGTTTTTAAACACTCAGAACTTTGATTTTCCATTTCTCAGGGTAGATTAATTGAGTTGCATGCACTGTGCACACTTGAGACTAAAGCTCAGTTTGTTCAACAAGGACATTACAGATGGCAATGCTGTTATTATACAAGGCGTGTTTGTTCTTGTGCCCTTGGCTGAAGATTATTTCCGTCTCGTACTGCTATTTTTGATTATGATTTTTTTGGTGTGGTGTGGCACCCCAAAAGATGGCTAACTTGCAGAGAACCGAGTGTGCTAAAGTATATGTGTTAATTATTTATGTTAGGTATGATTCAGGGATTAAAAATATATGTATTTGCCATCTGTTCCTACCACTGCATGATTTATTTTATTTTAAAAGGCATAGATACTCTGTTTTTCTATAGAGAACACTCAAAACAGTTAACTAGTTCGAACGATCAGTCACATAGCACACAACATTATTTAAAATAATCAAAAAATAAACATGGTTCAGTTCTAACACTAAGAACAGATTGTGAGGCTGGGCCTGGCTCAGATTGGATCCAACCGTTTTGTAGCAACTTACTTTGGGACAGTCAATGGGAGAGAGAGGAGAACGGGACCTGTTGCTACATTTTATGGAGCATACAGGGAAGCCACTGGTGAGCAGGATTTCAGCAGAAGTCTCTAGGACATCTCAGCTTTTCCACAACCATTTTTGTGCAAAAGCTATGTGCTTCATGGGTATATAAATGTGTTTTCACTTTGGTGGTGCTGGCCGATTGAGCCCAGAGTTCCAGAATTTTGCTTAACACTTGGTTTACACAGTAACCCTTGACCTGATGTTTGCAAAAGTCTTAATAAGAGTTTGTTAGAGTTTGCTTTGCAAAACATTTTTCAGTAATCTATTGATTGTTCTAGTTTTGGTAAAGAGATAATAGGAGGTTGGTTTTTCTATGTGAAAGCATACCAATAGGCCCTTTAAAACTTTTTTTTCTCCTAGAAGCGTACCTGCATTTTACCTCATGAACTAGTATTTTCTTTCTGATTATCAAGTACAGTAGCTGTGTTTACTTTGCAAACATACTTGAAAGTCAGAATTATCATAAACAATGCATTTTTTTATTGCTCTGTTGTTAGATCACCCAGAGCACATATATACAATATAGTGGCTCTGTTTTTGGTTTATAACCATTCACCCAAGTACTTTAACATGCATGAGCATGGTAACAATAATTTAAATATATACATACAGGGAGCAATGGAAACATTTGTGAGCACTGACTTCTGCACACCCAACACATTGCACTCATGGAAGTTTCCAGTGCCTTTTCCTTGAGTATTTTTCTCCAGCATTAAAGCTGTTCCATAGTGTGTAGATATGTCACACAAATTGTTAATTCGTGCAAATCAGGTAAAACTTAATAGTGCTTGTATCTGCCCTTACTGACCACTTTAACGTTGTTGACAACTTGCATTGCTGTTCCAGAAATGTTACTTACAAAGACGTTTGTTTTTAGTTTTCTCTCTCTCTTTGGAACACAGGAAACAGTGATTCATTGATAGAACTCACAAAGGCCAAGGAGAAAGTTATCCAAGGTCTTAAGTAAAAATAGTGCCATAATCTATCAAGTGCCAGATGGGTTTGGTGGAAGGAATGGAGAGCAGAGTCCATTTTGGCCAACTCAGAGTGTTCAATTTCATTGTAAACTTATGTACCTGATAATAGCAGCCTCTTGTTTCTTAATTGCAATTGTATCTCTCCTTTCCCCAAATGAACCCACTGTGGCCTGTATGGGTAACGTTATCTTAAGTTATCTTATTTCCAGTGGCTTCCTTTTGCTGCTTATAAGCAGGACAAACTACTCCTTAGGATCACTTAATTAACAGATGTGTTCTGATGGTCTGTCCTTTAAAAAAGAAAAGAAGATATTCCATTTTTGGAGAGTTGATCAAGATGAGAAGTGAGAAACGAGGGAGAGAACGAGAAACCTGGTCTTTTCCTTGAACACCATTTTCCTAATTTAAGTTGCCTCTGAAGTGGCCAGTGACCTGGTTCACACATAACATTAAACCCAGTCAGATGGGTGGCATATAAACAATATTTTTTTTATATTACTATCATAGGAATCTCATATGGAGAAGGGATGATGCAACTGAGAGACAGAAAAAAATTGGTGTCTCCTTTACTTTTCCAGGTCAGCTGGCTTTTAGAACTAAGTTTCCTTTTTTCCTCTTCCCTTCCAATCCATCTTCCTTTTGTGTCATTTCTTCTTCTTCTTCCAAGCCTGACTGTCTTTTCTGTGTTACTGCTCTAAAGCTTTTTTTTTTTTTTAATCTAAATAAATTTGAGGCAGGGCACTTATTAGACTTTACCATGAGGTCTAATGCAATTTTAACCCTTTTCATATGTGTAGCTGATTAAATACAACAGGTGTCCAGCAAGACTTTGGTTTTGTTGCTTAAATTGGCTTGCATTCATTCTTTTGATTTAGATTTTAATCATTTTTCTTTGGGTTTTACTTTTATATAGCATTGCATGGCACTAACTAGTGTTATTTATACTGTTTCAATTTATTGCACTTATGGCTTCATTATTGTGATATATATATATGTGTGTGTGTGTGTGTGTGTGTGTGTAGAATTAGGAAGTGTTTATTGTTGTCCTGAAGTGCTCTGAGCTCAGGTTGGATGTTGGAACACCGGAATACAAGTGTTAAAATAGAATGTATGTCCATATGCATTAATGTAGCGGCATTTTATTATAGTCTTGATGACCTTTACTTTGTATCTTTGCTTCAGGGATGCTTTTCCATAATAAGGAAGGGAGGCGCTCTGAAATCATTCCTGTTTAGAAAAAGCTTAGAAAGCTGAGGCGATTTTAACCTGCTTTGTTTCAAAACATGACTGCGGACTTTCCCCTCACAGTTTTACTGTTTTATTTTTCTGTAAACCGCTTTGAGGTTGCTTAAAAGAATAACAATGAAGCGGCGTATAAATTTTGTGAACTAAATAAATGAGGGAGCGAGCGAGCGAGGCGTTTAATGCGCCCTGAAGCGGCTTTGAACGGCTCCACCCACTGACAACTGGCGCGAGCGCGCCGCTTTAATGAATGACAGCAGCCTCGCGCGCTATATGCCCGCCCCCTCGCTTCTCTCCGCCCAATCGCCGCAGCGGGAAACGCTCGCACCCAAGCTCCCTTCCCGCCCTTTTGCCGTTGACTTTGGCGCGCGAGTCTCAAAACACCAGCGAGGAGCAGGAGGAGACGCCCCGCTGTCCTCCAGCCGAACGCAGGGGGTTGGGGTGAGGGGGGAATCAACCAATCGGAGAGCGAGTTACGCTTTCTTTCGTAGACAAGCGCGTCTCCTACCCAGTAGGCAACAAAGGTGGGCGGGCTCGAGAAGCTCCTCCTCCGCCTTGTTCCGAGTTGCCTGAGAAGGGGGAGCAGGGGGCGTGGCTTCCTGACAGCCGGGGGCGTGGCGTGCGCGGCTATTTAAAGAGGACTGCGCCGGGGTTGGAACGCTCAGTCGCGGCTCGTAGCCGGTGCGGGCGGCTGCGTCTGGGAAAGGAAGCGGCGCTGCTGGTTTGGATAAGCGGGATTTTGGTGGGGAAAGCAGAGGCGCGTGTGGCTTTTCCTGGATGCGCCCGGCTTGGAGGGCGTAACAAGTGTCGCTTCCTCCGCGATTCCCCCCTTTTTTTCGTATTTTTGCTGCTTTCCCCTTACCTTGCTCCTTAATATTTTTTTTTAATTTTGTTTCCGTTTTTCTCCGTGCCGAGGCTGCATTGCAAGCGAGGATTTATTTGCTGCACGGCTGCTGCTGCACCGCCGATCGTGCGCGCGTGTTTTTCCTCTCTTTTCCTCTGTCTCCTTCCCGCTTTTCCTCCCTCTCCTCTTTTTGTTTTCTTCTGCCTGCGTGTTAGGCGAGCCCGGGTCCCCCCACCTTCCCTCGGGCTGGCGGGCGGGCCATGGAGGAGAAGTACCTGCCGGAGCTGATGGCGGAGAAGGACTCCCTGGATCCGTCCTTCACCCACGCGCTGAGACTGGTTAACCAAGGTGCGGACATAGAAAGCCTGCAACTTGTATTGAAAAGGGAATGGGCGTTTTGCAAAACAAAACGGGGTGGGGTGGGGTGTCTTGATTTTTGGGGTGCGGGGAAAAACAAAATGCAAGCTTATTTTCTGGACGGGAGCAATGTAAATCTGGTGCAACGCCCGCTCGGAAGTAATTAAATGAGTCGTACGGAAGTAGGATTGCACCACCCTGAACCATTTGTTTTTGTTCTTGTTGTGTTGCATTACTCTGCGCGAATAATGGGAAAGGTAGACAATAGGCACTTGGTAAGAGAAATAGGGGGCGGTGCCAGGGCACGGCTGCCCACCCTGGAAAAGTGCTGGTTTTGTGTTTGGGGTGTCGTTCCTTGCAAGTGCAGGAGACCCCTTTAAACTGGCTGCCCGCAGACTTTGGAAGCAACTCCGAAGCGTGAACTAGGTAGGGGCTTCTGGGTAAGTCTGCATTGGATGAGCTGCAAAGGCAATTGCATCTTTCGGAGTGTGTGTGTGTGTGTGTGAGAGAGAGAGAGAGAGAAAGCTTGCATTTCTCCAGCGTTAACGTGGCACCTCGGGGTGCTCAAAAGTGCTTTTTCTTGGGTGTCCTCTCCCGTAATCCTAGCAGCATCTCTGCAAGGTAGCTCTGCGTTGCTTATCCCTATATTGCAAGGAGAGAGAGAGAATGGTTGCAACTGTGGCTATGCACCCAATGAGTTCCAACTAGAATTGAGATTTGGAATCAGGGTCTTGCTGCAACTTGCTTTTAGCTGGGCTCTTCCTGCTTGTACAGTTAAGCAGCATAGAATATTGGCTGCTAGTCCTTGGCATCCAGTGGCAGCATGCCTTTAAACACCAGCTGCTGGTGGCAACAAGGGGGTGTAGCCTTCCTTGTAACCTTCCTGTAGGCACCTGGATCGCCACTGCTGGAGGTGAAAGTGGTCCTGGGTTTCCATCTGAGCCTTCTGGTATGATTTGGCAAGGCATTTTGAGATGGATGCAGGAAGCGTGCTAGAACGGCTTGGGATTTTGTAAAAAGCTGCTAGAGTGACTGGCTCTCCCAGTGTGAAACAAAAGCGGAGATGGTGTGTTTTGGTTTTGAGTGATAGGCAGCCTCATTCAGGTGCAAGGAGTCTGTATTGTCTGGGACTGGAGGGCTTCTTAAAAAGTATGGGAAATGAGGGCCACGTCTTGAGGGTCCTTACGGGACAGCAGCACACCCTCCTGTTGACTAGGGCCTTTTAGCAGAAGGAGCTGGAGCTTCTTGAATGCATCTGGGAGTTCTTAGACAAAAGTTCCCTCTGGAAACGTCAATTACGGGCTTTGACCAGATGGATCTTAACAGACAACTGTTCATAACAGGCATTTTAGAAATGTGCTACATGAGGGGTGATCTTCTCTCTGGTACTGATTTTGGGGAAGCAGCCCTTGGTAAAGAACTGGATGATTATTGCTGAAATTTTGTGTTTCTGGGGTCAACATTATGTATTTGCAGGGTTTGGGGCAGGGAATGGATTTTGGAAGTGAGGATGAACGAGCGCTCTGTAGGAACAAAAGATTTGTAGGATTCCTCAGGGGGCATTGCAGGCAAGCATATGTTCTAGAAAGTCCTTTAGGGGGTGGGTAGCAGTGGATAAAAAACTGGTTTTCCCCCTCGACACTAGAGGAAATGGGGTTGAGTTTTCTGGGGAGTTGAATGAACATGTGATGCAATATATTTGGGGGGGGGGGAGCGACATAGCCTTTTTCCTCACCCAAAGCTCCAGTGGTTAATTGCTAAAGGAGGGAATACAGTGCCATGATGTTTGGGAGAGGTCATTAGAGTTGTGTTCTAGAAACTGGTGTGCACGGAAACACAATAAGCATGCAGCAGGTGATGACACCTTGCCGCCCCCCCCCCCCGAAACTAGGGTCTGTGTGAGTTATTCACTCACTTGAATAGGCTGAGAGATCAGTGATCCACACACCTTCCCTCTTTGCTAGCCTGAGCAGGTGCTTTCATCTTTCTTGCCTTTGATCTTGCATCTGCTTAGGAGAATTTGTCATGGTGGGAATCAAGTGGCGTGCTCCAGAGCTTGGTCCCCCCCCCCCCGCATTGCCAATTCCCTGGGGGAAGGGAAGCCACTGTGTGCCTGTGACCCTCAAGTGTGTCTCACCCTCAGTGGACCCGGTCCCAGAAGGATGTTCCTGCTGCTGCCTGGGGAATTTTTCCCTCTCTGAATTGTCCGATTTTTTTTGGAGCGGAACCAAACACCCCAACCCTATTTTCCCATAGCATCTCTGAATATGAATTGCTTTGGCAAACTGTGCAGCTGTGAAGTTGGTATCTTTTTCTATAGTCTGTCACCTTTACATTAAAAGGGAATCTGACATCTTCTGGTCAGTAGCTCCCCCCCCCCCCCCATTTTGGTGGAGAGGGCATCTAAATATCACATATTACCGATGTACTTGAACTGCACAACTAAATAGCTTTTTTGACATTTTGCTCTTTCGAGGCATCTTGTATATATACCAAGAAAGGTGTGTCTTGACATTAGAAAGGTTTTTTTTTTGGGGGGGGGGTTGGGTGGACATGGAATTGCTTCCGATTACTAAGTATTGGTTCTCTTCCTCCCTCCTCCCTCCCCCCCCCCCCGCTTAAAAAATAGCAATTTTCAGTTGGATGATTTCTTCCTGACCTTGATATTTTCATGTTGCTGTTGGGCTGTGTGTGCATGGGAGAAGCATGATGGATGTCCTGATCACCAGCAAAGTGGCCTTCATTGGCGAGGAAGCTGAGAATAGCAGATGGGACTTGCAATAAACAATAGGTTGCCAGGACCTGCCAAAGTTTGAAGTGATCCTTTCCTATTGACATCGTGCTCATATTAAAACTAATCCCGCAAATCCGGCAAGCGCTGCTTGTTTCTGAGCTTCTAGTTTTAAGACAAGGCTCTAAAAAAATGGGAAAGGGCTGTAGCTCAGTGGTAGAACATTTGTTGTGCAGGCAGAAGTTCCCAAGTTTCAATCCCATTCATCTATAGATAGAGACTCTGGTCTGAAATCCTCAAGAGCAGTCGCCAGTGTAGATACTGAGTTAAATGACCCCATGGATCTGACTCGGTATAAGGCAGCTTCTTTCTATGTTCCTAAAAGGGTGCTTTATAACAGTTGGAAGGGCGGGGTATAAATAATAAAATTATTATGTAATAAGGCTGAAAAAGGGTTGTTGAGCATTCCAGTCAAACCTTGCAGCCCCATGAGTCCAGTGGGGATTGCTTGCTAGCATCTTCAGGATGGTTGCAACCTGTAGGACAGGTTTGCATCTCTGAAAGTCAAATGATGGACAATGGCAATATATTCTGATGGCTCACACAACTTGGGGTTTGCATATTTTTCTGACGCCTCTCAGTAGGAACTGCCAGAAGAGAGGTGCTGCTTCGTGATCTGTCTGGGACGTGCTTGTGACAGACAACCAGTTATTTTAAGGTCCATAATGATGTGTGGCTAATACCTGGACATAGCTTGGAAAAGTGGGAAATAGGTCTAGCAGCTGCTGTGATAGCATCTTCAGAGGTGTCAAACCACTGAATAGTCATTGCTGGGGAGCAATGGTTGCTGTTTGCCGTTTGCCGTTGTGCCCTGCTTGTGGGCTTTCCTGAAGTGTTTAGCTAGCCGGTGTTGTGGAAATAGGATGCTGGATTGCATATTCTGGGTTGTATCCTGTGCTTGTCTTACTCCAACTAGGCCCACTCATGAACTTAAGGCCATTGATTTCCAGTGCATCTATTCCAAGTAAAACTTGGTTGGATACCACGCTTCATTTTCAATTGGCATTGTTTTGACTTCTTTGTGATTGCTACCCTGTGCTCCTTGGGGATTGAGGGAACAGCTGTAGCTCACTGGTAGAGCATCTGCTTCACATGCAGAAGGTCACAGGTTCAATCCCCAGTGTCTCCACGTAGGGCTGGGAAAGACTTCTGTTCTGAGATCCTGGAGTCTGAAGAGACAGTTGTCAGTCAATGTAGATAATATTGAGCTTAGATGGTCCAATGGTCTCACCTGGTATAAGGCAGTTTCCTGTGTCCCTGTGAAGGGTAAGATATACGTTTAATTAATAATAAACAATAAACCTTTCACATGATCTAGTGGGGCTTCTGTGTTATACTGATGCCAAAATCTGCTCAGTTATGGGACAGTTCATTCTGATGCAAGCTATTAAAACTGCAGAAAGCATGGTGTATTTGCGTCACAGAAAACGTCATATCATTCCCTTCTGCACAGTGCTAGAACCCCTACACTTCATTGATAACATTTGCTATTTAATTTGAATAGTTGGGGAGTTGAAAAAAGGAAGTACCTATGTATCCCCTCCCGCCGCGCAACTAATTCAGGTGTAACTGCTCTGGAAATTAAATCTGCATCTTTTGAAAATTACATTTGCAAGAGTGAGTAACTTGCAGCAGGTATCCTGTCACAACAGGTAACCTGAGCTGTAGGTTAGTACTGTACATTTTTACTGCTTTCAGCATGACTTGGGCACCAATGAAAACTGCCGTATTGGTTCTGCTGGAATCTAACCTTAAAGCAACAATGGGTGAAAATAAGGTGTATTTTTAACACTGTTAACCTCTGTGTCTACATCTTAGAATTTGACGTTACCCAGTAAAGTTCACTGCATGTAGCTTCAGGGTGGATAGAAGCCAGGACCCTATACAACACACACTTTAATTTGTGATACTGCTTTTTTAAAAAGCAAATGGTGGACTAGGAAGATAACTTAGCAAATCAAGTTTTATCAGGTTGCTTGTGATACTAGGTTAACCTCTGGCTATTTTTGTCAAGTGAACCAAAATGGAATGAAGAGTATGTGTTTCTTGAATGCAGGCTACTGCAACTCTCAGTTTGCACAATGGCTGCATGGCATGCCAGTAGAACTTAAAAAGTAGGTTGATTTAGGTGTAGGAGCAATAGGAAATTAAGAATGGAAAAGAGAGATTTAGAGCTGGCAATAACTGGTTACCTTTATCTTTTGGGGGATTAATAGAAATCTGAAAAGGTCTTTAAAAAAATGTTGGACAGAATTTCCACATCCAAGCTGCTGAGCCAGAGCCGCATGTACTTGGATCTCTATTAATAATATCAGAATGACACTTCTAAAGCCCTCATTGAGGCATGCAGAGTGTAGAGAGCTCTGTTTGTGCATCTGTCTAGGATTCTGCAAGAGCAGTTTTGCAGTGATGAATCACTGAAGATTTTCACCTAGTATGTACCGAGCAAAGCACTGTAGCCGCAAATGTACTGTCTCAATTAAAAGGCAGGCTTATGTAACCTTTATAACTGCCTGCCTGCGAGCTGACCCAGAGTACATGTTTCAGATTTAAGAGTGTGAAGCAGCTACTGGGTGAAAAGAAATGACAAGCAAACTCCTTGCATGGTATGTTGTTGTTTTTTCTTTTTGCACAGAAGAGGATGAGCTCTTCCTAAAGAACAGCATAGCAATAACATAAAATGCTTGTTTACATTTACAAGCTGTTGGATAATTGTTGTATTGTTTGGTTGAGGCTTTCACTCCACTGAAGTATCTCAGTCTTGGAGTGGCAATCAGCTTTGTAGCTCCAGGTTTTTGCCAGTATACCCAAGTGGCAGTCACAACTAGATGTGCATTTTATTTATCCTAGAAATTATATCCAATTTTTACATTCAGTAGAAGTCACTCAAAGCTGCTTGCAAAGTAAACAGACAGGCAACAACAACAAAAGATAACTTGTTTTTAATGATGTGATTGTTAACAGGACCAGCGTGGTGCAGTGGTTAAGAGCAGTAGACTCGTAATCTGGTGAACCGGGTTCGCTTCCCTGCTCCTCCACATGCTGCTGCTGGGTGACCTTGGGCTAGTCACACTTCTCTGAAGTCTCTCAGCCCCACTCACCTCACAGAGTGTTTGTTGTGGGGAGGGAAGGGAAAGGAGATTGTTAGCCGCTTTGAGACACCTTAGGGTTGTGATAAAGTGGGATATCAAATCCAAACTCCTCCTCCTCCTCCTACAAAGCAAACCAGGACCAAAAATAGTACCAATAAAACAAATAGCCAGAACTAATAATAGACTAAATTAGGTCACGTAGTAAACAGGATCAAAGGCTTGTTTAAGACCAAAATGCCTTCAAAACACTGGTGGCACGCGAAGACGGAGATGGCATAGCTTTTTGGGGCAAGGAGTTTCACATTGGGTGCTGCCACAGTTAAAGCCCCAGGATAGATTTAAGGGCTTGGGGAAGTGTAAATCATTGCACTGGTTACTTAACACTGCATGCGATACAAGCCAGAGCCAGGAGCAGGTGCAACTGGCACACCAGCCAAACAGGGCATAAGTTTTCCTGGCCAGATGTGACACCTGGCCATCTGATGACAAGACTGGGCTCAGAATTTCTCTCTAGCTACGACGCTGATCTTTCAAGGGTTGTGCAACCCTTTCTGGAACAGGCTGACTTCCTGTCCCTGCACCAGTAGGTGAAATGACCAAGAACACCTTTGCCTTGTTTTGATAGAGTTTCAGTACGTTAAACCCTCATTCAGCCTAACACTGACTCAGCTTCAGAACTTCCCTGGAATGAGATGACAGGGAGATGCAGAGCTGTGTTTCCTCACCATGGGGATAAGATTGAACTGGTTCCTGAGTAGTAGTTTCTGAGAGACGCCTGCAAGGAAGGACGGCCCAAGCCCCTTCCATTACGAAGCAGACTGAAGCAACAGGAACATGCTCTGCTCTCTTTCTCCCTGAAAAAAATAGTCAACTTAGGGCAGCCAAGGCTCCCTACTCCCAAACCAGGCCTGTAATAACCTGACTGAAGTTCAGAATCTGTTTTGTGTAGGAATTCTTAGAGATGGGTTGCTCCTATGTACCCAAGCACACCAGCCAAAAGAAGAGAAGAGGAGGAGTTTGGATTTGATATCCCGCTTTATCACTACCTGAAGTAGATAAGAAGAAAGGGAAATTACAAAATCATCTCTCAAAATTAAGTCTGCACAACTTATTCCACACACAGAAAAGTGAGCCCTCCCAGCTGTCACCTGGAAGCTTACCTGTATTTCCCCAGCCTCCCACCCTAGGAGATCCTCCCACCTGTTTGTAGAGAGAGAGTGCTGCTGTTGTGATCAACCTTAGATCAGGATCCTGACTTGCTGATTGAAACTGTTTGCTCTACAAAATGGGTGAGCAGAACTTGGGATTACAGGACCTATGTTTTTTCTAGAACCATCGGCCAGAGCTGGGGCAGATACTTGCTCAGGTGCAGTCAGATGCAAAATGGTGGCTAAGAGGGTGAGCGTTGTATCACGATGGACATCATGAGTCATTGAATGGAACCTGTGTATTCAAGTACAAATCACATCTTGAGTTACTACTGATCAAGATCTCCAGGACCTTTATTTGGAGCAGGGGAAAGTAGTTGTCTTGATGCTGGCTTTTAAGTAATCGGGAGTCATCATTTACAGTGACCCTACGGTTAACAGATTCCAGTCTACTTCCTGTCCACCTTTGCGCTGCATGGTCTCCTCTTGAAGTCTGCTGTGGGAAGCTGCCTGACTTTAGCTGGTGTGAGTTGCACGTTTGGGCGCAACTTTTTAAGGTGCCAAGTTTGAGAACTTAAAATAGCTTGGGCACCGGGTATTTTAGGAAATGCAATTTCCCTTGCACATTTCCTGTTGTCGTCCAGAGTGGCCTTTTTGTATTTGCTTTCTCAAGGACTGGCCGCAAGATAAATAGAACCTTAGGTGAAAATGCCACCTCCTCCCTCACACAGTGGTCAGTTTTGTAGTGTTGCAAAGTTGTGTGCCTTTTCAGGTTTGCAAGAAACAAAGAAAAACCTGTTAAGCTGTTAGGTTTTACAATGTCCAATAAACATGCCCAGAGCTACTTCTCACCTTCACCACAGCTCACCGCAGACAGTACTCTCAAATACTGAGCTTTACTTTGGTGCCCAGGGCAAGTTGCTAGCCCTGGCCTTCACTGTTGGAGGATAAACGGTTTATGACAAAACAGGTTCTTTCTTGGTGTAATGTTTGGAGCAGACTCCATGCAAAGCCAGGCTAAGCTCCCCTCCCCCCTAAAAAATGACAATTGAAGATAATATTCCAAAGTTCTGACGTAGCAGCAACCCTGCTGATCATATTCTAACTTATGCCTGTTCTAGAGTTACATTGGTGGTGGACTAAGTGGTCCATTCCTGGTTTAAAGTCCATTCCTTCTCATTTGTATATTGGCTTGCATTTTTTTTTTTTTAAACCCATACAAACTTTTCCATTTAAATATGTGCCTGGTTTTCTCTCAAGATAGACTTTCTAGATAGTTTTGTTAATGGTGTTTTTTGTGTCCGGTGACTTCTGCGAAGTACAAAAGCAAATAGATTCTGAATAGTGATTTGTGCGTTAAACTGGGAAGTTCAGATCAGGCCGGTTCATAGCATAATTGCCAGGTGCTACATTCCTCAAGCACAGGGGTCAGCAAACTTCAGTAGGGGGACGGTCCACTGTCCCTCAGACCTTGTGGGGGGGGGGGCGGACTATATTTTTTTTTTGGGGGGGGAGAAACAAATGATTTTCGCCCACCTGCAAAGAGACCTGAAGATGCTTCGCTTTACCTGTCCCAGTTGCCGTCCCAATAGCCACAGCTCGGCTTCAGTCAGCCAGCCAGGCACCATGGTGGGGCTAGGAGACTGCATTGGCTGGCGAAGATGGAAGCAGCAGCCCCAACGGAGGAGCCGTGGATGGAGGTAGGGGGAGCGGGGCATCCCTGGAACTTTTACCCACCACCACCTGCTGTTGCTGCCCTTCACAGCACCACCCTGCTGAGACGGGCAGGTGGGCGAGCCGACTCCTGCCGTTGATGGCGCCTGGTGTGGGACAAGATTGCTCCGTCCCTGAGGAGAAAAGCACCGGCGTGTGAGGGAGAAGGAAAGAATGCGCACGCTGGTGATTCCCAGACTGTCCGCAGGCCGGATCTAGAAGGTAGTTGGGCCTGATCCAGCCCGTGGACCTTAGTTTGCCGACCCACGCTCAAGCACCTCTTGTTGGCATGTGGGAAGTCCTAGACATTTTCTAAAAGGATTAGCTGATAGGAAAAACTTCTGCCTGAGACCCTGCCATTTGGGAGTAGGCAGAACTGAACTCTGTATGACCTGGTTTATGCAATTGCATGCTTTGTGCAATTGTTATGCATTATTATTATTACAGTGGTACCTCTGGTTACGAACTTAATTTGTTCTGGAAGTCCGTTCTTAACCTGAAACCGTTCTTAACCTGAAGCAGCACTTTAGCTAATGGGGCCTCCTGCTGCCACCGCACGATTTCTGTTCTCATCCTGGGGCAAAGTTCTTAACCCGAGGTACTACTTCCGGCTTAGCAGAGTCTGTAACCCGAAGTGTTTGTAACCTGAGATGTTTGTAACCCAAGGTACTACTGTACTTTGTGTAGTCTTTCATGTGTCTTCCAAGGCGAGCTTTGTATCTTTAACAGTAAATAACATGTTTAATGATTTATTATGTAGAATTCAAAGAACCGCAGGTTGGATGAAATATTGATTCATTGCAATAGCCAACTTCGGAATGCATTGGTTTGAGGGGTTAAAAGGAAAATTGGGCAGTTTATCTGATGAGGAATATTGGATTAGTTGGGCTGGTGTTCTGTGAATAAACTAGATTCCCCCACTCCCCCTGATGAACTCTGTATCTTAATGGTTGCATGCATGTAATTATGTCAGTAGGCAATATTGCTTGAGTAGTTTCTGGGACCAGCACAAATGCCTATGCATATGCAGGACTGGCTTTTAGAAGCCTGATCTGACAAAGAGTATACTAGAAAACCCTGTCTCTTCTGTGTTGTATTTAGAAGGTCACTTCTGATAATTCACTGGCTTCTCAACTGCAGTGAGACAAACAGAATTAAAAGATTCACAGAGTTACATAGTTGAAGTGCATGCACAAGATCTCAGATTCCACATTCCTGTCTCTTGAGAGATGCTACTTTTTGATGCTTAAAGGATCTGAAACATTTCCTGCTTGGGTATAAAGTCAGCCTATTTCAGCCACAATTGGGCATCTGGGTCCTATTGATTTCTTCTTGAATTAAGCATTTCATTGTGATGCGGCAGCTAAAAAAGCCAATGCAATTCTGGGCTGCATCAATAGGAGTATAGCATCTAGATCAAGGGAAGTAATAGTGCCACTGTATTCTGCTCTGGTCAGACCTCACCTGGAGTACTGTGTCCAGTTCTGGGCACCACAGTTCAAGAAGGACACTGAGAAACTGGAACGTGTCCAGAGGAGGGCAACCAAAATGGTCAAAGGCCTGGAAACGATGCCTTATGAGGAACGGCTAAGGGAGCTGGGCATGTTTAGCCTGGAGAAGAGGAGGTGAAGGGGTGATATGATAGCCATGTTCAAATATATAAAAGGATGTCACATAGAGGAGGGAGAAAGGTTTTTTTCTGCTGCTCCAGAGAAGCGGACACGGAGCAATGGTTCCAAACTACAAGAAAGAAGATTCCACCTAAACATTAGGAAGAACTTCCTGACAGTAAGAGCTGTTTGACAGTGGAATTTGCTGCCAAGGAGTGTGGTGGAGTCTCCTTCTTTGGAGGTCTTTAAGCAGAGGCTTGACAACCATATGTCAGGAGTGCTCTGATGGTGTTTCCTGCTTGGCAGGGGGTTGGACTCGATGGCCCTTGTGGTCTCTTCCAACTCTATGATTCTATGATTCTATGATTAAACTGCTCACATTGAAATCAGTGGCACTTAAGAAAACCCAACAGCACCTAACTCTGGTGCAGTTGTGTTCCATGTTCACCTCCAGGAGGTGTGAACTATCTATGGTCTTTGTCTGGACTACACATCACATTAGACAATAGTTTGAAACATCTTCAGCACCAAGAAAATGCTTACTTCTCATGGTTTCTTAAGAGCAGGGAATTTGTGCCTCTCCAGGTGGTGATGGACTGCAGTTTCCATTGGCCCCTGCCAGTGTGGCTGAAGGTCGAGCATGACAGGAGATCCACAGTTTCTTCACCTCTGGTTTTAAGTAAACAAGTCTAGGTTGGGCCAAAAAAAACAAGTCAGATTCTACCTTGTTTCACCTTGTTGGCAGGACCTGGTGAGGAGCAGAGCAGGAGCCTTTGAGCCATGTGTACCAGTATGTTTCTTGGTTCACATTAAGCCATGATTTGTTTTAAAGTATAGTCTAACTGGGCCTTTGTTTAAAACGTGGATTGAACAGAAATTCATGCATGCATGCAAAAGGTTTTCTGAAGTATTGTTAAACACTTGAAACCTGCTGCTGTTAACTTTTTGTAGAACAGTAGGGGTCCAGCAGGAGATAATGAGAAGAGAATAATACACTTTTAAGTTGGATACCTTGCTTTTCCTTGAAGAGAGGAAAAAAGAAACCCTTTCAAAAGAAAAAGAAAAACCCACCCTAATTTTATTCAGCTAACTGGCATAGAAATCACAAAAGGTGCAAACACTGGAGTCTTCAGTTTTGGCACGCAGTTGCTTTTAAGTAGCAGAAATCAGGGGATTAGTTAAAAGCAAGTATTGTCACGGTGTTGAAAAGAATGCCTGCCTAGCATTCTGCAAAGTTAACTGCCAAGAACTTGGTGCAAGTTCAGTTTGAAATGGCTGATTTAATTCAGTTTAAACTACTAAGAATCCGGTTCTCACTAAAATTAGTGTCTGCTTCATTGTTGTAATCCTGTGCACCTAATCCTTGATAGTAATTTAGACTTCCCTCTACATAAATCATGCAACAGCTCTGTGGTACCGGCACACCGTGTCCGGTTACTTTGAATAAGCTGTTTGAACTGCTCTAACTCTATTCCTAATGGTAGAAGTTATTCAAGGCGGCTAGAATGGGTTTTTATGCATGCATGCTTACAGTTGGTGATTTTGGCAAAGGGGTTTGCAGAATTGCACTGCTTGCTTTCTGCCTACATGGCTATGGAAGATATGTGAAGAGTGATTCTATCATATGTTCTAAGGAAATTCATGTAGGACATCTGAAGATATTTGGCAAAATACTTGGCTGTTTTGTTGGTTTTAGGTTGGGCTTTTGGTTTTAATTACAGTGGGTTAAGTACTTAATTCATTCCGGAGGTCCGTTCTTAACCTGAAACTGTTCTTAACCTGAAGCACCACTTTAGCTAATGGGGCCTCCTGCTGCTGCCGTGCCGCCGGAGCACGATTTCTGTTCTCATCCTGAAGCAAAGTTCTGAACCTGAAGCACTATTTCTGGGTTAGCAGAGTCTGTAACCTGAAGTGTATGTAACCCTAGGTACCACTGTACATGGTTTGTTGTACTCTGCTTTAAAGATCTAAACAAAATTTAAGCAGTTTATAAATTGTTTGTGAGTAATAAGGCTGGGGTGAGGGACGCAGGTGGCGCTGTGGGTTAAAGCCTCAGCGCCTAGGACTTGCCGATCGAAAGGTCGGCGGTTCGAATCCCTGCGGCAGGGTGCGCTCCCGCTGCTCGGTCCCAGCGCCTGCCAACCTAGCAGTTCGAAAGCACCTCCGGGTGCAAGTAGATAAATAGGGACCGCTTACCAGCGGGAAGGTAAACGGCGTTTCCGTGTGCGGCTCTGGCTCGCCAGATGCAGCTTTGTCACGCTGGCCACGTGACCCGGAAGTGTCTCCGGACAGCGCTGGCCCCTGGCCTCTTAAGTGAGATGGGCGCACAACCCCAGAGTCTGTCAAGACTGGCCCGTACGGGCAGGGGTACCTTTACCTTTACCTTAATAAGGCTGGGAGAAGAAATGGCATTATCCACTGGAGGTGTGGAGGAAATTCAAGTGGTGGTAAACGTCAGGCAAAGCTGGTTGGGAAACCTGATGACAAGCAGGTGATGTGTGATTTGAGCTTCTGTGCAGGGAAATAGAAACTAGAGGCAACAAGGACAGAAAGGAAGGAACAAGCATCTCTGAGCACAAATGAAGGTTACTAGTTATTTTTTCATTGCGTGCAAAAAGTACACGCCTGTGCAAGCAGTCATTTCGTGCTATTTGTGTGCTCATTTGTGGCATAAATGCCCTGCTCTTCTGAGGAGCCCAGATAATCTCCCATCCACGAGGCTTTTGAAGGTTATATAGGAACAGAACTGTGCCTTTGACCATTATCCGTTAGGGGACATAATCCCGCTGTACCCCTTTTTATGACGTCTTTATGACATATTCAAATATTCAGGTATTTTGGATGTGTCTAAATTGGTTGTTGCCTGGAAATCACAATATTTTGCAGTCCTGTCCCAAGTTCACTGGGTCTGTTCATTTAAAACATCATTTTGATTTGCTGGTACAAGGTGATTTTTCAAATCACAAGCTTCCTCCTGAGTAAGCCTACTTAGTGTTTCCCTGAGCAAGAGTTGTTGTATCAGTACATATTCACTGGAGCTAAATAAATAATGTATTTCTGAGGAAAAGAATAAAAAGTGTCTGGTCATTCAGCCCATGTACCTTTTTTGTATTAGAGTTATATTTGCTTAGACAAGTGGCTCTTGAAAACTAATTAAAGTACAGCCACAAATTTGTAATTTAAGTGCCTGAAATATGTCCAGAACTTTGCCCACATTGTCTTGTTGATATGTGAAATATTCATCATGGTCTGCAGTAATTGTGTATCATACTTGAATAGTTCAACTTGGTTACTGCCTGTGACTTTTTATTTAAAGGAGTGTAGAATGTAATTCATTGTACTAAAGAATTGTGTTGGCAGTATAAAAACTAATTCTTTTGTATTCACTTCATAATTGATTTTAAAACCATTAACACTTAAAAGTGGCATCTTCAAAACGATTAACCTTTTAAAAATCATTGTTATCCTTCATGGCCTTGCACTTGTTTGTGGAATTGCATAACTGTGTTTTTCTGAATTCCTTCCACAATGAACTGGAAGTTTATCAGCTGGCATAGGCTGACTCTAGAGCAGCTTGCGCTGAGGAGAAAGTTGCCAGAGAAGAAAAGTTGTTTTCCTGAAATTCAATCCTCAAATCTGGAATCCATGCGCATTTCAGAAATTAGGAAGGAGGCTTAAGTGGGTTGCCTGTTCATTCGGTAAATAGTTCAGAGTTCAGACTGCGCAACATTTTTGGGAAAGCTGGGGAGGAGGGCAGTTGGAACTGGAGACTTCACACAGTTGGTTGTGATGGGTCATATTTATCTGAATCAAGCTTTTGGCACAGAATGTTTCCCAGAGACAAGTTGTTTATCCAGCATTGGCTTGAAGGCTTTTCAGATGAGAATTCCACCCCATAAGTACATTAAGAAAAGAGTAAAGTCAGAATCTTCACTTCCCGAAGTAATGATCTACTAGCTTAGCAAATCTATCCACTTCAAGATATGAAGACAATTATGTCTGCTCAGGCAAGCATCTGAGGAAACTTAGCCAAGCAAAGTCAGTAAGCTTGTTCATTGGGAAAGTAGCCTCTCTGGGCTGTGACTTCCAATGCACCCCTTCAGAAAATGACTGTTTAGGTGGCTTACACACAGCTAGAGAAAAGGGGAGAGGCTGGTAGTGTATTAAATACTACTTTTTGCTGATGCAATGGAGTCATTGAAGGCTTCTACAGTGCCTAAAGCAGCTTTCACCATCCTAGTGCCCTCCGGATGCTTGGGATTACAATTCCCATGGACCAAGCCACCACAGCTGTGTTTAGTTCCTCTAGTTTAAACTAAGTCTGAACCCGCAGGCTTGCTATCCTATTTCAAGAGATATTAGTTAAATATTAGGATAACTCTGTAACTTCAGCATTGGGGCAAGCCACTACAGGAGAACATAGTACCCGAACAACAATGTTTTTGAATATTCTGGTGGTGGTGGTGGTTGTTAGAATTCATTCAGTAGCGCACTTGGGCGGTGAGTATGCCTGGAATAGAGACAAAACAGGGCTGCAGAAGAAGCAACTCCTGAAAAATCGAGCACCAGAAATAATTCTGCACCACCTTAGCACAGCAAGGGAAGGTCTTTGGGAAGGAAATGTGGGCCACTCCATCCTTTGAAAGGTTCCTGGATCTTTGATGCCTGGAGCACCCTGCTTGGGGATACAAAGCAATGTTTGGTTGGACAACTATATTCATTGTACAACTTCGTAAATACATCAGAACCCCTCAACTTTCTATCCATATACTTCAGAGCATTTCTGTAAAGTGGAGTCCTGTCCCTGTTTTATGGATGGAATCATGCCTTTGAGTCCATGCAGGTATTTTCCAGAAAAGTAACTAGTATGTCAGATTTGTTTGGTAAGCTTAACTCTGCGTACTAAAAATCCTAGGTTTTTCTCTCTCGTGAACAAGCTTTTAATTTTAATCCTGTGAGTCATCTAAGCTTGCCTTCATAGGAGTCCCTGAATACCTGTCCACATTCATTTAAGAATAAATCTAGCTGTCTTGAAATGGAATAACGTTGGCAAGAGACTGTCCCATTAAGAGCTTTATGTAAGGGTGGATTAGTTAGCAGATGTTACAGGCTAAAGTGTAATAGAAAAGTCATACGACTAGACCTGGTTTCCAGATCTCTCTAGAAGTAAATACACATACCGTATTTTTTGCTCTATAAGACTCACTTTTCCCCCTCCTAAAAAGTAAGGGGAAATGTGTGTGTTTCTTATGGAGCGAATGCCGGCTGTGCAGCTATCCCAGAAGCCAGAACAGCAAGAGGGATTGCTGCTTTCACTGTGCAGCGATCCCTCTTGCTGTTCTAGCTTCTGAGATTCAGAATATATTTTTTCTTGTTTTCCTCCTCCAAAAACTAGGTGCGTCTTGTGGTCTGGTGCGTCTTATAGAGCGAAAAATACAGTACTTGTTTCCTCCCCTGTAGGCTGCAAAAATGCATGACTGGTGATGGTGAACACCAAAACCACGCCTCTAGTGAAGGTGCTCCTTTATGCTGGTGCACCTGTACAACATAGCTATGGGTTTTTTTTTTTCTTTTTCCAAATTTCCTTCAGAGAGCTTTTTCTATGTCTATTTGTCTGCCTAGATAATCCAGCATGTCTGACATAGCACTTTGGTGCAGTGCTGAAGATTTGGGGTTACTCTCAGACTGGTGACAGTTCCATGCATTCACACATAGGTCTATTGCTCTTTACCTTTTTATTTTTTAACCTATCGTTGCATAGAGAGGGGGTGATGTTGGTGGTCCCTCCTCAATAGGCCATAGTTAACTAACTGGTGACAAGAGGCTTTACAAGGGACTACCTTTGAAGGTGACCCAGAAACTACAACTAATCAAGAATGTGGCAGCTAGACTGCTGACTTGGAGTGGTTGCTGGGACCATATAACACCGGTCCTGAAAGACCTACATTGGCTCCCAGTACGTTTCCGAGCACAGTTCAGAGTGTTAGTTCTGACCGTTAAAAGCCCTAAAGGGCCTCAGCCCTGTATACCTGAAGGAGTCTCTCCCCTTCCATGGTCCAGTTTCAAGGGCCTTCTGGTGGTTCCCTCATTGCGAGACGTGAAGCTACAGGAAACCAGGCTGAGGACATTCTCAGCAGTGGCACTTTCCCTGTGGAACGTCCTCCCATCAGATGTCAAGCAGATGAGTTACTATATAGCCCAGGCATAGGCAAACTCTATAGGAATTGGGACTACAACTCCCATCATCCCTGACCACAGGTCCTGTTAGCTGGGGATGATGGGAATTGTAGTCCCAAGCATCTGGAGGGCCGGAGTTTGCCTATGCCTGATTAGAAGACATCTGAAGGCAGCCCTGTATGGGGAAGCTTTTTAAGGTGTACTGTTTTATGTTTTGATATATGTTGGAAGCCACCCAGAGTGGCTGGGGGCAACCCAGCCAGATGAGCGGGTTACAAATAAATTATTATTTCGCTAGAGATGCAGCAAATAACAGTTGGTGTCACCAATGTTTAAACCAGTCCTAACTGATTGCGGGAGGTCTAGGTCTTTAAAATATTTAGGTATTTAATTTTTAAAAATGTTTTTGATTAATTGTTGTGAAATATTCAAAAATATTTAAAGTTTATTACATTTTATTGCTAATGTGTTTGCTGCCTTGTGCTTCTTTGGGTGGAAAGGCAGGGTATGAATTTCATAAGTTTAATGAAAATTAATTATTGAGAGGGAAGGATCACATGGAGCATTTGAACCTACAGTGGTGCGGTGCCCCGCAAGACGAACGCCTCGCAAGACGGAAAACCCGCTAGACGAAAGGGTTTTCCGTTTTGGAGGCGTTTCGCAAAACGAATTTCCCT
Organism: Podarcis cretensis; assembly: GCF_951804945.1. Lineage (NCBI taxonomy): Eukaryota > Metazoa > Chordata > Lepidosauria > Squamata > Lacertidae > Podarcis > Podarcis cretensis. The sequence goes on from NC_137176.1 coordinate 84,796,311, forward strand.
ATGGGCTTGCTTCGCAAGACGAAAATGTCTTGCGAGTTCCTGCGGGTTTTTTTTTCCTTTCCCCCCCTTTTTCTAAGCCACTTATCAGCTGATCCGATAAGCCGATAAGCCGCTAAAAGCCGCTAACGCGCTAATCCGCTAAGCCGTCAATGGGCTTGCTTCGCAAGACGAAAAAACCGCTAGACGAAGAGACTCGCAGAACGGATTAATTTCGTCTTGCGAGGCACCACTGTATAAGGAGCATGGGGCTGTTGGCCTGAAGAGGGGCTTAATATTCCTGTTCTGTATGGTGGCGATGGGGAGGGCAGGAGAAAAGGCTTGCTGGGAACAGTTGTGTCCAGCTCTATTCCTTACCTGTGGCTATTGGTCTTTGCCACTGACTCATCACTGGAAGCAAAATCTCCCCTGCAGCTGAGGGGATTATGTCTCAGATTAATGAATGTGTGTGGCACCATAGCTTTAGTTCTTGTTGCATGCCTGGAGTACAGAAATGCTCAAGTGTGAAATGTGCTGCTTTAAGGCTTGAGGAGCAGGATGCTGACACAGAAATGTTCATCGGGATGCTGATGCATATGGCTGAAAACTCACAGGATCTACTTCAAGTCTCCTTGCTCTAATGCATGAAGCCGCAGCTCATGAACAGCCTAAGCAGGCAGAGTCTCAGTTGAAGTGCACGCCTTCTTGATCATGTAATGAGTGATTCTAAAATCAAAGCATTCCAATACTCTTGAAAAGGAAGTGCTTCTGGTCAGTTTTGCAATCGGTGGCGGCGAGGCAAAACCCACACTGGGACAAGAGTGATCTTGCACTGTTTGCTTCCATTCAACTCTCATCCCACCTCCCAGTTCGGTTGTTGCTATTGCTGCTACGAGTAGCCCATCATTGACCAGTTTGCAGCATTAGGAATACATTTCCAGAACATAAAGCTCTGCTGCCACCAGACCAGAGCATGGCTATGACAAAACTGGACTTTAATTCTGTCTATTTCTCCTGTTAGCTGTTTTGAATAGAGGCAAACTGGGTCTTTCACTTTCTGCTTCTCGGCTTTTGATTTTTCCAAACTAGAGTTTGCCCAATTTCTCCACCAATTTGCAAATTTTTATAAAAGTGTACACAACATTTCACCTTTGTTTGTGCACTTCACTCAGTGTATGCACTATTGTGCACAGTTGCGCCTAATTTATTTTTGTACATTTTCAATAATTTTCAGAGGCTAAAAGTACTTTTGAAGTCTTCTAAAAAGCAAGAGCAACCTGCTTAAATTGTAAACCAAATGGAATGCACAAGATCAGTACAACCCATATTTAACAATTGCCAGATCATTGCTCCTTAAGTAGGTCTGTCCGGTTTGGTCTCCTGCTTTTTTAAAAAAATAAGTAATTTTCAATTTTACATCTCAAAACAAACATTTTACATGCTGTTATGTATCCAGTGAGTTACCCCCTCCTTTCATGGTTCATTCCACTTATACTTCATTCCTACGATTTTACTATAATCATTTTAATCAGTTTCCCACTCTTACATCACTTAAACATCAATTACACTGTTGTATTTAACTTAGTGCTGCCAGAGTTTTCAGCTGTGTACAATTATTTTCCATATGCTTAATAAACATTTCCCACTCTTTGAATATATGTTCTTCTTGCTCTCTTATTCTATGTGTTAAACCTGCAGGTTCTGCATATTCTAACATCTTTAGTTGCCAGTCCCCTTTGCGTGGGGCTTCCCACATTCCATTTTTTGGGCTACCAAAACTCAAGCTGTTGTTGTTGCATACTTAAAAAAGTTTTTCTGACACCTAGGAATTTATGTCTGGGTTATTTCCAATAAGGACTCTGGTCTTTTTGGAAAAGTTATTTTAAACATTTTTTTCAGCTCATTATAGATAGTTTTCCAATATTCTTTTACATTTTTACACGTCTACCACAAATTAAAAAATGTCCCCCCTGTTTCTTTACATTCCCAACACATATCAGATTCTGCTTTATACATCTTAGCCAACCTACTCGGAGTTAAATACCATCTGTGAATCATTTTCATATATGGTAATTCTCTTTCAATGAGTAACATGCGGTAAATTTCAAATCATTCTTCCAAAGTTTCTCCCAGAGGTTTAAATCTATATTGTGTCCTATAACTATTGCCCAGTGTGTCGTTGAAGCTTTGACTAGTTCGTCTTCTGTTTCCCATTCTAATAAAAAGTTATACATTTTAGACAATAGTTTATCCTTATTCTGTTTTTAAAATCTATTTTGAACATGTGATGTAACTTGGTGGTACTTTAACCAATCTGTAACAAGGCTCCTTAAGCCTTCCATTGGTTTTAATGTGGATTCACTCCCTGTAAAATCCCAACACGTCCCTGTAAGTTTGGTCTCCTGCTTCTATTCGTCATCTTCAGTCTCTCCAGTTCAGAATTTCAAGCAAATCCCTCCCCTCTCCCATCTGTTTGGCTCTCTCATTCAGCTAATTAGCTGCATTTTGTGCAGCTAATTCTTGGACTTAAAAATGTAACGCAGCGTTAAAGCAACAGGAGTAACTTACACAGAAGAACAGTATTCCAGGAAAACTTTTGTGTGTTGCTGTAAAAAAGGTGCTAGTGTATCCCAGACAGTCAACTCACTAGTTTTGTCTCAATATACATTTCCTCTGTTCAAATAAGGAAAAATATGTGGGGCAATGCATGGGAATTCCTATGCTTGATAAGTTTCCCATATCCAGCTAAATGTGGTTTTTCATTTAAATAGTTTAAAGCTTTTGTTTCTTGTCTATAGCTTCACTTTTGATGAGGGGTGAGAGAGAGAAAGAGAGAAACCACTTACCGTATTTTTCGCTCTATAAGACGCACCAGACCACAAGACGCATACCTAGTTTTTGGAGGAGGAAAACAAGAAAAAAAAAATTTCTGAATCTCAGAAGCCAGAACTGCAAGAGGGATCACTGTGCAGTGAAAGCAGCGATCCCTCTTGCTGTTCTGGCTTCTGGGATAGCTGTGCAGCCTGCATTCGCTCCATAAGACGCACACACACACACACACACATTTCCCCTTACTTTTTAGGAGGGGAAAAGTGAGTCTTACAGAGCAAAAAATACGGTATTTTGAATAGTCACTCACATTGTGATAAGTCTTTATGCCTGAGTGGGATCATTGATGGCACTGGCAGGTCAGAATGGGATGGCCCCATACTTCTCTGGTGTGGGTCGTCAGAACTATATTGCAGTAGTGCTTCAATGTGCGCATTGCTCCCCCATTATTTTCAAGTGCAATGCAGGTAAAACCCTGCCCTTAAATACTAAAGCACCCCGTGCTTTGGGTCACCTATAGCTTAACAGTTTTGCTACTGGCAGGCTTAATCTTGGCAAAGATGACTTTCGGGATCCAGGCATCCCCAACCTTCGGCCCTCCAGATATTTTGGACTACAGTTCCCATCATCCCTGACCACTGGTCCTGTTAGCTAGGGATCATGGGAGTTGTAGGGCAAAACATCTGGAGGGCTGCAGGTTGGGGGTGCCTGAATTAGACAGTAATGCAAATTCATATGTTCCCTTTTGATATCAGACTAAATGTTGCCTCTACCTCACTTAACCTTAGCCCACAGAAATATGCTAGAGTGGCTTAACAGGCGCTGCAGATCTTTACAAATGTGGGTGCCTTATCTCAGTGAAATAGCATCTGGACTTATCTTCATGCTTTATCAGTTGAAAGGCTGAAACAAGAAGGTTTTCTTTACAGAGGATGTAACACATTATTTCCCTCTCTTAGACCACTTTCGAAACCGCTGCCTCTTGTGAGCCGGACTTCTAAATGGTTCCTGCCTCTGCTGGCTGGCAGGAGGCCCAAGCTGTTCCTCTGTCAAATTAGTCTGAATTTAAGCCTACACTGAAACTGCAAGGATGGGCATCAACAAATAATAGCACTCAGCAGCCCCTTGTTTTCTTGTATTCCATACAGTCATACCTCATGTTACGTTTGATCAGGTTGCACGTTTTCAGGGTGCGTCCCGCGGCGACATGGAAGTACCGGAAAGGGTTACTTCCGGGTTTGGCTGCTCGCACATGCGCGGATGCGCAAAGTGACATCACATGCATGCGCAGAAGTGGCGAATCGCGATGCGCAGACGCGGAGATGCAGGTTGCATTCTTTTCAGGTTGCGAATGGGCCTCCGGAACGGATCCCGTTCGCAGCCAGAGGTACCACTGTAGTTGATTTTGGGAATTCTCTCTGGCCTCACTGTGACCTTACTTCCATGAGTAGTAGGCAGAATCATCAAGTTGGAAGGGACTCTGAGGACCATCTAGTTCAACCCCCTGCAATGCAGGAATATGCAGTTGTCCCATACGGGGATCAAACCTGCAACCTTGGTGTTATCAGCCCCATGCTCTAACCCAGTGTTTCCCAACCTTGGGCCTCCAGCTGTTTTTGAACTACAACTCCTATCATCCCTGACTAGCAAGACCAGTGGCAAGGGATGATGGGAATTGTAGTCCAAAAACAGCTGGAGGCCCAAGGTTGGAAAACACTGCTCTAAGCAACCGAGCTATCCAGTAGCTCGGTAGTGCCCCTGCCTTCCTCATTGGCCTGCTTGATACTTGAAGGAACTCCTATTCAAACCCATGGGATCTTCATCTGCCTTCACTGATGCTGGGAGTCTTAAAAAGAGAGAGGAGATGAAGGCTGACCGCATTGAGTTGTAATGTATGTCGTGCTGCAGAGCATAATAAAGTGTAACTGGGGGATTTTGTTTCAGTTTTATTGAAAACTAATTAGCCATTTGAGCTGCGGGAAGGTTTAATGCATCAGGTTTCAGTAATAAAATTTTACCTTGCATCAGTCAGGGCAGCTATCCTATGATGGAGATTTTTTTTTTTTAAAAAAAAAACGTAATTGAAATATGCCAGGATAGTGAATGTAATCTAGAGTGTGGGGGCATGTGGCGTGTGGGGGAATTAAGAGAGTGGACCAGATGGCCCCTTCAGAAAAATAGATTAGAGAATAGATGCTCTTGGCTGTCAACTAAGTCTGCCAATTGCCTGTGATCATGAGAAATACTAAAAGTATAGCTTGCCATTTGAAAATAATGAAGGGGGTTAGAAGTAGAAGAGAATAAATGATAGAAATTTTCTGCCCTTGTACTTTATGAAGAAACTCAAGGTGGTTAGGTGTTGTCCTTAAGACTTAAAGTTGTATTAAAATGAAGCAAATAGTCTATAAAATTGCTTTTCCAGAGAGATGGAGAAAAAGACACTTCATTTTTGCAAGCAGCAGGCAACAGGAATATGAGAGACCCGAGGATACAGCTTTAAATGTACAGTAATGGAGAATCCTTTTTTACAGATGCCACTTATGTTAATAGCTTGTATAGCAAACATTCAACATTAGTGCCTTTGGGGAGTCTTTATTTGCTGTAATTATGGAGTGATTTTTTAAAAGACCGTGGCTGCTGGCCAAAACGACTTTCATCAATCTGTAACCTTGCAAAGGAAGTTGGGGGTAAGGTTGCTCTCAAGCAAAGTGCATTGCGTCTGTGTGCTGCTTAAGTGCAGCAAAGAAGCATAGGGGAATGGTACATATCTTTTCTACAGAATCTCTGTGCATCCTACTCAGTTAAGTGTATTAAAATATTTTCATGTAGATGTTGGACCGCATGAGTTGCGGCGGTGGGACAGGAACATCTGGCTGCAGCTTTGCCCATAGAATGGCATGCAAGCACATAGTTATTGCTGTGTACGCACGTGAGGTCACACACAACACTGCTGAATGTAGTGGAGCAGAATGTGTGTGTGTGGTGACGGGTGGTTTGTCAGTTGCCTCTAGTTGAGTCTAGCTTGTCTGCAGGTCCTTTGCTGTCTTTGGACCCTCCTGTTTGGGTCAAACTGTATGGGATAATATGTGTGCTCTAGGTAACCCTTTACCAACCTGATGACCCCCAGATGCTGTTGGACTAAAACATGGGTAGGCAAACTAAGGCCCGGGGGCCAGATCCGGCCCAATTGCCTTCTAAATCTGGCCCACATACGGTCTGGGAATCAGCATGTTTTTACATGCGTAGAATGTGTCCTTTTATTTAAAATGCATCTCTGGGTTATTTGTGGAGCATAGGAATTGGTTCATTACCCCCCCAAAAAATATAGTCTGGCCCCCCACAAGGTCTGAGGGACAGTGGACTGGCCCCCTGCTGAAAAAGTTTGCTGACACCTGGACTAAAACAACATTCTTGACAATTGGCCTTTTGCGGGAGTTGTAGTTCAAAACATCTAGAGAGGAGCAGCTTGGGGAAGGTTGGCAATAAGGCAACTTGGAGGAACCTTGCAAACCCAATACAACCTACATGCCCAGCTGACTCTTGCAGTTCAACTCATATGTTCACTCTTTAATAGGAAAGGGAGGAAACTGTGTTCTCTCCCTCCCTCCAGCAGACCTACTTGTATAGTCACCTTAGTGAAGATGCAGAGGTTTGCATCCAAATTACAGGTAGTGTATATAAATGCTGCTAATTAAATTGACTATCCACATTATAAACAGAAGCTTGATCTTAATCATGCTGCCTTAGAAGCCCGTTTCACCTATTTTAATACACCTTCTTTCCAGTCACCTTAGTTGCAATTGCCGGTAATGAGACTGTTCGACCATTCCAGTTAATTGAACTAGTTTCAGAGTAATAGGACCTACTCTCAATGCTTAGCAATAGCTCAAACCTCCAGGTTTGTTCCATTTTTTAAAAACTCCCCACTCTGCCAGTTCATTGTTTGGAAGGGCATGCGACTGAGCAAGACAATGCATTTTGCCTGGTACGGTGTGCATGAGTCAGCAACAGCCCCCAGGTCCTTAGACCTCATGCAGTTTGCTTCCTGTACCTCCCAACTGTGAGCACGTAGAATTTGTGCAGTGCAAGTCATGCCTGTTTCTTTCGGTGGGCTTCTGCTACATGCAATGTCATTTCCGTTCCAAAATAACCTCACCCAGTTTCCTACCATAGGTAAAAGGTAAAGGTAAAGGTACCCCTGCCCGTACGGGCCAGTCTTGACAGACTCTGGGGTTGTGCGCCCATCTCACTCAAGAGGCCAGGGGCCAGCGCTGTCCGGAGACACTTCCGGGTCACGTGGCCAGCGTGACATCGCTGCTCTGGCGAGCCAGAGCTGCACACGGAAACGCCGTTTACCTTCCCGCTGGTAAGCGGTCCCTATTTATCTACTTGCACCCGGAGGTGCTTTCGAACTGCTAGGTTGGCAGGCGCTGGGACCGAGCAGCGGGAGCGCACCCCGCCGCAGGGATTCGAACAGCCGACCTTTCGATCGGCAAGTCCTAGGCGCTGAGGCTTTAACCCACAGCGCCACCTGCGTTCCTACCATAGAACCCTGCAATTGGTTAGTACGAGGAGTTTTCAAAACCTGTATGTGTGCGTACACACTAAGATGATAACATCTAATCAAGCAAGTTCTGAAGGAAATAAGCAAATATATGCCACAGGGCTTGAGACAGCTTGGTTTGGTTAACACATACAGTGGTACCTCGGGTTAAGTACTTAATTCGTTCCGGAGGTCCTGAAACTGTTCTTAACCTGAAGCACCACTTTAGCTAATGGGGCCTCCTGCTGCCGCCACGCCGCCGGAGCACAATTTCTGTTCTCACCCTGAAGCAAAGTTCTTAACCTGAAGCACTATTTCTGGGTTAGCGGAGTCTGTAACCTGAAGCGTATGTAACCTGAGGTACCACTGTACACTGCTTCAGAGACATGCAGTTTGAAGCAATAATCTGAGAAGATAAATTGTCTCCTCCTTCCCAGATAGATAAGTTTTGGAATAGATTCACATGCACTCTTTCCTCTCTCTGAACTAATTATTTGCTGGTTATGGAAATAATATAGTTCAAAATATGACAAGTTGTGGCAATAGAAAAAATGGTGCCCATTTCCTTTCCCCCTTTTAAAAGGAAAACATTTGCGTGCCTGAGGAGAAGATAGATGTGCAAATGCTTCAGGCATGCTAACCTGTTACAGTCCTATACTGAAATCAGTATTTGCTTCTGTGTAAAACATGGATAGGATTTGGCTTTCAGTCACCTTAACAGTACCGTGGTACCTCGGGTTAAGTACTTAATTCGTTCCGGAGGTCCGTTCTTAACCTGAAACTGTTCTTAACCTGAAGCACCACTTTAGCTAATGGGGCCTCCTGCTGCCGTTGCGCCGCCGGAGCACGATTTCTGTTCTCATCCTGAAGCAAAGTTCTTAACCCGAGGTAATGTTTCTGGGTTAGCAGAGTCTGTAACCTGAAGCGTATGTAACCCGAGGTACCACTGTATTAGGTCAACCATTTGTGTTCCTTACTCTTCCAATGCACTTTTTCTTAGTCCTTTTCAGATAAGATGGCACTAGAGTACAGCAGTTAGAAAGAAAGCTGATTCTTTTGGACAAATGAGCACACCACCCCCTTTTATTTAATTCCGTTCATATAAATGACCTTTAGCAATGCATAGCTGCATAGAAAGCAGGGAGGCGTTTTATAAGCAAGGAAACAAAAGAGGATCAACACTTGTAACTTACTACAGACACAAAAGAGACAGCTGGAGGGATTGGTAAGCTCCCACATGTTTTGGCACTGTCCTTTTCACTGAAAAACAACCCGTATTACTCCTTCATGAAAATAGCTCAACAATTCAATGTTCGTACTGTGTTCAAAGTTATTTCAGTGTGCAGTTTTTGATGGAACTTTTGAAAAAGGAGTAATATGAATGGTTTTGCTTCATAAAGATACTAATTGAAACACATTGAGAATTTACCAATTATTGCAGCTGTCGTATGTGTGTACTTCATAGCTGTCAACGTTTCCCTTTTCTTGCGAGGAATCCTATGCGAAATAAGGGAATTTCCCTTTAAAAGAGGGAAACATTGACAGCTATGGTGTACTTGTGTGTGTACGCATGAACACAGTTATTTAAAAAACAATTTAAGGCAAATAACCATAGGACCTTGAAGATGGGCCTTAAACTGCAGCTAGCACAGGCTTCTTCTGTTAGAGTGCTGGGTGCATTTTGGTGCAGAGCTCTTTGTTTTTGATGGGCTTGTCTTTCCCTGTTGTCAGCTAACCTGGATTCTCAGATACGCAGAGCCAGCCCTTCTCATCCCACTGGTGAATGTTGCTGTCCGGGAGGATACAAGGGAAAATGCAATCACTAAGAGGACCCTAACTCTGGAATTTTCCCCTCCCTGCCCAGGAAAATATTGATGGCTACACTTTTGCTGTTGCCTGGTTAAAGCATATCTGTGCCCAGGCTTCCTTAACCTCGGCCCTCCAGATGTTTTTGGCCTACAACTCCCATGATCCCTAGCTAGCAGGACCAGTGGTCAGGGATGATGGGAAGCGTAGTCTCAAAACATCTGGAGGGCCGAGGTTGAGGAAACCTGTCTCAGGCCAAGTCTGTGCTGCTGTCCTGTTAACAGCTGCCTGCAGATCTTCGTTGTGTTCAGTTTTAATTGTCCTGGTTTTATTGTATTTGATTGGAAGCTGTTTGGGGACCACACTGTGGTGAAAAAGCATTCTGTGCACTTCATAAATCGGTAAAATACACTTTGCTAAATTACTTTCATTAGTGCAATTTTTATTAGAATCTCCCCAACTTCACTCCTCCTACGTTTATGGTTTATCACTCAGCTTTGAGAACGTGGCTATAGGATTCACTTTATGGCATTTGAAGCAGCAAGGTAACTTGAAGTGTGGGGCCATGGGTAAAACGCGCATGACTCATGAAGCATCTCACATCTTTGTATATGCATGCTCTATATACATGCTCACTGTAATAAACCAGGCCTTTGGTTGATTTGATTAACATCCTATGCCCTTTTAAAATGTGGGGTTTTTTTGGGGGGGGGGGGTTATTGGGTTGTTTTATTTTGATTATGGATTTTGTGGCCATGTGACCTGTGGGTGGTATATGAATTCAAATAATAATAATAATAATAATAATAATAATAATAAAGCTATAAGTGAACTCGCATTTATTAGAAGGGAGCTATCTTCAACTCAAGGGTCACAGGTTTCACCCTGCCTAATTTCTTGTGGGTGACAAGAGTCATGAAATTAGGAGAAAATGGAGGGAGGTCATCAAAATTGGTGTAGCATATGGGGGGGGGAGAGGCATCTGTAAGTGATCAGTTCATATATTGGGGGGGGGGCAGGAAGATGGGGGTGTGGTGGCCACATCCACTACTTGCTTCATCCTCACCCATTAAAAACATGCTGCTACCAATAGGTTTTGTAGAATCATAGGCTTTGTAGAGTTGGAAGGGTCATTAGTCAACCCCTTACAATGCAGGAATCTTTTGCCCAACGAGGGGCTCAAACCCACGACTTTGATATTAAGTGTTTCATGCTCTATAGACTGAGCTATCCCAGCACTCCACCTCTGGAGGAATTGACTGCCCAGAGTGGCTGGGTCAACCCAGTTAGATGGGTGACGTATAGTAATAATAAATTAATAGAATCTCTATTCCACCACTGGATGGTTTGCCTTTCTGCCTGCCCTGAGACTTCCGGGTATAGTTAAAGGTAAAGGTACCCCTGACCATTAGGTCCAGTCGTGACCGATCCTTTATTGGCCGAGGGAGCCGGCGTACAGCTTCCGGATCATGTGGCCAGCATGACTAAGCCGCTTCTGGCGAACCAGAGCAGTGCGCAAGAAACGCCATTTACCTTCCCGGCGGAGCGATACCTATTTATCTACTTGCACTTTGACATGCTTTCGAACTGCTAGGTTGGCAGGAGATGGGACCGAACAACGGGAGCTCACCCCTTTGCGGGGATTCAAACCGCCGACCTTCTGATCAGCAAGTCCTAGGCTCTGTGGTTTAACCCACAGTACTGAATATAAATTCAGTAAATAATAATACCCCTTTCCCTCAGGCAGTTTCCCCAGGGAATACCACTCTTCCTGTTTCCTTTGCTGCAGGTTCACGTACCTTTTATGAAGGGAGTAAAGTGACTTAGGGAGGGAAATTTTTCACTAATAGCTTGTGGCAGTGTGTCTGCCCCCCTCCTGCTGTTTCAGTCCACTTTGGAACTCATAAGGTCTGTAATAAGGTGGTGTTGTTTTAAAAAAAGGGAGGGAGAGACCTCCTCCTGCTCACATCTAGTTTGACCCTCAGAAACAAACTACATTTCTCTGCCTTTTCCAGCGTCTCTTCATGTTAGGACTTTGCTTCGCCGTCTCGATTACTAGCAAATCAAGGCACCACTTCAAAACATCATGGAGTGTACGATTTCCGCCCAGCCTTTTTGTCTCAGTTAAAGGGTTGGCAAGCAACAAATAGGGACCCATTTCTTTAAGGCTCACATCCACTTGGAGTCGCTTCTGTCCAAATATAGTTGATTGCAGATGCGGAACTCCCTGAAGGATCATAGACCAGTGATAGGTCAACGTGTCTCAAGCAATATAACAAGGTAGAAACAAGCTGCCTCTTGCTATGGGTTTGAAAGTGGAAAACAGATACCTGTCTTCTTTGCTCAGAAGACAGCTACTTATATGGCTATAAAAAGAACATACATGATAGGCTGAAATTCTGTGTCACCTGGGACTTAAAGCATTGTCAGGCTGTTTGCTCCCAGCTGCAGCTAAACTCGACAATCTTTACTGTATGATATTAAATTGCAGTTGAAGTTCTTTAACGCCTCAAAGTGCAGAAAGGGTTAATTTTATCCGTATATCAACATGAGTTTTAACACTTTTTTGCAATTCATTTAATTGAGTTTGACCTCTTGCTCATGTGTGTTCCTAGTTTGCTGATGGTGTTGAGTCCAGCGTATTCTGCTGTTGTTTTATGTTTGTCATTCCTACTGGGGGTGACACAAGCCTTCTTCAGGTGACCTCTTTATTAACACTGAAAACTACAGCATAAGAGCACACAAGCTGTGTAAGTTAATGAGGGCAATTGGTTTGTAAAGAGCAAACCACATATGTTGAGAAGGCCACACTTGCCTTTAAAAGGGCAGAATACTTTCTTGACCTTCCGTGCGCCATGTTGATTACCCCTGTGTTGTGCAATACTTCTCAAAGAAGGGAAGAGCTCCTTACTGGATGTTTTTTGCTTTTTCTTGCAATCACCAGGTGCACAGAAAGAGATGCTTAGACTGCAGTCCTGTACATTTCCCTTTGAGCATGTTTAAATAAATTCAGTTGTGCTTACTTTTGAGTAAGCATTTGCAGGATTGTGTTACCAGTCGCTCAAGCAGATTGGTAGCAACTCTCTTTTGCCCTTTATAATTCTTTTCTGTCACTCTCAGGAGTGAATTTCCTTTGCCCCCAGTGTTGGAAACAGGAATTCAATTTTCAGCTCTGCGACTGCAAAACAACCTCTTCTCCCCCTCATGTGATCAGATGAGCATGCATTTCTGAGCTGTGAAAAAGAGGGAAGATAAAAGAGAAAAATAAGTACAAAAAAGCAAAGGATCTTGTGCTGTGCCCATTGATCTAATCCAGGGGTCAGCAAACTTTTCCAGCAGGGGGCCGGTCCACTGTTCCTCAGACGTTGTGGGGGGCCGGACTATATTTTGAAATAAAAATAAAAGTGAACGAATTCTTTTTTTTTTTTTAATAAATATTTATTAAGCATTTTTTAAAACAATCAAAGACATAGGTAATAACATAGTATTTTCAAATATCCATATTTCATGCACCTCCTTGGACTTCCTCTCAGCTCTTGCTCCTGCATTCTAGACTTATAAATTTTGCTAGCAAATTATTAAATTAGTTCCATTCATATGATAAAATTTCCCCAAATTAATTCTCAAATTTCGGACTTTAAAATCACACTTATAAAATACTTAATTATAAAATACTGTTTAACCAAAATTTATCTTTTCTTCCAATTACGCTTAAATTTATGTTTTTTATATTTGATTTGTTGAAGCCATACTGTTACTAATCTTACATCTTTCTTAACATTCATACAATTTACAATTTTTTTGTAAATAGTCCTTAAATTTGTTCCAATCCTCCTCCACCAGTTCTTCTCCCAGGTTTCGGATTCTGCCCGTCATTTCCGCCAATTCCATATAGTCCATCAGTTGCATCTGCCATTCTTCCAGTGTGAGCAAGTCTTGAGTTTTCCAGCATTTAGCGATGAGTATCCTTGCTGCTGTTGTAGCATACATAAAAAAGGTTCGATCCTTCTTTTGCACACTCTGGCCGACAATGCCTAAAAGAAAGGCCTCTGGTTTCTTAGGGAAGGTATACTTAAATACCTTTTTCAGCTCATTATATATCATTTCCCAGAAAGCCTTCACTCCAGGGCAAGTCCACCAGAGGTGAAAGAATGTTCCTTCAGCTTCTTTACACTTCCAACATTTATTATCAGACACATGGTATATCTTTGCCAGCTTGACTGGAGTCATGTACCACCTGTATATCATTTTCATAATGTTTTCTTTCAAGGCATTACATGCCGTAAATTTCAAACCTGTGGTCCATAACTTTTCCCAGTCAGCAAACATGATGTTATGCCCTATGTCCTGTGCCCATTTTATCATAGCTGATTTGACCGTTTCATCCTGTGTATTCCATTTTAACAGCAAGTTATACATTCTAAAAGTGAACGAATTCTTATGCCCCACAAATAACCCAGAGATGCATTTTAAATAAAAGGACACATTCTACACACTGATTCCCAGACTGACTGTGGGCCAGGTCCGGCACCCGGGCCTTAGTTTGCCTACTCATGATCTAATCCAAGAGGGATCTTAATATAAGATCTTAAATTTCCTTATGCGGATCTCCCTGTCTGGTTTAGGACCCAGTCAGTCTGATATGTACAGTGGTACCTCAGGCTACAGATGCTTCAGGTTACAGACTCTGCTAACCCAGAAATAATAACTTGGGGTAAGAACTTTGCTTCAGGATGAGAACAGAAATCGCATGGCAGTGGCGCGGTGGCAGCGGGAGGCCCCATTAGCTAAAGTGGTACCTCAGGTTATGAACAGTTTCAGGTTAAGAATGGACCTCCAGAACAAATTAAGTTCTTAACCTGAGGTACCACTGTACTTAGTTACAGATGTTTATCTATCAGCACAAATAGTCATTTCTACAGCTGTGTTTCTTCCCTGGGGTGGGGCATCTACTGGAAGAGGGGCCTGTAGGATGTGATAGGCAAAAAGGATATATTTTTCCAGTGATGACACAAGAGCAAAAGTTTCTCAGAAATGTTTTTCCTCCCCCTGGTCACCAGCTCCATCCCATAGTAACACAAATATATTATTTTTTTATTGGCACCCAACCTTGAAATCTGGGTTTAAAAGAGGAATGTTTTCAGGAATGTTAAGTGTTTTGTTGGAGTTTGGTGCCCTATCTTGGGCAAGTCAAGGATTGTTAATGGTGCCAGAAAAATAATATTTCAAGGCCAAAAGAATCTACATTCATTTATTTTACCCAACAAGTTAGACTCATCAGTGCATTTAGGTGCTCAAGGTAACATATGAAAAAGTACTGACAAATTAAATGCTACAACAGAGAGGAAACACAAGATACAAAAGACCAAACAAGGTTGCTGATGGTTTGTATCACCTTGGGGCTTAAGTGCCTTTAAGTATCTCTGAGAAGATGTGGGGTAGGGGGCTGAGTTCTGACTCTTGTGGTCTTCTCAGGGGCTCCTGTTTTGAGCTCCCTCATCTGCTCCTCTCAATGTGCTTAGATGCCTTGCAGATTTATTCTGACTATATCCCTGAGTCCCTCTCATTCATCACCACGAGAAGAACAATGAGCCATGCCTACAATTCAGAGTCCCCTCCACACCGCTGCCAGCCATGCCCCACATCCCTGGTTAGAAAGAAATGGGGAAAATCAAAGGCTTTTCTCTCGCATCCAGCAATATCTGAATGCCCTCTTGTGCCTCCTCTAGACGACATCCACGCAATTGTACTTCTGTCCCATAGTGAGATAATGCCAGGAGGATAAACAAGACATTGAATCTTCACACAAAGGAAATGGTTTTTATAATGAGTGCAGGCTGAACAGAACTAATCTCTTTTTTGGATCATTACTTCACCTAATCGCGAAGCCTTCTTTTTAATTCCAATCCTTGCAGGGTTCTAATTGGTGACCTCTGGAGTCTGATAATTGTAGAAGATAGCTGGTCTCACACAGTATACCTAAATGGTCTGTGCAATTAAAAGTGAGAAATGTAGCTTAACCCTTATCTTGCTAGGAGGAGTTGACTTGGGCCGTAGCATTAATCATCTGTATGCTGTCCTTGGCGATCAGATCATTACGATCGAAAGAGATGGAGCGCTTCCCTTCAGTAACAGCTCGGACTTGAAAACGTTGAGAATATTTCAAGCTTTTGAACTATTGTTGGTACGCCGGGGAACATAACAAGAGCACAACAATAATTTCCCCCTTTCATGGTGCAATGACAGTCTGATCTCAAGAGAACTGTGATCACACTTGCTTGGGACATGCGTGTGGCCCTGTACACATCTGAAACAATTTGATCTTGAGGAAATACACCGTTCCAGAATATGAATGGAAGTGGGTGGGACTCTCTAGTCCCAGTGGACTCTGGTCTGGCTCTGTTCTGTTAGAGATGTTCTGTTAGATGGTGTTTCCTGCTTGGCAGGGGGTTGGACTCGATGGCCCTTGTGGTCTCTTCCAACTATGATTCTATGATTCTATGAGGACAGGTTGCTGTGGGTCTGCTTGAGCTGGCTCATAAAATAGCACATCTACTGAGTACAACATAGGTGTATCTTTTGTATCTCCTGCCTTTGTGGTTTCCTACAGACATTTGGTTGACCACTATGAAAACAGTGTTGGATTAGATAGACCTTTAGGTCTGTTCCACCACAGCTATTGTTCATGTATTCTGTTGGTTTCTCTGGAGAGCCCTGGGCTTCAAAGCTCATTGTCTAACTTCCTAAGGTTGTTCTTATTAAGAAAGATCCTGAGTACCCATTCTAATGGAGCGCCTTGCCTCTTGTAGTCTGTTAAAGTAGCCCTTCTCAGCATTGTGTTTCTAAGTGTTGTAAAGCCTGCCATAAGCTCTGTAAGCATGAACTGCTAAAAATAATATCTTTAGTCTGTCACACAATATTGCTACTGGCCACCCCAATCTCTGCCGACCGCCCGGCACAATATTCCGAGCCATTTGGCACCCAATCAGGGACTGTGTCCCTTTGGGGAAAATGAGGCACGGCGGAGTCTGCAGGGTCTTTGAAATATGATTTATTTGCACCAAATGTTTTAAGTAGAGAGAAATTTCATAGCATTTGCATCTCAGGAGGACCCCGTCCTTCACAGCAGCCCAGCACCGGGTTCCCAGACATCTCCACGCCTCTCTCTCAGCTTCAGCCGGCCTGCCAAGATGGTTCTGGCTTTCACAGCAGCTGATTGAGTTCTCTCTCTCTCCCCCCTCTAAATTCCAAAAGGACACATTTTTCCTGTGAGACAACTTGGCAACCTCCTCCCCTCACCGGCGGAGCCCCCTGCCTGGTTGATGGTTTCCATTGATGGGTTAATGACTTGCTTCTAGCACCTTTTCTTTCTTACAAAAGTACTTTACTTTCTTACAAAAGCAATTGTATTTCTTACATGTTTGAGGCCCTGACCTGTAAAAGAAGCTTAGCCTGTATTTTTTACTGGCCTGGCATTTCCCCTTCAATACTCCAAATATTTTCTAAATTCTACCATTTATTAATTTCAAATATTCACTAACTCTAGCAGTTAAGGTGCCCTTTCAACCCCCAAACTCTGTTACCCCAAATCTGTAGCAATATATTTGGTCAGCTCTCTACAGGGCAGATTTTTTCACAATTTTATTTAGCTTCTGTTGAAGTAAGCCTGTGGGCACCATCAAAATACACCTTTCTTTTTTGTGTTTTTGAAAATATTCATTAAGTACAGTATTCAAATTTCTGAAATGGTGGCATTTCTTTTTTTTAGTTAAAAGGGTTTAGTGTGTCAAGCCTACTCAAACCGTGGCACCTGCTGTGTTTGTAAAAGGCAGCTAAGTAGAAAGCTATTCCTTTTATTATCGTTTCTTCCATAATGGTCCATCTTTTACTATTATAATTACGGAAAGAATCAATTACATTTCTCATAGCTATTTTTCATATCTCAGAAACTGAGTTCTTTGTGTTGAGCGTGGGAGGCAGGAGACTTTGGATTCTCTCTGGAACTTGGGTCCTGTTTGGGCATTTAAATCCCTCACACAAGTAAGGGAAATCATGGCCAAGGGCAGTAGCTCTGCTCTCTCCATCCCTTAAGAGGTTTGCATTCCCAAGGTTCAGAAGTTTTCCTGCATTCGGTGTTGGTTGGCATCTGTCTGTCTCGGGAGACAGTGGAAGAGTGTCTTCAGGGGGGAGGTCAAACCATTGGAGAGTTACAGTGCTTGGTCAACGCTGTGAATACACAACATAGCGCCGCGGATATCTGCATGGGATTGGCACACAGCATGGTTGATGTTGCCGGCGTTCATGGCGTGTTTGCCGGCGTTCATGGTGTGTTGGTCCCTTACCTTTCCCACCCCGACCTGGCCACAGTGATCCATGCAACGGTCACCTCCAGGCTTGACTACTGTAATTCACTTTACGCGGGGCTGCCCTTGAAGCCGTCCCAGAAACTCCAGCAGGTGCAGAATGCTGCAGCAAGGCTCCTCATGGAGTCTCTGCCATGGGAGCATATTCACCCAGTGCTTTTCCAGCTGCACTGGCTCCCGGTGGAGTACAGGGTCAGATTTAAGGTGCTGGTTTTGACCTTTAAAGCCCTTCACGGCCTAGGACACCCATACCTACGGGACTGCCTCTCCCGGTATGCCCCACGGAGGACCTTAAGGTCCATAAATAGCAACACCCTAGAGGTCCCGGGCCCTAAGGAAGTCAGATTAGCCTCAACCAGAGCCAGGGCCTTTTCAACACTGGCTCCAGCCTGGTGGAACGCTCTGCCTCATGAGACCAGGGCCCTGCAGGATCTGATTTCTTTCCGCAGGGCCTATAAGACAGAGTTGTTCCACCTGGCCTTTAGCTTAGAATCAGTTTGATTCCCTCCCCCTCTTTATTTTTCCTTTCTCCTCCTGTGAAGAGACTGCATTTTAATGTTTCAATGTTGCATTTTAATCTTGTTTTTAAGTTGTATTCATTCAACTTGTTTTTATTATTGCCTGTTAGCTGCCCTGAGCCCGGCCTTGGCTGGGGAGGGCGGGGTATAAATAAAATTTATTATTATTATCTCTTGTTTTTTCAATATTTTGATTTGAGCAGTTGTTTCGGCTTCTGGCATGTGGTAATTGTCAGTTGAGCAAAGGTTGGGCCTACTTAAAACAATCAAATCATTGAGAATAAACTGGAAATGGAGTGTAGGGGCCACATTTGGGTGTGTGCTTGCATAGTCCAGGGGATGTCTAGATTTAGGAAATCCAAAGAATAATGCACAACACTATCTCAGTTCATATATTACAGGCCCTGCCGTAGACCAGGCATAGGCAAACTCGGCCATTCAGATGTTTTGGGACTACAACTCCCATCATCCCTAGCTAACAGGACCAGTGGGCAGGGATGATGGGAATTTTAGTCTCCAAACGGCTAGAGGGCCAGAGGGCTGAATTTGCCAATGCCTGCCCTAGACCATCTCCAGGTGCAGAAACACAAGCTCTGTCCACATCACCTTATCTTTTAAAAAGTACATATTTATCTGCACAGATAAGTAACCTTTGAGGTGAAACTTAAGTAATTATTGGACTGCATCAAAATGCTGATTCAAAACATCCATTGCTTGTAGTTGGGTTCTGCTGAGTTTGTAGCAGCAGTGCAGGGCAAACTGCGCTGATCTAGCTAATTTACAGGACCTAAACTCTGTCGCTGCCTTGATTTTAGAGTGGGGCAGGGAACTAATGTCTAGCCCTGATTTTTGCATGTCAAAATAACTAAGAAAGATGGAACAGAAACAGACGGGAGCAGGGGAAACATAGTAATGGGGGAATAGAAGAGTGTCTGCATGTTTATAGCAAGCCGTTCCGTTTTTCTGATACTTTTTATCTTGCTGCATTCTTGTACTGTTTATTCCTGGCATGTCTGTCTTGGGGGAAATGAAAAAACTCTTCTACTAGGAGAAACTTGAGGAATTCACATTCTGTTTAAAAGAATCGAATTTTGCCTTTATTTCCTAATGACACTTGTTTTGCCAGTATTACGTTCCTCTCATTCGGTTTTGTATATAAATACAGAAAAGTAGAGTATATCAAAAGGAGGCAAAATGACTGGCTGTGGTTTGAATGATCAAAGCTTATGCTCAGAAATAAACGAGCCCCTTTTGCCCCCATTGTGTGAGGCCTGATTAAAACAGGAAATCCTCAACCATTGTTTTTGACTTCCCCTGAACTGGAAAGCTGGCTAGGAGCTTCCGAACAAGTCAGGATGTTAAACCACAGTCTGAAGTTTGTTTACAAAAGTCGCTTATTCCAAAGCAGATAACTAATTTGTCAGTTCAGATGAGTTGGGAAGCTACGACTAATTAGTGACTGACTGCTTTAATTGTGGTTCACACAGAGGGAAGTTACAGAAGCAGTTTTGTTGAATCGGGTTAAGACCAAGAGAAATCCTCCTCTCCCATGTATTATTTTTGGTTGGATTACATCTGTTTGTATGGGTGTGGGTTGTTTTTTTTTGGGGGGGGGGTGAGCAGGCACACACAATATCCTACATGCATCTTGCACAATAATGGTGAAAAGACAGCAAAAGCTTCAGTGTAATCTGTATTGTATTCAGTGAGACTGTTCCTGAATAAGGAGTGTTCAGCAGTGCTAGAAATTTATGAAATCATGAGAAATATGGAGAAAATGGATACGATACGATCATCTTCATTGTCATTGTCCCATACAGAACAACAAAATTGAAAATCTACATCAGACATTCAGAAACTAACAAGCCTGCTATCCCAGCTATCCCAGCCTGGTTAACCCCCTAAAAACTCTGATACCCCATAATTAAATACAATATACTCCCATAGAGACTACCTTACACTTCGTTTAAAACCAAAAATCGCATTTGAATCAAAACTCTTTTTCAGGCGGCTAGTCCTAGTCTTTATAACCCTGTACCTTCTTCCAGAAGGCAGAAGCTGAAAAAGATCATTTCTGGGGTGCGCACTATCCTGCACTATCTCTGCAGCTTTCTGGAAGCATAGATTTTATCTAAGGTAGGGAGAGTGCACCCAATTATTCTCTCCACAGTCTTTACAACCCTGGGCAACATTGTTTTTCCCCTGACCGTGCAGCTCCCCTCCTTGCAAGTAACACTGGAACATCTTTCAGAAGTGTTGACTGCATTATTGTTAGTGCACACAGGGAGTAAAGATGCCCCAAGAAGCTGGGTCTACCCCCACCCCAATGTTGCCCGCTCTGGTTTGAGTAGCAGTATTTGCAGTAAGGAAGGTTTCTTTCATGTACAGCTGTATGCATGAAGGCTTTTCTGATGTAGACGTTTGCACTGTGTGCATGGATGCTTGGGGATGCTAAGCACCTTCCCACTCAGTGTGGGAGCAATACTTTGGAAGGGGGCAAAAGACTTGGTGCAGCCCCATGAAATGGAGCAGTAGAGTCAGGCAGTCAAACTGTACTACTTCACATAGTGCAGGTTTTGCTTCTATATGTCGTCATGAGGGCTGCTGAGTTGAAAATTTTGCAAAGGGGTGTGGACAAATGGCTAGAGAAGTCTATTGCATTGGCTGCGATAGCTGATCATCCATGCTTGTGTGCCTCTAGAGGCCTATTGCTGGGCGTGGGTGTAAAATAAGAGTCATGTCTTTGCCCTGATTGTGAGCTTTCAGAGGCGTATTTCCAGCCACTGTTGGAAATGGAATGGTAGACAAGATGGGTCCTTGTCCAGCAGAGCTGCAACGTATGTTTCTGTGTCTTGATTTAACTGTCAGATAGTATTCGTCCTTCGTGGAATTCTATGTCTTGAACAAAGGGATGCGGGTGGCGCTGTGGGTTAAACCACAGAGCCTAGGACTTGCCGATCAGAAGGTTGACGGTTCGAATCCCCGCAACGGGGTGAGCTCCCGTTGCTCGGTCCCATCTCCTGCCAACCTAGCAGTTCAAAAGCATGTCAAAGTGCAAGTAGATAAATAGGTACCACTCCAGTGGGAAGGTAAACGGTGTTTCCGTGCGCTGCTCTGGTTTGCCAGAAGCAGCTTAGTCATGCTGGCCATATGACCCGGAAGCTGTACTCCGGCTCCCTCGGCCAATAAAGTGAGATGAGCGCCGCAACCCCAGAGTCGGCCACGACTGGACCTAATGGTCAGGGGTACCTTTACCTTTACCTATGTCTTGAACAGCTTGAATCATTTGAAGTATATTGGCAGTACTTTTAAAAAGAAATAGGTGTTACAAAACCTGCTTGTAATTGGTAAAATTGGTGATTTAAATCAAATACATCTGATATAAGCAATGCCTAAGATGTAGAAATTAGGCAATAAACTTCGGCTGTCTTACAAAATACTTGCAGATATAGGCATATATTCTTCTGAGTCCATGATGACTTCAGGCCTTGCTTACTCCAGTTTCCATCGCAAAGAGTTTTTTATATTTGTTCAGTTTATTAATGGCCTTTAGCAGAATTCTGCACTCGCTGCCAATGTGCTCCTTAAACCTGTACAGTTTGGAACTTGGATTCCTAAGAGAACAGTTTATCCTGTTCCAGATCTGCTGAGGAGGATTTTTTTTTTTTGGCTATGGTGCCTTTAGTTGATATCTCCTGCACAGCAAAGTGGGTGAGAGTCTTTTTGGAAAGCAGCACATAACTTTGAAAATCTTCCCCCTTTGAGAATGGCTGACACCTACTCTTATTAGAGTATTTTGCACCATTTGAATACCTGGTTATTCATCCAGGCCTTGGTTGGAGTTTAGTGGCAAGGTTGAGATATATATATAAATTATTAGCTGGTTGTACTTTATCTGCTTCATTTTCATAAATATTTCATAAATATTTGTGTCATGTAATCTGCTTTGGAATTGTGTAAATGCAAAGAAGAGAGGGGAAGGAATTTTTCTTTGTCTTTTTTTGGAAAATGTTCAGTTACCTACTGAAGGAGAAGAAATTTGACCTAGTAAAGACCAGGTGTGCATAGGAGAGACTTGAAGGTTGTGTACCATTTTTTGGGGGAAGGAAGAGAGTCCTATCAATGACTTGAGCTTTCTGGAGGAAGAACAGGTTATAAAATAAAAGATTTCTTGAGAAGTTAGTGGAATCCTGTTGAGGGGAAATGGTGCTGAATGTGGAAAGAAGCATAACCGAAAGGGTAGGGAAATAAATGTCTCTGAATTGTGGAACAGATGAAAGCGGGACATGCTGATAGCCATAAAACGAAGAGAATATAGCTAGAAGCTGTTCTATAAACCAGCAAGGAGGACTTTAGATACCTAAATTTGGTGGGCTCTTCAGAGGTTAGAGAGAAGAAAGAAATGAAAGTGATGGCTTTAGGTGTATATCAGACATCTAAAGAGCTGGCATTATGAAGCAGCAAGGATAACCAGTAATGCCAAATCAGTTTGCTATTGCATCTAAAAAGGGCGTATATAACTCAGAACAGGTCCCAAATATAGACACGACTTGTTTGTTACATACATGATATTTCTTCCAGCATACCACTCCAGCATTCATGGCTAACTTGCCCAGATTCTTATCATCTCATTAACTTACCTTTGGCACACATTAAATCCTATATCAAGTAAGTTGCATCGTTATGAGTTTTTCTGCCCATGTTTGTCATGTAAGTTACAGCCACTTCATACTTGCATGTGAACAGATTTGGCTTGGATACCCACTTTCCACAGTTGCATGCAGGAATTTAACAGTGTAAATATGTCCTTAGTTGGAGTGTCCGAGAGTTGCAACTCCATCTGTTCTGATTTTGTGAGTTTTTGCTTGCTAGTCCCAAATTTGACTTGCAGAATATTGATTTATTCATGTAAGCAGGCATGGGAAGGATCCACAAAGAAACTGCTTTTGAAACTGATAATGGCATGAGCCATGGGGGTTTCTGATGCATTTAAATATAGTTTTTGTTCCTTTTTAATCATCCACTGAATTAGTACAAAGCCTGTTGTGTGGGCCCTAAGCAGTGATTTGAATCCTGCCTGGTAACTGGCCCTGAATTACCTTTTTAGCAGGCAGCTCTATAAACAGCATCTTATTGGAAGTGGATTTCTGCAGTCTTCTCATGGTGTGTAGATCTTGTTTGGAACTACAGGCATATCTCGTTTTATTGTGCTTTGCTTTTTGAACTCCACAGACATTGCTCCTTACAAGGACACAGGTGCAGCAGCAGGCAGCCCAGCTACTTCTAGGGAAAAGAAGTCCTCCTCTGCTGCCATCACTGTTTGAAATTAGCCAGGCGCCAGGCGCATTTTGCACCTGGCTATTGACCACTTGCGACCAATTGAAGATGTCTGGGTTCCAGGATGGCGACTGACATCTCCACCATCTGGAGATGCATGCCTGAGGATCATTGGATCTGATAGAAATAGATGATTGGCAAAGAATATGGAATGAAAATCTGAAGTTTACAGCATGTATCACATTGAAAGAAAATGTAATGAAGATGGTATACAGGTGGTATATGACACCAGTAAAATTAGCAAAAATGTACAAAACTTGTAATAAGTGTTGGAAATGCAAGGAGAAAGAAGGTACATTCATGCATATGTGGTGGGATTGTAAGAAAGTAAGGGGGTTCTGGGAGATGATACATAATGAATTAAAGAAAATGCTAAAATATAGCTTTGTTAAGAAACCAGAAACCTTTTTGCTGGGAATAACAAGAATGGACATAAATAGGAGAGACAGTAAACTTTTTCAGTATGCAATCACCGCAGCAAGAATACTGTTGGCCCAAAAATGGAAACAAGAAGAAGTGCCGACTTTGGAAGAATGGAGGACAAAACTAACAGACTATGCAGAACTGGATAAATTAACTGGGAAAATCAGATTTCAAAAGGATCACAGGTTCTTTGAGGACTGGGGGAAATTTACGGAGTATTTGAAAAACTGTTTGTGAGGACTGTACAACGCTAGTGTGCTTTAAAGAAGCTTTGTGAAAATACAAGGAATATTGCTAGTAAGCAAACAAGGTCAGAAATATAGTGTTTAATGGCAATATTAAAATTAAGGAATGTGAAGATAGGATTTGAATTACGAATGATTGTCAGAGAAGTTGAGGGAGGTCCAATAAGCTAAAATATGTGATGTGTAATTTGATATGATTGGAGTTTTTCATGAAAAATTTTATAATAAAAAAATTTAAAATGGAGAGGATCATTGGATCTGGACTGTTTTCACACACTAATACCACATCCTGTAGAATTCAGTCAGTTATATTTTATCTGCACAATCAGAATGAATATCTTGAACCAAAATGCTTTTTCCTAGCAGGAGCAGTCACCATAAAGAAAAAGTGATATGCCAATAAGTATATATATATATACACACCGTATTTTTCGCCCCATAAGACACACTTGACCATAGGAAAAACCTAGTTTTTAGAGGAGGAAAACAAGAAAAAAAATATTCTGAACAAAACAGTGGATGCATGATTTTTGTGGCTCATGCTGTGGCCACAGACATGTGATCTGATGGTGAATTTGGGGTGACCCAATGCAAAAATCCTGAGGATCCATGTGGATCCGTGCTTTGTAACCACGTTTTTGCGCCATTGTGTCCCCACACTACAGTGGTTGCGTGATTTTTTTTGATGCAGGCTGTAGCCATGGACATGCTATGTGATCTGATAGTGAATTTGGGGTGACCCAATGGGCAATTCAGCTCCATGGACCATGCATTCGCTCCATAAGACACACAGACATTTCCCCTTACTTTTTAGGAGGAAAAAAGTGCGTCTTATGGAGCGAAAAATACGGTATATGTGGACTGTCCCTGGATCGAGTGACTTTGCTTCTTTAAGTTCCCAAAAGTTCTTAACCGAGCTCAAGGTTGTCATCTGAGCTAGCCAGATGTTTAACTGGGAATCAATCACAGTCAGCCCATCATTTGAAAAATAAGACTTTAGAGTGGTCTTGCCCCAAAATGGCAACTAGACACTTGGTTTTGGCAACTGTAACCTTGGTTTAAGAAGCCATTTGTTGTCTTGTTTATGTTTCTGAGTTTCTAACACGGACCTCCACCCCTCTTCTGGCCGTAGGGGTAGACTTGGCAAGGGCTGGAGCTGGGGTTTTGCAGGGGCTGGCTTAATAGACTATAGTATAGTGTGAACATAACTTTTATATGCACTGGGAAACCAAAAAAAAGTGTGATTGGCTTTACTGTAGCAGTCTGGAACTAAACTTACAGTATCTCCAAGGTATGCCTGTAGTTGTATGTAAAAACCAGCCCATTATGATTGCAGTCCATCACAAGTTAAACTTTAAGATCAAGTGGTACAGCTTGCTGTTGTGATTTAAAGCACCATTATGAACCCCATTAAAGATTTATTTTGTGATAATAACCTTGATAATGTACTAGGCAAAATGAATGTCTTAAGCAAAGCTTAAGCTACTCCTTGGGACAACTTCGTTTTCAAACAGAGGGACATCTCATAACTCTCCATTTGCATTTGTCATGCTAAAATAAAACCCCAGTGGCAGAGTTCTGAGAAGAGTCTTTGAATGCTGTCAGAACGAAAGGGCGATAAATATTTATTTTACATTTCTGTCCCAGTTTCCTCGGAAAGGAATCCAGGGTGACAAATGTATAAGTGGTAGAATGAATAGTAATAATAAAAAATTATTATTAATAATAACTTTTTATTTATACCCCGCCCTTCCCGGTTCAGAAAACCAGGCTCAGGGAGGCTAACAACAAATTTAAAACACTTTTGTGTTTGGTGTATTGTTATTTTAAGATATCTTTCATGTTGTTGTGTGGAAAATACTAATAAAATTTATAAACCTCCCCCCCCCCCAAAAAAAAAACAACCCCACACAAATTTAAAACACTTAATTGTAGAAGCATACTTGAAACTTGAAATACTTGAAATGTCTAAAAAGATGTAAAACAACCACATTACCCTCACAGCCAACCATTTCAAGATTGCTGGGAAGAGTATCTTTCAGCCATCAAATGCCAGGGTCAGCAGGAATGTTTTCAAAGTCCTCCTGAAAGTTAGTGATGGAGACTGACACACCTTACCAGGGAGGGGACTTCCACAAGTAGGGGGTTGCCACTGAGAAGGCTCTGTTGTGGGTTGGCGTCACCCAGGAAGACCCTACCACTTGCACCACCAGTTAGAATATTTTGAATGTGGAGCTCATTTTCACGGAAATTATATTTGATAAAGCAGAAGGATTCCTGGTTTTGCAGAAGTGCCTACGTAGATCCAAGTGTTTCCTGTTTGGCCTTGGCTACTGATGGAAGTCTATAGAGCGGGAAGCACGTGCGGCAGGAAAAAACAGCAGCACATCACTTTAATAAGGCCCTAAATTCTTTTGCACGCAACTTTAATAGAAGTAACATAGCTGACAATAATAGTCCTCTCAGAGGAAGATTTAATTCTATCTTGGAGATTAAAGTGAAACAAGTCTACTTTTCCATTATCTAATGCACTCAATTATATTATGGTCTGCCATGTGGGTTCAGTGGGAAGCAATCCTTGCTTAGCCTACTCTGCTCTGAACAAAATCCAGTAATTCCTCCACTGACATGAATTTCTGGACTACTATAAACATTTGGGTCCATGGTTTGGGAACACGGGATTTTAATCCTTAGCATTATCAGAAACCTTAATCACATGTTCATCTATTATATTTGAGCTAGGAGACGCACAAAGCCTACTAGTAGTACAGAATGTAATCTAGGGATTAAGGGAAGGCAAATCCTCCTGCTCATTCGACCTTGAAAATCTGATTGGATTTCCTCATTGCTCTGGCTTGGCTATCCACTATTAATTTAGCATGCTATATAGTGGAAACAATCCTGAAGTGAGTTTTGGGGCTACTTTGATAGCACCTGGGTTTCATGCTTCCTCAAAACAGCAGTGGAAATAAGGAGAATGGACAAGGTCACCTTTGACATTTATTTTGTGGTAGTGAGAAACTGGTCAAAAAGACAGTAGGCAGCTTGCAACTTCTGGTTCTACATGGGGCTCTTCTTAGACTTCATTGTATCATAGATGACCCTTGAATCCCTTCCAACTCTAATATTCTATGATTCTATGCTAGTTTGTCCTCAATTGATAATAAATAAAAGTAAATACTAATATTAATAATTAGTTGTTGTTTAGTCGTTTAGTCGTGTCCGACTCTTTGTGACCCCATGGACCAGAGCATGCCAGGCACTCCTGTCTTCCATTGCCTCCCGCAGTTTAGTCAAACTAATGCTGGTAGCTTCGAGAACACTGTCCAACCATCTTGTCCTCTGTCGTCCCCTTCTCCTTGTGCCCTCCATCTTTCCCAGCATCAGGGTCTTTTCCAGGGAGTCTTCTCTTCTCATGAGGTGGCCAAATATAGGAGCCTCAGCTTCAGGATCTGTCCTTCCAGTGAGCACTCAGGGCTGATTTCCTTCAGAATGGATAGGTTTGATCTTCTTGCAGTCCATGGGACTCTCAAGAGTCTCCTCCAGCACCATAATTCAAAAGCATCCGT
The DNA here is from genome assembly GCF_951804945.1 of Podarcis cretensis. Lineage (NCBI taxonomy): Eukaryota > Metazoa > Chordata > Lepidosauria > Squamata > Lacertidae > Podarcis > Podarcis cretensis. The sequence continues at coordinate 84,823,920 of NC_137176.1, forward strand.
TCTTCGGCGATCAGCCTTCTTTATGGTCCAGCTCTCACTTCCATACATCACTACTGGGAAAACCATAGCTTTTACTATACGGACCTTTGTTGGCAAGGTGATGTCTCTACCTTTTAATAATAAATAATATTAATTACAAGAGTTTCCATATTTTTCCTTGTATAAGATGTCCCCATGTATAAGACAGCCCCTATTTCTTTTAACCCAAAATTAAGAAAATGCACTATGCACTATCCGTGTATAAGACGACACCTTATTTTAAACTTCAAAAATTTAGGAAAAAATATAGTCTTATGCTCAGAAAAATATGGTAATCTTGATAGCCCTCCATGGCTGCATAGTAGAACGCTGCTGAGTAAAATGGGAATGGCAAATTTTCTGTGAATCTGCCCCCCCCCCCCCCGGTGCTTCATATATCCATGGAAAGTTTTCCATTTTTAAAAGTTCACGCCGTAAAATTCTTTAGCCATAATCAATGAATGCTAATGCAATTGGACCAGTGGGCAAATGCCAATACAGTGGTGCCTCGCAAGACGAAATTAATCCGTTCCGCGATTCTCTTCGTCTAGCGGTTTTTTCGTCTTGCGAAGCAAGCCCATTGACGGCTTAGCGGATTAGCGCTATTAGCGGCTTAGCGGCTTTTAGCGATCAGCTGAGAGGCGGCTTATCAGCGGGACAGCTGATAAGCGGCTTAGCGGCTTAGGAAAGGGGGGAAAAAGTGAAAAAAACCCGCGGGAACTCGCAAGATTTTTTCGTCTTGTGAAGCAACCCCATAGAGAAATTCGTTTAGCGAAAACCTCCAAAACGGAAAACCCTTTCGTCTAGCGGGTTTTCCGTCTTGCGAGGCGTTTGTCTTCCGGGGCACCACTGTACAGTGTTAGGTAAGCTTGGTAGTTTTTTTTAAATTACATTCGTTTGTCCAGGTTATCATCCCTAGGAAATATAGAAGAGAATGCATACCCATTTTACTAATTTGTAAGCAGAGCCCGAGGAGCACAGAACAAAACAACAGATGCGCAGAATGATCCAAATCGAAGTCTTGATTCACAGAACTGGTTGTGCAGCTCGCATAAAAACCCAGGCTGAAATACTTGCTTCATATAAAACTTGCATGTGGAACCCAAACTTAAACTAAGCATATTCATTTTTGTTTCACTCTAGCAAATATAAAGAGTTGTGCATCATATCCTTTCTCAAGCTGATAGAAATGGGGATGTTTGCATAAGTTGTGTTGCGTTTTAAGTGTTTTGAAATACTTAGAAGGAGTCGCCATAGTGCCTAAGCCTGGCATAGGCAAACTTGGTCCTCCAGATGTTTTGGGACTACAACTCCCATCATCCCTAGCTAACAGGACCAGTGGTCAGGGATGATGGGAATTGTAGTCCCAAAACATCTGAGTTTGCCTATGCCTGGCTAAGTGCTGGGCAAGAGCTATGCACGTGTGGCATTGTAGTCAAAACAAGTGCAGGCTATTCTGAAGGCGTATGTGCCAGATATTTTGCCTCCTGTTGACCATGCCGGCTGTGACTGACCGGAACAGTAGCCCAAAATGTCTGGAAAAGGGCATTGAATTGGGAAAGACTGACCTAGGCTCAGCCAGTCATAACTTAGGCTGTGTAGACATCACACCTTGGAAGCACATTCTTCCCCTCAAATAATTCTGGGCCCTGTAAGTTCACAGAGAATAAAAATGGTAGAATTTGTGGAGTTGGCGAAGCTGACAGAGAGAATCGGGAATCGGCCCGAAGAAAAATATCAAAAGGACTGGAGCAAATTCATTAATCATCTGAAAGAATATTGTACTCATTTAAAAACGTTTGTAGCATTAACGTGAAATGTTTTGCAATGTGAAATTAAGATGTTGATTTATAAACAATAATGTGACATTTTAAGGTGATTATAGGATAAAGAAATGATTACGGGAATGCGAAAAATATGTTATAGACTATAGGGATGTCAGAAAGAGAGATAGAAGGAAGTCTAAGCTCCTTTTGAGCAAATATCATAAGTTGTGAATATGTGTACTGAATTAAATGAAACATGGAAAATTCAACAAAAATTATGGTTAAAAAAAAGAATTCTGGGCCCTGTAGGTTACCCTCCTTCACAGAGTTACAGTGTTCGAAACTCCCATCGTTCTAGACGCATTTTGCGACAGGGATTTCATTAGCGTGAGCAGTTTCTGAGCTCTGGGCGCAGTACTGCGCCTAAGATTTCAGATTAAAACTGCAGAGTGGAAGGAAAGGAGGACCTTTTTCTGCTTCCTCACTTCCAGCTACTCTCCGAAGACTAAAGAAGAGACCGGGGGCAGCAGACTTTTTCAGCAGGGGGCCGGTTCACTGTCCCTCAGAGCTTGTGGGGGGCCAGACTATATTTTGAAGAGAAAAATGAACGAATTTCTATGCCCCACAAATAACCCAGAGATGCATTTTAAATAAAAGCACACATTCTACCTATGTAAAAACACACTGATTCCCGGATCGTCTGCGGGCCAGATTTAGAAGGCGATTGGGCCGGATCCAGCCCCCAGGCTTTAGTTTGCCTACCCATGAAAGAGACCCTCTTAAGAATATGAGGGGGGTGAGCAGGGAAAGGACTAGACCATGTGAAAAATGAACATAATATTTTAGCTGCCGTTCATTCATTTTCAGCTTTGCATTCTTGTTATTAGAAAAGCGTGCCTAGACATCCCGTTGTTGCGCCCATAACCTAGATTTAAAGATACCATTTAACTCCTAGCTTTCGCATCTCAGTTTCTAACACTGTGGAGTTAGTTTCCAGCAGCCCTTTTACTAAAGTACCCAGAATTCTTTGAAGGGGGGGGGGATGTGCTTTGAATGTGCTTTAAAGGAATGGTTTGTATGCAGCCTTAGTCTAACCTAACTTAGTGAACAGGTTCTATAGCAGCTGTTCATAGCAGCTCCCAGTATCGTTTGTTCCTTATAGTATTTTTTACTGCAGTTTATTCCCAGTAGTGATGTATGGAAGTGAGAGCTGGACCATAAAGAAGGCTGATCGCCGAAGAATTGATGCTTTTGAATTATGGTGCTGGAGGAGACTCTTGAGAGTCCCATGGACTGCAAGAAGATCAAACCTCTCCATTCTGAAGGAAATCAGCCCTGGGTGCTCACTGGAAGGACAGATCGTGAAGCTGAGGCTCCAGTACTTTGGCCACCTCATGAGAAGAGAAGACTCCCTGGAGAAGACCCTGATGTTGGGAAAGATGGAGGGCACAAGGAGAAGGGGGCGACAGAGGACGAGATGGTTGGATAGTGTTTTCGAGGTTACCAGCATGAGTCTGACCAAGCTGCGGGGGGCAGTGGAGGACAGGAGTGCCTGGCGTTCTCTGGTCCATGGGGTCACGAAGAGTCGGACACGACTAAACGACTAAACAACAACAACAACACCATTCTGTCTTTAGTATCTGTAGGGCTGTCTCAACTTTAGGATTGCTCTTCTGCCAAGGAAATGCCAGCTCCCTCAGTTTTCCATCATATTCTTGGAAACAAGTTTTCTGCTGCTTTTTTTTTTTGGGGGGGGGAAATGCTGATCCGATACGATTTGGGTTTTTTAAAGTTTAATTGCATACCTGCAGTTGTTTCACCCTTAACGTATTTAGGAACTGGTTTCAGCTTAAGAATTCTTGGGGGGAGAAATAGCTTGATAATGAAGCAAAACAGCAGATGTTTGCACTTTTGCTTATTACATGGCTTTTGTGTGTGTGTGCGTGCGTGTGTGTGTGTCTATTTCGGTCCTGTTTCCGAAATAATGTTTTCTGGCAAATACAGTTACGTTGGCAGTTGCGGAGGTTGGCAGCCCTAACTTCATTTTAGGAGAGCAGCCTTGCCTGCAAGTTTGACAGTGGGGTTCCAAACCGAAGTTAAATTCCTAACTAAAATAAAGTAGCCAATAGAAACTTTGTGGCCATTTACTCTGCCTCGTCTGTTTTGAGGGGAAATTCTGAATATGTGTGTTGCTGTCAGCTGTGTACTTCGTTGCCCTGAGGCAGGTTAGCAGTGTCTCACCCCCAGCTTGCAATATGGGGATAATAACACCCATCTGTCTTAACAGAAGCAGTTGCAGGGATTACTGCATGTGTCGCACTTTGATCACGACTATGTGCCTTATAAATGCTAAGTGCTGTCATCATGAATGTGCCTCCATAGGTACAGAATGGGTTTATTTTAAGGCTGCCCTCTTCACATGGGATATTTTACGTTCTAGATAAGATACCAAAGCCTCAACAGAGGCCTTTTTGAGTTTAATGAAGAGTTTGGGAGAAAGCGGAACAAATGATGGCTAAATATACTTCTCCGTGATAATGAATATTCATTGTATCGGCGTCATTAATGAGGTACTTAGGAATACTGTGTTCAGGTTTAGCCCTTGTTAAATGGCAAAAAAAAAAAACCTATTTGAGAATAATTGAAGAGCTGTGTAGGATTAATTCCTTCCTTTCTCAAATCCGCCTGCTTCTAATTTGGAACTGCAAAGTTCTGAACGTGCTGACAACTTTCCTTGCCTCTTTTAGTGTGTATGAAGTCCTAAATGTCTTTAGGCAGCAGCTGATTAAGGCCCAGGAATAGAACGATTTCCTCTTAGGAGCATGAAAAGCGTATGGAAGGAAGTAGTTTTACACAGCGTGCGTTAAACCTAAAAGAAAGGAACTGTCCCAGAATTTCTTTGTTGGGCTTAATCCAAAAGTTCCCTTCCCGTGACAGAAGGCTGCTTCCAGATCCGGCCCAGCGCTTTGTAGGAAGTAACAGCAACACATAACCTAAGCCCAGGGGTCAGCAACCTTTTTCAGCTGTGGGCCGGTCCACCGTCCCTCCAACCTTGTGGGGGGCCGGACTATTTTTTGGGGGGGAGGGGGAATGAACGAATTTCTATGCCCCACAAATAACCCAGAGATGCAGTTTAAATAAAAGGGCACATTCTACTCATGTAAAAACATTCTGATTCCCGGACCGTCTGTGGGCCAGATTGAGAAGGCGATTGGGCCGTATCCGGCTCCCGGGCCTTAGTTTGCCAACCCCGACCTAAGCGGACAACCCCTTCCAAGAGCCCAGTGAGATCCTGACATTTTTTAGGAGCCATGGGATGTTGAGGGTCATTTGGAAAAGAACAGATATTGGGGATGGGGAGCTGGAGATTGGAAGGCCTTGATTTTGAGCCCTTTACAGCATGTAGTATTCTTGAACCCCTAACAGGAACAATGCATTGCAACGCTTCATTGTAGGTTTCACTTGGTAGCTGCTAGATTAGATGACTTCTTAAAAAGGAAAGACAGAGGATTCATTCGCCTCCCTGACTATTAAATTGTGCGAGTTTGAGCAGCAGTGAAGAAACCAACCAGATAGAGGCATATTTCCACCTCCTTTTTTTATATAACCTCAAATCTTTGGCCCATGTGATTTCCAAGTGTACTTGGAACCATGAGGACAGACAGCCATAAATTGCAGTCGAATCTGGGATTCAACAGCTGTACTTTGCTCTCCATTGTTTAAATCAAGACAGTGTACGTAAGCAGAAGGAGCATAGCAAAATGCAGTCGTGCATCCATGCAGATTACATCCACGGCACCCCCTGTTAAAGCGACCAAGTATTAAATGATTTCTGAAGGTGCTTCTGTCATCCACAGAACAGAGTGCTTGACTTGATAGACAAACAGACCAGATTCCTGTGCTGCGTACTGTGAGATTTTTCAAAATTGCCCTGAAGAACAACTTTTACGTAAATCAGAAGACAAGTTCAATGCAATTAGGGGAAATTAACGCTGAAAACAAATTGTGTTCTCTCTGTTGCAGAAATTGAAAAATTCCAAAAAGGGGAAGAAGGCAAGGAAGAAGAAAAGTACATTGATGTAGTGATTAACAAAAACATGAAATTGGGACAGAAAGTATTAATTCCAGTAAAACAGTTTCCCAAGGTAAGTTCAGTGTCATTAAACACCACCTGTTTTGCTTCTGATCACTTTGGATGTTACGGGCAGTTTTCTTTTTATTTATTTAAGGCAGCAGCATCCAAGTGGAACCACAAGAAGAAGAAAAATCCACCATAGGGCATTTTCTTTATTTGGCTAAAAACTTGCGCAAACGTTCAACTTTTGCAGAACTGTTGTGTGGGGGGGGGGGGGGAATGAGAGAGAAAACATAGCGAGAAAGAGAAAACATACTTTGCTGATAGTGAAACCCTCCCTGTCTGCATCTTATTTAATAAGATGGTGTGAGAAAGGAAGCAGGATTAGGTGTAGCTCAAGTGTCAGGTTGCACCGAGGCCACTGGGGATGCACAAAACTACAATGGTTGCTCCTGGATCTTTGCAAATACAAAAGCTGGCCATTAGACAGGTCTGTCCTCATCCGAAACGCACAGGTTCATTTCCGGGCCCCTCAGAACTGTGGGAGAAATCCTCAAGTTCTGTAGGCACGAGGAAAAGGCAAACCTGATTTTGGGTGTGTAAAAACTTGCAACGTTAAGATCCAACTCAATACATTATTATGGGAGTTCTGTAATCTAAACCTAAGAATGGAGAACCTCCTTATGTTGAGACCCACTCCTCTTTCTCTCTCCCGTTCCCTACTGGGAATGCGCAGGTCTGAACTGGTTGCTTGCAAAGAGCTCTTTCAACCCCACCCAGTTCCTTTTTGGCTTTTTATGCCACCCCCCCCCCCAAAAAAAAAAAATTTTCTCCACTCTTAGACATTAGGCAAATGGCTGGATGGAATCACTTTGGTAGAGTATCGTATTTTCCGCCGTATAAGACGACTGGGCATATAAGACGACCCCCCAACCTTTCCAGTTAAAATACAGTGGTGCCCCGCAAGACGAACGCCTCACAAGACGGAAAACCCACTAGACGAAAGGGTTTTCCGTTTTGGAGGCACTTCGCAAAACAAATTTTCCTATGGGCTTGCTTTGCAAGACGAAAATGCCTTGCGAGTTCCTGTGGGGTCCCCCCCCCCTTTTTCTAAGCAGCTAAGCCGCTTATCAGCTGATCCGCTAAGCTGATAAGCCGCTAAAAGCCGCTAAACCGCTAATAGCGCTAATCCGCTAAACTGTCAATGGGCTTGCTTCGCAAGACGAAAAAACCGCTATACGAAGAGCCTCACAGAACGGATTAATTTTGTCTTGCGAGGCACCACTGTATAGAGTTTGGGATATACTCGCCGTATAAGTCTACCCCTCTTCCAATGCACACCAAATAAAAATTAAAAAACCAGTGTCCAGTCCGGCTCGGAAATCCGCTCTACTTCCCAGTGGCTGGGGGCTTCTGGGGCCAATTTTGAAGCTTATTTCTGCTTCATCTAGAGAGCTTGGTGTCCTCTGATTTAATTTGCTGCTGTTTTATCCTTTGGTAGGGAGTTGCTGCAGGAGCTGCTGCTGTAGCTGGCGTATAAGACGACCCCCGACTTTTGAGAAGATTTTCCTGGGTTAAAAAGTAGTCTTTTACCCCAGAAAATACAGTAAACTTGTAAGGCCACATGCAATCTTTTGCTACTACGTCATTAAAAATATTGTTATTATTATTACTATTTAAATTTCTATACCAACCTTTATCCAAGGATCACAGGGCAGTTTACAATAAAAACAAAATTAAGGTGAAATTATAACATGTATATCTTGATACAACAAAATGAGGCTATTTTGCCTTATACAACCTGATAGGTCACTTTTTATTTTACAGGGGTATTTTGTTGTATCGAGCTGGGTACTGATTCCTTTGTAACGAATAAATTTTTGCATGAATATTAGGTTTTTTTAAAAAAACCCAAACCAGCCTTTTGGACCCTTTTTGCCGACAGTGACTCTGCTTCAGAAATGAGTTTTGTTGAAGTTCCAGTGCCCAGGCTGTTTGGAAGCTCTCTTCTGTTGATGAGTGAACACTGCAGATGAATTATGCAGTTGGAATTATTATGAGAGCAGTCCTATAGCAAGGTCAGCAAGGACCAGTGGGTTAGGATCCAGCAGACCTAAGAGTTGTTAGATCAGAGAGTGGTTTGTACCTAAACCAGCCTTAGAAATTCTCTTTCCCCATCATTAAATGAAACTCATTCATCCCATTTGTAGCCTACATTTCCTCCCCGGAGCTCTAGGTGGCATACCTAATTTTCCTTCTCCCCATTTTATCCTCATTGAGAGTCAGTGGCTGGCCCAAGGGCACTCAGTGAGCTTCATGCCTGAATAGTTATTTGAACCCTCGTCTCCCAGGTTCTCGTCCAACACTCTACCAATGCACCACACTGATTCTTCTGCATGGCAGTAGAATTTCTGGATTTGGTTGTTCTTGCCTGGTGATTGAGTATATGAGTTGAAGGCCTGTCCCTTGGCTCTTCTTAGTTCAGGGAACAGATCTCTCAAGAGAATCTCTCATAATGAGGAAACAAACTCCCCATTTGCTGAAGATTTATTCGGGAGCGATTCTCCTGCTAACTAAGGAGCTCCCTCAATTTCCTTCAGTGATTCATGTCATCCCTCGTGTCTTGCATTTTTAGCCTCTTTTGAGGATGTTGGAATAGATGGATGGTTTTCACAGTACAGGAAAGCAAAGAACTGGAGTGTCCCAAGGATCTGTAGCACATTTTTATAATAGCAATATGGGACATACATTAAATATTGAGACCGGAGACTATTTACTTATTCATTAACGAACTGGAGTCAGTACTAAGCAGCTAGGCAACCCCCAGTAACTGAAGCATCTCTGCTGAAAAGTTGTATCCTTTTTATGCTGGTTTTTAACTATTTGGGTTTTCTGCAAAGTAACCTAGCATTTACAGGATGGTGAGGGCCCATAGAATATTCTCTGCTGGGGATGCTTAGCCAACATCACAGAACTGCAATTCCCAGAGTTCACATTAAACCAGTTTTAAGTCTTTGGCAGCCTTCTGCAACCTGGTTCTTCCAGATGTTTTGGGCTCCACTTCCTTCAGCCCTGAGCCAGCATTACCAAATGATAAGAGAGCATGGGAGTTGGAAGTTGAAAACATTTACAGGGCATCAGGTGGAGTAGCTTGGTCTATGGTACAGATACATCCTAAGAGTTGTAAGACATGTTGTAATTGAGCCACCCCAGAAGCTTATTTCAGGTTTCCTTTGTGCCAGTTATTTCTTAAGAATATTGCTGACACCTGAAGAGATGAGTACACAAGATGACGGTTGTTCTTTGTTTTAGTGTTACGTGTTTTATGGCTCTCCATCATTCTTTGAGGTGCAGTTCGAAAGCACCTCCGGGTGCAAGTAGATAAATAGGGACCGCTTACCAGCGGGAAGGTAAACGGCGTTTCCGTGTGCGGCTCTGGCTCGCCAGAGCAGCGATGTCACGCTGGCCACGTGACCCGGAAGTGTTTCCGGACAGCGCTGGCCCCTGGCCTCTTAAGTGAGATGGGCGCACAACCCCAGAGTCTGTCAAGACTGGCCCGTACGGGCACGGGTACCTTTACCTTTTTATCATTCTTTGAAGAAGAGTTCCAGCTTCTGTAGCATCTGATGCATCCCAGTAATAAGAATCAAGTGAGCAACATGAACAGGATATCTCTATTGATATCAAAGGGAATGCAAGTTCAACAACTGCAATTAATTATGCATTGAAATCTATATTTTAGATTGTAAACACTATTCACAGGGCTGTGGTTATGTGGGAAGACTGCAAAGAGCAGCATCATTATTGCTGTGTATCTTCAAAAATGAAAATGAAAAAGTCTTGGCTTTCCAAATTGCTTGCATCAGTAACAGAGCTGAAGTTTAATATTTCCTAATTGATATTTTGGGTCTGTATGAATGTTCTGCCTTCAGATTTATATCTTAAAGTAGCTACTTGACATTGTGATATAGATTTCTTGCATGGTTTACTGTAAATGAATAATTCCTCATTTAGGAATGCATTGAAGATTTATTTATATTGCTTTCCCTTAATAGCATACCTGGCTGTGTATTTCAGACGGCTCTATTACTGCAAAAGAAGCCTTGTAATCATTAAATCATGACAGGGTTTGAAATATATTGACCACTGTTCCATTAAACTAAAAAGCAGATCTTTATGTAAGTTAACTATGGAGCACCATTTTAAGCTATGATTGTTTTCTAATAAAATGAGGGAATTGTTGACAAGGCAATACTGATGTCTGGAGGACCCCCCCCCCCCCCCCGCTTCGGGGCTTTTACTAATTGTTTGAGGCTACATCTACCAAAAAAAAAAAAAAAACAACAACAGCTGCCCTCACCAAATTGTCATTACTTCCCTCGAAGAATCGTGGGCATGAAGCTTGCTAATCTTGAAGTTTTGTTGGCTCCCCTGTAATTCCTAAAATAGTTAAGAGCCTGTGCAAATATAGGAGACTGTGGGATTGGGCCATTCCCTCCCCTTACTGGTCCTTGCTCACTTACTGGGTGTGTTCCCACATCATGGTAGGCCGTGGTTAATGAATTATCATGATCATTCAGATCATTCCCTCATCACTCCCTCTGAAGGACCAGCCTGGGAGTCATTTTGGACTCACAGCTGTCCATGGAGGCGCAGATCAATTCTGTGTCCAGGGCAGCTGTCCACCAGCTCCGTCTGTTACGCAGGCTGAGACCTTGCCTGCCCGCAGACTGTCTCGTCAGAGTGGTGCATGCTCTGGTTATCTCCCACTTGTACTACTACTGCAATGCGCTCTCCGTGGGGCTACCCTTGAAGGTGACTCGGAAACTACAACTAATCCAGAATGCGGGAGCTAGACTGATGACTGGGTCTGGTCGCCGGGACCATATAACACCAGTTCTAAAAGATCTTCATTGGCTCCCAGTACGTTTCTGAGCACAATTCAAAGTGTTGGTGCTGACCTTTAAAGCCCTAAACAGCTTTGGTTCAGTGTACCTGAAGGAACAGCTCCACCCCAAACGCTCAGCCTGGACACAGAGGTCCTTCTCCAGGGGTCTTCTCCTGGTTCTTTCACTGCAAGAAGCAAAGTTACAGGGAACCAGTAGTGGCGCCCACCCTGTGGAATACCCTCCCATCAGTTGTCAAGGAGATAAAAGAACTGCACAACTTTTAGAAGACATCAAATCAGGGAGTTTTTAATGCTTCATGTTTTACTATGTTTTTATACCTGTGGTAAGCTGCCTAGAGTGGCTGGGGAAACCCAGCCAAATGGGTGGGGTATAATAATAATTATTTATTACCCCCTTATGAGAAGCGAACAGGAGCAAGCAAACCACAACCCTTGGCTTGAAGTTGGATTCAAACCAGGGATTATGGTTTGTTTTGCTCCAAAAACACTTGAAGTCAAGGCTGGGTCTTGGCCAAACAAAGGATTTTGTTTGTTCCTGCTTGCTAGCAGGGAAGAGGAATGTGGGAGTGATGCAGGACCAATCTGCAGCCCTAATGCCATCTCCCCTTTACCCTGTGTCAGTAGGGCATCTGGTGTTAATGTCAAAACTTCTTTAAAAAGAAGAAGCTAGCATTGAGTGACCCTGTAGTTTCATTGGCCAAGGATTAATGTTGGACACATGCAGTACTGATGAAACAGGAAGAGTGAGCAGGAAGGAGTTAGGGGAAGGAGCCCATGACCCTTCACCCTATTCATGATCACTTAATGGCTATGCTAGAATTACATCTGCATCAGCCTCGCATGAGCTTAAAACTAGTTTAGGTTTATATTATAAAAGTGGCTGAAAAGTAAATTCTGTGGGTCATTTTTGACACAGTAAAAGTCTTCTTTATTATCCTGGTGAGCCTTTCTTACAGCTTGTTCCTACATGGTGACAATTGATTCCCCATGTCATGAAATCTCAAAAGAGGGATTCTTATGCAGCCTAGATAGCTCAGTTGGATGTGATTCTTTACATAACAGTGGATACTAGTTCAGTGTGTTGATGGATAATAGTCTGAGTTCCTCAAGAAGCTTGGATACAAGGCGACTTCTTATCGATCTTCCATAATGTTTACTGATTAAAAGAGCTTAGTAAGAACATAAAGGTCCTTCTGGATTCAACTGAAGATCCACAAAGTCTAGTGTTCCGTTTCCTGAATCAGGCATTTCCCCTCTGAATCTGGGTGTTCATTCAGCTATCTCAGCTAATGGCCATCAAAGATCTCCCTCTTGTCACCTTTGAATTTTGTCCCATTCTTCTTGAAACGTGGCATTATCCTGTGGAGGGGTCAACAGTTCATAGGGTGAATAAAATACTTTCCTTTTGTCTGTTCTGAAGAGACATCTGATCAACTTCATTCTAATTTCAAGTATTATATAAGAAGGGGATTCCCTCGCATCAACTCTCTTCAAGCAATTGTTATTTTTATACCTTAATTATGCCAACCCAACAGTCATATCTTCTAACCTAAAAAGCTTCAAACGTTTTATCCTTTACAGGGAAGGTTCTCTAGCCCTTTGTTTTTGTTGCTCTTTTCTATATATCTTCTGGTGCTGTCATCCTCCCTTGGAGATTTATTCATTTAAAAGATTTCTTACCCAACCTTCACTGTGTAAGTTTCCAAGGCAGGTGACAGCAATAGAATATACAATTATGAAAACCAGCTAAAACCATTGCAATAATTAAACCCACCCTGAATGGAACAGGACAATAAGAGAGGGGGTGGCCAGAGCTATATATTGTATTCCAAATGCAGTCACACTGTAGATATGAAATCTGTAGAAATAAAAACCTGTTTCATTACATCTTTCACTGCTGGAACGCTGTTGGAGTCGACACTTTCATTGCTCTCTCTACTGTGCCTCAAAGATCTTCTTAGGTAGTCACAGCCAGTTTAGATAACATCATTACATCTATAAAGTTCAATTCCCCCCACCCCACTATGCACCATTTTACACTTGTTGAACCTCATTTCTCCTCTTCTTGCATCTTCACCCACTTTGAAGACACACTTCTGGAGTCTTGCAGACTGCTTTGGATTTCATGATTTATTTGCTGGCGTCAGAAAATTTGGCTATTCTACCACTTGCCCCTGACTTCACATTGTTTATATCATTGGCCCCAGTACAGAATCTTGGGGGGAATCCTTTGATTACCACTGTGATAACTGTTTGTCCTTCCCTCTGTCCCTTAACCAGTTACAAACCTACGAGGCCAGGAACTGGTTGAAGAACAGGAGCTAGAGAATAGGCACAAACAGCTATTCTTTTTCTCATTTAATAGTCTGCTTATAATGGAAACTAGGGTGTGGGTGGAGAGGCTGCAGAGAATATCCTAGACCTGCACGTAGAAGAGAGTTTTTCCGTATGCACAGAGTCTTAACAGGAATGCATGTTTCTTAACAGAAATGCACAGATGCATTTCTCGCCATAACGATTACTGATAACCAGACTTACATTGACACAGTTTCAAGTAAACTTTTCTGTTAAGAGGTATTGTGTCAGTCAGGTGACGTCTTGTAAATCTTTCCCCTCACTTACTGCCTGTTGGTATGTTGTGATAGGTCATGAGAATACTGTTTTGGCATCAATTTTATACCACTCTTTCTCTGTTTACACTCCCTCCTGTTTCAGTTTACCTTAGTTGAGCATTCCCCCGATTCATTAGCTGCTAATATTCATATGGGCATGGACATCTGAACCCAGGTCTTGCACCAAAGGAATTGATGTCCATTAATTGCCTTGTTTTCCCTCCAACTCTAACATTCCCATTCTGGTTCTTTCCTAGCTGAAGCCCCATAATGGTGCATGTGAAGTTAGGATTTATTTATTTATTTATTTATTTATTTATTTATTTATTTATTTATTTATTTTTGGCCTTATCAAGCATCACTTTAACTTTCACAACATTGAGCCACATTTCCTATTTCATTGCCCATGCACCCATTTCGGAGAGATCCTTTAGGAGATCTTCATGGTCCCTTTTTGTTTTTCACCCCCTTGACTAAAGTGACTCATCAGCACTGGTCCCAGTACAAGTTAATGATCCATTCTCAGAACTCTCCATTTAGTAGTGATTCTTGTTCTTTAACCAGTTACTAATACACAAAAGGATCCGTCCTCTTCTTTCGTTATAATTTTGAGTGACGGACTTTCTGAACCACTTCTTTCAAAGTCCAAGTATATAGCGTCTACCAGGTCACCACTATCCAAATGCTTTTTGATATTCCGAAAAGCAGAACAGCAAAACAACCCATCCTTCCAAAAACAACTCTTAAAATGTTGGTGAGATGGCATTGACCTTTGCAGAAACTATGCAAATTCTTATTCAACAAGACCTGTTTTTCTATATGTTGGATGCTCCTTTTTCTTCAATACATTTTCAGACTATTTACGCCCAGATGGGTACATATTTTGACTGTCTTGTCTTGGAAGGATGGTTTAAAATATTCTCAGTTTGGGGGGGGAAGTCAACCAGTGTGAAGATCATGTACTTGCTGTTACCTTATTTGGATTGAGGGAGGAGGTTGTTGGTGAGATTGAGGGAGGAGGTAAGTTGGGCAAATACCACACCAGCTCAACCACCCTGGTGTCAGAGGCTTATGCACTGCAAGTACAACGCAGTATAAACTGGTTGATACTTGTCTTGACAGAGATGACCTCCCGTTTTAATAATGTTCTTTCCACATTAATTTGGTTACCAGTTAATGTTGCTACCAACCATTGCCTGTGTGTCTGCAGTTAATGGACGTTTCCCCTTAATTTTGCATGCCTAAATTGGCCTGATGTGTTAAGAGAGCAGAGCTCTGTAGGTGCTAGCCTTTTTGAGCCCGCTTCCTCTAGGAAGCCTCCAGGGATTAAGTGTATAGTATCTGCAGAGATCTCTTTACTGACTTCTATTATCCACAGAGGCTTTTCCTCTTCCAATCTACTCAGATATTGAAAGGAGTTGAACTCAATCAGTCACTCTTAAAGGCTTGGTGTACAAAACGGCAGAGTAGCTTCATTGCAAGATATCTCCTAATCTTTTAAACCTGATGGAGCGCTTCCAGCAGCTGCTTGGATGTGGGGAACAATTTGAAGAGGCTAGTGCTAATCCCGTATCAGTTGTTAAGAAGTTTCAGGGCTGGATTTCTTGCCAGTGACAAAGGAGTGAGGGACTAACACAAAAGTTACCCTGGTCCCCTTCGTGGTCAAGTTATGTGCTAACCTTTAACAAGCTTAAGGGAAGGAAGCAGGGAGGGCTGTGGTTAAGATTGCTTCCTTATAGTGATGGCACCAACCTCCAGAGTTTCATGCTTTTGTGTTTTGAGCATGCACACATGTACCCACCCTGAGTTGGGCATTTTTGAATTACGCTTAGCACTGCTGCAGTTCACAGTGAGCATGTGTGCATCGATTTAGTGGGGAAATGTCATGTGGCAGAATGGGTTGGAACGAGTGCCACAGCTTCCATTCAATTCCAATCTCCTTAAACTTAGCACACTAGTTCGAGGGTAATCGAGGCTGTTTGGGGCTGCTTTAAACACAGGTACTTCAGCCCCAATGTGAACTCTTAAAAACTGTTCTGCAAGCTTCCCTTGGAAGGGGGAAGAGCCTTCTGTGAAAGGTATTTCTTGGTTCACACTGTGGTGCCCACAGCCTGTTCCTCCCACAGCTCCTTCCGGTCCCTAGAGAAGCTTCACAAACGTGCTAATTTTTTTGTGTTTTCGTTTCTTAATTTAAAAATGTAAGAACAGAAATGCACACATTGTTTTGCCAAACAAATGCAGATGCACTTGATAGCCCTGTTGTTGGTTTCACACTTAAGGAATGAGCGTAGGAGCAAGGCTAACTGCTGAGCCAGTTTTAAGTTTACTGCTCCGTATGTTTGCTGGAAGGAAGCTGGGTTCACACAGCTGGAGAAGAACATAATGGTTTGGAACCTTAACCACAAGTAGAAGGGAACTCATGGAACTTTCCCACAACAGCTGGAGGCACCTTGAGAAAGCAAATCCCACCTGTAAGCTGCATCAGCAGCCCTGCACGTTCCAGCTCACCAGTTATCATGATCCCAATTCTCATGATCCCAAGACTATGTCTGTCCTACTTCCATAGGAATCCACGAAGCAAAGGGGTGTCAATTGACTAATGCTGTCTGGATTGGGGGCTGTGGTCTTGTATGGATGCTGCTGCTTTTACGTTCCTGCATTTTTCTTCTTCTTGCCTGTGTCAACTGTACTCTTATGCAGTCTTCTCCTCTCCCAAAACTTTTTAACACAGTTACTGCTCAGCGTGGAATAACCACAGAAATGATGGTAGCTTTGTTTTCTGTGTCTTGTTCCCCCCCCTCCCCTTTTCTCTTTTTCCAGTGGCTCTAAAATTTACAACCCAATACCCTTCTTTATTTTGCAGAAACAGCCAAATGCTGTTTTCAGCAACATTTTTCATAACTGGCATGAATCTTAAGTCACTCTTACAGCTCCTCAGCACTGTGGGTAGTTTTTTATTGCCTATTTGTTGTTGCTTGTTTTGTCTTTCAGTTCAACTTTGTGGGGAAACTTTTGGGCCCACGTGGCAATTCTCTGAAGCGCTTGCAAGAAGAGACATTGACAAAAATGTCAATATTGGGAAAAGGATCCATGAGGGACAAGGCAAAGGTAAAATTGCTAGCTGAAGATCATTAGTGTGCACTGTACTGCTGTGTGTGCCTTTCCTCACTGTTTCTAGTATAGTCTGGGGAGATTCAAAGCAAACACAAATCAAGGTGTATATTATAACCCCTTCTCTTGAGTTCTGCCTACATGCTGGTCCTTCGTCTATGGTATATATTCCTCACTTCAGAGGAAATCCCCTGCGGCAATACCTTCTTTATGGATTCAGGCAGCTGTATCGCTGGAGTATAATGGCAGGCTCATGGTGGTCTCTGAAACCAGCAGCCGCCCTCTTTACCTGATCACATCTAGCAATGAAGTAGGTGATGTGATGTCACTGTGCTGCATGCTTTCCTGTCTACTCCACTTTGAGGTCCGCCACTTGCGAAGGGTGGAGACAGTTGTGTTGCAGCGATGCCGCATCAAACACGTTGTATTAGCGAGCCTTACCAAGGGGTGAGGGGGGTTGGGAGAGAGGAAATGTAAGGCTGTTATTTTCAGAATGAGGCACGTTACTCCTTCCTGTATCCAGGAGTGAGGAGGCCAGTAAGTTTATTCCGTGGAGTATTGGGGAGAAGAGTTGGAGGGTCCACGGAGGCCATTCTAGTCCAGCCCCCCTGCACAGTTCAAGAAATCCAGAGCTAGAGCTTGTAGCAAAATACAGATGTCCAGCGGATGTGAAAACACCACTACTATTCCGTAGCAGAAAGTGTTAGTAGGAGAAAGGGCTATAGCTTAATAGTAGAGCAACATTTCCATATGCATGTGGTCCCAGGTTCAGTCCCCAGCATCTACAAAGTAGAAGTGGGATTGTCCTCTGTCTAAAACCTTGGGGAGCTGATAGCTGGATGGATCAGTGGTCTGACTCTGTATAAGGCAGCTTCCTATGTTCCTATATCACCCACTCTGTTCATTAGGAACCTATCAATCTCATTCTCACCCACCCACTACCATTTTGTACCTTAAAATGGGCATTCTTGATTTCTTGTGATTGTCCTAAGACGCTCTCAGGTGTGTTGAAAGCATTTACACCCCACCCTTCAGCCAAAAGGGATCTTAAGAGTGGCTTATCAGGCTTACAGTCTACAACCAGGAGCGAAATTATGCACCATCTATACAAGTTTGCTTAATTTGAATAATTGTTCAATGCCTTCTGAGATCTGCCTTGTTAGTATCCATACTATGTGCTTGAATTCTGCAGTGATTCAAATTGTAGAGGCTCTATGCTCGCAGAAGTATATATCAGAAGTGCAGTGGTACCTCGGGTTAAGAACTTAATTCGTTCTGGAGGTTCTTTCTTAACCTGAATCTGTTCTTAACCTGAGGTACCACTTCAGCTAATGGGGCCTCCCGCTGCCACCGCATGATTTCTGTTCTCATCCTGAAGCAAAGTTCTTAACCTGAGGTACTACTTCCGGGTTAGCGGAGTCTGTAACCTGAAGCGTCTGTAACCCGAGGTACACCCTATATAGTAAATTGCCATTATGATTATTAGAGTGTGAGAGTGTCTTAAGCTCTCGATCGTGTTAAGTCCCACTACTCATTTGCTTCTCATGGAAGAGCTCCCCGTTGGATTGGTTGAAAATCCTGAGTAGACCAATGCTTGGAAAGTTCTCTCTTGTATCTATTACTGGTTTGCCACAATTATAGAACCGGATGTCTAAATCCCACTTCATTGGCTGGACATTTCAAATACAATGCTTTCCAGCTATTTTTATGCTTATCCTTCATATGAATAAGCCAAGTGTCTTTGCAAAAAAACAAACAAACAAAATCATTCTTTTTTCAATTTACTTGGCCTATGCACATTACCAAGACTTTATTATCTTTTTAATGTGCAGTTTTGTTTTGAATTCTGAGTGCTGCTTTCAGATAATATTGGGACATGCAGGATCGTTCACTAGACTTATCTTTTTCCACTGCTTTGTTTAGTCTTAAATTATTCAGGAGATCGGAGCTTGTACAGCTTCCCAAGGGAGATTATTAGAGTCTAACAGATCTCACCGTTAAGAAGGATTTTGTGATAGCTGCCTTAGATTTCTCAATTTTAAATTTCTTCTTGCTGGCCTTACCCCTTCTGCCTCTGGACGTCCTTAAATCACTCATAAGCAAAGAATTATCTTCATCTTTCAAAAGCTTACGTCATTATATGCAAGCAAGACAACCTGCTGCTAAAACTGTTGAATACAAATATTGAGCCTGAAGAATTTGCAACTTTATTCTATAAACAGGAGTGGGGAGCAGCAAAAAAAAAAAAGGGTAATATTGAGGGAGGCTTTCATTTATATATGTTTTGCTGTTCCTTTTATTACCAGCTTTGACAAGTTTCAGACAGCTAATTATGGCGTGTTAATTCCCCCTGCTCTGAATTTGCTAATCAACTAATCAGATTGCTTTGCTTTTCCATCCAATTTAGGCAGCCTGAATGCTCTAAATTTTACAACAAAAAGATTAGTGGCAATAAGCTGGTGCTGATTGTCATTTCTAAGTAACTCATAATTACGGCACACCGAGAGCAAGCACAAGAGCTTTTTAAAAGTCAGTCAGTCAAAACTTCTATTTGTGGACCTATTCAAAGTGAGAGATGCCAGCTCAAGAGTATTTTTAACACTTGCTAAATAGAATAAGGGATACTGTTATGATACCTTAACATGGCAAAGACAAACATGCCATTTCTTTGTAAGTTGGAGAGCCACAGCGCATAGTGAAATATGCTCTGCTTAGTATGTCTGGAGTTGTACATGGTTTTATGCACGGGGCTGCCAGCCTTGACCGCACTCTGAAACAGTGTTCAAGACCCGTTTCCCACTTCTCTCAGTTTTATTTCTTAAAATCTATATCCATTTTTGTTAGTGTTGAAAGGAAAAATCTACAGGCAGTATGTTACGCCGTTCCCAGTAAAGAAATAAACGCTATTGTTGCCTTACCTTGTTCTGACCCAGTGTTTCCCTAACTTTGGTCTCCAGCTGCTTTTGGACTACAGTTCCCATCATCCCTGACCACTGGTCTTGCTAGCTAGGGATGATGGGAGTTTTAGTCCAAAAACAGCTGGAGACCCAAGTTTGGGAAACACTGTTCTGACCAATGGGTGCAGCAAGATAAGACACTTGCTTGTAAAAAGATGGACCAGCCCATCTAACTGCAGCTATCTGATGGTGATTTCTAGGTCCACGGGAGCATTTCCCCCTGGTTCTGAGGTTGCTTATTTTGCTTTTCTTCCCTTCTTGCGTAAAAGTGTGGGACAGACAGGGACATAGGACCCTAACAGACTTAATCTTGCCGCCGCCACCCTTTCAGTTCTCCATGGTTCACCTTTTGCTTAACCAATATGGATTCTGAGGCACAGGGGCATCTACAAAGCATCTGTGCATCTCCGTTGCCAAGCAACAGAGGCAAGAAAGATGAAGCAAAGCGGAAGTAAGGTACTTGGCAAAATGGAAAGCGGAAGAAAAAAGTTGGAGCAGAATGAAAGCTGCTGGGTGGGGAGTCATCGGCAGCCCAGGAGAAAAATAGGAAGAAGACTTCCCCAGAGCTTCCAGCTCCTGTTTTTTTAAGCTCCGTTCCTTGTGGTTGAAGCAGAGGGCAGAACCTGGTGGATCAGCGAGTAGAGTCTGGCAGGTTAGCAGCAGAGCCAAGATACAACCTGACAGGTCATGGGTGAAGTGTGTTGCAATCTTGTCTTGGATGGTAAAGCCTGTATTTCATTCTAGTTGAACTGCCAGAAGAGTAAGACGCTTGGCTGGTTGGCAACTTTATTGGGCAGCAGGGCAGAAGAGAAATTTAACTTCCATTTCAGATTTCAAGAAAAACAGAATTGATATATATAAAGTATAGATTGGGTTGACTTATTTAAAACTTTCCCTTACTGTGCTAAATTCTGTACTTCTTTTCTAGGAAGCCTCCCTCAAAACAAAATATAGTCTTAATTTTATTGGTTCAACATGTGGTTGGCTACCATCTAACATTCTTCTAGAGGAGTGTGGTGAAGGGTTAATGGCTGACCGAGCACATTGACAGGCATGGATTTCTTTTCCAGGATACAATTTTTCCCTTAATTCTACACAGTGAGGGAGAGCCCATGTCTGATCACTTATTGGGGTTGGATGACTTTAATCTACTATTGTTTTTCAATGCCTTAGGGGTTTTGCACATATGACATGAAAGTGATGACCATACCTTGTATTTTGTTCCCAAATTCTAGTCTTCAGAGGCATACACTGAATTTCCATTTAACTATCATGTTTCATAACCATTGACAAGTATGTCCTCTGTGGATTCATCTAATCCTGCTTTAAAGTCATCATCCCTGACTATTTGCTATGCTGGCCAATAGTTTGAATTCAATAAATTGATTCTGCCCAAAATCTTACTCTCAATGCTTGGTACCATTCACTCTGGAATATAGCTATAATGGAGAAAATCACACATAATTCAAGATATGGACCAGGACTAGAACCTCCAGATACATTTTATGTGATTTGACATTCCTTTATACAGCAGAACCATCATTTTCAAGACCACCCTTGTCACAAGCCTGGCAAATCTAGAACTTTACTTGGTGATCTGATAAGGTTGATAGTATTTACTAGGACTTTGTTATTTTAACTCATTTCAGCTACTCATTCTATATGCCTATTTTATAGCTTTGTTTTTCATATTTATTTTTTTTCTGTTGCAATTGTTCTCTTTGTTTTATATACATTATAAAATGAAATGATAATAAACTTTACCCCCTCAAAAAAAACCCCCACCCTGATTCTGAGCTCAGAAATTTTCAAGGTTGAACATTTCCCCTTTACCCATGCAGTCCCATGTAGTTCTGCTCCTTCTTCCACTTTCCTTTTCGATTTTCACTGGTGGAGGGTTCCAAGTGTTTTAGGGAACTTCCTTGCTGTTTTCCTGTGTGCATCTGGGAAGTAGCGAGCCATTGCCTTTTGGTTTAGGCCAGCTCACTGGGAAGGCCAAGTCCTGTTAAGGGAAGGCTTTTGGGAAAGTTAAGCTCCTTTCCCTTGGGATATCCCTGAAGTGAGCTTGAAAAAAATGCATGTCTACCAATGTCCTCTGCTCTAGTCTCAATTAGTCATGTGGGCTGAAGTGGTGTAGCAGTTGCAGAATATTTCCCTGCTCTATGGGAATGGGTGGTCCTAAAGGATCACTGTGGGCGGCCAAGTTAGTTCATACCTATTGGTCTATTCCAGGGGTCAGCAAACTTTTTCAGCAGGGGGCCAGTCCACTGTCCCGCAGACCTTGTGAGGGGCCAGACTATATTTTGAAAAAAGATAATGAACGAATTCCTATGCCCCACAAATAACCCAGAGATGCCTTTTAAATAAAAGGACACATTCTACTCATTTAAAAGCAGCAGGCAGGGCTCACAAATAACCCAGAGATGCATTTTAAACAAAAGGACACATTCTACTCATGTAAAAACATGGTGATTCCCGGACCATCCGCGGGCCAGATTTAGAAGGCGATTGGGCCGCATCTGGCCCCCGGGCCTTAGTTTGCCTACCTATGGTCTAAACCAGCCTTTCTCAACCTGTGGGTCCCCAGATGTTGAACTAGAACTCCCATCACCCCTAGCTAGCAAGGCCAGAGCTCAAGGATGATGGGAGTTGTAGTCCAACAACATCTGGGGACCCGCAGGTTGAGAACAGCTGGTCTAAACCCTAATCCTTGGTTGCTTCTGGAGTGTATTGATTCCATTTGTTCTGCTTGTTTTGTTTTATGTGCCACCCCCTACCTTTCAGAGCTGGGATGGCTAATAAACTATATCCCTCCAGATGTAGGTGAACTACACCTTCCATCACCTCTGATTATTTGCCATGCTGGCTGGGACTGGTGGGAGTTGGAAGGCCGGCAGCATCTTGAGGGTCACTACTTATCCATCATTGATTTAGACTAGAGGAAGCCTTCATAAGGCAGCTTGCATTGATATGGGGGAAAACAAACAATACAGCTTTAGAAAAATCCAGTAACTCACATATGCACATAATTTAAGTCGGCTTTCGCTAAGTGGTATTGTGGATTACTGTGGTTCCTACTAGATGTACATATTTAGGGTAAGACAAGTATGTTTGGTTGCCTCAGTCATGCAGATGCATGCACTGTAAGGTATAATGTGTGACCGTGTATGGTGATAGACAGACTTCAAACAGTCAGCGCAGAACTGAATTAGAAGAGTCATATAACAATACGGTAGATAACTGTAGTGCTGAAATGCCTCTTGTGATAGTTGTTGTGTTAGGACCAAATGGAATTTCCACACTTGCTCGTCTGTGTGGACTTGTTAAGAACAAAAGAAACTGCCTTATACGAAGTCAGACCACTGGACCATATAGCTCAGTATAGTCTGTACTGACAAGAGGTCTCAAATGTTTTAGAAAATAGTTTTTCACATGTGCCTTTCCCTTTGTCTTGAATAAAACAGATCATTAACAGGCCCAGGAACAATCCTTTGATTAAACCATAAGGTGCCAATCCATACTGTAAATTTATTTCCAGCCTCGTTTCGGTTGTACATTTACAATAAATAAAAAATGAACTGTCTTGAAAATGGAAACCATTAATGAAAGGCTTGCTCTCTCTTTTTGCTTTCTTTCCCCCATATGATGAGTTTATATGTAACTTTTCTGTCTTCCCAGGAAGAAGAGTTGAGAAAGAGCGGAGAAGCAAAATACTTCCACCTAAACGATGACCTGCATGTGTTAATTGAAGTGTTTGCCCCACCCGCAGAAGCATATGCCAGAATGGGGCATGCGCTGGAAGAAATCAAGAAGTTCCTCATCCCCGTTAGTACATATTGGAACCTCTTTTATGTCAATATTTACTGCACATGAAGAATCACCTTAGCTTTCATGAATTTTTCCTCCCCCACCCACCCCGTAAAATTTCCTGGTTGGAATGTAAATTTCAATTTGAAGGACTCCCTTGGCCAAAACTTTGGTGAACATCTTGGACGTCGTATTTCCGCAAGACACTACTGGTAGAGACGTGATTTCCTTCCATTGTAATAGCATAACAATGTTTTCCCCACCAAACCCACAAAGCCCTAAGCTGTCACCAGGAAGAATTCAGGCATGTGTGTTGTGTACCATCTGCTCATGGCTAGAAACATATTAAAGCTGTTCTGCCATCATGGAAGACAAAGAGCAGAAGATCAGAATCAAAAGCATTCCTTGAAATTTCTGCATGTTTTACTGTTTTCTTTTCAGTAGACAATGTGCCTCATCCCATTGCAGTTTTGGGGGACTTAGCATCTACGTGTCACAGTGCTCCATCTATGTCCCTGTCTGTTCAGTGATGGAAAGTACTAGTGGGGGTTCTGTGGATTTTGGTTAATAATGTCTACCCACATTGGGTAGAATTTCCTGCTCATAAAAAGCTTGCACCAGGACTTTAGCATCAATGCATCAGCTTCCAGATAAGAAATTTATTTGCTACTTAGTAGTGTTTCCTGCCAGGCTTACAGTTTTGTTGGAGCTACCCACTTTGTTGAGAAAGGATTTATGTTTTACCAGACTTTGTCTTTCTGATTTTGAAATGATTGATAGGTTAACCAGTTTTTCATTAGGAAATTCCTGTAAGCTGCCTTGATTATGATGATGATATTTAATAATTTTATTATTTATACCCCGCCCATCTGGCTGGGTTTCCCCAGCCACTCTGGGCTGCTCTCAACAAAACACTAAAAACACATTAAAATGATGGTTTGGGAAAGCAGACTAGAACTTTTTTAAATGAACCTGAGCAAACCTGCTTCCAAACATGGACCAGTTGTAGCCCCAAGCCTCTACTGAAAGAAAATTCACAAAATTTTTGCTCATTGGGTATCTGTTATGTGGCATCCTTAAGAGCTTTGTTCCCCTTTAAAATTAATACTCCTAGGTACTATTGGGCAACAGTTATTAATAGCCAGCATGTGTGCATCAGTATAGTTTGGCAAGCAATAGCTGTGCTTCAGTACTTGCTGTTGTATTAATGCAATTATTGTGTTGTTGTGGTTTGTGTTTATGATATATGAGTGTCTACTTCAAGTCATTTTAACACTTGGTGAAAATTGCTAAGAGCTTACGATGGGGTTGGCACAGTTATAATCCCTCCCCCAGCACATTCAGTGAATACAGTATTGAAGGTGTGAAAATGTTTTTGTTTTATTAAAAATTATTATTAGACTAGGGAACGCTGATGAAGTTGTTCATAGGAGATTTGTGTTAGGTCACAAACCCATCACCAGAATTTCTGGTAATTATCTCTGTTGAGCCTTCAGCTGCAGTTCAGATAATCCATTTGGTAGCAAATAAAGAGGAGGTTCGCACAGACCTGCGTTTGCTCATTTTTTATTTAAAAATGCACAGTAAACAATGTGTATGCAGCCATACATAGGAAACTAGGGAGATTATTTTAGATCTCTGCATTGCCTTCTCTCTCAGCTTCACCCAATAGTCTTTGAAGACATTTGTTTTAAGAAGACGGGAGAAAAATCCAGTCTGTTCCAGTTGTTTGGTTAATGAACTGTTTAAAACCCCAAATTCTGCCAGGATTACTAGCATTTTGAATAAATCTCTTCAGTGGGAAAGGAAACCCACACAGAGCAAGGTTTGGAGTAAGATGAAAGGAGCTATATTGGACTCTGTCATCCCTGTTACTCCTTCACACAGTGCTATCTAACTCAGTTATAGAATCCCCTGGAATAGAAATTGAACTCTGAAGTGCTAACATTAGCTCGCTTATCTTTTTGTGTGTGTCCTGGGCAGGGAAGAGTGTGTCTTCTTTGAACATGGAGGAGTGCTCATTGCTTTGAAGTCCTCCATGCGGTTGAGAGGAATCCTGTGAACTATGAAATAACTTTGTTTTGGATTTTGTAATACTCTTTGAAAAGGGAACTCTGTGGAGAGTAGGGAAGTTTACTGCCAGAATCTTATTTATGACTTAGAGCTCCCGGCTGGGAATCTTTTGAATATTGGGTATTTTTAAGTCAAACCACTCTCAAACTGACAGTTCAGAGGAATATGAGTTAGGAATTCAGAAAGGTTATCCATCTAGAAATAGTTATAGTTATAGTGATGATAATAATAGTAGTAGTAGCAATAATAATAATAATAATAATAATAATAATAATAATATTTAACCTTATGCTAAACATGACTACTACCATATTATATCTTCTTTTGGGTAGATTTGTGCTACAGTTTGGGACTTCTTTTAACTTGGTCTGCATATGTGCATGTTTAATTTGTAAATCCGTTGATGCATAGACATTATGTCAAACCCATAGATTCATGAGGGTTCCAGATTCTGTTGACATAACTGTGCTTTTCCTCATACAAGGGTATTTTTTCTTGGGGGGTGTTTGTGTGTAGGGGTATTGGAATTAATGATTCCATCAATAGCAATTGATGATGACAAGTAATTGGAAAATCAATCCAT
Organism: Podarcis cretensis; assembly: GCF_951804945.1. NCBI lineage: Eukaryota > Metazoa > Chordata > Lepidosauria > Squamata > Lacertidae > Podarcis > Podarcis cretensis. The sequence continues at coordinate 84,849,831 of NC_137176.1, forward strand.
TGGTAGAAGCAGTAAAAGAGTAAAGGGGACCCCTGACCATTAGGTCCAGTCGTGGCCGACTCAGGGGTTGCGGCGCTCATCTCACTTTACTGGCCAAGGGAGCCAACGTACAGCTTCCAGGTCATGTGGCCAGCATGACTAAGCCACTTCTGGTGAACCAGAGCAGCACACAGAAACATCGTTTACCTTCCCACCGTAGCGGTTATCTACTTGCACTTTGACGTGCATTCAAACTGCTAGGTTGGCAGGAGCAGGGACCGAGCAACGGGAGCTCACCCTGTCGCGGGGATTCGAACCGCCAACCTTCTGATCGGCAAGTCCTAGGCTCTGTGGTTTAACCACTTCTGCAAAAAAGGAGAAATCTATCTCTCTCACGCCTAGCCTGTGAATTCTCAAAGGCATATGGAAAATACAATGTTGTGTTGGATAGACTTTGATTTTATTCATCAATACATTTCTTATGTTCCTGACACTTGCCTCAGCTCCCTGACCAAGATTCAAGAGAATATAGTGTGTCTCAGTCTTGGCATCAGTTTAATAAGGCCAGAGATAAAATAATTTAAGTGACTTCTTGCATCCTACCAGGAATGTATTTCAAACTTTCCCATTAAATCAGCTCAGTAAAAGTAAGTCTGTGCCAATCCTGTGCCCCTGTCTTTAAGACTGTGTAAGGAAAATTTGTAGCAGGAACAAATCTAAAATGTCTTAGGAATGTGGTATAAGTATCTGCAGACATGACTGAATACCATATTTTTTCTTTCCTGTCTAGGACTACAATGATGAAATCAGACAGGCACAATTACAGGAATTAACTTATTTGAATGGTGGCTCAGAAAATGCAGACGTTCCAGTAGTTCGTGGAAAGCCTCCTTTGCGGGCACGGGGAGTGCCAACTCCAGCATTGGCAAGGTAGCGGGTTGCACTTTTTTGCTTCTGCAGAAATGTTTAAGCAGCTCCATTTTTCAAGTCTCCTCATGCCACTCACTCAAGCCACACTTCCAGGCATATTTATATTCTTGCAGATGGGGAACTGTGGCTGTGTGACCCTGTCTTTAATTCATTGCCACTTGGTGAGTTTGGGGTAGATGCAGGCTTGAACCCAGCTAAACCCATAAGTCACCAGTTTTTGTATTTGTTTAAAGAAACAATAAAAAATTGTCTTTAAAAAAGACTCAGCGGTAACCAACATGGGGTTCTTCCAAAATTTGCATCATACAGAAACTCTTGGAAGACACAAGGTTGCCTGCCCCTACCCTACACGTTTAGCCACACATGTGAAACCTTTATCTGTGGGACTCTACAGCCTCTCTGTGTGGCTTTTGCAGAAAGAAACCAGGTTTGCTGGTTTATATATACTAGAAAAAAGCATGGAATGAATGGGGTCATACCTTCCCTACAAAGTGTTTTCCTCTCTACCAGCACTTTGCATATGTTAATTTTGGGAGGAAGTGCCAGCTGTGGGGGTGGAGGGGGAAAACGGACAGTTCTCACAATGGAGGAATGTAAGAAGTAGAGTCTTATAAAGATCTGTATTGGGACCTGTGCTCTTCCTGTTCGTAAATGATTTAGAGCTGAGTTTCCCAAACTTGGGTCTCCAGCAGTTTTTGGACTACAGTTCCCATCATCCCTGGCCACTGGTCCAGCAAGCAAGGGATGATGGGAGTTGCAGTCCAAAAACAGCATGCTGTTTTTTTTGTAGCATCAATTAAGTGTTTTATATTTGTTGTTAGCAGCCCTCAGCCTGGTTTGCTGAACTGGGAAGGGCAGGGTATAAATAAAATAATGTTATTATTTATTTTATTATTATAGAAGGGGTCTGGGCTGGACTCTCTGAAGGAGATTTGGGATTTGTGGTGGAAATATCAAGCCAGGTTGCAACAGTTGTAAGAAATGCAAACGTCGTGCTAGGAGTCATGAGGAAAGGGGTTGTAATGGAAACTGCCAGTGTCACAATGCCTGTATACAAATCTATGGGGCAACTATACTTGGAATCTTGGGTTTCTCCAGTTCTTGTTGCTGCATTCCAAAAAGGGATACTGCAGAGCTGGTAAAACATGCAGAAAGGGCAGCCGGAATAACTGGAACAGTATCTTTTACAACAAAAGGTTGCAACTATGTTTGGGGCTCTCTAGTTTAAGGGAAAGGACACAATACGGGTGTACGGTATTATGCAGGGTGTTCAGAAAATGGAAGTAGAGAAGCCCCCCAGTGATACTTGGAACAACTTCAGATGGCACACAGATAAACGGTGAAATCCGCTCTCATAAAATATAGCTATGGTCGCCAACTTAGATCCCTTTCAAGCAGGATTGGACAAATTCATTGGGGATCAGGGGATTAGTGGCTACTGGTCCTGATTCTTTATGCTGCCTTCAGGATCAGAGGCATCGTGCTCCTGAATACTGTATTGTTTGCTGGAGCAGCAGTGAGAACATGCTCTCGTTCTGCTTGTGTTCCTGTTGACTCCATAGGAAAGGGACATCTGGTTTGACCACGTAGGAAAGAGAGTGCTTGACTTAGGCCTTTCATCTGACCCATTTTTATGCCCATCCATGGACTGTAATCCCGTGTGAATTAGGGATGCCTAGACCCATTGATTTCCGTGAGTTTAAACATGCTTATTTGAAAGTGGCAAATTGACACAGCACACGATGCCAAAAAAGGCTGCCCAAAGTAACATTCTGTATAGGCAGATTCTTTAAATCAACTCCTTCACAAGCTGAAAAAGCAGGCCGGCTTTTTTCGGTCTGACTTCTCCTCCTGGTGTACTGTCAGCATCTTGTCATGCTCTGTGACTGCCCTAGTTTACCATTCAGTATGGCCCATCTGGTGTGGACGTCACTCGTTGGAACATGAGGTTTTAGCTGAAACAATCCCATTTCCAATCTTAGCTTTGCCACAAACTTTTTAAAATGTCCTTAAGAAACTCAGTGTCTCTTTCCATCTGTGACATGAGCGATAATGTTAACCTACTGATGTAGGTTGCTGCCCAACTCCCATGGGATTCTGAGTCCCCTAAGTCCATGATCGGCCAGAGAAAAATGGATGGAGACTGGAAAGCAAGAAAGATGTTTATTTTTCTGTTGCAACAGAGTTCCCTCCCCTACTTCCAAGGAGGTAGAGACCCTGAACAAAAGTGTGCAGGAACTTTTAAAGACTTTGGACATTGCCCAACCCCCTTAGCCAAATACCACCCCAAAGTCATTATGCAAACATCATAGGAGGTGCTCCACAGCAGAAATCCTGTCTGCCAGGATACTCTGATAACGGTCGTTGATGGCATTACAGTGGTGCCCCGCAAGACGAATGCCTCCCAAGACGGAAAACTTGCTAGACGAAAGAGTTTTCAGTTTTGGAGGTGCTTCGCAAAATGAATTTCCTATGGGCTTGCTTCGCAAGACGAAAATATCTTGTGAGTTCCTGCGGGTTCTCCCCCTTTCCCCCCTTTTTCTAAGCCGCTTATCCGATAAGCCGCTAAAAGCCACTAAACCGCTAATAGCGCTAATCCGCTAATCCGTCAATGGGCTTGCTTCGCAAGACGAAAAAACCGCTAGACGAAGAGAATCGCGGAACGGATTCTTTTCGTCTTGCGAGGCACCACTGTACTTGGGCAGCCAGGCCATTGTTTTGTGATGGTTAATACTTTAGTTCCTGAATGCAGGTCACAGGCTCACCCTATCCATACACAAATACGCCTTTAAGACAGGATTTGTAATGGAAAAGACAATGGGAAGGTTTTCTCCATTTGCCTCCCATTCTGCAGAGGAATATTTGAGGTCATTGGGTGAGTCAAAATGGCTTCAGGATTGCTCTCCTGTAATATTTCAGACACATGGTTTACATATTTAGATATGTGTGCGTTTATGAATATTTATTCTATATCTGACCTTACAATTCTTATAACACCTACCATACAAGGTTGCTCTAAAGATTATTCTTATTTATATAAATGCACTATATCTTGCATTGAAGGCATTTAGACCTTCTTCATTAAATGAATGTCAGGGTTGTCAAAATTGTTGATGCTGGACTAGACCAGATGATTCTTTGCCTTATGTAGCAGGCGTTTTTTTTTTTTGCACATGTGCTTCTGCAAGAGGAAGAAATTCTGAAATTCAATATACGCAGACATGTGTGTATGTGCATGTGTGTGTTCAAAATGCCTTACTGGAGAAGGAAAACCAATTTTATTTTAACACCATCTCTGTTTAAATTGCTAATCAGAAATGGCTCTCTGAAACAAAAGATTGCAGCTTTCCCTGATGCATTTCATCATGCAAAACACACGTCAGTCAGCATGCATGCAGCTCCTGGCTTTGGAACTTCTTATGCTGAACTCTCTCCCTTTTCTTACCCCCCACCCCCACCCCCACCCCAGCTTCCCAGCAAGAACCGAGAAACAGACTATGGCCTCACTGTTTATGCAGAGGTTTGCATGATGAAATAAAGTGGGAAGGGCTGCAATTGGGCATTTGAGATTAGAAGCGTTGTCAACACCTGTTGAGAATGCAGGGATCTCTCTGCACTGTGTGTCTGTTTATATCTGCTCCTCGTCTCCGAGATACTCCTCTGCTAACTTGTTTAGAACTCTTGGCAGATGTAATGCTTCTCTCCTAATGATGGCTACGTAATCGGGAGCACCATGAAGCCTCTCCCCGCCGTCTTCACACAGCATGTTCTGCCCATCTTTCAGTTTCACACTTATTGTTGATTAGCATTACATCACACAAGCAGTTTCTATCTATCTATATCTATATTAGTTTTTTTGACATATCATTTCCAACAGTCATACAACATAACTTCTTATACAATATTTTGACTTCTGTCAACACCTCTGATGATTTTCCGTTCTTATCACTTATTCTGCATTTGTTAAGTTCTCTATTACTCTTAATTATCATTAATAATTCTCATCATAGTCTTTCTTGTAATATTTCAAATAGTCATCCTTACAAAACTTCTTGCAATCCTACTAGCGTCATCTGTTCATTACTATTACTTTTCAAATAGTTCATATATTTACTCCAGTCTTCTAAGAATCTCTGGTCCCGCAGGTTTCGAATCCTTCCGGTTGATTTATCTAATTCTGCATAGTGCATCAATTTCATCCTCCATTCTTCTTTTGTCGGTAGTTCTTCTTGCTACCATGATCACACAAGCAGTTTCACTAACCGTAGTCGGTGTCAAGTCACGATTTGCAACCATATTCATAACCTTGTGCAGCAGCAACACACGCATTAGCTGCCGCTGTAAGAAGACAGGAACCGTTCTGCTGGGTTTGATCAAATGCCCATCTAGTCTTAACATCCTTGTCTATCAGATGCCTATGAAAAAGCCCTCAGTGGTAGAGCATCTGAAAGTCTCTGGTCCTATCTCCAGTTAGATAAGGTTGGGAACGTCTCCAGTGTGCTGCCAGTCAATGCAGACAGTAATGAGCCTCATGGACCAATGGTTTGACTCAATACATTCATCTGAGCACAATAGCACTTCCTTGCTTGTGATCCCTAGAAAATGGCAGTGAAAGGTATGCTGAATCTCTGACGACATAAGTGTGTCCATTATGGTGCATGATTTTTGTTTGATTTTGTGGTGTGTGTGTGTACATACACAGCATGCTCACCTTGAAATGTGTATTGCCTGTTTGCAAAGGCTTAACAGCTGTTTACGAGGTGAGAGGTATAAGGAGTGTTTTGGAGCACAATTAATACCATTGCCAAAATGGTAGAGAAGACTACATTTTAGGGCCAGGAACAGAGCGAAGGGAGCGCGTATCTTCCATTTGTTAAATTTGAGGAAAACGTGGACTTAAAACATGCCCATCAAAACATACTTCCCTCCCCAACAAACACACACCTTCCCTTAGATAAAATAAATGTTCTCTTAATACTTCAGCTGCCTTTGCAACCTCGGGGGTTGGGGGGATGTGAGGAAACTTAATTATTTTTTCTGGTGCTTTAACAAATTAGAATGTGTAAGATCTTTTAAATTTAGTGTAAGAAATGTGTGGCAGATAATCTCTCTTCACAAGTTTCCATTACTGGTTTTAATTGCACTTCAACTTTTGGTACATTTTGAAATTTGGGTTATATGTCCAGGCTTCATTGTTCATGGCTGCATCTATACAGTGGTACCTCAGGTTAAGTACTTAATTCGTTCCGGAGGTCTGTTCTTAACCTGAAACTGTTCTTAACCTGAAGCACCACTTTAGCTAATTGGGCCTCCTGCTGCCGCCGCACCACCGTAGCACGATTTCTTTTCTCATCCTGAAGCAAAGTTCTTAACCCAAGGTAATATTTCTGGGTTAGCAGAGTCTGTAACCTGAAGTGTATGTAACCTGAAACGTATGTAACCCGAGGTACCACTGCATATGCTTTCCCAGATAGCGTAGTTATATTGAGGAGAGCTTTGCCGCATTTTAGCAGTGGGGATGTGAATGGAGGTGGACACAATTCTTTAATAGGTCTAGGTTTTATTAGAACAGGAGCTGTGTTGGGGGGGGGGAGAGAAACACCATAAATTCCTAGAGGAATATGTCATATTTGAGGAACCCTTGACCAACATAGAATAGAATCATAGAATCATAGAGTTGGAAGAGACCACAAGGGCCATCGAGTCCAACCCCCTGCCAAGCAGGAAACACCATCAGAGCACTCCTGGCATATGGTTGTCAAGCCTCTGCTTAAAGACCTCCAAAGAAGGAGACTCCACCACACTCCTTGGCAGCAAATTCCACTGTCGAACAGCTCTTACTGTCAGGAAGTTCTCTTTAATGTTTAGGTGGAATCTTCTTAATGTTTAGGTGGAACATCTTGGGTGATAGATCTAAAACCGGGATTTTTCCAGCACTTGCAAGAGTTTTGAGTTTGGCAGAACCCTTCGTTGGGTATGATGAATAGATGTACTTGCTACTTGGACTTCCGTGAGGCAATATGAGCTTCTCATTTTGGAACCATTCAAATATTCTCCGGTTTTATTATTCCCCACTAATGGCCTTAGGGCATAGTTTGAGGATTTGATTGATAGAGAGTGTGGTATTGGGCCACTTGACAGCTGCTTCATAAAATCACCATGCTCCCTTGCATTCTTATAAGGCAGCGGCCCACAAATCCTAGTCCCATCAATCCATTTTAGAACTCCAGAAAACAGGAACCATCACAGAAGGGAACCTGGGCATTTATTTATTTTTAATCCCAGTGCACATCACTTTATGCTTGCTTGCACTGAATCATGTTACCATTTCGTTCACCCAGTTTGGAGAGACCATTTTGGAGTTCCTTACAATCCCTTTTCGTTCACACCAGCCTGAACAGCAGGCATATAGGAAGCTGCCCGGGGGTCAGTCCGTAGTTCCGTCTAGTTCAATATCGTTTATAGTGACTGATAGCAGCACTTGAATGTGAAGCAGATAGATTTGCATGTCTTCAGGGGTTCACAGACACCTTTGTTGTTGTTGCTGCTGCTGCTCCTTCAGGCTCTGTGACCTCATCCTGTTGTTCAGCTTTGTTCTTGAAAACACAGTCTTCAGAACAAAGGACCGCCCTGAACAGATGGGGCACAGCTTGCCTGGCAACCCTGACAGCAAACTTGGACACAGACAAAAGTTCCAAGAGCACCTAGGAAAAACAATACAAGAGCCTTGGGGGACGTCAAATGAGTCACAAACTCAAGAGTGCGTTGAGAGCTTTCTCATTGACCAAAGCCACTTTTGCAAGGTGCCAACATTCACTTAAAGTTTGTGAGGCCAGAAGCACCCTGCATGCGTACTTGCAGCCTTTGCCGGCCTGGTGACCCTGATCTGGTACCTTGGACCACATCAGCTCCAGCCACCTGTGTTGGCTGGGACTTGAATTACCTGCACTCCAAAAAACCTGGAGGCATGATTAGGCCTCTAGTGCAAGTTGAACACCTCAGCTGCGTCACTGCATGATAAATGTCACTCAGAAGCATTACAAACACCTTTTTAACGGTGCATTGATGTCAAAATATGTTGGTCAAGTGGTTTGTCTGTGGTTGGATGTCCCTTGAGCCTAAACGAGGGAGAGCGGCAGAAGAGTAATAATAATAATAATAATAATAATTTATTATTGATACCCCGCCATTCCCTGTTCAAAAACCGGGCTCAAGGCGGCTAACAACAAATTTAAAACACTTTAAAACACTTAATTATAAAAGCAGCATAAAATACTGTATAAAAACATGAATAACAATAAAATTCAAAAATCAATTAGATAATCCCCAGGGCTAGCTGGCTGAATTGGTCCTACTTGGACCAGCGAGGAGGCCAGGGGAGAATTAGCTGTGGGGTCTCAGAGCGGGTGATCTTCATAAAAGGGGAGGAGGAAGGAAGAGAAGGGAAATAAAAGATCAGGGTGAATTCAAATTAAAGGCCAGGCGGAATAGCTCTTGTTTTACAGGCCCAACGGAAGAAGGTTAAATCCTGAAGGGCCCTAGTCTCATGGGACAGAGCATTCCACCAGGTCGGAGTAGGGTTAGGTGAGGGTCTTGTTGGTTTCTGCTTCCTTCACTGTGCAGCGAAAGTGCTTGTCACGAGACAGGTGTTTACATTCCACAGTCAATTGCTGTTGGGTTTTCCCACAGGAAAGGGAGACTGGATGTGACGTACACTGGTTTCCTGTTTTTCACTGTTCACACAGTGTTCTCTCCGTACTTTAGAGGAGAGAGGATGCTTTCTCTGCTCCGGCAGAGGCAAGATGTTTTTCTGTAATCTACCAGCTTTGAAGTGTAAATAAAGTAATATAGAGTATGTGGCACGTACTCCTCATCATTCCACTGTGCTTGGGACACTGCAAATTCAACATCTTTGGTTATCGGGCCCAGAAAGACGCAGTCATCTGAATGCCGGCAAAAGGATCGGAATGCAGAGGGACGGATCGGACGGTATCTGCTCTGCGCATCAAGATGATTGATGAGGTATGTGCTCATGTTCCGGGCAGCCTGCCAGCTTCTAATTAATGGCTTTATGGCTGGACTCTGAACTTTTATGGCCATTTTGCTGGGCACAGGCAAAGGCTCAAAAGAACAAGCTCCTATGCTGGGGGAAACCGAAAGTACCTTTTAAAAGTGCTTTTGGAATAAAGCAGCTGCAGCAGTGACGCAGCATGATTTAAAGCAGCAGAGATGACGCAGAAGGCTAATGCCAGAGTCATGATGGCCCTTCAGGATGCTTGTGGGATTCCTAAGCTCAATAAGAAAAACTATGCGGACTGGGTTCTCTATGCAGAGGCTATTCTGCGGAAAGAGGGTCTGTTTGAAGTTATAACAGACACCCCCCCAGCTCCAGTTACAGATGCATGGGAAGCTAAAGATTCCAAAGCAAGGGGAACTCTTACATTGATAGTATCTTTAAAAGAATAACCCGTGAGTAATTGGAACTTGGATTAAAAAAGGGGGAAATTTCTATTTAAATTCGGAGCGAGCGGGGGAGGTGCAAAAAGGAAGTCAGCCTCCCCCCTGTTGTAGAGGAGCTAAAGCAAAGGATTTGACAACTAAGATCGAGTGTAACCTTTTTTTGATAAAGTTATTAACTTCGCGATGGAAAATTATAAGACTGGGCTGGAGGAGAAAAGTGGAATGTGAATTAAAATGCAACCCCCCCCCCCCCCCGGAAACCCTGGGAGCGATCTGAAAGAGCGCCGGGAGAGGAGAAATAGAGGTTTTGACAGCTGTCAAAGGAGCTGTCAAAGCGGAAGAACAAAAAGAGAACTTTGTTACGAGGACTTTGCTGGTCACATTTGTTACAAATTGGATATAAATTGTTTAAAACAAGGAATAATAAGTTACTTTGACTGTTGGGTGTGATCGGGAAGGAAACTGAGTTACTATAATCCCTCTAGAGGAGCTGTGGGACACTACAAGTATTGTTGGCATCGAATTTGAATAGGACTTTTTATCTCCTGGGAAACTGCAGAAATGGAACACTATTTTGTCTACAGAGGTCTACACACTAAAGGAGACAATAGATTTATCTATTGAAGAATGGAAGGGACTTGACGTAATGTTTTGTTCCTGAATAACAAAGCCTCTGCAGAGGAATTAGAAGCTTTTTGGAATTAGAACATTTGTGCAGGAGAGCAGGGGGGGGGGAAGAGGAGGAGAGAGAACAACAAGAACAATAAGAATAACAAGAACTGGACAAAGTTGGAAGATAGACTCCTTCCAAGATTGGACATGTGAAACCAAAGATGACCAAAAGATGGCAAAGACTAATAAAAAGACTGCAAAGCGGACTGGTGAAGGACTGTGGTTTAGATGTGGGAGCTCCAGGATGACAGTAGACATTGATGGACATTGGGAACGCAACCGGGAAAGGGGGGAGGGAAATTTGGAATCCAAAGGGTGTTAAATTACATTTTATTCTTTTTTTTATCTTTCTGTTTATCTTAATCTGTATTGCATATTAAAGACGGGAACTCGTGGAAGGGAACAGGTCGATTTTAGGGGATGGGAAAATATTTTTTTTTTAAATTGGGCCAATGATAATAATTTTAAAATTTGGGGTAAGAATTTGTTGGATCTATTTGAAAGAATTGGAATACAAGAGGGGGAGGGGGGGAGTCCTGGAAAGATGCCAATGAAAATAAGGTTTTAAATTTGGATGTTTTTCTTTTTCTGTTATATTTGAAAATCTTTAATAAATATTATTAAAAATAAAATAAAATACATTGATAGTATCCCCAGAAGAGCTCTGTCTATTGCGTGATAAGACCTCAGCCAGAGAAATTTGGGACGCGTTGAGGCAGGCTCACTTGAGGACAGAAGCTGGATCCACTATCATGAGACCTACTCACCCACAGTGAGGTATGAGAGCATTAGGCTTATGCTCAAGCTAGCTGCAGAGGAGAATCTACACATTAGTCACCATGATGTGAATACAGCTTTTCTGTACGGATCTCTAGATGAATCACTTTATATGCTTCCACCTAATGGCGTACAGGTAAAACAGGGATATGTTTGTGCTCTGAAGAAGTCCCTTTATGGTCTCAAACAAAGTGCACGGTGTTGGCACACAAAACTCACTGAAGTATTGTTTTCTCTAGGTTTTAAGCAAGGGAAAGCTGATCCATGTGTATTTGTCAAAGAGGAGGGGCAAAAGAAACTGTATTGCTTGTTTTATGTTGATGATCTTTTATTCTTTTGGGATGATGTCACAATGTACAATAACACCCTAGCTCAACTGAAAGAGCACTTTGACATGAAAGATCTTGGTGAGGTAAACAACTACCTATCTCTGGAAATAGAGAGAGATCAAGATGGTAACATTCTAGTACACCAGTCACGGAAAATTGCTGATGTGTTAAGCAAACTAAACCTGATGGATGCTAACCCTGTAGACACACCGATGATAACAGGTTATCAGGTAGATGACACTGAAGAAGCATTTTCTGACACTACACTGTACAGGAGTGTGCTAGGCAAGCTAAACTTCATTGCCAGATGTTCAAGACCAGACATTGCTGTTAGCTGTAATTTGCTAAGCAGACAAGTCAACAATCCTACTGTTAAGGATTGGAAAGCTCTGAAACGCATAGCGCGGTATTTGAAAGGCACTATGCATTACAGACTGAGATTTAACAATCAGAAGTCTGGTGGTCTTGAGATATTTGCAGATGCAAGTTTTGGAAGTGACACTACAGACAGGAAAAGCACGTCTGGAGTTTGCTACATGTACAATCAGGGTCTATTTGATTGGTCATGCAAGAAGCAAACAACAGTTAGCTTAAGTACTTGTGAAGCTAAACTGAATGCACTGTCTTATTCACTTAAGGATTGTGAATGGTTGTTACAATTGTTCAAAGACATGAAAATTCCTGTCAAATGTCCAATCCAGGTTTACCAGGACAACAAAGCATGTTTGGCTTTGCTGAATTCTGAAGGTTGTAAGCAAAGCATGAAGCACTTTCAATTGAAGTTGCAACATGCTAGGGAACGTATTCAGAAGGGACTCGTAACGGTGTCCTATATGCCAGGTAATGAAATTCCTGCTGAAGTATTGTCCAAGATTGTATCAAGGGATCAACACTGTACCTATGTGCAGAAGTTGGGTTTGTACTGATATTGTACGAACACGCTGCCCAGTGATGTTCACAGAAAGGGGGAGGATGTTGGTTTCTGCTTCCTTCACTGTGCAGCGAAAGTGCTTGTCACGAGACAGGTGTTTACATTCCACAGTCAATTGCTGTTGGGTTTTCCCACGGGAAAGGGAGACTGGATGTGACGTACACTGGTTTCCTGTTTTTCACTGTTCACACAGTGTTGTCTCCGTACTTTAGAGGAGAGAGGATGCTTTCTCTGCTCCGGCAGAGGCAAGATGTTTTTCTGTAATCTACCAGCTTTGAAGTGTAAATAAAGTAATATAGAGTATGTTGCACGTACACCTCATCATTCCGCTGTGCTTGGGACACTGCAAATTCAACAGGTCTATAGCAATGAAGAAGACCCTTTACCCTTGCAGGAAAATAATGGTGGTAGAGAACAACAGCCCACTTTCTTCCTCAAAGTGGAGCGGGGCCCCATGGGTATGGCCAACTGCTCTCAGCCAGTCAGTTCTGGGCGTTTGGGTAGGCGAACATAAACAAGTAACCTGCCGCTTGCCTCCATTTTGCTGGGCACAAAGCTCCGTGATCACATCCAAAACTATGAAAAGAATGAGTGAGCTTTCTCCTCCCCACTTCAGTCCTGAACCTGATGGTGAGGAAGTGGAGCTCTCTACCCTTCCAAAAGATCCTCAGAGCAGCAACTGGGCCCCTCTCATTTCACCATTTCAAAGATGTTGGGGAGGTTGTCTGATTTTTCCTCTGTGTCCACACAATCCACACATACATACAAACACACACACATACACATGAATTGTCAAGAGTACCTACTTGTTTGTCTCTGTTTTGATAGTTATGCAAGCAGCGATCAGTAGTAATAAGTAGAACATAAAATGATTGGTAGGATGCTATTGTTGTTTTTTGTAATCCTGATGCATTCACAGGAATGAAAGGATAATATCACAGATGTTAACGTCACAGGATTTTAGTATGTGCAGCTGGAGGCCATTGCTGTTGCTTAAAGGAAAGCTTGAATGTTCAAGTCAGTGGAACACCAGCCTGCACAGGATGTATAGCTCATGCTAAATCTATATAGATATTCCCCCACCCTCAAAGTTGTACGTCTGTGAAAACTTACAATGTGGAGGAGGGGGTTATGCCACAGATGCTCTACACGTATCACAAAATCCTGACCATGTCACTTCAGTCATCTGAGCCTTCGCCAGGTACACTTCATCTTTCTTTTTGTCACTGTGAGATCTAGGAACTTGTTTTGGTTTGTTTGGGAAGAGAGAGGCGAATTTGCAGAATATATAATACAGTGATGACAAGACTCCATACTGGTCCTGTGAATCTTTCTGGAATGGATCTAAAACAAAGGAGATCTTGAACAGCTGTATCATAACTTGCATAAGCATGCATCAGAAAGCTTGAACAAAATATAAGATTTCAGGTACCTGGAAGTTGGATTTGAACATCAAAGGAAACAATATAAAAATAGAACAGATAATGCTGATGTGCATATTAATTAGGACAAATTGTTTAGGTTCAGTTCAGTTTTTTTGGGGGGGGTTCCCCTGTGCTGCATTTTTTTACAACCAAAAGCATAAAGGGCAGATTTCCTTTCTGGTTAAAGGTTAAGGAGGGAGAAAATAGGAGGGGAATGAAAGAGGCATCAGCAATTGATCCAATCAGCTGAAGTGGTTGAAACAAATTGGATTGGTTCCCCAAGTTGTCTTTACCTATTAGAGTTAGAGCCATCTAAGAAGCTGAGCAAAGGAGTAGAGTGTGCTATAGACCAGCAAACCAGGGCATTTTCACACACAAGGCTCAAATCCTCATGCATGCTATTTTTAACATTGATTGTTGCCCATGGAGAAGCAGCCTTTGTGATACAGTAGTCCTCAGGGTGGCGCTGTGGGTTAAACCACAGAGCCTGGGACTTGCCGATCAGAAGGTCAGTGGTTCGAATCCCTGTGAAGGGATGAGCTCCCGTTGCTTGGTCCCTGCTCCTGCCAACCTAGCAGTTCGAAAGCTTGTCAAAGTGCAAGTAGATAAATAGGTACCGCTCTGGCAGGAAGGTAAACGGCGTTTCCATACGCTGCTCTGGTTCGCCAGAAGCGGCTTAGTCATGCTGGCCACATGACCCAGAAGCTGTACGCCAGCTCCCTTGGCCAATAAAGCGAGATGAGCTCCGCAATCCCAGAGTCGGTCACGACTGGACCTAATGGTCAGGGGTCCCTTTACCTTTTACCTTTAAAGTTGTCCTCTGGCCAATGTCATGGTCTAAATTGATGCAAGGATAGGGAACTGGATTTCCCTCAGCCCATCCGTAGGCCAATCCATCTACCTGAAGTTCACCTGATGTCATAATGATGTTCAGGGGGTTTGAACCTGTCAAAGTTAAAAGAAGGTAACCTCAACTGCTGCTGATCAACTGTTCCAACGTTCTCCTACAGAAACACGCTCGATAAGGTGGAAATGCTTAAATCTCAAACTAGAATTAAAATTAACTCTTGGTCATCTGTGCCATTGCGCTCAAGAGAGGGAACCATATGGTTGCAAGTGGCACACACATAAAACATTATTTGAAATCTGCGAAACATCTTGTATTCATATTGATATACGTTGCATGCTTGAGGGCTGATGAAGCTGGAGGCTTTCAACTCCCCAAAAGGGTTTTGATGATGATTGCTTATTGAGATTAGGGGGACATTTCACGAGCCCATCACTAGCGTATTTGCATACTAATTCCAAGCAGCATGTCATTATAAAGTGGCCGATTTATCTGCTGGACACTTGCGTCTGTTTTACAAATGAGGTTAGCAGTCAAAACGGGAGAAATGGTCATACAGGTGAGTATCTCTTGCTGACTTACATAATTGCTGTTGATTATTTATTAAATTTGTATACCGACATTCATCCGAAGATTGCAGGGAAATTCACAACATAAAAACACAAAATACATCATTAAACCCCCCCCCCCAAACCAACCAATAACTCTCCCTCCCACAAAACACACTTAATATTATGCTGGTTTGAATTAGAACACATAACAGATACTTGGAAGTGATTGAATATACTCTGTAATGGGAGGAGGGAGAATAAGCACTCCGAAGACAAGGAAAGAACATGAAGGTTGGCTCCCTGCCATTAAATCTATCCGTGTCTTGCTTGTTGAGCAGTTGCACAGGTCACCACTTGTGTGGCTTCCCTGTTGGAGGAATGTGTGTTTTGTATCTGAATATATGTACTACCCTTTGTTTGCATTTTGAATTCCTAAGTGGGAAGAACCTTTGTGCAGAAAATAAAATATAATTGCCCTGTGGGCATGCACATGACACCTAAGTGTGTTTTTGTGGGTGGGTGGGTGGGTGTGCACATTGCAAAAACCAAAAACAATGACTTTGTGACTTCTGTTCCATGCATGCCATGGAAAGGGGGAACTCTGCTGCTACAGTAAACCCATAACTTACGTGCATGCAGCTAGTGTGCATTCAGCTTGCATCCAGATTTGCACACATGGCAAAAAATTAAAAAGGAGGCAGCGTTCTTGGGAAGATGACTTTGGCAGTCCCACCCACCAATGAGTCTTGACTACACAATTCTGGTTTTGGGCGCAGTCCCTGGAATGTAACCTCCATATAACTTGTGGACTTACTTTGTACTTCATTACTGGCTAGTAGGATTTCACAGGGGGAGGAAGCTCCAGAATGTGCCCATCCTAACTACAGGATGTACCCAAGTCTCTGGAAACAGCGTAAGGAGAACTTCATGATGATGAGCAATTCTCAAACAGAGGCATCGGCTACCTAAAAGCAGACCTACTTACCCTAGTGGCACCTTCACTTGGTTGCAACATGGGCACAGGCTTGCCCACATAGCACCGTTCATTTACTTCTCCTTTCAAATAAGTGTTGAATTTACTCTCATTTCCTGCTTCAAATTTCATCTCCAGAAAAGTTCTTTAAGCTGGCTCCCAGTTTAGAGGGCTTTGTCTGGTTCTGATAGTCACGTAATGTTTTTGTTTTTTTATGATAGGGAAGAATTGGAACGTGCCATTTTAATATAAGTTACTCTCTTGTTCTTAGAACTCGCGGAGGTGTGCCACCCCCACCTGCAGGCATCCCAAGAGGGGCACCCGCACCCAGAGGAATACCTCCTGGTAGAGGTCCCATCACTCGTGGCCGGGGTCTTTTAACTCCCAGAGCAAGAGGGGTTCCACCATCTGCAGGCTACCGACCCCTTCCTCCTCCTCCAGCACAAGATACCTATGGAGAATACGTAAGTAGAACCCACCTTAAACTGCAGGAAGCTGTCCTGTACTGAAACAGACCAATGGTCCATCTATCTGGTCTCCGGTTTGTTTCCTGGCCCAATTCAAGGTGCTCACATTGAGGTTTAAAGCCCTACATGGCTTGGGCCCCAAATATCCAAAAGACAACCTCTTTCCCTCCAGACCCCCTTGGATGTTACAATCAACGGAAGGGGTCCTCTTAGTAGTTCCACTTCCCTAAGAAGTTTGTTAGGGGCAACATTTCCATGGGATTATATCGTAGTGATTATATCATACCTACTCTGCCCATGGCTGTTCTCCCCAGGGAAGTGATTTTCAGGATATATCCCCATACCATAAATCTAACCTGCCTTAACATACTGTGTCAAGGTAATTGATGAATATATTTGGATGTTTATTAACGATGCTCAAACCAACTGTTTCTCATTAGATCCATTTTTTACAAAGTGCTCCCATGGCACACTCTGCCTCACTGTTAGCAACATCTGTTGGAAAACAAACCTGTTAGGACTGAACGTTAAGACTGAGCATATACCTCACTGTGTTATTAGCCAAATTAAGACTTTCTTAGACGCATAAAGGAAATAACCTGACACAAGAGAGCCTTTGCAAAACAATGACACACACAGATCCTGTTACCACCCTCCTTGCCGGGCCCCAGCACAGCTGTTTATTATAATTATTATTTGGTTTTTGGTTTGGTTTGTCGTCCCGTCCCGTCCCCCCCCCCCCCCGCCCCAGTGTATGGCATCCTTTTTGAATGGGAAACAAGCATAGGCATTGCATTTTGGGCAAATTAAAATGGTGGGCAGTTCCAGGAATGGCTCCCATTAGAAAATGGCGCAGCCACCTGCAGTTTACAGAAGTAAACTGACTCATAAGAGAGCATGATTAATTATTATAATAAACATGATTATTTTACAGTAGTTAATGAGGACCCAACGTGGCAAAGCTATGTATAAAAAAGGACACAATAGAAAATAATGCAGCAATGGTGTTATGGTCTCAAATAGCTCTGCTCAGGCCAGTTCAGCTCTCCAGTAGTTGGTGGGAACCTGGTCGGGTGACTCATAGAAACCTGAGCATTTATGCAACAGGAACATGGGTCGTTCTAGGTGTGGTTAATAAGAGAAAGAAGCCGACCACCTCATATTCTGATTGGAGGGCTGGTTTCTTCTGTTTATAGCTCTCCATCAGCTGAGAAACATGGGGGGGGGGAGTTTGCTATTTATATTTTTCACATACCAAGTGGCAAACATTTTCTGAGTGCTGCACAGAGGCCAAACATACACAGTCAAATAGACATGATGCAAAAGGAACAGGGTAAGGAAGTAGAAAGCAAGCATAGGAATAGTGTTCTTTCTAGCAGGGAAGAGGAAAGCCAGTTCCCTGCTCCTCTGACCAACAGATGGGATCACGCTGGACTTCCTCTGGTCATGGTATTGTTCTTGCAACACTGTGGAAGTAGCCCTTCAAGTGGCCTTAGGTCCCCTAGCCTGGTGGCAGAAGCCCAAGTATGCTTCCCTTCACTTCTGCAAGCCCAGGCAGCCATTAGGGGTTGCAAATGTGCAGTTTCCAAGGCTGTTGTCACACATCGTGCAGCATTAAACCTGGGTTTCCTGTATACAGTGGCGTAATGCATTTCTGAGCACCTGCTTATCACCATCACACTTTACATTAAGTGTATGTTTAAAAATGGAATGTGTGAGGTGGCTGTCCCACAGGAGGCTTTCTAAGGAACCTGAAAACCTGTTTTCCCCATAGCTCCACTAACTCAGCTAAAAACAGAGAGATTTCCTATTGAGAGCAGCAGCAGGATAGGAGGGAACCAGTGTGGCACTCCATAAACACAGAATTCCAGCTTCATTGCTATTAGGTGACCTTTTGTAACATAGCCAAACATTTTCACTTCAATTTTTATAAGGCATCACAGCAACAGAATTATACAACTCTCCCTTCTTCCAACACACACACCTAACCAGACATAATTCTCTAGGACTGCAGGTTGTTTTGCATTTCAGAAACCCAATGGCGGGTCTAATTTCTCCTCGGATTCATATCTCTGGGATACATTTTTTTAAAAAAAAGAAATCAAAGTATATCAATTTATATGCAGAACTGGCCAAATAGGAATAAACGTGCTGCACTTGAAACCTCAAACACAGAAAACATTAACAGGAAGATGTCAAATCTAATTAAGGGCAAACTTTAAAGCATCCTTGAGCTCTACTTGATTGCTATTTAAAGGGAGTCTGTGAGTTGCAAGATAACGTGAGAGATCAGTTTCTTACATTCTGTTTTGGTGCTGTGTTCAAGAATACCATTAAGTTAAATCACCCTCTTATAGAGACGGTTACTTACTGTTTCTCTCATAATCCCCAACCCCAAAGTTTAGTGTAACCACCTCAGTTTGGCCCTTTCCTCTAAAGGATTAAGCAGAACACTTCACTACTCTTGACTGAGATCAGCTACAGTGACTTCAATGTCTCCATTAAAAGGTGTTTTCAGGGAGAGCAGTAAGTACGTGCCTTCAGATTACTCACCAGATTAAACAGGACGGTTGCCCATGGTGAGAAAGTTTGTGGTCCACTATCTGTTCAAGAGCCTTCCATTGTTGAGCCAAAGAACTATTTGGCTTGCCCAGACAAGTTCTTGTTGTCTTTTTCTTGGAATGGAAATTCATGTCACCAACTTATCTCTTTACCATGTTGCATGAGGGATTGCTGTTGAAGAAACAGAAGTCCAGAGACTCCTTTGGTACACAGAACCAGTTGTGGACCTACTTGTGCTCAGGGCCTGTTTAACCAAGGTCCAGAACACCTTCAGTAAATTTATATTCCTGGAGATGTCATTTTGACTGGGGAAAAATAGGTGGTGTTCTGAGTTCTGTAGTAGTTCCTTGAATTGTAATGCCGCCTTTGTATTGAAATTGTTTCCCCAGGACTATGACGATGGATATGGCACTTCATACGATGAACAGAGCTACGATTCCTATGATAACAGCTATAGTACTTCAGCACAAAGGTAAGGAAGATGGCTTAATTCATTTAGAATGGTTGCATGAGTCACCATATATTACTGGGGTAAGTGGTTTTGATTTGTGATCAGTCTTGAAATACCCATCTTTGATAACAGACAGAAGATTCATCCCTGGTGTAGGAGTGGAACAACTGTTTAAGCCACTCAAGACTGTCTATTCAGTACTATATCACAGCCTAATATTGTCTGCTGCCTCTGGCAGTGACTGTTCAGGATTTCAGGTCTTCCCCTTCGCCAGCTACAGATGGAGGAGAATTTAATCCGGTCCCCATTTTAAAGCAAACAGATCCAATTTGCAGTCCCCACACTTAAACACTGATTGGAATGCAGTTGTTAGCTGGACTACACAGTTCTCATAATTTTATGGCGCAGTTCAAGCCCCAAAAAATGTTTACATTTTAATTGGGGGGATGCATATGAAAGCATTGAAAAAAACCTTATTTTTTTAGAAAGATGCACACAATGTGAATATTTGTGGGTTCCCTCGTTCCATGCCAACACATGCAAAACTGAAATGAAGTGGAAATCAGCTGATCTGTCCATCCCTGTCACCTGCTATCTGGCCCTTTCAGCAGGGGATGTGAAAAACGGAATCTATTTTTTTTTTATTTTATAATATTTATTAAAAAATTTAAAACAATAAAAAACATACATAATAACATAGTATTTTCCAATATCCACATTTCATTCTCATCCTAGGACTTCCTCACACCTCTTGTTCCTGCATTCTAAGCTCATAAATTTTGCTGGCAAATTATTAAGATGATTCCATTCATATAATATAATTTCCCAAGATTAAATGTCAAATTTTGGAATTTAAAATCACTCTTTTAGAGATTTAATTATAAAAGACTATTTAACCAAAATTTGTCTTTTCTTCCAATTACACTTAAATTTGTATTCTTTATAACTAATTTATTGAAGCCATATAATTACTAATCTTACATCTTTCTTAACATTCATACAATTTACAATATTTTTGTAGATAATCCTTAAATTTCTTCCAGTCCTCCTCCACCAGTTCTTCTCCCAGGTCTCAGATTCTGCCAGTCATCTCCGCCAGTTCCATATAGTCCATCAGTTGCATCTGCCATTCTTCCAGTGTGGGCAAATCTTGGGTTTTCCAGCATTTAGCGATAAGTATCAAGCACCTCCAGGTGCAAGTAGATAAATAGGGACCGCTTACCAGCGGGAAGGTAAACGGCGTTTCCGTGTGCGGCTCTGGCTCGCCAGAGCAGCGATGTCACGCTGGCCACGTGACCCGGAAGTGTCTCCGGACAGCGCTGGCCCCTGGCCTCTTAAGTGAGATGGGCGCACAACCCCAGAGTCTGTCAAGACTGGCCCGTATGGGCAGGGGTACCTTTACCTTTACCTTTATCCTTGCTGCTGTCGTAGCATACATAAAAAAAGTTTGATCCTTCTTTTGCACACTCTGGCCGACAATGCCCAAGAGAAAGGCCTCTGGTTTCTTAGGGAAGGTATACTTAAATACCTTTTTCAACTCATTATATATCATTTCCCAGAAAACCTTCACCCTAGGGCAAGTCCACCAGAGGTGAAAGAATGTTCCTTCAGCTTCTTTACACTTCCAACATTTATTATCAGATAAATGGTATATCTTTGCAAGCTTGACTGGAGTCATGTACCACCTATATATCATTTTCATAATATTTTCTTTCAAGGCATTACATGCCGTAAATCTCAAACCTGTGGTCCATAACTTTTCCCAGTCAGCAAACATAATGTTATACCCTATGTCCTGTGCCCATTTTATCATAGCTGATTTGACCGTTTCATCCTGTGTATTCCATTTTAACAGCAGGTTATACATTCTTGAAAGTATCTTAGAGCTGGGTTCTAACAGTTCTGTTTCTAACTTTGATTTTTC
Source organism: Podarcis cretensis (assembly GCF_951804945.1). NCBI lineage: Eukaryota > Metazoa > Chordata > Lepidosauria > Squamata > Lacertidae > Podarcis > Podarcis cretensis. Next base: position 84,871,108 of record NC_137176.1, read on the forward strand.
CACCTGGAATCCTATCTTTTTATCCAACTTAAAAACTTCTTTAATCTGAGCATAATGTAACCAATCTCGCACTTTATCCTTTATTTTCTCCATACTCTGCAACCTCCAATTGTCTCCATCTTTTTCTATTATTTCCCAATATTTCGGCCATTTGGCCTCCATATTGAGTCTTTTCGGGGCCTTAGCCTCCATTGGTGATAACCACCTTGGGGTCTTGTTTTCCAATAAATCTTTATATTTCGACCAGACATTGAACACTGCTTTTCTGACAACATGATTCTTGAAAGCCTTATGTATTTTAACCTTGTCATACCACAAATATGCATGCCAACCAAAAGCATTGTTAAATCCTTCCAAATCTAAAACATCAGTGTTTTCAAGAAGTAGCCAGTCCTTCAACCAGCAGAAAGCTGCTGATTCATAGTACAACTTTAAGTCTGGCAGGGCAAAGCCCCCTCTTTCTTTAGCATCAGTTAATATCTTAAACTTGATTCTGGGCTTTTTGCCCTGCCAGACAAATTTAGAAATATCTCTCTGCCACCTCCCAAAACGTGAAAAACGGAATCTAGGTCCTTTTCCACACAAGAGATGCTGTGATACCTTCATGAGATGAAGTGCTTCCTCTCTAGGTCACATCCTGCCCACCTCTGCATGGTCTTGGTTGCCATTTGTTTTTGACAATAATAATAATAATAATAATAATAATAATAATAATAATAATAATTTATTATTTATACCCCGCCCATCTGGCTGGGCCTCCCCAGCCACTCTGGGCGGCTTCCATAGAAACCAAAAATACAGCAAAATATCACACGTTAAAAACTTCCCTGAACAGGGCTGCCTTAAGATGTCTTCTGAATGTCAGATAGTTGTTTATCGCTTTGACATCTGCTGGAAGGATGTTCCACAGGGCGGGCGCCACTACCGAGAAGGCCCTCTGCCTGGTTCCCTGTAGCTTTGCTTCTCGCAATGAGGGAACCGCCAGAAGGCTCTCGGCGCTGGACCTCAGCGTCCGGGCAGAATAATGGGGGTGGAGACGCTCCTTCAGGTATACTGGACCGAGGCCGTTTAGGGCTTTACAAATGTAACATGCAACAGAAGCAAATATTCCATTTCCAACATACCTCTCCCACTGGTTGATATGAGCAGACCGTATTGAAGAGCAGATGGCTGTGTGGGGGCTGAGGGTGCGTGGCACTCACTTGACCTCTGTTCGCCCACAGCACTGATGCACACAAGAGGGGCAAGGCAGCAGGGAAGTCAGCAAGATGAAAATGCACCATTTGAGCTAATTCAGAGCTCTCACAAGTGCATTTGCCCCATGTCAGGCTTGCCCCTGCCTCACCTCTCTCTCTCTGTTGCGGCACGCGGCAGTGGTGCAGGTGACTGGGCGTCAGATGGGAGCCCCCATCCCCGCAACTACTAGTGACCACACCTTTGGACAGGAGTGTGATAGTGGACATCCTATTACGTAACTAAACCAGCCCACATGTGGGGTTTTTTCAGCAAAAGCAAAAGTTTTATACTATTTTAAAGTGAACTAAATAAATAGATGTGATACCTTATTATACACAAATCTTCAACCTTTCATGGCTTTTGTGCTAGTGGATAGCTGTTAAGTTTGGGGTAGTCTCTGGATTTTCACGGAGAAGTTAATCGCAAGCTTCCTTGTACAACTCAGCTAAAAGACCCTTTTGTTAAAAATCCATTCATGTATTTTTAGCTATGGAGATCCCACATTGGTTGGATTGGGATGGCTTGCAAAGTAAGCATCATTTTGGGTTCCTGCAGTCTAGCTATCAGTATGCCTTTTCACTGGCCCTAAGGAAGTAGGTTCCCAGCAACATAACTCATGGCAATGTAGTGGACTTCTAAAGGAATTACTTTTGGCAGCTGATTAGAATGCAAATTGGCCCTGCTGTGATTTGTGCTGGCTGTAGTCACTCGGCTCCATTGACTAAAGTGAGAAAGATGACGTAACTCTTTAATGTTGAGGGATAACATTCAGTGGAAATTAGCCACAACAATTTACACATGTTTAATGAGACAAGCCAGTGCTAAGCCAGTCCAGTGTGCCACAATGAAAGAGGAGAGAACAACAATATTGGTGTAGATTTCTAAGGCTGTATACTACCAGGCACTTGTTTACATTGCTCTCTGGTGATTTGGGACAAGCTGTTTGATTTCCAGACTGTCGAAAGCTATGTTTTCAATACCGGGTTAAGAAAAGCAAAACAGCCAGATGGCTATATGAGAGATTGGCAGTTACGTTTTGTGTGATGGGTTGAGCAAGTCTCATCTTAAACTGTTGTATATAGATGCATGACTTGGTTTTCTGCAAAATTTAGCTGGCCATTGAACTGGAGAAGTTTAAACGCCCTGTAAACCCTAGCCTCCTCCCTGCGTTGATGCATGCATCCTGAATGCCTATGCTGGCTTTGATCACTTCCCTGTGCTCAATATATTTATTGGGACATCGTAATTCTCCTTGATCCCAGTTACTCAGATTTAGAGTCACAAGAATTCTGTTCTTCAATTGTTCTAGTAACCATACTAGAGCAATTTAATCACCAAATCCCTCCTAGAACCAAATGGAAAGTCTGGGTCTCTTTGGTTTGTTTGTATGTGTGTGTGTGTGTGTGTGTGTGTGTATATATATATATATATATATATATATATATATATATATCCCTCCTGCAAACTGCAATTTAGCACTTTGCAAAGACAAATTGTGCTGAAACGTGGAATCTGTTTAGAAACATTACATTACACAAAATGAGGCCAGCGGTCTATGTGCCTTGAGGGCTTCCCATGTTTTCCACACAAGTGTTTCCAAAGACTGGTAACGGGGCAAATGCAGACTGCTGCTAATAAATCAATTGCCTATGTCTGCTCACTATTTAATGTTCTCCAGAATACATAAGATTTATCACAGAGGAATTGTGGAATAATGGTAGAGTATGGAAACAAAGTCCACCGGGGAGATGTACTACATCATTTGGATTTAGCACTGCCATCTGCTTAATAGCACTGAGATGACTACCGAGGTACTTATGATCAACCATTCATAGCAGTGACAGATGCTGCAGAGAGTTAACATGGCAGAGAATGAGCTTTGTTACTAAAATTTGGATTATGTGACAAGGTTACAGAAAAAGGGAGGGGAAGGAGTGGCTACGTACCTGCCCATTGCCACTGAAATGCTTCCTTTTCACTGCATGAATGACGGTTGGTCAACCGTCAACTGACGGTTGGCTGCCCTCCAGGTTCTCAATCTGATCCGATATGAGAAAAGGCTTAACAGATTTTACAAAACTGATTGATATTGAGTTAGTCATTTTGCACAAATGCTTACCGATCTAAAGGAATGTACAGACATGTTGACTTTGAGGTTGATTTGTATTCACACTAGCTGCCTGAGTAAACTCAACATGGTAGGATTGTGCTAACACTGTTGCTTCAGGCCAGGTCAGTTACTGATGGAGCAACAGCTAGCTGGCTTTGTAGAGTCTGGGATCTCAACTCATGATGGCTGCAGGATACTGAGGCAGTTTTGGAACCATTTTAAGGTCTGGTCCAAATGACTGAGTGGCGCTGTCTCCAAAGAACAATTTTGGACCTAATGGTATTGCTAGAATTAATATTTGTGTGTGATTAGTGTAGCTTTAGGGATGGTTCCTGTTCCTTAACTGTAAATGGAAACCTGGCATTTGGCTGGAATGCATATCACCCAAGTGGCGAAAGGGTGCCTACAAGAGGCCAGCACTGTCTTCTCCAGTACACTCTCCCAAGGCAATTTACCCAAAGGAGACCAACAGATCACACTCCCAGCCAGGGCACAAAATGTCCCCCCTCTCCTTTCCTCTCTCCGGTCCAGAGTTTGTCCTGCTCTGGAGTTCAGATGGGCGTTGAGGAATCCTTCAAGGGAGTCCAGGTGACTGATGCAGAGACAAGGTTGAGCAGGGAGAAAGAGAGCGACTGGGGCAAACTCACAGCATGGTGCTGAGCATCACAAGGCTTCTGCACCTTCCTGTTGTGTGGGAAGGGAACTTCCAGTAAGAGACATATTTACAGTAGGGAAAACTGGGGCATCGTCACCGCCTCCTCAGATTTGCTGCCCTGAGCAAGTGCCCCATTTGCCCTCCTGTAAATTTGCCTGAAGATGTACCTCTTATACACACATCCTTACCACAACAGCTTGCTTGGTGCCATACAACCAATGCTTTGGGGTATAAAGCCCTTCTCTTCATTACCACACACTCTTTGCAAATGGCGAATAGGGCTGTGGGTTTTATTCGTTTGTTTGTAGTAGGAGGAATGTGTACAGAATCATCTTTTTCTGCAAACGCACCTATAAGCAAATGATGTGATTCTGGAGAAGTTTCGAAGCCACAGTGCTCATACAGTTGAAGGCTAAATTAAGCACCTGAGACCAATAAAGAATGACTGTAGTCTAAAGCAAAACAAGTGTGTTGCAGAGAAATGATTTCACACATGAAAGCCGTAGTACCTTTCTGAGAGGCTGAGAGCACCAAAGCTGTGGTGTTCCACCCTGCAGTTATCAATCACAGGCTGAATGGCCTCGTGCTGCTGCAGAGGCAACCGGCAACATTCTTCTTGTTTTTGTTTTACTCTGTGTTTAATTAGAAAATTCAACTTTGGAGATACTCATTGGAGGCAGATGTTTAGAAGTGGTAGAGTTGAGATTTAAAAGTTGTACTAAAATTTAATTGCTAGCATTGTGCTTCCAGTGTGCTGGAATTATATTTAAGTCGACTGTGCACCTTCAGGGCATACCCAAATACTTACTGCACTAAAGCTGCAATCTTGCATGCAGTTACAAGTCCCAGAGCCTTGGTTGCCTAAGAAAAGAGATGTTGAGACTCAATCCTATCAGAAGAAACTAAGTTCTCTGACCCAAAGGATCTAATCTCCAATCCCAGATCTGTGTGATGATGGAAGGGCCCAGTGGACATGCCTAGATATATTGCTTTCATTCTAGGGCTGAATCCTAGTTCTGACTTCAATGAGACTCAGGCACATCTTAACTGTGCATAGAACTGTAGCCTTACATGACCCAGTTGTGGTGCTGAACTGAGAAAGAAGGCATGCCATTATACCATGATCTGTGAAATAGCACTGATGAAATGCACTGGCTGATTTTTGCCATTCAGATAAGCAGGGGCAACAATGTCATGCGAGCAACAACATCCCACACCAATTCCTTGAGCCATTAGCCATTTCAGCAGTGACTTTTGAGGGTGTGGGGAGGCAACTGACACTTCTCTTTTCTGTGCCTTGCCATTAATGTACAAGATAGGTTTGGGACAAAATAGAATACAGCAAGAAGCTGTATTTGGAGCAATGGATCCAAACTACAAGAAAGAAGATTCCACCTAAACATTAGGAAAAACTTCCTGACAGTAAGAGCTGTTCGACAGTGGAATTTGCTGCCAAGGAGTGTGGTGGAGTCTCCTTCTTTGGAGGTCTTTAAGCAGAGGCTTGACAACCATATGTCAGGAGTGCTCTGATGGTGTTTCCTGCTTGGCAGGGGGTTGGACTCGATGGCCCTTGTGGTCTCTTCCAACTCTATGATTCTATGATTCTGTGATTCTAAGAAAGGACTCAGAAGCTGGTTGCAATTCCTGCTCCTCTTGCTTGCTATCACATCCAAAATTATAGTTGATGGCCTCCAACTGAGCAGAATGTATTGTAGAATTGGTTGTAGAGCAAAAAGTACCGGGACTGAAACTTGACACAACACACAGGCACTTAGTTGGCATTCTGGTCATCACAAATCTGTACGCATCACTCCTGATACACCTGGTACTTGGAAATAATAACCTTCTAAGATTGTTCCTGAGAGACAATATAAATGATGTGATGACCAAGCACCTGATTCAGTATACGCCTGCATGAATGAGAGAGCTTTCTGGATGTAGGTATTTGATTTGGATGTTGCTAGCCAGACGAGTTTGCTGCTGAAAGAGCCATTTCCCTGTGGGCAGTCAGCATAGCAAACAGTTAAGACTACCAAGGCCAGTTGTGGTAGCTGTTGGCATGTATAGAAGACTAGAGAACTGATGGTGTTTCTCCTCTGGCTTCGTACTGAGTTTTGGAGCAGGAAACAGCAAAAGGTTTGGTTGCTCCAAGTACCCCTGAAACCAGTATGAGACCTCCAGCCATCTCTGATCTATTCCACATACTCCTTTCTCACCCACTCAACATGAAATGGAAGACTCTTTCCTACCTCCTCTGATTTCCCTCTGTCAGGAATAGCTGATGGCTTAGGTCCTAGCTGTCTGTTCAATAAATCATGACACATTGTCAATTGTCATGCGTTGTTCACCTGAGGTTGCATTTTCCTAATTTTGAGACCTGCTAAGGAACAGATTATTGTTATTTTGTCCTAGTGATGTAAAACCACAACATTCAAATAGGGTGTACTTTCTTTTTCCCATGTATGAATTTAGGTGTTTGCGAGATGGGGCTGTAAAGATTTAGTTGACGTGTATGCAAACAGGTGTAGATGTGCCTTTAGAAATCTAGTTCTTGGGCCTAGGTTATTGGTTGCCTTTTTCTTTTTACCAGAAAAGTAAGTAATGGAGGTAAGAGCTGTCCTCATTGAGCCATCTGCCTTCTCCATCCTTTGAAAATGTTCTGTTCCCAATAAAGCAGTGCTATATTAAAACCAAAATATGCATTTTGACTTCCTCAGCTCCACACGGCAGATGCTGTCCTGTGGATATAAGCTGAATCTGGAAGGCTTGAGTCACAAGAAGTACGCTTGGGCTTCTTCTTTCATGATCACAGGAGGCTCAGGGGAGCAATGCAGGTCTTCACATGTCCTTCCTGGCTAGGCATGCGAGGAAGAAAGACTTGAGATCTAGTCCCCTTCCGACACCCGAAAGGCTGATGCTTACAAGACTTACTTCCTTAGAAACATTGTGCATGAGATGCAACAACATTCACACAAAACAGAAGCTTTCCTTTCAATGGTCAAATAAGATTCCAGCCTCTGCGGTAATGAGGGAGAAGTTTGGGAATTGCAGACTCACTTTCCCTCACCAGAAACGTAGTTTGATGTACAGGTCTAAGTAAGAGCATCTCCTCTGCTGCCGTATCAATAGGTGTCTCTTAGCAAGCCACTGTCCACTCTCTTAGCCTTATTCCCTCTCTCCCTCAATGCAGTATACTGTAGGGATAACAAAACTGATATGACATCGCACTTTGTAGAGACCATTGCGGTAATGTTTGTGAAGCATTTTGATCATTTAAAAAGCAATATGTAAATACTGTTCCATGTCATATAAGGAAGTATTTCAACTTATTAGTAGAATCGTAGAGTTGAAAGGGACTATGAGGGTCATCTAGTCCAACCGCCTGTAATGCAGGAATCTTTTTGTCTGACATGGTGTTTGAATCCACAACACTGAGATTAAGAGTCTTGTGCTCTACTGACTGAGGCTGAGAAGCCTGTGGCCCCTCCCATACAGCAGATATTGGTACATTAGGGCAACTGAGGAACTGCCCTACCATTCTCAGGCAGCCTTCATCTTCCCCTTGTAAAATTCAGCAGGGAAGAGGACAAGTGTCACAACTAGAATTAGGCACCACTGACTCCATCTGCTGTTGTCCTCTTTGCCTTCCACCCTACCAGTCCCAATGAGTACCACCCACCACCACCTCCAGATTTTACTGGTCTCCAACTCCCATCAAACAAAGTTAGCATGGCCACTTGTTGGGGATGATGGAAGATGGGAGTCTGACAACATCTCCAGGACCGCAAGTACCCCGCCACTGCAATAGAGAAACCAGCCCTTCTCTGGACAGTAGAACACGAGCCAATGGCGTCAAGTTACAAGGAAGGAGATTCCAACTGAACATCAGAACTTTCTCACAGCAAGAGCTGTTTGATAGTGGAATGGACTCCCTTGGGAAGGGGTGGACTCTTCTTCCTTGTGGTGATAAAATGGGGAGAAGAAAGAATCATGTACACTGCCTTTAGTTCCTTGGAGGGAAGGTGGAATAGAAACATAATAGAAATAAACAAAATTCACTGCCCATCAAGACCTACGGCCTCCCACTCTTCCTGTACCTTGGCACCAATCCGCAGTAATTAATTCAGAATAAAGCAGGCAATTGGAGCAGAATTTTGTCATTTCATTGTGTCGTATTCAACCCTGACAGGTGTACTGGACAGTGTATTTAAGCCCACTTCCTCACACTTGATATAGACAGAGCATTTTTGGTGTTTAGCTAAAATAAGATTTAGAACGAACAATCCAAAGAATTATCCACGTTGATGAAACCGTATCACGGAGGGGGCTGAGGCTTGCAGTTCTCAGAGGAAAAAAAAGGGGGGGGAGAGTAGAATACTCAGTTGGCGGCTGTCCTAATCGCATTCATGTTCATAGCTTGTGGAAGAACCATGGGGAATTGGGGTTTGGTAGAACTGCCAACACAGAGAAGAATCGAAGATCAAGGTTGATGTTATCTCTGGTGCCAGACAAGAGCATCATTAATACTACACAAGCATAAAAGGCAGCAAGCTGAATTAATGGGACGATCTCTGTGACTGTTAGGTGGAAGTTGCCATGTTTAAGGGCAGGGGAGACTGAAATATCTCTTCATTTGAACAACTTTGGCTGCCTCGTGCATCACTTTTATTTAGGTGTATACCTAAAATATTATAAGTGCGTACTTGAAAAAAAATGCAAAGTTCTAGTGAAGACAGACTTGTCTTTGCAGAAGTGCAGTGGGTTGTTGAATATTACTTTATCTGATATAAAGTTGTTTCTTTAAAAATCAAATTTTTATTATGACTTAATTTGTACAATTTGTACAAAAGGGATTGTTACAAGAACTTTGCTGCATATTTTTGTTGGTTCTTCAGCTTGTTGTAGACCGCCTTGTGTATAGAGAGATAGAAAGGCGGTATACAGATTAAAAGTAGAATGAGATTAAACGAAAAAGCCCTTGGGTTGCGTTAGAAAAATGTGTGTTTTCAAGTTTAGCAGAATTCCATTGGGCAGCCAGTACTTTTCCTGGTTTACATCTCAGTGGCTCTTGATGTAACATGAATAGGCAGTTCTCTTTCTATGTGACTGGGTGCTTTGGACTTGAGGCTCTATTCAGCCAGAACTCTGAATATTTTTACCTTGAGCTTCCCAGTAGTACCACACAAGCTCTCATGTTAAGCACTGCATGGAGGCCTTTCCAAAGGTCAAGCAGATCCACAGTAGCTAAACGGCTAGAGCAGTTGACCCAAGGAGCTGAACTTGGTATAATAGCAAGGCAGTGCTGGGCATTCTTACCAACAGCTGGATTAGCAGCTGTACAGAAGATGCAGGCTGTTTCTTTCTGATAATACGTAAGCAGTGTTGCATTGTCCTCACTTAGCATATTCTAAAATCACGGCGGCACAGCTTGCTTCCCACCCACCCCAGGAAAATGGTTTTCGTTCCTCTTTAGAGGAAGAGTGCTTTAAGTACTGAACTGCAGCTCCCGTGCTCCCCAGCTGACAAACCAGTAGTCAGGGATAAGAATAAGAATTTTATTATTTATAACCTGCCATCTGTGTGGGTTGCCCTAGCCACTCTTTGTGGCTTCCAACATATACAGAAACATTACACATTAAATACAGGGCTGCTGTCAGATGTCTTCTAAAGGTTATGTAGTTACTTGTCTTCTTGACACCTGATGGGAGGGCACCACTACTGAGAAGGTGCTCTGCCTGGTTCCCTGTAGCTTCACTTCTCTCAGTGAGGGAACCACCAGAAGGCCCTCGGAGCTGGACCTCAGTATCTGGAATGAACGATGAGGGCGGAGACGCTCCTTCAGGTATACAGGGCCAAGGCCCTTCAGGGCTTTAAAGGTCAGCACCAACACTTTGAATTGTGCTCAGAAAAGTACTGTGAGCCAATGTAGATCCTTTAGAACCAGTGTTAATATGGTCCCAGCAGCCGCTCCCAGTCACCAGTGTAGCTGCCGCATTCTGGATTAGCTGTAGTTTCCAGGTCACCTTCAAAGTTATCCCCATGTAGAGCGCATTGCAGTATTCCAAGTGGGAGATAACCACTCTGGCAAGACAGTGTGCAGTCACGTAGGGTCTCAGCCTGCATACCAAATGGAGGTGGTAGACAGCCACCCTGGACACAGAATTGACCTGTGCCTCCATGGACAGCTGTGAGTCCAAGATAACTCCCAGGTTGCGCACCTTGTCCTGGACATTGTGGGATGATGGACCTTGTAGTGTGAAACACCAGGGTAGTGCCACACTGGGACAGGTGCCTTAGATCATGTCTCTCTTGATGAGTGCAATCTCTAGTTGGAATGTATTTGCCTAATATTGAGTTGGATAGCCATCACAGCCCTTCCATAGTTAAGGCAACCAATCCGTGTTCCCAGTGCTCATCTTCTCTTAAGCATTGTTCATTCAACTGTTCCTGTGGATTGATTGAGGGGAGAACATTGACTGATCCATGGAGAAAACCAGCCCATTTCAGCCCTGTAGCACTGCACTCTCCTCTAAAGCTTGCCTTCCCCTTCGAGGTGGCTTTGCTTTTTGCGGCAGTGTTTTTATTTTGATTTGTCTGCCACCCTGGGCGATGTGTTGGAAAGGCAGAACGCGAGGAGCACGAACAAATAAAATCTCATCGATTCTGACAGCTTGTTTCCAAAGTGGTTTTTAGCATGTTTATTATTTTTATACAGAGGCTTCTGATTAGGATGGACGCATTCTGAATTCCCGTACTTCACCGCTATTTCTGCTCGGGCACTTTCTCTGAGGCTGAAACCCTATATGTTATTTAAATAAACAAATGGGCCCTGGATTGCAAAATTCAACACCAAGCAAGTACACAGCTAGTGGGGTATGTTCAGCTTGGCAGGTTGCAAGTTGTTTAAGCCTGTGCAGTTTTTTTAACAAGCGATCGTTCTCCCTCTTTGACTCATGAATGATTGCGAGACTTGGTTTTTCTTCCCTGCCTAATAGCTTTTCCTCACTGTATAAAACTTGCTGTTATTTCTTGAGGTCCAAGGACAGGAACTTATTGTGGGGTAGAAGGGAACCACTGAAGGTCCCTTGTTGTCTTAAGCAAGTCTCTGATTATTGGTGCCCAGAAAGAGTGGCTGTGAGCTAGCTGCACGTCACATTGCACTCTCTTCCCAGTGAATGTTTCCTGGCAGGTTAGCTTGGGATAGATGATATTCAATGCCTGATGTCTAGAATCCATGGTGTCTGCATGCTTTCAGTAAAACTTGGAGCTTGTCCTCAGTCAACACAGTTCCCATTGTGCAAGTGCAACACATTGTGTGACTCTCAAGATTGGCAGCCTACACAACAAGTTTTCCTGAAGCTGCCCACTTCTGTTTCCTGTGGCCGTGCCTCTTAGCATGTGCAGAGTGCCAGCAATCTTAGAAATTAGCCAGGCGCATTTTGGAACTGGGAAGGGTCCAGTGACGACTGTGTGGAGATCTCTGGATTGCAGACTGGCAACTGGAGAAAGAAGAATTATCCCTTAGAGAAGGATCTATAATATTTTCCTTGAAGCTTGAATTCGTGTTATTCTGGATGTTTTTATTTGATGTGCCGGCATTTGAGATTTGTTCTTTAAAATATAAAGCGGTATAGAAATGAAATTAACTACAACAACCATACAAACCTCAATGTAAAAAGAAAAAAAGGTGCCTAGACAATTCATTGTGGCAACCATAACCTAAGTTTAAGGTGCCATTTAGTGATTAGAGTTTATATTTAATCTAATCTAATTATATCTGAGTTTCTGAGTGCCAGACGTTTTAAGGGACCTAATGTCAGCTTGTGCAGAGTGTGTTTTTTCCCCTTCTGACAGAAGGCTTAAAAAAAAACACCCTAAAAACCTTTATAGCACCTACATTTGCTATTAAGAATGTATTTTAAAGTGCAATGCACAATGCTTGTGATAAGCACAATCTTGAAAACATACCTCAGGAGAATAATAGACTCATTGAACATCCATCCCCCCCCCCCAGGCCTGGTAGGTAAACTCCTGGCCAGGATGCACCCCTTAAATTTCCCCTGTGGCCAGCTAAGTATATTTCGGTTGTGCCTCCCTTTCTCTTGCCACCTTCCGTAAAGTTCCCATATTTAAGAAGTATCCAGGTTCACTTCAATCTGCCTGCAAAATGAAGGCTCTTACAGGAGCACAATTCAATTACATGTTGGGGGGGGGGGCTAAGAAGGGTACACAGAAATGCAGGCCTCACCCGAGCAAACAGCTCCAGCCACCTCGCGTTATAACTTTCTGATGTGGTTATTGGCGCTGAAGGGTCTGCCTGCTAATAAAGTTTTGAGGATTCTCCCCCCACCTTCAATGTAAATAAGCGAATTTTCCCTTCCCACCAAGGATTATTGGTTTTGCTGTTTACATGCCATGAAAGGCAAGTCGCTTTCGGTTTAACAGGCACTTAGGTTTGTAAAATGAAGCCCAGCCAAAGTAATTCTGACAGGATTGACAGGTAAGGGGACGGGGGCTCAGCTGCTTTCAGGCCTGCAGACTTGATGAGTCGTACAATAAGTAATCGGATACTGTATGGAACGATAGCAAATGTCAGTATAAAATTCTCTTATCAAAATATGAGTGTGCATTGGGCAGGGGAGTTGCTTTCGTGGAATTAAAAAGTGATGCTGCAACATGCTCTCCTATAAAGATTTTTGCTGGTCCTTTTGATCTGGCTATGTTTCTGGAAACCTTTGGGTTTCCTCAGTGAGCAAATGGCTTGGAGGAAAGATTGTCCACAATTATCAATCACCCTCCATTTAATGCGCATCCTCTAGAGCACGCATGTCCAACTTGAGATCTACTCCCACTATTAAAAAAACCTGGCAGTTGAGTTTTTCTTTGCGGGGCGAGAAGGTCCCGCGATCTACCAGTCGATCACAATCTACCTGTTGGACGGCCCTGCTCTCTTATCTCAATTAGCTGGGTGAAGAGTCAGAAAATGTTGCCAGTCAAAGCCAAGTCATAATAGACTAGTTAGCCGTTGACCCAACAGCATGCAAGAGCCCCTCTGTTTCTTTCTAATGTGCTTGAAACAACTTGCCTTTGTGAACCAATTTGTCTACTAATTGCAGAATAATTCAGATCAGCAAAGCAGGTATAAAAAGGCCTTTCTCTTTCCCTCGTTAAGAGGCCAGAGATGGAGGACTTTTGCGCTGTGACCTCCCATCAATGGCACCACCCTCCCATGGTGGTTTGTCTGGCTGCTTCCCACTATGTGCCAGATGAAAGCCTTTTCATTCTCCCAGGCTTTTAGAGTACAGTGGTGCCTCGCAAGACAAAAAGAATCCGTTTCACGAGTCTCTTCGTCTTGCGGTTTTTTCGTCTTGCGAAGCAAGCCCATTAGCGGCTTAGCGGATTAGTGCTATTAGTGGCTTAGCGGATCAGCTGATAAGCGGCTTAGCAGATCAGCTGATAAGCGGCTTAGCGGATCAGCTGATTAGCGGCTTAGCAGATCAGCTGATTAGCGGCTTAGCAGATCAGCTGATAAGCGGCTTAGCGGCTTAGAAAAAGGGGGGGGAAAGGAAAAAAAACCCGCAGGAACTCGCAAGACATTTTCGTCTTGCGAAGCAAGCCCATAGGAAATTCGTTTTGCGAAGCACCTCCAAAACGGAAAACCCTTTCGTCTAGCGGGTTTTCCGTCTTGCGAGGCATTCGTCTTGCGGGGCACCACTGTATTGCAAAATGTAGCCAATCGCTTATGTTTCATCTGCCAGTGGTTTTTATCGCATGTTTTTTGTTATTATTATTGTGTGTTGATGGATTAAATTTGTGAACTGCTTTGGACCCAATTTTGGTAAAAACAACAACAAAACACACAAACATATTTCAGCTGACCTGGCTTCGTGTAAAACATCTTGAACCCCTTATGAACATAATACAGTGGTACCTCTGGATGCGAACGGGGTCCATTCCGGAGCCCCATTCGCATCCAGAGCAGAACGCAACCCACGTCTGCATATGCGTGGGTTGCGATCCGCCGCTTCTGAGCATGTGCGTGACTTCATTTTGAGCGTCTGCGCATGCGCAAGCGGCGAAACCTGGAACTAACGCGTTCCATTACTTCCGGGTCGCCGCAGAGCATAACCTGAAAACGCTCAACCTGAAGCGACTTTAACCCGAGGTCTGACTGTAGAGCTATTTTACACTGAGCCAAATGATCGCTCCACCCAGCCCAGAACTGTCTGTTCAGCTGGGAAATGGATCTCAAAGGGTAAAATATTTCCAAGCCCTGGTCAATGAGACCCCCACTTTGGGCTGGAGCTGTAGGAAATGGAACCTGGGACTTTCTGCATACAATGCAATGGCCCTTATCCCTGAGCAGTGGCCAGAGTTTGTGCCAAGGAACATCCCAGATTATTATTTTTTTAAAAAAACGTGTGGCTAGTAATATAATTCAGTAGACCCAGGGCAATGTATATTTTAGTTGCATAAATAATTTCTGTGCCAGTTTACAATTCTGCAGGGGAAGTGGAGGTTGGGGGGCAGAAGGAAGGATCTAAGCAATTATAAAAAATTGGTGATGGGCAGGGAAGGGATTGGTGATGTTTCAGGGTGGGAGAGGAAAGGAAGCTCCCAGGTAGGAGCTAGCATGGTCCACCACTCTCTGTGTGAGATAAGGCTTAAAAGCGTTCTGTTTTTATTTAGATTAGTTCATTCTTAATTGTTTTACGAAAAGCGTTGATAAAATATTATGGATTTTTTTTATTAGTCGCCTCTGTGCAGGGATAGCCAGCATGGTGTCTTGCAGATAGCCATTAGTCAGTGGTGATGGGAGTTGTAGTCCATCCACATATGGAGGGCACCACGTAGGTGACCCCTGCCCAGGTAGCAGGTTCGGCATTGGTTTTTGAGTGGGCAGGGGGGACCCGGCTGCAAAAAGCACATTCTCCCAAGCTCTTGTGAGCTGTGTTCCTGCTGTATCACAATTCTTTTATTAACAGCTGGATTGTTTTTCTCTTTCCAAACAGTGGTGGCGATTACTATGATTACGCCCATGGCCTGAGTGACGACACATACGATTCTTACAGTGAGTAACTTTAATGTTCTGGGAGAAGCGAATTTCATGTTAAAAGAGAACGGTTCTCAGACATTTTGAATTTGCCACCTTGCATGACGCAGGTGGCGCTGTGGGTTAAAGCCTCAGCGCCTAGGGCTTGCTGATCGAAAGGTCGGCGGTTTGAATCCCTGCGGCGGGGTGCTCTCCCGCTGCTCGGTCCCAGCGCCTGCCAACCTAGCAGTTCGAAAGCACCTCCGGGTGCAAGTAGATAAATAGGGACCGCTTACCAGCGGGAAGGTAAACGGCGTTTCCGTGTGCGGCTCTGGCTCTGGCTCTGCCTCTTGCCAGAGCAGCGATGTCACGCTGGCCACGTGACCCGGAAGTGTCTCCGGACAGCGCTGGCCCCTGGCCTCTTAAGTGAGATGGGCACACAACCCCAGAGTCTGTCAAGACTGGCCCGTACGGGCAGGGGTACCTTTACCTTTACCTTTATGAAAAAGAAAAATCTGCTCTCACATCTGCACACTACAAGACACCGTTTCCACTGAAGCGGCAGATTTCATTGTTCATGACATGGAGGAAGTGGGTAGAGAAACGTTTTTCTCCGTCTTTCATAATACTAGAACCCATCCCAGGATAGGCCAAAGAAGCTGAACATTCAGAGTCGCAGTTGCTGGGGTGTATGAGCGAGTGAGGTCTTTTGCCTTCTTTTCCTGTTGGTGCGCTTCTTGTCAACATCTGGCCGGTCAGTGTGAGAACAGAATGCAGGACCAGATAGGCCATGGTCTGATCCAGCAAGGCATTTTTATGTTCTTGCTGTCTGGAGTTCTCCTGCCTTCACTTTCCCTTGTTGCCATTTGCCAACTGCTCCCCCCCCCCCCAACATGGTAGTTTCCCACTCGTGCATGAACACACACACACACACACACACACACACACGGCAAACAGTCTGTTCACAATGTCGGCTGGACAAACTTTAGCATAGCCAACAGGTGCCTCCCAATTTACGGTGCTGTGTTTCCTTTCACGAGTAGCACTGAGCCAAGTCAGGTATCTCTGAACGTCCCCAACAAAGAGTTTAACGGAGCTCAGCTCACTGGTTTCTCCTTCCATGTTGCTGCCACTATTCATCTCCTTTCAATCTCCCTGGGAGACTGCAAACATGTGCTAATACAAATAATGTTATTAATACCCACACATACATCCATACGCTGTATATAATAATGTTTTTAAAGTAGTACAAGCTTTCAAAAAGTGCTCAAGGGAGAGAAGCCTCAAGGACTTTTTTATCATCAGGGTTTCCCAAACTTGGGTCTCCAGCTCTTTTTTTGGACTACAACTCCCATGATTCTTAGGTAGCAGGACCAGTGGTCAGGGATGATGGGAGTTGTAGTTCAAAAACAGCTGGAGACCCAAGTTTTGGGAACGCTGTTCTAAATCCTGATAGAGGGCAAAGCGTAAGGAGAGATGAAAATGTGCAAATTCAGTTTCACCTATTTGCGCTTCATTTCAGTTGAGAGAGGAGGACTTAAGCTAAAGGATACACGTAAGAGGAGCATTTGAGGTAGGGATTAACAGAGAGTAGCTGAATTCTCCCAGTTGTGGAATGAATTGGCCATGGGCATAGAATGGGACGCGGGTGGCGCTGTGGGTTAAACCACAGAACCTAGGACTTGCCGATCAGAAGGTCGGCGGTTCGAATCCCCACAACGGGGTGAGCTCCCGTTTCACAGTCCCAGCTCCTGCCAACCTAGCAGTTCAAAAGCACGTCAAAGTGCAAGTAGATAAATAGGTACCGCTCCGGCGGGAAGGTAAACGGCATTTCCGTGCGCTGCTCTGGTTGGCCAGAAGTGGCTTAGTCATGCTGGCCACACGACCCGGAAGCTGTACGCCGGCTCCCTCGGCGCCGCAACCCCAAAGTCGTCCACGACTGGACCTAATGGTCAGGGATCCCTTTACCCTTTATCTTTATAGAACAGGTGTGTCATGATGTCTGAGAACCTGCCCTCTAGCTTCTGGGTATACCAGGCCACTGCCTGTGTCTCCTTGGCTCGAGCTGGTGTGTCTGGATGTATGAAAGCTCCCTTGACCTCATTCTTAACTCAAGTTCCTTGCTGAATATTTTTAACGCTTGTCACTTGGCCTGTGGGGTTTCTCCCTACCCCCAATGTTTTAGCTTTGCTTTTCTGCGCCACTTGAACAAATTCGAGGAGGTAGGTCATTAAACAGAGGTTATATAAAAAAAAAAAAGGTGCTTTAGGTAGACAGAAGGGAAAAAGAGGAGCTGGGGTTCTTGTTGATAAAGAATAATTTCCAGAGCAGAATCCACATGCTACTCGACGGAGGTTAATTAAAAACACACACGCACGCACACCGGAGTGCAGAGGTGACAGGTTTAATTAAAGAAATCCATGTGTCGGATTAGAGACACAAAAGCATGTTAAGAGACACCTTTGCTTTGGGGATAACGTTAAACCTTTGGCTGGAGATCAGAGGGGCTCAGGATCCGACCTGTCATGAGGCTGGGCCACAAGTAACACCCTCACGACTTGCCTGCTGTCAGACCAGGTGACTCGCAATTTTCCACTTTTAATGGATGTTGCGACACTTTTGCAGGGACAAGTCTGGAGACCGTTTCTGGGGACACCATTGAAGTATGCTTGATGATGCTTAAAATAAATAAATAATATCCACCACACCTCCCACCTGAAGCAACCGGGCCCCCCGCTTGGGTTTGTTTGTCATAGTAAATCGTTCTACCACACAGGCTGCCTGCGTGTCACAGGCTTAAATGTCCGCCAGTCACCTTGAGGGGGAGCAGCCGATTACACGATGGTATCAAAAGGGAAAGACTGCTTTAAGCCTCCTCCTTACCCCCCTCGCAACATGCTAAATTGGTCTCCACGGACTTGCATAGCTTTGATCGTTTTCATGCTTCGGCATTAAAATGAGCTGCCTGGCAGCGGGAGGCCTGGCTTCTGCTTGCCTCGTGATGGCGAAACGTTTCAGCAAAGAGGCCTGCAATGGGCTTAATGCAAACACACAAAGCAAGATTTCCCGTCTTTTCTTGCTTCCGAAGTGACATCTAAATGGACGGAACAGGGTGGTCTGGAAGCTCCCATTGGTTCAGAATGTCTGCATTCAGTTGTGATAGTAATAATAATTTTATTATTTAGACCCTGCCCACCTGGCTGGGTTGCCCTAGCAAGTCTTCCAACACATATAAAAACATAATAAAACACCAAACATTAAAAGCCTCCCGACACAGGACTGCCTTCAGATGTCTTTTAAAAGTTGTACAGTGGTACCTCGGGTTACAGACGCTTCAGGTTACAGACTCCGCTAACCCAGAAATAGTACCTCGGGTTAAGAACTTTGCTTCAGGATGAGAACAGAAATCGCACGGCGGCAGCAGCAGCGGGAGGCCCCATTAGCTAAAGTGGTGCTTCATGTTAAGAACAGTTTCAGGTTAAGAACGGACCTCCGGAACGAATTAAGTACGTAACCAGAGGTACCACTGTATAGCTATTTATCTTCTTGACATCTGATAGGATGGCTTTCCACAGTGTGGGTGCCACTGACGAGAAGGCCCTCTGCCTGGTTCCATGTAGCTTCACTTCTCACAGTCAGGGAACCACCAGAAGGCCCTCGTCGCTGGACCTCAGTGTCCGGGCTGAAAGATGGGGGTGGAGACGCTCCTTCAGGCACACAGGGCCAAGGCCCTTTAGGGCTTTAAAGGTCAGCACCAACACTTTGAATTGTACTTGGAAACGTACTGGGAACCAATGTAGAACTTTTAAGACCGGTGTTAATATGGTCCCGGCGGCCGCTCCCAGTCACCAGTGCAGCTCCCGCATTCTGGATTAGTTCTAGTTTCTGAGTCACCTTCAAAGGTAGCCCCTCAGAGAGTGCAATTCAGTAGTCCAAGCGGGAGATAGTCCAGAGCATGTAGTCATAAGCCTTTAACCAACCTTGCCCAGTCCGGTGTCCTCCAGATCTTTTTGACCACAACTCTCAGCAGCCCCTTCCGCCATGGCTGGGGCTGATGGAAGATACAGGCCTGGAAGGCACAAGGTTGAGAAGGTTGCCTTAGCAGGAGTTAAGCATATGCAGTATGGGCACACAGCCCATTTTGCTGCTGCCTTAGCCAAACAGGGAACCAACCACAGAGTACGTCTGAACCCAGAGCTTGTGGTTTGCCTGGAGAGAAACTTTGTGTGCATCTTAATGCATTAGGCTAAGCCCAGCCATGCTGTGATTCATTTCCCTTTTTCAGTAAGGGAGGAGTGGAGAGAGAAAGCTCAGGCTATGTGCATAGGATGTTTTTGTTTAATTATAGTGACTGCCTCTTTGTTAATGCAGTCGTCGTAGCTGCCAGCTTTGATCTGAGGCTGATAGAATGGATCTTGGTACACTCATTAATCCTCCACCACTTTCGTTAGTTGCCAGTTCATCTCCGGGCTCAATTCAAAGTGATGGTTTTGACCTTTAAATGGTCTGGGACCAGAGAATCTCAAGAAACACACACACACACACGAACACACACACACACACACACCAAAAACAAAAGCTACACGCTATCTCTGAGGTTTTCATGTAGCTCCCCAAAAGGTCAAGGGCACATTCAAGACAGGAAAAACACTGGAGTTGTGAAGCAGGGTTAGAATCAGAGAGTTGGAAAGGCCCAAAGGGTCTTCTAGTCCGACCCCCTGCAGTGGTGAGGGGCGTGTCCTGAGGAGGGTTTGAAGATCTGGAAGGCTATATTGCAACCCCTTGACCTGAGCCCTCACTTACTCCTTCACATTGAATGGAACAGGACATTGCCTTACAAAAATGGCCTCCCCTGCTGTGCTTTCTGGAAACTGGTATTCAGAAGCCTACAGGTGAAACTCGAAAAACTAGAATATCGTGGAAAAGTTCATTTATTTCAGAAATTCAACTTAAAAGGTGAAACTAATATATGAGATAGACTCATGACATGCAAAGCGAGATATGTCAAGCCTTTATTTGTTATAATTGTGATGATTATGGCGTACAGCTGATGAAAACCCCAAATTAACAATCTCTGAAAATTAGAATATTGTGAAAAGATGCAGTAGCCATTCAATCCATAACACCTGCAATGGTTTCCTGAGCCTTTAATTTTTCGAGTTTCACCTGTACTGGTCTCAGTCATGGACACAGAGTATAGCTAAGGCCATTGATAGCCTTTTCTTCCATGAGTTTGTCTAATCCTCTTTTAAATCCCATCCACATTGCTGGCCATCACTGCCGGGGGTGTGTGTGTGTGAATGTGTGAAGTACTTTCTTTCATCTGTCCCTGAATCTCCCAACATTCAACTTTGTTGGATGCCTGGAAGTTCTAGTGTTACGAGAGAGGAAGGAAAGCTTTTCTCTGCCTGCTTCCTCCATGTCATGCATAATTTTGTAAAATTCCATCATTCAGCTTTTCTCAAAACTACAAAGTCCCCAACGCTGCAAACTCTTTGGGGGAGTCGATCCACCCCCTCGGATCATTTGGGTTGCCCTTTTCCAAACCCTTTTCCCACTCTGCAATAACCTTTTTAAGGTGAAGTGACCAGTGTGAGCACACCTTGGATTAGTGTAATGTTTGCTGTTTCGCTCAGGGCCGTCTTTAGCAGATGTGGCACTGGGGTGCAAATATCCGCCCAGCACCCCCAGATTACCATGGATAGTGTTGGGGTGGCCGTAGCTGCGCACTGCTAGCCATCGGGGGGGGGGCAACTCTCCCCCATCCCGCTGCAGGAGAGCGATTCCCCCAGAGGCTTGGAAGTGAAGTTGCACCCTTCCCAAGCCTCCATGGGAGGAGAGCGCAGCTTCCCTCCTAAGCTTCTGTGAGGATTGCTGCACTCCTGCCAGCCTTATGGTTGGTGGGGCACAGCTGGCGGGCATGCAGGGAAAGGGGAGGCCACCGGCAAAGCTGTGCAACTCCCCCACTTGCTGGGGCACCCCTGAGAGGCCGGCGCCCTGGCGCGACGCACCACTAAGCTGTATGGGAAAGACGGCTCTGGTTTTGCTGCTCGCTCGCAGTTTGGATAGTTCCTTTCGTTTCAGCGAGGCTAAGCAGTTTAGTATCATTAGCAAACATGGCCAGCTCCCTGCTGACCCCTAACTCTAGACCAGGTTTTCCCAAACTTGGGAGTCTCCAGCTGTTTTTGCACTACGATGAGGGCCTTCTGGCGGTTCCCTCATTGCGAGAAGCCAAGTTACAGGGAACCAGGCAGAGGGACTTCTCGGTAGTGGCACCCGCCCTGTGGAACGCCCTCCCACCAGATGTGAAAGAGAAAAATAACTACCAAACTTTTAGAAGACATCTGTTTAGGGAAGCTTTTAATGTTTAATAGGTTATTGTATTTTAGTGTTTTGTTGGAAGCCGCCCAGAGTGGCTGGGGAAACTCAGCCAGATGGGCGGGGTATACATAATAAATTATTATTATTATTATTATTATTATTATTATTGCCAGATGGGCGGGGTATACATAATAAATTATTATTATTATTATTATTATTATTATTATCATCATCATCATCATCATCATTATCATTCCTGACCACTGGACCTGCTAGCTATGGATGATAGGAATCATAGTGCAAAAGAAGCTGGAGACTCCCAAGTTTGGGAAACCCTAGTCTAGAAGGTTTATGAACAACTTTAAAAGCTCAGGTCCCAATACTGATTTTTTTTGTGGGGGAGGGCTCTACTTTCTGCACCCCTCCTTCAGGAGATCTTTCCTCCTCTCTGCCTGCTCCCCTGTCTAGAGTTGTGCCACTGAGCTATGCCCCTTTGCCACCCTTTTCCTCCCCCCAAAATAAGCCGCAGATCTATTTAGGAGAAGCCTGAACCATGTTTACGCTTCCTTATTTCAGGACAGGAAGAATGGACCAGTTCAAGACACAAGGCACCTTCAGCAAGGACAACAAAAGGAGGCTACAGAGAGCAGCCATATGCCAGATACTGATTACACTGTCTGATGTTGTGAAATACCCAATCTCCACCAGTCCTGTATACTGTTCAAAGTAATTTTTTTCTATGAACAATCCCTTTTTATTAAAATCAAAGTGCTTAATCTGAATGGACGGACTGAGCTTAATCTATTTTTTGCTGAATGAAAAGCCTGGACAGGAAGACACGTTGAAACGCGGAACTTTGTTATTTCCAGATTGTATTCGGGCGGGGGGGGGGGGGGGGGAGAACCGATAGGTGATCAAAACAAACAAGAGAGAGAGAGAAAAAAATATATAACCTTTGATTAACTAGTGTTAAAAACAGCTAGGTTTATTAAATATGTTAATCCATGATTTTAACCTAAGCGTAACCTTTTATTTTAAAGGTTTTCGACAATTTAGTTCTTCTAGTTTTTATCTTTCAACCATTTTGCTAGTCTTTCTCTTTGCAAACCTACGTAAAAAGGGAGGCAGATCACAGATGCAAATAATGTGGTATTTTGTAACTTGAGTCTTGAAATGTTCTGTAGTGTTAAGCAAAGATTACTCTTGCTTGATACTAAATAAACTTTTGAAAGAAAAATCAGTGTGTGTGAGAGTATGCATTATTTATTTAAAAACCTTCATAAATAGTAGTAACCAGGGAGGGAGTGATTTTTAACAACGATCAATATTAAATTGCTCCTACTAAAACACTGTACAACTACTTGCTTTTTTAATAAAATGGTATAAACCTAAAGGTGCATTTCATTATATTATAGATATATATATAGATAGATAGATACATATATTTATTCACCTATACACAATATAGACTTAAAGGCTTTTAAAGGAGTTATCCAAATGGTATCGATCTACTGGATTTCCACATTTTTTAATAAACAAATTATTGGTTTAAAATAGTTAATGCTTTTTCTGAAACAAAAAACTAAAAAAAACACACACCTGTGACTTAGTTTTCATCTTGTTGAGCATTTCTTCACTTAGTGCAACTTCGGAATTTTTGTTTGTTTTTTGAGAATTTTGGTACCTTAATGACCACCTCACTCCGTGCTGGAAGCAATAAACACAAAGCTTTTAAAGACTTTCTGACTTGACTAATTGAGGTCGCTTTCGTCAGAGGCAGAGGATGTGTAACCCTTAAAACGGTCTTCATTTGCAAAGGTAAATAAATCAAATAAGATTTTAATCTCACTTAATTTATCTTAATATAACCAATAAAAGCAGGGAAGGGTACAAATTAGCAAGTTCTATTTTAGATTATAGAAAAGGGAGGCTTTAAGATCACCACCTAAAATTTCATATTAAAAAGCTTAATTTGTTCTAGTCATCTAAAAAGCCTTAGTTCGGTCAGTTTAATTGGAGGAAATTATTCCCTATTAAACAAATGTAAAACCTCATAACTAGTAACTTGTAATCCTAGAATTTATGGACAACTAATGTAACTAAGAACTTAAAACATTACAAATGTGTGTTTTTTCCCCCTAAAGCTTTTTCGTAATTGTTGGTTTGATGTCTTTTAATAATGATAACTATGAACTGCTACCTATTTTAGGTTTTAGAATTGTGGGGTGTTTTAGTTAGTAAAAAGAAATCTTTTCTCTTGTCAGGAAACACTGAATGCCAGGGGAAGCCAAGAAGATTAAAAACATGTTTCTGTTGACGCATTGGTAGGTACCTGTGCATATTTTTAAACTTGATTAATGGTATGCTGGGGGAAAATATCTATAACGAGTAAACAACATTTCAATCTGTTTTGCATCTTTTAACCCACCCTTACAATGGAAATGGAGTAAGCCTACATACCAAATTCTGTTACTCAGGGCTCGGGTGAGATACTGCATTGGTATCCTGTTTTTGGATAACATGCCAAACTGTCGTTCTTCACCTGAGTCTATTGTAAGCCATGGTTTGGGAGGGAACAGCAAACGAAAACACCACATGACATTTTAGAGCTGGTTTGCACATCGTCGTTACAGTGATTGCTCCACCTCCAAAATTTGTGCAAGTGGGAACTGAATTTGTGAAGTTGTCTGTACAGATGGAACTGTTTTTTATTTGTGTTTACCCTTGCTTTATGGTTTGTAGCTGTTTTTTATCTTTGATTGTTCCAATCCACTCTGCGGCCTTTTGGGGAAGGGAGGGTAAGAAAGCCAATGAAGTGTGTGATTTGATGCCTGGCATGGGGCAAGTAATGACCTGAGTCAGCCAAAATGGGGTTTCCAGGCACCCCTGATCCACTGCTCAGCAATGTTCGCAAAGCCCTGTGCAAGGCAGAACCATCAGCTGGTTGTTGGGTCTTGTCCAGGCTTCTGCAATGCACCCCACAAGATAAGGTAAAGGGACCCCTTACCGTTAAGTCCAGTCGCAGACGACTCTGGGGTTGTGGCACTCATCTCGCTTTATTGGACGAGGGAGCTGGCGTACAGCTTCCGGGTCATGTGGCCAGCATGACTAATCCGCTTCTGGCGAACCAGAGCAGTGCACGGAAATGCCATTTACCTTCCCCCCGGAGCGGTACCTTTTGATCTACTTGCACTTTGACGTGCTTTCGAACTGCTAGGTTGGCAGGAGCAGGGACCGAGCAACGGAAGCTCACCCCGTGGCGGGGTTTCGAACTGCCGACCTGCTGATTGACAAGCCCTAGGCTCTGTGGTTTAACTCACAGCGCCACCCTGCCAGATAGCACTCTGCAAAAAAGGTACCTTCCAGTGTGTCAAATTTGGCCCCCAACAGGTAGGGGAGATAACAGTCTGGCTCACTGGTCAGACAAATTTGCTGACCCCTGTTTTGGGCAATCCATCTAGCCAAGCACACTTGGTAGAAATGCACTCAACTCATTCCATAAAAATAGGTTGCTGTTATGTTCAGATAGCAATCTTTTGAAGCGTAGTTCAAAGCAAGAGCAAATTAAACGTCATTATTTTGAATCTTTAAACAGAGCCGGGAGACGGACTTCCTGGTTGCATCTCCCATTTCAGTGTCCAGATTAAGCTTATTTTTCAAAAGTCCGAATTTCTTAAACTTCACCTACTCACGGTAGTCGTTTCTTAGCCGAATTGTCCCAAGAAAAAGGTCAGCGCTCACCGACAACAGTTTCACGGCTTCACTCCACGGAAAGAGCGATCGACTCTCAGCACCGCGCCAGCCCCGTCACTTTCCGGAG
Organism: Podarcis cretensis; assembly: GCF_951804945.1. Taxonomy (NCBI): domain Eukaryota; kingdom Metazoa; phylum Chordata; class Lepidosauria; order Squamata; family Lacertidae; genus Podarcis; species Podarcis cretensis. The sequence continues at coordinate 84,896,282 of NC_137176.1, forward strand.
CCCCTTACGGGGTTCCTTTGCAGTTTCGGGGAGCGCTGAAGGTGCCCGCTGAGTCCCACGGCCACAGGCTTCTGCTGCCTGTGGTTTTTCAGAAAGGGTCTCCGCTTCGCCGTAGCGGACGACCCATTTCCACGGAGCTCCCCCTTCGCAGTTAGAAGAGGGCAGCCATTGCCGTTCGCGCCGCCTCCGGGAGTCTGTAAAAAAAATAGGTTGCTGTTAACCAGCTAGCCATGCCATCTAACTCCCTGTTTTCACATCCTATCTCTGTGTTTGTGCTGTGCTTTAAAAATTTACGCACCAAGGAAAGCTCAGTTCTGTGGCTTCTATCAATTCTGCTACCTCTTCCTTTTACGTATGCCATTTCTTCCTTGGGCATCTGCTGGGAAGGAACTATTAATTTATTTATTTCCCACCCTTCACCCTAGAGTTGGGTTACAACCTTAAAGCGCTCTATTAAAAGAACAGTTCAAAACAAAAAATAATAATAAAATGGGTCCTGACTTCAGGTGACGAAAGCCAGGGTAAATATGTGTGTCATCAGAATTTCTCTGGAAGCTGTAGGTGAAAGGCAGTATTACCACTGACACTTTGGAGAGACAGCTGCAGTGCTAACGCTGCTAGTGCATTTTGAACTGGCAGCAGTTGGCACAGCCAATATATGTGGTGTTTGCCAAACACCCTAGATTGGTGTTAGTCTAATAGTCAAAGCAGGGACGTGGGTGACGCTGTGGTCTAAACCACTGAGCCTAGGGCTTGCCGATCGGAACATTGGCAGTTCAAATCCCTGCGACGGGGTGAGTTCCCGTTGCTCGGTCCCTGCTCCTGCCAACCTAGCAGTTCGAAAGCACGTCAAAGTGCAAGTAGATAAATAGGTACCGCTCCAGAGGGAAGGTAAATGCTGTTTCCATGCGCTGCTCTGGTTTCACCAAAAGCGGCTTAGTCATGCTGGCCACATGACCCAGAAAACCTGTCTGCGGACAAAAGTCGGCTCCCTCATCCAGTAAAGTGAGATGAGCGCCGCAACCCCAGAGCTGTCTGCAACTGGACTTAACTGTCAGGGGTCCTTTACCTTTACCTTTTTTAATAGTCAAAGCAGACTAATCCCCAGAGAACATTGCTATGTGGAAACATCCTAAGAAGCTGAGTCGGGAGAGCACGAAACTCTTGATCTCAGAGTTCTGGGTTTGAGCCCCATGTTGGGCAAATTATTTCGTGATTGCAGGGGGTTGGGGCTGGATGACCCTTGTGGTCCCTTCCAAATTTACAATTCTACAATTCTAAGCCCAAGGTTCAGATCTCACTTAGGAGACTCTTGTGGGTCCTTTGAATAAGAATGGATTCACCCATGCATGCCTACTTTCCTTATTGCAGTAGAACATGTGAACTATCTTTGTGTCTGTTCGAATTGTAGTATCTAGTCCGGCCCCCTGCAATGCAGGAATCTCAACTAGATCATACATGACAGATGGCTATCCACCCTCTTGCTTAAAAACCTCTAGGAAGGGAGACTCCTCCTCTTTGGGGAGTCTGTTCCACTGTCGAACAGCTCTTACTGTCAGACAGTTCTTCCTGATGTTTAGTCAGAATCTCCTTTCTTGTAACCAGAAGCCATTGGTCTCCGGAGCCTCTGGAACAGGGGACAAGAAGTTTGCTCCTTCTTCCTCGTGACAGCCCTATAGATATTTAAAGAAGAAGCAAAATGATAAGACAACTTGGCATTTGGTGTTTCACCTGGGATGGCTGTTTGCACATGAAAGCCATCACTTGAGGTTGAAGACATGAAATAATGCTAGCATGTGATAACTTGGCCTAAATTCACCCCAACCTTAAAAGTGCTGGCAATCACTTGAACCAGACATTGCTCCCCAACCTAAGAAACGTTTTTTAGTCTTGCAGGGTGTGATCTGTTTCTGAAACCTTAAGTGTGTGGAAGATTTACATATAAGCAAATTTTAAATATAAGCAAACTCTTGTGGGGAAAAGTCTAGCATTAAAGAAAGCAGGTTTCTTTTCCTCCTTCCTTGAAAAAGATTTGTTGTGTATTTGTACACCCCAAACAAGATCTTGCAGCATCACTTGTGATGGAAACAGTCAGAAGATCAGACTCGATGTTCAGCAAATCTCCATTTCCTCAAAGTAGGAATATAGCAACTTTTCGAGACTTAAGAGCTTGAAAGGAGCATGTGAAAACAATTATTCTGTTTTGGCACAACAGAAAGCCAATCCAGGTCTAAGTTTAATGCTCCAGGACTTTGTTCAGTCAACACATAATCACAGGAGCACAATAATTGCCTTGCCTGCCCTGATTCAAGTTCAGCATCCTATTTTCTAGTAACGACAAACCTCTAGAAGAACTATGGGCCCTCCAGATGTTGCTAGAGTGAATCTCCCATCATCCATTGGTGACGCTGGGACTTGGGGCTGATGGGAGCTGACATTTAGCAACATCTGGAGATGCTCAGGTTTTTATCCGTCCAGTTACAGGTTCCCAAGCAGGGCCTGATCATTGCAGTCTTTCCCCCAAAGCCTGCCTCACATGGGATTGGTAAACCTGTGCCAGGGCTGCACCACTTCCCACAACCTCAGTAAGAACTGGGTCTTTAATTCCCTGGTGTCTGTGTCTCAAAGGCATTAACACTGCTTCTTGAACATTAAGATTTGCTTTTCCCAAAAGCGCTCTGACACTTTCTGTGCACAGAGCAGAATGATGTCTCACTGCAAGTAGAAAACTTGTACATCTCAAACCCCGCTGAGCTTTCTTCCTGAGCTGCTAGACCTCTGTTTTTCTTACGTGTCCAGGGAATTAGTTTACGCAAGGAGAAATGTCACCTTCCACCTGCAGCCCAAAGTGAAAGGTTTCCCTCTGCTGCTTCATCCTGTTGCATGTGCAGGTCAGGCCTGAGCTGATGGCTGTTACACACCTCTCTGTAGCATTTGTAGGTTTTTTCATGTGCTGATTTATGCCACAGCTGAATGTGTGACAGCTGCAGCCAAGATAGGCCTGTCTGTGGGATATCGCTGCTAGTTTTCATCTCCCAAGCGGGGTGTGAAAAGGGTGTGTTGTTCTTCTCAAAATTTATCTTTAGCCTGCCCTTTGCGATTGGTCATCTCTGCTTCACAGGACACCCACTCAGTTGTTTTGTTCTCGGATATAAAAGGTTTCCCCGCATAAATCAGTAACATTTCTAATTGGTGCTTTCCGCCACCTGCAACGTGATCGTCCCCAGAGCGTCACCAATAATTATTGGTTCCAAGCATATATACATATGTGTGTCTTTTGTTCTGCTGTTTTCCAGGGACTTTGCACGCTCTTACGGACAGATTCGAAACACCCCCCTCACCGACGTGCCTCAGAAACAATAGCCAGCAGCTCTTTGAAACTCCACTTTGACTTCCTTTTTAATGCTACCTGCTGTACCCTAGACTTGACAAGATGTATAGTTTTTCAGACCTCAGTTTTAACTCTATAATAATGTTTATTCATTTACCGCTGTAACTTTGTGAAGACATTAATAAAAGATTTTTTTCCGTTTCATTGTCTCCTGCAAAGAAATATTGATTCTTTATCAGACGCTTGTAAGTTTTTGCACAGTGTGAGAGTAAGCTTGAGGGAGTCTCTTTCAAACTAGCCCATTACTAAAAAGGGCTTATCAGCTGTGTGTGTGTGTGTGTGTGTGTGTGTGTGTTCACGCAGCAGCTGCTGCTAAGACAAGTAAATGGAAGAATGTTGCAGAAACACTTGTCCAAATGTAAACATACATGCCCAGAGCACAAGCTGGCTAAGGGAGAAGGATTTTGGAATGGTGGGGGAGCCACACCTGATTTCCTTGCAGCCAGACGACCTAAAATTCTTCTGATTTCTGCATTATGCATGCAAAATGTGCCCAACATATGAGTGTATGCTGCCCCCTGCAAAACATAAGCACATGACAGTTCCTAACTCAAGGTGAGCAGTTTGCGAGAAGTCTCTGCCATATGCTAAGCCTGCATAACTGCAATTCACATGCTTTCTTCCTGCTCTCTCATTCAGCAGCAGACCTCACTCATGCTGTAACGTGCCTTACTCTTCCTGCAAGCTGTCATCTCCCTTTGCCAAACACCTCTGCCAATCTTCCTTCTCATTCCAACTTCTCTCCACATGGGCAAAGTTGCCTAGCTTCACTGTGGCTCCTCCACTGCCCATGCCGCTTTTTATTCTCTGAAGCTAGTTCCGATAAAGTGGTACCTCTGGTTGCGTACTTAATTCGTTCCAGAGGTCCGTTCTTAACCTAAAACTGTTCTTAACCTGAAGCACCACTTTAGCTAATGGGGCCTCCTGCTGCCGCCGTGCCGCCGGAGCATGATTTCTGTTCTCACCCTGAAGTAAAGTTCTTAACCCGAGGTACTATTTCTGGGTTAGCGGAGTCTGTAAGCTGAAGCGTATGTAACCTGAAGCGTATGTAACCCGAGGTACCACTGTATTTCTCTTCCCCATAATGCAGACCTTCTTGGCAGGCCCTTTGCTATCTTTGGCACAGCCGACAACATGTCAGCGTTAATTTCTTAAACGTGAAAAGCTGAAGGGTGTATTGCAACTTCTACACAGCTTACTATTCATAGTTGGCCTCCAGGGGTGCGGAGTAGACTTTGCAACAGTCCACCTTCCTGCATCAGATTCTTGAGCGATCTACCCCTTTTACTTTTGAGTCAGCGACGCCACCACCCTTCTGCCCTCCGTGTTGTAAAGGGGACACAAACACATACCCCAGTCCACTTGGTTGTGCTAAGCTACTTCAGGGCAGCCAGAACGAAAGCACGGTGGCATAGCAGAGAGAGATAATTATTTGACGCCGTTAATCCAGTGGGTGCAAGCAATCTTGAGGATTTTCCAGCCCTCAGGAACAGCTTTCTGGAGAAGAAAAGTATGAAGAAGAAAGTATGGGAACTGCCCATGCCTCTTGCTGATTTTAGCATCTCATTCATCGTAGGGGTGATGTTTCCACAGTGTCAGGATCGTGTCTCCAGGTGTAGCCTTGCATTGGTGTTTTGAAGCTAGGCCTAAGTGTGCTTAACTTGAATAGGATGCACATTACCCTTCTATTTGCCCTTCGCTTTTTTGAATGACCTCTCCAGCGTTTGAATTTTAAATTGTAAGCTCCTTGGGGCAGATACATTTCCCCCCCATTGCTCTAAATAGCATGCACCTTGATGGTAGAGTTTAAATAACAATTAATAGGCCTGTAACATTAAATTGATTTCTTTTAAAAGGGGGGGGGGATCACCCAACAGGTTCCTCGATTACTCAGGCTGCAGCGTGCATGTATTTTTAATGCAAGCAGTTATTAAAAGAGTCCTTTACTCTTTTCTCACATAGAAGGGGGAAATACGCCTCCTATAATGTGTCGGCTGCAACACGCACATGCATCATCCAGACGCGAAAAATAATTAGAATGATTATTTTAATTATGCAAATGTATGCAATTTGGTGACAGCCCTAATGATTGCAACCTCCTAGCGGCTCACAAATCTCAAGTTTTAAGAACCACTTTAGATGTTCATCTGTGGTTAGTGCTGAAAAGTCTTTCCTCATATGGGGAATCCATGTAACGGAATGTTTTAGCAGCGCAGTCTACTCAAAAGTAAGTCCCGTTGAGTTCAATGGAACTTAGGCCACTGGTAAACATACAGGATTGGAGCCCCACATCTCCTGTGAGGACCATTCTAAGGTCATAGACCAGGCAGGAGGGACCTGTGGTTCTCCAGGTCATGTTGGGAAGCCAATTTCCATCAGCCCAAACTGCATGTCCTTATGATCAGAGGTGATGGAGGTTGGAGACAGCAGCAACATCTGACAAGCCACAGGTTCCCTGATCCCATCATACAACCTTAGTACACCAGCACCAATAGAGCTTTGACCGATGAAGTATTTGTGGTTGACCATTCCACATGTTTAGACCACAACTCGACCTACGTCAGTAGCTTTTAAACTATGTGGGAGGCAAAGCTTAAGGCAGCCCTAATTCTCTGAAGGAATATAAGCTGATTTGCTGCAGCACTTCAATATACGCAAAACAGTTCCAGGCTGTGCAAAATGATTGTATTTATGGCAGCCGTGCAAACGTGTGAAGTGTGAACAGACACACATCCTTAGCACATCCAAATAGATGCAGAAGGGAGCTAATAAACATGAGTGTTAAAGCCTGTATGCCTTCATTTACACCAGGCATGGCCAAACTTGGCCCTCCAGATGTTTTGGGACCACAACTCCCATCATCCCTAGCTAACAGGACCAGTGGTCAGGCATGATGGGAATTGTAGTCCCAAAACATCTAGAGGGCCAAGTTTGGCCATGCCTGATTTACACTGTTTGCTGTTGGTCCCCCACAGTTTCCCAAAAGCAATCACAACTGCTGTGTGCACCTCTTTGAATGCAACAAGCAATTAGGTGGGCAAGAATGGCTAGGATATGTTTTCTCTGACACCCGTAAAAAAATGCACATGCTCTTTTTTCATTTGTACAATGTTTGGGGGAAAGGTTACAGCAGGCCTGCAACTTATTGGCAGGCTATTACCAAAGTAGTTAAATAAAGCCTACGTGTACAGTGACTGTGTAAGGTAAAGGTAAAGCTACCCCTGACCATTAGGTCCAGTCGTGGACGACTCTGGGGTTGCGGTGCTCATCTTGCTCTATAGGCCGCGGGAGCTGGTGTTTGTCCGCAGACAGCTTCTGGGTCATGTGGCCAGCATGGCGAACCAGAGCAGCGCACGGAAACGCTGTTTACCTTCCCGCCGGAGTGGTACCTATTTATCTACTTGCACTTGACATGCTTTTGAACTACTAGGTGGGCAGGAGCAGGGACCGAGCAACGGGAGCTCACCCCATCACGGGGATTCGAACCGCTGACCTGATCGGCAAGCCCTAGGCCCTGTGGTTTAGACCAGAGCACCACCCATGTCCCTGTGAGTGACTGTGTACCAGACCACAAAATACGTACAGCTTTGGTTTTTCTAGAATGGCAGTCAGGAGAAGGCGAGGCTCAGGAGTAAACTCTACACAACTCCAGAGCAGAGTCCTTAAGACATTTGAATGGCACCTTGCACATTTTCTTCCAGCAACATTTGTAGCCAAGCTGGTGCGAAATGCATTGCTCTGCTTTCCTTTGGACCACATCAGCAAGGCAAAGAGGAGGGTCTTGCCATCTGGGCAGCCCACGACCTCCAGACACATTGCCCTGGCTTGCGCCCCAAAGAAGGTCTCTTCGGTGCTTCAAACGCTCCCTTTTATATTTTTATTGGTGGGCAAGCTGGAAATATTTGTGCTGCCCCTTCTCCACCGTTCAGCAAGGCATGCCTAGCAGTTTGTCCTCTGCTATGCACCCCAAAGTAGAAAATGCAAAGTGAGAAAAGGACCCTGGGGAGAACAGATCGGAAATAGTTTTTTCCTTTAAAGCACTGTTAAGGAATTTGTTAAGCTGAAATAACTTGTGTCTGCAAGCACGGCCCTATAGAGATCTATGAACGCACTGTGTTCAGAAATAAGTCAGGCTGTCTCTTATTATCACCACTGGATTTGTGATACTCTGGAAGAAAGAAGTTCTTAAAAGGCAGCTTGTCAGGCCTGAGGATCTTGTCCTCAGCTGGGCCTCCCAAGTGCCTGCAGTAAGGCTAGTTAAGGAACTCAAGCCATTTTTCCTTCAGGCAAATGCTTCTAATCTGGCTCAGAGAGGATTATAGAACCCTTGCCTCCTAAAGCTATTAGTCCCTGATGGTGCAGTCTGATGTCAAAAAAGACCAGGAGTTTTCTTTGGGTCCAGTGTAGGTTGGCCTGAAAAAGTACGTAGGCTTGCATTGGTTGTAACTAGGGATGGATGGATCTTTCTATTTCAGTTTCTCACGGTTCCTTCTTTTTCAAGTCATAGAATGGTAGAGTTGGTTTGTCACACTTCAGCATCAATTTGCAATTTATATTTTTTTAAGAAAGTCGTCATGAAAACCCACCAGCATTTTAGTGCATGTTTCTCTTAATATACTCATTTTTGATGCAGTTTTGCCTATTATATACGTATTCTTGCAAGCCATTTCCCCTAATATAATGCAGACTGCCCAGACGCATTTCTACTGTCTTAAGGGAAGGGCTGTAGCTCAGTTGTAGACTTGCATGCAGATGGTCTCAGGTTCAATCCCTGGTGTCTCCAGTTAGTAATAATAATAATAATAACAATTTATTATTTGTACCCCGCCCCTCTGGTTGGGCTTCCCCAGCCACTCTGGGCGGCTTCCAACAAAGATTAAAAATACATTAAAATGTCACACATTAAAAACGTCCCTGAACAGGGCTGCCTTCAGATGTCTTCTAAATGTCATGTAGTTGTTTATCTCTTTGACATCTGGTGGGAGGGGCGTTCCACAGGGTGGGCGCCACTACCAAAAAGGCCCTCTGCCTGGTTCCTTGTAGCTTTGCTTCTCACAGTGAGGGAACCGCCAGAAGGCCCTCGGTGCTGGACCTCAGGACTGGGAAAGACTTCTGGTCTTAGATCCTGGAGTGCCACTGTCAATCAGTGTAGACAGTGCTGAGCTAGGTGGACCATTGGTCTGACCTGGTATAAGGCAACTTCTTACGGACTTCCCTAGGTTTCTTCTATCTCTCCTTCAGCATGGATTGTTCTGTCTAGCCTGGCCTCTCCCACTGCCTAGAATCCCAGTCATGTCTACTCAGAAGAGCCATAGCTCAGTGGCAGACCATCTGCTCTGCATGCCAAAGTTCCAACAGTGTGACGCGGCAGCTAAAAAAGCCAATGCAATTCTGGGCTGCATCAATAGGAGTATTGCATCTAGATCAAGGGAAGTAATAGTGCCACTGTATTCTGCTCTGGTCAGACCTCACCTGGAGTACTGTGTCCAGTTCTGGGCACCACAGTTCAAGAAGGACACTGACAAACTGGAACGTGTCCAGAGGAGGGCAACCAAAATGGTCAAAGGCCTGGAAACGATGCCTTATGAGGAACGGCTAAGGGAGCTGGGCATGTTTAGCCTGGAGAAGAGGAGGTTAAGGGGTGATATGATAGCCATGTTCAAATATATAAAAGGATGTCACATAGAGGAGGGAGAAAGGTTGTTTTCTGCTGCTCCAGAGAAGCGGACACGGAGCAATGGTTCCAAAGTACAAGAAAGAAGACTCCACCTAAACATTAGGAAGAACTTCCTGACAGTAAGAGCTGTTCGACAGTGGAATTTGCTGCCAAGGAGTGTGGTGGAGTCTCCTTCTTTGGAGGTCTTTAAGCAGAGGCTTGACAACCATATGTCAGGAGTGCTCTGATGGTGTTTCCTGCTTGGCAGGGGGTTGGACTCGATGGCCCTTGTGGTCTCTTCCAACTCTATGATTCTATGATTCTATGATTCTATGGTTCAAGCCCTGCCATCTCCCAAGGATTGCTGGGAATGTCCCCTTTCTGAAACCCTGGAAAGCTCCTTCTGATCAGTGTGGACAATCCTGAACTTAGAACCTCCAATAGTCTGACAGTATAAGGCTCCTTTCTATGCACCACCCTTGTTTGTTTAAAAGAGGAGGCCACCACTGAAAACTGCAGGATGAATTTCACGGTTTTGTACCAGGCTCTGTGTGCAATTCCATAAAGCGTTTCCCATACTGAACAACTAGGTCTTAAGTACAGAATGAATGAATAAGCCTTTGAATTAAATTAAAACTTAGCCAAAAAATAAATAAAAAAAAATCGCTTAATCTTCCAAGTGTTTTAATGATGAGGCATCTGGGTTCCGGCTTGTTTTGAGGCAGATTTATCAAAGCCAATTATAGTTCTTTTTAGAACTTACAAAGGAACACGGGAGATCAGGCTCAAATTAAAAAGAAGTGTATCTTTGTTGTTTCCCCCCGAAATCCCTTACAAAACTGTTCTTTGCTTTCATGTTTTCAAAGGTTGCCATTCACTCATGCCCACAATCTCAAAGTCTTTAACCAAGGGAGGGGGAGGCGTTTGCAAAAATCACAGGTTAGTTGCTCCCTTCTTGTCCTGTCACACATGCAGATGAGTCAAAACATAAAACTCGCTTGCTTTTCCAAGCAATGGTATTTTTTATTATTAAAAGTCCCACAAAAATATCCTGTGGTTTGTATTGACTCCCTGGTTCTCTGAAACGCAGACTTGGAGACTTTTGGAGTGAGTTTGTTTACTTTATTTATTTCCAATATTTATTGGTTGCTTTTGACTGTCAATGATCACAAGGCAGATTCCAGGGCATCAGTCAAATAATATGGTGTTTAAAACAATAAAAGCTAAAGTTAACAACATAAAACTGGCCTAACAGAACTTATGCAGAATGCCTTCTGAAATGGAGAGACCTTCACTGGGTGCCTGAAATTCAGTGGGGAAGGAGTGCCTTTCTGATCTCAACTGGGAGCCCAACAAAACTGGGCCCACAGTGCAAATAATTTGGAGAAAAGGCCAGTAAGAGGGAACATGGTAGAAGTTTCTAAAAATCATGCAAGGCATGGAGAAAGTGGAGAGGGGGAAGTTTTTCTCCCTCTTTCACAACCTCCATAATGGAGAGCCAGTGTGGTGTAGTGGTTAAGAGTGGTAAACTCATTGCGATTCGAGGACCCGCCACCCGCTTGAGGATAACAAAAGACACATGGACGCAGAATATTAGGTTAATGAGCTAAAAAAAGCCACAACTTTATTGATTACAGCATGTGAGAGGTATTGGCTTAGGCACTGGATAAAACAACGGAACGTGACTCCACCCCCTCAGGGAGGGGTGAGTCTAAGAAGGGTTAACCACCAGTAGGAGGAGCCTGTTGATGCAAATACAACTGAAAGCTCCTCCTGATGTCACTGAGGGTCGTGCCATGGCCCTAGCCACCAGCAAGGGCGTCGGACAGGATCCATGACCGCCGGATTCCTTTAACGGAATACCCATAAAGTGGAGGGTAGGGGATGGCCACACCCTGCCCTCCAATACACAAACATATTCCAGCAGCGCAATGAGGTGGAAGCGTTGCCGCGGCTGCATTTTGAGTGGCTAAACCCCGCTCCCAAGCCTCCCCCCCCCCCGATTGGTTGGCTGCCAGGGGGCGCGCCGTGGCAACAGGGACAGCAAATCGGGGCTGGTATGCCCTCTGCTAAAGGTGGGAAACATTCACAACTCCTCCCCTCTGGGAGGAGGAGAGGTTTAATCTGGGGAACCGGGTTCGCGTCTCCGCTCCGCCACATGTAGCTGCTGGGTGACCCTGGGCTAGTCACACTTCTCTGAAGTCCCTCAGCCCCACTCACCTCACAGAGTGTTTGTTGTGGGGGAGGAAGGGAAAGGAGAATGTGAGCCACTTTGAGACTCCTTAGGGTAATGATAAAGCGGGATATCAAATCCAAAATCTTCTTCTCTTCTTCTTCTTCTCCAACGAAGCTGAACATTGGAAGATTCGGGACAGATAAAAAGAACGTACTTCTTCAAGTAGTGCAAAGCCATGCTATGAAACACAGGGGAGGCGGTGATGGCCACCAACTTGGATGGCTTTTGTTATGTACTGAGTCGAATAGGATCCAAACTGCAGCAGTCTGATTGGTCCTAGAACAATAGGATCCAAAAGGCAGCAGTCTGATTGGTCGTAGAACAATAGGATTCAGAATGCAGCAGTCTGATTGGTCCTAGAACAATGCAGCAGTATGATTGGTTGGCAGGAACCACCCAATCATGCTCCAGATAGAAGTGAATCCACAACCTGATTGGCTTACAGTAGAATCCCGGAATTAGCCAATCATGTGCAGCCCATTGTGTAAATAATGTATATAAAGCAGATACTTTGAGGGGACTTGCATTCATTCCTCCTCACCACTATGAGCTGAATAAAGAGCATGAAATCACTTTGCGACTCTGAGTACATTTCAGTTTTGAAAGAGGATTAGACAAATTCATGGGGGAGAAGCCAACGGATAGCTATTAGCCATAATGGCTATGTTCTGTTCTCCACAGCTGGAGGCAGCAATGCTTCTGAAAAGTAGCTGCTGGAAACCACAGGAGGGGAGAGGACTCTTGTGCTCTGCTCGCTGGTTTCCCATGGGCATCTGGTTGGCCACAGGATGCTGGAACAGATAGTACTGTGTCCAGTTCTGGGCACCACAGTTCAAGAAGGACACTGACAAACTGGAACGTGTCCAGAGGAGGGCAACCAAAATGGTCAAAGGCCTGGAAACGATGCCTTATGAGGAACGGCTAAGGGAGCTGGGCATGTTTAGCCTGGAGAAGAGGAGGTTAAGGGGTGATATGATAGCCATGTTCAAATATATAAAAGGATGTCACATAGAGGAGGGAGAAAGGTTGTTTTCTGCTGCTCCAGAGAAGTGGACACGGAGCAATGGCTCCAAAGTACAAGAAAGAAGATTCCACCTAAACATTAGGAAGAACTTCCTGACAGTAAGAGCTGTTCGACAGTGGAATTTGCTGCCAAGGAGTGTGGTGGAGTCTCCTTCTTTGGAGGTCTTTAAGCAGTGGCTTGACAACCATATGTCAGGAGTGCTCTGATGGTGTTTCCTGCTTGGCAGGGGGTTGGACTCGATGGCCCTTGTGGTCTCTTCCAACTCTATGATTCTATGATTCTATGAGTTCATTGGCATGGTCAAGCAGGGTGTTCTTATGAATGCACGTGGAGGACCACCAGAAAAGACTCCCTTGAAGATCTCAGGGGTTTGGCAGGAGGTCCTTACAGTATCCTGGACCCAAGTTCTTAATGGCCTTGACCCTTGAACTTGGCCCAGTAACATGTGGCCAGCCTGTGCAAGCTTTTCAGCCCTTTTTAGATACCACAGGCAGGGTGGCTGTGTGTCCTGCACTACAAAGGGCAAACCTGTATCTGAAGAGCTGGAGGTGACTGTACCATGTGTCCTTCCTTGAATGTATTGATCCGTTCTCATTAAACATACTTAGCCTTTGTCCAAGACAAATGGGAGACCAGAGACCTTTATTTTATTTTATTTAAAAAAGAGAGAAATCCATCACTGCCCTGCTTTGGATTCTTTCTAAAAGCAAACAGATTTAAAGTCGCAAGATGGAGAAACCACAAGTGGTACTGAAGCAAATGAGATGTATGAAGTCTCTGTTTCCTGTTGGCAACATAATGGAGTCCTATTTAATGGGACCCCTGAGATTGAATTAATGGAGGTAGTCAGATTAGATATTCCGTCCACAAAGCTACTTCCATGTTGAGGTTATTTATAAGAAACCAGCACAACCGTGAGCTCATTAGCTTTCTGTTTTCTTCCTCAGTTTTACTCTTAATACAAAGTGCTCAAAAGCGACAAGCTTATTCCAGAGCGACTGGAGATGGGAAAACCCGAAGGAGCTGAATTTGCAAGGAGGAAATTTCCCTTTCAGCTGAGGCTCCTTTGCCCAATGTCAAACCTCGTCTCTTCATACGTGTGGAAGGATAATCTCCTTTGACTCGCCCTCATTGTTCGGCTCTTTAGAAGCCACTCCAAGAAACAGATTGAGAAAGCAACTGGAAACAACAGTCTCCTGACGTTACAACTTCATGATTTTAACATAAACAGCAGTTTGCCAGATTGGCAGGGCCACCTGACCTGTGTTTAAGTGCAGGTTAATGAAGAAGAGGAGCAGAGTACGGCAAAGGATTAGCCATCCATGCTGTGATGCTGGAAAACTAGCAGGTAGGTAAAGGTACAAGACCCCTGGATGGTTAAATCCAGTCAAAGGCGACTATGGCGTTGCGGCGCTCATCTCCACTTTCAGGCAGAGGAAGCCGGCGTTTGTCCACAGAAAGCTTTCCGGGTCATGTGGCCAGAATGGCTGAACCGCTTCTGGTGCAATGGGACACCGTGACAGAAACCAGAGTGCATGGAAATGCCGTTTACCTTCCCGTCACAGCAGTAATAATAATAATAATAATAATAATTTTTATTTATACCCCACCCTCCCCAGCCAAGACTGGGCTCAGGGTGGCTAACACCAGATACAAAACAATTTATTGAAATACAACTTTCAAAACAACATTAAAATACAACATTAAAATGCAGCCTCATTTCAGCAGAAAGTCAAAAACTTTTGGGGATGAAAACGTCAAGTCTTCACCAAGGCTAACTATCCAGACTGGTCCTACGTGGGCCAGAAAAAAGCCAGGCAAGTCCCCAAGTAGGAGTTCCATCACAGAAGGAAAAAGGAAAAAAAGAAAGAGAGGGAGGGGATCAAGTTAATTCCAAGCCAAAAGCCTGGCGGAACAACTCTGTCTTACAGGCCCTGCGGAAAGAAATCATACTGTCAGAGCTGCCCCTAGGTCCCAGCTCACAGAGGACCAACGCTAGGCTGTCGTTATGTACAAAAGTCTTTATTGAGGTTCGGTTTCCATTTCAAAGCCGCAGCGCGCAGCTCTACGTCTTAAAGCCTAGACCGGCGAAGTACCGTCTGAGTCTCCTCCCCTATGACACCAGTTTAAGATCCTAGCCCTGCTCCACCTTTTACGCTGCTCTCTCCTCCTCTGGGTCCTCCTGCCCGCTGGGGCATTGCCCTTTCTGGACTCTTCCGACGCTGAGTCGCTTAACTCCTCCCCCTCCCTCCGGCGGGCTTTAGGACCCGGTTCCCAATCTTCATTCTCTGCTGTCCCGCGCTCCTGTACATTTGAACTTGCCTCTCGTGCCAACCCAGTGACCTTCCTCCTGACCGTTACACTACTTCTGTCACTGCTTCCCTCTTCCGGGATACTGGCCGGATCTGACCTCCCCTCCGTTGTCTGACTCTCCGATGGAGGTGTGGTCAGCCCTGCCTCATCTTCTCTCCCTGGTGGGGAATGCACTGGCCCCGATCCTTGGGACTCTTCCCCCCCACTCTGCTCTGGTGGGGAAGCTGGTCCTGATTTCCAACTACTGCTCTGGGAGTCCCTGCTGCCCCCTTGCTCCTGGGGCGTTCCCCTTGGGAACCCCCTACCCTTGGCCACTGGCGCCCCCTTCTGTGAATCTTCCGATTCGCTGGAGAGGCTCATGGAATCCCTCGGTCCACTGTCCTCTTCTCCTACGCTCCCCTCGGATTCTTCCCCTTCGCTCTCCATCTCCTCTCTTCCCTGTGCCTCTGCTTCTGAACCCCTGACACATACCTATTTATGTACCTGTTTATCTACTTGCACTGGCATGTTTTCGAACTGCTAGGTTGGCAGGAGCTGGGACAGAGCAACGGGAGCTCACCCCGTCGTGGGGATTTGAACCAGCGACCTTCCAACTGGCAAGCCCAAGAGGCTCAGTGGTTTAGACCACAGCACCACCTGCATCAACTATCATTAAGCAGAGAGCACTGGGGAGCATTTCTTCTGCTGCTTGCGAAGGAGCCAAGGAGGGAGGCAGTGAAAGATATTCCCCAAGTACAACTTTTTAAGGAGGCAGCAGCAAACAATTGAGACTTATTGCGTAGTTCTCATGTGTAACTATGCAGCCAGACCAGCCTCTCTCACCTAGATCCACCTTTGCCCAGGCTCAATGTGGATGTTACATTTCCATTTCTCCTGGGCGTGCTATGCATGTTAGGTTGGAAAACAATCCACTCTTGGGCTGATGCACACCTGCTTTTGTTAACAAAGTCCGACAGGTACATATCTGTCTGTGATTATGGTGGCACAGCTCACTAGACTGAGATAGGGCTAGATATTGCTGGAGTGGACCACAATTCCCATCAGATCTAGATCACATGGCCAGTGGCCAGGGATAATGGGAGATGTGGTCCAACAGCATTGGCAGGGCCACAGGTTCCTCAGCCTTGCTCTAGAGCAGCCTTTCTCAACCTGTGGGTCCCCAGATGTTGTTGAACTACAACTCCAATCGCCCCTAGCTAGCAAGGCCAGAGCTCAGGGATGATGGGAGTTGTGGTCCAACAACATCTGGGGACCCACAGGTGGAGAACCGCTGCTCTAGAGTCATGGCTACCAGGGGAAGAGTTGTAGAACATCTGTATGTAGAAGGTCCTGGCATCTGCAAGCTGGGCTGGAAATACCCCTAGCCTGAAACCCTAGAGAGCTTCTGCCAGTCAGTGCCAACATTATTGAGCTAGATGGACCAACAGTATGACCCAGTATAATGCAGCAGGCTGACTTGTGACCTTCAGGAAATATGGGTCTGTACATGACTCCGAAGCAGTGGTGGTTGTGGCTGGCTAATGGCCTTGGCTTGCACCCCTTTCGTTCGTAGCTTCCTTCCCAAATGAGGCCGAGAGCATTTCAGTGAAGCTTTCGCTCTGAGGCGGGTGCCAGACAGGCTGCTT
The DNA here is from genome assembly GCF_951804945.1 of Podarcis cretensis. Classification (NCBI taxonomy): domain Eukaryota; kingdom Metazoa; phylum Chordata; class Lepidosauria; order Squamata; family Lacertidae; genus Podarcis; species Podarcis cretensis. The sequence goes on from NC_137176.1 coordinate 84,912,527, forward strand.
AACCTGTGGCAGAAGAGAAGGCACTGATGTATCCTCTCTGCAGCTCCGTCGAGGCCCCGTCACTCTGTGACAGCCAGCTCTTATCGGAGAAGCGAACAAAGAGGTAGTCGTGCTGGCCTCAGGAAGCGAAGCGCAGAGCCTCACAGACAGCTGCCTGCTTGGTATAATAGCTTTCTATTTTTACTCTGGTCCTGACCTGGTTTTGCGTGTAGTGGAAAGATGCATTGCAGGGGTGGATTGGCCAGGAACATGTAAGTCTCGTAGCACCAGGGCTTGTACCCTCTTGTACCGACACTGGTACGCTTGTCTCCAGTGGCTTGGATCCTAAGATAAATTAGCTGTAGTTCACAGAAGGAAGGCTTGCCAGCAATCCCTGGGCTTGTTGTCGCAAGACCAGGAGGTACAGGCTGGTTGGTTTGGATGGAGAATTTTTAGGAGCACAAAATTACAACACCCAGGGCTGCTTCAATGCAACTGCACACTTCTATCACTGGGCTCCATTGAAGACGGCTTCTCCATGTGAACCAGGAAGTGACCTCTCCAGAAAATGGAATGACTCATATTTTCTTATCTCGGCAGCTGCAATCTCCTGGGTGACATAGACACCATTGGTAGTTGAATGTGGATGCGTACTCCATCTGTTTCCCTCCACATGACCCTGGGTGTTGGCAGTCCATGCTATGCCACTGCAATGCCCCATCTGCCCAACTGGACCAGCTTCTGACAGAAATCTGTTTTGTTTTGTGTTGATTGCCTCCAACAGGCCTGAACCACAGGGAAAAGAGCGGATGAAGTTGTCTCTGTATGAGAGGAGATCCTTTCAGATGCATTCGGCCTCAGCCCAGTATACCTGAAGGAGCATCTCCACCCCCATCATTCTACCCAGACACTGAGGTCCAGTACCGAGGGCCTTCTGGTGGTTCCCTCACTGCGAGAAGCTAAGTTACAGGGAACCAGCCAGAGGGCCTTCTCGGTAGTGGCGCCCTCCCTGTGGAACGCCCTCCCACCAGATGTCAAAGAGAACAACAACTACCAGTCTTTTAGAAGACATCTGAAGGCAGCCCTGTTTAGGGAAGCTTTTAATGTTTGATGTATTACAGTATTTTAATATTTTTTTGGAAGCCACCCAGAGCCATATGAGCGGGGTATAAATAATAAATTATTATTATTATTATTATTATTATTATTATTATTATTATTCCTCTTCTTACAGTCTTACCATGTCTATTGATTGATTGATTGATTGATTGTTGCATTTCTATCCCACCTTTTATCCAAAGGGCTCTCCTTCTACTCCTCTCCATGTTCTCCTTACAACAATCTTTTCTCAGGTTAGGCTGAGAGAGTGAGTGACCGGCCCAAAGTCAGGCAGTGGACTGCATGGCTTGAAGAAGGATTTGAACCCTGATCTCCCAAGTCTTCACCCAACACTCTAAGCACTGCTTCACACGGATACTCAGTTAAAAAGTTAAAGGGACCCCTGACCATTAGGTCCAGTCGTGGCCGACTCTGGGGTTGTGGCGCTCATCTTGCTTTATTGGCCGAGGGAGCCGGTGTACAGCTTCCGGGTCATGTGGCCAGCATGACTAAGCCGCTTCTGGCGAACCAGAGCAGCGCATGGAAACACCGTTTACCTTCCCGCCAGAGCGGTACCTATTTATCTACTTGCACTTCGTGCTTTCGAACTGCTAGGTTGGCAGTTAGTACTACTAACTTCAGTTAGTAGGTGTTTATTAGCCGCTGTCGATTAGACTATAAATCTGTGCAGTTTGGATTTACGGGACCAGAACAAGGGTGCATTCTGACTTGAGGAATATTGCATTCGTTTTCCTGGTTATAATGCCCAAGCTTCTATCCCTGTTTCCTAATGTTCCTTTCACATTGCAGTACCTGTCGCATTATGAAGCAGTGGCTTTTTGCCCGATGTACCGCCAGGCAAAGCCAAATTTCACTCACACCGGTTGGGTGTGGTGTGGCACAACAGCAAAACATTGGCTCCCAGTACGTTTCTGAGCACAATTCAAAGTGTTGGTGTTGACCTTTAAAGCCCTAAATGGCCTCGGCCCAGTATACCTGAAGGAGCGTCTCCACCCCCATCGTTCTGCCCGGACGCTGAGGTCCAGCGCTGAGGGCCTTCTGGCGGTTCCCTCACTGCGAGAAGCCAAGTTACAGGGAACCAGGCAGAGGGCCTTCTCAGTTGTGGCACCCGCCCTGTGGAATACCCTCCCATCAGATGTCAAAGAGATAAACAACTACCTAACATTCAGAAGACATCTGAAGGCAGCCCTGTTCACGGAAGTTTTTAATGTGCGACATTTTAATGTATTTTTAATCTTTGTTGAAAGCCGCCCAAAGTGGCTGGGGAAGCCCAGCTAGATGGGTGGGGTACAAATAATAAATTATTATTATATTATAATTATTGGACAACATCCTCATCTTTCCACTTCCATTCCCCCTCAATCCCCCATCGAAACAGCAAGAAAGAACTGAATGCTGGTGTACCATCCCAGGTCTAATTGCTTTAACCCCCCCCCCCCAATTTGGGGGGGTCAAGTAGATTCCACTAGGTTCCCAGTTAGGGAAATGGAATAAGCTACCATATAAACACAGCCCATGTCGAGATTATAAAGTCAACAAAACCTGGTTTTTAACAAGAGCCAATGTTGGAGGTGGCGCTGTGGGTTAAAGCCTCAGTGCCTAGGACTTGCCGATCGAAAGGTCGGCGGTTCGAATCCCTGCGGCGGGGTGCACTCCCGCTGCTCGGTCCCAGCGCCTGCCAACCTAGCAGTTCGAAAGCACCTCCGGGTGCAAGTAGATAAATAGGGACCGCTTACCAGCGGGAAGGTAAACGGCGTTTCCGTGTGCGGCTCTGGCTCGCCAGAGCAGCGATGTCACGCTGGCTACGTGACCCGGAAGTGTCTCCGGACAGCGCTGGCCCTTGGCCTCTTAAGTGAGATGGGTGCACAACCCCAGAGTCTGTCAAGACTGGCCCGTACGGGCAGGGGTACCTTTACCTTTTACCTTTAATGTTGGAGGAGAATCTTTGTTCACCCATAAAACAGGGTGTGGGGGTCCCTCCTTCCTGTATGCTTTAATCACCTTCATTGAATGTACAAAGAAGTGTGCGTTAAGGGGTAGCTAATCTGCATTAAGTGATCTTGATTACGCCCCACAGATGGAGTGCTGTAGAAGTGAGCGCAGCACTAATCAAACGGCTTCTTGGTAAATGGCAGCACTTATTAATCATCGCCGTTGGTCATTGGCTCTCTTGCTGATCCATCTGAAGAGTTGGCAACGGTTTCAATTACACTCAGGAATTTATTTTTCAACGAGGTTTTTAGTACTAAGGGAGGGAAATCTTTCCTGCCAAATGCAATTTGTTGTTTACTTTCTGTCGCGGACCTGCTACATTTTTGATTTTGTGCTCAGAAGAAGGTGTTCTTCTCTCATTCTCCCTCTCTCTTTCTCTCCCCAAGTCAATAAAGTGATAATAAACCTACAGAATAAAAGAAAAATACCAAGACTAACCAGGATTTTCAAGATCTGGGGAAAAGCAGTAGAATTTGGAACAACACACTAGTCCTCCTTAGGTGTTCTCTCATAAATCTCTCATTAGTTGCAAATTTTCGCATGCAATTTTGTCTGATCTGCACCTTTTTGCAAAACATTTATGATCCATTTTGTATGTTACACTTACTAATATATGCATTGATATATTCATGTGCCGAGGAAACCGCATCACAGAATTCAGAGAAATGCATATTTTTTAAGGATGGTTATGCTTGGATTCACATATTGTTTCAAGCAGTGCAAATTAGATAAATTCTCCTTTAAATACGAAATGAATTGAATTTCTTCTCTGTCTGTGGTTGGAGGTGGGAACTCCGAGAGGAAAGAAGGAAGGGATTTTTTCCCCTTGCATTGCAGAAGTCAGCACTGCCCACAGCATAACTTCTGCATTTTCCTGGAGTGGCAGCAAAAGATGCAGAACTTTGTGGCTATATGGAAGGACTTTCGCCGGCTGAGCCCAGGAAGATTACATCTGCCCATAATGTGGCAGCTTTGTCATCTTCTGTGAGGGCCGTGCTGGTGATAACAAATGTCTTTTGCACCTGGCTGCTGTCGCAAGCGACTCTCACTCTCTCCTATTGATTTCTCGCTCTCTTCGCGCATGCTTGTTTAATAAGAAAAAATGTTGTTCGAAACCGAGTCTGATCATCTTAAAGATGTTATTTACTTTCTGAAAGGTGTGCTGGATTATGATTAATACGGTGAGCAGCAGGAACCTAATAGAGGCAATGCTTCTCTATATAGCCAAGTGGTCCGATGTTCCCGGGGCGGGGAGAGGAGGGGGATAAAACAGTCAATTCTGCATTAAACACACTAGACTTTTCTTGTTCTTGTTCAGGCGAAAGCTTCTTCTTCTTCTTCTTTTAATGGTTGTTAGGCAGAGTTGCTAATCTGCGGGGAGCCAAACTCTCCTCTGAGAAAGCCAGCAATCCTCAACCTTGCTGATTACGTTCATTAAACACGATTACGTGTCTTTTTATTCTGCACAATTTATTCTAGTTTTATTTATTTATTTATATGAAATGTTTAGGGCGTAGTTTTAAGTTTTTTGGGGGAGGGGCCGAATTCAGTTCCACTGCCTTGTCCTGTGCTCTACCCTAGCACGCCCAAGGAATATAGAGAGATAAATCACGAACTAAATAACTTTGTATATGATTTACAAAAGCACCTTAACACTCATGAACGACGTTCCAACACCTTCTAAGACATGGAATCTTGAATAACAGCTACAGTGCCAAAATAATAATAATAACATGCGTACAGTGCCGGATTTACAGTGGTACCTCAGGTTAAGTACTTAATTTGTTCCGGAGGTCCGTACTTAACCTGAAACTGTTCTTAACCTGAAGCACCACTTTAGCTAATGGGGCCTCCTGCTGCTGCTGCACCGCCGGAGCACAATTTCTGTTCTCATCCTGAAGCAAAGTTCTTAACCTGAAGCACTATTTCTGGGTTAGTGGAGTCTGTAACCTGAAGTGTATGCAACCTGAAGCATATGTAACCCGAGGTATCACTGTACATATAAGCTAAACAAGCTATAGCTTAGGGCCCTCAAAAAAATTAAAGGAAAAAACACCTGGATGTACATTTCCAAAATATAAGGTAAATTTAACAATTACTTTGATAAAATACATATTTTGTTACGTGCAAATGGCTTTAGATACCTATTGGGCCCATAAATTACCATATAAATTACCATATAGCATATATTCAACACAAAAAACAGCGACAATTGACGAAGGACAGCTGGACATATAAAGGGCCCCATTACCTTCAGTAGCTTAGGGCAAGCACAGGCAAACTCGGCCCTCCAGATGTTTTGGGACTACAACTCCCACCATCCCTCACCACTGGTCCTGTTAGCTAGGGATGATGGGAGTTGTAGTCCCAAAACATCTGGAGGGCCGAGTTTGCCTATGCCTGGCTTAGGGGCTCATCAACCCTAAATCCGGCCCAGCGTATGCAACTCAATATCTCAAAGCCAAACAATTCAAATATTCCTAAAAGAAGTCCATGAGAACGACTCTTTTATGTGTAAACTTGCGATGGTGCTGTCCTGACGGCACCATCTGACAACGAGATACGTGGATTTCAATCTCTGTTTTGCGAATCTTCTTCTGGTCGGTTCCAAAAGGAACTATATAATAGCAATTTGATGCTCCACCAAATAAATGAGCTGCAACCTTAGAATGGCAAGTTGCTCTTTTTTGAAAAGGCTGATTCTGTACCCTCCCTTGTTTGAGCTGAAAGGGCAGATGGAAAACCTTTGGAACACTGTTGTGTTCCTCCGACTGATTCCTGCTTTAAATGTTTTTATATATGTTAGAAGCTGCCCAGAATGGCTGGGGCAACCAAGTCAGGTAAGTGGGGTAAAAATAATAAAATAATAATAATAATAATATATAATAATAATAATTAATTAATTATACCCCACCCATCTGGCTGGGCTTCCCCAGCCACTCTGGGCGGTTTCCAACAAAATATTAAAATACCGTATTACATCAAACATTAAAAGCTTCCCTAAACACGGATGCCTTCAGATGTCTTCTAAAAGTCTGGTAGTATTTGTTCTCTTTGACATCTGTTGGGTGGGTGCCACTACCGAGAAGGCCCTCTGTCTGGTGCCCTGTAACTTGGCTTCTTGCAGTGAGGGAACCACCAGAAGGCCCTTGGCGCTAGACCTCAGTGTCCGGGCAGAACGATGGGGGTGGAGATGCTCCTTCAGATTATTATTATTATTATTATTATTATTATTATTATTATTATTGAATAGGACGTCCCCATCAGAGAAATGTTGGAGGGTATGTTTTGATATAGCTGGAGAACTTGATGTTTGTTCTGAAGCTTCTTCTGAAAGGAACTTATCATATTAGGAAATAATAATAATAATAGTAATAATAATAATAAAATTTATTCCTTATACCCCACTCTTGGTGGCTCCCAACAGAATATTAAAAACATGATACAACATCAAACATCAAAAACTTCCCTAAACAGGTCTGCCTTCAGTTGTCTTATAAAAGTCAGATAGTTGTTTATTTGCTTGACATCTGATGGGAGCATTCTGCTGAAAACCAGCCCACAATGCATTGCCCTCGATACTTCCTGTTAGTTTCCTCTATAAAATCTCAGTCTAAAAGCCTCTTTCCTTCCTCTCCAACACCAGGCAGAAAGTATTGCTTGTCTCCTCTCCTGTTTACCGCAGCTTTTAATATTTGATGCCCTGGGTGTAAGCGGCCCAGAAAATGGTTCTGTTCTTTTATTACTTCTTTTCCAATTGGGAATCTTTGGGTTATTTATGAAGCTTAATGACTTATTTATTTAATTGTTATTTTCTTTAATTAAAATGCAAAGCACTCAGAGACGTGTGTGCCTTTTGGTGATGATAATAATAGTAATAATTATCATTGCAACCCCATAGGACTAATGTAGCAAAAAATAATGATTTTTAAAAAAGAAATCTGAAAGAAAAAAGACTATTGCTTGATTTTCTTTCTTTCCTAACCAGAGAATGGCAGGTTGCTCTTATTAACATTTCAAAACCAATATCAATCAAAAGTCCTCTGGGAGCTCCCTTGTTATAATGGGAGAGTGACTTGCAAACTCAAGACGTACATGGTGCCTTTATTTTATTTATTGAAATGTGTAGCTCACTTGAAAGTCTTGGGTGAGTTATAACTATGACTGCACATGCATTTAAAGCACATTTTGCCTCCCCCTGCAAAAAATAAAAATAAATAAATCATGGGAACTGTAGTTTACCCCTCATAGAGCCACAATTCCCAGGATCCTTAGCAAACTACAATTCCCAGGATTCCATTATATTTAAAGAGTTTGGGAGGCAAAGAACTCAAAGGAAACTTTTCCAAAATGGAGATTACAACACAATACCTCTCACGTGAGGGACGCGGGTGGCGCTGTGGGTTAAATGGCAGAGCCTAGGGCTTGCCGATCAGAAGGTTGGCGGTTCGAATCCCTGCGACAGGCTGAGCTCCCATTGCTCGGTCCCTGCTCCTGCCAACCTAGCAGTTCGAAAGCACGTCAAAGTGCAAGTAGATAAATAGGTACTGCTCCGGCGGGAAGGTAAACGGCGTTTCCGTGCGCTGCTCTGGTTCACCAGAAGCGGCTTAGTCATGCTGGCCACATGACCCGGAAGTTGTACACCGGCTCCCTCGGCCAATAAAGCGAGATGAGCGCCATAACCCCAGAGTCGGCTGGACCTAACGGGCAGGGGTCCCTTTACGTTTACCTTTACCTCTCACGTGATCCCAGGTTTGCAACCCTCACCTATTGGCTACCAGAAAACAACAATCAATGATTAACAATCAATGATGCAAGAAGTTCAGAGTCCTTTAGAAAAACTGTTGTGGGGAAAAAACCCTGTGTTAGAAATACACATTTAGCCGTTTTCCATGTTAAACCTTCACTAATACATATACAGTGGTACCTCGGGTTAAGAACTTAATTCTTTCTGGAGGTCCATTCTTAACCTGAAACTGTTCTTAACCTGAGGTACCACTTTAGCTAATGGGGCCTCCCGCTGCTGCCGCACAATTTCTGTTCTCATCCTGAAGCAAAGTTCTTAACCTGAAATACTATTTCTGGGTTAGCGGAGTCTGTAACCTCAAGCGTCTGTAACCCAAGGTACCACTGTACATTTACTTAACAGACATAGGGGCCAGAGTGTTGGACTAGGGCCTGGGAGACCAGGGGTTAAATCCCCACTCAGCAGCTGGTGCAACAGAGAGGCCCCAACCCTGATCCCAGCTTACAGTATTCCCCCCACTGGAGCTATATGCAAGCAGGCACAGACTCCGCCTGCGTGTATCTACCTGCTCCTCCCTCTTCATTCCTCTTCTGGTCCTGGGAGACAGTGGAGCAGGAGGAGGAGGTGTGGAAGGCCTTGACTCTACACCAGCCTGACCTCTCTCTCCCTCTTCCTGCCCTTGTTCTTCCCTCTCCAAATGTCCAGCTTCTCATGCCTCCAGGGGCGGAGTAAGGTGGGGGCGGTCCGCCCTGGGTGTCATCACCGAGGGGGGTGACATTCGGTGTGACTCCTGCCTACCCCTAGCCTTCAGAGGAAGGCATAGCTGTCAACTTACAGATTTGAAAATAAGGGACCAGCAGCCTCGAAAATAAGGGATCAGCAGCCAAAATAAGGGATTTTGCGAGCACAGGTATGTTCAACTTCTGAGCCCCTCCGAGCCAAAGGCAGAAAGCCCAGCCAGCAGCCAAATGAAGCCTCAAGTGGTGGTTCCCACAGCGCAGCAACCCGGCAAAGGGGATGCAGCAAGGAAAACCACTGTCACCTCTCTGCTGGGAACCGCTGAGCAAAGGCAAGTCCCCAGGCAACGTGGCCAATTTGATCGGCACAAGACATGCAAGCTCCACCCCCCAGTCATTCTTAGACTCCTTATTGGGTGAGCAACGCAGCCAAGCAACACAGTTGGAGCCTCCCTCCTCCCTGGCCGGCAGGGAGGGAGAGAGAGGAGCTGCTTCCTTTGAAACTCAGGAAATTTAAGGGACATCATCAATAAGGGACAGCAGCAGGACACGGCGCTGGAATAAGGGACTTTCCCACAAAATAAGGGACGGTTGACAGCTATGGAGGAAGGGGGATAATTGCGCCGCTTTTCGCCGCTTCGATTTGACTGCCTTGTGCTCCTGGGCTGCTGGAGGAGGCAGGCAGGCAGGAAGAAGATGGGAAGGAGGCAGGGGAGCAAACAAACAAGCAGAGGGTGGAAGGAAGGAGAGAAGCAGATGCTTTTTCAACTCAGGACCCAAACCCTGCAACCACAAAAAAGCTCCGCAACTCCTGGCAATGACAAGGGGTAGATCACAGCCAGTCTATTTATACTGTGAGTAGATCGCAGTCTCTTGGGAGTCCAACTAGATTTCAATGGGGGGGGGGGTTTGACAAGAAATTTTCCACACCAGATTGAAGAAACCCCAACTAAAGAATCATAGCAAGAAAAATTGACAGACTATGCAGAACTGGCAAAACTGACATATAAGCTACGGGACAAGGATAACTGTGACTTTAAGGATGAATGGGAACCCTTTACAAAGTATCTGAAGACGCAACAAGGCAAACTGGACTCCTTGGCAGGTTTTGAATAAACATACACAAACTTTTTATTGATAATAACCAACTAAATAGTTTGAGGATCTATACAGTTTTGTAACATGCAGAAAACAGCTTTCTTAGAGAAACCAAAGACTGGAAGTGGGGGGTGGGGGGTGGGTTTTGTGTAGGAAAAATGGGGGGGGGGGGGAACAAGGATGATATGTTTTTGGATAATATGTCTTGTTACAATTTTGAATAAAAAAAATAAATAAAAAATAAAATTTTCCACACCGGGTACCACCTGACCTTGCTACGCCACTGCCTGCCTCTGACTCTCATCTCCTGGCTGTCACAGGGAACCCCAGATCACTGATTTCTTCTTCCGAATCAGTCTCCAAGCCCTCTCCTCCCTTGCCCATTGCCAGGCACTGACACCTGCATGCATCCTTGAGAAGCACAACCTCCATCTTTCCTGGGTTCTCCATCTTTCCTCATTTCTTTTTTGGGTGGGTGTGCGTGCATCTTTTGAAAGAAAGCAGCCGTTTTGAGCTGCAGCCTGCGCAGTTCCTCCTTAATCTCTGTTTATCTGCGCTAAGTCTTCCGTCTCCCCATCCCGACTTCCTGACGAAACGCTCCTCTCCTCCCAGCAGTTCTTAAGGATAGATGTTGCCTCCTTCTCAACCATCTGTCTGCTGCGAATTCATTTGAAATCACCAGCTCTCTCTCGACCAAAACAGTACCCTGGAACTCGGTATTCCTCCCCACCCCTTTCCACCTTCCTCCTCTAATTACGCTCTTAATGTGCATCTGTCACCATCCCACTCCACCTCCTCCCGACCAGATTGTTGATATTATTTAAAAGGGATCTTGATGGTTGCTTAGCCTGCTTTCACCAACCCCGCAGTTGTTGCACATACCACTCCATTTCATGTCAGGATTTTGTTCAGGCTGCATTGGCTCCCGGTGGAGAACAGGATCAGGTTTAAGGTCTGGTTTTAACCTTTAAAGCCCTATACGGCCTAGGACCCTCGTACCTACGGGACCGCCTCTCTTGGTATGTCCCACGGAGGACCTTACGGTCTTCAAATAAAAACATCTTGGAGGTCCCGGGCCACAGGGAGGTTAGGCTGGCCTCAACCAGAGCCAGGGCTTTTTCAGCCGTGGCCCCAGTCTGGTGGAACACGCTGTCACAAGAGACTAGGGCCCTGAGGGACTTGACATCTTTCTGCAGGGCCTGCAAGACAGAGCTGTTCCACCAGGCCTTTGGCCAAGGCACAATCTGACCCCCTCCTTTGGTAATCCTCAGAGAACTCTAGCCCAATGGTTGCCATTAATTTGATTTTGAATTGAGATGCATTTTGTTAGCTTTGGCCCAGTTCTCCAAGACGTTGAGGCTGTCTTGAATTCTGATTCTGTCTTCTGCACCTGTTTGGTATTATCTGCGAATCTGATGAGCATCCCCTTCAGTTCCTTTGTCCAAGACGGACAACAGCGGGCCCAGGACAAAACTCTGTGACACCCCACCAAGGGAGCCAACTTGAATAAAATATTGGGGGGGGTACGCCCCACCCCACATAACTGATGACATGACACGGCACACTTACACCATTTGAATGGCAATGCCCATCAACTTTGGGGAGACCTGAACCCCTCAAATATTTTATTGGGGGGTGCAAAGGGACATCAGACCCCAGGAGTTGGCTCACTTACACCATTTGAATGGCAACGCCCATCAACTTTGGGGAGACCTGAACCCCTCAAATATTTTATTGGGGGGTGCAAAGGGACATCAGACCCCAGGAGTTGGCTCACTTACACCATTTGAATGGCAACGCCCATCAACTTTGGGTGGACCCAGACCCCTCAAATATTTTATTGGGGGGCCAAAGGGACCTCAGACCCCAGGAGTTGACCCCTGTGCACCCCAGTTGTCACCTTTTCCCCTAGATGATGAGGAACTATTAGTGAGCACTCTTTGGGTTAGGCCGGCCAGCCTGCTACAAATCAACCCAACTCATAATAGAACTGGGACAGAAGAAACATGAATGGTGGTCAGGCACTAACTGGGAAGGACTAAGTTGCTCAGGGCTAGTACATCTGCTTTGCATGTAGAAGATCACAGGGATTCAACCTCCAGCCTCTCCTGGTAAAGCTGGGAATATTCTCTGTCTGAAAACTTGGGTGGCTCCTGCCACTGCCAATATCAAACTAGAAAAAACAATGGTCTGGCTCTGTGCAAGGCAGCTTTCAATAATGATGGTATTTAAATGCTGACCCCGGAAGGACCCTCAAAGCAACTTGTGAAATAGAATTCCATATCTGCAATAGTGCAGAATAATATACCAAAATAACAATATAATTAACACACACATGCACGTGCCTACACACACCCCAGTTAAAATCACAGTTATATGCTGTACAAATCTCTAATGCAGCAGTATATAGCTTGCATGACACTCAGTTTGAAGCCCTTTTGCAACATCCCAGAGACTTAGCTAATTTTCTTTAAGTTAAAAGGTTCCATTAGCTTTGCGGAAGGAATTCATTGTGCAGTCCCTAGCTCAGTGATGCAGCATCTGAACTGCATGCAGAACGTCCCAGGATAAATTCCTGGAGTCTCCTGATAGGACTGGGAGAGATCCCTATCTGAAACCCTGGAGAGCTGCTGCTGCTGACAGCCAGTGTAAACAGTACTAAGCTACAGGGGTCATTGGCCTGAGTCAGTACAGTGAAGCTTCCTGTTTTGCTATGTAAGATGCTTCCTACTCCATCCCAAAAGTAGAGACATCACCTTGCCAACAAAGGTCCGTATACTTAAAGCCATGGTTTTCCCAGTAGTAATGTATGGAAGTGAGAGCTGGACCATAAAGAAGGCTGATCGCCGAAGAATTGATGCTTTTGAATTCTGGTGCTGGAGGAGACTCTTGAGAGTCCCATGGACTGCAAGAAGATCAAACCTCTCCATTCTGAAGGAAATCAGCCCTGAGTGCTCACTGGAAGGACAGATCGTGAAGCTGAGGCTCCAATACTTTGGCCACCTCACGAGAAGAGAAGACTTCCTGGAAAAGACCCTGATGTTGGGAAAGATGGAGGGCGCAAGGAGAAGGGGACGACAGAGGACGAGATGGTTGGACAGTCTTCTCGAAGCTACCAGCATGAGTTTGATTAAACTGCGGGAGGCAGTGGAAGACAGAGGTGCCTGGCGTGCTCTGGTCTATGGGGTCACGAAGAGTCGGACACGACTAAACAACTAAACAACAACACTCCATCCTAGACCAGCTCCTATGTAAAAACAAACAAACAAACAAACAAACAAACAAACAAACAAACAAACCACCACTTAGCTAAACACATTAAATGCAATCCATGTATTTAATACAAACTGTAATTTGACCCTGAATGTTGACTTTAAAAATTATCTGTTTTAGATATATGCATAACTGGAAGGAGATTATGTTTCGGAAATGATAACAGCCCCTATTCTTACCTCCCAAGCAGCATGTATCTGAAAAAGCATCGGTGGCCATGTCAGATTCCATCAAAGCATCTTTGCAGGGTTGCCAGCTGTCATTAAATTTATTTGATGGCTTTTTTTTATTATTTTAAAGGAAAACCATCAAAGCAGGCTGTCAGTGTAGGGGGAAAACGCTAGTAAAACTGTAAGATCATTTAGAGAGTTGTGGTGGAGAAGACGGGGAAGGAGGAGACTGTTTTGCTCTTAACTCTGGTTAACATTTCAGGGCTAGATGAATATATTTAATATGTAATCGGGACTTACAGGTGGCTTTGATGTTTCACAAAGTGGGTTGTGTACAAATGTGCATCATTTAAAAAGGAAGAACTCCAAATTGCTTTGAGGATTGCAATTTTCTGGAGTGAATAAGCATTTTAAGGTGAGGTTTCTGTATACACATTCTTTTATTGTACTTGAGATCTCATCAGGAGAAAAGTGGCAGAGCCCATTAAACATAGCCACAGAAACAGCATTCCCCACCCCCACCCCAGTCATTGAGTTATTTTGTGGGGTAGATGCACACTGCAAACTAGCTTTTCTTCCAGCACTGGAATTCAGGGATGGATTTTTGCTCGAGGTGTGCACTAACCACAAGGTTTGGTTTGAATCTCAATTAGGTGCTTCAGAAAAATAGCAAGATCTGGTCTGCAGTAATTTGGAAGCCGCCTGATTCAGCTTAGGATCCACCCTGATTTGGAAAAATGAAGCTTTATGCTGTGCTCATTCACTATTATTGCAGAATCAAAGAAGGGTTGTAACTTTCTTCTTGGCAGAATTGAATGAAATTTGCAGGCAGGTGGTGTGTGAGCCAAATCACAGCCAAATAGGTCCAGGGGCTTTTTTGCTGGGCACCATTAAAATATAAAATTAGTATACAGTGGTACCTCGGGTTAAGTACTTAATTCGTTCCGGAGGTCCGTTCTTAACCTGAAACTGTTCTTAACCCAAAGCACCACTTTAGCTAATGGGGCCTCCTGCTACCACCGCGCCGCCAGAGCACGATTTCTGTTCTCATCCTGAAGCAAAGTTCTTAACCTGAAGCACTATTTCTGGGTTAGCGGAGTCTGTAACCTGAAGCGTATGTAACCTGAGGTACCACTGTATTATAAATTGTTTTTTGGAAGTAAGGAACAAATTATATCTTTTTATTTTCTCAGTAGAATTGGATAAACTGTGCAGGCTTAGCAGCCTCTTCTGAGGGAACAAACCACACCAAATTTCAGAAGGACAGCTGCAGTTGTTCTCCTGCATGAGCAACCTTTACAGTTTAGAGTAGTTGAAAGGGAATCAGTTCATCAACCCTCTTGTTTTGTGATTTGTGTGAGAATAACACAGCAGAGAGAGAGAGAGTCACACAACTTCACAATTACAGGGGGAAAAAAGGTGATCTGGGGATTTTTCTCCTGGGGTAGAAAGGTTAGAAGGTAGCTTGCATAATTTCAGAACGATGAGCACATGATCTAGGGAGTTATGATGAATGAATAAAACAGCTTCAGGCTTACGTTCTGCTCAATTGGCACCAACAGCCGCAGCAAAGCTGTTTTGACAGGAGTGGGTGTGTAGGCCTGTGGCAAAAGGACTTCAGTGTCCAGAATTTTCCAAGCAAGCAGCACTCACAGAAGTAGCAAAGAGCACACAACAGACAAGAACAAGGTGGTACAGTGGTACCTAACGTTAAGAACTTAATTCGTTCTGCAGGTCCGTTCTTAACTTGAAACTGTTCTTAACCTGAGGTACCACTTTAGCTAATGGGGCCTCCTGCTGCTGCCGTGCCTCCGCTGTGCAATTTCTGTTCTCATCCTGAGGCAAAGTTCTTAACCCAAGGTACTACTTCCGGGTTAGTGGAGTCTGTAACCTGAAGCGTCTGTAACCTGAAGTGTCTGTAACCCGAGGTAACACTGTACCTCAAATTAACATCCCACACCACTGTGACTGGAGAGCCCTCGTGAAACAATTCCCTCTCATTAGAACCCAGAGCTATCAATCACGAAAGAGCTCTCTCATCCCTCCCATTCCTTATATGGAAGGTTCCCACCCTGCCCCATTTTTGTAGGCACAGTGAAGCACTCAGAAACACTTGGGTGGAATCTGTTTCATGTTGGACATACTCCAGCTTGGACAAATTCTGAATCTGTCCAAAATAGCCAAACTAGGTCCTTTGATTCAGGATAGCCCAAGTCTTTTGCATGCCTCTAGTTTATACTCCTTAGTTAACACTGTCCCCAAGGAGGCCATGTGTCTGTGTGCAGTCAGTGGCTGGCTGGCAGGGTCATGGCCCCCAACTCCCAGAGGAACCTGAAATGTCATGCTTCAGCCCTCCGCCTGCTAACCATGATATGGAGGTGGAACACTTTTATTTCTTTTGTATTGAATATATTTCAGCGCTGCTTTTCTTCTGCTAACCAAAGCACCTTATCGCACTCCCATGACACTTGCCCGGGGCTGTTAATCCAACAAATAAAATCAGAGCATAAAATAAACAATGGAATCAATAGCGATGAATCAACCAATCTCCATAAATGTCTCAGAAGGGAGGACTGGAACCAGTGGGCGAAAATGGCAAGGAAGCAGAATTCAGCTGAACGTTATGGGAAGCTTTCAAATGAAGGGGTAGCCAATGCTCTATTCCTCAGATGCTGGTGGACTCCAAATCCCATCTGTTCCAATGGCCAGGGATGATGGGAGCTGGTGTCCAATGACATCAGGTGGGCAGTAGGGTGCCTGCACCTCTCCTGATGGTAAGAGCTGGGTGACAGTGGAACAGATGGCCACCAGAGATGGTGGGCTCTCCTTCACTGGAGGTGTTTTAAGCAGTTGCTGGATAGTCATCTGACAGGGATAGAGCAGCTTCATCCTGCATTACAGGGCCTGTCCTGTGCAGTGGGGTCAGACTAAGTGTCTAATAATAATAATAATAATAATAATAATAATAATAATAATAATATTTTTTATTTATACCCCACCCTCCCCAGCCAGAGCTGGGCTCAGGGTGGCTAACACCAGTAAAATTACAGTAAAAACATAATAGGGAAAAAACCAATTTAAAATGCAGGTTAAAATGCAGCCTCATTTTAAAAGTAGCCCATGGATCAAAACCATAAGGGGAGGGAAACATAAGGGTCAGACTGAGTCCAAACCAAAGGCCAGGCGGAACAACTCTGTCTTGCAGGCCCTGCGGAAAGATGTCAAGTCCCGCAGGGCCCTAGTCTTTTGTGACAGAGCATTCCACCAAGTAGGGGCCAGTGCTGAAAAGGCCCTGGCCCTAGTTGAGACCAATCTAAGCTCCTTGAGGCTTGGGACCTCCAAAATGTTGTAATTTGTGGACCTTAAGGTCCTCCGCGGGGCATACCAGGAGAGGCGGTCCCGTAGGTATGTGGGTCCTAGGCTGCATAGGGCTTTAAAGGTCAAAACCAGTACCTTAAACTTGACCCTGTACTCCACCGGGAGCCAGTGCAGTTGGTAAAGCACTGGATGAATGTGATCCCGCGGCAAGGACCCTGTAATCCCTTCCATCACCATGATTCTATTATTCCAGTTACTTCTGTAGTGGCCTAGTGTCAGGAGGACACTGATGGGGCTCAGTCTCAGAGGCAAGAGAAGGAGCAAGTTCCTGAACCCATGGTCCTCAGATCTGCCAAATAAACCCAGCTCTAGCTCCATCCAGCACCAAGGATAGCTTTAGTCCAAAGGTTTGCAAATCTGGCAGACATAGTGTTCACTCTGCTATGTCTATTGCTAGCCAGGCTGTTATTCTTTTAGTACTGCCTTGGTGACCCCTCCCACAAGAAAGTATTCTTCTATATATATTTATTTATACCCCGCCTTTTGACCTGATGGGACCGAAGGCGGCTTACGGCTGAAAACAATTGCTAGAAACATAGAAAAAAGCAATCAAATGTTATTAGAATTAAAACTATATACATACAGGCGGTATGTATACTACAGTGGTACCTCGGGTTACATACGCTTCAGGTTACATACGCTTCAGGTTACAGACTCCGCTAACCCGGAAATAGTGCTTCAGGTTAAGAACTTTGCACAGAGCACAGAAATCGTGCTCTGGCGGTGCGGCGGCAGCAGGAGTCCCCATTAGCTAAAGTGGTGCTTCAGGTTAAGAACAGTTTCAGGTTAAGAACGGACCTCCAGAACAAATTAAGTACTTAACCTGAGGTACCACTGTATATACATGTGGGGTTCTGTTCCTAGCTCCCACATGCATCAAAATAGGTATGCCCTGCCCTGTTCTGACCCCATTCTGTCTTCTTCTGGGTCCAAAAGGACTTGCTCGTCAGCGATTGCGGGTCAACTGAACATGCCTAAAATGGCCGTTGCCTGTATATAAAATCTGTTCAAAACATACAGATAATCACAATAAAAACAGCACCAACCGTTTCATTAAATGCAGTTAATTTCCTGTTGAAACAAGGAAGTCTCTACCTGCTGGCAGAAGAACAGCAAGGGGGGAGCTAGTCTAAATTCTCCAGGGAGGGAGTTCCAAAGTTTGTGAACAGCCACTGAGAGGACAAGATGGCCACTACAAGAACTCCATATCTAAGTCATTGTTCCTGGGTTTTCTTTCCCACCCTCCCCTCCCAATTCATTCTTTTGTGTCATGTCTTTTTAGATTGTATATCTGAGGGCAGGGACTCTCATTATCACTGATGTGTGTAAGTCACTCTGGGAGACTCTCCCCTCTTTTTGGCTGAAGAGTGGAATAATAATAATAATAATAATAATAATAATAATAATAATAATAATCACAGTCATATTCATATTCATAATAACTTTAAATAAATAACAGGTGAGAAATTCCATCTTGTCCTTTTGGTCTGGCAGTAAAATGTCAATTCTGTGTCCAGGGCAGCTGTCTACCAGCTCCATCTGGTACACAGGCTGAGACCCTACCTGCCCGCAGACTGTCTCACAGAGTGGTGCATGCTCTAGTTATCTCCCGCTTAGACTACTGCAATGCACTCTATGTGGGGCTACCTTCGAAGGTGACCCAGAAACTGCAATTAATCCAGAATGCGGCAGCTAGACCAGTGATTGGGAGCAGCCGCTGAGGCCATATAACACCGGTTTTGAAAAAACTACACTGGCTCCCAGTACGTTTCCGAGCACAATTCAAAGTCTTGGTGCTGACCTTTAAAGCCCTAAACAGCCTCAGTCCAGTAGGAGTACCTCCACCCCCATCGTTCTGCCCGGACACTGAGGTCCAGTGCTGAGGGCCTTCTGGCGGTTCCCTCACTACGAGAAGCCAAGTTACAGGGAACCAGGCAGAGGGCCTTCTCGGTGGTGGCACCCGCCCTGTGGAACAACCTCCCACCACATGTCAAAGAGAAAAACAACTACCAGGCTTTTAGAAGACATCTGAAGGCTGAAAATTGGGAAAATCGTGGAAGGGAATTTTGGTCGACCTTAGAGAAATGGTTTAAGAATAAGTATTGAAGCATAAGTATGGATGAAAGTTAAGATTGGATAAAGTAAAAGTGGTTTTTAAAATAAATTAAGATAAAGCAAAAATGAATTGAGGAAATGGATGAAAGAGAGAAAGTAAAATAATAACATATTTGTCAGAGCCACCCTGGGTCCCAGCTCACAAGAGACCAAAGTCCAGTCCAAGTTTTATACAAAAGGTTTTATTGAAGATCATTGTCGTCATTACATCCAAACTCCGTGGCTCCACATCCGTTACCCTTAGATGTTAGAAGTCCCCTCTGAGTCCGTCCCTCCCCTGCACCAATTTAAGAGGCTTGTGCTGCTCCACCTTTTCCTCTCCTTCCTTTTCCGCAGGGTCTTCCTGCCCCCCTGTGTTCCCTCTTTCCGGGACTCCCCAGAGGCTGAGTCTTCTCCTGCCTGCTGCCCCCTCCTTCGTGCTTTAGCACCAGGCTCCTCCCCAGAGCTCTCCCCACTTCCGCGCGCCTCCACATTTGAACTTGGCGCGCGTACGTTGCTCCTCACCTTCCTTTCAACAGCCACACTGCTCCCGGTACTGCTTTCCGCCCCTTCCGGCAGGACGTCTTGCCCCGATCTCCTTCCCCCCTCTGCTCCTTGTTCTGTTCCTCCCGACACACTGGTAACTCCACCCTCTTCACTCCGTTCCGGTGGAGAAGCAGGTCTCGATCTCCAACTCCCACTGGCGGTTCCCCCTACGTTCCCCTGCTCCTGACTGCTTCCCCCTTGGGCTCCCCTTGGCTTGACCAGGGGGGCTCCCTTTTGGGAATCCTCCGATTCACTGGACGGACTCATGGACCATCTCGGGTCATTGTCGTCCTCTTCCTCGTCAGGCTGGAATCCTTCTCCCTCACTCTCGGTCTCCTCCCTCCTCTGCGCCTCTCTCCCTGAACCCCTGACATCCATCCCCCCCTCGAAGCCCCCCCTTCCCCCCTCCCCCCCATCGGGTGCGGGTTGTGGGAACTGCAGCTCCTCGGAGGTAGATGCAGGATACAGTTCGGCTACGTCCATGACCTCTGCTGGCAGCTCGGTGTACGTGTGTTCGAATTCGGGTTCTTCACCCAAAATGTTCGCAGTTCCCTCTTCCATTGCTACTTCGTCTGGTGCTGCCGGCCAAGGCCCCTTCAGCCATTTCTTGCGCCAGGCTTCCTCTGGTTGCTCATCCCACCAATAAGAGGGCTCTGTGTCCACCCCCGAACACGATCCCCTGGGCGAGTTTGAGTTCGGCGTTCTTTCCTCGGCTGAAGAAAAGCCGTGGAAAGTGCTGCCTGAACATGTGGGGGTAAAGAGCCAGTCATCGAAGTACTCGGCTGGCATGGGTCTATGTGGGAAAAGGGCATGGAACTCGTCCTTTAAAAGAGGTTCGTCTAAAGCGTAGTCCGGCACCCACCCACTGGCACTGACTGGTGCACCCTCTCTGACTAGAAAGTATTCTATTCCCTCTTCCCCCCATCTCGAGTCCAGGATCTCTGTGACCTCGTTGAGTGGTTCGACCCTAGGCGATCCCTCCCTCCTAGGTGACTCTGTGCGTGGCTGCGGTACTGTGTCAGACTCCTGAAACCTGTGCGGGGCCTTGTAGGGAGTGAGCACCGACCTATGAAAAACCGGGTGGACTCTGGAACCTTCGGGGAGGGCCAGTCGAAAAGCCACGGGGTTGATCTTAGCCTCCACCTGGTATGGTCCTAGCTGCCTGTGCCCTAGCTTCTTCTTGGCCAACGCCTTGGTTGGCATCGCCTGGGCCGCTAACCACACCCAGTCCCCCACCTGGATGTCCTCTCCCACTCTTCTGCCTTTGTCTGCCTGCACCTTATATGCTTGTTTGGCTAGCTCCAAATGTCTCCGCAGCTCCTCGTGCACCTCTTGTAGTTCTGCAGCGAACTGATCGGCCTCTTGCGGCTCCCCCTCTCTTGGTGCTACGAACCCCGGGAAGGTCCTGGGATGACGTCCATTGTTCGCGAAGAACGGCGTCACCCCCGTCGACGCATGCTTCGTGTTGTTGTAGGCAAACTCCGCCATCGGTAGGTAGTCCACCCAAGCTGTGGGTCGCTGATTTGCATAACATCTCAGGTACTGCTGCATGATCGCGTTGACCCTCTCGGCCTGGCCGTTGGTTTGTGGATGTCTTGCCGACGCTAGGTTGATCTTGACGCGCAGGATACCTAGGAGCTTCTGCCAAAAATTGGAAATAAACTGGCGCCCCCTGTCGGACAGGATGGCCCGCGGCAGCCCATGCGCCCGGAACACGTGGTCGATGAAGAGCTTGGCGGTCTGTTCCGCCGTCGCCACCTTCGCGCAGGGAATGAAGTGCGCCATCTTGGTGAACAAGTCCACCACCACCAGTACCGCCGTCTTGCCTCTGGAACTGGGCAGGTCAGTGACGAAGTCCAGCGCCACCCTCTCCCACGGTTGCTGTGGTGTTTCCAGTGGTTCCAGCAAGCCCGCCGGCTTCTGGTGCTCTGCTTGCATCATTTCTGCTGCAACAGTTGCTAAAGCTGCAGTGTGTTTCTGCAGCCTCTGGGGACACTCTTTCGCCATGTGCTGTGCACTGTCGCAAATGTAACACTTCCTGGTCCCTCTAGGAGGCTGTGCCTTTACTGCACCGGAAGCTGGGGCTCTGGCTGTTGCTTGAGCCTTAGCACCACCAAGTTCCATGGGCTCCTCCCCCTGCCTTCCCAGTGGCGAAGGATGTGACTGACTGAACTCCCTGGGGATGAAAGAAGACGTCCTCGCTGGTGGACGCACCTGACGTTCTTCCTCAGTGTGCCAAGGACGTCCCTCGTGCCTTATCCCAATCGCCAAAGCCCTCTGCACAAGCTCCTCCAGGGTCTGGGGTCTGTCTCCCCTGGCAAGTTCATCCTTAATGGGACCGCTGAGCCCCTCCCAGAACAAATCCCTCACAGGTGCACAATCCTTCTCCCAGCTTAGCGCAGTCAGTAAAGCAAAAAATCTGGAATGGTACTGACGCACAGTGGCTTTGCCTTGCCGCAATCCAAAAATTTCCCTGCGTGCAAGATCCACATCTACAGTTGACTGGAAGCAGGCATCCATTGCTTTAATGAATTCATCTGCATCGCGGCGGGCAGGGCCATCTTCACGCCACAAATTGCGCAACCAGTCTCTGGCCGGCCCATGCAAGTGAGAAACAATAAACCCCACTTTCTCCTCCTCATCTTTAAAGTCATGACGAAGCAAGTGCAATGCATACAAAACGTCTGCTCTGAAACTGGGGTAGTGCTTCAGGTTCCCATCGAAGTGGGTGACTAGGCTGCCCCCCCTCCGTCCAAGTCCAATCCCTTCTGATCTGGACCCTGGGAACCCTTCCCTGCTTGCACGTTCCCACCTGGTTTGCAGGTCCTGGCAGCGCTTCTCCATTTCGTCATGCTTCTTCTGAGACGCAAGGACTGCAGCAGTGAGTTCGGAAACTGTAGTTCGCAGAGCTGTCAACTGCTCCTCCGCACTCATGGCTGTCACCGTTCGTGAGCTTTGCAAAAAAAAATTTTTGCGTTCTTTGGAGGGGACTTACTGTCAGAGCCACCCTGGGTCCCAGCTCACAAGAGACCAAAGTCCAGTCCAAGTTTTATACAAAAGGTTTTATTGAAGATCATTGTCGTCATTACATCGAAACTCCGTGGCTCCACATCCGTTACCCTTAGATGTTAGAAGTCCCCTCTGAGTCCGTCCCTCCCCTGCACCAATTTAAGAGGCTTGTGCTGCTCCACCTTTTCCTCTCCTTCCTTTTCCGCAGGGTCTTCCTGCCCCCCTGTGTTCCCTCTTTCCGGGACTCCCCAGAGGCTGAGTCTTCTCCTGCCTGCTGCCCCCTCCTTCGTGCTTTAGCACCAGGCTCCTCCCCAGAGCTCTCCCCACTTCCGCGCGCCTCCACATTTGAACTTGGCGCGCGTACGTTGCTCCTCACCTTCCTTTCAACAGCCACACTGCTCCCGGTACTGCTTTCCGCCCCTTCCGGCAGGACGTCTTGCCCCGATCTCCTTCCCCCCTCTGCTCCTTGTTCTGTTCCTCCCGACACACTGGTAACTCCACCCTCTTCACTCCGTTCCGGTGGAGAAGCAGGTCTCGATCTCCAACTCCCACTGGCGGTTCCCCCTACGTTCCCCTGCTCCTGACTGCTTCCCCCTTGGGCTCCCCTTGGCTTGACCAGGGGGGCTCCCTTTTGGGAATCCTCCGATTCACTGGACGGACTCATGGACCATCTCGGGTCATTGTCGTCCTCTTCCTCGTCAGGCTGGAATCCTTCTCCCTCACTCTCGGTCTCCTCCCTCCTCTGCGCCTCTCTCCCTGAACCCCTGACAATATTGAAAAAAATTATTAAGTTAAAAAATAAGGTTGAAAGGACTTGCTGAAATAAAAATCTGAATTTGAATACAGAAATGGGAGGTGTGGGGAGGTCAAGAAAATAAGTAAAAGGGAAGTGGTTATATAAAGGATTTAAATTTTTTTTTCTTTTTAATGATTGCATTTTTTCTTTGCATTTTTCTGTTTTTGTGTTGTATTGTGTATTTCTTTTTGTTTTCTGTTTTTCGCATTTTTTTTGTAATCTTTAAAAAATTTGAATAAATATTATTAAAAAAAAAAAATAGAAGACATCTGAAGGTAGCCCTGTTTAGGGAAGCTTTTACTGTTTAATAGATTATTGTATTTCAGTGTTCTTTTGGAAGTCACCCAGAGTGGCTGGGGAAACCCAGCCAGATGGATGGGGTATAAATAAATTATTATTATTATTATTATTATTATTATTATTATTATTATTAGTGTTGGGCTGAGCCTACCCTGACCTCTGTGGGTAGAAAAATGGGATTAGCCTGCCCCATCCATTCTGGGTTTACATTTGGCAAGAAGCATGTGCCATTTCTACTCTGCCCTGCCTGTAAAAAGGCCTGGTGTCGATTTATTTTCCTGCTTGCTGCAGGAAACTTTCTGAGCAGAACACTATTTCTCTCCCTCCGTCCTCCCTGCCATCTTCTTCCCTGAGTGGAGGTGCAGGAGAGGGAACTGAACATCCAGAAACGGTTCCTACGCCCAAATGTTTTAATTCAATGACATCTCTTGCCGAGAGAGTTGGATCTCTGTTGGGCAGCCCATCTGTCTGTGCTCTGCTTCGTGCTGCCTTTGGTTCATTTTGATCCATTTTTAATGCTGATATCGTGTTGGCTTCTTTCTCGCTTCCTTAATTCTTTTTGATACACAAAAGTTACCTGTCTCAAATCCTGTTAGCCCAAGTTCCATCTGTCAGCAAAGACTGTGTGTGTGTGTGTGTGTGTGTGTGTGTGTGTGTGTGTGTTGGCTGCAGCTGTGGGAAAGATGAGAAGCAGAATCCAACCCATCAGCTCTGCCACAATACTATCTCCACAAGGCTCCACCTGTCCCTTAAACTGTTTCCATCAGGCTTCATCTGTCTTTGTGACCTTTCCAGCTGATCATTCTTGACATCAGTCCATCTCAGGAGACAATGGAAGAGTGCATTTTGGGGGGTCAAGTCAAGCTGTGGCGCCTGCTTTGGCTGTAGAGAACAATATAGGAGAGACATGTTTTGTTGCAGCTGGGGCAGATGAAGGTTTCTGGTTGTGTGGCTACAGATGCACCATGGTGTTTCTTCTCTCTGTATTCCCCCCATTGTAAAAAAACACACCACAAAACCCTACAGTTTAGCTCATGGGAAGGCAACCTAAGGCCCATGGGCTGGATGCGGCCCAATCACCTTCTAAATCCGACCCGCGGAGGATGGTCTGGGAATCAGCGTGTTTTAACATGAGTAGAATTTGTCCTTTGATTTAAAATGCATCTCTGGGTTATTTGTGGGGCATAGGAATTGGTTCATTTTTTTCTTTCCAAAATATAGCCCAGCTCCCCACAAGGTCTGAGGGACAGTGGATTGGCCCCCTGCTGAAAAAGTTTGCTGACCCCTAGTTTAGCTAGTGCTGGCAATTTCTTTTCCCTTCTTCCCTCCCTGTTCCCTTTTCCTTTTGTGATATGTCTTTTGGATTGTAAATCTGTGGGAAAGGACTGTCTTGTTTGAATCAAATGTATATGCGCCACTCAAGGGGCCTTTTCAGATGGAGAGTGGGGGTGCAAAGCCTCTAAGTGTTAGATAAATATTGCCTCTCATTCCCCTATGTTTGTCTGTTATGGTTAGTTTGAAGAAGAATTCCCTGGATCCCTAGATCCAGACACAGGGCAAGCACTCTCTGACAAAACAGCACCAGCAGAGATTTAAAAACCACACAAAACATAACATAGAAAAGACCATGCAGTTTGGTAATTTTTTTTAAAAAAAAACACAGTTTACTTACAAACTATTCAAAGGTCAGATTCATGTGCTTTTCCATACAGCAGCAAGAAAACACAGGCTAAACCTTGGTACAAAATCTGGTTGTAAAATGATTTTAAACACATGGTCTGGGCTTGGTCAGATTCACATAGTGGAAGAGAGTGAACAAAGAGAATTTGCTGACCCTCCCTCACTCAAGGAGATGGGCTTAAGTCTGGCAAAACAGCTTACCCTATGGTCTTAACCCCATCATGTATTAACCAGAGCTAAGCATGCTGGTTACATGAGACTGACATTATTTGGTATGGATTCCGTATGCCTTCTTCTCCAACAGACTAATTTTCTCATAAGCATCGTCTAAAGTTTTTCAAAGAGCTATGGAATTCACTCCCACGCTAGTCCTGCATTGCAGGGAGTTGAACCGATGACCTTTGAGAACCATTCTAGCTCTACAATTCTATGATTCTCAGATGTAGCAATGGCCGCCAAACTTAATAGCTTTAAAAGATGATTATACAAATTAATGGGGGATCATGGACAGATCCATACCACACATTTAAAGCCCATGGTTCGCCCCAAAGAATCCTGGGAGCTGGAACTGTAGTTTCCCCATCACAGAGCTACAATTCCTTAGCAAACTACAGTTCCCAGAATTTTTCTGGGAAAGTCATGTGTTATTTATATATTAGATTCATATAGGTAAAGGTAAAGGGACCCCTGACCATTAGGTCCAGTCGTGGCCGACTCTGGGGTTGCGGCGCTCATCTCGCTTTATTGGCCGAGGGAGCCGGCCTACATCTTCCGGGTCATGTGGCCAGCATGACTAAGCCGCTTCTGGAGAACCAGAGCAGCACATGGAAACGCCATTTACCTTCCTGCTGGAGCGGTACCTATTTATCTACTTGCACTTTGACGTGCTTTCGAACTGCTAGGTTGGCAGGAGCAGGGACCGAGCAATGGGAGCTCACCCCGTTGTGGGGATTTGAACCACTGACCTTCTGATTGGCAAGTCCTAGGCTCTATGGTTTAACCCACAGCGCCACCCGTGTCCCTTATTTGAGATTTATTAGATTTATTAGATTTATATACCATAAAATAAATCATAAGATCTCAGGGTGGTTCACAGAAAAAAAATATTACAGGTTTAAAAACAAGTAAATAATTAAAAACAAAACAGCAAAACACTAACCTCCCCCTTTCCACAGAAATATTTAAAAGGCTGTAGAATATTAAAGAGCCAAGAGGCCTGGTTAAAGAGGAACATTTTTCCCTGGTGCCTAAGGGTGTATAATGAAGGCTCCAGGCGAACTTCCTTGGGGATAACATTCCACAAACGGGAAGCCACTGCAGAGAAGACTCCGTTCTTGTGTTGCCACCCTCCAGACCTCACGTGGAGGAGGCACACAAAGGCCTCAGATAATGAATGTTTTACATGGGTGTCAGGGAACTGACATCGGAGCCAGGAGTGGAGCCAGAGCTCCCAAGCGATGCCGGAGAAGGGCCAAGCAGGGAGAGAGGGAACTCATCGGCTGGGGAAGGAAATCAGCGTAACACCAGGGATAAAGGGGGGCGGTTGGGGGAATCGGAGAGGGGTCTCCAGGACTCTTCGCTGGAGACCAGCGGGGAGAGCACAGGTCCTCCTCTGCCCACACCCACCCTGCGCAGAAGACTTCCGCGCAGGGAAAGTAGGCGTAGACTTGGCGTCAAAGAGCTTTTGTGCTGGAAGAAGTTTAAGAAACGCCCACTGACGGATTCTGCTAGCGACTGAACAGCCATGAAGTGAAGGGCTGTCCAGCCAGGAAATGTTTAACCAGGCTAACTAGCCAGGCATGGTGGCAATTTACGCACGAGCAACCCCCATACATTCATTACAATGGGTATTGGATAGTGTTTAAATGTATGGCATAGTTCTGCCCAGAGTATATCAATGGCTATGCTTTCCCAACACTGCCAGAGGCAGCAAACCTCTGAATGGCAATTTCTGGGGTTCACAAGCAGGGAGAGAGCTGTTTCGTTTGGGTCCTGCTGGCAGACTTCCATGCGGGCATCTGGTTGGCCACTGCGAGAATAGGATGCTGAACTAGGTGGGCATTTGGCTTGATCCTGCATCCAGATTCTTCTTAGGTTCTTTGTACTATTTCAGAATCCATCCACTGTTTTGTCAGTTGCA
Organism: Podarcis cretensis; assembly: GCF_951804945.1. Classification (NCBI taxonomy): domain Eukaryota; kingdom Metazoa; phylum Chordata; class Lepidosauria; order Squamata; family Lacertidae; genus Podarcis; species Podarcis cretensis. The sequence goes on from NC_137176.1 coordinate 84,939,585, forward strand.
TCTTCTTTTCCAATTCCCCACGTCGGTGTCCTAATTTCCTTCTCACTTGAAAGCTCAGTTCTCTCTCCCCACGCCACTCCTTCTTGCTACAGAACGGATGCCTGTTTTGAGCTGCATGTTATTTTGGCGAGGAGGAGGAGGAGGAGGAGGAGAAGGTGTTTTGAACTGGAATGATGTGGTCGGAGACCATTCGCTGGGAGAAATCTGCCAGGTCAAAAGTTGCTCGCAGCAGTGATGCGGAGATCGCACGCTTCCTTAAAATGAAAGCAAGAAAAACAAGCGCTCGCAAATCTTGTTCAGACCACAATTCAATCTGTCCACAGAGGGAGTGGGGCTGGACTGCTGACCCCACCTCTGACCTCCAAGCATTGATCAAGTCTTCTGAAGAGACCCTATGCTCAATCAATGCTCAGAGGCAGGGCAATAGAGCGAGTTCATGTGATCTTTCCTTCTTTTCCTTGTTCTGATTCCACACTGAATTTCTGTCTGAATGGGGTGTGTGTGTGTGTGTGTGTGTGTGTGTGTATGTGTGTGTGTGTGTGTTAAGAATATGGCATTGGAAGAGTCAAGTGTTCCACAAAAAAGCAATCTTTCTTTATCCTGAGCAAACCGTTTTGTATGACTCGCTTTTCGGACTGAGGAAGTGTGTAGCGTTAGAAGGAGGCTGGAATGAAGTTATGTGGCTTTAGCAGAAATATTATAAAGGATTAAGTAAAAATAGATTGTTAATGGATGAAAGGAGGAAAGGTAAAGTTACATTATATTAAGATAAATTATAGGATAAAAATTGGGAAAGATGGAAAGGATTTGCTGAAATAGCTAACCGAACTAGAATACAAAAAAGGGAGGTGCGAGGAGGTCAAGGAAACAAGTAAATGAAAGATAAGTTATGGGAAGGTTCGTTGTGTTTTTTAATTGTTTCTATTTTTCTGTTTTTCTGTTTTTTACAATTTTTTTCTATTCTCTTCTTTCTTTATTGTGATGTGTTGTCAAGTTTTTGTTTAATTTGGAGTTATCTCTTTCTCTTTTTGTCACATTTAAAACTTTAATAAATATTATTTAAAAAGAGGAAGCGTGTAGCGAAACCTGTAATATATCCGGAGAACAGGTCTCCTTTTCCCTATTTCCGTTATTCTCACCAGGGTGGTGGCTTTGATTTGCCTTCCCGTGATTGATCCATGCATACGGCTTTGTGGTTCCAATTCAAGACCCATTGAAGAACATCTCATCCAGTTCAATCTTTGATAAACAGCTTTGAAAAATGTTTTCATATTCTCCAGTGTGCTACCCTTGCCATTGTGGCGGCACGGGGTTGGCGTTCTGTGATTGGACTTACGCTACTTGTTGAATGGTTTATTTATCCAGTCTGTATAACTTTTACTGCGCATGTAACATGTTAAGATACAGTTGTACATTTATTCACTCCATGTTTACAGCATCTCCAGGCTTTGTCTTTCATATGGCACCTTAGTATGTTTGTTGTTTGAATGGTTACAAATCTATCTCTATTCTAACCATTATTCTAGTAAATTTGGTTTTATACTTATAAGCCAGTTTGTGGTGTTGTTGTTTTGTTGTATTAAAGAATCGTGGGAACTGTAGTTTTTAAGTGCGCTGAGAATTGTTGAGAGACCACCTCCTCCCCTAAAGTTCCCAGAGTTCCATGGGACGAGGGATTGATTGTTAAACCACATTGGGATTGGGGTCTCCTAACAGCTGCCAGCACCCTTAACAAAGTCCTTCCCAGGATCCTTTGCAGAAAGCCATGACAGTTTAAAGTGAAAAGTGGTGGGATTTCCTTCACTGGAGAGTTCTAAACAAAGGTTGGAGGACCACCCATCCAGGTTTCTTTAGCTGTGATTCCTACACCGCAGGATGGCTTTTGGAACCCCTTTCAACGCTACAATTACCGTATATGATTCTACGATTTTTGCCATTTGCAAATTGGTGGGCTTGTCATTTCAGCTGGGCCTGAGCCCAACTTGTCAGAATTGTTTTGGGGGGAAACCTGGGATTCCCATCAGCTAAGTAATGGGTAGGTAAACTAAGGCCCGGGGGCCAAATCCGACCCAATTGCTTTCTAAATCCGGCCCACGGACGGTCTGGGAATCAGGGTGTTTTTACATGAGTAGAATGTGTGCTTTTAAAATGCATCTCTGGGTTATTTGTGGGGCATAGGAATTCGTTCATTATTTCCCCCCAAAAAATATAGTCCAGCCCCCCACAAGGTCTGAGGGACAGTGGACCGGCCTCCTGCTGAAAAAGTTTGCTGACCCCTGATAAGTTCTACTAAGAGTAGAGTCAATGAAATTACTGGACCTCAGCTTGTCACACACAGTAATTTCAATAGGTCTACTCTGAGTTTGACTAACGTTGGATACAATCACTGGATCTGGATTCCTGCAAGGCCACATAGCTCAGGCCTGTCCATAATTTTTCAGCCTCATCACGCAAACAGAATTGTTGTGAGGGATGGAGGGGAATAAGATGCCCTCCCCGCATTGTATCTTTCTCCAAATTCCTAGAAAGGAGAATGCGATAGAAGAGTAGTGGATTTAGGTAGGGAAATTGATGCTGACAGATTTCCCAAGATCACCCATCCGTTCTCTCATGGGGCAGGGAAATGGACATGTGTTCCTCCAGGTCATAGGTCAACATTTTCTTTCTTCTGTTCCACAGCAGCAGGTTTCCAAGGTTGTGAAAATCTCACCTCAGTTTGTTACGCAGATTTGCATGACAGTTAGCAAAGAAAAAGTACAAAGCTTAGTTTTGCCTCCCCTCTCTCCTAACCATATTTCTTGCCTTTTTATAGCAGGGTGTTGGCCTTGTTTATTGTTCTATTATGGAAATAGCTTGGTCTGTCTCTTTGCCTCCTTTCCTCTTTTTATGTATTTGTAATTCAACAGATCTGAGCATAAAGCAGATCTGAGTATTTCTCATGTAGCTATTTGACTCACATAATGTGCTTTGTGAAATCTGCCTGCCATTACCTTTTGATGCAGGGTTCACATCCAGTTTCAGCAGAAGCGCACAGGATCATTATCGGCTCAGCACCCAGTTAATTATGCCCCTCATCAGACATATGTCTTTGACCACAGTTGTGGCCGGACGGATTAGCGACTGGGAAAATCTTAAATTCCACGGGCACAAAGGTACATGTTCGTAGCTGCAAATGCAGTTCATCCAGCATAAAGCGGGTATATATATAGATATTAAAAATATTAAAGCACAGTTCTGCATGTACAGTGGTACCTCAGGTTAAGAACTTAATTCGTTCTGGAGATCCGTTCTGAACCTGAAACTGTTCTTAACCTGAGGTACCACTTTAGCTAATGGGGCCTCCCGCTGCTGCCGCGTGATTTCTGTTCTCATCCTGAAGCAAATTTCTTAACCCAAGGTACTATTTCTGGGTTAGCGGAGTCTGTAACCTGTTCTCATCCTGAAGCAAAGTTCTTAACCCAAGGTACTATTTCTGGGTTAGTGGAGTCTGTAACCTGAAGCGTCTGTAACCTGAAGCGTCTGTAACCCGAGGTACCACTGTACCTCTAATTCTGCAAATGGTGCAAAAATCTGGAAGCATTTTTAAAAAATACCCTTTAGACCCACCTTAGCTGTTGCAGTGCAAGATTAGTTGTAACACCATCCTACATGATATAAAGTGTGCTGAGTTAGGGACGTCCCCTCGGTGAGTAGGGTCTTCCTTTGCATGTAAACAGAGCCTAGGACTTGCTGATCAGAAGGTTGGCGGTTCAAATCCCCACAACGGGGTGAGCTCCCATTGTTTGGTCCCAGCTCCTGCCAACCTAGCAGTTCGAAAGCACGTCAAAGTGCAAGTAGATAAATAGGTACCACTCTGGCGGGAAGGTAAACGGTGTTCCTGTGCACTGCTCTAGTTTGCCAGAAGCAGCTTAGTCATTCTGGCCACATGACCTGGAAGCTGTACGCCGGCTCCCTCGGCCAATAAAGCAAGATAAGCGCCGCAACCCCAGAGTCGGCCACAACTGGACCTAATGGTCAGGGGTCCCTTTACCTTTACCTTTACATGCTTTGGCAGATTGAGCAGACGAGTTCAAAACTGGGTCCCACAGACAAGAAGGCGGTTACTGCATGTGCTGTAGAGGGAAGTGAGGGGCACATGGGGTTTTCAACCTGGGAAGACAGCCTGTCCAGGAAAAGTAAAAACCTGATCCTAAAGCTCTGCTGTCTTGTGGGATATCTTCAGGAGAAGAAAAGGCTAGAGAGTAAACCCCACACAAATCGAGAGTGGAGGCCCCAAGGTGGTTGGATGGTGCCTTGTACGCCACCTTCCGGCAACTGCTGCAGCCAAGCTGGTGCCAAATGTATTGCTCTGCTTTCCTTTGGACCACATCAGCGAGGCCGAGAGATGGGTCTTGTCATCTGGGCAACCCAGGACCTCCAGACACACTGCCCAGGCTTGTAAGGAGCTCACTTTGGTGCTGCTACCTCAACAGTTTGACTTCTCCCCTACAGGCGCGCTCCATTGTCTCTTGAGAGAGACAGATGACTTTGTATGGGTTTGTGGGGAATGACCTGCCAAGGAAACTGAAGACTATTTTCATGTATGTGACAATGGCGGCAAGAGTCTTAATTGCACAAAGATGGAAGAAGGAAGAAATCCCGGCCAAAGAACTGTGGCAAGAGAAACTGATGGACTATGTGGAATTGGCGAAATTGACACACAAACTGTGCGATAAGGACAACTGTGACTTTAAAGAAGAATGGGAACCTTTTACAAAGTACAGTGGTACCTCGGATTACATACGCTTCAGGTTACAGACTCCGCTAACCCAGAAATAGTTCCTCAGGTTAAGAGCTTTGCTTCAGGATGAGAACAGAAATCATGCTCTGGCGGCGTGGCGGTAGCGGGAGGCCCCATTAGCTAAAGTGGTGCTTCAGGTTAAGAACAGTTTCAGGTTAAGAACGGACCTCTGGAATGAATTAAGTACTTCACCCGAGGTACCATTGTACTTAAAGAAACAACAAACTGAATTGGACTCTTTGGCAGGTTTTGAATAAACATACACAAATTTATTATTGGTAACATATAGATAGATTAATTAGGATCTTTACAATTTTATAATATGCAGAGATTAACATGTGCTGAAAAACCAGTGAGAGGAGCTGAGGGAAGTCTGGGGGTGGGAGGGTGGGTTTCTGGTTTGGGGAGGGGGGAGGGGAAAACAGGGGGGAATGAAGATGATATGTTTTTGATAAACAGTTGAAATTCTTAATAATTTTTTTTTTAAAAAAAGAGGCAGACAGATGACAACAACAATGAATTGTAGAGTTGCAAGTGTCTCCAAGAGTCATGTTGTCCAACCCTTGAAATTCAGGAATCTCAACTAAAGCATCCATGGAAGATGGCCATCCAAACTCTGCTTAACAACCTCCAACTATCTCTTTCTGGCCTCATAATTCTTCCCAGTCCTCACCCTTCCCTGATCTTGCTTCAGCCCCTCATTGAGCATTCCTCCTCTCCATCACATTCTGCCTTTGAACCCTGGCAATGTCTTTGGCTGGCCTGGATGGCAAATAGAGAGAAGTGTCTTTGTGTCTGAAGAAACTAGGTGACTTCCCTATCTGTTGCTTCACCTGCTTCCACTGCTGGCCCTGCCCTGCCATGTGGCCCTCAGGAGTTGCCATGGGGGTTAAAGCTCCCCCATCACTGTCTTAGGTGAAGAAACAGCTTGACACCCTTTCTCCATTTCAACTGATTTTAACAGCGGCCATTTTCAAGGAGAGGCTTGTTAACACGTAGGGCAACGGGGCCTTCTAAGCAGACCCGGAAATCTGTTTATATCCTCTGTGTCAATCACCTGGCATCACCTTTGCCCCGCGTGACAGGAGAGGTGCCTCAGCTCAGTGAGGAGGCCCATGTACAAATAGGAGATAATTCACTCAGCGCAAGCTGTAAACAACAGGTATCAAAACGGACGAAAGAAAGATCCTTGAGTCAACAGCGCTGGCGCAGTTTCTTGTCAACACTTCGGTTTTTGCCAAGTTAAAAATAGCTTTTCAGCACCGGAGATTCCAGTGAAACATCAGGGAAAACTTTCTGTCTGTGAGAGCTGTTCAGCAGTCAAACGGTCTTCCCCGGGAGGTTGTGGACCCTTTTTCCTTGGAGGATTTTGAGCAGAGGTTGGGTGGCCATCTGTTGTGGATGCTTTAATTGACATTCTTGCATTGCAGGGGGTTGAACGAGATGACCCTGTGTTTCTATACTGGCCCAGTATACCTGAAGGAGCGTCTCCACCTCCATCGTTCTGCCCGGACACTGAGGTCCAGCGCCGAGTACCTTCTGGCGGTTCCCTTGCTGTGAGAAGCCAAGTTACAGGGAACCAGGCAGAGGGCCTTCTCGGTAGTGGCGCCTACTCTGTGAAATGCTCTCCCACCAGATGTCAAAGAGAGAAATAACTACCAGACTTTTAGAAGACATCTGAAGGCAGCCCTGTTTAGGGAAGCTTTTAATGTTTAATAGGTTATTGTATTTTAGTGTTTTGTTGGAAGCCACCAGATGGATGGGGTATAAATAATAATAATAATAAATAAATAAATAAATAAATAAATAAATAAATAAATCTATATACCATCTCTGCCAGCCGCTTAATCTTTCCCCCTCATTTCCACATCAGTTTGCATTAAAAAAAACTACAACTAGTGAGTACTCACCAGCATTTTAGTATGAATTTCTTCTAAAACACCGGTTTGTATACAATTTTGCCTTGTATCCACAGATTTGCAAAGCAATGTTTCCTAATAAAACTCAACTTTCGTACGCTGCTTTCATGAATATATTTATTTATATGCACAGGTTACCCTGGTATGCGCATTTTGCAAAATTCAGAGAAGTGTGACTCGCTTTGGAAAGTGCAAATCAGGTAGATTCACCTGAAATGGACAGAAAACTGAAGAGAATTGTGCAGCTGAAATACTGAACAGGGAGAATGTCACACTGCAACTTTCTGTTGCAGATTGCACTTGCAACAATAAGACTATTCATTCAAGGCCTTTTATAACAAGACATTTTCCCTCAATAAACGATGCATTTTTTTCTATTTCACATTTAAGTGTGAAACATACTGAAGACTAAATGATGAGAAAATGTTTTTTTTTTTTTTAAAAAAAAGGGGGGGCAGGGGTTCAGGTTCTCAGTAGTTGGCTTGTTTCCCTCATCTTTTAACTAAAATACAACCATGACAAGGTGTCAGTCCAGTGAAAATATGAGCATATGTATGAAATTGATTTAGTATGTACTGGAGGGACATTAATCCAACTTCAGATTTTCACTGTGCAGACATAACCCAATAAATTTCAGCCACTTTCTAATATTAGAGTTGTTGTCACACAATAGATACCTCACACGCCCACACACACCCCAATGTAAAAAGTGTTGGTTTCTGTTTCCTTCACTGTGCAGCGAAATACTTGTCACGGGACATTGTTTTGCATTCCACAGTCAGAGTACTGTTGGGTTCCCACGGGAATGGGAGACTGGATGTGACGTTCACTGGTTTCCTGTTTTTCACTGTTCTCTTGGTGTTCTTTGTTTCCGAGAGGTTGTTGCTTCTCTGCTCTCGCAGAGGCAAGATGCATGTTTGTATTCTCTCAGCATAGAAGTGTAAATAAAGTTAAGAATGTGGCACATACTGCTTATCCTTCCGCTGTGTGAGTGACGACGCTCTGCTTGGGCTCCAGATAAGACGAGGCTGTATCAGCTTCAGCTTCAGATGGGCCGAAGCTGGTCAAAATCTCACAAAAAGTGTGCTACTGGTGAAGAGATGCTATTCATATCTATACCTTAAGACCAGCAATTTTTTGGAAATAATTAGACAAACATATTTTGGACAATAAGGAAAATTTCATGTTAGGGAGGTGGTTTGACAAAGCCAACCAAAGACAAAGACAACAACAACAACAACAACAACTTATTTTATTTATACCCCACCCATCTGACTGGGTTTCCCTGGCCACTCTGGGTGGCTTAGAGCATATATGTTGATTCCCAGACCATCCGCGGGCCTGATTTAGAAGGCAATTGGGCCAGATCCAGCACCCGGGCCTTAGTTTGCCTACCCATGCTCTGTTGTTGTTGTTTAGTCGTTTAGTTGTGTCTGACTCTTAGTGACCCCATGGACAGAGCACGCCAGGCACTCCTGTCTTCCACTGCCTTCCGCAATTTGGTCAAACTCATGCTGGTAGCTTCGAGAACACTGTCTAGCCATCTAATCCTCTGTCGTCCCCTACTCCTTGTGCCCTCCATCTTTCCCAACATCAGGGTCTTCTCTTCTCATGAGGTGGCCAAAGTATTGGAGCCTCAGCTTCAGGATCTGTCCTTCCAGTGAGCACTCAGGGCTGATTTCCTTAAGAATGGATAGGTTTGATCTTCTTGCAGTCCATGGGACTCTCAAGAGTCTCCTCCAGCACCATAATTCAAAAGCATACAGCATATATAAAATATATTAAAATTCACACATTAAAAAACTTCCCAATACAGTGCTGCCTTTAGATGTCTTCTAAAAGTTATGTAGTTCTTTATCTCCTTCACATCTGAAGGGAGGGTGTTCCACAGTGTATAGTGGTCCCTCGGGTTACAGATGCTTCAGGTTACAGACTCCACTAACCCAGAAATAGTACCTCGGGTTAAAAACTTTACCTCAAAAATCGTGTGGCGGCAGCGGAGGGCCCCATTAGCTAAAGTGGTACCTCAGGTTAAGAATAGTTTCAGGTTAAGAACGGACCTCCAGAACGAATTAAGTCCTTAACCCGAGGTACCACTGTACTGCTATCCCAGCTAGGCAGCCATTCTTCCCTCCATAATTCCAATTTCTTCTGTCTGCCTCCTGCAAGTCATGCAATGAACTGGTCTAGGAACGGCCCAGGTTATTCTGGAACCCTGGAATTGATCTGCCATAACCATTACAACACTTTCCCCCCTTTTCTTTTTAAATATAATTTCTATTGCATTTTCTGTTTTACAATTTAAAGCACTCATTTTTACATCCTTAAAATATCAATGACTTCCCTTCTTCTCTGTCCATGGTTCATTTTACATATCTTAAATCACTGCATATTTTACAGAAACTGTACCATTCAGTATTCCATTATTGCATCCATCAAAACTTATTCACACTGTTGAATTTATCTTAATGCTGCGAACATTTTCAGCTGTACACAGTTATTTCCCATATATTCGATAAACGCTTTCCAATCTTCTTTAAACGTATGTTCTTCTTGTTCTCTTATTCTATATGTTAAGTCTGCAAGCTGCACATATTCTGTCAGCTTGAGTTGCCATTTTTCTTTGGTTGAGACCTCGCTTGTTTTTCATTTTTGGGCTAACAAAACACAGGCTGCAGTAATATAATAATAATAATAATAATAATAATAATAATAATAATAATAATATTTTTTTATTTATACCCCACCCATCTGGCTGGGTTTCCCCAGCCACTCTGGGCGGCTTTCAACCGAATACTAAAAATACATAAACAGCCTTTTTTGACATCTGGGCATTTCAGTTTGGATTGTCCCCAACAGAAAGGACTCTGGGTTTTTGGGAAAGTACTTTTAAACATTTTTTCCAATTCATTATGGATCATTTCTCAGTACCCTTTTACTGTTGGGATATGAGTACTACACAGCTGCAAACAAGCAGCTCGATGTTTACATCACATGATGTGGCTAGTCCTGGGAAAGAATGCACCAGGCAGTTCACAGGGCGGTTCACAGGGATTTGTTCTGTGTGTAATATGAGACCTTCCTGTTGCGTGTGTGAAGGAAGTCTCAGCCAGTTGCTCGGAGGAGACTGAACTGAACGGACACGTTTATGTACAGCTGTAAAGTCAGAAATAAAAGGTAGAAATGTAATAGACCTTCTGACTATCTTCTTTCTCTTGTTGGTATGCAAGGGGAGAAGGGGGTGTGCATCTTCCACGCTGGGGGATGTCGCCTATCAAGACCTCTCTGCACTGCCGTGATGCCAGCCAGAATAGGTCACCGGAGACAAGCCCCGGGAGCCTGGAGAGGGGCCAGCCTCTCCCGAGGGGGCATGTTTTCCAACATTTACAAGTCTACCACATACGAAAAAAACGCTCCCTCAACCTCTTTGCATCTCCAGCTCTTATCAGATTCAATCTTATACATTTTAGCAAGCCTACTTGGAGTTAAATACCACCTGTAAATCATTTTCAATTAAGTTCTCCTTCAAAGAATAACATGTTGTCACACTTTTTTTTCTGGGCTGATCTCTCAGCTGGAATATGCTGACCCAACAGACATAATGTGCCCCCCCCCCAGAAGCCTATGCAATTCATGTTCCTCCGCAATTAGCAGTGCAACCCCAATGCATGTCTTTTTCAGGTTCTTTTAGAATCAGAGAATCAAAGAATTGAAGAGTTGGGAAGGACCCTGAGGATCGTCTAGTTCAACTCCCTGCAATGCAGGAATCTCACTATGCAGTTTCCTCATCCAATTTGAAACCATACTGGACCCTGCTTAGCTTTGCAAATGTGCAAACAGTTGTATGGCTGCACCACTAGGAGATTAAGTATAGGATTACGGTATAGTCAGAGTCTGCAATCCTGTGTACACATTGCTGATTACAGTGGGAATTGCTACTAAATAAAGATGCACAGGACTGCACCATCAGTCAATGTGGGAAAAGTTCCTTCCAGGTAGAATGTCTGAAAACACAATGATCTAATTGATGAGGGCTTTGATTTCTGACTTTATAGCCCAGTGTTTGGTTTGGTCTACTTGGGAGATCACACCAAAGCTGATGGGGCATTGGGAAGCGTGGATGAGAATGCAAACCAAGATCGTAGCACACAGTTAAGGCAACCGGAGAGGGAAAGAGTTTTGCTTCTGGCATTTGGACATAGCAAATTTATAAATGAATAGATGGGCCAAGGAGGAATATAGCTATTAAGCACCGATTGCTATAAACTGCTCAAACAATTTTACATTTTGCAGTGGTCAGCAGTGCTGAGTGAAATGGCCAGGGCAGCTCTTTGCTTACACATTATTACTGTTACTGTTGTTGTTAGTGAAAAATCAAATCAATGATGATGCACAGCTACATAAATATAGCTCAATGTTTAATGCATACAGATTTCTTTAATTCATTGCTCTGGGATGTTCCCACTGGAGAAAAGGTGGAGAGAAGATTTCCACCAAATCCTTATTTCCCCTGCAGCCCATGTCCTTCCTGAAAGGTTGTTCTGGTTGAGCAACCCTCCAGAAGAGGGACAGGGAAGTTGATAAGGAGGGATGCAGGGTTTCAGGACCCTCTCAACTAAGACCCTGTAGGAAGAGGGTGGGACCCTGACCCGTACCCCAACATAGCTGGGGACTGGGTAGAACCTGCTACTGTTCTAAGGTAGCCTGAAGTACCTAGTCCTGTTGACATCTAAACATGGTCCCCCAACCAACCTTCTGATTACACCCTGGACCACTGAGTCTACTCCCAAGACAGCGTTTCTCAAACCTAAGTTTCCAGCTGTTTTTGGACTACAACTCCCATCTATATTCAGATATGCCATCCCAATCTCTGAGCAGTGTGAAATTCCAGGAGTTCCAGGGGCTCATCCAGGGTCCTTGTTTCCTTTTAGAAATGAGGCACAGCAGAGACTGTGGTACATTTAGAAAATATAGTTTATTTACACATATATGCAACCTGAGCCTATGGTGGAGGAGTTCACAGCATCAATACCCAAAAAGGGTATTGCTTCTCCCATAGGCCTTGGTTTCAAAGAGTCATCACTCATTGTGCCCTGATCCTCTCCCCAGCTTGCTGTCTTTAACAGCCTGCAACCTTTCTTCCTCTAGGTCACGTCACAATCAACTCTCAACTCTGAACTCTGGCTTTAGCTTGTTTCACTATCTTAGAACTAGAGGAGGGTCCAACCCATTTCCCGTCCAACAAAGAACCCATTTCCTTGGTTTCTTTAATGGGCTCATTATCTTTCCTTTGTTTTCTTAATGGCTCATCTCCCAGGCGATGACGTCCTGAGGAAGTTGGCCTGGCTTATATTACAACCCTTGCTGGATCCAGGGCTTCAGGAGGCTTGATTAAATTCTAGAAATTTAGAAATGTCTAGTGTCCACAAACTCATAACACTATGTTTCCATCTATGAACATGTACTGATATAAATATCCTGATGGAAATACAGTGGTACCTCGGGTTATATACACTTCAGGTTACATACGCTTCAGGTTACAGACTCCGCTAACCTAGAAATAGTACCTCGGGTTAAGAACTTTGCTTCAGGATGAAAACAGAAATCGTGCTCCAGTGGTTCAGCGGCAGCAGGAGGCCCCATTAGCTAAAGTGGTGCTTCTGGTTAAGAACAGTTTCAGGTTAAGAACAGACCTCCGGAACGAATTAAGTACTTAACCCAAGGTACCACTGTATAGAAATAATTCTTACTTGGGTCAAGTTGGACTTGTTTGAACCATTAGGCATCATTTTGCACATACAGTCAACCTTACCTGACATGTTTTTGCCCAATTCCCTGGTTAGGTGATAACTATGAGTAAATGAAGGTTCATTCCCATATTACTGTCACTGACTCCCAGTGGGAACCTTGGTGTCAGATGTAACCACATCAATTACCTGACCCATGCAGTTCCTTTCTACAGATCGCACCCCAGCAGTGTAGGACCCAGCCATGTGGAAACAGCTGCTGTGACACTTCAGTTATATATGAACAGGCATTATGGCCTGTCCCCTTCTGACTGCACATGATAAGGGCATAAGAATTGCCTTGTTGGATTAGACCAAGGACCCATTTAATCCAGCGTTTTCTCTCTAACAGTGGCCAGGCAAATATCCAGCATGTACGCTGATGTACCCAGGGACTCTGGCAGCTGAATTCCTTTTAATGGGAAGATCAGCACACACAAAAATAATAATTGCGAGGCTGGGTTTTTGCTAAGCTTTCCTCTTGAATGCCGAAAATGAAATCTGCTGTCAAAAAGTGGGCTTGCTTGGAACCAGAAAGCAAATGTCTGAATTGTCAGCTCTCCAAAGACGTGGATTTTCTTGCTGGAATGCCATTGCAAGTCTGTGATGCAGTACTTATGCACTAGAATGGTCCGCTTTGATTTCCTCTTGTTGTCTTTGGGGTCTAATGCATGCCAGGCCTGTATCCAGGTGTGAATGGAGGATGCTGTTTCTTCCTTCTGCATTATTTCTGGAGGCAAGAAGAAATCTCCGGGTTCTGCTCCTACAAATGGGATGTGGTTTTTTCCCCGTTTAGCAGATTATGCATATGTATGTTTGCAATACACACACATAGACATTTCCCCTGCAGTAAAGAGATACGTAGATTTGCTGACATTTTGGGTTGCTCTTAGCCAATATCTTCTGCAGAGACAGCTTCATCTCCCCATCTAATATAAAACTGTCAGACTGTCTGTTACTCCAGGAAAACCATTTATTTTTCCTACTTGTGCAGGGCTAAATCATGGTTTGCAAAACAGCACTTTAAGATCCAACATCCCAACTGTAAAATAAGGATGCAAAAAGGGTGAGGTATGGGGAAGTCCGAGAAAGGAGGCTTATGAAAATGAGGTTAAGAATTTATATTTGTGTGTTTGTATGTTTTTATGTTGTTATTGTTGTTTTGTTTTGTTTTAAAAATTGGAAAACTAATAAAAATTATTATAAAAAAAAAAAGATCCAACATCCCTCCACGACTCCCCTAGTTTTTTTACATTCACAATTCCCACGCTGGTATAATTGAAATTGTGTGTGTGTGTGTAATATTCTGCTCATCTGGGAACAATTTTTTCAGCCATCGGCCATCGCTGATGACCTCTGGTTCCCTTCGGAGATTTGTAGACAAAGGAAGGTTAGAAGATAAAGTTTCTCATTTGCCATTGCATTCAGCACAATATACCTTATGCTGCTGGCATAGAAAAATGTTTTTTTTAAAAAAAGAAAAGAAAGGAAGAAAAGAAAAGAAAAGCCTAGCAGGATGGGGGAGGGGGTGGAGAGAGCTAAAAAGAAATCTGATTATATCAGAATCGATTAAGTCTGCTGTAATTCTCATTCTCTGATGATAGACTTTTATCTCAGAATGAGTTTTTCTGAAATGCTTATATATATATATATATATAAGTCTAAGAGCTTTTAATAAGCCAAACCTCAAAATTTCTGCCTTTATTCTTTTGACTTTTAAAACAGGATGGCGAGCGACAGCAGCGAGAGGAGGGAACGGGAGAGATGAAAAAGGATTCCTATCAAAGCGATTACTTGGCACAAGCATTGCAGTGAAAACAACAGCTTCCGTTCCTCCGTCTCTGCCATTCTAGATTCCTGCTATTTTTTTTGCCGCCTTTTGCATTTGCAAATGTAGGTCACCTTTTCAAAGGTGGGCCTGGGCTTTCATTTCCGAGGCAGAAGTGCTACTTAGACTGCCTTTTGTGGGCAGAATAAGGCATTTCCATTATTTTCTGGAACACAAAGGAATGTGGTTTTTTAAAATAAAAAAACTTCCTCTCTTCTGCAGCCTCCTGATTTTGCTGCGCTACCCCTTAGCAGTGGGGAATGTCAGGGACCAGGAGTCAAAAGTCCCTCTGGCCACAGGTTGTGGTGTTGCCACCCTTGGACTCTGAAGGCTTCACTGAATCATGGAATAATAGAACTGTAGAGTTGGAAAGGACCCGAGGGTCATCTAGTCCAACCTCCTGCAACATTAGAATCTCAGCTAAAGCACTCATGACAGATGGCCATCCAACCTCTGCTTAAAAACCTCTAAGGAAGGAGAGTTCACCACCTTCCAAGGGAATCTGTTCTACTGACGAATAGCTCTCACTGTCAGAAAGTTCTTCTTGGTGTTGAGTCAGAATCTCCTTTCTTGTAACTTGAAGCCATGGGTTTGTGTCCTACCCTCTGGAGCAGCAGAAACCAATCTTGTTCCCTCTTCCATGTGACAGCCCTTGAGATATTTGAAGATGGTTGTTGGGAAAAGAAAATTATGTGGTTTTAGTAGAAATGACATAAAGGATTAAGTAAAAATGAGTTGGTGAAAGAGAGAATGTTAAATTATAGTATATTAAGACAAATTATTAAGATAAAAATAAGGTTGGAAGGATTTGCTGAAATAACAAATTGAATTAGAATACAAAAATGGGAGGTGTGAGGAGGTCAAGGAAATAAGTGAATGTAAGCAAGTGATATACAGGTTTGACTGGTTTTTTTAAATCTTTTTTTCTGTTTTATGGTTTTTGATGATGGTGTTTTTTTTCCATATGTATTTTTTTTGTTTTTTTCTTTAATTGTTATTACCTTTATCTCTTTTTTCTGTAATCTTTAAAATCTTAATAAAAAATTATTTAAAAAGGGGGGAAAAAAGAAAAAAAAGGAGATATTTGAAGATGGCTATCCTATCTCCTCTCGGTCTCCTCTTTTCCAGGCTAAACATACCCAACTCCTTCAACTGCTCCTCATAAGGTTGGTTTCCAGGCCTTTTTTTTTTTTTGAATAAATTTTTATTAGGATTTTTTTTAAAAAAAAAAAGGTTACAGAAAAAAGAAAATATAAATCAAGACAGAACAATCAAAAAAGAAAGAAAAAGAACAATACATAAAAAACAAACATCATCCAAAAACAGAAAGAAACAAAGAAAAAAAAAGTCAAGCCTTTACATCACTTGCTTTCATTCGCTTACTTCCTTGACCTCCTCGCACCTCCCATTTTTGTATTCTAGTTCAATTAGATATTTCAGCAAATCCTTTCCAGCTTTGTTTTTATCTTAATATTTTATCTTAAAATACTGTATTAGGTCAGTATATTAAGGTTTCCAGGCCTTTGATCATCTTGGTCGCCCTCCTCTGCACATGTTCCAGGGACAGCAGAAACTCCTCCCATCTGCCACAGTAGTAGAGCACTTTTATCAAAGCAGCAGATTCCATGATGGGCAGGATTGTCAACAATAAAGAGGCAGCTGTTGCTACTGCCATAGGTGACCAAGTTTCATAAGAACATAAGAAGAGCCTGCTGAAACAGGCCAAGGGCCCATCTAGTCCAGCATCATGTTCCCACAGGAGCCAAACAGATGACTGTGGAAAATGAGCAAGCAGGATTTGAACACAAGAGCCTTCCTATGGCCTCCAAAAGCTGGTATTCAGCTAGTATTCAGAGGCAGTGGATACCCCTCATGGGTAGTAGTCCTCTCCTCCACAAATTTCTCTGTTTTAAAGCCATCCAAGTTGGTGGACATCAATGCCTCCTGTGGACGTGAGCTCCTTAGTTGAATTATTCACTGTGTAGGCCACATTCACACCATACATGAAAAACATTATGATACCACTTTAAAAAGTCATGGCTTCCCCCAAATAATTATGGGAGCTGGATTAGGTGAGGCTAATACCTTCTATAGATTGTCGTGCAGAACACCACAAGGATCCTTGGAGCGTGGTAGAGTGATGGAGCTTGCTCTCCTCTGTCCTCCCTCTAGCTTTTCGATTTCCCAGTTGCGATGCAAGCGGGACCTCACAAATTAGCAGTCATTCTGCATCTCGTCTGAGCAAAGCCTGAGTACCTTGGTTCCCTGACCTCCTTTGGAGAGTTCCAGCACAAACAATTAAAAGTGATCGGGGATTTTCTGCCCTCTCGCTGAACTCCACTAATTTAACGCCCAGGAGTTGCGTTGTAGGGGCACTGCCAAACATGAAATGACTGCTTAGCTCATGACATTTATTATTAGGAAGCCTTATCCTTCAAGTGTCCTGATTTCCCCTGGACATCTCCAGAATTACAGAAACCATCCCATGATTCTGCACTTGTAGTGGTGCGGTGCTCTCACAAGTCAGCTGGTTCCCGTGAGGGCGCAGCAGCAAAACACACAGGGGCAGTGAAGGCTGCTCCATAAAGGCAAATTAAGCAATGCCTCACCAACCGAAGTCTGCCTTCAGGCAGCTCCCACCTGACTGCCTTCTTACTTGCAGTCAGCTCAGGGGTTGAAAGTGCCTGTCAGCTTCTTCCTCCTTATTTTCCGTAAAGTACCCAGAAGGGAAGAGGATGAGGACAAAGCTAGAGTCAGCAGGCCCTGACTGTCATTGGCTTTGAGCCTGTCTACTCTTGCGCTACTTGCCTTCTGCTCCACCAGTCCCAACAGGCACCATTCTCTACTGGGGTCACCCCAGGTATACTGCCCACACCCTCTTATTTCTCTGTTTCCCCATTTTGGCCGCAGTCCTAGTGCCACTGACCAGCTGAGCTCACTATTAAAAGGACTGATGTAAAGCAGGGTTTCCCAAACTTGGGTCTCCAGTTGATTTTCGACTACAGTTCCCATCATCCCCAGCTAGCAGGACCAGTAGTCAGGGATGGTGGGAATTGTAGTCCAAAAATGGCTGGAGACTAAAGTTTGGGAAACACTGATGTAAAGTCATTGTTTTGTGTCTCCAGCATGTTCCTTTTAAAGTTTGTTCAATCTTGGTATCATAAAGCAATTTTTAAAAAATTCAATCTTTATTAGTTTTTAAAGACACACACTAAAAAAAACAACAACACAAAACATATCAGGCAAGGATCTCCAGCCAAGAGGCTTCCTATTTCCACTCTTTCATATGGTTTGACTCTTGTTTCAACAATGCAATTTCCCATTGTCGTCTTCTTCTTCTTCTTCTTCTTCTTCTTCTTCTTCTTCTTCTTCCTCTTCCTCTTCCTCTTCCTCTTCCTCTTCCTCTTCCTCTTCCTCTCCTCCTCCTCCTCCTCCTTCTTTTCCTCTCTTCTCTCTTCTCTTTCTTTCTCCCTGAGCTTCCCCTCATCTCTTCACCAGAGAGGTGATTGCTGTGAAATGGCGGGGAAGGGCAGTTGCTCAAATGAAATAAAAGAAAATTAGTTTTTAAGGGGATCAAATTGAATGGAATAGGGCCCTTAAGGATAACAAGCTGGCAATAATTCAGTCTCACTCTTTCTGGACTGCTTGTGTTTATTAAATATTCTTATTGACTTTGGATTCTCCTGGTGTTCCACGTTCTGGAGGGGGACAGAATTACAGCGGTGGCATGTTCTGTCAAGAGATGCTGACTGGCCGCCTGAGAAATGAGCACACTTAGGAAAGAAACACTTCGCTTTCATCCTGATTTGTGTGAGTGCCTTTGTGGGAACACACAGTGGGGCAGCTCTGCCACCAGGCAGAGTGAGGCAGATACAGTGCCGGATTTATGTATAAACTAAACAAGCTATAGCTTAGGGCCCCACCCTCTTGGGCCCCCCCAATTTTTTTAAAGGAAAAAAACACCTGGATGTACATTTCCAAAATATAAGATAAAAAACAAACAAAATAAAACCTACATACAGCAATAGTGTTTGGTGTTGTGTAGGCTCCTAGGATGTAAGTAATGTAAGCCTGCTCCCTAAAATATCGCTATCACTATTTATATACAGTGGTACCTCTGGTTACGAACTTAATTCATTCCGGAGGTCTGTTCTTAACCTGAAACCGTTCTTAACCTGAGGTACCACTTTAGCTAATGGGGCCTCCCACTGCCACCACGCCGCTGGCGCGTGATTTCTGTTCTCATCCTGAGGTAAAGTTCTTAACCCGAGGTACTACTTCCAGGGTAACGGAGTCTGTAACCCGAGGTGTTTGTAGCCCAAGGTACCACTGTACCTCTTCTTAACTGTATTTCACTATTACAGTGGTACCTCTAGTTGCGGACTTAATCCGTTTCAGGGTGTCATTCGCACCCCGAAAAGTCCACAACTACAGTGCCTCTTCTGCGCATGTGCGCGGTGCTATCGAGCACTTCGATCGATCGCTTCTGCGCATGCGCGGGCGGCGAACCCGGAAGTAAACACGTCTGGGTTTGCCACCTTCGTAAGCTGAAAGTCCGTAACTAGAGAGGAACGCAACACGAGGTATGACTGTAATACAGGTAAGTGGAGATTGCTTTCTCAGATGCTATCTATATCGGATTTCAAATTGATTTTGCATACCCAGCTGTATTACTTTGTTTCTAAATTGTATTTATATTGTCAATTGTCTGTTTTTACCTATGCAACTGTATGAGGTATGCTCTTCTCTTTCCTTAGAGGTTTTTAAGCAGAGGTTGGTTGGCCATCTGTCATGGATGCTTTAGCTGAGATTCCTGCATTGGACTCATAGGAAGCGAATCCTAAATTAATAGTAGCAGCAGCAGTAGTATTATTAGTAATAATGATGATGATGATGATGATGTACAATTGTATAGTGCAAACAAGAAGGTCTTTAAATGAACCATTAAATAGGCATTGCAAAGCCAATGTACAGTGGTACCTTGGAAGTTGAATGGAATCCGTCCCGGAAGTCCGTTCAACTTCCAAAACATTCAGAAACCAAAGCACGGCTTCTGATTGGCTGCAGGAAGCTCCTGCAGCCAATCGGAAGCCGCGGAAGCCCCATCGGACGTTTGGGTTCCAAAGAACGCTCGCAAACCGGAACATTCACTTCCGGCGTTCGGGAGCCAAAACGCCCGAGTACCAAGGCGTTTGGGATCCAAGGCACAACTGTACATCTACAACCTTTCCTCCTTTTGGATTGGGGCCCTTGTGTTTTGCAGAGTGAGAATCTTTGTCAAATAATTTCTTTAGGCAGCTGTGAATTCAGAAGAGCAATACAATATATGGAAATATAGAATTGTTCTCCTCATTCTGAACCATTCACTTGGGTCTCAGGATTCACCGCCCCCTGCTCTGAATCATTCCTTGGTTTTTAAATAAGTCTTCTTGCTCATCATGCTTGGAGCATTCAGTCCCCAATTCACATAACAATGAATTCCATTGAGGTGCGACCTTTCATGACTCTGCAGCCTGCCATGAGCCCTGGAGATAAAATTAAAAAACCCTTGGCAGGCTATTGTTGCTAAATAACCCAGAGGGCATTATTTTATTCTCCCTCACAAGGAAGGGAGCTTTCACTGGGGAAATGCACTGATTTGCTTTTTGTGCCTTAGGATGATTCAGGCCGGCAGATTTGCATTACGTCCAGTGCTTGGAATGGGAAAATCTGGGCAAGGATATATCTAGAAGGTGAGCAAGTTTCACGATGGGGAGAAACAATGGCGCCCCCATCGCTTTCAGACCCTATTGTGGTGGGGCGACAGAGCTTTTCAGTCTGCAACTCAGTATGGAATGATTTAGAGATCTCTGTGCAGCACCACTCTCCTCCTCTCCCCCCCCAACACACCTGGTTTCATTTGGTAAGATTGCAGTTTCTGTCAGGAGGAGGTGCCTAAGTCATTTTGGTGGCTGAGCCGTGAAGTGGAAGCCCCCTCCACCAAGGGTGCCAGCTTGAATAAAATATTTGGGGCAGGGCCAATGGAAAAATGGGATAGATATAAGATATATGTTCAAAAATACAGTAAAGCTTCGCTATCTATGCTAGCATTTGATGGACGTTGGAGAGAGACTGAGCTGAGAAATAAGACCAAGGGTACATATTGGTATAGGAATATATTAGACAAAATATAAAGAAATATACAATAATAAGAGTACATTCAATTGTAAAAAAGGAATATACAATGGGAGAGACAGGAAGTCCAAAGTGTTCGTAAAGATATGACTTTGGAATAGTTTTTTGTCCCTGTTTTTTTCTTGCCTTTTTGTTATCTTTAGGTATATAAACTTTGTATATAAATTTTGTATACATGTTGAACACTATATGATAATAAGCATTCCATTGTAATATGATATTCTTTACTGATGTGACATAAGAACGTTAATAAACATTAGTGTGCAAAAAAGAAAAGAAAAAAGAATCTGAGATATGAAGGCTAGGTGCTAAATGGCACCTTAAACCTAAGTTATGGGCACTGCAACAGAATGTCTAGGTGTGCTTTTTTATATACAGTGGTGTTGGGAAACTGTGTACGTGCAGCTACTCACACAGAGTCAATTAAGGTTTGGCAGACAGCCAGAAGGCAATCTGAAGGAGTAAGTCTGCCTGGTGATAAAAGAGACATGGAGACCGCTCCCTGATTGGTCAAGCTGTCTCAAAGGAGTGATAATTAATGGCCTACTAACTGGTGGTTCAGTGTTCAGTAGCTCTGAACCTTGGGTTACATACACTTCAGGTTACAGACTCCGCTAACCCAGAAATAGTACCTCGGGTTAAAAACTTTGCTCCAGTGGCGCGGCAGCAGCGAGAAGCCCCATTAGCTAAAGTGGTCTTTAGGTTAAGAACAGTTTCAGGTTAAGAACGGACCTCCGGAACGATTAAGTACATAACCAGAGGTACCACTGTATATACAAAGCTGAAAATGAATGAACTGCAGTTAAAATATTATGTTCATTTTTCACATGGTCTAGTCCTTCCCATGCCCACCCCTCTAATATTCTTAAGAAAGTCTCTTCCACAGTCTTCAGAGAATAGCTGGAAGCGGGGAGGCAGAAAAAGTTCCTCCTTTCCTTCCACTCTGCAGTTTTAATCTGAAATCTTAGGCGCGGTACTGCACCCAGAGCTCAGAAATTGCTTGCACTCATGAAATTCCCTGCCATAAAATGCGCCTAGTGGGAGTTTTGAACACTGGGCGGGGAGGATAAGCCTACTGTGCATAATCAATCACAAGACTCGGTGCACACACCATTGGAAAAGCAATTTCCATCCACTTTTGGGGTGAGCTGCCCTCCTCAAATATTTTAGGGGGGGGGATGAAGGGACCTCACCCCCTAGGAGTTGGCACCTATGTCCTCCACTATTTACTGCTTTGGAATACCACCTCCAGACTACTACCTCAGTCTATTACGTCCCATCAGGCATCATCTTTAAACAGTAATGGCTTCCCACAAAGAATTCTGAGAACTGTGATTTCTTAGGTTTGCTGAATGTTGTTAGGAGACCCTTTGTTTCCTCCGAAGATCTGCAATTCTCAGAGGGGTTTAACAATCCATTTCACATCCCAGGGAACTCTAGGAAATTGCAGCTCTCTGAGGTGGAATATGGGCTCTCCTAGTGAGCTCCCATTGTTCGGTCCCAGCTCCTGCCCACCTAGCAGTTCGAAAGCACGTCAAAGAGCAAGTAGATAAGTAGGGAAGGTAAACGGCGTTTCCGTGCGCTGCTCTGGTTTCTCCAGGCCAGCACAAGTAGATAAACAGGTACCGCTGCAGCGGGAAGGTAAAAGGCATTTCTGTGTGCCCTGGCTTCCATCCCATTGTGCCAGAAGCAGTTTAGTCCTGCCGGCCACATGACCCGGAAGCTGTCTGTGGACAAACGCTGGCTTTCTCGGCCTATAGAGTGAGATGAGCCGCAACCCCAGAGTCATCCGCAACTGGACCTAACGGTCAGGGGTACCTTTACCTTTACCTTTACGTTAGCAACTCTCAGCAGACTTAAGAAACTATCGCTCCCAGGATACTTTGGAGGAAGCCATGGCTGTATAAAGTGTTATGATACCACTTTAAATGGATCGTGCAGACGGGGCCTTAGTTAGAGCACTGATCAGGCAACTGCAATTCATAAGAAATCCACTGTTACGTCCATCATTCAAAGGTGTCACTGTAGTCTATACCAGTGCATGGATAGGTCAGTGTGTAGAGCATGAAACTTGAAATCTCAGGGTTCAGGCCCAATGTGGGGCAAAAGCTTCCTGCATGGCAGGAGGTGGACTAGATGACACTCGCGATCCCTTCCAACTCAACAATTCTATGGTTCTATGAGTTTCCAATACAAGGAATGTCCATCCATTACAATGGATCCACTTCCTCTTTCCACCTTGCTGTCTGCTCTTCCTTTTCCCCACCCTATATTTTCCTTAAATGGTAAACTTAGAGATGTTTAGTTCCACTTTTAGCAGATGCTTGTCTGCGGCTTTCCCCCTCCACCCCAACAGCTGGGTCACCAAGGCACTCCAAAGCACTTCAGGGATCACTGCTTTGACTTCTGCTGCCTCCTATAGATCCTGCTTCACCTCTGTAAAATCCATAGTCTCTCTGAGGCACATGGTTTTAGTTCAGGATTTGGGATTCATCCAATGCACTCCACTATATCTCTTTCACCGTCTCTATTTGAGACTAATTAAGGGGAAATCCCTACTGCTGTTTTTGACACTTCTCCCTTCCTTCCAAATTATCAGTTGGCAAACTGACAATTTCGATGAGGAGAAGAGCTGCGGAAATAAAATTTGGTCCCCTGGGCACAACAACAACAACAACAACAACAACAACATATTGTGCCAATTTAAGCTAACACTACAATGATACCAAGGCAGACCACCGGCCCCGCTAGCTCAGCCCTGGCTACTGGCCTTGGCTCTGTAAGGTTTCATGCAGGAGTTTCACCCCAAATGTCCCTGGAGATGTTGGGGACTGAACCTGGGTGAGCTGATGGTCTGGCAAGACGGCTGAGCTGGCACTTCACCAAGCCAGCTGCATTTGGGGGCCATGCCATAACATCAGCAAGATCTCAGACAAAGCAAGAAGGCATATTCTTGCTCTTAAAGTATTTGTTATGAAAAGTTGAGGTATCAAATGAAAATCTCACCAGCTGCTGCCAGACTCAGCAGTTCAAGGAGAGGCTGCTCTGTAATTGTTGTTCTCAGTGGATCTCCAAAAAGCATAAAAGCACAATTTATTATTTTTATTTGCTACGTTCATACTTTTTCCTCCAGTGAGCTGTGAAGGGGTCATGCTTCGATTGCTCCCCAACATTTTATAATGTGATTATAAATTATATTCTTTGAGGTAGGCTTAAGTTGGAATAAAATGACTAACCAAAGGTCACCCAGTTGTGTTTCGTTGTTAAGCCAGGATTTTTATCTAGGTCTTGGTCCTAGCTCACCATTACCACTCCCCATCTCTCTCTACACATACACTCATGTATATTGCTATGAGTTTGTGGGGAGCCTGGGCTCCCCTTCTAATTCCTGAACCCCACTTCTAATCCAGGGCTCCAGATGCTGAATTTAACAGTGTCAAAACAAAGGCAAAACCGAGTTCAGCAAATTGTCATTTTAATGGGCCATTAAAAGAGGACCAAGGGAATTGTTACGACCCATTAGGAAAGCCATCAGCAAAGCCCAGGCTATGTGAGAGCCAACTAATGGGTAGATCCCTGCCTTCGGCTCTAGGTAGTTGGCAGAAGACGATGCAAGAGTTTTTAGGGGAAGTTTTGCAGGGTTGTTGTTGTTTAGTCGTTTAGTTGTGTCTGACTCTTCGTGACCCCATGGACCAGGCACTTCTGTCTTCCACTGCCTCCCGCAGTTTGGTCAAACTCATGCTGGTAGCTTTGAGAACACTATCCAACCATCTTGTCCTCTGTCATCCCCTTCTCCTTGTGCCCTCCATCTTTCCCAACATCAGGGTCTTTTCCAGGGAGTCTTCTCTTCTCATGAGGTGGCCAAAGTATTGGAGACTCAGCTTCACGATCTGTCCTTCCAATGAGCACTCAGGGCTGATTTCCTTCAGAATGGATAGGTTTGATCTTCTTGCAGTCCAGGGGACTCTCAAGAGTCTCCTCCAGCACCATAATTCAAAAGCATCAATTTTTTGGCGATCAGCCTTCTTTATGGTCCAGCTCTCACTTCCATACATCACTACTGGGAAAACCATAGCTTTTACTATACAGACCTTTGTTGGCAAGGTGATGTCTCTGCTTTTTTGCAGGGTAAAAGGTAAAAGGTGTCAGTTTGCAAGTGGTGGCAGGCTGGATAAAGTTGGGTCGGAGCACCATTTGGGCTGGCAATTCGAATCCAGGACTGTGGACATTGGAGAAACAGAACCCCCTTGGAGTGTAATGCTTTGAACCCCTCCAACATAGCCTCAGCTTGTATATATGTGTAAATAAACCATATATCCTAAAGACACTACAGTCTCTGCTGGGCCTCATTTCCAAAAGGAAACATGAACCCCAAGTAAGTGCCTGGACTCCTGGAATATACAAGTCAACAAAGACCACATTCACACCATAGTTTGAAAGCACTATGATACCGCTTCAAACAGTCATGACTTCCCCCAAAGACTTCTGGGAGCTGTAGTTTGTTCAGGGTTCTGGGAGTTAGGAGGTCTCTAATCTCTTAGCAGAGCTACAATTACCAGAGTTCCCTGGGAAGAGGCATTGATGGTCCTGTGAGGAATTGTAGTTCTGTGAGGGGAATAGAGGTCTCCTAACAACTCCTAACCGCAGCTCCCAGAATTCTTTGGGGGAAGCCATATCTGCTTAAAGTGGTGTAATAACACTATCAATCTATGGTATGAATGTGGCCCAAGTTATGGGATTTCAGCAGTACATTATGGGATATGCACTGATAGGCAGCGAAGTCATATGACCACCCCAAAATGTTTGCAAGCACAAGCAGTATTCAAGAGCATCATGAGTGCAATACAAATGACTTCTGGAGGGGCTCTCACACTAAAATATTTTAAGAGACATTCCTCCAAAAAGGGACAATTAGGACAGGGTTTTTCCAGGGAGAGAAAACCTGATTAACAGATGTCATTGATACAGCAGCCATTAATTCAGGTCCCTCGTAATATAAGCAATGACCTAGTCTATGGACTCAGCGATACAGCTGCAAATAAAACGTTCTAAATGTGTTGTAAAGTGCAATGTACAACCGTGACACTAGATGGCGACAGTGAGCTATGGCAAATTCAATGCACTTTTCAAAACGTTTTTTTTTCTAAAAAAGCATTTTCATAGCATTTTTAAAATTTGTGTGTATTCCACCTATGTTGCTCGAGAGACCTTGCCTTAGTCAACAGTTTCATCTCCTTCTGATTTTCTCCTGCTCTGTAGTCTTGTCGAGAGAGACTGCATAAAATACAGATTGTTGCAAGTGAGACCCAGTATTCTTAATATGTTCACATTTTTCGGAGCGGCGGCACTCGATGAAATATTTATACGTTCTCTTTCTAACTGGATTCTGCACCCCCACCCTTCTCCTCACAATATTCAAGTTTCTTTATAACTGTGGTTAAAGGGGACGAGGGAGATGAATGCCAGAATCCTATTTGGTGCAGATTCCTTGATTTTTCTATATTGTACAGCACTGAAGATTATTCACAAATATATAATTCATAAATATCTTGACCTTACAACAAATAAGAAGAAAGTAAATTGCAAACAAAAGTGGGGAGCAGGGAAGGAAAAAGGAGGGGGGGGAAACCCTACATTTTCTTGATATGATTCCACATTCCAAGGCATACATCTAGCTTGCATCTGTGCTGATAGAGAGATGCCAATCAGACTTCTTTCTTTCTTTCTTTCTTTCTTTCTTTCTTTCTTTCTTTCTTTCTGATGCTTTCCTTTTAGAGGAATGTTTGATGGTTTGCTTTCAAACCAGTTAAAATATATTTTTAAAACAGTTGCAATTAAAAACTTCTAAAAGCTAGAGTTAGAAAACACTCTAAAAGCATTTAAATACATTCTTCCACCCTGTGACCTTGGGGTCGTGAGATATAGTATTAATCAACCACCAAACGTCTGGGTAAACAGGAATTGTTATGTACTGAGTTGAATAGGATCCAAAATGCAGCAATCTGATTGGTCCTAGAACAATAGGATTCAGAATGCAGCAGTCTGATTGGTCCTAGAAGAATAGGATTCAGAATGCAGCAGTCTGCTTGGTCCACAGGAGCCACCCAATCCAGCTCCAGGTAGAAGTGAATCTGCAACCTGATTGGCCTACAGGAGAATCCCTGGATTAGCCAATCACATGGGGCCCATTGTGTAAATAATGTATATAAAGCAGACATTTAGGGGGAACTTCCATTCCTCACTGCTATGAGCTGAATAAAGAGCATGAAATCCACACTCGACTCCGAGTATATTTCAGGAATGTTCAAATTTCTCCTGAAAGTTAATAAAGTTGGAGTTAATTGAACCTGAGACCTGCAGGGAAAACAGATGATTTAGCACTGAGCTGGGACCCCACAGTCTGTTTACAGCTTTGGCCACTAAAAGGAGCCTCCATGGAAAGCAGCTGTATACCTTTCTGAATATCCAATACTGGGGGGAAACTGAAAGACTGAACTCTTCCCTCCATGTGGACAGTTTTCCAGACTCAACACAACTCTTTTTAATGCCTGCATGGTAGCAACAGAGTGAATTTGTTGCACAGATGCAGAGAGGGGACTGAGAGAGGGGAGAGAGGATTCGGGATTCGGCTGAACAGAAGGGAAATTTCCTGATCCCTACTGTTATTTGACTACGGAATGGTTTCCCAACCAAAGTTCGTGGTTTATTTAATACCAAACTGGGCAGGATGCTAATCAAGTATTCTGCAGTGGGAAAGAGAAAGCCCAGAAGACCTCATTGCTGCATAACTCTGGGGACTCTGTCATATTTCGTGGATGCGATCAGTATCCACAGTGCTTAATAATTAATACTGGCATCTGCTGCAGGAAAACAATATTGACTCAAGCATCTTAGTGTTCAAAGCAGAATTTCAAGAAGAGTCAGGCGGGCACAACCGTGCTCCTGCTTTGCTTCTTTCCTTCGAGAGGAACTGCCCCTACCTGCTCTGCTATGGTCTATTCAAACCCATCGCCGCAGAAGGAGAACGTGC